>NC_134183.1:2436776-4836776 GCF_964188355.1 Buteo buteo | reverse complement strand
GCATTATACACACATTAATGAATTATCTTCCAGCCATATCCCTAGGGTGGCATGATAAGGGAAACTAAGCTGTGTATTTGTCAGAGACAATTGTCTTTGAAGTCCAATTAATTTCTGTTATGGTTTTGGTATAAATTTTTGCAACACAAATATTCCCTCACCTATCTACACTCCCATGAACCCAGACCACTTACCAACCACTGGGGACACCTCATGTCTATGCACTGCAACCCTTACACAGCCATGGCTTTCCAGCTTCCTTATGTTTCCCATACAAGGCAGTTTCTCCCTCCCCATCTCTTCAGGGATGCAGCGCTGCCTACAAGGTGGACTTAAGAATGGATAGACCTAGACAATTAATTTCTTTTTCCTTCTTTATTCCAGTGAGCTTTGAATTTGGAAGAGCTGTGTGGCTGCGATTCCACCCCTCCGCTTACCCACCATGCCCACACCCCAGCTTCATGGCTCATCTGGGAGGGGTGATGGTTGGAATCACCCTTGGTGTCATCATCCTGAGGAACTATGAGCAGAGACTCCAAGACCAGACTTTATGGTGGATCTTCCTTTCTATTTATGTCATTTTTGTCTTATTTGCCATCTTCTGGAACATTTTTGCCTACAGCCTGTTGGATCTAAAGCTACCTCCCCCTCCTTGAAAACATGGGACAAAAAACTTGAGAGCGGAAGTCATCTGTCAGCTATGTTAAATGAATGAAGATGGAGCATCTATTTTTATATTTAACTTAGGGGAGGATGATTCTTTTGAACACAAGTGTGTGCTGGAGGAGATGCTTAAAGATCTCACAAAAGAATGGGCTGATCAGTTTGTTCACAAATCTAGCAGGTACTGTAATACTGGCTGGCCTGGACCCTGCAGTTTCTCCACTGCCAGGGCTCCCGTTGGGCAGCTTGTACCTGGGCACTTATCACTTGGTTTGTTAGCACACATCAATATTTTGTATGAGATATTTGTATTTTCCAGGTCAGTGCTGGAATTATGGCCAGTTGTTGAATGAATCTCCTCAATGTTACTGAACACTAAAAGGGAAAAAGAGCAGACATTTACTAATTAGAGACTCGCATGGTACTCACAAGGCAGCTTGGGTTTGGTTTCTGTGGACACATCTGACTGTTCAGCCATACCAGTGCCACTGTCTAATTACTTGAATGGTTCCTAAGATATTTTAGCCTACGGTGAAACCTGTCTTATGCACCTTTCAAAGGAATCAGCAGAACTTGATCACCCAAAGTGATGGAGACTGGTCTTCAACTACAGGTCAAATGAAATTGCACTATAAACCTTGGGAACTCTTAGAGTGTTGTGGACACCCAACCAGAGGTGACTTTTACTGTGCATGTTTCACTTGATTTTATTATTATTTTTTTTTCCCCCAGCCTGCTGTGGCTAGAGGGTGTGGTTGGGGTTTCTTTTTTGAAGGATGGAGAAAAGGAGGGCAAATGTTCAATTGTGTTTTTATCAGCTGACAATCAAATGCTGTTTTTTTCTCACTTTATTTCTGGCTACATAGATCTAACACCTGGCCTGCAGTGAGCTCCTAGCAAGGATCTCAACTCTTCCAGCAGGTTTTTATTAGAAAAGTGGGAGAGAATCACCTATAGCAGCGCAGGGCAGGAACTATCTAGTCTTTACAGCCATACAGTCCATCTGGGGCCAAATCTGTCCACTGAAGTCAGTGGAGTTAAATCAGGTTGTGTGTAGCACTGGTTTCCCACTGAAATGGAAAGGGTGTTACTGTGTTGCAGTGATCATTGTGAAACAGATAAAACTGTTTTTAAAGTGACTGCTAAATTTTGAGGATGCCTTTTCCTGAGGCAATGGATGTTCTGGGGCTGCAAGAAACAGTTAGTTGCAATGATGCCTTTTTCTTTAACATTAGTCAAGCCCAGGTTTTGGCAATCTGTAACTGCTCTGCAGCACAGTCCATACAGTAGCCTGCACGGACCTGAAGACCAGACTGGAACATCCATAGCACAAGCAGTGCTTATAGGTACACTTCTCTGTAAGGTGCTTTTGTTATTTTGCTTCTCACTTTAGAGAGCTGCCAAACTACAGTCCAGGAATGTGGATGCCCTCCTTTTCTCTCCCCTTTACCCCCCTAGTTTGATGGCCTGGATAAAGCAGCCATAGGAGTCTCCCTAGACTAGCTCCTTTCTTCATTTTTCCTAGCTGCATACTGGCGCCCACGCACCAGCCACCAGAGCCTTCCACAGCACATCTAATGGGCACTGTAGCAGTCGGGTTTGCTCTGTAGCAAAATGTCTCTGTATCGTGGGCTTTATTGTCTCAGCTGTGTAATCGGTGCTGCCAGATGATACCACAAACTGGTAGGAGTCTATCATTCTAGAGGGGACATTCACGAGTGCTTATCAGCTGCCCCCTTCTTTGCCTCTTATGGGAAAAATCTCTCTGGTCTGGAAGGGTGAAGTTCTGCTCCCACAGTATGCACTAGTAAAAATCCTGTTGCCTCAGGGAAAGGGAGAGGGGAGAAAATAAGTGTTTCTACAGCCTGGAATAAGCCTTACCTGCAAAAGAAACAATTTTTGCCACCTTTGTGCACAGGAATGGGATCTCTGAGGGCAGCTGCGCCTTTGTTGTTCTGTACGGCTAGTACATTGCTCATGGGCCCTCAGATCGAGGAACAAGAGGAAGAGTTAAGGGTCAGAGCTCTGGTCATTTTGGAAAAGGGGATTGGTTCCCCATGCCATTTTACCTCTGCAATTTTGGTCTAGATCAAAGCAGTCATGAGAGTTTACATGCATCGTTTCAGGTGCTGACGCAGTGAGTTTCGTAGCAGTGGAGATCATCTCCCTGGGAAGCAGCAGGCAAGCAGGAGAGTGGGGAGCTAGGAGAATACTGACAGAAGCATGGTTAACACGTAAGGAGGACATTCCTTTCCTCACTTATCACTAAGCCTTTTTGATTACAGATGCCTTTAAAACAAAGGTGAGCAGAAATGGGAGTTCTCCTGGAAGTTTTAGGAAAACTTTGAAAATTTTGTTTAAAAATTTCAATCACAACAAAACCCAGATTATTTTGCCTATAATTTACAAGAGTACAATATGCACTGATTGACTTCTATTTTTGGTTTCTCAACTGAAAGCTACTTAATGCCCATCAGTTTCTCCTCAGGAAAGGTTTCTGTGCCTGCCAGTGATGTGCTCTGGGGTGAAACAGCAAGCTACAAGTTCAAGGGCCACCACTTTCTTCATCAGCCTGACCCTGGCTAAGATATCTTTGCCTCTGCAAGGAGGGAGTTGAACAGAATAATCCAGGCACCCTTCTTTGGTCCTTTATGTATAGATGAACATAGTTTACTTGAACTGGTTGAAAACAGCTCCAAGGTTGAGCTTATGACCTGTTCTTTTAAATTGTTGTTCATCTTTCTGACTTCATTCTGTGTCCCCATACCCTGTCACTTGAGCAAGTCTACAAGCAACCCTGGGGATCAGAAAGGCCAGACTTTAAAGCAGTACTAGATTTATTGTGGGTGAAGAAATGAAGCCTTCTCACATTCCTGCTCATCAGAGCTGAAATCTCTCCCCATACATAGAGCAGGTTGTACACAGAGCCTGTTGTCTGGTAAGAATCTATCAGCTCATGGAGTCAGGAGCAGCTCAAAGTGCTTAAGCTTTTATAATTTTATTTTTTTTAATCATTAAAATTACACTGTGAAAACTTGTTATGTTTTTACAGAGTATCAGGAAATCTAGTTATGTTATTTTCTAATGCATCCAGGAGTGCCACAGTGCTGCAGCACCAGAGAGCTAATAGCAACCAGGCTTTTCTTTTACCTCCAGATGTCCTTGAAGCTGCTGGCTTATGTTGGAGATATAATATTCTCCATCCTGCTCATTTGTGGTTCTTACTTGTCACAGTCAGTAACATGTTCCTGAAGGAGCTGTCCACTGAGGGACTGGTTTTGGTGATTTGTTTTGATTTTATTTCAGCTGCTGCCAGGATTTTACAAATTTGAACAGTGCACATTAGAGGAAGTTATTTTATGCTTGTGTCCTTGAGTGAGGACACACCACCTGGGACAAAAAAAGCCGTTTCTGTGCTGGACTTCCTATTTAGTAAGTATATTGCAGCACTGGTCCAGTGAGGATGGGTGTAGGGAGTAGTCATGCAGACCGGGCTGATTGTAGAACCCCTTCAGGGACACCTGCCAGCAGCATGGTGACAGCACGGATGGGATCCGGCCCCGAGCCTCTTGCTGATCCCTCATCCCAGAGGACAGACGCGAGAAGTGGCTCAGACAGCCATGGGGAGGAAGAAGGAGGAGGAAACCAGGTAGATTAAAGTCCATGGGGCTTGCAGATTGCACCTTTTATTCCTAGATGCTTGGAGACAGGTAGAGATTAATTTTGCACACATCAGTAATATAGGAAGGAGGAGTGGGAGGGTTGTAATGGAGTGATGGGAGAGGAGGTTACCAGGACCAATCTCTGAGTGAGGTGTAGAGGAGCTGTAAAAATGCTGATGAATTCACTTTTGCTGAGTTCTTAAGACAACAGCTCATATCACTTTTTCCCCATCAGTCGATGAGGAATCTTAGCACTTACGTGGCATACTGTGATTCTTCACTACTTGCTCCTTTAGCAGTAGGAAGTATTATATCAAAGGGGAAGGGGGAGGCCAGAGAAATTATTGTTGTCTGAGGTTGCTGGACTAGAAATAAAGCTCAGGGATTCTGTGTCCCAAGACCTCGCTCCTTCTGATGGATCGTACTGCCCATATGTTTTAAATCAGATTAGATCAATTTGAACTGGGGTATGAAGGATGGAGTCTGACACATTTAGAGCTGGTACTAAAATAACAGCTATCTACTGACCTCACAAGACAGCTACTGTTTTGTGCCAATATTTAGTCTCACAGGATCGTGGGTAGGACTTTCACACATACTTCAGTGAGTAAAGAGCTCAAAGTCTATCTGTTTACATAGACTCAAGCTCAGCTCAATTGCTTTGGAAACCCCATCCACTGGCTTTACCTGAAGTGGAACTGGAGAATATGGATGCAGTTCAACACCAGCAGCAAACTGGGATCCAGAGAACAAAGGCCAGCACCTCTGGGGTTTTAGCCTCTGTATATTGCCACTGTTCTGTCTCTTTTATAGTAGTGGCTGCTCCACAGTGCTCTGTGATACGACTCAAAAATTCCTTCTGCAATCACTGATGCTGAGAGCTGTTTATAAAGGAAAACAGTGCATTTTGTAGCTCTATACAGAAAGAATCGCACATAAGACCGAAACCAAGCATGTTTAAAGGTAAATGTATTTTTAATGTCACCATTAATCATTGGCTTTTAATTGGAAAAAGCTTTCTAATGTGGTATTTCTGAAATGCCAGTAGTAGTACAGAAAATCTATGTTTCAGGGTACTTTACAACACAGAGCACAAAATATTCCCTAGGTCTGATTTAAGTAGCAAAAGTACCTTAATCTCCAGTGAGTTTAATAGATACGTTAGTCACTGACTGTCTCCTGACTCCCCCACAGTGTCTGTTTGGTTTGCAAATAAAGCTAGATTTATGCAGCTTTTCTTTTGCTTACACTACTAATGCTAACAACACATCCAAGTGTTAAACACAAAGCACTAAACAATGTAATTTTCTGCCTTAAAATATTGAACAAATGATACTTTCCCGTTAAGGGCTAGTAAAACAAAATGATATTTGCAAGGTAAGATGCTATGGTATGTTTCCAAATATTTTTGTATTGTGTACATTCTGTATATTTTTGTTGTAACAATATTATTTGAGCGCAGAATCCATTAAATTTTTTTTGTTGGCAGGGGTTTTTTTTTGGTTTCTGTTTCTGTTTTCTTTTTTTTTTTAAATAAAATTGAGCTGTTCTATATCAAATGCCAAAAAAAAACCCAAAAAAACCCCTTTCAGTTTTGTAAGTTTGTCTACAGTTAACACAGTACTTAACAAAAGAGCAATTAATGTTGAGCTCTGCAATGTAATCTTTTAACAATGACATTGATAACTCATTTTTATGTCTCTCTAAAAGTGTCTGCCTAAAAGACAAAGAAGAGAGTGAACTGCTGCTTTATTACTCTCTGAGATATAACAAGGATGCAGAACTGCCTTGGGACTTGTATTGAAATTCAGGCCTTGTCCCACCATTTGACAACTGACACTTTAGCGCAGCAGTGAACTCAGAACTGCGTGGAAGTTGATGACCAAGTACATTAGACTGTTTAAAATTTTTTTACTGGGGTGGAGGGTTGTTCGTTTTTAACATCAGTCTCTACTGAATGTCTTAAAATCTTAGAGCCAACACATTCTTGTCTCTTGAATCAATAGTGGGAACAACATATCCAGGAAGTTCCACAGCAAACCCCCAACTCATTTAGTTGTTTTGAGATAACTAGAATAAAAATCCTTCCACCAATGTGGAAGGGGAAGGCAAATTTTGAAAAATATTTTGTGGTTTTGTTGGGAAACATTGGATTAAAGCATAACTTAAAGAAATGAAGATGTAACTAGCAGCAGTTCCTGTCAGATTTGTTACTCCTAAGGGGAGGCAGATCACTGCTACCGTGTGTGGGACTCAGCTCTTGCTGTTGGTTTTCTGCACTTAAGTGAGCTTTCCGAGACACATAAATCTCTTCATTCATTAGTTGACGACTTTCAGCAAGAAGGTAAGGTGGGGTTTGTCGGTTTTTGTCAGTTAATACAGGAAGTGATACTGTCTGCTAGCACTATACATTTTTCTTGTTGGCTAAAATAATTTTAGAAAGGCAAACTGAAGGACAGAAATATTGCCAGTTCCAGTGTATCTGTCACAGAGAAGGAGCCAAAAGCTGGCAGCCTTGGTACTCAGCTTTGATCACACAAACTCATAAAACTTATTAGCATTTTATTCCCATTGCTCCAATCATATTCCTTATAGTAAGCATTGCTCATAAGTGTTGGAAAGAGAAATACTAATTGGTTTATATGATACTTCTCTTGGGAGTAAAGAGGGGGGAAACCGAAAAAAAAGCGCCAAACCCTTATCTTTCAAACTGCAAGAAGTCTGTAGCAGTTAAATCTAAACTTGCATTCTTAACATAGGCCTGGGGGATTTTGTGTTTGGAGGTTGGGGGTGTGTGTTGTGTTTGTTTGTTTATTTGTTGTTTTGGTTGGTTTGGTTTTGGTTGTGTTTTTTTTTCCCAAAAGGGTTTTAAATCAGACCCTTAAAACTACAGTAAAAATCTTTCAGGTTTGCAGATTAAGTGCACATCTCAGCATCTTCTGACCTTTTGTTTGCTTCATCCTGAGCTTTGAATAGCTGATTGCTGGCTGAAGTTAAGCGTGTGATACTCTCCAGGCATTCATGCAGCCGAACCAGCTGCTTCTGCATTATTTATTATGCTTTTGTTTAATTTTCTATAGTTTTGTTTTTTTAAAATAGAATTTATAATGGAAAGATGCCAGTAAAACCTGTAAGTTCATGAACTAACAGGGTGTATTTCAGTGTGTATGTGTCTGTGTGTGTGTACTTCTGAGCATCTTGAGTTTAGTAGTTAGGTAACTGAATGGCAAAGGCACGGCAAAGCTGGCAGAAGCAAGATGAAGTTAAAACAAAGGCTGCAGAAAGCAAGAAGTTATGTTTTTCATGTAAGCCACCTTTAGTGCAGGGAAAATTCAGGAAAAGGAACTTGCAATAGAAAAAGCTATGACTGAAGCTGTCCACATGTAACAGAGTACAAATTCAGTGGGACTGATACTGAACAATGCATTACCTTGGAGAAGAGAGGCCCAACAAGGCTAAGCAAGGTTTTACAGTTAAGGTTAAAAATATCTGGATTTTTAGGAGTGATTTATGGTAATTTACCTAGCAAACAAAACTACTTAAATGAGCATAGTACAGGTCATGGGATAATAGGGTAATCCAGGTTATAAGGCACTTCATACCACTTCAGCCATTTTATTCTTGAAAACTTCCAGGGACGCAGGCTAGGCAAAGCAATTGTGGGCACATCTCAGGAAAGGTCTATCACCACCTGCACTGCTGTGCCTGGGCCTGACCTACTCTTTGTAAATATTAAGGCCAGCACACAGAACACCTGGCCCTATGAGTCTCCAGCCCAACATCTCCACCCAGCTGCAGGCACAAGGAACAGGACAGGACTACTGCAATGATTTCTTACACTCCTACCAGATCACAGCTACCTGTTAATTCACATTCCACTTCCCTATTTTTTTTTTCCTCCTGATCAGGCAAAATACTAAACTTAGTTAAAAATGTACAAGAGCAACCACGAGTGATGTGTTTTATTAAGAGGTGCTGCTTTACTCACTCACAAATAAAATATTCTGAAGGAAAACATTGTGACCTCTCAGAGCTCCTGCAAATGAGAGAATAAGGAGTTTGTTTTCTTTCAAACTACTTTTTTCTTCTCTGACCTGCCTATGTACATTACATGTCACCTCAGCTGTCAGTATGACACTTGCACGCTCCTGCACATTACACTAGCAGCTCCTCTGCATTGTGTGAATAAAGGGTTTTAAACATGAGACATCAAGGACAACACTAACTTGTAATTTAACGTAAGCACACTATTAAGGATTCAAATGTGTTTTATTGTAAACCTTATTATAGGTTCAACACAGTGGTGTTACAGGAAAGCATTCAACTTTTATCATCACAGTATACAGCACTGTAAGACTGTTAGTTACTGTTTCAGGGAGAGTTGTTCAAAGGCGCTGGGTCAAGTGTTCAAACAAGACCCTCTGCTGCAAAGGAAAGCAACAGGGAGTTTTGCTGGTATCGGGTTTGCAGAGCTAGTCCTTGTTTATGATGTGGTCACTCAGAGGGCTCATGAGTTTTGATTCCAGCTGTAGCCAAAGATTTTCTTCAATTATTCTGCTGTCTAAATATCCTATGGTGTGGGTAAGAATTCATTGCTGAAATACAATGAAATGTTTTAAAAAGTCTGAATAATTAACTTGGGAACTAAGTTTACTTCAATTTCTGAAGAAGTTTCTATTAATTTAAAGTTAATATTTAATCTGTAAAATTTTCAGGTTTAATTCTCCATGGTTGAAAAACATACCATTATTTACAGTTACGCAAAACAAGTACTAAGAACACACAAAGAAGGTCCTGATCACAACACAAACTAATTAAGAAGGGAATTCATCAGATAGATAGCCTGGGAATTTAACATATCTGTCCGGTGTATGTATGCATACATACAAGCACATACAAACTGATTCCTAAAACTCTGTTCAATTTTAAGGCAGTTCTGTTTCGTACCAATTAACAACTTGTTTATCTAGTAACAGCAGAACAAACTGCCACTTTGAAAGTAGAATGTGGAAACTAGCTACAGACTTGTTACTCATGTTCTCTTATATAAACATAAACAAATATGATTAATTGATTTACTCTGACTTATGCAGATGCTTGTGCTTCTTTATGTATTAAAACAAAAGTAACCAGATCTTAATGATTAGACATGATCATTTTAAAGATATTTAAAATATTTAAAACACTGAAATGCTTGCCAGACAAGGGATTTGTTTGGTTTTGGGGTTTTTTTTTGTGTGCAATGACTGTAAAACCCAAATGTCATGATTTCCTCAGAAAAGGAGCAAGTAATTTGGAGAATCTGGTAAGCACTGAAAACTATGCAGGAGTTTGTCTGATCCGATATTTACACATTAAAAAAAGCTCATACTGCTTTCTCTAAAAAAGAGAAAAGGCAGATGAAACTGCAACTTAGGTTTGACTTAGGCAATCCTTTTAAATATAAATTAAAAATCCTGCAATAGTGAAACTAAGCTGCACAGAAGAAATTAATGATTTATACAATACCCTCAAATGAGTACAGAATAATTAAGATAATTTTAAGCTACTGATGTTTCTCTCATGAATTCCTCAAGGACGGTCACTACATTTCTGGCTTCTGGCATTTCTGCATGTTCTACTTTGACAATCTTCAAAAGGATGTCTCCACTGCCACAGTTCTTTAGAAACATGTAACACTTGAACAAGGCGTAGTGGTTCATTTCAGCCTGGCGGATAAACCTCTTCAGGTTGTTAATGTCTTGTATAGCCTGGGAAAAGAGTGACAGCGCATTTTCTTATCCTTCTACGTGGAAAGAAAACATATTATTGTGTGGAAAAGTGAAGGAATAGCAGGAGAAGCAAAAGCATTTCCAATAGGAATTTTATATTACTATTCAAGAGTAATGTAAGAATTGAGTACTGTCTTTGATGCGTATTACCACTGTTACTGTTATGATGCAAAATGTGTGGACACCACAACTTGATCATGTCCAAACTTGTATCAAGAGTTCCCCTCTTCTATTATGACAGATCACCTAAGAAGTGTTAACTACTGAATCCACGTTACCAATTACACGACATTGTGTGTGCACAGCTCAAATTAACAGTATTTTAAGAAAAAAGAAAAAAAAAGTGGGGTTTATTTTAAATACAAGAAAATGCCTTTGGAGTACTCACTGAAGAATCTTTCACACTACTTTACATTCTGGTCTTGTCAGCTACAGTAAGCTAGTCCCCAACTTAAACTTCAGAGTTAATCAGTTAATGACATATAGGCATCATAAATAACCTAAAAGTTTTCTTTGCTGCAAAAAGAGTATTTGCTCCCTCAGTAACCCTGATGTCTTCTCCAAGTCTTTAACATACATGAACAGGTACCTTCAATTTAAAGTTTTCCAAAATCTGCCGGAAGAGAAATGGATTTCCACCTTCAGCACCATTCACAAAAGCATGCATCCAGTCCTCACAGAATCTGTTGCTTCCTGTTACATGTTCAGGAACACAGAGAAGAGATGAGAAAAAGTAAATGAGCTCAACATAACTATATAGCTGCATTCACCTGGTTTAATCACTCTCAACAACACCTGATAAAGAGTATACCTGGGCCAGGAAATAAGTCTTAAGAAAAACAATACATGTGGAGAAGAAAAGCAAACATAGCTAGAGTTATTACAGGCAATTCTGCCCTGAATGTTGAATCCCTTTTCACAACATTTGTCAAAAATACAACAGGAAAAAAAAAGTTTTGCAGCTTCCCTGAAGCGTATGAGTCATAGTTTCATGGTCCGCAAACTAAATGCACCATGGATTTTATTATCAATCATTTTCAAACCAGAGTTCCAGTGCATATGGTAAAACAAACTACTCCGCTACCTCATAGATAAAACAGGTGTTCTAGTTTCCAGCCAGAATCCAAACTGGACATGAACCTATGAGCTTCTGAATATCCTCAACTACCTCTAATGTCCACAACTCTCAGCAGCTGAGGGATACAAGTAAGTAACATGAAGAAGTATTCACAGCTGTAATCTCACCTGCATTATGCAACTGAGGCTGAGGTCCACTACAGTCTATAATCATTGACTTGTGCTGTTCCTCAGTCATGGCAATACACAAGGAGGTCATTGTACCTTCCTGAACGAGTCCTTGGAGGCTGGCAGCTGCCAGAAACCTGACACAAAAAGCTCTTGTGAACTGCTTGCTTCTTTACAATTCCCGAACAGCAAGAACAGGAGGCTGTCATACACAAAAGCCAAGTTATTCACAGGTTCCTTGGTCTCAAAGTATCTTTACCTGCTAATGTCTTTTTCTGTTCTTTCATCTGCGTTTTTTACTTCCACAGGAGTATAACTCAAAGCCTTAAAACAAACACACACACACAAAAAAAGAAAAAAGCTAGATGCAACTTTGATATTACTTCTGTTGCTATACTGCAGTCACTAGCAATATATACATAATGCGGTACTTGAAAAATTGTTCTTTTCACAGGAAAAGTAGAAGCTAAGGGAATACTCCCTATTATAGTCATTGCAGCTGATTTTGCATTCAGAAGAAATACAGCAGTTATACTCTATTAGCTATGCCATCCAAAGCCTCCTCAAACTCAGGGACTAGAGCTAGGATTAATTTCTTTTCTGTTTCCAGTGAATTACATGAGGCACATACACAATATAACATCCCTTTTGGTTCAGAGGAATTATAGAAGGGATAGCATTCTCATGCTGTTTCTTATTTTTCATTCTAATATCTACTTGGACACTGCTATGTAATTTAAAATTAGTTAACTATAAAAACCGATAGAAGAAATTGCTATGTGCTACCTTAGCAATAAAGCAGGGAAAAAGTACTTGCCCTGAATTAAAAAAAAAAAAAAAAAGAGAGAGAGAAGGAAAAAAAAGTTGTTCCTCATTTATTCCTGGCTGGGAAAGCAAATGCAAGAAACATTTTAAACACGTTGGAGTCACTAAGATTCCTTCTGAACCTTTTTCAGTTATCCACTTTGAAATACACTTACAGCATGTAACAAAAAGGCGAGTTTCTCCTGGAAGAGCTGTACTACTCTCTGAATAGGGCATATGGCATTCTCAAACCAGCTTCTGAAGTAGGGGTTAACATAGGTCTCCAAGGTTTTTTGCTGTAACAAGTTGAAACATTAAAACTTTAAATACAAATTAGATTTCTACACAAATAGAAGCCTCTTAATAATCTATTCAACCTAAGATATTTGGATGTCAGAGCCTTCTTAGTTTCAAACCACAGTAAACTGAGTTTGACATTTAAAGCCACACTTTATGAGCAATGAAGGGCTTCACATTTCAAGAGACAGAACTGTAATATTATGGTACATACTGAACAAAGACCATGCATGCAACAGCACATGGGATGAGAGAGAGACTTAAAATGCATAGTTTGCATTAGAAAAATTGTAACAAGAAAAACACTAAAAATCCTTCCTTAACATTCAGAAGTGGTAAGAATCCAGGTGGACATTGATAACTTTTCTGTAGACCATTACCTTTTATTAGTCATTCTTCTCTCTGAATCTAACTGCAAGTAACCTTTAACATGTTTATAACTGGCACAAAAAAGTCCCCCCCCCTTTTTTTTTCCTTTTGAGTTGTGTATGGTTGATCGCACTTCAGACATTCACTGTCACTACAGTGAATCAAGTATCTCTCTGTGTTTCATACTAGTACTTAAAACACCTAATTTGTCTCTACAGACTAAACCTTCCAGATTGTCTTAGTAATTAATTTGTGTCAATAGTGATTTTCACCACTTACAAAAAAAAAGTTGGGCCTTACCTCCAAATCAAGGTTTATCTTCAGACTTTGAATGTATCTGTCCAGCTCAAGTCTGAAAGTATCTTCTTAAGGAAAATAAGATGCATCACTTAAGACCTGCATGTTTCCCTTTCAGTATATGGCTGTTATTGACATTTTCCATTATTGGAAGGTGTGCACAAACGAGCTGATTTCCAGTAGGAAACGGACAAAATGAGAACACAATTTTTACATCATGTCCCTCTCCATAAAGAAAGTTAAAGGTAAGGATATAGTTCCAGACCTTTCTCTGAGCCACCTAAGAAACAAACAACGTATTCTGGAGCATTGTTGGTGTCCGATTCCACTGTTGCCATTTCTAGAAGATTTTCTTGTTGGAAACGACAGTAATAACAACCAACTCTATATTCTGGTATGCTATGCAGAAAAAAAAGAATTATTTTCTTACAGATACATCACAATAAGTAAGTGCAAAAAGCAGACATACGTGATTTCTGTAAAGAATTTTCACCCGCTAGCACTTCTCTTTTTTTCCCCTGTGGTGCAGAGTAGTTTCAAAGGAAATAGTCATAAACACATGTAGTATTTTTTAAATATTCAAATGTTAAATTATTTACTACAATATTTTTCTCAAAGCTACCTAGAAAAAGAGGGAAGTGGTATTGCATAAAGCAATTATTAACAGCAGCAACAGACTGAGAATCGGGATTAAACCTAAGTGCAGCAGCAGATGGCAAGATGTGCAATGCTGCCAATGTTTCTTACAGTTTCTCATTCACAAATAATTGTTAAAATTTACCTCAGCCCCACTGACGCTACATTCCCCATTCCTTCAAACAGGGCTCCTTTAGTAAGACGCTTAATGATAAAACTGCGCAATTCAGTCTCCGCTTCAGCTGGTAAGTTAGTGTCCAGCAAGGAGAGGCTTTAAAAAACAAGAAGAAATTGTTAGCAAAAAGCAAACATTATTGTTTTGTTTCTCTGAACAAGGGCAGAACCACCTGCTTCTAGAAGGGGGACCACTGTGATCTCTCTCTGGCTTACAGCTAACTTGCCCTGACTTCTGGACCATCAGAAATGCATTCAGTGGTTTGCCTACTAGACCAGAAGTCTGGAGTTGTGGTGTCAGCTGATGCTGAACTGCTCGCCAGCTACTAAAAAGTCACTGCCCCTCTTTGTTCTTATGTTTCCCTAGTTGTAATACAGAGCAACAACGCCATTACAGAGCTTGTGGAAAGGTAAGATGTCCATTTAAAATTGTTTAATAAATTTTAATTATCTGTTGTCTACATGAAGACCTAAGTCAATATAGAAAAGTCTAATAGCAAAGAAAAGACAGTTCAAACTCAAAGATGGTAGCTTATATTTAATACATTATTTGAGCTCTGTACTTGTGTCCATTCCCTAGGTATTCCAGAAAAAGCACCAGGGGGCTTCTGTATGCGTTCACAGAGGTTTCTGCTTTGAAGGGACTTCAATGTACTTGCTTACTATTCACCTAACAGTAATACAGCAAAGACTTCAAAATGGGGTGTTACAGACAATTATACTGTTCTGCAGATTGGCTTTACCTGAAATCTTCGCTGGAGGGTGTCTCTGCCGCCGCACTGCTGGGACTGCCATTCCCACTGTCTGCTCCCTGCTGTGAGGATCTGAAAATCAAGCCGTTATGATCGATTTTACAGCCTTAACACACAGAACAGAGAAAAGGGACTGCAGCAGGGAAAGGTATGTATGGCCTGAGGGTTTTAACGCAGGAGGAGGGAATCGGGACATTATGGGAGGAAAAAGAGCTCTCCGGGAAGGGAGTGGGGGGGGAAGAATAAAGCGAATTCAAGCAACTGGGAACTGACAAAGCCTGGAAACGGCCTCTCCAGCGCGGACCCGCCTCGCCAGGCCCCGGCAGGCCTCGGCGGCGGCGAGCGGCCCCCTCACCTGCAGCTCCGGTAACCGTAGAGGCTGTGGTAGGTGCTGCCGTGCCGCTCCGGCCGCCGCTCCTCACCCGCACCGCCGCCCTCCTCGCTGCTCTCCAGCTCCCGCTCGTCGCCGTCCGGCAGCGCCGGCAACATCCCGCCCCAACCCGCCGCCACGGACCCGCCCGCTCCGGGTCCTGCGTTCGCCGTTCCCCGCCCCGGAGGCAGAGGAGGCCGGCGGGAGGGCGGGCGTTACCGCGGGGGCCTGCGCTAAAGCTTCTTGCCCCCGCCCCGGGTCGGTGTACGCAAGCCCGCGGGCAGACAGCGCCTAGCCCCGGGCAGCGGGGAGGAGGGCGAGTCGGCTGAGAGCTCGTTGCGGGGCGGCTGAGGTGCAGCAGAGCCGACCTAGAGCCGTAGAGGACCGTGCCGCCGGTTTTTAAAGTGCCTACTCCGCTTCCGAAATATTTTCCCCCCTGTTAAAACAGCATATTTGTTAGCTCAGCCTCGTAACTAACAGGCAAGCCCTGCGGGCTCTCGCCCCCAGCCTGCGACACGGCCACTGCAGGCAGCCGGCAGCTCTGGGAGCCGGGGGGATACTAACACAGAAACAACACCCGGTGGGATGTAACGGAGGGACCAGTCCCCGGGCAGGCAAGGGAAGCTCTGAGGGGGGTGAAGGCTCAACACGTCGCTGTCAGTTTTACAGCGTTCTCGAAGGGCCGCGGTCCCCCACACCCCAAGACCTCCCCGTCAAGAGCCAGCTACACGGACACGGGTAACCACCACCAAAACGCCGTGCGGAGTGGCCTGTTTAAGAGATAACGGCTTCTCGCTCAGTCCGACTTAATAGGGGGGAAAAACATCTTCTTGACGTTAAACGCGAAAACGAGAAACACAACCAAGCGTCTCAGCCCGCTCACAACCCCCGCAGCAGCGACTCAAACAAAATGGCGACCCGGCGCCCCCGCGAGGCACCATGGGAGAGCCCAAGAGGCGGTGGGGAGGGCCGGGAGCCCCGTCACGTGGGTACCCCCCCCTTCCCGCCGCGCCGCGGTGCAGGCTGGGAACTCTGAGGCGGTGGCGCCAGGAGGGACGGTGGCGGCCATTTTGTGTCTGCCTCGCTCGCCTCCGTGGAGAGGCTGGTGTGGGCGTTGCGGCTCAGGAGAGAAGAGCTCGGCTGTCTCCTTTCCGTGTAGGTCGGGGGTGCCGCCGCCATGGGCCGTAAGAAGAAGAAGCAGCTGAAGCCTTGGTGCTGGTATCCTTCTGTGTGGGATGAGGCGGGTGTGGGGAGCTGGGTGGGGGAGGGGAGCGGAGCGGCCTGGCCCGGCCCGGCCCGGCCCGGCCCGGTCGGGTGTCTGTCCCGTCGCGTCCCGTCCTGTCCCATTCGCCGCCTGGCTTCTCGCTCTCCGGCACGGGGTTCTTTTCTTCTCTCCACCCTCGTTACGGTTTGGTTCCGTGCTTGGTCGTGTTCCATTTCTATGCTCCTTAGTGCTGGGATGGGGCCTGGTCCGTGCCCTTCCTCTGCTTCTCTTCCCCCCCCCCCCCCCCCTCCCGCGCGACCTAGTCCGCCCGACCCCGCTTCCCTCGCTTGAGGCCTTGGCCTCGCGTCCGATCTGTAAAGCCGGGGCAGGCGGCAGCTTCTGCGGCCGGCTGTCCCTGGCGCTCTTGTGTCCAGGCCCGGTGGGATTGCCGGGGACGTGAGGAAAATGGAGAACGGTCTTTATCCCCCGGGGGGAAGGATGTTAACGGAAGAAACCCCTGCCTCTGATAAATACAGTTATTCAAGAAGAAGTGGGGCAGATGCGGTTAAAAGAGACTTTTTGAAAACTTTTTTTTGGGGGGGAGGGAGGTACTTTCAAATTTGTAATTGCTGCATCAAAGTCACATAATTTCTTAGGAGCCGGAAGTACTGGCGGATTTTTCTTCGATCGCTCCTTCAGTCCTTCACAATCTGCTTTTTGTTGGGGGGTGATTACAGATTTACCGTTTCTTTCTCTAAAACGTTTCTGGCCAATCTAAAATTGTTTAATAAAGGAATTTATAACCTGCTCTGAGATCTTTTACCGTTTTATGTTGGAAGGCATCAGTGCTTCTGTTTGAGATACTAATATATTTAAAGTTTTGGTAGAAGTGAGGGACACATTGTGTTAACTAGGAACAGCTAATAAATAACAAACGTGTATTTGTCTTATTTAGGAAGATATGTGTGGAGCATTTGCTGAAATATTAATGCTGACCTGCAGACAGGAAATACAGTTTGCCTCTTCTGTCACATAGTTGTCCAGAAGGTTCTTTGCTTAAAATCTTTCTGTTTAAAAACAGAGAATTCTTTAATGACTGCAGCGAATTATTTGGTGCCATAAGAATCGGTAGCTGGATAACTGAAAAGGAAAGGAATTTTTAACTAAAACCTTTGTTCTCTTTTATAAAATAGGCACTTTGAAGTATTTAGCATAACTGCCCTTTTGTGGATTTCAAGTCTATTTCTCCGTTAATGCTTTATCAACTTTATTTTAATGTACATGTGTGCAGAGAAGCAATGAGTCCACTTAGAAATAACTAGGACTTGAAAAGCATGTGTCAAAGAATATGGAATCAAATGATGATTCTGATTGCCTGCACACATCTTGCTGGTTTTGTACCTATCTGAAGGGAAATGCTGGATGGTGTGAGGGGGAGGTTTGGTTTGAGACATCCATGAAGTATTTGTCATGCTTTGAATGCTCAGAGATGCTTTCTATGCTTTTTCCTTCTTTTTGCTTTAGGAAAAATTACAATGATGCTTATTAGCTTAGTGTTATATAGAAGGTCACTTTCAGGATTAAATGTTTCCTTGACAGTCTTCAATAGGTATTGTAACAGGGATTTTGATGATGAAAAAATCCTTATACAGCATCAAAAAGCAAAGCACTTTAAATGCCATATATGTCATAAGAAACTGTATACAGGACCTGGTTTAGCTATACACTGCATGCAGGTAAGAAGTTTTAGGCTTACATAAGGTTTTCTTAGCAGTATCTAAAATTGGAATTAATAGTGAACTTAAAAAGGTGGTAGGTTTGGGGCTTCCAGAGTCTTAAAAACTGATGAGAAAAAGACGGCAATGGTCTGTTTCCAGAACAGGAGTTCTGCTGTGTCAGCAGTCATATGGAGAGTATGCAGTAGAGATCTCTGCCATCACTTTTGGGGTATAGGAGGAGTGAAGGAATTGTATTGTCTTGGTGTTCAGAAGACAAGTTTATATAAACTGGTTTTAGAAGCTAATAGTAGTTAACAGTGATTAGGAAGCACATGTCTAGAAAGTGCTTGGCCAGAGAGATTCTTCCCATTAAAGATGTTCCTTTTCTATCTTGAAACTGGCTGAAGAACACAGAGAATCTAACCTGAACTGTGGTCAGGAGGATTTTTTAATTTTTTTTTCTTTAGGTACATAAAGAAACAATAGATGCTGTTCCAAATGCTATTCCTGGAAGAACAGATATTGAACTGGAAATCTATGGCATGGAGGGCATTCCAGAAAAAGATATGGAGGAACGAAGGAGGTTACTTGAACAAAAAACTCAGGGTAAAGTGTAATCTAGCTAGTTATCTGTTATTTTCCGAGTCTGTTTCTTACTGATACTAAACTGTGTGATACAGGACTCGCTTCTCAGAAGAGTAAGGGTTGGGTTTAATGCATTCTTTAACTGCAACTCTAGACGTTTGCCAGTTGAGAGATATTTTTCTTTTCCCTTTCAGAAGTAGCTGCATGCCAGTGCAGCTGTAACAATTACCTAATTAATAGGGGGATGGTGATTTTATTTTTGAGGGTAAGGGGAGGAAAGGCCAGGGGTGATACAATTGTGATGCCCAAATATTTAGATTTCTTTGCTGTTTAAGTACACCTTTGTTTGAACTGCTTTGGCTTATTCTGGACAGTGTGAGACTGACCCATTTATGTTGAGGGTCCTTACAGTGTGAGTCCCTTTCCTTCCCTTTATTATTTATATGTATAGATAGGCTCACTTAGTTTGTCATTGTGATTCGATGAATTTTTGAACATGCTGATAAAATTTGAATTTTATTATTTTCATTCCAGCTAGAATACCCCAGATAAAACAAATTTTACAGAATATAATTTGTCTTCAGTCTGATCATATACATTGTACTCTTTAGCAGAGAGCCAGAAAAAGAAACAACAGGATGATTCTGATGAGTATGAAGATGATGAATCTGCAGCTTCAACTTCATTTCAACCCCAGCAAGTTCAGCCACAGCAGGGGTACATTCCCCCAATGGCACAACCAGGTTTGCCTCCTGTGCCGGGTGCACCAGGAATGCCTCCAGGTGAGATGATGTTTTAAGATAGTTACTGAATAGCTGAGTAGAAACACAAATTGCTGCTTGTATGCCGGAATAATAATCTGCCCTTTCTAACACTGGGTGTTAGAGGTCACAAAATAGTTTCACGGTGCACATAAGCAGTTTCTTCATTTTCTTTCCCCATTCTGTGTGTGCATACACATCTTCCTTTGTGAAGTAGATTAAGATACCTAATGCTTGCACCTAGATTGAAGGAATATGGTAGTAAGACAGATTAGTACTTTAAACATAAGTCTACCAATGATACTTGTTTGTGGTGTCTTGTAACAAGATTTTGGAAACGGCAGAAAGGCTGCCATATATCTATAGACTGCTAACATAGAACAGGCAGTTCATACAGAGGCCACAAATATATTGAGTAAAGAATTTTGATCAATGACAGTGAGCGAAAACTGGTCTCTTCTCATTATATTTTTTGTAGTGGTAAGGCATGATCTTTGGAGACTAATAAGAAAATTTACACAGACTTGCAGGAATGAGAACAATGATTCTAAGTCAGACTTGCAGATAATATTTTATATTGCGTTGTTTGTAAGCTGTGTTATTTCAAAAAACCAATCTTTTAGAGCTACCTGTAAAGCATTTATCCAGTCTAAATTTATTAGATTAGATTTGTTAGTGACTGTATGTTGTTGGAGTTGCTTAAAATTTATTTTTCTTTTAAGGTATACCACCATTAATGGCAGGTGTTCCACCTATGATGCCTGGAATGCCTCCAGTTATGCCTGGAATGCCGCCTGGGTGAGTAGCAAAAAAGACTTAATATTACATGTTCATACTGTGCATTTTAAACTGTCACAGAAAAAGTAAAGCTAATTAGAAAAATGTACGTAGGGACCTGTGAACTCTGTAACCTTAATGTTGAGACTAACCAAAGAACTGGATGGCTGTAAACCAACATTAAAAATATGGCCAAACTGTGAGTTTATGTATAAAGTATGTTGCCTTTCTCCTAACTTTATTGACTAGTAGTATAGTAATTTAAAGTTCTGTTGTGTTGGTTTAGAGCCTTCTGTGAACCACTGTTCCTTTGTGTATTGTACATATGTTGTGCATCTGGCTATCAGTCATCAACCTAACAGGAAAAAAATACTGAATAGTTTAAATGTTTCTTGTATTTTGGGCAAAAGTAAGATGTTGGTTTTTATGTTTGTTTGGGTTAGACACCATACCCTATCACAATGTGTTTGGAAAATCACAGTTAGATTTTTGATTTTGTCATAAATTTTCACAGATTACATCAACAGAGAAAATACATGCAGTCATTTTGTGGTGGAAACATGTAAGCATCTCATTAATGTAATTCTAGGTACATTCATTATGCCATTTTATGTCATGTTTTTGATAAGCTTGAAATTGTCTTACTGAAAACCTCAAGTACTGCCTACGAATTTGTGGAAAATGTTAGGTTTTGTTATTATATAATATCTGAAGTTTTTATGCTTTATCTAAATGAATATTACAAAACTATATGTTATGAGAAATGCATTCTATAAAATAACAAAATAGACCCTTAGGGACTTACAGCCTCTCTTTAATCAGGGTACAGCTCCATGTGCTCAATTCTTAGCCCTGTAGGACATACTGCAGGAACTTTGCTTCTAAGTTTTAAAGTTCACTGAGGTGAAAGATTGTTCTCTTCTGAGACATAAATGTTGTTTTAACAGTCTTTGAATTTAAAAACCATGTCATAGTGGAACATCTTGTGGATGCTCATCATGAGTGTAGCTTTTCTGGGTGGAGACTGAACAGAATTTTATCAGGCTTGCTGGTGCTTAGTCCTCCTTAAACACTTTGTTAACTTCAGGTGAATGTAATGTCATCTAGTGAAATACACAAATTAATTTGCCAAAAATTCACTGCACTTCCTTTTCTGTGAAATTTAAGGGGAGGGTGGTATGGTGTTATGTTATGCTTTTCTCTAGTTTGGTCTAAAATTTTGCTTACTTAACCTGATGATCATTTTGTTTAAAAATGAGCAAAGAAGAGTTAGGACCTAGGAAGCAACTTTGTTTTTATTGTGACACTAGTTCTAGCACTATCCCTGCAGTTTCTCTGAAAGTCATCTTTCTGGTGGCAGCAGGCAGTGGTCAGCCAGCACTTTTTTTGGGAGTCTAACAGATAGTTGTCAAAATGGGTGGCAAGACTGACTTTGCCTTCTCCAACCATTAACCCAAAAAAGGGGCGATGGTACTATGTTCCCAGTCATTACTGCTTCTGTATTGGTGGTTCCTTTTGTAGCAGTGGTAGACAAGTTGAGAATAAAAACAAGACTGGGTAGCAGTTTGCTGTACAGAATGAATGCTTGCCCATTTATGATGATTTGTTTTGATTTTGAAACAGCAATGGTGAAGGTGTCTTGACTTTGTCATAGAAACTACTTCTTAGTGGGGTTTTGGTATGCACTTGGCTGCTACGTATCTACTTATCATACTAACTAAAGTAATAACCATTCCTTTATTTTGTTTCCCTAATCCAGCTTCAAGTGTCTGGAAAAATTTAAGCAAACTTAAGCTACACTTGGGTTTGTTCCCTGTAAAAGAATTGTAACATATTTATCTATAGCTTCCCAGTGTAAAAGCACTTAGTGTTGTAGATAGCTTATTTTTATGAAGTCGCAGCCCTGTGCAGGAAGAATTTGCTTTTATTAAGGGTTGTATGTATGGTTTAGATGGGGAACATGTATTAATTTGTAGTGTGGTTTAGTAGATAAGGATAAAAGGAGTCATTTAGATGCCACCTTTCTGTTAGGGAAATGCAGACCAATTTTTTTCTCCAGGTATCAGTAGCAAGGGGGGGAAAAAAAAACCAAACCTGTTTTTAATATGAAGGAAAAATATGCCATAGTAAGGACTGCTCATTTAAAAAGTTTCTTTTTAAATCCCACTTTTCTATCCTTCAGTGTAGGGAATATTTACTGTAATTGAAACTCCAGAAGCTCTCTTACCCTGTGGTCTCTGCTCTATTTTTATCAGTATTTTGTGGCTAGTTCTACAGATTTGGGTTGTCTGCCATTCACTAGAGGAAGGAGAATGTTAAAATAATGTGAGGGTGCTATAACCACAAAGAGACTTGTAGTGTCAGAAAGGAGTAATAGCAGATGTACAGTGATTTTAGTGTGATTGGAGTTAGCTGTTTTTCCTACTTTCCGATTTTCTTGAGTGTACTGAGAGCAGGTTCTTTGAACACTCTGCTGAAACTAGTAGCCTGAAATAGGTTTCAAGAGAGACACCAGTTCTGGAAATCTGATAATAGAAGAAGTGAAAGTTTGAGGAATTAAAGTTCAAATAAAAAGTGTTGGGGGGGGGGGTTCTTGGTGTGGTGTGTGTTGGGGTTGTTTTGTTTTGTTTTTTTCTTGTGGAAAAACATTTCTAACTATGGAGTCAGCTGGTTTTGAATTGCCTCTGTTGAGAGCTTCTTGAAATTATTTACCATAATTTTTTATCATATACAGGTATGTGCCAATTATCTTAACAGTTTGTCATGAGTGTTCATACCAGTGCTCATTTTCCATTTAATAGGATGATGCCGATGGGTGGAATGATGCCTCCTGGGCCAGGAATACCACCTCTTATGCCTGGTATGCCACCAGGTAGGTCAGGGTTGTCAAACTCATACTATGGTGTGAGCTAAACTACATTTATTTATTTCCACTGAGATTTAGGATTTATATAAAGAATATACAGACTTATGCCACCACCTTGGTGTGGATTGATTGCCACAGAAGCCAGTCTTGTGCTTTTGATTATAAATAATTATTTGTGTTTGGTACCACTTTGGAGGTAAAAAATAGAATATAGTTTTCTCTTCCTGTTGTACTTTCTCTGGCTTTTGTGTTGCCTAGTGTCTCTTCATCCCTTTTTTTAATGTGTGTGGCTGCACCTGGAAAATGGTAATGATTGAAAATGTTGTGGGAAATGAGAAATACCCAAGTAATGAATCTGCTGTGTGAAGAAACTAACTGTAATTTTGGTCTCTTACCATAGCTAGAAGAGACATTTCTCTTGTGCAGTTCTTAAGCAGCCTTTAAGTTCTGAGAGTGTCCCACCTGACCAGCAGCTATGCTGTGATGGCTTGAGATTTGGTGGTTTGCCCGTATTTCTCACTGGAGGAGGAAGCAAGCCACTAGGACAGTTACAGCCTAGTTCTGCTGCACAATAATATGATGGAACCCATATGAGCTGTTAACTTCTCATTTCTGAACCTCTCCTAGTGCCCTGCACATACAAAGTGCATGTATTGTGATGGTATGCTACAGAAAGTAGCCTTGTGTCACTGTTCCACTGTGCTAAAGACCCACAGCAAAGCTGATCTGTGTTTTGGTCAAAGTTCTGATACCATTCATAATGGCCGCATCTTTTGCGTTTTGTAACAGTCTTATCCATGTGCTTGGCAGGATAGGCGCAGTGTGTTGGAAACAGTTACTGCATTAATTGCGTTGATTTATTGAGAGCATAAACATCATTTAAGCTCTAGTAGAAAACACAACTTAGTTCAGTATTGCTCTGAAGTGTTTGAGGTTACTGCCTATGCAGGGACATTTATTGGTGGCTGCTGACATTACCCTTTGTCATGTTTTATTTTACTATTGCCTTAAAAATACACCTTCCTTGTGGGAGAGTTTGTTCTAAGGAACACTGTGAACAGAATCCTCTAAAGGAGTATTCTTACTTCCTTCAGCCTAATTTGTTACTGGTTCTTTGGTTTGTAGGTATGCCGCCGCCTGTTGGGCCTCGTCCTGGGATGCCTCCGATGACACAAGCACAGCCTGTTACAGCACCAGGCATTCTTAACAGACCTCCAGCTCCTGCTGCATCGGCACCTACCCCCCAGCCTCCAGTTACTAAACCACTCTTCCCAAGTGCGGGGCAGGTAAGGTGTCTCATAGCTTGGAATCTACTGTTACATTCTTCAAACTGCTGCTGTGTCAACAGTGTCTATTCTTCCTTATTGAGGAGGCCCAAGAAATGACTGGTTAAGTTTCTTGCTTGTGTTGATTCTTAAGTTTAATTCAGTGTAGTGCTTGAATGAATTTTAAAAGATTCTTTTGTTTGTCTTACAACAGCCATGAAACCAGACAGAAGTTCTGTAAGCACGTGGGGAATAAAGGAGTAGGCAAAACGCTTCTTTCTTTAAACCCTTTAGTTTGTCGTTAATAAGGGTGCTTTGGGTGGGTGAAGGGATGTGTTAGTCAGCTACAGGAATCTGATTGCATAGAACTTTACCTAAAATTTCCAAAGTATAAATCTTGACATGACTTGTTCTTTCCTATTCTTTTCATAATGGGCTCTTTACCCATAGATGGACTAATTTATTCTATAGTCTTGTTAAACTGGTTAAACATTGCCTGAATTAGGAGGTTTTTTACTTTAAAAAGTTTATGAGTAAGTTAAGGTAGTAAAAAACTGTTTAAATGTTTTGGGGAGGGAAGTGGGGAATTGATCATGGCTTGTGACCTCTACCCTTTGATTGCACTTGTGTATAAGTCCTGAAGTTTTTACTTGCTTTCAAGTATGTTGCAGAAACCTTCATAGTGTACTATTTGCATTTTGGACTTCTGCAGGGAAGATACTCGTTTACAAAAACACAGTCCTTTCATAAGAAAGGACTTAGCATAAGAAATCCTTTCATCTGGATACTTTCCACCCATTTGTTTGGAGACTTTTCACTGTTTCCTTTCTTTTATGCTACAGATGGGGACACCTGTCACAAGCTCAAGTGCAGCTTCCTCCAATTCAGAAAGTCTGTCAGCATCTTCTAACGCTCTGTTTCCTAGCACAGCACAAGTACGCAGGAAGTCACAGTTAAAAACCAATTGCTTTGCAACTTAACCCTTTGGACCGTTCTGTAAAATCTAAAATTGACTAAACATCTTCAGATAATTTCTGTTATATTCCTGATTATGTTTAGCTGGTAAAACTGCAGAGTCCTTGATTGTGAGTTGCATCTTACTAGAAATAAGCATGTTAAAGTGCTCAATTTTTCTTAGTGCGAAAGAATGAAATGTTACATCCTGGTTCTAAAGGGTTAAAAAAGCATGAAAGCAGTTAAATGCATTTTAGTGGGCAGTGGTTAGCTTGATGCATGGTGAAGGCTTTTTAGTTTATGTTGTTTAATATGGTACATCATAATGTAGGGAACTTTGTAATTTGCATTATGTGCAAAAAATGGAAATACTTTTTGTTTGGAAAGTTCAGATAATTGTAAATGTGCAGTGACTAGAAACAAAAGCATTCTCTCATAACTAAAGCTTGCTTTGGATATTGCTGCATCTTCAGAGAAAACTTGGTAAAGCAAATTTTTCTTGTCTTAACAGTTAATTTGAGAAAAAAGTAGGAAAGATGAGATGCTGGAATCTGTAGTGGACCTCATATCTGCCTTCAGCTGATTCTTCATTAACAAGCGAGATTAAAGATCGATAGAGAGACAGTACTTTGTGAAAATATTGCAGTATTTTTGTAGAGAGAACGCTTAAAAGAAAAACCCTGACACAATAGAGCTTTCTTAAGTGTTTAATTAAAACATTTCTTAAATATCTAATTTTAATGAATACTAACACTTTGAGCTGTACTCTAAACTAATGGTTGCTAAAGTATGCTAATAATTTAGCAAGAGAACAATGAATTTATACTTACAGGCTTTTAATAAAACAGTGATTCAGGAAAGATTTAGACATTTACCAAACTCAGTATTTGAGATAAAAATTTTGATATTTTTTTTTGTTGTTGTTGTTCTTGTTCCTTTTTTCTAGTTGTGGCTTTTGACCTGCAAATTTTAGACTTTCCAGTGTGTGTGTGTGTATATATGTGTATATACTGGGTTTTATTTTGTCTTGTTTTCAGTTGCTCTAGTATGCGATAAGGCTGAACTTTACTTTTGTCAAGCTTGTTTTAATTATGTGTCTCACTGGAAGGTTTCAGAGGTCTTAACAGACATCATTTAAGTTTTCTTACGCTTTGAGAAATAAATATTGATCTATCTCTGTGTTTCACAGGCTGCAGCAGCTGTTCCAGGTCCAGTTGGTACTGATTTCAAACCTTTGAATTCTACACCTGCAACAACAACAGAACCCCCAAAACCTACATTCCCTGCTTACACACAGTCTACAGCCTCAACCACTAGCACGACAAACAGTACTGCAGCTAAACCAGCTACATCTATAACAAGTAAGCCTGCTACTCTCACAACAACCAGTGCAACCAGTAAGTTGATCCATCCAGATGAGGATATATCACTGGTAAGTTAAAATATTTTCATTGTCTTACTGAAAAATGCAATTTATGCTTATAATGGCTGATTAACTAGAATTTCTTCTGTGCTCTGCATTATGCATATTTTAATAACGGTGAGAGTGCAAACTGCAGAATTAATGTAACAGAACCATTCATTGAGAAGACTTCCTCAGTTACAGAGTGATGACTGGCATATTGCAACGATCCTGCTGCAGATCTAAGCCTTATTTTTGTTGGTGATAGGAAATTACTCAACCCAAAATATAATTTGGACTTTTTCTGCATGTTACTTAACCTTGAAGTTAAATAGATACAGCTAATGAGTGTAGGACAAAAGACTTAACAGTTTGAAGTGGTCTTGGTGCTGTTAGAGCAGTCAGAAATACAGAATTTATGGATAAAACAAATGAACCTTAATTTCAGTTTAGATATTTAGATTTGTGTTTGGCTCTTTTGTCTCAACTTGTTATGAGGAAGAGGCTTTCTTCAGCCGAGGAAGGAAGAGAATTTGTGTTGCATGCAAAATGCTAGATTGGCCAGTATTAATACAGTAACTTTGAAGGAAGGGGGAAAAATCCAAATGCTACTCTGTAATGTTACTAGTAGCAGTCTTTGAACTTGGAAGGTAGTTGAAATAGTTCAGTCCCTGTAATCTATTTTGTTACACTTTTATTTACTTTGCTTTTGGTGAGTTTTAGTCTTACAATGTGTTATGGTTGTCTGTTCCTGGTTTTAGGAAGAGAGGAGGGCGCAGTTGCCTAAATATCAGCGTAATCTTCCTCGACCAGGACAAGCTTCCTTGGGTAATCCACCAGTTGGACCAATTGGAGGTATGATGCCACCACAGCCAGGAATTCCTCCACAACAACAAGGAATGAGACCTCCCATGCCACCTCATGGTAATCATAAGTTTCCTAGCTTTCTTTTCTTCAAAAGATTTGTCTTTGCTATAAACTTTTTTAAAACTTGAAGTGGCATATACTGGTGGGAGGAGGTGCGTGTGTGAAGCTTTTCACAAAATGCAACTTCTGCCCATTATTTAAAAAAAAAAAAAATAAAAAATTCTTTGCATCTTAAATGTTCTATTTGTAGGTCAGTATGGTGCTCATCACCAGGGCATGCCAGGATATCTTCCTGGAGCCATGCCTCCATACGGTCAGGGACCTCCGATGGTGCCCCCTTACCAAAGTGGACCTCCTCGACCTCCAATGGGAATGAGACCTCCTGTAATGTCGCAAGGTGGCCGCTACTGATGCTACTACACACGCTCTAATAGGTTTGGAGATTAAACCTTTTCTCATCTTGTGCTGTTAATATAGCCGAGCTTCCGTCAATTAAGGCTTCATTGTGACTTTAAAAAAAATAAGTATCTTCCCACATGCAAGGAGCTATTGGACATTCTTATTTTACACGGGAAAAATTATTTGGAATAATAACAGGAACTTTTCCTGATGTTGCAATTTATACTGTATGGCTTCTTTTTCATGTTTCATCTAGGTTTTTAGAAGTGAAGTATAGTAAATATGGTTCGTTAAATTGTGAAGGCGCTGGAATTACATGAACATACCACCTTAAAGGCAAGTTCTGTAACATTATGTTGCTATTTGTGAAATGATGCCTTCACAGCACTTCAAGTGCTGTTGGACTTCATGTCCCCAACGTAGTTTGGTGAGGGCTGTAACTGTTCCCAACTACTTGTACATTTAAGTCCAAACTTGTAACAATATTTAATGTATTTAGAGTTCCTCCTGTTTCAGGGTTTAAGTAAACTGACCCACTAAGGTCGTGTGACTTTTCTGTACTGTTATAAACTTCATTGTAATAAAAGAAGAGAAAAATTTATATGCCTTTTTATTCATGACCAGCTGTGGACAACTGCCTGAAAGGTTTGTACAGATGCATGCCATGGTAGCTATTGGTGTAATGAACACGGTTATTGGTGCTGTTTTGATAAAATCTGAATTCCTTGTTCTAAAATTAAGTCAATCCTTAGCTGCACGTCTGAGTAGACAAAGACCTGTACACTTATTAACTGACTCCTCAAAAATGAGGCTGCAGGAGGCACATCTTAATTCTTGCTTGTAACTTTTCTTAATGCGTATGTTTCTTTATTTGTGCTTTCTTGTCCTCAATAAATTTTAAATGATTTCTAGTCCTGGCACTTGTAGGATGTAAAAGTGATTGCTCTAAGATGCATCCTGGTGCCAGATGTGTCCTGTTAGTTCATTCTTCGACTGACTCTTTAATTTGCAAATGCATATGAATTTCAGGAGCCTTTTAGATGAAGATTTCTAGAAGCTTAGGTGCATGTCACATGGGTGAGTGACTTCCAGTTGATATTGTATTGAAGTTGACCTGCAAAAGAGAAAAAGTAGCTTGACCTTCTCAGTGTGTAAGAGAGACAAGAGGGGCAAGAGTAATATGTTATATGCTGTATTTTTACTTTAAATGTTCAGAATTTCAGATCCCAGCAGAGCCTAAAAGATGAACCATCCATTTTTTGCTATGATCAGATGTTGGCTGAGTTTCTTGAGCCATTTAATGGAAGTGTCTAGAGTAAGAGACCTTTTTATCAGGTCTTCTAATTACAATTATCAAAGAGAGGCCTTCCCCATATGAGTTAGCCCTTTACCTGTTTATAAGAGTAGAGTGATAAATTACTGTCAAGGTTGTAATTCTCTGAATGTCTGACATCACTGTGTAGTGTGCTATATTTCTGATAAGAACAAAAATGTAGAGGGAAACTTTTTGGAGGGAAGGGAAGTAAGAGCTTCTCTGGTCTTTTCACAACAGGGGAAAAAAGGAGTGGTGAATTTTTCATTTGCAGGTCAACTTTAAATACATGTTCCAGCCTCAAGCTTTATCTGTGCAATTTAATTTATGGAGATACCTTCTTTTAGGGTAGGTTAGAAAGATTATCAGCATTTTTGTTATCAGTTTGTGTTCCATACATGTTTTTGTAGATGGTGGAGTTTTTTTTTCACTTAATTATAATACTGAGCATTTTGGCTCTTTTTCTTGAAAGTCTTGGGGTTTTTTAGCTGCACTTAAGTACTTCATGTGGCTTTATTCTGTACTGTCTCTTAATAGTATTTTAGCCGTACTGTATTTGTGGACTACATTGTCTCTGAGGTTCAAACATGGGGTCATGGAATGGCTCATAAAAGCACCAGAGCATCCAGTACACTCTAATTGTAGCTGAATGGCCTTAGTTTAACCGTTAAGAATTGTCAGGCACTTCTTCTGAAGTATTAGCAGTTCTAAGACCATAACTCCAAGCCTCTGTTGAGAAGCAGTTCTCTCTGATCACTGGTATCTACTGATCACCTGTCAGATGTGCAGTATTTGGCTTGCAGATGTGCTGAGTGGGCCTTGATGTCAGATCTTTTGTTAGCTCTTCATCTTGCTTTATACATAAGTCTAACAGGTAAAACTGTTTTGCTTAGGCAATGCTTTTTATACTGTGTTTTTCTTCTGTTTTTCTTTATCTAATAAGGATAATGACAAAACACTGGAGGGGTTTTTACAGTGTCTTACATTCATCCTTTTTGTAATACTACACATAAAATTCATACAGTATAAATTGATCTTAACTTCTGCTTTTAAAACTATAGAACTTGCTTTTTCTGAAGATCATATTGTTGCTGTAAGGATGCTTTGCCCTCTTGCCCCTAGTAAAGCAAATACCTTCTCCCTTCGGTGTCTTTCACTGGTATGTTGTTTTCAGACCCCTACTTTTCCTGGGATAAATACTTGAAAACCTTACTGCATGTACTGTTAACTCAGCATATTCTGCAAGTTGTAGTAATTAAGTTTCCCTCTTTTAAACAGTGAATGTCTCATTGTTCCGATAATGGTACCATTTTGTAGCTAATACTACATAGACTTACAGCTTGGATGCATTTTAAGATTGAACTTTACTTAGTAGTAATGTTATGATAATCCCTCAACTAAGTACTGCCACATATTATTCATATGGTACTCTAATAAGCTTCAACCAACAGGTGAACAATTTTTCCATGATTTCTCATGTGGATACTTATTTTCCTGCTCCTGTCATTTCTGTGCTGTAAGAGCTGTGATGTGGCTATCTTGTGTCTCTTGTGTGTACTCTTCTGTAAACAGGCAGGTATTTCAGTGCATATGTTGTCTGTTGGTCCCCTCCTTCATTTCTTTGGATACTGCTTCTTAATGTTCAGAGAGTTGGATTTATGGTGCATTTTCCCAAAAAGAGGAAAATTACTTTGAATGTAGTAATTGCTTGTATAAAGACTAAGGCTTGGTTTACAGTACAAAGTTTAACTACTATAGTTGTGCCAGCAAAATCCCTAATGTAATGCAGCCATGCATACAGTTTTTTTGCTTTAGTTAATCTCTCCCTGGAAGGAGATTACAGATGTCTTTATGGTTACAGAAAAGCATATCTCTCTTATATCTGTTGCACGACTCTAGTGATATAATTATGTAGGCAGAAGCTTTGTATTTCAGTTGTTGCCTAAATTATATGGCAGATTTTGTAGTAAAATTAAAACTTCCAAGTGGATTTTGATCAATCTTTAAATTGGAATGTAATGCAAAAAAACAGACTACAAGAAAATGTTCAGACGCAGGTGGGAAAATGTTTAGCAAAATACTTAGAATTTATAGCATCTAAGACTTGCTTAAGAGATTCTAAATTATTTTATGCATGGTCTCTCAGTATCATTATGAGAGGCTGATCTTGTATCTGCTGATTTTTAGAGCAAAAGGGATGAGATTGGCATGAAAGAACCTTGGAAAAGCCTGGGCTAGTTTTTCAGAAGTCTTGATATGACTGTTTTGTACTGCCTTTAAAATATCTGCCTTTGGCAAAGGTTGCTTTAAATAAAATCTTGAAATTAGCTGGCTTATGTGAACTAAAAATTTCTTCTCCTGGAACTTCTGGGGTTTTAAATTATTTTTTTTTTCTTCCACAGATGAGATTTTTTTTTTTTAGGTGCTGATAATAAATTTGAGGCTGGGATGTATATCTAATAATTTCAGTGGATAACACTTCCTCGCTCTGTGCATGCATGGGAGAATATAAACAAGCTTCTAGAAACATATCAGCTGCATCTGCCTTCTATGGTTTCTGCAATTATTTTAGTGTATGGAGCTCTTGAACAGTACCTAGAGAGACCTGTCTAACTTACTTTCTTAAAATTGAATGGAATACATAACCTGCAGTTATTTTTATAGGAACCAAAGAGTTCTGCATACAAGATAAACAATAAAATATCAAGATTACTTCAGTTTTATAAACAGCAAGAAGGGCATTATGACTCTTCAGTTAAATTGAGACTCTGATATACCAGTCCATGAGCTGGGGCTGCAATTTAAAATGGTAACTAATGACACTTAAAAATAATAGTAAATGTCTTAATAATTGTACTGGTCTAGCTTCTACATAAGTACTAAGGTGAGGGTGAACATTTTCAGTGGCTGATGGAATCTTTACTTTTTGTGAACTAGTACAGTAAATACTATCAGTTATGGGAAAAATGCCCCAGGACAACTGACTTACGTTCCATTGATCAAGATACAAAGCATAACAAACTGTCCAATTCAGAAATAGCTACCAACTGTAAGAAGTTTTGTTTTGGGCCTAACAAAATAGGTGCTATAGTAGTAATTTTCTTTTGTTTGCTTGATCACTGGAATTTTGTTAACTTTGAATGCATGTCTTTCACTTAATTGGGTCATGTTTTTTCTAAAATTTAAATTTTTCTTCTTCCTATAGCCCTGCCATAGGACAGGCTGAGGCAGAGTCTCAGTGTTGCCCTGTTCAGTCTGAGGCAAGTGGGATTTATTTTATTCATTCTGGGGGCTTTCACAGCTTTATGGCTGTTGGATATTTATGTCCCCAAACTTGCAGCAAGTTTGGTGAAGGCCCCTAAATTTATTTTAATTTAGGTTTTTTATTCTCTTTTGGTAGATGGGCTCTATATTAATATTTATCTTTTTATTATCGTGTTTTTAAGAGTCTTAGGGGGAGGGAACATGTTTTAAGATGTTCGGGTACCTTTTCTTTTAACGGAACGCGTTTCCTTCAAAGCTGCTGAGGTAGTCCTTCAGCCACACTGCCCCCTCCCCCTCTTCCCCTGCATTGCATTTGTGCTGTATTTGTTTTTGGTTTTGGTAATGTGACTTTGTGTAGTCTCTAAACTAGTGGCATGTTAATATCAACTACTAATGTTTCCTCTTCTGGGGAGATATAGCTACTGAAGTGCTTAAAATACTTAGGTTTTAACTAGTAGTGACGCTTATAGTCACAAAATTGTGTAGGCTAAATTATAGAATACAGTTTCTTTGGAGGAAGTTAAGGTGCTAATACTGCTGCATATGTGAGCTGCACCACAATAAATATTAATGTAGAGCCCTGTGAAGAAATAGAGATTCAAGTTGGTAAAGTGGAAAAGAAGAATAAGAAATCAGAGCTGCAGATTTTTCAGTTTGTCAGTTTCAGGGAAGAAGACCTTCTCATCAATGTCGCAGATACACCAAACTTCACAATATTTTGTCTATTGCAACAGTACTGAAAGTCATAGCACTTTTTTGAAACCTTGTGGAATTCTGTTGCATATTCAAAATTTGCTTAGGTATATGCTTATGTGAAGTTCCTTCTTTCACACAGTGACCAACAAAATATTCAACCCTTTGTGAAGAAAAATGAGCTTTAGTGTTGCTGCTCACTCTGTTGCAGATATATTGGCTTTGAATGCTTGAGGTTGCTTAAAGACAACTTCAGCTTCAGAAGAACAGGTTTTGTCCAAGGAGGTCTTGCAGGCTATCAGCAGTGACATAGAAAATTAACAAATGTTGGAGTCAGGTTTTATAACTACTTTAAATTTTTGAGATCTTATTAGAATTTGTTTGTGGTTTTTGATGAGCATAGACTGTGTTTCATCCTTTGAGATTTTGCTAAATAATGACCCCCAGTGTGATTTCCAGTTATTTTAATTAAAGGATAGAGTTGTAATTCTTAACTTAGTTACAAGTGGATTTCCCATTCCTGTTGTACTCTTTTTTGTTTGTACTCTGCCCTTTGCATTTTTCCTGTAGAAGGCCCCCCTGAATCGTCAATTTTCCAGTTGGACTAGACATGTCCTCTGTTAACTGTTTAAAAAATGATTACTGAGCATGGCGTTGCTTTTCTAATTCTCATTATCATGCTACCCTAGATAACAGTGAAGATGAGAACAACACTTCAAGATACACTACTGCAACTAGTATTTGTTTCACATATTTAGTCTATAGAAACATTTGGCTTAGTTCTTATTTCCCTAGAATGTCTAAGGAAACTATTTAACCAAAAATAATATGCAGTATGGCTTGTACTTCTTGCTTTAAGTATCTGAATCTCTTAGAGACTAAAAATGAAAAGTAGGTGAATTTCGAATGCCTGATACTGAACTTTATTATCAGTTTCCATTTAAGACTGATGCAGCATGAGATAGTTTTTATCCAGCTACTCATATTCAGCTTGTCATCAAGCACACGAAGCTAATATTCAGATACGTATGCTGTTTTGTGTCCAATGGAGTACCCTACTTAGATCCACACTTGGGTTGTATCTTATAAATTGATACCCTGGTGAGAGCTAAAAGTTTCTGAATTTGGAGAAATTGCTTTGATCTGTTTTTGTTGACGATAACTAGGTTTGACATGTTCATGGAAAAAATGTCTCCAAAATGCAGTTTCTGTTTTCACTGTCATTGTTTAAGCTTTGTATACTAATACTTCGGAGCAAATGAACCATTTCTTTGTGTTTTGGCATGTTTTGTGAGCAAAACATAGCATTTCTCAGCACCGCATTGCTATAGTTTTTTTTTTTTCTTGAAGCTGCTTTTAGGCAATTCCAAGAAGATTAATTTCACACTATCTACTTCTGAAAGATGCATTTGACATTAAGACAATACCATGGAGTATTACTGTATGAATTAAAGGGGGGGTTGACTCTGGGTTTTCCTGATATGCTGCAAATACTGCTTGTAATTTCTGGTGGGTAGTTCACACATCCTTCACTTCCACCCCTTACATTCCTGTCCTTTCTGTAAGTCTCTAAAGGACTGGACAGGACAGGTCTTTTTTGTTCCCTTCTTGGGAGTTGGTAGCTTTAGCAGATTACATTTGTGTTACTCTGATCTGTTAGCCCAGACTAAAGTTTGTCCTTAAATTTGCAGCAAGTAGTGATGCGCGTTTTTCTTTTGCTTTGTGTTCTGTACTTAAAGATACATGTGCAAGTGCTGCTGTCTTTCTAGTCACAAGGATGCCATAATGGCTCTGTGCTTTTTGCTGGGAGTATCTCCTCGGCTGTTAGACCAGCTGGCCTGTCATCTCTTTAAAACAACTTGTAAAATTCTCATCTAGTGCAAATGGTTCATATTTTGCTCTTTTTATGACATTTAGTGACATTTTCCTCCCTGCCTCTTGTGTGGATCTAAGGGGGATAGTTAAAAAAAAAAAAAAAAAGTACACTGTAAATGAGATCTCTTTGTTTTGAGGGATGGTACAGTGTTTTTACTGACACTCCAGTATTGCAGCTCTCAGTATTGCAGCAGTCTGTGTATCACAAAGTTGTACATCTCACTGTTTGTGGAATTTCTTTTCTAATGATTATAGTATTTTATTGACTTGACTTTTATAGATATTAATGGAAGTAGGTCTTGGGGAGTTTGCTTCTTTTTTAAGCTTGAGTAGAGGTACATGACTCTTTTGTTTTTTTAAAGGGCAAGAATTACTGATATTCTGCTAAATTGGGTGAATTTGCACCCACTGTTTTTAACAAGAGAAGTGAATGGGAGATGTGGCAAATAAAGTACGTACCACGCATGAAGTTTTGGCTTGCTTAGAATTGTGTGATGAGTTCCTAATGTGTTCTGTGCCTTGCCTAATCAAGATTGTAGCCCTTAAATACTCTGAGGAATAGACTACCTCCAGAAGAATTTTTAAAATAAGAATCTTTTTTAAAAGTGTGTCTACTTCCAATCAAAATGATCAGACCAGTGAAATAATGGTAGTGACTGGGTTCTATAAAAATGCAGCTATTGGTGACTACCATATTTTCCTTTAATAAATTGGGGCAGGTAGATACTAGTTCAGAGTAAGAAAAGTTTTGAGGCAGCTGTTGAAGAGATCAAGATAGAATTGAAGTGATTCTGAAGTGTAATATACATAACATTCTTGAAGTTCTGAATGTGAGAGTTTTCTTACGACGGTGTAAACAGCAGCTTTATGCAGTCTTTTGATTGTCAGAGCGCAGATTCTCATTAAGACTCTACTAGAAGAAAATAGTTCAAGTACAGTATTTGTAGATTCTGTTGTAGAGTGAATGCATTTTTACTTTTGTCTTGTGAAGGTCTATTTGAGGGAGCCAGGCACTTCAGCTTGCTGCTTTTGCAGACAGCCATATCCTGTCTTGAACCACAGGATCCAGGATGTTATCCTCAGTCGTTTGTTCTTAGAATCCTGACGAGTCAGTATTGACTGTCCATGGTGTGAACTGTCACTGAGGGTTGGTATTTATACACCTGATCACTTTTTTGAATAGTGAGGCGCTTGCACCTGCTGAGCAAGTTTACAATAACTTGTTTCGTTCTTACTGGCTTTCTTGAAGTAGGAACAATAGCTGTCTTAATGACAATGAATTTAACTTCTCCACAAATATTGTCTTGAACTTATCTTAAGGTTTTTCTTTCTCAGGGATTTAAAGAAGTTTAAAAGTTTTGAGAAAATAGTAGAATTTTAATGCCAGTATCATCTTAACTAAAACAAACACAGAACTTTGAGAGCTTGGAAGCTTCCTTAAAAATTCTCATTAGCAGTTAAAGCATATATCTCTGTTAGCTAACTGCTTTATACCAGATTGAAGCTTCTGACATCTCAAATTTTATTTCTTAAATTTTTTCTAAATCTTAACCATGTTCCCACGTGCTATTCAGAAAGGGTGTGTGTGTAGAATTTCAACTTCTGCTGCCCTTAGTAGCCAATATGTATAAATGGTTTTTGCTAACAGCAATTTTGAATTACCAGAAATTAATGCCATACAACCAAAGGAAGCTATTTCACTGTCTCCCAACTTAGGAAATTATGTAATGCTTTGAGATGAAGATGTCATGCAGAGCACTTTTTCTTTCTCTTTTTTTTGTTGAGTTACTTGCATATATGTTACTTGCACTGAATTCTTTAGCTTCTTTCCCATAAACTTTAGTGGAAGAAAACACATTTTGGTCTTTCATTTGTAAAGTCTAGAATAAGAAAACACACTTAATGAGACTGTTTAATGAAGGAACCTGGCTATGTAAGTATTGTAATTTCCTTTGTTTGTGGTAGGCAACAGGATTACCTTGTTAAACTTCTGGCTTATGTATGAAAAATATCAGAAAAGTAAGGGCAAATTGAAAGCAGTTTTATAGTTGCCTTTACTTCATATGCTTTTCTTAAGCAACAAATTGCAGTAATTGAAGTTTGGCAGCTTTTTTAATGAAAAACTAAATTATGGGTTAAACTCCTTGGTTTAATACAATTTGTGTTTCTGTTAACTAGCAGCAGAATTTCAGCATTTGCTACTTACTGGTAGAGAAGAAAAATTCCACAGCACTGCCAGTACAGGTTAGTTTAATCTGTAAGTACCTGATGTTCCTATTTGAAATAATTTGTTCAAATGATACCACTTAAATACATGAGGGGAATTTTGGTCTCTGAAATGTGAATGTATCTGTTATCTACTACTGTTTTCAGTAGTGAGTGAACGTCTAGATTTTTTTTGTAAGATCTGTAATGGTTTTAACTAAACTTGCGGGTAGGTAATATCTGCAAGCACTTTTAAGGAAAACTTAATTCAGAACCTTAACAAATAGCCACTGGTGTTACTGAAAAGTGTGAAGATCTAAAGTTGAAGTCACTTCATCTGTAACATGCTTATTCTAAAAGAGGCTGTTTTATCAGTGAACCAATTATAGGATACTATATTTGTTTTATTGGGGAATAAGCAATTCTGTAAGAATCCATAGCAGTAATGTAACCTTTCTTTCGATTTTCTTTAGCTGTTGCTAATTACTGTCTCTTGCCAACAGATTTTTACTTTGTTAGGCCTGTAAACCAGGAGCTTTGTTGTTCTTGGCTTTTTTTTTTTTTTTTTTTGTTAGCCCATTTCAGCACTTCAGAGGCTACCTACAAATGTGGCTTTGCCCAGCTGTTTTATCTTGCTCCAGAGTTACTGCTCTGCCTCTATTCTTTTTTCTTCTGCCCTATTCCATATCCCTGGACATTTTAGCATTTTATTTTTATTTTATAGAACGTTTTACACCTTAAAAGAAAATAGGTGAGATTCTTTGTGATTGGATAAAAGATGCAACCTTCTCCAGAATAGCTGCATATGTGTATTGTTATTTAAGCTTTGTGTGCCTCATCTCTACATATTGGCATGGGAGATGAAACTTTCTGTGCTGTAGCACATAGCATAGTTTCACAGTTGAATGAGCTGTAAAACTCAGTGCTTTAATTCACTTCTCAAGGGCATGTTATCACACAGTGAATTTGAGGGGCTTTTGAAATCATTGGTGGATAATTATATAGAAACTAGGTATTGGAAAGATCATACTAGTGTGGTAGCTGAACAGACCCTTTAGTTTTGCGAGCTCATTTGAATGGTCTAGAGTAGTTCCATGAGTGACTTGATGCTTCCAGCAGTATTGCTTATTTTAGAATTTTGAAATCTTATGCAACACTGCAGAATTCATCATACTAACATAAAAAGTTTCAAGGGGATTGTACCTTCCCAGGTTTTAGAATAGTCACATATGAAGCCCATCTCCTGGCATCTTCTCTACGTTAGTTCTCAGTCACTCACAGTAAACTGCTTTGTCTGCAAAACTAGCTACATGCAAATTTTTGAGTAATGTTGCGCAGGTGTTTCTCCCTAGAAGAAGAAAACCAGGAAAGTTGTATAGTAAAACTTATAACTTATCTTTGCCTGTATTTCGTAAATCTTAATGGCAAATGTGCATGAATAATAGGGATACCTTGCTGTGAGGCCATTATCCTGTTAACAGAATGTGTGCATCTTTCTTTTAACTTCTGTGGTTGACCCTAGTTGATACTTAATGCAATGCTCAGTAATAAGTCGGAATGAGTAACTGATTGCTTTTGGCTGCTGAATTACTTTGTGAAGTCTCAGTTTTGACAATAGTTGGATGCTGACCTGCACTACTTTATATCAGCTTGGCAATCAGTGGGGATAACTAAAGGGTAGTGGTGTTCTCTAGTGTCTCATCAACAAAAAGTATATTTGTCCAGGGTAGATCCTAATATGAACTCTGGTAGAATGTCATCTCTTTGTGAAACCTTTTATGGCAATTAATTGCAGTACTTTTTGGTAGAATTAAGTTTATTTTCTTTTGAGACGGGACCAAAACAGTACTAGGAATCTGAGCTTTCATAACCAGGTGAGCAGTCTTAAGTTCTAGCTCAACTTCTGATACACTGTTACAGCACCTGTCCAGTCTAATGTGGTTCAGAAGTCTTCCTTCCCAGTTCTGATACGGTATATATGGAACAGTGAGTCAGTTCACACTATTTCCTTTAGACTTCTGCTTAATGACTCTGACTCACCCCTTCAGGGAATCTGGTCACTGTGCAGTGAACCCAGACTACAAACTGGTTTTATTATCATCTTGAAGTACCTTAAAGCACATGATTGAATTATGTCCCCTCTCAGTAGCTGTACAGCCACAGAAGTTAGTGTGTCATGAAGGTTTTTTCTGTAACTTGATACTGCTTTTGTGTAAGTACTACGAAGGGGATGGGATCATTGATGTTTTTCAAAAGACAGGTGGCAAAATATTGATGTTGAATTTAACTCGAGAAAGTGAGAGACTGGTAAGTATGTGCATCACTTTAATGCATGCGAATAATAGTAACAGTAACTAGCTTAATTTTATAGCATTCAGTTTCCAAAGAAGATTCAAAGAACATATGGAGCTAACGTCATTTGCATCCATTGGGAACCTTCTATGAACTGTATGCTTCAGGAATGAATCATTGCACATATACACATCTGTAATGTGTGTCTACCGCTTTGTAACCATCTCCGATTAAACAGAAATGAACCACTGTTTCTGTGTATTTTTTTCTTCTCTTGAGGACCTATTTAAATTATTATTGCAACCCATGTTAGCTGCTCCCAAGTGTGTGTAAGTATAAAATCTGGCTTCACTCATTTTACAGTTTGAATAACTTCATAGACAATCAGAGAGCTAGTACAAACTGTAGAAACTCATTCATGGGAGCTTTATCTTAAAGTGTTTTATACCTGAAGACAAGCAAATGAAACCTGACTTCTTAACCTGTAGCTTCCTTTTGCTGCTGATCTGTTGTCCTTTTGCTGAACTGACTATACAAAAAATGTGACTATTTAAGTTGGAAAGGGGGGGAATATGGAGGAAAGTATCTAATGGCATTTTCATAAAACCTGGTGGAGAGGGCATGCTGTTAAGTGGTCTTTTCTAAACCCTTTTAGAACAAAACGCTGGAGAGATGAGGTAGCTTTGAAGATGTGTGTCCTTGCAACTCCTGTCTACAGGATGAGAATGGATTACTTTGCTAGGCCGGTTGGTCTCATTTAGCTACCACTGTTTACTCATTTCTGAGAGGTGGTAAAAGGAAGATAAATCCATGGTTTTAATGCTACGCTACCTGGAACAATTCATGGCATTTTGAATTGGGTACGTGTAATGAGGAGGAGCTTAACACTAAGTAGGGAAGTCTGCTATTTTGCATGAGATCTTTCCTGGAGTTTATGCTTTTTTGGCTCTAGAGCAATCTGAGGGGGCGTTTGAAAAACAGGGCAATGGCATTGTCCAAAAAGCTGGCTAGAGTAAGGGGTTTTGTGTGTTACCTGGCCAGTTAAAGCATTCCCAAGTTTGATTTATCAGTCAGACTCTTGGGGAAATGAGGGGAAAAAAGAAGGATGGGTCTGTGCTTCCTGCCCTGTGAGCCTCAACAGCTTGTTTTGCAGTACGGGACCCTGCGTGCCTGTCTGTAGGTTTATGCTTTTTCTCCAAATCTTGTTTTTTCTGCAGGGTGTAGGGCGAGGACTGTGTTTATAATACCCTGATGAGGTAAAGAGTTTGTATCTAAGCCTTTAGTTTCTAAGAGGTAGAAATGGGTATCTTTGAAAAGCAAGACCTTAGAGGCCTCAAAGGAAAGACTGGGGAGTGTGCAGTGATGTGGGCTACAGGGCAAAGGATAGTTAGCTACAGCATCAAGTCGTGTGTGGAGGCAGAAAGGAAACAAGTTACAAGACAGACCCTCTTGACCAAGTTGTCTGGCTTTAATTTTTCATTGTGATAACAGTTTCTTTTTGAAAACAAAAGCTATGCTTTTACCACAGCATTTGAGCAGGTTCTATGAACTGTTAAGCAGTTAATGCCTTTTTTTTTTTTTTTTTTTTTTAAGCTCGCATGCTTCTCAGTAAGTTTGCATGTCCTATTTCTGCTTCAGGTTAAAGCCATCCTTGTGCCCCATGCTAGACTTAAGAAAGTTGCCTTTGCCCGGTTAACTTTTCAAACATACACACTCTGCCTTGCCCCCTGCATCAAGGGTGGGGGATAGAGGGGACTTTCTGTAACACTCCAGCTCTTGCTCCTAGCAGTTCGGATGCTGTCATGGTTTGGTCCCCCAGTGCACCTTCCTAGCTCATCTTTGGGAAAGCTGCCTTTGATGTGCTTAACCTCTTGAGGTTAAGCTTAACCCTTAAGTATTAGTTTAACCCTGGTGAAATCTGCCAGCCTGGATTTTGCAAGCAGAAAGTACAGCCCTTCAAGAGTTGGCTTTGCTGTTCTCGAAGGTTGAAGGCAAGGGAAGGAGACAAGTATTCCCTAGCCAGCAGTCACGAGCTTTGTTTCTGCTTTCTGAGGCCGGAAGGTGAAGGCTTGGACTAGATGTATAATCTATGGTTTCATCTTGTTTGTTCTGAATTCACAGTGGCTTGCAATTCCTTTTACAGTTTTTGGCTGTGCCCAGATCTTGGCTCCAAGTTGGAAAAGCAAGTCATACCTTGCTACTGTTAGAACTACATCTTCAGGTAGGGTAATTAAGCTCCTGTAGAAATGATAATTCTTCCTAAAGATTGTTTATTAGATTAAAGCTTAAGCTATATGACAGGTTTTCTGGGAATTTTAGAGACAATATTGTTATCAAACAACATGAAACTCCAAGAATAACAGGCAGCTTTATTATTAGAAGCTTAATGTGACACGATGGTTGCAGACACAGTGCTGACAACAAACCCTTTTGCATTTTTCAAATTAGTAAATCGGGCTAGACAAAGAATGTTTTCAAGCGTGGATATATGCAGTAGACAAATTTGAGTCATGTACTGTGTGGACATTTCTTGGATAATGCTGCAAAAACATTTTGCCAAGTGCAGGAATTGTTTGGACTATGAAATCGTAACAGTGTTTACAAACAGTCTTTTATGTTGCCAGTGTCTAACTGCTGACATGTCTCTGCACCCTTCCCCACATACAGATATATCTAGTATAGTTTGTAATATTTACATGGAGAAGCAACGTAAGAGTGATGTAAAATTTGAGGCCTGCTTTTTATCAATCCTGATGTTTGCAAAGTCAGTACTGGATATTGGCTTGCAGGTGATGGGTAGATGTCTTTCATACATGGTACATGTGAGCAAATATGTTAAAGCCGGTGTAGTATACATGTTGTAAGTTCAGTTAAAACTTTTTGTTGCTGATTCAGGAAGAAGAAAAAAACATACGGGTACAATGGACAAATTCTGTTACTGATCAGGACTACCCAGAAATTAATTTAAAATCCTAATCTGTGAGCTGAGAAGAAAGGGATCCCTGCTATACCTGTTTATTCCAAAGCTCAGTTCTCCATATATTGGGGGGGAGGAGAAATAGTGGGTCTCTTGTCTCACCCCTGCCCCAGTCCCCAAGCAAATACTGCATTTATTGCTGTCTTAAGTTTGAAATCTTGCTTTCAGTGACTCCAAAACTATCAAAGGCTTCTGTTTCAAGGTATATTTTACTAGTAGATTTCAAATTTTTTTAGATATTTGGTCATTATTGTGATAGTTAAGTGTGGTTATCTTGGTACCTGATGTCCAGCCACTGTTTGTTTTAAATGTGACAACAGACCTTTTCAGTGCTGTATCTTCTGACAGCACTGTAGGTACTGTTAATGTACTAAATACCTTGTGGTCTGCTGACAGTTGGATTAGCTTCAACCTCAATATTGAAAGCAACAAGACCATTAAATGAAAAGCCTAAATAAAAGGTCACATTTTCATTTCCAGGGGGCACTGAATCACGGTGGAGTGGCAAGATAGGAAACTCCTTCATGTGACCACGTATAAATAAATTTCTGTCCTTGGTCCAGCCAGAAACTCTTTTGAGAATGTCACGAATCCTGGCAATATTCCATACAGTTCCATGTAGCCACTTCATTCTCCTCTCATCCAAGGACCCACTGATTAATTTATCAATTTTAGTTTTGTGCACAATCTTACCTAAGCCGTAACCCTTTCCCAGAAAAAAGTGGGTGTAGATTCTTTTCTTTCTGGTAGGAACATCTTTCATCTTGATGTCATATAAACGCTTCAAGGTTTGAAGGGCTGAGATTAGAATTTCATCTTTATCTGGATTAGGCTCTTTGTCTAATGCCTCATCTGGCCAGTACAGCAAGGTGAGCAAAAAATGGGCACTTGCTGGAAATGGTCTTCTTCCTTTAAAGAATCTTACACTGAGCTCACGAAGAGTTTGCACTGGAAGAAGTTTGGCTGATCCTGGTGCTAAGCATGCTAATGTGATGTGGCACAAAATGTAATTGATCAGATCGTTGTCTTCCAGCCTGTCCCTTAGTGGGTTTTCTGTATAGAAACCAAGGATCTTTTCTAGCTTTTCAGCTGACCTATTCTCTTTCTTATCTGTTAAGAATGACAGGATATTAGTGACACTACCTCCACCACTCTTGTAAATATTCATGCGTCTAATCAGCTGGCTCTCAGGGCCACAATTGTTGTCCTCAATAAGTGATGTTGAGATGAAGAACTTGGCATATACCTCAGACTGTCTTTTGAGCCATTTTCTGGGATTATAAATTTGTTCTTCCTTTTCATCTTTTTCATCTTCCTCTTCCTTCTCATGGTTTTTATCTGTTTGGAAATAACTCAGGTCTTCTGAAATCCATTCCAGAGCATTGTACAGGTTCTGACGTAAGCCTTTTAAGCGGGAGTGAAGCCTTCCCCATGTTTTTTTGATGTCTTCAGGAATGTAATCCGTGATCAGGTATTTCACAAGCTCAGAATATTCCCCCTCTGGACTTCTGCGAAATACATCGACTGTGGACAAAAATCTAAGAAGACGACATCCTACTTCTACTTCTCCAAAATAGCCAGCATTGTTCATACTGTCACGTTCTGCTTTTGCAGCCTGTTGTGCAGCCCTGAAGCATTTCATAGCTTTAAGAGCAATCTCTATCTTCTGAATGATGCTTTCAGGAGTGTCTTCCTGTGTCATTTTGTCCACAGTGAAACTAAACCATTTCCTGTAGACTTGACCTTCTGTATCCAAAATGTAAGAATCATTTGGCAAATGAGATTTTGCAACCCCTGCCCAATGTTCTGCATCTTCAAATTTTTCATTGTTGTAATGTAGTCTGGCAAGCTGCTGGGCGAAAAAAGGATCTCTTCCAAGGAGTTCATATGCAGCTTTTAAAACAGCTATAGCTTTTTCACAGTCTTCAGCTTTACAGACATGCTCAATGAATGGGGAGAAAAGAGTGTCGGTATTGTCACCCCTGCTTCTCTTATCACGTCGAATAAACAGATCTCTGATGAACTTTATGAATTCCTCTCGTCCAAATCTGTTTTCAAAGAGTGTCTTTTCCTGAAGAAGAGTCATTGCAAGTTGACTTTGAGGTTCATTCCCTGAAAGCTGATGCAGAATTTCTTTTGCAACCAGACAGTGAATTATCCGAACAGATGAAATATAGGTGGTACTTTCCCTTAGCTCAATAAAAATCATTCTTGCTTGTTCACTTAAGTGACTTTTGAAATCGTAAGCTCTTGATTTCATTTCTGTATATACCCCCAGTCCCAGAAAAGCCTCACAGTGTGACAATGAAACATAGGAATTAGGTACATAAAAATTAAGCAAAGCCACATAACGCATCAAGCATGTATCACGAGAAGAACGGTCTATGTCTTGCAATATGTGCCCTACAAAGTCTCTCACATATGTTTCGTTGAATTCCTCACACATCAGGACAAACGTAAGTATGAATTCTGGCTTGACATCTTTCTGCTTCAATTTTTCAAGTTTAGTTCTGAACAGACTTTTCTCTGAGTCCGTCAGCTTGTGAGTGACAGCAACTGTGTCCAGTGGAGAAGCCTTGCAAAGCCTTTCAGGGTCATTGGATCGTCTACAGCACATGAGGATGAAGTAAGGTCTGGGGGAGTTAATTTTCCTAGTTGCTACAGCATCCATTAACTCATTCCTTAGTTCTTCTAAATAATCTTCGTCATAATCCTCAATTAGGAGGAGCACAGGAAGACAGTGACTGATTTCTTTTTCTTCATAATCTCTAAATGCAAGTGCATGCTCACAGACAGTTGCAGGTGAATATGAGGTTTTGATAACAGCACATCTTAAGTCCTTTCTTCTTTTCCATAGAACTTGCCTTGCTATTGTGCTTCCACCACTTCCAGGATGGTGAAATATCTTTAGTTTAGCCACAGAATAGTTGAGTCCACTGCCTCGTAAAATGTCATCTAGGAGTTTGCTAGCATCCTTACATGCTTCACGTTCAATGATTTCCCCACAGCATCTTTTATCAGCAAGCCAGAAATTTTCCCAGATTATTTTTCTTCCTCGGTAAAAATTTTGTTCTACTTCTTGTATTTCTTTTTCAGTCAAAAGATCTAATTTGATATCATCACATTGGTCAATACAAAGGATTTCTAGGGAAAACAGTTTCTCTTCTTCCAGTGAGGGAAGCGTACATAGTCCTCTAGTGGAAACTGGCAGATGTCTGGGTTGTGCTGTAGAAGGCAGCATTGTTTGAATGGTGGTATCTACGTGACTTAGTTTCATACCCACAATACTGCATTGTTCTAGTGTCTCAATGCTGCAGGATGCCTGAGCTAGATTAGCCCACTTCCCATAATTTTCTCTGGACTCTGCAATGCAAACGATGTACTCCGCGCCATTCATCTCTGTGTAGAATTCCTGAAAAGTGTCCACAAGTGGTTTCTGCACTGGTGACAGCAATAGGAAAAGCACAATGAAAGACCGCTTCGGCAGGATTTCGTCACAGATACGAGTAATTGCTTTCTTAAGGTATTTTTTTTTCGTTCTAATCCATGTATTTTCATCACAAGGTTTTTCATCCCCGAGGAAGTCACTGCGCCCATTGCAGAATATCCAGCTGGTCTGATCGAACAGGCATAAATGTTTCTGAGAGGAAGGGTTGCCAGTCTTACTTTCATTGGAAAAATCCTGTAAAAAATAAGACCTTGTTGCATGGTGTTCTTTGTACTTGCTGTACAGCCCCGACACATTAGAATCTTCATCAAAGTCAAAGACGCAGAAAATGTTCAAGTGCATTAAAAAGTTGATATATTTCAGATCATTCTTCTCACATCTGTTTGTGACAAGGATGTACCGTAGGGAATCATCCATATAGCTTTTGCCATCATTTAGTAGAATTGATAACTTTCTTCCTAAATTTTGAGATATTTCTGTATGTACTTCTGCACTGGAGAGCTCAGCTTTTTCTCTTTGAGCATCCCTGTCTTGTAAACCCTGAAAAAAAGTAGCTAGATTGTTGTGCTTTATAGGTTCAGACTTTGCTCCTACTCTCTGATAGAGAGCTCGATCTTTTGTCAGGGTCACCTTCTGGCTGCCTTCATTGTATTTGGGCAAATACACTTCAAAAAATCTGTTCTTTACTAAACTGGACGTTGGTTCAATGTCAACCTCCACCACAAATCTTTGTTCCTGAGAGTCTTTTGAAATCACTTCAACAAAAACAGGTGGGTGAATACACTTCCTTGCAATTTCTTGTACATTTTCACAAAAACATTTTTCTATGTAATCTAATGCATCAACGTAGTATTCTCGCTCTTTGACCTTTATGCCAATGATCTGTCCGTGTTTCCAACCCCTATCCTCAACGCTGTCCATGATACCAAAATGTATGGTGCCATTTGTTCGAATGTTCATGCAGGCTGAAGCAAATCGTATCACTTCGCAGGCAAATTTTGATTGCAGTTGATTTCTGTTCAGTTCTGCAGCAGTGGCAAAAGATTTGTATTCATGGCAGGGAGTGATTAAGCCACTGACTCCTGATTCTGGAGCAAGAACTCTGTCTTTCACGTATTTGAAATCAGTATTCTGACTTCTAAATGGTCGACAGTTGCAGAGCTCTAAAACTTCATCAGTACTTTTAAGTTGGGAGTTGCTACTTCTCCTGTGCCTCTTGCCAGAAGTAGAAGCTCTGTTGTCTCCACTAGGTTTATCTACTTGGCCACAGCTGTCTCCATTTGAAGTTTCCTGAGTGGGGGCATTTCTGGGTCTTACTGGATCTGTTTGCACGTCAGCTCCGTCAGACCTTTTGCTGCTGGAATGCTTGGCTTGCTGTGCGTTTTGCTGTAGCTGCAGAAGTTCGTTTCTCTTGCGGATTAACATGTGGATTTGACCTCCCTTCATACCTATGCCTTTGAGGAAAGAGTCATCCAGTTCCATTAGTGCTGGACCTGTCACTTCTTCCACATACAGTTTTTCTACATATTCTTTCTTGATTCCAATAGATTCTAGCCAACATTGGACATCATTCTCATCCCATTTATTCACAGGTAATGTTCTGTAATCTAGAAGTTGAAATTGTATATTAGTAATACAAACTAAAAACATGTCAACATGCTTGAAAAGGCATTATAATCCTTGCAAAACTGGCCACGTAGAATGTTCAATTATTTTCTTTCTATCAGTAACAGTGAGACACAGTCTTAACTTCTCAAATATGTCAGTTCTGATGACGAAAAGCGTCCTTAACCTTAATCAAAAGCAGTCCTAAGCAATGATGCAAGACATAAATCGGTGAAGCAGGAAACCATGAGTGAGGATTGGAAATGATCCTCAAAGGGACTTATGGAAATAACCCAAAATGTTTTTTTGTAAGGGAATGATGTGATAAGGTTATTGGAACTGACAGGGGCTGAATTCTCTAAACTAGAGAGGTTTGGGTAGATCATTTACCCACTTTAGTCTGTTTATTTTCTGCTAAATGAAGATAGCATCAATAGAGACCATAGATGATGTTAAGAATACCAATTAGTTCCCCACTAGAGATGAACCCTTAAAATGCAGATACTAAAAAGCAAATTACTACATATAAAGTACGAATTTTCTGAAAGCCACACTTACCCATTGCCTTTGATGAGGGAAATCCTGCTGTTAATGAACAAAACCCTAGAGGAAGAAAAAATGACTCTTCAAATTTGCAGTTAACATACCTGTGTTAGTTAAAGCTGACTTATTTGTTCTGTTTTCCCAACCTCCTCCCCACCTCTTTGGTCCAAGGTAGTTTCTGTACCTCTAAAAGCCTGGTCTTGGCAGCTACACTGCTTCTGTACGCCTGTACTGTGTGAAGGCAGCTATTCTTGCTTCTGACACACATGGGTGTGAAGGAGATGGTGTTTTCCTGGAGAAGTGTGTGCTGACAGCTGTGCCCATCTAACAGCTACTTCTGTTAGATACTGGAAAAAAGGAAGCCCAAGACTACTGTATCCCCTTGGCTCTATAGTATCTCTGGCTTTTAATTGCTGTCTTTTTCTCACTCACTCTCCTTTTCCCTGACTCTGGCTCCCTCACACTCCCTTTTTTCCTCCCTTTTTTTTTTGGTGTGGGTAGTCTCCCCCTCTCTTTTCCTTTTCTTTTTAGTGGGGTGTCCTGGCCTGATTGATGACATCCTCTGCCTTGCTCAGGCTCCATTTACAGGGGTACAGAGCTGGACTGCAGCAGGGATAGCCAGTTCTCTACTGCAGGAGGAAGCATGTTAAATAAGCCTGCTCAGTGTTAACATCAGAAACATATGATAGATTCACGTAGTCAACAGTAACCATCTGTGAGCTACGGGCTAGTCAACAAGGGTCACAGTGAAAGGTGCACGGTGGTGGTGGTGATGTTTCTCTTACTGTATGTAGTGTGAAAGCTCAACTCTGTGCTGGTTCAGCAGGTGGCTGTAGCCCGGCCAGCTCCATCCCTGCAGCTCCCGGTGGTACAACAGCGACACAGCCTCTGAATTGAAGGGTAAAAGGAGCAGTTACCAGCACAGCCAGCGTCAAAGGCAGTTGTGGGGCTCTGCGCAAACTCTGTGCACAGGTTGTAACTGAGGGAAGGCGATGAGCACTCACTCCCCAGGACCATGGCTTGGCAAGAGGTGAGTTCAACAGAAGGTGACAGTTTGGGGAGATAACTGGGTCTAGGAGACATGGAGATGGTAGAAAAAGCTATGTGGAGCGAGTGCATATTTACCATTTAAGCACCCTGGTCAGCCTTTTAGAAAGCTTGTGGGCTGGGCTGACTGAGGCACCAGCATGCCCAGTAGCTCTGGTTTAAGCAAGTGGCTCTTAAGGGGTAGCTGTTACAGGACTGCTCTGATGCGCCATAGGTCTAAGTATATCTCTGGGATAAGTGTAAACAGGCCAGTTCTGAAAATGGTTGGAGACTGATTCCCACTGACACCTGGTGCAGCCTCCCCTGAGAAATGGGGCTAAATGTCCCTGAAATAGCGGCTTTTCAGTGCCTTTGGCTACCACACCACCTCCTGGGGCCGTGCTTGTACAGTGACTTGGCTTGTGGTGAGCCGCCCCCCCATTTTCCGCCACAGCCTGCTCTGACAGCTGATGTCAGATGGCATTTCACAAGAAAACGAAACTTAATGGAGAATAGAAACTAAGGTGGGGCAACGGGTGGGCAGTGCAGGGGAAGCGCATTGGTGGGACGCAGAGCCCTGTGCTGGAGGGGGCCTGCAGACCCCTGCTCCCACCCAGTTTTAAGAGCAGGTGGAGGGGGCGAGTGGCAGCGGATTTTTGGTCCCCGCAGTCTGCGTGCACTCCGGGGTGGGGAGGGGGGGGAGCTGGGTGCTACTGGCTGCATGGGTGGGCAGGGAAGGGATGTAGCCGTGGGGGTGTGGGGGCAGAGGTGTCTGTGGTCCCCAGTACCAGTAAAGTAACCCTCTGGGTGGAGAGTAACCTTCCCCCCCCCCACCCCAATGCAGGACTGCCATGGCGTGGGGAGGGCTTACCTTGCAGAGCCCGCAGATAAGGGAGCTGTCTCCAACGCTGCACAGCCGAAGCCTGCCTGCGAGGAGAGCGTTTCCGAAGGCGGTGAGGGAGGGCAGGCAGGCGCTCCAACCTGTTGTGGTGCCAGGCTCTGCCAGCCCGCTGGTTCAGCGGCACGGGTGGGACCCTGAGCCCTGGAGGTGCTTTTGCAGCGCTCCTGTGGCTGTCTTAAATGGTCTTACTGATACCGGCAATAAAAAGGGGAGCTGCTTTAGACCAACATTATGGATGCCCCACCCAGTCTCCACCCTCTTCACCACAGTGGCTGTTTTGCGGGGTGCTGCTGCTTTTGCAATCCAGCCGAGTGCAACGGGGAGAACCCCATGTGTTCACAGCACACCAGGGCTGGGGGCTGTGCCCCACCAAACCGGGGTCTGTGTCCCGGGGGTGCTGGGCTATTAGTTTAATTAGGCAGCTCTGCTCCCCCCACCCTTACTGCCCTCTACATCAGTTACCTCCTCAGGCCAGGCCAGCTCACCAAAAGTAAGTAGGGATGAAGAGAGGCTGGCAGAGCCATGAAAAACAGCGGCTCATCAGCCCTCTAACGCTGGGGCACAGGATGGGTGTGGAAAACTTGCACTGAGGCATGCTCTCAGCCTTCCGTGCTCCAGCAAAGCTGTCTTACAGGTTTTTTTTCTGTAAACCACGTGACCATTTATCAAACTTAGTTTAACATGAAAAAAATGTATTTACGGGGTTATCTGTACTGCACAGCAGTAAAAATTTTTGCAGCATGTAAGTATTCCAGCTATTTTATCTTCTCTGTTCACCTGCCTCAGAGAGAGAGAGAGACTGTGTGTGTGTTTCCTGCATCTGAGCTGTATCTTCGACTAGCAGGAAGCCAGTAGTTCCGAGTGGGCCCCTGCTCAAAATGACCAGGCGCATGACCCGTTTCCGGGGAGGCAGGATGTGGGTGCTGCAGGCGCAGCGCAGCTGCAGGTATGTTACCCTCGTCCCTGGCTCCTGTCTCCAGCCTTAGTTCTGAAAGCTGTGTGTGTTAGTCCACATGTGGTAGCAGTCACTGAAAGTTGCGGGTTTCTTTTAATCTGAGTACAAGTCTTTATTTAGGAGACTTACAAAAGAGCTTTACACGAGAAGTACAAAAATACGAAATAGGCTTTGAATCTTCTTAGGTAAAACTACCGTTATTTTTTTTCAAGCTTTAGAAACGTGTAACTTGCACAGCTGGCATCTTAGGTAAATTGCTCTCATACATTGTAAAACTAGGAAAAAAACTTCCTGTAAAGTAGCTCCAGAAAAGTAGCTGTATGTACCCAATCATACACATCACTGTCAATAATTTAAGACACAATGGCACAGTCATACAAATTCCCACTTTGTAATTTCTCCTTTAATGAATTCCATTGAAAGATGCAGTATCACTTTCCTCTTCCAGTTGTTATAATATGATTTAATACAAACACAAAACCGATTAAGAATTATTTGGCATGTTTTATACTTGTACCACTTGGATTTGATACCACTTTGTAGTAAAAATTAAATAAATATAAATATGTTAAATAAATATATTGTAAAAGAACACCCCACATATTAGAATTCAGCATTTCTTCATGCTTCCCACACACTTAATGCTTTCTCACAGCTTTAGGGCCAATGAAAAGAAATACTGCATCTTTAAAAACATAGGCTCACTTGGATGTAATTAGCAACCCATACAGACAGAAAATGGGGTTCCTTTACAGCTTTATCGCACCCATTAAAAACACTGCCTATAATTTCACTGTTCTGTACATCTCTCGTTTTTGATTTAGCTCCTTTTTCCCCAGGATTCATCTTACCTCTGGCTCTGCAACTGGTGACTCTTCTTTATAAGAAAGTAAGGAACACTTGCAGTAGATAAATGATCAGCCTCTCACGAGCAGCTCACAGCTGACATCAGTGTGTTTTTCTGAAGTTACTTGTGTAGCTCTGTTCTTATACTGTGATTTAAGTCAAGGACTGTTCAAGCTCTTCTGTGAATACTGGTTGATATTTAAACAATGAGGCTTATTTTCAAAGTAGGTAAACCTTAAACTGATTTTTCAAGTCAGTAGTTTTTTAGAACTTCATTCTATCTGCTCATGTATGAGGGACTAATTTTCCAGGGTAGTACTGATTAAACAGAAATTGTACTCTTTACTGTTTTTTGGATAATCATAAATTATTCTCTTTACAATCACTGTGGTGTGCCTAATGCATAATGTGGCAGTAGTGCAATGGCAGGTTCTGATGATTTGCTACAACTAAAAGGCTCCTTTTGCAGATCCCTGTCCCTAGTAATTACATGATCTGAATCACTGTATTTTGATTCTTTGTAGTAAAACACATCAGTTATAAAATCACGTACAGTACAGGGATGTTGGGTGACGGACACAACCAGCTTTTGCTCTCCATTCTCGCTGTCTTGAAAACTGCCTTGGAATAACTCCATCACCAGGGTTCATTGCTTTTCTGAAGTTACCACTCTCTCCTTGGGCTCCTACCATCTCCTGATCCAGTGCAGGCAGAGGTACAAGGCACTTTTTGGAAGCTTGGTTTCTTCAAAGAGAGAGAATTCAACTCTTTGATCCCACTTTTCCCTGCTAAAGGTAGGCCTGTTTCACAGCCCTGTGCTTGGAATGTTGGTCCCAGAAAAGAAAGCTCCATCCCTCTCCTCTCAAGCAGTGTCTCCTGCAAGGCTCAGCTCTGCAGAGTCCTGATTATAGTAATGCTGGAACAGTCTTTCTTGGCAGCAGATATGCATAGCATTGTAGGTATGTAGGAGCAGGTGAGGGAAACGAGCTGTAAAGTAACATACAAAATCATCTGGGATGGAGCCCAGGGTCTCCTGCACTTCGGGAGGCAGTTCTCTGTAATGGTGCTTCTATAAAGGAAAAAAGAATAGGGGAAAAGCTCGGTCAGAGGGTATGTGTTCAAGGATCCTCTTTTAAATACAGCTGTCTTTTTCATGGACAAAGTAACCTCCTATTAGTCTATCATAAAGCAGCTCAATACCTAAAATGAGGTAAGATAGATCTATACTGGCAACAACCAGCAGAAGGAGGCAGAACCGTAGCATGTGTGTTGCTTAGGGAAAGAAGTCTTTTACCTTATTTCGCATGGCCCTTAGAAGATCCCGAACTGAGCCTCCTTTATAGGATCTGAATTTTCGAAGATCTGCAAAAGAAATTACAAGATTTCTTTCTGTATTTTGATGCAGTTTTAGTTGCTGGCCTCAGAAGTAAGATATGCGTGCCTACAGTCACATATCCTTATGGGTGTGTTTCAATATATAAATGTGTACTTTAATTTGAAGAAATACTTTGCTGACAAGTAAAGGTCATGTGCCAAAACTGAGACAGTATTATCCTTACTTTCCTGGGAATAACAGCATGTTACTCCTTTTCACTCCGATAAAATACCATCTGTTACCTGTCTGAAGAGGGACAGTGATGTGCTCTCTCCAGTCCATTTTCACCACCTCTCTTCCTCCTCTTTCTAATTGCTTGACTATTGGACCATCTAAAGATTCTTTCTCTATCCGGTCACTGACATCCTGGAAGAGACATTCAGGTTATTTCTAGTTTTATTTCCAAGCTTTTCCCAACAATTTAAAATTGCTGCTTCTAGTCAATTACAACTGCTAACAGAGTTATGATTCTACTTCATGACAAAGTGCAATACAATGGATTATGCTTGGGCCTGGGATACAGAAGTTTCCGAAGTGATGAGTTGTTTCACCATCTGCTGAAGCCCTTTTTTATCACAGAGTAGATGATGAGGCTGGAAAGAACCTCAGGTCCCCGCCCAGTTCCCACCCCACATCAGAATTAAATGTGCATATTCACTACAGTGGGCTACCCTGTTCTTGAAAACCTGCCTGGCAACATGTTCTCCTGCATTGCTATCATAGCTGTGAGAGACCTACCTCACTCCAATTTAAGTTGATAACAACATCATGTTCTAGCCCCACTATAAAACACCTTATGTAAGACTAAGCCAGTTTCTTCAGACATACCACTTTGCTGGTATTACAAACTTTTCGTATTACAACTTTGCTTCTTCATTCCTCACAGTAAGGTTGTGGATTCTATCAATCACCTCAAACATCAACAATGCTAGGAGAGACTGAATTTGAGATTTGAATCTCTGTTACAGGAGTCCTTAGAACTGCAAGAATAGAAAAGGTCAACACAAACCTGAAAAAACTGGAGCTGTTTTTCTAAACTCCAAAAAAATGGGTGTTTTAGCACACAGCTGGCAGATGGACGTTTCTGAGGGTCCATGTTTATCATTTGCTCTATTAGATCACGAGCAACTACGTCTTCTGCAAGGAAAAGGGTGATAATTCTTAGGCTGTAGGGAAATTTAATATTTTGTTCTTTAGAAAATCATTATGATGTTCTCTACTTCTGCCAACACCATCCTGACCACTAGCCCCAGTAGCTCAAGTACTGCCCTCACAGACAGGCTGGGCAACCACCAGAAAGTCAGTAGTGTTGAATCAGGCTGATCATGAAGATCAAAGCTCAGCTCTTTCCTACTCCTCTTTAAATGCATGAAATAATAACTACAGTCATGCTTGCAGGGTTCCAAATTGTGTACTCCAGAGGTGCTTTGGGGTACCTAAGAACTTTAGGAGCTTTACTTCAGGAGTATGATGTCAGGAGTACAGCTTTTACCACTGCCAGGTTGGGAATCATTGTGGGTCATAGTTCTGTCATTTCTGTTGCCATTTTAACACCCATGGAAAGTTCACTAAATGCTGTAGTGCTTTATGTTTACCGTGCTTTTCTTACCATGCCTCCCTGCATTTAAAGACTCCAGGCTGTATGCACCCAGCAGAATGTTGGCTTGCCGCTGTAGAGATTTGCCAAAGGGATGGCTGCCTTCAGATACCACATAATAAAAGACACAGCCAGCTGAAAAGATGTCCACGGTATATGTCTGCAAATAAACAACCTTTAATAGCAATAACACATTTCCCCCCCGGAAGACCTTGATCATCACAGGGTGGTTATTTTGCATCTAAGAGAGAAAACTTTTCAGAATCACATAGTCAGCTGCAAGCCAGCATGAATGCCCAGGCATTAAGTACTGCGTATCTTCAAGTCTGACTGCAACCGTGTGCCACCTGTTGGTTGCACTGCCTTCTCCCAGGGGAGCCTGACGGAAAGATGAAGACTTACAGGGTTCTCTTTGCAATCTTCACTCAGCATCTCTGGGGCAATCCACCCTTCAGTGCCTGGCACGCCTGACCGACGGCTAAAGCTGTGCCTGCCCACTGCCAGCTTCTTGCACAAGCCGAAGTCTGAAATCATAGCTTTGACTTTCCCATGGGCGTTGGGCATTGAGATGAGGATGTTATGGGGCTTCAGGTCCCTGTGGACTGTTATAAACACCCGTTTATCCACTCCAGGCAATCCCAATGATATTAGTAAATTTTTAATGTATTTGCATTGTAAACCTTTCACAAGGCTGAACCACCATTTGTTAAACCAAAGTCCTAACCTCAAACTTGTCTTTGGTAGAGGCTCATCACTTTTTTATTCCATCACCACTAGTCATCATGTTTTAATATGACTTCTATCCAAAAAATGCAGCACTCTGAATAAATCGTAATGACTAGCTTTACTACTCCACTGCAACAGAATGTTACAGGGACAAGGCCGGTGTCAAAGGACAGACACTACTGCTGCCAGCACTAGATGCAGCTTCTACGACTCTCTCTTCTGGGATTGAATAAGCAAGCTCCCAGCACCAGACCTGTTTCTCTTTTTTTTTTTTATAGTTAAGGAAATATACCACTCTCCATCCAATACTGAAACGAGAGGCATTCTTACCAATACTAAGGGAGTGCAGGTAGGCAAGACCAGATGTTGTCTGTTGCAGGAGAGTGATGGGTTGTAAGCCATGGTGACTGAAGGCCTTCTGCTCAACATACTGTAAATGACAACAGAAAAACAGAAGATTCAGCCACAACATTGCTTATCATTAGCCCCTACATAGACAGTAAGTACACCCCCTTCAGCCCCCCTAAAAAAAGTTTAGGCTGGGTAAATTGCAGTCTAATGCTAGTTGGTAACACATGTAAAAGTGTCTTTTTTTTTTTTTTTTTTTTGGCTGAAGGTAGTGATCTTTAAAATGTCATTCAGAGCTAGAATTCTATACAGCACTGTGCTCCAGAAACAAGAGTAGAGGGTCTTTGAAGTCCGGATGGTAGGAGTAGGATGACGACTAGAAGGGAGTCCTTCACAAGAAGGAAAAATCAAAGGACAACAGCTTCTGTCCTTAAATCAGTACAGGGTTAGGGATGTCTTTCTAAAGGTCTGAAAACACCCTTGTTGGGTCCATGACAATTACACATTCCTACGATGGCGGGAGTAACAACATCTCCTGCCACAGGCATTTCAGCAACTTAAGCTAAAGGAAATTGAAGGCCTTCCAGGGAGAAGACCTTCACAAATTCTGTAGGTTTGCAAGTGACCCATCACCTCCTGTAAAGTGGCAGCACACAACTCGATGGCTATGTACTGAAACTGCCGGTCCTTCTCTGTGCAGAAATAGCGGATCACATTAGGATGCTCATCAGACTCTCGCAGCAACTGTACTTCACGGTCTGCAAAGCTGAAGCACTCGGGAAGAATTCTTTTAACTGCAACATCACGGTTATCAAATGTCCCCCTATGGCCAGGAAGGAAAGCCACATCAACCTTTTACGCTCTCTGTAGACAAAGCATGTACAAAGCAAGTGACAACGGAAGACGTTTTATGGAGGCATATTAAAGCATTTATGCTGGAAACAGGTTTGGTCATTAAACATTTCTATGGGAAGTAAAGTAGTTTTTGCTAGTGAAGAAACACTACATGAAAATATTCCAGACGCACGCAAAATACTTTTTCAAAAGTTTCGTTTCTGTTCATATTAGATATGGGGGGTGGGGAGGTGGGGTGGGGGTGTGGTATTTAAAAAAAAAAAAGAGAGAGAAAGGACCTAATGCAAATAGGATATTAATTTGTCTATTTAATGCTGAATACACATATTCTACCTGTAAACAATTGTCCCTTCAGCTCCATGTCCCAGTACGTCTTTTGGGTTGAATGAAATCTTGCCAACCATCACTCTGCTTGCATCTTCATCTGTACAAAAACCAAGAAACAAAGACTAGTTTAGGATGAGTCAAGTCAGTCTTATACAACTGCACATCTTTCTAGGCCAGTATGTAAAAGTCTCTTTGCTCATGTTTAACACCACAGATGATCAAAACAAATGAACATCTCCATTTTGGTACTCACGCTGAGCAGGCACATACTCTCTGGTGACCAAATGATCCAACATGGGGACTCAAACACATTCTGTACACAACACCTGACATAAGGTCTGGAAAGATCATGTCTCAAGACAGTATAAGAGACTAATGGTTCTCAGCAGACAAACTCTTTGTAGAAAGTTTTAAAGATGTCTTGTTGAATTTAAGAAATGCTGACTGACAGTTACGGAAGTCGGTTTACTAGCAATTCCCCTGAATAGCCTTTGAAGGGACAAGAAGATCAGGCAGGAAGGCAGGCCGCACTGCATAATCCTTATTTCTTGATTCCAATTAACTGTAATAATACATATTTTTATTTAAATGAACCTCTCCCTAGAATGGCTACAGGTTAGAAGAATATACCGCCATGGACAACATAATCCCTCAGATGGCAGTTATGAACTGTATGTTTTTCTAAAGCAAATAATTCTGCTCAAAGTTAGGGTAGGCACACCTGCATAAATGGTCAGACTAAATGAGAATGATGGTCCTTTTCAGCTTTTGATCTATGAAGTATCATCGATAAGTATTTTAATTGTTGTGCTGTACCATCATTCAGACAGGGGAGAAACAGAGACTCACAATAAAAGACACTGGATCAACTTTACCTCCTTCTTCTTGCTCAGTGGAGAGGCAGCTCCCAACATCAGATGTGGAGATGCTGGAATACACAGAATGGTTTGAGGCTCTGGGGGACATATTTGGTGTGCTGGTGGCTGAGCTCTCTGTCCGTGCATAGGAGGTGTCCAAGAAATCTGCTTCTGGGGATAGATCACTGGGAGCACGAAAGGGCAGTGTCTGTTGCTGCAAGAGCTGTATCTTCTCTTCCAGCTGATGCTGCCTCTGTTGCTGCTGATGGACACTCTGTGAGAAAGGACCTCAGTTCCGTAAGTGGAGTGAAGTTTTTACAGTCGCGTCACAAAAAGGAACTCTATAGCTAGTGGGGTAGCTACATCCAAAAGGTGAGAGGAAAACTCTCTTGCTGTGACATTGTCAGCCAAGTAGGTGGGGGAACTTTCACTCACACGCTTTCCATTTCATTCTGAACTTCCATTGCAAAGCTGAGAAATCACACTGGTTGGTTAATAAGGCAAAAGCTAACTGTTACTAGGTTGACTAGGTGTCTTTAAACCACAGAAGGATAACGGCTTTGATCCAAAACCTGGAAAACCTGACAGTGGTTCAGGTGAGGAAGAGAGGAGTGAAGCCAATGGTGTTAAGACCATGTCCTTGAAAAGAGTAACACATACAAAAAACAGAACTGGTGGGATGAAAAGTCTCCAGAGTTGGCACATACGCCCAGAGAAATCACTGTTATGTCAAATTTGTAGCCTCTGCTACCCACCACACATCTGCGAGGAGGGGGGAAAAACGCTGTAGTGCATAGCTTTCTAATTCCTATCGTTTCTTGGGCTGTAAAATGTTACTGACTCTCCCAAAACTCAAAAGCACATCAAGCTAAGTCGGCATTACCATTGGATAAGTGATGATAAAAGCCACCCAGCCCACAAGCAGGAAAGTGCTGAGAATGATCGTGGCCATGTCTTTCAACATGGAGTCCACAGGAGCCTCTGGCCGAGGGATAGGCCGAGTAGGTTTCTCCTCAATATCCTTTGGAACAGCAGGAGGCACTTCTGTTGAGGAACCTTCAACGATGTCAATAACCTAAGAGGCAAGGAAAGCTCTGTTAGCTCAATATCTTCATGAGTAATGGAGCATTTGTACACTAGCCTTTCTGCTAAATAATTTTTAATAATTTCTAACCCTACCAAAGTCACAGAAAGTTTTGCATGTGAAAAAAAAAAAAAAGCAGCTGAAAGCCCTGATTTTGAAATAAGGAACAACACATCATCATACCAGTGATTCTACATGCTAAGTACATGAAAATCTGACACAAAAAATGTGAAGTAATTCTATGTAGCTTTCCTTCTGAGTCCTTCCCCAACTTCTACTCCTTTATATTCTCCTGTCATCCAGCAAGATGATTGTTCTCATCACAAACCTCTTCAATAGTGGCTTTATCAGAGTCAGCCGGAATCACATTTTCAGGCCTCTTAGGTAAGTTGCTTGGGAATTTCTCCAGGATCTTTGTAGGGGCAGATAATGGTGTTTCATGGTGCCCTTTAAATAAAAAACATTTGTTGAAATAAAAAGTTGCCCCTTTTTAGGAAAGGTATCCTTGATTTCAGCATCTTTGCTGAAGAGCATATATAAAGTTGATTTACAAAAGGCTTGAGAACATCACAGAACAAAAGCTCAAATTAAAACTTTTTTCCCCCTGTTCTTCCCAAGCAGTCACAGGTATAGTGATCACAATCCTCAAGAACTCTGTGCACTGGCTGTGGATTTGGCTCCTGACTACGAGAGAAACATGCATTATGCTTCCCAGCTGGCTCACTCGCAAGATAGTTTTGCTTTGTGATGTGGCCTTGAGGCAAAGATCACGTTCTAAATATGAAATGGTTCTGAAGGGAATGGATCGCGCTACACAAGAAAGCAGCAAGAATCGATCCAGCACCCAGCACTCAGCTACAATTGCTCTTCACATTCCTTTGGCTCATGCTAGCCAAGTGAGCGAGAAGAGGGATATGCTGCTGTGCTCCCAGCTTTTGCAGCTGGAGTGGACAGAGGAAGACTCCTGCTCGCGTATAAGAGCAGGAAAGAAAAAGGAGGGAAAAGATTGAGGACACGGGTTATTCAGCGCTGAGGGTTGCAGAGGAATTTGAACTGTTTAAAGGGAGCCGCCTGACATACTGCAAGAGCAGGACAGTATCAACAAAGAAAGGGATCACAGGAAGAGAAAGGTGGCAGTTAAGGAAGCTGAAAGTTACACCCTGTGCCTGCCACAGAGATCCTGTGGCATGTATCACTTAATTATAAACTTTCATCACTTGAAACTCAACTTCAGACAGGTCTTCATTTTTGAAGCAAAATTGTAAATGCCCTGAAAATCAATTCCAAAATTTTGGGATTTGGGGCACACAGGACAGGCTGACACTTTATTAATATTATCTTCAGCCTCTGTGCCTTAATCTTCCATTTGTAAAGTGAGGAAAGCATGGATATCTGATCCATATGATGAGAATTAAAGTAACATTATGCACAATAAAAAAATCCAAAGGAACCAGAATACATTATTTACAGTAAATATAAATTACCTATACCCCTCACTGAAGGAGGGGGCAAATAAACTATAAACAACTTTCCACATATTGACCTAAGCACTCTCCATCCTATACACTGAATAAAGCAGAAGTCTTAGAAAAAACAGTATGCAGTTGTATACGTAAAGACATTAATTCACATGCAAATGAAGACGAATTAGAAACAATTACTAGAATTCAGTAATTACTGCCTGAGTTGAGGCAGTCATTGTGACTGATCTACAAGCAGCTGACAAACAGCTCTGAGGTTAGGATTAGAATCGTCCGCCAGATGGCAATGCAATCCTGCACAAGTGGCAGACCAGGGCCAAGCAAGGGACCTCGGGTACCTATTAAAAGCCAGTCGTTCCAATAGTGGAGTTTGTTCTTTTCTTTCAGTCTGCCTGAAAACTTTACATCCGTACTGGGTGTGATAACACACTCGCCATTGTCTTCAATTGTGACTCCTTCTGTTTTTGGACCCTCTAGTAAGGGTATGGCACTGCCGCGGGGCTAGAAAGAGAGATGATTGTTACAATTATGGAAGCACTGTGTCCCTGTAATATCTAAACAGGCAACTAAATAAAAAAAAATGGAGGTCAGAATTGGTGGGCAAGCAAAAATGACTGGCAGCAAAGTCACCGTAAGTAAACACTGCCATTATGCTCTCAGCAACTGCTTCAACAACCTTGGACATTAGACCTTCTAAGTTACACGTTGCCTAGGAGATGAGATTACTCTCTCTTTTTTTAGAAAAGTTAAACAGAATCTTTATTTTGTACCTGGAAAGCCACAGCATGAGCAATACAAAATATGATGCAGTTTCCTATCTACGGGGAGTTACTTTGATGAATAAACCAGCAGTTTTAGCATTAACCACAATGCACCAACGATACCATGTAGCAAGCTCTGGTCCGCTCCTGCTAATCTTGCCTGGCACAACTCCTGATGAGCTACAGTTACTTCTTTGAAAGCATTTGAAATGATTCCTGAAATACAGTCATGCATTCTAAGGCTTACTGTTAATTGTTTCATTAAATATTTAATTTGCTATGGATTTCTTGACAACAATCTGCAATTTAAAACCAAATTTCTGTAGACGTACAGCCCTCAGTGTTTTATTTTCTACTTTAATCAGATCCCTTTGCCACTCTACTATGGCAAAGTTGTCTTTTTATTTATTTTTATGTAAGTTTCCACTTCAACTTTTTTTTTTAAACCCAGGACAGTACTAAATTCTCTAAAAAGGCAGTTTTCAGCAGGTGTCATTCAACTCTTGCAGCTCCCAACTTACCACAACAGTTACTCCTTCATGTACCATTGATGGTGATGCATACAAACTTGTGGAGTATTTCCCTACATATAGAGTTGGTCTGGAAAAAAACAGTAAGTGTTAGAAAGAAGTAGGCAAACGGATATTTTAGCATTTTAGCTAACCTTGGCAACATAATCCTGCAGAACTAATGCATGAGTTTCTCAAATCATCAATATTTAAATCTTGAAAAGCCTGGATCTGTAAAATTGTTTTAAGTACTGCTGTACTATGAAGCCATTCTTTTTAATTATGAAAGCATTATTAGTTGATTAGTCACGTCACAATTACTCATTTGACATAACTCACATCCTATTTCTGCATTATTCAATAACTGGTATTTACCAAAATGCTATGAACCTTTTTTATAACATGAAAGGCTTCACATTACAAAAAACAATTCCATTCCACATTATAAGAAACCATTAACACAGAACATCTGATAAAAGTTATGAATATACATTTCCTAAGTTTATGATAGGTGTTTTTTTTGGTCTCTGCCTTTAGACAGTAAAAGATCAAATATAAAATAATGGCTGGAGAACTAGAGCTGCTTTTACATATTCTTTTCACCATCTTGAAACTTGTAGAACAGTCCTTAACTGAATGTATATAAATAAGGTTTTAATGACAAAGCTCTGTCAAATAGACAGTGAGAACAGGAATATTCATGCTCACGTCAGTTTGCTCTTGGTCTCTGTTTCCTTTGGGAAAGGATATTTCCACTTGGTAATGTGTCCAACCTCCCCAGACATGAACGTCAAGTATCGCAGAGTTTCTATCCCCACGTTAGTGTGCATAACTTTCCGTAATCCTTCACGTTGCCAGATGTAAAAAGCTACCACAGGAGAAGCGTAATTCTGAATCCACAGTACGTCCCCAGACTCACTGTCTACGGTCACCACCAGTCCATCTCCATTAGACACAAAGTGGGACATTTCTACAATATACAAATATATAGGAGGTTATGTCTGTGCTGCAGACATGCAATTTTAATAATACATATTAACAGTTTAAGCCTAATGTTGACTGTGGAGTCCATTATACCTTATACTGCAAAAGAACAGCTGATCAATGAATCGGTTGTCAGAATTAAGTGGATAAAAGTTCAGTTGCAATGGAATAGCACTGCAGTACCTGCTTCTGAGTGTACACCACTGTTTAGGTTTGCTTCCTCTCCTGCCATTTTTCACTGAATTTTAAAGAGTCATATCTTTAAGAGCGTACCTTCTTAGATTCAGTTTACCTGAAGCTACCTAACAGGCTCTAGATATTATGGCATGTAAAGGATAAAATCTGGCAGACGCATATCAGCTGCACAAAAATCAGACAGACAGCTTCACCTATTAATTATTTTTTTTTTAAATCAGAATATTTTTGCCTGTATGCAAAACCTATGGCCAATATGGGGTGGGGGGAACAACAAAAAAAAGAGAGCAATTAAATTCTTACTGTATTTTATGTCTTCATCAGGCAAAGTAGCTGCATAATCAAAATAGGTGGCATTCCATCGCAGCTCCTTCTTCTTGGTGTCATACATTGTGATCGTGTACTCTGTTAAAAAATATACAGTCTGTGAAGCAAAAAAACCTATGAGAGAATAGAATCAATCATCTCAAAGCTGAGATACTCTTCAAAACATCCCATACACACTTACTGCTCTCTGCATTTCATTTTCCCAACACTCCTGATAAATAAACATTTCACAGCTGTTAAAGATAATACCCAATCCACTCATATACTGATCCACAGGAATCTCAAAACAAGCTCTGCAGTTACTGCCCACGGTGCCAGCATTTTGCTTTTATCACACAGCTTCTGATGTACTTTGTTTTACTTACAAGTTTCCAAACCCTGCATTCTAAAATTCAGCATACCATGTTCTGTAACTGAACTATCGCACTTAAAGAACACATTAATATAGAGGTTAACGAACAAGTCTGTAACACTTACTCCTTTTTACTAGTCAACACCTATATGGTGTTGGTCTAATTTTAACAGTTGTTTAGACTACTGCACCTGTAATTTCAGTGGATATGCTATATCTCCATTTTCTTTAAACAGTTTTTATTAAAGCTGTATGTTACAGAGCAAACTTGGGTTCACAGCTGCTACTGGAATGCACTGTTAAATAGAATATAAATGCCACATAGTCAGCAAGAATAATAATGGACCATGTCTACTACCAAAGTTTAAAAAAACAGTATCTTTCTGGTGCTATAAAGAGTTAGTAATTTTTCTGTGTACAGTCTAAAATCATAATTTACAGAAGTTTTTCTAAGAAATAAACTTGCAAACCTGAACTGATCACAAGGTCATTTGTTATGAGCCTAAACTTGAAAAACAAGAACAACAACAAGAAATTTTCTTCTAAGCTGCAGAAAAAAAAGCATATGACCTGTTCTCCCAAGATACAGGAGGGATGTTGACGGGCAAAGACTTTCTGCAAATGAAGAAGTCAATGTTTGCTGTTTCTCCCCAGTCATGAGGTCAATCACGTACCAAATATCCTGCTTTTTACCTGAAATCATAATTTAACCCACATTACCATTCAGCTGGAAAAACTGCACTTCCATGAAGCTTTTCAGTCTTCTTTTTTCTTTGGTAGGCTCATGAACTTAGTGCGAATAAAACATTTTTAATAAAACAATTTCTCATAGTCAGGCTTAGTTTCATCATTTAGCACTGCTGGCCAATCCCCAATATTGACAAGAAAAACTTAATACAATATTTAGTAAGTACTATTGGCTGCATTATTTTTTCACACTGATAAAATCTACCAGAATTCTGAGTGTAGAAGATCCTGTGAGCTAGCAGAGAAGAGACTGAAGTGCTAATGTTGAAGGACAGCAGGTGGAAAAAAATTATGAGGGTCTACACATTTCAAATTGATTAAGGATTGTAATCCTAACATCCCATTCAAGACTACATGAGCCATGACCTTAAGTATTTCTTTGACACTAACACATATGTATTCTGTTTAGAAGCTTCAAATAAACATTTTTCACTCCTTTACTGTAGAGACACAAAGTGGAAAACTAGAACTAGGTATTGGCCCTTCAGGAGATTAAAAAAACAATACTAAGCTCATCCTGATCCTTCACCCATTCTACTGTTGTGATAAGTAATAACTGCCCTTCCTTCTCCCCTTCTCCTCCCAAATCCATCTGCAATTAGAATGAGTCAGGACAGTGAGGCATAAATTCATTATTACTTGTAGTATAAATGAACTGACTGTATCTCAGGTAACAGAGGATGTCTAACCATGTTGCAATGGGATTTCTACTTTAATTATAATTATCAGGCAGTCAATGACATTTACAAGCCTAAGATTTTAAGCAGAAGTCACATTTTGTTGAAAGATAGCATCTCAAGAAAACAAAAAAAGCCATACAGGCTATTCACTGCTTAGAAAAGCTATTTTCTCCTTCAGGAAAACTAGTTGGTTTTTAATCTTCAAACAGTAATTGAATTCTATATTAATCAGAGTTTTCTGTCATCAGAAAGGTTCATGAAAACCCATAATTAATACCCAAAATAAAGCTTATGTCCATGCAGTCTGTCTGGGAGTCTCTACATTTTGTAGTCGCTGAACATCTTACAATATCAAAGATAAAAATTGAGCTCACCCATGTACAGGATCCCATCTGAACTGCGGCAGGGAGATGCCTGCACCAGCTCTGGGATAGTAAATGGAAGTTTCTAGGGAAAAAAAAAACACAATAAAAGCTTATTCACATTGGTGTGATAGTCTTCACATTTATTCACAGAAAAGGGTGGCCAGAAAACTTCAGAAATCTCAAATGACAGGGTTTTATTGTTTGTTTGTATTATTGCAGTGCCTGAGAACTCAAAATTTCAGGTCAAGGCCCTGCTCTGCAAACCCAGAACAGAGAGAAGTCTGTCTCGGTGAGTTTACAATAGGAGAAATGCATGTAGCATGGAAGAACTACTTGCAGCTGAGATGTCTGGAGGCCAAGACTGTGGTTTTAAGGTCTACCATCATCACTTATAAACTGTCTGGGCTTCGACATACCGTGGTTTAATTACCTCTCCTATAATGAGTATAAAACGGTTCTCCATAGGACTGTACAGTAATATTTGTAAAGGCCAGGTATCTTCATACAAATGAAACTGTTGAGAGGGTGAAGCATGAATCTCCAGCTGAAGAGTTCTTGAGATACTGCCAAGCCTGTATTGCACTTACAGAATGGATGACAATCCTTACTAAGTTTTAAGAGACTTTTATTGGGATGAGGTCACAAGCTGCACCAACAATAAAGATCAGGCCTTTGCTAAGTTTACTGAAATATGCTAAAATTACTCCACTCTTGCTTAATACTTTTATTATAATAGTGATTCTAAACAGAAATTAAATTACTTCAAAAAGAGAGGAGATTAACAGAATAAAGGAATAGATTCAAATAGATTGCTGCTTCCTGGATTCACCCAGGAAAAGAACCAAGAATAATTTTGCAAGTTATGAGCTGGCTGTACTGGGGGGTGGGGGAGTGGGGAGCGAATACTAAAATATTTAACATTAAAGTTCTTAAGGGAAATCATAGCAGCTGCCAGAGAAAAGAAACTTGTGGAAAGCCAAACATTTTATCTGAGTATCACCACAAAGTTTAAAAATAAAAGTCAAACATTAGGTAGTATCTGTGGGTTGCATGGATTGGTGACTATTTTGAAAAGGTTCAGCATTTTTGTCTGCTTACTAAATCTTATAAAGACATCTTCTAAAGGTGTCAGCACAGAACATGTATTAATCCTGCCTTTTGGCAGATAGTTTTAAAAAATTAAGTATTTGGGTGAAAGGGACACATCTGATTTGTATTATTCTGGGTATACCTTTCCCATCAAATCATACAGAGACTATTCAATATTTGGATAATACCACATACATTTTATTTGTCATCATCGTTATTTTACCAAATTACAGAAAAATAGTACAAGTGGACAAAACATACGCTGGTTTTTGGTTAGTCTGATCAAGCTTTTCCAAGAAACTGGTACACTTCCATTAAACAGTACAAAAGCCTGCAAAACTTTACAGTACTGTCAAGAAAGCAGAAAGTTCCCTTGGGGACTTATCCTTTGTGTGAGTCTGATTATGCCACTTTTCTAAAAATTATCAGAGAAGAGAATTTAAAAAAATATACTTACAGTCAAGCCTTCACTGTTCTTGCCACCAAGTGTATACAAACTGCCATCATTTGGGTCTGGAAGAAATGCTGGCCTAGGATTTAAGCAGCAATTATAAGTGATAAAAAATGTACTGTGCTTCTCAGAGAACAGGAAAGCAACTATGGTCAGTACTGGCTTTACAGGGAAGTTCATCTGACATTAAATTTTTTACTTTGTATTATCCTTTTTTAAAGTTTAATTTATTAACTGTGAAAATGAAAAAAATATAAAGAAGTTTCAGAACTAATTCAGATTACTAATAAATTTGAAAATTCAAAGATCCAAATGTGGCAGGCAATCACTTGGGTGAAAGCTTTTAAACAAGATCTATATGGTTTTAAAATGCCACAGAATTAAAAACAAATAAACAAAAAAACCCCAGCATAAGGAAGGCAAGGAACAATAAAAGAGTTGCCAGAACTACGTAAATTTGAGAGGTAAAGGCAACCCCACCACCCAAACTACAAAAAAAAAAAAAAATCCCAAACCCCAACATCAAAAACAAACCACAAAAAAGAAAGGATGTTAGTACTGACTTCAGAGACATAAAGTTAAAGCCCCAAATTTTCTAGTTTAATGAGAGATTGCTATGCTGGTGGAACTACTCTGAAGTAACAGCTTGAGGGTTTCATTTGAAGATTCTGGTAGTAGTGGTTGCAGCTTCCTATGCTTCACTATTTTTATTCTCTTCAAATAAAAGGCTAAGTAGAAAACCCAGGGTTCACTCCCTAGCTGTTTCTGTTATTTTCAAAGCTGCTCGATTAAGATTGTGGCACAGTTAGCACACTTCTGAACCTGAGCAAGGGCTTGAGAGAACAGTCTGCAGACAGGATGTTTCTTCTTAGCGCTACAAATAAGAGAATTATATGTAGCTAGTTATATCCTTTCTGTATCTGCTCTCCAAACCATCTTAAATTGACTCAACACAAGGTATTCCATTTTTCTAGAACATAGATCATTTTCATTCAAATTAAATCAAATTTCAAGATGTCAGTGAAAATCGAACAAGCAGTAAATGAGATAAAGGAAACAGACTTACTCTTCCACATGTATTGGCACCTGGAGTACAGGATCTGCATAAACGGAAAAAGAAAAAGTCATAATACTGGCGATTCAATTCCTTGAATTCACTAGATACAGGATTAAGTCAGGCCTCAACAACTTGCTCCTTTTTGAAAGGCTGATGCATGTAGTTTGAAAGTAGCCATCTCAGCAGCCTCAACAACCTCCTGTTTGGTTGTGAAACAAGGTTTATGAAGTGGGAAAATACAAAGCACTTGAGAAGTTTTAAACCTTCTGAAGTTCTTTGCTCAGTTTTATCAACACTATTTCCCAGCCACCCCTGGGAGAAGACTCAGAGAAGATAACAGTACTGTACTGCATCTTGAGTTTTCTCCTTATTTCTCACTTGGACAGAGCATATAGAGTCTGTTAAAACTGCCTGTATACATGTTAAAAAACCCTCTTGCTTCCAATATGTGTGCATGATCGCTGGGCACTGGCTGCCCAGGAGGCAGCTGACCATAACTTGCAGCAACTGCTTTCACCGTGCAGGCTTCAACAACCATTTTACTTAAAAACAAGCTACAGCTAATGTAAGTTTGCAGACACTGTGAGAACAGGGATAAAGTACTATCTTGATAGTTTTTAATCTGTATCTTATGAACTTTCGCTACTTTGTGTCTCAGGTACCTTGTGTATCAGGCAGGTAAGCATATGCTTTCTAGCTAACTCAATATTTAATTTAAGATGCAACATACAAACTGAAAGCCTAGTGCTACACCTAACTCAAATGAGCCGCAAGACTGCCAATGACTTAAGAGCAACTCTCCAACACAAGTCAGAAAAAACTTAGTTCCACTTCCTACTCCAAGACAAAACCTCTGTGATCAGCATGTCACTGAAAAGAAAAACAGAAGTCTGACAAGGGCTATTCAAAATTACATAAAACCTGATTTTTTTCACTTAAATAATTTCCCCGCTAAAATTTATCCAAGAATCCACATTACATAAAAAACCCAAAAGGTTTGGAAACAATCTCATAGTAGCTGGTATTTTGAGTGATCAGAATCACAGTTCAGCCTGCACCAATAAAAAGAAGTTACGAAATAAAACCTGACAATGCTAAATCTAAATCCTTACATATTAAAAGGTAAATTAAGAACGATAACTTGATTTTAATGTAAGGTAATGTGACCTCAAAATTACGGAGGCCTCAAAAAATCCTGAATCGTGGGATTTTCAACCCTGATGCCAAAACCACAAAAGTTCCCAGATTCGTAAGACATACTCTACAATTTCCAAGACAAACATGTGTGCTTATTTATGGGTATATTGGCAGAAAGTAACTCAGAAGTCAAGAGGGATGCAAGGTATCTTCCCTTCCACAGGGGAAATCAAACCATTACAATAGAATAAGCCTGAGTAAGAAGATGGAAGATGACCAAACAAAGAAACACTGTTTTTTCAACTGTTCTGTCTCCACGCAAACATCACGAAGGAAGGAAATAAGAACAAAACCAATGATGTTTTAAGAGCCTTTGGGCAACTGGCACAGATTCTGAACAGCTTGAGGGTACTGTGATATTTGCAGAGCTAAGCAAGACAAGAACAAGAAATTCAGGGTTCATTACGTGGGTCTGATAAAGTCTCTACCACTCTGCAGTAAATTGCATCACACTGCTGGGTTTGATGTTAACGGCCTAGGAGGATGTCCCTTCATTTTATGTAACGGATTAAAAAAAAACATAAGAAACCCCCACCCAAACAGATCTCTACCCACAATGCAGCTGAAAACACTAGTCACCAAAAGATACACATATAATATCAGAGACAGAAAAAAGCACAATATGAGGAATAACAGTAAAGCTATTTTTACTTTCATTGATTTATTTTTACAATAGTAAACACCATCAGAGCAGCTTTGATCAAAACATAACTATACATATATATATCCCCCCCCCCTTTAAGCCTAAAAAATGTTCCAGATACATCCTCAAAGCTGCTAGAACAAACTACTCAAAAGCATTTTAAGCTTCTGGGAACAATCCAATTAACCAGAGAGGGAGCACTGCTCTACTCAAGCACTGAAGGTTACTACGCCTAGCAAACTCACTGCTCAGCAAGCAGACTTGTCAAGTTTCATGCTTTACCTATTTCCCTCATCAGATGGTTACTGACCACTGCACTGGCATCTCCTGCATCGGCAAGAACAGCGTCAAACAGAGTGTCCCTCCACATCACAACAAATTTCCTCTAATGCAGGGACCCTGCAGAGCTGTGTGCCGGCTCTAGGAGGAAACCCACTGGATGGCACAGACACAGCCTAGTCACATTAGCTTACACTCAGAGCCTCATACATAGGACAGCAAAAATTCTGAGATAATTTAGCTGGTACTCTTAACAGTCCTAGGCACTGACATGTAGTCATAGAAGACGGAGACCTATCTTGAGCAATTTTTCTCTTAATTATGAATTATCACCATTACTACTGTTCATTGATGTAAGATGGGAATGCTATGTAAGTGTAGAGCTCAACATTATATCATAAACTCTATTTAATTTATTGAGAACCCAAGTACACATCAAAGGCCCTAAGGATAATTAACATTCAAACAAAGTAGTTAATGATTCATCATTGTCTATCTGTCTCTACAGACAACGCTGCTTAGTCAGACCTTTATTCCATGAACTAATTCAAGCAATTCATTTCTATCCCTTGTGTGAAGAAACTGGTTTCAGGATATGTTGGGAGGGACCCCCCTGCTCCAAACTCTACAGTTGATTATATGCCAATTATTTCTCAGTGTTTGCTTCAAACATTCCATGAGCTTTACAATATCGAATGCAACACATGGTGACTTACAGCACCATCTCTCCATTATTAAAGAAAAGCAAGCAAGAAAAAAGCATTAGCTGACCATTATATAAAGCGGTTCAACTCAGGAGTTGAACTGCTAGGTTGAACTACTAAAAGCAAACAGACATCAAGTTTATATACTCAATGTATCCATAAGTCTAGGTGAAATCAGCTAAGAGACATTAAAAAACCACAGGCTAGAGTTTTTATAATCATAAATGCTTCGTGGAAAGGGAAACTCTCACAGTTTTGTGAAAGAAACAGCATCATAAATCAGCAGAAAATGGCACCTGCCTCAGCCAAAGTAAGATTTAATGCAAATGCTACAAACATTGCTAAAGGCAAAAGCCAAACAAACTTTGCAAGTCTCTTGATGAACTGATTACATAGAGAGTGTCGCACTTAAGTAAAAAATAAAGTTGCCTGTGGTAACGATAACTATTGCTAGATAACAGCAATCTCCACCAACAGTGCTTGAGCAACTTTGTCCTATCTACAAACATCTCCTCCTCAAATGATCATTAGTGATAACAAAGCTGCACAACTTGTTTTTAAAGTGATAACTGACTGCGTATAGATTGTTTAAGTATGTTAATGCAGATATTTTTAAAAATCACTTTCTAGTCAGCCTAGGCAAAGCATAAGAAAATAGTTTCTTGCCCAAATTATCTTCAGAAAGTTTTAAATTTAACAAAAGGACTGCTTATTCTCCGAATTAATGGAGGTGTGAAGTTGTTATATGAAATTACAGTATAAAACTAGCACTATTTGACTCAAGTTCCAAATTTTCTAACTGCACTGTTACTGACATAACACACACTCTACAGCAGAACAGGACAGAATGCAATTTCCTCAAACATATTAGTATTTCAGGTTTGTTTTCAAAGAATGCTCAGGAAAACCTGAACAATTACAGAAAATTTCAAAAGGTAGATTATATTTTCTAGCAACTGATCCTGCTTTGTCCATGACATTTGCAGGAGAGTCTGGTCAGTAGTGCTTTCCTATAGCTCCCTCTCTGCCCCCAAAATACAGTGAATAATAGTAATAATAATACAGTACAGCATTTTTGGACTAATAACTTGGTTTCACTTAATTTTCTAAGACTGGGCAATCTACTTTAAAAAAAAAAAAAAGTGCTCCACTCTGCTCCAACTGTCTCAAAGGTCTGAGAAGTGTTGCATGATTACATCAACCATGTAGCACCATAATAGTGAAAGAACATATGTATGTATATGTGCAATATTTACTTGCATTAAGCTTTTACCCCCAAGCTTATATTTCTGAAGGCTGTTGGAAAAATGTCACTTATAACAATTTCATCAACAAATGTATCCTACACTTCAATAAACGATGCCAGAAATCCCATGAATGTCTCTTCAACTTCTGCAGTGAGTTTTTCTGAAGCACTCTTGCATATCACAAGACGTGAATGAAAGCCTTATGACAAGTTCTAAGCTCTTCAGTGTGTGCCGTGCAGAAGCATCAGGCTCATGAGAAAGGCCTTAAACTTTTCTTTAGTATCATGTCTTCAATATCAAGAACAACAGTGCTTTATCAGAAGTGAAAAAAACCTGCTTTTACTTGTTTTCTCAGTAACTGAAATTTGATTTACTAACAATGATAAAAAAAGGTAGATGGAACAGATTAAGATGTTATTACAAAGCAGCAGGAATTTTTTTTAGTACTTACTGGCACATGAACCAAAACACTGATTCCGATGGCTTCCTGCAACATTTAAGTGTTGTATATGAACAGTTAGAAAGCATTTAGTATCAATATCTGATTAATTTCCATGCACAAGACTATTCACAATGAGTGAACGCAAACTGATGGAGTAGTTTATCTTCTAAAGTGGAAGGAATTCTCCTTTCACTACTACCACCATCCATCTGGCAAGACAGGCTCTGGAGAGCCATTTCTCTACATTTTTTGCTACTGGGGTGATGTAAATTTTCTCATTTTCTTAACACTTTCGTGATTTTGAACTAAGGTTGTAGCTCTGCGAAGATACTTTGAAGACAGACAATAAACTCTTCACATTCACTTTCATGTGGTTTGGGACATATTCCAACTTTATTTCAAAGTTTGTTTTGAAATAAGAACTCTGAGATAAAAAGAGAATCTTGAGTTTAATTTATTGTTGTCAGGTCTTACAATAGTTTTCATATGCTTGAATATAGACTAGTAAAAGAATGAGTCATCTTATAACTGAAGTCACCTTTTGCTCCACAACAGGTCAAACAGAAAAAGTTCTCGCAAAAGTCAGAGAACTGAGGCCTTCTCTTCAACAGCTCAGCACTCAAGTGTTAACATGCTGAGACTGTAATCACGTAATCCTGCTTTCAAAATTTCCCTGAACTGCACTTCCCTGTAATTAGGTGAGTTATTCTAATAGGCCCGATCTGTTCCAATACCAACAATAGTGATAATAACCACTGAACAAAGCAGTAAGTATTCTGTATTGGAGCAAAAACTTTACAGAGAAAATGTGATAAAACTGTGATAAAAATACATCTGCCTCTCCCTTAAGCTTCCATTCCCTGTAGCAGAGGAAAAGCCAACTTCTTGCAATGTCCTACATAAAGCTTTTGGTAAGATATCCTGTCCAAAAGCTTTCCACTTTCTAGACTATGAAAACAAAGATGTCAAAATAACTATGGAGTACACTATCCTGTAAATATCTCCACTACTGGAGGGAAGATTGAGTCTTCTATAGATATTTCCATGGGTTTCCAATTTGTTTTTCCTGCAGCCTCTACTAAGGCAGAGTAGTTAATGATACCTATATTAAAATCCTACAATTCAATACACACTAGCTTTAGCTTTCTGATATGGTAATACACACCTGTGTGTAAACAAGCACATGCACACACTATTGGTAAAATTATTGCCACTGATACTTTTCATTAAATTAATTCAGCAAAGTATATTAATGCCCGCACAAACAGGGAGTTCAAGGGCATGAGCAGAATAGAAATGCCATTAAAAAGACTGCTGATACCTCTCCTTGTCATTGTGGGACTTAAAAAATGTTATCATCTAAGAACCAAAAAGCTTTCATTTTTACAAGTTAATAAAAAGATTTGTAAAATAACTGTGTCCAAAAAAAAAATTAAAAGGACATTGATCCTAGATTTTAAAGATTTATTCTAGAATTCTGTTTATTCACAAGTACAGCAGTTATTAGAAACCTATTAACATAATGACTAACCAGTAATTTAGTAAATTATTGGGCTCAGTTATGCTTCACTGAAATTAACATTTTGACCTGGCAGATGTCCTAATACAGTTTTGGTTGCATCACAGCGAGAAAATATTTGTGCCTGTATCATTTGCTTGTGAGCGGGCAGAAGTATATGACACGTTTCAGATTATTCTGAAATAATTCTAACCCACATTTTGCATACATATATGGAAAAAAGCCATATATACAACTTTTGAAACTATAACCATAATGCTAAATATAATGCATTTGACTTTTCTCCATATTTCACTGTTGTGGTTTAACCCCAGCCAGCAACTAAGCACCACGGAGCCGCTCACTCACTCCCTGCCACCCAGTGGGATAGGGGACAGAATTGGAAAAAAAAAAAAAAAAAGTAAAACTTGTGGGTTGAGATAAGAACAGTTTAATAGAACAGAAAGGAAGAAACTACTACTACTACTAATAACAATAATAAAATGACAACAATAATAATAAAAGGATTGGAAAATACACCTGATGCACAATGCAATTGCTCACCACTCGCAGACCGATGCCCAGTTAGCTCCTGAGCAGCAATCCCTCCCAGCCCCACTCCCTCCAGTTTATACACTGGACATGACGTCACATGGTATGGAATATCCCTTTGGCCAGTTGAGGTCAGCTGTCCCAGCCACGTCCCCTCCCAACTTCTTGTGTTCCTCCAGCCTTCTTGCTGGCTGGGTGTAAGGAGGTGAAAAATCCTTGACTTAGTATAAACACTACGTAGCAACAACTGAAAACATCAGCTTGTTATCAACATTATTCTCACACTGAATCCAAAACATAACACTATACCAGCTACTAGGAAGACAATTAACTCTATCCCAGCTGAAACCAGGCCATTCACAAACACATGATAAGATAAAATTTGCCCTTTGACCAAAAACCAAGCCTTTTTTAATGCACAAGATTTAATGCACAAGAGTTGCATATTTTCATCACTGTAATGTCCCCTTATGTAGAACAGACAAAACCAATGACTGAAAAGAAGAAGTGGGAGATTCCGAAACAGCAAATGAGTAAGTCGCTGCCCCGCTGGAATGAGCTGGAAAAAACGGTTTCCTGACCCGAGGCACCACCATAAGATTTGGGCTAACGGGCCAATTTAAAATCATGTCATCCTCGCCTGCTGTCGCAATTACAGTAAATGAGGTTAGAGATTCTAACAAACTATCCTCTGGAATTTGCTGAAAAGTACTGTTCTACAATTGTTTTGGTTTGATAATCGTTATTAATTTACAGCTATGCACAAAGATATTTCTTCTTGCCCGAGAATAACAACTGTTATTAGAGCAGGACCTACAGATTTCAGATTTGCCCTTTAAAAATCTACATATTGCATACCATTAATAGATACAGTCTTTTTATCTTTGTCTTACCATGACTAGATCACTGAAGTCCATAGGTTATGAGTAAGGTATCAGAAATCAAAACCTTTTAAATTGATTGTGGGCCATCATTTTTTTGATTGCTACAGAGAACTGAAGATTGTAACAAAATTTCTGCTGGCTCTAAATCTAGACCCAAATCTGTATATATTACCTGTTCTTCTGGCAAATTACTTTGAATTAGTTCTTAGGATAAAAGCTTTTAAGGCGCTGGTGAATGAAAAAGAGATCGCTTTGAACAGTACAGAAGGACACACAGAAGTTACTATCAGAACAGAGAAATACTCTGTCCAAGAGTACAGTTTGAAATACTACATTCTTAACATCTCGAAGTTCAATATTCTGCTCATTAACCTAAGCTCTTCAGTTAACAAAGACATACAGGATGATTTTTACAAAGATGTGAGGGAACAGGACAGTCACATTCTTAAAATCACATTCTTAAAGCTCACACTGAAATCAGATTGTGGATATAAAATCTGACATTAAGGAGAAAAGCAGTCTCCAGATTTCTGCCTTGCCAATAGGTTTCTCATCACCAACTCTATCACAGTCTACTTTCTTACCTAAAAGCAAACCTGAAGTGCTGCGCCCCTGGACCTTTCAAAGAGATCTACAGGCAATGACAGAAGTTTCATTTCCAGCAATTTTGGGGAAGATATTTCATCCCAAGTAATCTTACTGAGGATGCTCATTAAGTATCTTGCTAGTGGCAAGCGCAGAAAACATGACAGCCTATCACACTGTCACTTGGAACTGACAGCTCCCTTTACTGATCAGAGACAGCACTAAGAGCCTTATTTAGTCTCTGATCTTAAATGTGTGCCACACCCTTTCAATACCCTTTCAATACAACGTGTGTTGGTGGGGCTGCAGCAGGAGCAAAGGTGCCTCTCAGAAATTTGTGGGGGAAGAGGAGTGTGGGTTCTTTCTATAAACTTTCCAACCATATTCCAGCTTTCCAAGGCCCAGGGAATGAGCAGCATCAGTCACCTGGCCACTGAAAAATCCTGAGCTGCCCGACAGTAGGACCCATAGAAGCCAACAGGAAATGAAGGTATTAAGCACCCTCAACAAGTCAGTCCACAATCTCACTGCATGTAACCGCAGGGAACGCAGTTTTATTTCTGAACTACTGGAGAGTCCTATGACTAACAGACCCACTTTTTGGCCTGCTTTATGGGGAGCGCAAGTATTCAGACTGCCTTTCTTGCCAGCACTACATGAAGGCAAGAAACCCAAACATTATTGTGGTGATAACCACTACCTCATTTACTCTGCATACCCAAGATAAGCTTCCGTGCTAAACTGAAACAAACCACACATGGCAAGATTTTCATGTTTGTTTAAGTACTGCCTGATAATGAACACTGCCTTGTTTTTTTCCCCAGTAAAAATAAAATGTACATGAATTGCCCTTTGTTAAATACCTTGCTGCTTAAGTGCAGTAAAAAACCATTCTCTTCCTGATGAACGCCGCTGCAGCACTTCAGGTGACCTCCACAACTTCTCAAAGTACATGAACTACAACACATGGTTCACTGTCTGATAATCAGGGTAAAACAGCACCTGCAAGAACACTGCTTGCAATGCATGCAACTTCCCACTGGGTAATTCTCTATAACAATACAAGCATATTGTTGACAGAGAGAGTGCACCCAACAACTGTGTTTATACACTAATATTAATACTGAATTCTGCACTATTAAATCTCTCCAGAGATTTAGCACAGCAAGATGGCAAGGACTTTCCTGAGCTATTAGTTTCCAACACTGTCGCATCTTTGTTGGGCTTCCCACCCACAGGGTGGCCACCAACAAATACAGTTTTGCAAAAATAAATAAAACCTCTCCAATTACAAATTAATTTGCCAATTTATATGTACAGGCCCTTGTTCCATGTACACTTAATTAAGTTAACTCACGAGGCATCTTGTAACAATAACTATCATTCATTATTTTTTTTCATTGACTCTTGTGTGTTGTTCTATTACACAGAATTAAACTAATGGGCAATAAGTGCTTTACAAAAAGCAAGTGAACATACCTCATGTACATAAGATGCAGAATAATACACAGTTAGCAACAGAGAGAAAAAAAAAGTCCTATAAAACTAGATTATCCAGTCTGGCAGTTCTACCATACCAACAACAGTTTTGCAACAGGGTTTTTTTTTTTTTAAACAAGGCAAGTTGCTTGAGCAATACACTGTGACAAAGACCCTTTTCGTTACCAAAGTGCGTTCACTTCTTCCTCAAAAAACCTCTTGCCACTTACTAAGTCTGGCTGCAAACAAATGCCAGTTATGATACCCTTCTAGGACACGACTATGTAGTGTATGTTCTTGTCAGCTGAACAACAAGCAAAAACCAATAAGCTTCTGTTAATACTGCAGTAGCCTATAACAACAACAAAGGAGGAGGCTATAACTTTTTTTTATTCATGCCTGTTCAGGGAAAAGAGGGGTCTAAATTTAAAGAGGAGACAGGGAAGAAAATGTAATCACACCTATTAACCAAGATCCTTCAAGAAAATACTTGCTCACCCCTTTTTACTCCAAGAGGAGCTACAAAAGCATTCTTTGCTCATTTATGAAGTTAACTTTTTGTCTGGTAGATTTGCATTCAAATACGAATGGCTTCACAAATAAGAACAACTGGTTTGTACTGCAGACATCAGATACACACAACCCATTTCCTACCATTTCAGCTCACCTACTAAACTGACATCAGGTTTAAAAATAGAGGACAGAATGATGCAATCACTGTGACTCCTTTCCATTTGACCTGCTTTCTAATTTATTTCCAGAAGTGAACAGAGAGTGCTACTATCACTTCTACCATACGTAATCGGAGTTCCACTAAAACAAATTTGTATTAAATACTGAAATTTTCATGAAGGCAGAATGACCTATATTTGCTCAGTAATTAAAATTGCAAAATCACATCCAGTCACTGAGCAATGTTAAATTTCTTTACACAAATGCAGTTCTTTTATGTAAAAAAAGTGCTGTTCCTAAACATCTATTACAGAAAAAAAGACCCGAGGTTTGCTCGATATCCACTGCACCAGTGAATGTAGGGTATTCCAGAGACAGAATCATGCAAGCGCTTTGCCACCAGTTCCACCAGCTGACACTCTCATTTGACTTCCATTCTGTTCTATGCCTGCTTATATTGCACTCATTCCCATAAAACATGACACCTACCAATTATATCACTACAGTTAAACAAATTATCAAGTTAAACAAGTTCTGCCAAAAAAACCCTCATAAACCTGGAAAAGATCTACAAGTGAAAATATGAACATGAGTCCAGAAACATTGTAGCTTAATTCTGGAGCAACAGCAAAATTAAGAAGGAAAAGAAAGCATTTACCAGGCCATACAACAGTCTGAATTATCAATTGATATGACTGTTATTACTGTTACTGAGTTCAGAGCATCAGGACACCTCCTGCTCACCTTCTTTTAAAGTCCACTTGATTGCTCCCGTCCTCTTGCTGACAGCATGCAAACTTCCATCAAGGGTTGAAACAAACAGCAGTGTTTCTGGAACAGTTACTGAGCTGGTATTCTGGAAAAGAAAAACCCATACGCGGAATGTAATTATTCACTACAGAGTTTACTCGTAACTGTCATAGAGTACATTTTCTAGAACATCACTTCTTTTTAATTGCACAGACTGGACAACTTTCTTGTCCCTTTGAATTCAGTGACTTTTTTTTTTTTTTTTTCCTGTCAACATTATGGAACTGCTTACTGTGCTAAGTTCTCCTAGAGACAAACTGGGATGCTTTAACTCAACCTCCATTTTCAATTTTATATCAAAGTCATCTTGTACTAGAGTTCAGAGAAACCGGAGATAGGGCTGATCTACGAAAGAATTGATACAAAGGCTATGTGATAAGTTAGCTAGAGTAAGAAACTTCAAAGCAGCTCAGAGAACTTAAGTGTTAATGTCAAAACCATGCTACTACCAAGTAAATTGAACATACTTTTGCTGAGGTTTAGTCCCCTAGAGATTAAAAGACATTGGCTGGGTAGAATATGGATAAATAAAACTGAAAGGTGATCAATATTCTACTGGGCTTACTGCAGCTGAGAGACAGGATGGAGCTGCAAGCATGTAGGCTGTCTCAGAGCAAGGGCAAAATATTTAGGATAGATGCAGCTTAAAGGCTGGAGGAGATCCATATTATTAAGCCTCTTCATTATGGTTTTATACCTCATGTCTTCCAATACTGTATTTCCGCAGTAGATACTAAAAAACGCTGTTTAAGAAAGTCCATATGTATTAACAGATTCACAGACATCTCCTAGAAAGCAGTTAGCTGCAGGATTCAAACCTCAATTTGGCATTCTAATCATTCTGACACCGGGGACATGCCACTCCGTATTTACGCGTATGTGTGTAGAGCTGTTAGATGCCTGCTGTCATTCCTATAGCACAAGCAGCTTTTGAGTCTGGCTATTGCAGAGCATGTAATTTTATTAAAAGGGCATCATACAAACATTGAGGACTCAGAACTATGTAGTTATCGTGGGAACAGGGAGGCTAAGTCCAAGGTGATTCATGGCACAAAGCAAAAAAAACATGTTAATGTCTACTCTTCTATTCCTGCCTAAAGATGATCCCATACGCGCAAAGACCGGCCCATTTCCATTTACCAAGTCTCAAGTTTTCGCTCAAGTAACTTGTCATTTGTAGACTGTATCTGCATTGCTCATCTGCGTGCCACCTGCCACGTTTAGGAAGTTTCACAGTTAAATATAATTCTTAACCTACCATAGTTCATGAAATGAAAGTGTATGCATCTTAATAATTAACAATGTCTTCAATTACTTAAATTGTAAAAAACAATTATCAGTCATGTTAGAATTACTGCAAAGCAAAATACACAATTGCCAAATTAAAATGCAGGTATATAGGAGTAACTTTCTTTGGAAAACTATACATTTTTAATGCAACACAACTAAAGCATTAGACTTTCAAGTAAAGCATAAAACTAAAAGGATAATGTAATAAAGTAATAACTAGCCAACTTTCAGGTCGCACCTACCAGTATTATACATGCTTCTTTCCAGTCATAATGAAAATAGCTGAAGCAGACAATTGTAAAATACACAGTGCAGAAAAAATGAAAGTACAAATCAACAATACACAAACCACAGATCAGAAATAACGGCTGGAAGACCAGAAAAAAAGGAGATCTATCTTAACACATAAATACAATTTTCATTTTCTAACGTAGTTAAGTTATGCAGGCTGCAGAGACATCTGCACTTAAATAAAATATTTACGGCTGCATCTGGAATCAAACTTTGCAATGTTAGTTCAAACAGGGACACTGAATAACAGTTCCTCTCATGCTGGCCTATAAAATACGCAGCTCGAGATGTTACTAATCAGAACTGAACTTAGGAGTATCTTTCTAGCCTAATGACCTGATTTCTATGTAAGAGCAAAGAGAAGCTGTATTGTAGAGTTATGAGTTCTCATTCTTTTGTATTATTACTTTTGTTAAACCAAACTATTGTAGCCACTGTATCAAAGCAATTAATGAAAATTTTGTCCTTTAGGTCTTTTTGTACATGAACTCCCAAAACAACTTAGAATGGTGTAGTTGACTTATAATCATCTAGTCCAGTCTTCCCATCTTCCTTAAATAAGCATTTAACAAGCCAGATCCACTGATTCTGCAACCAGAAGAGGACACAACCACAATCCATTATCACATCCATTTGGAGCTGAAAGCCATCTAATTGTGAGACTCAATTTGTCTCCCTGAGAAGATTTACTTTTTAAAGCCTTCATTGCCTAGCTGCCTGCAGAAAACTATACTTGAACAAAAACAAGAAGAAGGGAAGCTCGGGGTTGCATTCTAGGTATCTTTATAACTGCTTTTACGGAAAAGATACGCTACTTTGCAAACAAAGAACTGCTCCCTATACAACACCGTAATAATCTAAGAATTATAGTAACTAATCTTCCTAACCTGGGACACTAACGAGCAAGTGGGGCACTAACTCGGCAATGTTGTCTTGCATCAGACTGACAAATTCCCTCACTCTTATCACTGGTGTGAGGCAATGAATGACAGTGGTGCAAATGTGGATTTATGAATATTTTGTGAGTGGGCTGTGATGTGGCCCCAAAAAGACACCAGTTCAAGGAATACCAGGAGGCTGAAAAAAGCTGCATTTGAACAAGTTTCTTTCCCTGCGCAGGCCAAACTGCTTTTGAGCTCGGAAAAGCTAGAAGACTTGCAGACTGAACTGATCTCACCATGTATAAGCTATTTAAGCACAAAAAGACATCTCATTTCAATAGGGTACCAGCAGTAGGAACAACCATTAGGAAATCCTCCATATCATAGAACATTTTCCCCATAGAGTTACTTCCTTGGGTGACTTCTGATACTCATTTTGTATAGGGGTTAGATCTTGAGACCTAACTGACAGTAGTCATCCTCAAAAACATATGTATATGCAGAGCCACATACTAGCTCAGAGATGTTCATGCAGTCATTACTAATCATTCTGGTTTCAAGCTATTAAGAAAGGGCAAAAATGTCAAAATTTACTAGAAACAATGTTGTGATGAAAACAAGAAGCAATGGACAGTGGTCAAAATTTATTCCAAATTAACCTTTGTGCAGCAACATTTTGCACTCGTATTAATTTTCACTTGAAGATCTCAATGCATTTTACCAACCCTCTGCCCCAAACAATTCTGGGTAACAGTGATTCAGGATAGGTGAGGAGTTTCTTCCTCCTACTCACAAAAATGTTGAAAGCCAGTTTACTTTTAAGCCAATATATTCTTAATGCACACACACACACAATTTATATATTTCCAGGCTTTTGTTTTAGATAGCTTTGTAATAAATGAAATAACTTGAAAGCCTCAGTTGCGTAAAGCTGTCTGCAGGGCTCTGGGCTTACAAAATAGAAACAAAACAAAACAAAAAATATGAACCAAAGACACTGAATGAATATTCCAGCTCTGAATTTCAACTAATTGCCCAAACAAACTGTGCCTGTCAAGTTAACTGCATTTAATTAACCATCATTCTCAACTGCCAGATGTTGCCCAACATCAGACAGCAGGTAGCCATTTAAAGTGCATACTACATATCTGTGCGAGTTCAAAGAAGAAATCACAATGAACTGCGAAATTTGAACAACTTCTTACAAACTGTTTTCTACGCAGACCTTTGACAAGCACATTTCAGCTTTCTCATACCAAACAAATGTGTATTTTTCACTGCAGCTGTACTCACAAAAAATCCCTATTCCAGAGAATTTAATTCTTCCAACAGATACATAGGTAAGGCAGAAAATATTTTTAGACAGTATTTCAATACAACATGTTATACGGTATAAATCCGGTACACTATACACCACAGGGAACACAAGAAATACCTGTTTCTTCATGAAGACCTATCTACCCTAAAACTGCTCCATGAACAAAAATATTTAATTTAAAAGACTAGAATAACTCTTTTTGCTCTTCTATCAAAAAAGATACACCAAAAACATCCACTACCCAAACTGATCATTTTAGTTAACAAATACAGTGAAACTTCACCTAGAGTGAAACACAGTAAGTTGAGCAAGAACATACAACTGTTAAAGGCAGGAAGTGAAAATTATTGAAGTTCCTTTAAATTGCAGGTGGGAATTTGACACCCAGAATGTAATGCCTAGTGTTGAAGTTTAGTTGCAAATAAAATACAACATATAGCAAATCCAGGACATCTTCCATGTATACAGACTAAGATTGTTTTTCTAGGCTACTTTTTACTCTCTGCACAAGTTTTTCTTATCTTTTATCCTCTTATCTTACAGAATCAGTATATTCTCCACAAAGCATGTTCTCTTCCTGTCTTCTTATTGAGAAGTGAATAAAGCGTGTATCATCTTCACAAAAAAAGTGCCTGTAAAATAACCACCATGATTATGGTTGAGTATCAAATATCAGCCATATATAGTATATGGTACACTACTGGTTGTAGATCTGTAGATTTAACATTTTCATATTTAACATTTGAATATCTATTTGTGGCATCAAGGCTACAGAAATTATGGAATCAAATGTGAGCTCTGAAACTCTCATCAAAACATCAGTAACCAATATCGTCTTCCAGACTACTGACGTTTTAGAAGGTTGCTAGGACTTGGGACCAAATAGAAAGTACTAATGTGCAAAGAGTTCCTCTGCACATTCTGCAGTCACAGAAGTATGAAAACTTTTCCACACATCTACCCACCTGATCACTTGCAAGCCGAACGATAAAGAAAGAAAACCAAAGCTGAAGAAGCTACCCACACCAGCTTCTGGTGAAAACCAGATGAACACCTGAATGTTGCCCACAGGCAGAATGACCTAGAAACTTCTCAGATATGACTAAGATCTTGAAATTACAGTAACTTTTTTTAAGCTTTTCAGTGTAGTATGCTTGGTTTGGGGGAAAATGTGCCACTGCCACCAACCATTCTTATGGTGCCTACCACCACTTTGTGATTAACAGGGAGATGTGAACTCTTCCTGAGAGGACAAGTGCTCATCGCATTCGCAAGCATCAAGGGAACAGAAGGGAACAGTACTCTGAAACAGGCTGTTAGGTCTATCGAGCCAGAGAAATCAGCTTCTCTTCAGAGGGCTCTGGACCCAGTTCTGCTCACTGCCCAAGGAGTTTCACTGGGAGTGAAATCAGCACAGAGGCACAAAGATTTCACTGACAAAAAGATTCTACTACATGCATGCATCTTTTCCGTTCAAAATACAGTTGGGCAGCATCACTCTTCCTACTAAGCTCATGCCCTCCAGTCTAACTGGCTTTGCCCCAATACCACTTTTTTCCTAATGGTTTCCTTCACCTCCCCCATAAGTCTGTGTTTAAGTTTTACTGCTTTTGAAGGGCTTATATTCAGCCATCAAAGTTGCATTGATGTGGTCATTGCAACCGTGTGGGTCAAAGATACCATCATCTTTGGGTGCAAGACTGAATATAGGGCAAATTTCATTAGTTCTTCCTTTACTTCTAAAGGTGTATTTGCACACAGATAAAATACATAATATACCATATATTAAAAAATCTTCCATTCACTCATACTTTTCAAAGCATATGATACCATGCAGTTGAGATTAACCAGCTGAGTAATACACTGACACTGCTGAAGCTTATGACCTAAACTTAAAAAAAAAAAACAAACAACAAAACAAAACAGATGACTCCACAGACTTTGCAATGTAATATTGCTAATTTATTTTGACCAAGATCTACAGTTGTCACTTGGAGAAAAGGCTAGGGAGTTAGTATAATAATATGGAAACAAGGTTTTATTCTTTTAAATTACATAAAACAATAGACATAAAAATGAATTTAAATTATTTAAATAAATTACCTGTGTTTCACCCAAACTCAGAAAAGAGAAATTGTTTTTTATTAGTGACTTTTATCAGTGGCTAGAGACTGCAGTATCAAGGTTGCAAATACTCAATAGACTTTATTTTGAACACAAAGCTTTATAATTAACTGATTAATGGATTAATTAAAGCCTGGAATTAGCACTGTTATGAAAAGCTATGAAAATCATAAAAATCTGTATGTACAAGCCAAACTCGTTTTTATTTTTGTGTGAAGTATGTAAGAGCCACGAAAACTATAATAATCTCAGTCCTGAGATAGCCTCTTCATAAATACTGGTATACACAGATATTGTCCTCCCTGCAGGGGTGGGGTCTAAACTGTTGTGATGCAATGCAAATTCTCGAAATAGATTTTTATTTCATACTGCAATTTTAATTCTGAGGAGATACAACAATTTAATACAAGAAAAATATGTCAGGACATGAAACAGCTAAACAGAAAGAACTTAATTTAGTGAACAGAGACAATGAGACAGAAGGAAAACCTGGTTTGGGTCTTTTTTTATTTTATCTGAAACTGCAATAACATCTATTTTAACAACTACCCTCTTTGAAATTCAGTGAGAGCTTCTACTGCCTTGACAGTCTGTACTCATAATAATCTTCTGCATCAACAGTGAAGTGAAGGATTTACAATACTTTCAAATTACTTGGGGAGTGCTTTAGAATTAAATTTTTAATAATCTACTTCAAAACAGAAATTTTCAAGCTCTCATTGAGTTCAACTTTGACAAATGCTCTAAAGTGCTGACTGCTAATAATCCGTAACAGTCTAAAATTTGGGACTAAACAGAAAATAGTGGGTTTAAGCTAGAATAGAAATATACTATCTAATAGAAATAGCATTTTATAAATAGAAATAGAAACGCACTATATAAATACTAGTTAACCCTCACACAAGAATCTTCCCCTCAGTCTAGATCTACCACATCTTTACATAAAAATGTTTTAGAAATCAAAGTAACAAAACAACTCAAAACAATTCTGAAGGACCCATGGAGTCAAATGAAGGTCAGTGAAAGCTGTAGAACAAGTTCTGATGTGTTTGTATATGACTATGGTACAGTTCAGTGTCAAAGATGATATTATCTTCACCGCAACATTTCAAATTTTTTTAAGGGTTAGCAGAGCAATGCCCTATTTTGTTTCATTGTATTAGAAGAAAACAGATCCACACAGGAAAAATTTCTTCCCTTAATTTATCTGCTTAAAAACAGTACTTTTGAAATGCAGGTCGCCAAGTATGCACAAATCCCACTGAAGTCAGTGGAAACAGCAAATAGAAAGAAAACCAGGCCACTCAGGTCCTTGAGGTTATCGTTCTGTAACCTAGAAATACGTTTTGCTGTGGGGGTGGTACCACAAGAAGTTCTTCAAGTATGAATAAAGAACAGGAAAACACTTCATAGTGACACTGGATGGCTGATGGTATATTGCTGCCTCTGAGAAGTGTTACTGATTTCATAGAAATAATTGAGTGCTCAGTAGTAAACAAATCACAGTGCGGTGTGTTACCAGGTAATAATTTTCTCTTTTCTGAGTCTTAAGTAGGAATACATATGCACCAAACTTAATTTGTAAGGTCTGATGGATAATAAAGGATGGATGGTTTGCAAACTATAATTTACATCCTCATAATTTCTTTAATTTCTTTGGTAACACCTGGCTTACCAAACAAAAAAGTTGACAAGATATATAATCACTCAAGCAAAAAAAAAAAAAAGAAAAAAAAAAAATCTAATATTCCTCACTCCATAATTAGCTTAATATACATCAGGCTGTATATTTGCATTTTACTAAAAAAGTATTAAAAAACAACTTCAGCATTAACATCACCAGACACTTTCCTCACAATAAGAAAAGGCCTATATCATAACTTATGCTACTGGAACCACAACCGGTAAACCAATAAGGATGCAAAGCAAAATATTTTTAGACATCAGCGCATACTGCAAGCACTTGGTGTATTCATCACAGATAGCCTATGATTTATTACCCTGGTTTTGACAGCTATCCTCTAATTACACTGCCAGGCTAGAGGCCAAAACTCACTATGCATAATAAAACCATGCTATGAAGAAACTCTGTAAAATTCAGTAAACTACTGGGGGCAGTTTTTCAGTGTAACTAATAATGAAGTTAATATATGAAAGAGAGCTGACAAAAAATAAATTCTTCTTTAGAAAGTGAAATCAAATCTACAGATCTTTTAATCTTAAACTCAATTCCAACATGTCTTTGTTAGCTATTTCTTATGAACACTGTAACCCACTTCCAGCGACTTTTCATTCATATGCCCATTTGTACTGCAATAAGAAAAATGGAAAACTACGGGAGGTCCACTCCAACTGCCCTCTGACTTGACTGAACTCTGAGCAGTGCTCTACACCATAAACCCTCAGCTAAGTTTTCAGACTTGATTCTCTCTGTAAATCCAAAACTTCTTTCAATATTCACAAGAACACCAGCAACCAAAATAAGGACAGAGTTACAAACACATGAATTTACACTCCAGGACAGAGCTGTCCGTAATTTCAGATGTGCAAGACAAGTTTGCAGTCCCCCCAAAAAAAACGCTAAACCCAAAAAGACTATTTTTTGAGCGACCAAGGAGATCTGCAACTCAAATAAAACACATAAATGTTAGTTAACATAGTGATTGAAGACATCCTTCTGCTGTCTCACATAGGTTTTCATGCCCATCAGTTAAATGGCCAAACACCTCACGCTGTGATAAAGAACACATTAGAAGAAAAGACATCTGGCTAAGGCTGGGGTTTTCCCACGTCAGGTGCAGCCCGCATGTGTTGCCCACACACACCATGTAACAGTGCACTGAAACCAGTCCCACAGGCAGCAGGAGGGAACAGACCTATGTTCTAAATTCCAGTTCAATCCCAGAGGTTGTTATTTTTGAGTTGCACTGACTCCATGTTAAGAGAGAAACAAGCACAGTTTGGAAAATCCATGGCTCACAAAACCAAGGGTTTTTTTTCAAACTAGAGAGCTGTAAATCATTACTGTATAATATTTACAGTGCCTGCTTACTTATTGACAGCTCTGTTGCATTTCTCATTGCCGTATCCGAGATGTCAGCCTTTTATAATGTGTTCCCTTTACATCGCGCTAGGGCAATTCCAAGCTACACACACACTGTATCACCTAAATAACAAGAGACAGCATTTCATCTTACAAAAAAAAGACAGGAAAGGAAGCCCTTGTATGAACACATAAATTGTAGGAAAACAATATTAAAGTTGGGATCTAAAGTAACAAAGAGTACATTTATCAGACAAAGAAAATACAGAGCAGCAGATCATCACCAGTACTTTTAGAAGAAATCTATAGAAAACACAATCTGCAAAATCTTTAGGCAATCTCATATTTTTCATATTACCTCCATATCAAGAATTGTATGCCAGTCTTTTTCATGGGAATTTGTTACTCAAGTGACATTAGTTTGAAATAAGACTTCCCAGTTAAATGGGTTAATCACAGGTGAGATGACTGGGACTCAGTTCACAGAAATTAAAACTAGTTCTGAAAAGGAACTGAAGTACGGAACAGATTTCAACTTGGAAGTCACAGTGAGGACTACAGCTGGCACAGCAATAAGACTAGGGTAAGAGCCAAGAAAAGAAACAGAGAAATACAGAACTGGAGATCAGATACTGATCTGAGGTAAGATGGCAGGGCAGGGAGACCAAGAGAGAGAAATCTAGAGAAAAAAGGGGCTGAATTCTACCGAGGCCCAGGTCTAGGCGTTGTGACTGTACAAGAAAAATTATACAAAATTTAGTAATAATCTGTTGATTTGAAAAGTATTTTTAGCATATAGAGTACTTCTTAGTATTCTTATTGAGTACTATTTTTAAAACTTCATGAGTTGCAAATCAATGTTTTCCTTGCAAAATCTGAAGCCCAAACATGTCAGGACCCTGAAAAGATCTCAGTCCAACCTTATAGTCCAGGCTAAGACAAAGACATTAGCACTCTAAAATAAAGATTTTAAAGTAATTTTTGTTGACAGCCTGCATTTAATTTTTTCCAGTTTCCTAATGAAGTAACAACCCTACGTATGTTACGCAGCTTCAGTACTAAATGTGTTTACTTTTAAAGAAAGGGAGTGGAGCTATTATATCCCAGGCAAAAAACAAAGCCTTCATCTTTGCTTAACCTGAACTATAACCCTATATATTACCCCAGCATTTTCAAGTAACAATGAACAATCCATCAAAGAACATAACCTAAAACTTTTCTCTGCTACACTTCAGTATAATGGAAACAGTAAATGCCAGCCGGCCTTTTCATTGTCTCCTGATCCTGAGAATTTACAAAGGAGAGCACCCTTCAGAACTGAATTTTTGAAGACTCAGTTTTCCATCTCAGTACACACACAGTAGACAGCACCCATTTTAAAGTACGTTGTTTAAAATTATTACCTCCGTACAAACAATCTGCTCAGTATTCCATCTGCTTTGCACCACTTTCACTATTCCCTGTGCTTTTATCGCTCTACACAATACCTTATAACCAACCTGGTTATTTCCTAAGAGGTTTTGTAGGGCAGTGGCTTGTGCACCTTGTCTTTCACCTTTGAATTTAGAAATGCAGTCTCTTTTGGATACCAACCAACCATATGTACGCTTAGTGCACACACATTGCTATCTTCGCTCTGGAAACAGAATGATGGAAATGCTGTAAGACAGTATACAGGGCATGTAGCTAGTCATTTGTATTTGGGTATTAACATATATACAACGTTGTTTGTTTTGATGGTTTTTTTGGGTTTGGTTTGTTGGTTTTTTTTCAGAAAGAAAGCAAGTCCCCCCCACTTAAGAGGTTATGAAGGGACAGAGCAAAGATCTTCTGGCATGTCTCACTTGTTCCTCTATCCACCTACATAGTTTCAGCTTCCAAAGTTTCTTTGTCCTACTTTCATCAATTACTTCATGGGAAATTAACTGGGGTTTTTTATATTTCAAGGATTATTATATATGCTACATGTTCAGGTACGGCATTACATGCAACAACGTACGGCACAGAAGCAGGTACGCAGCTGTTCAGCTGGATCAGGCTGGTAACACCGCAGCCCCTCACCCCTGCGCGTACAGACGGGCACACGGCACTAACGACACTAAAACGGACAGCACGTCGGCTTCGCAAACACCGCCGACGCGGCGGGCTACGGGCACCTACGGCAAACTTTCGGCAAAGCCCCGGCTGGAGCCCACCGCTGCGTCCGTGCGCCCGCCCCCGGCTCCCCTCTCTGCGGGCGGGGGGCCCGGCCTGCACGGGGCGAGGCCTCCCCTGGCCCTCACCGGCTCGGACGCCCCCGCACCCCGAGCGGGCCGTGCCCACCCTTCCCCCGCCGCGGCCGGCCCGGGGGCACCGTCGCTGTCCTTGCCCTCCCCGCCGCCTCCCCCCCCCCGCCCCAGGCCCAGCGGGCAGGCTTTACCCGGGCCGCGCCTCGCTTACCCCGGGCCTCGGCGACAGCAGCACCATCAGCGCTCCCAGGCTGAGGAGGAGGAGAAGGAGGCGGCGGAGCGGCTCCATAGCTGCCACCCGCGGGGGCTTCCAGGGGCGCCCGGCCGGCTCACACACACCCCCAACCCCCCCCGCCCCGCCTTCGCTGGCAGCCGGGCGGGCGCAGCGTGTCCGGCGCTCCCCGCGCGGCGGGGCGGAGCTGCCCGGTCCGGGCCACCGACGTCAACCGCGGGCGGCCCCGGCCGCCCACAGGTACGGACCGGACCGCCGCCGCGGGGGGGGAAGCGCTGCCGGGGACCGCCCGGGACACCTCCCGCCCGCCGTCGCTTTGGGGCTGCCCCGCGGTGCAAGGAGGGCCGGGGAAGGGGTGGGGGGGAGGACGGACGCGGCCAGCGACGCCCTGTGGCTTCGTTCTGCTGCCGGAGCCGCCCCGTTTGTGCTAAGCCCCGACAAAACGGCAGCCTGGTCGGGGGTGGCGGGGGCTCGGCCAAGAGCCACATTTCAAACCGCGGGGTGCAATGACAGCTAGCTGGCTGGTGCCGGTTTGTTGGTTTTGGGGTTTTGTTGGGTTTTTTTTAATACCTTCTGGGTAGATTCCGGCTTAAGGAAGAGCCTGCCTCCTCCAGCACCATCCTGCCCGGTACAATTTCTCTATTGATTTTAGGCTCTCAGAGCAGATCAGGCCAAATTTATTTGGCATAGCTCCTGTGTTGACAAAGTCACTGTTGACCCTGGTGTGCCTTGCAATGCCTTAAATAAACGCAATAACAAAGAACATGCTTCTTTGAACCAAAAACCAGGTCCATGCTCCTCTGAACAGATAAACACACACACACAAAAATACTGAATCTAACTGAAGAAGCTTTAAAAAGAAGAGAGTAAACTTACACTGCTTAGCAAAGGCCTAGCTTTCAGACACCTATTTATGTAACAAAGCCACTTTGTCCTTGCTACATATTGTTTGCTTTTTAATACTGATACCATTCACGGAGCTGCAGAGCACACCGAGTACTAAGCGTGCAATATGCACTTAGCAGATCAGCTCCGGCAGCTCCTTCTTTTAAAAAGCATGCCCTTGATTATATGGGCAGGAGGCATCATTATAATCTAACCTCCAAGCTTGCATAAATAAAAACATCTTGGAGCTACAAACCACACCGAGATTTCGGTTCTCTGGTACTGACAGACAGGTTTCTTTATGGTTGTCTCGAATTTTAATCATTCACGCTATTTGAGAACAAGCAGACCATCTAACACACTGAAATGCGCGTGCCACGGCAACAACACGCACAAGGAACACATCTAGACCTCTACCAAGCGTACAGAAAGTCCTTGTAACCGTACACAAGGACAGTTAATGCGGGCAGTTGTGCGTGTGTGAAACGCACAGCTGATGTTGGTTAAGAACTAGGGCTTCCCCTGAGAATACAGCAGGGTGTTGCTTTTGCCCTGCTGCCTCCGGTCAGCTCCCGGCTTCGGGCACCGCAGGTACCACAGGATGGCAGCATTTCCCTTCCCACCAGCCTCCATCTTCCCCGGGAGAGAACCGCTCGGGTTGAGCTGCCGTCCCGCCCTCCAGCCTGAAAACCGGCTGGCGAGCCAATAGGTATCATTACCTCTTTACGTACGATTTTATCGGCTTTAAGCTGAATTTCATGCCATGCTACATGACGGGAGGAGTTTTTCCAGTTGCGCAAGCACTGCGTATGCCACTGCCGAAGTGTAGTTATTTAACGCAAGTCCCTCCAAACGGACTCGCAGGAGGTAGGAAAAACCTCAGAACAAGGGCTGAGGCGGCAGGAGGCCACCCGGGCCGGGAAGACGAGCGTTACCGGGCGCCCTCCCGCTCCCCTAGCGCCTCTCCTCAGAAACTGAGGGACCGCCCGTGAGGTAGGCAGCTCTTGAGGGCCGAGCAGGGCCTAAGCTTTTACATTTTTTTATACTAAGCCCTGTTTTCTTAACAGCAACAAAGTACTAGAGCAAACTACTAAAGAGGAGAGCGCTAGGGTTTCTGAAACGGCGAATAAAGCTCCCCAACACGCCGGGGGAGCGCGGGTTAACTAGGCTCTCTCAGAGCCTTACCTCCTCCTGCCCGCCGCCACCTCAGCGCTTCTCTCCTCCTCTTCCTCCGCCTCCGCCGTGGGCGGTGACAGACCCGCCCGCCCTCGCGCGCAGCCGCACCCGGACCAGCACGCGCACGTCCGAATCCTATTGGGCGAGACGAGGATGGGGGCGGGGCGGCGGCCGCTCTATAAAAGGGAGCGCGGGGGGGGAGCTCGGCCTTTCTGTCAGCGCGGCGGCTGGAGGTGAGCGCTAGTGGCTGCGGTGGGGGTGGGTGGACGGGCGGGCTAGGCCGGGCCGCGCTGATGTCTCTTGACACGTGTTAGACTGCTGACCTGCATGAAGCAAAACTACTGCTGAGCGGCCAGGCTGCCGCCCACCCCGCGGGGCGGCTGTAGCGCACCGCGTCTGTAACCTCCTCTCTTCCCTCCGTGTCTTTGCAGAGCCCGTGTTGGAGACCCGGCGGCGTGGAGCCGCTTGGCAAATAAAGCTGTGTGGACCCCGCGAACGTGTCCGGCTGGTTCTTGTCGTGCGTGTCCGCCCCTTCCCCGCACTGCCTTTGAACCGGCGGGGTGCCCTGCCCGCGGTGCCGCTGGTCAAGCTGCAGTGCTAGAGCGAAACGCTTGTTCATAACTGGGGCTGCTCGGCCCGACCCGGGCGGTCCTTTTAAAAGCAAGTGACAGAGCGTCTCGGCGAGCCCGCCATGCCCTGCCCTCCCCTCCCCAGCGCGGGGCTGCGGGCGGCTGCTGCCACCGCACAAAATGGCGCCGGAGCCGGGCGGGGTGAGCTCTGATACACGGCAGGCCTTGCCGGGATGGGAGCACACGGCTCTGGTACTGGGCGTGTTAAAATGGGAGAGGGCGATAACCTGGGTCAAAGGGGGATCCGGGCGTTACTCTTACTCGTGCTGTATTGGTTGATTTGGCATGACTTTAACCCAACCTAGACCACTGCAGTCGTGTTTTCCTGAACTAGTTCAGGGTTCAGTCTGTAAAGGGGCCTTAGAACAAGTAACAAATGTCCTAGGATTCCTGCCTAGTTGTTGCAGGAGTAAAGCACCTGGCTGAAGGTGAGCTAGTGATTAAGCAGGAGAAAAGCATCCAGTGTTGGGGGTCCTTTACACACACAGCAAAAGAGAACTTGATGGGAATTTGACTCCAGTGATCTAGGCTGCAGCCATTTAAGGGGTCACAATCGTTTCTGTCTGTTAATAGCAGTGCTCATGTTCTGGAGGCAGATACACTGGAGTTATGCACTGTTTTTTACATCTATACCCCCACTGGTGACAGGATCAGACATACAAGAATAGTAGCTAAGTCCAGGAGGACCATGAAAGATGCTTATTTATGTTCAGAAAGGCTCAGAGACCCATTACAGAAAGTAGCACATGCACCCTCTGTTCTGTAATTCCTGGTAATCATTTCAAGGTTTTCACAGATGTAAAGTGAAAAAATAACATGTTTTTAAAGCATGTTCTTCATGCAAATGTTAACTGCTGCAGTAAAATTTAGTTTCTCTTCACTACAGTAAAATTACTTAATTTAAGCTTTTCCTTTTAGAGCTAGAACAGTCCCAGCCTTGGTTAACCTTAAAATCAGCATGCCAAAACCACCAAGTACAACACCAGGTATATTAAAAAAAAAACAACTGAAAAGCACATAGTACGCTATGTTGTCCTAGCAAGTTGCCTTTCTAAGGAAGTTTTTGAAACAACTTCCAGAAGATAGTGGCTAAGCACTGGAGAAATACATTTTAACTGAGTAATCGTTTGACATGGGGTAAATTTATTTAATAAAACAAAGCAAGCAGATTGTAGTTACCCACAGTTTATGAAGTGCAACATGACAACCTTGTGTAATAAGTCTAAATCTGTTTACACATTAGTGCATCTAGTCCTTGGACTTTAGTTATTGCACATAGAAATTAAATCATATAAAAGACCTGCGTACAAGACATGCAGACTTCATGAAAGGCAAATAATGCCTACATAATCAGCAAACCCCAGAATATACACAGCCTGGAATGGTCAAGGAGGAGTTCAGGTAACAAATATAACCTACTAATATTTCAATTAAAGGTAACCAAAATAGGTGTTCAAATATATAATTAATTTTAAATATATTAAATGCTAGTTTTCTTTTATGTTTCAGGCAAGGTGCTGTTTAAAAAACCTTCAATATAATAGCTTCATTTAGAGATGGTAAATCATCAAGTTACACATGGAAATTTTGATTTACATCAAATGTGACAACACAACATACAAAAAAGTTCTTAAAAAATTACTTTTAAAAAAAAATCAAATCATGTTATAAAAGGAGAGCCAAAACTCACCTTCTTTGTAAACTAAAACATTTTCTGACATCCATGAACACTTGGCAACACTGAGTATCAGAAAAATATTACATGTGTTAAATAGTGGATATGTAGTGTTCAAATATTGAATTTACTGCATTCATTTAGTCTTGAATCATTATACCAGATAGAAATAGAAGGCAGTTCCCCCTCCCCCCTTAGTTTTGGCCATTAATTAGCAGAAACAGTCTTTAATTACATCGCGATCAGCTTGAATAACTGCAATGCTTGAATTCCTATTCCACAAAGTCCAAAAAAACAATGCATGGGGGACAAAATCTTTCAGTCACAGCTGTTGTCACAAACATCAAGCAATTTGATATCTGGAGTTGCACAGCTGTAACAGGAGAGTTTGGTCCCATGCTTTGCATGTAAACACGGTGCAATGGAAGAGACTCACAGCAACAAACTCTCCTATAAGAAAAAACTTGGTGTGTTTCCTTGTAGCAAGAGGCTCTATACACAGTAGGGTAACTAAGTACTTCTGGTCATGTGCAGTATCAACGTTTTATGTGTGTGCTCATGTTTTTATAAACATTCAGAATTAATCATGAACCAAGGTGATTGTACCTCACTATAAGGCGGCTTGCTATGGTTTGGTCTCATGGCTTTACCAATGTTTTTCTCCTCATTTACAAAAATCTGACAGTCCCACCTTCACCGATAGTTGCGTGTGTTTTATGGCTCCTTGCTTCCCAAAAAAAGCACAAGTTCTGTATGAAAAAAAGTAATATGTATATACCACATTGAATCACAATATTACCTATACATCCAATTTACATTCTTTTATCCTGAAAGCATTTCATATTTCGATTGCTTGACACAAGCTATTGACTGCAGAAGTGAAAGAACATAAAACAGTTCATTCTACACCTCCAACTGCCTGAGAAAGAAAAATACTCTTCCAGTTTTATAAATTCATTCCTTATTTAGGATTTTTTTCCATTTGGCACGCAGTTCCTTTGCTGCCAAAACAACCTTTCAATGCTTTAATGCACGTTAACATAGCATGAGAACATAAGCTGAACAAAAGGTGTGTCAACAAGCTCCTTGATCTATTACAGTTAGGTTCCTCCTCCCTCCCCCAAAGAACAGGTCATCTTAGTCTCAGAGTTAAAATCCTGATGGCAACCAGTACAAAAATAATCAACTGCTTAATGGAATGAAACTTCATGTAGCTGAAGTACACAGGAACAATAACCAGGCAAGTGAGCACAAAGGTATGGTTATAGGCAGTCCTTGGTGGGGGAGAGGGGGGAAAGTGGCACAAGTTAAGGATGAGAACTACGGCACAGTTTATAAAACCATGTGAATAACTTTTATAATACTGTAAACTGCAAGAGTCTTCACATGTCATGGTTGATCAGGGGCCTCTGTGACCAGATCTTTAGGAGGGCATGTAGAGGAGCGGGGATCCATGGCTGAGTGCATTAAAGGAATATAAACATCATCCATGTTTGGCATGACAAATATTTTCTGTGAAAAAAGATACAATTAAATCAAGTTACTTTTCACATGCCATTTGAAACCTTAGTTTTCTGTTTTGTTTAGTTAAAATCAACAAATTTCCAGATAAAAGGTTCTTGAGTTCAGCATTATTTGAGTCAATGCCCATACTGAAGCCCTACAGTGTCCATTAACTCAAGCCATTTATTTGTGTTACAGTTGTAGATGAAGATGTAGATTAAGATCTCCACACCTTCCATTAAACTGAAATAGCTCTACAGGAAACATACCAACTTTTCTTAACTCTACTGCTTTCTCAGCTCTTACCATATACTTTCAAACTGTACTTTTAATGAAATAAGTGGGTTTGATTTCTGGTTGATTGTACAGGTTGGGATCCGGAATGAATCTGGTCAGTAAACTGTTTTCCTGTCCTACAAGTATTTGTAAATTTGGAGGCTTCTTCCTATTCTGCACTGCAGTCAATGTGATTTTTTTAAAATTATTTTATCTTAAAAGAAGTAATAATAGGACAGGCACCTTACTGCCTCATCTGTTCTTAATTTTAGGTAACAGTTTGGCTCTCTATCACCTAAGAACACCTAGGATCATGTTTTTATTTAAGTACTACAAATTCTGACATGGTACCTATTTCAAAGAAATAGCATTTTTGGCTCTAAAAACCATTCTGACAAGTGCTAAAACACATTTCCATCCACGTCTACACATGGTCTTGAGACCATCCCAGAAGTCAGCTTCAGCTGAATTCTTAACATCCTTTCCACTGAGCAGCAGCAGTGGAGGATACTGACTAGTCTTGAATGAAATAGGGGACATGCAAAAATTAAAAACCCCACCCCTCCAATAGACCAAAACTATCATTAATTAAATGAAAATGTAAAGGAAACACACCTGAAACTCTTGTTCTAGTTTCCTCTCTATCCAGTCAGTTACATGAACCAGAGTCACTTCTCTCTCACCAAGTTTTGGCCGAGCTTTTAACTCCAGGTAGGGAGGTCTTCGAAAGCCATACCTTAAAAGAGTACAAGAAACAGGTTTTATAATAAAACACTCCAATGAAGCATACACTTAAATGTGTTAACTGTCAATGTTCTCTTAATAGCAGTTCCTACTTCATTTACAACTACTTTCTATTGCACCTCTTCCAGAACCTGTTTCAGCTACACTTTACCTTTTTTCTTAGTTGCAATCCCTTAGGTAGCACACACCTGAAACATTGCCCAGTTCTGCAGTAAGTTCCTCTTACCATATTCTGTCAGTAGGTGGAGGTGGAATGTTAATTACTAGTGTTCCTCTGCACTCTTGTACTTCAACTGTTAGCAGCAATGGAGTATTGGAGACCTCTTCAATTTTCTTCTTAATAAATTCAGTCTCTGTTGCTTTCTGAAAGTATTTTGACTTAGTAATTTTATCCACAATTCTCATGATCTTACTTGTCCGATGTCCTCCGACATACCTTTAGATAAAGAATAGAAAACGTACATCAAGGTAATTTTCGTAAACCTACTGTTTGCTAAAAGACCCACAGATTTCCTATTAAATCATTAGAGTTTTTGATATAAAAATTCTAAACAGATACATATTCACATGTCCAAGCAGTACCTACCAGAGCCTGCTCACAGCAGCTGTACTCTGTCAGCTACAAGTGTCTGGCAGAAATTCCGTCCAGTCTGAACACTTCTTCTTCCCAGATGGCATTGGAAATGCAACATTTTTTTCAAATTGCAAATATACTTATATCATTTATGCCAGCAAGCTGGTATGAGAAGTGACAACCTGTCTATTACCGTTCTAACAAAATTGTCAAGACACAGATGCACCAAGACATATGCAAGTATCAGCATAGAAGGCCCAACCATCATGTCTAATCTATTTAACAGTGTCTGTGTCGAACAAAAAGGTTTTCATTTTAAGGTATTGTAGCATTTACAACAAGTATAAAGTTGGTAAAAAAGAATAGGAAGGCGATTTTGGCAGTGGGTGGAATGATATTCCAAAAACGGTTAACTGTGCCTGCAAAAAGAGGCTACTTTTCCTGGCAATAGTGTCAGATGGCATCCTAGCCTTTAAAACAGATGCTTTAAGTACTGAATATGTCTTTTCTCACACCTATCCCATTACAGACACTCCAAGAATAGCATGTTTGATATTTTCAAACACTATATTATACCTAATTGTGGCTCTTTTTTTTATGTAGCAGAGATAGCCTTACTAAGGAAATAACATTTCCCTATCCTGCCAAAAATTCCTGTTTATCCAGCCTTTTACAGAACTTTTTCCTTAGCATGAGATAAGACAAGAAACTCCTCAGTGGATATAAAAAAAGGGTGAATTAATTTCAACTTTTGGATTTTACACTAGCTGTAACTTTACCCACATAAAGTAGTAACCTTTTCACCAGTTTCTATAGTGATGCAGATTTTTGAAAGGTGCAAGGAAATTCTTTCACTATTTTACTTAAAAATTCTTTGTTCTCCCTCTTTGTCTGTATGAGTTCTTCATATGATCTATGTATTTTTTAAAGATATGAAATGCATCTATTGAAATAATTCCAACAATTCATCACACAGTTTTCAAAAGGTTTTAAGGTAAAATTCCAAGGAAACTCCCTTGAACATTCTGAATATGTCATGGAGCCTTTTGGTATATTCACTGTAAAATCAGTGAGATGTATTCAGACATAGGAAACACTGCGATTGTCTGAGACATTTCAGCGTTACTACAGATTTGTCACTGCATGGCACCATTTCAATTAGATGTGAAAAGGAAAAAAAAAAAATCAGACAGCAGCCAAAACAGGGAATGACGTGGCAAAATGGATAGGAAATTTTCTTTAAAATTCTTGCACAGCATTAGAGGGCAGTATTGCATAGCTCAGACACTCAAAGCCCTTCAAGGAAGGGGGGGGAAAAAAAAAAACAAAACCAAAACAACCAACCAAAAAAACCCTGAGGAAGAAAGCTAGGCTCGAATAACAGTTGTTTTCTTAAAGAAAAGAACACACTGGAAATAAGGGATCAGCAGGATCAGTATGGGCACAATACTGTATACAGAGTGTTTCAAGTCCACACACAAAATCACATTCTTGGCTCTGCTGCTCTTGGCAAGACATGCTGCAGAATGTCCCCATAGGTTCTCTGGCCCAAACACTTGGCTCCCTCTGTAATTTAATAGTGAAGAAATTCGGACGTGTCAAGCAGAGCACTGTACAGGTCACTCTGCAGAAGTGCTGTATGGTGAACAATGCTCCCTGCATGGCAAAACACTCAGCAGAGCAGCTTCCTTCCGATTTGTAGTACATGGCTTGATTGCCACTCTTTGCTCTAGAAATGGGTGAGTTGTGTTTGCTTAATTGCTTAGATATACTCACACTCTGACTCTGTGTGACAATAAGCATTATAGGACTGGACCAAGATATCAGTTGTACTAAGTCTGGAAACATGGTGGGGAAGAAAGGATTAACAAACACTACGTAGACAGCTCACCCTTCTGCTCCTGGAGTCACCTGCTTCTCTCCTGCCAATTCAGGAGCATCATCCTCTTCCGAAGACCCAGCGCTGGAAGATTCCTCATCACTGTCTGCAAGACAATACGCCCTTGGCCTGAAACTGAAACAATGCAATTTCCAGGTCAAACGTAATATTCTTAAATAGCTACTCATCATGTACAGCTTTGGCTGACACTACAGGTATTTCTGTTGGAGACTCTGAAATGTCCCCTCCTCTTTTTTATAAACTTTATCTAAAAGAACAAAACTGAAACCACTCTGAAGCCAGTCTGTCAGAACCACCTTCAAAACAGAAATTTTGTCTTCTCCAGTAGAATATAATCCTGCATAAAAGAGGATGGCAGGGGAATGGCTATTCTACATATTCAAATCACATGTGGACATTATTCAAAATACATTTGAAAGCATCTCTTGTTGCTACTCATGGCTTTCCATGGAAGTTGAGCAGTATGTAGGCTGGACAGGGTTTTTTTTGTTTTGTTTTTAAGACTATGACAAAGATATGCTTTTAAATTGAAAGGTGAGAACATGCGATTCTGTCTTGTACTAAAAGCAAAGATAGGACTCCAACTTCAGATGACATCATCTACTAACTGAATCCCAGAATCCCTCAGAGATGTTAACTCTGGTGCTAACATATATACCTTATCTTTACAACATATATACCTTATCTTCACAGCACTTTTAACCCAAGTCAATAAATTCCATTTTGTCTACTCACACACACATGCAATTTTTGCAATGTAGACATATCTCCAGCAACGGTAAAACGTGCAAAGCAGAAGAGAATTGATCTTTGTCACCTGCCTCCAAACAGAAATGCACAACGCTCATGCTGGCAGAGCAAAGCTGTCTCAAACTAGCAATTCACCTTACTGTCGCTACAGTGTGTGTCATCACTTACCAATTTCATGTAGAAAAAAGGCAATTTTATTAACAGAATAAGTCTAACATAACCCTGGGAAGTAATATTTCTTAGATGTTTTGCAGAGATGCTTTCGTGCTATACAAATTTAGGCTATAATCTCCCTTCAGTATCTTTACTGGAAACATTCCTTTCCCTATTGCATTTGTAGGGAAACTGACCTTTGGGCTTGTGAATTTTTAAGCTCCTCTGACACAGTGAGTGATGTTTACAGGATTTAAGGTTTTGTTTTTTCTGAAGAGAGTCCAAGACAGAATAAGGCAAAGAATGTCACGGGGAGAAGAGGGGGGAAAAGTAAAAGTAATAAAATCAAACAAGTGTGGCTCTTAAGGTACAAAATATCATACAGTAGTAACTAATTCTTAGACTTCCAACTATGGAAGAATTCATGTACACAATCTCAGAAAAAAATTCAAATCTTTTAAACGGATTAAAATTACGGAAGGATACTGTGAATACACTTCAGTATTAACAGATCTCTACCGAATGCAAGAGCTTGAAATAGTTACACAACACAGGCTTCAAAAGCACATGGTTTTGTCCCTAGGGACTATACCCAGGACTATAACATTCTACAGCTTGTTCAGAATACAGGTTATAGCTGCATTTTCTTTCTTTTGTGTGTGTGTTCTTGGAAATTTATTTGAAGCATTTAATAACTCACACAGGGCATGGACTGAGGCTAGTCCGCTATTCTGTACATAGAACAAACGGTTAGTTGCTGCATCAAGTCCTAATGTAAAAGGACATTTCAAGCACAGCTCACAGCACACAGCCCTCCTTCCCAACTGCCTATTTAAGAACTGGAGCAGTAATCCCATGACCTCTCTACACTGAAGAATTTGCTACCCGAGCTACGGAATCAGAATCGTAAACCTCTTCTTACCCAGAGATGCATTTTGTACCTGCAGAAGAGTGAAACAGCACACCAAACCGAATCACCTCCCTGAGGACTTAGGGGGTGGCGGATGGTTCATGTCACTGGCCCAAATAGCAATGCTGGAGCTGTTTCTCAGAGAGAAGCTCACGTTTTTAGGTCAGATTCAAACTACACATTTTCTACCTGGGGGTGACCTCACTTCACTTTCCTGTGCACGTCATACCACCCAGTTCAAAGCGCACAGTGCATTTTCAAGGCTCTCAAAGGTGTCACCTTGTTGCAATAAGGTGTTTTATTTGCCTAGGTAATGGGGCCCTCTGAAGTGCCTCCACACGCCTGCACCAACTGGCTAAGACCACAAGATTTCCTCACATTAAACAAAGCAACAATAAATAAGCTTGAGTGAGATTTCAGGGGATCTCTGCATACAATGGACCATTTATATGACACAAACATTGGCAGAAAAACACTTTGGAGCTACAGTACTGTTCCTGAGCAGACTGCACAATATTTTATGAATTGCCATTTATCGGTTTGTTTTTACGTGGTACAACATAGCAAAAAGGACTGATGGGGTAAGAAACTGCGGTAATTTTGGGTTAGCCTGCCTGCATTCGCCTAATCTCCGGTATGATAGAACCTGCTACTGAATTAATTTATAAAATAGGCAACTAAATACTTTTCCACCCTTTTCAAGAGCTGCATTTTCCTGAGAGTGCATGCAAGATGGCTTTATCAAACTGTATAACAGCACACTTCATTTCAAACAGTAATGCAGCAGCAATGACAGAACGGACTGCAACGTTGAACAATTTGTCTTGCTTTACGCTCACAATATCCAAGGACAGTTAAAACTCAGTACTGTTTCCCCCACCCTCCTCCTTCCACATGAGTAGATGCTATGAGTTTGTGGTTACTGCATCTTAAGAGGCAGTTTCTTCTAGGCTCTTGAGGGATAGAAATGAGCGTAAGCAACCAACATGCATCACTTACAGACAATACGATTGTGGATGCAAGTGCATGCAGAATGGTTTTATTTGTCACAGCAATTGTCAGCTGATAATTTTAAAAGTCAGTAAAATTAACACAACACAATGGAAAGCATAGATGAGAATCAAACTGTTCTATACTTCTTAGAGTCTTTAATTTGTTCGCTTGTTTATAACACCATTGTATTTAAGGAAAAAAAAAAAACAACGAAGCAACCAAAAAAACCCTCATTCCAACTAGAATACATTAGACTGCTCTTTATGTAAAGCTGGCATGGTACCTGGCCCTGAGCATTTGAAACATCACAGCCATGTGCAGGAAGCAATACAGTTAATGGTTATACCTTCAAGTATTTGGTTGCTTAGCTACAGACATTTACATTTGTGTTGCTGGGGGCCTACTGCTCAGCTAGAATCAAGCTGATTTTTAAATATGAAATCAATGTGTTCACTAATTATTTCTGAGGCCATTCTTGCACAGTCTAGACTGATACAAAAATATGCAAAGAAAATCCTGAAGGGATGGGGAAGAAAACAAGAATTCAATTTGTATAGACATGCCTTCTCTATCCCCCATTTTTTGCATGGACAAGATTAAAGGGATTTTCCAAAAAACCACACCTATCAATTATACTGATGTAAATTCAGAAATATTTATTTCAAGCAGTGACAACGAGAATCTAGGTTGATTTTAAATCCTCTGAATTTCTACCAGTGTATGAGATCATGCAGCCATTAGTTTTTTCACATTTATTTTCTTGTCATGACTGCACTGTAATATAGTGCTGCTGTAAGTATTACTTCAAGATATCTCAGAATAAATGGTCAGAGCTACAACATGAGTATACAAAGCATCTGGTACCTTAATTCTGAAAGACCAGAACATTGTATTCATATCTAAACAAATGGCCTCTGAAAGACCAGAACATTTTATTCGTATCTAAACAAATGGCCAGATTTAGAGATATTTTCTTGATTTGTTGGCAGTGGTTGTACACTAAATCAGAGAACACCTACTGTTCGAGGACTGCAGATTTCTTAAGTACAAAGAGAATACAGCACAAAGAGAATCACCACTCCACAGCTGACAGGATGGTTATTTGACAGGTGTCACTTGCCAGGTTAATATTAATGGACAAATTGATGAAATTCAAACATCATAAAAATGAGAGGGAAAAGCACAAATACAAGTTAGGTAAGTTACAGTATGCGTGTTTTCTAATTAATCCATCTACAAGGCATTTCGCTTAGACATAGCAGGTAAATAGAAGCAGGATATGAGCAAAATCGGAGACTAAAGTAGGTCTGTGATTATTCCCATGATGCAATAAAGCTACTGAAAAAGTTTTTACATAACAATTACAGCCTATTTACCTTCCACAGGTGTTTACCATTATATGGTTTACAACTGTAGCTGTACCATGCTGTAGTAGCATGTTACGTGTGTCTTATCTCCATATCTGCATATGTGTACCTCCAATATTCAAGTCTTACTGGCTAAGACCCCAAATCAAGCATAAGACAAAACTATATTTTAGTCACAGAACATTTTAAAATCCTACTAAAATACACATAAAAAATTATTGTACTACAAAAGCCTTTTATTAAGACAATTATCAATGGTGTAATCAAACAGTAAAGTTGCACAGAAAGGCTGAGTGCTACACACACGTGTATGCAACCACACCAACTCCTTTCAAACTATTGCAGAGCCAGAGCTGCATATATACAAGGAAAACTTCACTTTTTCACTATGAAAGCTCTTGCTTGATTCTACCATTGTAATACCTTACCCTTCTCTGCCAATCTCTCCAACTTTAAGTGCTTCACCGAGTGGCTCTTTACCAAGTTTGGTCAAGTTCATCTTGGTCTCTAGGGTCATTAGAAAAGATCCATTGTAGGACATTTCCAAATCAATCCAAAGTCCTAAAATTAAAAACAACAACAACAAAGTCACTTTAAGAACAGTCACAATCATTTTATTTTAATGTCAAGCCAAAACTTGTTTAAAAAAGTCTATACAACATACTTTTTCCAAGGAGAAAAACTAATTTTTCATCAACCAATTATGTCATTAATTCACAAATAATTAAAAGCTTATCAGAGCAAGTTTTCCCTTCACATTAAGCTTATGGAACAAAGTTGAATGTTCAGATATAAATCAAAGCCATGCTGAAAGATAGATCAGTGAGTACAGCTAATGAGCCAAAAAAAAAAAAAAAAAAAAAGTGTGATTTATGCACACCTAAACTGCTTAAGAGATCTGAATCAAGATAAAGAAAATAATAGAATACAATCAGGGATTCACTTCAAAACTATTTACAGTACTACTCCAAGCCAAACAGTAATGGGGACACTCCTCTTTATTACTTACACTGTCCAAATGAAGAAAAAACTTGAAATCCCAGAGCAATATTGCTTGTCATACATCACAACTGGCAGTCTCTTGCTTTCGACAATGGTGTATCAAAGAAGCATGAAAAGGTTTGCTCAGTAGTTCAGCTATAGGCATTCTTCTTATGACTCACAGCAAACAGGGTCATTACTTAGAACAATTCTAGACGTGCAGTATTAAGTTAAATCCTATTGTCGGGGCAGACTATTTGCTTATCGCAATGACAAAAAAGAATTGTCTTGGGAATAATTGCAAGATTAGGTCCTGCCTCTTAAGTGACACCATGCGGTCCCATCAATTAAAAAAAAGCTGTAGGGTATTTGTGATCCAGAGATTAGAAATCAGATGCCACTAAGCATAGATTATGCATCTTCCTTTTCCAGACATTGCAGCTGCACACAATATGCCCTCCCTAACAGTATCTGGCACATCAACTACTAATGCATTCTACTTTTAATTTACTCACTTGGAAACAATTAATGGTAACTACTCTTTGGGTTTGATTGATCTAGACTAGACACAGTTTTTCAGTTAAAGAACAACTGTTTTCTTTTCTGCAAAAATATATCAGAAGAATGGCATTGTCCTAAATCCCACCCATTTATATTAACAGAAATTCTCAAAGACCAGGTCATTGGTACACTATGAGATTACATGCTGGAAGCAGTACTGAAGGCAAGCTGCTTCTTTACTAACCCAAATTATTCTTTTCCATCATACAGGTTTTCTAATGCCGTTCTAAAACAAAACAGAAGAACTCAAACACAAGCGTATATAGATTATATAGATTTTTCCTCTTTACAGTAATGAAGTAGCAGTAAGATCACCAGAAACAAGAAAACAGCTAAACAGACCTTTTGGATAACCAATGAGTCAGCGTCCTTCAAATGCCAATGTTGTTTTAACAGTAGATCAAATTAAGCAAAGGATGCCATTACTGAGAGGGAAAATTCCTGGCCTGAAAACATTCATACACATTTTCCAGAGGGAAAAAGGGAGGTAGGGGAGCATGAGGGGGTAAAGAATTGGGCAGATGGTACAGTTTATTCAGGCTATCTGGTTCCCTAGCCTTGACGGAAGTACAGTAAATACTGTAGCATATGCTGTCACCCAAATAGGACTGTATTAACATGATTTTTTTTTTCCTAACATTGGCTGTTAACAAATTTATAGTTACTTAGAGGAGCCATATAATAAAACAATATTTTCTTCATAATCAAGCACTGGTAAAAAAAGTATGGATTAAACAAAGAACATTACAACTAATAACTGCATTTTAAAGCCTCACAAAAGGTTACCTCAAATGACTGTTTCAAACACTTTAAAAAAAAATTCTTAAAAGTGTTCATTCTGGATACTGGCCTGAAATTTTAGAATTTTTTTTCTTCTGTGTGGTTTATTCATAGGTCAACAAATACATTTATCCTTATGAAAACAAGCATTTCCAACCATCATCCCGTTATTTATTTATTTATGTCCTTTTAAGTACAATAGCAAAACAAGTTATTTCAGTAATTATTCACTGCAAGCTCTTAAAAACTCAGATAAAGAGTTCACATGTCATTCGACAATATGAAAGAAGTTACAAGGACTACAAAAATCTACCATAAATGTTTGCTTGTCACAATTTAACTGAACAAGAAACTGAAGGAGTTAGTTGCTCTCACTGCTGTTGTGGGCAATTAATTGAAGCCAAGTATTCAGTAGTCTCCTAAATCCTATCTCATGACTTAGAACTACAGTCCTTGGTTACAACTAAAGTTATGAGAACAGAGAAAGTAATTTTTTAAAATGTTTAAATCTAGGCAAAGAGAAACACTCTGACAAGAACCTCAAAGCGTAAGTTCGTTTAAAAAGAAACCACAAAACCACTTGGCAAGCATCATATAGTTCATGATTTTAAAAAGTTTTCACTTTGTTTTCTGTAACTCAAAATAAAATTTCTACCAATGGTGAATCCACTTTGCTACTGCAAACACCAGAGGATGTCATAAATACTGTGGAGAACCCGCTGTCCCATGCAGCAAGCATGCAACAAGAAGCAGCAATATGATTTAGTTCCCCAAATACTGAGTGCACATGAGCTTATTCCATCTATTCAATTTTTATTTCTTTTAAAAGACAGGTTTTGTTCCTCATGACAACAAAACAATTTGCTCTTTTCAAGCATGCTTTGTTTAAAAAGCTCAGTGGAAAACATACTTTCAAGAAGTTGAGAGCAAAGTACCCAGTGTTTTATAGATAAGGCTTTTCCCCAAAGAGCTGCAAGTCTCAAGTGAGATAAGGGCAAACAATAGCATTTGGATACAACAGGCAGCATTAGTTAACATATTACGTATGTCCAAGAGAATTTTAATAATTCCCCAAAGTATGTTCTGTTCATACTTTTATGAGGGAAAGGTTAAAGCTTACTAACCTTCTCATGCTTTTAGTCAGTGATTTGAGTGGCACAACATTTTTAATATTAGTGATAAAGTTTATTTATTTCCTCCCGAATTTCATGCATCTGGTATTCTTACAAAGGTCTGATGATAACTGTTTATCTGAGTTAGAGAAAAGCACTGTAGTAAGAGTGGCAGACAAATGAGTCTTACATCAAAACTACAGTTAAACAAGACTTAAAAAGACCATGTCCAAACCATATAATACAAGCAAAGATGAAGCCTAAATTGCTTCTAAGCAGAAACTTGCTCGTTATCTAATACTGTGCACAGCTGAATTCTATCACAAATTCACCATCCTGGGGAACCACTGTTGCTTGACCTTTAAGAACAGTGAGTGGAACTAAGATCTTTAAGAGACAAACCACCTCAGTGAAGAGAAATCCCCCTCAAACCCGAGTTCGGCACTGCATTCTCCTCCAACCAGCGCTGTAAGAAAGGACATGGTACTATATATCTGTTGTGTGTTCAATACCCTCGTGCTCTGGGAAGATACTACATAAAGAAACACGACAGTCTGTTCCTCACTTAGAAACACTGTGCATAGGAGAGCTAGTGAAGATTGATCCTGTTATGATTTTCAGCTAGTTATCTGTTCAAACTTTGCTCTGTCCATATTTGTTGTTATTGCTCTAAATATGCTCCTGAGACTTGCTGAAGTTAGGCTCATTGCTGGCCTGTAATTTAGAGCCTCTCCAGAGGCTCTTGACACTCTTAACAAGTATTGTAAATTCATTAAATTCCTACCATCTCACTACCAGTTTATTGGTTTCAGCACCATTTAGAAATGGTTTTGATATCTTCATCTAAGAGTTGAAAGAGCAGTGTAAAACAAAAATAAGTTGTTTGCCATGCAATTCGTAGCTGCACCACAACAGGTCCTCCAAGGAAATATTTCCCTTTAGTCCAATTAGAAACTTCCTATTAAATAATTCTCTTTCACTTCTCCAGCCCAGTGTAACAATATGGTAACTAAAGGAGTGAATGGAGTGAGAGGAGACAAGTTAAGAAACCCTTAATAAAGTCAGAAACAATTTAAATTAAAAACTGCTCTGATCACATGTCTTAGAAGAAAGATGGCATCTACCTCTCCTCAGCACGTAGAACGTTTTTGAAGCTAAAAAACATTAACCCAAGTTTGCCTTTTTGTGAAACTACTTAAGTGACAAGAATATCCTCACATATACTCCTGCAACCATATGCAAGCCAGAAAGAACAGAAAAGAAAAAAACCAAAACACTTCTGATTCATAAAGCAGCAGTATGAAAGTCATTCAGCTTAAAAAAAAAAAATTTAAAGCCATGTTTAATATTAAGGACATAAAATGATGCTGTATTTTGAAGTTTCTTTCAAAGCAACACTATATTCTTGTTTTAGGAGTTCTTACAATTGTATTTTCTGAATCGCTGTATTCAGAACAGGGCAACTTCTCCTGAAGAGAGCCAAATCTGTTTTCTGCTATGGTACAGAACCAGATCTGTCCTGAGATGTACACTGCTCTCTGTAGTCCATGACAGAGTATCAGATACAGGTCTGCATCTCTGTTGCATGCAAATTTTAGTTTAGTTCAGTAATTATTTCCAATGGAAAGCCATGATCATATTTCCATACCTATAGAACTATGTTTATACCAAGCCGGATGCTACTACTATTGGAGATAAGAGACCACTCAGTATCTCCTCAGAATAAGCTCTTATTAAGTGTACCTTCCTCTGATTATAACACCCACAAGATAAACATATCAAAATTCTGTTCTCCACAGGTACAAAGGAATGAACCCAGCAAAACCAGAAGCAGCAGCATGTGTTTTACCTCTGTGATCAACAGAAGGTTTGAAGGCTTGAAGGATCTTCGGCACTGCTATCCCCATGTCAAGCTCAGTTAGAGTTAGCTCATTCATGAAGTACGGTAGCTAAAAAAACAGAACATAAAAATCAAATCCATGTTATGGAACTAAACATCACTTCCTGAGAGAAGAAAGGTCATTAAACTTAAGGAATGGATTGACCTGAAAAGCCACCAGTGAAAGAATACAAATACAATTACACAAATTTCTCCCAATTCTAAGATTTTGCAGTTATCAATTTCAAAATAATATTTTAGGGAGAGATTCAGCATCTGAACTTGGAATGTTTTTAAAACTATGCTGAAGTTCAGATGCTGACCTTAATCCTCCAGCATGCTTTTTAGTCAAAGCATGTAAAAAGCTCCAGAATGAAGTATAAATCCTATTTTACTGTGAATAAAAATCAAAGACTTCTTTGGATTTTAAATTCAGTCACATATTTTATAGTTGCAGTTATATCAACGTCTCAGCTATTTTTATCTTTGGCAAATTCTTTCATAGCACAATAGCTTTTAAATCTGTATCATCATTTTAGCATAACAGAGGCACAGAATCACAATGATTTGGGTATCTATTTACCCTAAGTATTTCTTATTGATAGAAATTCCATCTCCTGTGAACAGACAGTGCTTTAATCTATCAAAAACACATCCAGCCCCCCTTCCCAGTCTTTCCACTTAAACTGTTTCCAGTGTGATGCTTGGGTACCCTGCTGTCACAATTGTGGAAACAGCCAGGGCAGAATTAGGTTACTGCTTATTTCCCAAAGCACAAGCAACACTATCTCACAGCTGGTGCTGGCAGCTAAATTTCAGAGCTTTTGTCAGGAAAACTACATCTTCCTTTGCCTTTAGGAACAGGCAAACTCCTCCCCAAACATCAGGAGCTAAACAGGCCTGTGATTAACTGCTGCTGTTCAGAAGAGTTACAGAATGCAAAGGGAAGACCCAGAAGTCATTCAAAAGCACCACTCCTCCCTTCACCCTTTGAGCTTACGCAATTGATGCACAATTCTATCCTATCACGCCACAGACAGCTCTTTCCCTGACTATTCCTCCCACTGACCTCTGAAGTTAATAGGAACACATTAGAATTGCGGTTCCCTGATCTCCTCCACCTTAAAGGCAATCTACTGTTTCCCAAAGCAGATTTCATAATTTATAATCAGTTCTATTTATCCCTAAAGTAAATACAATAATACTTCTACTTTTTACATAAAAACTTCACAAATAGTTACTCCAGTTGTAGTTAATTTGAAACTGAAGCAACAAAGTTAACATGTTGAGATCCTACTGTGAAACGGATAGCAAAGCTGAATTGGAACTCTATCACATTTATTTGTCTTTTACACGTAGGTGTGAAATAAGTGTTTCTTCTACTGTTTTAAAACTCAAAGACTATGTGTTTGTTTTCCTCCATAAGGAATGTGTCATGCAAGTTTCCAGATTAGTTACCTTTATTTTGCTAAGTTTCATTTGGATCTTCTTTGACACTAGATCAGACCAATACTTTTCTCCTAAAAAATCCCAAAATATTCTTCCAAGCAAAGCATTCACCCAGGCCTCCCGTTCTTCTTCTTCAGCTTCCACATGGGCATCTGGTAACTGAAAACACCCAGCAGATTAGTCAGCTCTCTAAATTCTACAAAGGTCAGAAAAGGCCTCATTTACACTGGAAAGTTCAGTGTCATAGCCCAGGTTAGCTAAGAACACTAAATGCTCAGCACAGATAGCAGCTTTACAACCACATCAGCTGGGCTGACATGAGCTTGCTTGTCATCATCCTGACGTGCAACAGAGTAAATGAGACCACATAGATATAGATTGACCTCTGGCAATGAAATGATAAAGTTGTATGTAATTTAACCTCTGGCAGAAAAAGCAGACAGGCCCAAAATGGGCAGCCTTATAAATGAGTCTGTAGCAGAGACACTCTCTCTTCCTAACAGGATCTAGAAGAACCGCTACTCTACTCTTCCTCTGTTTTATAAAAAAATTGGAAAGCAAGACCCAATCTTACATCCTTAAATCCAGTTCAGAAACATCACAAATAGATGATAAACAAACACAGTACTGGGAAAAACACTCTCCCTTCCAACGTCTGTATATAGGCTTCAGGAACTATAGTACTCCTGCTGCTGCATTAAAGGTTTTGCTTACAGTCCAAGAGGATTATGTCTTTGTTTACTTGAGAACCATCTCAAAACACTGGGAGATATTACATGTTCGGGTGTTGCATCACCGACTACAGACACAAAAGCAAAGGCAGCTGGAATACTTTTGGGTGTGTACATGCTACCATGCATTTCATTAAAACCAGGAGTTTTCCATGAAGGAAAGACAACATATTTAGTGTCTCTCAACTGCTTGCAATGAAAGGAGAATTCACCACCTTTCATTACTATTACAGGCAGAAATCCTGAAGCCAGCAGAAAAGCAGTGCTTTCTAAGAGCAGTCAGGTAGATGCTACAGTTCTGAACATCATTTCTTGGCAAGGACTGCTCCCAATAGCTACAGCCTCATGCAGGCAGAATTGCTGGGTTAGTAGCTTCTGCTGTGACGCAAGTTTCCTGCCAGCAGCGTTCATCTATTTATAGAATGATTTCTGACACGTGCCAGATTCAGCAGTGAATTCATCACTGCTTCAGGGGTTGTTGGGAGCTAGAATATCTTTTTTTCCTGGGGGAACAAAAGATGTGTTTATTTGTATGCTATACCATGGCCTCCTACTGCTTTCTGGACATTGTATGAAAGTCTGGCAACAAAGATGCATGACATGAATTACGTCTTTTAAATGAACGGTGATCATGCTTAACATCAAGGATCCATTTATTAAGAGTGTCGTACTTAATATTAAGGTTCTTGTTTATTAAGAGTGATTCAAATGCAGTCCAAAAGGCCAAAGGATTAGACAGAGCTATAGACATTGTTCACTATTACGCTGCTGTGTACTACACAATACTAACACATCAGCCATTTTGTGTTGCTTTAAAAGATATTTAAAAATAGAAATCATACAATCCATCCATCCATGCCTCACGTCTTTTTGAGCAAGGCTGTCCAAATCAAGCTGTAGTCTATATGAGACCCAATTCCATTTCTGCCCCTTAATCAACCCAAGCAGCAGGTATACTGCAGTAAAAACTGTCCCACTGTTGTCAAAGCCGCAGCCAGGGGGCTATCAGACACATACTAAAGGCAAATTCCTAACCCTATTCATGGCAACAGGGCCAAAACATCATTCTTGAGGAGAACAACTGAAGAGGTTAAGCACTTTCTGAAAGATTCAACAGAAAAACAGTTCCCAGGTCCAAGACAAAAAGCACTGCTTCATGGGGTTCAGAGTGCATGAGTGAAGCCAAATGTAGGGCTGAAAACAGAATTTATAGTGCAGTATCTGCACTGAAAAACTTCTATGAACAGTGTCCAACTAATACTTGTGTTATATGACAGTTCTGTCCCAATCAGGTGCTCAGATGCACTCAGGAATCATAGAAGGCCTTTAGCTCCCTACAAAGAGCAGAAAATAAAGATCAATTTTACTACCAAGTACTAAAAATTCCACTTAAATTGTTTCAACAAGCCAGGACCTCAAAAGTATGCTTTTACTCAATCTACTTTAGAATATACACAGAAAAAAGTAACTTTTTACTGCTATTGGGAAATGAGGTTTGTGGAGGGTTTGGTTGGGTTTTTTTTCCGTGTTTGATTTAATCTTAAGCATAAGTTCTTTTGGGACAAATGTTTTTTGGGACACACCTGTGCATTCCTAATGAAGAAAATGTACAGCCATATTGCCTTCAGCTGTACAATCTTTTAGGTACAAGACACTGCAAAAGCCAGAAAAAACACAGACGTTCTTGTGAAATAAGAAATCAAACTAAATCAATGAAAAACTTTTATGTTACATTAAGAAGAAACTGTGGTCAACAGGGAACTGGCAAGCCTGAAAACCCACACTGACTTCATAAAAAGTTTAGGGCCAACCTGTAGTTAAAATAATTAATTTTTCTTTCTACACAACTGATTTTTAAAGTAGTAGTTAACAAGATAAAATGTATCACCACCTCCGATACATCTTTTGGGAGAAAAGTATTACCTTTTTCACAGCTGTAGGGCTGCTATCTGCACTGAGGACTGGACTACCTGAAGGGCTTTTCTTTTCATGTGGAACACACTTTGCCATATAAATATTGTAGTCCAGAAGCATTTTCTGCCGCACATTGCCAGCCAGATCCTTGTGCTTCGGCTGGGATGCAATTTCTTCTGCACTTCCCTTGCTGCTGCTTCGGCTGTGTGTGAGAACTCCAGATTGACTATCAGTTCTACTGTGTGTTGGCAAGATCCCTAAATCAAAAGGAATAATATTTGTTTAACAGAACACTAATCAAACACTTAAAGGAACAAAATTAGCTTGCAGATTTAATTTATTATGAAAAAAGACCGTTCAGAGCAGTGCCTTCTCCTTTTGAAAAGTAAAAGTAAATTCCACCACTGTGTGCTTAGGTGGTCCTAAACCCAAATTAGTCAATATTTAGTATGATTCAGCACTCAGCAGTATGTGTGACTGGAAAACTCAGCTGATCAATAGCATATTTAAATATGGACACTCACATATGTACAACATATGGCAGAATTCCCAACAGCCCTGCTGGGGAATGCCTAAAATAAAAGTCAGGTGATTAAAATGTACCTATAGCTTTTTTTTTTTTTTTTTAATTATAGACTGTTATAATTAAAAGGACTGTCAAAAGCATGTAACTATTAGAATTTTAATTAGCCATTAATTTTGCATTTGCATTTTAAGAAGTTATGTGCCAGAAATAATGATGTTAACCAATTTTTAAAAAGCTTCTCAGAGAATAAAGACAGAAAAGCATGAGTCATTCAGATTTTAAATTATATCAGAGGATGGTTTAAATTAATATTTCAAACATTTGTTCAATACTGTAGACTAACATGTTCGTTAGTTCAGATATATATATTAGCACAGGACTTTTTATTTAAACAGAAAAATGTGTTTTCTTCTGACATTAACCCATGAGAAAGCTCTTTATTGTTTACAGGAAACTGGAGCAAAAGGAAGGATGGAGAATGAAGAATGGGTAATAAGAGGACTAGGTCTAATACTGCAAATGTGGACATCAGTTCTAACACGGCAGAGAAAAAAAAAAGAGATTGAACAATTCATCGTTACAAAAATTACAGGAGTTGTTACAGTCACTGAAAAATACTGTATTCACATAAAACAGTCTAAAAATAGTAAGACTAGTTGAGGGCATATAGCCAAGTATACAGCCAAGAGAGGAAAAGGCAGGGTGGGAAGGTGGGAATGAGAGGCCAAGATAAGGAGCAGAATAGTGTCTTTAGTGTTATTTGTCTGTAAAGATCACTATGGCTCCACAGTTGCTATAACTACCACTTTGAAAACATAACTTTGGTTTGTTTCTTTTAATAGACACTTTTACTAGAATACAAAATTTGAATACCTGGCTTGCTCCCACATAAACCGGACAGCTTCTTCGCTTCAGATTTCAGCTTGGATGCAAGAAGGAACCTTCTGAACCACTCCTCCTTCTCCCTACCTGTCCTTCCAAAGAGATAAAGCACTTGATCCTTTTGGCTAGTATACTTCGCTCCATCCTGAGGTTTCTTGGATTCTTCATTGTTCAAGTCCACTTTTTCAGCAGATAACTTTTCCTCTGCATTCTCTTTTTCAGTCTGGGCCTTAGCCATAAAGTCATCCTGTTTAGCGAGTTCAATGCAGATAGGGTACTTCTTATTCCAAATCCGTTTTCGTGCCAGACTCTTAGGAACTAGGGAAATCTGAATGATAGATGAAAGGGTTAAATTAACTTATTTTTCAATTGTCTCTTCTGCGTTTCTATACTCACATAAAGAACATAGGAATGCAAAAGATACAGATCCTACATTGTATCTGCTGGGTTTAACTGATTCTTAACTTACAGCTGGTTGATGTCCAGTCCATGCTATCACTACGTCTCTGGTGAGCCATAGCTTTGGAATTAAAACAAAGACCACTTAAGTAGCTTAGACTTATACAATCACATGGATTAGAAACTCGGTTTTCATTTAGAAGATCTTATTCTCAGACATATGCAGAAAAAATAGAAAAAACAAGAACCTTATTTCTGTGACCATGGGGTAGATAAGAATCCAAACTGAGTTTTGAACTCAACTTTTCAGACCCTCCTCATGAAATGGAGTGCTTGAAGTCGGCAATAGTCACATCAACATGTAAGAAGCAAGCTATAGAATTGATGTGCAGATATTTATATTCTAAATTCAGTATATTCAGAGAGAATTGAGACAATGCAAGCGATGAGACGAGTGACAAGGTTTAAAATTCTTATCTAGGGGCTGAACTTAACCAGTGTTCTCCAAAACCTGTGGGGAAATACCTTGGAGAATAGCCACCATTTGCTTATTACAGTCAGGGCACTTGGCACTTTTGTAACCAACTGGGGCTGGGTTGCGGGGGGAAAGTACTGGAAATTTTTCTAAGATACAATGGGGAACAATTGTGAGTCAAATGCTCTTGTAGCATGTGATAGCTTTGCTTGTCTTCATTATGGGAAAACAAATCTGCAACAGGCGGGAATCTAAGTTTTTGCTTTATCTTTTTCACCATCTTCCTTTAATGGAAAGCAGAGCTGACACCAAGAACCTTTCCCACACTGACTTGGGGAAACGAAGGGAGGTTTTCCTCACTGTCCCTCTCTCCCTCTAACTTCCACAGACAACTGAAGCATAGTTTCCTCCCACATCTGTACTGCCAAGGCCCTCTATTGATGCAGCACATTAAAAAAATCCATTCTTTTATTTTAATAATGAGATATTGATGTATTACTTAATACAATGCCAATAGAATCAACCTCACGTGGCAACTCTTCATAGATTTGAGGGAGGCAAATAACATGTAGGAAAACTGTCCCCACGTTATTCTTAACACACTCTTCCAACTGCAAAAATCCCTATCTCCTTCCCTAGACAGTGGGTACCAACAGCAAGTCATGTCTGTTCCAGCCACCTGCCTTGGGATAGAGACAACCACCACAGATTATGCATTTTGGTGTAAGCTTCAGAACAGTCACGCTGTAATCTAATGCATGGGGAATGATTCTCCAAACTCTCATGTGTTAAATTCTGCTCTGAACTGACAGAGGAAAATCATGCTTTTCCCTTACCATGTAAATATGTAATTTTTTCTAAATCCTGCTCAATCTTCCACCTCAGCACAGTCTTTTGCAAGTTAGTCACCGTAACAGTTTTGTTTACATAACGACAGAACATGAAACTAGACGAGTGGAAACATTTTCCAAAAAAAAGTTTCAAAGTATTCTTCGTTAAAATCAGATATAAGTATGGCACACTCACCTTGCTTTCTGTAAGTTCATAAATTTTCTGGCTGACATATGTGACTTCAGGCTTTGGCTCATTGTACACAGCCCTTCTAGAAATATTTTTATTGGGTTTTGAAAGTCGCAAAGCGCTTCCTTCGAGTCGCACATAAACAGAGTGAGTCAGTGTAGCATGGTATGTTTCTGGATCATAATTATAAATTTCATTCATCCATCCCTAGCAAAGAAAACGCTTGTTAACGGACTTTTAAACTGCTGGAAAGCCAAGTACAGCACATACATAAAAGTTTTAAATAATTATCCAAGCTTTTGCCAAAGTTATTTCACTTATGGCACAAATACAACAAAGCAGTAAATGCCCTAAATAAGATGGCACCAAACTGACAGCATGAGATGAGGACTGTATCCCAAGCACATAATTTGTTTTTTCTGACTAAATTATTTTGTATATGTAGCTCTCTCACCTCATCTTCATGAAACTTTGTGAGATCTGCAGGCAGAGGCTTGCTGGGAAAAGCCACAAGGCAGTCAGTAAGGGCATGTTGCAGAGCAGCCTGTCTGCTTAGAGCAAGTATGGACATTTTAATCACCAACAGTCAAGGCAAGACAAACAGTCTGCTTATAGACAGCACTGACATTTTAATCATCAACAATTAAGCACTGAGTGGAAGACCACAATGCAGTTTGTTTTAATGCACCATCACCATTTAAGATCATTTAACATGTTGTGTAACTTCCCAGTTACAACACCGGAGTCATACATATGGATTAAATTTCATTTGTTTCTGCGCAGTGAAAGAAACAGAAAACAAATGAACCAGCCCTGCTGTAACAAGCCTGTAAGTGCTGACTCTAACTATGGGGGTGATGTTACTCCTCTAACATCTGATTACAGAAAATGCAAGATGATAAATGGGGCAGAAGACAAGCCAGAATACTCATTCAAGGAGGACAAGTTTTCCTTCTCTTAACTTGCCATACAACATATTTTGATAATTACTTCTACCTGCACGTCAAAATATACTCAACATTCATTAATGTCAATAGAAAGTGAAGGAGATAGACTTAAACAGCCATACCCTAGAGCATAAAGTAAAATGGCATCTTTACAAATACCTAGGTGAGTATAGTAGCGGGGAGAGCATCCACTGCTGGGAAGAAGGGAGAGCTGAAGGAGCATCCCTAGCATTCTTCAAAACAGAAAAGTTGTAATTACCTTATGCAAAACATGCCCAAAATTACTGCAGCATTTTAACTTACTGAAGAAGTTTCCGCCCACACATAGAAATGTAAAATTTATTTTAATGCTCATTTACTTAAGTGCCATATAATTTCTCAAAGTAGACAGCACACTTTCTTAGGTGCCATAGTAACAGTGATATCTATGTTTTGCTTACTCTAACATCTAGCTCCATTTTCACTATAAACCCTGAAAAACCTAGATAAATTAGCATATCTTTTATGTTCAGGAAAGATTAAGTCATTCATCTAGGCTCAGCTCTAAAGCAGACTACCTCTTTTATTAACAGAAATACCTATACCAACACGTGGTCTTTGAAGAAGCTTTGTGTTTGGGTGTTTTTGCTTACACTGGGTTATATACAACTACCATATAGGAAATACAATGCATGAGGAAGAGTTTTTTATAAACCATCAAGGCTCTGCGCAGCAGGGTTGATGTATGTTTGAGCACATCCCATTTCCTTCCTAGAAATTAAGCCAAGACATCTTTGAGCAGACAGCAAATAATTTTCAGGCAGGAACTCCAGCTGGACTTACTGAAGCACAAGGACATCACGTGAGTTGCCTAAAGCCACTGTGAGCCATTCACTCTGTGCAGAACTGGAATATCCCATATGGCCCACAGATCTCCGGAGAGACTCCCACCTGCCCCCTGGATCAGATCTCCAAGCTATTTCTAGCTCAGACACTGAAGTCTGGAGCCTGCAGCCGGGCAAATGTACAGACAAAAATTTGCTGCCTCCAAAGTTTACTGCTGCCTTCTGCAAGGCAGTTCAGCCAAAGACGACAGAAGCTGGCACAAAGAGAAAGGGATACTTGGAAAGTGGATCTGTATATGAAACTTGGCCACACAAACCCCTTCTATAACTGTAATAAGCTATACTTCTATTTTCAGTAGGAGGGTTGGAAACCTCCAGGTACGTCTGGTACCCAAGAAGGAAGGTCAGAGTATACTTGAAGTTTCCTTAACATCCTGCTCGAGATGGAACCGGCTGGAGTTTTCTGATGCCAGCACTTGAGCTGAGCAGAGGGCATGTAGCAATGAAAACAAGGCGTGATTTACACATAATTCTCACAACAAATACACATATGTACCATAGTAAGAAGTAAAAATCCATGAACATAGCTCCAAAGATGAAAAGCTGAGAGTTGAGACATGAATACCTTGGGACACACATCGGATGCACAAACTTTGCTATACCTTCTCAGCAGCTATACGACTGTTATCCAACACTCTTAGAGTCATGTTTAATTTCATCCCTACAGCACACACCAAGATGCCACAGTCACATCTGTGATAAAAACATGCGAGGACCAGGCCAGGTTAAGTGACTTAACCAAGCCCAGTGAACAGGGTCTGAATTCACCCATATGTCATCCACTAGACCAGCAACTTTCCTATCACGTTTCTTCTGTAACAGTGCCAGTACCAGCCTTTCTGCCAGAAGATTTCCTTAATCTACACAACTAAACAGCACAGGCAAGGCCCTCTTGAAGATTGCCACCTTCTTCCCAGCAGAGCAAGACACACTGAATTTAAAGGGCAAAAATAAACAAAACAGAATCTCTGCTTCCTCAGTTTGTATATTCCCGCTTCTCTTTCAGCATTCAGGAGCCTTGGAAAGTCCCACCTGCTTTACTGATTCCCTACCATGCGCCCAGGCTTTCCACTTCAAACAAATGGATTAGCTCTATAATCTGCCAAACACACAATTCTCAAACCCTGTACTGCCGCCTCCCTCGCTCGCTCTATGTAACAAACCCAACTGAAGTGCAAACGCTGCTTCCCGTAGCACAACCATCAGGATATAAGCGACTGAAGAACCTGTCCAAGACTTTTAACGATGATTTTCAGCTGCCTAAGGTACTAAGCATTCAAAATCTAGAACAGATTTACCACCTAAACCAGCAGCCTACATAGCGATTTCTACACAGGGAAGAGATTGGCTGCTTCATGTATTTGAGGCATAGCCCAAAACCCAAAAGATACAGAAGTTCAAATTCAAATATGCGGGGTTTTATTTTCAGACAGCAACTAGCCAACAGTCAGGCTGAGAGAGATATTGCATTACTACAAACCCTCCTTGTATGTAAATGTTTAGATTCCTAATTTCTAAGGATGCACTGTTTCCTTTTTGCACTCAACTTTCAAGTTACTTTGTAACACAGAGAAACATTGCATGGCTGAGAGTGAAACGTTAGTACTTCACCAAATGATGATTCCTCACTCTATTAGTGAATCTGGAAGTGTGTGCCAGCTGCAGGAATTTTTTTCCCCCCATATAACTAACTGTTAAAGGGGAAACAACACCATCTGCCTTCTCACTTCAGCGATTTTCATTTTTGTAAATTGTTTCATCTAGCATAAAAACCATTTTTGAGAAGGTTATCCAAGAAACCCCCAAATTCATTCCAAAGTTCCTGCATTTTAAGGACAATTTTAGCAGAAATACCTCCACTCCTTTCTTTGCAAAAAGAAATTGGAACAAAAGATTCACAGCCTACGGAAACCGTTTTGCAATGCATCTGAACAGAGAAGTTGTGTTACCATAACGTGCTAGCAACAGCCAAATTTTCCCAACTACAGAAACAACAATGGGTTTCCTTGTGTAGGAGAGGAGTGACTGTATGATGGGTCTTTTTTGTACTAGCGAAGTTGTTAAAATAAGAAATTTAGTAATTCAGGGAGGACAATGACCATAGTCATATGCTACTCTGCAGCTGCTTGCCATTTACACTGATCCTGTGATCTCCATTTACAAAGGTCAGCAGTGGCTCTGAATTTACAGCTGAAATTAGGAGAAAGTGCCTCACCATCACGCTGGTAACTAACCTGAAAAAGTATCCGGTTAGAATATTGGGCAGCATGACTTTTATAGCAAAGGTCACAATTACTATTCAAAATCCCATACATGCACCAGCAGGATTTGGCCTGTTTGTTAGACAGCAGAGACTGAACTGGCTTTCAGAGTGCAGTACATCACCTCTGTCACAGCAGTGCTATCAACTATACCGGCCCTACAGGGAACACACCTGTCTATGGAACACAAGCATTTGCATAAAACAGGTTTAAAAGGCCCACGCCGGTTCCACCTGGAACTGCAAAAGATCCTTACAAAGGACCCTGAGGGCTGGGGGCACAGAGCAGGTCTGCAAGTTAAATAAAAATCATTACTTCTATGATATTTTCAAATATGTAAGTAAAAGAATCAACGAGTCAACTTCATAATACAAGCCCAAGTTTGGATTAAAACTGTCCCCAGAGTTTCTTAGTGATATTAACAGATTGATTAATATCCATTATCATTAAATGATACAATCAAATGCTCCAGCACTGAAATTCTTGAAAGACTGCTGATCACTCAATCACACTAATTGTATTAGTATCCCTCTCATTACCACTATTTTATAATAATTCAATAGTGTTTTGCTTGATAAATGAGGAAAAATGTAGTGCAGTTTTTTGAGCTTTTATTAACAGGGACTCTAAAGACACAAAAAAAGGTCTAAAGTGGGCAGAAGTAACCACCACCTTAACTGGGAAACACATTTGTCTGCCAGAGGCCACTATCAAACATGAAACCCCTTGGGTGATATTCAGGAACAGCATGCTGGTAAAAACCCTCCTCTTTCTGTACAGCTGTGACTCAAAAAGCTTCATTTTTCTAGCAGGCGCTGCCAACACAGTCTTCTCATGAAAGTTCTTTCTAATGGAAAAAGTAAATTCATCATTTCCATTTTAGTTGTTACTTAAAACCTTCTGTATCAGCCAGCACAACACAAGGGAATGCACACTTGAGAAAGTCAATAAGGAAGTTAGAAAAGACTAATACACTAACGAAGAAAAAAAAATGTGGGCAGAGAAAAAAAGGAAAAGTAAGGTAGAGAACTGAAGACTAAGTGAATAAGAAGATAAGAAATCATACACTGAAGATGCAGGGGGGTTGTGTGCATTTGGGGGGGGTGGGGGTGAGGTGGGAATGTTCTCCCTCCAATACCAAAGACATTTGAGTGAAATAAGTACAGAAATCTACAGAAGCACACACCAACAAGCACAACAGTATTTTATTTTTTCACATTGCAAAGGAACAATTTTGGGGGATTCAATATTAAGGTTCAGGTATTTCGGCAATTGCTATGGGGAATTTTCCACTAGTTCTTGAAACCAGGGAAATGCAAACTTCTCGGACAATATTTACATGGGGGAGAATGCACACATACTTGTACAAAAATAGCTTGACAGCAGTTTGGCAGAATCCCAACTCCTAGAGCCCCATAAAGGGATCTTACTCATAGCCTTTATCATAATAACATGAAAGCAGTCCAAGCCAGAATATAAGACCAACAAGTCCTGAAGAGAACATCTTTATGCAAGACCATAAAGTTTGATTTTACTATATTCACGTGAGTTTTGTTACAGATTAAATATTTAATCTTTTTTTTCAGAGGACCTAAACTGTACAGTGCTCATTTTGACAGAGGCAAACAGAAACTAGTTGTATGAGGGGGAAATAATAACATGCAATCTTCTAAATCACATTATATTATGTTCCACTACAATATGGGCACTGAGCTGGTTTTTAAACTCCTGAAGCATTAAAAAGCCCTTTTATAGGGCCTTACCTAATAAGGACAATTACTTTGTGTGTTAATGAGCGCAAGAAATACTTATCAGGTCATACAAAACAATGTACATTCATACAGACTTCTCTGCACAGTTCATTTCTTGCCTACAGCCATTCTCATAAAATGTATTTCCTGGATAAAAGCATTAAAATATAGTTTAAAGGTTCCTGAACAACACCTAACACCTCAAAGAGCCATCTTAACGTCAGCCAACAACAAGTATCAGGATCTTTACCAGCTTTCAAGTATCAAGCCAAATTTATACGAAGGGTCTCAGCACCCAATTAACAAGGACAGAATTTAAAGTTTGTCAAGATTTGTACATGTAAGCAGCAGGTAAATCATTTGGGTAGACAGGATTGTTCAGTCTGCATTCACAACAGCAAATAAAGACCACAACTCATAACATTCAAGAAAAACAGGGAACACCAAGGTAGCATCAGGGCTGGGCATGCAATCACTGCCTGTATCCAGCAAAAGTTGGGTTTTATACCCCATTTCTCTAACTTTTCAGTTACCTAAAGATACATGAGATTAGCTATCAATACACTATAGATGCTACAGCATATAACCAATACTGCATGAATTTAAATTCATGCAACCTTTGTGTTGTTATACAACTGGAGATGCACCTTCAGAAAGCTCAGGATGGATTTAATATTTACACAAATACAAGAAAGCATTCACAAATACTCTTGATAAGCAAGTGATATCAAGTGAAGGTTGTACCACTATCATTCTGAAATGCTTCTGTTGCACATCAGAAACTAGTAGATGCTTTATTGTTCAGAAGTGGGAAAATATTATTTTAATTCATCACAGATGGAGATTAGGAGAGGCAGGATAGGGGCAAGGAAGAAGCACAAAGCCACTGAAGTAACTGACTGGTTGTACGGATCACAATTGGACAGACAGCAATGTGCCAGGCATACAAAGCGACAGCAACTTGCAGTATCCGAACAAGAAGTGGAGATAGGGAAGGGCAAAGACGAGGAAGGATAAATTTTCTAAGAGCTTGATTTAAACCCAGCTCTCAGGCACACGTTTTACTGAACTGTAATCCATATTATACGGTACAATATTCAAGATAGCAGCACACAGAACCACAGACATCATAACCTACGAGTATGTCCCTTTCATCACTCATTCCTTCTCCCATTCTATTTAGCTTACGTTTAAGGAGAATCCATATGCTCTCCAACTATCTATGCTTTACTTGAACACAACACTTTTGAATCTGCTTAGACTGAACAGACAAGACAGACAAATTACTGCCTAGACAGTAAAATACCCCAGAAACAAAATATATCTCACAAGATGCAGCTTCAAGCACAAATGCTATTTTACACACTGAACTCTGACACTACTTGCTCTCAGTAGTTCAGCTGGATCATTTCAAATCCATCAGCAAAACTATTTGCCCTTTTACTTTTGAAGCAATTCTGGTTTTCTACTAATCCTTAAGGACACTGAAGTCTTACATATTCTTGGGTACTAAACCATTTGTGCCCCTGCCAAAGCCACCTGACCCTAAAACAATACTCTATTTACAAATGGGGATAATTCAGCTCATTTACACCTTCAGAATAAATCTAGTTTACTACTTCTACCCAAAATAATGCACACAGACACACTCACAAAGTGCCATGACCTCACCTTCAATATTTCAGGTTCTTTGATGTCTAGAGCTCCTGTATTCCATTGCTTTGTCATACTTCTATGCAATTTGAGATATTCAGGAGTACGTGGAGTAAGAAGCCAAATCACACAGACAGCTATCATAAATCCAACAGCCATTCCAAATAAGAGTCCACTTAAGTAGCCAGGGAGAGGGATAATAAAGTAAGCATAGACCAACAGTGTTAAGAAGTATAAAGTTTTCACTGGTATTTTAGGCTCTTGCACATATGGATTATTTTCATCTTCACTACTGAGCATAGTACCGTCTTCCTCAGTCACCTCTGGATTGAGCAAAGTTTCGGTAGGTTTATCAGGTTTGCTTTCATCCTCTAGCAAGGAAAAGTCTTCAGAATACAGTTCACAAAACTCCTCATCCTCTCTGCTTGCTAGTGCAGACAATGAACATTTTTCAAGTACAAGTGAAGTTTTCGAACTCACGTCCTTTGTGCTTGCAGACTGAGAGCTTTTGGTCTCTGTCTCTTTTGCATGTTCCTCAGCCACTTTTGACTGATCGTTCTTATTCAGGTTAGAGTCACTTCCATAGAAGTCCCCTTCAGAATCACATTCTTCTTCCTTAATGCTGTAGTTGTTATTGCTTTCCAAATGGCCATTCAAACTGGAAAGGTTTGAGAGTTCTGAAGCACTTGAAGATAAGGCTTTGGGCCTGTGGCTACTACTTTCATCACCCATTATTTTACTGAGCAGCTGAAAAGGCTCATAGATTACTTCAGAAAGGCGTCTTTTAGTATCTTCGATTTTAGCCTCCATTTCAGGTACTTTAAAAAAGGAACGAGTGTCAGAGGGAGATGTTAATGGAGATGAGGGGGCAGTTTTAGAATCACCACCTGTAGCTCGAGGCTGAGTGAACTGTTTGAACAGATGCAAGTTCAGTTTTGAGTCAGGTGGCCTGTAAGACACAGCTTCAGATTCTTGTTTAGAAGTGTCTGTAGACAGAGATTTCACTAAGGTTTTCATTAACTGTCTATGTCGCATTGGTGGGGTGGGTTCTTTTGGTTCCACATCTGTTGAAAGGGACTTGACTAAACCCTTAAAAGGTTTTGAACTAGAAACTGTGGATGATCCACTAGAGCAGACAACTGATCTGGAAGGGGATGAGGATGGGGAAGACGACAGGCTGGATTTCTGTTCCACAGGTGGTGGTGCACCTGATAAGCTAACTGTATGACAGGAGTGTGATGATGGAGACAGGACTAGTGGCACTGCACTGAATACTTGGGATGTGGAAGGAGAATCCAACAGCTTTACAGTCTCTGCAGTTGGCAGAACTGCAGGTGATGAGGACAGTAGTGATGCAGAGTCGGCCACGTTAAGCGAGGTAGCTGGACCAGAAAAATCATGGCCGGTATGCTCAAAGCAGAGGTCTTCCTTGGCTTCAAGTGCTGTTACAATGCTTTGGTCATCTAGTTCCTCATCAAAAAATTCCTTAAACTCCTCTTCCTCCTCTTCTTCCTCCTTCCCAAATGCAGAGAAATGAATAGTGATGGTTTCTCTGGAGACAGATCGTTGGACCTGCACTTTTGGTGCTGACTGCTTTGAGGACATTTCACCAGTTTTCTCTGCATGGCTACTGTTCTGACTTGTCATTGCAGGTCCCAGAGATGTGTCAGAGTCTGTGAAGAAAATTTAATACTATGTTAAATGCATTTTTTTCCCCCTTTAAACATCCTTATTTTCAAGTGTTAAGCCAAACACAAGAGACAGGTTATGCACAACAGGTCAGTCAAAAATTTAAACACTCTGGACATTCTTCATCTCACTGGATTTAAAGCTGTCTAGTCAAATCAGGGACTGTTGCTAAAGAAATTGACTGTAGATTTTTTTCATTGCAAAAAACATACCTATATTTTAGTTAATATCCCCCTCACACCTGCTTAACTACCTCATTCTTAGTATCATTGAGTGTAAGAACAGATTCAAAGACAGACAAGGAGAAAAACATGCTTAGGACACTTGGCAATCATGGATAGGAATAGAGAGCATTATCAGACCCTCTCAGATGATCTTGAAGGAAGAGTCTGACACAATTTTAGGTAGGAAAAAAACCAAAACCCACATAAAAAACAACAAGCAGAAGATATTTATGTTCAAAATTACAGATCTAGGTTACTGTTTGCTAGTTAATATAGCACATAGCACAAAATGGCAATATTAAGAAGTGCCATGCTGTTAAAATTACCTTCGAATGTTCTGAAATTATAGTTCATCTCTGATGCACCACCTTCCTATTTTCCCCATTAGATGCACTTCTGAGTTCCAGAAGCCCCATCCCACCCCAGCACACTGAAATTCTTCACTCCCAACTCTCAGTTCCTTCTACATATAGTAATTAATGCTTTCCATCTCCTTTAAGCAAAGCAAATTTGAAAGTCAAAGCAAGGTCAGAAATATGTAAAAGTCTTCATGTGTGGGACAGCACCTTTTCTTGTATACCTATTTGTACCGGTCTATAGGAAGTAGAGTTTTAAATTGTATTTTATCATGTGTGTTATCATGGTTTATGGTTGGACTCAATGACCTTAAGGGTCTTTTCCAACCTAAATGATTCTATGATTCTATGTAGTCTTTGTCTTTCCAGATTTTGCAAGCTATGGAAAAATGATCAGGATACACAATAGTCCAATAATTGCAAGCAAAACAAAGCCGAATTGGACAGAACTTAATTTTAAAAGTTATCCTCCTGAATTCAGGACTAGACACCCTTTACAAATGTATTTTAGCAGAACCCCAGTACAGCAAGATGAAGAAGCTTCAAACCCTTCAATAATGGACAGTCTCAAACTAACTGTTGTCAAAAAAGCATAAAAGTCAGACTTCTGCAGATACAGCACGTTTGAGATCTATCTCAGATAACATATATACCCAGAGAATTTATTACTGCTAGCAGCTTTACTGTAAGAATGTTTACACTTCAGTAGAGGCAACTATTCTTCTCACTGATAAAGCAATAGCACTTTTTGAAAATACTGATCTCTGATCACATCAGTGCACATAGGCTGCTTATGCGATAGATACACTAACATACATGCCTTTTACATCAATTATATCTACATGTTATTTCAAGCATTTTATTGACCCATGAAAGTGGACTTAGCATATATTTACATGGAGAAGAAATACCACACATTTAAACCAAGGCACTGGTGACTGTACACAAAGATGGATCAGGCATTACAAGATTAGCTCTGCCTTCCTGGCTGTGAGGCAGCACTTCATCTTCATTGTCACGGCAGCAAGTTTACCACTTCGGTAACTGAATTATTTTTCAGAAGCTGTTAAAATGCTGTAATCAAACTGTCAAGGTGAATTAATGAGAGGCCTTTGCTGACGTTTAAAGAGCAGTTCAGAAGAATGATTATATGGTGGTGAAGAAATGTGCACTTCACAAACAGTTGTGATATCAGATTGTACTATCCAGGAAGCCAGTGCCACCTGTTTGCCATCATCTTTCTACTAAAGGTTGCAGCCCTTTACACTTGCTAATGGAGCTGTTCATGTAAACATTTTTTAACCTGTCAGTAAAATAAGTTGGGTTCAACATTTTACAACAGCAGATCTCTGCTATCCAGTTTACCCAGTAATGTTGGAACAGAAGTGAATATCTGTCCACAACTTCCTACTCACTATAACTGTCCATTTTATGGCTCCTAAATTGTTGACTAGTTTATTCCTTGCTTCTTCTAGTGTTCGTGTCCTTGCCAGTCAGATCGTACAGAAGGAGCTGGACTCTATCCTGTTTCATGCAAAGCCTCCAGAAATTTTAAGTTCAGTTTTCAGTCCCAGTTCTGCTGTATACATCAGGGAGCCAGTTTGGGTTCAAAGAACCAAAAGAAGCTTTCAGAACCTGGTGACGCTTTCACTCGATATCTAACCATTTTTCTGACAAACTGCTTAAGAATCAAAATTCTGCCTCAAGATTAGGTTCTGGCTTCAGCTTTTATCATGGAACTGCTTTCTTTTGTCCTCCCCAAAATCCATCTCACATATCAAAGTCTAAGTATTAAATGGAGAACTTGCTTTCAGTGACAGAGGTATAATCTCCAGCTCACTTACGACTCAGCAGATTGTCACCTTTCCTGCCACATCTCTGGGTCAAGTAGTTATTTACCCCAATAGTAAGAACTCTCAGTTATTCAGAAGTTTAGATATGCATTTATCAGTCACATGTGTATATAGCTTGGTGAATGTTACAGTTGGTAAGAAACTTGGTCTTTTGTCTCCCTGTTGGATTAGCATACTTGGGAACTACATCATATAGAATCCATGCTTCCTATGGACATAGTTCCAGTTCACATAGTTCAAACTGCAAATTTCCCAATTTTTTTAGACAAATGCACCTGAATTCATTTTGGAGAGGGAAAAAAATACTACTGGACAAGACACGTATCCAACCCTACTTCCATTTCCCTAGTGCTAGATCATCAGCTATCACATATCTCTAACAATTTGTGCCAGTTGTGAAATTGCAAGACTACCAAACTAAAATTTGAAAGTACAAAAAACCCTACACCTCTTCCAGGTCATTGAGCCTTTACAACACTATACACTAAGGAAGGAAAAGAAAGAAAAAGAAAAAAAAACAACAACAAAATAACCCACACAAGAGCTGCACTTGCACACAATGCTGTTGGCATCAGCTTAAAGTGTCTGACCCTTTCTCTTCTGCCCACTCAGCACTAACCATGTATCAATAATCTAGCAACACAGGAGAAAAAAAATTAACTACTCTTCCCACCCCCAAATAACATTTCTAGTGTGTTATTTTCGATCAGCAAGAAATTCATGGTTTCGGTTAGCTCTTTAGCACACTATGTTTACACTGTACAGTTAATTACCTTGTGTTTAAACACCAGTTGCCATGTTGTGCTAATGCAGTGCTAATTACCTGAAACAGATGAAGTTTACTTGCACACACCAAATGTACTGAAAAAAGATTTTACTGCTTACTGAACGAGCAACTTCTTTTTACATCATGATTAATGAGTTAAATAGAAAGGAAGGAAATTCTTGATTAGCCAATATTTGCCTACCCTTAAACATGTTACTATACCATGAATTATGTCTTATAAAAGCACATTCTTAAATTAGCACTATCAACAGGGCAGCAGCAGAACATTGACATAATCCAACTGCTTGCACTTTGGCATCGTCAGCCCGTGACATACAAGATAACTCTGTAGTATTCAATGCCCTCAACGTCTGGCCCAAGTGACATTTCAGTTGAGGGGACTGGTTTCCAGGAACAACCATTTCTATTTTGGCAAATAATAATTTTTAGTCTTCTTTGATCTTGCTGGAACTTTCTGAATCAATCCTGTTTATAGGCTGGTTTCGCTACAAGCAGTTCATGCTTTTCCCAAGCACAGCTGTTCAAAGCTGTATCTTCTATCAAATTTTCAAACAACTGGTACATTAAAAAAACAGTGTACAAGACAAGAGAAATATTGTAATGCTATTCACCTAAGAGAGCACATGTGTTTTGGCCAACAGCAGTTATTTCATTACAGGCATTCTGAATATCAATTGGGATTACAACAGTAGCACTCTCTCTACATTATCCCAAGCTTTTAACAACTCTACCTGTTTCAACACACCAGATATCCTACTGAGAGTTATTCCTCCCCCCCCAATACAGGATAGGGGAGATTTTCCCCTGCTCTGGGCAGGCCCATGTTTCCCATCCATTCCTGAGCACAACTTCTCTTTTCTATTGTGAAGGATTTGCAGATTTTTTTTCAAAGTAGATGTTGAGAAGCTTTTCCATAGCAAATACAACAATAACATCCCTGACTTCTTCCACTGCTACCACTACTGACAGCTCTTCCACTAGGTGTTCAGTTTTGATAACAAAGATATTTCATCAGGTTCTTGAACCATACATTTTTACCCCTTAAATCATTCTAACAGATTCACTTCTTACCCATTTCCAGCTATGTTTTCCTCACTCATTGCCTCCCCTTTTTCCTAGTCCTCAACTCCTCTCCCAGCTGTTTGAAAACCTGGCATTCCTGGCCACCTCATTTGAAGGGGAACAACTCCAAACTGACTGTTTGCAGATTACATCGATACTTGCAGAAACATAGGTTTTCACTGATCCTCCTTTTGAAAGCCACATTGTCGCAACCTTGTCTGGCTGCCTCTTTATTTTGTTGTTGTTGTTGATTCTGAAGATGTAAGGTATCAGTTTTATTCATGTGGCAGGCCAGCCTGAATAATAATCTCAGATCCTCAGGCTTCAAATTATTCAAAACATGAACTTTTAACGGGAGGGGAAGAAGGCTACTTGGAAAATAATTCCTTTCTCCCAAAGGTTTGAACTTTGGATGCTTTTGCAGGGTGGAATGAGAGTGCTGCCAACTAACTACTGCCACTTCCACTTCTTATGTTAAGGCACTGCACCCCCATCGCCCACATAACAGCAGTTTATAATCCTCACCTAGAGGCATTGCTCTTAAAGCACAACAACAACAGGAAACAGCAAGCCAGGTGAACAGTGCACGCGTGCTGCCTGGGAATAGAAAATATTTCTCGCCCAGCCCTTCCCTACTGAGCGGCGAGGCAGCAGAGCGCAGGAGCTGAGGATGTGTTTTTACGCAGATGACAACACGTCTCCACCACGCTGTGATGCACCTGCTGACGAACAGGGACACCCAGGGAGAGACCAGGTGTTGGGCAGCGCTGGGTCAAGGCAGGCCATGATACCTTTTATAAGTGTCACTACAGTAACATGTGTTCTTACCTACACCAGGAATGACTAATTAGGAGTGTTTATAGAAGTAGTCCAGCACCCAAGCAATCTGTCCTTTTGCCCAACAGCATCAGCTGCCTTCTCCAGAACTGGCAAACCCTCTTCTTTTCCCAGCAGCGGACAAACACACATCCCAGCCTTCTTCAGCCTAGCTCCAGACACCACCTATTTCACAGCACTGAGAAAACACACACTGCACTGAAGTGCCTGTTTTGGACAACTATACTAAGAACTTTATAGATAAAGCAAAGCAATTATTTTCACATTAAGGATTCAGAAAGTGATTCAACCAATACACAAAGCAGCAAACTAGAAACTAACTTAAAAGAACAGGTCAAAGTTACATACACCACGCTTATTTTATCCACCCATACACAGTTCAGTTTAGCCACATCTACTAATTAAGTAAGGGATATTCAGTAGAGCAATTCAATGTTTTTCATAATCATTCAGTTGCAGAAACAGGACAGATTGGGTAACTAAATTCACACATATTGCAACAGCCAGCTATTCCAATCACATTGCTATTACTTAATGCAGCATCTACAGAAGGGGGAAAGGGTATGCTGTATTAGTAAAACAGCTTTCATAAAAATCTGCAGCAAGGTTCAAAACTTGTTTCAGTATTTTCCCTGCTCGTTGCTACTAAACACAGACCAAAAAAAAGTGTTTTCCACAAAACAGAAACTCCTTTCCTGCTAAGTAAAGAAAAAGCCTTACGGGTTATTAAAAAGCATTGTAATACTTTCCCCTGTACCCGTCAGTTGCGTCAGAAGAACAAGCCCTAAATGCTATTCAGGAAGCCACTAACTTGATTATCAATAATGCCACAATTTGACTTCATGCAGATTGCCATCACTGTTCAAAGGGAAAGACGTTTCTAACTACTTACATCTCTGCTTTCCCCAATAATCCTTCTGTGCCATCACTCTTTCAACAGGCACCTCCTGCTTTGGCAAACTGCCATCACCTAGACTGGGAAAAAAGCAGTTGTTCTTTAGGACTGGTGGGGCTCTTTTTATTATTTTGGGTTACTTGATAGTCATTTCCAAGTGCTGGACTGAAGACATATATGATTCATACTCTAAATCTATCCTCCATTTGGTAGGAAGGAGAAGTAGTGTATTTGTTTTAGACTATCATTGCAAAATCTATGTGGTGTGACAGAAGAGCTACAGAAGATCTTGTATTAACGTAGACAGGAGCACCCTAATGCATTAAGCCACTGTTCCCACACCGGGCTGTAAGTATGCTAAATGTTTCCCTGCTTGGGAATACATGCACAAGCCAATGGGATCTGAAATTCATATTTGTTCTCAGAAATTAGAGACTCCACTTGATTTACTAGAGACTCAGCCAGTATCTTCCTTCCAACACTGAGAGATACAAGATGACTGTTGCTATTCTTTACACTTATTTAGCATAAATAACAGAGCTCTCAGAGCACCAGACAAAATTCATCCTGTTAAGAGCTAGAAGCCTTCGTTCATTTCAGGTCCTTCAAAACAAAGTGTGGTATTAGTGATCCTTATCGGTTACAGTCTCTACTTAAGCAATGTTTTAAATCACTGGAAGTTTACATCCCAAATAATACACTACCACTACTTTGCCACAGAAGTAGTCTAGAAAGCCAATTCCCATTTAGCCCAGAACGACCTCACTGAAGCAGAGATCACAGCTACTGGGACATTATTTATCACAAATTTCACCTCAACCAGCAGATTTATACCATAAAAGACAAAAAAGGATACAAAATACAAATTTCAACATCCTTTCCTATCCCCATTCAAATTTCTAATTATGACAAATTAAATTCCCCTGGCATCTCCATGAGTTAATATATTCCATGGTGAACATCTATTATTCCTTTTACATCTACTAGTCATTACTTTTAAATGAACTACATAGAAAGTCTTGGTAATTACCATCACACAAGAGCCCCATGAAATCTTTGTGTCAGAGAGATCTAGTTACCCAGCCTGAAGATAATACTTTAAAGCTCACTTTCCAACAGGAAGTTCTGCTTCACCTTTGAAGTTCACACAACTGGATTTGATATACAGAGAGGGGAGGAAAGAGGAACAAAACCCCAATAAAACCTCTTTTAAATCTAAGCACAGAAATGAAAAATTTTATATCAAGTACTATTAAAAGAATGTAGTTCAATGTGTTCAACAGAAGTCAACACTAGGATTACAGCCAAAATAGATTATGCCACCCACTATGGACTATAGTATATACACACACCTCCCACAGCACATACCTCTAACAGAGGTGAACCAGGTTATCACAACTAAGCTGGTTAACAGCTAAAATACCTCCCATCAAGAGTTCTCTGAGGCTCATTAAAAAAAAAAAAAGATTATATTTTTGTGCAAATGCTTATAAGGTAAGAATAATCCAAGTTAAACAACCAGCATTTAAGTATGCTTAGGGATACTTAAATGAAAGATCCTAAGCAAGATTTTGAAGTATTGTCAATGAGATGATACTTTTAATGAAAACTATAAACCTATCAAAGAGACAAATAAGAAGGGTTGTTTACTGAAGTCTAGGACAGAAAGGTCTAGGAAAATTGCTATGGCAAATAAGGATTCTTCAAAATTACTGGAATTTTTTTTTTAAGACAGGCACTAATAATAAGGTCCTTAATACAAGCTTGTATTTACGATGCTTCAAAAATAAGCAAATTAAAATTGTTTAATGTTAGCTAAGCAAGTCTATTCTATATTAACATTTTCCCCCAAAAAACCTCAGAAAAGTCAGCTATCACATTAGTTTCTCTGCCTTCACCAATAAAAGATCAATTTTCTTTCCTATTCTCCTTCCATGACACATCACTTACACCAAAAATTTCATAAAGCTACACCAGAGTTTAATTTTGACAAACACAAACTAAGCAGTTAAAGGTTGTCCAGAAACTCAGAAAAATCTAACTTCTTCCTATTTAATGCTTTTCTGAATACTGAAATGAAGTGATACTTATAAGAAATTGAACATTTCCCCTAAGAGAAAAAAATAAAAGAAGTTAAAGCATAAAACAAAACATGCAATAATTCATAGAAGAACAATAAATAGTGGGTAGAGAAGAGTCACTTTACTTTGCTACATATTGTGACATACATTCTTTTAAAAACAAGAACATATAAAATTGCAAGGAGCTTTCTGCAAAGAGAATGAATCGCAGTTGCAGGACAGGCTCCTCATCCCTCTGGCCCGTTCACAGAACATTGTTCATAAAACAATGCCTGTGCTCTGCTGGACTTCAGAAGGAAGGCACGCTCCCAAAAGGACTCCAGTGAAGCAACAAGCATCAGCACTAGATTAAAAACAGAGCAGCAGCAAATCTGCTAAGTGTGAGACAGAAAACTAGCTAGCAAAACACGCCTGCGGTAGTTAGCGCAGCGCTTCCAAGCTGCCAGAGCTGGGAGCTGAAGCCTGTCAGCACTGAGGCAAGAAGGACTTCTGCAGTTCAACAAATCTGATGACATGCCTGGAGAGAGGTTGCTGCCTTGCCATCGTATCAGTGTAGGCATCGTATCGATCGCTATAGGTCAGATTTTATTTTGCAACAGAACTGCTTCTCTGAAATTCAAAGGAGATGCTGGAAGAGGTATGGAGTGAGTATTGGTAATGTTAGCTACAAGTCGAGCCCAGAAACTTGTTCTTGATGTGCAGCTCTTCAAGAGCTCAATTTCAACACAACCTTGACGAACGTTTGTTTCCCAACCAACTGCAATATTACTGGTGAAGCTCCTCAATACTGAGTATTATACATGTTAGGAAAGCATTGTGAACAGAACTGTTGTAATAGCAAAAAGCTGCTTTTACCATTTGAGTCAACTCAAAGTATGATTTTTTTTTTTCAGATTACTCACACACTTTCAATAACATACTCCTCTGCTCTTTGCAGTAGATTCAGACTCCACCAGAGTGTAATTTCAATAAAGAACATTTACTCCCAGTTGGCACAATGAGAACAAATGAAAATGCTAGCACATTATACTTTCTCCATTCATGTGTTTTTCTCCTATGAACTACTTTATTCTTGTTTCTTTATCATTCATAATTGCAAGCAACAAGTAGCATCTTTTCCTTCCAAAACACTCAACATTAAACAGTTCTAAGGGACCTTTTAGTAGTTCCCTAATTCCCACAACAGAACAAAACAAAATAATAAAAAAAAAACCACAACCAAGTCCTCCCTCTCCCCCTCCATCACAGATTTTTGAGATTTAGCCATTTCCTATATCATATATTGCTGACTTTAAAAAGCACATTCAAATACTTATTTTTCCAGGTAACTAGTTGCTGGCATCAAAATTACCCCAAAAACTAATTTGGTCATGAGTGAGAAGAGAAATGCCCCAGAAAAACAAAGGTTTACTGACCTAGATCTGAAACTCCTGCAGTAAGGGATTTAGAAGTAAATACATTAAAACCAGAGCATACTCAGAGGCAAACTTTTGTCACAGTCTAAAGCCAGCTTTTTCTACTCTTCTCTTCTAAAACTGCTATACTATCTGGCTGAAGCACTCTCTTCAGAGTGACCCTGATAAGCCAAAGGGAAGTAAAAAAACCACTGGTCCATTAGCAATCCTGAGCAATAAATATATAACTGCTGCGTTTGTTCTCTTTTAAAAGGGAGGAGAGACTAAATCGGAATTTGCTGGTGCTGCAGAAGTTCTGCATCTTGACAGAAAATGTTTTATTATTACAGAAATAAAACATCAAAAGCTTACACATAAATTACATCCTATCGAGAGGGTAAATGGTGAGGTAGAATACAAAACTATGCCGCACTGTAACTCTCTCCCTCTTATCTCAGTGGAAAGAAAAAAAAAAAATCAACTTCCCATTAATCTGATGAAAGATTATCTAAAACCTCTGCAGATTAGTCCACAGCTGAAAATGCTGTCTGCATCACTGATTAAATTAAAGGTGACTATAAAATCTTTGGGTGAAATTTTGACTGAGTGACTTATAGAAAAGCATGTTTCCAAAACGAAGTAAAATAAGCTGCCTTGAATCCTAAATTAAAAAGGGCTTATCAGAATTGTATTACAGGCTCATTTTTCCCAACAATTCAAATGCACATCAATAAGCAAAACTGCCTACAGGTAACAAGTGAGCATTAAAGGACTTTTTTACATTCACATTCATTTCACTAACGAAAATTTCAGTCAATATTCACAGCAGCTGAGAAGTTAAAACAACCATTATACACCTTCATATGAAAACAGCAGAAAAGATACTAAAAATAAATATGCTTGTCCACATGAAGCTAAACACGGATACACAGATGAGCAGCACCAATTAATAACTCAAACTCTAGGTCCCCATGTAGAATGTAGTTATGAAAGGTCATTAAAAAAGGAATGGAATCTACAGATTTACAAACCATACCCCAGAGGTATCTAACTTTTTTTTTTTTCCAGTGGATTTTCAACGATTCATCAAATCTTGTATTTCATATGTACAACCTTCATTCTAATTTCATGTTTTGCAGAGGATTAGCATGCAAGGTGCTTTAAGGCTTTTTTACCTGACAGGACAAAACATAGTACACAGTCATGGTTTCTTGATTTCTCAGAGATGTTTTCAAAATTAGAGAAGGCTGGTTTAACAAAAAAGGACTAAAGCATTTAATACCTAAAAGTATTTAGGTTTGGACCAAGCACACATCCCTAAGCAGCAAGGTAGTAACTTCAAAAAAACCCAAGCCAAAACAAACAAACCAAACCAAAACAAAAAAAAACCAACAACAACAAAAAAAACACCAAACAAACAGCTACAGAACCATGATGGACCAGTGATGCCACATATTCCAGAAAGTCACAATGGCAGAGCAGAAAAAAGGCACAGCAAGGGGAAATCTTTCCACTCAACCTCTCACAGACCAACTCAGACAAGGGGAGTATCTTTGCAACACTGCACGTACTCGATGAGCCCTCTTCTCTGCCAGCAAAGTCCTCACAACTTCATGTATACAAGTGTCAGCAGGACTTTTTGCCATCCTGCACTGTCACACATTTGTGAATGTGTCTTTGCATGCATATTGGGACTGGATAGGTCAGTAGGTTTCAGCTAAAAGAAACTTCCTACGTTGTTGTCTACAGAAAGTTACTCACTTACACTGACATCTGTTGGGTTTTTACCAAGGTAAGTTCAGCCAGAAGCAGCAGCACATTATCTCCAGCTCTTCTAATATAGCCAGGTCAGTGCTGTTGCCTTTGCAACCACTCTAGACCCTGTGAGAAGTGCAAGAAATACAGAACTCCTTATAGAAATGTAGATGACTTCAGGTACCTAGGACCTTGGCATGCCCCAGGCAAAATGCAGTCAATTATCCAAGGATTATCTGGTTTCTGATCTTTCTCATCCCCCAGCTCTGGTGGTACTTTTCCAACTTTTGGATCCCCAGGCAGTTGGCAACAAAACAAAACAAGAACTAATCAAAGCAAGGCTACTTTCAGAACATTTAAATTGTCTATGGGAAGGAGGAGTGCTACATCTGCATTTAATACAAATAAAAAAGTATTCATACCTAATTAGAAAGGTAGTTGTACTTAACACATGAAAATTAATTAGCCTAAGGTACCTGAAGATAGATAGCAAGTTACAACTATTGACATAGGGGACCACTGTTAGAGAGCACGTTGATTACATTTGCTTACTTTCTTCCATCTCATCTACCCAAGAAAAGCAAAAAGTGTCTTTGATAAATGCAGAAAACGCATTCCAGATAGAACAGAACAGGATTTCTCAGATGTTTTTGCAAGCATAATCCCCAGAGGGTCCAAAGGACAGAAAAGCTTAAGAAAAGGTCAATAAATAGGACTTCATAACTGCAAGTCTTTTCAGAGTTGCAATCGAGTTTGAGAAGTGGTGGGTCAAAAGTAATTCAAAAGTAATTCAACCCAAAAGTTAGTCTGTTCTCCAAGTTGGTTTTTTTTTTAAGCAATTGTTCCTAGCACTTAGGCAATCTTGCCAATACCTGTATGCCATTCATTAAGTAGTCTTGCCTGTCATTGGATTCCATGAAAAATTAATGGAGAAAGGTATTACCAGCACTTCATGCTACCTGGAAACTGCAAAGGCAAGAAACATAAATCAGCACCACATGAACAAAAAAGCTTTTCATGATCTGATTTTGGAGGAAAATGGCTTATGGACTGGATTTCCAGACCTCTCTGAAAGCCCTGAGCAGGTAAACATGTTATTTTGAGTTTCAGTATTAGTAGGAGGGTGGGAAAAATTTTGCTTTAGCTTACCTCACTGAAGAGTAGTGTTCACACAGCACTTTGAACAAATAAGATCACACAGAATTACTAACAACTTAAACCAGCAATAGCAAAGACTAAGAACCAAGTTAAAGCAGCTGAAGAATCACATAACCCATCTTATTCTAGCAACAAGTGTGCAGAGATCATAAACTACTAATAATAGCTTTTATGCTTTAAATTCCTTTAACTTATAATTCATAGAAGGATCCATAGAAGGTTAACAAAACGTAAAGCCAACTCTGAAGAAACCTTGTCCTAAGAATAGCAGGAAAACAAAATGTCAAACTCAGAATTGGCGAGTACCAGACATCTCTCTCTGCTTAAGGCAACATTCATCTCATTTCATTCAGATTTATGTTCAATTCAAATACCTAGAAACTAAAATGCAAAAGTTCAGCAGCATTGTAGCTTTCCAACTGGAGGATGCAGTGCAGAGTGACGAGGACAGGAGAATATCCAAGATACTGAAATTTTCCCAAGACTGAAATGGAACCTAGATGGCCCCTAACGATCTGAGTTTTTCCCATGCTAAAGACAAAGTTTTTGCTTATTAAAAAAAACACACAAAACCAAACACACAACACAGAAACACTGTCAACCTCGATGAGCAAAGATACTAAGTGAGTCCCAATTAAAAAAACTTAGGACAGACAACGCAGACTTTCCCAGCTTTCCAACTAACTATCAAGACAAAAGAGGTCTCGGGGTTTTTACAGCTTGTCAAAAATCTTCTAGAGCCTTGCAACTGTCATACACATTTCAGTATAGTCTCTCAAAGATCAATTTTTGCACTAAAGAGTGGTTTAAGCATTTTATGATTAAAAATACTGGACTATGAGAGAGACAGACACAAAAAAACCCCACTCAAGTGCACAGGGCTGAAGCAACCATAAAATTCCTAGTCATTCTATTACAGTACATTCAAATATTTTACAAAATCCACAAAAGTATTAAGGCAAAAGAAGTAGAAGTATTTTGCAAAAGCATCCACGTCTGTGTTCTCATTTAAATACATGTTTTCTTATTTTTCACACAGTATTTATAACTCTAAACATTTCAAAGTGTAACCTTATTGACACGTTGGCAAGAATCTTCACTGGACTTTGTTATCCAAAACATGAAAGAGGTCCCTGCTAAAAACAGGGTACTAAAATCAAAGCCACTAGCTTGATTTGCATTCCCCTCCATTTCTTGCATTAGACACAGAACAGAGCAATAGTTAATGGATCAGTTTAATATATGAAAGCTTTCTGGTGGTTTGGTTTTGTTGGGTTTTTTTTTATTATTTTTTCCCCAAGAGGGATTGAGGTAGCTCCTATTTCTAAAAGCTGTGATACATTTTAATTGCAACATATGATAGGTCAATTACAGATTGCCTGACCTTAACAGCTGCTTTACAGGCTTGACTCTTACCGAAATGAATTGAGTCAGAAAATGATGAGCACCTCCCACAACATATTTTTTTAATCCTAATTGCTAAGAAACTATGGCAGGTAGATACATGAAAGAAAACGAACCTCGCTAGCAATCTGAATTAACAGGATCATTTTACATAAAAGTAGATATCAAGACACCGTATTTCTCATAAGGAAAAAGAAAATCAGTATACTGTGATGACAAAGTGAGGTACTTATGCACCTTAAAATCCTTTTGTTCACACACCTAAGCAACAAGCATATGAGTGGATCCTTCCTACTCTGTTTTTCTCTCTCAAAATGTGGGTGGGGTTAACACACCTAGAAAGATAATTTGTCATGTGAATCCTCTCAAAAAAACAGCAACCAAAATAAGATTGGGATGAACACAAACAATGCTCTCCTCTCCTTTTTTTTGTTTAGCAGCATGGATCTACCCCAACATGGTCTTTCACTATGTGAATCAGGCCACAAATGTAAAAGAAAAAAAAAAAACCAAGAGAGAAAAAAAAACCCACACCTCTCTAAAAGGTTTAAGTTAGTTAACAGTTTTCTGAACTTTTCAGCACTCCTTGAAAAGTGTTCTCACTGCCTCTGGTGAAAAGTAGTTTCCAAAGATCAATAATGCAGGAAGCAACACAGACAGCCATTATTCATTCTCTCTCAGCTCAGAAAGAAATTATTTGTTCCTATATGGTATAATTCACTCATATAGCATGCAGACACAGACATAGGTCCTTATCTTAGTGGAAAGTAGACCTCAGGTAGACTAGTATGATGGGACAACATCTGTAAATGAAATCATTCCTACAGGCCTCTTTATTTCAGAGATGCACATACTAAATTTACATATGGAGCTGTAAAACACGCACACAGATCTCACTTTTGCAAACGTTAATCAATGTAGTTGTCTCCAGGAATTTAATCCGACAACCCCAAAGGCTGAAAATGAAAGGGTCAGAAGGTGGGTGTCTTGTGGCAATACATACTCCAATTCCCCAGCTGCCTGCTGAATTCACAGCACAATATGAAGAAAAGACCTTAAAAAAATTTTTTTTTAATTAATTTTTCAGAAGAACCCCAGTTCCACTTTAAATCCAAGTAGTATTCATGCAAGCTCTGTACTGTCAGTCTCCTTTGCAGTTACTTCCTTGTAAAAAAGGGCTAAAATCTTCCCTTTCGCATCCTATGATATTTGCTATTCAATAACCAGGTATTATCAGTGTTATGTTTGTCCAGCAAATACCTTTCTGCACTGTAAAAGTTTCTAATATTGCAGACAGTAATAACATCTATAGTCTTAACTACTTGATAGAATAGGTAAGAACGAATGCACTCCACTGTATGTGGGTTACATTTTGTGCACGCACATGCACAGAAAGTGTCATTAAAGTAGCTTCAAGGAAATGAATTTTAGGTCATCAATTTTAAGGTCTTGATTTGCTGAGAGATAAAAGAACAACAAAAGCCACCAGATGGATTCAAAAGGGCAAAGGGAAGTAAGTGTCTTTGAGCCATATCCTGCCTTGTTCAATTACAGTATTATGCAGGCAATACTAATTTTAGGCATACGGCAGTGTTCTTGCATACTTGCTTAATAAATCCACCATGCATTTGTTTATCAAATAGAGTCAAGCAGCTATACAAGCTCTGAATTACATACGCTGTTAATAAGTTTGTGAGTACATACATACATACTCACTTCCTCATACATCACCATACACCAGGGGTGTGGCCGTTTAAGCGAGGCTTTTAATTGCTGAGAGAGAGAAAGAAATTTGCAGGACAGTCAACCCATAGCAGTTTTCATTGGTAAATATACTGCTTAGGGCATCTGGATGCAAGAAGCAGATTTTTTAAAATATATCCTGACAAAGTAAAGTACTAAAGCAACACTCATGGTACAGCACAGCAATTTACTCATTTTTATCATTTTAATCGTGAAGTTTAGCTTGATAGAATAATAAATAACTAGCTAGAATTTCTAAAACCTGGCCAATAAAAATGAAACTGAAAAGTTGTCCCAACTCATCAGAAAAGCAAAGGTTCATAAAATCTGTTCAATACTCAAAACCAACTACCAATCCACATCTCAAAGCTGCATGACAAAAGAAATGGAGATCCATACAACCAAATATTTATGCTCTTAAATACAACACACCTCTAAACTGATCTTTTCAGACACTCAGAGTTTTCTACAACTGTTAGGCACAGATCTTCAGCTTGCCTATAACCTCTAGGCAGTTTTAAGGCATCTTGGAAAACTTGACCTGTTGTCATAAAGGGAATGATAACTGGAATTACAAAACAGGAGACAGTTTGCGTGCACAGCTGGTCCTTTCTCCATCCACGTCTCTTGTTATTCACTAAATAACATATAAATAGAATAGTAGCAATTTTATTCCCCCCCTCAAAATACTTCTGTGAAGTTGTCACATGTTTACTCAGAAGGTTTATTAAAGACCTGGCAAAGCCTTTATTAACTAGCACATTTTTCAGTTGACAGACATTTAGGATTATCTTCCCCTTAGTTCTTTCCCCTTCTCCCAATTCATTTGTTTAATACTTCAAGTCAAGTTGAAAAGGAAGAAGTGTGAAAGTGATGAGACAAAAAGAACTGCTACTGAGAAGGTCTTACAAAGATAAGCCTTATCAAACTTCACAGCAGCTACAAACAAGAAGGAACTTAAGGATCAGTTTCATTTACCACCAAAATACATTTATTTATGCGTTCAACCCCAAACATTACACAAGAGTATTAGGAAAGAAAGTGAAGCCCCTCCGGGCAACAGAAATGACAGATACGTGTTAAGCAAGCAGAATGGAAATACCCAGCTTGGAAGGCATCCAGAGCAGAAATCTTCACCTTGCATTGGCCACTCTGGCACAGGGAGACAGGAACAAGAGGTGGGAGGTGACCGGTGGACAGGGAGCAGGGGTATGGGAATGCTATGGGAATTCTGTGACTCGGTTGTGAGATTATCGTTCCCAGCCTCAGCTAGAGGATGCTCCCTGAAACATGGCAGAGCCCCGCACAGGCAGGTTCTCGCTACTCAGAAGTTTCAGAAGAGAAGGTAATACAACATACTGCAACTAGAAGCCAAGAGGCAGAGAACACCAAACTTAAGACGAGAACTTTCACTGTCTGCTTTTAGTATCACATGTTAAGCAATATTTCCCTATCAAGCTACCACAATCACAAGTGTGTGAGCATGACTATTGCCCTTCCTCTCAAAGAAGCCTTATTCTTTGAGTCTGTCTGGGCTCATAAAACAGACATTTTTATTTCCTCAGTCTTAATCCTGGCTTCCAGTGAAACAAAATTATTTTTGCACCTTTCTATTTAATTTCAGATCAGAACTTCATTGCAGCTCATGACAGCTTGCATCTACGTTTCAGTGCTCTGTCATCTGCTTTGAAACTCCCAGTATCAAAGGATACAGCAGCTTGGTTTGTGCTCATATTTTTGCAGTCCTATTTTACAACTGAAGTATAATTTAATCAAAACACTTGAAATCCAGAGTAAAATCTAGAGTCTTACAGCTCTCAGTCCTCTGCATAAGCTACCAAACCCCAATATAGCAATTTTTCAGACACCAAAGAGATCCTTTAGAAGAGCACCCCAATTCCTGAATATGCATTTTCATACTCTTTTAAGAAATCCTCTTTTAAGTTTGACCATCCCATCTTCTCACAGCTTCAGGATAACAATCCTGCACTGACAGGATAAGTGGTCCAGGACATGCAATACGTTCACCAGCACTAAGGGACATTCTTCTGCAATGTTGCTGTCATCCAACACCAGTGGGGTCAAAGAGCATAACAGTTTATAAACCACAGAGACACTAGGTAATGAATATTAAAGCCCAGTTCATACAACGATTCATTTGCGCTACCCTTCTGGCCTTTATGGGCAAACACCACTGTTTACTGTGTTTTATTGATCTTCTGTTATCCTTTGTCTATCAGTCGTCTCGCCTTTTAGAACACTAACTTAACTGCTGTGCTACATATTGATTTGGACTGTGCACAGCAGAATAACACACCTTGCTGTTCAGAAAGGAGAGAGTTAAATAGAAGAGAAAGATAACGAACAGAGAGCTAGGAATTTTGAGGAGCAGGAAGGCAAGACAGGCAAGATCAGAGAATAAACCCTTTTTTACCATTATATTCTCATGTCTCTCCAAAGACACTAACAATCAGCTTCATCAGAGATAATAGTTCTGAGTACCCAGAGAATAAAGACGACTGGTAAATAACCCGACACCTTAGAATTCCTCTCCTCGCAGGGGGTGAAGCAGGAAGAAAAAACACCTGCAAAACTTAGAGGGACTATGGCACACTGCAGATATTTCAGCCACTCTAACCTATCTGTTGTCAAAACTTGCTCCTCTGCTTCCGCTCTCCCAGGATTTCCAACGGGGGCAGGACTGGCGTTGGCTATCACAGGAAGTTTTTAAGCAACTCTTCTCAGATGCCTTAATTGAGCAATTTCAACTTCAGGCACTTGCTTTTTATTTTCCAGAGATACTGGTCATCAAGGACTCCGTTAAAGGAAATGGCGATGCATCTGTTAATCAGGTCTTAAAAGGGATACCTCGATACCCCTGGGGATCCAAAAGAATTCATTACTGTAACTGCCTTGCTCCACAGCAAGAAACTACAGAGAAGGCAGATAGCACAGGAACAACACCACAGGCAAATACTGCATGACAGAACTGGTCTGATTGGAAGCCTTACACTACATTGCACGTATTGTTACTATGCTTGCCAAAGAGAGGGGATTTTGCTCTGTAAGCATACTCGAAACTCATGAAACTAAGTTAGCATATGGCAGCCTCCAGTGCAAAATTACTCCAATAAAGGACTTGTGTGAAAGAACCTAAATATCACCTTAAATGATTTAAAATTTCATTTGCCAAGTAAATAGGTACTTTTGGATGTACACTATGCAAAGCTTGGCCCAAATCCAAGCAATTCCCTTTACTTCCAGTTCGTCTCGAGAAGATGATACTTCAGCACTAACTCTCCAGGTGGTTAAATTTCAGTCCTCACAATGCTCCTGAGTGAACAGGCACACAGAGGCTAAGGCCGTTGGGTGAAGTTAAGTGTTCCTAGCCAATGCAATCTTCATGGTTTGTTGCTTCAGGCTGGAAATGGGATCTTGACCAATAATTATTAACTTTCTGCCTTCAAACTGCTGGGCTTGCCATGTTAACAGAAGCTTTAAAAAGTTAACCTGTCCAAGAAAGAGATAATTCACAATTCTGACAAGAACAGCGGGTCATATATTTTTAGGACACAATAATTGGGATTCTGTCCCATACATCCAGAAAAGAAGCTGAATTCAATCACTTGTAGCACAAAAAAAAAAAAAAACAAACCAAACAACAAACCCACACCCAAACCCTTTCCTTTGTGGATCCGAACCATTTACCACAATCCTCTACAATAACGAAACGAGTGGTACACTTTTATTTTTACATCAGCAATCAACAACAGCTTTACACATACCATAACGATATGCATCAGTGCACTGAAGGAATAAACACAGAATGGGGAATACTAACAGATCATCCTAAAGCTTTCACTATTTACTGCAGTGCCTCTGAAGGCCTTACATCTTGCTCTTACACTAGAGAGAGATTTCTGAGGGACAGACAACACTGTACTTTGCAGTTTTGCCTTTGTTCCCTAAAAGTTAAATACTGCTTTTCCTCAAGCTATCTATGATTGTGTTACTCAGCTGAATTTAGAAAAATTATTCCCAGATTGCACATATCTTCAAATTTGCAGTTTCCATTCCAGCCTGCACTAAGAAAAAGATTTTGCAAATACAAGCTCGTTTCTGTATTCCATGTCCTTTTCCAGTAAGCCTAATAAAGATGCTGCCTCCCCTACAGACCTGTGCAATACAGACACAAAGCAACAATAGAAAACACTTAGAGAATCAGTGAAGCAACAATAGAAAATACTTAGACAACTGTCTCTGTGTCACAAATTTCGTCAATTTCTCAAAAATACAACATCCAGACAGAAAATAGCATATCTGAGACAGCAAGAGACATCAATGAAAAGATCCCAAGCATGGAGAAGCCTCGCAGGCCTGGAGTTTGTGCATTGTTTCCCGCCAGTTGAGTCTCAGAAGGGTTCTCCAGACGACCTTTTTAAAAAATAATAATAAAAAAAATATTCCTGCCTAACGTGAGCAATCTCATTTTTCCTCCTCTCCTTCATATCCTTTCCTTCCCTCAACACTAATGCTTAATTCCACAGCATATACAGTTGTTTGCTTATTTCTCAGAACATGGATCCAGCCTTCCACTAGGAAGAAAGAGCACAAGCTGTCCATGCCTTCACATCAGGATGGTTTGAGAACTATCACAATGCACCACTCTGCTTGCTGTAGTCCTTTCTCCCACCACACTGAGCAATTCATGCTCCTAAACACCAGCATTAAAGGACTTGTACATGGCATAGTAACTGACAAATCTCCATCATAAAACAAAAGGGAGATGAAGATGGAACTAAGGTAATTAAATATCCTGTTTTAACAGTATGGTATACCAGAAAGCACACATCTGGTACACAGAACATGCAACATTTTCTGTCTTCAAAGTACACTGCTAAAAATCAAAACTAAAAGCCCATACAAGACCTTTCATTACAGAATAGATACTCCTCTTGAAAAGCCAATTAACATGGTTTCTGTAAATCCACAGACAGGATGCTTGAGTAGATACCTACAGACACAAACACCTACGTCAAGGCCTCACACATACGTAATGAAAGCTAACACTACCTTACGAACAACATACTTCAACAGAATTAGTTCACGTAAGTACTACTTTTTTCATATAAAGACTTCTTTTGCATTACGTCATGTTGTAAATGTGGTCATTTTCATATGAAACTGCAAACTGTGTTTTCTTAACCTAACAAAACTTTGGTGAGCTGCACAAAGCTATGAGCTACTGAGCTATAGCCATAAGAGCTGCAGATACTGTCACAGGGCAAGAGAGACTACTCAGCGGGAGCAAGCCTTCACGCCAACTTAGCTTTGTAAAAGTCAGGAAGAGGTTAAAATAGCTGAAAACCACTAATAATCAAAAAGGCACTTGGAATAAAAGTTTTTTCTGCACACAAAAAGTAGTGGAGAAGAGAACTAGACTGCAGGAACCAAGTCTAATAAACATCAATAAAGACACTAAACTGCTCTCCATCAAATTCTAAGTCTCTCCTTTGTCATGATGCCTTAAAAAAGCTTAATAATTGTATTATTAATGCACTGAAATCATTGCCTGTTCATATTGTCTCACTGTTTCCTTCATTTAATCATCTGTTGTCTCTTGAAATATAAACTCTTTAGAGAAAAGAGCATCTTTTCCAATCATTGTACAGCACCTTGGAAAACGAGGAGTGTTTCATGAATAGGGTTCCTAGATGTCACATGCCAGTATAAGTAAGTTGTCTTCCCCAGCAACATTAAGTGAAAGTTTAAAATACAATAAACAACTTATTTGTTTATTAGCTGGAATTTTGAAATCTGACAATGGTGTTGCCCTACAAGTAGCTTGGGAGTTACTTTTATGCTTGTCATTTATCCTCTAGGTATTGCAGAATCACAACATAATCTATGTTGAAAGAGACTTCTGGAGCTACTCTGCTCCGATCTCTTGCTCAAAACACGGTCAACTTGTAGCCTTACATCAAGGAGAGGACACCAGGAATAAGGTCAGTTGCATGCAGCATTGCAAGTTTGGTTCTGACCATCAGAGATCTTGGGCCATCAATGTGAGACAGTATATCAAAGTTTATACAACTGTGTATGGAGGCTTTTCTTTGAACAGGTGTCTCACTATCAAGCAGGCACAAAGCCAACACTGCCTTACTTAACTCCCTCATTTGCCCTTTAAGTGCTGCATTCTTCAGCAGTCCTGACACATGGTATTGTTCTCTCAGTTTTTCACTGTACTACCATCCTCCCCTTGAAATCACAACTCACCCTTTCTAGTGTCCACTTTACATTACCTAGAGTAAGAAAAGTCATTGTTCATCCCCTTTATTAGGCACATGTGGCATCCTTACGCACTTCCAGAGTTGATTTCTACTCTGAATACATTACATCTCTTCTAATACCAAGTACAGACTCATAAAGGCTTGCAGTATTAACTTTTATCTTTATTTCTCTAATCTCTAAGCCTACATTACGCTCTTATTTTCCAACATACATTGCCATCTGATTGTTTCATTTAGGGCAGTAAGAGCTTCTAGAACATGATGCCTTTATTCAAGGGTAAGCGTTTTAGAGCACACTGAATTAACATTACTACTTACTGTGGACATCTGACACCACAATTTCTAGCTTACCAAAAGGAAAAGAATAAAAGTCCAGAGATTTGAGGGACTTTTCCAAGCTCCAAGACTGTGTTTAAGACCAGAATTTACTTACCCTCCTCTTCATTCTTTTGAAACCTACAATTTATCCTAATAAAGAGCCTTTATTTTTCTTCCACTCCTGGGCAGCTATCAGCTACACTCTGCGCGCTCAGCACCACAATTTACTTATGTCATGGGCCGTAACAGGCTAAAGCTCAGTCCTTGATATCGCACAGGGAACAGGACAGGGGAACAACAGCACATGAAACATACCCTTACGTATGTCCACTGCCGTGCTTGTGACTGGTCACCTGCACACTCGGACAATGTAAGGTTGGTGGCCTTTCAGACATGGTACAAGAGATTGAGTTCGCACAGAAAGGTGAGATTAGAGCAGCACAATCTCCAAATCTATCAACTAAGAAGCTGTTTGAATACAACAAAGCATCTTCAGTCCTCTAGCTACATGATTTTAAGTTTATTTCAGTTACATTAACCTTTTGTTTACTATATAAGTTTCCCTACCTCCCATTACTTTGTTTACACATCTACCACAACAGGGAAATTACTGCCATTATACATTCTGCCTAGGTTTCCTGCTCCACATTCTTTACTTGGTAATACAGTTGTCTGACAAGTTCTTCAGTTGCCAACAACTAAGCATTTGCTATTAATATCTGAAACTACTAAGTGTTGTTTTCAGGCAAAAAGAAGTAGGCAATTAATGTATGTACTTTATTGGGCTGTGTCCTTCTTCGAGTTTTCACTTTGCATTTCATTAACTAATTATCTTTTCTGAAATAAAAGCAATATAGGTCATTTAAAGTTCTTTGCATGGACCAAAAGCAAAGGTCACAGGAGAAGTACTCAGCTTACCAATAAAATTCACAGGGGATACCATACCCCAGGAGAGTCCAGTATAAGATGTCTTTGAGCACAGAATTACCTTCTTGGTCTTTTGCTCAAGAGAAAGCGCCTTACCCTGCCCTGCCTTAGAAATGCTACCTCAAACCTCAGCACCTAGTTGGAGTGTTAATAATATGCCACCCACAACAGAGCAGCTTGTTGGATCAGCTTTGAAGTCAATCAGGACAATAACCTCTCATATATCATAAAAGAGCATGATGTTAGAGTCTTTAAAAGTCAATTCTAACATCAGAAACATTACTTACGTTTGCTTAAGTTAAAGTGCTTTTACCTGTAATTTAGCACATTTTCAATTCAGAGAAAATTGAAACAGGATACTCACGCTGCCCAAATTTTATTCAGAGTTTAGGAACGTGAAGTTATTTTAAAATTCAAAGGAAAAAAAAAAAAAAGCTACATCTTCTTGTAAAAAAATACGCCCCTGAGACTGTGAGCCTGCCTTGTTCTTCCTGAGTTATGCAGGCAAGATCATCTTGAAAGAGGAGTTGTGTGAAGACAGAGGAGTATGACAAAGCATCTTAACAGAAGATAATCTTACAGCACTGAAGACTTACACTAATTTATCTTACAGTCACAATATGAAAGTTACATATAAAAGTTTAAATTAAACTCGGCTGTATACTTAACTCCCCTAAATTATGGACAGGAGTTCCTTAAGACATTTGCGGACAGACACAAATCATCAAGAAGTTGAGCACAGACGTTTAGAAGGAACTTTAGCACATGCTGAAGAGACACGGTAAACAGATTTAGACACCGAACTGCAACAGAGAGGTAAAATACAAATGATACTGAGAATTAAAAAAGCAGCAGAAACTAAAGAGCCGACACCTAGGACAACAGAGAAGGAAACAATTTTAGGAAGCAGAAAACCTCTCGCCTTCGATACTAAAAGGCAACTGGAAATCCTCCCCCCAGTTCCAGCAAGAATAAACGTTACCGCCGTTTCCCTCTGCCGCTGGTTTTTAAGCTATCACTTCTACTTCAGCAGTGCTCCTGCCAAACTGCATACCCCACCTCAGCCAAACCTTTCCCTCAGTTACACTGATGGAAGGGGCAAGTAACTCCATCCCGCCGAACCCTGCCCGACAGTAAAAATAAATCCTGCATCCAGCCCCGGCCGTCTGACCCGGCCGCCCCGGCCCAGGCACGGCTCACCCCTCAGCCAGCCACCCCGCAGCCCCAGGACCCCCCCCCCGAGCCCCGCCGAGCTCCCCGCAGGCCGGACACCCCCACCGGCACCCGCCGGCCCCTCACGGCCGCCATCCGCCCCCGGCCGCCCCTCGGGGCGCCCCGGGAGCCGCCGCCCTAGGCCCGGCCCGCCTCCGCCTCCCTCCGCCGCCGGACGCCCCTTCTTCCTTCCCCCGCGCAGACCGGCGGGCTCCCCCGCGCCTCACGCCGGGCGCTGCTGCTGCTGCTGCGGCGACGGCGGCAGCGCTTCCCTCCCCGGCGGCTTGCGGCGAGGAACGCGGGCGCTGGCCCCCGAGCGGGCCGAGTCGGCGCGGCGGGGCCCGCCCTGCCTCGCTTACCTTATCCGCGGCTCATGGCACTGCCCGGCGCGGCCCCGGCGTCCCCCGGCCCGCGCCACCAGCGCCGCGCCGGGCGGCAGCAGGGCGGGGGAGGAGAAGGAGGAGAGGCGGCGGGGCTGCCCGGCGCCGCCAATCCGGGCCCCGCGGTGGGCCGGGCTCTGCCGGAGCCGCCGCAGCGCCGGCCGGAGGGGCGGGGAGGGGAGCGGGGCCCGCCGCGGGCGGCGTGAGGCGGGCTCGAGGCCTGGCAGGGCGCGGGGAGCGGCGGGCGTGAGGGGACGGGGCGGCTGGTTGGGGCTGCAGCGGTCCGGGAGGGAGCGGCCGGGTCGCCCCGAGAGGGAGGAATCGGCCGTTTCCCTCGGGCGGGCGGCCCGGTGCCAAAGTTTCAGGCAGGCGGTAAGAGGTGACGCGAGGAAACGCCTCCCCAGACCGAGGAACCGCTCGAGGAAATAGTAAATGGGCAGCACGGGGACTGTGGAATTACATCCTCTCACGGTCGCTTGGAAGACGTCCATGAATAACAAGTGTCCCCGGTGGAAACGAGGGTGGGTTCGTGAGGCCGTCCTCTGCCGCCGGTGTTGGCGTTAAACCACCCGATTCCTCCTTTCTGCCTTGACCGCGTTTATCGGCAGCCGGTTCCAGGAAACGCTGCGTTTGCTTGGGGTTTGTCTTATAACCCGTATGTGTGGGTTTTGCAGGCAAATGTTTACTGCTGTCATCTCCGACCAAATCGTTCCGTAGACGGAGCTGCTGCCGGCGGGAAATGTGTATGCAAGCAGACAAAATAAGGCAGTTTGGCATCGAGGCGTCATACAAATGGCCAGAAATTACCTGTTGCCCAAACAGCTAGGCAGTTATCCTAGGAAACATACCATGTCACAGGTCATTTTATTTACCCTTCATATTTCCCAATTTGAAGCAGACTGAGAAAAAAAATTCTCCCTGTCAAAAGGTTGTTCTCCCAATAATGGTCTCATGCAATAAATGACAGCTTTACCACTGCTTTGACCCTTCACTTAATTGCTCGTGCTTCCTAAGATGGCTAATAATGAGATTACGACATCTATACTGGGTCAGATTGATGTCAGCCTTAGCTACCCAGGTTTCTTTAGCTACCCCATGGATTAATTTGGCTGTGTCGATTCTTTTCACTTCTATTTACTTTAACAATTCCAGTTTGAATTAAAACATTAAGAATCCTACGAGATCTTTCCAACTCTATTTCAAACCGTTGTTCAAATTTATGATACTTTATGAGGTGATGAGGTAAAAGTTAATTTATTTACTAGCCAACATTTGGTGGGATATGTGAGCAGAATTCAAATTGTTCCAAACTAGCTAATGCAAAGAGTTAAATATACAATACTAATTTTCAAATAGTTTACCATCTTACTTACAGCTATTGCTCAGCCAAAGTTTGGGGTCCTGTTACACTAGGCGTTCTATATATGGTAGGTAGTAGGTTTTGCAGTGTAGTTCAAAAGTAGGTGCAGGTAGCAGTCATCCTGCTTCTCTCTTTACTTTTCAGGGACAATTTGGTGCTCGTGGAATTGAATTATCACCAGGCATCTTTGAGTTCTTCAAGGGTCTTAGTAGCTATTTTTAAAAATTAGATTCCTGCAGGTAACTCTAAAACCACAGGTACCGAGAGTAGTCAGCACCCACCAAAATCTGCTTCAGTGAGGAAAGGCCTGAGCTCACCAAATGGAGGGCCAGATCCTTCAAGACATCGGATGTCTGAGCAGTAAACTCAGCAGTCTTGGGTCTCCCTGAGTTGAAGGAACCCAACAAAAGACTGCATTGTCTGAGCATCACTGCATCACCTTTGTTTATTCTGCAGTCTTTTTTTAATTAAAAAGACAACATTATATTTTATATATATGTACAAGTGTATTCAATCATCTAGGATAGATTTATTTTCATAGCTGTCATTGTATATAGGCAGACCTTTGAATCATTGTACAAAGCTGATGTTAATGTTTCCAAAGTCTGAAGGTAAGATAATGGTTGTTTTCTTAACAACAGGTTTTCCACACAGGAACAGAAACTATGGCTGAAACTGTGAGTGATGGGTTGTTTTTAGCTGTGTTAAACTATAAACAATTCACCAGAATTTCTGAAGCTTTTTCTGCCCTCTGTTTGCACCTAACTTAGGCAACATATGGCCTAAAAGGCCTGACCTCAAGAGAAATATATTTGCACCTGAAGTTAGGTGCTCAGCAGAGGCTTCTTCCATACAGTGATACATGCTGAGCAAAGGCTGGAGCCAGCCACTGGGAAAAACTAAGCATGAGCTGTGTCTGACCAGGTTACCTGCCTCTGAGCTTCGTGGTGTATATGGCCTCATGGGAATCCTCTTCTAAAAGCAAGTCCCAGTCAGGTGGAAGAGGGAAAAAGGAAGAATCTCTGAATTTTTTAATCACTCAGTGCTGTAAGACTAAGTCCTTTTGTTGGATAATTTATCTTCTACCCGTCCTGCAAAAAGACAAGAGAATAAAGTAATGCTTGTTTACTTTTAATATTTCAGTATCCTATGTATAAATATGCAGTCATTCTGAGAAACGATAGGCCTGCAGGTTCTAGAAATAGGTATCTATAGTCAGGAGCTGCTTTTGAAAAAAATGACTTTAATCTTTTGGAATATGTGAGGGAGACATTTAAATGCCTTTTAAAAGCAGTGCTTGAACAGGCTGTAAAATAAGAAGTGATATTTCTCTCCCAGAGCTACTGTGAGGCTCAGTTCATTTCTCTGTAATGCCCCCATCAGAATTTCACAGCTCAGGACAGCTTAGATCTTGTACTTTTTTGAGAAAAGAACATGAGATTTGGGTTTCCACATGGTTTTCACAAATCACTCATTGCCATCAGATCTCCTGGGGAAGACCTGAGAACTGCAGGACAGGCCTGCTTGCAATTTTCTGCTGAGAAGCTTTAAAAGGAATGAGGCAGCAGCTGTGCCTGAATGCGTGAATCTTGGCATACATGGGTTTGTGTGTATGTGTGAGAACAGCTTTACTGTTATTTTGTTTGTTTGTTATCTGTACAATATTAAAAGCAATGGAAAGAGGCTTAGCATGGAAAAAACAAACAAGCCCCCCCAGCCCACTCAATGTGTACAGCAACCCAACAAGCACTTGCAAGGCTAAGGCTTCCCAGTGGGCTTCAGCTGGTTCTGACTATGAGTATGGAGGAGAGTATGAGCTTCCTGAATGCCACGCTCCTTCCACAGTGCTTGTGTGCCTATCAATTTCTGCTTGTGTGCCTATCTTCTGCATGTCAAACACTGAAACGATAGTGTCCTCAGCACCTCCCAATTCGTTCCCTGCCCAATGGCTTCACTGTTGTCTTTGGACCTGAATTCTGCAAGTTGCAAATCTGCCCATCTTGGCCTCCAACCCACCACTTCTCACCCACTGATCCCAGCCCCTGAGCAGCAGTGCTGGTGCATGGCTTCTCCCTGGCACAAAGGAGCACAGCCAGGTCATACCCTCCCCGGAGAACCTCCCCAGCCAGCTCTCCGAGCCTAGCTCCAACTCTGCTTCTAAAATCCCTGTGGGACCTGCAGAAGCTCTGAGGTCTTGTTGCTTCCTGTGCTAAAGTGCATTATTCTGTGAGGGTTTTTTGTATTGCCGCTTCATTTTTAAAGCTGTGCTGAGGATAGATCCTCTCCTTCTCATTTGTCCTTGTGATCTTCCTCTTTCCTTATCTCACCCCCCCCCCTTTTTTTTTAATTTATTAAAGGTTTCTAGATTGCCAAGTATCTGTGGAGAAACAGCTCTATACTACTCCTCACATCAAGTCCTTGCACACACTCAGAGAAGATACATTCCCGGAGCCAGAGGAGTTTTTAAGTTCCACGTATCTCCCTGCAACTGTGGGCTGATGTACTGGTAGAAGGCCAACAGCGTAGGCCTCTCTCATGGCTGCCAGGAGGTCAAGTGGATTCACAGAACAGGCTAAAATAAAGTCAGCAAGGCGTGCAGAGCTAGAACCGTACTGCCAAGGTGACACCCAGAGGCAGACCTGTTCCCAGGGAAGGTGCTTTGCAATGCAGCCTAGGTCAAACAGTTTGAATGCTGTGAATTTGCACTGGTTTCTCTCAGGCCTGCAAAACCTTCCCAATGCTTCTCACAGAGGCTAATCTCCCCCTTGACACTGAATCCAGACAGGGAAAATGACTGGTGCATACCTATAACAGTGATGCCATCCCTCTCTGGGGAAGAGGTGAGTCCATGTGCCATGCAGAATAGCCACGTGCATACTGCCAAAGTCACATGAAGGTTGCAAGAGCTGGTATCTGTATTTCAGTGTACCTGGCAAATGCACAAAACTCTAAAAGCCTGAAATTTGATCTGCACATGATGGAGAAGTCAATACCCCTCCCTCCTCAGAGACCTTTGTGAGTTAGAATATATGCTGGCTGAGTGCTGGAGTACTTCAGAGTGCAACGTGACAAAATACAAAGCTGGGGGAAAGTATGGGGGATACAATGGCACTATTCTACATTTTGCCTGCACAGGCATTACACCAGAAGTCCTTGACAGTAATATCAGGTGCTACAGACAATTTTCTATTAATCAGAAAAAGCAAAGCACAAAATAAACAGTCTGTGTCCTGACCTTTCAGCTGCCAAATCATTCACCTATTTTAAATCTACAAGTAAATTTAGTACTCCTGATACAGAACAGCTGAAGCTACATATCTAAACCAGGCACATACACTGCAACTTTTCTATGTGCACAGCTCTGCCACAGGAACATTAACACCAGCCAGCAGTACCCTTCTGCTCTTGCCTGGACAGATGCTAAGGTTCTACACAGTTAAATGGTTAGTAAAGGGAAAAAAAGCATTGACTATAGACCAGAAATGAAAAACAACCTTCAGATCCAGTACTCCAAACCAACTGTCTAATATTCAGGAGGAGCTAGGTCCATAGTGTTTGGGGGGTGGAGGCGCAAAGCAGAATGTATGGTCAAGTCATCGATGGTGATTTTATTGTCCCTTGTCTTCACAGGGGAAGTCAGAAAAATTAATCTGAATTAATCTGTCAGTCGTACTGACAAGTACGACTTGAAAGTGGTTAGTGAAGTTACACTGGAGTCCTGCGTGAGTGCTGTTATTCAGAATTAAAGTGGCCTTCATTTAATTTAGCTTTCTTCAGTTTCAGAGTGAAGTACACCAAATCAGATTAATGCCACTTAATTCTGAATATGAGTATCTGCATAGGGTTTAATAGAATTTAACTAATCTACTTTGAAAATAATTCAGGTAAGGTTTCCTGAGTGTCCCCTTTGAGGAAAGACTCACATCAATAGACTTAATGGGAATTGTTCCTGGATCATGCTGGCGTGAGGTCAAAACATCAACACTATCATAAAAATAGTGACATCTTGCTCAGATGTTTTTGTTCTGAGAGCATTAACATCTTATCCAGAGCTGACCATATACGTGGTAAAACGGAATCAGAAATTGTAGCATGAAGTGAATTCTTAATCACAAAAGAGGGATAAAACACTGAAGAGACTTTGGTTTCTCCAACTGAGATGGAGAACTGGTGTAGATGGACCCCTGGTCCGGGTATTTCCCATGTTCTGAAGGTGCAAATGACATGCATTGTTTTCAAAAGGCTGATATAATTTAGGCTGTTGTGCAGATCTAGACAGTGTAATTTCAAACCTGAATGTTGCTAGAACCTTTACATGAACTTTGCCAAGGTGTCCGGAACTCTAATCTCTGCAACAGTAATTAGTAACCTTTAACTGAGCAGTAGCATCATTGTGGCCCATATCCACATATCATAGAATGAATTGAAACATCTGTGCCAGTCAGTCCAGCATCTTGGAATAAAACAGAGGCAAGGTCATCTTTTAAATGGGGCAAGTTAGACACTAAGCTTTGCTGAGGAGTCTGGGCTTAAGCAGTGAGAACATGAAGGTGCAGTTACACCCCGGAACAAACGAGTACAGCTTTGAAAGCAAACACAGGACCGATATTTTCCCATGTTAAAGAACTGCCTCTGACAGAGCATTCAGTACTTGTCCATTCACACGAAATAATCACAGCCAAGATTCAGTCCTTCCTTTCTCTCCCTACAACCAAACAAACACCAGTGGCAGCACCGTCCTGGCCCATTTCTCTAACAGATTTGGACCCAGCCTCCGAAGCCAAATGTTCTCAGTGCCTCCACAATTGAATTCTTGTTCTGGACTTCGCATTCTCCTTCTGTCCAATAATATTAACTGTACGGCACTTTAGGATGAAGACCTCAGCACAGAGACATATTAAATAACATCTCACTGTGCTAATCATTCAGGTGGCTAAATAAGGAATCTGTGCTCCTTAGACTACCTGTTACAGGCAATGAAAAGGGACAGGCACCTCCAAAGGGCAGTTCTGAACAGGACTCTCAGTGACTGTACTAGAGAGCAGAGTAGCCTCTCAGCTCAGAAATCCAAGGTAGATGTCTAATGCAAGGCACTGAGAATATTCCGCTCAGCTTCACTTTGCAATTTGAGTGACCTGGTGCATAATCCAGTCTTGAAACCTGCCCAGGTGCCCTGACCCTTCTGCTCAGCTTCCACAGCCATCTTATATTGCTACCTCCTGCAAATAGCATCACACTGTGCAGGGCAACATCTGGCTCCATATGAGGTTGAGGTTGTTTAATATATAGGAGCTGTTCCCTGTTGTTCAAGAGTGAGTCATGTGTTGTTCAAGAGTGAGTCATGTGTTGTTCAGAGTATCATTAAATCTTTTAATTAAACATTGCTCAGTAATCTATCCAACCAGAATCCTGGAGTCAAAATTTCGAGTGCTGATAGATAATGTAATATATTTTTCACATTTGTCCGGCGAGATATACTAAGGAATCTGATAAGTACATGCACAGTCTGCTCTGGGAAAAACAGTAAACTAAACACAGTCATACCTTAAGCTTTTAGATCAAATCCAGATTCCAAGCAATATTAAAACCTTCCAGATTTGAGTGAGACTCACCAGTCAGTGCTGCCTTCTACTGCACTTAGACAGAGAATTAATCTTGATATTCAAAGCCTTCCAAAACTCACGTTTTAAAAATAGCAAAATGTATTTCTTTTGAAGTATGGGCTTGTTACAGCTATTTAGGAACCTCTTACTGAACTCAGATGGATCTTGAACCTCCCCTGGGGATGGTTTAGATGTCGGTATTCATTCATTAACAGATTGGAAACTGTCCAGGACAATATTGCAAGAAAACACACGATGTCCAGGCTTTCTTTCTGTTTCTTCCTTTCTTAAAACAGGACTTTCTGTGCAGTTCTCTACAAATAAATCCAAGGTTAAATATGATGAATAGGGCAAGGAATGCAGAGAAATTCAACCCAGTATTAACAATGCATAGTGCTTATTGGTCAACAGGGTATTTCTCTCTAGTGATAAGGGGAGCATATGGTAAAAACGTCACCCGGGCAGTGAGAATTTCATCTCACCCCAGTTCCATTACATATTCCTGTTCCTCGTCACTGACAGTAAGTGTGCAATCAGCACAAAGACACATGCTGAGTATCTAACCTTAATGACATCCAGACACAAGGTTCAGGCAAAAACTTATGACCCCGACGGGTTTGATGCTGCCTTTCATTGGATATTCTTTTGTATAAGAAACAAACAAGGTCTCATACGGAAGCAGGCAGCTGAAACAGGAACAGTCACCCTAAGAAAGAAGGCAAAAGGGCAAACCTGGAGGAGAAACTAATGCATTCAAGGTTTCTCCCAACTCAAAAATGTTGGGCTTTGAAGATGCAGGGAGGAGGGCAGTGCTTGTAGCCACTGTGTGCTCCTCTGTGGTCTGACGGGCAGCCTTCTCTCAAAACCAGGCAGAACCAGATAAACTCTACAAGAACAACCTTGAGAAAAAAGCTGGTGGAGTACTTCTGGATAAAGTGCTGGCTGAAAGGATTGAAATTGCATGCAGAGAAAGTGTCTCCTATTGTCTGATTCCTCCTCTGTTCAAGGACACAGAATTTTATACTTTCTTTCTAAATAAAAGGGCTGCATCAAAGTACCTGGGTGATCAATTTTGCCTGCTATTAGAAACAATCTGCTGGGCCTAAAACCATCTAAGTGCTTTGGTCAAAGACAGGGAATAAAAGTTCCATTCATTTCCTCATGGAAAGGCAACAACTTCATCCCTTGGACTGCAATGGCACAGAGCTTTAAAAGTCAGGGGTGCATGAAGCATGATTGCTATGACTTATGAAGTGCAGAGCAGGGGACATGTGCTGTGGACATGATGACTGCTGACACTTCTTTGCCCTCAACCTTGTCTTTCACTGACATAAGTACAAAGTAGGTGTAAAGCAGCCACCAAGTCAAACTAGTGATTTTGCCCTGGTGGACGTGACTCCAGAAGACACGGGAATTAGGAGAATCTGTTCGTGTGAGCACACAGCCCTATCCATGTTTGTATGCAATGAAGAAAACACAGATGTGACCTTTGTCAGCTAGTTAGTGCACTAGTGTGTCAGAGATAATAACCCGTTAAACATGAAAATATGACCTAATGTGCTACAAAAGAGGAAGAGGCAGCAATTTACTTAAGTCTCTATTATACTGTTAAGGATTATAAGCTGAAAAACTAGACCATAATGCAGGAAACTTGTAATTAAAAAGCATCAATTATCATTTTCTCCTTGTAGGGCACATTAGTCAGCTCCGCTTTCCACAGTCCCATTTGGTTGGTATACAGATAGACTTGTAGGACTGTGTGATTCATCCTGGAACAGTCAGAAAGAAATCAATCAAGTCAGTAGGAAAAGATCAGCTTCAGAACAAAAAAAAAAAAAAAAAAAAAAAGAAAAGAAAAGAAAGACAAAGAAAGGAAAAGGAAATAAAGATAGTTAAAGAAATCTCTTTCAGTGCTTTTTGTTTGACAAAGCACAGGTGTGTGTCAGGGTTGTTTTCTAATGGGGCAGCCTTGCCTCCCTCCAGCAATGACTAAACTGGATTTAAGCAGCGTACACAATGTTCTGAGTTTTCAGGGCTGAGCCAGCTAATACTTTCAGTCATGCTGAACATACCATCCTTCTGTAGAGATCAACTGGTCCCTGAGGTCCCTGGGAGGAACATGAATCTCTCCTCATAAGTCTGCATATTTCCCGTCTCTGCTCCCTTAAGGTCTCTGACTTCCAGCCAGGGAGGACAGATTGTCTAGAGGCTGTTGCAGGCTCAGCACCCACAGGTGGAACCAGTTTTTCAAGAGTGCCAACGCATGTCATAAGTACATTTAGATTTGTTCTTCCAGCCCTGAGGAATACCCTGAGTCAGGACTGAGCTCTGTTCACCCTAATTGTCTGGAAATTGCAGCCAGGGAGGTAGTTCACTCCTGTTCCCTTTGTCTATATGCAGGCATTTCCAGGAGGCCGGGGAAGTGCAAAATGCTAAATTCTTATCTGGAGGCCACAGTTCAAGTGGCAGTGGCCACATGTGGTGAGAGTTATAGGAGTATCAGACACAGCAGGTCCCACTTGCTTGTGAGAAGTAATGGCCAAAGTAATTGAAGCAATACAGACCATCTAGTCCTGATCACCTGACTGGGTGATATGGACACAATCAGTGGCTAGAAAATTCAACCTGTAATTTTGCATGCAGAGACTGCATTTAGACACACTTGGCTTTACCTGATTTCAGCTCTGCCATGGATCACACTGCAGAATCACAGCTCATCTCCAGCCACCTCTGAGCTTTTGTCTCCTAACAGCTTTTGCAGCTTTTGGCATTCCTAAATAAGAATGTCTTGCTCTTTAAAGCTCCTGTTCCTTTAACAATCATGAAGTTGAAACAAAAAATATAAAAAACAACTCAGTAATAAAATCAAAACTAAGTTTTGCGTTATGGAGACTTTGTGAGATTTTCATTATTACTGTGCTTTAAATAATTTAAAATTATTCAAAAGCAATCTGTATTTCCTATTGACAATCTCATGTTAATTTAATAACCTGCATGGCTGTAATGTTCATTAATTGACTTACACTCTGACCACATCTTAATAGACTTGACAATTTTTTCTTCCATTAGATTCTCACAGCCTATTATCAAGCAGGGATGCCAAGTTCACCCCTTCCAGTAATACTATGACCCAGCCCGCTTAAGACAAAACCCTCACCTTTGTCCCATTGATGTCAACCTCTCTGTTCCCTCCACTCCTGAGGACAGACCAGCAGCTCTCATTTTCATTGCCTTGGAAGCACTTATCCCCCAACAGAGCAGAGTTCCCTAAGGAAAAGCTGGGGCTGGAAAGCAGTGATTGCACTTGGGAAAAGACACATTTCCACAACTTACTGCCTGAACTCCCCCAGAAGGTCCTACTAGGGAAGAGCCTGGGTGGGTGGTAAGAGCCACAGGGGAGTTCAGACAATTTGGCACAGATTAGTTCCAAGAAGACAGCAGTCAGTAAGGGACGTCAGTTTGGCAGCTCTGAACAATATGAAGTTCACAGGCGAGACTTTTCTGCCCCTGTAGCACCGTCTCATTGATTTGCAAAGTGAAACTGTGTCAGTTACAGTGGAGACTTGGCTCTGCATGTAGTTAAAAAATGAATAAACAAAAAGCCAGTGCAGAGGATTTAAAGCCAAGGTCTCCTTATGCAAGTGTTGATAAGTGCTTTGTGGAAACAGGCTATTTGAGCAGTCATAGTTCCTCTGCAAGCACTGAACAGCACTTGGATTATGCCAGCTAAATAACAGTGTAATATGATGCTTTCTTTTGAAGACACACTCCCAGTGTCAATATCATAGTCTGTTAGAGCAGCTGTATATCAGATAGGCCCCTCAGTGCCTCATGATTACATGTCCCTGTACAGGACCAACACACTGACAGCAGCAGTTGAAATGAACCTATTGTCTTCTTGGATCAACGGTGCTGTTACCTGCAAAAGTGCTTTTTATTAACAGGTATATTTTCTACTTCACCTCGTGGTCACAGGACTACTATAAACACATGAATGTTTGGGACAAGCCACCTCCACAGCACTGATTCTGCCGCAGCACATTCGCCAGAGCATTGCCAACACCATGAAGTGTGGAGCCATTAAGGTGACTGGACTGATGGGTTGTTTTTTCCCAAATTTTCCACAGTCTGGAGGATTTCTCTCCCCCAGCACTGCTCACTCCCCCCTGTCTTTTCTTTCATCTTCTTTTCACTTCCTTTCTTCACTGTAATAACCCTTCATTCCAAGATCTCCTTTTATTTCTCTGATAAAACATTAAAACAGAAAGACAACTACAGAAAAATCAGGGCAATAACCAGAGAACGGTGAACTGTCATACTGGTCACCTTTGGTTTTTGTTCAGTGAAAAAAATGTCGCATTTTCATTGCCCAAAAGCAGGCCCTGATTTCATCTAGCACTCTTATACATTCAAGATTACACAGAAATATGTTACTAATCTATTAATTTCAGAGCCAGATTCTATGTTTACCGTAAGTAATAGTTTATTTGTGGAATTACTTCTCAAACAATACCTTTTGGATCTGAATTCCTCTTAACTTTGGGAATATGGTCAAATCCAGGGTACCATGTGAGGTAAATTTCTACATTTTTACAGCTTCATACACAGTTCAACACTACTGCAGATCCCAGGGTGATCGGGGCATATTCCAGGTGCCTTTGCACTGGCTGCCTAGACCTTTGCTGATTTGTGCTAAATCTTGCATTTCAGTTTCATGCTGTTATTCTGTTTGTCTGTCATCAGACTTTGCAGGTGACTCCCTCCCCGAGGAAACTGTGATTTCTTTTGCTATTAAACTTAAAACTTAACTACAGTGATTATTTGCTGCAATGGTGAGAATTTTCTCAGCCTTCACACTCAGCATGTATGTGGCTGGTGAGAAAACCAATTACCTGTATAAATATAAATGCTCACATTTAATTGAAGCTTCCCATGCAAGCCACATTCTTGTGATTGCTAGACTGTCTAAGCTTTTTTCAGTGGGAGCACCAGTGATTTAGAGTGGAGCATTTCAAAGCATGAAGACAATAAGCCCCATTCTTTGTGATTCTTTAGACATGACAACTTGCTTATTACGTCCCAAATAACAGTAAAAGTGATGTTTATTCTGCTTTCACCAATCTATTCAGAAAGGCCTTGAAATTCTAAATAACAAAATGTGCTAGGATTTTCAATCTGTACTGATACTTCATTGCTTTCAGTTTGATTTCTAGTTTAATCGGGGGGGTGGGGGGGTGTTCATTTGATACCTCTGCTTTTCTCAAATTTTGTTGCTTTTCCCTGTACCTGTGCTCTCCCCCACAACAGAACGGCTGTAGCCAGTCTGACAGCATTACTTCCCCTACCCCAAAAGCTGGGGGCTTATGATGCAAGACAGCTTAGTGGTGAATTGCAACATTAAGAACTTGAACTGAAAAGCAAGCTTGCAAAGAAGCAGTTAGAACAAGCACTTAACACCCCAGAAAAGTAAATACACTTTGGGGTTTATCCACCCACTGATGAACAGGATATTTACTCTGCGCAGAAGTAGTGCCCCAGCATTTACAAACAATTCACTAACCTATGCGAGAGAGAAAGAAGTCACAGCTGGTAGGTTTACACTGCATTTTGAAAACTGTTCTTTAAGAGTGGCAGAGGTCCAGATGAAGAGATTGTACCGCTGCAGGAATAAAAGTCATAAGGCTCAGTTTACTCTATGCGTGTAGACGTAAAAAAGTTAGAACCTGGCCCAGAAACCACCTGCAGCCCTCCCCGCACGCTTCCAGCGCCTGGGCTCCCTCCAGCCCGACCCAGGCTGCCCTCGGGCACCGCGGGCTGCGCTGCCTGCCCCGTTCCAGGCAGGGACCAGCCCGGAGGCGGGAGGGACCCGTCGCCACCCCGTCGCCCTGCAGGTCGCTTGCCACCAGGGGTCAGCACCGGATCAACGCCGGAGGCTGCCGGGTGCCGCTGGACGAGCAGGACCGTGGGAGCGGGGGAGAGGGGGGTCCGCAGGGCGCCGGGGCAGGGTCCCTCTCGCCCTGGGCACAGGTGACACCAAAGGAGTAGGAGTAACACACAGACGGCTACACTCCGCGCCCCGTGGGCCCGTCAGGTAGCTCCCAGCACGAACCGGACAGCACACCATCATCGATTTTTCCACGAAAGGGCACACAGAGATATACTTACGTTAGCCAAGACAATAAGCAGCTGCTAGTTTGCTGGAAATGAAAAAAATTAACAGTGGCAAGGAAGAAGAGTCTGTTGATTTAGAGCATTTCTGTATCTCATCCCTAAAGAGACTGCTCTGCAATAATAAAAATATTACAAAGTTAAGCAAGCAAGGCAGTGGGGTGGGCAAGCCTCTTTCTGAACACGCTTAGTGCAAGCAGGATATGGCGCTGTCAGTGGAACTACTCAGACAAGGCATGCCACAAAGGGCCTGAGGATGTTCCATCCTTTTTGTCTTCTCAAAAAGTAAATATTTAGCAACACACCTCATTTTATATTTGCTGAGCTCAACTTGGCGACAACGTAGAAATCTGAAATGTTTTTTGGTTGTTTTTCAATAACATATTGTTTGAGCTCTGATCTGAGCTTTAATCTGTTTCAGTAACAAATTCAAGACTTATTTCCCAAATGTTTCCAATAGGACAATGACGCTTGTTTGGCATCCAGAAGACATGCTCATAACGGGACATTTGAACTCCTTGTGTAGCTGTTTACTTCATGGGCCCATTTACCTTGTCTTCACTGGTGATGTCTGTTGATCTAATGTCCCATATTTTAAAATATTTTTGGTATATCTGTAAGACAAAACAGAAGTGCTCAAAGCAGTGCACAGCACTCTAAGAAGCGGATAGGTCAGATATGCTTCAGTAGGGCAAACAGCTTTTATTACAGACTAAATAGTTTAGGATTATTCCAGCCAAGAGACAAGCTGAAATAGAGGAATGGATTGTCCCACTGCTGCTCCATCATGCCCAGTGACATTCTAAAACTTCCCAGAAACCAGTGCTTTCCTGAGCTGTGCCAGGGATTGTGGAAAGGTTTGTGGAGGAACTTTCACCTTTGTAACTTAGCAAAGGAGTTATGTGAATGCTAGCACTCCCGTGCTCAGATCTTAAACCAATTTAGTGCATTTAACTGCTGCTAAACTGGTTCATGACACCAGATCTAAGTGCCTGGAATCACTTGTTGCAGAGATGACATCTTCCATATGTAAATTTACACAATGTATCTATATGGCTTATTGCTAATAAAAAATTTTACAGGCATTCATTTGCAAGTGGTTACTAATATGAACATGCAAGATCCAGTGCAAAGTTCAATTCAGAGTTTTCTTTATTAAAATACCTTTTCACATTCCTTATACTAATGCATTTGTATGGACGCTCATGGGATGCTAGAAAGAACATTTGTCAACAGAAGAGTGCTATGAAGTCAGTCATTTGTGAAAGGCTTATGATACAAACAACATTTGCATAGGGAACAATAAATTAGAGATATTGGCCAGTAACTGGAGCTTGAAAATTTAAACATTTGGAATGAGGATATAAAACCCTTTTGTATTTCTTGCTGGTTTTGCACCTTTGATGTAATGCTGAAAGCAGTAACTATATATGTATATACAAATCCATGTCCTCTCTTTCACTATTTTCTAATTAAAATGAGAACCTTCTTACCTGTGGCCCAGATCTTGTAGTAATTAATCTGCAGTAAGAAAAGGAGAGTAATTGTAGTGTCAAAGACAAGCTGGTTAAGGGGTTGGGGACAGTACTTTTTCTGTTTTGTTTTGTGTTCTTTTTTTAAACTAATGCAACTGAGATAAATGCGGGCTGCAAAGATTAGATCCAGGTCCAAACTGGATCCATATTAGTGGTTTATCATACTATAGAGAAAATGGATAGCTATGGAATTCCATACTGGACAAACTGGACACAAGTACGACTTCAGATCTCTCCTTAAATCAAAGGAATAAGGATTATACGTAACAGGATTTTCAGGTACAAACTCACTGACTTTGGTGCAGTATATCCACCCACTCAAGACCTGTATTTTGCATCATCCAAAATAACTGTGTTGGGCAATCATTCCTTGAAGAACCACCACACCAAACTAACCAACAAGCATCAGAACTTTTAAAGGGGAAAAGCAATTTAGCAAATAGAGAATATTTGTGCCTCTACTGATAGAAGCACTTGGTAAAGTACTGAATCTCTGAACAGTTATTCAAGTTTTTAGAGAGCCCAGAGCTCGCTCTTCTGTTAGGCCCTCATTGCAGTGCAGCATCCAAGTGAGCTATAAATTAGCTGGCTCCAAGACTGGTAGCAGTCCAGCTGCTGCAGCACAGGGAGCTCAGCACAAGCTGCAAGATCACGTCAAAGTACATTCATGGCTGGCCAAGCTGTGCTGAGCTCTGTTCTGCCACAGTAAAGTGTTATTGATAACCAAGTTAGCTAGTTGTTTAAAGCAAGCTTAGACATTTCTACATCCTACTGGCATCACAGTAGTTACTGCACTGTAGAAATGTACTTCCTCAGCTGTAGCTTCCCCTTTTATTTCCTCAGAGCATGATGGAGGCTAGAAAGGCAAAATTGCATTAGCAGGAGAAATTAAAGATGAGAACCTAGGTCTGGTTTCTAGAGCCACTTTCCTATGAGAATTTTTATTTGTAATTTTTTCCATTAAATGCTTTAGGAACACCTCTATTGTTCCCCCTAAGGAAATAAACTTTGAAAAGAAAAGCCTGGCAAACTCATAAATAAGTGCTGCAGAGCTTTTGAAACATTTGCAACATCTTCCATCTTGGCTTCTTTTCTTCTCCCAGCTGATCTTTGAGATGACTGTTCTAAGTAGCATCAGGATGCCCTTGTATTCTCTGTTGGCAACAAGACCAAAAAAGAAAAAAAAAAGGTTATGGGTATAAATGTCCCCCTGCCCTCACCTGTCCTTTTTGATCAATACAAAAACTTTAAATATAGTAACATATTCCTTAGAGCACTGTACAATGAGCTAATAAATACTCACAGTTCCCCGCGGAGATATTAGTATTACCTTCATCAGATAAAAAAGGAAGTAAGACAGCGGGAGATTTAGGTTAACAATTACAGGCTAGACTGCAATGCTGCTAATCACCAACATCTGCAACTGGGCGCTTACTGATAAAAGTTGGATTCTTAAGGGAACTGCTGGCACTGAACGAAATCTGAAAATCAGATCCCTTATTTGCTAGCAGATGCTCAGCTGCCACAATTAGGCCCCCATCTTCAGTCCCACAAGAATGAAAACCTTTTCCTAAGAAGCACTTGGGTATCTCAACAATGAGCAATGCAGCATTCAATTTTTAGACACCATGTTTCTACAAGAGTCTGCTCCTTTGAATAGGTTATCTTCAGGGACATAGAAAGCTGGCACTGAGAACCACAAAAGGCAGCATGCAGATAGAGGAGTCCTCTATGCTAGCCAATGAGAAAGGGCAAAGAGAGATCCCAAACTTCATTGTCTTTACATTACATGACAGAAATAATTCTGTCCACTGAGGATTCACAACTGTCAAGTCTTTCCTGACATCAGTTGCCAAAGCAAGTCTTCCTCCAACAAATATCTGCTAAGAGTACGTGGTGGCCTCTAACCTAATAGTTTAGTCTGTCAGCACTGAGGCGCCTAATTCCTTTTGCGGTCTTACCCCCAAAGGATTTGCCCCATGAGTCAGAGGCAGGAATTCCTGGTTTATAATTCAATGTTTATTTCAGAGTATCACCTTGGTTTTCATATCCTGACTGCCTGAAATCCCCCCACAATTTTAAATGGACACATCCTTCATCTTCATTTCCTGTCTGAAACTATTGTGCCATGTTACTGTGCACAGTTAAACACATGCCAGGTCCCCCTTCGGAGCTGGCTATGTTGTGCTGGTAATGTGAAGTAATTTCTTTACCACTGAGAATTTACAAAATACTTTTGGGATCACTGGAGTAAGACAAGAAAGTTGCTGAAAAAAACCCAGAAATTTCTCTGAATAAATTTAAATTGTACAGGTTTCTGTCTCAGAGGGTACATTCTGAGGTTGAACAAATAGGCAGCCAAATGTACACTATGTCCTGACTGAAGCTGCCAGTCCTAGGACAGAATCAAACAAACAAACACACACACACACATCTCAGAGGTAATAGGGGAGGAGGAGGTATGAAGTCAGAATGTACCGCTGAGGTAAATTTGACACAATACCAATTAGTATTTGGCGAAGTGGCTATCTCATTGTTAAGATATTTCCTTCAATATGTTTTCAGAAACTGGGACCATTAAATAACTTGGAAAGATTGCCAGCTCTGATTTCAGGAAGGAAACCTCCTCCCATTTCCTCTCTAAGTAATTCATTTCTTTTGCAAATACTTCCTATGGATGGCATTTAAGATACAAATTTCTGAAACAGAGGAGAAAGAGGGAAGCAACCCCCAACCCAAAACTTTAGGTTCATTTCTAAATGACCTAGAAGTCCAAGACATTCAGGTTCAAGGTACTCTGGACTGCAAATCAGTCAGAACCTGTACTGCAATTGGGCCTTTATATGATTCAAATAATTCAAACTTTAACTGATTGTTTTTCTAACACACCACCTTTCTTGACATAATACAAACACTTTCAATACCTCTGTGTAACACAACACTTACTGTCAGTACACAGTGTTTACTAAAGCCCTGAGCTCAATTTTATAATGGTGTCTCAGTTGAAGATGAAGCAAAATTCCTAAACTTCCATGCTGGTTTATATCTATTCTGACAGAAACCATGTAGGGGCAAATGCACAAGAACAATGCTAGCACTCATTAAAATTATTTGCTTCATGTTTCTTTGCCACAGTGCAGTACTCTGTTTTGCCTGTGACTTCTGGAATATCAATGCAGAACTGAATAAGTTAAGAGTTTATCTGAGGAGTGGAACCAACATTGTTATTTGAATTTAGAGAGTGAAAAGGACAGCAGGATCTGATGTCAAGTCTCCACCATCATTACTGAAACAAAAAGGTTGTGTGTCCTCCTGTCTTCGAAAACATAGCTCTTAGCAAAACACTACTCTCTCTGCTGTGGTGCCCTTTGTCCCACACTTCTGGAATACCTATTACTTCCTAAACAGAGTCAAATTCTACAAGTTTTTTTTACAGGTCACTATAGCTAAGTAATCCATCTGGCATTTCGTGTGATTAAGATGCCAGTTGACCAGCCTAGCTCCTGAAGCCTCCTTTCACTTACAAATTAAGGGAGTAGCAGATGGAAAGCAACTTCACCTCCGAGCCAAATACTTCATTTGGCTATAAAGAAGCAGTACAGCTGGGGAGGAAGTTTAAGCCACTCGATCACTTTGTAAGGAGCATTTTCCTTTCCATGAGTAGGATCAACAACCCCTCTTTTGGATGAAAACATTGTGTGAAAATGAGCTACAGAAAAAAACAGTTGCAAGAAAATAATGATAGAAAGCACCTTAGTAGCTCCCTACCTCTTCTGTACTCATCTATGTTGCCTGAAAAGTCCTGAGAGGCAAATAGGGAGAAAGGAAAATCTATAAAGGAATTTATCTGTCCAGTCCAACTTTAGGTCACTCATCTGGAGAGTTCAAAAGAGGGATGGTGCTGCTTTTAGTCCCAGGCTTTATTGGGAATAGAAGTGGGAATTTAAGAAGAAGAATATGGGGATCTGGTTTTTTGCTATGTCCTTTAAAGCACTAATAATTCAAAAAAAGGAATAGTTACTAAATAGTTACTATGTTAAGTACATGAACAGTATCTAAGGAGGGGACAACATCACAGACGTGAACTGAGTAAGGCTACTTCTAGGAAAACTCAAGTAAGATGTGCAAGTATTATAAAGCTGACTTGTCTTTGGGGTGTTTCTGAAAATGGGATTAGTTTTACGGAGTAACTAGTTTTATCACTCTCCTACTGTTAACAGGAGTTCGTACACACAATGCAGAAAACACTGCCCTCAGCTGACATTCTTCTCTCTTGAATCTAACATTTCTTCATAGATTGTCTGGTTTAGCAAGCTTTAATAGCCCAATTAATTATGATTAAAGTGATTTACATGGGGTAGTTAGTATATTTTCACTGAAGCAGCCTCATTATACTTCCATGGAGGGATTTTCTACTTACTTTTGGCCACAGGAAAAGAAAACAAAAAAGTCTTCATAAAACTTTAGTCTTTCATCCAATGTCCATTATAAATTATGTAGTGGAAAAAAAACTGACAAAAACTCCTCCCTGAGCTTATACCAGATGTCTATCACAGCCACTCTTGACCATTTTTCCTTTTGTGTTGGACAGGGACAAACTTTCTTCTGCGTGACTCTCCAAGGAATGCCTGGTATAACCCAGAGAAGGGTTCAGCTCAATTTATTTTTAGAAAATTGAGAGCAAAGAATAAAAACAAACCTTTAAACTAAGAGAGACAATGATACTATAAACCCTACTGGCCTGTTAATATATGTCTGTTTATTGTAACACAATCTATGACCTTCAGTGCACTGCCAGTGTCTGTAAATAATACAATGGGCTGCTTTTTATCCCATGGGGATGTGAGTACTGATGGAGCCTTTCAAAACTCAAATGGATGCCATAAGCTGACGTAGACTGTGCTATTGTGATTCTTATTTATGAGTCTCTCTCTCTCTTTCTTTTTAAGTACAAGTTCCAAAGTCACAAAGTGGATGGCAGAAAAAAGACCTGGTCTTCATGGTTTGAGGATGGATGAGGTAGCTTATCTAACATTCATACAAGTACTCCTGAAATGTAAGTTCTCTGCCTCTTAGACCTCTTCAGAGCAGAGTAACAGCTCATTCAAGACTTTTTTTTTTTTAAATCCGTATTTTTTCACTGGCTTCTTAGCCCTATAAAGCTGTTCACCACCTACAGAACCTTCACAAAACTCCTAATTGTTTAGCTGAGATCCTCCATATATGGATGGTACTATTCCAACCTCTCGGTTAGAACAGCATAACTGTGACATAGCTATGTACTCTGAAGTAAAAAATTGCTTGCTTTTAAAATCTCTTACAAGGTCTCAGTTTTCACCACCAGCCCTTAGAGTCATCCCACTTGCTATACCAGTGGTTGAAAATGAACCCAGAAGGAAACAGTCACAGACAGTGACTTCTGCAAGTTCAGGTGATCCACCATTCCTCCTTAGTTTAACTCATCATTTCACATCTTAGGAAGGACCTCGCTTCTCTGGATATTCCAATCACAGAATGTACGTGTGTGCATGTGAGCAGGCACATCCCACGGAGATTCAGTGGTACTAAACACCCTATAGATTTTACAGACCGGACTGGAACAACAGCTCTGTCCCCAGTGATACATTAACCAGCTTAGCAGGTTTTCATATGCAAATCTTGAGTGCCCCAGGTCCATCAGAAACCTGAAGCAAGCAGCAACCATCCCCAACCTTGTGCCATTCTGTCAGCATGAATACTTGTGGCACATATCCAAAGCTGTGCTGGTGTTCAACACAAATTCTTGGAAGATCATTACTTGTCATCTTCCTCCTGTACCAACACTACCAAATATCAGTCAGTTCCATAGACATTTAAAGCTGACCATTCTATAAATGTAGTACTGAAAGCCTGATTAGTAAGAATGTATACGAAGGGATTGCGCCTAGCTGTCCAGTAAAGGTCCTGAACACAAGTAAACAATTAAAACATAGCAACACTTGAACACTATCTCACTAGATAGATACAAAATAATGTTAAACCAATTTCCCTATATTTAACTGCTTGCATAAAATGTATACTTACAGAATGCCTGTTTTCCACAGAATCTGCAAAATAAAATATAATGTATAAATTATGAAATGGCACATTGCAGAGTGATCAGTTCTATGTTCCAGAAAACAGACTTTTATGTTTCATTTAGTTTTTTTTTGTTCACCTTGCAATGATGTAAAATTGCTACCTACAACTAAGGTTCAAGCTCTGGTCCTGAGAAGTATCCAAGCACTAGCTTAACTGGGTGGGACCAGACATTTCAAAGACCATGTTGAATAGTACGTGTTTGACAGTTTTCCTTTAACCTGGATTACGGTTTAGAGCAGAAGTCTCTACTAAGAGCACAAGCTGTTACTGGACAAAAAAGAGTCTTCCTTTTTAGAGGCAAGTTCTCATGAGCATTTTACTTCCTCTTTCCAATTCCTTGCCAGGAAAATAACGTACTGCAGAAATCCGGTATAGGATACAATTTTCAGAGCCAAATAAGATCCTGCAAAGACACCTGAAATTTTATTAAGAAAAAGATGCTTGTTCCCAATGAAAGCCTGAGAGCCAGCAGGCTCTCATGTAGGATCAGCGAACTTTAAGATTAGATCTTAGCCTTTTTTTAAAAAAAGTGGATTTAGCTATTCAGAAGTTTCACAGAATACCTTCAAATACTAAAACATAAATATTTCTTTACCCTCTGAAAGTAAAGCAATCTAGAGACATGAGGAAAGTAACTCTGCTTTTAGAAGAGGACTTCAAGTCTCGTTAAAAGTACTCTTTTGTATGGTCTGTTAAGATATTTCACACGTGACAAAAGTAAGTGCTGAATCTTGAAGTGTATTTTCTTGGAAAGTGTATCAAATTCAGTGGAGAGAGGTTGTGTCAAGGAAATTAATCTAATGCTCAAAGCAGAAGGTTTGGACTAAGGGTCTGGAGTAATCTTGTCAGTATTCTTTCTATAAATGTGGGATAGTATCTGAATCTATGTTTTTTCTAAGTATGTATTTTTTAAATCGCAAATAATAACATCAATCCTCCCATAGGCAGAACACTTACGTAAATTTTGAAAAGTTGTCTGAAATCATCAGATGAAGGATATTATGAAAAGTACTACTACCGTAAATAGACCTTAATAAAGGTCTTTTAGAAACTCCCTTGCCAGCCAGCAGAAGTAATGAGGAAACTGAACACAGGTGAATCTAACTCCACAGATAACAATGCTAAAGTTTCTTTTTCTCCCTCCTTTGTGATAACATCCATGTATATTTGTAATGTAGTTAAACTGGTACACTTTCTACCATCCACATTTTTATTACATTAGGATTGTGATTCTGCTTCACTGAAAGCAGCACCATGAATACAGTATACAATTGGGCTGCAATTTCTGAAATACAGAGAGACTACATGAATATTGGTGGCACTGTACACTCTGAGTTTTCTCCAAGACAGTTCTACCCAGAACTTTTAACCTAGGAAAAGGATTAAAAACTGACATGACTACAGCACCTTATACCAGTGCATAAACTTAATTCCAGTATATAATTTATCTCAATGTTTGGCAAGATTGATCCCTATACATTTAGCCAGTTTGATAAGAAACAAAATAGAAAGTTACATGGGAAACACGTAAAACCTTTCTGCGTCCTGAAAGCTGACAGAAGTGAACAAAGACACTGTTGACCCAGTGCTACATCAAAGCTTGACTTTAAGTGGACAAAATTATACGTGAGGTTTATGAAGTGAGGTATTAATGAGCTGTAGTTTAGTTCTCTGTCACAATGTATTGTGCTTACAGGAAGGAGGAAATGAGAAATTTTGTGTAAATTCCAGACTTCAAACAACGGGATGTTTGCTACCCCAAAGTTACTAGGTCACAATAACAGATATCCCGCCTCCTTGTTATCTGTCACCCAGATTCAAAATAAGGTGGCTTTTTAGCTAAGTATCATATCTCTACCAGGAGAAGGTCAAATCTGTGTCCTTTGAAAGTGCTGCTGGAAGGCTATATGATTTCTAAAAGGTACCAATCAGGTAAGCCAGCATATAGCCTCTAATGAAAGCACAATGATATGGTGCTTTTGCTGATTCTTTGCTACATCAATCTTTTCACAACCTTTTTATTTCATTCCTATTAAAAATATGAAGTGTTTTTTACTTGAAACACACTGATTTTACTGTGATGAAAGAGAACAGAGAGATTTTCAAATGATGTCTGGCCTTCCCTTACTAACAAAAACAGGGAAATGAGATATGCTGGATTCTAGTCATATACAGAAAAATTGGTTAATCTTCCATAGCAGGGCAAACAAGAAGCTGTGTTTTTTATGAAAGGAATTAGAGCTGAAGGTCTGGTGCTGCTGATTTCTAAGAGATTCCCAAGTGTAATAAAGGTAGATGTTTTTATGGTTTTCTGATAGATTTAAACTCTTGCTATTGCTTTTAGTTGGTAGGGTTTTAAATTCAAAGAACACATTTTTACAAAGGAATACATTAATGGCAGAAATTTAAGACACTGTCATCCCCACCTGCTTTGCCCTTTCTCCTTGCTAGAGGTTATGGAGAAGAGAATGTATGCCTAAACAGTTGCAATTCATAATCCATCTCAAACCCATCTCCAACACCGGTGAAAGCTAAGATGCTAGATTATCAACTGAAGATGCTGAACTGCAGACACATACTACATTCTGCCAAACCTTTTATTGGAGCAGTAGCTTCTAACAGAGAATCTTGGCAGGCAGCTTGCGAATAGATCTTACACAGGGGCATGCACGCAATTCAGCTTTGCATTTTAAGTTCAAGCAAGGTCAGAAGCTCCCTGCATATTTGTGCCTTACTGAAACCATCTGGCTTTGACTCAGTTTTGGCTGCAGCTATTTTAAGCATTTGGCTCTGGAATCAATGTCTCTCAGATCCAGGCTTTGGTCTAGAATATGTCTTGAAACCTAAAGATCCAAAGAGTTCTTATTTTGGAGAAGGGAAAAGTTATTTGCATGATTTCAGACTGCATGCAACTAGCATGTGCTCATGAAGCCTGAGTTCTGAATAACATAATGAATCCTCAGTCCCTGTGAGTTTTCTCTATGCTGGAAAAGGCATTCAGTGGGAAATTCTGGCTAAGTACAGAGGTGTTAAGCCTGAGGCTCAGTAGCAGGAAAGTATTTGAGCAGATTTCCTGATTGCTAGAACTGATTTCTAGCAGTTTGTTCCAAACCACTGAATTCAATGGGGATTTCTCATGCCTTTTTCCACTGGGATGTATTTATTTTTCCATAGTACATTGTTGGTTGCAATAGGATTCTTAGAATTTTCTGTCTCACTACTTCAGTTTCTTCCAAGTCACCAATTCATTTTTCCAGACTTAGCAGCATAAAGTCTGGTTCTGCATTTTGTTCACTAGATTTCCATTTTCCTAATAAGAAATTAGGAATAGCTATCTTGCAGTGAGCCACTGCGAATTCAATTCAGCACACATCAAGATCAGTGCAAAGCCTATCACTGGCTTCTGTGAGCTTCGGATCTGATACAAGCAAAGGCAGAGTTCACTAAGGAGCAAGAATGTACTAATACATTGTCTTCCACAAGAAGTCCCCTGTAAAACATAAGGAAATCTGTGAGCTGGGGTTGGCTCTAGTCTTCTCAGAATGCAACTGTGCTACCCCAGTGTTGAGGGAAGGAGTGGAGCTGAGATAAAGAACCAGCATGGAGATGCTTGGACTTTCTGCCCCTACTGCCTCTTGGGAGGATGGAAGGTGTGATGGAAGTAAATCATGCATCTAAAAGAGCCTCCACCCACCCAGCTGAACTTAGTATCTGACACATCCTGACCCCTCCCTCAGGAAGAGCATCAGCTGCCAGCCTAGCCTGTTGGGACTCCAGCACATGTAAAGTAGGCAGCAGGGCCACAGGTATTTTATCATTCTTGGCAGCCTGTTGATTTAGACAATTGCCTGGTTTCCCTGAGTCTCGGACTGTCTCAGTTCTTTCCGAACAAAAACCAACAGCTCTGGGACTGGACTGGATATTCCTGACTCCCAATATACTTTGGCCTTTTCATAGAGCAACCAGGGAAAGCAGTATTTTAAGGAAACTGGTTCATCCTGATAGGTGTGAAGGGCTTTTAGACAAAGGTGTTACTGACCTGACTGGTATTAATTGTGGCCATTCCCCAAATTGCCATTTGGATGTAAGGTTTGATTTAAAGCTGAGGCTTGAAGCTTTAAGTATTTTATGTAAAATACTAAAGTAACAGCCTATTTCTCTAGAAAAGGTTTAAAATCAATACCTCGGTGAAATTCCTGAACACTAAATCTTCTTTCTCTGAATTAAACTAACCTTTCAATAACAATGCAAGGAGAACTTCATCTCCTTGAGTTGCTTCCAGAGACAATGCTAGTGATCTGCATCCACCTTAAATCTCTCATTGTATCAGAGGAAATCTAGCATCCAACTAAAGAGACTGACATTCTCTGTCTACAGTACTATTATTTGACTTTCAATCAAAATACACCTGACTAGACTTGAATTTCACAAATTACCTGCTTTTCCTACTGTTAACAGGTTAACTGTAGTTAACCACATGCAGGTCTTCTGGGATTTGAAATGTGCATTTGACAGTTTGTTTCTGTCTATCTTTAATGTAACACCTCTTTAGGCTTGGTACTCGGAATAAGGAAAGTAGCACAGCAGATAGATAGGATGGGAAGTCTTACCATAGTGTGATGGAGACACTAAAATGATAGCAACAGGAGATAACATAGCCAATACCAGGAAAACAAAAAGAAAAGGAATAATGGCAGATGCTCAGCACACTGCCAAAGGCCTGGGTCTTGGGAAAGGTCAGAGCATTATCTGCACTATGGATTCATGACTTTGGATAAGGACAAGCAATAGCTGTAGAACTCAAAATACAAGAGAAGTTGGTTACTGACATGGCATCTGCCTTACTGGGGACAGCAGTAGAGCCGTCAGAAAAATTAAGAGGAAAAATATTTCAGCTCAGTCACAAAGAATTGCATCAGACATAACAACTACTGACAGCTCTTCAGCTTCCTCTCTAGTGGACACAATTTCTGGAATGCACAATGTCTGGAAGACAACTCCTTGAAAAGACAAAATTGCTTATGAAGCACTCAATTAATTCTAATTAAACAAATCCAAACCACAATAGTTACCTACAAACAAATAATAATAAAACTTTACATAGATCTTAGGTGTTAAATCTGTCAAACTGTGTAGCTGACACCAATTCCCAAATTAAAGTAATTTCCCCAGAGGACACGTTTGTCTGAACCATTAACTTCCTGAATTAGATTGTACTCTTGGGCATTTGCTCAGAAACCTCAAAGAATATTCAAATGTAGTGAAGATCATAATGGTAAACCAACTTCGGCACCCACTAGTAATGTTCAATATCTTTCACAATTGGCCTTTAATATACTTATACTAACATGTATTAAAGTACTTAAGAAGGTACATCTATTTCCTAGGAATCCTCCACTGCATTTATACTTTGCCACCTTGCAATCACACAGTCTGTCAAAAATAAAAGTAAATGTTACATTTAAATAGACTGTAATGTAGCTATCCAAAGCAACTGCATAGCTATGTGATGCACTGCTTATCTATTTGAAACACTTTTCCTGTGTATCAGTCAGGAAAAACAGACGTGATTAAAACAATAAACTGTTACTATGTTTCCAAGAATAACTGAAACTGTAGAATGTTATGCATAAAAGAGCAGGTGGACTGCAAGATTAAGGGGTGTTTGCCTATCATCTGGCTAATTCAGCTCAGTCTTTCAATCATATCTCATTTTATTGCAGATCCCACTTTATGGCAAGTACAGTGTTATAAGTGCTTTGAAATATAGCTCTGCTGTACCAACCTTGAGTTTACACTACAGCTCACAAAACATCCTTCTAGTATACAACACTTTTCATTATGTCAAAAATGGTGAAAGGTGTAATAATCAGCTTCACACCTTGGCAGAAAGCAAGCAAGGGGTTATACAGTCAGCTTCTGCAGCTTGTTACAGGTCCAATTCACACTCACTGGAAAACGTGTCAGAACATTAGCAGCCTTTGGGTTCAGCCCTGAAGTGAGCTGTTTTTTTCTCATGATGCTGCCAGGTGATCCTACATGAAGTGCCTAGCACCGTTCTTTAGTGTAAAGCATATTCTGCTTTTCACTGCAAGGCTGTGAAAAATGAGTACAACATACAGGCTCAGCACCAAGCCAGCAGTCAGGATTCTGAAATTCTGTTCCCAGTGTTGTCACTCTGTAAACACATTGCCTTATACAAATGACCTAATCTCTCTGTTTATTCAGCTGTAAAATGGAGATAAAAATTGCCTTATAAGGCAATTCCTTACAAGGGAAAATTAAGCAGTTTTCTAAAGTACTTGGAGACCTTACATGAAAGATTCCCTAGAAACAGAATACTGTGTCAGAGCAGGTGGGAAATCCCTTATAAAATAGAAAAATAGCAAATTAAAACAGAACGATCAAAAATTAAAAATGGCACACAACAAACCCAGCTGGTAATATGGATAGGGGCAAAACCTGAACAGTTTACAGCCCTAATATTTACAAATCTAGACTTCCTAATACAAAGAAGGAAAGAAAATCCTTTCTGATTTAGTCTTTGACAAACTATGAAGAAATGCTTTTAACCTACTGTCTCTGAACTCATTACTGCCAGAATGTTTATAGACAGTAATTGCCAGTAAGCTGCTAATGCCCACATACAAAAGTCTGTGTTACAGGAGATGGAAGGGTAGAGTGGCTGGCATGTACAATATGAGACAATTTTTTGATGGTGCTTAAAATAAACAACCCACCCTACTGAAGTGATCATATTACTTTAAAGGTTTTTAGAGTTTGTTGTTGGAGGCTTTATAGATATTTGCTGGGGTTATATCCAAAACCAGTGTAATATTTTATAACACATGGCAAACATGTTCAACTAAGAGGAAAAGTGTTGTTCACGAGCAGTTTGAGATAACACAACATAGCAACCTATTCCCTAACAGAGCATGTTCAGCTCCAGATTCAAATCCAGATGTATGGCCAAACTACTTAGCAGATACAGTGCAAATGGGCTGATGAAGTAGATGCTACAAATATTAATCTCACTGCATTAAATATCATTGGTTTATGAGAAACCATGAAGGTGTTACACAATTTATCAACACCTGTGATTTTGTAGCCACCCTTTGGTATGTTCCTATGTGACTTGGATCTTGTTTTAATAGCATTTATCTTCTAAACTATTCAGTAACAAATTTATCCCTAATCTCTATACAAATGTTTCCTTTATGTGTTTAATTTTCACTAGCTTACTTACCATTATTAGCTTTTTCTGATTTCACTATAAACTGTTTCAGTCCCCTTCTGTTCAGGAGCTGGAAAATGTATTGGCACAGAATCAATTTCTTTTCTTTTCTTTTTTTTTTTCTTTTTTTCTTTTTCTGTTTGCCTTATGAAAAGCTCCTTAAACAAACAGAACACACTGTTTTACTTTCAGAGGAAGTAGTTACATAAGCAGCAATGAGCCTGTGGATTCTGTATCCAAAAGCAACTACACCCCCTCCCCCAAACCCAGACTGTAAGGTTCTGAGAGGGACATGTGTCTCCCCCTATATAAAAATGATGATGAAAATAGGCTTCCCTTTCTAAATTTGACTTTAACATTCTAACAATCTCCTCAGCTTAAATTGATACTGCTTTAATTTTACAGAGACATCTGCCACTAGAGAAGAGTTTCTCTGGATCACTTTGAAGAGCTTCTTCAATTTGTTCTAAGCATTTAGGGACCTGAGGAGACCTATCATTTGGAAGACTAACTACACCCCCTTTTGGCAATTAGCCTGATTAAAACTTATGGTCACAAAAATAATCTAATTTGTTGTTCTTTGTGAAATGTCTCAGAAGAATATTTGCAGATTTCACACTGCACAGTTTCTATTTAGGTGCTATCTGGGAAAGGTGTCTCAGTTACTCAGCATGGTGGACTCTTCCATTAGTGCACTGAGATCAGGTGGACATAGCAGGAGTGAAGGCTAAGAAGGTTTGTGGAAAGATAGAAAATAAGGAGAAAAAGCAGACAGAGAAGATTGGTGCCTCCAAGGACACAGCTGAGATACAAATGCAATGTTAGTCTTAGACACATACTTTTTGGACCCTTAGGTTTACAGACAAGCCCCTGTAAACCTCTGCTCTTGTATGAGATGGAAAGCAAAAAGCTCTTTCTTTTTCTGCTATCTGACATCTGCGAAAACCTATCCACAGTTTGATGCCAAACTACAGGCACTTAGCCCACTAGGGAAGGGGCAGAGCCTCGTCTAAAGGCCTGAAAATAGCAAGAACTCAGTCTCTCTATGGTCAGTGTAAACACAGCTCTGGCTAGTAGGAGATTAGAACAATTTCCTTGATTTCTTGCAGGGTTGTAGACTAAGAATCCCTAGGCAACCACAGTAAAGCAATGTGCTCTAAAACTCTCTGCATTTAAAATCACTTTCTTCATTTGGTATAAAGGCCTATGCAGGCAGGGTCTAGGAGCTTGTTGTTCAAGAATCTCAAAGCGTTTTAGAAACATTCATTCATTTCAGTTAAACTGAGTCTCTTGGAAAACCTCAGAATTCTATTAATATCACCTCCAATTTCTGTGGATCTTTGTTGTGGTTTAACCCCAGCCAGCAACTAAGCACCATGCAGCCGCTCACTCACTGCCCCCCCACCCAGTGGGATGGGGGAGAAAATCAGGAAAAGAAGTAAAACTCCTGGGTTGAGATAAGAACGGTTTAATAGAACAGAAAAGAAGAAACTAATAATGATAATGATAACACTAATAAAATGACAGCAGTAGTAATAAAAGGATTGAAATGTACAAATGATGCGCAGGGCAATTGCTCACCACCCGCCAACCGACACCCAGCCAGTCCCCGAGCGGCGAATCCCTGCCCCCCCCTTCCCAGTTCCTAAACTAGATGGGACGTCACATGGTATGGAATACACCGTTGGCCAGTTTGGGTCAGGTGCCCTGGCTGGGCATGGAAGCTGAAAAATCCTTGACTATAGTCTAAACACTACTGAGCAACAACTGAAAACATCAGTGTGTTATCAACATTCTTCACATACTGAACACAAAACATAGCACTGCACCAGCTACTAGGAAGACAGTTAACTCTATCCCAGCTGAAACCAGGACAATCTTCAGTAAACCAAGAAGTTAGATTTTTCTAGTTAAAAGTTAAAAAAAAAAAAAGAAAGAAAAAGAAAATGGTTGTTTCCTCTGCAAGAAACTGGAAAGAAAATTCACGTTTCTGGATACAGAGTCCTGTACTTTAGCTATAAAAAAACATTTAAAGAATTCAGACATATTGATTTGCAGCCAGACTCAGAGTCAGGACTGTTACTGTTCTGCATCTCTCTGAAGCAGCTAGGTGTCTCTGGCACCACATTCTAATTTCCCAAAGCTAATTTCACTCTTTTTAATTCTGTTAAGCAACCTTTAAATGTTGGGAGCTAAGACATCAGAATTGAATTGCAAAACTGCTATTAATTTCAACAACAGTAGGAGTTACACTTCACTGAGTGCCTAATCACAGGTTTCAAACTTGCAGTTTTGGCATGAACTTTCTTTGCAAAATAGTCTGAAGATCTTGAAGCACATTTCATATGGTTATGAACTATTACTTAAATGATCAATTCAATTTCCAGTGAAGTAAGAAGTAATCTTCTCAGAATTTTAATGAGAGGTAGCTCATTTCGTTTGGAACACTTATTTTTAGCAGATTACAGTCTTAAATCTACTCCTGTTGACTCTGTGGAAAGACTTGGTGAGAGGCATTCCTTAGCTAGCTTTTTTTTTTCAGACTCATTTCATTAAATTGTGATATAATGCCACTGCCCATGTTATTTTCTTTGTTAATCATCCATAAGTTGTCTCAGCACTGAAAAAATGTGCTAGGAGAAATTACTTGGATGATTTGACATTTTGTTCCCACTAACTTTATAATGTTGCCACCCTGCAGATAACTAACCAGCTATAAAAGTAAAAGAAGGAGCATGTTCTTACTTAGCCATGATTAGCGGTTTCTCTCTTCTCCCTTTAGGGATATTTCCTGATCTTACTTTAGCACTAGCCTTTGTTTTTGCTCCAATTAACAATAAAGAGTCTAAATCATTTTGCTGCCTTTTTGCACCACTAAGCTTTAGAAAAGATAAGCACTATATTTTTGTCAAACATGATCTCTGTAAGTATTCAATGTAACTATTCTCTAGAATTACCACCTCTTTAAATATCAAATTAACATTTCATTATGACTACCCCAAATAAGAGCTGGACTGTGTAGCCCCAGCTCTACCTCATATTTGTCTAGCCTCTTCACCCCTACTTCAAAAAGTAGGCATCAAGTTATTCCCACATGGAAGTTTACAATAAAGCAGTGAAACTTTGTTTCAAGCAAGTTTACCACTCACTATCAGTAACACTGGTTTTTGCTCCTCCTACTGAAGCATAGCACATATGAAGCTCTTGATAGAGTAGCCTATTTGCCATTATACAGGTAGCGCAGACATGGCTGGAAAAACAGGTCAAAGACAAGACGTACATCCTTCTACAAGTACGTAAACTTGTTTTGAGGTGGCATTCAATTATTCCTGATTCCCAAGTGACATAAAGGCTACTGTTATAGCTTAGATACTGCAGCATTTTTTGCAGTAGTCTTTCACAATACACAGAATATGATTCTCCTGTTCCTGAGAAGAACATTAGTATTGACATTGACAACAGTGGCAGGAGGAACAAATGTTTGGGAAGATAAATTAATTTGAAGTTAGTTGTGAGAAATCAAAGAAATCTGGAATTCCTCAGAAGGCAGAAGGAATCAGACTCTATGTACAGCCTGCTGGATGAGATATGCATGCCCAGAGAAAAGGTAAGCATGATATACTTTGTCTTAATTCAGAAAATAGGTGGACTCAAAAGAGGTGCGATAGGGATTTGGAGCTAGGTGATAAGCTGAAAGGTCTGTTCCCTAAGAAGGACTGGTCATAACCCACAGACAGACATGAAAGAATATTATGTTTTGAAACAATACTTGTACAATAACATCAGTGTGGCAGAAGTATGGGTGGCATTCCTATGGCTGCATTATTTTTGTGGGTGTACATGATTATTACAAGAGTATATAAAAAAACCTGGCTTTGCTTCTCTTTTCCCAAGAATAAATATTATCCTGTTCTCATTGCGATAGGAAGTGCAGAGCTGAAAGAATTCATCTTGCAACTTCATTTCATATAACTCCTTCCATTTAAGCAGCATCCTCAAGATGCTCTAAAAGATTAACACATTAAATACTTGCAGCGCAGTTGCCATTTACATAACCAAAGCATGCATTTGCTAAGCATCACTTGTGCCCTGGGTGCAACAAAAGAAATAGATTAGGGAGCTATCATATCTCAATATGCTGGAGGCACATTTCAGTCTTATAGAATGAATTAATGTTCTGTATGTCATAAATAGGCCTGTAACACGAGACAGCATTCAGTTAAAATAATCTGATCTAATTTACATACTATCTTTTAAACATTATTTTACAGTTTGCAGTTTAATGGGGTTCAGTCTACATAGCACGGATACTATGTCATTACTCAGTCTGGTATTGTGCTGGTTTTGGCTGGGACAGAATTAATTTCCTTCACAGTAGCTCGTATGGGGCTATGTTTTGGATTTGTGCTGGAAACAGTTTTGATAATTCAGGGATGTTTTAGTTATTGCTGAGCAGTGCTTACACAGAGGCAAGGCCTTTTCTGCTTCTCATCCCACCTCACCAGCAGGGAGGCTGGGAAGGCACAAGGAGTTGGGAGGGGACACAGCTGGGACAGCTGACCTCAATTGACCAAAGGGATATTCCAGACCATATGACATCATGCTCAGCACATAAAGCTGGGGGAAGAAGAAGGAAGTGGAGGGACATTTGGAGTTACGGCATTTTGTCTTCCCAAGTAACTGTTATGCATGATGGAGCCTTCCTTTCCTGGAGATGGCTGAACACCTGCCTGCTGATGGGAAGTGGTGAATGAATTCCTTATTTTGCTGTGCTTGCACGTGCGGCTTTTGCTTTACCTATTAAACTAACTGTATCTCAACCCACGAGTTTTCTCACTTTTACTCTTCCAATTCTTTCCCCCATCCTGATCTGGGTGCAGTGAGTGGGCAGCTGTGTGGTGCTTAGTTGCTGGCTGGCATTAAACCATGACAGGTATACTGGAATAGTGTTATGTATCAGGAATGGGATGAAAAAGCTATTTTTAGAGATGCTGATCTTGCATTTAATAGGCTTTTAAATTAAATAATCATGTACTAGCATATCTTTAACATTTTACACCATTGTATTGTGTAGTACACGCTCTGAAACAGTTGGAACAATTAAGTATTAGCTCTATTCTGAAAAAGAGTACAACTATGGTATCTCAGTGCAGAATTTAGCAGACGTGGATAAATAGCATGCTTAGAACACAGGGAAAACTCTGTGATGAATGATACCAGCAAGCAAAAATGGAGAAAGAATAGGAGGACTGGCTGTTCCAGGAGAGCTTTGCTGCCAAGCTTGAAGAGTGAGCACTTCTGCCCAAACATCTGTATTACTAACTAAACAATCGTGTCTTTGGTCTCTGAAATATGTGCGTGGTCCTTCCTACCAGGAAAAAGCAAATTGATCCATTTCTTCCTCAGTCTGCTTATCATTCAGCTAAAGCAAAGACACTAGAGCATAGCATAAACATCTCTCATGGGTTTTATTCACTCTTAGCTACTTGAAACTTTTTGAAAATTTCTGAAAGATTTAACAGCTTTCAACACAAGGGCATAATGATATCACAGTTCTCCAGATGACACAGAATGATTGAAGTGTGCATTTGGATGTTGAGAATAAATTTCAGTGGATATTTCTCCTTCAAGATTGCAGAGACATGTACCTTTGCCTCATGCTATGAGGTCTGATTACTGTTACCATAGAACCACAGGTAGGAGGCCAAAGTTAGCTGGGCATCAATATTCCCATTTCTCTGTTTAATGTGACACAAAATCCAGGATGGTCTCCAGGCCTCTCCAGCTGATCTCTTTTCCTTCTCTATCACAAGTGAATTACAGCTTTGATCCTTCAACCAGCTCCTTTATAAAGGAGGAAATTCCACTGCTTTCTGTTCTCTCTACTATCCTACCCTGTGGCTAACGTCAAATGGCTGTCACTGAATTTGGACTCTATAACACGAAGATTCGCAGCAGGCTGCCTTCTGCTCAGAGCCACAGCTCCAGCTGTGAGCCCAGCTCTGCACAGACCTCATGTGGATGGGAAGGGCAAGTGCATGAGAGGATCCCAGGGGAAGAAGGACTGCAATGAACAACAGCACGGTTACCACAGTATCGTCTAGATTAAGGACCACTACTGGCATGAAACTGCCATGCACACAAAACACAACCTGCTCTTACATTTACAGGTGCCAGTATCAGACGAGTGTCATGGAGTGGCAACATGCCCAGAGTTGCTTCCAAAACAAAACCATAGAGGCCAGACAGTTTATTACCTCTGTGAGGATCAAGCGTTGATACTTCAACTTCAGTGTACTCCACCTCAGCACTCTCAAGGTCAGGTCCTGCCCCAAAAATATCAAGAAGATGTTTCTTTGTAGGACTGCATGCTTCATTTGAGCTGTGGGCCTGATCCTGCTGCCACTGAAATTAAGGGACAAGTCCTTGTTGACTTGGATAGGTGCAGGATCAGGCCCTATTTATGGGAGATGTGAGTGACTCTGCTAAGAGTTGTAAGGCCAACCCATTCCTAATGGTCATCCCAATCTGAAAGGCAGTAAACCAACTCAAGTCAGATTTCTGAAACCATGGGATGTGCAAATTGTGCCTAAAACTCTTATTTTCAATTTAATACCTTCAAAAAGTGGCCCAACACAAACAGAGCGGTGAATTATCTGAGATTCTCCCATAATCCTGCTCCAGCTCCTCTCTCTTCTAGTTCTCTCCCTACCATTACTTTTTCCTCCTTTTCTATGGCTGCTATGTCAGGACACTTCCCATTCTCCACTTTCCTCACATTTAAAGCCTTCTCTAAGTCTTTCATGGCCTCCCTCATCACCTCTCATACTCTCAATTTCTGCTTTGCCAATAAGCAATTTCAGCACTTTTCTCTTATGTTTCCATTCAGGCTCTCCATAGAACATCTACAACGGCAATCCATCTTCCTCCTCAGAATGCTTCTCTGCCACAATGCCATCAGAAAACCTGACAATGATTAGACATCTGATTTACTAAGACTACTGGCTGACAAGTATTAGCTACCTAGATACAACCAACATAGGAAACAGCTGTTGCTTTCTACTCTGTCTTTTCATTACGGTGGAGATGGTTTCTACTAGATTTTTGTAGAAGTTGGAAGGAACCAAAACAGTCAGACTGGAATCCTGCAGAACTGCTTCTGGGTTTTTTAGAACAGAAATTAGAGAAAGATCTAATGATTAGAACAGCAAAGTTTTGGAGCAGCCTTCCAATAGCATGGGTGAGAGAAGGAAAAAAAAAAGCAGAACAAAACAAAAATGGTGTTTAAGGTGGCATATTAGTTAATAACAGAGTTTAAATGACATGCTTCCTACAATAGCAGTGATTCTGAATGATCCATACAGCCTTATGTTCCTATGTTTCTGCTGTCTGTATGTTTGTTTTGCATGAGAACATTTCTGTAGTTCTAATTTGGCTTATTCAGGCCACAACGGAATAAATTCCATGCACTGACTATAAGCTCCTTCCTTTTACTTGCTTAAGTAAAAGCTATTGCCACACAAATGCAGAATAGATGCTGTTATTTTCAGAGGTATGTGAATAATAGACTTGTTTTTCACATCTGGTGGAGAGATCTGCAATAGCCTAGTTGGTTTTAATGAAGCTGCCCAATCCACAGTAGGTAAGGATTGAACCCATTTATTTCTGGCACACATGCAGATCATTAGACCAAAGCCCATTTCATCTGAAACAGGTAGGATACAATTGTGTGTGTGTGGGGGAAAGTCATTGAGCTGGAGTTTCCAAAGGTTGTTTCCAAGTTTTCCTGTGAAATTAACTTGGTGCAGCACCTGTCTCTTAGTTCTGTGCTACAATGCTACCCTGCACACTCAGAATTGCATCAAAGAATTATCGATTAGAAATTCCTGCCACCTATGTTGCATACAGCCTTATGCAGGAGTTTAGTTCCATGCTCTGGATTAATTTTAGCTTAACTTTGATCTTTAGTTACACTAGATGCCTTTCTAACTATCTTTCAACTCATGGTCCAATAGACAACCAAGTCAAAATGTACCATAAGCCATCAGAAATTGCATCTAACCCATGAAAATAATTTCACATCAATATAAAACAAAAATATATGGGACAAAGTATGCTTTCAGATGGCAATACCCACATATTTAAGTACTATTCTTTGACTAAATATCTTAAAAACACCAGTCTTGAAGAATACAATGTGCTAGATGATGCAATACTTGATGACACATTTCAATGAATACATATATATAGCCCACATGGTGTCTCAAGGTATTTGGCAGGTTATTTTATTCAGATTTCATAGAATATTGTTTTTGGGTTTAATGCTTAAATATTTCAAGATCTGCAGAAATGAAGATAGGACAGAGAAGTAAAAGAAGCAGTAGTCTGTAGAAAAGATTTTTTTATATATATATTTCTGATTATTTGTTGTATAGAACTTAAAATTTTAAGTTTAAGTTGTACTATTATACCATACTTCATTAGCTGGCCTGGAATCCAGCACAACTAATTATACTTCATAACGCAGTTGGTAAATGGGTCCTATCATTGTCATTTTGGACGTACGGAAAAAGAAATAAGCTCAGCAAAGGAGTCTTCCCCACTATGAAAGAGAAAAAGGAAAGGACAGGACCTATCAAATCCTGATTGCTACCATTAGAAAACATCACAACTTTCAATCATAAAATGATTTTAAAATCTATTGTTTAAGTATGAAATTACCGTTACTCTCATCTGTGGATTTCATGTGATTTTCACTATCTTCAATGTAACTCGATCCTAAAATATTAAAGCAAAAGTTAGGCTGACAAAATATTTATTATAGCCAATTAAATAAATCAGATACACAGCTGCAATTCCTATTGTCATTATGTTTTTTTACATACGAGAAATTCTATTTTGTCATGGTTTAACCCCAGCTAGCAACTAAACACCACACAGCCACTTGCTCACTCCCCCCAGATCAGGATGGGGGAGAGAATCAGAAGAGTAAAAGTGAGAAAACTCGTGGGTTGAGATAAAGACAGTTTAATAGGTAAAGCAAAAGCTGCGCATGCAAGCAAAGCAAAACAAGGAATTCATTCACCACTTCCCATCAGCAGGCAGGTGTTCAGCCATCTCCAGGAAAGGAGAGGTCCATCATGCATAACAGTTACGTGGGAAGACAAAACGCCATAACTCCAAACATCCCCCCCTTCCTTCTTCTTCCCCCAGTTTTTTATTCCTGAGCATGATGTCATATTGTATGGAATATCCCTTTGGTCAATTGGGGTCAGCTGTCCCAGTGTCCCCTCCTGGCTTTTTGTGCACCCCCAGCCTGCTCGCTGGTGGGGTGGGATGAGAAGCAGAAAAGGCCTTGCCTCTGTGTAAGCACTGCTCAGCAATAACTAAAACATCCCTGAATTATCAAAACTGTTTCCAGCACAAATCCAAAACATAGCCCCATACTAGCTACTATGAAGAAAATTAACCCTATCCCAGCCAAAACCAATACATACTTTTAGATTCACACCTAGGACATTCATATAACACAGGTAGGAAGAATGTGGCTTTTTAAAGGATCAGCTAAGAAACACCCAAGGGTAACTTTGTTTCTATCAGGTGCTCTAAGCAACATGTCCACCTATCTTTGTAAAATGCATTGAGATTCTGGAATGAAAGGTGCCCAGTTATGGCAAGTTAACATTGCTCTACTGTGGCCATATGACAGGACCATGTGCCACAACTCAAATTTCCACTCTGAAATAATTTTCGTGCAGCTGTGTCAAAACTGTCAAAAACAGAAAGCAATTTTTTTTTACCCTGATTTCTCCATCTGTAACATTGTTAACTGACTGCCTGGTAGAAGCATCTGAGCAGACATAAACCAATCTTTGTATAAGACCTGCTCATAAAAAACTGTGCAAAGACGAAATGATAGAAGATACTTGGGAGAATGTTATTGGTATTCCTCTGTATTCTCAAAACACTGGGTCCTTTCCAAACAATAACCATGCAAGTCCAAAACTTTAAATAAATGTTTAATTAAGGCAACTCACTAATAGTCTTACAGCAAAATACCCTACCTGTATAGTAATCTCCATCATTATGCTGTCTTGTCAGTTTTTCACTTGTCAAGTTTGTAGCCAAGGCAGAACTGAAAAGCAACCAATAAAAGTTGATGCAATTATCCAAAACCAGTCAGTAAAAACAACATGATGATATGCAAAGATCAGTCATTGTCTATGCTGACTACCACACATTCTTAACTACTGAAGCTAATGAAAATTTTGCCTTTGTCTTTAAGAGAAGCACAAACAAACTTTAAGGTAAAAAATGTTCCCTCTTGCATTACTCTTCTTTAAGACCTCTGTATTTTTAATTCCATATCTAAATGCATTCAAATGCAGGCCTGACATTCTTGTATTTCTCTTAGGTGGCCTTTTTTTTCTATTTTTAGAGTATTTCCTCATCCTATTGTTGTGTTAGCAGGTGGTGCATGAAGTACAACGATCTATTGTCTGCAGGTGTGTGCCATAATAAATTATATTCATATGGTGAAAGGCCTCCAGCCCTTTAAACAGAAATACTTCACTATTACCATAAAGCAAGCCGTCTTACCCAGACATCTCCATGGATGGTCCTTTAGCTTGACAGAGAAAAATAAAAGCATCTATTAATAGATTGCACAAGTAAACAAATTTAAAAGTAAAAATCAAAACAAAAATATAGTGATTATCTACCCAAGTCAGAATAATTTCTCTTGGCTATCACAAAATTAATTACCTCGTGTCTTACATCCTGTTTATCACCCAGGTCCCTTAAATGTCTCTTTCACAGACAAACTAAGATCCCAAATCCGAGACTTTAGCCTGGCCAATTTAAGCAGTCTGGGACAACCAGATACTCCAAATTTTCCCAAATATTTTGCAATGTACTGGACAACACAGGACAAACGATATTTACTTATTTTCTGAAACACCAAGATCTGAAAGAATACCTTAATGATAAAAGACAAATCCCTAAGTGAAACTGTATTACAGTGTGGGGAGAAAAAAAACCAACCCCACAAACTAATAATCTTAAACTTGTTTCATGACGACTAGAGAAGTACCTCAGTTACACCTGAGTTGGGACCCCAAATCAAATTGTCATAGCTCTATAAGGGATCAAAAAAATCCTCAGGCCCTGTCTGCCTCTACATTGCACAGGACTGAATTCCAGACCTAGGACTGCATCAGGACAGAGCAATTCTGGCCTATCTCCTCAAATAACCTTTGCTTCACTAGTGCCTTCCCAGCACCATTAGTTAGATGTTCCCATTCTGCCCAATATACTTGGAAAGGTTCAGCACGCTTGCAGATTAATTTGGGCCACCCAGCATTTTTAAGTAGTTTTTTAGTTTTTTTAAATTGTATTTAGTCATCTCCTGAAGCCTCACCCCCACAAGCCTTTTCTCCTGAAACAAATGCAAGTTTAACTGTAATATGTTTGTCACCAAACAAATAGAACGGAAATGTTCATTACCCTTTTTCTTCTTACACAAAAACCACCATAAAGTGAGAGTTGCTGCTCCTGCGATAAGTATTAGGACAAATGCAGCAATGATTCCTTTCTTCCAAGCCGCTAAGACGACTAGAAATAAGAAAGACATGTTTAAGAGGGTATGTACAGTGACAGGTCATCATTACCAACTTCTGCAGTTCCTGACCTTTCATTTTACTACAAACTGGCCTTCTTACACACTGGGGAAGAACTTTAAGGAGACTTGCATGCAACGTTCACTAGTGAGCCTCTCCTTTGTGACCAAAACTCAGTACAACAATGGATTGCTTTTAGCTTGCATCTGGCTCCTTTGACTTTTCAGCATCCCTTAAACTATTCTATGCAAGTTGGACAATCTCTGTTTATAAATGATCTCTCTATTTAAATTCTGACAATGGTGGAACAAAAACAAGTAAGGGAGTTTTACTTAGTAACATCACAGATAACATGACCACACCTGTCATGATGACATAATACACGGCTTATCATAAAAGTTAGCTTACCACTGATGGTTATTGGATGGCTTTTCACATCCACATTAGCTCGATTAGAAGCCATGCAGTAATACGTCCCCGTGTCCTGCCTGTTCATTGCTTCCTTTCGCCACATAACTCTGTCTGCATTTTCACTTTTTTCAAATAGAAGGACATCACGATCAGTTTTTCTAAAAATCCTGAAGTGGATTGGCCAAGATCCTTCTTTCACAGAGCAGAGAAAGGCAGTCTCACTGCCATCCTCCACTTCTCCATATGGAATACTGCCCAAGCTGGCATTCCTGATTGGTACTACAGATGAAGGCACAAAGAAAACAAATATTAGCACTATTAGAAATAACTTGGATGATAAAATACTGTATTGTAGAAATACTTGCTTTAATGCTTGGTTAAACAGAGACTGAATGCACAGTATTAATCTTTCTGAACAGTCTCTGCCAGACAGCATCCTCTAATAAATATTTTTATACACCCAGAAATAGAGAGGGCACTATGAAGAAACAAAGCAGACATAGAAGGAAACTATATCCGTTCCACAGAAGTCAGTCAGCCTCTTTTCTTAAACTCCTTTGGATGCCCCTCAGGCCCCAACCTATGAATGAATTAATTTTCAGAAATAATACACTCAGCAGTTTGATAGTGTAAATAATTATAGTTCAATTTATGTAGTTATGCTTTCATAGTTATATTATGTTAGAGTTATGCTATTTTATGCTAACTGTATTATATCTTTCTTGTAACATACAATCGTGAATATCAGCAGATAATGGATCAAGTTCTTCAAAGGTATAAGCAAGTCCAAAATTCTAATGGTTACAGAATATAGCAAACACAATGCGAGAAGTTAGTTTTCATTTGAACAAGTTGTAAGAATATACATAGCCAAAATACAGTTTTTAAGTTTGCTCTTTTACAAATTAAGTATATCGGCATATACAGAGCTAGCATAGGAGCAGGTGAGCATCAGCACTTATAATTACATCGGGAAAAAATGTACATACATTCTGTGATGTAAGGCTCGTAAAATGTTAGTAGCTTCACAAAATGTTTGGGATATGAAGCATCTGTTTTGCTAAAATCGCTAAACAAAATTTCTCTGGAAATATTATAAATGTGTTTTGGGCAGGGTCATGGATAACACAAGGCAGATGTAAAGGAGGAGTCATTAAGGCAACACTGGTACAAAAGCAGGAGGAAACCAAATCTGATATGAAAAGATGCTAGTCATGAAAGCAGTATTTGTATTAGATAGGAAGCAGGAAGCAGATTTCAATAAAAGACTGCGTTACTACAACTGACCTCATGATAGAGAGAACTGCTCTGTAAAACCTTTTTTCAGATCTGGTACAGACAGGAAGGACAGAATACACAGAATTTGAAACCACCACCTCAGGAGTGGTGGACTACAGAAGGTTGGCTCACCAGGCTCCAAAACCTAACTTTCTATTCAGAACTGCCGAACAGTGTTACAATATATCCTGAACCACTGCTCTAACAGCTGGGATACACTAGTTCCAGCAAAGAAATACCCACTTGTTAATGGACTAAGATTATGCTTTGTATTTGTTTATTTGTTACTTGTTATTTCAAATTACCTTGACTTTAAATCTCACTGGATAAATCTCTTCAGAGTTTTATCATTCAGCTTCTCTCTAGTGTTACCAAAGCATATCCTGGTGGAACTGATGAATTTAATGTGCAGTCCTACTTCTACAGTCTAGGCAAATGCAAATACTGTATTCAAATACCTGTTTGGGGGCTCAGAGAGTGGAAAGCATGTCCTTCAACTGTGCAATAATCCAACTGACTCAGAAGAAATACAACAATGCTGGATGCATCTGTTCTAGTCGTATACAACTCAATGTCAAAACTCAGAGAGAAACCAGCATCTTAACCACAAGTTTATCTTATTAAAACCAACACAATTTGGGTTCAAGACGGGACACAAAACTGAAAACTCCTTGGTATTTTCAATAGGTCAAGAATAGACTTCTGCTCTGGTCCTGTACTACTTTGCTGTAACCAGGTTACGTAAACCTAAAATACTGCTGATACATTCAAGAAAAGTAGCAAGGAGCCAAGGATATGGGTTAAAATGGCTCTACAAGTGGATCCACCATCATCAATTCCCTTACTTACAGTCCCAAAGAACTCTATTTTTTTCCACTAGCTGTATGCAGTTACTATCTGGTCAAATGACATCGACATAGGTGCCAACAAAATGCATAGGATACACAGCTCTACTTATCTTTTACCACATATTGCCAGACCACTACCAAAATAGTCAGATTTTTTGACAACATCAGACTGATGAAACTGGCCAACTCTGAACCAAGTAAGGTAGAGGCAACACTACTGAGCAGACAAACATTTTGAAGATGTTACAGACAAATTATTATTTCCTTTAATAAAAGGTCAATACCTTGGTTCCTTCTGTAAATTAAGAATATTCTCAGGTCCTCCAGGAGCAGCAGTCACAATCAATGCTTTATTTCCACTTGTGTAGGAGACTATTATTTCTGCTTACCTCATTCATTATTAAAGATGAACCCCAACAAGACATTATCTGTCAACGTGAAGCCTGCAACTCTTAGGGACCTTCATCTAGTGTGGAAGGCTTCAGTATACCTCCTCAAACAGCTACTCTGTTCTCTACAATTATTTATCTTAGATTTTCAAATTAAATTCAAGGTACAATCCACATCTTGGCTACAGGGTAGCCAAGAAACTTCCTTAAGGCCTATAGAAAAATGTATTGCTAACAAGTAAGTTCTTTAGGCACACAGGCAACCACTTGTGATGGGGACAGAACATACCTAAATCAGTGATAGAATTTTCTTGAGCCAAACGTTTGAAGCACTAGGATCTAAACCAAGAACTGTCATGTGAAACCTCACTACCATCTGCTCTAAGTGCACCAAACAAATGTATAGAAACATGGGATGCTGGTTAAAAAAACTACCAAAACAAGATGCTCCCTTACATGTGTAATCACAGGGAAAACCACATCCACATGTTTTAAGAGTTATCAGTCCTGACACTGGTCTTACATGGCCTACTACAGAATTATTATTTGCTTCGGTTTCTCTTCATATCTGCCAATAGCACATCTGCAAACCAAAGCTTTTGCATTTGCATTCCCCTTCTTGGAGTACTGCTAAGATTCCCAGCGTGTTTCAGACATCATGCTTTCTTCTGCGGACTTCCAATTCATCTTCTTTTTAAAGCTTCAACTACCAACTTCCCTCATGGGCAGAGGAATTCTCCCTTTCTGTTTCACACATATTGGTAGATCAAAGGCTTTGCTCATATACAGTAACAGCTAGTTGCTAATAAGGCATAATAATAGCTGACTTTCAGAGCTATTTAGCAACTGCAGCTTCTGGTGTTGAACATATGCTCAGCACCTCTGAAAACTGCAACTAATAACAGAGGTATTTAGAGGGATTATTAAAAGTGTGAGCTGACATCTTTTACCAGGAATCTAGCTAGCTTGATTATTTTAGTGAATAAAATCATAGGCTAACACCAATATCATTACGTATATATTTAATCCAGTCCTATGAAAATCAAACATGAAGAAAATGGATCTGGCCCTGATTTTAATCATTAATTTTACTAAAAAAGCTTCTATAAGATTTCAAGTCAGATCTGGTTTTAACATTAAAATAAACTCAATTGTAGTTCACTTGATTGGAATTACTATCAGGATTTTTACTTTAGTGACAGATAGTCTGTGATACAGATCTCCAACTATTTTTAATTCAAGAGACCAAAAATTTGTAAATGTTTCACATCCAATTTGCTTAGTCCATCATTTGCTGCTAAGTTTCAAAAATAAAAATATGACATTAGACAAGAAGAAGAATTAAACAGACTTACCTATTACTGTGACGTTTAGAATATTGCTAGTTTTCATACCACTGGAGTGATTATTTCTAGCATCACATTTGTATCCTCTTTTGTCATTTGGCCTAATATTTTCATCCAAGAATGTAGCATATGTGTCATTAATGACTACTTTCTTAACTTCATTATTTCCTTTGTAGAATGTGAATGTTATTGGCGGTGTTCCCATCACCGAGTGACAGATTAACCGTAGAGGCTTCCCTAACACCACCTCCGGTAAACCACTGACAACGGAAAGAGTTGGCTTGGAGACTGGAGCTAAAAGGGAAGAAAAGAAAAAAATTGTTGCAAATTACACTGTATAAGGCCAAAAGATACAATATTATTTTATAGAAAACATGTAAATATACAATATTTAGCTACTTTGCACATACATCCTATATTGGCAAGATCTTCCTCATTGATAGAATGGAAGCAGGGGGTGACTAGAACAAAACAAAACCATAGATAATAGAACATATGTGACTTAGAATAAAATAGCATACAAGGAGAATGTAAAGGAAAACAAAAAAAGGACCAGTGACATAGCTGCAGATCATCCAAACTCCAGAACTAATCTGACCCAAGGAGTAAGTCTGTAAAGCAAAAACATATGCAAGTACCATTGCATGTATTACCTGAGATGGATTCTGCAGCACCTACTTGGGAACCTCTGTTTCTGCAGCACAGTGAGTCACAACCCAGTTAATCCCCCTTTACAGACTTGAGAACTGACTGTGCTTGTTCCATGAGAGGGAAGGAAACTAGGGTGTTTATAATTAGTGTGCTGATGAGGGGGTTGTATTGATAGCAAAAAACTTGGCTTTTCTGGAGTAGAGGTATCCAGATGACCTCTGGCTCTCACGGTTTTCTGCCTAGAGCGTCGGGGGGGGGGGGGGGATTCAAGGAAGACACTGACAGAGTTTCAGATCAAACTGATGAGTGAAAGGTTTGCAGAACATTCCCAGGTCCTAAAAATGGTAATGAATGAGAGTTTATCTGGCACCTAGCAGAATCAAGGGAATAGAAGGAAGACATGCTAAATCCCTTCTCCTAGGGCCAGCCCTGGGAAAGTCTGACTTGATTAGATCACGGTAGGCCAAATCCTCTACAGCTAAAGATGACAAGCACATCTCACAGAAACTAATATTGCAAGAACTAATAGACAACCTGCTAGTTCATGGAGTAGAAACTGATTCTGTAAACAGATGTGCTTGCTTATAAGCTTATGGTTTTGATTTCCCCCCACCACCATTCGGTTCTAAGCCTCTGTATCAACTCACCATACACATTTATCCTTACAGGTCGGCTCTCCTTGACTATTCCTTTTACTTCAGCTTTACAGATGTAGGATCCAGTATCATTCACATTAACTCGCATTGTTAAGTTTCTAGAATTTTTCAACCAGATGTCTCCATTTGAATTTTTCCGTAATATAGAGAAGTTAGCTTTCCGAAAACCACTAATGCTGCAACTCAAAGTTAATTCTTTATTTTCATCCAGCTTACTCATTGAAGCAGCCAATGTTGGCTTGGGGAATAACTCTGCAACATAAAAAGAGAACAAATTCATTCAAATTCAGCCTAAAAGGGTATGACTACCCATGTCAAAGTATACAGAATGAAAGGCATACTGAAAGTTTACAATCAGGGGAAAAAACAATCATGTGGTTTTAATATAATAACATTTTTGGGGAAAACAGAAACTTAGCAATCACTTGAAACCACTTCTCATATGTGTTATTTGAAAGTATTATTTTAGTTGGAAAGTATTGGCAGGCAAAAATTAGAAACCGAAATCTATATCTAAATAGCCTTTAACTTAGGGAAAATTTACACTTGGATCTGGAGGTTACACTTGGATCTTGAGTTCTACCAAATTTAAATATTAACCCACTGAGTAAAATCTAAGATGCACAGAGGTGTTACCTGACACAACGACATTCAGTTTGGTGGTTTTAGATGTTCTCCCTTGCTCCACCTTACACAGGTATTCACCACTGTCCTCTAGAGTAGCTACTGCCGAGTATTTCAAAAGTTTCTCATCTCGTACACTGTACTCGTGTACATACTTGAACACAGTACTGTTCAGTATTGTTCTGTTTTTCTGGAGTATGATTTCAATGTCATGCATTCGGGCTACCACAGTTGAGCATTCAAACTGTATTCTGTCTCCTTCTGTAATATTACTTGAGGGCTTGGCATTCAGAGTGGGCTTTATAAATGGTTCTGCAAAAGAATACATATAAACTCAGGACCCAACTTTTTAATTATAGCAAGCAAAGAAATGCAAAAAGAAAATCTAAGCAACTTACCCCTGACTGTAACAAGTGTTTTGTTGCTGTATTCTGAGCTTTCAAATTCGAGTTTTACGTTTCTCTTACCAAAGCAATCAAATCGTAAAATATTATCTCCCTCTTCAACAGAAAATTCCACTACAGAAAAATTTTTGTATGGTTCAAATACAAGTTTTTCTTTAGGTGTTGAATTCATCTTTGTCTTCCGGAAAACGAAATATAAAGGAGGTACTTCTTCTGGCAGCTCACAACGCAATTTCACAACCTCACCCTCTAAAACTTCTTTTTTCTCAGCAGTCAGGATTGGCTTGGTCATTCCTTAGAACAGAAAACAAAAAAAGAACTAGAACATTGCATAATCCTGAAATAAACAATATAGCTGATAACCATGGTAGTGATTTATGCTAATGAACAGATGCAAATAATTTGCAAGAACTGAGCTTTTGAAGACAGTTCCTTTGATGTGTGGGTGCATGCCAAGGCAACTTCAGAAGAACAAAATGTCCCCCGAGAGGGCAATACAATCTTGATGCAATGTGTGAAGTATGAAACTTGCTGTTTTGAAGGTAAGACCACTTACTCCTCAGGGTTTCCTATTGCTACTCAGAAACGAGCAAGCGAAGAAACTAAATGCCATCCCAACTTCCGTACCTAGAGGTGCAGGCCTCTGAAGAAAAATTACAGGCCCTACACCACCCTGTAACTATTTAATGCTGAACGAATTCTTTCCAAGTTGCTTTTCCAAGGGGAAAAACGTCACTTGCAGTCAAGAACACATGGCTAGAAAGGGTATAGATGGAGGTGGCCCCTGGTCTCCTAAGAGATGAAAGAACAAGACTGATATAACATTGTCTACAAAAGCAGTCCACAGTTGATACTAGCTTTGGCAACGGCTGTCACAAGGTGAGAATCTCTATACATTATTTCCAGCTTTTCTAGTAATCTACCCAACCCCCATCATGTTTATGATCTATAGGCACAAGCTTTCACAAATAATACTTTCTCTAGTCTAGAGAACAGAGGCTCAGGACAGAGGGGAAGGAGGCACAGATTGCATTCCTGACTACACTGCTCTGCCATATAGCCTTGGGATCATGATTTCATTTCTGTGCCTTAACATGAGGATTTAGTACTAAACTCTTTTGAAGTACTGTGATGTCTATGGATAAAAAAGACTTTGCAAGATATCCTATTTAGCACTGACTATTATTATTTCCCCTGAAAGGTTGTTGTCTTTTTGTATCTTAGAAAACTGCCATGTTTGAAGGAATACTCACCTGTTACCCAAACGTGTAAGGGTTTACTAGATTTTGCCTTTCCACCTGCTCCCACAGTACATTCATACTCTCCTGTATCTGAAGATCTAGCCATAGGTATTTCATACTGTGCATCTCCTTTGTTTGATACAGTCATGAACACAAGCTTGCCATCCTTAAAAATTGTAAAATTATGCTTCAGCTGGAAATCGGTGCTTTTGCTAATATCAGCATGACAGACAATTGACATAGGAGCTCCATTCTTTACTTTGACAGATGGTTGAACCTTGATTTCAACTGTGTTGAAAGTAAAAACTTGACAGAAAAAATAAAAAAAGGAGTTATATTTACTTTCAATTAGTCCAACATAATACTGTTATCTCAAGATGCTACATTTTAATCACAAAAATTAATTCATTGTACCCTAGTATCAAGTGTTATAATTTTTGTGGTCAGATCTCACAGATATTGACAGTGGTAGCAGCTTTAGCTTCCATGGCACAGATATAATAGAGGCAACTACTGATTGTCACAGCACACACTGCCCATCTGCTCAGTCTTTGCCTTGAGGGACTGAAAGAATCATTGATTTGGCCATGCTCATGGCCAAATCTACTAAATTCGCTAGAAGACACAGAGGACACTGGAACAGGTTTGCAGCTACTTCTTGGTTTTCTTTATTTCTCCTGGCTTGTTGTCTTCAACTGTAATTGGCAGGAGATCTGAGAGGTGAACAAAATTTTGTCTGAATAAACTGACAAATGACAGTAAATCCCTGCTTAGAGTTGTATTAAACCCCAAGCCAATTCGTCCCCAATTAGCAGAAATCCCTGGAATTACCCCAGTATTTTTTATCTGAAATTAAGGCTAGAGTTATGTCATTCGCAAATTCCACTTTAAACGTGTAACTCACAAGCTTGGGATAATCTTAAATCTCTAGTTTAGGATAACTAGAGCATAACAGAAGATATTTGGGTTCAAGTTCTGCAAGCAAACATGTACATGCCTAACTACACTGTTGGCAGTCCAGCAATCATACTCTCAAGACTTCTTAGCAATCATACCCTGATTAATTCAAATACAGAATCATATGCAGACGCAATGCTTTCAATTAATTTAGAACTTAGATATGTTTAGACCCTGAAAAAATATACTGAATACAATACATCTATTTAAAAAAATTAAAAATTGATAAGCACTTTAAGAAATAAATTTTATAGTAGCATTAATATATATATATAGTGCTTCTGTGTTTATAACCACAGCAATGATAAATAATTTGTAGCTTAAAATTATGTAATTATTAGAATGCTGGTATAATACATATTTTTATTCACACAGCTAGATGAACAAGTATAGAGAAAGATTTATGAGTTCACTCACTTTCCCTTCCGTTAGAACTTACAGCTTTTGGTTATGTCCATTTTGGACAGAATTTGTATTAGAAATTTGCCACTAGAACGGGAAAACTTCCCTGCATCTAAAGAAGTCCATTGCCATGTACATTTACTAGCTGTTTATAAATTGTCCTTGCCAGAGAGAGTTTTGGGCATAAATCCAATGCAAAAATTGTAAACCTTTTTGCATGTGAATAAACTGTTTGACAACAAGAAGCAAACATTTCTCCCTAGTGATGGAAAAAAAAAGAAGTATGCAGAGTGTATGTGCTGGAAGTCAGCAAGATAACGTAAAAAGTAAATGCATTGCTTTCAGAACGCAAGTTCTGTACTCTGATCAGACATGACCTTTTCTTTTGCAAGAACAAGAGCAAGAGGCAATGCCCTTAACTTATATTCTATAATTTTATCCCACCTCCTTGCTTGTGGGCATGAGAAGGTTTTTTTAAAGACTAAAACAAAATGCTGGTAATTAAATTTGCTCTCCCATCTCTTCTCTTGTATGCCTCAGTAAAGCAAATTACTCTAGGAAAGATTTCACCAAAACATTTATTAAAGCATGAGAAGCACATCTTTCATTTAAACACTACACCAAGAAACACTACCAAGTAATACTTTTTTTTTTACACGGCCGAATTTCGTACTGAGCTATAGTACAGCAAATCCAGATAAACTCTGTTATGGATGCACACCAACAGCTGAGGAATTAGTTAAAATACTTATTTTAAATTTGTATGTGAAAAAACCCTTTCATTACCTACCTCTCTCCTGAGTGTAAAGTTCTGAACCTGGAAAAAAATTAAAAGAAATGTTATTTTCAAAGCTTACAGATTGACAGACAGTAACGGGAAACAGTAAAAATCCCCAACAACCCCCAAACAAACCAGAAACACATGTACCCACCCAGATGTTTAGTTATCAAACTTACACTGCAAGAAAAACACCAGAAGAGCAAGATACATCTCGTTCCTGAAGAACAGACACTTAATTCAAAAATAAAACAATATTCATCATCAGAGGTGATGCCGCCAGGTACAAAATTCTGCTGTTGTTTTATGGAAACAGATAAAATTTTGCCATTAAAATTTGTAAGTTTTCCCAGGTCTTCAACAGAAGCTGGCTAGATCAAGTAATCGTTCCCATTACTGGAAACTGGAAATGGCAAACAATGAGAATCTATCTGCTGCTCACAGGCAGATTACTGTTCAGGAAGTGACTGGACTTTTCCTGAGGGCGCCACCAAATGCATTTGCTTTGTTTAATTTCTTAAGGTGTATTAAAAAAACAAGAAGTTCCAATGACATTTATCCTGCAGTTCCTGTCAATATGGGTATTTTTAAGTCACGATTAACCATTTACAAACAAAAATTACCTTCGTTATTTGGCCTCAGCAGATCCTTGAGCAAATATTTCCCTTCATCCTGACATGGAGAACTCTTTCAGAGAATACACATACAGAATTACTCATTCTTCCCTTTTACCTCCATTTCTAGGTCTTTCATCTTTGCTGTGGCAAAGAACAGCTTTATTGTAGGGTGCACAATAAATCCAAATTATCTCAGAAACCATAGCTACTGTTGTGTTAGACTAGAATATTGACAGGCAGATCTCTCATACTACTATCATATATCAAAAACATGGAACTCCACAAGATTTTATTTTTTGAAGTTAGGACAGTCCACAACATACACAATCATCAAACTTAAGCCCCATAAGAAAAGAACAGGTTGGAGTTTCATTTCTCAGGAGAAATCTGAAGCAGCACTGGCACAATCTGAAATACACTGAAGCAAGAGTTAAATCTGCTAGTAGCTTGACACTGCTTGAATTCAGGCATCCCTGAGAGGTCTGCTGACCTCTTCTGCATTGTTTAATTTTTTGCAATGGTATAAGTAGCCTGACAGTATGACAGCCAACCTGAAATCAGGGATGATTAATTCTGCATCCAAAACACTGAAAGCAGAAATTGAGCAAATGTGATCAGAGGAGGAAGAAAAGTTGCAAAACATTCTACTTCAGCATTTTGCCCTCAATTTCCACTGGTATAATAAATGTCCCTGAGATACAGTAAGGAACCCATGTAAAATTCAGAACACTTGAATTACTCAACTTCCTTCAATGAAATGGAGGGGGTTTTCTGATTATGGATGAAAGCCTAAAGAAAGTACAAAGCCTAAAGAAAGCCTAAACACAAGCAAATCAGTAGCCATCAGCTTTGATTAGATGGAATATTTCTGAAGGAGAGTAGCTGTGAAGAAAGTAAAATGCAATCATTATCCATAATCTCATTACCACGACCAGTTTCTTGATATTCAAATGGGGAGAGGATGGCAGAGATGGGCAGAACAAGGAAAGCAAGAGGACTACAGAGATACTGTCCTGTCCCCATCTCTCCTCTTCTACTTTTCTTATTTTCATTTTTTGTATGAATGTGCTTTTAAACTTAAATAACCTGACAACGCAGAAGTGGCAGATTAAAGCACCAATTTCATTTTTCCAGAAAAAATTTACACTGTAACTTTTAGGAGTTCAATGTTCAGTACCTTTCAGTTGTTCACAGTATTCCTTTCTTGGTTTATCAGTCCACTTTTAAGTCAGACTTAAGTTATTCCACTTGAGCCTTAAGTCAGTCTATAGGCTTGATAAAGTGAGTTGAAATCATGCCCTTCAAAAAGTGTTTCTCAAGTTGTGGGTCCCACAACTCCTTAAGCAGTGATTTAGTTATTCTTGAAAATCAAGTGCTCAACTCTTAATCCCTTAGGTTCTTTCCTTTGTAGACAGAGTCAATGCTTTCCTTTACTTCCAGCGACATTTTCCAGGCTTGTTAAAACACTGCTTAAAACAATACTAAATACATTCACAAAAGCCTATAAATGAGACATACAGTTCTCATAAGCTTCACTGTTTATATGAAACCCCCTTTTTTTTTCTCCTGGGGTCAATGAAAACTGTATTTTTTTTCCCCAAAACAATAGTTTAAAGCCATAAATGTACTTTAATGCTTGTATTACACACATAAGCATGGTATTTTGCAAAAGGAAACAGGAGGGAAACACTCTTCTGTTTAACAATGTATCGGCAATATGAACAAGCATCTATCTAGCTGTTTTGCAGGGAGGGAGTACAGAATGGCACAATAGTCATGTCAGTTAATGACTAAGAAGTAAGCTGGTTGACTAGCAATAGCATTTGTTCTGCTTAATCCAGTCTGTTTGAAATACACCACCAACAAAAGACTGATGGTTTGGCTAGTTGCCAACAATGGTCTCCAGAGCCAGGTAAAGGAAAAGAGGAGGAGGACACATGGCAGGTGGAGAACAAAGGTAGATCAACTTTTGCTATTGATAATAAAAAATAGGAAGGAAGGAGATTTCCCCCTTCCCCCTTTCCCCATAAAAGAATTCAGCAGGACCTACAAAGCTCAGCAAAACCACACCAGCCTTTCCCACGGGGGGCAAAGGCTCTCCTCTGAGCCATAGCAAAGAAAGGAGAAAGTGAATGTGGGCCAATATCCTTCAGAGTGAGCCAATATGGTTGAGTTCAGAACCAGGCTAGTTTCAGATGGAGGAGGAAAGGCCAGCTTTTAGGATGAACTAGGTCAGGAGTAAGGTTTAATGGTGCCAAAACCTGAGGCTGTTGTGAGATGTCACTCCCAAGTGAAGTATGTTCCATAAGATCTCACAGGCTGATTAGACTGTCATATTCTTGATAAGCCCTCAACATTGCCCTGGAGAGGAAAATCTAACTGATATTGACCAAAATCCAAGAAGTAAATTCAACTGCAGGAATTTAAGCCAAACTATCATGGAAACTGGGAGAAAAGCATTTCAAATGCAAAAGAATGGCTTGAGACCATCTTCCATTGTTAAACCAGAAATCAGATTGACTTAAAGAATTTAAATTTAAAAGTACCTGTGTCAGTAGTACGGCTGCATATTTCCCTAACAGGCTTCTTATTGTAATCTCTCAAGATAATGTTTTACGTAATAATTATGTAATAATATGTAAGATCAAAGTTATTCTAATATATATCATATAAAGAACTCTATTCAGTCCCTATTATATTTGTGGGAAAAGTAGGATTGACCTCAAAATTGCAACACACCTTCTGAACCAGACAGAATAGTCACTATAATATCTGATGCAATGCCCTTTGAAAGCTACGGGAATCATTACATTTAATCTACTGCCCAATGAATTGGATCCTTAAACATTAAAGCTGTGCTCATCTAGGAATTCATGATCCCTGTTTCTGCTGGCTGGGTCCCCTGCTACTTGTTTACATACGACATTTCCTAACAACCATCAGCTCTGTCATCTGAACAGAGCTTTGCCTAAAATCAGAGGCAAAGCCTGTTTTCCTAATCAAGGGCAAAATGCTGAATAAGATTTTAGAATTTTTCCCTCTGCAATTACAATGTTTTCAGCCAGTCCCTTATGACAGGAAAGGAAACTAGGAGTTCACACCACATTTCAGCTATTTTCATTTGCTCTCCATCTGGCTAGCATGACAGTAAAGAGCACACCGCAGTGCCGGTCTTTAGGACTGACATCTTACTTCCTCACAGACCAGACGCTGATCCCAGCAAATCTTCTGGGGCCCCTAAACTTTGTCTCCTGGTCTCAAATGCCCATTCCTGATGGGAGTTTCACTTTCTTCAGAAAAGATAAGTGTCTACATGTGTTGCCTTCAAGTTCTATCTTACTGATTTACTGACAAATTATTTATCTTAACACAATATTCTGGGGTCATCAAATCTTGTCCCTGATAATGGAGGCTCCACATAATTTCTTGTATAAATTCACTGATTTTAAAAACAGTTAATTGCTATAGAAGTGTATCTACAAATGTTTGGGATTGTCTACATTTTATTTAAAAATTTATAAAAATCCAGAGATCTGTGTCCATCTATACTGAAGTCAACACAAGCTTTCCAGTAACTAAATCAAAAATAGAAAAGCAGTTCTGATTTCTAATCCCCCAATCCCTGATGCATATAATCATTTAATCATTTTGGTTCCTTATGACTGTGAACTATTTTGCTTAATTATCACTTCCTGTTTCAGTATACTCATAGATAACAGAATTATAACAAACGTTGCTGTTTTCACAAGTCTAGACAAATCCCTGGTGAACTGTGAAAGAGCTGAGTTTTTTCTACATATATTCTCTTGAATGTGGGGCATTTGCATCATTTGTCTTTATTTTAAAAGGGTCTCTTTATACCTCTCTAGAGAAGAATAAAAAACCAATTTTATTCCTGGATTTGACTATTTGCAAAGAACATTAAAGAAATGAACATGTTTTTTTCGGAAGTTCTACACTCTACAGAAACTCCAGATTGCCGGAAGTTTGTGCTTCTCGGAATAAATTGCATTTAACAATGGCACCCTCTACTGGGAGATGACCACTACAGCGAAGCACACTGTAGTTCCCTCACTCCTCTCTTTCGCGATCAAACCTATGATTACTGATATCCAACACCTCCTCCAAATGGCAATATAATTCAGATCTCGAAAAGTTCCTGATTAGAAAGCTGATAACGACAGAATATCACTGAGGCTTTCACGCTGAAATTTTTCTTTTGAATACAACAGGAGCTAATTATTACTATTTGGCTTTACGCTTCCTTGCCAATATGGTGCAACATTGAAAAGAAAACTAGGAATCGGAAGTCTTGACTTGTATTTCATGTAGCACACACTTCCATGTACCTTAGAAATTCCTTCTTTCAGAGGTGTGAAATCTATTTGTTGGTTTACATTATGATCATGGTCTCTGATACCACCTCTCAAACTTTCTCTGTTCCAGTAGTGTGCATAAGTGACTGATTCTACACCTTGGGGACATTTTTAACTGCTGTCTTCTACCAGGTTAACAAGTTCCTCAGTTTAGTTACAGACATCACCGACTGTGTCACTATCACACAGTGTGCTTATCTGGAAACATACCAGAATTTGCACTTGTTTTGCTTAACATCCAGTATTTCTGGATGCAGCAGAAAAACAGCCTCAAGCTCTGCAATAATATTCATCACAGAGTATGGACAGTGCCAGAGAAAAGGTCACAACCTTCTGGCTGGAGAGGGAATTAATTCTGGAAACATTTTTCCTTCTCTGTACATTCCCATTTTTTTTATTGCTTGGTGATACTCCAACGATTATACCACATCAGTTTCATAAGTCAAATTCAGTTGGTAATCACTCTACAAGCTGATCCAAGTTGACAGAAGATCTTTCAAGAGACTTTACACAAACCAAGAGGAAGAATTTATCTGCTTCCTGATCTGCAGCAGGTGTCCACAAACAGCCATTGCTGCTACTCATATAACTACTGGTTAGGATGCACAAGGATGCAGATACCCCTCAGAGTACACAAACAGAAGTTTGAAAAGGGCTGAAAAACAAACATAGTCCTGACAGGTGTATGGTTTTTTCCAACACTTTTTTCATTCAGTATGTTAAGTATTCAAAGTAAAAAAAAAGACCTTAATTTTTATCAGAGGTTAAGAAGCAGAAAAAAGTTAAAATTACCTCTATGAGTTTGTAAAGAAGGCTGACTAAGTATTCTATATTTTTCAACCTATAGTATTCTTATAGCAAATCCTGAACACATTTGTCTGGAACACTTTTCAGACAGTGATGTCAGAATTTATCCTAAGAGAAATGCATTACTACAGTTTTCGGTGTCTCATGAAAAGTTTTTTTCTTTCTTTTTCCTTTTTTTGGGGGGGAGGGGGGAAGGAGAGGAGTCAGAAGGAGGACATACCATTTTAACATATTTCATCTTTGGGGTATTTGGGAGCTGCTAGATTAATCAAATTGGGTATGCAAAAGTTCCTTTCACCTGTTGACATGTTCCTTGCAAATTGCAGTTCATTGAAAACCATTCACTACATTAAAATTCTCACCAGAACCTGAGGATCACTGCAAGAAATTTAAAGATATCTTAACTATGCATATAGAAAAGATCCTTTCCTCTTCTACTCTTACATGTCCTCTAGTAGTAGTTAAAGACCAAGTAGTTAAAATAAACAGCAGACTTGCCTCCACAGCCATTTTGAGTAGGAGTATAAAATTTGGTATTCTGTGATGATCTAGCTATATCAGTAAAACCCTTTTGCAGACAAAACAGAACTGTTTAATTTAATTCATCACCAGACATAACTGTCAGTATATGGTGATTTCTAGCAAACCTTCTGCAGACTTCTACTGTAGCAGACGCCCTTCCAGAATGGAAGACCTCTCAGGATGAGAAACTGGGACTGGGAAAAACTTCAGTAATTCTGCTGAAACATGCAAATTTCCCTGGAAGCTTATAATAGGACAAATACAGTGTGAAGCCTTCACAGACTTACTACAGAATGCTATCTCACACTGTTTTCATTCTCAAGTCAAAGAATTGACCTTGTGAGTGAAAGCTCAGTTTGGCTTTTATTCTTGTCCACCTGCTTGCTTGAAGCAGCATATTGTCACAGCACAATCATCTCCCTTTCAGGCTTTTTAACTTACTTGTTTTGCCTGGGTCATTTCTGTTCATTACTCTTTGCTAAATTTATTCATTTCTTCTTACATGTACAACCACATTAACTCCAGGCAGGAAGTTTGTAAATCTAGTAAAAAGGGAACTGCAAGCTTGCACAATATCTTACTGATGCTGTAACACTCTACATATACATGCTGAACAAATCAACATCATATTATTCCAAAGTCAATGGCCAACTCTGCCAGAAAAACAATCAACATGGAAGTAAACTTCATTTACTACTATCCAGGACACTCTTTAAGAGACTAATGAGCTAGTTAGCATTCGAAGTTAAAGTCAATATTCAAAACCTCACAGAAATGTAATGCCAAGGGCTAGTTTTGTCTTTTTTCCCTGTTTCATATTGACACTATGGCCAACTGGATGCCATATGGACAATATGGATGCTGTTCTCCTTGCTAAAGGGCAAAATAAAACAGTAACATTTTGTCTCAGAGTAATACTACAGGATTTAATGAAGCTCATTCTCTTAATTTTGGGACACTTCCAGTGCATGTTGTAGAAAAATACTGCCTTAAAGCCTTTTACAAAGCTGCCATAAAGATGTTATCCACCTTCAGATCTGTTGAATACTCATCACAATTATATCCACATAAACCAGCAGAAATTAAAAGCATTATTTCAAGAGCAGTGCTTGAGAATAATAATGCATTATTGGCACGCACAGCTCCCATGAGTACACACAGTCTGTTAGATTATACTTTAACAAAATTCCAGTATATCCAGCCCTTCCTTGCCCTATAGGACTGAGTAGTCAAGTAATTTTTTCTAGAAGCTTCTTTATATCAACCTAACTTAATCATTTACATTATGAACTTCATCTGAAGTCTCATTTTCTAACCAGTACACATTATTACTCCCCTAGTGGTTACCTAGCAATTTCAGTCTGGATTTCATACAAACTTTGTCAGTAAACCTCAGCTACCAAATCCTTTTGTAACGGTTCAAAAATCTTTTTACATAGGAAGTGTCTCTACCAATGCTCTGCAAAGCAATTATAAAAGTTGAACAGATATTTGAGCAGATGAAACAGCTAGGCCCAAGTATTGGACAGTTAAATGAAATGCACTTCTTCCTCATAATCATACACATATAATTGAGATGGATGGGACGTGTCAAAGAAAACATATTCCCTCCTATTTCAGACCCTAAACTCCAATTTCAAGGAAAACAAAACAAACAAAACCAAACTCAAAACAAACACTGAGGACACATGCACTGAACTACACGACCTCCACCCAAGGGAAGAGAGAGCGCAGGGTTGCTCAGCAGAGTCCAAACCAGCCAAAAAAAGCACAAGCTCTTCTGGAAGAGGCTCTCCTCACTTCCTAGATAGAGACCAGCGCTTTGAACAAGCACTTGTTCTTCCCTAGATACCCAGGCCACGCATCCTGAGGGAACCAAGCCAGCTCTCTGCACGCATGCCATTTAGAGCTGCTGTACACGAGAGAGATCCTGGTGGCAGCCAAACTGTTCTTTTTTAAAAGGCACAGATAAATTCACAGCTCGCGATAACTATTCGCCATCACCCACACCCAAAATGAATCGGCTTCTCGCAAAAAGAAAAGCGTTCGCTTCCCTGTGAGCAACATCAGCCAGCCCCTCAGTGGCTTCACAGAGCAGGAGGAGTGAGAGACCGCGTACTCTCCACAGGCCGCCGTCGGCTGTGTCTGAGGCAGCCGGCTGCCCGCAGACCCTCCCGCCTTCACACACCGGGCCGGGCCCAGCCGCCCTGCCTGCACCACAGGGGCCAGGAGGGCGGCCCAGCCCTCCTCGCCTCAGGGGAAAGGAGGGCGGCCCAGCTCTCCTCACCTCCCGCAAGCACAAGGAGAGGCAGAGTACCGCCAAATCGCTTCGCGCCACAGCCCTTAACGGGCTCCCGCCGGCCGCCGCCGCCTCCTCCTCCTGACAGGAGGGCGAGACAGCGGGCTCCTTCGCGGCTTTCGGGACACCTCTCCGCCTCCATCACCCGGCTGCGAGCGTCTTAAGGGCTTTTTTTTGTGGTTTTTCTGACAAAGACCAGGGTCCCATAACAGGAAAGCCCACAAGCGCTCCCAGTTCTTCTCGTGACAGCTGCATTTTTAAAGATGCTTCCTGCCAGCTGCAAAAAAAAATAGGCCACTCTTGTGGTTAGCTGTCAGCACTTCCACATAAGAAACATTTGTGAGGGCAGGGTGGACGTTGTCTTAAAAGAAATTAGAGGGGGAAAAAACCGAGGAAAGAAGTTGCGCACAAAATTCTGTGAGGAAACTACCATGCTGCAACGCACCAGGCTTTCAGAGGGATTTTGTATTACAGAGGAGCGGACAGACTCTGTAGGGCCTCGTCTTGTTACCTTCAGAAAGCAGAGACAAAGAAATAAGAAATAAGGCAAGGATTACAACAAAACTTTTAAGGCATTCTCATTCTGTAGAAGTAGTTACTTCTTCACACACAACAGGGCCTAGGGTGCTTTGGATGGCAATGCCCATATATAGCTAAAGATTACATTTACTTTGCCCGGAGGATGGCAAATAAAGAACATCTACTTACTGTAATCGTGTAGCTCTGTATTACTGATTAGATAATCAAATTAGTCATCAAATTTTTTTCCGCAGTGGTGTTGAACTCAAGTTTGTGATGAGATTTGTACCTTCTAGTACAAGATCTCATTTCCTCACAGCTTAGTATTTGAAGTTTGACCAAAGTATTTCCCTAACAAGCTGGCTAGCTATAAATATTAGCATCTTAAAACTTCTATAGATTTGATGCTTTTTTTTTTTTGACAATTTTTTTTTTAATTATATTGCTGCTAAAAAAACCACTAGCACATACTACCTTAGTCTCAGCCATACAATCACTTGCATTATCTCTAGCAACTGTGTGACTGTTTGATATGAATCAGTGAACTCATTCCCTTATAAGAACAGTGCTAGAAAAATTATATACAGTCTTGTATACTGCATGGCAGCATGGTTCTACCACACAGCTCCCTCACATGGAAAACTGCTGATTTGGTCAGCTACATCTTAGAACAACTCTATGTAACATTCAACTGTATCCTGAACTGCTGTTCATCACTCCGCAGCTTTTGCTGCTGCTCACTGGTCTGTCTGCCATAGGCTAAACAAAAGTGAAATATGACAAAAGTCTTTACACAAACATCAGTGAAGATCAGCACTAGGACTTCCTCAACCCGTAGAGCCACTCCTCAAAGATCTCATTAATGTAACTCCACCAGCCGTCTTGCGCAGTATCAAGAAAATGTTTTTTCTCACAGTTCTGCTGTTTTCCTACCGTAAGCCAAGGACATACTTCTTACATATTACAAATCTTCTAAACAAGAACCATTGTTTCTTGTCTGAAAGCTTTCTTTTCTTCTCTTAGTTCAAATGTCTCAGAAGATTCAGAAAACTACTGCAAATGGCAAAGGTAGGTTCTCTCTTTTTTTGCTTTTAGGATATGTGCTGAAATAAACTGTTAACAAAAAAATGGGGGAGGGATTTAAAAATGTCCAAAACCTTCATGTAAAATTAAATCTGTCACCCCTGTCTGTGCAGTGAGGCAGTTTACAAGTTGCTATACAAAGTTAACTATCTCTTTGTTGACATGTATGTACAGTCAAAATTGCTTTAAGTTGTTAAAACTTTTTCTCCTCTAGAAGTGTCATAACTTATATTAGTCATGACTAGTTTATTACCATTTTCTATGAAAAGACCTTACAAGTTTTTATTACAAATTTATTTGTAAAATATCACAAAAGCAAACTGATTCGATGGACCATCAAGGCTCCTGCTGCTACTATTCAAAAGTTCAATCTACTTACACAAGGTTAATTCTACCTGTTCACAGCCACAAATAAAATACTGTTTTTACTTTCAGATTCACATACTACCTCTCAGCTAGCATATAAGGTTACTTTCTCCTACAATTAATGTCCCATAATATTTATATTCTATACTTCTATTATTTTAATTGCTGCTATAGTTCAAAAGTTTTTTTCTTAGTTCATCTGGATATATCTGTTGGCTTTGTGTGTATATGCTCTCTTTTGTATGAAGACATGCATTTTTCATCAAGTGTTTCAAGCTGCATAGTGATTTTGAAAAATATAAAGTTGTGTTGCCCACTACTGGAGGTGGAAAAAAAATGTAAGCCCCTATTTCAACAGAAATAGGTATAGCCTGGTCCTCAACGTATTTTGGGAAAAATCTGAGAGTTTCTTGGATGATAGGTGCAGTGAATTCACTCAGAAGTTTCTTCTTTCCAGAGATGCTGTCCAATCCCAGGCTCATACCTGTTCAAGGGACTTTGAATGTAGTGATGAACCAGAACGTGAGCCTCTCCTGCCACTCAGACTCTGGAACTCCACCTGTCAGATACACATTGTTTAAACACAGTCAGAAGATATCCACTTTAAATAGGCCAGACTTGACCCCCGGTTTGTTTAACTTGACTATCAACTCTGCCAGTGACATGGGTGAATACAAATGCAAAGCCGAGAATAACATCTCCAGTGGCGGAAAATACAGCAAAAGTCTCAACTTCACCCTTAAAGGTATGTCTTGCTGTATACCTTCTCAACATTTTATTTCAGGGGCATATAGCCGTGTCCGATGCAATGTATCTGCAGCAGCAGGAGTCAGGGTTTTGTTTGCAGCAGATACTGTTTTGGATTGCATTGTGTGCCTGCCTCGATCGTGGAGCTGAACTTTACTGCAAATGGCTATTATTTCCTTAGGAGTCGGCAGTGCTATTCTGATCCGGCTCACTGAGCCCTCCATCCTTGATGCCTGTCTCATTTGCCAATGTTGCCGCTTAACTCCGAGTCTTGCTTTGGAGCTTGTCCTTTACTCAGTGATGCAGACTTTTCAGTCTTCTTTTTACAGAGCCAATTTCCAAACCAGTGCTGAGCTCACCCACCTCTCAAGCAAAGGAAGGCCAGAATGTGACCCTGTCTTGTCTCTCGGAAAATGGCTCTCTTCCTATCACATACATGTTCTTCAAAGGAAGACAAAGCATTTCTCCCCCAGTGAAGATGCAGAAGAGGGAAGCAGCTGTGATTTTTCTATTTATTAATTCCTCTAGTGACTTTGGAACCTATAAATGCAGAGCTGAAAATAGCTTTCGCAATAATACAAAATACAGCAACAGTTTCAACTTTACATTAGCAGGTATGCATGTGTGAAACATTTTACCACTGTCGATAAACAGGGACCACACAAAATTCAGAATGTTGTAACAATGCAAGTTTTTTAGCCAGAAATTTTGTTCATGCAATGTAATGTTCAAAATATAATTTTTTACAATAAAAAAATATTTTTTTTAAATTAATGGTAAAAGATAGAATTCCATGCAGCCTAGGCAGTAGTAGAAGTTCAAGTGACCATGAAGGATGACTGTAAAAGATTGACTTTTGCAAGACACCCCTGGTCCACCTTGCTCCACCTTGGGGAGAGTCTGGTTCCATTTTTCTCTCTGGCCCTATGAAAGAGTCTACTGGCACCAGCAAGCTCCCTTCCTTCTTCTGTGGCAGTGTGCACTTGGGACTCTCCTGAGTAGTTACGTTAACCACAGTTAATCCAAAAGCTGAAAGAAATGCAAAGTCTTGTTTTTAATTTACAGAAAATACTTATGAAACAACATTTCATTGCATAAACACCTTTTTTTTTTTCTTTTTGGCAGAAGAGAGAAGCCATTCTCAACCTTTGATCATTTCTCTTGTGCTGATCTTGCTGCTATTCATAATAGGATTTGCTCTGGCAATTCCATTTTTCGTAATTCCTTCATATAAAGCAAGTGAGTTATTTGAATGTCTGTTTCATTTTCCAGAGGTGCTCATTTATGTTGTAACATGATATTTACACACTAAAAGGTATTGGCAAGTAGAGTTAAGCACTTGGTATTTTAGGATGTTGTCAAGTGTCCTCTTAACCAGCACAGGCAACTTAACAAGACACTAACAAAGCAAAATCTCAGAGCTGTATTTTAGATGGCAGGTCTGCGATGGGGGAAGCAAAGCAACATCTAATTTAATACACATATATGTTGGAAGGAATTGGACCTCACAGTTCTTAGTAAAGAAAGGAAATTCTGTTAAAAATACCCTTGGTTAAGGAGTAATTTTTACCACAAAAATAACATTTTATGAGATCTCCAAGAATTCAAAAAATATCATGGAGCTGTTTATTTCCCTCTAAGAAAAACTGATATATGTATACAGGTATATGTTTGTTTTTCTTTTACAATTTGCAGGAAAATTTAAGTCTACTAGGTCCTCAACTGGCTTTACTTCAACAACGAATGCAGAAGAGCCTCAAGACTACGTCATATACACAGAGATTGGTAAGTTCATGTTACTCCCCATGCAGTCATGAAACTTACTTGTGGGAGTTTAGTTGAAGAATGCTATTATACTATTTGTAGCTATTATGTGCAAATTTCTTCAGGTACTGCAAAAGCAGCAGAAGGGGACACCTACTGTCACTCAGTGAGCTACTACTACTACTGACTGTGCCTGGCAGAGGCATTATTTGAAGTCCCTCAGGGTCCATATTTGGCACTACCTGTCAGCCATGCAGCCAACACTGCAACCAGTTAAATTAATTGAAGTTCTATAAAAAAATCTACTGTAAACAGAAGTAAAATGAAGAACTGCATTTGGTAACTCATGGTGAGGATTGAAGTAGCCATTACAAAGGAAAACAAAATTAAAAGACAGTTAAGTAGATCAGAGGTGCCATGCCCATTTACTAAGAGACAAAAGTTGGCTATATGCATGTTGTAGAACAATAAAACTTACGTAGCTCCTGTATCTGTTCAAGATTGTTCAGTAGAGAGTTCTTTATTCCATGTTTCTTAACTTTGACAAGTCTCAAAGTCAGTTCAAACTGAAATTATGAGCAAAGCAACTGACCTAAGTTAAGACATTGTACAACTTCAATTGCAGAAAATACACAATAATGAAGACATCACATGAAAGCCAAGATGCTATTATCTTGTAATTTGCCTTATACATGAATGTCAGTATTTTCAAGCAAAAAAGAAACCTCCGAAACAAACCAACAGCAAAGGTGTTATGTTTCCTGTTTCTAAATATCAAAAGGGGAGTAATTATCTCCGAACAAATCTGCCTTCCTGTTCACGTAGCAGGCAGGTAGAATCCTGGCTGCTCTGCTGTCTTAGCTCGGTGCTCTGTGCAGCTGCTCATGCCAGATATCAATCAGCACTCTACCCACATAGCCTGCAAGGACAGTGACAATACCTCTGATAAGGCCCACGAACACTACAGAAAGCATATATTCAATATGGAATCTCGCTGCTTTGTTTCAAGATTATTAAAAAAAAAAAAAACCAAACCAAAAACCCCACCTGGTCAGCCTCTTGTCATTGAGTTAACTGCTGTTCATCATCTTTAATACAGAGCCTGTTAAACGAGAAGAAGAGTATGTCAACTTTTCTGTTATTAGAAGAGAAGATGAAAAAGGTGAAAACATCAAGCTATAATATTGGAACATCTGATGTGCGCAAATATGTTTTGGGGGGATTTTGCTGGGGGGGGGAGGCAGGGTTTAGATAGTAGCAGTTACATACCGAAAGTGCTTGCTTACTACAGAGAAATTAAAATAACTTTAAGACTTAATTTTGAGGGGAAAAAAGCACACAAAAAAACCCAAGTAAAAAGCCTATCACCATCCTATGATCCAAAAATTCAACGGCCTCATTATGAAACCACGCAGGAGATGTTATTAGTGACCAAGTTGCTGATGGTATATTAATTCTTCTGTTGTGCCTCTGTACCGAAAAAAGGAATTGTGAATTATGTTATTCTGCCTTTTAGCAGAGAAGGCAGCATGTGCTACAGTCTATTCAAAGGTCTTCATCAGACATTGAGTACAAGGTAAGATCTCGTGATTAACTTAATCACATATTTTTAAAGAAACTTTCCATCCTCAGATGTCTTAAATACCACCAAGTCTGCACAGACATGATGTTTAGATAGTAGATTCCTGGCCTAATTATTTTGTGGACAGACAATATAGCTCATTCTTTACTAGCAAGCAAAACTCCCAAGTCATAATCTCTAAAGACTTCAATTCAAAAGAAAAAGCAGAACAGATAAAAACTGTAATTAACAAAGACTCCAATAACCATCCCATTAGACAAACAGCAGCTTATTCCCCAAATAGCACCATAAAACCCAAAATGAAACAAAACAATGCAATCACTGTCAGGTAAGATCCTACAGGACGCAATATAAAGTCTGGCGTTATGTGCGTCTGATTAATAAACAGAAAGGAATAAATGATGGAAAGCTTTCACCCAGACCCAAGTTCCTGTACATTTAACAACTCTCCTGAAGTAAAAACTGGATTGTATGCAAACATAATATAACCAAAAGGCTTTAGTCAAGTATTAAAAAAAAAATATAAAAAAACCCCAACTGTGTTGTCCTCTTAGGCACATACTAGAGGATCCATATTTGGCCTCTGTACCTGCTATCTGCTGTTACCTAGCAGCAAGGATGGCTGTTTCTCAGTTCAACATTACTTCAGCTCTCAGAGTAGGGATAGGATGCTAAAATTAATTTTTGGGACAGTTAACTCCAAAACAAATTCTCCATCCTGCTACAGGCCGTTTCTTAGATGTTTCTGGGTTCTTTTAATGTCATTCCATAGCCCGCTTATGTAGAATTCCACAAGTTCAGTAAGTCATGCAGTCACACTATGCTAACCTTGCATTATATCTAGCATTACACTATGCAGCAATTAATATTATTGTTACAAATAATCCATACATAGTTAAATAAGCACCATGTTAACAGAAGACATTTTTAAGGCAAGTTCTTGTGTTTCATGACACTGATGACTATCTGTGGCTGCATGCCTTGTTGCATACACCTTAAAGCACTTTAATACAGTGACTTAACAAGCTGTACACGCATAGTAAGTCTACAGAAGATCAGAATCAATTTCATATCAATGCAAACTCCTGTATCTGACTGATTCTGACTACAACACTTGGGCACAGCATAAATATCGTCACACATTAGCCTTTTTCCACCATTTTCTATGTACAGCCATTTTTTGTCCACAAAAATGCTTGTCAAAAACTACAATTTATTTCTATTTCATCTGTTACTCTTGATAATGTATTTCTGATTTTTATGTTTATCAAGTGCAAGATGAAGTAGCTTAAATGTTGAAGAACTGAGGCCATGTGATTAACATACATTCCTATAAACAGTACAAAAATACTGATGTTATTAAAAATTTAAGATTTTAAAGTCTTTTATATAAAATACCATTTTGCAGCAGAGACCATAATTGCATCAGCAATACACAGATGAAAGATGAATTTTTAGGCTAGGATGGAGTATTTTCAATTAGATAGTAAAACTGAAGACATGAAAAAGAATACGGTTAGCCCTGCTAACAAGGGACAAGTTTGTCTCTTCCCTCTTTTCAAGGTAACCTGGAATACCTAGAAGGTCTAGATTTGACAGAAAACACATGCACCACCAAGTTTTAGCAGAACCATTTGCAGAGAAACCATTGAGTCCATGACACCGTAGAAGCAAGTTCAGGCACAGGTGTTTAAGAAATTCCTTTTATTCAATTAATTTAAGTTTACACATTTTTGGCTGATGTTACATACTTAGTTAAAAAGTCTTTCAGCCTAGAAATGTGCATCATTTCCTTCATGGTGGTGTCTCTGCTTCTCAGCTGGACCACTCCATTCTCTAGAGTGGCATCAGTTATCAAGACCATGAAGAGAACACTCATCTCATCGTACCTACAAAGAAAAGAGCACACCTGTTACTGCTTGTGGTGTACAAAAAACTCAGATAAGTTATGTACAAATGACCATAAACTGTAAATACTTATTTTTGCTATACTGCACTAAGTCCAGTGTGAAGACACCAGTTTTCTTGTTGCCATTCCTTGCTTTCCTGATTACATTTCTTTAAATTATTTAGTTACTTCAGTACATAAGAATGTTATTTGCTGACCTATTACAAGAGTATTTTTGTAGAAGTGGAATATATCTTTCTTCTGTTATTTAATAGCCAGACTCACTTTGAAGACTACTGCACAGAACAAATAGTCGTATTTATTTTCTCTCGGGAAAAAATACTCATCACTATGCTCAAGATCTGCTGACATGAGCAGCAATATGCTCAAAATAGTACTTAAGAATGAAACAGAACCAGTCCAGACGCAAAAATGGGGGATGAGGGTGGGAAACAGTTCTACAAGCTTATGACTCATCTTATGAAATGTATTTTCAATAGGAGTCTCTGAAAGGCATTTCACAGTTCCAGAGAAACAACAATAACATGTGAAAGGCTTATACTTCACTTAATTTTAAAAATGAACTATCTGAAATTGCTCTTTGTAATAAAGCTAACTGAATCCAAGTTTATAGTTTGGGATACATGCCTTCAGTCATGTGGTTACTGCACTCGATGACTTCTTACTGAAAACAGGCATATTTTCGCTAGTCCACAGAAAGTCATCTTTCACCTCCATAGTTTAATTTACAAAAGACTGTTTCTCCTTACTTTGTATAAAGCTGTTCCATAGATACTTGCATGGTTTCAAGATAACCCGGCCATACGGAAATTCTGTTTTCTGACAGTTCATTGAACAATCCTTGACAAACCTGTGTTTATTTAAAAACAAATGTTAAAAGACAGCCTTTGAGGGCTTGAAATCCTATACAATGAAACCACTAAAATTCTAGCATGTGTGGTATTAGCATTCCTAGCTGGTGTTAATTTTCTGGCTGAAATAATCTCAAAGTAGAAAGCAGCCTGGCAATTAAATCTCCATTTATATTTAAAAACATGCCAATGTAAGTTTCCCCCCTTCTGTGGGGACCAGCTTAATGACTGACTTAAAAACTTCTTAAAAATCGTTCTAAAGATGTGACCCATGTGTTAAGATGATTCTGAAAGATCCAGAAGCTGAGAGGGCTTGTATTATTTATTTTCCTTAATTTTGCATGGAACAAGTTATCAACTCTAATAGTACTGAAAGCAGCATGTTAATGCAAGGCAGGCATCTACTACCCACTGTCTGCAGTGGTCTCCTTTGGCTACAACTCACAAGCTGCACAGCAGCACTGTGAAATATGTACAACCACTAATCTCTGAGAATCAAAGTAGCAGCATGATTCTCCCCAACATAAACAGTGTCTGAATTGTAACAGAAGGTTACATGGAGAGTCAGTGCTCAAAATTAAAATACTTTCTTACAACCTACCTGTCTCAGCTCTGTTGTTGGACCTTTTCCTACATCCAAGGCCACTTTAAGAGGTGCTAAGCAAGGATGAAGCTTAAGTACCTAATAATTTTACAAAAAGCAACAGATTACTAAATGCATTTGGTGTGAAATTCTAAACAGAACTAGGAAATATTAAATTTTTTTCACTGAAATTAAGGTTCTAAACATGCAAGAAATTTGTCATAGCACAATCCTGAGTTAAAAGCTGTATTTTATATAACTAGCACACATGCCGGCCAGATTAGCATGGCAGAAATTACTCCATTTTGGCCCAGAAAAGAGATGAAGTTTTGTTAGCAGAGCTCCATCGTCTTTATTGAAGCCAGAGTGATCAGAGACAGCCCAGCAGACAGTTACCATCCAGTCGACTGCCTGGTCTTAAAGACCAAACCACTGTTTGACTAACAAGTGCTCTCTGACGGCTAGTACTCTAGCTCCAGAAAACCAGGGTAAAGTGGGAATAATGATGGTCCTTGGGGAAATGCCCCACTACCACCCACGACCCACTTTTTCTACTCTTCTCAGCAACCTTCAAATGCTGCCAGAAGAGGCAAACTCCTCTTTCCCATGCACAGCAGCCACATTCCAGTTCCTCTTGACTCCTTCATCACTTGCATGGCAAGAGCCTACCTACTAATCAGAGAGAAAGAAGGTAAAACAGGAAAGGTGACCTCAGAATGAGAGAAAAATTGCTTATGTGGGTGAAAAGGACTGCAGAGGCAGTCCCATGGGGCCAGCCTATTGCTACCAGTGAGAGGCGTTCTGTCTGCACCTCTTGGGGGAGGGAACAGATGATAGCCATGTGGAAAAGGGAGGTATTTCCATGCTTGAATTTACCACATTGTCTGTGGGCTTTGTACTTTGACCTATCCCTACCTTCCATCATCCATCCTTCCCTACACTTTCTATAGAAAGTTACCTTTCTCTGTGAATTTTTCTTTTTTGTTAATGGGTTCTCAGCTAGCTGTAGAGAATCAAAGAGATATGCTAATACTCCTCGGTCCAGATTTCCGCTCACAGACAGAACATGAGGAATAACATTCTTCCTTCCATCCCGGCCCTGAAGAGAAAAAAAACCACAAAGGTGTACCTCAAAGACTGTCCCCAAAAGCCTTTTGTTTACTTTAAAAGTATAATGAGGCATTGAGCTCAAGCACCCTTATTACATTTAAAATACAATCAGACATATATTTTAAAAAGTTACCAGCAATCTTAAAAGCGTAAGAGTAACTAGGTAAGATTGTAACACTGGGGAAAGCAGAAGATCAGAGCAGGATGGGATTATTTTCTTGTCCTGCCTCTCTGATCATAAATTTAAACCTATGGCCAATATACTTGAAACTCTGCATTTTCTTTCAGAGGTTTCTAGATGACTTCCAAGAGACCACAAGGATCCGTCCCCACCAAAAAGCCCGCCATGCAAACCCAAAACAACTACATAACCCACAGTTTTGTAGGTTACATTACAGTCTTCTGCCTTCTGTATACAAATAAGCTGCAAAACCAGGAAAGACAGACAGGACTGTCATGAGGAGGAGAAGGTTGCAATTTGCTGGTAAAATACCAAGTTACGCTCCTTTTATCTGTTCAGCCTGACTTTTCAAACATTGCCATTCACTAGAAGTTTGTCCCTCTCCAATATATTCAGTGGAAAGGTTTCCCTCTAGCCCATTCCCCCTTCTGAGTGTGGCAACTTCTATAAAGCCATTTGCAGTGTTCATAGTCCATTAATCCACATGAACTTCTACATATATGGAATTGGACAAGCTACAGAAAGAAAAAACATTTACAGGTTCTTTTTGATGCAAACTTAACACTGCAAAACACAGACTTGACTTTGTCTTGACATCTACTCACAGATACAGGTAAAGGCTATGCAGCTGAAACAGCTGTCTTGTCAACATAGCTCATTTCTATTTTCAAAGAATTAACTCCTTGCAAAAGAACTCCAAAATGCGATTTTATCTGCTTTTGAAAACAAAGGTCTGACTGCAGACTATCAATTGTACTGCTTTTACAACAAGAGAATAAAAAGACAGTCACATGCTAAGCAAGTGGACCAGCAAAGAAACCATTTCTCTCACACCTTATCATCTTTATCAGAAAAAAATTTTAATACAGTAAACCTTACAAGTAATTTTGAGCTATCCCCTGGATACATCTGTAACAGTTCAGTATCACCAAGGTTCTTCAATGTTTCTATTGTTTCTGTCCCCCAAGGAAATCTGTAATGTAAATTAAATCCTCTTCTTCCTTCTTCATCCTGAAAGTCACTGCTGCTGAAGTTAGATGGGCCTACTGCAAACTGAAAATAAAAAGATATGAGATGATCACTACTGTACGTGCTGTATTAACTACAAAAAACAAGTCTGTAATGCAAACTGGTCTGTGATTTTCAGCAAAGGATTTTTATATATTACAGCCCAAAACTCTCTGTTGTTTTACAGCATTTTGATCTCAAGTCACTTACAGAGACAAAACATTTGCCATTCTGCAAGTCACATTATAAACTACTTAACAGGTTTGTCATAAACTGAAGTAGTTTTTTGGTTTCTCACGAGAAATATATGTATTTCAGTGACAAGAACAGGCTAGCAATATAACACCATAAGACCGACCAGGGTGTCTAATCCCCCCTTTCTCTAAGATATAAAGAAGCAGGCCAAGATTTCCCATGGCTACGCTGCCGTTACCTTTCTCCACCATTGGAGCCTCTGGCGTAACCAGTAATCGAGCCACTGTCCTGCAGTTCTGGGAGAACTAAACCATGTAAGCAAAGACGTGGTCCTTTCGCCTATTCTTTAAACAATAGCAAGGTCAGCAAGTTAACTCCTTCAAAAATAACAGGGAAAAAGCAAGAGACAGTATTCAAAAATAATCCAAAAGTGAAACAACCGCAAACACTTGACTTAAGTATGGAAAAGGATTAATCTCTTTATCACTCTACCTTGTAAGCTTTTTGTTGTGTTGTTCACTTTCTGGAATAGAGTGAAAGCATACTCCAATTTGAGCAAGGCCACAAGGCAGTCTTTTGTTCACCAATTCTATGCAGCTAACATATTGTGCCAAGGCACCTGTCGAAAGACAAACAGCTAATTTTAGTAGCCGCAGGAAAAAATGTTATTTTTTTAATTCTACTGAGCGCGTATGTAGCACATATGATACCCGTACTGTTTATATGTGGAGTCCCACTAGCGTTAATGTTTTGCAGAGATTAGCTCAGCAGTCTGTAGCCCGATTCCTCCGGGTACTTTGGCAACTGTGATTTTAATGTGCCTTTCCCCCAATTACAACGGAAAGCATCCGTCGGCGTTCACGCCGCTCAGGTCCCTGAAAACGACACAAACTCACAGCACGCAGATGAAACCTTCCCAGCGCGCTAACGCAACTGGAAAATTCCCTGAAGTGCTGCTGCTTCGCTCCCCGCAAGAAAAACGCGAGCAGGCTGTCCAGATCTCTCCGGAGAACAGCCTCACCCCTGCGCTGACGGACGAGGCACCTACCGGGCAGCAGGCTCTCACGAAGCGTCCCCGCGCTCCCTAGCACTTCTTCCAGAGACGGTCCGCCCGGCTCCTGGCTACAGTCCCTGCCCCGGAGGGCTTCGCGCACCGTCTCCGAATGCAGCAGCCGGAGACCCTGCCCGGCCCGCGGAGAACCGGCGGCGGGCGGGCCGTGGAGCGGGGCATCCACGGCGAACACCTGCTCCCGGAAAGCCAACGCCGAGTCCCACCACTGGGCCGCCAGGTTTCCCCGCAGCGCCACGCCCAGCGGCCCGAAGCCCGGGTGACAGCCGCTGAGGTAGGCGCGCCAGGGCAGCGCCGGCCGCGGCTCCGCGCCGCCCCGCAGGAAGTGCCGGCGCCAGCACACCTCCAGCAGCTCCTCCCCGCTCGCCGCCTCATCATCGCCGCCGGCCGCCGCAGCGTAGGGCCGCGCCAGGGATCCGGCTTCCACCTCCTCCGCGACCCGCGCGGCGAGCGGCCGCCGCCGCCTCAGCACAGACCGCCCCAGGGGAGCGCGGCCGCACCACCGACCCCCTTGGCGGCAGCCCAGCGCCATCTTCCTCGCCTCGCCTCCTCCCTCATGGCGAGAGGGGACGCGGCGGACACTGCGCATGCGCCACGCCCCGCGCGCGCAGGAAGCGGGGCTGGCGCGCGGCCTGCCAAGTACGAGCGGGAAAACGGTGGCCGCGCATGCGCGCTGGCACGCCGCGGCCTGGCGCTGCCGCCTTCCCCCCCCCCCCCCCGACTCCCCCGCCCCGCCATTTCTTTCTCCTCAGGGGCGGCCGCTCGTCTGCGGCCCGGGGCGGGACCCGCGGCCGCCGGTGTTCCGTGCCCTCCAGATTCCGGCCTTCGCGTGGCTGAGGCTGCACGTGTCAGGAGGTAGCGTCTGGCCTTCCCCTCCCGGACACGGCAGCCCGGAGCTCCCTCGGACGGGGCTGTGAGGAGGACCCTACCCTTTGCTGTCATTAGGAACACATTACAGCTGCACAGGGAGGATGTCTGTGGGAAAAGCCTGTACAGATCTCATCAGAGCAGCTCCACAAAGCTTTGTATGGTCTGAAGCAACATAAAAGCTTTCCAACCAGAAAGCAAGAGTTCGAGGTAACACGTCACTGCAGTACCTTCTGCTGAGAGGGCGAGCCAAGGCACCTCTGCTCCTCAACCCTGCTCAAGTTCGCAGCTGGCAGAGGAGCCCCACAGCTGAGCAGTGGAAATTTCCATCCGTGCTTCATCACGGTTTTGTACCAGTGCCAGAAGGTGGAGCTTAAGAGAGGAGGAACCATTCTGCAAGCTGGCTGCCACGTAAAATTAATGTATGTGAAGTCCTAATGAGTTGGAATAATCACAGCATTGGTCCTTTATTGCACAAATCCGACCCACAGGCCAGAAGGACCAACAGAGAATTGAAAAGACAACACCTTAGTAGGCACCTGCGCCAGCTGGAGGATTGTTGCTCCTAGGTGAAAAAGTACTGCTAGGTACAACTTTCTCAGGCAGATTTGCTATAAGCTCACTTCTACCAGAGCAGGTCTGATAACATTCTCAAAGCTAGGTAGTAGAGCTCTTTTTGCATCTTTTTATGTGCAAATGTTAAGAGTGCCCACCTTACACTTACTCCCACTCAGGGAACACTTCCCCTAGATGATGGTCATTTAGAAACACCCTTAGATAAAAAAATTCAAAGCCATGGTCCTGTTTTTCCAGAGTTGTGCCTTACTGCTTGAAAAAAATTAAAAAAGAAAAGCAACCTCAAAAATAGCACGCCAGTAACCCACATCGCACATCTAGAAGGAAAACAGAACTTCTGAAGCTTGAAGTTACTTCAGCTTCTGAAGGTAGCAGATTTGGTCACATAATTATACTTAAGTCCACCAAGAATTTACAACCTTGAAAAACCTGTATTGAAGAGTCACAAGGTGCATCTCTTCCCACAATTTCCTGATACAAGTTTCCAAAGCACACTCCCAACCCATAGGACTTGCAAACACCCATCTGGGTTTCACTTCAACCAATGTGGTTGGTGCTTATCTCCCATCTAAAGGGAGAAAGAGGTTGTTCTTTGCATAACTGTTAAAGACCACAGTCTGTTAATTTTAATTCACAAGCTAGAAGTTATACTAAAAGAGGTATATACAGAAAAAGTTTTTAAGAGGGAAACAGGCTTTCCATGCACTTCGTTTCAGGTAGCTGCACTAGAAACTAAGCAATTAACATGTCATTTCAAAGATAAATAATCATCTACTTCCTTGTCTTCAACACCGATGGCACTGGGCAAGGGGAATGTTGCAAAGCTGATTAAAGAGACTCTTTCCCACATTGCCAACTGCAGTCTTAGACTCAAGTGCAGCAGTATTTCAGGACTCCAGCTGAAGTTCTCATAGCAACAGCAAATGATCACAAAAGTACTGTCAAGTGATAGAACTCCACAGAAAAGGCTGCTGTTAAGAACATCATAAGCTGAGCCTGAGGAAAACAATCACCAGAGCTAAGCATGGACTAGCAAAAAGATCTAAAGTGTAAAAGAAATAGTCTGACTTGGGTTAAAAATAACCTAGACAGAATCTTGCCTTGATTCTTGCAGATTCAACCTTGAATACGTTAAGCTGGAGTAGTTAAGTAGTTAAACCTGAAACTAATCATTGTTACTGATAAACAAGTGAGAGGAAGGAACTGAAAAGTCAGTATTAACTGGAATTTTAATATACCATACTTGAAAGCATTAAGTACTTTAACCCCAGGATCAAGTATTATTCCAGCTACACTCATCAAGGAGTTGCTTTGCTCAGCAGATTACAGAGACATTTGCATGTACTACAAGTCTTGTAAAAAATCCATGAAGTACGTTCATGGATCAACAGCCCACTTCCCTCCCCCCACTTCCATAAAGAAATCACTGCTCAATACCAGTTTAAGTATAATTTGAAGTTTTAATACTAAGATCTTCCCATTTCTCTGAAGCTCATAGTAAGCCTGCATGCTAACTCACAAGGCCTGACAGCTGTAGATTACATTACACTCAAGCCTAGTCTGCACATATGCTCCTGTGAAGGCAACAGTTTCAGTGCTGCAAAAGCTTCCTACACTTGTAGCAGCTCACTAGCAACACCACTGCAGAGTTTTGGTTAGCAAGACTTCCAGCTACACCATTACTCCAGCAGATCTTTTCCAAAAACTGGCCCTACACTAGTGAGACAAGGAAGAGTACTGTTTCCAACAGTTACTTAGAAGCCAGCTTTAGTTTTCTTCCCCATCAAAGCAGAGCCTGCCATGCTAAGCAATCTAGCCCAATCAAGGCAAGGCTGGTTTTTGTATAAGCTTAAATGTTTAATCAGACACAGTTGAGAAACCTTTCTAGAATTTAATATAAAAACATTTGACATTCCATTAATGTAAAGTTGTGCACATGTTGAGAAAATTGCCATCTGAAAGAAAATTCGGTCTTCAAATATCTTTATTGGAAGGCCATGCACTGCCTTCTGTTACTGTATTTCAAATCACTGTACATTTACTTTGAAAACACTGTCTGCATTTTCTAGTACAAAAAACTAAAAATTGTTTCAGGAATGTAGAGAAATATTCAACTTAAATAGCGAAAAAGTGCACCATAATTACTGCTGCACTGCAGTCATTTCTGCATTTCCCATTTCTTAAATAACTATCCTGTTTTGATAACACACAATATAAAGAGCAATTATGAAAAACTGAGACATTTAAATACACTAAGTTATTGAGAATAACTTGTCGGCATTGGGTAACCTATCATAGGAGCAGCACCAGTGGCAGGATATGCATACTGCTGTTGGTTCATGCCATTGTGCATATTTGCAATATTACTTCCATACTGCTGATCATAGCCATTCTGGTAAGCTCCTGCAGGGTTACCAGCCCTGAAGCCAGCTTGCATGCCTGCAGCTGCAAAGCCATTTCCAAAAGGAGTTCCATTACTGAAACTTTGGGCACTGTAGGCCCCATTTTGAGTTTTTGCTCCAAAGTCTCTCTTTCCTAGTGCACCATAGTTTCTCTCAAAGTTCTCCCTCTCTCTAAAACTACTAAATCCACCCCTTTTGCCCGCAGAATATCTGTCACGTCGATCACCTCGGGAACGACCTATTAAAAAAGACAAGACATAGTTATATATGTATCATAAAGGCTGCATTTTTACATACCACCAAATGAGTTCAGCTAGTAAGGGGAAAACCCTTCCTTCTTTGCCCCAGCAAGGCAAACTTACTATAAAAGCTTTCCAGTTGCTAACTGGACTCTAGTTAGATGAAGACTCTTTTGATACAGAAAGCTGTGTCTGACCTATGGGAAGAGTCATATACTCTCCCCTGGAATACAAGTAGTGGCATCAAGGCAAAAAGTCACTTTTATCTTGCCAATAGGACACTTGCATCTATCTTTCGTAGTCATATGAGACAGCCACAAACCTGAGCCCTGAAGTGTTTTATTTCAGAGCAAACAGAAGGCACATCTTTGGCCAGCAGTAGCCATAGGTGCACCACAGCATGAGTGGGGAGGGAGGTGTTGTTTTTTGGTATTGGTGTTAATAAATACCTTTTCAGGTCACCGTAACTGGTAGCTAAACCACCTTCCACATCCATTTTGGAGCGAGGTTGGGGGTGGAATTTGAGTTTCCATTTTGTTCCAAGAGGAAAGCTATGCACTGTGGTCAAGAACAGTACTTACCTGAACCTCTGTCTTCAATCAACTGAAGCAATTTGGGGTTGATGGCTTGATTAGCCTCCCGAAGCACAGAGATGAGGTCATTTACTTGCTTAATATTGTTAGGAGTAAAGAATGTGTATGCTGTGCCTGTTTTGGTACTGCGGGCAGTTCGTCCAATTCGGTGGATATAGTCCTCTGAGGAGTTAGGGTAGTCATAATTGATGACAAATTTCACATCTTCCACATCTGTAAAGTGTTGCAGTGTGGCAAAAAGCAAGGTACAAAGTTTTGCACACCACAACAGCCAAATCGAAGATAAACATTAGACAATAGTACTTTTAACGGAAATAATGGCTGCAAAGAACAGTGTTAGAATCATCCATTTCTGCATGAGTATTGTGGAAGAGAAAGTTATGCACACTCCGTCTGTTCCCATCTCATCACCCACCCTGTGATCCAAAACCTTACCATAAAGGAGTATGCATTTGCTTGTCATTCCCAACTCAAGAGTCCCCTTTACAAATCATCAAGTGACATCTGAATGCTTCTTGCAGTAGGGCCACTAAAGCTCACAGCAGCCTCTTCATGTGCTCATTTGAGGACCTTAGAGTAAAAACATACAAGGTCCTTCACATACACACTCATTAGAAGCTCAAAAAAAAAAGGGGCCACACTGCTTGTCTTGCCAAGACCTTTGAACCGCAGCTGCAAGAAAAACATACCTGTCCCCCCAAAGTCACCAAGTTGTTTTTATGCACTGTGTCTCGTCTAGGCAAGCGCTTCCAAGAAGCCAGGGTTCACTTGAGAATGTGTCTCTCTCTGGCAGGTCTCGACATGACGACTATGTATAGGTGGAGGAACTTCGACTTTCAAAGGCATTTGAAAAGCCATTGCTTTCCTGCCCCACTTGCTAAAGTGAGAGGTGGACTTTTTCTCAGATTTCATGTGCCAGTACTCACCAATTTGTACAAGGCTTAGTACATTTTAAAGCTGCTCTCTCCATTTCATGGTTGAAAAAAATTTCATTGAACATTGAAGTTTGTAATTATTTTCTTCGACATTTCAGCAAACTCACTGAAATTCAAAGACCCACAGATCACAGCAGACAGTATGCACAAAACTAACAGTACTGCACCATGGCAAATCATGCAAAGCATGGAGAGAAGAGAAATACCAGGGCAAAGTGAACTGTGAATGAAACTGCTTATTTCATGAGAGAACAGTTTATGGGGTAGTAGTTTAAAGGATGATCTTTGCCTTTTGAAGATTACTGGCACACAATGCTCTCAGCTTTCACCTCTCTATTTGACTGGAAGCAGCCAGCCGATCATTTCCACTAGTCCTCCATCCCCCTCGAGTCCTCCGATTGTCATGCCTAGGCCTTGCCACAAAGACTGCACCTTTATGTGAAGAAAACTTAGAAAAATGCAGAGGTTAAAGAAAGCAATAGACTTTCTTTAAATAGCTTTGGGCAACTGGCATTACGAGTTGTACTAACCTAGACCTCTGGATGCAACATCTGTAGCAATCAGGATTGGTGCTTTTCCATGTTTGAATTCTGTAACACAAGCAACTCATCAGTTTCTTCATTAAGTAACACAGATCATATGCTTGCAGAAATTGCCAAAATACTCACCATTTAGAACCCAGTCACGCTCCTGCTGACTTTTATCACCATGAATACCCATTGCTGGCCACCTGAAAATACAGAACTTGATTGACCTCAGACCATTCCTTGAGTGGCTTCATTAGTCAAAGATAGGGCAACTGGCACTACTGGCAAATTCCAAAGGGCTTCTAGAGTTAGTTTTAGCATTTTATCTGACACCTGGTGTCACTGTATTTGACAGTTTTATTACCATAGTTAAAGTGGTCACTCATGAAGAATCAAGAGCATGCTCATACTATTAAGGTAGCTCACTGAAGTTCAAGCTATTAGACTCACCCATCTCTCCTCATTTTCCTGGTAAGATCATCACACCGTCTTTTGGTTTCCACAAAAACAATTGTTTTATTTTCCTTCTCACTCATTATTTCTTCCATCAAACGAATAAGCCTATTAAGAGATGATGGTTAGAGCTGGGATTGATTTGTACTACACAACTTCAGTTTTAACAGCCTGATTTTTAAAATTTTTTTATTGTCTTAGACTGGTGTCTAAAATACATCAAGACAAATTCATTCCACAGTTCATAAGCTAAAACTAACCATTAAAAGACAACTTGAATGCTTTGTCCCCACTGACTACTTACTTGTCATCTTTCTCTACATCATGACACACATCCACAATCTGAAGAATGTTGTGATTTGCACTTAGTTCTAATGCACCAATGTTGATGTGTACATATTCTTTCAAAAAGTCTTCAGCCAGCTGCCTTACTTCCTTTGGCCATGTGGCACTCCACATCAGAGTTTGCCTGTCAGGCTGGAGAAGGAGACTAGGTCAGTACAAGATCAATAGACAGTCAAGCCAAATGCCCAATCAAAAAAAAGTCTCCCCAGACAAGCCTGAAAAAGTTAATTGCTCTGCCCTTGCTTTAATGAGCATAGTGGCATTTGTTTCTGCAATAGTGATAAATGCATGAACCATTTATACTCACTCTTATCTGATCCACAATTTTTCTGATCTGAGGTTCAAATCCCATGTCAAGCATCCTGTCAGCTTCATCAAGGACAAGGTAAGTACACCTCCTGAGATTGGTCTTCCCAGCTTCCAAGAAGTCTATAAGTCTTCCAGGTGTTGCAATGCAGATTTCCACACCTAAAAACCAAGCAGTAAAGTCAGTTTAAGTAGTTTTCACATTGCCTCATATGGAGATGCATCAAGGCTAATCCATACCTCTTTCTAAGTCACGAATCTGTGGTCCCTTTGGAGCACCTCCATAAATACACGTAGACTTCAAACGGCATGCTCTGCTGTATTCAGCAGCTACCTGCTGCACTTGTTGAGCCAGTTCACGAGTTGGTGCCAGCACAAGACACTGGAAAGAAGATGCCCAGCTTTTAGTTCAATACCTATTTGAAGCTTCTAGTCTGAAACTAGCCCTAAGTGGGAAGGCTGTCATATATTCCTTCAGTGTCAGAATGACTAAAGTGGATTTAAGTAGCCTGAACCAGCAAACCAAATTACCTAGCATCTCAGTTACCACCAAACACTGACCTACGTGGTACGATATCTGAAAGTCACTAGCTTCCAGGGGACAGCAATTTCCAAAACAGGACACGTAGCCCTGTTCTGCACAATTTTAAGGACAATCCAACCAGAGCTTGTAGGATGTTCTTGGGAGACTACCAAAACATGGAACCACTTTAGTCATACAGAGAAACACAATACAGCTGTGGACTCTTATGAGCATGGACAATTGGGACTGTAAAAAAAATAATCACATTCTCTAGAAATTAAGATCCCCTTTCATTAGGAATACTCACAATAGGTCCATCTCCTCGCTCCAGGAATGGCTGGTGATTTATATGCACAATAGCAGGCAACAAGTACTGTTTAGAAGAAAGAAAAGTTTCATTACAATCTCTTCCCAGAAGTGTTCAGCCTGCATTATGCCAGGCCATACTTTCACTGCTGAAATCCTGCAGTATTCCAGGCTACAATCAAAACTTACAGACAGTGTTTTCCCTGATCCAGTCTGTGCCACTCCAACCATATCCAATCCACTCAATGCAACAGGCCATCCTTGTGCTTGAATAGCAGTTGGTTCAGTGAAGTTCTGCCTCTGAATTACTTCCATAACATTTGCTTGAAGAGAAAATTGAAACTTATTAACTTAGACTTTGTCTTAATCAAGCCTAGAAGAGCAACCAATAAGCTAGTCTTCACTTACCAGGAAAGTTAGCTTCATAGAAGTTTATAATCGGTTTTGGACAGTTATGGCCCCTAACTGTGACTTCTTTGCTTGATCTGTACTGTTCAACTTCTTGCTGCAAGACAAAAAAAGCCCCATTATTAGAAATAAAGTTTGATAGCAAAGTTATCTTTTAAGTTACCCCATGCAAACCTGTTGGGCCCCATGACCTTCAGCATGTTTGCACTTATTTGTTTACTTTCGCATGAGTTAGGGTACATACCACAGTACGTCTCACTACATCAGGATGTTCTTGATAGAAGTTCTTCTCAAATTTGGGCAGCTCATCTAAATTCCATTTCTTTTTTGTAAGTTTTTCCCCAGGATTTCCAAATTTCTTTCCAGAAAGAGGTCCACCTCTACTTCCTCCAAAACGGGGGGCTCCAAACCTGGAGAAGATCATAACGTAGAATCCAAAGGAACATTTTGGTCCTCTTATACAGCTTAACCACTATCTCTGCGGTATCTATCTGTAGCTTTACAATTCAGATTTATAAACCCCACCTACAGGATACCGAAACTTCAAAAAACATACTTAAGTTGCAGATGCCACAATCTGCCTAGCTACAATTCATATTCAGAAGCTAAGTTAACACATATCTTTGCAGTTTTCTTAAAATGAAGCTCTTAGGCCTATTAGCAAGTTACAACAACGGCAAAGTAAAGACATTAACACCTTTGTATTACCCCATGCTCAAAATGGTTTCCCACCCAAGTGACACTCCCATTGTGTGTCAGCCTGCAGAAAGTGGGCAGGGGCAGTTATGAAACCTTGGGATAACTTTCCCATACACCGCTTTCTTGTATCTCCAAAGATAAGACTTCTCTCAATAACGAAATTTTTTTGAGGCAGTGCATTTTACATTAGCGTTTTAGGTTCGGTTCCTGCATTCAGAAAAGGCTCATCTCGAAGCCTCTCCTGGCAGCCCCGGGGCGCAGCTCGAAGCAACGCTAAACCCTGCGCCGAGGACCGCTAAACTGGATCCGAGCCTGGGGCTCCCTCCCCCGCCCCAATTGCTCCCCAATTTTGCCCGGGCAAGGCGCTGGGAGCGATCCTTCCCAGCCCAACACAGCGCTCTCAGAGTGGCCGCTGCTTCCTGCCAGCGCTGTTTCCTTTGTCTCTCATTTCTGTCTACGCCACATTTTCCAGCCGCTGCCATTTTAGAGTCTGAGCTGGGCGGGGGGAGGAGGAGGAGGAGGAGGAGGAACAAAGGCAGCAGCAGCCGGCATTTTGATTTCCCCTCAGTCACCGCATGGCGGGGCCGGCCATTAACATCCGCTTACACAACACAAAGCGGGAGCCGGCCGGCTTCTGCCAGCAACAGCCAGAGCCGCCGTCCCTTGTGAGGGGGAAGGGAGGAAAAGGGAACCGCCCTACCGAGAGCTCCCCGAGCCTTCGGCATCGACGAAGCGCCCGGCCAACCCACTGACCCACAAACCTCCAGCCAGCCCGCCGCTCCCTAGCCCACCCCCACTGGGGGGGGGGGGGGGGGGGGGGAGAATCGAGCTCTGCGTGGACCATCCGTACTCGGGGGTACCTCCCCGGAGGGGGGGGGGGGGGGGGGGGGAGTCCCTTTTCCCCACCACAAAAAACCCACCCGCGCCCCTCCTAAGCGGCCACACACAAGCGGGGGCTGCACTGAGGCGGATGGACCCAGCCCCGTCCCAGACCGTGCAGCCACCCACGCACAGCGGCCGCCATCGCCAAGAGCTCCTCAAGCCAGTTCCCCTCCCCCGGCCTCTCCTCGCGAAGCTCCGGAGACCTCCAGAAGGCAAGAGCTGAGGAGAAGGGCTCCAGGGCCCAACGCCCGCGACTCGCCGCCATTTTAAACGGCTTAAAAAAAAAAAAAAAAACAACCACCAACAACTACTAGAACCCCACAGTCGGTCTTAGAGTCCGGACGCTGGCGGCGGCTAGCGCCGGCCGGGCCCCCGGACTCACCCTCTATCCCTGTCGCTGGAATACCCGGGCATGGTGATGGTGGCGGTGGGCGAGACGATCCCGGTCACTTAAAACGGGTGTCGAAAGGTAGGGCAGGATCCGACGCCGTTGGTGGGGGCCACCGAATGTAGAGCGCCTCGCCGCCCGGATGCCGGTTATATAGGGGGCCGCGGGGGATGCTGGGAACCGGCTGGTGACGCAGGCGCAGAACCCGCCCTTTCTGTTATGTAAGCGGCCCGAACTGGCGGGAATCCCCGCCCCCTTCCCCTGTGGGCGGGACCGCGGCTCGGCCGACTGACCGGCTTCTGCGCTCGCGGCCGGAAGTTCCCCTCCTCCTTAGAGGCGTGGCCTCCGACGCCGTCACTGCCCGCAGCGCCCCGCCCGGAGGGGCCCGTGCTTCCCCCCACCCCCACGCAAGGAAAGGCGCGAGCGGCTGCGCCTGCGCACAGCGGGCGGCGGCGTAATGGCGCCGACTCGTCGCCTGGCTGAGGCCTCTCCCTCTGCGCGCCCGTGGGCCGCGAATCGTCCTTGGCCTGACGGGAACGGCGATTTCTCCCCTCCCAGCCTTTGCTAAATAGCGGCCTGATGCCTTTCGGCCTCCCGGTTTGTCCGCCCAGAAGGCTGCTCGGCTCCTGGCTGGCGTGCAGGAGCAGCGGTGAGGCAGCGTGCTTCAGTTTGGTCCTGGCTGGGGCTCACAGTGAAGTTCCCCGAGCTCAAAGCCTCACAGATGCTTAAGAGAGACGTGTTTGTGGAAAGCCTTCCACAAGTGCTGCAACAGAGAAAACCCAGGCTCAAGTGGAGTTGCCCCATTTTAACTAATAACTGATAGTTGAAGGAATGGTAGATTCAGCCGCACGCCCACCTGGATTTTCGAGAGGCTAAAGACTTAGATGTGCAGATCCTCACGGTGACAACAGGTTGGACACAATCGTAATAGCAGATTATTAAATGTTACTTTGACCAGTGCTTTTAGACTCTTACCCGTTGCCTTTTATAAATATTAAATACTTGGGATTAGAAACAGTTAACTATTTTTATCTTTTCAAATTCCACAACAGGGCTAGTAAAGAAATTCAAAGGTCACAAGAAGTGCACCAGTGCACTGAAGGACAGGGCTGTTTAGAAAGCACACGTATAATAAACATCAAATACCTGAAGTGGATATTGTGGTGCTTACCTGCCCAGCTTTGCTAGCCTGAGGAATAACAAGAATGTCTTGCTACCTGAGGCTTTAAGCACACAAATGAAAAGGTGGAGCTTGAAGCGTAAATATAAGCAGCCATATTGCAGACCACCTGTTTCAAGCAGTGGCAAATGCAAATTAACATAAGGAAGAAGTGCCATAACAACACTCTCAGTTTATATCCTCCCACCTTCTAGCAATCCGTGCTTTAAGGCTTTTCTGAGACAAAAATAACTTAACTGTATTTGATGGCCATTTCTTCCCATTTTTGTTCTATTTATGCTCTTAGCTTCTAAGATACCATGACAATGTGTTTTACAGTTTAATTGTAAACTACCAGAAAAATATTTCCTTTAATTTTCAACACGTTGCCTGGTGAGAACAAGGGGCACAAAACAAAATGAGTTACTAAAAATGGTGAGTTATAATTTTCTATTTATTTATACACTTTGTGGACATTAGTATCTTCTAAGTCACCTCCTTTGTAAACCAAAGTTGCAGCCTAGCTAATTCTTTCACCTTTAAAAGCAATTCCACACTTCTGATTATCCTTGCCATTTTCTCTTTATTGGCAAGAAATGCACCCAGTATTCAAGATCTGGGCCCCATACAGATTTACATAATGAAGGCATAAAGATGTTTTTGATCTCTTGTGTATTATTTCCTAGTGATTTTTTTTCTTTGTTTTTGATTGTTGCTAAGAATGGAGCAAGGTTTTCAAGGAATAGTACTAGATGTTTCTATGATCTCTTCCTCAAAAGTAACACTTAAGTTAGGCTTATCTTTGTTTATGAATAGCCACAGGTGTTACCCCCTCAGAAATCTGGAATACCACCCCGATCAATCACTTTTTCTTAGTATTAATTTGTTCTTTTAGTAGCACTTCAATTTGAGTAGGTTCATTAATACTATCCCTGCAAATTTCTAATAGAGGATCCTCCCCATTTTTTTTCAGTATGGGATTACTGATGTAATGTAGCTTGTTAAAGGTTTTTCTCCCCAAATACTCCTTTTAATGCCCTATATCTACTGACCCTATAGGCTTCCTGCTTCTGGTGGTCTGAAAAAGGTTTTTGCAAAGGCTGTGAAAATAGCAAATTGTTGATCTTTTCTTCTTCTTGCCTATTACATTTAGCTTAACACAGCTTATTTTGGTTTTTTTGTTTGTCTGTAACTTCGTGGTTCCTGTTACTGTGCTGTTTAACCTTGCTAAGGTTTTAAAGAATTGAAAAGACTAAACAAAATCCTCATCCTGGTCTCGCCTGCACGTGTTTAGTCTGCACATAACTCCTTTTGATTTCCTCTGAAAAAAAACTTCCTCATTTTTGTGTTCTACCCCTGTAAGTTAAACATCATTGATCTTCCTGTGCTCTTTTCTTACTTTGAGGCAACATGCGAAGCAAATCAATGCAGCTTTGCAGAGCTGGCTATGTATCAAACTGAAATCCATGTTCTAGTATTAATTTTGGTAATACTGTTATGGATTTGCTTATATGCACAAAAGCTCTTTTATTAAAGCAGTATGTGTATTTGGATTAAATATCTACAAGTTATGGCCATAGACTGTTAGAGCTAACATTATCACTGATGTTTACTTGCTGCCAGTCATTGTTCTTAGTTGTAACTGGGATCTCTGCTGCTTCTGTCATGCTCCAGGAGTTGAAGGATAAGGGCACCATTATTTCTAGTTCTGTGTGACTTAATGCAACACAGAAATTCCCGAATTCCTAAGGAGCACGGAATACCGCTGCTCAGTAAGGAAGATATGATACGCTTTCACCATCCACTGTCTCCAAAAACCTGTATGCTAGCAGCTAGCACAGGAAGTTTCACTAGACAAAACCTCATAAAATCTTACTTCTAATAAAGGCTCTAACGCTTCTGTATCACGCACAGAAGCTGTCACGTTACCCCGCGTTCCCAAGCAAACCTGCATCCCCCGCTCTCCGTCTTGTAGGACAACCCCGTTAATGGAAACAAACACCCCCACGCCGGGCCTGCAAGGTCAAGTGCTAGAACCTTCCCCCGCTGGAGGCCAGCCCTCTCTCCACCTCATTTTGGTTGTGAAAACGCCAACAACCGTCTCCCTCAAAGGGTGAGGAAGGCGGAACCACCCCGGGCAAACCCCCACGGCCGCCTTACAGACCCGGCGTTTATCGCGCCGCCATTTTACACCGCCAGCCGCCCTCAGCAACCGAAACGCCTTTCCCTGGCCAGACCCCCGTCCTGCCCGGGGGAACTCAGCGCACAGGGACCGGGGTCACGGGCGCGGGGAGACCCCCGACCCCGCGGGAGGCCGGCGGGGCCCTTCAGGCCGCGGCGAGGGGGCGCCCGTCACGTGACAGAGGCGCGGTGGCTGCACCAGGAAGCGGGGGAGGGGAAAGCCACGTGACCCGCGCTGCGGCGTGGCTTTGAGGCACAGGCTCTCTTCCCCCCCCCCCCATTTCCATGACGACCATCCCCTCCGCAGCCCACAACAGTTACGCCAGCGGATGCTTGAAGAAAACAACGCCCGGCGGGCGGGGGCGGGGCCTTTCCGCGGAGCAGGCACGCCCCTTCCGGCGTAGCCTGCCCAATCAGCGCGGAGAAGGCCGAGAGGGGCTATTTCAATTCCCCGGGGGCGGGGCTGTGCCCGCCGTCCGTTGGGGCGCGAGGCGCCGTGCCATGGGCAGCGCTGAGGAGAGAGGTAGGGGCGGCCGGGGGCTCCTGAGGAGAGCGTCGGGCGCCTCTCCCCTCCCGAATTCGCTGCCTCCGCCGCTGGGGCTAGATGGTGGGGCGTCCCCGCCGCCCTGCGGGGCCTTGCGGTGGGGCGGGTGCGGGTCTGGGTCTGGGTCTCGGAGGAGCAGGAGCAGCCAGCCTTCGTGGCCTGAAGGGGCGGGGGAGGCAAGGTGGCGAGCTGCCTGTTCTCTCCCCTCTACCTTGTCATCCTCCTGCTGCTCGTATCGCTAACACTGTCCACTTTACTCAGACATGCTTCTCCTTAAAGGTGTCCTTTTCTTGTGTGGTGGCTTTTTAAGCTCTTTATGTTAACCTTCTTGCCCCCTCCGTGACACTCTTAAATTGATACAGCTGGAGAGGAACAGTAACTGAAGTTTCTAAGACAGGTCAGTCTGAAATGTAGGAGATGCTGCTTTAACCTTTCATGCACCTGAGACTATTAAAATGTTAGGGTAAAGTGATTTCTGGAACTGAGTGAAGACTATGGAGCAATGGAAAAGTAACACTCCCTGTGTACAGAAGAGTAAAAATTGTACAAATTAATTTCTATTGTAGTAATTATATACTTTTTTCCTTCCAAAGATGACTTATCCCTTCTCTAGTAATTCGAAGTCCTTGATAATACTTGTTAAAATACTGTTTTGTTTGCAAAAGTAACATGGAGGGGGAAGATCTGACCTTAAGAGATTACAGACTAACAGACATGAAGACTTTTTTTTTGTTCCTTTCAAGTTGATGTTTGAGTTGGGTGACAAAGATGATGGTAGAGGATATGTATACTTCAAAGCACTTTGAATTCAGGATTCAAAGTTTTGGGAAAATAAGGCTGTTTATGCACACATCTCTCTGTACTCAACATAGCATGGAGTTGGTGGGACCAGCTCTGTATTGTAATCCCTAAACAGAAAAATAATAAAAGTAGTCCTTGAATTCAGCTTTCATGAAGAATGCTTATATTAGCAGTGTTGTCATTGCCTAAGAGTATTAGGGAAACTGGGTTTGTAAGAGAGAAGCTCATGTTTTTCAAAAAAAGTATACATAATTTCTGATTTTTTACAAAAGATGTATCAAAGCTTTTGTCAAGTCCTTCAAGGTTTGGAATTCCTGGTTATGCAGCCAGATGAAATTTGCTTTCTATTATGTGGAAGAAAAAGTCATCTCCCCAGCCTGTGGCACTTTAGTACCCTTCAGCTCTCAAGTCCAGTTGTGCTGTGACTGTGTACTTGAACAAGATACTGGTGTGTATTATTCCTTAGTCTCTGTCCATGTTTCCATCTGAAGTAAACAGGGCACGGAGCAGAAAGAATACAACATGTTCAGTGTTTTCGATGATTGGGATAGCATGACTGGGATTGACCACATATGGTGGAGTCAAAGACACTTAAACGGGCTTCATCTTGCACTGTAACTAACCGTGTCTTTATTTCTGTGTCTTTCAGTTCTGACATTAATATGTTTTACTTCCTAATAGATTGGGTTGATGTTGCCAATGATCTTTTAAGGAGCTGTCACATAAACCAGCACATAAAGCATCTCTCTGAATGTGGTGCTGATGTGTTTGTTTGTCTTTATGAGTCGATCTTAGGAGAAAAAGTACCAGGTGAGAATGTAATTTCTAAACCTGCTTATTTTTTTGGCTCTACATTTTGTAATGAACAAATTCAAGTTTGCAAAACTTATTGCAGATGTAGGGGGTTTTAATGTATTTGTATCCTTCCAAAGACAAACATAAGATTGTAACTCTTTAAGAAGATTTAAGTAATATTGGCCAATTTTTTTTTGACTGCTATGAATGGCAGCTATGAGGGGAGTTCACTACTATAGCTACGGCAAAACTTTTTCTATTGTAAATTAGGTCTTGAAAGCCATACATAGGCACAGTACCTTTGAAGGGTGTGAATTGGCTCATTTCTCTTAAAACAGTGTTAATACTGAAGCCTGTTCTCTTAAAATGCTTGATACTTGTAGTCTCTCAAGAGCTAAGCTGTGATTTAACTCTGGTTTAACCCAACTTCATTTGACTTCAGTGACAATAATAAGCAAGGGCTATGCAATTATGTATTTGTTTGCTTTATGGTAAACTGTTGCGTTTCGGAAGTGTCAAGACTCCTACTTGCAGAAGGTAACTGCAAGAGGTAACTGGCAGCTATTGGTGGTAGAAGTCCTGTTAAATATAAGCCCAGAACTAAAAATAATGTTGCTCCCAATTAAGTAGAATGCATTGCAGTCCAGCTGGTCACTGACAGGGGAAGAAGTGATCTAAAGACAAACTGCAATTCCAACTTGATGATCTGAACTAGATGTGTGTGAAGGAATTAAAGTACTTTAGTCTCTGTTCTTGAGTTTAATACTTCAGCTGATAAAATCCTCACAACTTCCAGTGGGTGTTCTAAGTTTGTACTCAATATTTATGAAAGATTTCATACAACCATATGATATTTGGGTGTTTCACCAAGTACACAAGGTATTGGAAAAAATACTAACTTGTAAGTGAAAGTTCAAATACTTTAGTCAAAACACCTGCAATAAGCTATCCATTTAAATAGCTAAAATCTAGTATTTATTTTAAATAGATTTCATAGCTACTCCTAGAAGCCAAGAGGATGATGCACATAATGTACAAGCGGTAATAGATTCCCTGGCATTGGACTATTTGCAGGTCAGCTTGTCGCACATCACTGGTAAGTACTCATTTTAATGTAGACAAACACCAGCTGAATATCTGTGTAGTTTAATTTAAACACTTTATAAGAACCATATGTTATAAAGCATACTTTCATACTTGGATGAAAGGTCTTTTTCCTGTAGTGAATGTCATCAAGACACTAAACCCTTGCCTCTGACATCAGGTTATAAATTTTAAGAGCAAGCAGAGAACAAATAAGAGCCATCTTGTATGACACAGACCTGTAAGAAATGTTAAAGTTAGCAATCAGTCATGCTTCACTTGTCTGCTAAAGTGTTTCCTGAAGTCTGTTACTGGCTCACTGTTTTTTTTATATACAGGTCAAGCTTGGAGACTGGGTTTTAAAACATGAGCCTTGAATTTCAAACTTGTTATTGAGTTTTAAAAAGTCAGTGAGTGAAGCCTTGAATCATGTTGTGTCTGTCCTTTGTACACAGATAATAGCTTTCATTGAGTATTCATATGTACAGTCTTGCATAACATAGCCTGCAAAGAATGAAAACTGCTTGCTTGATATGAAATATCTCTTCCTAATTTGGTACCTGTACTGTATGGCTGGTATTTGTAATCCTGCCTGCCAGTCCACAGACTTGGTTCATGCTGTAGCTAGTATGTATAAGAAAAGATTAAATACCAACTATCCCTGAAAATATCCTTGATTTTTTTTGTGTGTGTGTGTAAGCAGGTTTAGCATCAATAAACTTTCAATTATTAGAATTGAAAATATGCAACTTCAGGAAACTTTTAGGATGTCTTAAGCTTATGTACATAGCCATAAGTAAGTGACCAGTTGTCTTCTGAGCTGACACCTTCACAAAAATTTCCAAGTGCTCTTGTCCAGAAAATTCCTGCTTTTGAGAATTTTTCTTCTGCCAGGTACTAATTATTAATATGTAGCAGTACCTTCTCTTCAGGTGAGAACATCGTGAAAGGAGAAAGGCAATCTATCAGAAACCTCCTTGAAATATTTGATGGTTTGTTAGAGTATCTTACAGAAGAAGCCAGTGAATCTTCTCAGAATGGAGGTGAGTAGACAGATGTCCTATTTTAAGGTATTAAGTTCTGCTACTACTATATTATATTATGAACAACTTACTTTTTCTGTTTGTCTGCTATCAAGTTAGCTTGCTGAGGGCTTTGTTAGGTTCTCATGACCATAGTTCTTGGTGTTCATGGATGGAATAGAGCTCCCATAATAAGTAAACACTGTTTCTTTGCTGTTCTCCTCACTAGCAGCTATAGGGAATGAATCCATTAGAAGATACAAGCTTTGTGAAGCCTTGTTTTTGGATATCCCAGGTGTTTCCAGTGTAGCAAAGATTTTTTTGGTGTTTTGTCTTATTTATAGCCTTGACAATGCAGAAGAGTAGAAAGACTGAAACTGACCATGGGGAGAGGAAATTTCAGTGGCTAAACTGAGTATTTACATTCCTTATTTTCATAAACAATAATTACTAAAAATAGATAATTTATTTTGCCCCCAACTGGTTGAAAGGCAACAATTGGACAACATAATCTTTCTGCTTCATTCTTGTGGCAGAAGCCTACTCCAGACAATTCAACCTCTGTTAGTATGCTGCTTTTCAACTTGTTAGTCAAATGATTTATGGTTAGGATTCAGGGAGGGGAATGTTGACTTTAATTGGAACAGTGAGCATACATTGCTTTACCAGGAGACAAATAGGGGGATGACTTAATCTTTCCTGGGAAGTGGGTCTTGGGAGCAGATCCATGGCAGAGGCCATGTTGAGGAAAATGCTGAACAGGGGAAGAGAAGCTGCTCAGCTCTTCAGAGGCATTACTGTAACTGCAGACGGAGTACTGGTCTTCCTATCTTAGAGCTGATAAGAACTGTCATCACTGGCTGTTGCACTCTGTGAGTAAAGGGGAGAGCACTTGGTGGCTGAGACAGTTGCCTCCTGTCTTATTTCAGTGTGAATGGCAGAAAGAAGGCAGTAGCAATTTTCAGTGCCTGTACTTGTTCTTTTCCCTTCTCTCAGACTGCCAGTGCTGCTACCCAATAGGTGTTAGCGGCTCCAATTTCCTAGTTGTAAGTACAGGATTTAATTATTTTGAGGAAGAAGAAACGGGTTATTTATAATTGAAACAACAGGATATATGATAGTTGTATTGCTTTTCAAAACTTACTATAAAAGTTGCCCCCCGCCCCCCAAGGGGGGGCATTGCATGTAATCATTTTAGATATCATTATAATGTTTTATTACACTTAAACTGTTTTGATGATATTGGCAATAATACCTGTTAGTTAATAGGTAGTTTTCCTGAAAATAATTGCCCCTTAATTATTAACAGATGAGGCAAATGTGCTATCCAATAATGAAATTCAAATTACATCTCAAGAGCAGCTGGAAAGCAATGCTGGTCAACTTACACAACCTTCAATATCCTCATCAGTTGAAGGGTAAGAACGATGCTGAATATTTGCATTGACAATGATTGACTATCTTTTTGTGTATCTGTAGAGAAACTAGTAGGGTTTTAATAGTATGCAAGTAGGAAATGTACTGATTACATATGTCAAATGGAATGTGAGGTAACTTTCTCCTTTAGTCTGGCAGCAAGAGGGCTAAAATTAGATCCAGAACTTTTTTGCTCTTGAAGAGTGCTGATGGCATTTTAAGTTTACATGTGGAATGAAACAAGTTGATAACTTTGTCTCGTTTTTAAATGATTGTATTTTAGTTAAACTGCATTTGATTTGTTTTCATGATTTATACATTGGCTTGTTTTGTAGAAGCTGGTCTCTTACATCCTATGCTGCAATAGCCAGCTACCTGTAGTAGAGTTGCCACTCCTCTGCAGCTCCATCTTGTGGACTGAAGCGGCAAAGACTTTTAGAGTAAAGATGGCTTTATGTTCCTCTTAGGTCCCAGTCAGAATTTTTTGTTCCATCTGGTGACATAGATGGATCAGAATCTACCAGTGAATTAATTAGACTTGGAGATACTGCTCATTCATTTTCCAAGAGAGAGGAAGGTGAGCTTGGGTGAAAAAAAAAAATCTAAGACTACTCTGTAGTAGCATTTCTAAGCTTTTTTTGTTATTTCTTTTTTTTAAAAGTTATTTCCTTCAGACAAATACTTTGTTTTGAATTCTTATTTTACAAAAAAAAAAACCAAACCACAAGAAGTAAATGTACCTGTAGTTAATCTTGCTGAAGTTAAGATGTAGCTTTCTTAAAGTATTCCAGACCTTATTTTTCATGACTCCTGAGCTACATTATCTGGATAAAGGTTTGTTGTTCGACTTCTAATTCAGTTCTCCCTACAAAGGCATTTTATTTTGTTCAATAGAATAAAAGATTTATGAAGCCTTTAATTTATTTCATTTATTGCAGTATAAAATGTATTATTTAAGACTGTAAAGAGACTAGTAAGTTCATTCTTAAAGAAGACTTGTTAGGAGTGTGTGCCACTTAAAAACATAATGGGTGGTTCTGGAACAAATAATGTGTAGACTACTTAAATGGAGTCCATTCCTATTTTCCTATAAAAATATTCCTATTCTTAGAGGTGATTAATCTCTCCAAGTAGAGGCATAAAGAAATATTGTGAATTATGATTTTTTTATTTAATAGAATTACAAGTAGGAATTTAAGAGACCTATTTTCATCATAGTATGGATTGCTAATACCAAGTTATTAACATACCAAACATGAAAATGGTCCATCTAAAGAGTTCATAGCAAGATGCTTTATACTTCTTAATTTAATCTTTTTCAAATACCACTTCTAGAATACCAGTTGCCTGAGTTGTTACCAGCAGAAAAGGACAAGGGAGTGGAAGAATCTAAAAACTCAGAGGCAACATTACTTAGAGAGTTCTCTGAAACTGAAAGGGCCATTGTAAAGGAAAAGAAAGATGGTGAGTATTCATTCTTCTGACAGCTAATCTACCTGATTTTGAGTAACGGGTGTAGGGTACTAAGGTAGTATAGAGAAGAACCTTAGTCATAGATAGAAACACTTCAGCTATATTTTGAAATAAATCCTTTTCAGAAATTTTATATTTTAGATATTTAGATACTTCTATTTAATATGGACAATATACAAAACTAACATTCTGCTTTCACAGATAACACTTAAACTTCAAGTTCTTCGTATTTGTCTCTTAAGGATCAATGGAGTCTGTTCATACTACTGAACCTCAAAAAGAGAGTTTGAGTGCCAGTGCTAGAAAACTTGGGGAGCCTATACAGCAAGCTATTCCTTTGCTACCACCATTTCAACCTTTGGAAGCCAGACCTCATTATCCTGGATGGAGAGATTATCACAGCTCAGACAGCCAGTCAGCAGCTTTGGCTAACAGTCAAGGAATGAAAATTCCTACTGTAAGTAAAAACCTGTCATTTGAGAGATATATTTTTTTTTTTAAGTAATCAGTACTGCTTTTGTTTTAAAACCTTCTAGTATACTTACAGAATGGGAGTAGTTGGTCTCTGAAGAACGCTTCTAAATGTGTTGGATTTTATCTTCAGTTCAAAGAATTTTTGATTGTGGATTCATTCTTCACTGAGTGTCCACAGAGGAAGTTAATTTGAGGGATGAGTTTATTTTATACATACACATCTCCATAATCAATGTAACCGCACAGTTTACAATATAGTAAGCAAGATAATTATAGTGTATTTTTATTTATCTATAAAATCAGCATTGATTTTCCATATGCAGACAATCCTAATGTATGACCTTCCTACAAACCTAATGTATGACCTTCCTGTCAACACTCTCCTGTGAATTTATAGAAAACACGTTGCTTTTCATTTCAGCTTGAAAAGTCACTTACACAAAAAACTGAAGATGTTTCTGATAGTCTTCCTCTATCAAGGAAAATCCCTGGTGAGAGAGAATTTTGCTTCCTATAGGGTAACTCTTAAGTGTCAAATGTTGCATTTATTTTTATTGGCACTACAAGAAACATGGTTTTGAAACTATTACTGCATTTTTTTTATTCAGCTGCAAGTTCATTATTTCTATCTCTATTTTATAGAGAAACAAAAATAGGTTACTCTTAAGCTGTTCACTCTGCTGGACAAAAATAATCTGTGTCCCCAATTCAACTCCTTTCTTAGTGAATCCAGTTAAGATGTGCCTATACTACAGAAATCTGTTCTAGCAGATAACTCCCATGCCTGAGCTTATTCTGAGCAGAGAAACATGGACCAAACAAGCCAGTTTCAACTCTAGGAAAAAGCCATTAACTGCTATTGTAGAAAAGGTTTAGAAGCTGGTTTTCAGTGCTTATTTTTCTCTGTTGCCTGGGAAACACTGGTTACCTTTCTAGTTTCCATAGCATTCCCATGACACTGAACATGTAAAACTTGAGAAATTACCAAAATGAATGTCACAACTGTGTAACCACAGTTGGTTTGTCATTCTGTTCTCTTTGAATAATTTGGATCCAAAGGCCATGGATCACATCTTTTGTTACTCATTCTCCACATTAGTAGGCACAGTGCAGTCTATCCTATCAACTAACATTTATCTGTCATCTGCTTCTGCAGTGGGAGACAAGGTGGTATCAAATGATGCTGAGGACAATGTGGCAAAGGTAGATGCTGCATATTTACCTTATTTGTTGAAGTTCAGTCAATGTTTTTGGATTTTTGCTTAATTCTCCTGATATCCTATGGCACTTCTGGGCTTTTTTCAAACCTGCTTTTGGCTTGCTTTCTTCAATATACAATCAGTGATGCAATGTTGCTAGACTATGACTCTGTACAGTTTGTAGGTCACATCAGTTCTTTCTGGAGGTGTTTGCTCCAAGAAGTATGTGCCCGTACCTGTAGAGTTCTAATTTATCACAACCAACCAGTTACTAGTTATCCTGGGTTTAATCAAAGATGTATAAAACACAAGAGTACAGTCACATCCTTTCTCTGAAGTGTATCAGTATTCTAAACTAGTAAGAATTTTCTTTTTTTCTGGGGTTGTTCATACCAATAAAATTCAGATTTTGCTCCTTTTCTAAAGATCACTAAACTGCCTGGCTGTATTCTTTCATTTTATTTCCTTGCACTGTCCTTTGCTTTTCAAAAACTGAATAATGCAAAACCCACAAATTGATCAGCAGATGCCATTCTGTGCTTGTAGAAACATGTCTGTGTAGGAAGTTCCTTGCTCTGGAAAACACTTATTTTGCCTTCTGCAACCACAAGAGGTACTCACAGACTTCATTTGTTCCAATAGTTTCAACAGCCTTTACTGCTACATTGTCTGTTTAAAACATTGTTGCTGTTTAAAACTCATTTTCCACTGGTGTGTTTGCAAGTATATGCGTGCCAACCCCAAATTACTCCAGTTTGAACAGATAAGTTACCAGGCAGTACTAAACCAGTGTAACTAAATGGCATGAAGACATAAGTGGTTTTTTTTAGTTTGCTGTGAATTGCAGCTTAGTCTATACTCAATGAGGTTCAGCTTACTCGCATTACTTGGCATGAGTCCCAGGCTAATGAGGTAGTATGTAGGGATACTCATATAACTTAACCTAGACCTTGTTCTTCTGATTCAGTGGTTTAGCTGTAGATGATTCTTGAACTGACCTTCTATACTTCTTTATACATCTAATTCTCTAAAGCACACTATCTTCAGTCAGGGATCTGGACATATAACTACTTCTATATATATAATAATAGGGTTTGAGATGCTTCTCCTATAAAAGCTGTTGTAGGATCTCTCTACTCACATGATCTGTGGTATTTCTGAGCTTTGCTGTGAAGATCTTAAAAATCTTAATTTACTAATTTTCCTAGGTTCCTTGGGTATATGGGACTTCTACATCTGCTTCCTCTTTACATCAAAAACTCTCACTACATGCTGAACAAGTAACACGGACTCCGAGACCTGAATCTAGATATTTGCCTAGAAAGAAAAGGCAAGTTCAGTTTTTTAATACTGAGCCAAGCTAGCACTTCTATATACATGGCCACCCAGGTGCCCCCTCTTGCTTCCCCCCCAAGATCTCTTCCTCCTTGGCTGTATGACAGTGAAAGATTAATTTTAACAGAAAGAATTCCTGTTTCTCCTGACATAACTGTATTTAAGAAAATGCATATATAGGCATTTACACATTCAGCTTCTACTTAATCCTATAAAAATGCACTCATGCAAAAAGTGAACTGGAATTATATGAGGTAATGCTTATCTTCAAGTTTTTAGAATAGAAATGAAATCTGTCTGTTTTCTGTTTTAGCAGATATGAAAATTCCACCTCCGATTCACTTGAAGAGTCTCTTTCCCCCAGAACAACAAAGGAAAAGTTATCTGAGCAAGAGCTTCATAAAGTGTCAGAAAAACTCTCTCACAGGTTAAATGAACTAGATTCAGTAAGTGAAATCTATTCTTTGTTGTATCTGAGCACACTAGCCTTAGTAATGATAGCGAAGAGAACCAGAATATAAATTAATATTGGTGAAAAGGAAATCTGCAACTAACACCTGACTTCAGACAGTTCTAAATTTTGAATGAACTACTGAACCTGACCCCTCAAAAAATCTATCCAATAGATGTTAAAGAGAGCTTTGGGTGGGCACACTGGAGAAGAAGAGTTGACAGATGAAGACAACCTGTCTCAGCACAGTGACAGTGTCATGGATTATCACCGAAGGAAAGCTGAACGAGGTAACAATTCTTATGTCACTTAAGTGTTAGGATGGAAAGGAATATAAAAAAACCCCAACTTCTCATGTGAAGCTGAGTACACTGAACCACTCCTAGTTAGTTATTACGTTTTGTATTGTTGGTTCACTTATATTTTGTCTTGGATCCAAACCTGAGCAACAGTAATAATTATAATTAAGTTCCCATTTAACACTTAAATAGCTACAGTAAAACTTTACTAAAAATACAAGGTAAACACAGCTGCAGTAAAAAATGTACAGAAAGTGGGGGGAGGGACAGAATGCAAGCTCATTGATAGGACTGCGATTCTGAAATGAGGGTCTATTCACAATACACTTCACTGCAGATTCTTCTGTGCTGAACACAAGCATGTACATCTGGGCATCTTACAATCATCCTGTACAGTGTGTGTGTGTTGGTGGCAATATGATTGAATAACCACCCTATGTGTACAGTAGGCTATAAAGCTATCATATATCTTGATCTAGTCCACATGCACAACATTATATTGCAAGATGGAGCTGTTTGTGACCCTGGCAATATAGACAGTCTCTCCCCTTGAGCTACCTTCAGTTGTCTTTGCTGCTTTTTCCTTTCCTATCTTGAATATCTCCTGGCACCTTTACTATTATATAAGCCCTAAAATTTGTGATTTGGGGCAGGGGTAAATCTGAAGGCAAAGGCTTTAGCTTTTTATGACTTAATTGGCACTAAACTTTTTGACTCCTATGCTGTATGGGGTTTTGGGGGCTTTTTTTTCCTTTTGTTTGGCTGGATGTTTTTTTTTGTTTCAGGTTAGATACTCAATGAATCGCCTTTCCTTACAGACATACCACATCTAAGGTACCCAAGCAGGCCACGATCCCTTTCTCCACCCTCACCCTCATCTCAGCATCAACTCTTTTCTGAGTTGGAAGATAAACTTTGCAGTAATGGAACAGGCCAAATAAGGAAATTACGCAGCCAGCTGCAAAAAGAAAGGGATGAAAGAACAAAAAAAGCAAAGGTAATTTCTAGGTTAGACCGATTGGTCATTTTTGCCAACAGTTATACTAAAAGCATTAAAACTGAATGCTCTTACTTAATGGGGGGATCTGGCCTACTTCAGTAATTTTGTACTGTTGTATCTCTAGACTGCTGAGGAACAAGACTTAAACCCCAAATTTTGCAAAAAAAGAGTTTAAAGTAGAAGCAGCTACTTTGCCCTATACACTGAACAAGTTAATGAGGTGGTCATATGGACTGATTATTTTTGCTGAAAAGTCCTCTTATTTTTATTTTCTAGATGGTTGCTAAAGCTTATGAAGATGAACTAAGAATTTATGAAGCTAGGGAAAGGCTCAGACTTTCCAAGCTCAGAGAAGTCATCAAGGAAATGGTATGTGATGCACTATGGTGACTGTTGGTTGTGTTTTGTTTTTTTGTTTGAAATTTGTCTAGATGATCTGTCCAGACACTGGATATGTCTTTTGGGTACAAAACCTCCTTGACTTCCAGTGTCATAGCTACAGCACTGTATATTATTAAACTAGTAAACGGAAGGACAGCTTGTCCTGAGATAGGTAGAAGCAAGGGACAAGTAGTTTTAGACATTTTAACACTTCTAATAATAACCTGTTCATATGGGTAACTTAACCACCGTGCTTTTCACATGAAGTTGTAACTTCAAGACACTCAGATTTACAGAATTAAAGCTAAGTGAGCACGTAGATAGCTTCCATAGACTGTCCTAAACTTCTCCACAGATGGCACTTCACACACACACATCCCGACCAGCTAGGTTAATAAGGTTGGAGCCCCTGTACACTGTAGGCAATCTGCTTAATATTGTCATAGTCTTTTTAGCTACTTTAAAATTTGGGTTTGTGCAAGGATGACTCTCTAATGTTATGAATATGGCAAAGGGGTTTTTGCTACTTCCTTACATACTACTGGAACAGCAAAGAGCCTAAACTGAAAAGCTCTGACATACCACTGTAGGCTGCATTGGCCCTTTTCACAGCCTTTGTAGAAGCAGTCCATAGGCTGCTGCAGTAGTGTTAAGTGCTGCAGAAGAGCTGATATTATGCAATAGTGAGATTTAACCTTTATTTGAACCCTGACCTGCATTTGGTAAATTCTGGCCTTCTGGAGAATCCAATTCAATACGTCCAAATTCTCATTCTAAAGTTTCAAAGACATTTAAGTTCTGATACCCAAACTATGTGATCTATCAGTCTTTCCCTTCTCATACCTGTTCTCCATCTGTTTTACATCTGCTCCTAAGGAACAAGAATACAAAGAAAACATCTTTAAAGAACCTCCAAAAATGCCTCAGCCAGTGAAAGTTTATTCTAGAAAAACCACACCTCGGAATCCCAAATACAGCCAGTGGATTCCAAAACGAGGGACTGCGAAGCCAAAGAAAGCAGCTCCAAGTAAGAACTGCAAAACTATACTTGGTGGAAAACTGGCATCTTTTGAAAGCATGTGTTGAACTCCAAGAATAATGGCATCAGTCCAACATATACCAGTCAGCTGTAGCATTTTCCCTTCTTATGACCTCTATATGTCTGGATTTTTGTTAGGGAAGATAATGCTTTAAGTAAATGTAAACCACTAATGCATGATCAAAACTGTGACCCATTTGCTACCTCCTTAAAATCCCTTGGATTATTTTCAAGGCTTGTTTCCATTACTGCTGCTCCTATCCTTGCTCTACTGTAGTGTGAGCTCAGTCGTCTTTTTTTTGTCTTTTTTTTTTTTGTGAGCATGTATCAGATTTAAAATTGGGCCTTTGGCTTGAGCAGACTGGTGCTGAGCCATGTACAAGTATTAGAGCAGAATCTGTCAATTGCTATAATTTTCCTTTCAAGACCCTGCCCTGGTGGTGTTAATGCTGCCACTGGTTTTGCTGAGCAAGTGTTGCTCCAAGAACAGCCAACATGCAAATCACAGGCTCAGTTTTGGTAAACAGCATTGTGCATGCTTATGTATAAGATCATGGTATAATCCCCTAGATATCTGAATGTTGCTCAGGTACACTGCCTTATTTTTTTCAGTGTTTAAAGGGTATATACTTGGTTAATACCCATTTGTTTCGTTTCCCCATCATCTTTTCCTGCCAGAAAGATCAAAGATGTAATGGGAATGAGCTGGTTGCAAATCAGTTTATTTTACACCTGTTTACTTGACCTGGATCTGTCATTACTACTGCTGTATTAGCATTATTTAAGTTGCTGCAACCAATGAGAGACAAAGAAATCACTGATTAATGATGGTCAGAACCATTTGAAGAAAGAAGGGGATACCTGTCTTAATTGGATATGGTGGTGGGAGGGAAATAACTATAAAAGCAGTTCTTCAACAGAAAGAAAAACCAAATAAAACCAACAAAAACTTGGGATTACTTTCTCTGCTGCTGTACTAACAGTTCTGCTGGGTTTAGCCTGACATCATAACAGCAGCATGGTACTTTTATATAGTGTTCAATCTAAGATATTTCATAACTTAGGCTGACACTCTCTGGAAGAATTTACCACTAAATGTATTCTCCAGGAATTTATTGCTTACATCTGTCTTTACCTTGTAGTGAAAGTAAGAGACGATGACCTCCTATTTCAGCTACTGGAAGAGTTTCCCCACCTACATATTTCCCACCATACTATGAATAAAATGTGGCAGCAACAGCTTGCACATACTGAACAACTTAAGGCAGCTTCTGGCAGAACTAGACCAAAACTCCAAAATGAAGTAAGCATTCTTATTCTTACCTTCTAAGTGTCAGCAGGGATAGTACCTCTGACAGAACAGTTAGCAGTCATCAGTTTTTATTGCACAATAAAATCATCCTAACTCTTGTATGCGGCATAGATAGGCTACATGCATACCCAAAGCACAATATGAAAGGATGTATACCTGAGCTTGGTTAAATAGGAATGTACATATCTAGACATGTGGGTTCAACTTTTTATCAGCTACTTGAATATAATGTTCATTTTTTATACTAGTTTATCTAGTACTGTCTAGGATTGCTATTATTTTTTTAAAAGCATTTTGTAGTTTCAAGTGCTAATTCTGAACAGTCTTTTAAACTAAAAGTTAGTTACAAGATACAAAAGTTGGGAACTCTCAACGTAAAAACCAAAACATAGCAGAGGAGCAATGGTTAATACTCCTACCCACAAGTGCCTGTCCTGCAGAATGATGGATGTAATGAGCTTTTTTTAAATCTCCAGGTTCAACAAGCTCTGAAGAAGCATGAGCTTCTTGTTGCGATTATTAAAAAAGATCAAGACCATAACAAGAGACTGGTATGTTCTTTGAAGGCCATTTGATATGTAATATAAAAATTTCATGTTGAGCTAGTTAGAATGCATATTCCCTGGTCCATGAAAGTGGCTTTTTATCTTACAACAATTTTATGCCTCTTGAGTAGCTGTGGTCTCTAATGCCATGTAATCTGTTTGCTGTGTGGCTACTGAGCTCATGGGAATGGAATATTATTACACTGCACTGTTGCTTTAAAAGTGCAAACAAATTCTAAGCATGTGCAAGGAGGAGAAACTTTAGGCTCCTGGTGTTGCTGGTAAAAACACCAGCTACCATGGAAATGCTGACTCCTTAATTATATAGTGCTCTTGATGGTACTACTTTACTAAATCAGTGGTGACTAAAGCTTTAAACCATAAATGCAGTGTAAAATTGGGGTAGGGAGAAGGTCCTTAGTAAAGAACCCCATTTATTTAGCAATAATTAACAAAGCTTTGCCTGCAGCAATATCTATTGGAAGCTTGGTGGTCTTACAGCTACTGTTCTCCATTTAGCAAGAATTTAAGCAACGTATCTGCCGACAGAAATGGGCTCAGAATAAAGTGAGAGAGAAACGCCAGCAAGTTGCTCGAGCCAGGAAATATTATGAAGATTACCGGGTTCAGCTGCGTGCCAAGATGATGCGGGCTAGGACACGGGAAGAAAGGGTAAGGACAAGATGTCTTTCTCTGCAAGTGTGGAATTCTTTTTTGTTTGGACCCTAGTGCTGAGGACCCATAGTCTGGTAGTTCAAATAATGGTACAAGTAGCCAGACAGCAAGTTAAGCGAACAGAGCTTAGGAGCCAGGACTAAATGGTTGGTCACAAGTGGTCAAGGCCACAGATGACAAGGTTCCTTCTTTGGAAACACTGATACAGTTTAGGGCAAACCACTGTAAAACAAGAAAGGATGCTTTATGGGGTTAAGAGAAGGAGAGAAAGGGTGAAGTAACAGTATGGAAAAACAGGGCTGGTAACATGAGAAATTGGGGAAATGAGTTTTCAGAAACAGTAGGATTAAGAAGTTGTTCCTATGGTTACTATCCAAAGAAAACAATCTAAATCTTCAGTTAAGGAAACTGATCAAAAAGACAGCTTTGTTATTCAGTTAAAGTGGACTTTTTGACAGATATGATCTCTAATTAGGGCTGGACATCAGCTAAGAGAAGCAAGTAGAGTTATTACACTTTGCAAGAGTAGATACACAATTTTCACCTTTTAAAACAAAAGATTAGAAGTTTAGTGTGTAATCCACTATTAGTGATTTGAGAACTGTTTGCCTCAAGCTGCACTGTAGCTGGTAAGTGTTCTTTTGTACAAATGGAAAGCCTGAGTACAGGCTGGATTTCCTGCTATTGGAAATCTGGATGAAGGTCCTGAAGTTAAACAACAGAACACGGGGTGGGCTGTAAATCACAGTGTTCAAAGACCCTGGCTTGCATTGCCAGGTTGCCTGAAGTGATTTTAAAAATATAACATAGATTTGCTGTTCTAGCCCCTTTCTTAGTCATATCACTGAACTGACATGAAACATTTATTTTATCTATCAATTTCAGCTAAATGAGTAAACCAAATACAGCTCAGCTGTATCTGTAGCACTGTTACTAGATACAACACTCTGTACTTTTTCATGGGCAATGACCTATCTTCATGTGATCACCATTCTGTCAGGAGATAAAGCAGCTGAAAAATGGAAATGTGTACTTAAAAGTTTCTGGGAAAGTTTTAGGTTTGCTTTTTTAATTGCTGGCAGATATTTAAAAAATTATTTGAAGAAGGCTTAGAAATTCAGAAGCAAAGACTGAAGGACTTGAGAGCATATGCTCAAGAGAAGCATGCTGAGCAAAGGAGAGTGCATCAAAATGAGTTGGAGTCTATGGAGAACTATTACAAAGATCAGGTAAGGCTTAATCTCCATTAAAGACAGTTATAGTGTAAAAAAATATTAAGTCTTTCCTTTCTTTAATTGGTTCAACTCATGCACATGTTATGCTTAGTTTTCCATGCTAGCAGAAGCTTTATCTCAAGAGCGCCAAGAAATCCAAACCAGAGAGAAAGCACAAACACAAGTAAGTATTTTTAATTTTGTGTAAATGTCTTTTCTTTTTACATGCTGTGCTAATGTCTGTATTTTCTTTAGATGCTACAGAAAACAAAAAGAGAATTAAGATCAAGGATGGAAAAGGAAATACAGCAACTGCAAGCAGCAATAATGCAAAGTGATGATGACACCTTTTTTCAAGAACTAGAAGCAGACAGACTGAAATCTAGACTTCAGATGGCTTCCTTTCAGTATAGCAAAAGCCATTTCTTCTAAGACTTATGATAACAATCATTGCAGTTCTCTCTGGCTATGATGATGAGAATTGTTGAGAGCTGCTGTATCAGGAAGATGGTGTGTGGCTGTTTTTCTCTAAAATGCCTGGTCTGTTGTTTTGACATGTCAGAGGTGTAGCTGCTGGGATCTCCACAGCACTTTTATGATCACCAATAAAGTGTCTGAACTCCTTTCTCCGTTCTTAGCAAAGCTGAGATAATGTTGAGCTCCACGCAAAGGAAGTGGGATGAAGTCAGTGTGCTTTAGTGAAGTTAGTGTAGTGAGCAGTTGAATGCCAAGCCTCCTCTACACCTGGGCTAGTTCTGTTGTTGCTGGAGTTGAAAAGCCACACTAACACCATTAGCCAGAAATTACGGGATTGGAAAGCTCACAAAGAACAAGAAGATCTTTAAAAGAACATCAGTGGTTCAAGTTTCCTGTGAAAGGACAAGTTTGAGAATGCCTGCAATAAACCTGACATAAAAATCAGTAATTTAAATATACTTAAGCAAGGGAGTGCTATGTATGAATACTATGTTTACAGTTTTGGTGTTGCTGACGTGTTAATGGTAAAGCATATGAGGTACTACTTCCTATGCTACAAGTGTATTGGGAAAAGTAGTCCGAAATAGAAAACAACATTCTTCTAAAGCAGTAAAATATAAGCTTCTGCAAGAACTGAAACCTGGGAAGGACCTCTGGACAGCATTGCTAATTATTTTCAACAGGGATATACTAATTGGTGTATGGTCTGTAGGTTGCTGTAGGTATTGCAATTGTTGGATTTCACACAGGGTTTTCAAAACTACATAAAGACCACAGGTAAACAAGCAAAGGTTTGTTTCAATTGATCTGTTTCAAAAGGGAGTCATAGCAATGCTATATACAAATGGACAGGCAATAACAACCGTGTTTGCTCTTAGAAGCAGATTATTTGGACAAAAGTTTTGCAAGAGTACTTGCAGTTAGTACCCTGTTTAGGTTTATTTAGGGAAAAGCAGATTAGCTTCACACTGACAGAACTGGAACTAGAGTAAGTAGTGATTAAAAATTTCAACATTCAGCTTTTACTTTACTTCAGGTTGTAAGGTCTGCTTCTAGGCAGAGTAGGAGCTGACAGTAGGTACTACACCTATCTTTGTAGAATCATCATGTGCTATAAAGACTATGTTGTTTAGTAGAAAATTCACATTTCAGCAGCCCTGCATTACGGGCCCTATGAGATGCAAACACAGAGGAATGAATACTTCAACTGAGAAAAGACTACGCAAAATGAAGCTGATAATTAGTGAAGCCCATTACTGATATATTCCCCTCTGCTTGACAAAATTGCAATTTTTAAGTAGTTTATCTTGGTAATGAGGATGAACTAAAGTGTAATTTTAAACAGGCTCTACTAGAAGAGTTCTTGCTTAAAATTGCATGTGTGAGAAGTGATATAAAAATACTGGAATTAACTGCATTGTATATACAATATTTAAACTTACCATGAGATGGTGTCAATTCTATAAGAGACAACACACTCAATGAATGAGGAGTCATGCATTGGGAAGACAAAGAAAAAAGAACAAAGCAGGAAAAAATGCCCCCAGCAGCTGCTTTAAACAAAACAGCTAGCAGTTAGAGCATGATATACCTCACTCAAAAAAAAAAACCAAACCAAAACCAAACCCCAAAACCACACAACAACAAGCCTCCACAAAAACAGAACCCCACACCCTGATTTTTCTGAACAACCATTTCCAGGGAGCTGCTATAAGCCTGGCTAATTTGAAGCCTTTATCTAAGGGACAATATTTACCAGTTAAATTTGATCAAGTTAACAAGTATTTACCAAATTTATTTACCTTTTTTCTTCCCTTAAGGAAAATGGTTTAGCTTTGCTGAATTTTGAGAGAAGACATCTGTTCACCAATGCTGAGATAAAGTCCTTGCCAAGACATGTGTACACTATTACATGAAAGCCAAAAGTAAGACCTTTTTCATTTGACTAGAACATTTAGCACAATCTTTACTGTAGGTAACAGCATGTAGAAAGACAACAAGTATTAAGTATTTTCTCCTGAAACGAAGTTACTTAGAAATTATATTGTTACGCTTTAAATATTTAATTAAGAAAAACTTAAAACTTTTAAAACCATTGATGCTGTGACAGTGCAAACAGCATACAATTTATTGCTCGACTTCTGCATGGGTACATACATTAAGTACTTAAAAACCATTTTATACAGATTTTTTTTTTTTGTTAAAGCTCATGTAACAGCTGGGTGAAAATACAATGATACCAATGCTAAAACACTCTGTAATAAATACAATGGAAATGATAAACTAAGAACTGTCAGTTTGTGGAGGAGTAATTACACTTGTATAAACTAATTACAACTACAGACAAAGCTCTGAGGATGTGGTAGAGCCAGAAACCTACTACATAGTGTAAAGTACAACAAATGGCACCTGTTAACTATATGGTGCTGTTTAAAATCTGAAGCAATTGTAGCATGCTACATTAAGCTGTATGATGCATACTTATGATATAGAAGCAAAGCTTTTACTTCCATCAATGCAACCAGTTTAAACGCACCAGAAGTTCAATACAGATGTAGTGTTGTAGAACAAGAATTTAAAAACGGCTTGTGTGCTCTGGACTTTAGTACAACACAAAAATTTGGTACAAATAAATCAGTTTAGGGAAACTGAAACTATGTGCAAAAAAAAAATTAGAATACATACTGTACAAAGCACCATTACAAAACTCTTTACACCGAGAAATTAAATCCTCTGAAACTCAACTGTGTACTGTATATTTGAAATCTACAAAAGTCACTGTTCATAATTAAACATTCATAATGAAAAGCAACAGCATAAAACCATGATGTGACATCTCTCTAAAACAACTAAAGACTGGATAAAGTAAAACCCAGTAAGAGGGACACATTGAAATAAATATTCACATTAATCATGGGGTTAAAGTCCAAGGTTAAAATGCAATATTAGGCTTAGCACCTTTTTGAGGGGAAAGTAGCTGACATGATCTTGAAACAAAATTTTGCAAAGGGATCAACCCTTTAACATTTTCAGATAAACATCTGACTAGGTGATGAGGTGCTTTAGTTAAAGCTCTCAGTCATTATGAAGGTAGAAAGGCACTCAAAATACTTGGTATATTCATCCTCATCTGTCAGCTATGGAAAGACAAATGTAGATCTGTCTAGTTTTGCCTGTAATATATTAAATTTACAATATTTATCTGTGCCAGTTAAAAAAAAAATTCTCTATGCTATACCAAAATGTTTGGTAGAATAAACAGATGTACTGCTAAGGCTGCTGTGAAAATGAATGGTATTTATCAGCTGATCTAGAGTCTATATTCTGCAGAGCTCATATCCTCCCTCCTCAAAAATGCTTTTATGACATAAGGGTGGCCATAACTATGCGTTCAATAAATTCACCAGCCGAAGCAGGCTGACAGGGAGAAGGTTCCTGGGAGGTGGGCATAAGATGATGTGGTGAGGAGACACTACAGAGACGGTCTTTAAATAGAGCTGAGGTGAGCTGTCTGGTGCAAAGGGAACAGCAGCATATCTCCCCCCTTTAATCACCTAACAGAGTCCTGACTTCTCCCAAAAGCTGGATCAAACTGGATTTTACATTTTTCATGTTTCATGACCAGGGAGGCTGCAGCTGTAGCCTGAGCAAGAACAGGGGAAAAAAACCCCAAAAAACCCCACAACCCAAAAAAACCCCCACTTATACAGCACTGGAGCATCTATCCTGTGAACAGTGGTCAGAAGAACCTGTCTCTGTAAAGTCTCTGGAAATAGTAATTCACATCATACCTCAAAACTTGCAGCGGGGTGAGAAGAGGTCTTTGGGAGTGTCTAAAGCAGTGGTCCCAACCACAGGCAGCAGTACTGAGTAAGAAACACACTGGGCAACAACCTACTTCCTACTTTGCTCTCCCAAGCAACCTGGACAGATGTAGTGGTAGCTTCTCTGGTAACAGTATTATCTGAAAGCCATGAATTAGGGATCCCAACTGTAGACACAAAGGTACCAGCCATTTTACATGAGTGCAGCAGTCCCTTGAAATGAAGAAAAAAAGGGTCTGATATATTTCAAACCTGGCTGTCAAAGTAAGTTTCTTGGCTTTATGTTTACATCCCTAAGTAGCCTCATCTCTGCAGCCAGCTCAGAATGGGAAGTAAGTCTCTTAGAAAAAACCTTCCAGCAACAGCTGTACAAAAAAAAAAAATAATCAAATGAACATGTGGATTTGGCTCACCAGATTCTTACCACAATTCTACAGAAGTAGTCCATTGCCCACTATTCTAATACACAACATCCAGTAGTAGTTTACTCACTGTGGCAGTCAGATTTGGCAGAACAAAATTAAGTTCAAGCTCCATAGAACAGACAGAAAATTAGCTAGTTCACTGTGTGACTTACACTGCAAAAATGAAACAGCTCTTTACATCCCATTCTTTTAGCATTTTCAATACCCTTGACTTTCTTCTCATTGGCAGTGTAAAAATAGTGCAGATTTGATGATTAACTGTAACCTAAGTTAAAAAAACACAACACTGAATGGAAAAAACCACTACTTCAAATATTTTCACCGCTGAGAGGAGAATGCCACCATCTCTTAAGTAGACTGATTTATCTACACACCACGAGCAGATCATACAGATCTTAACTGAAAATTTCCAAACTAACTTCAAAGTTCAGTTCCCTCTACTGGTAGTGCATTTTATTCCCCTTTGAAGAGATCAACCCATGTTATAATTCATATATATACTTACTTCCATCCCTACAATCAATAAATTATGTGCTTGTAAAACCTCATTCTCAAAGCACATTACACATATTTCACTTAATACACCATTTTTCCTTAGTTGTAACTTAAACCCACATGTCACGAGCAGCTAGACAAAGATTACAACATGTTTTACCTGATAAATCTTTAGCATCAAGAAATATATAATGTGATTTGGCTGCATTCAAACAAACTTTGGTTGACTGGACAGGATGGGTTCTGAAATGAACTGCTGACAGGCTTCTGCTGTCAAATATCACCTCATCAGCATGCTTAAAAAGTTGAATAATGCAGTGTTTAAATTTAAAGTCAAAAGCAACAAAAAAATACTCTTGACAGACTTGTTAGAAAAATGCTGTTTTTAAAAAATCAAAACTTCTACTGTTCATTAAAAAAGGTCTATTCCATATGTTAACACAAGTACTGTACCAAATACAGTATGTGTCACTCACACTAGAAATTTTGTTTAAGGAATCTGACAAGTGATATAAATAGGACCCCAAAACATTGTATTTGTAATTCATGCTTGAAAAATATAAAAAAGCCCCCTGTGGTAACATTTACGTTGAATTTACATTGCAGAATATGCTTTTACTATAAGAAAATGCAGTTAACATGTAAGTGGCTTTAATTAAAAAGATTAATGATTCTTTCAGCCAATTTTACGCGAAGTTAGAATAATCCAAAATATTTTTTCCAAAAATAGCAGGTATAGATGCTGTTCAGTATCATACATTTAAAACAGGCTGAAACGTGACTTGTACCGACTGCTGAAGTTGTGTCTTGGTATCTGAGAATAGAAATCAGGTAGGCAAATATAATAGATTACCTTTTACAAAAATAGTAGTAGTCTTTAAGTATAGAATACTGCTTAACTGTTGAAATGTAGGAAAAGTCAGCATTCTGTATGTTCAAGATATTAGTTTTTAATAGCAGCTGAATGATCCTATGGCAGGAACCACAGAACCTATTTTCTTGAAATAAAAAAAAAAAATTAAAAAAAATTCCAAAGTTGTCCTTTCCCTCCCAGTGTCCTAGTGTAGAAAAGGGAAAGTTTCCTGTATTTCAAGCATCTCTTGAGTCTTGGCTGAGGGAAGGGCTTTCTGGCTGACAGGAGTATAAATAGAGTCTCAGGTAAGCCTGTGAAGGGTCATTCCACAGCAAACCCACATGTTTCTTCAATGGCAGTTAGCAGCTTCTCGTATAGCTTGTCATAGCTTTCGTAAGGAGGAATGTCTATTCGGTTAAAGCTGTGTGGACAGAAGGCAGAAAAGTTTCAGCTGTCTGGAACTTCAGGCATCACCTAGCAAAGTTCTCTTACACTTCATTTAATGTACTTGAAACGATGACAAAGCAATACTTAACAAGGCCAACAGAACTTCATATAAATAAAAGCAATCTCTAGTTTTCACACCTTTATGACTCTGTAATAGACAGCATTTGTTATGTCAGAAAAGGGGGCGGGGGGGCGGGGAGACTGCTCAAAATATAGAGACAGCAAATTGGTCTTATTCTATATATCACAACAGAGACCCGAAAAAGTCTTACCAGGTATGAGCTTTCGGCAAATTGTTAGTGCTGGCATCAATCTGGTGTATTGTAAATAGTCGTGGGCCTGCAGCACCTGAAAACCCAGAAAAGATTACTACTACTGTACTGCATAATATGAAATGTCTTTGTTGCACTGCAACAACAAAAAAAGTAACTAAAACCATAAAAAATAAGAGAAGCTATGCACAAGGAAAGCTGAAATCATAAACAGGCAGGAAAAAAATTAGAACAAACAGCACCTATCAGACAGATTCCTCCCCTCCACCCACACACGATAACCATGCAGCTATTTAAACCACTGAGAGATAAACAAGAACAAAGCATTGATAAGGAAGAATAAAACGCCTGTTTCACACAGTGTACGATATAATTCTAACAGTTTTGAATTTAAGTTCTCTCACCATTCCTGGGGAACAAAACTTAGGCAGCTGTATCTGTCCTCATTTTGTAACAGGTCTTAAGTAGTGGCCAATTCCATTCAAATTCGATAGAGGAGTCACAATACCGACTTCTTAAAATTTTATTAAAATAATCTGACTATATAGAGATCACCTTAATCTCTCTGCTAAAGAAAAAAAGACTGCAGCACAGCAGTCTTTTAGACTTAGTATACATTGAAGATTTCACAAAGGACAGAAGCGGTTATAAGTGCCCTAACCTTAGCAAAACTGGAATTCTTGCCCGAGTAGAGAGACATTAAACAACATAATCCACAGGGTCAGTCTTTCTCATGGGGACTCTCTGCTGTTAAATAAGAATGTGAGCTTGTTGTGCTGTGTTAGTAGTACAACTCGGTCTAAAACATGACAACCTTCACGTTCAAATCTGTAGGAAAGCAGGTTTCATTTGCTCACAGAAATACTTGTTTTACTAGTACAGTCATACTAAAACTTGCAGTGCAGATGACATTAAAGTGGCATTACTTCCATTACCATCCTCCAGACAGCTCAGTCCGTTACAGTAACAGTATGCAGATCAATAGTAAGGTTAATGTTACTTGTAACTGTTCTGAGGTGGTTAACAATTACACAGTTTGCCTAAACAAGACCCTTTGCAATATTATTTAAATGCTTATCACTTAAAAGTACCATACTTGGCTTAAAGTAACTAGAGCCTTAAAAAACCCTCAATATTCCTGAGCTTCTAAAGCTCCTGAACACTTTAGAGCTCAAGAACGGAGGAAAAAGAAAATGAGGGCTTCTTCATTATCCCTTCGTTATCAGATAGAAGAAATTTCTACAGCAACTGGCTTTTGTACATAGCAGCTGTTATCATAGCATTTGTGTTCTGCTGGAGTCTTCTGCCTGTTAAAATGGCTTATGGTCAATGTTTCCCCTGGGCAGTTTTCTCTCATCTTGTGAGAGGGTAAAACAGAATAACTACTGTGTTCACAAAGCAGCATGGGTTGCAGCCAAAGCTGCTACAACAGAGACCCAGAGCTTCAACTGAAGTTCAGAAGACATGTCGGTAATTAAGGTGATCGTTTCTGATGCCTGTGCTGCCTGTGATTATGTCACTCTTACAGTAAGAGTAGTCACCATTACGATGTGCCTCTGCTGTCAGAATCGCAAGAACGCTGCGTGTTGGCGTTTTCTGGTCCCAGAGCTGTACAGGTGATGAGGGCTTGTAAAAGATAGAAATTAAAGAACAGACTTCTAAGAAAACCAGGAGGAGAACCCCACTAAGATCTCCACTGATCAGAATTTCTTGCCAGAGAAGGAAGCACATAACTGAAACAAAAGAGCCATTTACAGCTGAATACCAAGGTAATAAACACACACAAAAGACTATTTGTGATTGTTATTCATCAGACCATTAAAAAAATCACACTTAAAAAGTCACATTGCAGCCAACAAGCCTCATTTTCAGCTAATGTTTCTGTGATGTGTCCTATTGCTTCCTCCAAGCACAGGCATTTGCAGTTACTTCTGCAGAAACTTACCTTGTAATGCCTTGAAGCCCTGCAGAGGCACTCTGGATGAGCCAGTCACAAACTGGAGAAGTCGCGCTCTCCTCTCTTCATCAAAAAACTCCACAGCTTTCCAGAACCATTTCACGATGTTGCTGTCTGGGGTACAGTGTTTTAACCTCGTATTTGCCTTCCAGTCATTAACATCGATTTTTCCCAGTCCACAAATGATGAGCTGTAAATTTAAAATATAATCAAATATTTCATCACTGGTAAACATAAAAATTGTTTGGGAGCTAGCCAAATGATGAATAACTGAATTTGAAAAAATGACAGATTTTATACCAAAGGCAAATTACAACCTCTCACTAATCTTAAGCACTGCAGAAGTATAACTTTTTTTTTTAAATCTTACCTTTGTACACAATCCATTTTTCAAATGGCCTCAATTCAAATTAAAAAAAAAAAAAAAAAAATGAACCGTTCCATAAGCTTATACAAAAGTGTCTTGACCTGTCAATTAAATAACAGAAGTACAGAATCTACCCATGTGTGAAAGTGCATGCATAATTCACATTTGAACTCTATTTCTTTCCAGAGCGTAGCTGAGGGTGTGGTTTGGCTGGTCCAACTCTGGACCCTCAAAAGTAATCTTGTTCTTGTCATACAACACATTAATACAAATCAGACTTCTCTCCTGATGAAGAGCTTTCAGGGCTTCTAAAATAGAGATCCACAATGGATCAGTTTAAGCTCAACAGGAATATGATTACGAAGACATTTTCTAGTGAGTAAGAATACTGGATCTTCCCCTTTCTTATTCTGCATCCACAAAATGATTCTAGGTTAACAGGATGGCTGGCTCACTGCTGTTGAGTGAGAATATTCAGGATAAAAGAAAAGCAATCACTGACATTCTAGTACAGTGAACAGAATAATTTACCTTGTGGACATTTTATATGGCAAAAACCTCAGCTCCACGGCTAACAGACTGTATATTAGATTTCAGTTTTAAAACAAGCTTGGGATCTATGGGATTTGCCTTGAGAGGATATTGTTTGGATGCCAATCTTGACATTTTGTAGCACATTTGTCAGTGACAGCACCAGACAGCACCTTTCCTTACGCTGTATTTACAGGGCCAATTTAGTCTGGCATAACTCAGCTCTGCAAAACCACATAGCTGCCTGACACCAAAGTCAGTGCAGTGCACTGGAAGGGCTGGGAGCAAGTGGTGGGAGGTGGAAGGGAGTGACAGCCTATTTTCCTGGCAGCACCGAATTAATATTGTGAAACTGTACCATGAGAAATATGCACCACCACCTCTGCTGAAGTAACTCTCTCTGAAACAATCTGAGGTCACTGCAGATACTTCTCAGTAGGTTCAGCTGGATTTTCAGGTATAGGAGGGGGTCTCCTTTCCTACCACTTCTGCAGTTGCTATGAAATGTTGCCTGGAGAAACCCTCTCATAGCTCTCAGTGGAAGGTACACGCAGTCTCAGTGACTGTGTGACCTGGTAACCTCTTATACTAACTGTATTTCTTGCTATAGCGCACCTGCAAACCCCTAAAGCACCGGGGATACAACTTCGCACGTTACTCAGTCTCAGAAGAATGCCTCAGGCTTTTATTGTTACACTTGACGACATAACGTAACATTAGTGGACTGACCTCTAACTCTTTCTCATCAAATGTCTTCAGCAGATGTTGTGGGATTACTTCATTAAATCCCTTCTGTAGAGCCAGAAACTGAGCTTCAATTCCTCGTAAAAATCGCCAGTTTACATAAAGTCTGCAAGCAAGTGCAAATTGGTTTTGTGAAAGATGTATTCAAATACCATAAACCTGCAATTTATCCAGCCAAAAAAAAATGGCCTTACTGACAGGAATACACACAACACCACCACTGCACTACTACCCTTAGAAAAAAACCAACATAACACTGTCAATTACATCAAATAAGTAAAAGTTCCTCCCCACCACAAGAAATATAAAAAACTTTGGAAAAGGTATTCATGTACCTGACATACTCCTTTTTGTTTTCCTCTGTCACGGGGATGCTTTTGCCGTTGGGTTTCAGTTCATGTTGAATAATTTCCCCGTATGCATTGTGTTCTACACAAAACGTATGGTCCAAGACTCCTGTGATATCATTCTCACTGGTGGAAAGAAATAAGCAAGTGACTCAGCAAAAACATATTCTGCAAACATATTACAGCCATAATATATCTGACAGATATCACAATTTAGTTTTTCAATAGCATTTCAAATTACTGCTTGGAAGCAAAAGGTGAACATACATTTTTACTATGTTATATTTTAAAACCATTATCAAAGTTTCAATGTTCTATTTTAAAAACATGTTACTGTTAAAAATAGGCAAAATAAATAAATTAAAATTTATGAACCGTGCACTTTACAGTTCAGTAATCATTTATCTCCCCTCCCCGACCCCCAAATTTGAATACCTTGAGCATGTTAAGCCTTAAAGAAGCTGAATTGTACAAGAAAGATGTTTCTTAAATCTGCCTGAGCAGATCAAAATACACTTCATTTCTTTTCAACTGGATTTAGGAACATTATCACGTATTAACCGAGACAGAATTCTAACATTGTGAAATATAATACACAATACATACAGTATCCAGACTAAGCTGTTATGCAGATCAGGGTCAACCAATTCCATATCATCCAAAGTAATTGGCTTCCCTAGCAACTGCTTATAGAAAGGCAACGTGAAGCCCCCATCAATATAGTGTCCGTGAAACACAGCCATCCCCATTATCCGTCCAACAAAATGGAAATATGATAAGTGTTCCTAGAATAGAAAGAAGAGATCAAGCCATTCAGCTAACTAAGACCTCCAGGTTATATCTGCTGAATATGAAATAATATTTCAATACAAAGAAAAGAAAAAAAAAACACGAGCAACCCCAAACCCAAAAACCAAAACCCTATCCAGAGCTTTCTGTTTTGTTTGTTTTTATACACAGCAAATTGAGTGTATTGCTTCCCATCCAGAAGTCTTACTACTAAGAATCAAAATAAACTTAATTTCTCCCAAAGGAAACATGAATTTGACATGTTAGAGAAAATTAAGAACACATTTGAGAAGTTTCTTTGATCAGTAACAAAAAGAAATTATCATATTATTGCACAAATTCAGTCTCTAGCAACACTAATGTGAGAATTAAGTGCCTAAGTCTAGAACACACTCCATATGTATTTATTTTTTAATCACAAAATGATCTTTTACAGAACTCATGTTACCAGTCATACCGGGTTGACTGCAGAGTCTGGGTTGATTTGCAGTGTATAGATATCATCTCGGGAATATTGGAAGAGACCATAATATGGATTCAACATTTCATGGGACAATAGGTAGAGCCACTCCCTGAAGAAAATAAAATAATTTATTGTGTACTTTAGACAAATGCATTCCAACACTGAGAATCTTTTCAAAATAGTATGATTTTTTTAATCCTACTGTTAAACATAAACGTGAAGGAAGTTATCTCTGAACATGCTTAGATAAGGCTGAAACCGGAATTATTTTTACTGGCTCAATAACTGCACAGCACCTGACAACTGAAGTATTTCCCAGCCTTCCAAGATTTTTCTCCAGGTTACTTACTTCCAAGAGAGTTTCTGACTATGATTCTCCATCATCCATTACACCCTAAGGACAAGACACTACGTATTCTATTGACTATACTACCGGTATGTTCAATTTGAGGCTTTTAATATAAACCGTCTTCAGGTAATGGCTATATTTAGTTAAAAGTTTTAATCACATGTTCACAAATCAGTAAATAATGGTCTAAGAATTGCAAAAACTGTAACGCTTTCTAGTTTGGTCTTCCTGTATTCATGTATGGAAGATAGAAAAGGTTCCATGGCATACAGACTAGAAACAAAACCCCCGCTGAAAAATACTTGCAGATACTTTGAAAAATAGTGCACAATAGCATCTGTAACTTCTTTATTTTAAACGCTATTATCATCAAACAATTAATAGTAGTTGATTCAACAAGACTGTTTTACTAGTTATGGCTAATTAGCATGTTAAAATATTTAGGAATGGATGAAGTGAAAACTCCACTGGCCATTTGTAAACTCATGAAGACACATGCAACGTCACAGCCTAGGTTCCAGCGGTTACTTGCCACACACCAACTACAGATGCAGAAGGGATGTTTGGGAACATTGTCTGTACTTTGAAATGAATACTAATGGTAAAAAAATGCAATTCAATGCAAACAATGAATACTCCTAAATGAGTCACACTCATTTAGAGAGAGTAGATCCACATGCCAGAGGTGGCAAATATTTTCAGTGAAGTAAACCAGCATCTGTGCAATTGGCCAATAAAATTCCTAACACTGTTTTAAAATGTGAAGAACATCTTCATACAATCAATAAGTGCCACTTTTTATAAGCAAGAAAAAAATAAGCTCAGACTATTGACAGGCTTAAGTTGCATACTAACTGCTAGTTTTTAACATTTTGCTTCAAACAGTAGTGACAATTTGCAATATTTTTGATCAAAGTTCTGCCACAAAACCAAGTATTTAGTAGTATAAATTCTCGGATACCCAAGCTTTACTAACCAAAGAAAAATATGGTAATTTCAACAGATACCAAAAGCCTGTCTTACATATATGATAGATGTCTGATGCGATCTGTAACATGCATTTTGATTTATTTCCAATAAATGAGGGTTATTTTGATGCAGTTTTTCCTTTAAAAGACTATCTGAAAATACATATTCTTCTGACATACAATGTGTTACAGAAATAAATATAAATAAGAATAATGTAAAAAGAAACAGAGTTGATACTAGGCTGGCTTAGGATTCAAAGCACAAGTGTAGCTGGTGGGGCTGGGGTGCAGGGGAAGAAACAGAGGACCGACTGTTTACCTGGCAACACCTCCATAATCAAGGCCTTCCTCACCACGAAATTTTATCATTAATCGTTTCCACAGGTCTTTTGGCCTCATCTTCATCACTTGCCTGTAGGACTCCTGTAAACACGTAACACTTTCTTTTATTAACTGCTATTTACAGACAAGAAGCTACAACTGTTTATTAGAAATGAAGGAAGTCTCAGACTCCAAGTCCGAAGGAGATACTATTAAAGGGGATACTATTTTCCTAGATACTAACCGGTTTCTCAAATCACAGACTGTTACTTAGTTTTCTACAAATATGATAACACTTGTCAAATAAAACAGATACGTGAGAACCACCACCTTCTGTTAAATTGCCAGAGGTGCACAGTGATCGGAACATTCTCTCTCATTTTCACATAATTTATAAAAAATTAAAATTTGTGTCAGTAAACTCCTTTTGTTTTGCGTAAAGGCTGACAATTTTTGTAGTCTGAAAAGCCAACAGTGGAGCTTCTACTCTGGGTATAACACATGTGCAAACCTTCAAGAAGCATCTCAAGAACAGAAGCATCAATGCCATCCCAGTAAATCTACAGAACTATTCCTATATTGGTAAGACTTCACCAAGAAAACGCAAAAAGAAAGCTGAAAGAGGCAAAACAAATGCTAATTTTAAAAAAGGAATTAAAACCAAATTTTCTAGTTTTTATTTATGTCCAGTATGGGTGCTCTGAGCTTTGGCTTTGCAGAACAGAACAGGTGGGTGTGCCTGGGACCCAACATACTCAACTTAGTTTTCAGAACAAGAACATAGTAATTTTCACTTCTGTACAGCAGCCTTTCCTCCCTTTCTTTAGTTGATTATGACCCGATTTGACTGTCTCCAAAGGGAAGACCAACACAAATTTTTCTTCACTGGGAAAAACTGTGACAACACAGTGGGGCTATCAAGTTTGTGGGTGGGGTAAAAATGCAACGGGGATGGGCGGGATGGGTGATAAAGTTCTCGAGAAGACAGACTGTTCTCCAGAAAAAGCCAATGAATTATAACTGTGTTTAATCAAATGTCACAAAATAAAACGCAGATATCCCACTGTGGGCATCTCTGGTCATTCAGAAGCCTAGACAATTCATAAAATTGGTCTGATTCTGGGAAGAAAAAAAGAAGAAGAACCCCCCCCCCCCCCCATCAACCAGAATTCAGATAAATGCTCAGTAATCCAAACTCCAAAGATGAATGCTGTTCAACAGTAATTTTACTTAAGTTAAATAGATCAAAGATCACTAGTAATTGTTTGGTTTTCAATTTGTAACATTCCCTCTGTAACAGACATTAATATTCAAGGAAGAAGTGAGACCGTATCTCCAAATACATGAAGTGCTTGGAGTCCTTCCTCAGTCCCTGCCACAGTCTGTACATCTCCAGCCACAGGGAACGCTTTCCTCATTTTTCTTTTTCACTACAGGGTAAATACATCTACTTTAAGTACACAACTGTTCTTAACATCCCCTTGAAATACTTTCTCTTCCCATTTGCCACCGGTAAAATTCCAGCTTTAACTCCAGACTTCAAGATTTCATCTAACTGAATGACTTCTTTAGACAGTTGCGAACAACCCTCCTCCCCTTCCCTCAATGTTAAGAAATGGGTCAAATTCTCAAATTACCTCAAAAATCTCTTCCCTGGAGACCTCAATACGACAATGGCCAGCTTGAGGTTGCTGCTGTGACAGCTCTTGCCTCAGGATCTTGAGTTTCTGCACTAGGTCTCGCTTGTACCTTGGCACAGTCAGACACTCTGCCTCATCTGGAAGCTGACACAGGGACACTACCTGCTGCTGCTGCTGGTGTTGCTGATCTTTAAGTTGATTCTGGCGGCTAGAAACAAACACAGCTGTTTGCAGATATTCAAGTCATACATCCCCTGTTTTCTTGAGACTTTTCTTAAAGGTTAAGTCTTTGTAACTAAGCTACTTTCAATTTACTATGATTATTAGTGCGATTATGGTAAAAATGTTCAGGTCCAGTAAAAAATAAATTCAGAGATTTTATCCTGACTGAAGACATACGCTTCTGTCTTTCTTGGCAACTATCAGTTGTTTTTAGGGTTTGTTATTTCTATTAGTACTACTCTACAAAGTATGTAAAAGGTTATAGCACTATATAATAAGGTATTATCCATACAATTTTACTGCTAAGCTGCTGACACTGAATTTCTCAGATACCATTTCCCTATTTCCTTTGCATGTTTTGCCTTCCTCCATTTTAAAATTCAGGGATCTGCCAAACACTATGCCTCTAATCTACAGTCAATACCATAGTCTGTTTTAAATGGCTTGTCTGAAAAAGAGTAAGCTTACAAAAAGATGTTTGTACTGGCAGCTTGGCAAGGACCTTGTCCCTTGTACCTGGCCTAGTCTGGACCACAGGAATGTGGGAGTTCACATGGAACTAATTGGCACAGATAAATAAGTATTTTTACTAGCAATTCTAAGAGATTTTGTAAACCTAACTTCTTACTAGGAAAAGTAAATTAATCGTGTTGCAGAGATGTACTCTCTTGTGTCATAAGTGGATATTTTTATAGCTTTTTAGTATGGCATTTCCAAATAACACAGGATAAAAGCTGTATTTTACCTAAACCATGAGAAGAATATCTCTGTGTGGAACACATGAGAATACCCTAAATTGAATGGATAAATAAGAAAGGTTACAATTCAGAACGTTTTCCAGTGGAATGTTAATAAATTGGGTTTTTTTCAACATCAAAGACCAAAAAATATTACATGGAACCAAACACAGTTTTAATATTTTTTAAAATTTCAACCTGTTGTCCATTTTGAAACGAGGTCTACTAGAAGGCTCTCCTGGCCAACCAAATTCACCTCCAGCAGGCTTTTACCACAGGAATACTCAAAATTAGCAATTAAAAAAAGGAGCGGGGGTGTTCCCGGTTTGCCATGTGGTTCTGACAGCTATTCTGTTATTTGCAAACCTTCTATTTCAAGCAATTTTGCACAACTGACCCTTAAAGGAAACCAACACCAGGTGACCAGGAAATCTTTATCAGTAGTCTTACAAGCCTAACATTTAGAAACCCCCTGCAATGGCACACATTTTAGATCACTTCAGCAATAACTCAAAGCTTAATATTAATAATAATACCTCTTTACTCCTGGGCTCTAAGGAGGGAATAATGCACAGAAATCCTACTTTGTTACTATGCCTTAGGATGCAGAAATTCAGACATTAGCTTAATTGATTTTTGTTTGTTTCACTGTGTTTTGTTGTTTGCTTCTGTTTTTTTCATTGTTTTGTTGTTTTTTGTTTTTTTTTAAATAAGGCTACCTTAACTTTATCCTCAAGCTGATCACATTAGTCTTACAATAAACTATAGTTATTTTAAGTCATTCCTGAGAAACCAAGTCACGACAATAGTTTAGAGACACACACTCGATGTGGTTCCAGAATATGGCTCTGTCATTTGTGCAATGTGCATGGTAATTTCTTTTCACCTGTGATTAGTTTTAAATATGAATCTCACTTAAACCAGGACACATTGATATACAAATTAAAGCAAAATCTTTGTTCTATCTTCTGAACTTTCTAATCCCATAAGGATAAGCATCTGAAAAAATACTCCTTGTACATGCCTACCAGAGAAGGTTGTAATTATGAATGTATGCTCACTTTAGTATATACTACCTTTAAGAGTAAAAAAGACACAGTCCCCTAAACCCAAAGCTAGTCAATGTCAGTCTTAAAGAAAATGTAATCTCTGAAATGAGCATGAACTTAAGATCTATGCATCAAATTAAACCCATCTAAAATAGGGCAGTACTAGGAGGAGAAAAATAAAATGTCATCCTCCATATTAGACTAAAAATAATCAGTGCAGTATTAGCTAAAAAATCTGCAGTGCTTAAAGTAATTAAATTTAATTTCTTAGTTTGTTTTCACAGCTGAATGACTAGGCTTGATTCTGTACAGTGCTTTAAGGATATAGCTAAGTACTTTTCAGGTGCCATAACTATCAAAACCTATCACACATTCTTGGCCAATACTTTAAAACAGAACTGTGTAACAAGTTTGATTATTTTTATAACTTATAATGTCATCACTGGAAGAACAAACTGCTTTACTCAGCTCAATAGAAAAGTCAGTATCACTGAGACTAAACTTTTATTATGCCTTTGAACCTAAAACACTATCACACCCATCCCACCCAAATACTAAACTTATTTGTCAGATAATTTACAAAATGACAGGTCTAAGGCAAACTAGGTTGTTTGGGGGTTTTTTTGTTTTTGGTTGTTTGGGGTTTTTTTTGGGGGGGGGTGCTTTTTTTTTTTTTTAAAGAACAAATAAGGAGGTGGGCTCAAGGGGGTAGGGAGAAGCTTTCACATGTCCTGTTTGGTGCAATAAGAGAATAAACACCAGAGAAGATTTATCAGGCAGCAGACTTTGCTGATGACACTGTCAGTTGAATTTCTGAAATCCTTCCCTAATGAAAGACAGATGTACAAATGAAAACCTTAAGCACACTGTAGCAGTACTTTAAACTTAAAGAAATGCAAAATGGTTCTGTGATTCTGGAACTTGAAAGTCAAATTGGATTTTCCAGATAACAAAGCTAGCTATGTATTTGTTCTCCACAATACATGTAGAACTAGCCACTATGACCCTACTGCCATTTAAAAATAAACCTACCTGTGAAGGACAGTTTTTCAAATATAGTCCAGTTAACTGAATTTTCTACAGTTTAAGAATTGCACTGCTGTAGCTAAGAGGGTCTGAAGTTTTTCTGCAGGTAAAATATCTACATCTGAATTAATTTAACGAACTTTTCTGTGTTTCAAACACGAACATGTTCCTCCACTGGCAAATTTTTTTCAAGATCATGTTCATTTGAAACTACCAATCTAAATTCAGCTAGAATTAGTACAGAGTTCTTTGTTTTAAATTAAAAAAAAAAAGAATCAAAATTGTCTGGATGATGGGAGCTTACTGAAATTCTGTAATATACATGTAGATAACCAATGATTTCTCTAAACAAAATACATATTTGTCAATAATTAGACTCTTCCCCCTCTTGGGGTGTTAAGTTCAAATGTATATTGGGCAGACAAAGGCTAGCCAGCTTTTATGTATTACACAAAAGATATGTTGACCTCCTGGATATTCTTTCCATTCCTCGGTTTTCTCTTTTCAGTGTTTGTCCCATTATTCTTTTCTTCAGCTCTTCTTCCCAATGCTTCACTTCCTTAAAAGGACTATTCCTCCTACTTACTCCTTGCCCAGGGCTGCATGGCTTTCTATCTACCCAACTCTTCATCGTTTCTTGCACTTAACACCTACTCAATACTTTACCGGTGTTTCCCAAGAGTATTAGAAGGTGTTAGTAGGAGAAACAATACAAACTCCCAAACAGCTTGGGGGGAAAAAAAAAAAAAAAAAAAATTGTTTGCTTTTTGGTTTCCATTTTTAGTAGAAAATCCCCCAGTGTGAAATAACTGCCTAGGGAATAAACAAAAAAGCCAGAATTCTTTTGAGTTTCCCCTTCTTTTTTTAAAAATGCTATACGAAAATGTGATAAGGCAGAAAAAATACAGTTCCTATTTTATTTTATTTTTTTTATAAAAAATCTGAGTTAAATTATTGGTGTCTCATTTTGAGAACATCTCAACTAGTCTTACTCTAAAACTGAAGGTAGGTGCTGAATTATTTCTCCTTTATTCCAGGAGAATAGTTGGACACTTATGCACCCTCGCCTAACTCATCAGTATTTCACACCGCTGGCTATTGAATGCAACCTCATGTTTGAAAACAAATTCCCCATAACTGAAAGTAGTACGAAGTATAAAGAAAAGGAAAGAAAGTGTCTCTCTCGCTGTTAGAAAAAATTCTATGGGCCAGTCTTTTCCACCGGATAGCACTTGCTGCCCCAACTACTGTCCCCAACTCTTGGCATCACAATAGCCACATTCCTGCCTAAATACTGCTAGAGATTTTTTTTTCCCCCAGAACAATCAAACCTGTCTTCTTTGCTATGTAACAGAGTAACTTGGTAGTGTGTTAAAGAACACCGCTACTATACTTTAAAAACTACTGAATGGCAGAACACATCTTGATATAAAATCTAGCACCCCTCAAGAGTCACTTTCTTTCTTCTATTGCACTCAACATGTGCTGGAGACTTTAGACTTACTTTAAGACTAAATGCAAGTTAGCAGATAGCCGTGGATCTGTAAACTGCGTTGTCCTGTTGTTATGGTCAACAAAATAAACTCTGCCTGTTGCTGTATTTCGGATCTCCCATCCAGGAGGCAGTGGACCAAGCTCTTCACAATTGATGTTGCTAAGATCCCTGTGAAAACAAATATAAAATGAAAAATACCTCAGCATTTGGCCTCTGAGCCAAACAAGCGTAAATGTAACAGAACAATTCCATGAAGTCTGAGAAAACGTATTGTTTCAGAAACTTGATCTGTTCAGCTGGAATCTCTACTCCCAAGGTGCAAGCCCACCAAAGAAAAAACACACACCCCAGAACACATGCTGCGGGGAAAAAATTTCTTATCAAATAACCTTCATTTTTACAAACTAACTTCAAATGTTACATTAATACAGGCTTAAAACAAAAATAAAGACCATTGCCATATTTGCCAAAGTGGAATTGCAGTTCTACAGCAATTCTGACAGAAAGCATTTTTAAAACAACATTAGTCATGTAAGGAACTCTGAATCACACTTTAAAAACTCCTACAAAACAAAACTATATTTCTGAAGAGTTATACTTTCCATGAAGAATTACACATGGGATATGTGTGTATAGCACAGGTGGTTTTGCCCCAAAACCCCAAGTGCTAGTGGGAAGCAAAAAACTCTCTTAACAAAATATTTCAAATAAAATACTATATGAACAATGACTCAGCTCTGCCCTAACCAATGCAGAGATAGCTTAATGGGTCTCAAGAAAATTCTGCTGAAATCAGGAAGATGCAGATTCATTCCAGAGGTTCAGTGAAAACAAATACTAGTCTTCAAAAATGTACACTTACTGATTTTTCATGTATGTAATTCACACCTCAGATACACCTTTAAAAAGAGCTGCACTTGACAGTGTAAGGCAAGTCTTCAGATCTCCCAGTATCATGTGAGTTGAGGCGAGTAAAGAGCCAAGGGACAAAATGGCTAAAAAGATGCCGTCTGCAGGGACTCAAAAGGCTGAGAAGCCACTAATGGAAATACAAGGCTCTGGGATTGCACTTCTGCTGATATTACCCATATACACACTGCTGCTGAAATGTAAGGCTTATTTTTATTTACTAAATGACTGTGGCATATTAGCATAAAAATACAATATTCCTTAGAAATGACATAAACTATCATCATTCAAACAGCCAAATTTTGTTCTCAGAGACACTCATGCAGTTTCTGCTGCCACACCTAAGAGCAGTGCTAACTTAGCTTTCATACAGAACTATTACATCGCAAACTTAATAAGATCTTAATATAATTTTTTTAGAAGTCTAGTTTCTAGTTTTTTATAATACGCAAGTCACAGACTTCCTAATGCACAACTACCAGCTGTATTGCACCCTCAAGTCTGCAGATAACACACCAAAGCAAAGCATATTCTTGTAACACAAAAGCAGTAATAAAAACAAAAGAATCATTTGAAAATACAATGAAGTTACCGCCATGAGGTGCTTTATCCTTCCTGGGATATCCATTTCCATGGGAACGAACACCAGCAGCAACTGACAAAGTTGCTACAGTTCTCATAAATGCCAACACTGGCTGCTAATTTCAAATCACACACACTATTTTACAACACCATCCACAGACTTTAGGAGATAATAATTTTCAACAGGATTTCTTGGGTTTTTTTAAAGAACAATCAGAAGCTAACAATTTCTGTTATCGTTCCTTCCTTTCAAACACATCAGAAATAATCACGTGTACAATCGTGTACACAGGTGTACTGTGTAAATAAGGACACTAAACTAAAAGGACACTTCGGATTTATTTTCTCTTAAGTGTTGAGATAGCTGCAACAGAAATAGTGGTTTGAGTATTTTCATCACAGGTCAGTCTCTCTCAGCTTCTCTACCCGTTTGCCCCTCTCCCCTAGATTTTTTCCCATTACATGCTGCTAATGAGATGCTTGAAAGCATGTATGATTGGTCTAGAACATCCATGTTAGAGCATTATTAAAAAAAAAATAAATTCATTTCTGCTCTGTAACAGGAAACCTGCTGTAAAAAATTTTGTGCATTTTTAGATGCTTGCTACCATGCTCAAATGTAAAAAAACTCCCTTTTTTTCTTCTTTTTTTTAAAAAAACCCAGCATCCTGGCACTTCAAGCATAACTCGCCATTTCAGCTCCTAGGCTTTTTATGACCCGGTGCCTCCAATTAGTTTCTTCAAAATGTACCAAGTTTCCCATTCCTTGAGTAAATTACGTTTGGTAGTCTGACGATAAGACAATTAATTCTCACAGACAAGTAAATTTAAGCTAATTCAATTATGAGACTGTAGTTCACTGCAAACAGTGTGTCTGAACATACAAAGGTCATCCACTAGATTTTCCAGGTTCTCCCCTTCGTCTGCTCCTCCACCAAAAATGATCACATTTGTCTAGCCTATTTGTCACCAAGTTTGTTCTTCATAAATATACGCCGCCAATTTCTCAGGTCTTGTTAAATTCGAAAGCCTGAATTAAAAACCAAAACCAACCCAGTTTTTACTGAAGTATCTCAATAAACCTACATTTTTGCAAGTGCTCAGATCCTACTTTTTGTTTCGTTATTTTGCAGAGTATTAAAACCTGGACTTGGCTATAATTCACATGCAAGATCTATAATCAGTTAACTAAACCTGTTTTGAAAACAGTACTATAATTTATTTCTTGATTTTCTATCCTTGCATTAAAATAACAACTTGAAGAACTGAGGAAGAGATACTAATTTACTTTGATGAATGACTTGTTAAAATGATATATTAGGGGCCAAGAGTCAGAAATATAATACTAGAGAAAACTCTTGAGGAGAGTACTGCTTAAACTATTTTGATTTGACACCTTAAGGACACTTCCATCATTTCTTACCTAGGTACTCTTGGATCATGCCACGTGCTAACACCAGTCTGAGTATGCAGAAAATAGACCTGACCTTGCTGAGTCGTCCTTTGCTCTGTGAAATCAAAATAAATTAATACCTGTAAGAACAAATAATACAATACAAAAATTCACAGACTAATTTCCCCAAACTAAGGAACCAAAAGGATCTTACATATGAGGAGAAGACACAACCCATTTTCCCAGTTTCTTGGGAGACCTACAATTAAAAAATTTTAATTTTCATACCATATCCTTCAGGTAAATCAGGAGGAGTGTGCAAGTGTGTCCTGCTCATGTAATTTCTGTGCCTCTGTGACCTGACTCTCCTCTCCGCCAGGCGGGGATCTGACGACTGCCCACAGGTCGCACCGTTCGTTCCTGTAATTGGAGTGTTCTCGTCCACAAAACAGCTCAGCGGTCTGCCTGGACTAGAGTATTCAGATGCTGGCCTGTGGGGAAAAAGGTAAAAATTGCATTGCTGACTGGACACGGGACTACACAACACACTTTATGGAAGCTTCATCTGAGGGCTCTCAGGAAATCTTTGTGGACGGCAGAACTGAGCAGTTGATTTGTCGAGCAGGATACCTCGATGACAGGCAGAAAGCTTCTATTTGCTCCCACTGGTTCATCCCAGAGTAATTAGTAAACCTCCTCACCTATATTAGGGTCTGACCTGACACTTCGTATATGATGCTGCTGGATCAAGATCATATCAAATGATCACATAAGCAGTTCCCACCTTAAAATAACAGAGCACGGAGAGTAAAAGAATTTTCTTTTTTTTTTTTTTTTTTTTTTTTTTAAATGAGCAGCATACTGCCCAAAACTTTCTCGCCTTGCCTTCATAGGGCTGAGGAAGTGATCAGGCCTTGTTATTCCTTCTAATTTTTAAGGAAGGTTATTATGCGAGGATGGTGAAAAAGGGCTAAGCAAGATGAAAACCAGTTGTTCTTGAGAGCTTGACTGCAAGAGGAAACATTGAATTACGTGGTTTCATATCTCAATGCTGCTTTCTGAAGGATTTAAAATGGGTTAAAGGGAGCTTGATAAGGACACAGGAAATCACGAAACAAACTATATACTTTGCATCTGTTTTTCTACTGTAAATGCGTCTAAAGCTTAGAATAGGTGTTTTAACATACCAGGAAAAATACAGATAGGTAAATTAAAAAGCTGTTCAGTACCTTCATTCACTTGAAAACTGCAAATATATATCAGAGCTGGCAGCATTAACAGTACAGATTATTTTAATTCAAATATATCCATACAGAGACTGGAATAATATTTATTGAGGATGGAAGAGACAGTCCGCAGGCACAGACGGTCTGCAGAAAAGTCTGAAAAATATGCAATGACGCTGTCTACAATTCTGGTAATAGCAAAACTGGTTTGAGGAACAGCTTCGCAACACACATCTATGGTTATTAGAAAAGGTGATCGTCATGATTTCAAAACATGCTCGGTAACAATCAGCTTTAAAAGTTCTGGATTACATGGTCATAGCATGTACATAAACAATGTCTGTCAGCTATTCATGTTCTCTTTTCTTCATCCCTTACGATGTCTGCACATTGTAATGTCTGTATTTATAGAGTTCTACCATAGCAGCTCTACAAGAAAACAAAGTGATTCTTCCGGGTTAAACATTAGGCAGACTGAAGAAGTAGGATTTTAGAGAAGAAAAGCGTACAGCGTTTCTGGAGTGACTAGGAGGAATGCCAAATACCTACTAGGGCCATTTAGAATCGCTTGTGCTCGGTGCTCCTGGTCAGCAAGCAAACCTCATCATATGCACAGTCTCCTAAACAATTTCTTACCGTGTTGGTCGCTCCCACTGAGTTGTTCGTGTAATATGATTTAAATACTGGATCCTTCCAGAAGCAGTCCTCCGCTCCTCCCACCTAGAATTCAGACATTGAGAGATAAGGCCATGAGTGGTATTTCCAGGAAACCAGGGCACAAAATGTTTCCAACATAAATTCCAACTCAGGAAGACTTACACTATTATGAATCATGTTAGCTGAACAAGGTAACAGGAAACAACTGAAAGTTCAACTCAGAATTGATTTTACATATTCTTCCCTTGGAACCAGGCATATCATTAACAGTATCACACCTTCATGTTCGATAACTATTTGAATTCTAGTTAAATCCAAACAGCCATATAAAGAAACTTCTTGAAAACATCATGTTTAATAATGCATTTAACTTCTTTTGACCACTGATTCTAATAAGTGCTTTCATAATATCTTCACGTACTACTTGCTTTCATTAAAAAGTCACCTTCGAATAACATGACTTTTTAATTATTATTACTTTTGCACTCCAAAATACACGAGGCTATACAGCTAGCTTTGCAGTTACACAATTAAGTAAGCAATATTTATACAAGGATCATTTTGAAATGAAAATTTAAAAGCATTTTTCAAAAAAGTTTTTTGACTTCTCCAGACTACAAATTAACAAAAGAATGCTGTTTAGGACTTAGATGATAATTTACGTTTCAAAATTCATCATCTGAAAAATCAGTTTCTCCTGTCTTTACCTGCCAAGAATCACATTCAGAAGGTCTGTGTTTGCTCTGAAAAAGCTGATGACAGCACCAGAACCTAAAACAGAGCATTTTTCTGTATTCGCAAAACTGGTTTAGGTGTTAATGATGTCATTAACTCTCACAGGGACAAATCAAAATCCTAAACCCAGCCTTTGGCAGGTAAATACAGCAAGAACTCAGGCTCCATTACCTTTTCCAATCACGTTTTCTTCACTATGATTTACATGGAAGAAAAAGTGATCCATTTTTTTAGTAGTGTATACCTCTGCACAACGCTGTAGAAGGCAGCCAGGCCTGTGTGTTCACTACCTTGCTACAAAACTACTATATGGATGAAGTCAGTTTGCTGGCTGTGAGTTAACATTATATTAGTTTATCAGTTCTATAATTTGAAAGACATATGTTTTCTTAGACAAGTATATTTTTAATGCATTTACTCATATATGCCACCTCCCGTTTTCCAAGAAGAGACAAGACAAGGGTCAAACTCTTAACTGTTCTGCGTATCCTAGCTGACTTATCTCCTGCTCCTAAATTCAAAACTGTGGAACTCTAAGTGCAAGAATAAAAATAAATTAACCTATTTGAACACTGACTTCCATTACTGCAAAAGTCTGTGGTATGAGCTGTATTTGTATTTACGTCACAGTGATGCCGGCTTACCCATCTGGTAAATCATTATCAAATAACCGACTGCAATCCACAACTTGTCCTCCTGTGCCTATTCGGTCTCTGGACTGAAGACTTACTATTAAGATAATAAAAGAATTATTAAAGATATGACATCTGCATGCAAATTAGTTATATTTGAAAGAGAAATGGTACAACTTGGAGTACTAAGCTGAAGCATGTTCTGGGTATTTTTTCCTTCCCACAAATCAGAGTTACACAGAAACAGTGTATATTTTCACACATGTAATTATCTATGTCTTACTTCAAAGAAGTTAGCTTAAAGAATATGAATGCAAGTTAAGGCAGAAAAAGAAGTTAACTGAAGCTGTCATTAACTTTTCTCAGTACAAGATGGACGGACTGTGACACTCGTCTGGCGGCAGCAGGGTGACTAACCTCACGCATGGCTGGGACAGCAAACAGGACAGTGCTAGTGCCACACTTGCATGGCTAACTGGAGAACTGCTAATAGAAAGAGCTAAAGAAAGAAATTCCTGTATGATTTTGCTCCTTCTTACGTATTTTGTGTGCACTTGGGATTCACACACATGTACAAACACGCACACACACAAAACCAGGCAAAATTTAACGGCTAGAAGCACTATGCGTTTGGTTTATTGGCTACTTTCAAACACCAGTGGTAAGAAGTCAAATGCAGCTCTCACACAAAGCAGCACTCAGCACCCTGAGAAGCCCCTAGTGCCCTCAGCAAAACTGTGTTACTTTTTTATTTATTTATTTTTTTACATGTTTCATTGTAATGGATATTTATGCCTGAAGCTTTTGTACTACAATTATGAAACCAAAGATTTTTTAGGCAGCTTTTGTTCCCGGTATCATAATTTGCAAATGTCCAACCTGATAATTTATGACACTTGTGTTCCTGTGGGGTTGGGGTTTTTTTTGATGTTTTGTTTTGTGTTTAACAATAAAATGATTGCTTAAAAAGCTAAATACGTGCCGTGGCACATACTTCTTGAGGTGGCAGTACTGTACCTCTGGACAACAGTCTTCCAAGTCCTATTTATGTATGCAGTGAAGTAAACTTACAGACCTTAACCTAGACACAACCAAACTTTTGTCAAGATCACAAAGTTAAAAAAGATGTAGTAGTACTGGCAGTTTTTGCCAGAGAATCCAAATCTTCAACAACAACAACATGTTTTGAAGCTTAGGAACTGGGGCCTTCAACAGACTAACTCAGGGAGCCCTGCAGTATCTGCTTGCTTTATTCCTAATCAATACTGACTCCTAGTCTTTCACGAACACTAATGTTACAAAGCAACTTCTTAGAGCAAAAGACACCTTAAATTTAATTTCAACCAGAACAATATCTTAGATAATATATTTATTCTGCAACAAATCCACACATTACAAGTTCACATTGTTGCATGTAGGCAAGGTTTGGCAAGCAATACACACAGACAAAAATGAAACTAAACAAAGGCAATTACCTCCTCTTTGCCTATGTGAGGACCAAAATTTGTGCACGGCTTCATTTTGTAATGAGTAAGGACTCATTTTTTCTGCACCGCCACATCAGAAATAAAATGGTGGCACAGAAGAGAGCTGCAAGATTAAGACACAGTTCAGGTGCCCTTTGCATCCACTACTCACAAGCGTCCCCTTTTCTTCCCCCCTTTGAAGACAACCCCCGGTATTTAAGATAAAGATCCCCTTGCTCTCTGTCCCAAATTATAAAGGCATACCCACTGTGTACTTGATTTGTAAGGTTATCACCTGCTGAAGGTATCAATTAATTTTAATATTGTTTTCCAATCTTGCATAGCCTCTTAATTTAAGCCAGTTTATCACTAAAAGGACTGAGAGTATATTTATAAATTCTGTCTTCTTACTTTAAATCAAGATTTCTCCACCATGTAACTACTGCAGTGGAATCATCTAGTTGTACTTAGGCTCATTCACCCATTCAACAAAATTCCATTACTGAAGAAAGATTAAAATATAAGGAGATTAATAACGATAATTTAAATACAAAAAGACAGAAGTCTCTGGAATCTTACCAAGGATGCACTAAATTAAAACACAGCCATGACTGAGGAAACATGACCTTTCTCATGATAACTCCGGAAAGCAGAACATAGAGATTTGTTCTCAGTCTCCTCTGTAACCTGACAAGCTGTGTTTTTTCTAGGTTCAATGCACGATCCAGCAGCTCCTGCTAATTACAGAGAGCCCCAGCAGCATGCCAAAAGAGCTAATGCTGCTTTGGCTATACCACTTTCCATGATCACATCAGGTTAAGCCAAGTGGTCAGTCTAGTTTATGCCCACACTGCTGACTAGTTATCTCTTGACAACTAGTTATCTCTGAAGTGTATTTGCCATGTCCACATTGCATGGTATTTGTCCCAGGCTTCCCATCTGGCATCCCAATAGCCTTGAGACCTTTCTTGGTCTCACCTTTGGGTGTTGGTTTTTTTTTTTTCTTGTTTAATTAATGCTAGCATTCTAAGTCATGATGACAAGGATGCATGTTGCATACTCTGGAGGGCAGCATGAGAGCACGTCATGGTGTGAGGGTACAGTCCCTGCTAGTGTCATGCCTGAAGGTCTGCTGTGGGCAGAGACGATCCCTGCCGCTCTGAGCAGACCCTAAACAAGCTCTCCCATCAGCTGAGCTTAAGTCTCCTCTTAAAAGAAACCCCACAAACAAAATTGCATGCATACAGCACGGATGATCAAGGAACAAGTATACTGGAGCAAAACCAAAAACCAAACCAAGCTGGCAGCATAACGCACCCTAGAAAAATGACCTCTACTCTTCTGTGCAAGCTCACATGGAAAATTTAATATTCAAGAATGGTCTGAAGTGTCAGCAATGCACTTACAATTCCACATTTCGACCATCATTTGACTCTCCTGTGCCACCTCACTCTTATCTTAATACTGTGCAAACACTCCCAGATCAGATGCTAGACAGATGGTTAAAGCAACATAAAGAGGTAAAGTCACAGCTATTATTCAACAGAGCACTTTGAGGAAAGCAAACAAATGCACTGAAGCCCTTATTTGCTGACTGATATTTCAATAGTTTTCCCTGGCTGAAAAAACAAGAATGCTGCTTCGATATTATTTGAACTAGGAATTGAACATAAAACTGAGCATGCAAATTCACTTTTCTTTCCCCCATCCAAATATTCTCATTAACATCTTGCTATAAAAATAAAGACCTCCTGATCCTGGCCAACTTTTTTTTGACTTCTTGACTTCTTAAGTGGCCTACTAGAAATGCTGCCTTCTGAAACAACTTAAAATGCACCAAAAAGAGAGTGTTTATGAAGTTGGTTGTGGATACTTGTTTTTCAATTTGCCAGCTTCTTTTTAATTCTTAAGTTATTTAAGGTTTATGAGTTAGCAGAATGACAAAGCACAGTTACTGAGATTGGTTACAGACTTGTTAATAACCCGTGAAAACACAAATTGAATTGAGCAAGTCATCCCAGACAGCAATTCACTCCTGTTGCAGCAAGATGTTTTACCCTTTCGCAAAACCTACAGGAAGCACAGCTTTGCTGGAACTCTCAACGGCCAAGAAATTTGTAGTCAGTTTTTCACAGGGAGTTCAGGCTCTAACTGTCACTAGTCTTTGGAGTGAAATTAAAAACTTTAAAACTTTCTAAATAAATTTTGTATTATCTATGGTCTTATCTGTCCCAACACTTAAAATAATATTTGGAGGGTTTTGTTTTGGGTTTTTGGGGGTAGTTTTGTTTTGTTGTTTGTTTTTAATTCTCTACATACACAATTCTAGCTTGAGGTCTAAATGGCTCTGGCACTAGACAATGAATTTGGGAAAAAAAAAAATCAGTACAGAAAACTGACATCTAGGAAGGGTATTTCTATAGCTACTACGAAGCTCCAAGAGAACTAAAAGAACAAAACCCTTACTTACCTACTATCTGTCCTCTAACAGTATCATTGTCATTTGGCCCAAGCTTGCACAAATCCAATCTCTGATCTACAAAACAAGGACACAAAGCATTAAGTCATACAATATTTTGCTGCCTTTGAAAGCCACACTGAAGTACCATCAGAACAAATTCAGCCTAGTGTAAGATAGTTAAGACTTCAAAAGATTGGGGAAGGGAAGCAAAACTAAAAATCTTCAGCCAACACTTCTTTTTTTGTAATTTTAAATCAGAAAACAAGACTAGAGTGCTTTTGCTTTAACATTTTTCCTACTTCACAAAGCTCTTTTGATGAATAGGAAATAACATTATCCTAGATTGGATGTCCAAAGTGATTGTAAGAAGTATTTTGAACTCTCTTCCCTTGTGAAGACCAGCCACTGTCATAACGTGCTTCCAGTTCAACACTCACATTACTACAGCACTGAGCTAACCTGCTCCGTCAGTTCACATGTTCCGCACTAAATAGGTAGAACTTCATAAACTGAGCAAAGCACAATGCACTGAAGCACTGATCTAGTGATAAATATTTAAAAATGAGAACTTTAGTTATGCCTTTATCACCAAGGAACCTTTATTGAAGGCAAAATCACAGCGCTTCTCTACCAAAATGTCAAAATTTTTTTAATTTATTTTTTAATTATCTGTATAGCCAAGCACTACTTTTCCATCACAGTGTGCCAAATTTTGTTCAAAAGTAAATGGCATCCATTAGGATAATGAGAAAACAGCATCTTACATGTAATTAACTTCTGAAAAAGTAAATACAAAGTGCTTGAAGCACTTAATATCTTACGACAAAATTTACTAATTAATTTTGAAGGCCCATTCATTTTGAAACTACAAATTTGGCTTCAGGATAGATTTACCCTTTTGTTTACCCCTTAAGACTTGCATTTTTAAAGGTAATAAAAAGATAACTTGAATGTAATTAGAATCTGTCTTCCTTTGGAATTCCAACACAGTAAGTTCAGTCTTGACAATCCACAACCAGACTCCGGCACTAAAGTTACCACTGTCTATGGTAACGGGGCAAAGGAGCTGAAAAGCCAAAGGTAAGTTACATTCTCTAACCTACTCGTGCTATCCTCAGCCACAAAACACCGTTACAAACTACCAAAACAATTGGAATATACAAGCTTTATAAAAAAAACCAAAAATGCAATTAAGTGTCACTCTTCAAAAGTCTGTGCACGAAAGTTTGGTCTGAAAGAGAAGAAACTCTAGTCTTTAGCTTACTTACAACCAGTGTCTTTAAGGCGGTTGATTGCGTTTGAAAGAAGTCTCACACAACCCAGAAAGCCGGCTCCCTGCTTTTTATGAATTTTCTTGTGATTCCACACACTGATTGTTATTGAATCCGACTTCCCAATATATCTGAAAAACGTGGAGAAACAGTACTGTGAATGGCACTTACTGAATACTTTGAAGATGCTCCAAAAATCACCTTGGGGAAAAAAAAGATTATCAACCATTACGTTAAAAATTTAACACATACTGTATTGGCAAGAGAGAGTAAGTCATCTTCAGATAAAGTGTACACATTATACTTTAATGAAAGCATGTCTTATGAAGGAGTTTACTTGAATACAAACTAATCTAAAATCCTGATTCTGGACAAAGGCATTCATGTAAATCCAAAGTCTACCAAAATCAGTTTAAAACAGGAACATGACCAGGCTGCGGGCTGGCCCGGTGACCACGTCTCTTCGAGCAGCTACAAACATGCTTAGATGCATGCCTATGCTCAGCCTAACCAAAAAGAATGGCAATGCTCGTGGCAGCATGTGTTTGTGAGCAGCGCTAGCAGGCAGAGCAGTTCAAATGCCAGGACAGAAACTATCAGTTTAGCATCCTTTTGCAGCACTTCATCTGCCGCTGCTTTTCAGGCTACTCTTCCAACCACCGGCAATGCAAGTCACCCTCATTTAGAGCTCTTCTGAGCACTCAGAGAAAACATAAGGCAAACCTAGTTACTCATCTGCAGTTAACAGATCTTAGGGAAGCTAATTTACTATTAAGAAAGCTTCAGAAAGTCCCCGTTTATAACATACATTACATGTTACGAATATGACCCATTACAAACAGATCATACGGTATTTTAGCTGAGATGTGCCATGTTCCCCTCCTGCCCCCTGCTCACATGTGGACTGCCTCCTTGCAGCATTACCATGGAAATGGTTTGCAAAACCTAGATCTGCATTTCACTGACTTGGGGAAACATGGACACTGTAGGCTATTCTGGTTTTGTTTTTTTGTTTGAAGCTTTGTTCTTCAGAAGCAATTACTTTGTGAGCTAGTTTTTCTTTTCAAAACTTTAGGAGGACAATTTCAAAACGCCTAAGACAAATCAGCTATTGCCAATACTGAATTATTATAGTTATTTCAAGTTGAAAAAAATGAATTTGTAACTATGGCTTAGATCCCAAGAACTGCTTGTAGTTCTCCCTTCCCAGACCACAAATTCTGGCCTTCTGCAATTTAGTTCCAAGTGCTTTTTTGTTTGTTTTTGAAGGAAAACTGATCAAACAAACTCAACCAATACATCTCCCCCATTGACTGAGACTTCATTGGCTTTAAAACATCTTAATATTTTCATAAAGATAGAAATGATACTGTCAAGGTTGGCAAACCAAATAATTGAACTAACTGTCATGGCTTAAAATTGTAGCTGTGACCAGGTAAGTTCTCAATTAACACTTCTCCCATTTTTCCTTTTCCAAAAAGCAGAACTTTGACAACTTCTTTTTCCCACCTGCAGACAGGGACTGACCCAAGAAGTAGAAGACAGAAAAGCCTAATTGTAGGCACATACCCATGAGCATGGCTTAAAGTAACCAGTGCACATTTGAAACAAACAAACAAAACACAAACTTCACACAAAAAAACCCCAAAGTTTTTTGAATAGTAAACTGATTGCATAATATAGGTCAGGTTTTTGGCCTTACAACCTTGACAATGCCAATTTTGTGTAAAGAAACGAGAGATGAAGATGGGTATTCACGTGCACATTTGCAGTCTACAATGTTTCATGTACTTAAAATAAATTCTTATGAAAACAAGTTAGGTGCACTTAAAAATAAAGACTTATCATGACCTGTCTTGAATTTTCCAGTTTTCCTTGTTGCTTTAAAAAAGTCAAAGGTATATGGTTAAAAACAATTTCATAACAGAACAGTTTGAATAATATGTAGAACAGCTGAATATACAACACACTTTCCAAGAATTACTGTAACATTTCAGGGTGAGGTTCTCCTGGTTGAGATGCAGACAGTAAGCCATCCATACCAAACAGGTGAGAACTTCTATATTACTACTGTAATCTACTCTGATTTTTGCACCAGAAAACCTGGCTGATTCACACATTTAGAGGAAGTAAGCAAGACAAGCTGCATTTTCCAAATAAAAATGTCTTTTTTTTTTTTCCCCTCCAAAAGAAGAAAAGAAATAGTTCAGTAACTGCTAGTTGTCTTTACAGCAAGATGTTTCATCTATATTTCTGCATAATTTGAGGCATGAAAATACATGGTTGCATTTAGAGAGTGACGGTAGGACAAGCTGACATTTCCAATTCATTTGGTGGATAAGTTACATTTGTTTTACATCATCTGGCAATAAAGTTCCAACATGAAAGCCTGAGCTAGGAATTTTATTTTGTTATTAAAAAAGAATGTTCCAAAAAATAAAATGAGTACGTTTAAAAAACCCCAAAACAACACACCAAAAACACCCAGAAACAAAACCCACGAAAACACCATTTTGTTGGATGCCTCTCTCTTCCTCCTCATAATTAAAAGTTCTTGGAGTTTTTGTGTTGGTTTTTTTTTTTTTACTCTACCCTATCAGTAATATCTATTTCACAGCTTCAGTACTTCAACAGAGATAACAGGATTAGTATTAATGAAGTGGAAACCTGGAAATTCAATTTCCATATACATTTTGTTAACTCCCATATTTCCTGAATCTATGAAATTAGGGCTCTGCCTAAGAATTGTGCATTTGGAAATTTTAAGAAAAATGCCTACTCTTAGCACTTCCACTGCTAAACAAAAATAAAGTATATGCCATACTGGAAACCTCTAAAATATTTTAATGAAATTCGAAAACACAGAGACAATTGTTACTTTGTCTAAATAAAATTATCTTTGTCAAGGTGGTATTTCCTTCTGAGCCAATATACCACTCAGGAAGGTTTGGTATCAAGTGACTTTTCATCCCCATGGCATTATATACATTTTCCCTGAAGAGTTCAGCTTGGTAGAAAAAAGCAGAATGAAGAAAGTGGAAAAAAAAAAAATTCCTGAAAAAACACACCTCTTCCTGATCACAAGCCAGATGTACTCCCTCCAGAAAGAGAAAAATGCAACATCAAGAGGTATGAACCCAGGCTTGGAAGCCAGGAATTCCCTATTTCTAATCCATGCTGTCACATAGACTCTTTTTACGACCTGGAAAATTTACTTACTTTGTTTCTCCACTTTCCCGTTTCTGAAATTTTTCTAATATAATGGTAGTGTTATGCTTTGAGATATCCACTGTTTTCAAACTGGGGGAGAAGAGGGTGTGAAGAGACATAATGAAAAATATCATCCCAATTTTTTCCTCTTCTCTCTTCCTTCACTCTGACATTGCTGTCATCTCTGGTAGCAACTGCAGGGTGTTTGAACCTCTGGGATGGTCAGAAGAGAACCACCCAGAGGCCGTGGCTTAGACAGGAACACAGCACAGACACGTGGCACTGACTGCCTGCTCCTTTCTCCTCCCCAGTCCTACGCAGCCCAATGTTGAGCTGAGCCTACAAGACTCTGTAAAAGCAGCTGCACCAAGCAAACAGCAAGCAAGGTGGGCTTCTACTCCAGATGTTCCTAAAAGACCCACCTAAGAAGTTCAGCAAAGACTTGTACGCCTGATGGGCTTGAGCTAGAATAGCCAGATCTGCTGATATGGGCCAAACGTGACCCAGAAATGCTTTCACTCTAAATGCAAAGGGCATCAGCTTCATCAAACTGGTCTAAACAGCCATGTCAAGAAGGCAAAGCTGTTGCAAGGAGCTGTTTGACTGCTCTTTAGGAGTCTAATCTAGGATGGGATTGTCTAAACCAGCACTAAGCAGAGCTGTTGCCTTCGCTCCCCGAGAAAAATCCAGGATCATTAGCAATAACTAGGCAAAGTAGAGTTGGAGGGTTGGAGGAGAAAGGTGATTCTGCCAGGGCAGCGCAGGGGCTCAAGAATGTGAAGGCATCAAACAGCACTAGAACCTGCAGTGAGGAGATTTTGGGAAGAGGAGGAGTTGCAGAAGTTGGGTGACGTTACATTTGAGAGGTATAACAAAGGAGAGCAATGAGTCCATGCTAATGCCTAGGGGTGCACATTTGAAGGGCACGGAGTGAAGATGGGACCAGGACTAGGTTTTGGTGGAGATCATGGTACCAATATCTTTTAGAGATAAATAGACCATAGGACTTGCTATGCGTTAAGGGCAGAGGCTGCTGAGGAGGGCTGGAGTAGGCACAGGTGAGAGTGGGAAGGCTGTAGGAGAGATCTATGCTATCTCAGAATGGAAGAAAGGGGAAGGAAGAGAAAAAGGGGATTTGTTAAGTTTCAGAACTGCTGGTGTAAGTGGTGTTTAAATACTTTGAATGCAAGAAGGTCTGTAAATGTGTTAAGTCTGGTTATTCAAAGCTTTGAGGAAAGGCCTGAACAATAGGGAAAACACAAACAAGACTGAAAATAAGGAAGGGGAACACATCCAGGGCAAGCATGGTATTTTACTGACATTAAACTGCATCCAGACAGCAACTATTCGGCTATTTCTTTCTGGAAAGCCTCCCAGATTTCCCCCCGCCCCCATCTAGGCTGAAGAATCTAAGCAACTAACTAATTCAACTGCTTCCTTTCACGCAAATATCTGAATTAAGAACCATGTAAGGCAAAAGCAAAACCTTTTTTGTTCTTTGTAATGCTGCAAAAGTCTTTTAAAAAAAATCTTATACAACAGAGTATCTATTATGCTGAATCAGGTTAGCAAGCCACAAAATTCCCTTGGAATTAGCAACTTAATTCAGACAGTATTGCATAAATATATCACAACAGATCCATCTTACTGTGCTATTTGCATATGCCATCACATGATACACGAGACTGTTAATTAGCAGCAGTGTTAACCTGCTATACAAATTCCAGGCTGTGGACACTTCAATCAGCCTAACACAGCCAAGAGACAGTTTTACTGCACATAAGCCTATTACGGTTATTTAAAAACCAACAGAAACCTTCATGCTAGGAAAAAAAAGCAGGATTTTTTATAAAATTCTATATAACGGCACCTTCCTCTGGTTGATTTCCTACGCTGTGTGGTGGCAGGAGCAGGCAAGCTGCCACTGAGACTCCATCTGTTATCCTTGGTGTGCAAAGCATTTCCTGTAACAGTGGAAGCGTCATAAGGCAGAGACTAGTGTTCCCATGCAATGGTGTGTTGTTAGGGTAAACATTAGAAAGTTTAAAAACCCTACTATTTTCAAAGGATGAGAAGACAGATTAAGTTCTGTAATCTATGAGGTTTGCCATCAGGTGCTTAGCAGTAGGGTAGTTACTATTCCTATTATTTTTCTGTGTGGGGTTTTTTTTTTTTTTTTTCAAAAGTAAAAGTTAGTATCTTAATATATGGTGCAGCGGAAAAGCTGAGACCTGACACCAGGTATATTACAGTAAAAAGTTACCTTAAGATAAAAGCCAGGCAGTACGTTGTCATATCAAAGAGATCTGATCTTTTGCTGCTGTTTTAAATAGGAACTGAAGACTAGGTGAGTGATGTTTATAAATGGAAATAAATTTCTGTAGAGTAAGGAATAACAGGCAAGACAATAAAAGGGTTTAAATGATTATGAAGAAAGTTTTGAGAGGGAAAGGATTATTTTCAAATTACAAGGCCTGACATAAAGCAAAATTTTACTTTGAATTCGGAATGCTGTGTATACTTCTGTCATCAGGGAATTCAACTGCCAGAATCAAAAACAAAGCAGTTTTCCCTACAGGACAAGTAATTATATTGAAAATAATATCCTAACTAAACAAAATCTAGGTTTTTTAGGGATCTTCTTCCCAAAAAAGAAAACAAACCAAAATCAAAAACCACATACACAAAAAAAGTATTTCATGCAGATCTAAATTCCTTGGGACAAATCCAACAAGAGATGCCCCAAAATCTGCCTGAGCAAAACTTTCTGCCAGAAATCCCATTTCTCACTCTGCTTTTTATATGTTGTGGACTGCAATCACAGTCTTGCTTCAAAGCTAAGACAACTACAGTATCCAGATACAACCATTACTTGTTCCATAGAACAATGTCAAAATACTTTCTCTTCATCCTTCCTTCAAAATTATAACCAGAAAGGAATTTTTTCTAAAATTTTACTATTTTTTTCCACTACTCTTGTTGCATATTAACATCCTCCCTCATTTCCCATGTCCTCTACTCCTTCTATTCTCCAGAAGGCAACCAAGTCTCCAAGTCATTAGCCCATGAAGCACTTGGCATCCCTTAAGAACCACTCCTGTCAACTGCTTACTTGCATTGTCACCACAGCACTTCAAACACCAAGACACTGGCAGATATTGGGGAAGACACAGGGAACCACTGACATTTGCAACGCAGGATTTAGTAGCAGACAACTGCCAGTGATGGCCTACCATTCCTTCTTCAAAAGTATCCCTTCCCTAACCTGCACAAAGATTACAGGAAGGCTTTACACTCAGTCATGCTGGCAGCACTTTCCACCTTACTCTCCTTTTATCCCTGTAAAGCAATGCATTAATGCTCATTAATGGAACCACCTAACTAAATAAAAGTATGTGCTCACATTTCAGGGATTTTTCTTTAGCTCTTGTCTGTCAACTTCAGTTCCTGTCAGCAGCAGGAGAGCATCGGTGGTACTCAGGGGATGCACCTTGTGGTTCAGCTTCATCCAATGCAGTGGGGTTCATGTACGCTCAGACCATTTCACGAAGGAAACCACAACACAGCAAGTGGGGATGATCAAGAGACTCCCTACAAAACCTCACTCCTGATGCAAGCTAACACGCTAATGCAGTCACACCGTTACTGACCCAATGCAACTCAATCAGCAAAGAATTACATGCACTTTTTTTTCCCCTACCAGCTACCTTCCTGTGGGTTAAGTGAATTGAATCCATTTACCCAGAAGCCAGATGGAGCCAGGGCAAGAGAAGCAGCATGAACACATGCAGTAAATTGAGAAAGGGGTTGAAGCAGGAGAGAAAGGGGGCTTTCCATTTTTGGTGGCAGCAAGCTGAAATATCAGTGCGATCTACTCTCGAATTTCACCATTAGGACACTGAGCTGAGTATTAACTGCTGGTGGGGGAAAAAAAAAATTGTTCGAGCTAGATAGATAGTCAACCTTGAAGAGGACGCAGAAGGGCAGAGGTCTGAAATCTGCATTCTAGATGAATCAACATTTTGACTGTTTTAATAAAATTAAGAAATCAAATTAACTTAGAATTCTTCAAATATGAAGAAGAACCATTCCTTCTACATGAACTTAAACTTGTTTTATATCCATTTTTGTAATGAATATGAATTAGTCTCACATGCAGAATCTAAGCTTGGACTGAGTTGGAATAAAACTATAAGGATATAGCTTTCCTCAGGGAAAGTGCTATTATTTCACTAAACTGCCAATGATATTTTGTTAAGCAGTAATAAAAATGTTTTGTATACCGCACTAAAACATAACGAACAATGACTTCACATATTTAGTCTTGGATATTCAAATAATGAGGAGGTGAAGACATCACTTTAAACCAGGCCTTCCACATTTTACTGAAAGACCTATCAAGCTGCTTTTCTTCACTGGGAAAAGGGGACACAAGAAATTCTCTGTTACTAACACTTGATTTGCTCTATGTTTGGTGATGTCCAAAGCCAACATAAATATGCTCAAGCAATTTCTAATAATATAGATAGGAAATGGAGCCATGGGAAAAAAGTTAGAGATCAGAACAATGCCTTAGAAAGAAAGGAGAATACAATGAGCCAAAACTGTTCACTTCTCTTCCTCATCTTCCATCCCAAGGAAAAAGATAAAGAATAGAAGGATAAAAGACAGGGAAAATAAAGCATGCACAAAGAAACCTATATAAAAAATAAAAGCTTTAATGACTATATACAGAATATTCTATGCTTTAGAAAGATAGGAGAAACATGACATATACATGCCATACTGAATATATTGCTCAAAAGCACTGAAAGATGCTCAAGTGATGATAACAACAGAACAATTTATAGTGAGAACAACATTTGGGACAGAAAATGACATAAAGGAGAGAAAACTGAACAAGAGGCTTACAGGAGAAAAGACACAGTAGCACTGCAACAGACAAAAACAGTGTGAAAAGAAGAGCGGTTTGAGGGAAATATTGTCAATTTTTTGCTACATTTTACAGAAGTGTTAACATGAAAATATTACAATAAAATAATGCTATAGTACATATAAAGCATGTTGCAGACATCATCACTAGAAAACCAAGTGTAGTGTTTAGATTTTGAGGGAAATGAGAAAGTGGTATTTTGACACATGTATTTTTCACTCAAACTAATAAACTCTGGGATATTTTCCAAGCTGTAAATAGGACAATATTATGAACATCTGACAATGTCTGTGTACTTTAGAGGATTTCACTTCAAACCTTTGGTTATCACTGTTACCACCTACAGGTCATAATGCTGATTCCATTTTGGATCAAGTGTATTCTTCACAGTATCTGTAGAATGGCATTGGCCAGATCCGTCCACCACAACCTTAGCAAATGGATCAGGAAGTCCTAAGAGGAGGAAAAGAAAAAAGCTAGCAAATGGATCAGGATGCTTTAAAGTCCCATATCATTGCACTTTTTTTTTTTTTTTTTAAATATTTTATTTGAAGTTGCCTTTTAGTCCAAAATGAGAGAAATAGCAATTTATTTCACTGATACAGATCAAGAAAAAGTTACGCAAGTCAAACATGTTGGGGAGAAAAAAATCTGAACACCTTAATCTTCCTAATTCTGAAAACTTCCTAATACTGAGTAAATTCTCAGTATACAAAGAATTCAGCAAAAGGCAGAGAAAACAGATTAATATTCTTCCTATTTTTAAGATTCATTATAATCATGATTTTGGTTGTTATTGGTACTACAGGAAACCATCTATAGCAGATTATTCTCGCTTTTCAACTCCACTTTGTCTCCTGCTAGCTTTCTACTTCACTTTCTGTTAGCTTAGTACCTCAAAAACACTCAACGTAGGCTCAGCTGATCAACAAAAATCATTACAAAGATGATGCTGGGCTACACAGCTGAGGACGGGAAAGAAGCAGGACCAGAGCAGCCTACAATTAGCTCTACTGCAACTGCTATTCTAACCAACCTATTAACTGACACCAAAAGGGATGGTCCCACCACTAATGCCCCTAGTCATGCAGTCCTATCCCTTTTTCCCCTCATACTAATTCCTCCCCTCATCTGAGTCCCCAGTGAGTCAGCTGAAGGAACTAAGGTGGTGAAACATTATTCACATTTTCTGTAGCTCAAGTTTTGTACCAGTTCCACTTGCTCGGGTGACTCACAAGTCAAGCAGCAGAGTGGCTCAAGACAAGTGTCAGGCAAGCATGTGGGGATAAAGGCAAAGCAGGTGAGGAAGGGGAGGAACAGGACCTTGTGAGATTTGCGCTTCAGTACAGAAGTGCATCACATTTCAAGTCTTGAGGGTTTTTTTTTTAGGCATTATTAAACTGTTAAACACCTGAAAACTTGCAATCAATACAGAAATCAAGATATAAAGCAAGTTTTAGAAGTATCACAAATTACAATAAAATTCTCTATCATCCCTTCTTCAAGTTCTTCCCAAAGTTCAGGTCTGATCTTTCAAATTCTTCCTACTCCCACGTGGGAGGCGGCAGGCAGGTGATCTGTGTGTGCATGCCTACACAGCCAATAACATTCCTTTCTGCCTCCTTCATCCACCTCTTAGCACTTCTTTCAAAACATGATTAAAATTCATTAAAATATAATTTCAGAGTAGGTGAGTATTATGACAGGATTATTAATAATTAAGATGTACATCTGTCTGCTGGACAAAAAGTTCTTATATGAAAAACATTTTAATAAATATGTGGCACTAATTGAAAAACATGTAATTTGTCTGAGAGAGTAAATTTGTTTCCCACTCCCATCAAAAACAGAGTGTGTCAGTGTTTTAATTATTATTATGTGTGACAAGTGTCACTTAAAAAAAATGAGAAGCCCTGAAATAAAACGGTGTGAAAACATCAAAGCCCCCAGCCCCCTTAATGCAAATATCTTAATACAACGATCATGTGCAAACACTGATGTACAGCACCTGCAAAATATTTATCCCGTCTATAAACAAATAAAAGTTTAACAGCTACTTACGGAAAAAATCCTTTTTCACCAAGTTTTTTGCACACAGTACTGTAAGAAAAACAGAAATAGAAAATTAAGTTACTGATTCCCAACTTTTTAAAAAGTTACTTTACCTGTCCAGCATTCCAGAAAATCCTGCTCAAAATAAAATGAATTAACATAAATGAATTGTGCTCCTACATCATTTATATTGTCATGTAAAATAATTCCTGAAAGCTGAGCCATAAGTGTCATCCTTTGGCAATTTACCTTTAGGTAGGTTATAGTGGAAGTGATACGGTAGTGTTTTCCTCAGGCAATAGTTTCACATGCAAATTTTTTTTTTTCTCAATGGTTTTGCCAACTCTGTGTTTACCTAGTGAGGGAACAGCACCATTTCTAACTAGGTCACCATACAGTGGCACAAACAATTGCGCCAGTAAAATTAGTGCTGTTACACAAACAGGGTCTTATGCTCAGTTCCACAGACCAGCAAAAGCTTCCTTGACCGTAAAAAATAGTGCATTAGGCAGGCAGTCCAGGCTTTTCTGTTATCCTGTGGGGTAACTAAATAAAAGGTTTTACCTGAGAAACATTTGGGTGAACTAGACCAACTTCTAATGCCAGTTTTGATGGCTCCAAAGATATGTTTTATTTGTAGAAGCTGATAATTGTTTCAGGCTTTCTTGTTTAAATTAAAAGGGAGGAACACTTGCGTTTGTTTTCCCCTTGGTATTTTTAGTTGACAATCTCATCAGAGCACAGAGTAGATTTAAATAAATAAATAAATAAAAGGTCAAAGGGGACAAATTTCATATAAAGATGCCAAGGTACACACAGAAGACTTCTCACAAAATGCACCACTGCTCAACGACATAGGCTTATCTATTATCACAGGTTTAGTAAGCAGGAAATACTAGATTCCCCTGTGAAACATTAAAATATTTACTGATAACCCAAAAGGATTCTTGGGTATTAAGTGAATGTGTGAATTCCCACAGCTAGTACAAAAAATAAAAAAAAGTGGGGGTGGGGAAGAGGTATTTGGTTGGAACCAATGCTGCAGAAGACTCCTCAGTGTATGATTCCCTTGGATGTTTTTTCTATGAGATCGCCAGTATTTATTACTACCAGGAAATGCAAAGACAGAAAAGTGCATCCAATAATCACATCCCACAGACACCACCTAAAACCAAACAAAATTGGTCATGCTCCCCCCCCTAGAATATTCTCAAACTAATCCTGCAGGGCTACTGATTCTCCAATTTCTTTTACATAAAAATACTTTTCAATAAAAGTAAACTGTGGTAGTCCATGAGCACTCTCATGGAGATTTCCAGTCAGGGCAGAAAAGCACCATCCTGAACAGTTCTGCATGCTAGCACAGTCAAAGTTACATATTATTCTAAATCAATGGAATTAATGTCTTCCCAATTTTTATGTTCATAAAGATGGGTGATTTTAGTGAAACTGCTTTCCACGGGAATTCAGCACTGTAAAATCTAGGTAAAACTCTATTTGGGTCTAACGAGTTTTGGTCCTCCATAAAACAGAAGGGGACACCTATTAATGACTACAGGTAGTCATAAAACAATCCCCTGCACATTGACATATACCACAGGAAAGGTATATATAAGCTCCCAGGGAAGTTTCAGCATATTAGTTTGATGCAGAGGGGTGCTAATAACAATACTGTTAACCTGAAAAAAAATTGCCTGGTTCCAGGTGGTTATTAGTTTTGGGTTTTTTTAGAAAGATGATAAAGGTAAAAAAAATTGTTTCTCTCCATTCAAAGACATAATGGTAATCCTAAAGCAGAGCTCTGTTTAAGGGATTTTCACCCAATAATTCCACTGTAAGCAGTCAACAGTAGTAAAATACTAATAGAGAACCAAACATTTTAGGTATTTCTGATACCTGGATTTCAAGCATATATAGGAAACAGATTGTCACATCACCGTCTGCTCCACGAAACATTCAAATAAAGTCCTCAGGACGGTGTAATAAAAACCCACAGTTACTAAAGACTTCCATGTGCCCAGCAATTTAAAGTCTACTCTATCCACACAATTGATAACAACTTAAAAGACATTTAAAGGAACAGATAAGACAAACTTAGAAAAATGCTTCTGCAGTTCCTTAATATTTTATTACACCAAGAACGTCCTCAGCCTGAGTTGTCAACAGACACCACTCACCCAAGAACTGAAACAGGTTACTGCTCATCTGCCACCTTTCATCTAGTGGTAAAAAACTTCAAGTAAAATAGATGCTTATAGTGATGGCCACTTTTTAAAAATATCTTAAAGGATATATTTATTTGCACAATTCCACCCATTACAAGAAACGGGAAGCGTCAGGTGAAGCTGAAGGCTTTAAATCCAACAGTTCAGTAAAAATTCATCTATAGCACAGTGAGCCATACAGTATGTTCCTGAAATTGTATAATGTCCAAAATAAGATGTTTGACTAGTCTTTTGAGAGAGAAATTGCAAGGTTAACTAATTATAAACACTTCTTTTCAAAATATTAAGCAAGCCTGCCAGTGCAATTTAGCTGAACTCTCATTTTTATAAGATTGGGCATATGCACAACATACAGACTAATAACTGTTTCCCCAACAATTAGCCATGAGTGAATAAACTAATATTTTTGGCTCAAGATTTCCCTCTCTAGTAACCACATTTAAGGAAAGTCACATGTCAACCCACTCTGGCTTTATCAGGTTAACCAAACAGGAAAGATGCTGAGAAATCTTCCATTAACAACACCCTCTGCCAGGTATTTCTAGGTGAAAAAGCCCAGGTCCCAGCAGCATCAGCTCAATTCTGAGTGAAACAACCTTCCACCATGCACAGAGCTCTAACCTACCTCAAGACTTTTTTTGGACAAAACTTTTCCCACTGGTGGGAAAAGTACCAGAGTTTATGCTCCACTTTTCTAACAGTTTCAACACTGTATTAAAACCTATTCTGAATATTCTGATAACCAACTGATTAGTAGTTCCTTGAGAATAAAACTAAGGAAGTTTGGTTTCCTATGGATTTATGTTTTATGGTTGACTGAAAGCTATAGCTGAGGCTTTTCCCACCGGTAAGGCATTTAGACAGACACTCTCCCACGCAGACTCTCCAGTGGTCTAGCAACATGGGATCTCTCGCTGCAGCTTTTTCCTCTCATTTCAGGTCACTGCTAGGGACTCCTCTTTATCCAGGCAACAATCCGCATAAAACTCATGGCCCTTAATTATCTTTGAGGCCTCTATCCTATGTCAAATTCGAGCTAAAGATTCAAAAACCAGAAAGAACCATAGCAAGATTTATTTTCTTTGACAAAGCCAAGTTCGAATGCTGATGGTTCTGGACCCAAACCCACATCATTATCAGATCTGTAGAGTTGCACCATTAATAGATCCTCTAAAGGCACAAGGGCACTGAAGAAGGTTATTTTTTAGTCCTACGTTCTTGGTTTAAAACACTTTTTATTAAAATTATTTTTAAACAAAAAAAAAGTTAAGCTATTTACATTTGCACTGAAGGTTTCCAGAAACTAGAATACAAACCAATGCCTGTATATATCGACATTAGTTTGGGGAAAAAAAAAAGGGGGGTGGAGCATTGTACCATAAGTGCATCATCAAAAGACATTAATGGCTTCTAGTACACATATGTAGATAAAATATTTATTACAAAGTATCAATGAGTCAGTGGATAGCTATGTTTTGTATTTATTACAGACTTCCTGGGTAGTCTACAGAAAAGAGAACATTAATATTCCAATATGAAGGAACAATATATATGTGCCAAGACAAACATGCACATCAGTTTTATATACTATACGTTCATTAAATAACTTTTTATCATGCCTTATGATCTCATTCTAACATACGTTACTCAGGTCAGTTCACAGACACCTGAAAACAGCATAATATTATAAGCTACCTAGTCTCCTTCCATGACTGCTTTGCTACACATAGTTCTCAAATACTCAAAAATAGGAATTAAGTGAATCATGTTTGCCAATTTCCTTTTTCTGATTTGTTACTCCAGTGACTGACAAAGAATGGTTTACTGAAAAACAATTTAACTGTTGCAAGTAAATGCAAAATATTTAATATCCCCAAACTCCTGTAATCTAATTTATGTGTTAGCTATTAAAATTTACATGCAATTATAGAGGGGGATGAAATAATTGTTTGAACCCACAAAAAAATTGAAAGGAACTACGATTATTGAAAATGTGAATTTTATAGAAAGATAAATATTTATCTCATTTTCTGAATTCCTCTTACTCTTTTTGCTAGCTACTGAAGAACTCTTGTTATGACTGCTTTTTACTTTGGAATCACTTTTACAGAAAAAATCAAACTTTTTAGGACATCCAACTGTTGTTATGGAAGGTACCCTATATTACACATTACCACTATTTGATGTAAGTATTTCAAAGTATGTTTATTTCTGAATAGTAAGTATATCTGTAACACAAGGTCTCCATACTGAAAGGGAAGAACAACATGAAGTGGAGAGTGCCATTGTAGGAAGCTTGCAATGAAGACAAGTAAAAAGTCATAAAGAGCTATGAGATTTCACAGAATCACCATATCTTAGAGATGATCTAAGAGTCTTCAATGATCCTATTCACCTTCAATGGCTAGATAACAGACCTAGGATGAGCACTGAGGAAGGCAACATTAAGAAAGAAAATGTTATCTGAATTTAAGGAACTTGGACATTTAAGCATAGTGATCTTGTATTCAACCCTCACAGATATTTCCAACTTATATCAAACTGCTTATAGACAATTTGTTCACCACATTCCTTCGTACTCATAGGTACATTTTAGTGTTATGTTACCTGTATGTTTGTACACTCTCATCTGTTATAACGTGTCTCTTGATTTAATACAAATTACAAGGTTTAAGTGTGTTTGAACCCAGCAACACGAGGTATGAGCACCTCAGGGCTACTGTTGTAGATGATCACAACAGAAATATAGTGGGTTTAAAATTTCTATATTAAAAAAATAATATTGCTTGCACTATCTTAAGTAAAAAATTTTCACTGATACTTTCAGTGAAACATACAGGAAGACAAGTAAGAAAATAAAAAGTAATCATAAATGTCCATGGAAGCAAGCACACCAGCTGAAGAAGAAGAAACACATAATCAACACAATTAAAACTCATTACGTGACTTGTAAGAAAACGCCCTCTCATCTTATGTCAGACACCCATAACCAACCAATACTGTGTCAACAGACAGCCCCGAGTTTATAAGGGGAAGAAAAGGACTGGGTCCAAAGCTAAGATTATGTTTACTAATCTTCTGGCTTTTCACGTGTCATCACCATAGAAAAACTAGTTCAGCCTTCTGAATCCAACCAACAGTTCTAACATTATAATTCCTGTTGGTTTTTTTTCTTTCCCCAAGGGGTTTTCTCCAGAAAAAGTGCTTGTTCCAGGACATATATAACACATGGGATAGCGAGGAGAAGGACAGGCTGCCTATCAATTTTTACCACAATAGTTCATTTTGAAGACAAGGCTTTCTTCCCCCTACAGAAACACCATCTTTTAATGAAAGCCATTAGCATTGCTTTTTTGTGATCAGATCCCAGTTGTTTGCATGTAATACACAGCGCAATACAATCACTAAAATAAGTCCCAGCTGTAGAAACACAATGCTATGCTGTTGCTAATGTGTGTTGTACTGATAATGAATGGTCGTCTATGCTTTAATCTGAATAAAGCTCCCAACTGCTCTGCCTCTCCTTGCCAAAAATTCCCCTTCCTCCTCCAGACTGTGGTTGCATTCCTATTACACTGCTGATTGGAATGAGCCTGCTTGGGGGAGGGAGAGGGAGGGAGACAAATGAACGCACACACAGGCCCCTCCTCGCCTTCGGATGGCTGCCCCTGGGACCCAGAAATTGCTTGGGGTGTTTGAACCTATGGTTGACACAACGTACTTTTCTCCACGTTGTATAAAACTCTTCATAAATTTACTTATTTATTTTAGAACAACAACGGGCAAACAGCACACCGTGCACAGGTTCCAGCAGGATAGCTCAATACTTTAAACGTTTCTAACAAATTCCTACTGTTTTCTTCCATTGTTGGCACGCTACCGAAAAACTGAAACTTTTCTGCCTGCATTCCCTCCTTGGACCTGCCTAAATTCCCACATGGGGAGATATAAAACAGGAGGTCTTCAACTATTCATCAAACAAAGAGCTGTAAGTAACGCCATACAGATTTGCAAATACAGCTGTTGAGGTAATAGCTTCCTCAATTCAGGTTTTGAAATAAAATTGTTTATCCCAACTACTCACATTAAATTTGGTTTTACAATTAATCTCTCATGATTTTTTTCACTTTCATTTCCTTTCAATTTTCATTTCTGTTGAAAGGTGTTTTTTCTGCAGATGAACAAAGTGACAGAACATGATCATAAACTAAGAATTTACTTTCAGTTAATTAAATTCATGCATTTTAGAAGATTGCGATTGATTATTGTCAAGGAGGGACACACAAAGACAGGCAAACCTAACAAATACATGTTTTACAGGTGCGCAGGGGTTTTGAGTAAAGAAGGTATTGAAACATGAAATGGATAAGAATGCTGCAGCTGACCATTATTCTAACCATGATCACTGATCAACAGGAGCTGGAGGGTTTCACGTTGCACCTAACAATAAAGAGGCCTGCAGCTGTTCCTCTCTCATATCAGGTCTAGCAATCATATGGATGCAAGGTAGATCAGGAAGCTGAACTGGATTAACAGAAAACTAACCTTCTGGGGAGATGGATTAGTTTGCCATTGGCTCCAAGAGCTGCGTTGACTTATCCTGCAGTCACACCACCCGTAGATATAATGCAAAGGAAGTGGCAGAAGCACATGGCTGCAAATGAGGGAGGATTAGCCAGACTACCTTCCTGATGGCAACGTGCAGTTGCACTGGAAAAGTGCACTCCATACCGAGGAGCTTTTCAGCTCTAAAAACAAAATACACCCCCGCCCCCCAATATTTTCATTTTAATGCAAACAGGTCATTTTTCCTCCTGTCTCTGTTTTGCACTTCGAGACATCTATTTCACTAAAATTAAAAAAAAAAAGTTAAAAAGCAGATTTTGCCACCAGGATACCAAAATAACCAGCTAACACCCTTCAGGTTTTCAGAGACACAATCTTAACCTTAAACATTCAGATGGAGTTTTATTTTCTATTTCCCAAAGCACACTCAGAAGCACAGAATTAAAACACTGAAAAAAGCATTTCTCTTACAAGTATACTCACAACTGCTCCGAGGCTGCTCTATTTTACGTACTGACAGCTGCTCTGAGTCTCACAAAGCACTAGAAATTTAGAATAATCTAATGAGCTCTAAACTAGTTAGTACCAAACATGTACAAACACAGAGGTTTAATTATTTTCCCCAATACTTTATCTGAAATTCATTGCTACCAAATTAAAACTCCAACCACCACCCTCTTCTGGGACCAGTATAGAGGCAGCACACGCCGAGACAAAGGTGCCATATGACATGCACAGGGAAGCCCAGTTCACCCAAGGACACCAGACGAACTGATGCTGATTTCAGACATACTCTGCCGGATTAGATTAAATGTAAACACTCTCCACCATTGCCTAGATCCATGGTTCTGCAGCAGGAAAGAGCTGCAGTGTAGGCACTGTCTTCTGGAGCAGCCAGGTAAACCTGAAACCACCATCACTAGCTGTTTCATCTAGATACCTTTTTCTGATGCGAATTAGGAAATGCACAACATGATCCCTTCTGCCCTCAGAGCTATGGGAGCCAGGACAACTTGGAAGGGATGGTAACTTCTTCAACAAGCACAGCTATCTTACCATGTACACTTACAGTTCATACTGGTAGGAAACTAATTTCCAGTTCTCTTTCAGAATTATAAACCTAGTTTAAAGTTAATGCAAATTTAGAATCAGGTACCAATTCTAACTGTCTTACTAGGAATATGCATTAGAATGATTCAGAAGTACTAATGAATTTTTAAAGTGCTATTAAATACTAACCTGTCAGGTTGAAAAAAAAAAATTCAACACTTGTTCTAAGTGACATTTAAAAGCATTATTGCTAGGCTGATAGCCAAACACAAGGTAGACAGCTTTAAAATAAACTCCTAAAATACGTGTTAGGATAACCTTAGTCCTAGAAAAGCACCTGTAACCAGAATTTCCTTTAATAATTGTAAAAATTCTAAGTTGTCCCATGAACACATTTCTGCAAGTTCAACTTCAACACAAGCCAGATGCTAAATCCTTAATATACTGCATGTAAAATGAAACCCATTTCAAACAGTCACATGCACCTGCTTATAAGCATTGTCAGTTGGAAATCTGTCTCAACAAATCACAATTATTCCTCTGGGACTAAACAATAACCTGCATTCAAGCACCAAACAGCAGTATGGACTACCCAGAAGTGAAAAATGTCCTAATAATGCAATATACTTTAAATCACTGCAAAATATGCCAGAAACTAACTTAGTAACACTACATTTTTCTTTCCCGCAGATTCACTGTATTAAATTCTGTCTATAAGAGTAGGTTGTGCTTTGACTGGATTTAGAATTCTAGACCCATATTACTTGCATGTAATATAACTCATGGAGATTACAATTCAATATTAAAACATCATGCATTTATCACAGAAGAAATGTTAATAAAGATGCATTGCATCACTGAATATAAACAGTTAAGCCAATAAATCATTCATCTCATGAAATAATAAAATCCTGGGACAGAGTCTCCAAGGCTATTTTAAATTCCCGTAAGGGGAAGATGACACGACAGCGACTCAAGACTCCTGCAGTCTGTGCCGGGGATGTCTGAATGACTTGTGGACATGGCCAGATGGAGTCTGCCTAGATTTGCCATGTTTAGACTCCTGTTTTAACATCACGATGTCTACTTCACAGTATTGTTCTACTGTAAACAAAAGGCTTCCCTTTCCACTTCTCCTCCCTTATTCCACTCCAAGCCAAAAGTAAAACAAAACACAAAACTCCCCACACCATTGAATTCTTCCTTCAAGCAACTAATGCATTCACATTTCCTAGATTCATTCAGCGATGGGCTTACTGCCACACACGTCACCAACTCTATTCATGTGTCCAGTTTATTTGATACGCCTGTCAGGAGGTAAAGGAAAGAAATTATGCTGCCACTTTTGCAATGAAGGTAGCAACCCTCCCCAAGTATTTCAAATCTTACCATGAAGTTTTACAAGTCTCTTTTATGGAGATCCATGTTTGAACCAGTGAAATGGAATATGTAGATGCAAAACCTTAAGTTGTTTTTGTTTTGCCTTTTTTTATAGCTATATACCAAATATGCAAATTAAATCTGAATGATACAGGATTAAACCATACCCATCAGAGCTCTGCGTAAACTAGGGCTTCAGTCACAGCCTCAAATTGTGAAAAAGCAGCAGAAGTAACACGTGGGAAACTTTAAGAAAACAAAGGCTATTGCGAATATTTGCATTTCCTGGTTTAGTGTGGATGGAGCCTCTCAGACCAGCCAGGATGTTTCTAATGCATAACTTTCATACACTAGAAATTCCACTTCACTTCTCCACCCTCCTCCAAAATGGCCTAACCCTCGCATCTCGTCCATTTTTCAACATCTGAAAAACCACTACTGTACAATGAAGTCATCATAAATACACCGCTTACAAAGACTGAATACTATGCTGGTCACTTGGGGTGGGGAGGGAGGGAGGAAACAGCATAGCTTTAATTTAGCAGCTATTAGAATACTAAAAAAAAAAAAAAGTCAGCAGTCAAAGATCAATTTTCAGACCAATTTCAAAGTTATCTGTTCTGCTTCTCACATTTGTAGTAAGCATAAAATTGTATTCCAGTAAACAAAATCAGCGTGGGAAACAGAAATCCACTAAAGATAAATGAACTCACCAGCTTTGCTGTATGATCCTCTCAATTATTTTTTTTATTATTTTATCATCCTGCAGTACCAAAAACATAACAGCCATTTTAAAAAAAATTAAAGTAACATTAGCAAGGTTAACTAATCTCAAACCTGCAGAGGTGGTTATTATATGCAAGTGTGAGTGAAGTAAACTCTATTACAAGTATTAACTCAATTATCCTAGAAATATAGAAATAAAATAGTATATAAGAGCTCAGGCAAAGAAAAGGGGATACTCTTATGAGTCACTTCTAAAATCTTACCTCAATCCTTAAAGAGTTGTTTGAAATCCCAGCAGCTACTTTTTAACCAACACCCAGTTTAGACAGAAGTGATTAGTCCAAAATTATCAACTTGCAAAATACGTAAGAGAGCACAGGATTCTTCCTCTGAAGGATGGGTAAATAAAAAAGGTAAAGTGGAAATTTACCCATGTATTTCTCAACTTGTTTTGAAAGGAACAGGGCAGGGGATGGGGACGGAGACGTGGGGGGAGCTAACACAAGAAACAAATTATAGCTCTGTTCCATCTGATGTATTTCGTACACCTCTGAAAATGTGCTGGGGGAAAAAAACGCTAACCAGAAGCAGAGCCCTCAGATTTGTTTCACTGCAGTAGAACTCTCCACCGTCTGAATGATCTCTAGTAGAAGCAACAACAAAAGAAATTCATGATCTAATTACCAACGAGACAAAAATGCCCTGAATTTTAAAAAGGGCTTCAGACAAGAGGCACCTGCAACTAACCCAGACTCCTGGGTATCAGGAATTGTAGATACCAGCAGCTTTCCAGACTGCAGGACCTCTGCCATCTCTGTCCGGACACAGTCACACACTTGATTTAAACAGGAAGTCTCAAAATTCTGTCTCCACTACAGACATGATCCTAGGGGACACTGCTACTGCTGGGGCTTTTCTGGGAAGAGGTGAAAGGAAAAGAACGACCAAAAAAAAAAAAAAAGACACACCAAAATCATGCACATCATTTACCCTTCACGAGTAATTCTCATGCCACTCTTCAGTAAAATGCTGTAAATATTAGTTTTACCAACACTAACAAAAGGACTGTCAGCTGATTTATAAGAAACAATTCCTAAAACACAACAACAGCTAAGGTGACAACTTCCATTAGGGGGAAAAAAAAGTAAATTCTGGCATTTCAAATATATAACTTGAAATATTTCAGTAATTTTAAAAAAATCATTCCCTAATAAAATAACCTTAATGTTAAAGAGTTCATGACAATCATGATTTTGATACTATCACTAGCAAAAATCACTAATTAAGCATCCGCCCTTAATCTAAACTCCTAGTTCAGCACAGTTTTGTTTTACTACTACACCTGATGTACTGAAATCATATTACATGGGGGAATACAGATGAGTGATGCACTCTTTACATCCTTCTGCATTATCATCAATATCCACAACTTTAGACATGGATTCTGATCTGTCTCCCTGATAATATGTGGATCCTGCCTCTTCCTCCTTTAATGCAGTTGAGATATTTAAGCACGCAGTCCCTATATTTACTTTTGGGGGGAAAATTGGTTTTAGTGGAATGCTTTCAACTCTGGAAACTGCCTCTCTCTCTAGAACTTGACAGTTTGGCTTCTACCAAAAAAAAAAAAAAAAAAAAAAAAAGGTCAGCAGAAAGATGTGCGGACTATATACACACCTTTACCTGGTTACTAAGCTTATGCCTCTGATTACATAATTCTGTCTTTACCTGCAGAAATGCAATACCATGTAAGTGGGGAAAATGCCAGCTGCTGCTTAAAGAAAGTACATACAGAAAACCAAGACATCACCATTCATACGTTATTAAAATTCTCATGTACTTCAGTCCAGTCTTTTTCCCCCCTCAGATAACCAGGAAGCCTCATCTCCAGGAACTAATTATATCAGTAGACTACACAATTTATAAACTGATTTAGTTAAATTATTGCAGTCCTTTAATATGAACAGATTCAGTTTAGTTTCTCTGTGTAAACAGATGTGTTCTACAGTACAAACCCAAACAGTTTAAGAAGCTGGTGCTGTTAAACAGAGATGAGTTAATTGGATGAGCAATCCTATTTATTTCAACAAAAGTAAAGCAACTTATGTTAAAGCCATGTTTTTCTTGTTTTGCTTTGTTTTTAGACAAGTTGCTTAAATTATTTAGTCAAATCAGTACAATTTATATACTACTGTAAGAAATAAGATAAAAGGGATTTTAAAGAAACAGAACACCAAGAGCTTCAGATTAAATAGCTCGCCAATATGTGAAAATAAAGAATCTTGCCCCAAAAAGCTTGCCATGCAATTTAAACTACAACTTCAGAAATCTTTTGGGAAGATGCAACGTTCAAGTGGTGAAAAGACATGAATTTTTTTGGAGAAAGAGGAGCATATAGTAGAAGATAATAAGCAGTAGAGAGTGAAGACAAAGATAATGGGAAGCAGGTGAGACTGAAAAGAGGAGTATAAAGCTGATTACATTAATGTAAAAAGTATAACACTGTGAATCAATACTCCTAGCAGTATAGCAAATGCATAAAAATCCAAGAAGGTATTTCCAAGAAGTTAGAGGATATTTTATTGCTAGTCATTTACAAAGTCAGAATGGCTTTCAAACATAATGAGCATGCAAGTATTTCCATCGATCTCAAACACCAGTTACGAGGCTGACTGGAGACAATGGGGATTTTGAGGGGACGCAGAAATGGAAAGCCCTCGTTTACTCTGGTGCCTTTCACTCTAGAAACCTTCAGCTCCACTCACAAAGCGTTATACAAAATATCACTTCTCCTGGTTTCTACTATTTCTTACGTGGTTGCACATGCAAGGTAAAAGCAGCCCCAGTTTTCCAGAGGAACCTTTACATTTGTTTCCTAGGCACACGGCTCCCTGGATATCTCTATTGCTAACTGAGCGCTATTCCAGGCCCCCCCAAATACAATTATTTGCTAAACAATATATTAACTTACCAAATATAATTTTTCCTCTCACAACTATCTTCTTACATGTCAATTATTTAATACAGAACTCCTTCCAATGAACTAATTCCTTTAGTTTCTCTATCATCTATTATCTTCAAGCCAATACGACAATTTATATTAAAACAAGACCAGAGACATGCTAAAACTCTAATCAGCTACATGAACAATGAAGGAACAAAGAGGGCACACGCCTTTTCCCCTTTTACATTCCTTCCACTAGCTTTGTAAACTGTACCTCCTTTCTGCATTGATTATTAACTAAATTTAAGAATTCACAAATATATTTCCTGTTTATCTTTGTGCATTGTAGACCATGAATGGCATTGTCAACGTTAAATAGATACAAGCTTTTAAAATACTAAAAATCAAAATGTAGTGATCGCCTTGGAACTGGAACACTACATCAAACTACATCTCCAGCTAATCATGTATTTTCACTAAATATAAGCAAATAAACTATACTAAGTCGGTTCACCAAGTTCTGCCAGCGTCACTCATTTCATGCTTGCGCTCCAGACACGTAACAGTCCTCACTAAAAGGTGATATTGCCAAAGGGTCACAAGATGGGAATGCTTTTAGGATGCATGCAAACATTTTGTTATTTAACTAAAAGTCAAAAAAGTACCTAAACACATTCAAACTTACAAAAGAGAAATTAGAACAAACAAGTGAGTCACATAGATTTTGATCCTAAATATAGACTGCTGCTCAGGAGACAATAAAAAACACAGGATTGGAGAAGATAAAGTGTTAATCGCATATTTGGTGGGTTATGAGCCAAAGCAGTCTGAGGTTTAAACTGCTTCTGCTCAGTGCTCATCCCATTCAGAGACGATGAATCATTTCCCATTTGGCAACACTTCTGCCTACAAGGCTGTCTTCTGTGAGATTTCTCCTGTATCCTTGTAATAGATTTGCTAATTTAGTACACCTGACTTTGAGCAAAAGCTATTGTTGCCAGCTGTCAGACTAGACCTCGTCCTGTTTATCAGACACATCTAAACCATCCTGTTCTGCCCCAGTCATAGAAACAGAACACTCTTTACTAATCCCAGTGCAGTAAATTACTTTCTAATATCCTTGTTTTTCTTACTCTGCCAAAATACCAACACATCATAGATTTAAAGCAACAGCAAAATCAATTTATCCACAGCAGCTGGGCTCATACCAGTTTATCCAATAACCACATTTTTTTAAAGTCATATTTGCTGTTCTAGTCATTCTGTCCATGAATTCCTGAGTTTCAGCAATAGAGGTTTGACTATTTTAAACAAAGGTAATATAAGCTCACAGGGAGTGCATTCTAGTTTTTTAGGCAGGCCTCCACAGCTCTTTGAAAGATAAATCAGAGCAAAACAAAGTATTAAACGCCTCACACACACTAAAACATTTCCTTGTTTTCCCCAGGGCTTTGTGCATGCAAAAGAAACTGCATTACTTTCTGTTTATAAATATTTGTCTGGACAGCAGCTTAAAAGGGTAGGGGCAACAGAGAAAATATGTGGTGTTTTGGGGTTTTGTTTTGGTTTTTTTAAACCTACCTACAGAGAATCTGGGAAACATATGAAAAAACAATTTGCGTATGACATTTTTACTCCTAAACAAAATATACCAGAACTTAAGTCTTTACATTCTAGATTACATAAATCAGTTATACGAATGCAAAAAAGTAGACTCACTCTTTTCAAGTTTTACAAACTGCCCAGAATTCCTACTGCACTTTAAAAAGCTCACTGTGTTCACAGAAACACATACCCACCCATTAGATACTCTTTTGATACTTGTAGTCTTCCAAATTTTTTAAAACTCTGGATAATAAACAAAGAGATGAGAATGCATCCACCCTGCTAACAAAAAATACAGCGTATTTACATCCGTCTCTTCCATTTTCAGGGGGCTGTGGAGCTGCTTACTCATCTCTAGTGTTCAAATCTGACTTTGTTAATTCATGCTGAGCAGTCGAGGAAGCACACCTGGACTCTTCTACCTGGGACTGACTTGGAAGACCAGTCAGACACCATGATTCAATATGCAAAGGCCATTTACTGTCAGCAGGTTCCACACTACCCTATGGTCATCTTCTGCTACATTTGTTGCCAAAACTAAATTTAACTGTATTTGCCTACTTGTAGGCTAGCTGAGGATCCCTCCTAGCATCTGTCTTCATAACAATATCCACACAACATTCAAAACAGGCTGATGTCTTGACTGGTTTCAGACAGGAAAAAAAATAGTAAAATAAATAAGAAATCAAGAGCACGAACTCCACATAGGAAAGAACTGGAGATCGTTTATGCTATAGGTAGCACAGATTACTTCTAGAATCTAGAGTGAGAACTGCGCACAGCATTGCTAACACATGGTATAAACGAGAAAAGTTGTAGGAAGTTCCTAAAACAAGAAGATGCGAAACACAAGAAATTCATCGGTGCAGGGAAAAAAATAATTTAGAGCAGTTGATACTGATATAGCAAACCTACGTGACACGATTGCTATGATGCAGTTACATACAGGACGCACCTATCTACGAAGCAACTCTTTGGGGATTTGCAGAACATCCCCACCCCAGTAACTGCGCATCTACTGCGACCACCCTGCCCTTGCAAAGGGGCCACGAATCTGGAACTGCCTGCTGCAACCTCCGCTGCAGAGCCAGTACCTCTTCTTCCAGGTGGGACAGAGGAAAGGAACCTGGGAAACAGAACAAGATCTTGGGATTTTAGGAAATTGAGACGCAGTCAGAACAAATAACAGAATTGAGAAGCAGTATTATTTCATTGCCCTACAACAGCTACATAGCTAGTCTAGTCCCCTGTAAAGGCATTGTTCTCACAGCTAAAAGGAAAAAGACCTATATATATGTTTTCACAAGGTTTTTCATTGTAGCATTTGAAATGATGAATCAGATACTGTATTTCAAGTATTATTCATTGGTACAATTTAAGCTAGCCCTGAGCAATCATTAAAGAAAAATATTTGCCAGGAAAAAATAACCCAGAATATATGATTCATTCACTTCTGAAACAATAAAACAGTTCACTATAACAAAAATAACTATATTGTAAATACTTTAATTAAAAAGTTAAAAAAACAGCCAAATACAATGAAGAAAGCATGCCCTTCAAAAAAACCCAAACAAACCACACATGCGTATGTGTGCAAATGCAAAAAAGTCTTATTAGAAAAAGGTAATTCCATGAAATACAGTTAAGACCGTATCTGATGGAAATTGTTCTCTATCCTTCAGCTACTTAAGTTGATAGTCTTAAAACAACAAAGATACAGCTCACCTCTCAAACTCTGACAAGTCACTATTAAGCTGATAAACAGATATTTATTTCAGCCCAAGGTGATGCACGTAGCGTATATCTGAAAAAGAAACAGACCACTATCTTTGGAAAGTTCAGGACAGTAACATCACAGGGACTCCTGAACAACTCCCTGGAAGTAGTCAGGGCTTTCACAGACCTTAAATAATGAAAAGGGGGATCAGCTGAAAAAAAAAAAAAAAAAAAATCAAGTATTTAATAGCTTTATAATTGCCCAAAGCTCAAGAAGGTGTGAAAATGAGCACCTTTTGGGAAAATACATCTTCATAGGAGCAGACTTTGTTTTGGTGTTGTATCAAACATTGGGGGGAAAAAAAGAGAAGCACTGTTAAACATCAACAAGTAACACTGTACAAATATGAAAACAGTTTAAAAAGCTCACTTTTCTTCATGGTTGCACAATATTAAGTGTAAGTTTACTTACAATGAAACCTTGCAGTTTCACATGGTATCAGGTCATTTATTTTTAGTTGACTAAAAAAATCATACATCTCTCAGCACTCTTACAACTTCTCCTCACTTTGTCTATCGATAGCCATTTTCTGAATAGGCCTCTAAAAGAAACTTCAAATAGAACATCATGCCTTTCTCTTGCTGGAGATACACCTGCCCACTAAATGTAGTTTCTGATTTGTTTCTTCACTGTTTAAACTCTTTTGCAGACTCGTGTGTGTGTGTTTAATATACAGAATGAAGATCAAAGTTTTTCACAGCACAGGCAACTCAGTATAAACAAAGCACAGTATATTATATCAATCCACTAACACACTAAACTGTTCCTGTCCAGTGGTGACAAACTGCATAAAATTAGACTCCCCTCTTCTACAGAGAAATCTTTACATACAATCCAAGATCCATCAGAGTACACAAATGATGACTGCCATAGCCTTCTCCGTCCATTTGATATTCAACATATTTGTATTGACTCTGACTAAAAAAGGTCAAATCTTCCATGCAACTAACTCATCAATAGCAAATAACACTTATCTGAAAAAAATATTAATTGTAACTCCAAAACCTTTGTGAATAGATGGCATTTAAATTAGCCAAGGAAACATCAAAACCTACATAATTCAATTATTATCACATATTACTTAACAGAAAGTTCTCACTTTTAAAGCAAGAAAATACTAGCATTAATGAAGTGACGAAGACATCACATTTCTTATTATCGAGAATTAAAAAAAAAAAATAATTCTCAAGTTTGCTAAGAGTTGAAGAATTCCTTTTGTTTTACATGTAAGGAGTAATCCTGATCTTATCTGCAAGCTTTTCTTAGAATTATGTTCTGAATCATGGCCACTTAGAAGCCAGCTCTTAATTCCCTATTTCTTCTATATAGGATCAAGGTGATGAACATGTGGAGCAAAGGAACAGATGGGAGAAATTTTGGGGTGGGTGTTTTTTCCTGTTTGCTTTTAAACTTCTGTCCTCTATTCAACTATAACCGCTTACATTCTTTGCATTTGTTACACATGTTAAGTTCTTATAAAGCACCTCTGCTGTAGATGACAACTTTTTCCAAGCAACACACTTGAATCCCTAACAATAACATAGCACATGCAGCAACAGCATTCCCTGGTTACAAAGCCAAGTGTCAAAAAGTTTGGAAACAGGAGAATCCAGGCTGCCCCTGTGACCCTGTGTCGTGTTCATTGCTGCAACACTAGAGTCTGGGCACCAAAAGATCCCCAGTGCCTTGTCCTGCCAAAAATCAGTCCCCACCACCCGCCCATTTGTCCCGGACAGTTCCTTGTTCCAGGTCACTCCCTTCTCCTCCACCCTCATCCAACTTTTGAACCCTCTGCATTTTAGTTAATGCCTCTCTTCACACTGGGAGCGCACCGCCGAGTTTAGCATTAACAGGATGAAATCAACTCCTGTCCCCAGCCATTTGTTAAACCGTGCATTAATTCCTACTTGGCCAATACAGAGACATCTGCCTATTAACACGTCCCTGTTTGATAGCGTTCCTGCCCAAGAATAAAGGATTCACATGAACAAAGGATTTTTAGTAGATGTGCAATATACTCTTAATCTCATTCTTGAATTTGGTTTAATTTTAACAGAATCTTCCCCAAGTAAATTCAGCCCAATTTAGCTACTCAGCATTAAAAAATTCAGTGTTAGCAGGCTGCTTAACAGCAACTGAAAACACAGTCTTATAATGGGAAGTGCTAACTATAGTTGGCATTACGAGCTCCAGCCTGGTACTGCAAGTTCAACTACAGTTATAAATTCCACTGACAGCGAATAAAAAGCAAAGATGTTTAGACAAAGCAAATCAAAATTGTGTTCAAATTACATGAGGAGGAAACAGTGCTCCTACTCGTCATGCTGCTGAAGTGCAAATGTCAACATTCAGAAGGGTCGGGTTGACCAGGGACAATTTTTCTTTTCATTTACTGCTACTCCATCACAGTGACACAGGGTGGGTGCAGAACAAGTGCATCTCTAGTCTTGGACCACACTAGGAAGAACTATTTAAATGTGGAGAGTGAAGTTTCTAAATTTCAATAAACTTATAAAAAATAAAAAGCTTTTGAATGGGTCCAAAGTACTACCCAGTGTAGATTAAGTTACATTATGCTGATACACAGGAAATAGCTGACTTATTCTACAGGATGAACAATTCACCAGAGGAAAGAAACTTTCAGGAAAAATGATAAATATTGTAATGAGGAAATCCAAGGTACATATTCACAATGCCACATTCAGATTTCACAAATGAACAGAAATTTCTTCATGATCTCTTGGCCACAGAAGCAAGTGAGACATAGATAAATATAAATATATAGTACCTCCTCAGGCAGAGTAACCACTTGCCATTAGGAAGGGGAACAAAAAACTTTATTGTCTATCCTTGTAGATGGGCCTACAGAAATTTTAATCTGCTTTTACCACCTCTGTGTAAGACACGTATTGAGAGAACATCATGAACTGTGGGAACTGCTTAAGGAAGGGAGAGAACACTACATAAATACTTTATTTTATGACAAGCCAGGCACGACGCATGTACTACTGAAAATTACTGTAAGTCACTTTTTCCTTAAAGGCCTTCTCTTTTCCTGTTGCAGAAAAAAGCAGAAACCAACAACATTTTAAATCACCCTTTGACCCAGTTCTTAAGTAGAAATCCCAAACATGAAAGATGTTCACAAAAGGGATACAACATTACATGACATCACAACTTCAGGATAAATCTTGGCCACTCCTGCATTAGTACAATAACAAAGATACAAACCCTTTAACTTTTTGACAAAAAGCACATATCCAGCAATTTAAGACAAACTGGAATTATTGCACGGCATCTTGAATTTACAGATAGCATTTGCTTCTGTAAGAACACAGGGGCATTTCCCCTGTGCAGAGGCATTAATTAGCTTGAACAGACTTCAACAGGAATTTTTCCCCATTCCACACATCCAGACTTGATCAGCTTAATATTATAATGTGATATGTACATTTGAAGATTCTGTTCACCAACACCCTGTGCTTTACCAAACATCCAGAATTGCTAGTTAGACATTTAGAAACACCACGTATATGACCCATTTGAAATTATAAAAGATGGCACTTAAAATTTTCACAGCTGTTCACAGGCTTCAATTACAAAGAAGCTTCTGCAATAGCAGTATAGAACATTTTTTGAACTTTCTACTAGAATCCTCTAAATAAAAGACCCAGAAAATTTCCACTTTGACATGCATTATACCCTTCTTTAAAGTTTGGTCAATTAATGTGTCATACACTGTGAACCCAAGCTTAAAGAAGCCAACCATTTTTAAATTCATAATGAGTAATGCTGAGCAAATGCTCTCCAGCATACAGGAGGACCAAGTCCTTCATGTCCATTTAAATGGAGTACTTAGCAACACATGTATTTTGTGTCTCTTAAAATACATGTATTAATATTAGCATGAGGAATAGAAACACTTGGTATCTTCAGATCTTCACATTGAAAATGCAATCATTATTACTTGGCTAAGAGCAATATTGCAATCAGCAGCATGAAACACAGGAGAGACTTTTGTATGTTTTAGCCCAAGTACAGGAACCCGCATTTGTTCTCTACTTCCACTATAAGGTGACACAAAACCTGGTATACTTACAGTGTCTTCATGTTCCTGTGTCAGCTCAGCTCCTCTGGCTGGCTCTTGATCACTTTTGCCCCACTCTGTTCTGTTTCACCTTTACAAATGACCCCTTCTGCCTCCAAATGACCACATCTGCCTACACCAGCTCCAGCTTTATAAAGTTTCTTCTCTCACATCTGGTATCACCTTTTATAAATTAAGACAGAAGTACTTATTTTGCTGCTAAACAAAGAGGAGGATATCTTAATATTAACTACACCTAGGCACAATGCTACTACTCATTTAGTCCGGCATATAGTCTTCTATACAGAGCTATAAACTGTTATTTTAATAAATCCATCAGGGAAAATAGTGGGTGAGAGCTTTTTCTCTGAAAATAAATATTTATACACATAAATGAATCATTTCAGAACAACATAAGGTGAAAATTTTCTGTTAAAAATTCAATTGAAGAATTATTTGTCATAAGGACACCTAAATGCTTGGCACAATTAATGCTATGAATTTCTATCCCAGACAGTTAAGCATGAATGTAATTCTATGCATTTTATCTGGACATGTTTAGTTCCTTTGCACATTTAAGGATTATTTTTTTTTAACCATCCATCTTTATAAATACTCTAACGGAGATAAGATCTTCCTTCTTCCACCAAGAATAAGAGGATCCATTTTAATACATTCACATGTTTTCCATGAAAAATAATTGCAAAAAGTAGTAGACTACCTTTCACTAAAATAAAACAGCAAACTTTGAGTATACTCTGTCCACAGTCTTCATGTCCTATGATATGCACAAAGCACATGTTTTACCATACACAGTTTTAGAAGCACGCAGCCTAGTCTTTATTTGTATTACAAAGAAATCACCAAGTTGGCTCAAGTTTTCAGAAAATGCCTCTAGTATTACTGATACAGATTCCCACCTTTGATTAAGCACAACTGCATCTATAATTGAATTTATGTATGCATCTATATATAAACTCTGAATCAAATAGTTAGGTATGTTAAAAAGAAGTATCATTACAGATATATTAGTTATGACTCCATTTAACTCCATCACTAATATTAAAATCTGGGTCAAGGCAGAATGAAAATTAGTGTATGTCACTTGTCTAAAACTATTTCATGGGATCAGCCAAGATACGGCCCCAATCCCACCAACAGCGTGCTGTTCTGCAAACACCTGGCTGACTTAAGCTACCACCCTCACACACACACGACAACCCACAACAGTCCTCCTCTACACCCAGTTAAAAAGGGGGACCAGAGGAAGAGGTTGCTTTTAAATCGGATATATTCCTCAGCCCACCCCATCTGACAGCATGGGATGGAGCAGAGGGATGTGTGCATCCCAAAAAAACAGTGCTGCGGCTTGGAAAGCCTTACTATGGCATTGTCACTCTAATGTTTGTGGCAAGATGGCATCACACATGCTAATTTAAGCATGAATAGTAGAATCTGGGTACATATTTTTACTGTGACCTGTAAATTACATAGTCTGTACATGCTCTGCATATTTGAAACAACTTAAATTAATTCATTATAGAAAGGATGCATTGAACCAGTTTACACTGACAATACCAAAGCCGTGCTTGGAGTGACTCTCCCTTTCTGCACGAAAACAACCCTGGTTAAATTGTGTTAAATATGTACTGGCCAAGAGTCATTCCAGAAAATTAACAACAGGATACAGCCACATAAACTCACATACCGCTACTTTTTCTTTCACTGTCAGAATTTTGAAAATGTGAATAACACTTCATCTAAGCAATACTTTTTACTCACTTTTGGGGATACCAGTCCTCCTAGTCTAATTTGCCTGAGCAACAGCAAAAAAAGTATTTTGAAGTAGGAAAAAAGTAATTGCCAAGAATCTGCAGGATGCTAAAATACAGCTGATGGTGCTGCATCACAAATACAGCATGTAAGAGAGAACTGAACCCAGATCATCCCAAATGCATAGTTGCAGAAGGCCCAAAACAGAACCATGTTTACTGTGGATTTGAAGTCAAGAGAAACAATGTTCATGGGCAGAAAGTCAAAAGGTAGTGGCTCTAAATCCCAGCTTTACATGGTTTATCCTTTTTATGATCTTGAGCATGTCTACTCTCCATTCCGTATCAGTCTCTCCACTTAAAACTCAGATGATAATGCTTAGCCAATTTTGTCCTGAGCTTTGTTATCTACAGATGAAGATTTCTTTAAAGTTACAAGCATTCTTATCTATGCTTTCATTGAAAGTATTTAAAGTTTAAGTAGCAAGAAAAAGTCAACAGTTTGCTTCCTTGAATATGCTACTGTCAAATGTCCCTCAAGATTTTGATCCTCTTTCCCAAATAGGAAATGTGCTTTGCTAATAGCAGACATGCACTGTAGCTACTTTTATATGTATTGTCTAACATTATTGAGATTAATCCCTATCAGCCCCTCAGAAGTCACTGGAATGATCTCAGACATTGCACGTGTCATGAGTATTTACATTTCACATATTAAAGCATGCACGTAATAGCCTGCGTAGTAATGTACTCATGCCATTAAGCCAAGTCAGAAGTTAGGTCATCTCATTATTGCAATGAGAGGAGGGAAGACACCCAAAGAAATCATCCACGTTTTTAAACACTCACAAGGTCTGGCCCAATAGTGAGATGCCATTTTAAGTAAGATGGCAAAGCAAGGACACACTTCAAAGGCCATGAGATAAAACAGAACAAAACATTAAAAGTTGTCTTCTTTTAGGGATCAACCCATTCACCTTAGGAACATAAAGAAGACAAAATGTCTTCATCTGGGACCTGATCAGATTTTCAGTGTGATTAACAAACAAAAAAGAAAAAAGAAAATAGAAAATAATTTATCACCACTAGCTGAGTTACTTAGCTAAGTTCAGCCTTGCAGACAGACATTATGGGACAGCTTAAACTCTTTAAATGTAACTGAAAAGTACATTCTAAAAATTACTCGCTATTTTTCTACACCCACGGTTTTGCTTTTATTTTTTCCCCAAAAGCTTTATTTTTTTAAACATTAACATTAGGACTGACTGCAGATTTTCCATACGTCTCCTGCCTATGACCCATGTTACCTACACATTCAAATCCTGTACTCGCTTCTACTCGATGCTTTCCTGATTCTACAACCAAAGATGAATATTAGGCCTTTTTGCTCCTGTAGAACTGTTTTCCTACTATGATTTCCTCCCCCAAACCCTTTTTGATCTTTTTCCTTGTCACGATACCCCATTACATATCCTTGAACACTGATACCTAATTTTATACCCAGATGAATAAAACTTTGTCATATAAGCTGATCCTGTTGAAACAAGCAGTTGAGACCGCTCCATACAGCTGCTCAGTTGTTTATTGCAATTCTTTGGTGTACCTGTGATCCACAACTGATTTATATGTACATAAATATCTATAACTATGTACTGTATATATAAAGAGCATATATACACACACACTTCATACTTTGATGAAAATATTGAGGGCCAAGCATCCATCAATCCCTATACAATCTGATTAGACACATGCCTATTGACTTTGTTAAGACGGCACCAGTTTAATCCACCTACTATGTAATTTATTGATTCTAATTTCTTAAGTACTAGTTTTTTGTAAGTCATGTGTCATTAAGTCAAATACACCTTACATGAAGGAACCCCATTGTTTTATTGTTGACCAAAGCCTATCTAACTATAGGTTGCTGGTAAAGGAGGCAGTACTGCCCTCTTTTCAGCTTCTCATGTGCATCCCTCTCCTTCAATGCAAAAACCTCATTTTTTTCTTGGTAGGATTAGCTTTGAGCTCATCAAATAGCTATACAGTTGCTGGAGTCAACAGAAGGGAAGGCCCAGAAAAGTGAAGCCAGGGACTACAAAGAATAAAAAGAAACAGCACTCAGATTTTAAACTGACCTAAAATTGCACTACGATTTAAGTCAACTATGAAACCATATCCTTGCTACTTAAAAATATAGGTAGCTACTTTATCAATCAGTAATGCTGTTCCTACAATGCAGCTCTACTATCCATAAACTTCAGTCCCACTTCCAAAAACACTAATGAGAATTCAGAATTTTGGTTAACCACTGTTTTCGATTATATTAACTGTTAGATTTATCCACTGCAAAAAACAGGTTTGGAGATTCCACACTGTTTTGCAAAACTCAAGAATATTCTGGCTTTTTCTAAATAATACATATCTTTCTTGAGAAATATTATTAACATCACAAGAGTTTCTAGGAACTGATAAAAAAAACCTAGCACCTTCTTCCTTCAACACTATAACCTTATAGTACAGTACCACCTTTGTACCGTAAGGAATGAATAGACAGCAAAATCAACAAGAGAGATAGTAGGCAGAAGATGAGATGCTGTCTATTTTCTACAACACAAGATCCAGTGCTTTTATTTCCCTAATTAGCAACTTCTGCCAGGAAACCTAAAACTTTACAGTAGTAAGGAGGAAGAAAATCAGATCTAACAACTCTTCAGGCCTACCTCTGATTCTTTACCAACATCACTCTTCCAGCTCATTCCAGTTTTATCCACGGGATATTTATTACCACCTTTTACAATACAGTGTAACTGTGCTTTGTGGCTATCAAAGTATCTTTACTTGTTAACTATTCCAACACAAATGCTAGCTCTAACACATGAACTAAATAAATTCATGTGCTCACCTTTACACAACTCAATATATTCTAGTGCCCATGTAGTTCTTCAGACTTCAAACTGATTTTAAAATACGTCTTTCTACTTGATAAAAACAGCCCTATGGACTTCATTCAGATAACTGTCATTGATATCGTAAGTGAAAGCAGTCAAATGTAACTATTTTAATGTCACATAATTCACAGATTAGGACATAAAATATTTACTGAGCAACTGAAAGCTACGGTCATTTCTCAGTTTTCTGAAGAATATAAGATTAATGCAATTCAACATGGGGGGTGAAAGAAAGAAGAGTGCATTCTGCCTGAGAGTATAGTATCTTTACAAATCCACAAATTCAACACAACACTGAGAAAAATCACAGTAAGAACGGAAGGGGGATGACTGCACTTGCAGCTTTTGTACAACTCGGATGTACTCAGGATAGGACTAGATAAAATGGTGGTACAACTGTCACAGTTGAAGGGACTTTCCTTATATTAGGAATTCCTGGGATAATGTTATTACAAGCTGCTAAGATAAATTTTGGAGAAGACTAGTGCAATTCTAGACTTTAGCTAACTTAAATTACATTGCCTATATTTTAATCTGAAACAAGCACTTGCGCCTCATACTAGAAGTGAAATATCATCAGAAGGCATAATATTTGGGTTTTAACAATTATCCACCAACTTACTAGCTCAAGGTTGTGCAAAATGCATTGACATACGTGTCACTAAAGATTCAAGTGATATTTACAAGACAACTAAACCTAGGAGCAAAAGAATAACCTTTTATAAGAAATGTATAACACAGATGCACTGCAAACTAAATAAAAACTTACTAGAAGTATGCCACCGCTGTGGTTTTTCTCTGTTATGGAACCCAGACCTAAATAAACTGTTAAACACTTAGTGTAAAGGTATGCCAAACATTTCTCAGAACTTTCTTAAGGTCCCAACAAAGAATCAACCTTTTTTGCAAAATGAGACCTAGGTTAAATATTTTATTTGGCTCCTCAAGATGGACTGAGAAGTTGGGCACTAGCTCCAGATCAGTTCTTGGACTCACATCAAACATTACCCTGTCATTTATCCAGTCAGTCAAAACAATGTTTTCCATCTAAACCTTTAATGTTTATGTCCTGAAAAACTGCTAATTGAATCCAGTTCTTGAAATTCATTTTTTAATCTATACCATCTAATTTAGAGATAATGAACAGAAAAGATAACTATTATATCATGATTGCAGAATTAATCCTATAAATATTCAAGCCAAAACAGAAGACTGCTAGTTTCATACAGCCAAAGAAAATTAAGATTAAATAGCATTTGTCAGTTCAAGAATAAACTTTTAAAAGCACTGGATATACAGATTCTTTTAATTCCAAACAGTTTTAGAATTCAAGAGCCCTCAAACTGCTTTTCCAATCAAAAAGGGTAATCAAAACCACGCAGAACACTTAAAACTATTCTTAGGCAAGAACTGACAACATGTCAGCTGAATTAATAAAATTCAGTATTTTTCTTAAACATGTAAAGCTTCCTTACAACAAATGACCTTATGTGAAACAACTCACAATTAGCTAAGGCATAAAATACTGCAAGCCTTTTTAACTCGAGAAATAGGCCAATGTTTCATATAAACTTCCAAGTAACAGAACTGGTACTCAGCAACTGCAAGAGCTGCTAACCTTGGAAGAGTCCCTAGAAAGACAATTTTGCCAGCGTCCCATGCTCCGCATATTCCCTTCCTAAAATATATGATGACAAAAAAAACCCTCAGAAACGTTCCTTAAGATTGTACCTGCTTCTTTTGGGGACTGACCACTCAACCAAAACTCCGTATGTAAAGCTACTGCCTATTTCTTGCTCTCGATCACACTCCCCATAACATACTTATATTGTCACAGACACGGTTTCATTATATGCTTAAACCTTAATAAAAATAAAATAAATATGAACAAATTGGAACACAAAATCCAAAGGTGAAAGAGACAACTCCCTAAACAGTACTTTCCATGCTTTTACATAAGGCTACAGACCATTTTTAATGTTTCAAAGATAAGCAAGTCTGAGCACTCACTGCTCAGGAAAAAAAGTATTAAAGTGCTGCATCATAAAGCAATAACCTGAAGAGAAAGCTACAAAACACTCTGTAAAAACAAGGCAGCACTGTTTCATGCATCAGTCCCAGCTATGCTTATTTTAAGAGTTTTATTTCTAAGTGTAATATATAGACACTCACAAATCTCCATGAAAACTAGATTACAAATTTAGTCCAAGTATTTCCAAAGTAAAACATAACCAGATACATTTTACTTTCCCTGTAAAAATAGCATACTTTGAAAAATAAGTATGAAAACACCTCTTTAATAGGTATTAAACTGGAAATATTTCTCATGCACCTAAAGTAAATATATCAACTCTTTTAGTATTTTTAAAAACGTTTGTTTTGCAAGCTGGTTCAATACACTATATGCAGAGAAGAGTATTCACAGTGTTATCTGTTATTTTCTAATCGCTTACCTTCATGCACTGACACTTTAGAACACAAAATATCATTTATCTGCTGGGGGACTTACAGTACTTTGAACTAGCTCTTTTCTTTAAAGACTTCTGTATTTTTTTTTCAGAAAGCTCTAGCAGAACTTCCAAGGTTTTTCTTCTAAACCTATTTACCTGGGTTCTTATATGGAAAAGAACATACTTTTAAGTATTCAAAACCAACTTATTTTCCTTCCCAGCACGCAGGTGAACAGTTTTTATGATATTTTAAAATTATATTAGAGGTCAAGTGGTCTTCTGAAAGAGGGCAGCGTAAAGGCGCTTTACCAGACGACCTGTGTACAATCTTAACTGAGGAAGTTGGTTTAAAAAAAAACACCAAAAACCCAAAGCAACAAAAAACAATAAACAAAGAGATCAAAACAAAGAGTGTGACAGTTTCTTTCGAGTTTTCACTGAGAAGACGAAGGGGACCCACAACAAAAAAACCAAACAACAAAAAAAGTTGGGGTGCGGAGGAAGAGGAGAAGGTGCCCCAGTGCCTGAAGTTCACCCCGGCCGCCTCCCCCACGCCTGGAGACCCCCGGCGGGCTGCGGGGAGAGCCCGGGCCCGGGCCCGGGGCCGGGCCGGGCGGTGAGGGCGGGCGGCACCCCCGCCCCGGAGCCCGTAAAGACATGTTGTTCCGGAGGCACGGACCCCGCGGTGGGGCAGGGAAGAGCTCACCGGCCCCGACCGACCCCCGCCACCACCACCCCCCCCCCCCGAGGCCTGAGGGACTCCTCCGGCCCCAGGTTCAACCTCAAAGACACATGGAGGGAGCCCGGCTCCCGCCTCTCCCACAGCTGGGCTCTCCTCACCCCCGCTCCCCCCCGGGAGGCCGGGCTTCGCCGCTCGCCGAGCACCCCGCTGCTCTTCCCTGCCCCTCCTTGCCCGACACGGCGGCCCGAACACCCCCCGCCGCCCGGCCGGGCGGGTGAGGTGAGTGGGCGGGTGGGTGGCAGGCCCCGGGGTCGGAGTCTGCCCCGCTCAGCCTCACCTGTCAGTCGCAGCTTGACGGGCCCGTTCCGCCGGGCCCCTTGGTTGGACATGTCCTCGGCGGGCTCGGCGCTGCCTTGCCCGGGGCTCCCCCTGCCTCTGGGTCCGGGAAGGGAGACGGGGGAGGAGGAGGAGGAGAAGGGGGGGCGGGGGAGGCGCTAATGGAGTCGGGCCGGGCGCTCAGGGCAGCGGCGGCGGCGGCCGCCGGAGGAGGAGGAGGAGGAGAAGCCCGGATGTGCCCAGCGTCGCCATGAGCGGGGCCGGGGCCGAGGAAGAGGCGGAGGAGGAGGAGACGCGGCCGCCTTCCCCGCTTCCCTTCCCTCAGCTTCCCCGCCCCCCCCGCCTCGGCCTCGCAGTCCGGGGCGGCGAGCTACAACAAAGCCGGGGACGGAGGTTGCACGGCGGGCTGGACGGACGGACGGACAGACAGACAGACGGCCGCCTCGTCTCGTCTCCCCTCCCCCGGCTCGGCCCGGCCTGCCCCCCCTGGGGGAGGACGCCTGCCCGCCCGCCCTCCCCTTCGCCGGGCAGGGGGGGGAAGGCCGCCCCGCCTCGGGGTCTGCCCGGGGATGCCGAAGGGGGAACCGCGTCAGGTGGCGTCGACGCTTGGGGTCGTCCCTGGGAGAGATGAGGGAAAGGGGGGGTGGGGTGGATTGCCATGGCTGGGAGGGAGAGGAGGGGGGAGACGGGGAGGAAGGTGGCAGTGAAGTTGGGGGGGTGGTTGGGACGGGAGAATTAACGGTACAAATGGGAAAAGGCCGCAGGGGTGAGAATTCAGAGCCGTGGGGTGGTCACTCGAGGTGTGCTGCTGGTCCGGGGCAGCGTTTTGCGTGGGTAGGGGGTGACGGACCGGCTGTGGAAACTGTTAAACTTTGGACCGATTCACTTATTAGCTGCGCTTTGTGGAAATCGGCAGCCCAGTTCTGTGAGCTGCCGTTCTCAAATTAAAAAAAAAAAAAGGCTTGCATCCACGCCGTGTGGCCTAATTTAACTCCCATCCCAGAGAAAAGGTGACTCTTTCCAGACTTTTCCCAGCACTGCAGCACGCTTTGAGCGAGGGGAGCTCCACGCTGCAGCGGAGTCCCGGGCGGATTTCTGCAGGGTCAAAGGGGCCTCTGAAGGGTGGGAATAGCTCCCAGAAAAGCTACGAAGATGGCCACGGTAAAGTTTACCTTAGAAGACTGAGCTAATAAACCACACACCTATTCTTACTAACAACCTTACTAACACTCTGTGCTCATTCAGTCCTGTCATTGCACTGGCTTCTTCCTGCTGAGGCAACCTGTAAAGTATTATCACACGGGTAGTCATAGATTACGATCCAGCCTATGGATCAGGATCCGAACATGGGATGAAAAGATGACCTGTGCTTCACAGAGTTTATCTACACAGCCTAGGAGGTTTACTGTCTGAAGTTACATACACAGAACTGAGCTGTAAGCGTGTCTGGAGCGGTCCCATCTTGAGTGAGCTTAGAGTTTAGGCCTCATTAGATCAAATCTGGGGCGAGGAACTGATTTTTTCCCACTGAAGGCGTTGGAAGTGGTTCTCAAAAGCTTTCCTCCCTTAAAATGAGACCCCTCCCCACAGTGGGTACGTGCGGACTCACATCTCCTTCCTCCCAAAGTGTGTCTTAAGCACCAGGTTCTTCCAGGTGGAAATTTTCCATGGTTCCTGCTGTGGTGGCACTGCTGTTCCAGTGTCACTTCACCCAGGAGCAGTGGAGTCCTGGGATCAGGACCTGGGATCCCTTCCTCACACAGGACTCTCTCTGTTGGCCGTGCAATTGCCTGTTTAACACAAAGCAAGCAAACGTTAGAAACAAACCTTTCTTTACAGCATAGGCAGAGCACAAGAGAAAGTGCTGATTCATTGCTTAGCCACTATTTCAAGCAAAGAGAATTTGAAACAAGTGAAGTCTAAACTTCCCTTACTACAAAACACAGACACAATATATCTGCTGATTTTATGGCTTATATGCTGCACTGAAACAGTTTAAAAGTTACTTTATAATAGTTATGTAAATTCACACACACCTCAAAGACATTCCAGGTGTCCTGATTCCTGCATTAAAAAAAAAAAAAGAAGAAAAATCAGTCTTCATAATTGAAGGTCATACTATTAAAGTTTCAATCTGTTGCAAATTCACACAGCCAGGTCATTATCCTTTTCTAAAACCAACTATAAAAAGCAAATGGCTGATGGTTTGCAAATATTGCAACATTATCTGGCCACTGCTGAACTGAATAGAAAAACAAAATATAAAGCCACTTTTCACATACTTAACATATTTCTAGGTTATTCTAGATTTTTCCTAATGTGATGATTATTTGTTTCGGGGTCTTGCAGCACACTCTGGACCTAGCATTCAATAATTCTGATATAATATGACAAAAGTATTTAATGTTATGTTAAACATAGTACTCTTGCTACGTGATCTCTTTCCAATGGATAACTAGTGTGTCAGACATTAATTGCAATGCCAATACTTAAAAAAACCCACAACTACTGGGATTAAATATAGTATTTCATTGCTCAGTAGGTATATGAACATTTTAACACTTTCATTAAAGGTGTATTTTAGAGGTCATGAAGTATAATTAGTTTCATACTGCTTTTCAGAAATCAACTTGCTGAACTATACATTTTTTCTAAGATTTTTGGACAGGCTGCTCACCTTTCAGTGAAAATACTGTGATATATTGCAAGTGTTAGAGCATTAATTGACAGTTTATGCATTTGGGTCACTATAAAACACATGGGCTGCAAGATTGCTGCTGCTGTTGTGCATTTTTTTTTTAAATATGTGCAATATTTGATTGTGTGTGTTTATTTTTAAATAACCTACATGACTTGAGCCTTTTTTACTAATACATCCAAAATGCATCCGTGACACATAGGAAAGTCCTATATAGTAGGTATGTATTTAATAGGGTGAGAGAAGAGGGGGTTTAGCTCTCAATAGTACCTGCAGGCATGGTTCATGTCCCATTTAGGTCAGGACTATGTCCTCTCTTGACTAACGTAGGTAGAAATGAACTAGATCAGATTGCACTTGGCTAGACAAACACACCAGATGCAAACCGCTCGCTTCTTCCCTTCTGGCTTTGTATAAGCATTACAGTGACTGCACCTTGGATGTCCTACACATGTTTCTCTCCTATCTCCCAATTCTGTAGGGAAATCAGGATTTTTATTCATTGCTCCCCTTCACTGAGTAGAATTGACAAGCAGGATTTAAGACAAGCAGCTCCTTGAGGGATCTGTGCAAGATCTGCAGCGAGCAGAGGTCAGGCAGTCTTCCAAAGCACCAAGAACAGCAGCGAATGTAGGAGACCAAAGATACTGACAGTACCCAGTGATCGAAAAGTGCTACTTTTCCAACAAAAGAATTCCACACAAAATGTTACGAGCCCGAATTTCTTGTGCCAGTGCTATCCCCCAAATTCTTAAAATATTCTCAGATTAATGGAACAGATATCTTGCTGATCCTGCTTTAGGTTTTAGAAGCCAACAGTTTACAGTAAATTTTGTCTATGCAGTTCCATTTCAAGGGCGAAAAGAGGTTTCATGCTTTACGGTGCTGATCTTGCAAGATAAGCAAGCAAATATCATCACTAACTGCTGACAAGTGATCCGTGTTTCACTCTAGGCTGATATCATTGAGCAACAAATCCTTTCAAGATGAGGTAGCTAGCTCAGATCCAGAGGGAAGGGAGTGCCCTGCATCACACCGGAGCTCACTTTTGGATGACAGCCTTGCTGCTGGACTCGGGAGGGAGTCCCATCCAGTCGTCTTCAGCCAGAAGTTAGCAACTGAGGCACAATCTCAAGGGTTGGACGAAATGTATAGAAAAGGGGTAAGCTCAGGCATCTCTAGGACACCGACAGGATTGTAGAGGAGTCTATAAGGACAAAATAATTTAATAGTTGGTATCATATTAGTGAAATTTTTGAAGAAGTATTTAGAAACACAAAAACTTCCTTTGTTCTATGGCTGCACAAAAAAAGGACTTTGATTTCTTCAATTTCCCAATAGGAAGAAGAAGGCTTTGCATTCATAGATATTTCTCCAAGGATTTAGTGGTTTTGGACACTGGGAAACATGAACAAACATCTTTAACCAAATAGTGTTCATTTTCAGAAGAGGACAGTTGTAGTTAGTTTTTTGGAAGTGAGGTCCTCTCCATCTTTAGAAATGGAAGAGTACACTGGAAACTCATTCCTCAGCATGTGGTATGTGTTGAAAGCAAATCAACATTTAAGAATTACATTCCATTTCTTTCGGTGTAGAGGTTTAATCACACCACATTCTTTCAGCAGTAATGAGAGCTGGCTGGTGTTATATCACATTCTTCCCCAGCTTCTGTGATGATATCAAGAAAGCAAGAGAGTTCTGCCCCTATTATTAAGCTTTTGTGAGTAAATTGAAAGGTTAAAACTATTTTCCTGAGACAATTTAAAAAAAATAAAGATATTTAAAATTATCTAGATTGTATTTCTTTCTACCGGTCGTCATTTAATAAATTTCCCATAGCCTGTCGTGGTTGAGTTATAGACACCACCCCTAGAGACCATGCAGTTAAAGACAGCGTTGTTCAGAAGAGAATGACACCTCTATTTCCTTTTTCTCTATGATGTATTTCCCTTGTATGTGCAACTGTTAATGCTAAATGCCTATTTTTGCCACCTAATGGTGTGGTTCTGAGAACAAAAGTATTACAGAAGTATGTAGCTAGGCTACCCCATTAAGATTTAAACTTATCAGGTCCAATTTCATCTGAAAAGTAATAAATTTGAAATATTCACAGAAGTCTCTTCCATTTCTTATCACATCAATATATATTTTTTTTTTTTTGGCAAAGCTTTGTTAATGTTGACAAAAAAAAAGGCTAAATAAAAAAAGAAATTGTGAAAAATGATGAATATTTATACCACCAGTGTTCCCTGACTCTTAATTTGCCTGATTAACTTGTTCCCTTTCAAAGCATTCCTATTTATCACTTTGCAAAGCATCATTGTAAAGACATCTTAGTTTGTTTGCCTGCAATATACTTTTCACTAGCATGTACTGTCTCTCCCAAGCCAATTTCCACCATTGAAAGCAAGGGTCTTCAAAGCAAAGACTTCCTCTTATCGTGTTAATACAGTCCTTAATAACAAGTAGGCCTTATCTACATTGATGTCCCAACACACTACTTGGTAAAATCTAGCCATTAGACTAGATTAGCAGCCTTGCCCTGCTCCATCAACATCTTTGCTTGCAACAGGGATCATTCTCTTAGTCTGCTGCTTTGGCACAGGTTTTTCTTCTAATCCTTCTCTAATCCAAGCATAACTTCTTACTGTACCAAAAGTACTTCCTAAATTCGTTGCAGATACATCACATTTCTATCCTGTTCCGGAATAGAATTCTGTCCTCCATGAGGCTTTCTGTTATCTTCCCTGCTGCTCTTCTGCTCAAAAGGATCAAACCCTACCGAAGTCATGTATAAAGTGCTTCTGCACTTCAGGAAGAAAGAACAGGAACAGATAGTTTCATTTTGTACAAGATTCCTTATTTCCCTTTGCACATTATGAAAATTATCAGACTGCAGCATTGTTTGTGTTGCTATTGAACAAACTACATTAAAGTATTCAGATGCACATGCTTAAATATCTGGTTTAACTCTGGCACCGTTAGTACTCAAAGAGAGTTAACCCAGGAATGGAAGACATACCTATCAGAGTTACATGATGAAGAAACACGTCTAGACAGGGGCTCTGGTTCTCACTAAGTCTCCCTTTGGCATGCAGAGACGATGTTTATGCAAGAGGTCAAGATTCAATCCATTTCTCAAGCTGGAGCTTGAGATGAAGCTTTTCAGGAGAAGAAACTAGGAAGGAAATCTCCACCCATATGCTGGCTACTGAAAAAGGGGACAGAAGCTTGGAGCAGCAGACACCATAGCCCTCTGAGACAGGATGTGTCTTGGGGAAATGATGTGTCTCTGAAGGGAAATGACTGCAGCTGTGGCTACAAAAAAATGCATGAGCTCCCATATCACAGGATTTTCCAGTGGTTAGTCACTAAGATAACTTTTAAGTCCATCCATCCAGAACAGATTAGTAACTGATGCACAGATATTCCATGCAGTTCTTTAGCCATGTTACTTCCTCATCATGTCCTGCAGGACAGCACTATCCTAATGCAACTTTATAAGAAAAAAGGCAGATTTTAAAGAGACAAGCATTGAACACAGAATATATAGATGCATTGCATTTTATTACTACCCAGAGGCTAAAATTCAGTTTTTAAAAGAGGTAATTCTATCATGAGAAACCATGTCCTAGCTCTTGGGTAAAAGACTGGAGATTATACCCACGTTCCAGCCCCAGCCCTGTTGCCTAGCTGAAGTCAACACTGTTCTCTGCTGTTCAATGTAAAGTGTCTCGCAACCCATAACCCAATGACAGGCTTAGCACAGCATTTTTAACAGCCCAGCACAAAGGGCAGAGCCCAACTTCAGTCTTTAAGCAAAGTGAAGTATCTTAGGCCTAAGATATTTTCCCTGATTTGTCTTACATTCAAAATTGACGGGAATGCTGACTGAAAGTACAAACTAGGTCTTCAAAAGTCCAAGGCCAAAAAGAAGGTCTTTTTCTGAAAAATATTTCCTTTATTCTTCCATGATTTCCACTTATTTATCCATAAAATACTGGTGATAATACAATTTATTTACCGGACTCTTGGATGACTGGCTTTGTCAAGTGCTTTGAGAGCTACATGCTAAGTATTCCAACTGAAATTACTAAGGTTTCCTGAAGGGCCACATGTTCCCTTGTACAACTGCTCTGCAGGACTTCTCATGTTGCTTTGTGAATGAAGCAACTGTAGAGTCTCATCCTTAGATTTATTTGGCTGATAAAAATAGGTTCATAAAAGACCTTACAGAATAAGACAGTTAGAAAACAGTCTCCTCTGAGTGACATGTATCAAGATTTTAACTTTACTACTGTACTACAACATCTGTCTCGGGATATTATCTGATTCAAATTGAGATGGTGCGTATTTGTCCCAGTGGTATGCAGCTTAGACAAATGAAGTGTTATTAGGAAGACTGTCAGCCCAAACAAGCATTTAAGAGAGTTGACATACAGCACTGTTTTCAACCAAGCCATATTATTTAGCCACTAAAGGAATACCAAACCTTCTCTAATCTTTCTTATCCTCCATGGCCCAGAATCAATTTGAAATAACAATTCTTCTGTCTGCAAAAGATGAGCTGTAAAATCTTCTATATTGTAAGTCTCTCTGAGTCTTAATTATGCTGATGCTGAAAGCAGGGTGCCACTGACAGTGATGCCAAAAGCTGACTCAGTCCTGCTGCTATAAATTCACCCCTTAGACACTGTTGAACAACAGTGATACATTTGAAGGTAGCTGCCATGTTAAATCAATCTCTTGGTCTGCCTAGTTAACATCCTGCTTGGGCCACAGCCACTACTAATGCTTTGGAAGAAGTAAAAAATGTTCTATGATGCACCTTCCATACATGCAGCTGAAGAAAGCAGAGATCCTTTCCTGACTCCCCAAAAGCCCTAGAACATCATCTGATAAGCCTTAATACTTTGGCATAATTAGCTTGTTCTTATTGGCCATTGTTACTTACCTAAATATTCAGGGATTAAAACCTCATGTTCCTAACTTTACAGAATTCCACGTCAGGGGTTAAGATGAAGTTTTCAAGAGGACGAATTTATCCCATTCCCATCTGTTGCAGGGACTGTGGCTATTAGAGACAAATACTGATATAGATAGGCAATGAGGCTGGCAACACACTCCTCTACCTATCTAATTTTGGCAGAGACAGCAAGCATCTTGGGGGAGTGTAAACTGGTTGAAACAGCCCTCACCTGGTAGTTCTGATTTTCTGTGTTTCTTCAAGCAAGTGGAAGATTTTCCATGTGTCTTATAGAGGTTGCTTCCAAAGATTTCCATTCAAGAGACGAGATTAATTCCAGGACATTTATCGAATTATAACAATATTGTGTACTGCTACAGGTAATTGAATCTGCGAGGTTCAAAGACAAAAATAGCTAACAAAGCCTTAACCTCACAAGGTTGTTTTCTACCATGGGGAAACAATGACCAAGATTTAGAATGAGCTGTCTTAAAATGTGCATACCACGTATATTCACACAGTTTTGTGAATTATGGAAAAGAACCCAGACTAGCAAGCTTTGGAAGCATTCTGCTTTGTCTTACGTTAACAAGTCTGTAGACATTTATAAACATGCTACATGAAAACTAAATCTATAAATAAGATCAATTATGACACAAAAGCATTTGTAGGTTCAATAAACACAACAATCCCTCTTTTTTTAATCCAATCCCTAACACTTTCTGAACTGCAGACATACCTAACACATCCACAATCTGTACTAGCTTCTTTTGTGCTTTCTTTTAACAGAATCACCCACGAGTCCACTGTGAAATCAGTTTGAGAGGATTTAAGATACAGTTATCTCAAACTATTTCATCCTAAAAATGATAAAGCAAGGTTGCATGCCAGATAAGAACAGCACAGATATTTAAGTAGGTTAGTGGGTCTAGTGAAGTGCTAAAAGTAACCTAAAGCAAAATCTGTCACCATGTGTCTTGAATCATTCTTTTATTCCACTCTTGAAACCCTTTAAAAATAGAACTGGAGGAAAGGTGGTTTTTTTCTTTTCTTTTTAGCAGCAGAATTCAAGGGCAATATGTCTAATAAAAGATGCAAGGTCTTGGTTCTGCAATCAGATGTAATCATCCTACAGGCAGATACTTCTAGCCCCTAAATACATATGTACTCATTCACTGATTGCAAAATTCAGGGTTTTTTTGAGCAAATGTCATCTCTCATTTGTTCTGCAAAGTGCCTTGCACAGTTTGGTTGCTACAAATTTAACAAACATTTGGATTATATTGCTAGAAATACATTATGTTCCAATTTGAGTGTAATACACAGTTGGTTGGCTACAAGGAAGTAAGCTTTCCATTTAGTTAAAGTGGTTTTTGGTTTTTTTTTGTCACGCTTACTCCTGTAGGTTTCTTTTTTTGTTTCTAACTATGGCGCACTGAATTCTGTTGACAGCTGCAAATCCGCTGTGCAATATAGCAGATGAAATTTTGTATTTTGCAGCAGTGTTAAGTGCACATGCTATTGGTTATAATGAACAGAAAAGTTTTTAAAGGTAGTCTAGACAAAAGCTGGTTGTAGGAGTGGGCTAATCTAATTTTTCTTAATTTCTAGGATTATTTGCTATTAAAATCGGTTTTATTAGAAATTATTAGATCCCCATTGTCAGTCTTCCTCAGTCACCTCTGTTTTTCCCTTCCTGACTTAATTTAAATCTCAGGCAGTTGTTACTATTCCTCCTCTACTTAACATTTTCCTTTTCTAATCCATGCCTGGCCACAGACTGCAGGTGTTGATATACACTTAAGTACAGATGGGGTAATAGCTTCAATTTTAGGAACTATATAAAACAATCTTTCTACACAGAAGAAAGATTCCTGCTTAATTCAAGTCAAATTTTGCAAAGCAGTTCTTCAGAAATGGAATGTGGATGTCCTGTCTGTCCCATCCCCCCGCCTTTATTTTCCTATATTGGTAATGTTCTCTCTATTGTAAGTTATATGGACTGCAGCAATGGGGTTTTTTAGCCATTAGGGGAAAGGAAATGACATATGGAGAGAATTCAAGTCCCTCCTCATTCCTAGAGAGTCTATCCAGAAAGTTAGTATGCTGAGCTCTGTCCAAGTGTCGTTTCCTGCTCAGAATTGGGAAGGGGAGCTGGGGGTGGGAGGAGAGATGGATACGTAACATTAAATTGCTGCTTCTGATTAACAGCAACATTCTGCAAATGATTTCGCAGTATTGCTTTGAACAGAATTGAACCTCTGCAGCCCAAATATGTGTAGCAATCCACTGATGAAAGAGCTATTTTTACATCTGTTTCATATAGTGGGTAAAAATGAAGTGATTTGGATGGTAGAAATGTGCCTTGGAGATTATTCAAGATTTTCTGATAACTTTGTACATCCAATCTTCCACATGCCCACAGAGCATTATTACATACTCCTGGTATTATAGCTATTTTACCACTGTGAACCTGTACGGAAAGCAATCTGTTACAGATAACAAATTAGGCAGATCTCCACTATTTTTATCTCTCTCTCTCTCTAAAAATCACACCTTCAGAAAATGACCTCATGATTTTCATTTCACATTGCAATGCGAATTGAGAAAGATACAAAATAAAGTGGAACACTTCCTCATTATACTGCCTCTTTTGTTGAGCTCATAGGTGTAATCCAACCTCTTCTGCAGTGAAATCAGTGCCATTGATTTTGCTTTTAGTATGTCAGTCAGTTGAAACTCCCTTTCTGATGTATGATTTATACATCACTTCTGGATTAGGTCCATTGTTTTATTTAAATGATTAGCACAACATTTTAATGTGGTCAAGCAAGTTCTGCTTAATAAGAATTAACAGAATTTTTCTCCACCCTGCTTTAATTTTTCTCTCCTCTCCTCATCCTTTTAAATCCCAACTTCACTTCCCTCCTGCTAATGACACTCCCTAGGGCAGTGGGTGAACTGCAACCTGGAAACAGGCCACGGCTCTTCCACGAAATCTTCTGGCTTCTGCGGAAGAGCGTCCATTTCCTGGAGCCAGTCTGAGACAGACAGTGCTCTGCAGTCAGAAACAGGACTGGAATCCAGTGACCCTTATTCCATATGAAGTGCTATGAAACTCACAGCAAATCAATTCTTTCTTAGCTGTTTACATGCTGAGTTTCTGCCTGACCCCTATCAGTGCCATGGCATGGATCAATAAGACAGAAGTGATTTCCAAACACAATGAACAACTTTGCATATTTGTAGCTTGAATGTTCTTGTGAATGCTTTTTTCCTGAAATTTGCATCTGGGTTGGGTACACTCCTCCTAACCTTAGGAGGGGTCACCTAATTCTCCCTTAGACTTGTCTCCTAACACAGTACCCTGAAGGCAAGTCAAGCTTAAGTTTTTAACTCAGACCAAAGGGTTGATGTGTTTCCTATTAGGTTTTAAGTGAAAGTGCCAACATTTTCCTCTATAGGACAGATATCACCAGTCACAATTAACCTTCATTAATTACTTCTGTTTTGAATAACAGTACTTTCCCCAAATTACACACACTCCAAAAGTTTAGACCTGTGCTTAAACGTTATGTCATACCTTGTCACAAAAGAGATTCAATAACCCTGGGATAATCCTGTATTCAAGCAAAAGGATAATCGTGACCAGAGGTGCCATGGGTTAACTAGAGGAATGGACATCAGGATTCCCAGGCTCCAGGTTAATTCTACCAGCTACTTTTTGAACATCTGTGGATAACTGTCTTGTATCTCAGTTTGCTCTGCTGTAAAATGGATTTAGAAACAGAAGAGATCTGTGAAATATTGTTGGCTAATGAATTCCTTTTCCTGTAAACTTACAGCTGTTCCTTTTTGCTGATATACCACTGTAGTTCTGTGCAATTTAAATCATTCTGTATAGGGTAGCAGGAAGCAGCTTCACTTAAGAGAATATTTCAGTCTAAATCACAGGGAAATAAAGAATAGATTGCTCCTAATATAACCATTTCTAGCTTTTCCACAGTTTAAACTGTTCTTCCTGCAGTGGAAAGTGAGCGGACATGCTATTGAACAACAGGACTGCAAAGTTTCTGCTCTTCTTTCAGAGCCTAGCATCTTTGGAAACAGCAAGTGGAAGCAATCACATAGGCAACATCTACTAGTATCAGAATTTTGGTGGTGGTTACGTTTGCTGAGATCTTAGACTGAAATCTTGCCATCACTCCACAGATAAAATAGCATTAGCAATAACTGCATTCCAAGCCAGTTGATGTCAGCAGGGGTCTGTTATTGTTGCTTTCAGCACAGAAGAGTTGGCAGACTGGTAGGTAGGCGACCAATTATTTATTCCAGCCCTCGTCCTGAATTAGGCATTTACCAAATAAAGAAGGCTAGCTCTTAAATCTGGCTGGGCAACACAGAAAAAAACCCCAAACAAACCACCCAACTAAAAAACCAAGAACCAGGAGCAATAACAATTTTCCTCTCCCTTTTTGCTTCTACCACTTTTTTAAGCTAAAGACACAGCCTAATGGGTGACTGTGATCCTAACCTCAGAAATAGTTTGCATTTTCTTAGAATAAGGAGTGACTCACTCCAGTCACTTACTCATAATCACTGTAGATTGTTGCTTGTGGAAATAGGTGCTGCCAAGAATAGGGCTCAATGGTGGATAGGTTGAACACATTTTTCTTGGATAAAAACAAAGTGTTGGTCCCCAGAAAGTTAATTATTAAGCCACTGAGCTGTCAGGCATCTAGAGAAGAATTTGCAGTGTTCTATTATTAACTCAATATATTAGATAATTCTGAAAGAAGTACTTCAGTTAAAAAAAGTAGAAATAACGCTATTCAACAAGCGTTCTGCATTCTCATCCCCTTTACAGAGACAGAAAAGTCAAATTAACTACATATATGCTAAAAAGCGATTAAAGCAAGTTGTGCTTTAAAGTGACAGTATCCTGACATACCACTTTTAAAAGATTATACCTTATATTCAGTATTTAATCTAATTAAATAGTAGGGAATTAGCACAGAGATGTTTTCTGTAATTACAAGAGGCGCCCTCATGGATTTTCTCTCAGTATTTTCTTAATAGAAAAATAAAGTACATCATACCTGAGTGGTCCAGGCTGGATGAAACTCCACATCAACCTCTTAGAAGCAAACGAGACTGTGAGGCTGCCTGTAGCACCCTCTACAGGAAGATGAGATATTTTACAGAGTTAGAAAACTGAAGATTACTCAAGAATTCCAAATTATGTTTCACAAGTCATTGTGTCATTACCCTTATAAACCTACAAACAAAGTATGTGGAAGCAATGATTTAACTTATTAAAGCTGACTTAGCATAACTGCTTTTATGTAGGTTAATTCTTTCAGTTCCCTATAGACCGTTACACAGAAAATCATGATTTTCTAACTGATACTTTTAGGTCAAAGTTGGAGGTTTGACAACAAAGCAAAGGACACATGAAGCTTCACTGCAGATACATAAAAGCCCTATTTGGTTGGTTTTTCACCCCAGAACATTAAAGGATTCAGCATTACAAGGCAGATGGTTCTTTCCGCTTTGCATGTGTACTACTAAGATAATACCAGAATCTGGTGCCAAGGGTGTTGCAGTGTCTGTGGTGTTAGATTTGTGTTCTGCTCCTCAGTCTGGCACTATCTACAGCTTCTTCTGCAGGTGCTGGGTGCCACCTGCAGTCTCTCCCATTAATACAGAAGGCAGGCAGGGCTGGGAACATGCCACAACCACAGTTCAGTCTTACCCTTCATTTGGCAGCACAGGCACAGAGGCAGAAGGTTAGCAACACTGACATCAACTTCTCAGGCAGAAGGTGCAATAGTGTTACAATAGCCATTGGTCTGATTAGAGGCTTTAAAAACTCTATAGTAAAGCTTATTACTTGCTGCAGCTTTGTTCTGAGGTAAAGAAAAAGCAGTTAAAGTAACAGTCAGAAGTATAAAGTCATCGCTAATCAGCTCAGGATAGTGTGATATTTGCAAGACAATATCTTTTGTGACATGTAAAAACTGCAACCCTGTTGATACACCAGTGACAGCAATATAAGTGTCTCACAATCATGTTCTGAGCTGGATGAAAAAACTCAAATGGCTTAAATAGCCCAGTAGAAGTATGTTTATGTAGGTGAGTTCACAAGTGATTGCTCTGCAGGAAACATTATTGCTGCTAACCGTAAGAAGAGACATGAATATATATGCAGACAAGTTATCTGCTACCTTTTGAACATTATCACTATCCAACAGTACCTAAGATCCAAGCTAGTAGCTTGCACAGGGAAGTCATGTGGATGCATATGTAGATCATCAGCTTCCAGTTAGGGAGGGTACCATTTTTGTAAGCAAGTGTGAAATAGGTAGCAGTAGACTTGCACCACAATAATGGAAGTGAGAGTGACATCTTCCAACACTAGCAATAACTCATTTAAAGAAGTCTTCAGTAGCAGTATATGAGAATCATAATCTAGGCTTAGAAAGAATGTCCTTTTAAGATGAAGTATTCTTAATGAAGAAATTAAAGAGTTACACCCAATCCACTTACATATGCATATAAACTTTAAAATAGACTTGAAAGCACACAAGCAGACTAGTGCCAATTATTTTATCAGGTTCACTTAAAGTACAAAGGTTTTATTTGTTTTGTATTTCTTTGGGTTTTTACCCCCCAAAAAAAAGGGCAGAAACAGCCTATGGGAACTCTGGGAGAATTGTCTACCCACTAGGTTCCCCCCCCCTCCCCCTTTTATTAATAATTGAAGTGCCATGCTATGTTTCAGATATAAGTCATGCTTATGAAAAACCTAGCTATGAAAAACTGACATCTCCTACACCATCATAAGAGCTGCAGAAGCTCAGAGAGCTGAGTCAATATAGTTAGGGAGTCCTAGATTGTTCCAGTTAATGAAATCAATCAAGTTTTTCCAGAAAGCTGGAAAACCAGAATACAGTTCTTCTCCACACCCTACCCTCCCCCCCGCCCTAAATCCTCACCCTACACAACCACATGCAGACACAGAGTAGGTTACTGTAAGGATTTTAGAAGTAAAGGGACAATCAATTGATTCCAAGATTAGGCCTTCATTTTTGCTCTCTAGAGCAGACAACTGCTCCAAAGCATTTCCTATGCTAAGGCTACCTGAACATACTTACAATTGGTTAACTTACCCCTCCTCCACACTATTCCTTGCAGTTAAGTACTGCTACTACAGTCTTCAAATATTTCTCCATAAGGCAGAAGATAGTTTAGCTGAGTTAGAAACAGAGTAGAACAAGTCAGACTTCTGTAAGAGATGTCTAGAGACAAGCAGCAATTCATTTGTTCTGCACTAACAGAAGGCAGCTACATGCAGAAGTCAGAGTGTGACTAAGCTGTTTTACAACCACCATCTTCAGCATTGATTCTCTCATTGTTTAGATCTGCATTCTTGCCATTACACATTTTTGACTGAATATACTTATCAGTCACCTTAAGAGAACAACTAACACAGTTCAGTTTGATGTATTGATATCACTTTATTGAACATCAAATAAAAATCCTCTTTGGAAGCCTACTCAGTGTACTGATTACAGCAATAGGTTATATAGAATGTAATAGGTTATGAAGAGGCTTGCAAAGTAGTGGCTCATGCTTTGTGAGAAGCCGGTATTGCCCGCTTACATCCTTATCCCTGACAGGGACAGTAAGAGCCAGAAAGAGAACACATATTTACAAGTATGTCAAAGAATGAAGTTTACAGTTAGAAATTCACATATGTACAGTTGTGAACTGTTCAAGTATGTTTCAGTTAGACAAAGTGCTACAGGTCACATAAAAACCACAGTAAAAACAAGAGGAACTATTAAGACAAAGAGGTGGCAGTCATTTGTGTGCCAAATGACTTGTAGGTGGTTGCAATATGCGCAAGATCTAAAAGTTGAAAGTATCTGGAGTATTGCCCTGAATTTGGAAAGTGTAGCTGGCAGCAGTAGATTCTGGTACAACATTTTGGTCTTCCTCCTCCTAGAAGAAAAAGAAAAGAGTTTTGAAAGAGCAGTAGCATTTTAACCTAGTAGTCAGTGCAAGAATAGAAAATGCTAGAATAGAAAATATGTGGGGAAAAAAAAATGTTATCCTGCAGCCACTTACTTCCGCTGAGAAATATTTCTCAATCAGGGTGGATGAGGCTTTGTATACTTGTTCATTTTCATGTGACTGGAGAGCTTCAATTTTGTCTAGACCCCCACACTCCTCAATCATGAGGCAAAGTTTTTCAGTCTCATTAATCTTCTCAGCAGCCTGCAACAGATAAGCATGGAATAACCTCAGGAAAGAGATCCAGCACCAACTGCTGGAGAACCATTAGCAACAACATGGACAATGATTGAATATACTGCATCCACATACCAAGAAGATATTAGAAATAGCATCCAGGATAACTAGCACAGTTTTGCTGTCTTTAGCTGATAGGAGATTCAGTAGGGGTTCAACAACACCAGCCTGAACAAGATACACGATTTGGTCAATTGTTCCACCACTTGTGTAGTTAGTCACAGCCCACACAGCTTCTTTTTGAGATTTGAAATCCCCCTGTGAAGGTAAAAGCAGGGTATTTGAACACAGATAGTAGTAGTAGTAACAGCAAAAGCCTCAACATAGTAAATAGTTTTTCTTTACCTTCCTCAGAATACCAATGAGATAAGGCACAAGACCATGGTCTACAACTCGCTGAATCTGATCCTGACGCCCAGCAGTGATGTTGGACATAGTCCATGCTGCTTCTTTCTGAATGTTGTTCTTGTGATGAGAAAGGAGACTTGGAAAAACAGATAGCGCTCCCGAGTCAATAACAATCTGTGTCTGTTCATCAGTACCAGTGACAATGTTTCCTATGGCTCTTAATGAAGGAGTCTGAAACAAATATGAAAATAGTACTTAGGAAAACTGGTATCATCTAATCTGTGTTTGAACGAGTACAACCATATCTGATGTCCCTCCACTCTAGTCTTCCCAGTTAACAGCATGATATGCTATGTACTGGTGAGTTTTAAACTCCTCATTAGCATTATATTTGCAGACATTAAGCATGCTAAGACTGCACACTTTCCAAGGCCAATCTGCAAACAACTATCCATGACAGAGCTTAGGAAAACCATTTAAGTACCAATGCAGTTTTATTGTACTATAACTATAGCGTGCACAGAGCCCGCTTCTAAACACTGTCCCTGGAATTTGGATTTGCAACAGTAGTTTAGAGTTAAAAGCAAGCTTTAAAGGATGTTGACTGTTGTGCTGGCCTGTGTGTTAAATCTAATGATTAAGTAAAGAAGCTTGATAGTCATCAACAGCAATAGTCTGTCTCATATGGGGCAGTCTCCAGGCAAGATAGAAGCTCAAGTCTTACCCACACAAGACCTAGAACAAGCATCCAATTTAGGTATGAAAAGAACCATTCAGTTAAATGGACCCTATTCTAACTGCAGTTTTATTCACAACTTAAATCAAGCAACAGTAATCTGCATGCCTGATAGCTTACCATTATTGGCAGTTCACTACATCCCAAGAGTTTCACGAGTTGTGGCACCAATCCAGTTTTCACTACAACTTCTATCCTGTCATTGGAACCATCTGTTAGGTAGGAAAGTGCCCAGCATGTGTCTGCTAACACCTCATGATCATCATGGTGCAAGAGACGAACAAGAGTTGGAAGAATCTGCTCAATAGCTTCTATGGGTGGTGCAGGATTCTTATTACGACACAGGTTTGACAGGGTCCAAGTAACATTGCGTAAATATCCAGACTGCAAGAGTTGAAATAAATGATTAGCATACTTGAGCTCTTTTACTCACTTATTAGCAATTGTAACTTGAATCATACTGCACACTTACAGCCAGGGAAGAGAGATCAGGAACAGCTAGTAGACTCAGCAGCGGCTCAATTGCACCAAATTTAATAACAAGATCTCTATAGGCAGAGCCATCCCCTGAGAAAACAAGAAAAATAGCCAGGTGAAGACCAGAATAGAGGGACATGTGCATGCAGAATCATTAAGTGTTAGAGGATGAATTCTTCTACTGCTTAATAAGGGCTAGATAAAATAAGAAGAAAAAAACAGGACAAAAGAACTACTGCCATGGTTAAGTCATATGACAAGCATGTGTTTTTCTAATTAAGCCACTGAGCTTAATTTTTTTTTCTGCTGGAAAAAAAGAGGTAATTTAGCATATGTTTTCTATACAGCTTGTCTTAGAGTTCATAACTAAGCAGGGACTTGCATGTTTCTTTGAAAACCTATCTAAGCCCTACCACTAGAACAGAGCTCTTCCCATAATATGGAACTTCAAATGCATTATAATCATTGGTTGCATGACTGAGTTTTATAGTATAATGCTGACAGAATATCAAAGTTTGAATTCTTCTATTGCAAAGTACAAAAATACCTTATAACTGAGTTTAAAAAAACTCTAAGGACAAACTTTAAGAAAACTCCAATTAAACGAGGCTTTTATTGAGCTCAATATTTTGCATGTTCACTGTTCTCTAAGGCAGAGCTGTTGGAAACAATACAGCAAATTAAATATTTAACTATATTATTAATTTTGACCAGGTTTGGTTTTTTGTGGTTTTTTTTTTTTTTAAGAATGGGATCCAACACTGGCAGATCACGTAATCCTGAAAGGTGCATGAGAAACTTCAGTATATTGTACTTTCACATCAGTAAGTAGCTGCTTCAAAGCCAGGATTATTGGCCATCACATACACAGTTATGTGAGCCATCTGCTTCCTCCCTTCCCCCTTCTAGTCAACACACAGAACAGAGCTCACTGATAAGTCACAAAAACATCAAGTGAGATATGTTAAAAAGCCCTATGTTGTAGCATGGTTATGTAGCTCTGTCAAAATTGACCTGAAATATGGAAGCAATCCACATAATCCAACCCACAGGTTGCCAGGGATTGCATAAGACATCTTATACCAGGTCTGAAGATAAAGAATTGTCTATAACATACTCTACATTGCAGAGCATGTCTTTACTTGAAAACCATTAAGGCAGAACTCCCAAGAAGCTCAGTATGCTGCATGACATGCAAGTAGTAATGTCCTCCTATCTTAAATAAGGTCTGAAATAGTTGTCTAGCATAGTGACATACCTGCAATATTTCCTAATGCCCACACAGCCTGTTCACTAATGTGAGTATGGGGAGAGGCCAATAGTGAAATAAAGGCTGGAATAGCCCCTCCATCTACTACTGCCTTTGTTTGTTCCGACGTGCCAGAAGCAATGTTGGTAAGCGCCCAGGCAGATTCAAACTGAATAGGACTACAGTCTGCTCTACCCAAGAAGGAGACAAACTTTGGAATCAAACCAGCCCGAATTATGTTGTCTATTGGGGGCTGCTTCTCTCTTGAGAGGAGTTTCCTAAGGAGGAAGACAAACAGAAAGCATTATTTTTGCTTGCAGAGATCTGAACAACAGATTAAATAGTCTAAAAAATCCATGTTTAAAAAAAGAAAAGGTTTAGCATTGCCTTAACATTCAGAGAAGGCAACGCAACACAAAGGAGAAATACAGACAAGCTACAGACAAGCTGAACACTAGCTTCCTTAACCTCTGTTAATATTGGTTTTGGCATGTCTTCACTACATGAGAGGTTCTGTTCAGACTCTGAAATAAAGCAGACACACAAGAGTCATAATACATCTGAATTGCTAGAGGTTTCTCAGCAGAGAGAGGTTAATGACTGCCAGAAGCAGCACTGCAGCAGTATACAAGCTTGCAAAAAAGAGATTTTAGATTTGGAAAGAGAAACAAAACTTGGCATACTTCAAACCCCAGTCATCTACTGTTCACATTATTCTAAGGTAGATCACTGCACTCAAATATTGCAGTCAGTTATTAACAGTTTAAAGATATTATTTTGCTATAACAAAGGGTTTACTATTATTACTCCTACAACTCTAAGATGGACTACTGTTTATTTTGCCACCTCAAAACCACTAGAAAGAATTACTACTTCCTAGTAAAATGTTCAGGCACTTCAAATATTCAAAAGCCACATGGTTTCAATAAAATTATGACTAAGTTAAGTGTACCTAAACATTGTGTATAAGGTTGACTCAGGTGTTTGTTGAAATACTGTCTGATAAGAGCCACAGCTGCTGCCATAAGCAGACACTTAGGCTCATAAGCCAGTTCTTTTACCTTGTCTAGTTACTGGCTTGCACAGCTGAACTGGTTACCTCTAAACTCCTTACCTGGCAGCTTGAGTAGCCTGTAGCTGAAGCTCCATATTATTACTATTAACTCCTCTGACTATTTCTTCAACTGACCAGTGTGCTGAAACCTGTACAATAAAAAGTTACATGAATGCTTTGTTGAGAAAGGCATGTGTCATCATGACCAGAGGCCTTCTATACAATACTATGAATAGACCCCAGTTTACAACCACTTCCTTTATTAAAGGATTGTACCACTACGTGATACTCCAAAACCTCATCAGCTGCAGCTTTGTCTACAGTTATCTGAACTACTGAAAGCTTTTTTTAATCAAGTGCTTCACACCACTCTTATACTAGGCTTAAACACAACTGGCTAAACTACATTTTGAGTGTTGTCCATTAGAGTTGGTAGTACAGACTTAAGATGGTAAAGCGCATGTAGTAGTGCTGTCCCCCACATGAGAAGGGATTCCTACTAGAGTGGCTGCATAAGCTTATATTGCAAGACCTCCGAGCATGCCTGTTCAAAGTACCTACTTACCTGATTGCTCCTATTTTCCTGAAGGGGAGAAGTGGCATCATCTGGTAAAGTGCTAACATTTCTTCTTTTAAGCATCTGGTCATCTTTCTTAGCTTTCCTCAGCTCTACATTGACTTCAATACGCCGCCTTCTCATTTCCTGGAGGACATACATTCATAGTAAATTCTTGGCTTTTACAACTCATGTTTAAAGAGATGATGGCTAGCTAAAGTACTAGTTGCATCAAAATACTCACTGTAGTATCCTTTCCTTTGTTCTTGAATCTGTTTAGTCTAGCTGCTGCTGTATTGGCATTCTCGTTAGTAGACATCTTGCTTATTAGATTTTTGAGAGAAACAGATAAAAACAAGCCTGAAAACAGAGCAAATGAACAGCAAGTTTACTCCACAAGACTTAAATTTAAAAACTGGGATCAATACTTGAGAATGAGAGACATTTGTCCATAGTGGATACAATAACGGCCTTTGACTTGATCAGAGATACTAGTGTCTTAACAGCTGCCTCTTTAAACACCTAGATGTCACAGTAAGTTCTAGCACTAACACAAAAGCAGTAGACATGCATACATCGTTTTAAGGCACTTCCAGCCACAAACATTCTCAGAGTCATTGTTTTTAGGAGCAAGATTGGTTTTACTTCCTATAGGCAGCACACACACTTTTAAACACTATTTTCACTGTGTCATATACCTATACTGCACAGGCACCCCCACCCAGTCCCACCCCGACCCCTTTTGATGGGAACAGCGAGACCCCGTACTGGGAAGAGCCCTCCGGAGGGATGGGGGTGTGGTTGCTGTACCGATACAGCCAGCGGCACGTAGTAGCAGCTACGCTGCTAAGGAAGCAGGCCCCTGCACCTTGGCCAGCTCCGGGGTGACCCACTGCGTAAGGACGGACTTAATTTCGGCCACAACTCAGCCGCAACACACAGCCTGCTCCGGGACGCCCCATTCCATGCAGTGGCCTGTGACCGTAGAGAGCCGAAAGGCTCCGGAGAGCCCCCCCCGCATAGGGACTGCCGACCTGCCCTACCGCCGGCGGAGCCCAGTCCCTTCTGACAGCCCAACGCACAGCCTGCACCCCCGCTACCCCATACACGGCTCGACCGCTGCCACAGGCTCCCCTTCCCTTCCTTCCCGCCCCCGCAGCCGGCCACCTCCGCCGCGGGATCCGCGCACAAGCCGCCGCCGGCACCACCACCACCGTCCTCCCGCCGCCGCGCCGCTCCCAACCTGCGAGCACACCGCCACTGCCGCCGGCCGCTCCAGGCGGGATTTAAATTTCCCGCGCCCTCGCCCTGCCATTGGCCAGTTCGAGCCATAGCAACCTTCCGATTGGCCGGTTTGAAATGCAGCTCGTCTCGCGAGGAAGGGGAAACGAATCTCCACGGTGCTCCCGGAAGAGCAGACCGGGCGTCACGTATTCAAATACCCGTCCCCCCCCGACACTACAACTCCCGGCATTCAACGCGCAGGGACGGTGTAGGCAAAACCGCGGGGCTCCTCGCCGGGAGACGGCGCATGGCATGCCGGGATTTGTAGTTTCACAGGGGGGGCGGCTCAACCGGGGACTGAGAGTAGGATGGTCGGCGGGAGGTTTGCACCCCCCCGATGGGGTGAGAAAAAGGAGATTTTTCAGGCTCTGAGCGGTTTGGGGCAGTGACATGCCTTTTCTTCACATACAGCCTAATTTCTACCTCAGTAACCATCAGGTCACCGCAGGCTTTTCCTGAGACTCCCTGCATTGTCCCCAAGAAACGTGGTGCCCAGGAATTTAAAGAACACCAATTCAACAGCAACCCAGTCAGATCAAAACTAAATCGTACCGAATGACAAAAAAAGTATGCCTGCCTTTGTGGCATGTCCAGCAAATCGACAGATTGGGGATTGTTTCAGATGCGTTTGGCCTATTTGCAAGGGATGGAATACAAAAGGAGACCCTGTTTCACAGGAGATGTAATTCAAACCATTAAACCTGGGGGGAAAAACATGACTCTGCCAGCAATTCAGGCATTTCCACACATATAATGTACAATTCAGGGCAGAGAAGCGTCAGAGACACACATTGATACATCTGTGTGTTAAACCATTACATTAAACCATTTACACTGAACTGTAGATGCACACAGTAGTTGACAAAAATGTACGCAGAGGAGGAACTACCAGTGACATTTTACATAGCGGTTTTTGGGCCTTACAGTTCCGAGCTTTGTAAAATAAAAACATCACAAGAACATTTAAGCAGGAGCAGGGAAGTCAAGAGAAGAGAAAGCGCATCATTCACAAACAGAGATACTGAAAGGGGCTAGTCTGACAGAAAAAGAGCAGCTCAACAGTAGAAATCGAGGTAAAACACCTGGCATGCAGAAGGATCGGAGGGCCTGCGTGAAGGAAGTCCGCCAGGTCATGAATTGCCGTGAAGCGCGCCGTCTGGAGCAGCGTAACCTGGACGAAGGAGACAAGGAGAGCGCAGGGATGGGTGTTCCAGGGCAGGGAGATCTCGAGGTAGCCGCGTACGAGGTGCTGCAGGCCGACACGGGGTGCATGTGCCATGGGGCGGGAGGGAGGTGTCATGGCTTGAGGGCCGCTATCAGTACGGGAACGCCACAGAGGGATGGAGGGAGGCTGGACAGCCTGGGGGCGAACGACCCCACAGTGGCTAGGCTGGGGCTGAGGTAACGGGGAGAGGGAACAAGGGCCGCGAGGGGAGGAAGGGAGAGGGAACAAGGGCCGCGAGGGGAGGAAGCCGTGCGTGGAGCTGACGGGAGGCCGCGGAGCTAACTGCAGCGCGGCTCAGGAGGCAGGGGCAGGAAGGTGGCGCGAAGCCGGACGTGGGGAGACCCGTGAGGGGAAGGGTTTAAAGGCGAGGGTCCCGGGAGAAGGGCGGCTGCGGCTGGAAGCGGATCGCCTGAGGCGGAGACGCGCCTGAGGGACGGAGGGTGACGGCCGCGCGTGACAGGCCTCGCGCCCGCGTGAGGCGGGAAGGGGGTGCTGAGAGCACGAGCCCACCCCCTGAAGGCAGCGGCAGCCCGGGTTCGCGTGACGTTGAAGGGCGGGGCCTCGAGGCCCGTCGGGGAGGTCAGCGCCGGGCCCAATGGTGTGCAAGGAGGGGGGGCGGAGCCCTGGAGGGGAGGGGCAAGGATCGGGAAGGCGGGGCCTGCTGGTCACGAGCAGGGAGAACGTGCAAGCTCGCTTAGGGGCGGAGCCAGCGCCGGCCGGGCGGGGCTCTTACTGCGCGGCGCTCGCAGCTTTTGCTGGGTGACCCAGTGGCCTAATGGATAAGGCATCAGCCTCCGGAGCTGGGGATTGTGGGTTCGAGTCCCATCTGGGTCGTACCGTAGACGTTTTGTGGATCCAGCGCGGAGGCTGCCCGGCTATCTCCTGCCGCGCAGCGCAGTACGTTCTTATCGCCTACCCGCACCGCTCCCCCACCCCAAAACACTTTTAGCCGCGCCGCCCGCAGCCGCCGGGGAAGAGCCGAAACGGAGGCAGCAACCCGCTCTGCCGCCGCGACGAGCCCCGGGCGCGGCCTCAAATTCCCTCAGCCGCGGCCCGCCGCAACCGCCGCCCTGTCAGCGGGGCGCCCACCGAGCCCGGTGCCGCCGCCGCCGCCTCCTCCCGTCTCCCTTCTTCCCGCGGGGATCCTGCGCCTCAGCCCCGGGGCCCGTCTCTCTGACAGGAGGACGAGGGCGTGAGGCGGCCGGAGCGGGCGTCGCCTTGGCCGCCGCAGATGTAGCCGTGTGGCGGGTGAGTGTCCCCGGCTACCTCACAGGAGCGGGCGGGCGGTTAGTTCTCTTCCAGGAGCCGCGGGCCTGATCCCGGGGCGGCCGTGAGGGCGGGCTGGCCGGGGAACGGGGGCCGTCGCCAAGTGTCCCGGCGGGGGGTCGCGTCTCTGGGTCTCGCACCGTGGAGTCCTCCAGAGCCGTTGTGGTAATAAACACGCGAGGGAAGCTGAGGCTGTAAGCGTAACTCCTGCCAGGGCAGCTGTCTGCAGTCTCTGGGGCTAGGACGTGGCTATTGCACTCTCGGTCCCTGTTTTCCTCAGACCGGGAAAGCTTTTCCCCCCTCTCCGCTGCTGCTGGCATGCCTGTAGCTTCTTGAACGGTAGAAATACTCCAAACGCTCCGACTGTCCTTCTAATCAAGATCCTGTCCAAGTAAAGAGCCTGGAGAAACTCATTAATGCGGATACAGTCATACATTAATACAGGTTGAGTTACGCTACCAGCTAATTTAAACAGAAAACTCCCTGGAGCACAGAAGGTCTGCAGGACACTCACGCCTGCATCCATCCATCCATCCTCAGCGCAACCCTCGACAGCGCGAGTGAGCCTGTCACGCTCCCGACTTCTCTCCCTTGCTGCAGGTACGCACGCTGGTTGAGCGGGAGATGAGGTACAAAAGGAACATATGAGCTCACCTCATCCTTAGTTTAAATTCCTGTTTCTGTAGTAGCTATCTTGGGATACTTTTGGAATTAAAATGTTTAAAATAACAGAGGAAAAATAAAGATAAATTAAATGCTGCAGCAGAAACTTAGCACACTGAGTAACAGATATGTTAAAATTTCATTTATTTTGCATACTATTCTGGCTAATTTTCTATATATTCAGCCATAGCTGCTTGAGATAAAGCCCTGAACTTTTAAGAATTCTACTAAACTGCTTAATTACGGCACTACAAAACAAACAGTGTTTGAACTAGGCAATAGCTGGACCGCATGACATGGGCATTACTGAGGAATAGATTTTCTGTTGGGGGGTGGGTTTCAGGAGCTGGGATATAGTGCTTTTATGGGGTTTTTAAGTTGTTCATCACACCTTAAAGTCATGAATGAGTTCACTAACTTTCACAACATCCAGTAGCGGCTAGTGAGATAAACTGTCACAATGGAAATCTTGTCTAGCAATAAGGTCACCCATTTCAACTGGGAACATAGAAATAAGCCTACTTAATTCATGATGGGCTTTGTGCGTGAAAATTTGCAGAGTTCTTCATGTTAGCAAATACAGATTTAAAAATAAAGCTGTATCTGGGGTCAGCAGAGCTTTACCTTGGCCTGGACAGCAACTACTGCATTTTTCAGTCTGAAAAGAATCACTGAAAAGGGTTCCTTAAACTAAAAGAGGAGATTACCAGCTGCATGACTGGAGATGGCCAGAAATACCTGAATATGTTTCATTGTAACACACATCATTTACAGACACTGAATTGCAGAGGTGATGCATGTTCCAGCATCTGTCAATTGCACTTTATAATGTAGTTCTCCAAATAGAGTAAACCCATGTTTGTTCTGTATGATTTTCTCCACAAAATGCCATAGGAAGCAAGACCTTCCCCCAAAATAAAAATCTGTTGCTAAAAACGTATATCCATATGTTATTCCTGGAAACACAGGTGACTGCAGGCAGTATAGACTTGTGTGTATATGGGGAAGGGGGGTGTCCCTGTGCATTCCTCCTTGGCAGGGGTAGTGGGAGGCTAGCGGGGACGGCAGCAGCTTGGTCTTGCTCCAGTGGGTTGTCCAGTGAGTGATTCCTGTTTCCCCTAAGGCTGCCTCTCATTAGCATGAATCGGGGGAAGGGCATAAAAGACTCCAGTTCATTTTGAGTCTGGAAAAACTTTACTTCAAAATGACAACCAAAGTGTTCTGGCTCCTCTGCTTTGTCATTAGATCATCTTCCAGCTCAGTGGCCGGTAAGTCTGTTAACATTCAAAGCGGGGCTGGGGCATATTTGCCTTTAGTATCAGGGGAGGCTAAACACATTACTACAAATTCTTGCCCAAGCAGCCCTCTTCAGCTGTAGTCTTTTCAGCAAATGGTAGCAGTAATCATATAAGGGTTCAGGAAAGAAACATTTCAACATGTTTGTGGGATGGGAGTGTAAATTGCAATATTTGATTTGTCAGCATTTGAAAGAATTAAGAGCACCTGCCAAAAGCAGGCAGCTAGCTGGTGCCATGTATCCTGCTAGCCATCATTCAGCAATTGAAGTTTGACTTGCTTCTGCATCTGAGATTTTTTATTTGTATGTGACTTTTCCCTTTTAGTCTCCTTCCTCTCACCTGTAAACTTCAGATTTCTAATTTATTTCAACATGCTCTGTGCTGTCACATGTGTCTGCAGCAAGCTGTCCTAAACAGATATTTTTTTTTTTTTAGTACCTCATTGATGGTACAGAAATAAGATATATATCTATTCCATTGGGAAAGAGAAGTCCAGGAGCTGATTATGTTGTAGTTGTATTTCTTAAGCTGCAAGAGCTAGACAGGAATATCCTGGTATAGGGAATGAACCTCAAGGTCCCGAACAGATTAAGCAGAGAAAAATGAACTATTTTTTGTTATGATCCACGACTGAGAAGGTATGATAAACTGGTAGAAAAGTATACTTACAAAACCAAGTCCAAAACACCTGTTCAGAGTTCACAGATTCATATTGAACCATCTCCAAAACACTCTTGCCTATTGCTTTCTTTAGCTTGGACTTCTTCCACCCCTTTCTTCATGGACATTCTTTTGACTTTATGTGTGGCCAGCCCAAATATCAGGGAATCTTTCCCATGACAGCAGCTGGTGAGAGCGAAGGGGGAGAAGTGGCAAGGTCAGCAGTTGAGTCAGTTATAGAAGATAAACCAGGACGTTGTTCATCTGTGTATGTCAAATATCTCTTTTCACATAAGGAGTTAGGATCAGCCTCCTACACGATGCTAACCACAGACAGTGAACACCCAGACGGCGGCTGTGTGTGGGTGAACTGTTTTAAAACTGTGCTGGCTAACTAAAAGCATGCAGTGAAGGACTAAAGTAAAAGGAAAATTAACTACAAGAAAATTTCTCTCTTCCCAGGCTAAACAGAAGGTCATTTTAATCTGTGAGGTCCAAGTGATCAAGGTGAAGGTATAAATGAAGGCCTCTGTGACTGTCCAGCTTGCGTGAACAATGTCATTAAGCCTTTCCATTTTTCACTAGGTTGCCAGACACTTCCTGTCTTTCTCAACCCTTGTCCTCTCAACTTAAGAAAAGCCTTGAAATAATTGTTACTCAGCAGCAATAGCCTAGCTACCAGACTATGGTATTGCTACTATACAACTCTAGTGTAAAAGTCAGAGACCCAAAACTGTGGATAAAGATCTTTTTAGTAGCATTCAAAGCCCAAAGCCACTGAAGAGTCCAGATGACATTGTCAATGAGGCGTCCTATGGATGGGAAAACCAAATAGTTCTGTTGTCATGGTCTTTTAAACAAGCATCCCAAATGGCAATGTGAACCTTGCTTCCTCAGATGCTCCCTAGAGATTCAGGCTTTTGAGAAGAGGGTTTGTTTATACATGTTTTTAATTTGCAACAATAATAAAGTAAAAATGCAAATCTCCTGTGTTTTGCTCACACAGCTGCATTCTCTGTACTGGGCTTTCTATATCTGAGTAGAGAAGAATGAGGAGCTCTGCTATATTTCATCTGTTGAACTACTTATCAGTTACATTGTCTTATTGTTGAAGGCCTCAATAATGGACTAGAGCCGCAAATCTGCCAGGCACTTCCTATTCAAGGAATAAAAAAATTAAAATGCTAATTCGCTCTCTCCTTTTTTTTTCGTTTGTAGGATCCCTGCCCTATGCTGAGAAACCCAGTCAGACTCTCAGCAAAGATGCTTATAGTTCAGCAGACTCTGCACCTGGCCAAGTCAAACTGCCAGCCTGGGGCAGCAGCAGCACCAGAGAGAATCACACAGAACGCTGGCTTCTGCCTCCCACTGACCTGCAGCGGCCAAAACCTCCTGAAATCATCTCCCTCTTGTCAGACAAAAAGAAACACACCAAACCTTCTCTAGAAAACAGCACAGGGCTGAGGAAATGTCTTTTGCAGTATGGAGGGGCTCTGCCTCTGGAGAGCCCGACTGAAGGGCCTTCTCCTGCCACCTTTGATTTCAACCATGCAAACAGAAAGCACGCGGATAGACGGCTAGCTGAGGCTGCCAACAGCGTGTCGGCTCACTTCCATCACGCAGCATCTTCCTATCAAAAGATGACATCCTTAGTGGAGGCTCATCCTTTTCCAGACTCTAGAGCAGTGGAGTCAGATGATCCTAACACGCTGGATCACTTCAACCGACCAGGCAAGATAATCCCCTATAAACATACTGATCTCTTCAAAAAGATCACCAAACCCTCCTGGGTCACCAACCGCCAGTCATCCAGCTTGCTGTACCACTTCAGTGCGCTGAAGAAAGGTAAGGGGATAGGCTGCTCTGGCAAGGGATACCCTGAGCTTTCCCAAGGTTGGGTGGCATAATTTGGATGAAATACCCAAAAGGACCCGTTGCTGTCCCTCAGTCTATGTGCCTGTTCTAGATGCTGATAAGGAGAAGGCATGTCTGACCGAGTGCAGGAAAGAGAGAGACGAAGTGGAGGCCTACTGTGCGAGTGAATTTGGTAAGTTGTGTCCTCTGTGAACCACAGAGACAAAGCACAGGCTGCTGTTGTTCATCTATTACTGACATTTCACTTCTGCTTTTAAGATAGCGTTTCACTGAGTATGTTAAGTAATTACCAAGTACACTAAAAGAACCCATTGCAGCTGTTTATAAATGTACTACGATGAACAGTACCAAGTCTTACATTACCCTTTCCCTGCCTTGGGCTAGTATTGCTCTTTTTTCCATTTCCTCTACTTTTCACTCGGAAGAGGAGAGCGTTCTTGCTGCTGGTCAATGGAACCGAAAAGACCAATTGGTTTAGATACTCTAAGATTAAACACTGTAGCTGTGTTACTTACCTCCTACTATTTAGAGCAAGTTTGTGATTTTGGGGGCTAAAGTTTCAAATGAAAATAAAATGGAAAACCAACAAAAATAAAACTGTGACCCTCTCTCTATAGAGGATTCTCCTTGATGTTCCTTAGGACTCAATGTCTTTAGTCCTTGTGTCCAAGTTGATGTAGCTAAAGATGGTAGAAAATAGCCTGGCATTTTTGTACTGACTGTTTAAGAGCACGCATTTTCTGACTGAAATCTTGCCTTGTGCTTATGAAATTGTAAAATAGATACCAACTTTTTCTCACAGTATTTTAAGAGATAAGCAAAATACATGCCTAGTGGTAACAGATGTTTCCATTTGTAGAATATAAACACGTTACAAGACATCTGTTTTCTCTAAATGGAGAAGTCAGGAAGTGCTTTCTACAAATGCTATAGTCTTTATTTTTTATCACTTTCATGCATTCCTGTCAAACGCAGGCCTTATAGCGACCTGACCTTTGTTATTTCAGCCTGTAACAAATAGCGGTCTCATTCATCTCTCAAATTGAAAGAGATGGGTAGGAAAAAGACAGTCTGAGCAACAGATCAGCCAAGGTTCCGTTGCAGTGATCAGAAAGAGGTTTTCGTTTCTTCAGGTTTACAGTGCAGATTAAAGAATAAGTGAATGAATCAAAGTTCTCACTCAATGAGGCAGGTGTCACACGAGTTATAGAAGTCCTATTTGCCTTAACTGCCTAACGTGTTTGTTGTTTTCCGATTCCTGCAGTCAGCTCAGCACTTGTTAAAACCAGAAATTGGGTGGACAGCATGAAGTGATTGTCTGAGTGTACAACACTGCCTACTTGGTGCCCTTGCTGCTTGGTATGACAAGGGCCTTTTCTTTCAAAAGCTGAAGTGTTTCATTAGCAGGTTAGCTTTGTACTTCATTGTGAAATTTTACATTTGAAAATTTTACTTTGTTAGGTAAATATGTCCACTTTTTCTATATTGGGATGGAAAACAGTACTAAACCCATCACTTCATTTTGCAACATCTTATAAACTTGACTGAGAAACAGCTCAGACCTGTAAAGCATAAGAAGGTTAGTAACTCAGCAAAAACTAAGGTGATGACCTCATCAAATATGATTATTTGAAGGAACCTACTTCCAAGGCTGCCCACTACTGAGCCAAAGAATTTCTGCTGATGCTTACTTTACAGCATTTTAAATGAGAGCCTTCACATATAACCTGAGTTGCCACCAAAATATGTAATCTGATGCTTGCTTCTTTTTTTTTCCCCCTCCCTTAAAACAGCAGTGAATGGAATTGTTTATAACATGGAAAGAGTGGGGAATGGAATCCACTTGATTACGCTTTTGGTAAACAGCGATGGATTATACAAGATGAGTCGCCTGTACATTACTCCTGATGGCTTCTTCTTTCGAGTTCACATTCTAGTTTTGGATACTTTAAACTGCAGTAAACCATGTCCCGACTTTAAACTTGGTAAATAATTCCAGCTAAATCCATTCCACTATTCCTCCTGCATGCAGTGCAATTTTAGTCTGCCCTAGTTTAATAGGCTTATCCTGCATTGTTGTGGTACTTTGAAAAGAAAAAAACCACCCTATTTACTGTTAAACTGGAGGGCTTCTTCCCTCCCAGTTTCTCTAAATTTTCAGAAGAGAACCAACTGTGTGAAGAAGTCAGGTAGCAGCGTAGTCCTTTCTTAACTTTATCCAGTTCCAAAATGATTGCAAGAGGTTTCAGGTTTGAGGAAAAAACCAAAAACCCAAAAAACAGGAGCTTAAGATGATACCTTTTTAAGTAGTCCAGTTTGCCTTCTAGATGCAAGTTTATCAAACACCAGTATTTCCCCCAAAAAGCTTCTAATTGCAATACAACACAGTAAGTCATTATTTCCATGCGAGCACAACCCACAAGTCCCACTGAAGCTCAGGGTGCCGCTGTACTAAGCCACACGTACAGGATATATTTCTGCAGGGTACAACTTCCCATCTGTTCACAAATCTGTTGCCCGTAGAGCGAGTGTAGCGAATGAATCCACGCTTTCTTCACAGCACAGAAGTCTCCTTTATTTTGCAGGCAGCAGATACATTGTGATGGGTCGGATCTACCACAAGAGACGACAGATCCCCGCAAACCTGCTGCAGTTCCTGCGAGGGCGCCTGAGGCCGGGGGATGGCTTGCTTAGAAGCAGCAGCAGCTACGTGAAGAGATTCAATAGGAAGAGGGATCGCACAGTGCAAGCGGCTCACACTAGATGCAGATAAGGCTCCAGTAACCTCCGTCTAGGATACAGACAGCAGCAGAATTCATCTTCCAGAATAAACCCGGCCATGGTTTAGCAACAGCGGGCGACAGTTCTCCTCACCTCTGAAAGTGGTTGTGATACGACACTTGCTTTTGCGCTTTAGCAAACGCTAACTGAATGTCTTGACGAGGTACAGATATATCGTGAAGTTTAGCACAAAAGTCAGTCTAGGGAATGTTAAATGGTCATGAATTTGCTCCAGCTGTTTTCAGAGCCACAGGTTATTATTGCCTCCCCTGTTGTAACGTACACCTAATAATCTGTAGTAATTGTAAAGTAAAATTCTGCAGATGTTGTTCTAGGTCCACAAGAAGTAACTGCACTTTCAAACCCTTAACCTTGAACGAATGTTAGATGATACCATAGCTTTATCTATAGAGGACGTCCACTGTGTTTTCACACAATTCTGCCTAAAGTATTACATGCATTTTATTCAAAAGAAACCAGCAAAACTACATAGCATTTGTATTGTTTTGGTGTCCTCAAACATGTCCATATGACTTTTAAAAATTACGTCATTCTTCAAACAGAGCTGGATTTTCACATGAAGCATACAAAATAGCTACGTAATTATTTTGAGTATTTGAATACACCAACTGAAAGCAAATCAAGTAACTGCACAACACAAATGCCCAATTAGGCTTACGAATAACGGCGCAAGTTCATGCCAAGGAATGCAAAATGAGCACGCAATTGGATGCACATTTTGTATGCCTGGTTACACTGTCTGTCCCTTAAAAGTTCAGTCCTAGAGCTGTGTACTAAATGTCATTTTCCCAGGAGAAATATTACCAAGTTTGTACTTGCACATCAGTAAAGTTACTTTTTGAATCAAAAATACAATTTTTTAGTAATTTTAATGTGGTGGGATGCAAGAAGCTATGAAACTGCTGCAAAGGGGATCTTAATGTTTGCTATTCCAAGAGTCAGTATTCACAAATCGTTAAGTCTTTAAAAGAAACGAGTAAAATGTTCATGGGGTTCTGGGTTCACTGTCTCCTGGGTTCTGGAAGATCCAAAAAGCTTATGTAATGATATTAAACAAAGGCATTTCCCTGTTTGACAAGTCAGCTGGGGATTTTAAGATCTATATTTATATTAAAAAAATGGGAAAGTGCCATTTAGCTTAAAAAACCCCACATATATACAGTGATATATATGGTATGACGTCAAACAGGAAGCAGTGGCTTCTATAAACATTTTCTGTTTTGAAGCAAAGGCAGTTCTAACACAATTCTACCCGTCATACATGTCTGCAGCTTGATCTAGTGTCACTGAAAAGCTATGGAGTAGTGGATGGGTGATATGTCACGCTGTATGGAGTATTTCTTGATACAGAGAATAGAAGCCAAATACCAAGAGCAAACATCATATATTTTGGGACCCAAAAGGCTGTTACTAATGGACAGAAATATATTTGTAGCTTGTGCCTATCTAAAAAAATATACTGTCTCACTTTTGTTATGTGAAAGATTTTGCATGGAGCGCAGCACGTATAGATGGAATATTCCTGAGAGACTTTGAGGGGGCTTTTGATTTGGCAGAATGACTGTTCCTGGCAGTGAATCAAAGCACTGGAGTGTACTGGGAGGGACAGGAGAAGGAAGGAGGAAGGGTTGCATGTGGATCTCAAGTTTCTTTGTTTCTATTTTCAACTGAAGGCCAGGGACTAACCAGCAAATCCTACAGTCATCCATTTGCCCAGAACAGCAATGAAGCACCCTTCCCTGCCCCCAAGACGTTATCGTAATCCAAGACAGGCAAAGTGTGGGTACAAAAATAACATCCACAGCTATATCTCATTTTGATTGTCTCTCGGAAGAGAGAAATGATAGTATCCCAGTGCTAATGATATCCAAAGCCCGAGTAAAATGCCAATAACTGACACACAACATCTGCACCACTCTGATACAGCTATTACTCTAGAAGCAAGCCTGAAGAGCCATTTATTGTGTTCTCTTTTTGCGTTACAAAGTCCTCCTACCTCTTCTTTCTTGCTTGAGAGGTCGCTCCTTAAAATGTTATCACAACAGCTGAGCAACAAGCCACTGTATTTCACAGCTTAACTGAAATACAGCTGGAGCAGGAGCCTAATGACCGTTCTTACTTTTTACCAGTGTTATCACATGCTAACTAATGTACTGATGAAAAAAAAATATTTCTAGATCAAGTGGATTTCCACAGTCTTGCACTTACTATTACAAAAACCTCACAGCATTAACCACACTGAAAAGAAGATGGCACTTACGTGGAATAGCTGCCATGGTCATTTTGATACATTACAGTAAATCATTCTTTCCCCAGCAGGATAAGCATGAAAATTCTGCAGCCAATACACAGAAATCCAGGTGTACAGGAATATTGTTGTCTTCCTGTCTCTCCAGGGGTTTATGTAAGGCTTTTGGGTAAGCCCAAGTTTTTATTCTACTTTAAATCCCCACTAACTTTTGCAGGAACTAAATCTAGGCCAAGGATAATTACTTCAAATTTGTTTGAGGAGACAAAAAGAAAATCAAGCTGGTACAGCACACATTATCAAAAGCTGTGTTACAATATATGACCACTTTGAAACAAACGTTGCAATAATTTATAAAAACACAAAGAGGAGGATGACTGAACAGAGATCACAAGTCTTATGAACTTAACATGCTTTTAAGGAAGGTGGGTATTAATTACGAGTGATGTGTTTTCAGTAACACCATTTAACTATAAAAGATCACCACTAATAAATGGAGAAAAGTACCTCAATGGCAATTGAAAACACTAAAAAACGCTCTCAGCACAATTAAATTGTAGGTATAGATTATTTCCCTAATCAACCTGATTAACTGGCAGTTGAATATAATCTGGTAATGCCAAGACCTATATATGATAACGTTATCAAATGTTTCATTAGAAACACCACCAAATCAATGTCAAACACATTACTTTATTTGTCTAGGATGATGTGTCCTATAAGGTACAAAAAAGTACTCTTCAGTTTGCCACAATTTGTTAAAAACATAGCAATCTATTGCCTACAGGTAGGAAAGTTTTAAATCATGTCATATATATTTATATATGAATAAATAGTACAGAAATACTGCGAAGTTTTGATGAGATGCAGGATATGTTCAAATGCTGTTAAAAGTTGAGATTTTTTCCTTGTTGCATTAAAAACACAATGCATACAATATGCAGCATTTTTTTTAAACGTCAAAGGACAACATAACCTAAACGCAACTACTCTTCTTTAACTTTAAGAAGCATAAATGGATTATTGTTTTCACATTGAACAATTATTTTTAATTTTCACATATAGGTTAAATGACAACAGTTGTATGTACAAAAAACCATGGGTTTTTATTAGATAAAATTACCCCAGAAGAACCTGTACACCTGAGCCTGTAAGTGTAAGAAAGTGTGGTCAGTAGCAACATCTTTTTAAGAAAAATAACAGAAGAGGTTCTTGCATAGCAAGGTGTGAGGTTAAACCCAAAGGGAGCTTATCCATCAATTGGGTAAACCCCGGATCGCTGTAGAACAGAAGTTAACTGTGAATTAGTGCAAAAGCTAGTCAAATGGTTGAAGAGCCGCATACAAACCATGGCTGATTAACTACAGACAGGTAATATGAGCAAGTCATTTATATACGCAATGTGAAAGTGATAGATCGGAAAGAAACGGCACTGTCATCTGCAATTTGCATCCTCTTGTGACTTCCATTTATCCCTCGTAGTAGCACTCCTCACACAGAAAACAATGAAGCAGTGCAGAATGCCTTTCAAAGATATCATTACACGTGGTACTTTACATTCCTAGAGTACTTGGCAAAACATCACTTAATTCAGCAGTGGGCGGTGACATTTCACAAAATACTTCCTACCACGTTATCTGTTACAGTAATTTTGGCACCACTGTAGAAATTTTATAAAGGGATAACAGCTGCTTAAGGATGAAACGTAGTAAACACTACCTTTGGAGCAAAACGAAGTCAGATCTCCCTGGCCACTTCCCTCCCCTATTACCTGAAATATCTATTGTTCTGAACAGATCCCCAAAGTGTTACAAACATATTAGCGCACACTCAAAGACACCTACATCTGTGGGGAGAACAATTATCTCCATTTATTTTGTTTCATATACATCCATATTTTGAATTTTAATACAAAAGAAAAAAATTAGAATCTGACAAATGTTTACAAACAAGATACCTTCAAATAGATTTTACTCATTTCAGTCTGGTGCAGAGTAAATGACAAATTGTACTGTTATATTCAAGGCAACAGAGTCTGTAGTCCATGACCACTTAGCCCAACTTTTATGCAAGCTTAATTGTTTTTATCTACCATGAATGATAAACTCATTGTTGATTCCCAGTTCTGTGTGTGTGCACATGTGTACATAGCAGCTCCTTTCATAGAAAGAAAAGACATCTAGAGGTCTTCTTGTACTTTTACCTACAGGAATCATGTTAAGATACAGAATGGATTACATGTAACCGGGGCTGGATTTTATAAGAAAAAATAATTAGCTGACAAATGAGGGCAGCAATAAAAAAGCGTCTTTTTTGCAACAATAAATAAATACAGTCAAAGTTTTCTGTGTGGACTTTAAACCAGCTTCTTCACTGAAGAACAGACGTGGCATTTCCATGGAGTTAAACGTGACCCCATTTACTGTATCTTTTTTCTTGCTCTCTTTCTCTCTCTCCTTCAACAAAACAAAGTTTTCCTGCTTCTGCCACAATAGTACAACAATTTGATCTTGACAAGAAAGTGGTGCTGCTGATTTTTATTTCTTTGTCCTTTGGACAAAATAAGCCAAGAATATAATTTGACTGTTGTGACCAATAAAAACGCAGTTTACATCAAGTCTTGTCAGGATAACCTGACTAAAAACATCTGGCTTCTTAATTAAAAATTTTCAGACAACCAGATTCTTGCTCGTGTGTTAGGTTAACACGCTGAACTCTAAGAAGCTGTAGACTGCAGTTTGTTGTTATGGGACCTGCAGAATACAGAAGAAAGTGAAGAATTAAGCACCCTTCATTTTGGAGAACACAGTTGCTGCAAGGTGTTGCCAAGGGTAAATCACAGTGAGGGAATTACCACCACGTTGCTTCCCTTTATTTTTTCCCTCTCAGAAAAAAGACCACTTAAAAGAATTCTCTCTGAATTTTAAGCACATTTTCTCCTACAGTATACAAATATTTCAGTACTTGTAAAATGCAGTGTGTCACTGGAATATTCCAAAATGCCTGAAATCAGTTTTGCTCTCATATTTACATAATAGTAGTCCATCAAAAGGAAAGCAAAAAGAAATTTTTAAATTTTGAATATTTATAATAAGGTATACTTTGCTTAAATTTATTCAAGAAGTCTTTGGATTAACTTAATAGAAAAAACTGAACAGGCATGTTAAAAATCACATTTTTGCTAATCAGAGTTCAGCAAAACTCCTCTTTGACGTTCACAGTTTTATTAGTGACCGAAAATAAAACAATAAAATACATGGTTTCCAAGATGAATTTTTCATTTTTCTCAATACAGTATTTGAGGAATTGGACAATTTTTTTTTGTTAATACAGTTATGTTTACCAGTATGACTGCTGGTAACAAAAACCAAAAACCCAACAACATTTACTTTTTAGACAAATGATCTGGATTTTTAGGGCAGTTTAATGTCATTGAATTGTACAATAAAAGAAAGTGACCCCAACATCCAGCTCTGATTCCAGTTAAAAAGTTCAGACTAAAGATATCACAATCTGCAAGAAAAGAAAGAACATGGATGGTATAAATGAAAAACAATAACAAATAAGATGCAGCAATGAAATTATTGTGTAAGCACAGTGAATGCTGGATAACCAGCTAAAGCAAGATGACAGAAACATGAGTTAAAAACTACCTGATAAAAATCATTAATACAGTATTAAATTGGAAAGAAAAAAGCTGGACTAATTTGTTTGACCTCATCTCGTCTTATCAATCTTCCATTCGTATACAGAAAATTAGACAGCTTCCACAACAATGGATATAAAGTGAAGCTTTCAATTTAGTTAATTACAAATGGATATAATCTTGCATTAATATCTTAGGCTAGCAGTCTGTTACAGTGTTGACTGTTACAGTTGGATGGACAAAGTTAACTACTACAGATATACAATTTCTGAGTAATGCTGAAAGGCATCCAACATTTGTAACTCAGTTACAGTTGGCTTATGTTGGAATACAGCAGTGATGCAGGAGAAATCTGTGTACTCTGTTAGCGTTGTCAGTAAGCTGGTTTTAGGAACAGCTGTGCTAAATACCACATTATAATTTGACTAGTGCCATACAACTCCCATGTACGTGCTACTAGACAGAACAGGCAAGCAATAAAAAAAATTGTAGTAGAGTTGCATGTTCTTTTTTAAACAGTAAATTTTCAGTTGTGTTTAGTTTTCCATATTCTACTTTAAATCTTACTTCTTCCCTCTGTTTCAAATATGGTAAGTTATAAAAAGATAAGAGAAGGAGTAAAAACTAAAGTATTTTAACTTCTTTTATTGGATTATCAGCTTCACAGAAGGATTGTCTCTTTTTAGCACCTGAAAAGTATGTACTGCACAGTAGAACATTATCAGAACTCAGAACACAGTATTTGTCCCAATCAGAAATTATTCTCATTAGGTTTTCTGCAGCAATGACTTAAAGTGCCATTCAAATTTTCTACATTTATGATACTGCCCAAATTTCCACCTAACAACTAATTTTGAACAAACATTAGAAAGTAACCTCCAAAAAATAATATTTAAGCATTCATTTTGACAGAAAATGACAGCTGGTTATCATAGAACAGATTTTTTTTTTTTTCCTTTAAAAGAAAAGCAGTTGTCCAGGAAAGTGCATGGAGAGGCAAATCCCTGTATGAACGCAAGGTAAGCTTGTAAAAGCATTAAGGACATTTTAGGGGACAACAGAACATCTATGATTAGGAACACTTTAGCTTACCTGCTTGCCTTAAATCCTTTTAGTTTCTGTACAAAGAATGATTCAAGAACTTCTGCACATTGATAAAAAGGGGAGTCACTTGGATTGTAGTAACGACAGTTATCAAAAATTTTGGTCATATCTGCCACAAACTCCGTGACCTTTTTGTAGTAACGTTTCAGTATTCTTTCCTCCATGGTGGCAAGGTCTTTAAAGAAACCAAAGATTATTAAAATGAGACATTTTCATCCTCAACAGAAGTTCACATTGTCAGATTGCGGGAAACGAAGCCTTATCTAGGCTAGTTGCTTTTCCAGAAATGCTGGTTGTGAGGTGGTGACACTAGTAGGTCTCCTTCAGAATTAAACACTTATGCATGAATATGTTGTGTGCAATTAAATTAAAATGCAAATATCAAAATGACCCTGGAAAATGTGGGTCTTTTGCTTTTTCTAAAGAATTGGGGGGGTGGGGTGGGGGGTGGGGTGTCAGACAATGGATTCAGCTACTTGTACTTTATTTTCTTTACAGCCCTCACTGAGACCAAGAATCATATGTGTACATGTAATGGCTATCTAAACCTTCTGATTATTTATTTGAATTCATGACTTGCTTTGAATGAATTATCAATTTCCATAGGCATATACACACTACCACATGGCAGAGATGAAAGGTATTTCAAGTGCAGGATCACGCAAAATTTTAGTGCTCTCATTCTTACTGACTGGACACATTAATGAGACCAAATGGTGAAGTAAGCTGTAATTGTCCTATTTTAATGCAAATGTAAATTAAAAAGAGGGAGAGGAATGAGAACTGCCAATTACAAATATAGCTGTCTAAATGTATAGTGGCACTTTTAGCTAGAAAAACAATGACCTGCCCTTGGAAAATGCCCTTAAAGTGCTTATTTTGAAATGCCAGTATTGCCAGAATGTTTGAAAACAAACATAAATGGGCCTGGATTACCTAGTGTATTTTACATTTATTTACTTGTATACTTACAAGTGTATTTTCCTGCTAATTAAGTCAGAAAGAGCTAAATGCACTTTTGTTTCTTTCATCCAATCATCATATGCTTAATTACATTATTATTTGAGCTTTTCTTTTAAACTTTAACCCATCAATTATGGAATAGGAGTTCTTTAGCATTTTCATAATGGCACAATCCAAGACTTCAGAACAGACAAGGACAAAATTTCTAAGCAAAATATTGTTTTCAGTCAACATACTACAATTTTGCCAAGACACGAAATTTAACTTTCTTATTTTTAGGATCAGTAAGGAGTAGGTGGGAAAGCTCAAATGATGCACTAGCTCTCATTTACACATATGAAAAGGTATTGGTTCAATAACTGGAAGGAAAGGAATAACATTTAGCAACACCATTTCTGGCAGGAGGTAGATTTTCCCAAGAGGTTTCACATTCAAATGTTTATCTAGTTTATTCCTAGCTAACTGGTAAGGTCTAACAAAATCAGAGTAAAACACTGTAAAGCTGCGGCATCTCTTCTTCCACTTTCCCCCACATACATAACATTTGAATCAATTCTTGTTCATATAGCTTTAAAGACAAATTACATATAATACAAAATTTAGTATACTATCAAGTCAGATGAAGATAATTTTAAACTCCATCTGAAGTTGCACATCACACTTTAATGTGTTAGTACCACTTCCTCCTCAGACTCGAGAGTACATACCCCACACTTTGTAGGAGGAACTGATGCAGAAAAAGACAGGAAAAAAACCAAGCAAAGCAAAATGTAGCAAAATTGTCCTCTTGAAATAAAGCAATTTAAAACCAGGAATTCTGTCCTACTGCTGCGCTGAATTTCACATTTTATACATTAGACTGACAGTATTTAGGGTTAAGGAGTCAGCCTAAAAGTAGATATATTAAGCCTCATGAACTTTTACACATATCAATGAGAAATCACGTTGTCTCTGTTTGCCGGACTCCCCAAACTGTGTATTCTGCAAAACATATCTTTAAGATCCCTGCATGGAAATAGTTAGCAGGTAATTAATTTGATACTCAAAAATCCAAATCCACTCACTCATGCTATTGCTCAGAAACACTTACCCATTGGTTCTTTAATAACACCATAATAATCTGGCGCATCATTGGGGTCTACTGGTTCTAGGAATGGCCATGCCATCTTGTGAGCCTGTCAGGAAAACAAGATATAATTACAAAAAATATTAAGTTAACTTAGCACTATTTAGTAGCTAAACATTTTCATTATACTTTTATCTGCTTGGGCCTAGAGCTGAACTTAAAGTGCAGTGTTACATGAAAAGGTAACTAGTTCTCATTTGATGACTGTCTGAAGTTTTAAACTTGTGTCAACAATGGAGTAGTTGGTCTTCAAAACAGGAAACAGTGTGAAATTCAGACACAACAGGATACTGTACTAAACAGGCTGCATAGGAAGGTATGTAATGAATTTACGGAGTGCTTGGCACTTCACACCCAGAAATGGGCTGCTGTTTTCACTTTCAAGTACTTTAATTTGTTTTCATAAATGTCTGTAAAATGCAGAACAATGCAAAGTATTACTCTTTTAGGATTTCTGTTACCACGCAATTATTTTACCAAAATTATTTAAAATTCCTTACAGTTAGAGCAGAAAAGGCATATTTGGGAGTGACAGATAAACTAGAAATATACTGTGACAGACTGATGTAGTTCTTTTTGTCAGGATGCCATCATTTACATGCTGGTAACAATTTTCTGTGAGAACGCTACTAAGATTAGTAACTCTGAGACTGAAGTGCAGAAGTGTAGATCAGAAATCACATAAAACTAATCTGAGAACAGAACGTTGCACCTTCTACATCCTGTTCAGTTAGGCTAATACTCTGCCTTTTGGTATTTTAAGTAAACCTGCTTCCTTTAAAAGCCTTCCATTGAAGAGATTGTTTAGTTTCACTAACTCAGAAGCAGTGATATACTAATTACTGTAAATATTCCTCGGCACAATAATGCCTATCAAGTTTGCAGCTGACAAAGTGGCATTTCTCACGAAAAAAAAAAAAAGAAAGAAAAAAGCGTTGCTATTTCCTTTTAAAAAAATTCTCAGACAACTGGAAGAGAAATCAAAACCTAGTCCAAGACCCACTAGTTATGTCCCATACAGTAAAAAAGCACTCCACTTTGCTGCAATCCTTATTCTCACCTGTAAGGAACGTAGTACTCTTCTTAAACCTTCATAATCTTTATCAGTTAGTGGACTGAGCACAGTCATGGCATCTTCTGTGGACTGACATTGTGGACACACATATTCATCAATGAGATCTGCCTCACTTTGTAAAATGCCAACACAGCGCCCATGATACCAGTTCTGACATCGGTCGCAGCCAATGTAAAATCTGCAAGATCCAAAAATGTGTTAGCGACTTGATCTATTTAATTTAAAGGTTACATTTAAATACATAAACCTGCAATCCCCTGCACACAAGCAGATACTTGTCATGATTAAATACAAGTGTAACGTCATATTTCAGACTGACAAATTCTAATTACACTATTCAAACTGCTTTTGTATTTACAAACAGACTACATTACAGACCATTTCAAAATTAGTTCCTAAATTTTATACTAGGCACTTTCAAGCAATCAATACTTCAAAAATCATTCCTCTGCTTTAGAGTTGAAAGGAACAGTATAATGCCAGAAGTCTCACCCAACCAGTATTCCAGAGCAATTCAAGATACATTTTGTGCATGCTGGACTATAACTAGGGATCTTGTTTCACTCCATACAAATGTTTTTCATATGGAAGCTTCAGTCTTGTAGTTGAATACAGAAGGGTTATTCTACGACACAAAGCCTTACAGTAAAAGATACCAACCATATACCCCCATACCAGAATTATGCTTTCTATCCAGATCAGACTAAAGCACAAAAAAATCCACTAAATACTACATTTGTCTTTTAATCTTTCTAACCATCCCTTGTTAAAATAAAGAAAAAAAAAAAACCAACCAAAAAAATCAAACCCAATTTAAAGTACACGGTTTTGGTTTTTAAAAGCAAACAAACAAACAAAACCCCAACACATTTTGTCCACCCTGAAAGCTTCACTTTTCCTAAACATTTACTGTACAGAAACATTTTGGAGAGGAAGACAATTACTGAAAAGCAATTTGTATTACGAATGAATACAACATATGCAGAATAACTTCTTTTTTCTTTGCAAGGAACAGGTAACCACAGTCAGAGCAGTTTGCTACCTAAACATTAAATAAGAGGTTCTTATCAGAACTCACTGTGACTCATCATAAGGTGTTCTGCAGATACAGTACAATTCCTCACTGCTGCCCTCTTGTGCCCGTTTACAATCATTACAGATGTACACATCCATTTTCTTAGCCTCCTTTTCTGTGATGCCAACACATTCTCCATGATACCAGTTAGTACAAAGATCACAGCCAATATAGAACCTAAAAGTATTCACAATGAAAATGACAATGTAATTGTCATTTCAAATGGCATGGCACTTTTCCCTGCATTTCTCTCTGATGCACTTTCTTGCTGGCCTACTTTCAATTTTCTGTCTCAGTTTTCCTGCGTCCCAGCATTCTATCCTTATAAACTAACATTTCATGCTGCAGCTATACTGTCAGTAAGGTCACTTGGGTCAATTTTAAATTGACAGGTCATTAAAATGCACATCAATATGTAACCAGACTTTGACAAAACTGGGCTAAAAATGTGTCTCCAATGTATGTGTGAAAAACTTTAAAAGGCACAAAAAGACAAGGCCAAAGAAAAAGATTTACATTTTCAAAACCATAGCTCAAAAGCCACTGAAATGTTTCCTTAAGATTTGAAAATGTAGGTCTCAGTTAATTTAAAAAACAAAAGCAAAGCGCAAACACCAACTAGGAGTTACAAGTATACTACGAAGAACATGCATACCAGCCATGTGTGGAATACATATTGGTATAACATGATACGAAAGAAAATGGGGTCAGGACATGGTTGTCATAATTTTAATTATTTTTTTTTTTGGGGGGGGGTGGGGGTGGGCACGCACTGAAAAACAGATATTAATCTACTCAAAATTGGAATGTGGACCATTCTTCAGAGAATAATGTCTACTCTCAGACACAACTATGTGACGGAACCAGATATGGTATGACACGAAGTGAAGGGAACCAGGTACAGAATCATGTGAATGGGACCTTGCACAGAATGATGTGACAAAACTGTAAAATATTATGCAAGGATGTTTGACATTTTGTGTATGGATATCTCAAAACATACCTATGACTAGTGATAATCAACCAGATGGGCGAAGTTACACATCCATTCTCTCTGCCTAAGCAAAAGCAAGCTGACTCAGAACCTCGACCTTCCTAGATTTTGGAGACCACCAACCACCTGCTGCTGTATGAATTACCGCCATCCTAGTTTGTCAGTCTGCAAGCACCACCCACTGGACACTACACACTAGCAACAGGACAGCAGCACATGTTCCACAAAACAAACATCTCTAATTTCTTGGGCCTCTGCATATGTCCCGCATACTCAGATCCTGCCTTTTCTCTTAATTTTCAGTCAGGCAAATCCTAAAAATAAAATAAAATAAAAAAAAAAAAAAAAAATCACACAACCCAACCTTCCATAAAGAACGGATAGATATAGCTCCTTCTGACAACTGTCAACAACTATTCGGCCTGTGTCCTCTTCCCAAGAGGGACTGTGTCTGTTTGATCCTGGTTATCTGGAAGCACATTCATGTCCTGGTATAGGTGCTAAACCCTGCCGCTACAATGTGGAACAGGTGTCACATTATGCTTTAACAATTAAATTGGAATCTAAGTAGGAATCTTAGAAAGATACCCTTACTGACCATCCCTGAAAACAATGAGCAAATGCCCATAACCCTGGAGTATCACAAATGAGAACTAAACGTAAAAGACTTGCAATAAAATACACAACACGGAATGACTTCTGAGAATTTACTACATCCTAAAAAAATGCATAGGGTATTCATAATATACCACAAATTAGCTTTTCAAGCAGCACATCTATCTTTTCTGAAGTAGAAAAGAGACACTAGCACAAAGAGGAGTATCTGATGCCTATATATATATGTGTGAAAAAAAAAAAGTTTACCAGAAAACTGTTTTAAAACTTGACTAATCCCTTTCCAAACAGTGAAAGGATAATGTAGTTCAACAGTACAGTCATCATTTGTAAGAACATAAAATTTAAAATTCACAAAAAGCAAAGCAGCAGAACTGCATCATATTGCTAAGGATACTACTAAGTTATTAACATTTCATTTTCTTCAAGTTTTATTCTGTGCATTTAAGCACAGTTCAATTCAGACCACCAAAATTCACTCTATGACCACATTTTTCATCAGCTTAATCAAATGCCCACTAGAGTCAACAAAAAGAGTTTGTCTGACAATCAAATCCTTTTGCTCATGGAATTTGTTCATCTTATTTTTGTGACAGTTCTATTACTTACTAACAACAGAAGCTGTAATACACAGACCTTTGTTCGGTGTTACAACAAAATAAGAACACAGTATCCTCCTAAATTTACTGGATGACAGAGAGCCTAACACAACGTTTGTTCTTTAAGCGAGACTGGTGACATCCCTTAGAAGTAATAATGAATTACCAACCAGGGCGTCAGAAGTCTGCTATTTCTACAGCAATGGCAGCATAGAGAGCGGTCCAATTTCCCACACCGATGTAACAGTCAGAGCTACTGAACAACCAAGGTGAAAAAAACCCAAAGACCTCAACTTCATTAAAAAAAATAAAATTAAAATCCAAAAAGGGCTAGAAGGAACCTCAAGAGGTCCTCTAGTCCTGGCCCTAAATTTGGAATGAAGAACCATTCCTGGAGTGAAAGCACTGCTCCACTTCTATGGTTTCTTTCTGTTATCAGCATTTAAACCACCACCAAATGGCACCAATTAATACTTTTTGGTATTGTCACTGGTTAAGCAGATACGTACTCACTTAGAATCGGTCTGCAGTCAAATTTATTTTACATACATCTCTACACAGCTATCAGATGTTAACCATTACTAACTACTGATGTTAGTCACTTCTAGCTTAAGCAGGAATGCATAACACTATCCCCCTGCAATCCACTAATCTTCCACTCCACCACTTACTAAATTTCTTCACAAGCTTTGTACATAGCATAAATATTTTTCCGCATTGACAGTCAGAATCAAACTACAGAGGACTGCAGTTTTCACTTTGTCAAATGCTTACATATTCATTTTTTTATCAACCCTGGGATGTAAATTACAACACATGGAAACCATTTCTACCTGAAACATTGTCCAAAGTGAACTGCAGTCCAGTAACTTGGAACCCTCTTCACTGGCTCTTGACTTACAAAAAAAGTCATTTATTGGAAGACGGTATCAAAGCTATTTCTAAAGAACATCAACTACTTGTTCACAAGAAATTGCTCAAACCAAATTGTCACTTGCTTCTGAGGCAGAGGCAAAACGGCAAAAGAAAGAATAACAGAGCGGAGGAAAAAAAAGAAAAAAAGAGTATGTGCATGTGAGACAGAAAGGTCATACAATGGAAACATGCAAACAAGTAGAAATATAAAACATGTACATTAATAGTATAGATCAAGTATGTTAATAGTTTTGTAACGGCTAGTGGAAAACAGAGACTTTATTCTTTATACCTTAGTGATCACTGCAATAACACCTGATACGCTATCTCCAATTCTAGAACTACCTTGCACTAACAGCTAAATACTAAACCTAAAGCTAAGAATACACAGTAAAAGGCTATGGCATTCACTACTCACTTAGACTCATCATAAGGCGTTTTACAGATGCAGTAAAGCTTTGTGTCCTTCTTCGTTTCCTTTGAGGTAGTAGAAATCATTTTCTTTTTCTTGGACTTGGAAGCTGATGAATCTTTCTCCTCATCTCTCTTTCTCTTCTGGGAGGATACTGGCATTGGGACTGTGGTGGAGGAGGAGGAGGTGACGCTGGCTGCATGTTGCTGTGGTGGTGGTGGTGGTGGCAGTGGTGGCGGTGGTGGTGGTGGTGCAGCGGCTGCAGCTGCGGCTGCAGCAGCTGCGGCTGCTGCTGCAGCTGCCTGGGCTTTTTCTTTTTCTTTCTTAATTTTAGTCAAGTCTTTCTTTAGCTCCTCCTGAAGTATATTAAATGAATAAATAGAGAGGGAGGCACTTCATATGGTTATTCCAGGACAGGATTTAAGTCTAGACATAAATCCCATGCTTAACCAAAATAAAATAATTAAAACCATTTAAATATGCAGACTTTTTAATGTGCTTAACCTACAATTCACATAACATTAGTGATGACACTCTTGGCCTGCTATGACCCACTAGCTGTAATTTATCAGAAGCTGTTTCAGGAAACAAGGTAATTTCAGTCCAGATGAAAACCAAGAAGCATAAAAAGGACATATACTAGCTTTGCAGAGACCCATGCATCCACTACCAGAACTTCTTCCTGTATGTTTCCTTAAAATCTTACTTAGCAAAGAGATAAATTAAAGATTAACACAGAAACGTGCTCACCAGCTTTAAAATCAAATGAGTCTTTGAGAATAACTGTCCATACCTGCACTTCAATTTGTAGATCTTTGTCCAGAAGTGCTCTTTTTTTCAATATTTCAGCTTTCAGCTGTTCTTTATGCTTGAAAAGCAGAGCTGAGAGTTTAGTAGCATTCTGTTTACTACGCTTCTGTTCCACACTCTCTTCTCGCTTTCGTTTCTTAGCTGCCTGTTTTTCTTCTTTGTCTATCTTATCCAGAATATATTTCATCACTTGGTTGCACACAATCATTCTGGGGAAGAAATAAAGAAAAAGTACATTGTGCTGAGCTGCCTATTTATCCCCAGTTGAGAACGCAGAATCGTTTAGCTCTCCAGTCTCTACAAGTTGCAAGCTAAATTACTACATTTCTTAAGACGTAGAAGGTAAATTTAGTAACATGCATTGCTCCCACTCATACTTATTTACTAGAACACCACTAGGAGAGATCAAGTCCCTAGTTAGGCTCGAGAGGGCCAGTCCCAATTTCATTTAACTGATGAGAGTACTAATCGTTCCTCCCCTTCCCCTAAAAAACTCCTAACAAAGCTTAGGCTTCAGTACGATGAGAGGTATTTTCAGTCAATTCAGTTTTCACAAACATGCTTGAAAGAAGCTGGATTTTGTTTATTCTGATGTAAGATAAAAGCAAGTTGGAAGCCTGTAACTTCTTCTCAAACATACATTTCCACCTTCCAGTGACCATTACTAAGTTTTTGTGTTTTGGCATAAGGACTGACCAATATTTTTCAGTGTAGAGAATTCACTATAAAACAGTTTCCAATTTCTTCACTAATGACAACTCAGGATTAATTTTTCATCTGCTTGTTGTACACTCAACTGTAAATCTCTTTTCCTGCTCACTTGTTCTGCAATTTTCATTTATTTTGCTTGATATTTCAATTAGAAAATGAATATTTTGGTTCTTCTGAATTTACTTTTCTGTTCCCATTCTATTTCAAACCCACTAGAAAATTAAACACTCTTGTTGCCAGAGTGACCATGAAAAATAACCCCCATTGACATATAAGCTGAAAGCAAACAACAAAATAGCAATGGCTGGGACAGGTAGCTGCTGCTAACTCTGTAGTCTCAGGCTCAGACATACGGTCTTCTGATACACACCTGTATTTTGATGCTAGTTAGAACTTTCTCTCTCTTTTTTTAATTTTAAATTGGACTTCTGTCAGTCTAAATACCAATTTGGCCGACACCATTAAATGAAGAGTATATGACAAGACATCTTATTCTTTATGCAACTGTGACCATTAACCGAGTAGCACCTAGCGATACTGTTGTAATCAACTAAGCTTGTCCTCTGAGTTGATGATCAAAATTTTATAAAACACACTATTCTTTTTTTTACTCTCTGACAACACACACACACTTGTGATTATCCAATTGAAGCAACTGCATGAGTGAAAAGGAGTCAAAATAACCCTAAGACAAATGACAAGCACTCCCAATTTGTGTTTAGCCGCTTCAAACATAAAATCTCATGGTTTGTTGAATAGCACTATCTTCCAACTCTTCAATTGCTTCTGTAGAGTGGGATGTATAGTGGACAAGAGTGGAAATAAACTGCCACGATAAAGGAAAAACAAAAACCAGGCTGTTTTTTCAACAGAACCATTCATTCTCAATTCTGTGCTCCTTTAAGGATAGTTTTTACCTTGAATTTAAAAACCGTGGCCAGCTCCAAACACATCCAACACAACGTTTCACTTTAAAAACCATACAATCAAAATAAAATTGAGAATATACAGGATTCAATTACTTAAAGTTAAGAACATCATTATGAAAGTTATTTTTGAGTGTTACCTTAACCAATTTTAGAACAGCAAAATTTCTTTAAGCAGGTTTTTACAAAACAGTGTTTTATTATACCACCATTAAAAGACGTTATAAATGTAAAACTTTCACATATAAAGATGCACTATGATGAACATTCACCTCTGATTTTCTTCCCTCTCAGCTGGAGTCAGTGTCTTCTTCTGTTTCAAGTGTTCTATGACAGCATTCTGTTTCATAACCACCTGTAGGATGATACAGAATCCAAAATAAAATATGAAAACTTCAGCCAGTATTTGATAATATTACTGGGAGAACCAGGACATTTCTTAAGTTAAAGAAAAAATTAAAGTGTTATTTCAGTAAGTGACAAAATAAAACTGATTTTATCAGGGGGCCAATGCTTGTTTAAAGCAATTATTTGAAAATTGAAAATTAACACCACCACCACCCCACCCCAGAGTAGGATATTTTGCTTATGTTGACTTTAAAACTAGGGACTAAATGTAAATTGACAGTATTTCTTCAGTGACTGGTTGTTTTATTTTAAAAAACGGCAAGAGTCCATTATATACATATATATATGTATGGTTTTTTTTTTTTGAGCCCTGCAGCCATCCAACAACATTACATTTCAGATACCTCTTTGAAATCTCAGTTTCCTAGAGCAGGCAATGAAAGTACTGTACATGTGTTCTGAACATCAGCTCTCCTATCTATAACCTATCTTTCCTGAACTGAGAATAAAGATATATTGTCCCAGCAGCTAGTGGTAAGTTGAATCAAGGTGCCAGAAGACTGCAAACAGGGTACAATTGACTTGATGTGCTGAATTAACTCAGAATATTTAATTAAATTGCTAAAAGCAATCGTACACTAACTTTGAAAGAATCAAATTAACTGCCTATCAAATGTATTAACATTGTTAACAAGAACAGGCATTTAAAATGAGCTTTGTTTCAATCATTAAATTTTAATTTCCTTCTGTTAACTTTACCTGTTTCTGGATAATGTCACTTTGATTAGAAGCCTGAAGGGTGTGCTCACGTTTAATTTCTATCTGTTGCTGCTTTTTCTTCTGTTGCTGCTCCCTGAGCTGCTGAACTCTCTGCAGCTGCTCCTGAACACTAGCTGCTTGAACTGTTACCACATTCTGAATCTGGTGAGCCTGTACTGGGCTAGTTTGTTGGATCTGAATAGGTAACTGAAGCTTGATCTGCTGGGGCACACTGCCTTGTTGGGCTTGTATCTGAGCCACAACATGTGACTGAAGCTGAGAGAGAACTTGGACTTGTTGCTGAAGCTGAGGCACTGTAATAACTTTTGTTGGAGGCTGCTGAAGTTGCAGTGGAGGACGAGTTGGGGATTGCACAGGAACCTGATTTAAACTTTGAGTAGTTGGAAGGGTTGAGACCGAAGTCTGAACCTGAGGTTGTGATTGCTGCAGCTGAGCTTGAATTTGTGTGGGAGCATGGGGCTGCATCTGAATCTGTTGTTGGGTTGTAGTCTGCACCTGAGCTGGTTGCTGAGGCTGGACTTGGGACTGGCCTTGTGGAAGGATTGCAGTCTGCGGCTGACTCTGGACTTGCACTGGAGATTGCCCTTGAGCCTGGGTCTGTGCTGGAGACTGAACTGGAGATTTAGACGATTGTGCTTCAGGTGTGACTGGAGAGTCAACAGATGTCGGAGTCTGAGATTCAGGCTGGGTCTGAGTTTCAGGCTGAAGTGCTGACTGCGGTGCCTGTGGCTGGGCCAGCGGCACAGGCTGAGTACTCTGATTCTGCACTTGAGGCTGGGCTTGCTGCTGGCTCTGAGGCTGTGGCTGAATCGGCGGCAGCGCTGATGTTGGCTGTGCCTGTAGAGCTTGCTTCTGTTCCCCTGTAGCTGTGAAGGATAAAAACAAGTATTCTATTCATTTCAAATGACACGTCTATGAGCCTTACTAATTTGAACCTTTTAGAACTACTGTAAAGCTCTATACAGAAATTCAAGAGATTTCTACGCTTGTAATACACTTCCAACAAGTATACCGTAATAACAGACCACCTCCAACTGTGTAAAAACTCCCATGCAACTGATACTGAAGCTTTTTTTCTGCTGAACAGAACAATGCTTACCCGAGGTTGAAGTAGAAACTGTTGTTGTAGTTGTGCTAGCTGTAGTAGCAGCTGCTGGTAGGGGGGTGAAAAGAAATCTCTGAATTGTACCATTTGGCATAGCTGCTTGCATAAGCTGTTGTCCTGGACCAGGTATTACAGTCACACCCTGAGGGATTAATTGTAATTGACCAGTAGTTTGACCTTGTCCCTGAATTACCACAGTTAATCCTTGACTGCCACCCTAAAAAAAAAAAAGTTAATATTGATGTATCAGTGATATAATTCTTAGATAGACTTCACTGAAAGTCAGAAGAATTAGAGTTTGGATTTCAGAATTCAATACTTTTACCATATACCATATTCCTAAAATCCAAAACTAGCATTTGAGATCATGAAATACTAAAATACTCTTTCACAATTCTATCAACAACAGATTACTGAGTTGGAGTTAGTTACATGTATTTTCATTCAAATATTGACAAGAACCCTAGCCAGAAAGCAGCTAAAATAAAACATCTTTGTTCCTAGAATTTACAAGCAATACAGAGCATGGGTAATTTTAGACATGCTATTAATTACTTTCTCAAGAATCCCAACAGTTTGTGTAAAAGTTCTCTGCCCTGAAAATATTTCCTAACCACGTATCAGATCCTACCCAACTGTGAGCTTTCATGACTGACTGTTCAGTTTGTAATGTATTGTGAATTTCTGTAGCTTAAGCTGACACTTAGGCAGCTCATGACATGACTCTCAACTCAGTGATGGAGAAGTTAGGCTATTGTCCCAACACCTAGATGCATAACTCCACATTTTGTGAACGCATCGAACAGAATAAGATCCCTACAAAAATCCTTCCAAGTCTTTTCTTGTGGAAATGAACTCTGAGTCTTGTTCCACATATAAAAATCTTATTTGGCTACAAGCAGCCTGTACATTACAATCATTTATATCTATTACTTATAATTTGAAGAATATTATGGTAACTCACAGATGTCTATTTTTACCCTATGCTGGACTCAACTTATTTTTTGCCAACAGACCTTCATGATCTGAGCAGAAGCTGTAAGAACTTTTTCTTCCTCCAGTTCCAGATACTGTAATTTTTCCTCTGAGACTCTGGATAACATGAATGAAAACTAAATCCTCACACAAAATCAAAAGACAGGGAACAAACATTATGCTCTGAAGGTCTGCAAAATAGGCTGTACAAAATAATTGTGTCCCTTACTGCTGTTAATGCGAAGACTTTTTTCCATATTGCTAAACTTTGCCGATGCTAGTTATATTACTGGGGAATACAACAGGAAGTGATATTTAAAACTTTACATATAGTATTTAAGCTTCCTTCAGTCTGTAATTATGCTATCAGTCATCCTAAAAGAAGGCCAAAACATAAGTTTATGAGCAGTTACACTACACTGCTGAAATCCAAAGGCTTGATAAGATGTATCATAAGTACATTTCCATGCCCAGAGGCTGTAAAATATTTTACCTGTCCTTGTGTTAGTTGCGTGAGTTGGGCCATAGTAAGTTTCACTTGTCCCTGCTGAGGGCGAGGGGGCTGCGATGTGGCTTGTGGCTGTATTTGCTGAGGTGGTGTTCCAGGACTTGTGACAGTCTTCTGTCCAGCACTGGAAGAAGCTGTGCTGGTACTAGAAACCGCTGTTGAGACAGGCTGACCCCTGATTATTTGAGTCACCACTTGCTGTGTCTGACCTGCACGAGAAGAATTTGTGATAAGAAACGTTTCCAACATTTTAACCATGAGCACAGCAAATCTCCAAGTCACAACAACCTGCAATAGTGTATAATCAGACAAGTGCAGCAAACACTGCAGTTTGCACATAATTTTTCTTTATGAACCATTTGTCTGTGTGGTTGACTGAAAAATGTCTGCAAAATGTTTTCTATTTTAATTCAATTCACATACTTGCAGAGTACTTCAAACACTTAGCTTGCCTTTAAAGAAAAAAAAAAGGCTTTTTCAATGCACAATTATTCTAAACTTTTTTGTTTGTTTTCAAATGAATGGACTTAAAAATAAGTACTAGACTTCCTAGTGTCAATGATGAACAACACTGACAAAGCCTGCAACTGATACATTCAAAAGCCAGAAAAGGCACTTGTTAGAAGTCAAAATGAGGTATTTTTGCATTGGGACATACGATACAGAAAGTGTTTGTGAAGAAACAAACCATGGATTTCACACTGGAAATTTAAATATTAAAATGAACCTACTGGCTGGAAGAATACCTTGTTGCACCACTACAGGTGTTCGAATGATGGTCTTTCCAAGCGTTGACTGCTGAAGTGGTGTCCGTATTACCGTCATACCAGGGCGAAGTGGTGTCCCTTGCACTACCTACGTACACCAAAATGGAGAGCATATGTAACTCATGAAAAAAGCCACTAGGGTATGCCCTGAAGTTTTGTTTGTTTGTTTTTAAATATAGTAAGAAATTACAAGATGCAAGCAGATCCAATATTTTTGCATCTATGCTGACACCACTAAGGCTTACCAAGCTCTAAACTACTAATTTTTTCAACTGGAGAAAGTTGTTGCTCTTCCTTGGAATAAAGGATCCATAAACGGTATTGCTGAGATGAGCTAAAAACATTGAAAGGTGACTAGACAGAACTTTTAGTATCTGCCAAGAACTTAAAATAAAATATATGCACCCATATTTTTTGCAGTAAATAATCAGAAAAACATCTTACTTGTGAAGTGGTGGTTGTTCCTAACGTCCCTGTGGTATTTGGCCTAATGGTTACAGTTGCTGTCCTTGGCTGGAATGAAGTAAACGTTTGACTTGCACCTGTAGTTGATGGAATGATACCCAATACTTTTTGCTGAACTTGAACAACACCTAATTAAAGAAAAATTGAGAATTCATTAATGACATAATTGCCATCAAAAGAAGCAAATGCAACTCCAGGGTGGCATTTAGAAATCAGTCTCCAGGTTTCTAGAACACCTTTGAATCTTTCAACACTTCTTGGGAGAGCCTTTGTCATATTGTAAAAAGAAGCAGCATCATACTTTGTTGATAGTCCAACCACATTTTAAGTTAAGAAATAGGTATTTTAGAAGAGATTAAGGAAAGAATGAATCTTCAGAAAGATCAATTTGATGGTAACTGCAGATAAGTCCTTGCATTGACAGGGTGCCACAAATTAGTATTATACAACCATTAAAAGCTATAATCTGATTAATTTAAAATGTAGGAGACCAGTTTGAACACCTTTCATCTACGAGCTTGTAGTGCTGAAGAAAATGGGTAAAGCTTTTCCTGTCACCTAACGAATTTTAATACACAACTAGTAGCCTTCATGATTTCCTCAGATGCTAAGTATAATGGAGACAGAGAATTGAGCTTTTCTGTTCAATATACATCCACATATCTCAAAATATTAAGTCCTCTTCTTGAGGCAAGAAGAAAAAACACTAATCTTAGTTTGGAGCCAAACTCCTGCTCATCAGTGAAGAGCAGATGTAGGCATTAACCAAGAACAGCAGCTTTTTTTTGTGAAGAAAGTTGTTTTGTTGATGTATAATTTAGATAACAAAAAAAAAGCATGCTTCATTCCACATTGTTAAAAACAAAGCTTCTAATTTTGTACTATGAAATGCAGAATAATCTATAGGCAAAAAACTTGCATTTTTCCCCTACAGACACAAATACGCAATACAGGGGGAACAGGCTCTAGAAACTTGGATATATATATAAGAAAAAATATTTTTTCCCCCTTCAAGTCACAGTTTACTTCACTGGGAAAATAGTGTCAATGGAGAATTAATCAGCAAGCTGGAATACATTTTTTAATTCAGTTCCCTTTCCCCTACCTCCTTGAGTTGATGGCACATTGACGGCAACAATCTTGCTGTTTGCAGGGAGTGGCAGCTTAGTTATCACTTTCCCTGCCATCGTTACTGGACTGCCTGAGATCTGGAAGGTCTGCCCTGTGCTGGCAATGGTTGTGGCTGAAGTGGCAGCTGTGCTAGTGGCTATTGAGGTACACAGAACAGTCAGTTTTAGAGCAGAATAATTAGTCAATGAAATGACTATTTTCAAGTATGAAACAGCAAACTACAGGATTATTTTTACAATAATTTTTGAATGCGTCACGCTTTCTTTGGTAAAGATTCTTTTTTGGAACAGTATGTTACAGCATAGAACGCTTTCATTATCAATGATTACTAGTACAACAACTGTCAGTAGCAAATGAGACAGGTCAGAAACAAGACTACCTAGCAAGTCTGAACAAAGAAAAATTAGACAGATATTATCTCAGAAATGTCCTGCTGACTTAGCAAGAGAGTTAAGAGCAAAGATAACAAGAAACGTAATAATGCTATATATTCTGGAGAAGATATAGATTCCATATATAGGATAAACTCCAGCACATGTTCTTTCCATGACAAATGGCTACTTACCTGTTGAAGATTGGCCTTGTTTAACCCAAGTAGCAAAAGTCTGATGGAAATTCTTGTTCTGTTGGAATGTTACTGTAGCTGGAGAACCCACTTTTGTAGTAAGTACTACTTTGGTTCCAGTGGGGACTGGGCCTGCTAAAGGGCCCACCACAACTTTCTGTGGTGTTGAGACAGTAGTTGCAGTGCTGCTGGCTGTAGTGACTGTGGGGGCCGCACCTGCTGCAGGTATTTGCTTCTGCTGTTCCAGCCGTTTCTACAGAATTTAGAAAAAAATGGAACGAAGGGATAATTAGCATTTTCAGATTTTGTAAAATAAATGCTGTCTTCCCAGTATTGAAAAATAAAGGACTCTGATAGGATTTTAGTTCAAGTTGTAAAGAATTGAAAAATAAGGTGCTTGCACAACCTATAACACGAGACTCCTTGACCTGAAGAACTGCAACTCTGCACATAATACACAGCCAGAAATTTTCCTTTATAGTATCTCTAAAATCCTCTGCTTATGTTAATTTCACTGCACATTTTACTTTAAAGAAAACTTATTAATAAGTCTCAGATTAATCTGAAAGGTTAAAAAACTTTGAAAAATATCCATCTATATTTGGCTTTGATCACGTGCATACAGCCTGCGTCTGTGTCAGTAAGTGGTACATCATCATTAACACAGAGTTTACTACTAGCATTCCTAAGCGTAGAGCTGCCTGCACCAAGATCCTGTCAGGTACAGAAAAAAAATAAAGAGACTGTATCATTCTACTTCACCATTAAGAATGTCATTTTAAAAATTATTCTTTTAACTGTAAATCCAGTTTGCAGCCTGTTTAAAAAAATTAGTTCAAAATCCCTTACCTTACCTAGCAACCTTCTGTCCTGTAACTGTCAAGAAGGTGCATTTAATTTAGAGAGCCACTATGTGAAGGGATAGTATCAGTAAGCTCTTTTAAAATTCCAAATAATCTAACATTCTTCCCTATCTTACTGGAATTACCTCTGTATTTATTAATTTAAATTTCAGCATTTGGTTAGCATTATATTGCGGTAATGCCCCCGAATCAGAAACACTTGTTCACTAGTAATGTATTTTCTTCAGGAAAGATGAAATGAAAAAGGAGTAACTTGGAAAAAAAGCACAATTATTAATAATGTATGTGAAATACCAACATGGCATTGGGTTTCCTAATTTTAATTGCATACATTTATACATACATGCACACTTACATCTATACATACATATCTATATATTTTTACATAAAATTATCAATGGGCTTCACTCAGCCAACTTAAGATAGGATAAAATCAAAAGATTCAATTTGTTTGAAGCATGAAGGATAAATGCAGCTGTATTCCCAAGTCAGCTATATACCAAGGCAGCTTTCCATTACACCATAGAACACTGCTTACCTTACCTGCAGATTGGTGCTTCTCAGCCTTCTTTTAAAATGGAAACAAACTAAACCTTTTTAAAGTGTTAATTGAAAACAAATCTTTGCTTTAACCCGGTTTCAAAAATGGTGTAAGATAGGGATAAACTTTGTTTCTCATATTCTAATGCATGTGGTCTACCAGTGCATAGTTGCTGACAGGTGGGACTACCAATAGCTCCCCCACCTGCTGGGCAGCCAATCGTTGGTGTTTTAGTTGAGCCTCCAATTGGGCCTTGAATTCCTCTGCCTTCTTCTGTTCACTAACCTTAGCCTGTTGTTCAACTGCCTGTGCCTTTTCCTTCTCCACCCTGCCAAAGACACAACCAAAAGTAAGTTATACTACCACGTAAAATCCAACCATCAAACTGGATTTCATTTTATCCAGTTTAATTGCGTTTATAAGAACAAATGTCAAGACTGAAGGTCATACATCACAGTAATAGTCTTTTAGCATACAACAGTGATCAGTTCATAAGCATGGAAAAATTAATATAATACTAGTTGTAACAAATCTTTAAAATCTGCAGAAATTAGTTTTGGTACCAGCAAATAGGTTAGCTTTACAACTTTAAGCTTGACTATCATTATCAAAAGGCACAGTAAAAATGCAACACAGATCTGCTTTTATTGATTGTAGCTAGCGAGTTTGTGTTCTCTATGGGGAACTTTTAATACACAGACACGCACACTGAAACTGCTTTCTTTAAAAGCTCATTTGAGTTCATTTACCTTTCAGCAAATGCCCGGATCTCCCATAGTTCCAATTCCTCCTCTGCTACCCAACTTTCAATTATAACAGGGCCCGTTTGCTTGGGTGTTTCTGGCCTTTTTGGCCTTAGTGCACTTGATCGCAGTCCCTTCCTCTGGGGTGTTGGAGTTTCTTTAGAGAACAGTCAAAACACACATGTTAAGCTCAATCATAAAACAAAATTAAAGTGTAAACCAAGATTTAGTGCCTCTTTCAGTCTCATTTTATAAACAGGAAGGCCTTTCAGATTCAGATAAATCATGTCAGTTTGTTAAATGCATTACTTGTTTCAAATAGACGAATGAATAGTTTGTGTCAAGCTATATTTGCTCCCTTGATGGTCTGAATTAACAAAGATCCAGTTACCTTAAGTTCTGTGGGAACTTATGGGAAGCAGAAAAAAATGTATAAACAAACATACCTTTCGGAGCCTCTGGTACACCAATGGGACAAATAATTTTTCTTATACAGTACTCTGACCGGATTCCATATGGACCAACATCTCTTCGCTTGATTATTTCTGTTGTTGTAATTTCAGTTTCAGATGTTTCTACAACAAATTAGTCCCAATACATTAATAACAGAAAAAAAAAAAGCAGCGAAATCTCCAATCAACCCAATATACTCAAGGTAAAGAAACAGCAACTACTACAAACTGTTGACTAAAAAAATTCAAATGCCATAGCTAACATCAAGCCTTTACAGAAATGCTTGGAATGAGTGTAATAGTCAAAATCAACAGCAAGAGCTTTTGCCTTAAGAAACCCAGAAATGTAAATAAATAATACCTGTACGTGTAGTTCCTCCCCCAGGTGGAGCTTTTGCTGCCATATCATCCCATTTGAGACATGCCCACAATAACCGCAACATAAGGCTCACTCCAGCCAATGATTTTACTGTTTGAAGTCGGTACCTAACAACAGAGTATTAATTATATTTTAAAATCAATATGTAGTTAAAATACCTAACCAAACCAATGGGACAAAGGTTTTCCATTCTACCTTTAATGAACACTATAGAAAATTATTGAATAATAAATAGCAAAATTTGCATGCTTGGGCACAAACATGTATATCACTTGTATTTTAAAATTCAATTAATTTCACCACATCCTTAACTTTTCCTCAAAAATGTGAAGTATGTACCTCCAAGTGATCCCAAAAGTTGGCCTTGGGGATGGATATGGCCAGATATCCAAGGCAGGCTTTGCATTGTAATTGAAATAGGGAACTTCTCTGATCCCTCCTTTTCTGGCCAGCTTTTTTAAGTCATCATTGGGTAAAACAAATATGCTTTTTTTACTGCTTTTGGTAACAAATTTTCTATAAGATGGTAAGGCCGTTCCAGAACGAGTTTTTTTGGGTCTTGCAAATTTCATTAACTTCACTTTGTCTTTTGTAGAATATTCTTTGCTGACAGTCATGGAAGTCACCAGTGTGCCTTCTGGGGTGGTCAGTGAATCAGTTACCGTTGTTGTAACCACTGTTTTACTATGCTCTTGTACAGAAATGACATCAACGTTACTGTCTGTAGCTGGAGTGGTAAACTTAGTTACAGTAGTGGTGGTAGTTACAGTGGATATGGCACAATTTTCTGTAGATGATACTACTGTTGTTTTCTCATTGTTAGAAGCTACAGTCTCTGCAACTTTAAACACAGTTTTGGATTCTGTAGACACAGTTGATGTTGTGGTAGTCACTTCAGTAATAACAGTTTTTATTTTACTTTCTCCATTAATATTTTCCATTTTATATGTCTGTACACCATTCTGATCAGCAAAGTCACTACTCAAGCTAGATTCCTCACATGAGGTTACAGGCGATGGAGCAACTTTCTTATCCTCAATTGCTTCAGTTTCCATAGATTCTGTTTCACTAGTCAGGTTATTTTCTTTACAGACGGTATGCGTTGGCATGGAAGCAGTCCCAACAAAGGTAGATCTCTCGGGATGAAGCTGGTTTTCTTCAGTTTTCTGCTTGGGAACTTCATCTGGTGGCTGAAGACCCTCTCCCAATTCAAACTCAGGTGAACTCTGCAGACGTGACTTAGGGTCCACATTATTTTTGTCCTTTGTGTCCTCTACCATGATGTCACCATTCATGAATGGTTTTACTGAAGATTCCTTAAAAGTCAGTGGTTTTATTTCATGTTCTGGAAGGGATTTATTAATATTATTAACTTTTGGTTCAATATCACCCCCTGCCTTAGTTTCACAGGTATCTTTACCTAAGCAGTCATCATTTGATAATACTTTAATGTCATTGTCTTTTCCATTCATTTGAAATGCTGATTTTTCTAAGTCTGTCTCAGCTTCTTCATCTTTATTATTCTTTTTGTCAGTAATACTATTTTGATTTGTCTGATCAAGATACTTGTTTATGGTACTTGTCTCTACTTTCAGTTCCTGACCTTTCTTTTGACCGTTAGCCTCAGTTAGTTTAGAGCTCAGTAAATCCTCATCAACTTCTGCCCCATCCATGTGTTCCAGAGTTTGACTTGCAAGGTTTCTTTCAGAAATTAGCTCTGTTTTAAATGGTTCTAGATCTTTACTAACAGATTTTTGGTGAAATATAATCTTGTTTTCAGATCTACTTTCAGTCTTTCCTGGAGCAATTTCTTCCTCCATTTCACTTTCTTGAGAGGATGTTGGTTCAATATGGCCTTTTATCATGCAATTGTTTTCTGGATCTTTGCTCTGCTGTTCAGAATTCCCTTCTGAATCTGTTTTTTCAAGAATGGCCAGAGCATCTTTTCTACAGCTGCTTTCAGTTACCACTGGCTCTAAGTTTTCACATTCACGCTGAGATACTCTGGTATTAGGTAGTTTTTGTTTCAAAGGTTTTTCGCTTGTTTCCGAAACATCCCATTTCATTCTACCTTCTGCATTTGTTTGTTTCAAGCCATCCACAAAGGAACTCTCAGACTCTCCAAGAGCATCTTGTCCTTGACACTTATCAGCAGTCATAGGTTCAGGGTTGTTTTCTTTACTATCATTCTGAATGGAGCTTTCACCTTCAGAGGATTGAAGTGAGTCTTCATCCAGTCGCTGGCCTTCTCTTTTTGATAGCCTGTTTGCTAAAGGCAAAGAGGGTTCATCTAGCTCACCAGTTTTGCTGATGGGCAAGCAGTTCTGTTCTGCATCTTCGATTTGGGTCTTATCTGACATATAGGATTGATCTTGGGAAGACACGTGAAACTGGCTTCCTTCTTTTACTTTTCTCATTTGTGGCTCATCTATGTTTTTCTGGGGGCTTACAGATCGAATGCCTACAGTTTTAGCACTAGCCTCCAGTTTCATCCTTTCTAGACGTTGTTTTTCTTCCAGTGTAAACTGTTTTATTCGCCTCTCAAGTAGTCCATCTAATTTTGATGATTTTACTTTCCTTTTGTAGCAAGTCCTTAAATGAAATCCCTCACTGACATTGATTATATCCAGCTTACAATGACTATCTTCATCTTTTATTGGGGATTCAATTTTCACATCATCTACATCCATAGGTTCTTCTTTGATGACTTTATCATTTTCACCATCGATTTCTTTTTCCACTGTGAAGAAGAAAAATCTGAATCAGTAAGCTCCCTTAACAGTGAATGCCAAACTATGTTTTTACATGTGGTTTTACCTGTACTTACGTTATGTACTAAGAAATAAATGGACCTTTTAGCATATTAATAGATTTCAAGAAAAAGGGAACAAAAACTTCAGACACTACTACATGGGACAATAAGTAATCACTTAACTGAGACATTTTAAGTGTCTTGACAATATCTGTTACAGTTTTTCAACAGTTATTTCTGAGGTCCTATGCTTTTACGCATGCAATGTTGTAATAACAGCTAGTCTTAAAATAACTTATGTATATCACCTTTGTCTTTTGCATGATCTAATTTTTCAGAAGTTGTATTAACTTCTACTTTTTCTTCACGTGACTTTTCTTCTTTCACTTGTACTTTCTCCAACGTTTCTGAAACATCTGTTTTGTCTTTTGCTTGCAGATCATGAGAATCCTTTGTTCTGTCTTTCTCTATTTTTACCTTAACTGGACCTTTTCTTTTATCCAAGTTGCATTTTTCATCTTCGCTCTTTGCTATTAACAATCAATTAAATGGTTTCAATTATTCAGAATATTTTTTATACTCTGCTACATTTTAATGTATGTTAGTTTACCTCTCAAATCATTCACACAGTAGTGAAAGTCAGAAATAGAATTAAGTATACAATGGTAATGTCATAGATTAAGCTTAGTGCAATACTGCATTAAAAAAAAAATATCTAAAAGCCCATCAGAGATAAAACTGTTTCATTTACTTTGGTTTTTTTTTTTCAGGAGTCCATGTTCAGCTTTTTTTAAAAAAAACAAACCAAAATCCCAAACCAACACCACCACCCCCAACCCCTGTTTTTCAGGAAACTAAATACCACTTTCTGAAAACCCAGCTTATTAAAAGCATATTAATTCAGACTCTGAAAATTCACATATAATTTTTCATAATTTTCATTTCTACAGTTAATCTAGAACAGACATTGGTATTCAAATGAATTTGTGCTTAACACTGTAGTGGCTATTAATTGCAATACAAAAGGCAAGATAAATCTAATTAACAATCATATAGACAACACCAAAAGCAGCAACATCCATTTTGTGTTTGATCCAGTTAAAAGCGACAGAGAAAGTATTACATCAATATGTGAGGAAATAAATAATTTTGATATGTAATGTAGGGTGGGCCACCATTTTCTAAATTTTAAAAGAAAACTCAAGATTAAATTTATTATAGATATGACTTGTACAGTTCAGGATGCATTCTAAAAGTCAACTGTGCAAAATTTTTCTTTTTTAATATAAATCCTTGGAACAAATAAATGAGAAGGTGTGTTTTGAACCTTCTGGAGAAATAAATTTCTTTTCCCTTATAAAACTGTTGCTCCCAAATAAAATTGATTAATAGTATTCTGTCAATATTGGGGGGGGGGGGAGTATTTTAGTGGTTATTTTTTAGAGGTTAATTTTTGCTTGTGATTATCTACATAATTTTTATCTACCTTTAATTTACATAAGGCTATACAAAGCTGTACAAATATTACACACAGCTTCATAATTGAAACAATTTAATGTAGCTAAAAATGTCTATGACAACTGGTTATATTGACAAAGATTAGCAGATATCCACAAAAGCTTCTCTGGAACACTATTTATATCAAAGTCTACATAAGAAATATCACATGCAAATAATTAACTGAATAAGCAATAAAAAGCAGCATGTTAGTTCTTAAAAAAACCATAAGCAACACAGACACTTACTTGGTAGCAACTTTCTGTAATTTGCGTTAGTATTTCCAGGCAGTTTAGGCATAAACCTGTGGACATGTGTTTTACTAATCCAGCTCCAGCCACCATATCCCGTCACTCTATATTCCTCTCCTTTTTGCTTCCAAACCTGTTATATATTTTTAAAATAGTAGTTTTAATGGTGCTATTTGCTGCATTATTAATGTATACATTTATTTTAAACCCTAAGATTATTTTTAAAAAAACCAAAACAACATCTTTAATTTACAGACTTTTTCAAGCAAGTTGAAGTATATTTGTGAAATAACTCACTATCTAAAATTAAAGATATATCTGCTGATAATTAAATTGCTTCTATCATGGTAACATCTAAACCCCATATTTATTTCATGTAACAGTGAGAATCTATTTACCTAAAAGCTGGAAGATTATACAAGTTTTTGAATCAACCTGTATCTTTGTTAAAACAAATAAATTTAGAGCAAAGAACTACTCCAACAAAAGTATTTAATATCTACTGCAGGAGACTATAAAGAGGTTTCTATAGTAGTTCCCATCATATTAGATAACCTTCCAAATTAGAGGCAGCTAGGCTAGATGTTTATTGTGGGGGAGAGTGGGGATGGGAGGGGAGCACTGGACAGGGACAGACATACAGACAAGATTCCAATAGCCATCTAGAACCCTTCCACTAGGAAAGGCTGCATTTTGCAGACAAACATCTGTCAAATCAGGCAGTGTCACTAAGAGCATAATACATGTCAAATTTAGTTCAGCCCAAGATTATGTGCTTGAATACGTGGACATGGTTCCTACTCCAATGGCAGGAAGGAACTCAATGACATGAAAATTTTAAGTTTAAAATAAAAAAAGAAGAAGAGTAAGAAATCAACAATTTCTGTATTTTGTTTGTTCTTCACACAAAAGAAAACCTTACCTGATGTTTGACAGGAAATGTATATTTCACCCATGTAGCTTGCTGCATTGTTTCTTCTTCTTCTTGTTTTCTCTCTTTTTTTTTCACTTTCTCCTTTTCTTCTCTTTCTATTGCTGTCATTCTGCGTAATCTAATACATATAGATTTAAGTGCATTTAAGTACAGGATTTTGTAAGCAAATGTAAAAAGTCAAGCAACAGCATATACTAGCCCTTTGAATAATTTTAAGTATCTGAAGCTAAGAGGAATGCCCAGTATCAGGTTATCTGTATTACTTGCAACAGGAACACTACTTTTCTTGGCTATTTCAGTAAGACAAACACAGCTGCCAGCAACTGTCGAACATCAGACACATCTCATTTCTGCTTCTATGATACAATGAGAGACAAGACAGACTCCACTGAAATAAGTGTGTTGAAATTTGCTCTTCTAGTCTCCCAAAGTTTAATCACTTTGAGACTGTGGCTCAGATAAAGAAAACAAACTTGCTTTGCAGAAGCAACAACACTATAAAAATCTTGTTATGTATTTTTAGTGTTTCTGGTTGAGAAAAAACCACTTCAAGTGCTGAATGACTGACTAAATTTAAACATAATTCTTATAGGCTTCGAGGAACTAGTAATTGTAAAACAAAGTAAAGTTCTCATATTCAAAAAGATTTTCATGTTTATTTTACCTAGTATGCCCCAATGATTCCCGCCAGATTGGCAGCATGACAACTGGTTTAATTGCACATTCCAATATAGCCAGCGCTAGTGCAAATTCTCTAGGTTTGCTGCACATTTGAACAGCCTTAATCCAGTTAGACCTAAATTGGAAAAAAAAAACCCAAAACTGAAACATACACATGCACTAATATAGCATGCTACATTAACAAGATTTAACGGTAGGATAAAACCTCCTGTATTTTAATACTTTACTCAAATGTGCAATCCTTTTACCCATCCATCAGAAAACACACACGTTATCTTATATTTTAATATACTGAAGCATGGTGCTTGAAAAATCACTGATTTGAAAAAACAAAGGCCACTGCTTATTAATAGCTAGCAAAAATCCAAGTAAAACAAGAGAACATATATTTTCATTTATTAATTTACCTGTGGGAAGCCCAGTTAGGGTGAAGGAATGATGCCGGGATATTGTTTTCTAGCTGAATAATAGTTAGCCTCAAAGTGGATATGGTAAGAACTTTGGACCCATGTACAGACCCATTCCATTTGAACTCTCCAGCAGGAGTCAGACAGAATTTATGAGAGAGATGTCGTCTCTTGTCATGGTCCTCCCTGTGCTGGTGCTTGTTCAATGCGAATGAATTAGTGGCATACTGATTATGATAAACACGATACTTCCCCTCTTGCCCTAATTTGAAATAATTGTTGATATTTCCTTTCATCACAACTTCCTTCTTTGTGTTCATTCGGGAGACTTCACCTTGAGAGTTGACCACCAGAACCTTGTGAAAGAAAGAATGATTTTAAAGATTTACTTATGTTTCAAGTATTTCTATTTACTTATTTATGATTTAGGCTTCAACTGGCTATATATAAAATAATAAAAATACCTTGCATCAATTTGTAGAAGCAAATAACTGTTCATCCAACAGACTAAATATATGTACTTCATCACTTACTGTATACAGTTAGGATATTCCCAAAGATCAACTTTAACATTAAAAAAACCTGCCATCCAGGCTCCTCAGGAAGTCAAACAGGAACTCGTTTTGCTGAATTATGCCTACTGAGGGAGACAGCTTTGGGAAAACAGCTTCACTGAACTTAAGTAAGCTTTCTGTGAAACCCCTCCTTGGTAAATCACAGAATTCATACATGTAGCTAAGCAAACAAGTATCTTTGACTTTGAAAACATGGCATGGATAAGATCACTAACTACTCATAACAGTTCCAAATTTGAGACGTTTGTGAATAAATATGCTAAATGCTAACTTACAAGGAAAACCAGTTAACAAAAATAAAATTAACACACCAAATGACATGCAGACAACTAACTGCAACAAACTCTTCACATTCAAACACTTCCTTCCTGGAAAAGCTGGGCTACTTAAAAAAACAAAACCAACCAACCCAAAACCCCAAACCACCAAAAAACCAACAAACAACCTACAGCCATCCAAAAAATTACAAAAATTTTATACCAACTGGCAGACGTTTGGAGAGATTTCATTTGCATCTGCATCAAGCAGTGCTACAGTTTTGCAGTGATTGTCTTTAAATGACCATACTCTGCCAGACAGGTTTGTTATGAACTGGAAATGTGGCTATTACCTAGAAATTCAAACAATAATCAAACACAAACCACTGTAAAGTTGTAGTTTTGACACACCAGTTCTGAGCGATTTGAAGACAGAAGTGGGAGAAAATGCGTATAACTTATTACTGGCTATATAGCGAACAATTATCTAACTTTTATGACCAGCACGTTAAAGGAACGAGGTGCACTGGGTCACTGTAATACCACCCTGTAGATAGCAACTAAGAGAGCAAGAGCAAAGGAGAGGGAGGAAAAAAGGTTCCTGTGATATTACAATTTCACCATTTGCTAATTTATTATCACTACTTTTATTTTTAAGTACCTCCACAGTCTGCCAAAATAACTTTTTTAGTTTTAAAAAGATTATCAGTTTTCTAAAACAGTTTTCGTACTTCTTTGAGTTTTCCAAGATGTGCACAAACCTCTCTGCCTTCTTTATATAACTTATTTGCTTCATGTGCTGCAGCAGCAACCTGCTGGCTTTTCATCTGGCTCAACTTGCTATCTGGATTTCGTAATCTTGTGAGCATTCGCGTCGAACCTGGCGTGCCTTTCCCTGCGCCTGGAGAATCACTTCTTTCACCATTAGATTTCTCTCCTGCCCAGGAAAAAAAGGCTTTTAAAACAAACTTAAAAATTGGAAGTTTTCTATTGAGGAATGGGAGTTATAAAGTAAAAAGAAAAGATGGATAAAATTAGCGACACTATTATTAATATTGTTACCTATGTCCTCTGAAGTCTGGGATCCCCTCTCTGCATTTTCAGCATCATCAGGCGTCTTAATGGAGTCATTCTGCCCAGAGCCCAACTCACTACTGTTGCTGTTTTCAACATCTGACTGTAGAGGTGCAGCAGATGCACTGCTACTGTTGCTAGGGATCATCTGACCAGTTTCTTCTACAAAAGAACAACTTCACTTTTAATTTTTCTTTTGAATTGGACCAATGCAATTTTTTCTAGTTCTAAATTTCTCATAAAAAAAAGATAAAAAAAGTCAGATGAACATCTTTTGCTGGACTGGAAAGAAATACCCATAAAATATTAATTCCCTCCAGAGCACTGTATCCACGAAAATATTTTTTGTTCCATTTCAAGCAGTTTCAACTTTTACAGCTCTAGAGGACTGAAATTCATACTTGGATGAAATATGAATACATTTTAAATACAAGACAATTTTTTTTTCTATAGATGTACACACAGAGAACCCTCTCCTGAGACTTTGTTTTGCTTTTAGAATGCAAATTTCATGAAATTTGGTCTTCCTGCAGCTTCTATGATTTTATCTCTTTTGATTTTTTTTCTTGTGCTTTAGCTGTTCCTCAAAGCGTACACCTTTCAGTTCCCCTCCAGTTTTCCACTGAGTCTTTGATTGTCTCTTCTTCAGCACATTAATTCTGAGGAATTCCCCAAACTTCAGTTCAGTTGGCACCACTCTATATCTAAACTCCTCCTCTGCAAACTTAAAATATCAGCCTCTTTCTTACAATCTGATGGGTCTAGATGTTGCTTCAAGCTCAGTAAGATAAATGGGTTCTTGGTCCTCAGTTGTCCTTGTCACTGTCTGTCTCGACAGCTGTGGATGTTATTGCCACCTCACTGTTGCGAAGGCATACTGCACGAGTACGATCTTTCGACTACAGCATCAGTGAATTGCAGCTACCTAGAAATAAATCACTCCAGCTTCCCAGTAAGAACAAACCACCATCCCTCAAAACAACGTCGTCTTGATTTTGTACAAGAGACACGGCTTAGCTGTTTAAAAAAAATACAAGATTTTTCTATTTCTAGAATTCTTCCAAAACATCAGGGATTCTGTTGTGATTAAGAAAGGTGACAGAACAAAACCTCCTTTTTGTGAAACATTCACTCCTAGAAGAAAGATGATTAGGTAAATATTCTGGGATTCTTAGAAGATCCCTAACCTGAATGCATCTTGATCTCTGGCTTTGCCAAGTGGGTGACCACCACTGTTCTATCCATTTCCCTTTTTACTAAGAGGAAAAATGGAATCATTTGCCATGCCTGCTGTTTGCAGGAGAGTGGAAGCACCCAAAGTAAACTCTTAATAAAAAACTCATATCCAAATTGCATTTAACAAGGATGGTGACAGACATATTCTTGCCTAGCTTTGCATTTTACTCTTATTTTCCCCCTCTCTGGTGGTAGCTGCCTCACTGGTACTGGTTCAGTATCTCTCCCTCCCTCTGAAATGAGTGTCTCAAACTGAAATTTCATAATAGAAATGCAAGTTATCACTGTGAATGCAGTAAATTAGACTTGAAGAAGAACCCTCTCCACACACACACACAAAAAGAGCCCACTAATTTAAAAATAAGCTAGAAGCTTTGGAAGGAGAAAAGTACCTGTGAAAGTATAATAAAGAAATAATGATAAATATATAAGTAAATCTTTACAATAAAATACAAATCCATAAATATGTCTGGAACAAAGTTATAGGATATGTATCTTTTCCGTTAAACCTCTATACAGTTATTTTAACTTTAAAATAGAATAAAAAAATAGGAGAACAGGCAAAAATATTTGGTCAAATATCTAAAAAGTATGCTTTTTGTCTCATGTACTAGGATATATTCTGTCTTAAAAAAAGTATATTATGAGGCTTCCAGAGTACGGATTAATCTTAACTTTCATTTTCTCTTCCTATTAACAAAGTTTATTACAAGGTTTGGATGCATTGACGTTTTCAAGTTCAAGAACTGCAATCTGTATCTGAATGGAGAACTATCTCTGTAGGAGAGAAAATGTTTACTACCACTTTTTAAAAACATGACACACTGAGTATGGCTACATCACGGATTAGAATATTTTTAGATTTTTAAGAACTGGAAATAACATTCTGATGATTTTAACAGTAATCGGATGTTTAGAATAACATTTGGTTATATAGTAAAGCTTGCAATAGAATATAATTCTAAATGTAAGAGAATTTCATTCTAAAATAGTACTCTGATAATTTATGTTACACCTAATCAACTACCATTTATTCCTAAATCTAAAGTTTGGTTATTTGTTTTTTGTTGTTTGTTTGTTTGTTTTTTTACTTAGATAGTGTATATTACTACTTTTGAATCACTGAGGTGGCAGAACAAAGCTCGTTAAAATACAAGAGCCTCTGTGCTTGTAATTCTGAAATCTGTTTAAAATTCCTAGCATGACAATTTTAATCTTGACATTTCAGTGCAATGGTTTACTCACATAAATGAAAATACTTTGTTTGTTAGTAATTTATACAGTAAATGAGAGGTTAAAATAATAAACAAGCCAGCTGCAAATTAGAATTTGAAATAAACTTTGATAAGATGCTAACAATCATTATGGATCACTATGGAAAAATAAAATATACAGAAAATAGAACATAAAAAGCTTAGCCATAGTCATCTTTGGAAGGCATGGAAACAAATGCTAATGTCACAGAGGGCCACAAATTTCAAGCACTAGTTGCAAGAAAATTAACTTTGAAATGTTAATGACAACGTAGCAGTAAAGGATGGCACTGCAAGCAAACAGCATGAGTGATATACGCTGTGAATGGTTTTAGTGGACAAACCAGATAGAAAAACTTAACAGATTCCCCAAATTACAGAGGCATTGGTAACAGTGCCTTCTGTACCTGAGAGTTCCTGAGGGAGCTCTGATGCCACCTTCTTCTCTGCCACGTTGTTGCTATCAAGGGTTTCTGACTGACACCCCATTGCGTTCTTCCCTTCAGAGCAACTAGTCTCTCCTGCAGAAGGATTTGTGTTGTTGTCATCAGTGCTTGATGTCACAGAGTTACTTTTATCCCCAACGACTGTTGCCTCTATAGTAAAATGCACAACAAAACTTTAGGGATATTTTTTAGTATGTCTTAGGATGTCATTTGGCATCGTCCATAGAAAGCAACTTCAGCAGCTTTGTTTGTCTGTTTGATAATGCTGAAAAACATAGAGCTTTTCCCACCTTTTTTTTCTTTTGCTACGAGATAGTATTGTCTCAGAATCAAAGAACAAACTATTTAATTCTGATGAGGAAAACAATGTTAAAAATGTTGTAATATTGCTTACTACAAACACGTTGATCATAACCTGTAAGTGCCACCTGTACCTCAAGCCAAGGTGTCTACAAGCTAGCTGTATTTAACTTGAAAAGTAGGAAAATTGGAGAAATTACTTAACAACAAATATACAACCACAAAGGAACTGGCAAATATCACCTATTATTTAAAAAATAACTTATAGAATCATACAAAAAAAAAAGTAAAATCACATTAAGAAAGAAATGGGAGGATCTTAACTAAAGATTAACTTTACTTAAATGAAGCTGCTAAAGAAACCGACTGTGCTTTACCTTCTGTTTTCACTTTTTCTGCATCTTGCTCATTGGGTGTTTCCTCAGTTTTATCTTGGTCTCCAGATTCTTCCTTGCCTCTCTCAGCATCTGCCTGGTCATTATCAACGTCACTTTTGGTCTTTTCTGCTTCATCATCTGCTGTGTTTTTATCTTCCACTGTTTCTCCTTTTCTTGCTCTGATAATGTCCAAAATTTCATCTACAATAGAAAGTACGTTGTCATCAGTAAAGAACAAACCACCGCCTACAGAGACACTGAGCAGAAATAACATAAATACTACTTCTGCTCAATGAGACAAAAGATAACTTCCAAATTCTTACCGCTTTTCCCCACTTAGCAGAAACAACTCCAAAGATTTAATTATTGATTTCTCCAAGTTATGCATTTATATAGTGATGACTTAAATAAATTTTTAAACCTGAATATTTAATCTTCACATCTTCCCTAGAACCAAAGTTCAAACCTTCAGATTTATATTGCTATTTATTGGTCCAAGGTAGATAAATTAAGATGGTGGGCAACTGCAGAGAAGATATGCATTCTTCCACATTTTCCATAATATTGGAGCTCTAATATTTTTTGCCACTCTAACTCCCATTGGATTGTTAACTGTTTATGAGGAGTTATATACATACATATATAAAAGACAGTACATCAAGAAACATTTGACAGTCAACACAGCTCCACTCCAACATCTGGAATGATCACAATCTGGCACACCCTAAGCATATCAAGAATCTGACTCATTCAGGACATCCTGGAATACATGTTACATAGTCCTACAAGAAGTCAGCACTACATAGCCATGCTGGTACCTGCATGAAGCTTCTCCATCAACTTCTATAAACTTCTTTTAGTAAAATAAACAAGTATTTGATTCAAAGTGCAACATCTATTCCCATTAAACAAAATATTCTTACCATTTGCTGCAGAAAGGAAAGACTTGTTGTTGCCCCTTGCTTTATTAGTAAGGTCTTCCGTCACATCCATGTGCCGATGAATTTCTTCACGCATTTCTTCCAGAGTTTTGCATAGGTCAGCTTCCCAGTAATCTTTGTCTAGGCATTCAATTAACTCTGCCAGCTGGATCTTTGTGCTATAGTACCAGATTTTCTTATCCTTCTCACTTTCTGAATCTTCCTCTCTGAAAGAGTATTTAAAAAATGTTAATTTTAAAATATCTGGGCAAATGACAAAAATTGGTATCAGCCTAGTTTTTGCAGAGAACTATTAAATGCCAGTACCCGAGCGTGAACAAACAAATCACATGAGGACAGTCATATGCACCCAGTTTAGTATCCAAATACTCCCTTCTCATTTCCCTCCCTTTCTTCATCCCCTCAGAAGTTCTCATGACAACTTCCTCAGGAAAGCTTTTGAAGAGTATCCTTAAAACTGGTTTGTCCAATCTGGCAACAAGGTTTATTTTCATTACATTTACTATTACTGTAACCAGTAATCTACTACTAAGTCCCAAACAATTTGCAAAAGAGGGCATGGCTCCAGAATCCATAAAGGGCAGTGTTTCTCACTGCATATTCAGGAAATAGCAGTTAGGAAATTCAAACCATAGAATGTGACATTCATAAAATATTTTACATTAGCATCTCTATGGCATTCACCTGTGAGAGCACCAGTAAGGGACAAAAGAATCACAGTATGATCCTTTAAAATAGCAAGGGATTTCCATATTTTTTTATCTGGGCTACTCCACGACACCATGAACCTAAATAAAACTACTGGAGGACCACAGTGTCAAAAGCATCTCAACAGGGCCACCAGACACAAGTGAGCTCCATAAACATCTCAGGTAACAGGCTCTCGCAGAGTGCTGGAGAGCACAAAGAGGACGCTTCAAGTGGTTCTGCAGAAGGCTGCTTGGTTTCATTTTGGCTTGTTAGGTCCTGTTCAGCAGCAGCAGCCAGATCCAGGCTGGCTGTGGGCAGGACCGCTCATTTCCGCAACACACCCCAGCACTCCCAATACCGTCAACACCGCATGGGGTGTCACAACGATTTATCAGCCTGGCCTTCATGTGGAAGAGGAGCTAAACTACTGCTACACTTGTGCTACCTGTAAAAGCATTACAGACTTATGGCTCACCAATAATCCTAAAGCAAGTCGTCAATAGGAATGAAAAGCTGACTGTAGTTTGAAAGATCTACCCTTGGAAGGTTTGTTTTGTGTTCCTCTCTACTGGCTGCCTCCACATGGCTTATACATTGAAGATGGTAAAAACTGGCCTCAGATATCCAGAAAGTCAAACCGCAAGGCAACTCGATCATCATCTATCTACTATTTTCCACACTCTATTTACGAAACAACTGTAATATTTGCGACTCAATCAGAATACTACTAAAGTGTTATGAAGTTAATAATGGCAACATTACTCAAAATTCAACTACTAATTTGTCACAATCAGTACTACAAAACAGAGTTTTGGTTTTGATGATAAAACCTGGCGTATTGCAAAGAAATACTATCATTTCCTCTCATAAAGGCCTCTGTTCATGAAAAGTAACTAATTCTACTTTACCCATTTACTCCTCTAGGCTACCAGTAACTTTCCATTAGTTTTAACAGGTTCGCATGGTTAAGTTTGGCAAGTTTTCTCAGGAAGACCGCCCACATACTACACATCAAAAAGTAACAGCTGAACACTGACAATCATTTGACTCTATGGAATATTCTATGCCTGTAGACTTCCACGTTAAAGAAAAATTATTATTTAAACCATGTTTCCTCTAAACCAAGAAAGTTATTTATTAACAATAATAGGAATGGCAGCACCTTTATTATTGTTTGTTAACAAAAGGCACAGAAAAGGAAGATAAAGGCAAACACCCAAAAACTAAGATGGAAGGGGAGATGAGAATGCAAGAATACAGCTTTATATAGCAAGAGGAAAGAAAAGGACAAAACAAAATGCTTAACTAAAAAGGGCAGGGAAAAGTATGCCTTCTGAATTTTCCGTGGCAAATGACCAATGGAAGTGGTGAGAGCAGGATACTGGCAGAGCAGCAATTGTAAGGCTGCTCTGCTCCTTACAAACACAACCGCAGAATATAATGCTGTTGCTAAGTTTATACTTTAATTATTTCTTAGCTCACCAAAAAGGAAACTTTAACCTTTCATTTTGAACCCCTAGCTCATTACACAATTATTTGCTAGATAGATATGCCATTTATACATCTTCTTATGTGACCTAGATATGCAACAATACGAACACTTTATATATTCCATGATGTAAGGCTGTGCTAGTACCCATTTGCCAGACAAGCAGCTCAGGCATAGAGGCTTGTACACCTTGCTTGAATTTCAATGGTGATAATCCAAGTGTTTTCTTCTTTTTCCACTGTCTCCTCCCATTTAGCAAATCTGAAACTGCTACAGCTATGCTAATGCATCCAGGGTGCGTATGTATGTCACCTTAAAATCGCAAGAAGCATCTGTCTCTTCCTTTCCCATCAGCTCTTCCTATTCTAGTGTTACAAGGTTCCATTGGACTGAAAAGCAATTAACTGTTATCTTCAATTTCCCTATACAACTCAAGAAAAAGCCTTCAGTACCAGCAAAGGTATGCTATATTACAGGCCAGTAAAACCCAGAGGCACACTGTGAAGAATCAAGATACTAGACCGCAAAGAGAGAATATTCTGCAGAAGGCACTTAGAGCTAATTAATCTTTCCATGTATGATTCTGTCCTGCTTTCAGCTGGGATAGTTAATTTTCCTTCTAGCAGCTGGTAGAGTGTTATGTTTTGGAATTAGTATGAGAATAATGTTGATAACACACTGACATTTTCAGTTGTTGCTAAGTAATGTTTAGTCTAAAGTCAAGGATTTTTCAGCTTCTCATGCCCAGCCAACAAGAAGGCTGGAGGGACACAAGCAGTTGGGAGGGGACACAGCCAGGACAGCTGACCCAAAGTGGCCAAGGGGGTATTCCATACCATGTGACATCATGCCCAGCATATAAACTGGGGGGAGTTGGCCTGCAGGGAGAATCGCTGCTCGGGAACTGTGAGTGGTGAGCAATTGCATTGTGCATCACTTCCTTTGTATATTCCAATTCTTTTATTAGTATTATTGTCATATTATTATCATTATTATTTTCTTCCTTTCTGTTCTATTAAACTGTTCTTATCTCAACCCATGAGTTTTACTCCCCCCCCGATTCTCTCCCCCATCCCATTTGGTAGGGGAGAAGTGACTGAGCAGCTGCGTGGTGCTTAGTTGCTGGCTGGGGTTAAACCACAACAAATTTGAGTCCCACCCATTAAAGAACTGCTCAGGTAATAATCTAGAAATGGACAATGAGGTTATACAAGAGTATTTGATTTCCCTTCTACTTCAATTTATATAGGGTTTTGAGCACAGAATTTGTCTTGAATTCAAGGCTATCACAAACCTTAGTAAAAGAAGTTAAGGAATTAGCATTTTGACAAAAGCACAGACAAAAAATTAAATGTCACAAGCTTGCTGTTATGTATGCTTACACAAAATTCATATTTGGTCAGACTTCTTTTCAAGATTCAGGTGTATGGAGGTGGAAGCCTTGGAGTGCTTATTACCGCCTCACTAACAGTCGAAGAACTACCACAGAAAGCATTCTATGTGATGCACTTTGTCAAAGTTAGTTAAGATTTAAATTAACAATTAAAAGGTTTAAGCTGACTTTCCCTGAACATCTTCTTGTGTTAGCTAAAGGGACACTGCTTTTACCCTTTGAAGAAATCAGAGAGGCTATCACAAAAAGAAGATGGAAAGATGCAAGTCTACACAAGGACCAATTCCCAATGTTTTTCTCTGACAAGCCAGACAGATTTGCCAGCTTGGTGCTGGAGAGGTCTACTTAAGTCTCCAGGGGAGTCAGTTGAGTCACATACACTAAGTGAGGCCAAGCAAGGGAGAAAGAATCACAAGACTATTCCCTACCTCTTTCAGCCTCCTTCACTGCCAGGAACTGTTCACTAGCAGGCTTTAGAGGCAAGTTTTAAGACTGATAAAAATAACAGCATGGAAGATGCTAGAAACTTGCAAGTAAAGTAATAGCAAAGCAGATACATCCCCTCCTGAATTCCATGCTGATACAATTAGAAACTGAAGAATTCAGTAAATTTATTAAACTAATCCATTCAAATGAAGATCTGAAACCTTTTTAATAACTTGTAGAAAATAGAGGAGGACCCACTAAGAACATAAACAGTGCGACAAATCCTGCAGAATAAAAGCTAAAACTGTTTTTGACCATCGAGGAAGATACATACAACTCAGGAATAACAATTTGTGTCTTATTTCTGCTATCAACATGAAAGTCAACGAATATTTCATTATCTTCTTTCATATACATTTGACAAATCCAAAGCATTTCAATATTTCTAGAGAGAGAACTCATTTAGTTCATCAGCAGTTTACTAGGAGAATACAAGTCAAAGTCCTATATTTCCTGACTTGTTAACCTGCAGAAATAACCTTCACAAGCAAAACAAATGCAACTGACCCAGAGACCTAATTCTAAATTTGTTAACGGCTTAAAACAAGAACAAAATTAATTTTCTCTTGCCCCCCCCTTTTTTTTTTAAATCTTGTTGATGTTTGCTAATGGGAATGTATGAAAGGAGACCTCCTCAGTGTCCACTTTTCCATCTTTGTAAAACAGAAGAGGTGGAAGAGAGAAACAAAACCACAATGATGGGCTTAAACTAGGCTTATTACCCTCAGCAAGTGATGACCATGGAAATAAAAGTATCAGTGAGTAACAACAAGTCTACAAAACCCTTTAGAAGATGGCAAAAACAATTGTACGATTGATTTATAACATTTGTAAGAGGAGAAGGGAGAATAAGTAAAAAATCCTAAAAACCCCTTTGAAAAACAAAAAACCCGCAAGTACTTAGGATTTCTGTTCTCTAATCCCCCTGGGCAAGATTTCAAGTCGGTGTTCGTGCAGATTATTTTTAGATCTATTAGTTTCCTCTGATATATTTGATCACATGGCATTGGTAAACACACTCTATTCATCTCAATAAAGTTGATATGTTAATATCATTTCATGAGTGTCATGTTTTACCATTTGGCAGTTATCCTTTAAGTTATCCTTCAGTTATCCAAGACATCAGGTGTGGTTTGATCTCGTTCAGTATATATATGCAAAATGGTTGGGTTCGCAATACAGCATGCTTACTGAATCTAAAGGGCATTAAAAACTTAAAGTACACAGTTTAATATCTATGTGAATTATTAAAGTTGTATTTTCCTGGAATTTAGTTATGTAGTAAATACTTCTGTCCCCTTATGAAGTGGCTTTAGCATAAAGTTTTAAGGCACATTATGCATAAGTTTAATTATGTCAAAGTTCTATGAAAAGTCTAGTGGAATTGGTTGGTTCTGTACATCCCACACTGCACTGTTAAAGAGTACTGCTGCTGCAGATCTACCAGAAAAACTGTCTATCTGTTTTTTCTTCTGATTCCATCGGGAGGATTTGAAAAATTTTTAATCCAAACCACATACTTCAGAAAGAACTCATTTTGGAAGCATGCACAGGTGCATTTACACTAGCAGGAGGCATGATGTCTAATGGCAACAGGAAGGATAGCGACTAGCACGGAAAGATGTTTCAACCTAGATGATCCACATGAGAACACAAAAGAAAGTCAGGAAACAATTAATGGATGAACTGCATTTCTTCTTGTCTTTGTAAACACAAAAATATTTTTCTATTTATGTTTTGAAATGTTTTAATCGCTATCGAAAAATCAGTAAAATGGAAAATCCAGTAAAAATTTTCCTTTTACTGTATTGTTTACAGTTCTCATCTATTTTGACTTGAAATGGAATACTGATTGATGTATTTTCTCTTCAAATAAATCCCAATTAAGATACAAAGCTTACATTCATAAAACTTAGTTTATGATTTCTGAAACAAATAATTTGCCTACTAAACTCCTAACAGTACTTGACACTACTGTGGCATTTATAACCCGGAGAAACTAAAAATAATCAAACATGGACTCTTTTTTTTACAAGTGTGGAAGAAGAACACAGGAAACAGAGCAGCGATAATACTTAATGCATCAGCTAACAAAACATTAGAGAAAGAGCACTATATTTTAAAGGACTAAAACAAGTCCTTAGAAGCGTCTTGTTTGCAAGACGTAACACCATCAACAGTCCTCAAAATGCCTTTTAAAGACACTGGCTAATATCTTAACATTCACTGTAATCTGTTTTGTATGAAATTCTGTTAAGGTATCCAGCTGTGGCTTATTTTCTCTATAATACTGAATGGAAAATTGTACTTCAAGAAATCTAGTAAAATCTCTTTATTTTTCCTAAGTTAACAATACCATTGATTCCACTTAAATACTATTTCTCCTCCATTATGAGAACAATTACACAAGAACAGTCTTTTATAAGAAAAAACAGTCTTTAGCTATTTTCCTGTGAAAAAAGTAGAAGTATTTTTGTAATTTCAGATTCAATTTTTCAGGTAAAAAAACAGGGCACAATGCCCTCACTAACAAGGGTTTGATTATTCTTAATGTTTTGAGATACATTAGTATCTCAAGACCAACCAGTAACAGGAAATTGTGTTAAACATACAAAGTAGATCACCCAAAGACAGGCATTTCTTGCTATTTTGACTTCGTTTACACCTATAGAAGTGTTCACATACAACACTTTCTGCATTTCTAGTTAATAGATATGGTGAATACCTTTAAGTGCCTCTGAAAGTCTTAGCTTCAAAGGCAGACCATCAAACCAACACCAGTATCTAACAGCCAAATACTATCTAGGCAGGTGATAGTAACTGAAACTAGTGTCCTATACACCACGTGATCACAAAGAGAGTTTAACTACCTTTAAGTAACTTCTACAAGAAACTGGAGAGTTCTCATTAAAATTCCCTTTTTCTTCCTCACATTCATGTGTTTTAGGCACATAAATATTAAGCCGGAGGCACTGGGTTTCTTCCCCTTTTTTATATACAGATCATGAGAATACTTATTTTGGAGAAAACCGATGGATTAATTACACGGTTTTTAGAAATCTACTTACAAAACAGCAAGCAATAGTCTTATGTAAAGAAAAAAACGTTTTAAGATGGCAACAATAACTTACAGAATATATTAAAAACACATTCAATGCAATATTATTGTTCAGAAAATACTAAATTATTAGTTTACTTACATAATGATTCTTCTGTTCAGGAACCAATATTTTCGTCTATGCCTGTCATATCCAATAGGTTCATGTCGAATGTATGGTTTATTTTTTTGGATTTCAGCAACACAGTCAGTTACTCCGGGCACCTTATGTGCTACGCAGACCTCACACTGCCATTCATCTTCTGGTACCTCTTCAAGAGGTGGTTTCACGCACTCCAAATGGTACACAGCTGAACAAGTTTCACAGCAAAGCAAATCCCCAAGTTTGTGACAAACCCTACAATGATCATCATACTGAATAACACCTTCTGACATTAACTCTTCACGTGCAATGTTTGTTGTAAGAAACTGATCCACTAAGAACTGCAGAACTTTGATTTTATTCTCTACTGGTCCATAAGGATAGTCCTCTGTCTCTTGGTAAGGAAGAACATGATGGTATTCCTTGTCACTCTCACAATATACCCGCAGAACCTCTGGCCACGTCATTCCATCTATGAAATACAAAGTGGAATTAACGCTATCTTTGAGGTCAGCAGGTCCAAAGGTAGTATTTGAAGTGTCTTCTTCACGTAAAACTGCTTTTAAAAGCACTATATGCATCTCAGCCATAAGTGTGCACTGCTCTTGACTTACCAGAGCAGCACAGAAGTCCTCAAAACGAAAAGGAGAGAGGCGTAAAACAGTGCCAAAGTTCCTTAGTACCTCATAGATGGCAATAACATTCATTATATGCTCACTAGGCACCATTAAGTCCTCTGAGGATTTAGGAAACTCCAAGGGTGGGATATCTTTTTCTTCCAATATTGGAGAACGAGGACGATGCACTCTTTGTCTTCTCCTACCTGGAATAAAAAACAACAATAAGAATTTTGCCATTCACAGGTCAAAATGTTTAAACACCTATCATCAATGACTGCGTCAAACTTTCTAAACTATCGCAAACTAAGGATTCACATCTTCACAGTTACATAAATATGGTAATTTAGCTAATAATCTTATACTTTAATAAACAGTATGAAAATAAATACACAAGATATCTGAAGTTTTGCTTTAGTCACAGCAGTTGCATTTTCCATATAATATACATCTATTCAATCTTTAAAATGACATCTAGAATTTTAATTGTTTAAATTAGTTAAAAAACCATTTCCCTCAGCCAAAATATTAATTTAGAAATTTTTCCCATTTTTATTCAGCATGACTAGTTTATCATTCCTTCTTGGAATTTCAACTTTAAACTTGAAGCATCAAGCTTCAAACAACAGATATTTTGTATTAAAATATTGCAGGCTATTCTCCTGTCCAGCAATAGTATACAAGAAAGATTATTTCAAGCAGATGTCCTGGGACATCAATTTCAAGCAAATTAAAATGCAAAAGAGCACCTAAATCACTTTGTCCACTGCTTTCTAACTAGAATATTTCTCCTGGATACCTACAAGCCAGAAACAAAAGTTAAATGTGATGTTTTACGAAAATGTTTCAGGAACTCCCAATTTTTCAAAAGCAGCAAACAAAAAAAACATGCCTGTGCTTCAATAAAACAGGAGAGATATCCACAGAATGAGAAGGAGGTAGAATTATGGACAGAAAAAGACTAATACAAAAAGCTAATCTGAAGAGCTGTTTCACTACCTAAAAGAAAAGACACTGAGCGTAATTAAATCAGTCTCAGATGCTAATTCAGGTGAGATGCTAACTTTCTTGCATTTAATTCCACTATCCTTGATGCTGAGCAGAAGGAAAAACAGAAGAGGAGAATTCCTGTAAATGGCACTACTAGACAGATGAAATATTTCAATCTTCTATCGAAGTAACGAAACAGTATCCAGCTAAATGCAACTACTTTGCAGCTATCAGTTAATGTATTAGGATGCACTCATTAAACCTACTTCCTTTTTTTTAAAAAAACCCCAAACTTAATCAAGTTTAGACAATCTCATAAACTAATCATAAAACAATCATCTTGGTTTAAAACCAAGAACTGAGATGAAAACATTTTTAGGTCCTCTGGAAAGCATATTAAGATTCTGGTCAACAACTAAATTTTGTTATTATCAATTCTACACAGAGAAGTGGTCGGCAGGATACAATTTATTCACAGAGAAAATCCAAAGGAAAAATGAAGCTGTCCGTAACAGCAATTTCATATGCACACTCTAATAAAAAGTGACACATATTATGCATTGTGTGATCCGAGACTAAAGAGTGACACAACCAGTATCCTGGAATTTTAAATTTCACATTAATAATTTTTGGATCAAATTCTGTGCATAACAGCGCCCCCCCCCCCAACTGGTTCAAGAAAATTAAGAGATAAAGTTCCAGTTATCTTGGACGTTACCATTAAGAGGAAAAGGTTCTCTGTTTGTTGCATTTGTTCAACTCACCCTACTCCCTCCAATACTCCCATAAATACAGGATATAAGTCTAATGGGGGTGGGAAAGTCCTGCTAAGGCAGGCAGATACCCAAAGACAGATCCTGTTGAATCCCAAACCACCATCGTTAAAACTTTAATGCACTGATAAGGGAAAAAAAAAAGTTACCTAAAAGAAAAGCTACCTTTAAGAAACATCTTGATGCATAATAGACAGTTTGCCAAATGATTCCAGAAGAAAAATAAATCAGTCACTGAGCTAGTATGGCAAGATGACACCAGATACATCTCTCCCTCTCAAATTTTAAAGAATGAAATCTTATGCAACAAATTAGACACTCTGAAACAATATAGAATATGAACTGCCAGATGTTTCCATTACAGAAGCAATGGGTCAACATAATCTGCGTATAAAAATAAATTTCCAAGTTTAGTTAAGTTTGAGTTCTGACTGTGGAAAATGAAAGAATGCTTGTATGACTGTCTTCCAATATGCTCCTGCATAAATCAGTGGAAAATGTTTAATCATGGCAAACACACAAAAACACAGGAGTTTCACAGCCAGGCACAAAGCAAGCATTCTTACAGCAAGAAATATCTAGATTAAACCCAACTTTTCTACCATCATGATCCAAAATCATACATGCATAAACCAGAGTTGGTTTAATTAAAAGACCCCAAAGCAAAAAACACACGTGCGCACTCACAGATTAAACTACTTTAGGGTCCTGAAGCTTCCTTCAGTATTGCAGGACACCATAGGACTAGTCCTAGTAGGCAGTCATGCAAGACAACAACACTACAGAACAGATATTCTGAAATCACTAATGGTCTTCAGAGAGTCCAAATATCACAAAAAGCTGGCAGAGCTATAAACTATGAATCTTTTCCGTGTTTGCAATTGTAGCAGAAAAACACGTCTGTCACACAGTAAAGCCATAAAAGAAACAGCCCTTCAAGAAAGCAAGCAGCAAGAACGATAACCCTGGTTTACCTAAATTAATCAGAAGTGACAAACCCCCTGCAGTAATTTCAGGCAAAGATAAACTAGAATGAAGGAACACTGCTGAAAGAAGCAGACTCCTTATTTCCTCTCATTTGTTGAGATCTTCTACTCTGAGAACAAAATTCTAATGTCCTGTGCATTGCTTTTAACCTTCACTGAAAAAAACCAGACTCCCCATATACCACTTTTGTTGATGTCTCTTTCACTGGAGATAAATGCTGGTGTTTTTGTTACATCAAAATAACAGGCGAAGCAAAAAAAGAATCTTAAAACAAGGCATTCCTAATATTTTCTGAAAAAGTTAAAAACGTTCCCTAACACTTCCTCTTACAAAGGAAGCATATTGGTACAATTAGAGGTCTAGAATAAATATGTTGTCAGGACACAAAGTATGTCACAATCCCATAATAAAGAATTGTACTTTGGGGCAAGTACAATGTAACCGTGTAACTGCACTATTCACACCACTCTTCATTTCTATTTAAATCAATTTACATATTTTCATGTTTGCTTTGGTATAAAGTACAGAAATTTCAAAACTAACTGTAAAACTAATAGTTTAGACGGTAAGAAAAACCATATGCATTATAAAATATATGCTTCATTTGTCCACTACTTTGTGTTATGCCTCATGGTATGCAGCAGTTACTATATCGTTTCACTCCACACTCCCAATTCATACTGTAAATCACACACCACATCTCAAGAGCTCAAATCGTTTCTCTTTTAGGACACCAAACTGCTTTGAACAATTCTGCACTGCATATAATCTGGTTTCCAGATTCCTTAAAAAAGGGAAGTATTCAAAGATGCAGAATACTTTAGAAAGAAGTGGTACCCAGACATATTTTTTTTTAATGACTTGGTGGCATAGTATGTCAAATCTTTCTACCTTTTTTTTTTTTCAATTTCACTTTCAATTTGTTGTTGGTATTTACTGTACCCAGGTTGAACAGAACTTGAAGTCAAGAAGAGAATCACAGTGTGTGATTTGGAAATTCAGAAATTCCAAGCAATTTGTGCTTAAACGTATTACTGTTTGATGCATCAACTGCAATCTCAAGAAACACTCCAAATACCTTTGAACCCCCCCAAACCAAACCAACAAAACCAAGCAGTCTAATCTCCAGTGAAAAAGATGGACATTCTCTGCCAAGGTGCCCATAAATCTTGAAGCATTCTAAACAACTGTTGAACTTAAAAGTGTAGGCCAATTGAATACGACATAATGATGTCAAAGTGCTATAGTCTCTGTTTTGAGTTGAAATTTTTGTATTCTACTGGTTGAGTGGATAATCCCCTCCCTTGCCACTAGCTCAGACAGCTGAAGAAAGGCAGTTTTGACTCCAGGCTCATTTGCGATTCTCATAATAACAATTTCTTCATTGCTAATTATCTGCAGTGTGCTGACAACCCATACAGCTCACACTACTTACAAGCAGTTTCAACTTCTGTGAAGGTTTTTGAAGATCACAGTTCATGTTTACCCAACTGTTCTTCATATACACAAAAAAATCCCTCAAATTTTGAAAAAAGTTTTCCTACAATAAATGTATCCAACTTTCCAAGCTCTTCACTTTCAAGGAAAATCTCTTTTCTACAAGGCAAATTGTCCAATGCTTGAATCTGACATTCACTGGCAGACAAAAAACCCCAAGCCCCAAAACCAAACAACTTTGGTCTCTTCAAACATTTATATGTTCAAATTATTTTATTTTACTTTTAATTATTTTAGAGATTCTGGGATTTGACAACTTGTTTGTTGGGTGGTTTTTTTAAAATTTTTTTTTATTTGTTGTCATTCGTCATGGATTTTGCCCTCCACAGGGAATTTTCAGTACTATCTGTGAGAAGAAGTGTTAACTGAAATTTAATTAAATTTAATGACCTCAATTTAAATATTTAAGAGAGAAGTGCAAGCTTGTGTAGACTATACAATTGATGATTACACAATAACAAAGTTATTTTGATTTGGGACCCTACATATGTGCACTACATTAATATGTATTTCAAATAATATACAAAGTGAAATAGTGTAACAAATTCAGTGCAATGACCACATTGAGCAGTCAACACAATTACACTGTTGCTCTCTTTCCTTAACTTTGTATTACTACATCACCTACTGCCATTAATATTTTTCAATTTATCTTGGTACAGTTTAAATAACTTTGGAAAAATCATTTCTATAATTTGAATAATTTCTCATTTGTGGAAATCTCTTCTCGTAGCAGCACTTTTTTTTTTCAGTAGAAAATGCAATATGTACTACTTTGTATCAAACAAAACACATCAAGAGGATTCCAGAGCAGGTGTATCAGCAGGAGTTACTTCTTGTTTAAGCACCACCACCACCTGACTGACTGGACTTTAAATTGAATCTAGATGTATCTACTCTCAATTAAAGAAAGTCAATTTACTCATACTGAAGTTTCCCAAAATAGACTTAAGTTTTATTACATGTAAATTGTATACTTCTAAGATCGTTTCTGCATATTAACCAAATCCCTGAATCAAATTCCACCTTCAAGTTTGACCCCGTACAAAGAGATAAAATGTCCACTTCTATGCCATTCAAATTCCATAGCTTTATTTGGAAGGATAAATTGATCTGCCAATAGCCTTCTGCTGCCACGATTGGACTATTTACAGGATCCAGATCATCTTGAGTGTCTCAGCATTATACTTCTATCTAGCATACACTTCTTTTAAATCACATTCCTTCACTAGTTGTCTCCAAAAGTGATGAAGTAGTCTGCAATGGTTGCCTCTCCCTATTTTGAATTCTCTAGTTGAAGAGCTGCCTGTAATTAAGATTAAAGAGTAAACAATTTTATTCACATAGCACATTTAATTATAGATATTGATAATTATAGTCTACACTTACCATAATCTATTAAAATAATTTATATTACAAATATTTAAGCAAAACACACTAATGATACTTGAAATAATATGAAGTTACTGAACTGAAGTAACAGGCTGAGCACCCAAAACCAGAATTTAGTGAAGCACTTAAAAAAAAAACCAAACTCTTGTTTTGTGTTTTTTTTTTTTTTTTAAGTTTCCATCTATTCAACCTATTTGGTTCAAATGCTGACCCTTTCAAAACTTAGAAATGGAGTATAAAAGGACCAAAAAGCTTGTCTCCATTTTCATTCACAGAAATGAAGAAGAACAGGGAAAGTCACATCTATACCTTAACTCTTTACCACAAGAGGATATGGAACTTAAAAATACTTTAATCATCTTTAACATATCTTCTGGTTTATGTAGACAATTTTAAAACAGAGTATCTAAATGAACTACTTACACCAATGTCCAGAATACAGAAAGGTTCTACTATGACTAAATAAGACTTTCATGCTCTTTGTGCTTTAGTTGTATTCTAATTACCATGCCCATGTAGCCTAACAAAAATGACAAAAATCCGGTTTTGCCTTGTCTCACTTGTTACATATCCCTTCACTCCAGATGTACAGTACTGGTAAACATAGCCTTTCAGCCAAACATATTTCAAGTAATGGACTGGTGGATGGAGGTCCTACATAACTAATACTCTGCCAGAACCACTGTCTTGTTTAAACAGGGTGAGAGTGGTAGCTGCACTGGTATGACCTAAAAAATAAACACTGGTTCCAGCATTTCTTGATTAGAAAGCTTGCAACTGGTCTCATTTCTCTTTAAACTTTCCCTTCCTCATAATTTCTCAGCACTTGGGCACTAAGACTCCAGCTTAGAGTTCCTGTTCACAGTTGCAGTGGAGACAAACTTGATAGAGTATAGGGGAAAGAAAAGACAGACCAACGAGTTTCAGATACATCAGTGATCTGTTATGGAGGGGGGGAATATAAAACACACACCCCACAGGTGCATTTCACAAAATTGACACCAGCAAGTGAAAAGACTTCAAATTTGCCTCCATAAGAGATAAATATTTGGCTTCAAGTTCCACAAGTCAAGTCAAACTACACTACTCTTACATAAAAGTCCATCTTCAGTAAAATAGAACTGGGTTGGCTTTGTTTTCCACATCATGAATCACTACAGAAACTTCTCAACATAAAGACCAATTGGCAGTTATATGATGTCCTGAAAGCATGAGTACTCCTTAGAGAACATGCTGTCTCCTATGTTTTCCTTCCTCCTGGAAATTTTGGCCTTTGACTACCCTCCTAAATTCAATAAGACTGTCCTGTTTTTGTTTGGTTTGAATAAACATACAAGAATCAGACATTTGCTGTCCCACATTACTGCTTTGCACCAGGCAAGTATCAAATGAGAATGTACAGCAACACACAAGTTCTTGTTAGATATCACTGAGAAAACTGAAAACATTGATGAAAATGCATAAGAGAAAATTTTTTGTGTTTTTTGATTTCTTTTTTCCTTTTTTTTTCTCCACAGGAGAATGCATAAACTGAATGTAGCTACATGTTTGTCACAGCAATATCCAAACTGGTTCCTTAATTAAAAGTCAACCTCTTGAGAGAGCATTTGCTCATCTTACACCATAGAAGAAAAAGCAGTAAAATGAATCAGTTTAACATAAAATAAGAATATATTATGAAAAGCAGTACCAAAATAGAAAAATCCAAATCTTTTTCTTGGGATGGGCCAAAATTAAAGGCTTTGACTTATACAAAAAATTTTTTTCCCTTTAAAAAATGCCAACATGACAATCAACATGTTTTAATATTCACAAGTCAAATAGTCTCTTCCAGAAAAATTTTCTCAAGAATAAGATGCATTTGTAACTACTTGTAAGTGCAGCTCCAATTTGAATATTGCTCTGCAACAATCGTACCTAACCTAAATTTATTTATTTTGCCTGGAAAAAGAAAGAAAAAACAACCAACAAACCAGATTAAACTTAAAATTTAACCCAACATTAAAAATGAGACATTCCAAGCACCACAAAAGCTTTGGAAGTTGAAGCACAAACAAAAAAGTAACCGGTAACTAGACTAGATCTTGAGCGCACCTTCCTGAGAGCCCTCATATCACAGAAATTCTTAACATGCTCCTAAGTTAAGTGTGACTACTGCCTTGCATTGCACAAAACCAGGTCTTTATGTTCTTGAAAAACTGTTTAAAAACTTTAAAACTTTTGGCTGTTTATTTTTTCAGTTTGTACACCTGCCAGTAGTACACTTCTAAATCAACTAATGTTCTCTACTGATTTTACATTAAGAATTTAATTTCTCAACATTAGGGCCATCAGTACACTCTCAGTAGGAGCCAGGAATACAACTCCCCCATATTCTAAGGTATCATTTTAACATCTGGATAACTAATGCAAGACAAGTAGCAAATAAGATCCCACATTGTCATTCTCAGAAGTACTCAGAGGCACAACCCTTTTGTGCCTAGGACGCAGGCAAAGAAAAGTAGCACTAACATAATGATTTTCAGGAACATCCTGACAGATTTCTTAGTTGGGGCACACTCAGGGTAAGTTGTAACTAATTTCAGAAGTTAGTGAGCCCTGAAAGCCAGCCCCAATCTAAAATCCACATTTATTCACCTAACACCAGTTCTATGCAATACAATAGTCGGCTATGGAATTTTACTGCAGACCTACAAAAAAAGTTTGCACAATCAACTCATTTGCAGTACATCAAATTATTCTACCTTTTACAACATACATACTTTGATAACGGTACAGTATTTGCTGCACAGAGTTTCTTAGATGACTAAAGTGACAAATGCTCTCTTCAGATAAACAGCAAATTTGCATGTCAGTACAACAGAATCAGCCACAGATTTACTTGTCTGGCCTTCTACACAATTTCTTTGCTAGGACTGTCCTACATTTTTGATGACTGGCATGATGAACTTGTGATAGTTCCTCTAGAGTAGAAATCAAAGTTCAGACTACTAACTGGTAAAATAAAAGCATGCCAGATTTAATTTAGAGAACAGGGTACCCTAGGTAAGATGTTTGGGAGGCTGGTAAATCTTCTCATATGACAGACAAAAGAGGTTGCATATCTTACTGTCATATCTCAATGTCTCCACTTAAACAGTTCTTCAAGAGCATGAAAACGTGTTAAGATATAAAATTTCTACAGACACAAAATGCAGCACCTCGTTTCCAACTAAATTCTTTCACTCCAAAAATAAAAGCACACTGGTGAAGTAACTGGTTAACAGAAGTGATGGTCAATCACTGTAAATGCTCACAGACTAGCAAAATCATCTAAAAATTTTATTAATGTACTTGTAAGACAAATCTTTTGGCTCACAACTCTACTGTTGTGCATTTGCTTGTTAGACAGACTGATGATTATCTCAGCCAAAATCTAGATGTATAACTTGTCCTAAAGCTAGTTTTCCAAGTTTTTGACAAAAAAAAGAAATAGAAAAAAATGAAGGACTTCTAGGCATCCTGATTAAATCCTTCTTTTAAAATTCTGCAATGTATGGAATATACTTGGTATCTATAACGCAATTGTGACAAGCCTAAAGTAGAACTTGGAGTGGACAGGTAATGGCAAAAATGTTTAGTGATACAAGATATAAAGGATACCTATCCTACAAGTACATCTACCTTCTGGGGATACAGACAAGAGAGAAGGGACATTACTCACACACACGAAATCCCTCTACCAAAAGTCTGTCCAGCAGAAGAAAAAGCAACGATAAACGTCATATGCATTCACACAATAAGTTTTCACTGTACCATTTTTAAGTGTTACATCAAAGGCATTTTACCATTCCTAAGATTTTGCTTCTTTAAATACTTGAATAATAATATAGTAAAAAACTACTCCTACATTCAAGTTCAAGATATATCATAAACTTCCCTGCTGAGCACAAAATTGAGCCTTTCTTGGCTAGAGACATAGCATTGTGATCTTTTAATTCATTGTTCAATGCAAGTTTGAAAAAACTTGTAAAAAGTCTGTCACCCATTTAAGTGGGATGTGATTTATGTGTAAAATCTCGGTTGGTAGGAGAGTTTGACTGGGATTGTATTCTTTTTCAATACCCTGCTCTCAAAAAAAATAAACTCTTCAGCCCCCAAGACTACATCCTGAAAGTGGCAGTGATTCAGGCTACACGTGATTGAGGGAAGGTAAGTAGAGAAACATCATTCATCATCCCTTCTAGTAGAAAAAACCCAGCGGGCACTGCACGATTCTGTCAGGGGCTAGTTTAAAACAATAGAGGAGAGACTCCTTCAAGCCCTCCAGTTAACCACAGGAACTTTGTCACTGTATATTACAACTTGTCAGTTTGAAGACAAATATATGAAAGAAAAAACACTGTATCTAAACATAGCTAAAGACGAATTCTGGCTCAGCATGCACCTGAGTCAAAGAGCACTGGAGCCCATGAAGGAACTCTGGAGACATATCCCTCTATGCTTGCCCTATTCTTAACACTATTCTCTGCACTGGCTACTGTCAGATAAAGAGATATTGAGGTTAGGTGAATCTTTTCCTTGCCTATTAATGCTGTTCTAATGTCAAGTATCTCTTCCTGGATTATGATAAGACTAAGATTTCAATTAGTGCCACCACTGCGTAGCAGTGCTCACAACGTAGATATTTGTTCAGCAGAAACAAGACAGAGCTGATTGAATGAAAAGTTTGTACTTTCTTTGCAAAAGGGCAACAGCATATCTGGGAGAGAGGGAAGGAGGGAGGGAGACCTTTAGGCAAATACTGAACTAATGACAACTGCCAGTAAATTGCCAAAATAACACCACAGATGTTTAACTCTCAAATACTCAGTATTAAAAAAAAAAAAAAGGCACATAAGGATGAAAATGCTTACACTTAAACTTATCTTTAAAAAGTTAACTGAAGTTACCCTGACCAAGTGAGAAATAAACATGTAAATTATCAAAATGGTTTCTGATACACCTAAATACCATGTAAAACCTGTCTACACTTGCACAACAATGCACACAGAGGTATCTTGTTATTTGCCAAAACACTCAAGTACATTTCAAAAATTGAATATACCCATACTCTGTAGAATTAATTTTAAACCTGGATGCTCACGTAAAAAATTATTTTCCTGACCTAGCCAATTAAAATCATAAAAATATTCTTTCCCTGACAAAAGCCGTGCCCCCTCCGCCCCCCAGTAATAAAAATTAAAGTTACCACAACTAAGCAGAAAATGAAGAGTTAAAAGTCAAGGGAGTACTTCAGAGTTTTTGTCTTCTGTGAAGCCAGACCTCAGTCTTTAAAGTAATAAATATTCAAAAATTTCAATTTGATTGCAGGACATCCCTGCAACAGGTAAACTAACACCTTAAAAAAAGTATCTCTAAATTAAATTCATTTAGTAATGCACGTACTTATTTTGATTCATTTAGGTTCCTGAGCATATGGATATAGATTAAAAAATATATAGAGAGACATACAGAGTTTTTTAAAGGACTATTATGAAGTCACATAATGAGCTGATACCATTAACTCACCAAAATAAAAACAAATTACACATTTAGTAGGCAGTGCTTCCCCCTTTTTAAAACTCATCAGCTAACTACTCAGAACTACACTCGTTTTTTAATTAAGATGCAATGCATTTACATCAACAACCTGTTTCTCCCCCCTTCCAAATTGGCCAAATACTTGTACAACAGCAGTGTCTGTTACCCTGTAGCCCAATTCAGAAACACTCCTAGGTTATCCCTGAGTTTAACTACTCTCCTGGTTCAGACACCTAAAAAATAATAATAATAATAAAAAAAAAATCCTAAGCTTGAACTCCTTTCTGGAATGAATTCAAATAAATCCAAAGTACTTAAGTTTAGATAAAAGAATTTTTGAAGCTTGAAACCCACATGGTTAATGAACTAATTAAGGACAAACAGAAGTGCAGGCCTTAAAAATTTGAGCCCAAATTTGCCACTAGAGGTTAAAAAAAATTTAAAAATCACAATTATGTTTAACGAGTTTTAACCCCACTATGAGTTTTAAAGGTTGCCATATCTTAAGATAAATGCAGTATTTAAACCCAAGACTTCTGACTCAACCTCCACCTTTTAATCTTTGTGTTTAACTAAAACTAGGTTTACACCCTTGCAATGAGGCCCTGTGCACTTTTCCCCAAACTATAACAATGCAATCTCCATTTTGAACAATGCACCTCATTTCCCTCCTTGGAAAGCTAGTTTTGTCTTAAAGCCAGTAAATGCTGGATTAAGTTATACCTCTGATTTCAAGACCCTGAAAATTTTCAGTGTTTATGGTTTTTTGGTTGTTTTTTTTTTTAGGCCAGTTCAAGTTGCATATGCTTCCTTTCAACATCAAGTTATATTTGCAAGCACAAGCCATCCTTTCCTGTATATATTTGAAAGGACCTCTTTGCAAGGCATGCATCCCGTTTCCCTTGTTTTTAAATATTAAGTGAACGCTCCGTACACTTTTGACATTGTTTGCAACACGTTCTGGTGTATCACGCATTTCTGCAGTCACCAGAATCTCCATGCATATTTGCAAAGCATCCCCTTGTTACAGCCTGTACTGCCCTCCCTCCCTCCCTCCTCTCAGTGCATGTGTTTGTAAGCATCTCTAACGTTCCCTGCATCCGTGGGGTTGCCAGTCGTTAATTTGCATACCCCTCTCTCCCTGTGAGTGCTTGCAGGCATCCCTTACACACACGCATGGGAGGAAGAATGCGTGCGGACTGTATTTGCAAACCTAGAGGGAGCATGTGGGGTGCCCTCGACTTGTTTTAGTTCATCCCACTGACTCTCTACCTGGGGTGCTGCTGTAGGTGCTGTGGCTCCTGAAGCTGCTCTCAGTGCAATAACTGGCATCGTCTTCATCCTCCATCTCTTCGGGGTAGTCAGAGTCGTCGTCGTCCTCCTCCTCCATTATCTCCTCCTCCTCTTCCTCCTCGGAGTCCTGGTTATCCTCGGGGTCTCCCTCCTCTTCCTCCTCGGACACCATGCTCTCCTCCTCCTCTTCACTCTCATGATCATCGTACACCACTTTGCTGATGCTCCTCCTGGACGAGGCAGCCCTGCCTTGGCTGTTGCAGCTGCCTCCTCCGCCTCCTCCCCCTGCTCCTCCAGCCCCAGCCCTGCCCCTACCCTTACCGCTGCTGCCTCCCCCACCAGGGGTGCTGCTGCTGCCGCTGCCTCCCTTCCTCTTGCTGCCCCCCCTGGGGGAGGCGGTGGCGGGGGAAGAGGCCTGGGCAGCCCCGGCTCCCTTCTGCTTGGGCCCCGCCGTCTCCGCCTGGGCCGAGGTCGCCCACCTGCCGCGGCTGCTGCCCCGCTGCCGGGACCTCAGCCCCCCGATGGGGCCCGCCGGGGCAGGCGGAGCCGGGGAGCTCGCCTGAGCGGTGGCCGCCGCCGGCTGCTGCTGCTTGGGCGGCCTGCCTCGCCGGCCCCGCATCTCTGGGCGCTGGCCGAGGGGGGGGGGGGGGGAAGGGAGGGGGAAGGCAGGCTCGGGAGGGCGCTCGGAGTCCGGACAGGCGGCTACGGGGAAGCTCCCCCCCCTGCGAGGGATCCGGGCCGGGGAGGGGGGGGCCGCCGAGCTGTGAGGGCCGAGGGCTCAATCCGAATTGCCGGCGTCCCGCTCCGGATCGCCACCGGCCGCCATCTTGTTTCTTCGTCTCTGCCTCGGCTCGCTCCGCTCTGACTGGGGGAAGCGGCGGCGGCAGCAGGCCCCGAGCGCCTCACGTGACCGGCCGCGCCCGCCTGCCGCCGCCAGGGGGCGCCGCCACCGCCAGCCGCGAGAGCCATGTTGGAGCCGGCGCGCTGGGGCGGCTCCGCGCTCCCCCCCCCGGCTCCCGCCTCCTCCTCCTCCTCCTCCTCCTCCTCCTCCCCGGCTGCTCCCCGCCGCGCTGTCCGGCCCCTGCCCGCCCCACCGCCGCTCTCCCCTCCACCGGCACGCAGTCTGCCCCCCTCACCCCACCCCAGCTCTTACCGCCACCTGCCACGAGGCGCTGCCCGGCCACCGCCGCCCACCACGAGGCTCTCCCTCAGCCCCGGCGCCGGGCGCTCCCGGGGCGCCCCGCCGCGCTCCCCCGCCGGCGGCTGAAGCTGCGCCACGACCGCCAACCCCCCCCCCCCCCGGGTCCCACTCGGCCTCACCGTCTCCCCACACCTGAATAGCGACGCCCGTTACCGGTCCTCTCTCCCAGAGCCCCCCGGGCTGCCACCCCTCAGCTCCGAGTCCCACGGCTGCCTCAGCCGGCCGCGCACCCCTGCAGGGGACAGCTGTGAGCGCAGGTAGGCGACGGGCTCGGCTCTGCCCTCCCCTCCGCCCCGGGCAGGGGCTCATTACGAGGCTCTCCCCTCCCGCCGCAGCGCCCGCCAAAACTAGAGCCACCAGGTCTACCCCCTCAGGAGAGGTTTCCCTCCTTCACCGCCCTGAGGCAGCGGCCGCCCGCCGCCAGCTTCAAGCAGGCCCCCTTGACCACTGCCATGTTAATCTCTTGCCATGGTTTAAATCGTCACGCACGATGCGGAAATTAAGACCCTCTTACCGCTCACGGTTACCTAGCCAGGGTCGTGATAAAGCAAAGTCGACTGAGGAGATCACATAGGGCCCCGCCCTTTGCATTTTTGTCCATCTACTTTCTCTGAACTGCTGTAGCTGCAGTTCACTACGAAAGGGAGATAGGCTTCACTTATTTTATATTTCTTCTCATTCTCCCGTTTGCAAAGTCCCCAAAGGGATAAAAACCTACAGAAACCAATTGCACGGTTGGGTTTCTAATGCCACCACTTGAATTCAGGGTATCAGTTTCCTGAACAAAAGCAGTACAAACTGAAAGCCAGCCAAAGGCATGCAAACGTCTTGCGCTTCTTAGAACCAGCCCTCTTTCCATTGCTAAATCTACACAGCCGTGGGATCCCTGAGAGTCTGAAGTCTTATTGTTAGCAAGTAAGTACGTTCGCATTTTCATTTTCTCTCAGTCCCTTGCTTATGCTTCTCTGAGGTACGGTGAAATACTGGTCATGCCATAAGCATGCCAGTTACATGTCCAATGTGTAATTTCCATTCTTCTATAGTAATTTTTGAAGTGCCTTTTGTTTGTGAACTTGTTGCTCAGGCTGAGAACCTCATTAAACCCACAAACCTGCCGCAGTGTCAAGCATGCAACAATGTCACAATGGCACCAGGCAGCAGGGTTTAGCCCAATTTGCACTCTTACATCCAGCTTTTTATCTGCATCTCTTTTATATTCAGTTGCACTCTTTTATATTCAGTGGTGCAGCTGCACAGGCTCAGAGCCATGTTCTAGACACAGTATGATACAGACACAGCAACAGTAGTAGACAACATTGCCTAACCCCATTTACACCTTTATACTCAATTTGTGTTCTGAATCTTTCAAAGTTACCTTTAGATTGCTTAGGTCAGGCTAAGTGTTGCAACCTCTTACAAGTTTGCAAAGGATTATGGTAACTCTTTAAATACATGAATATAGGGATACATGTTTTGAGGTAGGTTATTTCAATACCTCTCTCTGTGATCTTGGACAAAACACTTGTGAATTCTGCCATCTATACATTCATTGAGAATCCAGCAGAGACACCTAGTCTATTTTCTGCACTGATACCTACAGAGCCTGTAGCATTATGAGAGTGTTAATATCTCTACTGTGGATTTTGTGTACCTGGAGTAGATCAAAGGTACTAATAATCATTTGCTTTTTAATACTATGAACCAGAATACCTTGTCTCTTAATCCCATCTCTTATTTAAGATTTATCAGTTGTTGATGTGGAAGCGCTTACTGAATAGGACAAAGAATTTTTATTTTATAGGTGGAGAAAGGGATGCATAGAAAGGGATGTTAACTTTCAGGAGTGAGGACTATAAATTAGTCCTTTCCAACACACAGCTTAGCTCAGTACAGAGAAACCAACCATAACCCCTTAACCTACTCACCTACCCATGTCCACTCCTAAGAACAAAACATATCTCCATTAAGAAGCTGAAGTTCCTATTTTGAGTCTGCTGGTATAGTTAAATGAGCGTATTTGTAAGTGAACTGAATACAGCAGGAAAAGGAATTTTAGGTAGGAGGCCCTACACTGCCTCCATACTCAAGACAGATGGAGAGAAAGACTCCTTTCAAAAGGCACTTTGGAGAAGATGAATAGCCTAGTTGTTCCAAGCTGTTGTCTGGATGGGTTGCTTTCTCCAAGGGTAAGGGAAAGAACTCAAGAACCTACAGCTGGATGGCATTAATAACAAGCGAGCATACGCTCTTGCTTAAATTATTGAGCTGCTTTTGTCCAGTCCTTCCCTCCAAATTATTTCATAACATGTATTAGGCATTAAATTCAAGTATTCAGCTCTAGAATCAGTTACATGTACATTTTTAAGACACCAAGACGTTGCTGAATAATGTTAGACTAGAGCTCAGCTGTAGACTAAATTAAGTCAGTCAGGGAAGCAAGGGCATACATGCCTTTTGCTGGTGTAATTCAATATTACCATTTTATTTAGTATAATGAAAACCAAAGCATATCAATATATTGATATGCTGAATTATATTAATATTCAATCACATTATTAGTAAAAATAAGTTTTTAACATCTTATTTACTATTCTGAACGTGTATTAAGTCTATCTTTTCTGAAGGCCTCTGGCCCTAACCATCCATTTTATACTACACCTCATGAAATCTACCATTATGCTTATCTGCCCCATTTTCCCCTATCCCAGATAACCTTTCATTTAGATGAATATTCAATCCTGTAGGTAGCTTATAACAAGTCAGTTTCAAGTGAACACCTAATCAGAATTACAATACAATAGATGCTTATACCTGTAATACCTTCAAAAAGTGTTGCTTTCATAAAACTTCAGTTCGTCACTTTTTTTTTGTAAAGGGACAGTCAAAGCAAATCTAGAGCTAAGATACACTTTGAAATGCTGAAATTCAAGCTGTTTAGAACGAGCAGCATAGATGAGGTTAACTTGAGGTGTTCACTCTTTGAAAATGTCCTTGGAGAAAACAGACACTGATGGAGGCACGAATGTTCTTATTTCCAATTGGAGATAAGTTTTCCTGTCCAGAAAATTAAAAGCAACTACTGCCAGTGCCAAGAAGTACCCCTCTCTATGATTCTTCAGCTGCCCACTGTACTGTTTTTTAAACTTTACTTTTACATACATTTGGTACTGACCTCCGATAACAGTGTATACAACTAGAACATGTCAACTTCCAAAGAGTCTTAACACTTTTAACTGCGTGCAGCTGTTTCAAAGTTGTACAGCCAAAGTCCAATAAGTTATGCACGTAGCACTTCAGCCATAGTAATCTTGCATTCTAGCTCTAGCCAGAGAAAGGTAGATAATACTGTTGTTCATTCTCAGGCAAGTTTAACCTGGCAAAGGTTAAGAAGCCTTTTATTCAAACAATGATTTCCAACACTCTGCTCCAAATCAAACTGGATGTCCCCTCTGTGTCCACTGACATATATGCTTAAGTCAGCACTATCAGAGAAAAATCACTATCCAAAAAGAGAAGTTCTTTTCAGCTACGTTAGTTCTTTGCTCCAACCTAACAGGCAAGATACCATTCTTGCTTTGAGCTGTGCTGGCAGTTACCAGTTGCACGGTCAGCTTAAACACATGTCAAACTCACTCCAAAGTCCACAGCATTAAATTTTACCTGAATGTTATTTTTATGCTCCCCTCCCCTTCCCCCAGAGCTTCAAATGTATATAGGCAAGATTTCAAGAGATGAGTATTTAAAAAGTAGAAACTATCTTGGATGCAACCTTTCAACAACAGAAAGCTTCAAAAATTCCTAAAGCAGCAGTCTTGAAGTACAGCCAATTATGCTGAAATCCACTAACTCGATTCTGCAAGTCTGTGCAGGAGAGCATGCTCTAGAGGAGCAGTCTCTCTGCTTGAGAAAACAGTCATCTTCAGCTGACGGCAACCACTGACATAAAGATTGTAACAAGACATCCTATTAAATAACTGCACTTTGCTTCTTCATTTGAAGAAAGAGTCTAGTTCCTGCTGTATACCTCTTCCTTCTCCCTAGCTGTAGGCAGCTTCTGGGTGCAGGTGGTCTTGTCAGATATGAGATGCATCAAAACAGCTTTAGATGATTGTCATTCAAGAATTTAACTACTAACTGCCACACAACCCCCTCCCTTCTCTTTTTTTTTTTTTTTTTTTTTTAAAGCAGCATAGGACCTGGTTGGACTGGAAAAGAAAGCATGAAAGAGTACACTAACAAGTTGTGATACCATGACACATAGGAGAGAGAAAGCAGTGAGTTAGGTAACAACCCCACACCTACACTTAAGCTACCTTCCCTGTTTAAGCCAGGTCTGTAATGTCAAAGGCATCTTTGGACAAAGTAAAAACAACATAAAAATAGAAAAATCAAAGTAGCAAACTCAAATGAGTTCATCTATAGTTCATAACCTGAGTGGAGATAAGAGAACTCTGAAGACTCTCATCAGACTTCAACTATTAAGTAAAAAAGCAGCAAGTAGAATAAAAATGTCAATTCATTTGATGAAACATCTGTTGAAGCCTTACTGCAAATATCCTGCTAATTCTTTGCTAAGAGTCATGTGGTATTTTGGGCTGTTCTTATGATTACATATCAAAATTATACTTGAAAATATAAGCAAGCATCCAGCTTCTCATCCAGTCAGCAAGAGAGCTTTTAATACACAAGTCTCAAACTTACAACTCCCATGTAGCTACAAGAGTAACCGTGCTCCTCCTATGTAGAAAACAACTTTTCACATCCCCAATATGGAGTGCTAATACATCCTCGTCATAAAAGGAATCAATAAAAAATAAATGTGTTAATAATTCATTTCAAATTCAAATAAGTTCCAGCACTTCAATAGAATATGTCTGAGAGTCTTTCTGGTGGTTAAGTCTTTGTAATTCTCGCAAACTTCCTTCAATCTTGTTGAGTTCGGAGTAGAACCGTACCTGAAAAGAAGAAAACACAAGATATTTACAGTAAAATCAATTTTACTTATTTTCATACTGTGGAACTACCTGTGGCTCTGCACAGTTTCAAATATTTAAACCAAATAAATATAGTAGCTTTTAAAATCAAAATGAGAAAGAAAGGCAACTGCCATTTCATGCTCAGGAAGGAGCATACAGAGCAGAACAGACATTATTTGATTTACTATATAATTTGTTGTTGTCTGCCCACCCCTTATTAACACCCATATTCTAAATCCATACTAAAATGAAATAATTATCCCAGAAGATGCAACTTACTTGGGCTCTCACAAACTTATGCAGGTTTGAAAGCAACTCTTTTGCATCTGGTAGCATCACCATAACTGTGAACTGAGCATCAAGTAATAGGCACATCCAATCCATAATCTGAAGACAAAAAAAGAAAAGCACACTTATATTTTATGATACACAAATGACACAGATTTTGCTTTAAAAAGCTGAACTCTGAAACATTAACTTCTAATGCAAAATGTGTAGTTTCATATTTTAATGCAGTATATTTATTTTCCGATTGTAAAAAATGTTGTCACATTTGACTTTATACAGGTTATATTAATAGACAAAACTTTGTAGAATGAATGTAGATCTCAGCTGATTCTTGATATTCACAAGTACTCACTAAGTTACACACCACAGAAACCGAACGAAGTACAACTCTTAGAACTAACTTCTCACCTGATTTATAGTTGGAGAGCGTATTCCAGGAAGAGTGGTATTAATTTTTTCACTGCATTTCACATACAGGTAGTATAGATACCTGAGAAACAGCTAAAAATAGAAAAGTCAGAATATTTTTAAAGGACAAATATTTAAAAGACAGGAGTTTTGTCCTGCACACAGCAATACTTGTAAGGGTTTTGTTTTTTTTTAAAATGTATTTTTTTAAAGCAACATAGATGCCTCTACACTATACATTAAAAATAAGTTTTATGGTTCTCCTACACCATCTATAGCTAGGTGTTTGAAGATTCTCAGCAATATTCAGTGACGTTATATTCAGGGGTAACCATTGTTCCAGTGCTTTTCTCAGTGCAATTTAATTCAATCACAGACTTTTTCTAGGAACTTCGCTAAAAACTGTATCAACATTAACAATTTTAGTCCCAGTTTCACTTTCAGTAGCCAACATTAAATTGCTAATGGTCAGAATCAGGTCAACATCATCTTGTTCCGAGTCAAATATTCTTTCTCTCTCCAAAGAATGAAATCAAGGAGATGGGTCAGTGCTAAGATCAGCTTTGTTCTGATGCGTGGGGTCTTTTGAATCACTGGAAAAGCACATGCGTGCTTAGGTACTATGGTACATGCAGTTCTTGAAGTTACATTTAAGGTTTTGAGGGACAGAGGAGTGTGTGTTTTGTTTTTTTTTTTACCTGAGAGGATCTGAGATTTAATAGTCAAGTTTGATTTGTATTACATTTAGCATTTTACACAGTATACAGTTTGTTTCTCCTATTTTCTAAACTTCTGTTTCTGATGCAATTCACTAAATTAGCATGTCTCATTCCTTTCTTAAAAAGCATCCAAATCAAGAAAAGGTACTATACTTGCTAACAAAATATGAACATTTTCCAAGTAGGCTGGGTCGCAAAGAGGGTTCTTATTTACATTTTCAAAAATAAGCAAGGACTACAAAAATTAATAAAAGTTCCATATGTATGTGGAAAAAACGTGACACTCAGTAACATTAAATCTTATTAGGCATCCTAACTTCATTTTCATGGATTAGTCTGTGATTTGGACTCCAGTAAGAGTGGCAAGTTTCTGATATACAATTGAAAAACTCTTCCCTTTCCCTGCCCGCAAAATAATAAGGATTTTTAAGCTCTTTGATTTTAACATACTTACAACAGCTTGCTGAGCTGGAAGGTTTTTCAGATGAGGCAAAAGAAATGTTTCACTGTAAGCTGAATGGAGAACAGCATTTCTGTGCAGTACTATTAAGGAAATAAAATGGCAGGAAAAAAATACCAGTTTCTACAAACTGAAGTGAATTCTAGTTAAAATATTTCTCTAGGTTCTTTGAGAGAGGTCCTATTTCAGCTTTTTGAATCTCCCTTATTTCTATCATGAAATATATACAGCAACCGAAATATCACAACACAGCTTGAACAGTTCTGTTTACTACAAGTATGTAATTGGGTAGTGTGTTTCAACAGGCAAACATCAAAATCATTGATGCTATTTTCTCTTGAATAGACAAAGTTTCATTACACTTTTGCAATATTGTAATAATAAAATTTGTGTAGATGCTTCCTAGAAGTTAATTGTTTCTATTTATATTCTAAACATTTTTTTTACTGAGTAGGAACTTGTCTTATTGGAACTTCTCAGAAATTTTCAACAGTAACAGAAGATATGTCTTTTAGTAATACTAAATATAAAAATTCACATCACATATAATGCACTGACTTTCCTTCATTAAAACATACAGAGGATACAATAATGCTGCCTTCTGTGGTCCAACAGGGCAGAATTCACCATCACACGTCAGATGGGTTTCCTTTGTGATTTTAGTATCCCAGATGTCTTGTTCCAGCTCTGCACTGAAACCATTTTCTACAATTTCAGTCTTAACTTCTTTATTGTTGAATTCAATATCAATGTAACAGATTACAGATTCTAGATTCACATCTATTCTTTGAAGATAGGCTTCACTAATGCTGTAGAAGAAAATTTCAGACATTTAATACTTTTAATTATTAGCTTTAAAATCAACAATTCCATCAACCCAACGGTAGCACATACTATGAACTCCTTGAAACTTACTATGAAAGTGAAAACATACACTAAAATATAAAGTCTTGCAGAATGAATAAAGGACATGACAGAACAGTTAATATTTTGTAATTATTAACCTTGAACAATACATGTACTGCTCTTATTCCAGCAATGTAAGTTACTGTATTATTACACATTCATAGGCATTCAGTCATAGGCTGATTTAAAGGTTACACCCCATTCAAGACTGTTATTGTATTCTGAAATTAGTGGGACTGCTTCAACCCATAAGACAGTTATGATTTTCCTAATATTTAGAAATAGTATTTTAGAACGTATTTGACAATTCTAAGGTATGAAATTAAACAGATCAGATGTTTCCAATAAAAAAAAAAAATCCTTTTTGCTCTGGAAGCCTAGAGGAACAATTACAACAGTCTTGTCTTTTGGTTGCAGTGCCTACCTAAAATTTCATCCTTTTTGGAATATGAAAACCATTTTTGTCGTGAACTTAGAAGAATTTGGGGGGGGGGCATTCTTACCCCAGGTAAGTTCCCAATTAAGTCTGTTGCACAGTAAACAGATAGTTGTAACAATATATGTAGAAGGATGCGAATGCCATTCAAGCTGGCAGTGTTACAAAAAGGCATGTTCATTTAATTCCTATTTACATAGTTTTTAGAATTAACATATGCAACAGACATCTTGTAAAAAGTTTGTCAGTCTGCAAGACTGCAACATACACTGTAGTCGGAATTAAGAATTTAATGCACAGTATTAATTGCTCATCTATAAAATTAAAGCCATTCTTGACAACACACAGCTTTTCATTAATGGGCTTGGTTTGGTGAAGAAGAAGAAAAAAAAAAAGGAAAAAAAAAAGAGTGATTCTAACTTGCCTTAAAAATACTTTCAAGCAAGCATAAGTAATCTCTTCAGGAATATCTGGAAACCGTTGTAAGCAGATTTGTAAGAGATGCACATCTTTTTTCTCCAAAGCAACAGCCATTAAATCTGGACATAAACTGCAAGAATATGAAAAGAATAGGCTGCATAGTTCATACCCATTGAAAACTACATTGACAACTAATGCAGAAGTATTAATCTCGTTTTACACAAAAATCCATCTGGGAAGTATGAGCTTCATCAGAAAATAAGCATAAGCACCTTTGACAGTAAATTCTGATAATTCAAGAATGCTTTATAAACAACTGGATTTCTACTTTTTTTTTTTTACTTTTAAAGACTATTCCTTATAATTAAAAAAATGCAGAATCATCACCTGTAAGACAAGTCTCGAGTTTGGACTATCTGTAGCAGGAAATTTCGAGGGTAGTACTTTGGATTTGTTTTACATCTGTTTATAAGAGCAGTTATTACACATCCAATGGTAGCTTGGAAATCTGGCATCTGTGCTTTTGACATCAATTGTCTCAATTCATCTTCAAATGCAGTTGTAGAAGCGTCCTGAAAACAACAAATACTGTGCAACTCAGAAGTACAAGGCATAGGTTTGAGAACTGTACTATTACTAATTAGACTAAGTAGAAACAGATGTATTTTGGAATTCAAGCTAAAAAAATTTACAAAAAAACCCCTCACCACTCTGCATTTTGGTAGTCTCTCAAGCATGAGAGTACCAGTTGAAGGTAATTACTCACTCTGAACTCAGGTAAGCAGTATTTTTCAATAATTGCTCAGGGATTATTCGCCTGTTACTTCAGTAACATTATCAAGATGTCCAGCCACAGGTAAACTATAGGTATGTTCACACAGGAAGGGATGCAACTTGAAGCATCATAACACTTGCAGCAAGTTTTAGAAAGGAACTAAACAGCTTATTGGTATATTTGCAGTGGAATTCCTAGCATTCCTACTTTCTAGATCCAAAATGTCTTCAACAAAATTAAAGCCATAACATAAGAACCTAAAAAAGCTTAAAAAAGCAGAGTTCAGGTGAAATATCCTCCCACCTTATTTACTGTTCTAGCACAATAATAACAATATCGTCCAACTCGCCTGTTTAAGGCAGCTTTGTCAACTTGATACGTACAAGAGGACACGGAAAGATGAATAGCTTAAGAGACAACTAGAATACTCTGAGAGTGTCTAAAACACTACTTTAGGTTATTTGGTTTACTTACTTTTAGATTTAGCAAGAGCTGCCCAACTGATAAGGTATCTGGCTGTACTTTAGCAACCGTGTTCCTTTTTGATCTTAACTATAAAGAAAAAAAAAGTTATTATTCAGCTGGTATATATTGAAGGGTTTCAGTCAAGATAACTAGGAACTTCACGTGACAACTTGCTGCACAGATTACAATTAGTAACTGGGTAGTCCAATGCCAGAAACAGCGTTAGAAACAATGAGTGACAAATACAAAGTGAAATTTCCTTCTGCCACAACACCTAAAAGTAAAAGTAGCAGCGTGGGGAAGACGCAAGAGAAACAAAACAAAAACCTCACATGCTCCTAATGCTAACTTACAGTCATTTTGGACTCAGATTTCAGAGCTACAGACTGCTGTGACTGAAAGGAAACCACCAGCTCTTCATCTCCAAGGGTATTCCAGTTCACATATGAAGACACATCTGTGAACACAAAAATGAAACTTCATGAAGGTAACACTTAAAGCACATTTATTAAAGTATAGATATTATATCAACTTCTTATAGTTGTTTTCTAAAGTATAATCCAAGTCATTTTATGCTGAGAAAGTTTCCAGTTTTATCTCAGCAGCAGGTATTTTTAGGACTCCTTTTGCATACTGTTTTTCCATTCAGCCTCTGGGAGGAAGAGAAATAAGTTATTACACAATTTATGGTGAGCATTACTTCCAACAACATTTTACCAGTGAAATGCTAAATTAAAGAGACTACAACAGGACAATTTTAAACTAAAGTTTACAAACTAAAGTTTGAATTTGCCCAATGTAATCACAAACTCTTTGAAAATAATTTTTAGGAGATAGCACTTCATTTTGTCTTCAGTATTCATAGCTAGCATTCCAGTACTTTCAGTAATGCCAGTATTTGAATGACAACCCGGGCTAAGTGAAGCCACAATAAATTCAGACATTTGTGTGCTTCGCTGTTCTCAGCAACAGTAAATTTAAACAGCTAGGAACAGAATACAGTGTTAGGTTACTTCAAGCTGTTTAGATTCAATTGAATTTATAGACTGTAGTAAAGTAATTTTTACACAATTTCAGAAGTTTTCCTTTTACAAGATCTTTTCACTGTAATTATAAAAATTCTTACCAGGGGTTTGACTGTCCTTGAGCTTTCCCACAGCAGCTGCCAAAGATGACGTTTCACACTTGTACATAATCACTGTTAACACTTTCCCATGAGTAAAAAAAAATTTCTCCTCATAACACCACAACTAAAAAATATTAAAACATATCATTAATGAGGAGATGAGCAGAGAAAGTGTGTTCCTACAGAAGCTGATGTTTAACTCCTTACTACAAAATTCAACTAAAAGTTAGCAAACAGATTATTTTAAATTATTTTTGGTGAGTTTAACACTTGTTAGCAGACCTTCATTAACTGTTGATTTTAAATACAATATGAAATAAGCGTTCTGTTGAGTATTTTCCAGGGATGTCTTAAAGTACAGTGCCTGCTCCGAGGCATTAAATCCACTTGATAATTTTATTTTTTTACATTCCCTCTTATGCAATTTTAAGTCAGCTGTTCTATTTCACTAGCGCATTTATTACTTAGGTGTCAGTTGACTTATCAGTTGACATGTGAACATCTTGAAATGCTGTTTAGGGAGATGCAGAGATCATTTAGACCATCAAATGCAAATCATCTCAACAGATTAGATCCTGGCTGGGTTTTCTGTTTAATTAGCTATTTCATTCTCATCAAATAATCAAGACCATCAGAAGTGAAAAGGTACTGAATTATCAAAGAAATTGCCATAGGCCACCATTGTCCTGCTAAATATTCTGACAAAAATAGCTCATCAATGGGTCAATATTAGCTTTGTTTCAGAAGCTGGCATTCACTGCTCTTCCAGACAGAAGCAGAACTCTAAAGCCCACCAGTCTCTTCACTGCTATCATGCCAAATGCACAAAGCTTGTGGACCACAAATTAAAGATTGAACTTACTTGTCCACTGGTTCCCAGAGGCAGTTCCTTTGAAGTTTGCAACGTCTGAAATTTTGTATTCCATATTGTTAGGCACTCTAGGGAAAATAAGAGACAGATATTACAAGCCCAAAAAGCAACAGAAATGCTACATTTGTCTTTGCTACTTTCAGTTAAAAACAGTTGAGGAAATAGAAACAACTGTTTCAAAATAGCTCAGTCAGTAATGTATTCAACATTAGGAACTAAGTCCTTCCTGTTAGATCTCAAGAAAAATACTTAAAGATGAGTTAGTTTTCCAGTGAAGAGCTTGCCACAAGAAGCTGTGGCAAGAGGGACAGCAGCCAGTGTGGCTTCCAGTCAGGAAGAACATTTTGTCATAAAATGCCATGATCAGTGGCTTAAACTTCGGTGATCCCACACTTCGGAAGTTTAGGCATGAGACTGAAGTGTTTATTTTACTTATTTTAGACAATGATTTCTCAGCGGACATTAGGTCTGTTTCCCCACATAGGTCCTTTTACAAGTGTCCAAGTCCTCCTTTTAATTCCCCTCCATCCATGAGTTCTCTCGCTGCATGTTCTCAACTTTGTTTCACAAACAGCATGCAACCAAATACTGAAACACAACAGTGAGTATAGTCCTGCAACACACTACATGGTTCACTGGTAAAGGTTATCTTTTGGCTAGTGCTCTGAACAGCACAGCTCAACTACGTACTAGTTTCAAGAGTCAACTAACATTTTATTTGCACTATTTCCTGCTTACTGCTTTGCCTAAGGAAATTTTAGACCTTACTACATCTTAATCTGATTTTTTGAGTTACCTTTGGATTCTTCACCAGATGCAGCTAGACTTCCTAATACCGCAACATGGTCTTTATCAAGAACAACGAAAGAAGTTCCTTTCAAAACACTTCCAGATACCGAAAGGTTTAGTAGTAGTGACTTGGACAAAATTTGTTCTTCCTCTTCAGTATTTTGCTGCAGAGGTATCAGAACCTTGTACACAGAGTCACTGGAATCTGTCAAAGAAAAGTGATGATGCTTTTATCATCTATTACTGTGGAAAAAATATTTGATATGATATGGCAAGAGGACATCCAAAGAGAACAAAATCCAGCGAGTGCTGAAAGAAGAAATAATACAGGATATTTAAGGGACATGTTATGACGCAAAGCAGCAAAATAAAAGTATAGCTAGCACGAGATCTGCAAGGTACAAGTCGTAACATTTAGGAACGGTCAGCCCTTGCAGCCATTAAAATATAAGGAAGATTTAATTACAACTTCTACCACTAGCTGTTTTATGAAAGCTTAAAGAGCTACAAAATGTTAAACAGTAATTAATAAATGTCAACATTTTATGTCCTTCCATACAATTCTTTTCTTTATTATCACATCCCATTAGAAAATTAACTTACACAAACACAGAAGTGTGATTATTTGATTTTTTATATAGGCCGTGAAACTCAGTGGTTTAGATAATTCCTGTTGTTCAAGCTTATATCTGTGTAGACTATTCATCTTAAGTTTCTGTATGTAGACAAAAAAATCCCCATCCTAAAACAAAAAAGAAAATAAAGTTTTCCTTTAATTTACACAAAGAAGAGATAACAGAAATTCAGATATTGGTACTGCTTAACTTTGAATGTTAAGCAAAATTAGGAATTAGTGTTTTCTCTAAGACATACAGCCTAATTCAGAAAAGTTTGCAGACTCAAGCATGTAAAGAAAATTCTCATTTGATGAAACAGTTGGATTCACAAGGAGAAGCATTTAAATAAAGACAGATTCATGTATAACTTTTTTTAAAAAACATAAATCCTATTTAATAAGTTCTTCACAATGAGCAAGTATTTGAGGTCAATGAAGAGTCACACAATCGTCTACTATATTTATTCTTAATCGGGCTCCTCAGCCCTGAAAGCAACACAACTTCAATTTAACTGTTGTATCAGAAACAATACATACATTGGATATTGATTAAATCAGGATAATGATTTCACTAAAAGCTCTTAAAATCCAATGAAACAGGTGATGGATTTTTTAAAAAAGTATTCGACTCACTTTCTCAGTAGTAAAAATTAAGACAGGTTGTTGACCTTCCATAAAAGCTTCACTCCACCTAAAATCAGAAAGCTGTATGAATGTCTTTTAAATTCTAGGACTTACACCTAAAGTCATATCACTATTCCTTAGGCAGCCTCTAATTTTTAGGATATCTGTATAAATAATTTTAAGATTTTAAAAACAATGTGTTGGAAAAACCCACCCAATCCCAAGATCCTGGTCTTCAGATTTCTCTCCTGCTCCCTCAAAAAAGGGAACAACTTTCGTCATCATCAATCCCTCTGAGCAAGAAGCAAACTTCATGAAGTTGTGTCACTTACTTAATGACTTCGTCCGAGATAATGTTTTCAATTTCTTGTTGTGGGGCTTCCAAAAGGACATCTAAAGTTCGAACACCACCTCCTTTGAATAGTACCACTGGCCCTCCATTGGGTAGTGAATGTACTCTGTATACATCAGCTGAAAGCTATATGGAAAAAAAAAATGGTATGTTTTTCAGTATATTACCTTGAAAGCTAAGCGCTTCATCAGTGATTTTTTTTTTTTAGTTCTTTCAATAAACAAGTAACAGAAGAAAGACGAACCTGTAAGATTCCTAATAACATAGGTCTAGTAGATGCCAATTTTATGAAATGCTATGCATGTCACAGATCACTACCGACAAAAAGCCAGGAAAGCATTCCAATGAGTATCACGCTTCTGAATCATATCAGAAAAACCATAATTGAGGGTAAGGCGTTCTAACAACTGATACACAGCACAACACAAAGTGCTGTTTAACACATCCACCAGCAGAACACAGAAATCTACATTTGAATGTAATTCACCATCTTTAAAGAAAGTCCTCTGAAACTCTGGACTTGGGATACAGATAATTTTAAGAATAATACTTTGATGATCAAGTCTCTCAGTCCAAGTGGATTTCTTGCAATATTCCAGAACATCATGAAGTGCAAGTTAAGACAACGGTCAGCTAAAATATAATATTACTAGTACTATGAAAATTAGCAACTCTTCCCTCCACCAGGATTCAAAATGTTAACACAAAAGTGAACATAAGTAAGAGACTTACCGTTGCTTTAAATACTTTGTCCAAGTTAATATCTTTGTTGTTCCATATTCTTAAAACCTTTAAGAGAAGCATCATTTTTTAAGCACAGTAAGACAAGAATATATAGACTTTTCAGCATGCAAAACACTAGCAATTGAGTGTCGCTGAAACAGGGGAGGAAAATATACAGAAAGTATTCAGAGCAACCTTAGTGGACACTGACCCAGGGAAGTTTGCATGGGAAGAAGCTGAAGCAGGTATGACAGGAACACAAACCAAGCTCAGAAATCTTGAATTGGAAAGGGAGGATAGGAAAGAGTAAGGTTAAGGAAAAAGATACAGCAGAATTCTCAATGAAAGTAGATCAAAGTGATGGAAGCAGATTAAGATACAGATGACCTGATCTGGAAGAGAATGTTTCAAGGAGAACAATGAAAGGTCAGGAAAGATATTTCATGAGCAACAATTAAAAAAAGCCAAAGGTTCAGCACATGCTGAGCAAACACTACAAGTACACAAAAACGAAATGTTTAACTGTAAAACATAAGCAGAAAAACAAGGATGCAGGTATGAACTATTTTAACTACTTCAGTACCATAATCATGCAGTTCTAAATGTCAACCAGTCTGCAACAAAAGAAATAATTTATCCTTAGAGAATGTATGCATGAGGCATTCTTCATGGAGAATGCTTCTGTTTTCAAAAGGCTACTGCATAACTGGTGCTCAGCACAGATGATCTTCACGTTGCTAACAAAAGAATACACTGTGCAGCTGTAGAACTGCACATCCCTGTCCTCTCAAAGAACAGAGATAACCTAAACTGGGAGAGGGTGGTGAGAGCTCCATACATTTACATTTAACCAAAAGCGTAGCACCACTGATTTCTTCCCTATCGACACTCATTTAAAAGACTCACTATATCCTTTTTTCCCATTAAGAAAAGATAAAGGATCTCACCTTGTCATCATGAACAGCTATATATTCATGAGTTTCAAAGTTGCATACAACCGGACATGTGATAATCTGCCCATGTTTAACTGACCAACAACCTAGTGGCTTCTGATCTGAAACCTAGAAGAGTCAGAACAAAGGCACTGTAATTAAAATATAGCATGGTACACTTTTGGGATTTTTCTCATGACAGAATGCAAATGCAAGGTAGCCACATCCGATTTGAATGAGAATATTAAAATATGGAAACCGCTATACTCAGAACTCCCGCTTGAGCATTCCTGTTTCTCGCTTTAATACCAAAAATTTTAGAGTAACATGAAAGAACTCTACATTAATTAGAAATTATTTCTTTTGACACGAGAAATAACTTTGACCTGTAATAGTCAGAGAGGTTTATGCCACAAAGCACAGGTATAATGCATGGCTTTTCCAAAGTGAAGACATTACTTTTAATCACTAGTGTAAGTTACTTTTACTCACTAATACAATCATGCACGGAACCACACTTTTTCTCTTCCTATTTTGGTGTAAGTTATTGAGACCAAGAGCAATGAATTTTACTGTCTAAACTCCTGTTTATGTATGATTTGCATCTGGCTGCTCCGAGGGTACTCAACCCCCTCTCCTTGGCCTAGGGCTACCCTGGGTGTATTTACCAACATATTTATGTTCTCGTGTATGGCCTCAGGAGTGGGACTAAACAACCCAAAGGAGGCTGTATTGTGAATCCACTAAGATACAATCCCTAGCCCCATGAATGTGAAAGCCAGAAACCCCAAATATTTTCCTAAAGTTTCTTACCATGGTCTACTGAAATAGATGCATACATTAAAAGACACCAGAACATACTTTTAGCTCCAAGTGCTGCAAACTAAAATCTTTCATCCTCCAGCCAACAGTGAGGCAGCTGACACACAACTGACAGCCGGACAAAACGCACATCACCCTGGCTACTGTAAGGAAACGTCACGTACCCTGCAGCTTCGGGATGGCAGTATGTCTTGGAATGGGGAACGGAGAGAGAAAATCAGCAAGAGGAGAAATATACAAGCAACCTCCTAAGCCGACACCCGCTCCGCTGGCAGACGGGCCGGGGGACAGCGGAGGAGCGCAGGTGAGCAAGGCTGGACTGGGCAGGACTGGACTGGGCCGGGCAGGACTGGACTGGGCCCCCACTCCCCGAAGCCAGCACCGCTCCCCCCGCCGGCGGTCCCACCTCCAGCCGAGGGATGGCGGCCTGCGGCCGGGCGGGACAAGACGGGGCGGCGCCCGGTGACAGGTGGGCCCAGCCGTCCCCCGGCCGGGCCGGAGGGAGACCGGCCCTGCGGTGCCGCCGCCGAGGCCCTGCCCGGGGACTCTCCCACAGGCCGAGGCTGCCCGGCGGCAGCAGCGACGCCTCCTCCCGAGGAGGAGCGACCGGGGCTGGGCCGGGCCGTTACCTTAAAGAGCGTGGCCGTCCTGCCGCGGTCGGTGAGCAGGACGTGGTCGGGGTCGGGGCCCGGCTCCAGCGCCAGGAGGCCGCCGCCGAGGCCGACGCCGCCGCTGGGACCCAAACCGCACAGCGTGAAGCTCTCGCACAGCGCCGCCATCTTCGCGAGCGCCCCCGCCTCTCGCGAGACTTGGCACGGGCCCCGAGCCGGCGCGCCGCTCGCCGGGGCGGCACATCGCGCATGCGCCGCCGTCCACGGCCGGCGGAGGGGGAGTGGCGGAAAAGGCCGAGGCCGTTCGGGAGTTTCCGGGCGCGGCGCCCACGAGCGGGAAACTTGGCGTCGCGACTTGGTGCGGCACTATCGTGCGGTCGTGCTCCGCCGGGTCGGGACTGTGCCAGCCCTGCCTCTTCCCCCTGGGGGAGTAGGGAGGCTTTGCCAGCTGGCACTCGCAAAGGACGTAAAAATCCGATGCGTTCTGAACGTTTTAAACTCTATAAAATCCAAGAAGAGCCATTGATTTTTCGGAACCCTGTTACAAAGCGGGACTGTCAACGGCATTTAGGTTTTCCCCCGTTCAGGTGTTCCCAGTGCATTTCGTGCATGGTATTAATTGGATCGTTGCCTCAACCAGTGTTCTGAAGAGGTGTCATTTATGTGCAGGTTAGCACCGGGACAATTAGGTAAAAGGCTTCTCGTTTTGCATCTACACAATAAAACGTGGCTGGTTGTAAGACTAATTAAATGTATTTCTGCCCTATGAGATGCCTCATTTTTGTAAAGAATAAAGGGTGGAATTTTTTCCCCGTGCAAGAGCGCAACGCAACTCCAACAATTTTAGTAGCGGTAGGGTCAGGTCCAGGTTTTTAACCCATTTATGATGCATTTTCATACGTTAGTATTTTATTTGTGTGAAAATTTTAATGAAGCCCTAGCAACACCAGCCCAAACTGTAACAAAACATCGAGTCAAACCAAACCACCAAGAGATGAGGTCAGGCCAGGTCCGACCGTTGGACGTGTTACTGGGCTAGCTGTTTTTGCTGTTGGGAAGCACGTGTTGTCAGCACTGGAATTTCAGGGTCTTGCCAGTGGCGTATCTGCCTGCTGGAGAATCCAGCCGTCATTCCAGCTCCTGGAGGACAGTCACGACCACTTTGGCGGCAAGGCCTCAGCTGGGCTCCGGCTGTCCGCAGCGCACGGCCCCAGCACACTGACCCCAAGGGGCTCTTACCAAAGCCACCCAGAAGTCGTTACCGCAGACCCGAGGCCCGGCAGGGCTGTGTGGTTTCTGCCTTAAATATTTTCTAGGTCTATGTTTGTTCCTTGTGTCCTGTTCTACGCAGTTTTGAAGCATTTCTATACTGAATATGCGACTACGAGTTTTCTGATGCAGAAGAAGCTTTATTTCTATGGAGTAAGCCTCTACTTAAAACGCTTAAAGAATCATTGTACCTGTGAAATTTCTGTTGAGTAAAATTAAATGACTTGTAGACAAGTCTGAGAGGTTTTGAGTGGTCCCTTTTCCAGTATTATTTACTACAACGCTGGGCTGCCAACCCTGCACAGAGACTTACATTCCCTACTGAAACACTTCCTTCTTAAACAAGTGGTTGTTTACAAATGAATGGGCTAACACCAGACTGATGGGGCACCTGCCCTGATAAAATCTGTAAAAAGCTAAGGCACAACAAAACCTTGTAGATGTTGTAAGTGGTTTAAATTTTCCTTGCAAAGCCAATTCTTTGTGCGATTTAATTTTGAGGAAGTGACTTGTAGAGCTGGAGGTAGAAACGCTAATGGGTATGTTCCTTGCTAGAGGAGACCTAGTAAAAGAAAACAGCCACAATTGTAAAGAATAATTGTTGGTAGTTTATTTACAACAAAATGGAAGGGAAAATACAATATTAAAAATAATAAATAACTTGGAAAAATCAGAAACTAAGTGATATGAATGAGAAATATGACAATCAAATTCTCCTGCTGAGCCTTGCATTCTTTAACATGCACATTTCCATTTCAAAACTTGGTCCTTCTTTGATAGCCATCATCGCTCTAAATAAAAGAAATGAATTACTGGACACTCAGAGTCACGTGGAATTATCACAGAAATGAAATAAAACAATGAAACCTGTTTTAGTGACACCACAAAACTACAGGAGATTGTAATTCAATGACCATGCTGTTCATTTAAAGCAAAACATTGTTAGACTTACTTAGCCATTTTAACTTACACATATAAAACCAAGTCCAAACAATGGAAACAGAAAAGCTCCTATTGACAAGATCATGAATTTTCTCTTACTGCACTCACTAATTCATAAAAAAGCATATACATTTGGCTTATTTCAAATGATAGCACATTATTTTTAAGTTATAGTGCAGCAAGCTTCAAAGCAGTTTTAACAAAATATAGCGGCCTTGTTACAAACTAAAATTCAAGGAACAAATATTTTCATTTCAAAATCTCTACAGCAGCAATTAATGCAAATCGGCTACTAGATGTCACAAAATCACCTTCCAGAATAATCAAAAAAGCCAAAGAATAAGGTCAAATAGTTTCTTTCCATAGGATTTATCCAGTCATTTACAAAATTAACCATTACATTCATAAGAAATCCCATTAAGTATCTGTTTCAGGAATGTGCTGCTCCTCATAGTCTTTATGGATATGCCCCTTTTTTAATTTATTAGGAGACCTACCCTTCTAAAGACTGCAATGAATTGCCAGTTATTTTGTAATGATTGTTCTACATGAGATACATAAAAGTACAAGCAAAGCTGGGAGGAGGTTTTAATAGAAACCCAGACAAACTAATCACATTATTTGCCCTAAACTGTATTCTTGATGGAAAATTCCTTGTCAAGCCCTAGCAGAGCTGTATTCTGCAATACTTCAGTCACTGTGGCAGAGAATAGGAACACGGCTACTGTGCCTATTCACCTTTGCTGGGTGGCACCATACTCCGAAGATGCACTCACTATAGTCACGCCATTTATTTTTGCAAAAGAAGTGATGAACACCTGCAAAATGCTCTCTTTCTCCTGACAAACATGTTTGAAAATACAGCAGAAAGCCCTGTGAAAAAAATCCGTAATGAAAACAACCCCTTTGCCTCAAGATGTTATACTGAAGTATTCAGACCGTCCTTTTCATTTAGTTTTGTGTGGTTTTGAGTGTTTGCTGGGAATATTCTAGAAAAAGTTACCCTACCTTAAAACCAACCAACCAGGCAAAACAGAAGAAGATATTTGAAGATCACCTTGACCATATGGGTGGGGAAAGCAAAGCAGAACACAGCAGAGGGTACTTATGCAGGCAATGAAAAGCCTGGACTATTTCTTTTCCAAAGCAATGAAACATTACAGATCTTTTTATATGCCTTCATTAGGAAGCAACATGGAGGCGATGTGGCTGATCGTGATCCTTGTTGTGGCCAACAGTGAATTCAGGCTGTCGGGTCAACAAATCTGGGACTCCTCGAGAACAGCGCTGCTCGGTGGAAGGGCTACAGCAGCAGCACGTGCAGATGGAGACACAGCATTGAACAGCCTGTCATTTTTTTCCATGACATGATCGGTGTCTTTCTCCTACACCTCCGTCATGCAGCTATTAAGATGTGTCCTATTCAGGTATGTTAATAACTTTCATACATGCCTTATCCTCAAACCTACTTAATAATGATAATTAGCGTATCCACGTGGGATTGGAAATCAATCAGTTACATATGAGTAAAGGTATGACTGCTTTGGTCTATTAATCTGTGTCAAACCCAGATGCCAAAATGTATATAGAAACAGTAACATGTAAGCACAAGGACATTATGACTAGAGCTGAGCAAATTTTTCTTTGACAAAGAAAAAAATAATTGAAAAATAGACTTTCAGGTGGAGCAGACCTAAACCATTTCTATATAGGTCAAATTCAGGAAATGAAAAAACAACCAAACAATATGTTATGTTTTCAAAGGTTTCCCTTCTCTGCCAATGTTCCAATCTTGCTACTAAATAAATAATAGTAGTAAAAAGATTAGACCAGTTATATTCATGAATATATAATCTGCACACTTTCTAAGCTGAAATCATAAACTAATGTAGGAAAGTTTTGTTTGCATCATTACAGCGGCTCCTTTTTAAACAAAACAATCATCACCCATTAGTTTACTAATCACACAGAATTACTAGCTCTGAGAAGAAAAGCAAAGCAAAACATGGACAGCAAGTGGGAGAGTGCGTGAAGTCAGACCATAGCTAACCTACAGAGAGCTCCCAGATTTTGCTAGCTACAGGATTTTAACTATCAAACAAATACACACTTGTTTTCAGTGCAGGTTGGCAGTGGAATTACTTCTTCTGCTCCTAAAACTACCCTATAAATATCACACATTCAATGTAACTTCTACTGGATCTACAGCCATTGAGAAGTTCGTGCATTTAAGCCAGTCAAATCACAGCATTGTGCTGAGAAGATGGCACAAATGTCCCATCCAGGTAAAAGGCCATCCCTGAACTGATTGTTCATTATTCAATGATAGTTCAGCTCTGAAGGACTCTTTTTTTTTTTTTTTTTTTTTTTTTTAATCCATGTACCATGTCACCATTGGTACAAAGTATCACCCACTTCGATCATATGATTCAGGTAACAGCTATCATTCACGGGGAATTGAACAGCGGCTTATTTAAAGTCTACTACAGGTACCAACAGAGATAGATACTGACAGCATTCATGAAGTAGCATTTTGTATGAAAGAGAACAAAGTACCCCACATGGGGGTCGGGGTGAAAGTTTCTCACTGAGCTTGCATTTTGAAAAGGAAGGAAGAAAGAGACCACTTCTGCCATTTATTTTTCTCCTCCTTCCACAATCTACACTTCCCTAGTGGGAAGCATCCTTTTCTCCGTTTTAATTCCTGAGATTGAAGAGTGATTTCACACGCAGACCAGGAAGAGCACTTCTGTTTCCTTAACGTCACCCTACATGGGACTGAGCAGCCCCACGATTCATTTGCTTTTTAAAGTGACTGATTTTGTTCACCCCTTCCCTAGATGATGGTAAAGCCTGGAACCAGCTTTCTGTTAGCGGAGATTGTGCTGTTTAGGAAAGATGCGAGGCAGGAAAGAAAAAGGAGTCCTGTATTTTCTTTCCTTTACATTCAAGGTCTTAGAGCGTAACTACCACTCTTCTTCCAGTGAGGAAAAGACAGAATTCATTGGCTTTGCTTCTCAACTGGCTCAATTTAGCTGCTTTTTTTCAATCTTACACATGGAACACCATTGATGAACACCAAGACGGACTTAAGAGATCACAAAAGGACAGGGGAGAGCTATTAAAATACATTATCTACAAGAAATAGGTGGTTTCTTTTACAAATCCTGTGCAAGATAGAAATAATTCAGTGGCCTCAAAGTCAGTATAATTAATTACAATTGGGGCTTCAATACAGTGAAATTTTAAGTTTGAAAAGCTTTGTTTGCTAGCTAAGCCCCAAATCCTGAGTCATATTAAGCAAAATGTGAATCTGAGTGATTGCTGTTGGTGTTCAAGTACAATGAGTTACAGGTCAAAGGTTTATGAATACACAGGAGAAGCCTGAGAGTAGGAAGGATTTTAAAATTGGCTATAAAAGAAGAAAATGGGAGGGTTTTTTTTCTGTTAACCCTGCATTCTAGTTGGCACTAATTTGCCTCAGAAGTCCTTGGCTTTACTAAATACCTACTCCTAATTATAAATGCTAGGACCTAGATGAGGATTTGTAGGTAGAATACTGCTACAGAAAGATTTATTTTCTTTTATAGGGTTCCCCTCAGACTGTTTCATTGTATGTCAGTAAGATGCACCATATGGCTTGAAACACTACTTTAGGAATATATAAACTACTTTCTCTTGCATGCATTTCTCTGAAGGTTTTAAGGATCAAGTCTGAGGAAAGAAGTAACCTTTCCACACCAGTAAGATTATTTTAAGCAAAAAAACAACCAACACACCACCATGACCTTTGTAGAAATTGAGTTACGTCACTCTTGCTGTGGTAGACATGGCTTATCAGGAGGAAACATGCTGGGTTAATTTAAAGGGTTTTTTTCGCTGGATCTGGAAGAGTGAGAGTTTCTGGAGCAGACTTTTTCCGAGGCCGGTCTTTGGGAACTGTTAGGAATTCAGGAGCATCTGTGGAGAGAGGAGTTGATGGAGCACTAGATGGAGCACTGCGGGTTGAAGAAGGCATGGAAATGTTAGAGATAGATATTGCAGGCGGGAAAACCCCAATCTTCTTGTTGGTAGCTTCCTGAGTTGCTCGTTCAAACTCTCGGACTTCATCCATTGTCATGTCTTCACAACAAGAAGGAAAGAAAGATAAAGGCAAGTTACAATCATTTCAAATGATCATTTCGTTAACTCAGTTAAACTACTTCCATCCACATTCTAAATCAGGGAATGATTGCTTATCATGCATATCATTAAGTGATTCTCCACATGAATACCTTCCTATTGTAAGGCATTGATTGGAGTACAATAAGCAGCCAATGTAAAGGAAACGAAGTTAAGTACATTAATCACATACTAATGGTTCTTCTTCTACCTGGATCTGAACTGAATAAAGATTGCTACCTCTGTAATTGCTGGAAAAACCAAGCTATTTCACAGGCAATTAAAGAACACATTTAGATACACAGTCAGCAAGTACAATTTTTCAGAACTTCAAAAAAGATAAAACTGATAGGGTTTTGTTTTGGTTTTGGTTTTTTTTTTTTCATTTAGATTATGAGCATGAATGGGTAAAGGGTTGTCATTGGTTTGTTCGTCTACTGTAATTACCAAGGCATGAAAAATTCTCTCTCCTGCCATGCACAGCTTCTACTGACTTCTAGTTGCACCTGCATGCACATAACTGAGGCCGTTTTGCTTTTCTACTAATAAAGCCTAAAGAATTCCCTCTCACTTGATAAAGCCACAACCTGCTTTCCAACTTTTCCATCCAGAATCTGCACTTAAACATTTACGGCCAACTGACAAATCCACTGCTTAACTCCCTGCAAAATAGAGGCAAAATGACATGAGAGGTTAAAGCCACTTTGCAAGGGAAAATCGGGTCCACAGAAAGCAGTGGAAGTCTTCTCATGCAGGTGACAAATGTGTCACAGTGCTATAGAAACCCACAAGAGGGCAGAGCGATCCCAGCATAGATGTGCTCTGAGCTGAGCTAGGCAAAACTTTTTCGATAAAATCCCAAACGAATGACATCTGCTACAAACTGGTAATTTGAGCAAAAAAATCAGCAAGACAATTCTGAAACCTGCTGCTTCAAGTCTACATTGCCTGCAAGAAGTCCACTGAGCCAAATGAAATAAATTTTATGGTTTTCACTGAATGTCATGTTAAAAGTTTGTAAATGTGAAGTATTTCATTAAACCATTTTATAGATTCTTTGAGCTCTGAAAGCTCAAAAAATGAGAAATAAAAACACTAGCATTTTAATAAGTTTAAAATTCTTACACATTTGGGTCTCTGAGACATGGGACTGGCAATGGTGCTTACCATATGTATGATAAAATCCTGTACTTTCAGTCCATGGATACTTTTTAATATTACCCAGCTGCATGCATCTGTAGCATTGGCTGCAAACGTTATGTAGAAGAAGCTTTATGTTGTATTACAACATCATATTAAATAAACAAAAGCACGCATGTTGCCAGCTGCCTTTTTTCTTCCCTGCAGACAACATTCCAGGGACCTTTTCAGCCTGCATTGCCAGTTATTAGGAGTGAGGACTAAGCCGTTTTCAAATCTGCGATAAGCGGTGGAAATAAACAGATGGTCTCAGAGGAACTGTACTTACTTGTGCTGGAGACAGATTTGAACCTGTTTTGCTGTTTTACATTTTCACACCCTATAACAGTGTGTGTAGCGCTTCTGAACTCAAAGGGTTTAAAAGCACCCTGACATCAAAGGGAGCCCATGCATTCATTTCAGCTATTTTTGATTGAGGACTTCTGTACAACATGAAATAAAAGTTGTCTTGGATAAATGAAAGTGAAAGAGGACAGGAAGATTCCTCAGTTTACTAGCCACTGAAATGAAGACTGATTGAAGTCTTGCTAAGTGGTAGCCTCCAAGACTGTTCATTTTAAATTCAGACATGAAATACTTACTGTCCCTTCAGTTGACTTTTGCTTTTTAGCTTATACTCGCTTTAAATTCCCTTCTGTTCTGATATACACTCAAGTAAAACCAGTTCTTACCCTGAGCTAAGAAGGCTCACAGTCTATTTTCTTCCACTAATGTCAAATTCTGTTCTGACCTCAATGGCAATTTTTCCACATGGGAACTAAGGATGGCAGACTTCTTTCAAAGCCAAATCCCAAAGTGTAGAGCCAAAGTCAAGACTGATTCTCAAGTTACTGCTCAGCTAAGGAGTAACCTTGACGTCAGTGGAGCTGCAGCATTACAAACACAAGAACTACCTTCCTGGTTATTACTTGGACAACAACTTCTCAAGCTGGTGACAATTTTTACTGAATAAGAACAAAGGAAAGACTTCAAACCCTTCAGGCCTTGGCTCACACTCATTACATTAGTAAAACCATCACTGAGTTCTACAGTGCAGTTAGTAGAAATAAAGGAATAATAACAACACTTCAAAAGCAAATATCACTGCATCTTTTCTACTTGCAGATAGTAGTAATTTCTAATTTTAGTACCTCTATTTCAGGTACCCAAATTAGAAACTTTAATACTTTATGAAATTTCCAGAATCTGAATCAAAGAACCTAGAGAGAAATCTGCTCTTCTCCACAAACTGCTGTTATATACTTCCAAAGTATATACTCACCTTGTTGGTAGCTAATCAATGACAACATTAAAATTAGTTTGAAAAGAGTGAATAATTCATTAGCTTTTTTTTTTTTTTTCCTGGTGAAGCAAACAATTTTATCGGTCCCATAGAAATTTTCCACTCCCCATGTTCCTGACTTTTTGACTGAAGCACTCTGAAAGTTCTGCATTTTTAAACTATTCAAATCATAGAAAGTAAAACTCCAATTTAACTTCCTCTTTATGCATCCAACTGAAATTTAAGAATTGTGTTTTCCTGGAAGACAGGGAGCTGTATATGAGCCTAACCCCACCCTTCCTTACATCAGTGGCAGTTTTCAGTGCAAACAAAAGGCAGGATTGCACTTTATGGAGAAAGATTTTGTTCCTACTGAAGCAAAACTTCCCCCAAATTCCACTGACTGGTCAGCAAGATCAGTTGGTTGCTCTTCTCTGATCTGTGCAGGCCTATTAGCTGAGGATGGGCAATATGTTTTAAAAATCAACATACTCTTGCTTTGGCATGGCTCTCTATTTCATCCACAGTAGATGAATGTTGGTTGCAAACTTTAATGTTGGTTTTTTCATGCATATTTTTCTCGTATTCTCGAACATCATCCATAGTCATATCTGTAAAAAGTTCAAAATTGTTGGCATTTTCCATTGATTCAGTGCAAACTTATTTTTTTTTTAAGGAGAAGGTTCTAGGAACACATAGTCTTTTAGCAGAAGCCAAAAAAGGATTTAAAAAAAAGCATGGAGCAACTAGCTTTATGAAGACCGACTCATAAAGGTAGTTATGTCAGCCAAGGAAGGTGTAAGAAGGTTAAGTCAAAGGGAGTCAGAGAACAGGAAGGAGTGGAAATTGTTTAGGAGTATCCGTGTAACGTAAGGTAAGCAAAAAGTATTGAAGTGCAGGCCTTGGCAAAGGCCAAGATCTTCTAAAAAGATTTTAGAAGATCCCTTGGAATAAAGGACAGGTACAGAAATATTATAAATACTTACTTACCTTTCCAGGCACTTTCAAAAAGATTTTATGTTATATTTGCATAGTACATCTCATAACCAGCAAACATTCTTATTGTTAGAGCATACATCAGCTTAGATTCCAGAAACGAACACTTAATTATACTGGTAAAGTGAATTAATAGTGAACACGTTCAGTTTTGTAAGCCTCAAGCAATTTAATGAATCACAAGAATTAGAAATATTCTACAAATCAGGCTGATTCTACCAATAGGATCATTTATCATTGTCTAGGCATGCCTGATGTTGTCAAACTAGTGCATAATCTGTTAGGTGCTTGCTATGTAACTCTAAGCAATTATTACAGATTTTAAAAAGATTTGTTATAAACCACACTTCCAGTAAAAACTTAAAGAATCCAATTAAATGACTTGTGACCTTACTCTTCTGAGTATTCCCATGCTTTCAATAAATCTACTTGAGAGTAAGGTGTAACTGAACATGAAGGCAGTCAGATTTCTGGTCTGTTCTTTACAACGGTTTAATAACTTCAGAGCTTCATGAAAATAGCCATCAACTTTTTACTCATAGAACTTAAATAGCATTTTATTAGCACAGTATACTTGCAAACATGTACCCCTTTTGGTAACATACACTGTGTTTTTGTTCTTGAGGCTGTAATTTTTCTCAAGTTTATTACGTGCCACTTGGATTTGCAAATTCCTGTATCACACCACTGCTTGTTATGTGATGTGAGGCTCTTGCTGCATTTTACAAGACAGCTTTTAAGGAAAGATATAACTTTAGCTATTATATTAGTAGCACAATGTAATACTTCATCCATGAAAATGAAATGTAGTCTAAAATTTTGATCAAAAGGAAACATGGAATACTACTAACTCATACTCTTTTAGTCTTTTCCTTTTACTGTTATCTGGAATGAAAAACAAGCTCATAAGCCATGTCAATAACATGCTAAGGATGCACTTTGCCAAGCAGAGAACATGCTCTTAATTAGTAAGTAACACTGTGAAAATAAATTTTCTTAATAATAAAGCTAAATACAGTTTAGTAAATTTAACGACAAGACACATTCATAGTTACAGTATCAGTAACAGTAATCAGTCAGTAATATCCGCAACATAACATGTCATTTAATAATTGATTTTATTACACTGATTATTTGATTCTGTTTAGCTGACTAGCATCAGCTCCAAGTCCTTCTCAAACTTTTATTTTAAAAGATGGTAATAGACACATTGAAGGCACACAGACACTTCAAAACCTGTATTTTTTAAAAAACTCTGCCTACACACATAAACATGTCAAGAGCAGTACCACAAGACTTTTACAGACCATATGTATTAAATTGAACTGGATGAATACAAATTGGAACTCACTCATTTTGGGTAATAAAATACTCAGTTTCTAGTCAGCAAGTCTTACCAACTTCAGAACAATGCAGTGGTAAAGGGCTGCAGGCAACAGCACACAGTTACCTAAACTAACTTTCTGCACTTGCTTTTTTTAATAAATCTTGCTATATACTTAGCCTTTATTCATATCTATTTTAAGTCCAGATTTTTTAGGTTTTGTACTTAGCCTGACAATTATGTTCTAAAAGTACACTATATTATTTAGTAAAAAGAATCACCATGACAGTAAAAATCCACAAGATAATTGTGTATCACAGTATTTAATTTGTGGAAAGAGTATTTTTGCCAGGGGGCATTCAGACTTAAGATGGGAAAATCTGTGCTTAAATGATTTGGGGCTAAACCTATTCCGTAAGTTTAACTTAATGACTACTCACTTGTTATCATTATCAATAACTCTGCTAAACTGCAGATGAATCTCTGCTTCCCAGTAACATTTCTTTATGTCGCGCTTCAATAGATATTTTGGGTAGATGTGGGAAAATTTGTGGGCTCAATTTTTACATGAAGTCAGGCTTCTTTATTTGAAGTCAACAGTTTCCCTGACTTCTTTCGTGCAGGGAAAATGACGGATCACTGTATTTCAGGTAAAAAAACGGGGGGAAAAAAAAATCTCTTAAGAACTCTTTCTCACTGGATACAAAATTCTCTTACTAGTTTATGGCTATCCCAAAATAGAAGATATGTTTAGTAGATGTCAGTATTTTTATGATCATTACAGTGCAAGATTTTCATGTGGTATTAAATTTATAAGAACATTGTGATTTCAAAGGCAATTTTTTCTGTATTTTAAAAAAATCAGCACAACGAGTTTGTTGTTAGATTCTAGTGTAAAATTATGCAGGTTTATGAAGTCACTGAAGATGTGTGTGTTTGCACCAGCTGGGCTAGTTGACTATTTCCAAGCAATGCAGAATGTTTCTGAGTTTTGATGAAAGACAGGTGTCATTCTTATCCATGAAATGCCCAAACCGGTGTTTCCTGAAGCTTAAGGAGGGTCTAAATAAACATTCTAAAGATATACCCAAATTCCTATTATATGTTACAGGAATGTCCTAGAAACTGTTCTACAAGTATCTATGATTATGGATACATCTTACCAAAAATACATGTAAAAAGCACAAACCCTGTGAGCTTATTTTATAAAATGTAATTGGCTGTTTTGATATTCAGATTACTCTCTACTGTTGAAAGTGCCCATTCCTACAGCTGGTCCATGGATTCAGAACAGCTTTTTTTGCACGCAGCTGCTGTTGAATCAGACCCAGTAGACTTTATGTTTATATCCATTTTTCAGAAAGGACATTAGAGCTCCATCTTTCCTTTATTGCAACCCACATTAGCAGTTTAAAACTTTCCTAAAAAGCTGAAATTGTGTTGGATTAGAGGCCTTAGGAGTTTGCAGTATGGAAATGACTGCATGTTAATGCAGTCTTGATAAGAAGCTTTATTCAAACCTGCATGTGGTTCTCCATATAGATGACTCTTGGCAGGGGCATCTTCTATCTGCCTATGCATATATGCTGAGATGCATGGGATGTAAAGGATCCCTGTATGCTGCCTACTGGCTGCCTAAAATACAGCCTACTCTTGTTACAAAGAACCTGCTGTAAATGTGCTCCGTATGTTCCAGAGAAACTGAACATAGTTCCATCTCTTTCAGGAACTACTTATACTAGGGCCTGATGATCCATGAAAGCAAATGGAAATCTGTTGTTAATTTTCTTAAGCTTTGCATCAGCCCTTTCGTGGTTTTGGCTGGAATAAAGTTAATTTTCTTCTTAGTAGCTGATATAGTGCTGTGTTTTGGATTTAGGATGAGAATAATGTTGACAACACACTGATGTTTTAGTTGTTGCTAAACAGCGTTTATACTAAGTCAAGGACTTTTCAGCTTCTCATACTGCCCTGCCAGCAGAAGCTGGGAGTGCACGAGGACCTGGGAGGGGACACAGCCAGGACAGCTGACCCAAACGAGCCAAAGGGGTATTTCCATACCGTATTACATCGTGCCCAGTATATAAACTGGGGGAAGTTCACCGGGGGCACCATGGCTTGGGGATTGGCTGGGCATCGGTCAGCAGGTGGTGAGCAACTGTATTGTGCATCACTTGTTTTGTATATTCTATTATTAGTAGTATTAGTATATTACCTTCTCTTTCTGTCCTATTAAACTCTTTACCTCAACCCATAAGTTTTATGTTTGTTTTCCCTGGTTCTCTCCCCCATCCCACTGGGGGCGGGGGATGGGATTGAGTGAACAGCTGTGTGGTGCTTAATGGCCAGCTGGGGTTAAACCACAACAAGCCCTTTTATATGGGATAAATTTCGAGAATACTTACCGTACCACTCATCAACCCAGGCAAAAGCCTGCCGGTGACCAATCAATAGTATATCTCTGACCACCTGCGAAACAAGGGAAAGGTTAAATACCTCTGCAGCAACAAAACGTTCCAGAAAAGTAACACTGTTGTCTTTCAAAGTGATTTAAAGTGAAAAATGTTCTGACAGTTTTGTGTCTGAAAAAATATGCCCTAGAGAGTCAGAGATACTGGCTCTGAAGGTCTTGTAGTCCAATCTCCCATTTGAAGTGGATCTATTGCCAACACTGGATCACATCAGCATGGCTTTGAGTAGCATGGGAAGCCATTTGGGAATGTGTACAAAATCCATTAATCTTTGGGCAATTAGACGTTCCAGAACTCTTCTTTTTCCTTGTTAGTTTTTTAAACATGTGGAAGGTCAATACTCTGAAAAATATTACCATTTGGTTGTTATGCCATTAATTAATTAATTTTTTTGTAGTCTGATTGGAAAACTTTTCCACTACCTGTTTGTAAGAAATTCTGCACATCTTTGCTACATGTACGGTACTCATGTATACTCGTAAATACTTTAGCTCATATATTTATCACAGTATGGAAAACGTTATTGATAGTTTTTCTCAACCTTAGACCCGAGCAGCTCCAGGCTTTGTCAATTTTACACCCAGAGGTGAACTCTTTGGCTCTGCTTGAGGTCTGAAAGCAGATTCGGCTGAGCTCCCTAGCTTTTACACAGCCAAAGTTACATTCCTGTGCTGGGTAGTACTCAAGTTCTGCTTATGTGAAGGATAAGAAACAGCTCTGTTTCACTGACCTTGTGTACAAATTGCTCTACTCTGGTTTGAAGTCCCCAGACTTCAAATTTCACAGTCACGAGTTTGTAGGAACACATAATTGGCTGATGTGTCTCTCTCCAGCCTTCTTTTAATTGGCCTCTCCCAGTCTTCTGTGACTTGAAATATTTAGGATCCTGCAAAGCAAAGAAAACATACTGGGAAACGCAGGAGAGGAAGTCCTGTTCGTCAGTTTGCTAAAGTAAATGTTTTGTTAAGACATAAAATATGCAAACATGCTAATAAACATTTATGAAAAAGTAATATGAATTTGACTTAAATAGGCACTAGGATATACTAAAATCCAATCCTGCCTTTTATCCAACGCAGCCAGTGAATCGATGGCAGCATATTCTTGGAGATGCTTTGACAATCATATCATCTAGGACATTTTCTGCTACAGGAAAATATGTTATTGCAAGTCATTACAATACAATGCACTCCAAGTGTTATTTATGGCATCTGGAAAAAAAATGTTGCTTCTTCAGAGCTTGCTTTACCAATACTCTCTCAGTGTGACTTACTAGTAATTTCTACCCATGCCTGTCTTCCTGAAATCATGTCCACTTTCAGCTTTGACACAACAACACTGATGTGACCCTGACAAAGCCATTTTCAATTTTAAGTGAACTTGTATATTCAAGTGGCCAGCTAGGTATGAAACTCCTCCAATTTAGCCATTTCTGATTACAACCGAGTTATGAGCAAAACATTAATTTTGACTCTGTCTCTTCTACGAACTGGAAAATCAAATAAATTGGTGTTGAAATTACAACAGCAAGACCAAAAAACCCGTAAGGACATTAGTTCATCTTTAAAGTTTACTTTTATCTGTACAAGTTACAGTTTTATCTATCAAGGAGTTATTTTCTATATTGGTATAATTTCATTTCACTTTATGTCCAATCCTGCTAATTACATCTTGTAAATAGAAATAATTTACAGTTAAGCATTGCTTTTCAAAACTTGAAAACAATGTTGTTTCAGTAGATTCATAGTGGATCTTCTAAAATCTGTCTTTAAGAATAACCACCAGTGCTCACCTGTGTTGCCTTTCCCAAAGCTGAGATCTGGGAAGATCTTTTAAATCCATCCTTTGTTATAAAAGCAGTTAAACATGTATTTAACTATGTGCTTAAATTATGTACTAAATGGAAGACAATCAGGAGAAAAACTAAGAAAAAATTGATAAGACCAACTCTGATCTTCATTTTCTTTCATTCAGCATGAGCTTATATATCATTCAGCTTTCTTTTTTCTAATGTTTAGTTATCTCCTGACTTGGCTTCTGATTTTATCCATAAACTGAAGCTCTGTCATTAAAGCTTCTTTACAAAGCTCTAATGAGGTGATAGTCTTTCTTCCCTGTGAAAGTCATTGCTTTTATTGCTGACATATTCTTTTCTAAATAGAAACTTCAAGCTCTCAGTATAATAGGGTTTCAATGTTAAATCACCATAAAAAACAATTTGGCGTCATCATATATCAGAGCGACATACCACTGTGTATCACAACTCATAGTCACATGCTGTTGCCAATCTTCTCACTCAGTAAAGCTTGACCTCAGATTGATCTAGATATTTTCTGGTTGGAAGAGTTGTTTTATAACTGATCATTGCCTGAAGCAATCAATATAATAATAATACCACCACCACCACCAAAGACATAATATTCAGAAAGATATAAAATTCTACAACAACAACAACAACGGGAAGAATGAAGACATAATATTCAGAAAGATGTAAAATTCTAGTAGATGGTTCCATGAATAAGGAAATAATTACAGAAAATATTATTTCAAATATTCTACCAAAATATTCCAGTGTAAAATAAGTATCTCTAAAAAGGAAAATAGTTTGCTGTTTCTTACATACACATAAGGTGCTAGTGTGATGGAGCCATTGTCTTGATTAAGCATTTCAGATATGCACTTTAATAATACCGAGAGTATACTTTATATCTCTTTAGCGATAACCAGATCTATAATGGAATAACTTCAATGCAGTCCAAAGGGATTTAATGTAATGAATTTGAGTCAGTATCAAGTATTCAGAATTTATAAATAAAAATTAAATAATGAACTGCTACCCTGCATGACTGCTCAGTCATGCATAAAACTTGTGTCTTGTTCAAACTGCAAGAACCCTCTGGATGCTGTGAAAGCAGTGTTTTGCTTTGTTTTGTTTTTGTGAAGTTAACACAACAGGCAAGGGGATTCACAGTGGAAATAATTCTTAAATTGGTGGCCCACAATTAATCCACCGCCTGCAGTGCAATTCATCTGTGACCACTTTTAGCTGCAAATTCCTTTAACGGTGCCCAGAGATGGCATCTTTCTTGAAGGACATGATGTTTAGTCACAAATTGGCTGGACAGTTTCAAGCAAAGAGCCAGGCAATGATGGACAGTATGGTCAACTTATATACCTAAAAGCTTTTATGGAAATTCCTGCCTTTCTGGAAACATTAACATATTGATACTATAAAACTGTAGACCGATGAATGGAAGCCAGGAAACAGAAAGAATTCAGAGGAATAGATTTCCAGACTGCTGTATGAAAGATCAAGATGTTAAAGATTTTACTGAGTGCTTGCTCAAGTGAGCTAAAACTCAAAGACTGCCTGTAAACTGAGTAGTGGGATGTAAGATACACAGCAACATTAAGCAAAGTGAACTTGACAGTTTAATCTCTGGCCATTAATTCAAACATCATGAGTGTTTTACAGAGGTGAGTTGTTATCTTAAGTAAAACTAACATCACTGGGCTTTTTACCCGGATGCTAAAAAAGTAGGTGATTAAAAAGGTCTTGGACTATTTTAGAAAGACACAAATTCTGGCTCAGCGATTGCTTGTGCTCATAAGAGGAAGTATTTAGGGGAAGCATCTCTATGTTTATCTCTATATTTTGCATATATTTACACCTTTCGTAGGTCTGCTATTGGCCACAGCCACAGGGAGCACACCATGCCAGAAGGACCTTTGGTGTGACCAGGACTGATCCAAAGCCCACTGAAATCAATGAGAAATTTGACATGAAACCTACAGCCTAGAATTATTTTATGTGCCTAACTCATGGCTTCAAATTGCCAGATTAAGATTCACAGCCTGGAATCCTTTCTGCAATTAGGCATATAAGGTCCTTCTGAAAAAGAATAAAAAAAAAAAAAAAATTAAGCAGGGATGATAATTTTCTATTAAATGCAAGTAGAAATAATATTGGTACACAGCACTGCTGCTCCTCCTGGCATTCATGCTGTAGCTCACTGATTAGGTTAGTCAGAACAAATTAGACTCATGTGCCATGCTCACATCTCTCCAGGTCCCAGAAGGAAGCGCTGAGCACCTGCCTGTACTGATCATGGCTGTTCCTTACTCCTCCTGTGGAATGTATGGCAATTTGCAAAACATACCAGAGGCACCAGGCTAGAGTGAAGAAGCTTGCTCTAGGCAGGAATTGTGGCTCATGTGTTTGAAACACTTCTGTCAGACTAGAAACTGGGCAAGCTGATCTTTGGTCTGACCCCATTTTTAGGTTATTATTTACACCATTAATTTTGTGTGTGCCTTATTTTTGCTTTTAGCCACCCATGCCTTCCTTTCTAGAGAAGCCATAATCCAAAGAATACTGTGTCTATTCACTATTTTCCCCTTAATTTATCTACTGGCAAAATCCTCAATCTGTTTTAAATGTAATGGCATAGCTAAAATCTTTTTGTTTAAATAACCTTCTCGTCCTTTTATCAGACACAATTTATTAGGAAAGCCCATCTGGCAAATCCTTTTGCTACAGAAGAGCACAACCTACCCTGTATTTGCAATACATTATTGCCAGGTGCAGAGTGATTTAAAAATAGCACTTCTGCTAACATAGCATAAACATCATTACCCATGAGCTGGGCTTATTTGAGAATAAAATGTAAAATTACAATAAAATAAAATAAAATAAAATAAAATAAAATAAAATAAAATAAAATAAAATAAAATAAAAGCCACAGTGTGATGGATATGGTTTCTAACATAGCATTCTCCCAGTGCTACTCATTTACGCCATGTCTGGCAGGTCCTGGGTCACATGCTTATTGTTGGAGATTCCATTACTTAGCATTTATTTACTTAACCTTCCTCATGGATTGCAGACATCATGGGCATCAGATGTGGAATTATAACCCCCTTTCCAGGAGGCAAGCACCAATGTGTTGGCAATGTAGCACTGGGTTATTGCAATGCCTTTTCATATTTAATTCTGAAATGTTATTTTTTACTTAAATAATGAAATTAATTCATTGTTTACAGAAAACTTCCAAATCTGAATGGACATACTTTCCCTTAGCTTTGCTGTGGTATCAGGCATGATTTGAAGATGCCATACTATTCTGCAGCTGGCAACACCTCCTTTGTCTGTATGCTGGAAGCCTGCACGGAACATCTTGTTAGCCTTGTCACCAATCTGTCTCAAAAATTACTTGCTGCTTGTATGGCCATTTTAGCATGGAAAAAGATCCCCAAGCTGAATATGCTCTCCAGAGGTGAAAGTGCATTGTGCTTATGCCATGCATCCTATTCTCTTACTGGAAGGTACTCAGATGTCCCAGAAACAGATTCTTCCTTCCTTCCTTTTAATGCATGGATTCATTTTTTCAGACTCCTATTGCAATATATTCCACCACTGTGCTTTTGAAGTGCAGTCAATTTTTTTTCCCCTTTAAGCTGAAGACCATTTTGTTTGATCTTAAATTTCAGAACCAATCCTTCATGGTTTTAATATATGTGATCTGGCATTTCACCATCAGCTGTAGTTGCTAGGTTTTGGATTTCAGCTTATATAGCTAGGGCTCTGGAAAGATTTGTTGATGTAAAGATGCTACTATAGACATTTATGTGGAGTAATTTTTTAAAGACGTCTTTTTTTGTCCCTTTGAATTTCCATTAAAATGTATTTTCTGGAAAAGCCAGCTAAATACGTAAGAATTATAAATATTGGGACAGTTCTGAGGTGTTAAAATATGATAAACCAGCCAGCCTTTATGTAAGCTCACAAGCGAAGTTAGTAAGGAAAAGGAAATTTTCATCTGTTTTTGCTATGCCCTGTACTGAACTACTGTACTGACATGTTGCACACATTCACTGTGGGGGCTGAGCCAGCTGTATTATTTCAACTACCATAATTTTCTGGCTCTGTAACGTGATAGAGTTTTTGTTATTCAGAAAGCACCTGGACAGTAGTAAGCTGGACCTATTACAGTGCAGCTGTGTTAAAGTGAAAGAAGCCAGCAATTGAAGAAGAAAACTGCAGCAGCTGCATGAAATCTTTCTGTTTGGAGGTAACTTAAAAGTTTATTCCATTTGTCCAACTCTAAACTGCTTTGTTATAAACAGGAAATGAAATACTGTTAAATGTTGAGAACTTGAATATGTTCACAAAGAACATTTTGCTCAGTAGCTCACATCTACAGTAAATGTTTCATTTCAGTGAATGATTCACTTGAGGCCCTCACTCTTCAGCATAGCTCAGTTTTATTCTTTTCTACAATCCAGATAAATATATATGTCTATATTGGGAATACGTGATGGCTGGTGATACATATTCATTGACGGTAAAGTCACAAGGAAATTACTTTACAGAACATACAACTACTCTTACCTGTAGGCTTGTACATTCTTTATACAGAAGTAGAAAATTTGTATTCAATGTACCATGTACATTCAGTTTTGGTAACATATGTGAGTCCTTACAGAATAACAGGCAAACCTGTTAGCTTGGATCTAGATTCAAGCTTTCTCAATTTGGAACCTCACATTTAAACTTCTTACAGGTTTAAAGATTTTTAGGGCCATGCTTGTAAAAAAAAAAAAAAGCTTTATATAAGATGTGGCAGCACTGCTAAGTATTCTGGTGGCTACTTCACAATGAAGTTTGTAGATGGCCATTAAGTTAATTCTAAGTCATCTGCTTTGGAATACCCAGAATTGCTGCAGTTATACCTCCTCCAGTCTTCTACAAGGGCAAATCTTTTGACAGCAGAAAGCAGTATACCTCCATGGAAGACAGAATTGGACTCTGTGTATGTGTTTGTAATAGCTAACAACTGTCTTCTGATTCACTGTTTACTTGGTGATTTAAGTCCTTTTGTGCATACACTGACAGATAAGCCCTCTATTCTTAAGGGAATTCAAATCACTTGGATGATTCTGGTCAAGAGATCACTCAGTATTATTGGCAGAGGTTCCTTTAAAATGTTCCTCAATGTAACAACAGCTATCCATAAGCCTCCAGCTAACTGTATTTTTTACTTTTCAATTTTAGTTGATATTTAGAAGGACAGAAAAAGCAGATATACACAAAGTTGAATTCAATCACTTTCCCTTCAACTGTCATGACATTTTCATGGAACGCTTTTCCTCTCTCATCAGTACCAGCACAAGTCAAAATGAGCTATGCAATTCAAATCGAATATTATACATATGAAGATGTTTTATACATTTTGTCTTTTTATGTGTGAATCATTATTATGTAAGTTACAATGGAAGGAAGAATATAGATCTGTTTATAAGATTCATGTCAGGGCAACTGAAAAATAATTTTTTAGATCATAGGTGCTAGGAAGCAGAGAACGGTTGCTTCACTTGTTTGTCCCTTGGATATCTCCTGAACTCTCCTGTGGTAGCTGTAATATTATTACCTCTATTGATGATACTGGTGTAATACATACACAACCATATCTTCTGTTTATATAAATGAGAAAAACAACACTAAAGCTGCTGTGGTTCATTCTGCTATAATCAGTGAGTTATCTGATGCACTAACTCAAAGAAAGGTCGCAGTCATATTGTAGAAAGGGTCTTTTCATACTGAGGGCTCTGAAAAACTTATGATATTGACCCAAACAGTTTATGAAGGATAACTGAGCACTTGAAAGCTAAAAATAATGGAGAACACTAGCTTAATAGCAACTATGGAATTAGTGCTGTCTGATCATATCAGAAATCGTCCATCTACAAGCAGGCTCATAAGCACTAACAAAGAGCAAGCAGTTGAAGTAGTGTGTAAAAGGTTTACATTATTTAAGTTATCTCTCTAATATATAGTAATACAACTAAATAATGAAATTTGCTGTTAAAAACTGAAGTATATTTTTAATTGAAGAGGGATGCACTTTTATCCGCATATAAAAGAAATTTAAAGATCATTTCTAGAAGCTGCTAAGTATGCTGACCCTGATACAGAACCTGCTTAATTTTAAGCATGTGAAAGATCCATTGAAATGAAGAGATTACTAACATGGCTGAAGTTAAAAATCACTCTCATTGGACTTTCTGGATGGGAGTCAGAACACTTATCCCGTGGGATCTAATTCTTAAAACCTGAGGACTGTACTTCACTTTTAATCTTTAAACTTAGTATCAATTCAGATTAAATGATCTAAAAGCAGCCAAATTGTTGTTATTAGTGTAACTAAAATACCTATCTAAAGCTTACGGTAAATGGTTTTCGGTTATCTCTGAAACTGTTATATGGAAAACACAGACCGTTTCTCATTTACATAGTTACTTTTTTATGCTGTTCTGACTGAAAACAGACAGAAATTACAGGTACAAACATTTAAACTCTTTTTATAGTCCCTAAATTATGTAAGAGGCCTCATCAGAAATAGGAATTTGGCTTCATGTTCATATGGTAGCATAAAAACCCAATAGTTTGTAAACTTTGGAAGATAGTGAATTTGACTATTATTTATTCAATATCAATTACAGTATGTGCACAGTTAAATGCTAAGGTGTTCTATTTTGTATGAATTCTGAAACAGAATTTGGTAGCCAACATACAAATCATCCATCAGTACAGAAAAAACAACAGATGCTGGGCTATTTTCGTTGTTTAAACCCATATAAAATCCCATTTTGCTTGGAATCAGGTCTCTAGATTTGTCTTTGAAATAACAACACAAAGACCCTGAAATTATCTTCTCGCATAACATGAGGCAGGTTTTCTATATCATACAATTATTCATATGGAATTTATGCTTAATAGTTGGCTATTAAAAATGGGATGGAAAGCTGAAAAGCTAGATGTTACCTTCATGTTTTACGATTACTGGAAGTGCACACACTGAGATGAAAAATCTTACGTGATTTCTGTAAAACACAGTCAAATGCTGACCCGTTCAATAGCAGCAGTCATTCCTAAATGGAACCAGAAGACCATGGAATTCAGATAAGATGATGGGACCAATAAGCTGTTTCATGAGGTGTTATGTAATTTTTGGTGTGAAACAGATGGATTTCATTATCTAAAGAAACTAATAAAATTACCTTTCATTCTACTATATACCCAATTTTGTTTTATGATCCGTACATAAAATGTGAAATAGGATCTATAAATGGAAGATAACAAGTACCTGACTTTTTTAGTTTGAAAATCATGTCTCCTATGGTATAGAAATATATTCATTGGCAAGTCTTCATTTTCTATCCTAAAAATGATTATGTAGACTCATTTTGTATAGTCAAACAGCTGCCATACTCATTGCCAGCTATGAATATATACTTGGCTCCAGAGGCAAACCATATCTCCAAAATTAAATGCAAGCATAGATTTGATCGTTCCTATCTAGCTACTTGTTATGAACCATCATTTTTCAAGTCTGAGGTTAAAACATTGAGACCTCATCTTCATTTGCATGGTGGTTGCTGATTTCCAAACAGTGAATTGCATTGACCTAAAAGAAACATGCTCTTCAGAGATGTGCACTATCAAATATACATGGGAGCAATTTCCAAGGGAATTTTAAGAGACTGAATGTGTCTCCTGCCATTGATGTTTTTTGGCAGATTTACTGCAGTATGTAGAGTACTTCAGTCCCTCTTGGTCTTGTGTCATGGTCGCCCCTGAGCAACTATGCATCAACCCTATTCTTGCTGCAGCATATCTGTCCTTTGCCTGGGCTTAGGCACTTTGCATGACTTATTAACTGGAGTGGGATGCAATTAAGGACAACAGTAATGTTTAAAACTGCTCAGACCTGGAAACACTTAACTAAGCTTCATGATTCAAAGAAAAGTCCTTTTCTATTTTGAACGAATTCAGCTGAATATCAAAGGTCTGGTACAGGATATGTTCTGATAAGGGTATGAAAGCATTTCAAAAGGTTGGAGGAATCATCTGCAAAGGAAAGTGTCAGACAATCTAGACAGAGAAGTTGCTATATGCTTCCCCTCTAATCGAAAGCTTTTTAAATACTACTAACCAGCAAGATTTCATACCAAAATAAGATTGTTTTGATTCCTATCGAGGCTTTCCTGCGGCCTTTTACATTCCCTTCTTCACCATTTCACAATCAAGTTGTCTCTTACCTCTGATTCTTTGTAATAGCGCTCAGGAATTTCATCGCTGGCAATATCAATAAAGCAGACTTCTCGCTCCAAATCTTTAGCTTCTTTGTCAAAAATCTGCAAGAGTCAAAGAAATTCAACACTGTAACAGAACAATACCAAACAAAATCCACCTGGAATAATGGTTACAAGTGTTTTCAATGACTCGTGCAACATAACATATTTCAGGCTTGCGCCTAAACAGCTTCTGATGTGAGATCCTGAAGTTTTTGCAGGGACACAGTCACATTCTCTAGCCTACTGCAGACATCAAAGGGAAGAAAATGGGTGTTCTCAAAATCATATATGAGCAAGGTATTCCTAAGCAAGATTAACAACAATTTGAATGAATTATGCCACAGACTTTTTTGGGGAACAATCCACTATGTCAGATCAAAAGACAGTGGACTGTTAAATACAACACATCGTTTTCAGTACTAACTGCTCACACCACTGTTCTTCCTTGCACTTTTTGGAATGGAGACTTCAGTCACAAACAGTAAAGTCAATAACTAGGATTGGTTTTATTGTGTTCTCTAATCTTTGAACTAGATTCCATCACTGTGTAAAAAGCCTGACTTTCTGGACTTTGGGTGTTTCCAGCCTTTTCAGTCTAGGGACAATAATGAAATGCAGTTGTTTTGTGTGAACTAGTCAGGCTAAGTTGCTGTTATACCGAGAATCAAAATTTTGGTTGAACTGCCCTCAGTAGAAGCTGGAAACATCCACTATCCATCTGCACACACATACAGCTTATTTTCATTTTAATGCTTTAGGACCTGGTTTTGAATACCAAGTCTTTTGTTCTATGCAAGGCAAATGATGGGTATATTTTGAAAATGCAGGTCATTTGCATCTGCAGTGTAGTATACTTCTGTGTCCATAATTTAATTATTAAGGCATCTTAGTGACCCATGTGGCTTATGCTATGTCTGCAATAAATTTCTACTCGTGATGCTGGGACTTGGAAATAGTGACTAGTTAAAAGGCTATCATGAATTAGTGCCACAAAATTCAGGGAAGTTGTGCATACACTGTCAAGATCAATAACAAGCTAATGATGTGTTTTTTCCTTTGGGGCACAATGTTCTATAGCTAAGGTTTCCAGAAAGCATAAATTTTTTTTTTTTTTTTTAAAATAAATGTAGTGAATGCTCTGTTAATTTAATTTAATTTCATTTCATCCTAGAGGAACACTTAAAAATACAAAATGCCAGCAACTATTCAGTAACAAGAATGCTACTTTATTATTTCTGAAAGAAATGTGGCTGCCCATTTAAAGCATTCAAAGTGAGCAAGGGACTACAATGAACAAGTATACCAGCTGATAAGGAGAACATTGCTCAGGAAATCATAATTCAAATAAATGAAAAGCTGAAGTTTGACTCTACAGTTTTAACTTGTCTTGGTAGTTAACAGTACTGGAATAAAACAGGCAACACTGAATGCTTACTGAACTGGATATAAAATGTTAACATGTCTGCAACTGCAGAAGAACAGAACAAAGGGAAACTCCAGTCTGTTTTTATTTGTGTACTTATTCTCCTTCTCCAATCCTTGTTTTGAAAAAAATTATGTTGATTATTTGAACAGATTTGAGCTAAGAGGTCCTTTTCCTGTTGTGCTCTTTCTTCGAATTGGGGTACATTTTTTTAGACAACTGTTATGTTTTCTATATATAATATAGGTCACTTTTTATAAGCTTCCTTGCTTGCTTTTTTCCTAAACAAATTCAGATATACAGAGCAGGCCCTCGATGAAATCAGTTGAACTATTTCTGGAACAATATGCATTTCACCATAATCTCTGAGCTTTAAATAAAATAACGGAGATTTCTCTTAAATGGACATTATCAGGTCAGCTGAGGCTCTGAATCAGTATAAGGTTTAAATACAAGCCTAATAAATTTAAACACATGCATATCTCTGCACATTTGCAAGGACCTAAATTGGGACTGTTACCCAATATCTGATGTGAAGAAATGTGCCCTGCTCTGTCACAGGCTTGATCCACATATTGCACCTCTAAGTAATATAGTTTTAAATTCTTCTTCTCTCTTTAAAATGCTTTGATAGAAGTGGGGATGACAGATGCCTTTGCCAATCTGTCAAAACCAGGAGGAAATTTTCAACCATTTCAACTATGCCTTATTTGCTGCTTAGGCTATCTCTGACCATTTCCTCCATTCCAAAAGTTTGTTGAATGACATTCTCGCTTCCCTTTGCTGGCAGAAGTTGTTGTCTAATCATCTATGCTTCTCCCCTTCTTAGATTGTCCTCACAAGATTTGCAGATAGAGATTTAATCTTCTCATTCTATCAGCAGTAGAAAATAGGAAGTCATTAGAGAACAAGACTGATTTCTTTCTTAGCTTTAATTCTCTTATTGCCTCTCCTAGCCACATAATCTGGGATTGTCTTAAAACCTGTAGGGAGGATGGGTTTATTGCATTTGTGATCAAAAAGACTAGAGAAATTTAAAAGTTTTAAAGGAAGAGATTAAAGGCCACGAAAAGAAGCATAAGGCTCCCAATCTGTGCAACTGTATTTGCAAATGTGCAGAAAATGAATGGTGAGAACAATCTGTATCCTTAAGAAGATGATGTAGAAAGGCAGACTATTAAATATTATATTGGAAAGAAATAGACAGGCTTTACATTTGGAAGCCAAGTAATTAATTGAGATTGAAATACATGATCAAATAGAAAACAAAGACATTCAGGCTGAAGCATCCTTTTTTGCTGTGATTTTTTTTTTGGGGGTGGTGGTGGTGACAGCTTTTTTACAACAGACAAACATTCATACATTTCCACTTTCTAAGAGGAATGAAACCTTATCATTATTTAGACTAATTCACCCACAGAATGACAAAAAGTGGAAGAAAGGTTTTAATTGGGTCATCTTTATAATTGTCAATAGTTTCTTTTGGGAAAATTTTCCAAAAAAACCCTGGCAGATGATTCTAGTACCTCAGGAAAGAAAGACCATACAGGATACTGCAGAAATATAAGTGCAGCTATATTTAAAAATCTTTCCTTCATTTTCCTCATGACCTACAATGACATGTCCTAGCACATACTTTGCTAGTGACTTCTCTTTGCCTTGTAGCCAAAGCCAGAACAGAGTCAGGTTATGAGATGATGGTAAGCCAACAACAAATTTAATATCTTTTTTCTACAAGCTCCTTTCCCATTCTTCTTTTTCTTCTATCTTCAGGCTAAGTTGCTGGCTTCAACCTCATCAGAGGTATGTAATCCAAAATTTAACTTTTATGGAAAATCACCACAGCTAACTTAGTTTAGATGTAAATAGCATAAAGCCAGACTCTGCTGAATCCATTAAGTACATTCACACTGGCAAACTCCTCACTCATCTGTACTACTAAGACTCTGAGGGTCAAATCTGTGCTTGTTTGGCCTGGCTTTGTTTCATAATATATGATTCTCTCTTGTGATGTTTTTTTTCCTATCAAGAGCAAAGGTATTCAAGGGATTACCAGCTGGAAAGTTGTCCATCTCTGTCTTTACTACAAAATGTTTTTTTTTTTTACCAGGCTAGATACAAGGAGTTTGTGGTCAGAAGGCAGCTAATTTGCATTTTAAACACTAATACATACAGGACATAAAATTTCCTGTGGAAACAGTTAAATAACAGGTCAACTTAGAAATAAAGACAAGTTGTTAGAGATGAAAGTGATAAGGCAACCTATATAGAAAATTCAACACTATAAACAAACAAGTTTGGAAATGGGTGTGTTTTTTTCTGAAAGCTATTTTTTCCATCCCTTGTAAGGCTTTGGGTGAGACAAGATCACTATGTTTTCCTTACTTGATATGTTAGATTCAAGATAGTCAGCCGTTGCTGAGAAATGCAGCTAAGGCAGAGAAATGAAACAGATAAGAGCTAAAAGATTTTTTTTTCCCAAAAAAGCAAAGCACTCCTAAATTAATTACAGGCGGGTAATATGGTAGCAAACATGATTATATTCCATACACTAAGTAATCAGACACCTGTGCCTACCTACAGACTGAATCCAAAATGACTACGTTGTTCAATGCATAAATGTAATTTATTGAGATGAGAATTTCTCCTATAAATCAAATTTCCTCTTCCATTAAATTCTTCTTTGAGTTAACATCTATGCCTGAAAGCATTGTTCTTCCTTCTCTGCCTCCCCATTCCCTGCCCTGCCAACAAAGCCAACAGGCATCCCTACGAACTTAAATCTTAACTTTGCAGTAGCTGGATATCACAAGATGACATCTTAGTGGGATAGGCAGGCTATGACATGAATGGCATGACAAAAATATCTTTAAACATTAGAATTTGAAATGATATTAAATTTATCTCTGCCTTTCTCACTATTATATTGTTCACTCATTGTCATCGAGCTTCAAGAAAATGGAAGAAATACAGTATGCAGCTAGAAGAGCTCTCAAGCTTAAATGCATATATGCAACATATATGCTTCTTTTTTAATTCAAATATTGATATTTCACTGAAGTTTTTGGGTTTTCTCTGTATTTTCTGCCATCCCTGAAATGTAGTCTAGCTATACAACTTGCAGGTATTTAGCAATTTATATGATGACGAGCGCTTTCTGTGAGCAGAATACATATGTATCCAGCATTTGTAGGATGGTTTAAATCTAGATTTCAGAGTATGTGAAAGTTAGAGGTATAATTGCAGTAAGGACTTCAAGAATGATCCTTTTTTTTTTTTTTCCCCTGCTATTAAAAAAGGTAAACTCTGGCACAAAACCTTCTCTCCACCCTGAAATTCTAATCTCCTTAGATTGCCATCGTCAGAACTACTGGCTAGTATCCAATTTATTATTACAGCATCCTTTAGCAGGCTGTGTCATCTGGTCCACTTTAACTTTCATTTTTCTGAAGGAAAATTTGGTCTAAAATAAAAGAACACCTACTTAGAACTTGATGTATGGAGTTTTATTCAGTGTATAACTTTTCAGTAACTCATGTTCCAACCTCAGTTACCCCCAAGGTCCATTAATTTACTTCTGAGATTTACCTGGGCGAAGATTACAGGAATTGACCAATTTCAAACCTGTTCACTGGCTAAAATTATTTATGTGGACACACATAATTGGGAGCAATTCTTTTCTGGAAAAAGATTGAATCTCTCCCCGAGAGCAGTAAATTTGGCTCACTGAACGGCATGGGAATATCGCTGTCTGCTGCCGAGTGGAAGAGGCAGTTACATATTTATCAGCAGCGCTGCTCCCTGCTCCTTTTATCTCCATGTCACGACTCCTCTATTATTCCATCTCTTATAAAATATCTCATTTAGATTTGTACTTTCTGAACAGAGAAATGTATTTTTATGTAATTATGTCAAAGTAGCTATGCTTCCAAGACCATACTAGACTATCAATAATATTTACTGGGATTAGTTTTTTTTTTAAGTCACATCTATTTCAAGTGCTAGATTTACTAATTAACTTCAGCAGTTCATTTAGAAAAATCAAAAAGTAGAGGCACCACCACAATACTTGTTCACACTCTCTGTCAGTATGGGCCTTATCTTATGTTCTGTGATAGCCATATGTGCTTGGGACATACTGTTTGTAGTTATGTTCAACAAAAAGAGAGCTCTTCACACAGAAGGAATTTTAGGCTAAACTCTCCACTTGTTTGCCTGTATTTTTTGAGACTTATTAGAGGGGGAAAGCTTCAAAAAATCAAGATTTTTCATTGCAAATTATACAGGACACAAACAGATACTCAAGACCATCATGCAGAAAAAGTCCAGGTGCAAATAAAATCATCCCTAAAAGTGACCCTAGCTTTGATTTTGACATGTTTTGCAGTGATGCCTAGCAATCCTTAAAACAATTTACAGGATAATATCCTGTAGTGCAGTAAGGCTAAGCCAGGGCACAGCTGAATCCATTTCAGCTGAAATCAGTGTTTCATGGTTGTTTCCTTAAATAGCAAATTTAAATTTAATTTACATATGCTATATTGAAGTTTGTTACAACCTAGTTCTATGTTACTAAAATAGGAGACAAAAATAAGGGGAAAAAACCACCGTAAAACCAGTAAAACTAGAAATGGCTTTTCTTCTTAGCTGGCCATACCTAAAATTTATTTTACTTTAGTCAAATGTTTCACAACCAACACTTCAGAAATACACACTAAGGATAAAGCATGATGAAGCATCACTTGTAGGGCTGCAGAATTAGAACTCACCATCAAGAAAGGATTTTCTAACTTTAAATGATGGCACTGCAATTTACTTAGGTAGCATATCAAATAATATGTGCTATTAGCTGGCTGGTTTTAGTGTGCTCAAGCTATTAATGTGTCAAATGATACTGGTGTTAATTTATAACTATATGGAATACAGAACTACCTCTTGTTTTCATTTGGCAAATGGTCATTCTGAGACATGCATTTTCAACACTATATTATCTCTGAAAGGCAAGAAACACGTTGATAATGTATTTTTCTTTTGATTGACAAAGAATTAATGTTGTAGCTCTTATGACTTTATCAGCATTACTGAACCATACACTCACAAAAACTTGCCCAATGATACCCATACTTTGCAATCTTGAAATACAACTCTGCCTCGAAATCTTGACTCCACACCTTCATTACCCTTGACAATAATGTTATTCTTGCTAATATATATCATGGCCCTTTAACAAAAAGAAAGAATAAGTTATTTTAAGATCTTGCATGTTATTCTTTAATAATCAAGATCCAGCCATTGAGTTTTCCAGAGCAAAATGTTATGCTACAAAGAGCAAGGCACTGTTACATACAGTGAATTTCCATTATTGACAACTATTGGATCATTTTTACAAGCTGTACTTTTTTTACTGTCCCCAGGCACTATCAGACAGCAAAAATTCACTGCCCAAGTATAAGCAGAAATTAATTTTGTGACTAAAAAACAAAACAAAGCAAACCAACAAAACCCAGTCAAACATAATGATCCTTCTGCAACAAATAGGAAAATTTAAATGTCTCTGTAATTCAGTGATTTGCTTGAACAGTGCCTTCACTCTACCTTTCCTCTACCTTAAGCTAGAGACTGCTTTTTAGAAATTTTCACCAGGACTAACTAGACTGTGGCATGCAAGAATAGACACGGAGTTACAATGCATAAGATCACTGTGCATTGATTACAATATCTACTAGAGCCATGTGGTAGATCCTTTGTAATCAACAGAAAGCCTAAGCTGGTACATTTCCCATCAAAATAAAAAAAACCCAAAATGTGTGTCTGTACTATACACTGAAAGAGTAAGAACAGAGATGGGAGAAAAGTGAGAGCAATACACCATTTAGAATAAAATTAGCTTTATGTGACATAAATACTGACCAATCAATAGACTGTTAAAAGAAAATAATATCTGTCCAAATAAAAAAAGAGGTTAACAAAGTCTGCTTATGAAAACCACAGACTAATCATTTATTCACAAACAAGCGATAAGTTATACCACTCCTGCCTGTGATTTCCGACCATTTGATTAATTAGATAACCTTAAGAATTTTCTTGTATTTAACTTGTGGTTTTAATACTCAAAACATAGACTTTGTGTATCTATATTCAAATTCCCTAATTGCTAATTTTTCTTAGGGGAAAAAAAGTGTGCACTGAGTGATTAATATGCACTTTTATAGCTTGTCTGTGTTCACTGAAGCTCTCTGGTGTAGGCACCTGCACTTCCCTCTTCCCAGCAGTTCCCACTGCAACCTTGACTTACATAAGCAGCTAAAGATGCAATAGGGAAGCAGTATTTTCACATACTCTACAGATACCACCTACAGTGTCATTTACATTTTATAAAACTTTCTAATTTTTATTTTAAATTACAAAATGGAATTTCTAAAAGTAAAATAAAAATAAAATTTCTCTTTAAACTAACAAGTTTACTTCTTAAAAGACCCGTCAAAGGAAACACTGAATGGCCTGACTCAATGGTCTAGTTTCTAACACTACTAATGAAGCTACAAAGCTGCAAGGTAGCAGTGACAATATTTGATGTACTAACATGCTCATCCAACACTGATTCTGTTTTTCTAAGGAGAGAGTTGCCATGCGAACGTCTAGATGCAATACAACAAAATCAGCTGCACTTTAGCACTACAAATCACAACTAGATGGATTTATGGTACTGCAATACTATCATCTACGCAAAGTTTTATCTAAATAAAGGGTTTTATTGTCCATTGTACTTTCTGGCAACGTTTCTATTTTTTCTGCAAATCAAGTGCAAACTTAAACAAATCAGAACAACAGTGCTTTAAGCACATTTAAAATAGGTTAAAATGTTGACAAAATCTAAGACATAGAAAAATCAAGTTCCAAAGCAGGTATCATTATCATTCACTAGTTTCTTCTATCGTGACAACTGGGAGGAAAAAATGAGGACTTTTGCATCAAGATATATTGCAGTAATTAGGTAGAATTTTACCAGACAATGTAACATGTTAAATAAAATAATTCTAATAACATACTAGCCTGCTAAATGACAACAGGAACCCCAGAACATTTATATTGCTTTCTTCCGCTCATCAATAGAATTAGCTTTAGTACCCTCATATCTAATTATTGCTTTTCACAATCAATATCTACTTTATTAGATAGCATGGAAATGAAGAACAGATCAGGGTTCAAAGATTTCAAAAAACCTGTATGATCTCAAAAAATGTATTTAGAAATGGTTGAGTTAAAATCAGACATGTATTATTACCCTCATTACTGTAATATTAATATTCATTCAGTATATCTTGTATTACAACTGCAAAATTTACAGAAGTATTTTTTGGATTAATTATTTCTTCATCAGTCAAGTTTGACAGTCGCAATGAAGAAAAATACAGTGTACCTATGGAAATCTATAGAAAGAGATGCTATGTTTCCTGCTGTTTTCTGACTGAGCAAACATAGTGAAATTTAATCTAAACTTGTCTGATATGAAGGAGAAATACACATCACTTTTTCTTAAGTGGGGTTTAAGCCTACCTATTGAGTGAGAGGAACAAGATCAACTCTTAGTCCTAATTCCAAGTTGTTTGGTTTAACAGAAATCTCTCCACCAGCTCAATCACATCTCTCCGTATTTACTAACCTTCCAGCATTTCAGTGCTGTACCAGCCACATCTGTGTCACCAGATCAATGTCACTGGATCAACAGCAAAAACTGTATATCTTCCACTGGTTTATTGTGTTCACACTAGTCAACAGCATAGCTCTCAGAATTACAAAATCATGGAAATTAGGATTGGAGTGCAGCCCTCCAATTCAGCTTCTCTTTCTCCTCCTCAGTTCAAGTAAGGGTCAATTAAATCTGTTAATCTTGGTAAATACTTGCCTATTCTGTGACTCAGGTACCACAATATGAAGGTAATATAATATTACCCCACTGGCACTCTGGTAAAAATTACTTTTGAAGAGCTGGATTCAAGCAGAGTAGAGATTCTTTGATTTACATCATCTGAGTATCCTACCTATGTTACTTTCACCTTAAATTCACTGGTTGGGTACTATTCAGGGCTTGATTCATAGTATTTTAGCCACAAAGCTGACACACAGAAAAAACCTGAAAATTCACTGATTAAATAGCTTCAGTTTTTCCTCTGTTAGGCATCAGTACAGAACGTGTCTTCTCACTGCTGACATTATAATGTACCAGAAGAGTAGTCTGCACCTTCCCTAAACCAAAGCTGTGGGCTTGCTCTGAATTAAAAGTGCTGCCAAAAAGCAGAGGTGAACATTAAAGAGTGCATAAATTACATAATGTTCATATAGTTGGTATTGTAATACACTTCTTTGTTTTCCTCTCTCACTGATCTGGCTTAGACTAGCAGTGACTGAAAGTTATTGGTATCTGGTGGCTAATAGATGATCTCTGTCATGTTCCCATTGGGAAAGTGTCTGTATGCCAAAAGCACTATTCAAAATTATACCTTGTTCTTTTACATGTAATTATTCTGCCATAAGCAGCGCAACAGCTGTCAGCTTTATTAACACGCAGGCTCAAGGCAGTTAGGGAAATGTACCTCCCATCTGGAGAACAGAACACTTCAACCTTAACAAGGCTGCTAGAGGGACACCCCTGGAAACTGAAAGGCTTTGTGTCTCAGACCCCTTAAAAATCTGCTTTACTGCCTTCTTTCTCAAGAATGAGTTTAAACACTCCTCCATTAGGTCTCTGTATTACAGATCAAGTTTCCAGACATTTTAACCTGTATTTCACACCTTTAAGAAACTTCTTCCCATAAGTCTGCAGCAAATGACTGTTTAAAGTGCACCAAAATGAAACATATATGTATTGGGTTTGCATGGCAAGGTTTTGGCAGCAGGGGGGCTACAGGGGTGGCTGCTGTGAGAAGCTGCTAGAAGCTTCCCCCACGTCCGACAGAGCCAATACCAGCCGGCTCCGAGAGGGACCTGCCGCTGGCCAAGGCCGAGCCCAACAACAATGGTGGTAGCACCTCTGGAATAACAGGTTTAAGAAGCGGGGGGAAAAAATCCCTGCATAACAGCAACCGCAGCTGGAGAGAGAAATGAGAATACGTGAGAGCAATAACCCTGCAAACCCCCAGGTCAGTGCAGAATGAGGGGAGGAGATGCTCCAGGCATTGGAGCAGAGATTCCTCTGCAGCCTGTGGGGAAGACCATGGTGAGGCAGGCTGTCCCCCTGCAGCCCAGGGAGGTCCACAGTGGAGCAGATCTCCGCCTGCAGCCCATGGAGGACCCCACGCCGGAGCAGGGGGATGCCCGAAGGAGGCTGTGACCCTGTGGGAAGCCCATGTTGGAGCAGGCTCCTGGCAGGACCTGTGGACCTGTGGGGAGAGGAGCGCACGCTGGAGCAGGTTTGCTGGCAGGACTGGTGACCCTATGGGGGACTCATGCTGGAGCAGTCTGTGCCTGAAGGACTGCAGCCCATGGAAGGGACCCACGCTGGAGCAGTTTGTGAAGAACCACAGCCTGTGGGAAGGACTTACGTTGGAGAAGTTCATGGAGGACTGTCCCCATGGGAGGGACCCCATGCTGGAGCAGGGAAGAGTGAGGAGTCCTCCCCCTGAGGAGGATTGAGCAGCAGAGAGAACGTGTGACGAACTGACCCCAACCTCCATTCCCCATCCCCTGTGCTGCTGGGGGCAAGGAGGTAGAGAATTCAGGAATGAAGCTGTGCCCAGGAAGAAGGGAGGGGTGGGGAGAAGGTGTTTTAAGATTTGGTTTTATTTCTCATTACCCTACTCTGATTTGATTGGTAAAAAATGAAACTATTTCCCCAAGTCAAGTCTGTTTTGCCTGTGACAGTAATTGCTGAGTGATCTCTCCCTGTCCTTATCTTGACCCATGAACCTTTTGTTATATTTTCTCTCCCCTGTCCAGTGGAGGAGGAGAGCGATAGAGCAGCTTTGGTGGGCACCTGGCATCCAGCCAGGGTCAGCCCACCAGAGTCCTTTTTTGGTGGCCTGTATGGGGAAACCTATTTGTGTATTAATCCAAGGGTTGAATCTTTACATGCCTGGCTTTATTGAACGTTATTCTTTTCTTGCAAGTTGTATGACTCTGCTTTGCTTCCTGTTAGGGCAACAAAGTCCTACTGACCTCCTGCCTTCTATTCCTGAGCATCTCCTGATCAGCAGCTGCTTGGCTACTCACTCCCATCCTTCCTCTACAGAGGACTTTGCATAGCTAATTATTATCCTTTTCATCTCTAAGCTCTTAACTCTGAGAACTTTTTAACTTCTGGTGATTGCCAAAAGCATCACCTCAATAGTCCAGCCATTGTTCCCTTGAAGTTGTTTACCAGGATCTCTCATCTCTGACCATTGTTTAGTTTCCTGTTTGCACTTCCTAACAGCTCCTTTGAATTCAACCCCCTTTACTCATAAAGAATAACGTGAAACAGATGAAGTAGAATACAATTGCACCAAAAAAAAAAAAAAAAAAAAAGAGTAATCTTTTTAGTCTTCATAAATATTCATCAGGACTAAATTCACATATGTAAACTATGTTGTGTTTAGAGAAGTAACAAGTAGAATGTGAGATGCAGAAGGGAAGTTATGTACACGAATCTTTAATTTCATGGTGCTTTAGAGGTAACAACTCTGCAAGCTGACAAGCTGCTTAACGAACAGGACACCCACATGGGTGCAACGATACAAGCCTGATTAGACCTTGTTTCCAGACTGAAAGACCTACAACACCCAGACATAGACTGTGATTAACTAAAAGGATTAGATCAAATTTTGCAAAAGCCATCATACTTACACTGTCATTGCTTCCTTTGTTGTCCTCGTATTTTGTCTCTATATGAATGGAGAATTTAGGCAAAAATGAACACTGCAACAAAAGAAAGATGTTTGACATAAAAATCATGCCTTGCTTCATCAGCTGACATTCAGTACATCCTGTTTTTATCAGCTTTCTTATTTTTCTTCAGATTACTTCAAGGAAAAAAAGTAAATGTACACAGAACATAATAGCAAAGGTTTTTATGATTCTGAAGGGATGTTGAGATTCTAGCTAAAAGTTGAATATTATAATGAAGATATAAATAAATTACTGTAAGTACTCTGGAATAGCTAGATACAATAGTTTTCATGCTTGCTATTTGTAAGAGTACAAATGTCCTGAATGTCTTACTATAAATTCACTTCACTAAGATCTCGAGAGCAACCAGATATTCCTCATCATAGATTAGTCTATCCCCCATATAAAATAAGTCAAGGACACTTCACTAGCTGCAGGTGCTAACCAAATGGACAACAATGCTTTGATGCGTGAGGGTTTTTTCTAATTTTCAGTAAGAAATGAATTTTAGCATAATTTCCTATTAATGAAATTAAGATGGATTATGAGCTGCTGTGGAAATTCTTTTATACTAAACCCAAATCAATCTTTAGATAATAATGCAATAAAATTAAGAATGCACAAATATTTTTCTATTTAAGATAATATTTCTGTATTTTCCATGGGAATAAATTTATTTTTCTGCTGATTGCTTAATTTAGTTTGCTTATCAAGACTAGAATTTATAATACCAGACAACATAATTCCAGTTGAAAAAATATTTCAAATATCTTTCTTTAGCATTTTACAGTTCTTTCAAACCAGCTTTTCAGATAGGCAGATAGAGTAGCTAACAAACTCTGAAGGATACTAGATGAGCATCTTTACTACTAGTCATCAAGTCTTTTCTTGCATTAACTGCCAGTGAAACTGAAGTGCCATTTCCTTGTATGATGCATCACTAATACCCTATGGCAAAGTGTCTTTGTAAAGACTATGACTAATGTGCTGTACATACAGATTATACAATGAGGACATTATGATGCCTCAGTGTTCACGTTGCTGTTGGTCCAAGTTTGGACTTGATCAAATTCAGAGTTCTTCTAAGGGAGGGGCTGATGACTAAGAAAAGAGGTGATTTAGAGGGCCAACTGTAGTGCAACAAAATTGAAACGTGAAGCCAGCTCCTTTGAGACTGCAGAAAATATATTCCTGATTCCTTTGATATCACTCAACAAGTCATTGTTCAATCGTCTTCTGATCATAGGATATCTAGTATTCAACAAGCACATCTAGAATCAATCCCTGTTGAAAAAATGAGTGAGAAAGTTTTGCCAAAATAAGATTCTGGTGCCATAGAAGGCTTCTGGTCAAACTGTCTCGTCATTAACATAATGAAATACTCCCATGTTACATGTTGCTCCTGCAGATGCCCAGACCACACAGGCTTCTCTTCAGATCTTACAAATGTTTTACCTTTTATTAAAGATTTCTGTGGAGTAGCACATTTACGAGTTTCAGTCCAACCTAAACTGTGACTAGCTCTCAGCTATGCAACTTGTTCATTGAGTGAATATGTGGGAGGAAAAAAAAATTAAAAAAAAAAAAATTAGCAATATGCGGAGTGCAGGATGGAGCAAGTTCAATGACAGGTCTATTAGCTCCTATTACCTATATTTCGTGGGCAATTAAACATTTCCTATGTATACATCTCAGGAAGTGCCAGCTGAAAACATGTGATATTTATAAGCAGTCTGTCAGAACTGGGGATCTTGTAACACAGATTAACACCAAAAAAATCCAGATATTCTCTCAATTGAGGTTTCACTGTGTATCTCAGTATGTTCCCCCTATTCTGACAGACACCCAAAGACATCTGCACGCAAAAGCCTTGGCAAACAGTAGGCACTACAGGGAGAGAACTTGGGAAGGGAAAAAAAAAAGCCAAAGTTTGCCATAAGGTTCTAATTTTTACCTCAAAAATTAACCAAAAGTTGGAATGAACATCCTTGAACTACCTTTATGTTATCTGGAAGAAGAAATTAATAAAAGGGCTTGATTAAAAGAATTCCTCAATCAAATATTCCTGGAGTAAGGAAAGTTGTAAATGTGATGTTACAAAAAAATAGGGAATGACCCAGGAGACACAGGGATAGCACCATGTCCTAAAACAACGTTTGATGTCACTCAGAGGATTCATATTCAAATGGTATAAACCAACATTCTAGTTGTTTTTCGTGTTTGCAGGAGAACATGGAGGGTTGAAAAGTAAATGACCACTGGAGGTGGATTATGAAAAGCAGATTTAAAAAAAAAGTGTATAACCTAATGACAGACATCTACTGCACAGTTTTTCGAGCATTTGGAAAATAACTACATAGGTGCTAGGGTGCTAAAAACATGGGTTATTGATATCAGAAATTTAGTGCATAGCAGCCTTGTGTTTTACAAAAATGTCTATCTACAGGGGTTACGGTCCAGGTGTACAGAGCTCTTGCTGACAACAACCTAGACCTCTGCATATAGGCATCCTGTGGGAGAGCATCCTTGAGGAAATGAGAGGAGACTTTCATTTAATATTTTATCAGTAGTTACTAGTACTGCTTACTGAATTGCAGTAACTGGTACTGCACTACTGAGGACTCAATGCTTAGGTCTGAGCAACAGCTTTTAGAAACATTTTCACTGAAAATAATAGAGATGTATGCCGTACCACCTACGATATACTAATTGTTTAGAACAGTTGTTAGGAAGACACAGTTTACGAGCATCGTGTCTGCATATTTCAGGGTTGCTGCTCTAGGCCATGATTTACTTACATGTGAGTGTGTGTTAAGTATCTGCCCTTTGGATCTGAAGACCAAAATTTAATTTGCTTTGCTACACAATTACACAAAATCAACACTCCTTAAATAACATCTGGTAATTGATAAAAACAGAAAACAGAATGACATCAATGATCTATCACTAGCGGAAGAGTCATCAAGGCTATAATGCTTGAGCAGACCAAGTATCTAGGTCCAAGCTTTGTGAGTTTGCAAACTTTTAAGTTATGCAGTCTGAGTCTAGTGGTTTGTCAGAAACCTCAGTGGCTATGGAAACTGCTCTGACTGTGCTGACTTTAACAGCTCTGGGCAGTTCTCTCAGCTCTTTTAAGTAGTAGCAAGGTCCACCACAAGACTTGGTGCTGCTCTCATGGTCCCATTGTCAGGTTTGAAAACTCCATTGACAGGAGGAACTTCAGGATAGCATCTTCCACATTTACAGCTAACACCCTTACCAAAGCAGTTCCTCATCCCTGGTTCCGATTAAAGTATCTTTACTTATGATCTAACTATAGAAATTCAGGAGTTGTTGGATGGAGTACATTTTTCAATACTCAAAACCATTTTTCTTTATCAAAATAGTTGCCTTTAGGTCACAGTTTCAGGTACAGTGGAGGACAAAAATGCAAAATACAAAAAAATTTTGTGCTGTTGATTTGAAGCATGGCTACAGTTTCAGAGGAAATTTTGAATAAAGCCAAATGCCAGATTCCCTTTTTACCTTGCTATTAAAAAATACCCACCATTTTCAATCACTGTCTAGAGTTTACCAGCAATGAGTCAGATCATGATACTTTGAAAATGCAGCCGTTTCATATACTGAACTTAAGGCTACAGTAGGCTGCCTGTAGCACTTCAGCAAGCCACTGCTTGAATCTAGTTGTTTCCTGTGACCCAGAATCTAAACTCTAATTAAAAAAAAAAAAAAGATCTTTTAATCTTGTATTGCAAAAAAGAAACATTATGAAAAGACTAAGGATCTTCAAAGTATTATAAAAGAAGAATTGTAAGTGCCATTTACCTCGAGCCACCTCATTACAGAGCAGAAAGTCTTATTTTGCACAAAGCTATCAAAAGTCAACCTCCCTGTGTATTTAGTATAAAGGCAAGGACTATAACAATCTAATTGGAGATTATAAATAGTGACATGAATTTACCCCAAATGAAAACTAAAATTCACCAAAAAGTACTCCATTGCAAATACATCTCTCGGAAACTCAACTGACAGATAACCACTGTTTTAGCAGCTATGGGGGGTCTCACTGGCTTCCAGAAACACTTAGCAGGGTCCAAATTTCTGAACATTTCACAGAATGTGTCTCATGATTCATCAGCTGCACTCTGACTAATTGGCAGAGGGCTCTGGCAGAACCAGAAAACTGTTTATGCATCATTCAAAAGACTATTATTCATCATGCAAGAAGTTGTTGGGTTTTTCTCCCCTCCTTAAGTGGCTGCTTATTTACTTAGCTGGGGATTAAAAGTGTTATGCAACAGTCAGAATCAAACTTGGGAGTGAATGGAAGGTAATAAACCGTTTAGTAATTTTTTTAATTTTTTTTTCCTCCAAAGCACCACTCCCGTTCTGCTCTGCCTCCCCCGGGGGTGTGTGTTCTTCCAGCACAAACCTGGCAGCCGATCCATACACTGAGCACACGCAGGAATGTACAGGACAGTTTTCAGTTTTCCATCTCACTATCTCTACAGTTCGCAAGGTTCCTCTTTGAAAAAAAATAGTGGCCAATTGAATCTTTAACTTGAAATTACACTTAAATTCTACATAATAGGACAAAATCTTCAGAGTCCTACTGTCTTCAATTATAAGGTTTCTTTGTGTAAAGCTCTCAAAGGAGGCATCTTTTCTATTGTCACCTCCAGATTTTTTAGATGTGTTATAAACTCCTTAAAAATCTGTTATAATCCAGTACACTGTGACACTTAAAAACAAATAAGGAGAATATTCTGGATTTTTTTGTTTGTATGTTTTCTTAAAACTTTCTATGCTTGGCACTCCTTTTGGAAGAAACAGGAGAGGTGTAAGGCTCAAGACAGTAACCAGTGAAATAGCTAGAGCCTGTAATAGTAATCACCACACATAAGCATGGGTATTTCCAGATTAAAATAAAGTGAAATGAAAGCAGCATACGGAAAACACAGACCGCAGTTGCATTTTCAATTCACTACAGATAACCTCTTGAAAAACGAAGGGCCTATTTTTAGCATGATGATTGATTAGTGTTGCCATAGCAATAAGCAACACTTACAAGAACAGAGTAGAACCTAAGTATGCCAAAACACTTGCCAAAGTCTTAAAGAGACAGTCAAACACATATGGTGTTTTACAATCATTTTATGGGGAGGACTGTAAAAATAACCTTCCCACAGTAATTACGCCTGAGGTGGCTGCAGGAATTACTATAGTTGCCAGTAAATAGGGTGGAGAGAGGGTAACTGAGAAAGGTTTTTTTACCCTCTGTAACCCGCTTTGTATGACTGAGTGCTATTTCATCAATACCGTTTTAGCTAGTTTCATTTTCCATTTGGTTTCTTTCTGCAGAACGTTTGAAGAACTGCTAGAGACCTCATCATTGCACTTCACTTCTGCTCCTTGTGAACATTAATCCACAATCCTTGGGAGTTATTTTTGTACAGTAAAAATTAATCCCACTTTTTTAAGCAGCAGAGGCATATCCCCCTAAACCTTAACATTAAAGCCTGGAGAGGCAGACATTGCATGTAAATGTTCTCTCTGATCTCCCACCACTTTTCAGACTGATGATTTTTTTTTTTTAATATGGTCACTTATCCATTATTTTGGCAACACAGGTGGAACTGGATCCTTTACAGAGCAATCTCCATGGAGCCTAGAGGTAAAGAACACAGTAACTGCAATGAGATGAGACTGGCCAAGCAAAATTAGATTTTAATGGGGTAACTTCTAGATACCACATCCTTGTAACTCAAAATTTTTGGGCACTGTTTTGGTAGTCGGTGGGTAACAACAGCATTTCTTTATTGAAGATCAAAAACCCAGAAAAGACAAATGGAGTCCCTACTTCTCCTTAATAGGCAAAGGAGAAGTGGGCACTATGGGGTAGTGGAAGGTGCCCAGACTTACTGAGGCAGGAGGGAATGCCCAGCACAGCAAGGGGCAAGGAGGGAAGACAGGCAGACACATACGCACCAGCCCTGGAACAATAGGGGGCATTTATAAATAAGAAGGATGGATGGAATGGGAGGAGGGATGTAACATGGGAGATTGCCAATGCCTCTGGACAATGGTGAGGACAGACCAGAGAGAGGGAGGGAGAAAAATCAAAATCACACATGGGTATGGATAAGAAGATGTTGTCTCTACAGTTTATATGCAACAAGATATGTGAAGATAATATAGTGATGTCTCTACAGCATGTTTTAAATTAGAGTATTTCCTTCCGCTATTTACAGAAAGAAAAGAGTTTCTTTAATTGAATATTCAAAATTCTTTGGCAAATGGCCACCATGTTACTGACTACTTTCAGAATACTCTGGAAAGCACTGCATGGGAGCACACAGAGCTACTATGTGATACAGGTTACTTACTACACAAGCTAGCATCAATCAGGATGACAAAGCTGGAAGACAATAGATGGCAAGGGCTGAGCAGGGTGACGTCAGAATTTGGAAGATGTGACTCAATGAGAGGGAGGAGAATTTGGAAAGCAAGATAAGCACAGGAAGGTGGCAAAGAGCAGAAAAATTGCCTTTGAGCAGAAAGAGTAAGAACAATGCAAAAAAAAAAAAAAGGCTTGAAAATATGCAAGGGAGTTAAATTCTCATAAACAAGCTCAGAAAAAACCCTACAGTTTGTATTACATACAATAACTTGAAGATGAAACATTTGACTAACAAGTTGCCTCCAACCACTATGAAACTCAGCACTTATCTCTGTTTCTGCCTTCCCTTAGGATCTCCTTCTCTGATACATGGGAACAGTAACCCGTTTATTGAGGAAGATCACAAGTGAGAAGCAGTGTGCGCAAGTGAAAATGACAGTCCCATGAATCAGAGAGGGGTTTGCGTTGTTTTATAATAAGCTAGTGGTAGAAAAAAGGAATTCTCCCAAGCAGTTTGATTTACTCTGTTTCAATGAGATTAAGCTATTAAATGACAATACAAGTTTGCAGCTTTCTAAAAATATATTATTTGTTTCTTATAAATACTACAGAGGTCCTTCCTTTTGCTAGAATCTCTAAAGGAACCAAATATGTGTTTTACTAGAGTAATGTCACCAGTTAGCCTATCTTCTAAGTTAGGGGGTGAGAGAGGAAGAATTTTGGTAGTAACCTTGTATTAGGCCCTAATCCTGCAACACAGATTCTGTTGCATTTTTGATGCAGACTCTTCATATACTCAAGCTGGAGAAAGGTTTGTGCACCTTGTGATAGGTTACATCCAAATTTCAAGCACTAGTAATCAGATAAAGAGAACACAGGAAAAAAACTCTACAGATTCCTTGCAATGTTTACCTGAAACAACTTTTTTCCTTCTCAAGTCATCTCCTTATAAAAATAACAATTACAAAAACATTCCTTCCACATAATTTACTTTATGGATAAACTGGCAGCTGACTAAGTGAAGGACAAAACATGCCTGTTCTCAGAAGTAATCAGAAACCAGCAGGTCAATAATGGAACATTCAGCAACTATCACTCTGGGGCCTTGACACATACCAGATGAAATAATTTTATTTGCCTCAGTCATTTGCTGTAGAAGAATTAGTGTCATTGTGATCCATCATCAAAGGAATCATTGTCTCCTGCTTTCTGTTCCATAACTGTTTTTCATAAATATTTTGAATTTATATCCTACTCCTAAGTTAATTTAAGACATTGGCATGTTGAAATAATTCTCTTCCTCCTTGCAGAGAGTAAAACATGCCATTTTTAGTGTTTATTTTGCTTTATATACTTATAATTGTGAAACTAACAATTGGCCATAAATTATGCATTAAAAAAATGTATCCAGCTGTTTTTAAATTTCTGCCCCAGAACTGACGTATTGTTAACAACACTGAAGCTGTTCAGATCAGACAGCAAAACTATTTGAAATTACCTCTGGTAAACAACTGAACTGCACCTTCAATCTCAGAAGAGTTTGCTTAAATTCTGTTTGTATTTTTCCTAACCTATTTGTACTCCAACTTGATAGCTAAACTTCATTAGGCTCACTGTCAGTGTACTTTGATCATATTAATTTTTTGTACCATGGTTTAATCACCATACATTTCTGATTTGATTATTTGTTTGCTTGAGGCTCCTCTCTTCTTGTCCAGAATCTCAACTGTCACTTGAACAGGTCAAATGGATATTTGCTCTGTGCTGCTTATTGTCTAACAATATCCCAATGCAGGTGAAGAAATTTAGTTCTGTGCAATCCTTTTTTGTTTGGTTTGCAGTAAAGACAGGTTTGCTTTCTAGTTAATTATTTCCAACCTAGCTGGACAACCTCAGAAAGAAAATAAGAAAGCCTCCTGAAAGTTCATTCTTGTCCACATATCTAAGAATAGCGTAAATATTTTACACTAAAGATACACATTTGCAAATACTGTTACAAGCTGGCACATAAGGGTTTGTGGAGAGCTGCAAGGCATCTTTCCTCCATCCTCCAAGCGAATGAGGCTTCAGCCTGTCACTAGCAAAGGAATTCTTTCTAAAAGCCAGCAGCTAGCAACACCCATTCCCCAATAGCATGTGTAGCTTGACAGGAGGCACTCACCAGTACCCAAGTCCTGTAATCAGTCATAGAGTGGAAACCCTAGGAGTTACTTCTATAGGGCTCCCTTTCAGCTGTCTCCCAAATACAGTATCCCAAATTTATGAGCTTAACATCAACCTAATCACAATATTAAATGAATTTATGAATAAAAATTAAACATTTATTTTAGCACAATATCTTGTCAGGTTTCTAATTACAAGATCAAAACCAAAGCAACTCCTGTTCTAAGTTTAAGAGACTTTCTCACATACAGTTCTTAAGTAATGCCCTAGCCACTAAAACAAGGGTTTGAACTTTATAGAGTATCTTTTTCTCTACATAGTACCCCCAAACCTGGATGACTTCCTTTGGCTTCAGCTTCGAAAGTATTTTTTCTACTTCTTCCTCCCTCTCAATGTCAGCAGGAAGCTTGCAAAGATTAGCTCAAGCTTTGATACGGCATTTCTTGGGACATTACCCATGTCTCATCTTCCTGATAGGAAGTCTTTTGTATTGTAGTTTTAATGAGGCCCTCCTCCACAAACAGCATAGTGTAGATTTTAAAATGCTCTCCTGACATTACAATATTTCACATATTATACACTACAAAGGCATCACTTCTGCAATAGTTCTGTTAAGCTCATTATCTTAAGTGTGTCGTTTGCTTTACATATTATTAATACAGTTGTCAAGACTTGGTAGTAGACCTGCTGTTTGCTGTCAAATTTAGGGGTTTGCTGTGTAACAAATACCATTCCTTAAAGCAGATGCCATCATAACTGGACCCAGATTATAGAGTCCTAACATCATGACACTCTAATTTCCATTCCTGTTTTCATGCATCCAATCACTCTTGGCTTTTTATACCACCATTGCAGAGAACAATATTCTAGAAATTATTTTCAATGCCTGCCAAGCTTTTTTTCTTAGAAGATGTCCTAATTTCAGGTCCTTAAGAAGGACATATTTATGAAATCCATAATACTGCACAGGAAAACCAGACTGATGGAATTATTCTGCATTGAATCTCTGAATGCTAGTGTATATGCTTGAATGTAAATTCTCAACAGCCTTCATATTTTACAACTGAAAACCCTTAAGACTATCAGCAAGATTCAGTCTGTTGTTCACGTCCTCTTCCAAATCACTAACATACACTGAAATAGCACTACTGAGCCTTTAACATCCTTGCTCTTTATTTAGAGTGGAACTTACGAGGTTAAGTAAGGCGTGAACAAACTACATAGCAGTATGTACTTGACTTCATAAGATTACGCTTTATTTATCCAATGATTGGCCTACCTTTAGAAACAGTTTTCCTTGAAATGAGGCCGAATTTAATTCTTGGGACGTCCCAGAGATGCTTTGGAGGAAATTTACCATTTTTAAGAACAGGGTTTCCAAGCTATCTTGCATATTTTGGGCAATGTCTGTGGGTTTATTCTTTCTTTTAGAATTCTCTAATGAATATACAAGATCAAAATTTAGAGAAATATTCCAGACAGGGATAGGAATTATTCTCAGAGGTATATTTAACATTTTTATTCTAGATTCAACAGTTTGAAGCAAAGGCACTTTCTCTATTTCCCTTGAATATAATATCATAGTCTATGAGCTCTACTAAAATATATTTTAGATTTTTGTCTGAAGTACAGTCTCTTTAATCTCATCCCAAAATTTCTAGTTCTGTTTCCTTGCACCATGGTGAGTAACTAGTCCCCAAATCCCATAGGCAGTTATACCGTCACTAAGTGACTGCTTTGCCTACCTTCTATGTTTGTAGACCAATTTATTTTTTCTTTACAAGCCTCTTCAACCCTGCAATCTTTTTGCTGATGGTCTTGAACAACTCTGTAGCTGTATACCTTCTACAGACCTTCACCAAAATGTGTTCCAGGTGTTGTCTCATCAGATTAGATAAAGATCACCTCCTGATTCAAATTCTACGAGTACAGCGTTGCTGTTTGGTTTTAGATAATATATTGCATTTCAAATTCAGACATGTATTTCTGTCTGCTACCACCCCTTTAATCATTCCTACTTGTCTCTTTCGGTTAAAGAAAAAAAAATTGCAATAAAAAATCCAAACTGATTTTCAGTTAAAGAAAAAATATACAACAGAGTGTAAGTAACAGACATTGATGCAACATAGCATGTCATCTTCCCAGCCTAAGATTAAACCTGTTATCGAAGGGTAAACCCTTAATTAATGTAAACTGTGATAGGCCCTACTGAAGCTATCTTCCTACAAAAATAGCTAAGAATCTGTGCCCTCATTACTACTGTCCATTATGGGACATTTGGGTTTCCTCTGACAATCAAATGAATTTTAAACATGAAACAAAGCAGAATATGTAATAAGTATCTTCAGTACATACTGAAAAGCACAGTTTGGTACTTTGGATTTTTAAACTTAGTTATCACAGTTTCAACTCTAAGTCTCCAGCTTTCAGAGCTGAGCCCTTAAAACCCTTTATTTTTTCTCTTTCACATTTACCACATTAAAATATTTTCCCCCTCTGTACGCTTTACTGGTTTTAAAAAAACCTGCACAAACATTTTGAGCACTGCAGAGTTAAGAAAAACAAGTGGATTATGCTTTATCTGCAGTCAGAAGTTCAAACTAAATCAAGGCAGGAATTTCTCAAAGGCCCCTTCACCTGGAACATCCTCACCATCTCCTCCTCATCTTCCAAAGGCTGCTGAAAACTTACTGTATATTATTGAGGCCAGCACATTTAAAACAATTTTTCTCATGATTTATATGCTATATTTTGCCTTAGGTCTGCTAGAGGGAATAGTTGATTTTTCTGGGCACTGTGCCCAGATTATGTTTAATTTCGTCTACAAATTGTACAGTTTCCCAGATACTATACCAGAGATGAGCATTTTATAAGTTAATAAAACAATAAATAAAATAAAATATGTTCTCATGTCTCCACGTAATAACTGGAACCTTAAAAGCCTTGCCCTGTTTTATAGAAGCTTCTCTTTGTTATAGTCAGTGACTAAAAATAGATGAAATTATTTTGAAGTGATAAAAAAATAAGGTAAATAATTTATAGGATCCCCACAGAAATACTTGAAATTTAACCTTAAATTTCTTAAACAAATAGCTAAAATAAAGTTCCGCTATTGAATGCATTATGTATTAGTTATATTAAGAAGGAATCAGTTTGGATTCCACTACCATATTTCACATAATTATTCTATCTTTAGAATAAAAAGAGGAAGAAAAACTTACTGTGTATTCTGATTTCCAATTGTCCATTTGTAAAAAAAAGAATGATGAGAGAAAAGAAAAAAAAAGAAATGTGAAATAAAACAATGATGCAAGATCCTTACAGTAAACATACATTAATAATCAAAAAATTTGCTGATTTATATTTGACTGAAGTCTATGGGACAATAAAGGGTACACATCAGCACAGAGTCTAAGCACCTGATGTTTTCTTTGCAAGGAAGAAATTACATAGATACAACACTCCAGTTTTTACCTATACGTAGTCTATAATCTCTATTTCCTGATATCAGTCAACATAAGATGGAAAAATATATGCAGTTCAGCAAGAGTTGTTAAAGAAGCTTGGTATCTGTGGCTCAATATTTATCTCGGAGCTTCTGAAGATAAGCTAACCTATCCAAAAAGTACACATCAATAATAATTTCTGCTTTATTCCTTACCTGTGATTGTATAAGGATAATAATTCCAAGCCTTCTCTGTAACATAAAATATTTTGGGAACAACTGCTCTAGCCCAGCTAGGCAGTTTGCTGAAAATAAAAAGAAAATATAAAATTAGAGTATGTTCTGACTCATAAGTATTGTAGAAAAGAAGATACTTCCAAATGTGCTCATAATTTGACATGTGTTTCACAGGATACAGCAATACCTATACTTCACATCTCAGCTCATGACTGTGCATTCTGTCTCAGCTTTCTCCACATGCATATATGAAACCAAGTCTGTTTGTTCCCCTCTCAAAGCGAGCAATATGGTGCCAGTGCAATAACCTCTGATCAGATTTAAATTGAGGTTGCAGATTTCAAGAATTTATGGCCTCAAACCTTTGGTCTTGGATGAACTCGGCAGGTTAGACCATACAAGGTGTAACTGTTGCACAGTATCCTTAACCACAGGGAGGCACTCTCTAACAAGAGGTCATGAGGAAATATGTGATTTCAGTCCACTTCGATCCTGATTCCATTATTTCTTCTTAGAGACTGTTTCTTCTTCCTCTGTGTTCTCTGCTGGCACACGAACCCTTACATTCAAGTCACCTAGTGCGCAGTTTTTCCCACACTACCAACACCAACTCTTGAGTAGGAAGCTTTTATATTAAAATTAACAAATCACTCAAAACACTTCTGTGAGGCTGGTGGGTGGTATTAGTCCCATTTTGCTGATGGGAAAAGTAAATCACAAAAGTGAAGAGAATTAATGGAACCGATGTCATAGCTCAGACCTCAACCTGCCAAGAGAACTTACCAATGTGGTGGTACAACAGCAGTAGAATAAGAGATGAAAGATGTGGATACAGCACATGGAAAGATCATTAAAGGGTAATTAAATAATACTATGAAGGAGAAGGAGCATTTTCTTTACCATGGATTTTGTGTCTCTCATTTCCAGAGCTCTGGTCACCCAGGGTACCAAAGAAGTGATGAACAAACATACATTTTTAAAAAGAAGGCAAGGTCATGAAAATTCATCTTTCAAACCTTTCTTAATGACATCAATTGTAATCACTGAAGCTGCCAGTAACAAAGATGCAATACTAGTCACTCAAAGGAAGGCAGACCTTTGGAGACCACAAATAGCACTCTACTTCAGAGATTCAGTTAAAATTGTGTTAGTCTGGCAATACGTTGAGCAGATCACCCAGCCTAAGACTGAATCTTCACTGAACTAAAGTAGATGCTTTCAAACATCAGTTTCCCAAGTGTAAATGTTTGAAACAGTTATGTTTAGATAACTGTGTGCAGAAAGTAAATTACCTTTCCATATTAGCAAATTTCTGAGGAAAATACAGTTTGGATCACTAAGGCTTATTTAACCATGATCTAGCTACACATAAACTTTGTATTTGTCCAGAGGCAAAATGCAGATGTTAGTACATTACCTAAAGATTCAAAGTCAAGTGCGTTGACTTTTGCTCTTTGATGACATTGCTCAAACCCAGATTCTTTTCTTTACATAAACCTTTTTGTGTACAGTCTTTTAAGCCACATTTTACATACTGCATAAGACTTCACTGTATCAGATCTTTTGTCAGCCTCTGTCAGTGTCTTTTTATGACTATCTCTCTGCTCCCTCCCTTACCCCTGCTAAACTTCACTCTGATGCCTATTAAACAATAAATACCAGAAGATGAGATTTCAGCTTCTGAAAACAATGCTCCAGCAGGAGAGAAGAGGCAGTGAACAATTCTGAATGTAACTAAAGCTTACACTGACACTAGAAAATTTTACTAGTAATATCTTTGTTAACATAAAACTGCTCATTTTGCACTTTTTGTTGTTGTTGTTATTGTTGTTTTTAGGGTATTTGCCTGTCTACCTATCTTCGTTGGTACAGCACTTCTCCAAAGCAAATAATTTTATGAGCAAAACACACTTTATACTCAGAGTTGCCAGCAAGTCACAGTCTTAGACACACATTAATTATTCCAAGGGTCCACTCAGAGAAAGAAAGTACAGCATTTCTATTTTGGCAGCACAGGTGTCTGTGGATCACTTTTTTTTTTTAATTTCTTCCTTCCCCAGATGAAGTTCAGTCTTTCAGCACACAGGGAGGAAGTGTTTCTTAAACGCAGTCCAGCTGAAACCATTGCTAAGCAAGAAGACCCTCTGCAAGAATTAAAGTATTATCAGGCAAGAAAAGATAAATGAAAATAATGCACAAATCTTTCCAAGAAACCATCACTGAAATATATAAACTCAAATTTCTTCAGGAGAGATCAGTACAGAGCAAAATAAAGTGAAGCAAAGCTAGCAAGTTTATTAGGGCGGTGGACCCTGGAAGAAGAAAAGATGGGGGAAAGAACTGTACTGGTGTAAGGAGTCCTGTTCATCAAGGAAGGCAGGCAGAGGAGAAGTTTTCAGATCATCTTGTATGGCAGCATGTCTCCTTGAACGAAGACTCCCAGAGAGATCCTGGCCTCTCAGCAACATCCATAGTCGCCTGAAAACCTGTTGATCCTTTCCACAAAGCTTTAATAGTACTGAAATATCTGGTAGTATTGTGACACCAAAACCAGATTCAAATAGCAAATCTGATGACGATTATCAAGGAGTATTCATAATTATCATTAAACTCAACGACCCTGACTTCAAACATCCACCGGTTTTACGTAAACTTCCGAAGTTGTAGACACACAGATCTTCTTGGTCAATGTTCGTACCTGTCTTTGGGTAAGAGATCCTTTGTTCCATTGCCTGCACTACCAGAAAAAACATGCTTCCTAAGTATGTCTTGTATGTGCTTTCTAGGACACAGCCCTTGTGATTATTCTGAATTACCCTAAAGTGGTAATTCTGAATATGCTCTTCAGTGCTTAAAGCCTTATCTCTTTTTAACATGAAGGAAAGAAATATCCAGAAACATTAAAAACCCCACAACTTCTGGGAGCTCTACACATTTATTGATTTTTCCCAGGTCCTGTATCTAGCCTGCAAGAGAACAGAGTTACAATCATAATAATATTAAAAGTTGGCAACATATATATTAGTGGACTCGTGTGTGTGTGGGCACGTGCAACATTACTGGTGATTCAATTTAGCCTGATTTAAGGCTAGATATGTCAGGTTTGCAGCGGAGTAACTTGCAATGTAGAAGTAATAGCTATAGTGTTTCTATTCCCACTACGAAATGCTGCAGAGCATAAGTTTAATAAAACGAAGCAGGCCCAGGGGAACAGAAGAGCTTCAGAAAAGCAGTAATACTCAATTAGATCAGCAGTAGTAAAAATGGGAACAGATTGAGCAATATATTTCATAGGACACAAACATATATATATAAAACCATCTCTGATCTGTGAGTTTTGAGGTTTTTTTGGGGGTGGGGTGTCTGTTGTTTCTGGTTTTTAGTTTTTGGCTTCCCTCCCCCAATTTTGGAAAACAAAATGACAAACAGTTTAGGGTAAAAGAAAAAAGTTCTGATTTTCAATACAACCTTAACTTAAAGTTATAATTCTTTCTCTTGGAAAAGATATTCTACAAGAAATGACAACTAATCTCTCTATTTCAAGCCACTGATCTATCCCACCCTCCATCTTCCTGCAGCTACAAGGAAGCAACATGTATTCATGGGAACATATTCTACTTGAAACAGAAAGGCTATTGCCTAGAAGGGGTATTCCTTCAAAATTTTATTGCAGCCCATTCTGAGAGAAACAGTTTTATTGCACTTGCCTGTTGAGATAGACACGTTTTTCTGTTAGCTGACCATTGCCATGGTTTGGATCTTCATAGGGTTCATTCTGCACCACTTCCACACCTTCACCTCTGTCACTTTGCTCATGGCTATGCTTGCTTATCATGTACAGCTGTCCAATTCTGTACTGCAAAGCAAAATCAAGAACAATGTATTAGCTTTATGTAATACACATGTATGCAAAAGCCAATGTCATACAATGATACAGCAGTACGTGCAAATAAAAAGGTAGTTCAAGGGCAAGAACAGTATTTTGCAGTTTCATTTAGATCTATGAGTCAGGGTCCTCCTGCTATCTTATTAAGTCCAGGGTGTCAATTGTAGAAAAAAATAACAAAACCCATGTGTATACGTTTGTAAAGAATCAGGTCAGTCCTTTACTTTTTTTACTATATTTGTAAATATGTAAGTTAATAATAGATGAACAATTAATCTACTGCTTCCATGTGCTGGCATGCAAGGGGATTATAACCAGCAGGTGAACTCTAAAAGTTCTGTGGGAGACAGGATTCCCCTGTCATGCCAACATGTGCCAAATAACAAAGCCCTGCAAAAAGATTCAGGATAGCTACTGCTGATTTGCAGAAATAGGGGTACCAGCTCTTAAGAAAAAAAGCTATGTAGACTCTTTAAGTCCTTCAGAAAAGAAGTTGGAGATGAGTGATTTGGCAATATTATTAAAATTAATTTAAGCACTTAATTTATCCTTTTTCTATAGGCTCTTGAGTTACTTAGGAAGTCAAAACCCAGGAGGGTTGACCCAACACTGCTATCACAGAAAAATAAATTGTTGTACTGGCAATTGATTTTTTTTCCTCTGTATGTCTGCATCTACACTAGGGCTTTTGCCTCCAGAGAAATATAACAAAAAGTATATCCGTGAACCTTCATTAGCAAAGATTTTAGAGTAAAATTGTACTTTTCCATGCATTTTCTGGTCTGAGATTTTATTCTCATTTAAGTCCTTTCCACATTCTTAAACGTACTATGGTTCTTACAACAAACTGTCTTTGGACCTATCCAGTTTTCTCCATTTGGATCCCTCTCTCCCCGGGAGTATATTTAGGCATATACATGCTAATCACTTCAATCACATCAATCACTTCAAATACAAAGAACAACCTGTTAATTTAGAGAATGGCTGAGCTACTACTACACAAGCTGCCAAGTACTAGCTCAGCATATGCAAACAAAAGCATAGTGACAGTCTGACCTCAGAAAACTCTACGAGATTCTTGTGGTTATTACATATTATAAACAGCAATCCTATCACATACTTTTAAAAGCCCCAAAAGCCCAAATCAAAAGAGCAATTAGCTGGGGGGAAAAAACCCCAAACCATCACAAACCTTATTAACAGCTACCAACAAGAGAGTCTTACTAAACAAAATGATAAGGAATAGGATCATGGAGGGCTCCCTACAGAAGTTCTTATATTCCACATAACCCCTTTTCATTGCCCTGCAGCAGGCAGGCCACAAGGTGAGAAATTTAGAACTTGCATCTTGCAGGATCATTTGCTTAGAGGACAGGGATTTCCCTTCTCCTAGCACTGAATGGACACCTCCTCCTTCCTTGCCAGCCACACACAACAGCGAAATGAAATTATTTGCATCAAAAAAGCGCCTTTCAGCTGATAATTTGAAAGTACTAAAAATGCCTCAAGTTTATAAAAAGGTTCTTTAGGGGCAAAAGGGTGCTCCAGGGGAAGGATGATGTACCTTGGATCTATTTTCTTTTCCTCTACCTAATTAGGTAATTTCAGTGGATTTTTTTTCCCCCATTACTTTTCTTCAAACATCTCCTCACAGTGAAGAACATAACCCACTCTTAAAACTTTTTGGAACTAGTAAAAAAGAGGACTAGGGGGAAAAAAAACCCCAAAGCCAAAACCAAACAGTTATTTAGTTATCATAAAACCAGCAAATATCTTGTGAGTCAGGTCAATTAATTGTGTGACCCTTGTAACATTTGAAAAATATTAAATCTCTACATAAGTGCCAGCTATGCAAATTAGAACTGCCTGGAAATTTCAGCATTACGCACATATTTCTTCCTCTCCTTTCTACTCATAACTAAGAGAGGATTGATGGCTTTTTTTTTTTTAATTAGAAAGATCATTTTTTCCTCTTTATATCCTATATAACTTCAGAGAACCTGCTCTCCCACTACCTAGAAATATTCCTAAGACATTCACTAAAATGATGAGTAGAATAATGCTATTTAAACAATCTGATGCTGGCACTATCTCCAGACTATGTATTCAGCTTTCTCATCTCTGGTACCTCTTTCACACAAAATGTCCCTGTTTAAGAGATAAGTCCTAAAATTATTTTTCTTGCTAATCATCTACCTTAGTCTCTACTGAATCCTGTTTTTCTCTGTCTCACCATGTTTGAACATTTTGTCCTAATCTTCAAGGCTCTGAAGGGCTGCAGTGCTCACACATACCTTTTAACTAGTTCAATGAACAATTGTCTTCTCTTTTTCACTAACAATAAATGAAAGCAGTGGTACACAAGCAAGGTAAAGTTTGTGGACAGAGGTAGTATATTTTATTTGATCAGCTAGTACAGTTGGAAAAAGGAGAACTTTCAGGCACATGAAGCTGTTCTTCAGGTCTGAAATCAAAGCAACATACTTCAAAGCTGAATGCAAGTTGCAAAAAAATGCTTTGCTTTTAATTAGATATGTATCAATTAGACCACCTGAGAGTAAAGATGCTTACTGCCTGTGGAGTGATAAGGATGTTAGAAAGGAGGAAAGGTGATAAGGTGCTTATCTTCTAATGGAAAGAAAGAGATCAGTAATTTATAGCCTGTGGAACATGAAAAGGTTAGGCGAGCAGAGACAATTTGCCATAAAGCCAATATTTCTATTGAGATCTCTATTGAGATTTTTGTTATCCCATAAAGTTATGGCTTTTAGTTGCCATTGACATCTCTGAAAAGTGTTTCATAATTGCACATATCACTGCATGCTTTGATTTCCTACTTTCATGTACTCCATTGCAATTTTGCTCTCAGTTTTAATGGTCAAATACAGACATCTCAGTTTCTGCTGGAAATATTGGCTCAGAAACATCAAAATGAATGTATGTTCACACTGACAACTAACAATGGGGTTGTACTAAAGCATTCATTTGCTCCAGCTTCATGAATCAGAGATATCCACCTATATCAACACCACATGTTTTTTTAACAGAGACTTGCTCTTTCATGGACCCGTACTACCATAAAACGCTAACAAAATATCACATCACAAAGACTGTAAATCAATCTGAGTACACGGTTAAGAGTGGCTAAGATGCATACCCGTTGCACTCTTCAGATGATGATCGGTGTTGTCAAGTAGAAATTGCTTTACAGATGTTGCACAGTTAGTGCTTCAAGAAAGGTTCTACGTCTCCAATGAGACTCAAAATCACCCACACTCCAATTATACCTAAGATCTCACAGAAGGTATCCAAGGCAGCTCAGTGTGGTGCTTCTCACTTGGGAGATGCTGAAGAAAACAGAAGGCACCGTAATTGGTGCTGGACAGCTCTTCTGTAGGAATCCTACTGCTATGATGTAGCAGATGATGACTTTCCATACCTATCAATCTGACACCAGTCAACTGGAAATATCCACCTTTCATAACTATCGAAATGACTGTGCAGTCCTGCTAGAAAGCAGCTGTATTCTGCAAAAGAAATGTACTTTCACATGTACTTTAAAGAAGCTAACTTAGCTCCTTTGTGCACTATTCATTTGTTTTTATCTAGTTTATAAAATTTTAGTACCATTTTAGAGCAGGATGAAAAAAGAGTTAACTTCCAGAATTACAGCACTTTACTAAATCAGAGAGTACACAACTCTTATTTCAGATAAAATAATTTTTTTAAAAGTGTATGTTTATATTTAGAATCATAGAATGGTTTGTGTTAGAAGGGACCTTAAAGATTATCTAGTTCCAATGCTCCTGCCATGGGCAGGGACACCTTCCACTAGACCAGGTTGCTCAAAGCCCCATCCAACCTGGCCTTGAACACTTCCAGGAATAGGGCTTCCATAACATTTACATGAATAAAATTTACATGAATAAAATCCAAAGCAAAGATGTGTCTTTTAGAACTTGCTGAAATTTAAATGCCTGGAAAAAAGTCACAGCTTTTTCTAAGTTCCTATCAATATTGTGGAGAAGTAACACTTAAGAAACATTTTACAGCAGTAAACAATATTCATTATTCCTGCAAGGGTAAACTGATGAGCCACTATTATTTATGTTGCTCTATCACAATCTGAATTTCCATGTTCTTAGCTGTAAAACAATGTTCCAAGACCTTATACTGTTTCAAGGAAGACAGTCAGTAAAATTTCATGCAGTGGCACCTGATCTGAATTTGGTTCTGGAGAAAAGCTCTTTCTTTGAAAATTCTTCAGTTTAATTGGGGAAAATTTCTTTAATATCAAAGGAAAAGCTTCAATAAACAAATGCACTGAATGTGGAGTTAGAGATTTCTAAGGATATTGCTACGTAGCTTTTGTAGTAGACTTGATGTTTCTCAACTCCTAATGAGTTAGACATTGTCTCAGTGGTGACTTCTCTTTTCCTTCAACAGGCAGATGGTGTTTGCCTATTGGGAGTTTAGTCATACAAGCAGCAAGGTTTATGTTAGCAACAGCATAATGACGGTCAATCTGATTTTGTTTGAAGTTGTAAGTGAGACCAGAATAACTTTTTTGGTGTTTTTGAGATAGAAGGAAAAGAAAAGAAAAGGGGGGTGTGTGGGGTGGGGGGTGAGGGAGGGGGAAGAAAAAAAAGAAAAAAAAAAAAGAGGTCCACCCTTACACATCTTTCATTTTTAAAACTCCCATTGTCTTCAGCAGAAGCTCCTTCTTGTACAAACAGGTCTGAACTTTTTTCAGCTTGACTGACTATTCCTCAGTTTTTGATCTAATACTAGTCTTAGAGCACAACCTCTCAAACTTCATGTGAAATGTAAAAAGTAACATTCTCTCAAAGGAGAAATTATGCCAAAGCTATCCATAATCTGAAATTTTTATACCATTCCTTGAAGTTCTTATCTGAACGCTCACAGAAGATATAACAGATTTATCACTGGCTTCAGCTTATATGGCAATTCTCATATTCAAAAGAGTTGTTGAACCCTTTCATCTACATTTACTTTTCTATAACTAGACTAAACCATCAGGGATGGTGCTGCCATTTCAATTTATGCAATTTATTGTTCTAAGTCAGTAGTGAGATCCCTCCCTGCAGTTAGAACCTGGAGTCCAGAAGATGCCTAATGTCTTTTATACCTATTAAAGGTAATGATTGTTCAGCACACTGCATTTTGACAATGGAAAGTATTTTTCACACAGTGATTCATGCTAAAACATGCCAGTGGTTTCTAGTCTTGTCCTCAGAAAACTGCAAAGGTAAAACAGGGAAAAAAGAAAACCAGCAACAACTAAACTGAAACAGATCTGTACTTATGCACAAATATGCTCCTTTGCAGAGGCAGATATAAAGGGCAAAATCCTGCCTCCATTGATAGCAATAGGTGTTCTGTCATTGACCTCAATTTCATAAAGATTTACTTCTAGCAAGAAAATATAATGAATCAACCTCATCATCAGTTGTATCTGTCTAGCTACACTGAATCCAAGGACATTGATTATAGCAAAATAGTAGCAATTTGATTAAGGAATTCCGATTTATAGAATGCCGTCTCATTAACAGAAAACAATCTTAAAACTGACTGATATGTTTCTGATTTATTTTCAAGTCGTAGTCTTTGGAAGACTGTATGAGCTCCTTGGTGAATGTGTTCCAAGACTTCATTTCAGGCAAGTTTTTTACTAAAATGATTAATAGGAATATTATTCAGCACTTGTATAATAATTTCCATGTTTAGAATTATTTAAAACACGTTCTGATTACTCCTCAAAGTACCACCATGAGACAAGCACGGTGATCCTCAGGTAAGTAACTTGTCCAGACTTGCATAACCTGTCACTCCAAGCAATCTCTTAACAGCAATTTTACAGAGATATTTTATGTCTGGAATAACTTGTTTGAAAACATACTTGCTTGAGTAAATATCATTGTTTAGGAGGTTACACTGAAGTTTCCTGTTGTGTGTTTTGTTTTTACGTTAGAAAGCATCGTTTTCAGGTCTCGATCAAGACCTAAGCCCCGCATTGTCATAAATATGAAAAGTTTACAGTTAGGTATTGAAGACAGGCAAAGAAAACATTAGTCTTATATCTGATTAATTGAAACAGAAATTAGTATCTCAACCTTAAAAAAAGATGTCTGTGATAGAACAGGGAATTCAGCCTCAATCTAGTGATTTCTAGCTCAGTGTTTTTACCACAAGACACATTTGTAATTTTTTTTAAAAAGTCTAAACAGTAATTACTTAAAACAGAAGTGGTTTCTCTTATCTCACTCAATGACTATAAATCCTTCATGCTATTATTGTTATTAGACGTCATTCCGTCTGCCTTCTGAAATGGGTGAAGCCTAATGCATCCTTGTGCTCATCTGGAGGTTAAAGTAGGGTCCTCGCACGTGTGCAATTACAACACTGGCTGATAGAGCACCAAGATTGTGCCTTCTGATCACCATACTTGTGTAGATGATGATTCATAGCTATTAAGAATAATTTAGAAAATCTTTTGCATGACACAAGCTCCAGGTTCTGACAAGGTGATTTCTTTTCCTTGTTATTAACATTCCTAGATTGGTTTTAACTAGCATAAAGGAATGCACAATGTGCTGGTATTTGATGTTTCATGTACTGGGGGATTTGTGGGCTCCTACTTCGCCTGCTTTCTGAATCAGGTTTTTGATTGTTTTGGTTTTGTTTCAGTTGGACTTCAGGCTTTCAGAGCTACTACTTTGCAAGCAATATAAGTGAATATCTCCTTAACCACCACCTCAAGGTTTTAAGGCAGGACATGGCTATGGAGGGAAATTAGTCAGACTTGTAATCATTGAGGAGTTAGAAAACCTTTTGCCACCGAAATAATCATTCTCTTTGCCTAGATAGCCATGTGCAGGAAGAAAATAAACTAATTGTAAATTTGAACTTGAAGTCTCTCTTATGCAGCATAAATTACCAGTGTGAAGGTAGCAGTTTATATTTCTAAAATAGTTATTTTGCTGATAAAATAACCACATTGTGGGCTAGGGTCATGTGAAAAGAGTACTGGAGTTTTTGACTGCTGGGAAAATCTGCAAGGAAAGCATGAAGAGTAAACAGAGAATGCAGAAAGGGTGTGTTCTTATAGCCCGGTGTAGTGCCTTACAGAGATACCCAGACTACCACCTAATCCATATTAAGCCTCCTTTAGCATGGCTGAATAGCAGTGTGGAGTCTACACAAATACATTATTTGACTTACAGTTTCTAAGGTAAGAAGTTTAGAACAAACTAGGCACCTTTGCACTGCATTCCGCTTGCCACGTAGAAACATCCTAAGCACAAAGAAGTTTTTATGAACTGTTATTTTAAACTGGCTGTTCCTGAAGCATAAATATGAGAAAGTAGCTCCAGAAGCAATGGTAGCTGTCTAAATTATTGTCTTAAAAAGCAAATCTCTTTTTACCTATAGAAAAGGTCAATCAACCTTCTGAAACAACAGAAGGATTGACTTGTAACAAGAAGGAATAACACCAAAAATGTACACAACTGACCTTATCTAATTACAGATTATTAGTGCAGTGCCACAGATAAGTGAGTGCCATAGTTCCAAGTGTCATTTTGTCTTTAGGTTTAAACATATTAGAGGTGTAGTCTGTCTTGAAAATCAGTTGTAGGAAGCATCTGAATTGAATAAGGCAATACAGAAAAGCCCAGCAATGAGAAAAAATGTGCACAGAAGAAAGAGAAGCCATATGAAAAATCAAGATGGTATTCACCAACAATCAGTGGGAGAAATAATAGATGCAAGAGAATTAATGTTAAATATTTCAAAGGGTTATTTTGTCTACAGATGATTTTACGTGATTAATGCCATTACTGCTCAGGACAGTAATCTGTGTAAAACTTTCTACTCCAATTGAATAGTAAAGATTAAAATTTTGCCAAAATGCTGTCCCTGTTACAGGATGTCCATTGCTTCATCACAATATAAATGAGGGAACAGACCTTGCCTGTGTAGTAATTTGCCTGTCTAGTAATTATTAGTCTAATTTAAAGCTAAGACAGGAAAACACAGAATGACCTGTCAGGAGTGCAACAGTACTTTCTGAACTAGCATACAATGAATGGTTTAAAGTAATTTCATTTAAAAAACCAACCAGATGAACAAGGTCTACAGAAGACTTTAGAATTTGAATGTAAATATGATGCACTATTGTGATTTGAGGCCCTAGAAAACCGTACAAGTCATTTAGCGGTATAAATGTTACTTACCCTGGTAATATATAAAGAATCTGACTAGTTAAAGTTTTGAGTTGAGCTTGGAATTTTTCTTTCAACTAATTCCCGCATGCATCTGTGATTCACAATGCGCTACACATCTGCTGCCTTGAATCAGCAGTCTTCTTTAGTATTGCCCAAATTCATGGGAACACGCTTTTGTAGCCCTACAAGCAGTTGCAGCAGGAACAGTTGACTTTTGCATGCTGTGAAGTGCAATTCTTACTGCTTTCATGTTTGCTTTGCCTTTTCAAGGAATAAACTACATCCTTAAGATACTTTATCTGTTTGAATTCCTGTGAATGACAGTTCAGCAACAATGCATTGGATGTTCAGACAGACAGTATGCTCTTCTATTATTTTCAGCTAAAGAAACACAGCCTACCCTAAATTTACAGTATCCTGGCACATAATGGCTTACAACCTAAATGAGCGATACTGAAATCAATAGGAGCAAGTCCAGCTTGGTGTACAATGAAAATTAAAATAAATGAAAATTAAGTTGCAAAATTTTCAGCTTTCATGCAAATATTTTGCCAAATATAGCTCATGTCCTGTTCAAATGGTAGTAATTTTATGTTTGTACACCAGCTGTGCTATTGAAAAAAGCCAGCTGTTTATCCTGAGTGTACAAACTCATACAATTTTTAAGAATCAGTTTTTATTAACAATATTTTACATGAGTCAGCTGGTTAAATTTTTCAACTGTTTACACTATGGTTTTTTTACAACAATACTGATAATATTATATTATTTACATTTATGAAGATACATATATTTCCTACAAAGGAGGCATATAAATTTTCAGGAGACTAAAACATCCTCTGTTCACAAAACCAGAAAGCACAGTTACAAGGGACTTACTATGTCGCTTGACCACTTATAACCAGTCTGCCAGTAATGCATACAGAAACACTCTTCACATCTACTGTTCCCTATTTATGAGTATCTGCCTCTGACTGAGCCACAAATATGCCATGCCTTAATTACAGCTTATTGCTTTTCAGGCACAATTCACTCTGCCCTATAGTGCAAAACTGGTTTGAGAGCTATCAAATACTATCGATGTTTTTTCTAAGTCAATACAAAAGCATATTTTATTTGTTAACCACAGTTCATTCACAAGATCATAGTTAATTTGAAGGCTGAAGCTCAAGGAGCTGTTTAGTATATCTCTTAAAATTTTAACTTAGAATGCAGTAAAATGAAGTAAAACTTCAACATAATTTTTGTAGAGGTTACTAAAGTTTTTTTAATAACACAAACTCTTTTCCTGATATTCCAGGAAAATACTATTTCCATTTCAGATATTCCAAGAAAAGTCGGAATGGAAAAATGTAGGCTTCCTTCTTGATCACTGTCACTGATCTCTTTTCAGCAGCATGCACTAGCCATACACACAGGGCGACACATGAATCTGTTTCGTTCACAGTGAAAAGTAACATTCTCTACGGATTAGTGATGGCGATTGAGAAGCTTGATTTATTAAACCAGACAGTAAAAACTCTTATGTGTTTTTTCATTAAAATAAACAACATTTGGGGGAAAAAAAGAGGATAAACTAAACTTGTGTGCCATGCATATTAAACACATTTTTGTTGGTTAGAGAAAGGAAGTGCTGTGGACAGCCAGACAATGCAATGCATCAAAGGGCTTGAGCCACAAAGCTGAGTTTGAACATAAAGGTTAACTTCTCTGAAGTGCAGGATTTTAAAAAATTTCTTTATTTTGATTCAGCTCAGTTTAAGCTAGGAGTATTCAGAGTTGCATACATCCTTTGACCCTTTTAAAATTCAATAGAGTGCAGAAATGGAGTTGGGAGTTAGGTTTATCTTTACTATAAATGGACCAAACGTGTGCATCTATTCATGATTTTAGAAATTATTTTTCTCTTTTTACATGGCTAATGGTATTTGCTTAAAGTTTAAGTGGAACTTCTTTCCCCTCAGGCTTCTTTTCTGTAATTAGTCTTCTTCAGTAATTACTCATTTTCGCGACTTATAAAAATCTCTCTCATACCAAAACATCAACTTTCAAGTACAGAGAATTTGATGCTTTCAGGGGAAAAAAAAAAAAAAAAAAAAAAATTGCCTGTAAACTTTGAGTTTAGAAGCACCAAAAAGACTACAAAGGATTCCATAAACTTTGTCACAATCACAGAGGGGAATAATTCTGCTGTTACATTTTTTTGCAAGCAAGTCCCTTATGATGCATTTTAGGCAATAGAATTCTACTTATAAATATGAAAAAAGAACAACTTTCTTAGGATACACAATCTAAAATGAAAAAAACCTGAGTATCTGAATTTAGTACTTACTATTTACAAGCTGAACAAGACTAATCCAACCTGCTTTCTGATATCTTATTCAAAAGAAAGTGAAATTTTGTTTGCTACTCCCAGTGAAACAAAAATATGGTCACAGTCCAGATTATTTAATTTCATTATCGCAAATACTTCATCTTACTTTTTGATTTTCTAAAATAAAACTGACTTCAATTTGATTTTTAAACTGTACTTGTTTTATGCCTGCATCCTGAAGATAAAAATGTTAGATACAATTCTGTGTCTGCAAATAGTTGAGGTCACTCCTGCATCTCTGCATCTAACCTAGAGATTAGGGTGATGAAGATATTAAGGTTATCTAAAGTCACGTAATGAAAATAAGTACATGAGAGTAAGACTTGAATTATATAAGAAGGAAATGAAGACACTTTCTTCCCCAGTCCCAGATCTATAAGATACACTGAAATCTCAAAACTAATACCAAAAGTAGATACAATTTTTCCATTTTAGTTCATTAGAACAAACATATGCAAATTAAGTACCTACTCTATAAATCTGCAAGTGACACCCCCCCTCCCCATGTTGAAAGAAGTCACTACCGTAGCAACTTACAACTTTTGCACTGATAACTTTTCTACATGCATGAAGTCTTTAATAAATGCTGTAAGTACAGTTAGGGTAGAAATCTGTTTGCTTACTATTAACTTATGGAAAATCAAAACTGCAGCCAAATAAACCCTTGGGCAAGAAACCTGAAGTTTGGTGCAGAACACAATGCAACCATGACATGTAAAGTGCACATGCTGGAGAAGCGAGGATGCTCCAGACAATATGTGCCTGCCATCTAATGTCTTTGTCTAGACTAATTACAGAATACAGAACCTTTCATTTAAAACTTTTCCACCTTGAAGGTGCAAGTACTTTTACAATACAGATGAGTAGAATTGCTGCTTTCCAGCACAAGAGAGAATGGAAGCTCTCACATAAGTTTAAGTAAAATTTCCAGGAAGGACCACATTCCTGACTGACAGACTCCAAAACTTCCAGATTACACATTCTTTCAATACCACATATAGAATAAGAGGAAGATGAAGGCAAAGAATTACCGCCAAAGGACTCTATAGGCTTAATTAAATTTTATCATAATCCAGAAATGTGAAGCTATATGGTCTCCAGATGTTTTTGACAGATGGCGTCAGAGCATTAAGCATTCTACCAGTGCTTATCTGTTTTTACCAACCAGTGTCAGATCCCAAACAAATCCGGTAAGGCAAGTCTAGAACATTACAAACACAACCAGCAGCTCCTCTAGAACAGAACTTGGAAACAGTACAGAGGGAGGTACAGAAAACTACAACAAAACTGCAGATATTGGCCAATACAGAAGAATTACACAGTTTCGTCGTACTTACGGAGATTAGGGAAATAAAACCATTTACGATATGTTCTATCTTTATAGTGCATGAATTTTAAGAATCCTGCTACTGAAATCTCAAATGCAATATTCTTTCACATGCACTTTTAATTATATCTGCAAAATGCCAGTGAAAATTTTAAAGCTGATATCAAAGTAATGCATACTGTCTGCCATAATGTGTTCTAAATAATACAACATAACTATTCTGATGAATCCAGTAAACTGAGGGACTGCAAACCAACAATTTCATTAAAAACTCAAACATTTGTAAGGGTCCAACCATAATCCCTCAAAACTTTACATGGTCAAAATACATCATTATAAGCATACACACAGTATGGTAATTACCTTCCTCTAAGGAAGTTACCCATACTAACAGAGTTAAAGTGATAATGCTTGGGTTAGATGGGATATAATTTCTCGAGCTTATACAGCAAATAAATACCTCTGTGTTCTGCAGAGATACTACAGTCTTGTTATACAGAAGCTGTAAGTCATAGCTGACAATTTATCAGTGAAGATATGCAGCATGTAAGAGAATCCAATGCTACAAATGAAGCATTGACAACATACCGGAAAACTAAAAAACTCTTCTAGGACAGATATTCCTGCCCTACTTCTGCTGCATACCAGCAATAGCAGTAATGATCACCAGCGATAGCAGAAGAATGAGTAGCTCGTGGTTCTGTGCTGGACTATGCACTCTTCTGAAGTAGCTTGTATACCACAAGTAACAGATAAAACAATTCCTCAATACTTGTAAGTGGGAGTATCTATCTTTCCATCACAAAGAATTTTCTTTGGTGTTCAAACCTTCTGCTACAGAGAAGTTTCCAAAAGGCCACTTCAGCTGGAACAGATCCTGTTGAGTTCAATGGAAAGACTCTCCTGTTGACTCCAGAGAGCTTTGTACGTAAGTGAACAAACAGCTTTTCTGCACTTTCTACTCCAAAGTTAACCACTTCCTCATTAGATAGAGCCAGCTGCGTCATTTGGAACGTATCCTTTGGGTATAAGAGTTCGTGGCGTACAGTAGCACCAGGGAATAAAGCTGAAAACCATAAGAACAAACTGTATAAATAGATAAGATCTCTTTAGAGAGAACCTGGTTTTCTTCCTTCAGACCACAGCACAGTGCTCTGTGATAGTCATGAGATTACAGTTTATGCAAGTACTCTGGGCTGTAATCTGCTATCAAAGACACACATTTAAAATGGAAAACATACAGCTCAAAGAGTCTAAATGCATACACATTAGAAAAAGCTGGTTTTGTACAAAACTCAGAGAATTAATCTTCAGCATTCTGCTGTAGACCTCAATAATTAAAAAAAAAACCTGAACAAAACCACATGCACACAAAAGCTAAACACACACACACACACACACCCCCCCCGCAGTCTAAAAATAGAGTTAAAAAGGTATCATTGCTTCCTTTCCTGCTACCCCATGGCCTTCTACTACCCAAACGACAAACTCCCAACAAGTCATTGGTTCAAACTTACAGAGAGGAAATGGTTGCTGTAGCAATGGCAACCCAATGAAAGCTCTTTGTTTAACACGTTTTTTAATTTTTATAGCATGCAGAAAGAACAGACAGCAAGAACACAAACTTGTTGCATGCTGACATAGCTTGACCTTCCTCTAGGTCATCATCTGCTTGTTTGATAATCTTACTACTTTTCATAAAAATAAAGAATTCAGACAAGTTTATAGAATTATTTGACATATGCTATGTGGCTGTAAATTATTCCTCAGGAAACACAAAAAGGTATAATTAAGGAAAAAGATGGAAAAAAAAGATTAAAACATGAATGAATCTCACTACTGGTTTCTACTATTTCTACAGACACATGACAGTGAAACATTTTTATGAAATTTTTTTTATTCTAAAAACATTATGAACTATCAGTTTTGTTAACCAGATAATGCTAAACTTTAATGTGAATACTCAGTGCTTTATTCTACAGCTCAAAGGCTACGCAAATGCATGTTGAAGAATTTCCTATCTAACAAACTTAATTGCTCTAGTGCACTGTTTCTCAGATCTGCTCTAATGTAAATCTCTCTTCCACATTTGAAAACTTTTGGGGAGGGAAGGAAGGGAGGACGTGTCACACTACCTACTAGGTGTTCCCAAAACAGGGAAAACTCTGGAATGAGGTATTTTAAGCAGGACCTGGGGCTTGGAGCTTGTCTAGGACTATTTTAGCTAGGTAGTTCAGGAATAGATTTAACGGGAGCTCATGGCAAACTGTTACTGCAGGATCCACACTGTCACTTTCCTGCCACTTGTTAATCTTCATAATATCGCATTCTTTCCTCTCTCACATTCATTGTATAGAATGAATACATATAAAGAATGGCAATGGTTAATTATCCAACTTTAAAACCTAAATTCTCTATTTCTCTTTTTTGTTGTTGTTGTTGTTTTGCCTTGTGCTTGGTGTGGACTGCACAATGCTCCTGAGAAGCAGATAGCTATCTGGGCAGGCAGTGCACTCTGAATTCCTCACTGCCATGGTTGAACTGCTATACAGCACCTCAGAAAGACAAATTAAAGCTACACAGTGTCACAGCAGAGTAGGCATATTCTTCAGCTGCATATTCCTTGATCTGATATGATATACTTCTCCCCAGTCTTGGATTATCAATGCCAGTCCCTGCCACCGCAGACAACCAGGCTAAACAGTACTTCTCAAATCTTTTCTTCTACCCAGGCTGCATACAATTAGTTAAAAACAAATGAATTAATGCACAAAGTTCTGCTTTTTGATTGAAAGGATGATAATGAGAAATTGCTGTCTTAACAGGTCATAACTGTCACCGAGATCCAGCTATCAATTTGGCTCTGTGGGAAGCTTGCAGTGTTACTTCTGTTGGAGCCAAATGGTTGTCTTGCTGTGAGCACAAATGCTGACAAGTAGGGCAATATGTGGGAAGAAATCTAGCATAGTGGGATGCATGCCTGTGTACAAGCAGTTATGGGTTTATATTCTAAAATTGTATACTCTAGTTGACTGTATTAAACCTGTCACATGCCCATTCTCTTATCATGATACTGCATAGCTCAATAGCTACCTGATATAACCTGGATGTCCAAACAACTCACACCAAATAAAAACTAAGACACATAAATGAAGTTACTTTATAAGGAAAAAGCACCCCAGGTATTACAAAAAATAGAACAGATAATGCAGTGGTCTCAAAAATAATATTTAATGCCAAAAAGGGAAAAAAAAAAATCTAAAACTTTTGATTGCAACTTGTTTCTTTAAATTGCAAAATTCGTAAATACTATTCAAAAATATTTAAGATGTTTATAAAGTGAGGCCTAAACATAGAAGAGGATTTAGTGTTGCAAAACAAAGTTCATTTAGGGAAAGGAAAGATGCAAGACTGCATTCAAGGCTGCTGGATGACAATACAGTGTTTTCATGTCATTTTCCCATGGCACTTAGTGATATTAAAACTACAGAGTCTGGGAAGCATGACTGATTATTGCTTTATTTTCTTATTCTTCCAATAATTTCTAACACACAAACACATAATGACCATCAACATAGAATACAAAAGCTTAGATCTGACAACCAAATAAGCCTTCCAAAAGGGCAAACAGTGTATTTAATCCAATTTAATTCAGTGAAGAGTCAGAGCTCCTTTTTACAACTCAGAGGATTCCCATTGCCTAGTTCTTCCTGAGTTACTGAGAATAAAGAGCAGATTTGTATTATAGCACCTGAATTATAAAGTGTGGGAGAGAGGAAATGAAGTCAGAGTTTCAGCCTTGGATTCATCTTTGCTAGTTTTTTCCTATAGTACCCAGATATACTACCTTAACAAACACAGAGAATCCCACATATAGAAAATGTGTGTCACATTTCACTCCAACTGATACAAATCTAGCAGATCCAGCTCTCATATCAGTCTTCCACGTTCCTCAACTTCTTTTTTACGTACAAAATATGGTAGCGAGAAAAAGGATGACTACACAGCATTATAGATCCGATGGCCTCTTGGTGGCCTGAAAAAAAGTTTAGTAGACTTCTTGAGCTGCACTAACAATAGGACTGGGTTCATAATCTGCTAACTGCAGCTGACTCCCTGAAGGTCACTTCATTTTCTGTGCCAGAGCTCGCACAAACTGGAGAACCAAGCTTTCTGTATGCTGCCTGAATATGGCAAGGCTGTTTTCTTAAAAAAGACTTTACATTTTTCCTATAAGTCATAGAAAGAGACACAACATATTCTTCTATAGCCAAAAGGTTTGAATTTGAGGCTTGCTATTTATACTGTTATTTTAAATCCTTTACTCTGCCACAAAGCCCTGACGGCCCCAACTATTCAAAAAATGACTTCCCTCTTGCAAAGACAGACAGAATGACTTAAGATTCATTCATATGAACAAATGCCTATGAAAGATCAAATTTCCTATTTCCTGATTTTTTTTTTTTTGACCTGTGGAAATGAAAGGATAATTCAGTAATTTCATTACATCAGGAAGATAAAACTAGTATTGGTTTTCCACTTACTATTAAAGATAATCACACAGGGCTGATATACTGTTCTTTGCTATTCCACTTTTAGATTATTTTCTTTCCTTTTCTATCTATTGTTAATATTTATATCACAAAACTATCAATCTTTACAAAATGGATGCTTTTACCTTTGCAGCTAAGGCGTTTGTGAAGTCAGGATGATGTGAAACAGTTTTCTACATTATAGTATGTTTGCCACATGATTAACTGGAAGATGTCACTGTGGTATTACTATTTCATCTTTGTGAAGACATGCATCCAGGGCAACAACAGAACACAATATGCACTTTCTGAAGTCTAGAAATGCAAGCAATCCCAAAGGGAAACTTGCAGAGACATGCTGGCCTCTCCGCTCATCCATACATCAAATGTTTCATTAAAGCCATCTGACTGACATTTCTCCTTCCAATGACATCAGAAAGAAAAAAGTGTCATTAAATGAATTCTCAGGTTACCATCAGATATTGGCTTCAAAATAATTTTCTAGATGTCACAACAACCTTGTAGAAATTCCTAAAATTGCAATTGCCCCTGCAAGAATACAAACCCACGAACAAAAATGTAATATTTTGTCCTTTCAGAAATACACTAGAACATAGGAAGAAATTCATCTTAGCCCCTCAGAGAACACCATCAGCTTAAGGATCCATATGAACAGCTATTAAGTAAGAAGCTCAAAGCAGTGGAACAACCTCAAATTTTCTTGAAATAAAAGATTAGATGTATTTTTAGAAGGTTATATGAAGACGATACTGAAAGAAGCTGAGATTTAAGTGCTAGCAAATAATTCAGCTATGAAACAACATGAAACTAATAAAAATAATACAGCCATTTACTGCAGCGCAAGCTCAGAGTGGGCTAATTTGTTTGGCTGAATTGCCCTGTGCTACCATGGCTAGATTGTTTCCAACACCCAGGCTAACATTTGCCGATAATCCAGGTGTAGATAACTGACTGCAGTATTGCACTCAGAAGTGTACATATACTCTTAGCTGCTTCTTAACTTCTGCTAACTTTTATTTTATTATTATTTTTTGGAACAAAAGATAAAGGAGCTTAGAACTGAAACCAAATAACCAGTCTCGTCTCCTACTGATCTGTATTTGACTTGAAGATGGCCACTGTCTTGATGAATCTAGCCTAAAATATCATAAGCAGCTGGCAGTTTCACTTAAAATATTGTTTTGACAATAATTCCAATGAAGCCAGTTTAGTGAATATGTTGTGTATTTACCAGCTGTACTGTTTATATCACCAGCAATGATGTTGATACTGTAGCAGGTCATTGCCAGTTAAGCAAAACACAAGTTTATGTTACCATCAACTATTTATTTTAACATTGACTTCGGCAGTATATTGTGTAAATAAGTAGCAGTATTTTTCTGCTAACAGAATCGTATTTAAAATTTATGCCATCAGTAATATGAAAATGAACCACTTACATTGAAGAGATACATATCTGAAGTACAAGACAATAACAGATTACCTATCATTAAGCTTGCTGACAACTTCTAATGGAAGAGATTGTTCTCTTGTTGGTAACAACTCTGCTAAATTTTAAGTGCATGTATGTTTCACTGTGTCTACTTTAGGCTTAGAAAGCCGCAATTGAAATGGCTCAGGAATGTTTCAGTTGCTAGTAAGAATAATAGTAATTATTAAATAAAAAAGATTCATTGTATTGGAAATAAATGTTGTAATTTTTTTTCCTTTGGAAGGCTCTCATGCCTAGAGTTAGCTAGACAAGGGACTTGGAGTTCAACAGACATGTAGTCTTTGCATAAATACTTACGCTGTTCACGGGACAATCTACTCCTGTTTAGCCCCTTGGCTAAATATAAAACTTTAAATTTAAGCCTTTGCAAATACAGTTCCATATTCTCAACAGAAGCTTTTAGAGCTTTCCAGAAGAATTATCGAAGTATTATATTCTTACTGCACGCTCTCAAGCCTCTCACAGATCCTACTATATATAGGATGTTTTCCTTGTACGTTATCACACTTTTTTTTCTATTGCTTATTCTCTTCTATCATATGTCATCATGTACATTTTATATCATTATTTTATCCATTACCCTCCATTATCTCAAGTGCAGAAGTCTGTGCAGCGCATCTCAAGGTTCCACCACTGATGATAATACAGACAGTGGCCCGCATGAGGCCATATAGTCAAGTTTTTTTTCCTCACCATGTTTTAAAAGCCCCCCAAATAATCACAGACAAAAGCTATGCTTAAGGAAATCTTATCAAGTTTGTAAGGCCAGGCACTCAAGAGTTATGAAAAAGTGATGGATGGCTTATTGGATATTAATGCACTTGTGTACATAAACAGTATGGCACAATTAAATAATCACGTACCACTTTTTCTCCCTATTTGAGGTAGTTGCGTAGTATTGTAGATGATTTTACATAGGGCTTCTGCTCCATTTGCTGAAGAGCTGAAAAACATACCGGGAAAGAAAACCGTGCCAGCTCAAGGTCATATGAATTGAAGAATCCACATCAGTGCATATCCTCTGGGCATCACCAGCACAACAGTACCCAGTTGTGATGCATAAGGATGAGAAATTACAGAAATTAAGAAATCTAGGTAACACAAGGCAAATCACTTAAACCCAAATTCTTCACAAGCAATTGCTATCTCCTTGTTCCTCATCATCTAGGTACCCCACTTGACACAAGAGATCTGATTCAAAGGAACGCTAAATATTTACCAGATAGCTAAAGTAGCTAAAGTCAATGAGAACCGTGTTTTAAATGTGCTATCTAATTCCACTCTAAAAAATCAGGTTCCAAGTGTTAAATATTCAAAATAAGTGAATATTTTCAACTATTGTGTCTCAATACAGATGTTCATCTCAATACAGATGTTTGCTATCTGCAAAATTAGAAAACCTTTTCATTTACAAAAGTGTAATGAAAATAAATTGATTAATGTTCAGTAAAACATTCAGACACTTTAATGATAAGCATCACTCAAACCATGATAGACAGTGGTTCCAACTTCAGAGATGGGTAATAAGTTACTAGAAATGAAGACAAAAAATTACATAATGAAAAAATGGTGGTCACTTGAGCACCACCCAGCCTTTCCAGGAGCCAGTTTTATGGAAAATATAGTCAAAAAGCAGGCAAACCAAAACTATATGGGCAATGTTAATTTTGGCACCTCCTAATTCTAAGTGCTTGTCCTTGAACCCTTAAATAACGATCTTTGAACCAGTCTATGTTGATAAAAAACAGAATTATAATTTCATTGCTGTTTTGGAATCTATGAAAAAGAATATAGGCTACTGAAATCTTTGTAGACAGGTTGCAAATGAAGCAGGTATGAACTCAGAGTGGCAGCTTGCAGATGTACTTTTTCCTGCTTGTGCTGCCTCCCCCCCCCCCTTTTTTTTTGTGGTTAAATAAAAGCATTCAGCTTTCAATTCTTATCTTTTGGATGTGTTATATTGATGCTACAGGAAACAAACATCAGTATTTTGACCCTGTGGGGGTTTTTTCTGAAAACAATACATTAATACAGGGTAGAGTAAGCAAGAGCAAAACTTCATTTTTTAAATTGGAGAAGCAGCAAAATTAATTTTGAAAGCTTCTTCGTTCAAGGCTGAAAGCCTTTGTACAAAACTTCATCCTGGAGTGATATTTTCAGCTGTAATATAGGGGTTTGTAATGGAAATGCTGACAGGCCCATAATTATGGAAGCACTAGCGGGCACCACTATAATAGTATATCAGATAGGCATACTACTTAAATTCGATACAAGGTATCAAAAGATGTTAGTGTCTGTCCTCATTAAAGCAGCATTTAAATTCCTTTCAACCTCCATGACTCAAACTATTAATTTGATGTTCAGAAGGGCATATACACTGGTACTAATACTTGCAATGAACACATCCCCTTTAGAACTTCAAACCAAATTGGTGGTTCACCCTAAATATTTAAGCTCATAGAAAGTGGAAAAAAAAAAAAAAAAGGTAAGAATAAGAACATTTTATTTAACATGACAAACTGAAGCCATGTAATGTAAAATGACACATTAGTTCCTGTGTTCTGTAATATTTTAAACCTTTTTTATATCAATATATGCAATGATATATCTGTGATGCAATTGCACTTTTGAATACTGAGGGGGGAAAAGTTTTATCACCTCTGTTGACTGTATCTTGTTTGACAGTCAGTTCTATATATTAGTATGAAATTCTTGATGCCTGTACAAATTCCATCCACGCAGAGAAAAGAAGATCAAACCTGAAGATCCAGGAGGATTGAATAATATGCTTATAGCCTATATAGATTTTAATTTTACATTGTTAATCCCACCAAAAACATTCAATAAATTGGTAGCATGATTATAATATGCACAGTATATTCTATTTCTGTAATATATAAATTCTGAAACCTCATCTGAGAGTTGTGCACTATAATAATGTTCTTTTTTTCAACAGATGCAGAAGTACTAGCGGGAAGTTAACTCTGAATTATTTGCAACCATATACTGTATTTCATGACTCCAACAGACTCATTCCTATTTCCTTCTCTGCATTAAGGTGCTTGAAAAACAGTAGAAAGACTGAATTTACCTTTCCCGTATCTAGCCAGGAAATCAATTTTTTGGGGCTACATTCTCCTGAACAAGCCCCTTTTCAAGCATTAAAAAAAAAAAAAAAAAAAAAGAAAAAAAAGGTATGTGTTAACATTCTGTACAAATGTAGGTATACAGCTCTTATCAGGTAAGGGAAATAACAAACGTCACATTCCACAGAAGCTTGCCTCACTGGAAAGGGGATTGATGGTGTTTTTGATGACTAGGTAGAGAAAGAAAACATCTCACTGAACAGAAAGTACTTTCCCATGGAAAGCTGGAATAGTACTATTTTGAGTAATGCCCTATTTAAACACAGGGACACCCTCACTCTGTCACTCACACAAACGTGATTTGCATGTTTTGGTGGATTGTAATTCTGTCTCAGACTGCAGTAATGCCTTATAAAAGATGATTCAGAAGATTATTATATTTGCATATTTTCCCCATTACTGACAGTGAAGGCTTCCATGGGCCATCAGTTTCAGGACTACAGCCACTACTGGAGAGCACGATCAGCAAAGAAAAACAAAAAGGTCTCAACAACTATTGATGTCATTCCTCTTTGAATGTGGAGCATAACTGAGACTGTTAGGATTCCTGCATTTGCGGTCATGGGATGCTTTAATTTTCTTATGAGGAAAAATAGGTTTTCTCCTGAAGAGGACAGGTTTTAAGATTTTTATCAACAGAAGACAATGAAATTGCCTAAGTTCCAGAACAGAGGTCCACATGAAGAATTTTTTTTACTGTTAACTCACTTGCTAAAGAAGATGAGGCAGCAAAGTAATGATAGGCAATAAAGCAACAAGTGCCAGAAAAGAAAAATGTATTAGCGCTTACCAAGCCAGGCTCATCTGTCCTAGAAATCTACTCACCAGACAAGCATTTGCTTTATCTTGTGCCATTTTGTCCATATTACATATCATTTATTAAATCATCTGTTCCACAATTTTATCAGAAGTCCCTAGGAAACAGTTCAAATTTTCTAACGTAATTTGGTCCTCTGATAGAACAGAGTTAAAGAACACATAAATATGATTGTCATATGCAAAAATTACTTGTAGTGCTCTGTGGGAGAGAAAGACAAAGAGCACTTGCTTGAATCATGAAACCAGGTATGATTTTTTTTCTGGCATTGTGTTATACAAAATAGCAACAGGGATTTCTTCAGCATTCCAGGAACAAAATGTTAAGTATGTACAACCTAAAAGTATATCTTCTTAATGCAAACCTTATGCTCTGTTCAAATGCTGGTCAGCTATTATGTTGCCATCAGCATTTGATCATGCGCTTTTTTTTCCCTGATCCTGCTTCTTTCTGACCATTACACCCAACTGATATACCTTCTATGTAAGTGTGAAAGATGGAAATAAGTCATAGAAAGTTTTTCAGTGATATATCTGGTCTTCCAAGGCCACAAGATTTTACATGACAGTAGCTGGTAGTCCACAGAAATACTACTTCCTTTTTCACATTAGATCTCACCTTAGAAAATTTATTTTCAATTTAGTACCTTCTTACTACAAAACTACCTGTCTTAATTATAAGTTTTAACATAGTATCAACTTGGTCCATTGATTATATTGCAAACTGATTTAATGTATTATTACAATCCGAAGACACCACAATTGAGTTAAATCTTTAATTCAAAATTCACAAGCCTACAGACATATCCTTATTTCCCACTGATAGATAAATTACTACATTTTCTTCCACTCTAACTAAAGCCAATGGAGTTCTACAGAGTGCAGTTCAGTACAGAATTTGTCTTCTATTTCATACACAGCTCTTCATTCAATAAATTTTCAGATCATATTGTTGCATTCTTAATGCAAAAGAAGGGAAAGTCCCAGTGACTTCACTGCGAGTAGAAGTGGACCTGAAAAGGGCACTAATCTTGCTTATCAGCATACTATAGGAATGCTGTCAATTAATTACAACCATATCAAATGCTTGGCTGCAGACAGTGTACATGGTGTGCTTTTCACTTACTGATTTACAGTCAGTGAGAGGAGATTATAGCAAAAGTGTAAGAACAAATCAAAGTTAAACATGGATGTGGAAATTTGTCTCTGTTTTCAAGACTGCCAGTTCTGTGTGCATTGGGCATGAACTAGGACTATGGTGATGAAACAACAGCAGAACAGTGTTTGCTACTGGCAATGACAAAGCCCAGATAAACAAAAGAATAATGCCTCATAACAGAGTATCCCATTAGTTTAAATGATATGCATCCTAAAAGAGCTAGTATCTAAAATAAAGCAAATGTTAATTCCTTTCAGAGATAAAACCATCAGAAGAGTACTTAGCTCTAAATGGAAACTAAGGAACATGACATACTGCCAACCAGCATTTGGCAAAACAACTTATAATATAATATGGAAATACTGTTGCACATCACTAACAAATATTGCTTGCCAAAAATATCAATAAACCCCCTGAAATCCTAATTGTTAGCATCATTGCTACCTTTCTCTTTAAGAAGCAGTTCCCAAATGGTCAATTATTTCAATGAATAGGTATTAAAAAAAAAAAAAAAAGCCATGAAAAATCCCCTACCAAAGTTTTCTGCTTAAACGCAGAAAAGCAGATAGCCATGCTAAAAAAATATCAGCTAGTACTCTAATTGGAATTCTGTCTCTTTGCACTTACAATTAATTCAATATATTGTGTTGGCATTAAATTAAAATTCTATACTTTCACCAAGTAGGACAGAAGTTGTATTAATTTGCTTTTCATTTGCTATCAATTCAACATATTGAACAGAAAACTGAGAAAGAGCATATAAGGGTGATTCCTATTACTCAAGCAAAAAAAAAAAAAAAGTGTGAATAGCACAGCTTGAATGCATAAATATAGAGGGAAAGTTAACATGCTTTAGTGAAAAAAAGTAATGTCTTAGTCTGTCTCTGAAGGGGTCAACAGGTATGCAGACAAAGCAGACCTAGCTGATATGGGCCAATTCAATATCAAAAGCTCATTTGGCCAAGGTTACTCCCCAGATGTTCTAAAAGAAACAAATTAGCCATGAAATAAGAAGAAACATCCTTACATGGATAGATCATTGTTTAAAAGTAAAATAGACATGTAATTTTTATCACTGGAGAGAGGACACCAGTGAAGTCCCAGAGGAATTTGTGCTAGGTCTTAAAGTGTTCAACGTACTCATTAACGATGGTAGCATACTCATCCATAACTTATTAAAAAAATCCCCAATGAACAATATATAAAGAGAACAAACGATAACTTGAACCCAACAAGGATGGAAAGCTACATTTTTGTAATTAACCTCCTACAAAAAGGATTTAAAAGAGGGAGTGGGAGGCATATTATAGAGAGAACAAAGAAAAAAAAAGGAGAGAACACAAGAGCAGAGGAGATACAGAGTTACAGTGATCACTTGCAGCCTGCAACACTTAAAGAGCAACTCTTGATTAGGAGAAAAGCTGAGTAACTTTATCTCCTTGACCCCAATGGCAATGAACACCTGGAACACCAGCTTAAAATTCTTTAGCCCAAATTCACCCCAGGGTCACCTCAGCGCATGACAGATGGAAGAATTCAGGGATGAAAATTCAGGCTTCACCATGTTCTTCTACAGACAGAGGAACCAAACAGCCCCCAGTTTAACACTAGTTAGTCCACATCATGCAGCTACTGTTACTGCTTCTACTTATGAAAACAAATGAATGTACTACTAGGGACACAAGACTTCACAGTGTGAAATTACAGAGAAACATCTCAAGAGGTCAACTGAGAGGAATCAAGACCTCCCATACTACCAGTGCATAGTACCTTAGGAATACAGTATATGAGCCTTCAATCTTGGGCTAGTTATTTCTCATTCTTATGAAAATGCAATACACACCACAGTGCCATCCTACCTTAAGGTAATGATTAATTTGTGAAGTTGTTTAGAGTCTGCCTGAAAAGGATCCCACGCTTAGTATGTTAGAATGGCTTTATGTCACCCACAAGTCTTCGCATCTTCATGACAGCAACTCCCCAACGTGAACCTCCTCAGCAACTTCATTGGATGGAAAAACTAAAAGACTGGTTTTCATCAAGAAATGATTCATGGAAGAATTTATATATTTTTGAAGTTTATAAAAAAATGCTAGATTTAGCAGGAACAAACCCAGTAACTCTTTAATTAATTAGTTTTGAACCTTTCATCTCATCAATATAAATGGAAAATATGAAGAAATATTTGATATTTGAAGCCTAAGAAAAATAATTTTAAACTAGTATCAATATGCAGGTAGGGGAAACAGTAAAAAAAATCTGCTGATGTTCCACATCTTTTAAACTTTGATAATACCATTTTTCTTTCCCTGTTTTCTAGAATATCATAAGCAGATACAATGCACTAACTACAGAAAGGACACAAGGGACCAAATCTTCAGCTGAATTACTGAGGCTAACTTTATATGTCAACTTGCAAAGTTTACTGTGCCTCCAAAACTATGTATGTTTAAATCTGACATATGCAAATAATTTGCGCACAGATGTATCAGTGGGGTGATGAACTGTTATGTAGATGAAATGGAGTGAAAGTCCTTTTTCTCTGAAACACGACTGGAAGGTGTCAGAAGTGCAAAAGAAAAATAAGGGTTTGCAAAATAAGAAAGGCAAAAATGTAGCCCAACAGCTCTGTAATTATTTTAATGTCAGTGATTACAGGACAAAATATTGGCAAAGCTTTCATTAATCAGCAAGCCTATTTCTTTTCCTACATAGCTTTCTTATATTTCCAGTTGCAAAAAAAAAGAGAAATGCTTTTAACTGTCACCTGATGGAGCAAGTGAATTCTGTCTATTGGTATACAACCTTATTATTTATTAAATTCCTTTCTCTGAAAAATGTCTTTTGTATACATCCTTGTTCCCTTACTTTTCACTTATTTTCCTTTAGCTGACAAAATGAGTTAAAATCTTGTTTTAGACCAAGAGTCATGGCACATTTGCACTGCACTGTCTAACCTGGAGTTAAGAAGCAAGATACCAGAGAAATGAATACTTGGGTTGGGAGGGGGGCAATATCAGGAACCAGCTATCAACACTAACACAAAAATTAGAAATTCACGCTACAATTTCACACAGAGAATTGTGACTGTTAAGCATGAATATTAATACATAACTGTTTAAGAAAAGCACAGAATAACCAGATACAACCTCAACAAAATGAAGCCTGGTAGAGCACAATGGGAAATCTTTCATAAACATCAAGACAAAATCTGGTCTGTAACTGATGAAGACTTTGCTAAAACAGGGGTCTGACTCGAGACTCTTACTGTTGTACCCACATGGGCTACACTGGTTAGAAATGCTGGTTAGTTGTTTCCCAGGTCAACAGTCTATTTTAGATGAGATTTAGGAAACTCCAGGGCACCACAGGTTTAGGCAAGGATTCTGTGACTTTGAGACTCAGTACCAGCACCAAAAGAAAGCAGAGGTCCTACATCTACAAAAAGACCAGGCGAAGGGCCAGATGAACAGGGATAAGTCAGCAAGACAGTTAAAAACCCAGGCTTGAAAGTGGACTTCCATTTGGATTCATGGATCCATGACACAGTTCCTAACAGACGTGATCTACTAATCTGTATTAATCACCTTCAGTAGTGATTTTTTTTATTTCATCTGACCAAAAATGTCTTGCAAACTCAGTGCTTTTTTTCCTTAACTCACTGTTCTTGTCAAAGGTTTGGACTGGCTACAAGGCTGAGTTTTCTTCTTCTTTCCTTACCATTAAATATGCATGAATACTTCAAAGTCTAATGCTTTACTGCATACCTACGGTTACATGGAAGTTTGTTAGTGGCCCTAGGGAATGTCCTCAGCTTTTCTGTAACAATAAAGTCAACCAACTGCTACCTATAAGGTAAGCCTAGAAAGCTAAAGTAGCTCAGTTAATTTGCAAGTCTAACTTCCAAAATTCTTACATGTGGAAAAGGCCTACAAAGATGTTAAGTATAACAACCTGTGAAAAGGAATGCAATTACTAGAAGCTTGTAAAAGGCTATAAGGACCTCCTTGCAAAGCTCTGAGATGTAAACTCTGACTCTGTCTTGTGTACACAGGAAGTGATACCGGTTTAAATAACATTAACATTTCAAGCCAATGTAAACCAGCTTAAAACCAAAATATGACAAATCATACCACCTTCTGATCCATTGGTGGTTTTTTTGGCTTTGCTTTCATTGGGCAAATTGGATTCATTGGGCAAAATGCAAAAGGAAAACTGAGGAACAACCTTGAGCTGAGTTCAAGAGGAAAATCTACGTATGCACACAACATCTGCTGATGAAAATTCATTTTATATCTTACAGCTATATGAAAAATTGGAGGACCCAATTAGCCTTTGGTTGATACAAAACTTAACACAGTAAATATGGAAGCCTGACAGCTACTTTTAAAAAAAGGTACAAAAATCCTCAACAGGAAACTGCTATGCGGAACTCATGAAAGAATCTCTACTCTGCACTTTACTGGTCATACAATTGCACCAATTAGGTATCTTTTGTATGGTTCTATTAAAATGTATTTTACAAATGCCTTTGATAATAACCATAGCATTCTGACTGAAGTGTTCGTACTTGGTTACTTAATATTCTTGGGCATGTGACTTTTTGCAGAAAGTAGAGAGTGTGAAACAATACTGCTATTTTTAATTTTTTAATTTTCACATTTTAGAATATTTCTGAGAGAAAAATCTACAATCCTTTTATTCTCCTGCCTAAATATTTAGGAGAATTTAGGATAATATCTATATGTTTCTGTCCTTTTACTCTGAAGGATGAAAAAAATATATATGTATTAATATAAAAATATATTTCTATATTATATGATTTATGTATTACATATTTTGCATACATTATATCGATAACATTTAACTTATTCTATGGAAGCTGACAAAATTTAACCAAAAGCTATTCTTATGGTTGTGAGAGGGGGATGGTTTGAATGTGTGTTGCCAACACCAGGAAGGTGGGCGTAAGCTAAAGTCAAACTAAGCCACATAATATTAAGATAGGGCAGACCTCAAAACAGATATGCAATTCCTTATGGTGGATGACTGAAGGAAATTAAGAGATGACATGATGTAAAGGGGCTAATATGAGGAAATCACAAGTGAACAGCAATCACTGTTCCTCAAATGCTCTTAAGAAATTAGAGCTTTATCCAGACTGTGGTCCCCAGAAGAAGGATGAGATATAGACCTCCCCCCCACACCTCAGAGTATCTCCTTGTCTCCCGCATAAGAACATTTGATTTCTGAAGTCTGAAGTGCAGGATACTCATTGATTGCCACTGACATTCCTTGGACTGTCACAAGACAAATCACTCATGTTGTTTACTCCAGTTCTGGCCACTAAAGACAAACTGGCATGTCTGAAAATGTCTTAGTGAAAAGGCAAGGTTAGAGGTATCCACATTTAACTTGTATTATGCTTGCAGCATGATTAAATAAAAACATAACCACCTGTTACACTTATTTCAGTGGGAGTATCTATTTTCAATTATACCATTTACTATCCAACCTCAAGTATGGCAAGTAACACCATGGTAACATAAACACAGTCATGGCTGTTTGAGAAAGTTAAATTATAAATAGCAATGTATAGCCCATGAGGTCCTGGAAATAAACTAACTAATCCACAGGCATTTGTTACTATGACATAACATTTCCACTAAAATGTTGTTTGCCTCATCTCAAACCCACTCAGAATAGATTTAAAAGTTCAGCATCACTTGACTCTGAGTGAGTTCATGCTCAGACATGAAAAAAGCAGAGATAGTGGAGAAAATAAGCTATAATAGAACAGTGGAAAGCAAATTAACAAAAAAAATCCCTATAGTAGACTTTATTCTCCCTCCACTGAAATTAATTGGGAAAAAATCCCCCAACCTATCCCAAACGTGTAAGAGTCCCCTTAATATATGGAAACATGTTTTTATACTGAATTAACCGGGGCGGGGAGGGGGGAGAGAAAAAAGCAAAACAAACCAAAAAACTTGGGCTTAACTGAGTAGCAAACAGTTTGGAAATGCAAATAAACTTAGCAACACTCTAAAACATTTGAGAGATTTTGGAACTCAGTGCTCTTTAGCTCCAGTCTGGGTGCAGAGATTCATGGTAACTGAGGGAATACGAAGATTCAAGCCTGAGCTTAGTACTCGGAGGGGAGTTGAATTATCAATTGTTTTAGTCTGCTGTGTAGTTCCTTATTCTCTGCAAGACTGAGGCACAGCAAGAGCAGCAGGCTGTTGTTCTGAGCAGCAGATTTTTGCCAGCTGGCCAGATGCCTGCTGTGGTTGGCCAGGCTTCCTTATTTGGGAGTATGACCAAGGACTCAAAAATGGGAGAAAGACAAGAGAATCAGAGTTTCTACAAAGCTAGGACTGAAAATTGAGAGCGAGGAGGTTACTGCCAAGTTTTGCAGTGTGAGGACTGCAATCATTTAATTCTACGTAGGCTCAAAGACATTATCATAGGTTTGACACAAATCTGGGGCCTTAATCTAACCATGTGAAAATGTCTTTTAGGTTAGGCAAGAATGCTAAAGATTTAGAGACGTCAGCTTGGTTTCTTTCTTGATAAGAACAACAGATTTGAGAAAGTTACATTTTCTTTTAGTTTATAGCCACTGGTTAAAGTCTACTTTTGATTAGATTGATAGAAATCTGGAATGAATCTACTGAGGTCAGTGGAGTTATTTTAGATTTGCACCATGCAACTAAAATGCAATTTAAATTCCCAACATCTCTATTCTAAAAATATGCTGTGTTTTGTCATACATATTTGGTGAAATCTTAGCCTCTCTGATATCAGCAACAGAACTCATTGTTATTACTATGGTCTAAATTCCACTGAATTATTTTCCTTTCACACAGAATGAAGCAAAACAAGGACTGATCCACTGAAATAAGACTTAAATAAATTTTATATCAAGTCTACATGATAAAAGAAGCAGACAGGTTACTTAAGACTGTAATCATGTGTACATTTTGTATGTTTCATTTGGCCTATTTCAAGTCACTTTCAATGAAAGTATTACTTAAAGGTCAGCTAATTTGCACTTTCAAAGAAAACCTGACAAAATCAGATAAATAGCTGGATAATTTTGTCAAGCATCTTTCAGAAGATAAGATTATACTTACCAGGATCAGTGTATTCAATGGGCCTGACAAGTGAAACTACTAAAAGAAAAAAATCTAGGTATGACCAGGAGAAATACAAGCTTGGCATGTGTTAAGAACATCATGCTTATCAATAGAATCATCATCTTCATTTTTCTGATAAATACAATTTTTTGGTTCACAGTGGACTTGAGTATTTTTGTAACATTTCACGTAATGTGGTGACGCTAGCACAAAAGTTTATTTTTACATTTTTTAATAACTTTTATATAAAATGAGAGCAAAAAGCTGAAAATATATTCAATAATTAGTTGTGTTTCTGACTGTCATCAGTGACTGATTGTTAATCAAGCAATTGAGCAACAGTATGTGTTATACTGGAGTGTCATTATCACATAATTATTTTGTCATGCATTGCAATAATATTTTTGCTGAAAAAAAATTAAACATAGTCATTAGTCGAGCAACACATTAAACCTAATATGACGTTTAGTGTGATGCAATGGAAAATAAAGCATACGCAGCATGCTCACAGAAAACAATTCCCACAGAGCCTAAGTATTCCTAAATGACTTAGGCAAGACTAATCTTAGAACAGACAAGTAAAAACCCCTAAATAGAGACCATGATTTTTCTGGAGAGCATAAGAACAAGTCTTTTACTAAACTCAGTCTGCAAACATTTATGCATGTAACTCAGGACATGTGACTAGATGTGCTTTAAATTAAGTATGTGCACAAGTTAAGTATATGCAAAAGCTAGGAATGTGCACTGTAAAACCAGCTTTAGAACCGTAAAAGTACAGAACTAATAGAATCCAAAACTGCTTCAGCATTTTCTGACCACAAACAGGAAAAAGATGGAAGATACATATTTTTTTTTTTCCAAGAAAAGCCATTAAAACGTCATTCCTACAATTTAGCACCCTGCATTATACTTTATAAAACTAAAAATAGTATTTTAATACATATCCAAGGGTTCAAAATTGGCTGACCACTTATAACCAAAATTGGGAAGAAATGATGAACTGAGGAGATAAATTAGACTAAGGCTAGACTAAAAGTGTTACGTATAAACACAGGTTACGTTCAAATCTAGTTTCCCCCACATACAGACCGTAAACCCATCTCTTAACCCAACTTGAAATCTAAATTACTTTTTCTTCACTGTTTTTTAAACCTAGTCAATAATCCTGGGGAGTACCTTTCTCCTTGCTTTCTAGACGCATGCAGACATTGGTAATTTCACTTAAATATGCGCACAATATTCCTACACAAAGTTCTTCAGGCTGCACTGGAGGGCTATCATAGCAAATCTGCATGAAACATCACTATTTGCTTTATTTTGGTATCAAGTCTTACAAAATATACTGCTGCTTATGACAGATGCTCTATGAACCAAAGAAGATGAGGATAAAATGTAAGGAAAATTGTAAGTATTTGAAAAAATTAATTTTACATGACAAGTAAGTTTTCCATGAGCAAGGATACAAAGAATTATCCCTTACCCACAATTACTGAATATAGTTCAATGGTTTGCACATGTGTATTATCTATCTCCATCCTTAATAGTATTTAATGGTTGCTTGTGTGTTAGGTTAGACATTCAAGATGGAAAGCGCGCATGTATTTCAGCATCCACAACTGACTCAGTTCTATAAAGACAGCCTGGGGAACATATTTGTCAGCTCACTAGTCACAAAGAAGAATATAATGAATGAACAAACCATTGTTACATACTATGGGTTTTCCATTACCTGACTAGGCAGTCTTTTGTACAAAAGAACATGATCTCTAATAGATTTTAACAATACAAATGCCTATCAGACTAAACTGAATACTCATGAAGGAAAATATAATTTTTAACCTTTCCTAGTTATTACAGAAATCTTTATCTTCCTATAATCTGGAGGGCTTTATATACTTCAAAGGCTAAAAATCACCTAATATTTTTTAACATGTCCAGTCAGAAAAAAAGCACATGAAAATTGGTATAATTATATTATTTCTAACCTTACAATTAGACAGATGAGGAAATTAAACAGACTGGACTAAGGGAAGACATATTTGACATGTCAGAGTTATCAAACGTCAAGGTGCTAATACAGGCATTCATTATTAGGTACATAAACAAAAGTGGCCACAATTTCAAAAGTACTGATCATTTAGTGTTCACATCAACTCTTACAAGAACTTCATGCACTCAGCAACTTGAAGTTCATCCCCCCAAATAAAAAACCTGAAAGCACTAAGTTTTAAAAGCCAGTGTTGACATTCTGTGTCTTTTTCTCCCTGTTCTTTTGTTTCCCAACCTACATTATGCTTCAAAGACAAACACACTTGGCGCAGTTCTTGATAGCATCAAAGCTCTGCAAAGTGTTTTAGCTAGAAAACGTCCTAAAACACTGACAAGCTGCATATACTTTTATGGGAAATGCAAAACTAGGCCCTATATTTTGCCAACAAAGCCTTCAAATCAAATGTGTAGTATTATTTGCTATATATATACTCTTTGGAGAAAACAAGTGGGCACAGGAAGAGATAGAGCAAGAGAGGAGAGAGGTGTATGTCAGAGTCTGGAGTTCCTTAGGTAATATCTAATCCTTTCCACTGAAAGATTATTTTAATGATTTACACTGAAACTTCAAGAACAAAGGTTGCCTTGTTTCTTTCACAGAGTTGTATTGAAATGTGCTAACAGGAGTAAAGGAGAAAATTGGATATTTTTGGTCTTCTATTTACTGTGGAGTTCAATAAAGATCTGCCATCTGCATTGCTTTGCTTTTATAGCTCTCTAGGTGACAACAACTAGTACAGGAAGGTCAAGCTAAAGCAAGGTATTTATTTTCTTTCCACAGTAAAACACAGCTCTCACTTTCATCTGTTCGTTCTTACAACTAGACTGTGCATTAAAAGAAAATTAAATAGCTGTTCTTATTTGGTTCTAAAAGTTAACTTCTGGTTTGTTCTCTCACCTATTTTATCTGTTATAACTTTATAATGATGCTTCCTAGTCCGTAAGCTTTAAGGTCAATTTAAGGTCATGCTGTATGTAGCGAGGGCCTTGTGATGTGAGTAGACATGACCACCCACAAAAGACCAGATCAGGTCAGTTTGCTATCAAAAGTCTTACACAATGATTTCTTTTGAAGGGTAAAAAGATATTCATAAAAGTGTAAAGAGCTTTTCTAGATCGATAATTAACTCTGAATACTCCTCAGACAAATCTATCGGTGCCTCCACAGTATTAATGGCAAAAAGAAGGTAAGGCTGGTGATGTTCTCATAAGGCATATCCAGAAAGAATGATTAACTAGAGTAGAAAGTCCTTTACTTCTCATAGCATTTTACTATCTTGTAAAGGATTAAGTGTAAGACTACAGATGCATTATAGCTGTTGATAGTTTAAATTAAAATTGCACAATAAGCCTCCAGTTTTGCTGGACAACCTCAGCTCAAAACTGCCAGATAAACTGTTTCTGCAGAGGTCATGGTCACGACACAGTCCAACTATTATTTTATTTACAAGTAATTAAATTGAATTAAATTTGAAAAGCTGACTTCACCTTATGTTTGCTTATAGTCCTCTTGCTTACAGCCAACATACTACTTTTTCAAATGTTCCGTACATTTACATATTCCTGAAAATACATTCTGTGGTTATAGCTGGAAAATTAAAAAAACATACATAACTGACCATTATTTAACCTATCTATATTACCTGCAGGATGAGTATATGCAGTTTGTCCTGCAGTAGATAACCGTAGTTTAGAGAAAATGTATTTTACACTTTATACCCTACTAAAGGCTTTTCTATTCTACATGCATATAGTTATGTCTAAATATCATAACACCTGCTAACTCTCAGGGCATAAAGACTCTTTCTCAAATGCTTTCATTGAGCTTTAAATCTGTCTGAATAAAACATGTTATAACAAGTACCCTTTGTACACAAAACAGTAGACTATGAAATCTTTTAAAGAAGAAATGTACATAAGATTCAGAGAATACAAATACTGTTTACACATATGTTGTTGAAATAATTTTATGTAAATAATCCACACTGGGAGAATTCATAATGTTTGAAACAAGAGTTAAACAATGGATATTTTTTACAAAGGAGCAAGCACAACACCTCTAAAACCAGAATTTGTTAATGCTGAAAGGACTTTTTGTTGAAAAATCATGAACTACATTTACGGACATTTTGCAGGTCTCTGCTTGTTTGTATTCATGACAATACAGCTGCTCCTACACACCTCATGCAGGCAGTGCTCCCCACAGACCAAACTTAGCTTTTTTTTTAAAGCCTAGAACTGGGGCAGTTCCACCAACTTCAGCAGAGATAACCTTTGTTGAAATAAAGAACAAAGGAAAGAAAGACCTATTAGGACTTTAGATACTAGCCATACACGTACAGTTCAGAACTGATAGAAATGGTCATGGTCATCCCTGTTTCCAGGGAAAAAACCCTAGGATGACTACTGTATTTTATTTGATGTTCAGCTTTTAAATATATACAACCTAGCTTCACATCTTTATTAGCATTTTACAGCAATAACAACTCCATTTTCAAGAGGATCCAGCAAAAATGTCTTTCCACCTATTTCCCTAATTACTTTCCACATAAATTGTAAACTTCACTATACTTTGCCTCTTCCAAAATAAAAGTTCAGTAACATGCTAACCTACCAGATTTGTTTTATGTTTTCAGATAAAAGCATCTCAAAAGCACAAAACCATGTAATCCTTCCTGTGAAGAATTGTGGAATTATGATTTGCAATGAGACCCAAGTCTGAGGATTTTTTAGCATCTCCGCTCTTTCCAATTGCTTGGTGTTCTTTTCACATGCATAGGAATGTGTTTTTTAACTGATGATATTTAAAAAACCACAATGCAGCCTATTATAATATTCTCTCATATAACGTAACAAACTATCTGTAGGAATGAACTAACACTTGAAAATGCAAGGGGAAAAATAACCAAGAGGCAGGCTCAATTATTAATTGCAGCTGGGATGAAGATTGGTGACATATCCTAAGCAATTACTGCAACAGATTTTACTTGCTTTATGTATTAATGAAAAGAAATGGCTTTTTCGATTTATAAGGTGTCAGTGTTAACAAAAGGATTGAATTTGCATGCATGCCTCCCAAAAGTACCACAAATGAAGTAAAGAATGACTTCTAATTGGCAATTGTATTGGCTTCATCAACCCAACAGCTACATTCTGACCTAACTTGCAAAGTTCTTACAGCAGTTGTTATTATTTTGCTTACAAGTTGACATAATGTTTCCTTCCTCAGATTATTTTAAAGCTGGTCAGGCAGCTTGCAATGATATATATGTAACAGTACTAAATAACTGTCAATAAAAATTCAGCTTAATGAGTTTGCCTCAGCCTTGAATAAGAACTGTAGCGTAGTGCCACAGCATGTCAGCAAGCACCCTTGGAACAACCCGCCTTTCCTGGTGCTTACGGACAAGAAAAAAAGATGCACCTCTGACTCCTGTATCCTAGCTCAAAATACACAAGAACAAGTTAAGTCTGTAGCAATCAACAATTCTTAGGAAATGTTTTATTTGCAAGAAAGCATTTGGCCTCCACTTTGACAGGTATACAAACAAACCTGCCATAAATATTTGGGTATCTTATCTAATAAGCAAATCAATGCAAGAATGCCTCAAGAACTCCATCTGCAGTAGCTAATGAAGACCAGCCATGCAGAATCTGCTATCCATGACAATGCCAGAAATTCTTCAAACCTGGAGGTAGTGTTGCTGTTATGGGGACATCTATCAGTTTTTTACTCTTCTCTAGGGATAAGTTTAGGTCATAATAGTCAGCCAGTGTAGTACTAATTGCTATACTGCTGTGTGCGTATTTATTTACGTGCAAAGTAATGACTTCTAGTTACTTAACTGGACATTATGCAACATTTTAATGCACATTTTTTCACATTACACACAAAATCTACAGAAGACTGGGTACAGGTGCTTGGCTGACATAGTTAACACTCTGTTTTGCCTCCTGTGCCTGATTCTTTTCACAGGAATAACATGGGGAGCCACTCTGGTTTTGGTGGCAACACAACACCACAGACTAAAGATGGAATTCTCTCTCATTCATGTTGTGAGACTTCTACGTATGGTTAACTGGCAAGTGAGAGCTAAAAAAGAAAACTGCTCAATGAAATTATTTTGAACGTACGTATGAAGTGCACAGGCCAAAAGCCAGAACTTTCAAACAGCGGAAAAAAAGAGAGTTGTAATGTCTAAGTAAGGAAAACAGCACAAAAAAGGAAGCCATGCAGCTGCGTAAGAAAGAACTGCATTTTTCACATAGCTGTTGAAACCTACAACCTCAAAAATACTGAGGTGCTTAATTCCAGTAATGTCAATGCAAGTTAGGTACCTAAGTGCCATCGCAAATCAGGGCCCAACATCCCAGTCCTGTGAGAAATTGCGTATCCTTTGGAAATTGCATTTCCATCAAAGCCCACTGAACTTCAGAGTGACTTAGCACCTTGCAGAAGGCAGTTTGGGCCTCTCAGAGCCAAAATGCTCTTGTTTTTTCAAGGGTGAGCATTGCCCCATGATGTTCTCCTAATGACTGCATAACGCATCACCTTCTTATTCTACACAGATGCCAAAAAGATCATGTATTATTGGTAGTTAATGTGCAACTACAGGTAAAACAAGATAACACCTTCATAGACCGTAGGAAACATCACAAAGGTGAACCATGATGAGAAATACAGTGCAGGACATTTTTAGTATATAAATAGTATAACAAAAATAAATTATTCGCTAATTTCACAATTTTGTCCTAGTTCATTTTATAATTAATAATGAAATTCATGCTAAATATCAGACATGTTCTAGGTCTCTCATTAAGGCATCTCAGCTGCAGCTCTTGGATTAAATAATGTATCATTCAACATAAGAGAAATTACAAGATGCATGAGTATCTTTACTAATTCTGTTAATGTTCTAGAGAACAAAATACTTCCAACATCGTCTTCTGCCTCACTACGCATCAGCCATTCCTGTTTTGAGAGGTTTTTGAACTTTTCTCTATCTGGAAATCTTGTTTAACAATAATTTTTCAAAATAAATTAGATCTGCTCCCTTCTGATGACATAATGGACTGTTATTAACTAAGTGTGGTAGTCTGAGGACATCAGGAACTGGCTTGGATAAAATGTTGTCTACATTAGGATAACACAATAAACAAATCAAATTATGTATTAAAAGAACAATGTCATCCAATATCTCAGCATACTATATAACTTGGTTGGAAAAATGCTAGAATTAAACCTATGCCTATTTACCTATGCGTATGTGGTGTTTTTAGGTCCTGCTCCCAGAAGAAGGAATTTCCTGAGCAGCCTGAAGTATTTTGGCAGTTTCAATGCTCAGTTTTACAATACTGTTAATTTGCCAAATCTGACGATACAGACAAAAAGACCATTGAAATGACTATCATACACGTGAGGACTCCTCTACCCATACTGCAAAGCACAAATCGTGCGGCAAAACACTCACCTGGACGTTACTGAAACAAGAAACGCGCAAATTAACTCGCGAAGTAGATGTTATTTGGTTATGACCGTGGGGGAGAGGGGTCGGGAAGGGGAACATTCTGCACTTGAACGTGACCGCCCCACGACCACCGACCGCGGTGGGTCACGGCCGCAGAAGGGGCCCCGGGGCGGGGCAGGCTGTAACCCCGCCCCCTGCCCCGCCCCGCGCCCTCAGACCGCAGCCTCTGCCCCCCCGGGCTGCCCCGCGGGGCAGCGGGCAGGGCGCCCCCTGGCGGCCGCGAGGAGGGCGCCTCCCCCCCGGCGGCGCCCGCAGGAGAAGAGAAACTTGGGAGCCCAGCTCGGCGCAAGATGCGCGGTTGCGGGTTCAGCCGCGCCTGCGTTCCAGGGCAGGCTCGTTCCCCCTCTGCAACGGCCGCTTCTAGAGCGTAAATGGCTACAGAAAACACCACCGACCTTTTTTTTTTTGATATGTGCGAGAGAGACACTGTAAACCAGAAAGCACCACCTCGTTTGCATATGCCATCAGGCCTGTAGGTACCTATTGCACCTATAGACGAGCACTATTTATATGCACAAGTAACTATACAGCACGTGTGTTGCATGTAGGTGTTACTATCTTACTTACAACATTGAGCATGTAGGGTGTTTGCAGATAAATAAAAACATAATGCTCCTAACACCGAGTTTAGAACATCGCCAGAGCGGCTTGACTTTCAGTCATTTGCTTAAATGACAAAAAAGTTTTACTAAGAAATTACCACCTACCTACACTACCTGTGCTCGAGTTTCAGGCCATGTTCATCTGCAAGGGTATTTTAAGCAAAGGTGAAGATATATTTAGAATCTGGGTTTTGGACAAACGCTTCAACAGAGAGAGGATTTCAGCAGAAAGCATTCCCTTGCAAATATGCCTAAGATTCTTCTTACAAGTCTGGCTGGAAAATCTTTATAACCCATCCTTTGACGACACAATGCTTTTGATACACTTAAGTTACCTTCGTTCCCGCAGGATTCCCTCATTTTCCAATAAAAACATTCCTCTCTAACCAATCATCTCCGACTAAGTTCCTTACACGAAGAAAAAATATTCAGTAAAACAAATACAACCTCAACTCGCCTTGAAAGACAAAACCCTCGGTAAGTAACAGCCTAACCACGAACAGTGGCGGAGCTTACCTCTTCAACTGTCAAAGGCATACAGATCCGGTACTCCTTCATGAGCATATTCCTGCTGCCTCAGTGCGGACCAGCAAACTGGGAGAAAAGTGGTTGTTTCTGCACGATGATCACGACGAAACCCAGTCACGGGAGAAAATACTCAAGCCTCCTTCTCTGTACGCGCTTGACAATGTGTCCACAAGAGAGTAATGCAACCATCCAGGAAGGCTGACCCAGCAAGAAGAAAAACCCAACACAACTGCTCCTTTCTTCCAGTTCTTCCTCCTTCAGACTGCGATCATGGGAATTTCACACACGCTCGCACCGATAGCCGCTACCAAGTCTCAAACCCCGAACGCTATCGCTACAGCCAAAGACATCCGTCGGAAGTGTACGAAAACGGCAGTCTCTCGCAGCTATGTCAAGACATGCCTGGGGCGGCGAAAAGAACAAATGAGCCGAAAAGAACCGCGGCTTTCCACCACCGCCGGCAGCACGTCGGGCGGCAGGAAAGATGAGATGCTGATTTCCAAGACAAAGGCTTTTTTTATAACGTTTCCTTCCCCGGCTGCCGAACGCGGCTCCCACCTCCCCACCGCAACGCGGCTGCGGCCGCCGCGGCTCCCGCCTGTGCTCGCTTGCGGGGCGGGTTAGCGCGGCGATCCGGCCGGCCGCGGCTTCCCCGGCGCAGCCGCGGGCGCGTTGTAGCCGCGGGCGCGGAGCGGCTGCAGCGGCGGCGGCGGCCCCGGCGGGGGCGCGGCTGACATCAGCGGGGCGGCAGGAAGGAGGGGGGGGGACGGCGGGGAGCCGGGAGGGGGGGGCGGGTTTAAGAGAACGGCGTGGCCGGGACCGCGGCGGCCCCGGGACCCCGGGGTGGAAGGGGCGGGGGCTCCGGCTTTCGCCCGGCGGTGCCTCCCGGGAAAGGGGGCCCCGGGAGAAATCGCGGTTTAAATTAATTCTGCCGCGAAGAGTTTTTCGATTTTTTTTTTTTTGGACAAGTTTATTGCCCTACGTGTGACAACGCACCTTGCAAAGCATTTACAACGCGGTGTAAGAGAAGAGAGCCCCCCTGAGACCGCCGGGGAGCCAGCTCCAGGTCTCCGTGCCCGTCCCTCCTTGCAGAAGAAAGGACAGCGTGCAGGGGGGGACAGAACACAGGATGTGCAGGCCTCACCCATTTCCCTTTCGGTCAGCCCTTCGTTATCAGCCGGCAGATTTTGCAACACAAATAAAACTCTTTTTTCCTATCAGCTATTTACTTGGAAATGCCACGCAGAAAGTTCATGGAAAAAGTGCCTCCTTCCTAGCTGAACAATAAAGCCAGAACCGTTTTAGGAGGACTTTTTTTTTTTTTTTTTTCCTACTTAGTAGGCAATTTGGTAGTTAAATCGTTTTTTAATACACTCGGGTTTTGTGTTTTTTCAGAGAAATTTATCCATTATTAAGTTACAACTTGTATGCACAGGAACACAATTCTGAAACCAGCTGAGAACCCCAAACTGTGACACAACCTCAGGTAAATCATAAGACACTCACATTGCTGTTCCTCCTGTCTTCTAAACGTCTATAAAGCATGTATCGCAGAGAAGCACTGTGACAGTGATACAAAAATACAAGGCACTGTACAGATAATGGTAAAATATACATCTGCATTTAAATAGAAAATATTTGCAAAAATAGAAGTGATGAAATTTCATATCTGGGACAGTTAAAGATGAATTTAGGACTACAATGAAATGTGTGTTTCATAACAAGAAAGAGCAAAAAACCCTCTGCCTTTCATTGCTTCTGAATGTACATTTCAAGCTGTGGGTCTCATTTTTAGCCCAGAGAGGACACAGTGCCATCTCGTGGAGGTAACAACATAACTTTTCCATTCCATTGCAATAATGGCATGATATTTCACATACCCTGCCGTTCCAGTGAAGTGCAAACACCTACACAAAGAAATAGAGAATCTGGGAGCTCTGTTAACAGTCCGGATTTTCAACTGAGGTATGAACAATGTGGTTAATGAGTCTTCTATCTCAAATCTAGGTCAAATGGACAATAGCCATTTATAAATGCCCAAACCGTAGCTATAATTCATAATGTTGGTAGTATATTTTCCTGAAACTTCTACGCAAAATAGCCAAAACAAGGCAATACCTGTGATATTACCTATAGATGAGACGTAATCCAAATTCAGATCTAAAACGCCTACTTCTAAGTGATTTGCTAGCAGTGTCGTTCATTAGGAACAGTACCTCTGGATTTCTGCTGAAAAGCAGTGTAAAAAACCTGAACTTCTTTGCATAGAGACTTGATGCTACCTGATTACAGGCAAAGACATCGATTTCAATAAAAACAGGAGAAAGACCTAAACTAGTTTATCACCTGTTACGTACTTTCAACATAAACCAAACCTTATAGCTCTGTTTAAACTAACAAAGCATGCAGATCTGCAGAAAGTAGTGTGTCAAATCCAGAAGCTACTCAAAATGGAAACCAAAATTATTTCCCATACCTACAGCAAAACATTATTCAGTCACCCCATACTTATTGCCACAGGCACAGCTCAGTCTTGTGCTGCCTCCACACACACACAGGGAAAAAAAAATAGTGACCCTACCAATATCCTTTACAACTCCCTACTATGACTACTGTCCTGGGACTTTCTACAAAGCATGCTCACCAAATGCTTTCTAAGGGACATGCTGAGAAAGAAAACTTCTAGCTCCAGCTAGCCAGGAAGTTTCTGCCAAGCATGCCTGCCTCAATTTTGGTTCTCTGTTTTCTGTGAATTGTCAGAAACTATTACTCTTACCTCTGCAACACGCTTTCTATGATCAGTTGTAAAAATAAGGCATTTTCCACTCAACTTTCATTTTTGACCTGGAGGGAAAAAAAGCCCATATGTTAAATCATGCTGAACATTAACTCCAGCTGGACTTGCGTCAGTAAAATGTTGCTTCATAATAAGAGACAACAAAAGTCTTCAGGTATTTTAGTAAGGGCTTTTGAATAAGAATTTAGGGGGGTTTTAGCCATTCAAGAAGTCTACATTGGAGGCAAAAGCTGCCTCCTCGTCTCCCAGCATAGCCATGCAGGTAAAGGAAGATAACAGTTGCAGTATGCATTAATTTTCTTCCTGTTTCACTCACTGTCTGAACCAAAATTACTGTGTATGGGAATATGTTCAATCCAACTTTTAACTTCCCTGAAAGCCATCACTCCCTATCCACTGGCTGTAAAATTATACTAATATTACGACGAAATAATAAAAGAATGAGATTCTACAATTCAAAATAAATAATCAAAGCTCTGTAAAAATTTGTAAATGGCTGGAGCTAGGAAAGAACAACTCATACACTCTCTGATACATGTATGTATTTTCAACACTTAGGTCAATTAATAACTAAAAAACTATTAAGGATAATGGATAAATTGTTACTGGACTTTTAAAATCAAGTTTGAGTTCAAACAGAAAGTGACTCAAAGTCCACGGTCTATTCTGTGCTAATTGGAAAGCATATATCAGACACAATTGCAAAATACAGTATTATAGCTCTGAATTCACTTAACTGAATTATTCTATATTTACACCAGTGTAGCAGATGTAGTAACTCAGGTCTTAATTCTGTAAGTGAAAGATTTAAAATAGTTATCTCAAATACCTCTTTGACACATTAACATGTTGTTGCGTATGCAGTATGGTCATAAAGTAACACAACACAATGTAATTTCACGGTAATTTTCTGGGAGCCTTAAATAACATTCAAAGACATAGGGCATTCACTGATCATTATTTCCTTCTGAGTTGTTTGCTTGCAACACGATTGAGTCTCTGAATTTCTCCAGTGAATAAAACTTCTTTAGCATATGAAATTGTATTGGAATGGGAAATGATGGCAATCTACAATGGCAAGTGTTGCATCAATGCCTCACAGCAGCTTATCAAACACGTTCACGGTGCAACACTGGCTATAATCAGGATCTCTGTGCTCTTAAAAACCATTGTGTCTCCTATCTTTTCCTCACCTCTCCAGCAATGCCAGATGATTAAATGACTCAAGGCTAGAACCTGAGATACACTGAGATCACCACGGTGAAGTCACCAGCTACCACACACCGAGTCCTCCAGCGAGGCCATACCACGGTGCAGCCTGCCACATCAACGTGGCACGATTCTCTCAGAACGTGGGGAAACAGCATAAACCCAAGGTCCTCCTGACTCACCACCCCCCACCCTAGGGCCCTAGCAAGGTTTCAAGCTCTTTGACACACAAGCCACTACCAACACCGTGCCTGAGGCAACTGTGCCGAGCACCCACGCCCCTGCTGAGGCAGCAGGCCACAGGGCAACCCGAGGGCTGTGACTGGACTCCATGAAAAGTCACCGCCCCGCATCTACCACCTCCCTCCCCTTTCCTAGGTGCCGGTGGGGGGTTCCCTCATCCCGGGTCACGGCTCCGAGAGAGCCAAGCCGGGGCAAAGCGGCGGGAGCAGCCTCCAGGACCGCCCGCAGGCCGAGAACCGCCGGCTGCCGCCGCTCCCCTCAGAGCTGGCGCCTCCCCTCCTCTCCCGCCCCGCCCCGGGTCCTGAGGCGGGCTGAGGTGGCTCCGGCAAGCGCCTGTTTGGCGCAGTGCGGGGTGAGGGGGCGGGGGGCCTTCCGCGGGGCTGCCCCGGCCGTGCCTGCGCGCAGGGCCCGGCCGGTTTCCGGTGTGTGTTCGAGGGGGGACGCGGAGCGGAGCGGAGCCGGGGAGATGGCGGAGGGCGGCGCGGAGCGGGCCGATGGCCGTATCGTGAAAATGGAGGTGGATTACAGCGCGACGGTGGACCAGCGGCTGCCCGAGTGCGAGCGGCTGGCGCAGGTGAGGGGGAGGGGGGGAAAGGCCGGCGGTGCGGATGGGCTGAGTCATGGCGTGGGGCGCGCTAGGCCGCGCTCGGGGAGGCGGCCCGGTGGCGGCGGGGGGACGGGGACGTGAGGCGCGACGGGCAGCCGCCTCTTGTCACCCGATCCGGTGCTGAGGGGTCCGGGGCTCGGGCCCTGCCGTGCCGGGTTGGGGAAGGGGGGAAGTAGGGACTGCTCCACCATTTCATGGGCGGTGTACGGGGAGGGGGGGGGCAGAAGGATGGTGGGCAGGAGGGAGGCGAGAGGAGATGTCAGGGTGCAGCCTCGCCGGTAAGGGGATAGGAAGGCCCGAGTTCACCAGAAGGGACATGGCTTTTGCCCGCTGCCACTTTCCGAGGGTAGCGCGGCTGGGCAGACACGTAGGTGCTTGTTCATCCTAGGACTGCTGTGTGCCAGAGCTGCCTCCGTGTAATTGATCCTCTGCCAGGTTAGACAGGCAGCGCTTTGGGTCTTCCTAACTCGATTATGTGTGTGCCCCGAGAGACTGGAGTGGAGGGTCAGAGCCACGGCAGGCTGATAGGGCGCCTGGCATCTGCCGAGCAAAAGTGTATGTGCACTCAGTCGTAGGCGACCGCAGACTGTCTTGCTGATGGGATCGTGGAGGTAATCATGCGTATGGTGTATCTTAAGATTTCTTTTATGAACTTGCTCGGTAGCGTGGAGATTCTTACATATCTCGGACCTCAGAACAGACAGATTGGATTTGCTGTTATGTTCTGTCCCAGTAGGATGGCATCTGATTCTTTACATGCTGCAAATGCCCCACTTGATCCACGTGTCTCGTTGTGATAGACATGTTGCATTATATAGCTTATTGTAGAATTCTGAAGGCAGTAGCCTTAAGATAAGTAGATTGCATCTTACACTAAGACTGTACTGTATGGAGAGTAGGCACAGGTGTTTTGTCCCATGGGCACAGCTCTGCGTAGGTATGGGCACCATGACCATGTTTCATTCTGCGTAACATGTAAATTTTTGTGGCAGTAGGAGCACATCCTTTACAAACCATTATATATCGTTTAAAAGATTTCGGTAGGGTATGTATGTTTTAGAAACAAATTTCTTTTTCTCTTTTTTTGTTACTAATTTTCTAGTTTCTAACCTTTTTTTGCAGCCTCACAGTTGCCATGGGCTGTTAAAAATTCTCCCACATTAACATTTTTTTTACAAGATATTTGCTAGGAGTTACAATTTAGGACTAAAAGTACATTGTGGTATCTTTAACTCCTCTAAACAAAGGCAAATATCATTCTCAAAATCCAAAAAGCAGGACTATTATAATTCCGTGCTTAGGCTGTAAAGCATGTAGTTTATGCTTTCTAAAATATGCTGTAATTAAGATATGATGAATGTGGATGAAAGTAATAGTAAATCAATGTTTTGGCCAAGGTATCTAATTGTATATCCGTTCTCACTTAAAGTGTTGTTTTGGCTAGGAAGATCAGTCTTCCATCTAGCTCGGTGAATTTCAGCTAACCAAACCTGTCTGAAACTTGCTAGGTTTCTTGCACTAGGCAGACAACTTATAGCATGTATTGGGCAAAAATGGAACTAGTACTTTTCCAGTTTAATCTGTGTGTAGAACCATATATTTAAAGTTAGTGCTATATATATTTCTTTTTTTAAGGAAAAAAAACCTTAAAGATGAGTGTACAGGCTCGTTTATGGTTTTTACTTGCATGACAATTAGAGCTACTCTCAATTTAAACTGAATTGTGTTCTTCACTCATGGTGATAATTCTTTGCCTATCACATTAGGAAGGAAGATTGCAGGAAGTAATTGAAAACCTTCTCTCCTTGGAAAAACAAACACGAACGGTAAGTAGCGTATGGTGTCCAACATTTATGCTGGGTTGTCCTACACGCCCCCCCCCCCCCCCCCCCCCCGCCTTGTTCCGGTGCCTTAAAGTCCTGAAAGGAATTGGAGTATCAGTCTTTCTCTGTTGTTCTTTTCTTTAAAAAGAAAATCAACGGGCTAGATATAATCTTTTTTTTCCCTTGCTATAACAGAAGTGCAAGTGATAGGTCTGCAGGTTGTTTATCCCATCACTAATATGCTGTTTGTTTGTTACAGGCATCTGACATGGTCTCCACATCCCGTATCTTAGTTGCTATAGTGAAAATGTGTTACGAAGCTAAAGACTGGGATGCTCTTAATGAAAATATTATTCTCCTATCAAAGAGAAGAAGTCAGTTAAAACAGGTGAATTTAATCCTTTGAAACAAAAAATGAAGTTACGTTTTGAGCTGTATTATATTTCTAATTCCCCCTTATGGGTAGGGACTTTCCTGGCTTTGTAGCACCTGCCTGAATATATTGTAAATAGCTTCTGTTGACATTTTTGCTAGACATATGAAAGCCAGTAATGAAACTGAGGTCTGGAATTTGTCTTCACCTTCTGCCTGAGCTCTGTGTGGTCCAGCTTGCCATTCCTGGCAACACAGCTGTGACTTTTCTGCTTTCATGCATACCAGTGCTTTTAGATGGTAGTTCATCTTTACACTCTTCTGCAGTCTGTACTGTAAACGTATTCTTAATTTTTATGTTCACACGAGGTGTACATTAAACAGAGTTATTGTTAATTTATTGTGATTGAATAAAGTGTGTGCTTTACATACTTGCTTTTGAAACTGTGATACTCTGGAATGCAGTTCTGTCTGAGAAATCGGCTATCAGGATAGCTGAAAGCACTTGCATTTAAGAAGGTACAACACGTATTCCACTGTGTGTTTAGTTTTAGAAGTCAGCAACAGGTAATTTTAAAGGCATCATTGCTTTAGGAAGAAAAAGGTTAGCTACCTTTTAATGTGCAGAAACTTTAGGAGTTTGTGTACAAGTAGAGTACAGTTTAGTTCTCTGACTTGAACAAACTGTGGTTGAAGACTTGGGTCATTTCAGCTGAATTTTCTTCTTGAGGAAGAAGTTTCTAGAAGTTTCATTCTGTTTGTTTTTTTTTTTCTTTCCCAGAAGTAGGTATTTTAATAATAATTGTAACAGCTTTGTCAGTGTTGTTACCAGAAGAACATATTCCAATACCTGTGCTTGCCACTGAAGGATGCTAGCTTATTAGCGCCTGTTTGGGAATATGCAGAGATGGAAAAGCATCAGTCAGAAATAATTACCCCTCTTCCTTCCCTTCCTGAAAAATCTACAGGTGTCCTAAAGAGAATGACTAGTGCATACACTTAAGAGAAGATGTACCTTCCCTTTAGCCATGCAGGTCTTAGGGCAAACAGGCAAGTTTTGTCAGTCCGTGTGAGAGTCGTGTGGATTTGGTAGAAGAGGAGTACTACTTTTCAAGAGAGAACCGCATAGGATGAACTATTTTGAATATCATGGGAAAAACTGAGATGAAAGAAATGACAGGACAGCATCACATTTGTCTTCTAGCATCAGTTGGTAGCATCATTTTACATGTTTTTATGAACCAAAGTAATGAGATGTATCTTGCATGCTTTTTGTTGAAATGAGTCTCTTTAGTATGATATGAAACTATCTAGTACTTATCTCTGAGTGTTACAGTTTGAATGCATTTGTGAAATCTGAAAACACAGTATGTTCTTCTTTTCTGTTATTGTACTAGGCAGTTGCTAAAATGGTCCAGCAGTGCTGCACTTACGTTGAAGACATCACAGACTTACCAGTCAAACTGCGCTTAATTGACACGTTGCGTATGGTTACAGAAGGAAAAGTAAGATTTTGTTTTAAGACTGAATGTCTAAAAGGTAGAATAAAAATGTTCACCTTCTTTAAAAGCATAGCTTCTTAACATTATTTTTTAATCTTGTTCAAATAAGAGCAAAAGTAATTTTTAAATTAACCTGAGAAGCCAAGTAGTGTATTTCTTTCCAAAAGACTGCAAATATTTTCCAGATTTTATATTTAAATAATTTGCTGAAACACTGGTCATATTTCCATTATGCAGATATTTGGATATATTATTAATATCATTAATAATACATTTCAGAGTTCTAGAACACCATTTATTTTTTGTTTTTTAAAATGTTACATATTTGAAATTGTTAGAGAAATGGGCAAGTTTAGTTTAATTTCTCCTGCACTTATAAGGTGTTACGTACAGTTAGGGTAACCAGGAGGTGATATCAAAGCATTACATCAAGTTAATTACTTACATAATATTCCTTTTGCTTTAAGAAAATAAACAATTCTGGATTAAGGCAAATCTGTATTAATGTTACAGCTTTTGTCTGTTCAAAGTTAATCTAAATTGTTAGAAATCAAGTATTGTTGATTTATGGCTGGTTAGGAGTTAGTGAAATAATGCAAATGGTAGTACTTAGTAAAAATTAACTATTAAAGTCTTAACTTCGTATCTGTTTCAGTATATTTTAGCAGACAAAATACCTAATACTTCATTCACAGTGCGCGTCCTTTTATGTTTGCTTAAAGAATGGCAGATGAATTTAGACGTTATTTTTTAGATTAATTTGGTCCAAATACTTCTGCTGTGTCAACTATCCGTCATATTTTATCTGTGTATATTGTGGATAGTGTCAGTAGAGTGTATGGATACACAAGGCATTAATTGGTTATATGAAAACATCAAATATATGTCTTAGTGGGGTTGTTGTGGTCTTAGAGTTTGCACTCCTCTTTAGAAAATTCCAATTTTTAAACTACTACTTCTGATTTCAGATATATGTGGAAATTGAACGTGCTCGCCTGACAAAGACACTTGCAACAATAAAAGAACAGAATGGGGAAGTGAAAGAGGCTGCCTCTATTCTGCAAGAATTGCAGGTAACATGCCTTGTAACTCAAAATTGCGTCAGCAATAAAAATTAATTCTGACTGCTCTTAGATTATTGTTTGGAAACTTAATCAGGTACATCTGCAGAAATGCCTGGAATTAGATTAACTGTTATTAGGGAAGTGTAATTCAGTTTTAACTGCTTTTGTTAGTCTCGTGGTTAGGTTACATAGAATTTTTCCTATTTGGAAAACATCTCAATTCTCTAGGTAGCGCATTGAGTTTAGTGTTAGTAGATTCTTCCGGTCTAAGTGGGGGCTCTGATTTAAAATGGAATAACCTTTTCTCCATTTTCCCTTGCTCTGGAATAGCTGTTTTTTCTGTTTTGTTTTGTTTTCCTCCCCTGACAATCTCCCACTCTTCTTGTGTAGTTACGACTTCACTTGATTTGACTTTGACAGTGTTAAATAGTTAACCTTTTCATTTTAGGTGGAAACCTATGGTTCAATGGAAAAGAAAGAACGTGTAGAATTTATCTTGGAGCAGATGAGACTCTGTCTAGCTGTAAAAGACTATATACGGACTCAAATTATCAGCAAAAAAATTAATACAAAATTTTTTCAAGAAGAAAACACAGAAGTAAGTCATTGGAGGATTTCTCTTTCTCCCCATCCCATCCCAATTTTAATATGACATGCCTCTCTTCAGGTCCCAGTGTATTTGAATCCCTCTGTTTTCTGGGATTGAGTTGTATTTCATTTACATGATTCATGGAGCTGTATTAATTTTGCTGTTTGATACTGTTTCAGAAACTAAAGTTGAAATACTACAACTTAATGATCCAGCTGGATCAACATGAAGGCTCCTACCTCTCCATCTGTAAGCACTACAGAGCCATTTATGATACTCCATGTATCCAGGCTGAAAGTGAAAAGTGGCAGCAGGTAAAAAAACCATTACATAGAAAATGTCTGTATTTTCATGTGGCAAGTAGCCATTTCATTACCAGATCAATTCACAGCAGATTAAATAGCTCATCAGTCTGTTGTTCTGAATTTTTTTTAATGGCTGTATTAACAAATTGGTTAGTTAAAACCTGATATAATAAGGTTGATTGCAAATGAATATTTATAACTAACATCATCATTATATTGTCTTTGAAATCTTGAGAATGTCTTGTCTGTTTTGTACAAGTGCGGAAATGAGAAACAGCTGTGCAAGTGTGGTCTAATTGATACTGTTGTGTATGCACAACAGATATTATGTATTTCAAAAGATTCTTTTTCATGTATTTATTTTAAATACTAGAATTTTAGTTGACCTGAATCAATTTAAATGTATCACTTTGAATGAAGGTTCATTTCTGCAAGATGACATCAATTTCACTTTAACTTCTTAATACATTGGGCTTAAGCCTTTTACATGTGAAACTCTAAGCATTGTGAGCAGTGTTTTCAATTCTTCTGTTTAATTATGGGAAAAAACCACACTCTTTCCTCTTAAACAGGCACTGAAGAGTGTTGTTCTTTATGTTATTCTTTCACCTTACGACAATGAACAATCTGATTTGGTGCACAGAATTAGTAGTGACAAAAAGCTAGAAGAAATCCCAAAGTATAAGTAAGTATGCTTTCTAATAAACAATTCTTAGGTTAAAAAAAAAAGTGTCTCTCTCAAATCAACTGTGCAAGTGAAGTCTCTTTATGCTAAGTCTGCTGTAAGCTTCTCAGAATTTAATGCTGTATGAAAAATACTGCAAAATTTTCATGATTGTGCAAGTTCTACATTAAAATAAGTGTCTCTTTATAAGAGGAAGATATTTATTAGAAACATAGTCTGACTTGAGCTGCCCCCAATAGCGTGAAATATTACAGAGTATATTCATGAAGAACAATGAATATTAATGGTAATAAAATTAAAACATTTAACATTATTTCTTTGATCTATTTAAGTATGAAATGAGCCTTATTAATACAGGATTGTAAATCAACTTTACTAAACCATTTAGAGACCTCCTAAAACTATTTACCACCATGGAATTGATGCGATGGACTGCCCTAGTTGAAGAATACGGGAAAGAATTGAGAGAAGGATCCCTTGACAGTCCTGCAACAGATGTTTTTGGCTGTACAGAGGAAGGTGAAAAGAGATGGAAAGATTTAAAGAATAGAGTTGTGGAACATGTAAGTATGGCTGTCTTTAAGCATTAGCTATATGCTCAGTGCCTCAACTAAAAATGCTTTTCGCTTGCCATATTTTAGTTACAAAGAGAAACAGAAGAAGTATATAGTAGCATCAGATAAGTTGCCTTTTCCATTGTGTTATATTTTCAACGTTGTATTTGCTTGTGTATCTTTATTAGAGATAGGTATTTGGCACAGTTGCCAGAAAAAAGAGCATACTGCACTCAAAGTGTGAGATTTAGCATTCACATTTCAATAGAGCAGAAACTTGAAAGTTGTGCTTTGTATTAAATTCATAATTAGTTGATTTCATTACTTAATAATTTGTCATGTAGAGACTTTTACAAGCAAAAGAACTGTCTGTTCACAACTCCCTCACGTACCTTATGCTGGACTGCCGTTAGAGCACTACAGCTCCTAATCTGCTTTTAACATTGACTTTTATATTTTTGCAGCCTGCTTCAATTATTTTTTGAACATAACCCTCTACTCTGAACACTTTTATTCCAGAATATTAGAATAATGGCTAAATATTATACCAGAATTACAATGAAGAGAATGGCACAGCTCCTGGATCTCTCTGTTGATGTAAGTGTTGCTTTGCTTATCCTTCTGTATAAAGAACGTGGAAGTGTATGTGCGCATGTGTTTGTGGCAGTAATGTAAGTATGCAGCAGAGTAACATTTTCTTTTAATTTGACTTCTCTTTTTAGCTTAAAAAGCTCTGTAAGTGATGCCATAGATCATCATTGCATTGTTTTACAGACAATGCAGAAAGAAGTAGCATTGTAGAAATACGCTGCTTGGTACAAAATTCTCAGGGTTTACACTTGTGTGTTTATGAATGTTCATGGATATAGTATCTATCATTGTATCTGTATATATCTGTCTTTGTATTATCCTTGCGGCTCTCCTGGTTTCATCCTTAGTCTAATTCCCCTGTTTGTGTTACCAGTGCTTTTCAGCTCTTACAGGAAGAACAAAGTGTGCTATAGTGATATCCAGGGAGCATTAACTGAACTTTACTTCGTAGGGTTCTTTTTATGAGAAGTAGTGTAAAAATCTATTGGGAGTAATAGTATTAATTTGAATATTTGTCACTTTACTAGTCAATATGAAGACCTGAGTGTATTTTCATGCCTTTATGGGAGTTAGAAAACTGTTTTTTAATCCAGGCAGAACTCAATTTCATGATGCATGTGCCCATAAGGCAAAAGCTGCTCATAAAATTCATTTATATTCAAGGTCTCATTTAAATGCTGGAACTTCTTGTCTTGTGTTTCAGTGTTAAAAAGTTCTTGTCAATGGGTGATTAAAACTGACTGAAGGTACAGGGTTTCTCACCTTTAAATGTCCCTGTTTATAGATGGTTGTACTTTGGGAACACGGGGTGGAGTAGTCTTGCTGTCATCACCCTTTGTGTTTTCAAGAGCTTTCCAAAAAGATTCGTACATCATGGCATATTGGTATGTCGAGTGCAAATGAAAAGCTTTACCCTACTGTCTTTTAATTAAATCTGCTCTTGTCCACAAACTTGGAATAAACCTTCTTTGACAGTGGTCAGTAATTCACATGGATTTTCCTATGCCTTGCTTGTCAGACGGCTTGTTTCGATATCTCTGTAGCCAAGTACTCCAAAGTGTAAAAGTCTGTTGGTGTAGTAATTAGAAACTTTTAATTTCATGAAAGATAATCAAATATAGGTCAAATGGGGAAAAAAAAAAAAAAGATCATGCCAATACCTTGCAGTGCCAACATGTGTAATATTATTGTGTGGTTTTTTGTAAGTACAATATTAATACAGCTGTATTTCTCTTAAGTATAAAGAAAATCTTGTTCCTTGTGCTTTAATGCTGTTTGGGAGGAATTCTGGCGTTTTGTAGATAAAAATGCTATTTTCTTGACTTGGTGCTGTTTGTCTTTACAGGAATCGGAGGAGTTCCTGTCTAACCTAGTAGTTAATAAGACCATCTTTGCTAAAGTAGACAGGCTGGCAGGAATTATCAATTTTCAGAGGCCTAAGGACCCAAACAACATACTCAATGACTGGTCTCACAAGCTCAACTCACTAATGGCCCTAGTTAACAAAACCACACATCTCATTGCCAAAGAGGAGATGATACATAACCTGCAGTAAGGTGCCTCAATAATCTCAGTGCTTTTAAAGAAGGCATTAAATCTTCATAATAGAGACTATTATTATGGTGTGTATATGGTTTGTTTTCTCCCTGTCAAGCCTTCCTGGTCTAAATTTTAGAACATAATTCTGAAATTCCTGTTGGCAATTAAGTTCCCTTGATGATTCATTCAGTTGTTAAATGTTTTTGCTACAATTGGTGAAAGAACATAATAAAACTGTATTGTCTGTATAATAGTAGTCTTGTGATTTATTCTTTTCCATGTATACTTTTATCTGTCTAACACATCTTTCTGTGGTTATTTCATTACAGGGCTATTTTTGAGGCTGTGATTGAGAGGATATACTGTAAATAATAAAATCCTAGGGTTTTACAATAGCATGCATTCAGGTAATTTATAATTATAATATTGTAATGTTAAGATACTGTTTGAACAAAATTCTGGATGTTCATGCTTAAGAATAATGCTATTTCTTGTGATTTGGGACTACAGATAGACTTTATTAATTAATTCTGAACTGACTGAGAAATCTGCCTGAATCCTTTCTGCTTGGTGCAAATCACTAATTTTACTGTTTTGTCATTACAGTTTGTGATGGCTACAATAGCAATTATGCAATTAGCTAAGATAGTCCTTCAAAGCTGCTGCTTCTTATAATTGAATGTGTTATATACAGAGAAGATAACATCCTATTACTTGCTTTAACCTGCTTGTAATGGAGGGAAGCTGTAGACTTTTCCCCATGTCCCTGTTCTGTTTTTTTTAAGAAAGTAAAATAGTAGCACAAATAGTATAGTAAGAATCAATGGAATTTTATTGAATTTACTCTGTTTTTTAATGATTTTTAATGATAGCCATAACTAACTATTCTGTTCCTAATTAGTGGGGTAGACACTGTAATTGTAAATGATGTATTGAGATGTATACAAATCCTATCTCTTTAACAGCATACAGTTTGAACTTCATTCAAACTAACACTCTTCGCACAGGTAATTATCATATGAATACACAGTAAGTCAGGAAACTTTAGACAGTGATTTTGAGTGAGGGAGGTCTGTGAAGGGACAGGAAAAGATGGAAGCTTCTAAGCAGTGATTTGCATTTGAAATGTAGACTTTGGACATAGCTTGGGAATGTCATTTCAGACGCTCGTAACTTTATCAAGCCATACCAATCTGGCTCACTGCATTTAGGCAACAAAAAAGCAGCTGAACTATCAGTGAGGGAAGGGAGAAAGAGGAGCACACTTCAGAACGCGTAGAATGCTTACCATCTAACTTCCTAAATTGCATTATAATCCCAATTGTACAAGTTGTGTAAAATCTTGTCACAACCATATCTAAGAATGGGATGTACTGGTCTTTGCGAGGCTAGCCTTAGCTGCTAGGATGATGAACAAGGTAACTTCAGTTTTGACCTTGTCAATTGAAAAAATCAATCTTCTGGAAACTGAGGCAAGAGGTATCAGGAAGGACAACAACAGGTCATCAGGGCAAGTGGAAACTTGCCTCTCCCCGTTCTTCTTATCATAAACCTTTTTCTTCCATTTGCAAATCTGGTCTGGAATCTTTAACCCCAAGCATTGAAGCTTATGGACTCTCTGACACTTCTACCAGATGAGAGATATTGGACCTGTTTCCTCAGCCAGCCCTCTTTTCCTTTTTATCCTAGAGTGGAATAGTTCACTGGTTCCCTGGCCCTGCTTTCTGGTGTTCTTGTGGATCCTGCTCCCTCTCTGGCCTAGCTATATCCCTCTCTGCTGCCTTTGATTGCATTTAGAGCATGAGTTTGTTGAAGAGAGGAAGAGGAGGTGGTTTCTCTCCCCTTGCAACTACCTTTTGCTGTCAGCATTAGAAAGGACATGGAAGTACTCTTACCTTTCAACAGTCCAGGTATCTCCTTAAAACTCAGTTCAGAGGGATTATGAAGGTTCACTTTCATGGTCTGTATTCATGCCAAAGATCCACAATGATCAAGCTTTTTGCCTTTTGGTCTGAAACAGATTTTTGTCCTCACTGAGTTCACTTACAACACCTTCATCTTGGTTTGACAACATACTGCCCAAGGCAAACTCCCTACTTAACTCTGTCCTCAAAAGTGAGATACACCTGTTGTGTACCTAGTATTTGGTGCCAGAAGCAAGAATCCCTCAGCATTTCCCTCCCCACACATCACAAAGTTAAAAGAGGAGTTTTAAAACAAAATTGTAGTGTTATTAGGCTGTATGCTAAGCCCGAGTGAGTGAGTGGAAAAGTGGAAAAGAATGTATTCATTTAGCCTGGAGTTTTGTATTTTTGGTTGGTTTTTTTTTTTTTGTTTGTTTGTTTTGTTTTTTTTTGTGTGTGTTGGCAGACTACTATTAATGGAAATGAAAGGAGTATATCTTGAGTCTCTCTGGAGAAGGTTGCCACATTCAGGTTGCTAAGAAAAAAGACAAGCTGTAAACTTTTGGTGTTAGTTCGTCTCAAGAATGCAGATATATGTCAGATATAACTCCATGAGCAATTTAAAGGCCAATATAAGGCATGCTGGCTTCTTAGAAAAATGCACTGAGATTGAAGATCTTTGATCTTGACAATGTGGGATCAAACCATTGCATTAATCTGAACTTTGTAGTTCCTACCTCCTCAAATGTACCCTCAACATCCCCTTATTGCTGTTTGCTTCTCAACACTCATTTTGTGGATCAAAGGAAAAATGAATTAGTTTGAATATTACTTGTTCTAGAAATTGTATGTGTTTAAAGAGTCCATACTGAAGAAATGTTATCCTTGGATAATTATGAAGTAAGATTAAAGTTGAGATCATCTATTCATTAGAGGACTCTGGAGGAATTCCAGGGGAATTTTCATGCTGGAAAATCAAAACTTGCTACTCTTCACCCTAATAATCAGACATTAATGGCTGCCTAGAAACAGTTTGCTTTATTGTTTAGTAAGACTAAGAATTAACTGCTGCTATCTAACCTCAAGTCTACCACTGACTTGTTTGTGGCAGAGGGTAAAGCACTTCTCTTAGTTTCCCATGATTGCTGCTTCTGAGGGAGTTAAAAAAATTTATAAAGGTCCAGTGTGCTAAGACAATAAAAACATTGCTGCTATTACTGCAATCAGTCTGGAACTTACTATTGAGAAAGGACTCCTGTTTTGTTTCTCAGAGGTGAAAACTGCTCAAAATGCCTGCTGGGACATTAGGCTACAGGGTCAGGGAGGCAATTCGGTGCTGAATGTATTATGTGCTTATTACTTGTACATGTTAATTGTAATGGTTTTTCCTGTATTCAGAAGTTAGACGTCATGAGTGGAGCTGATCGAAAATAGTGTTTTCTGTATTGGAATTCAAGAAATGCCAGTTCCCAGAAACAGGAGTGAACTTTATCATAGAATGGAAATTGATTTTCTGAATTTCCTGTGAAAGCAGAAGTCTGAGAAATAAAAAAAGCAGCAGTGTAAGTTTGAAATAATTAAAATAGTTTTGTTTTGATAATGTAGAAACCAAGCTATAGCTGTGATTCCAATTGTGCAGCTCATGGGCGAGCCAGGACTCTAGCGTTTCTGGCTACCAGCTCTCCATTAGCCCTGAAGCAAGTGAGGGTTTCAGAGTTCCCAACTCTTCCAGAATCTGTGCCACACCTTTCAGAGCTCTGCTCAGATCTTAGCTTCGTGGCAGGGAGCCTAGCAGCCCTGAGTGGCCCCAGGTTTTCAAACTCCTTTTTTTTGGCAAGAAGCCTAGATTCTCCAAGGACCTGGGCATGGCTCCTAGCTTCACAGAATAGGGAGAAGTCCTGTGAACAGTCATCATTTACAGAATCCTCACTTAAGGGTAGGGAGGCTGGATGTGTTAGTGCCTTCTGTACAGGGCTTCCTTGCAATAATGGTCCCTGGGAGATTGGGCTTTCTAAACTTCCAGCAGGAAATTGCAATTTTCGGATCTGAAAGGTTTTAAATCTTAAAAAATGTAGAAGTGGAATTGAATTTGGTATTGCTGCATTCGTTGGAGGGTTTTTCTTGTTTCATTTTTTGTTTTCATCTTACCATTATAACAAGTCCCTGGAAATATCACTGGTAGGCTTTTGAGGATCTGAGTCCCGTGAAGTGTCATGATGCTGAGCAGACATTAATTGTTTTTGTTCCTATCTCATGCCTCTCCATTGTGCCTATGGCATTTTTTATATTTGCAACATATACTGTTGCTTTTCTTCTGCTCCCAGACTCCATGTGACCAGCTGCTTTGGTCTCCTTGGGCAAAAGAGAGAGAGCGTGCTGCAGCCAGTGCAAAAACCCACGTTCCTCACCAGAAGCCTAGTGCTGTGAGCTCTCATCTTGTCATGAAATCCCATTAGTGAGCATAGCACGTGGGGATTCCAGGAGCTTGGGAAGTTTGGACAATTCTGGAAATGCAAGCCAGTAGTCAGCACGTAACGCATCTGTTTCTGTGCCTAGCCCAATGCTGAGTGAAGACTGGGCTTGTCAACTCTGCCTGTAGAGTTGGGAATGACGTGTTTGACAGCAGAGCTTGGAAGCCAAAATTGCAGCTTCCACTGGGGTAATACACATCAAGGAGAGAAGAAGAGACATCTCGTGGAGTCCCTCCCACAGTAGCAGCTAATATTATAAGGTTATTTCCTTAAATTATCCTTTAATACTGTATTGAAACATGTCAATAAAAGCCACAAGAAGTCTCTTTCTTCTCATGTAGTGTATAACCGGTTGCTGGTGGCATACTCTGCCTTCTGTGCTGTTACCATAGAAGTGGCTCTGAAACTGAAGTTTAGTTACATTAAGGCCCTTTGGATTTAGAATCTCATCCTCTAAGCCAGTTGCTGCACAATTTGCACTTTGAGCAGAATTTCCAAGGTTAATGAGTGCCTGCAGCCCAGACTTGTTTTGGACCAACAGTCTTCATCTTTCTATCTGGTATAGAAGATGATAAAAGAGCTTGGAGGGGGCACCACATAGAAATAATACAGTTACTCCAATCTTGCAGGCTCAGGGGCAGTACTTGGAACAAAATAGTGCTTGGCAGCCAACCCCATCTGAAAGCTGCTGGCTCCCTCTGTAGCCTCTGGCATGTCCACTGAGGGTTTCTGCAATACAATTAACCAGTCTACAAAATAGAGTAAAACCTACTTCATATGGGGGATAAGAGGTTTAATTTAAGTAAGATCATAAAAAGCAGTGGGTGTAAGGGCACAGTCTTCATGTTGTGTTATATACACAGCACTTTTTTTGAGATGGGGGATTCCCCTGCTGCCGTAGTCTTTCCCCAGCTCCTTTCTGGACTGTTTCTACAGTGCAGAGTTGCCATCTTTTTACAGCAGTCTTTGCCTTTCAGTACTTCAATCTAGGAACTTTAGAACAACAGAGACTGATAGCAATAAAAATTGTGTTGGTCATTGAACAAATCCTACTCTGTATAACTCGGTCACTAGCCACACAATTTTTTTCCTAGCACAGCATAAAGAAATACTGTCAGGACAAATGGACGCCAAAGTTAATGACAGCTTATGTGAAAAATAAACCCAGCAAATTTCTGTCTTGCCCCAAACTAAACTCCAGAGGATACATGCATATTTTTAGATACATACACACATATACAACTCATTCTGTTTTCCACTGCTTTTTTAAAATGATCATTTATTTTAAAGGAAACCTTCCTTGCATCTTGTAACAGAAAAATTTATCAGTAATACAGAAGCTCACTAGGAACCAAACACAATCAACCTCCAAAACAAAAGGACTAATTCTACTTCAGCAACCTGGACTGAATGAGACACAAAGTTAGTTAGATCCTTAACACGGTTTCACCTTTATCTGATCCACCAAAGCTGCCCTGTTCCTTGCACAGTGCCCATGGAGAACACTTAAAAGAGTCCCAGCACGCCCTGTAGCCTCACTGGGGACGGTGTCCGAGGCGGGCAGCCACGGACCAGCAGAGATGGCCTTCCACAGGCTCCACAGGAGTGTTTTTGTCCCCCTGAAATGGCGTCTCCTGGGTTGAGGCTGGGACCAACGACACTCCCCTCTGGCACGGCCTCTGGGAGGGCACTGAAACAGTTAACTACACTCCCAACCGTATTTATAAAGTTGAGTTAAAAAGTGGACTGATTTAAGTCTGGGGCTGCAAATGCAAAGGATTTCTTTATTTCCTTCTGCATTTACATTTTTGCAAGGAGCTCTCTCTTTATAAATGCACTGCTGATGAATATTGAAAATATTCTTGGGCACAAGTATCTTCTTGCAGTGGCAATGCATCAGAGACTTGGCTGGTGGTTATTCTTCAAAGAGTTAGGAGGCGTTAAATGTAAATTTAAATATAAATGTATTTAGGAAAATCCAATACTAAAATGATCTGGATCTTACTTTAATTAAAGTAGAAGGAAAAGTTTTTTAAAAACACTGAAATCCTGTTTTGTTGATAAACTTTATTAAGATCCCAAAGTAAGCCGCTTTCCCCCAATTTCTCGTCCACTTTGCCCTAAAGCACGACGGCCTATGCAGAGCGAGGTGCACCCATCCATGGCAGCTGAGCTAGTAACGCCTTGAAAAAGCCAGTTTGCAAAACAGCATAGGTATTAAGAATTGATTGCCAAACATTTTGAAAACACAGCTAACAGGGAAGATTACTCCGTGAAAATAAAACTGTTATGCAAAGCAGTTTCTGGGATTCATGCGCAGCCAGAAACGCATTACCAACAGTCCTTCAGCAAAAGCAGATGAGCTTTTAAAGCACGATGTACAATGCGAGCTGTTCATCACCTGGCCGCAGCCTTCGCACACAAGACCCGGGTTTCTGCAAGTTTAAGGGCAGTAACTTTAAAAAAAACCACAAAACAAAACCAAAACCCAACAAACCACCAAAAAACCTCCCACAACAGTAGAATAACCTCGAGAAAAAGAGAAAAAAAACCCCGCTTTCAGCACAGGTGGACTTCGTCTCGCAGCTTACCGGGCGGGACCCTCCCTGCGCGTGTGCGCACCTCATACCCCGCCTGAGGAGAACGGCGTCCGCGCCGGTTCCGCGGCCGCGCAGCGCGTCTCTCCGCGGCGGGCTTGGCGCTTGCTGCGTGCGTGTAGAGGTAGTGACACGATTCCCAAGAAAAGGGGTAGGGGGACGAAAAAAAAATAAAAAATAAACCCAACAGAAAAGAAAGAAAACAACCTAAAAAATAACCCGAGGTTGCCGGTTTCCAGCCCAAGCGGCGCGGCAGTGCCGCCTCGCGCCGCTGCGTGAGGGGAGAGCTGCGGGCCGGAGCGTGGGGCTGCCCTCCGTCAGCCGCCGCCTTATCCCGCCGTGTCGCGGACGGGGCCGAGGGTCCCGGTCCCCGGTTGCCGGTCCCGTCCAGAGCGGCCCGTCGCCCTCCGCCTTCCCCCGCTGGCCGCCGGGCCGGGAGGAGGGCGGGGGAGGGCTTTCCCACAATGCTTTGTGGGGACGTTGACAAGTGGATCCAAGATGGCGTAGAAAGTAATGACAGGTAAGTCAGGACTTCCCCATTCGCCCCCCGCGGGGGCCGGGGGCGGCCGGGCCCGGCTGGTGAGAGCTCCGGGGAGGCCTCGGGGAACCTTCGGTGCCCCGCAGCCGGTCCAGCGGTCGAACGAGGGCTGCCGGCCGGGCCGGAGGCTGAGCGGTGCCGGCTGGAGAGGGCCCTGTGTCTGCGGAGGGGCCTGCAGCGGCAGCCGCTCGGGGGCTGTTTACGGGCAGGCTCGGCCGGAGCCCCGGGGGCTGCCGCGCTCTCCCGGGGGCCCGCAGGCGCCGGCGGGCGGTCCGGGGCGGCCCTGAGCCCGGCACAGCGGGGGCAGGCGGAGGGGCCAGCCTGGAGAGCCGAGATGCCTTGCACAGCCCCGGCTTCCCCTGGCTCCGGGGGTGCTCCGTCAGGGAGGGAGGTGGGGGGGGGACGACGACGACACACGGAGAGGGGTGGGAGTCAGCTTTGTTTTTGTACCGGGCGGGGCGGGAGGGAACGGATAGGGACAGCCAGGAAATAACAATCATAAAACAGAAGTAAAAAAAAAAATAAATAATGGTTTAGGTAGGGTTTGTCGAAGGATGGAAAAATAAATTGAAATAATTTACCAGCTGTTGTAAAATTAACCCTCGGAGCAGTTGAAGGATGGCAGATAAGCTTCTATTTTTTGTCTTCTGCAGGAGGCTTTGTCAGGGCCGAGTGGCTAGAAGTTGGGAGGTCTAACACAGATCCTGAGATCGCCTTTTATACGATGCAACTGTTGTGAAACTGAAAATAGGAGAGTTTATACTGCTGGTTGCGATACAGTCCTCCCAACAGAGACCATATAGATACATTTATATATGCATGTATATATGTTTAGGGCAAATCCCCACGTAGGGGAAGGATATACATTACCCCTCCTGGGGTGGGTTATGTCCTTTTATTAAAATTTCCAAATGAGTGAAGTTGTTTGGCTTCAATGCAATGTTAGTCAAACTGTTGTTTGATTGTAGTAACGTGATTAAACATATCATTGATGGAAATTAAGAAGTAACTACAGGGAAACAGTTGCAGAGTTGCTTTCCAGTTAATGACAAATTGAGTAAGAGGTCACAAGGTAATAGGATTTTTGCATTATCAGAGGTACAGCAAGCTTGAGGTGAAGTTTTAAAATAACAAAATATATTTTGCTTTTCATTGAAGAAGTAAAAGAATTCAACTGTAAGACACAAAAGTGTCCTAAAAATGAATATCACCATTGACGGATTGAGTGCATCATGGCTAGTCTTCTTGGGATGGTTTGAATTGTTGGGGTCTTCTAATGTCATTGTTCTTAATAAATAGTATAATTTAAACAAGGCAAAGGATAAAATATCCCCCCTCCTTCATTTATATGAAGAAAAGACATATTGCTTTGTAAAATTAAGAACACCTCCCCCCCGCCCCCCAACAAATTAAATGAAGTGTTACTTGGCAAGTTTGCATTATTTTCCAAGACTGATTGGTAGAACAAGGAGGTTTTAAAATAATGTGTTCTAAATTCGATTGTTTCAGTACTTTTGAGTCATAGCAGATTGTGGATGAAAACTCTGGGTTTTGTTTTTTGGGTTTTTTTTTCAATGGCAAATCTTGTTTGATTGGAATAGTCTGGGGACACTGGGCAGCTTGCTGGTCCTTTGCAGCGAGGAGCTGATTTTGAATGTGCAGTTGAAACTTAGATGAGGGGAAAGTGTACAAGTGACCACCACCTTCCCTCCCCCTCCTTGGGATGCAAACCGAGGGATTCACTCTTAGGTCAATCAGACTTTGGTAGGCTTAGCTTTTACAGCACAGAAACTGTGAGTGGTGAAAGCTGAGTTAAGCTTTTTTTGTTGAACTTTAATTAGCAGAACCGTTTTTCTTTATTGGCAAGTGAAGGAACATTTTATGTGTTATTACTGATAAAATTGAGTTCTCTTTGTAATTTGTTATGAAAGCAGAAATTACTTTTCTTTTTTCCTAGCTGAAATCACATTTCTATTATCACTCCTCACCTCCGTGAATTTTTTTGACTTATGAAACGTACAGTGTGTATTTCCCCTCCTTTAATTCACATGGACACCGTGCCTTTTTAAGTGAGCCAGATGAATTTTTCTATGAAAGAGGCTTATTAAAGTGATGGCTCTAGGACTTGAAAGGTTGTAATAGCTGGTTTCGTTGTTTTTTTTTGGTTGGGTTTTTGTTTTTTTGGGGGAGGGGGTTGGAGGGGGCAGGTGACTTGTTTTAGTCTCACCCCAGCAGACTAAAAATTAAAGGGAGATGTGGAAACAGCATCTTAATCTGTAATTTGTTCCAGTTTTGCTTCTTGATCTGTCATGGAAGATCCTTTCCCTTTGTAAAATCTCATTGGTTTCAGAGAAGTTGCTCCTGGGCTTTGGGATCTGTATTAGTAGGAGAAGGGTTGTAGCTTGGAGAGGGCTTCTGCTTGAAGGTTAGATTCATGGAGAAATTCCTATCTCAAAAAATCTAAGTAACAGGGTCTGGAAGGTTTGAAAAGGTAATATTTCCAAGTGGATAGGGTACAGGCCTAGTGCTTGAGAGATGTGGACAGCCTGATGCAAATCACTTCACCTGTTTATGCTTCCTTTTGAAGGAATTTCAAATAGGAATAGTGAATCTTACCAACTTGTAAGGAGTCTTAATGCCTGTGGATGAAAGGGACTATGTAAGAGCTAGGCAATATTACTACTAATGTTTTCCAACTCTGTTAATTTAGTAGTCTGATGAAATATTTTCTCCGTCATTGGCAATTATTTTTGTTACTAAAATCCCCTTTGCAATTATAGTTGGATATTCTTTCTGACTTAGCGTGGGTTTTTTTTCTTTTTATTCGTTGTTTACTACCATCTTACATTTGCTCCTGCACTTTATTCTAGGTGTTTTGATTTTAGTAATGGCAGAAGCAATTGCTGGAGCAATTCAGATTATTAGTTGAAAGCCCTTGAATCTTTCACCTCACTGGCATTCCCTCCTGAGGTTGGTGGTACCTAATAGGTCTGGTAGCAGGAGTGAAATCTAAATTAGAAAAGTCTTTTGTAATCATTTAAATCCTGTCCCCTGTGTACAGCCTGAATAACTAGGGAAAGCCGTGGGAGCTGGCTTGGAGAACAAGAAGGAAGGATGGTGTCATTCTGATCTAGCTTAGGGATAGAGTAGTTGGACAGCTGGCATTCCCCCTGCCTTGGGGATCAGTAGGCCAAGAATCCTAGTAAACGTGAATCCTGTCCTTAGGTTTTTCCTAGCGTTGTTAAAGGCTTGTTCCTGGAAGCAGATCCTCAGTGTTCCTCTTTGTGCAAGGTTGCTAGTGGGTCATTGTGGGGGAGAAAATAGCAAATTTTGTATTCCCAATCTTCCCCTGCTTGCGTATTATAAGTGTTTAATCGTTTCTCACCTCTCTTGTTGAGGTCCTAAGGCAAGATCCCATTATCACTACATGGTATATGTGTTTTTCCCCTTTAAATGGAAGTAGTATGGGTTAGATTATCAGAACAAACAAGACCTTCCTATTTTTGTTCTTGTTTGTCTTGCTATTTCTTCTGTGGCCTTTGGCAGTAGTCAGCGCTTGTGTTTATGTGTATCAATGACATATATTTGAAGACATCATACTTTATATGTTTGATTTCTTACTGCCTTTGGTAGACTTCTGCAATTGTCATGCTTTTTTCAGCAAGGAAGAAAAGAGAGAGAATATGGAAAAAGAGACTGCTTTTTTAGAAGTTTGCACACGGCATTGGTATGGAATTAAAAAAAATGAAGGAATGCTTGGTCTTCTGGAGATTTTGACTGGGAAAGTAAACACTTGTTTTCTCCTAGTATTTATTTTGGAGGAGGAGGAAGGAAATAACTAAACTTTATAGATAGTGAAATTAGGAGTCTGCAAGGTCAGACCACTCCACAGGCACAGGCCAGCTTCTGGTGATTTTATTAGGATAGTATTGATATGTAACTCGAGTTCCTTATTCAAAACCAGTCTTGCTTACTGAGCTTTCGTCTTCTCTTCACACAAATGTTTGCAACATGAGGCTTCAACCAGAAGCAATTACTCGTGTCTGAGACACACAGAAAAGTGAATATTACTGTAGGAAAAGAAGTGCTTAGAAATTTAAGCAGGAGGATTGTAATAACCCATAGGTGAGAATTTGTTTTTCTGTTGCATTTCTATTGCACTGCTAGTTGGAGTTAAAGGATACTTAATGTGGCTACAACATAATATCCAAATATTTCTCTACAATTTCTTATGCAAATTAATTGTCATAAATTTAATAGAAATGTGCTGGTTATTTATCCAGTCTTTTCTCAGAGTCCTCCAAAATACCAAATTGCAAACTTTGGACAGGAAAGCCAGATAAGAAATCAAGGATTTAAATCTTTTTCCTTCTTAAATGTAGTTTTACTATACTGGGAGGTTCCATTTCATGACTAAAAAGTTTGAGTGGTTACTATGGCCCCATCCTACTTCTAATGAGTACAAACTACCAAATTTTCTAAGTGGCGTGGAGTCTTTGTCAGATATTAGAAGACTGGTATTTTAGCAAGAAGGTAATTTAGAATTAACAACACTGAACTATAGAGCTTTTCCAAAAAGCAGTAGGTATACAGTGCTGCTGCGTTGGTAGCAAGAGTTTTTGTAAGTGATTTTATGTAAAGAGATGTTTTGGAGATGTTACTGTAAACTGTTGTGCGATTTGTTTCTGTTAGTCTCAGGAAGTACCACTTGCATGAAGAATTATGTGACTGAGGTGGATGTTTTTAATCTTTGGCTTATATGCTATTTGGGGAAATATATTTCATGATCTCTCCTGTTTTGTAAGCAGAAGGAAGGCTAATGATTCTCAGAGCTGTAATGACTAAACACTGGAAGAAAAAGAGTAGTAGTATTATGTTAGGTACGAAATTTTGAATGTTGGAGTGGCAGGAATTGGAGAATAGAAATGTGAGCAGTGTGTGGATTCGTCTGAGCTGATTTTATGGTAGTTAGGGTGAGTGTTACTTAGAAATGATCTTTCAGTCTGTGAATTTCACCAGGTTTGTTTGTTGGGGTTTTTTTCATAGTTGTATACAGCAAAAATACTGGATTCATCAAACCACTAAAAATTACACTGCTTAAGTATGCTTAGAAGATCTTTCAGAGCCTTTCAGACCCCATGGCAAAAGCAAAATACGTAACACAACAAGAGCTGTTTTTGAGAATCTTGGTTGTTAGTAATGCGGCAAGAGTGTTTAATTTGCTGGAAAATATTTAGTGGATCAGCAGACCAAGAAAGTAGCAAATCTTTGTGGATATAGTAAATGGAGAATGCCACAAATGAAAAGCATAGTGGTTTTGGCTGCATATAAAGTAATGCTTCTTCCTTATATAGCTTCTCACTTAATGTAAGATAATCTGTATTTTTGTAAATGAAAACTTCATTTTATCCTGGGATAATTTGGGGGGGACAGGGACAGGCAGCGTGCTTTTCTTCCCAAGTAATGTTCCTTTGCTGCTCTCAACTAAATTCCCCATCAGCTATCTGGGATTCCCAAATACTGTTGACCAGCCACGATAGCTGCCTTGCATCTGCTTCCCTGCCATCTCAGGACCCAGAATTTGTTGGGCTTTTCTCACTGTCTACAAAGGGAGGTCATTAAGGGGAATGCTTTTTTTTTTAGCATACTTCTGAATCTGTGCTAACACAGTGTTGTAGCTGAGTGCTGTGGGTATTTTATTGAAGTGATGTTTTTGATTATAGTTGTTTGTGCTGATGGTTTTGAGGTAACTACTCTGGCCATATCTTAAGACACTCACATGTTTGGAATGGTGCAGGACATTTGTTTTGTCGTTTGAACTGACTGATACTACTTGGCTGTAGTTTTGTTTATATTTGTTTGGCTGGGCTAGACACCGCTTTTCTTCTTCCGAAGTTTTGTCAGAATTATGCCATTAACCACAGTAGGATCGTTACTCATTCCTGCTGATGTCTGTTCTTTGAGTGGGGTTTAAAATACGTGACTGAATCTCTAATGTTCATTTCAAAAGGAATGAGTAGGGTGAATGCCATTGGGAACTTGCGGTGTGTTGGATACAAGTTATGTTGTTGCCCATAGGGTTTGCTGTGTGAGGAGAACTTGGGAATCCATATTCTATTCCCAGGAGGGGTCTAAAAATTGAACCTATTGGTAGTGTCATGTTTGTGCATTTGAGGAGAGGAAACAGGGACGTTACAAAAGCATTATCCGGATACAGAAGGGTTAATATCATTAAAATACAGAGTTAGAAGACAACTCCCCAAATCAGGCTTACTATATTATGCCAAACCATTTGAAGCACAGTCATGTAAAAATGAATTTCAAAGGTTATTTCCAAGAAAGATAGCAATTTCTAGTGGTGGAGGTTAGTTATTGCTTTGAACTTTCAAAACAGCACACAAAAATATCATATGCAGTTACATAATAGGTATGGTTTTGGGAAAGATGTGTTTGGAGTATCTGTGGGTGGCATGATTGTGTTATTAAATCTGTTATGGTAGGACCCTTTTGTGCTAAGCACTGTATAAATGCGTAAGAAAAAACTCAGTCACAGTATTATTCGCTACTATAATAAATTTAAGTTCATTATAATGCTGCAATGAAGACTGAGGTATATTGAAAGAAGATTTTCCTGTTTTGTGACACAACTTTCTGGCTTATTTCTATGTTCGATTTGTGAACTGTTCACTATAACTGTGCAATATAACTGATATTCAGCATGAAGACTTTTACATTCTTTTGCCTCTTGAATGGATTTAAAGAGTGATTCATATTTTGCATGTCAAACAAAATGAACATAGGGCTTTTTTTTTTTTTTTTTTCAATCCAACTGTAAAACTGTGATATATACCTGTAGCATCTGCATTTGCACTGGTGATCAAAGCTGTGTTCTTCAGATAGGTCTCCTAGTCATAGGGGTGTGCTGCTTTGCAATACTGGGACATGTCAAGAGTGGAGAAAGGTCTTCTATGAAAATGAAAGTTTGACATTTGAGGAAAGACTGTTTCAGCATCGCTATGATATCCCTGTTAAGAAAAAACTTGGATTGAACCCACTGAGCTTTGGAGTTTGCACAGGGTTTTCCAAAAGGGGATATGCTGTGAGGAAATAATTTCTTCATTTTAAGAATACTTTTATTGCTGAAATCCAAATACAGCTGTATTAGAGGAAGCTGTGAATTGAACACAAGACTGAAGGTTAGGAACTGCTAGTTTTGATTCTGTCTGATAAAATTGGTGAACTTTGGCAAATGAACTGTGGTCAAGTGCTCTCTGAAGACAGTGCTGTGTTAGTGGCAAATTCAGTGAGCATGTGGGAAACTTTGTGATATGTGTTGCATTTAAACTTATGAAATACATCTGTAAACATTCTGATATGTGTTTTGTGTTGAAATTATGCTTGGGAATCTTCCTTGACTCTGCTTTGCATTCCTTGGGAACACAGTTTTGTACTTGCTTGGCATTTTGAAAATTAGGTGACAGATGTTTAGTCACACATACACAGATGTACCTATATGTCATACAGCAGACATTTCTCAAAAAGGACTTTTGGCATTTCTTATGACTCAGCGGAGAAGAATATCGGTAATTGCATAACTGTGTAAGTCCTTAAGATTAATGGTGTTCACTTTTTTTTGGTCAAAATTATTACTAAACACTATAATGAGAAATGTGCACTCAGAAACATGGCCATGTTCTGTTATTCAAGTATTTAAAAGGGAGGTTCTGCTACAAGTAGTTTATAAAGTTGTGGATTATGAGGTTTAAAACAGCTTTTAGAATATGAATGCTGTATTCTTTGCAAAGTGTGTTTGAGTTTGAGACTTGTAGGTTGGTGCTGCTCCACGGAGAGCTGGCTGGTCGTACAGTGCTGATTTTTCCCTTTGTTTTTCTCTGGCAAATTTCATTAAGGGAAGCAAAGATTAAATTACTTTTCTAATGCATTTTTTTAAAGTAAGTAATTGGTGATGTTGTTATGGGGATAAAATGGTAACCATGGGACAATATTTCAATTAAAATGCCCTCATCTTGGATAAGAGTGAGAAACTCTGCTCTCAAAAAGCAGTAAGAATATATAGGTATATGGAATACCAACTGCTGCTGTTAATCAGTTATTATGAAAGATTGTTTACGTGAAGATTTTCTATGAAGGAGCCAAAAGAACTTTAGGTGGGGCAGAAACACCACCTATTATTATGTTACCTGATGCTTACTATGACATACTCCTCATTTCAGTTCGTTATTACTTGCCAAATTTTAATTATTTGGGTTGAAATTTCCCATGGTAGGTGTCTATCACAGTCTGACTTTTTGGGTTCTGTAGATGGACTGGAGGGTTCTGCCAACATGATTCAGTCTTTACTAAAAATTGAGCAAAAAATATATTCTTATGTCCAGAACAAAATAGAAGAGAATTCTAATGACCTATAGTTCTGCTTTGTAAAAAGTTCAGATGTGGTATAGTACCACATTTCTGCCAAGGATATACTTGTTATCAACCCTGTGAAAATCTGTTCAGCATTGGTCAAATCAACATTTAGTACAAATCTAAAAGATCATCCCTGCAGTGAATATACTTCAGCCTGAGCTAAATAGGATTTCTGTCCAATTTGAAGGCTAGGGCTTCTGCATTCCTTCCTGGTATGATCTGGACAAAAATGAGAGCACAGAGAATTCCCCTTCTGTACTCCCGATAGCCAGTTCCTCTTTCCTACCAGCTCTACTTTCATGCAGCACAGAGGAAGCAGTGACTGGATTTAAACAGGAGGTGCAAAATGCAGTTTTTTGCAGGATATGTAGAATAAATGTGGCTGAACAAGGAGATTGAGATTGAAAAATATTAGTGTTAGAAAGAAAGAAGTAGAAGGGAGGCTATAATGTGTGGGTACAGATAATTTATTTTATAATGCTAATACAGTTGTTTGTTGGAATACAGTTTCACTATTTGCATAAATTAGAAAGTGGTTCAGAAATGGAGTAGCGAATAGAAAAAAAAAAGGCAAATCATACTTAAGCCCTGTCTTTCCTACACTTCATTTTCTGTATTTCTAATGAACGCTCCCATGTTGTGACGTAGAGAAATGCTGAATACTCATAAGTCACTCTGCAGACACTGGGTGTTCTGCTTTGATCATATGAATGGCTATATAGTACAGGGCAGAGCATAACAGGGAAAAATCACTTTTAGTTGTCTTAATCAGAATGTAAGAAGTTTATAGAAACTTTTGGCTTTAATGTGTTTTAATGTCTTAATTCTTTGTAAAATGGGAATTATGTCAGAAGGGTGAAGATATTTTCTTAATACTTGTGAAGTGCTTGGTCACAGTATTCGTAAGCATTATTGAAAGTTAATGAAAACATTAAGATGCAGTCCTGAGAATGCGATTTGAGTAGCATGCAGTAAATAAGGCCTTAGGCCCTATGCTGAAGTATTTAACTAGATGTCCATTAAGCAGGCAGCCTCTGTTGTGCCTGCTCATTCTGCCAGGTAGCCCTTGGAAAATGTGGTATGTGACTAATACAGTTAAGGCTATATCATAATGCAGACACACAGGAGAGCCAACATAAGCTTGTACAGATACTTTTGTCATTACACAACCTTTGAGTATCAAAGTGGTAGTATTTGTACTGTAATTTTAATGAATGCAGTATGTATATATATTTGCTTTGTGTAACTAGGAATCTTGTGTCTGTCAGTTATGGATGGCTTTCAGACAAAGGGAGTACATGCCAAGTAGATGTTGTGCTTTCACCTGCCGTGTATTTTGCTTAGTTTCATCAAGATAGGTAATGTTTTCAGACAGTTGTGTGGAAAAAGGATCATTTTAAAGTCAAGAAATGAAGATATTGGGGATACTTACGTGGTGGATGGGGTCATTGCAAGTGCTGAGGCCATGAGTTTTCAGATTTTGAGCCAAAGATAGCCAGTTTGTGCATGTGTAAATGTTGCTGCTGCTGGCTGCATAGGTTGTTCTTTCTGCTGCTATTTCCAAAATGAAAATAAGAGATTAGTAAAGGTAATAAAGTGTTAATAATCACTTAATAAAGTGTCTGTACTAAAATCATAACTGACATGCAATGAAATCTAACTTGTTACTATCTGTGATGTATGTAAAGTGATTTAAAGAACAGAGGGTCCAGATGCGGAAGGCATTTGCTCTTAATTTCAATTGCTGCTATACTGTGAATGGTAAACCACCCACAGGCACTTGTTCCTTTTTCAGTAAATGTGGATGTGTTTATTCTATACGTCAAGTTTACAGGATCAGACTCAAGGCTCCATTTATGTGGCCAGATATCACTTGTCCTCCCAATTTATGGTGCTGTCTTTGGTTTGTCAACATGCAAGGATAATCTAAGTATTTAATGGTAGGGGGCATCATGAACCTTTTAATTCCTGTTTTTTGCCCTTCCTGACTGAAATCAAGCAATGAAATCGTGTTCCATAGAGGCCATGTAGCAGAAGTTCTTGCTGCTATTATGCTATATAATAAAACCTTGAAATAAGCTTTCCTTATTCTGTATGCTCCATTTAAGATTTAACATCATTTTTGGAATTTAAAGTAGGGTCATTTTGCCTGGAGTTGTACAACATTAACCAGAGTAATTCAGTTATTTCAGAAAACTGATTAGATTGTCCTCTCTCAAGGGTGGAGACTTTTGTATTTGTTCTGTAAGGTGTGCAGTACATTTCTGAGCACCGTGTATAACTAATATTACTGATTTCAGCCATAATTGCAGTAAATGAGTGCATAAGATCTCTGCTGTTATATTTTTCTTAAAATAAAAAAAAGCAAAGCACCTTTTATGTTATTCTCTTCTGCACCTTGCACATGAAAGATGCACCATAGTTTTTCTCTCTGTTCTGCTCAGTCTTTCACATTGGTATAGTGCACTATCATTATCTACTCTCACTTTATTAAATGATTTCTGAGTGTGGGATTGTTTATGATTTATGTCATGACACTAGGAAAGTGCATTTTTTTCTGTGTCTGTAAGTGGCTTCTGTGTTTTGTGCAGCTGTATTTTATTCCTTCCTGGAGGCTTGAATAAAATGCTTTTTTTTGTCTTAAGGCAAAGATAAGTTTATTCTATCACTATAGGTAAGGAAAATAAATCGGTGTTTAATCTTAATTTAGTAATCTAAAGGTACTTGAGTGGTATTTTGGAGTACTACAACAACAATTACATAACATCTAGAGGTGCAAGCATGCCTCAGGATAGGATCACTAGAGATGCCAGAGCAACTGTATAATATGATGTAACAGTAGAAAAATGTATTATTATTCCCTATTTTAGTATGTAGACTGACAAATGTGGTTTGTTTGCAGAGTCTTGATAGTTGAATTTCAGTGACCCATCATTTTTAACTATAATGTTGGCATGTTCATATTAGCTAAAATTTTTATTGTGTAGTTTACTCAATGTATTGTAATTAAGCCAGATTATTAATAATGAACCCAGATCTTTCCATACCTGTGTAAATTAAAGTATCTTGTCAGTCTTTTCCTGATAATTTTGAGTGAGAGGGAACTAGAAGACTCTTCAGTCACAGGGATTGTGTCTGTAGCAACTTTCTAACTTCCCAAATATTACTTTTCTGTATTATGGAAACAACAAATTTTTGAGGCCTTCATATATGTATTGCTTACATCTCAATTTTCAGTAACAAATTTCAAAAAGCTGTGCGATGTGTACTGCTAATGTCTATAGTCTTGAGAAGTTTGGAAACTGCTTTAGTGAAACCTGGAAACTACCGGATGGATCCCTGAGCAATTAAGTTAATGAATGCAGTTTATGGCTTCTATCATTATGGGCAAGAAAGATAAATAAGGTTTTTCTTCTACTGGTGAGTGATATTTTGGTACAGCGCTCTCTCTCCTTGGGTAAATGGCAGCACATGGCAGTAATTGATGGGTAACTGATGTCTTGGTATCAATAAGAGGCTGAATTATAACATCCTTTCCCTGGGTGGACCTATAAAGTCTGATTCTGTTATCTGTCTTGTTACATATTTTTCATAAAAATTGCAGCATCTTCAAGACCCTTTAGACTTCTGTGAAATTCAGTTCCAATTGACTTGAAGTTCAAAAGTTACTGGGGAAGGACAGCAGAGCAACCAGCCTCAAAAACAGATCTAGTAGGTCTCTTCTTGCCTCTTAAAGGAAGTTGCTGGGAAGTTATGATAAAACAGCTGTCTTTTCTTGATGTATTACCTGAATTTATTACGTTTAAAACTTCTGTCCAGTTTGGTGGCCAGCTTTTCCAATTTGTGAGAAGGGCTGAAAAATCACAAAGGGTTAGGAAAGACAGTGTGGTCACCGCACACATTTCCTTAGAGAGGGGCAGGATGAGTTGAATTCCTGCCCTGCTTTCTCTGAACCTGTGCCAGCTTGACCGCAATAGGCAATGGAATGGCAAACCCTTCTTCTCCTCTCCTTTCCTGCAATACAGTAGGCTGTTAACAGGAGGACACAGCTGAATAGCTTTGGCAAGGAATATTTGGGTGCCTATTTCTTAGAGCAGAACTGTTTGAAGGGTTATGGATTGTAATGGGAGGCAGCTGGAGAGGCTCTTCCCCTGCATGTTCCCCATGGCAATGGGTCTCATTCATTTGCTTCAGTTAGTGAATCCCAGGATGTGGCTCTTGAAGTATATTCAATTGACAGTAAATTCCTACCAGTCTCACTGTAGGACTGCAAGTTGAACATCATTGCTTTAGCATAAATCTTTAAAAGAGATGTTAATGTCTGGTTAAAATATGCAAATATTTACTGACTTGTCTACTGTTTGTCAGCTTGGCATGCGAGACCTTGGATCTGATCCTTCTGTCTTGGCAGACATTGGGAATTTTGCCAGTAACATTAATAGGAACAGCATTGTGCCCTCTAATCTGTTTGTTTATGAAGTACAGCGAGAGTTATCTGGCTAGATGCTTTACAGTGAATTGAAAAAGCATCTGTTTGAAATTTTTTAGAAACTGTCACATGCTTTAACTTATCAGTATCTTAAATCAAACTCTTTGATTCCATAAAATACATTGGTAAGCTGTGAAGCATGAAAGTGCACAGTCATGAGTTAAACCACTGTGAAACACTAAAATTTTAGTTCACGATGTTCTCTCCTCCTACACTGATTTTTAGTTTCAAGTTGGACTCATCAGACTGTGGCTTCAAAAGCCTCCTGTGCACCAAGCAGGCATAATGTTTACTTGAAAATAAATGACTGTGTACATCACATTGTTTATTGCTCTTCCTCCTCAAGCTGTCCCTTCTGCCTTTCCCAGCCCCCTCTGCACTTCTGGAGGGGAAATGTACAGTACTATTTGGAAGTTAGATTTTAGTTACTCTTTTCATGTTTATTTACAAAATCCCTTTGGGAAGAAGGCGAAATACTCATTAGGAATATTGAGCCTGAAAATCTTTAGTTGTAGGGGAAAAAAAAAATATCCCTCACAGTTCTTGAAAAAACCACCAAGGTTAAGTTACACCAGTTGGAACTAACCAGATCTTTAAAATGATATTTTGTGGAAACTAAACTGAGCACAACTTGACCTTCAAAGAAATGTAAGATCAGTAAGTTTTCTTTTACTTAAAGGTAGGAGTTTTTGGAGGTACAAAGTATAATGCCAGGGTTAGATTTCTGGATTAGCCAGTGAAGAAGAGTTGTGTAAACTTCTGTGTGTGCTCTAGTCAACATGATGCTTACTGTCATACCAGGTGGAATTCACAGGTGCTGGGTTTAAATATTTTATTTGAGTGCATAAATTGGGAGCCTTTCTGTAGGCAGTGGTGCTGCTGTGAGATGATTCAAAGCTAAGAAATGCTTTGAATTGACCACTGATAATAAAGACTCTGTTGATAAGGCATTATGCCTGTATTTCTAAGGTAGGTCCACCTATTTTAGATGTGTAACTTTAGATAGTGAGAATATGAGTGTTTACTGTTTTTTCAAAATTTTGAACTTTGCTGTTTGAATAAATTGTTACTCAAATTTGAATTTAGAACTCTTCTGGCATGTGGTTTTCCAGGCCAGTTTGAGAAAATGAATAATCCTGACATTTGTTCTGTTTCATGCTTAGGATTTTAATCTCAGTTTTACAGATGGAATAAGTGAAGTCCATAAGTAATTTGCTCAGTTTTGCAGAGAGTTGGGAGTATAGCACAGACCTTGTGACACTTTAGCTTTCAGTGTTGATCTGTAATAATTTCTACTCTTGGAGTGAATGTAGAAATTCCAGTTTTACATTTGAAATTTTTGAAAATAAACATTTATAAAACTCAAATTTCTTTTGACAAGTGTCTCCATTTCTTGGCTGTTAATATTTTAACCGTTCTGAAATAATTTTAAACTTGGGTAGGTCAGGTACTACAATAGACTAGATTTTAGGAAAACATGGTTGTAATTCGCATTCACAAAATCTAGTCTCAGTTGCTAATTTAGGCACAGTCGAGGGGACTGCAACTAGGAGCATGGGTTTTTAAAGAGTCAGCAGGAAGAGCCTTCAAGGAACAGTTTAGAGCACCTGGATTGGAGTCTGAAGTAGATGGTGCAAATATCCAGTAAATGTGCATGTTTGTGTCTGCATGCATAGATATAAATGGAATTGAAATGAAATCTGAGAGCCTGAATGTATCATTTTCCACATACTGGTTTTCTTTGTTAGGATTAGATTTTTTTTTTTTTTTTTTTAAAATTACACTGCAGCAGCTCCTTATCTATCACTGTGTCCCATATACTGTGACTTCAGAGGTTTTTTTAATTACACTCTGAAATACCCATAGTGTGTCTCAGTTTAGCCCAGTTATCCAAACAGCCTGGTCTGGACTTCTCTTGGCTCTCCTTAACTTAATCCACAGGTTTTTGCTCAGGGTCAGTTATGTCCTCTGAAGTGTTCTCTAAGTCTTCAAGTTGACCAGAGAAATTGTGTGGCCTTTGTAGTACAGTAGGTCTGGGCATCTAGAATACAGCTTCTCCTCAAACAGACTAGTTAAATATTTCTCAAAACAGCCAGCATAAGACAATTGATAAGTACCATGTTTTTCTTTTACATGGTGCCATGTTGGAGAAGGGCTGGTTAACATAGCTTTCAAATGCCTGTCAGTTATGCTGGCCAGGTCAGTTATGCTGGGATCTGTGTATAATCAGTTCTTCGGGAATAAACACACAGAAGCTCTGCTCAGACTTTTGGTCAAACGAATTTTGGTTACATGTCAGCCAGGAAGTGAGGAAATCAAAAGTACAGCAGAGTTCATGAAATCCTCTCTTTCAGTCCCTTAGGAGGAAAACAGAATATATGTGAGAAAAACATCAACTATTGTATTACTATTGAACCACATCCTAGATTTGCAAGATTCGCAGTGGCCTAAAATGTTAGTGAAATGGAAATCAATGTAATTTTTAGTTGTAGCAAGAAAGGATCCTTGCATAAACAGCTTAAGAATACATAACACTTATATAATTGAAAATATGTGCTTAAGTAAGCCAGCTGAGTGTCTTTAATGTTAATAGAATTACTTCATGAATGAATTTACTCTTAGGTATGGAAATGCAAAACCTGCTTGCTTGTTCCTATTCTGATTGAAAATGAGAACTCATTTCTAGCAGAAAAAGAAATACCTGGATGAATGAGGTAATATTTTGCAAGGTCATTATTAAGAAAGAGGCATATGTCACAGATTTGTATCAGGATAACTGCAAAATATCCATGCTTGTGTCCCTTCATTTTTGGGAAGATACATTGTTGTACAAGAAATTTTTATATGAATGGTATAAAACGAAAGGTGGTTGTCTTGAAAAATCTATATTTCTTTATATTTCTGTATTGATACTGGAAATAAAATTTTAAGAATGGAAGGGAGCAGATAGAACACTGTCACATAATATATGAAAAGTCTTGTTTACATTTCTACTGTATATTGGCTTAGGCATATGTTAATGAGAAAAGTGGGATAGTGAATTATTTTTCATATAAGGAAATGCATTTATTAGACCTTCTGATTAACTTCTTGAAGTTACTTTACCTTAGTTTGTTTAAACACTTAAAAATACCAAGTACAAAGGAAGTTTTTAGCAGTGAAAGTGGGCTAAAGATAGTTATTTGAGACAATCACAATAGTCAATATATAATCACAAATACTGATAGTATGCTGCTTGCTAAAAATGAAAATGAGAACTCATGTTTTTTCCTCTTTCAGTTACCAGAACACATTTTTGTGAAGTGAGCTTTAAAGTACGTCTCTAGGGATGTGTATCATCTATTTAAATATTATGTCAATGAAGAGAGAATGTAGACATGGGCTATAGAAGTGCTTTGCTTTTCTGTTGGTGCTTTAGATTGTGGATAACCATTTGTCTCAGTTTATTGGCAGGTAATGTTGTCTGTCTTTTATACAGATTTTCATAAAAACTGTTTCAACCCCACCCCTCCCTCCCCCCCAAGTTCTGCATAAAGGTGTTGGTGTGGCAGGGATATCTAGACTTTCTCAGGCTTAAATGGAAATAAAGCAACTGAAGGAAGAGACAGGTGGTTTCCTGTTGACCTCCTGTTCTTTCTCATTCATCCTTGAGCATCCCTGTTGTGCTTCACCCAGCCGGAGAGAGCGGCTCCTTCCCCTGAGCATAGGTGAGAAGTGCTTTGAAGAGGAAGGTGTTTTGGAGTAAATGGCTGCAGGCTCGGAGAAAGAGCAGTTGGCGGATGAGTTGTATTGCTTCCAAAGCAAAGATCACATTGCCAGTGAAGACCCAAAAGCCTCTATGTAGCAAAGTGCTTAAATCCATGCTGACTTTAAATTTGAAACCACTACTTCTATTCTTAATATCAGTCATGGGCTTAAATACTTTCTTGAATTAGAATCAAAACCGAGAGCTGGGAGCGATGGAGAAAAGACTGGGAAGAGGTAGGTTAGTGAGAAAGCTTGGGATAGGAAATGCGAATGGCATAAAACGAAGGGGATGTGATACAGCACCTTGAGGTGGGAATGGAAGTTGGTTGGCAAATTGTCCTGCCATTATACAGCTAACCAACATTTTATCATCCCCTCTGCCCCCACTCTAGGATTCTGTCCCTGAGTCATGGCAGACAGAAGACCAGAGAAGTCATGTGAACAAGCATGTGAATCTCTTAAGCAGCAGGATTATGAAGTGGCAGTGAAGCATTGCACAGAGGCTCTCCTTTCCCTCAGCCAGTACCCCCCAGCTCACCTCCCGGAGGCATGCCAGGCAGAAATCGACCGCATCAAAATCGAGACTCTTCTGTATAGAATTGCTTCCTTTTTACAACTTGTGAGTGTGACTCTTTAATAGTATCTAGTGAACTGGAAAGAACAATCAAATATCTTGTACCGTCAAGATTTAAATAAAATTTAGAGTTTTGCTGTGATTGGCATGTTGGTTTGCCACAGAATCCCTCTTGCTAAAGCATATATGAGGCTTCTGTCTTGCAGGTTTCCCTGATCTGTTTATTTTTCAGGATTGGGACCTCTAAGTAGTCTGGGTCTGAATCACAGTTCTCTAAAAGAATGAAGAAAAATACTTAAAAAAAAAAAAAAAACAAACGACAAACCAAAACGTTTGTGGGGTTTTTGTGTTTTTTTTTTTTTTTAAATATATTTTAGGAAGGCAAAAAATCAGGCTTTAGGGTGTTATGCTTGACTAGTTATGCTGAATTACGTACCAAATTACCTTATCTTTAAAGAGTATGAAATTTAAGGTTGCAAATCTAAACACTCAAAGTTAAGAAATGCCAGAATTCAGCTAGCCAGTTCCTACCTAATTTAGCTCCATTTGCATAGACCTAACATTAGTCTTTTACTACTTGATAATATACTAGTTTTCCATGGCCAGGCTAGAGCATATCTGGTGAAATATGTAACTTTTAGGCTCTGGCAAATTTTTAATGGAAATGGGAAAACTGGTGTCTTTTGCCTTGCATTTACAAGCCTTTACAGAGGCATAACCCTAAATTATAGGTGATCCCATTGTCAAATTCGTGTCCTTCCTTTAAAGCATCAGAGCCCTACAGTTTCTTAAAGGAATGGACATTACAGTGCTTAAGAATAAATCTACAATCTGCTTAATGCACCTACCATTTTCCTTACCTTTCTGTTTTAGAAACGTTATTACAAATTTACAAGGGCCTTGTCCATCTCAAATCTTAGTGTATTGGATATGAACAGTTTCATCCCATGTGGAAAAAGTTTGGCCAAGTTGTAAGACTTTGCTCGGCAGCTTTAAGATAAATCTTGCCCATCTGATTATGGAGGATTTTTAAGCATTCTTTAAACAGATAGCTGAATTGGACCATTCAGTGTGCAAAACAAGGATTGGGAAACTTCTTAAATTAAGATGTGACCTATCTTATGGCTCCTCAGGGAAGAGATTCAGAAATAACTAAGATTTTTTTTTTAATGGAAGTTGTGTTACTACAGACTTGACTTCTCAAAATTATTTACATAGGCCGATATGCAGATAGATGCTTAGCAGTACTTAATACGTTTCTGACCTGGATGCCTTTGAAAATCCTGTGAGGCACCTATCTGGATGTTCATCATAGAGAAATTATTGCAGTAAGTCTTCAGGGGATTTGGAAAAATACTTGTAATCAAAACCTTCCTATTAAAGACTTCAATTATATACATCCTTGAAGGCTTATAAGTAAAAAAAAAAGAAAAAAAAAATTCCAGATTTTCCTTCTTGTTTTACTAAACCAAGTAATTTTTAAAATCACCACTGGTAAGACAGAGTATAAAATACATACCACAGATTTCAACAGCACCATATTAGTCCAAGTTTAAAAAAAAAAAAATTACAGTTTGTGTATTTTTTCCTAGGTGTGAGCCACCTACAAACACATGTAAAACATATACCTTTCCCCATTCGTGTTCCTCTTTTAAAATGTTCATTTGCTGAGAATTTGAGAAAAAGTCAGCATTCTAAGAATTAATTATATTATATTAGACATGTGACTGATGTTCTTTACATGTTCCACCCAGGAAAAGACGAGGTAATGGATTCTAAAAAGTTTTAAGAAACTCGTAATTCAAGCATGTAGTTGTTTATGCTAACTGGAATAATGCTATTTTTAAACTTTTCATGTTTTACCTTTCAGAAAAAGTATGGGCAAGCAGATGAAGACTGTAGGCATGGTATGCTTATTTCTTTTTTTTATTACATAGTGTTATAAATTGCAGTCAGTTGTCTGAATTTTTAAAACTGATGCCCAGATTTGTTAGTTTGCTAACGTTTTTTTTCCTAGTTAAAATTAATGTATCTGCTATATAATACTTTTTCCACTTTTTTTTTTTCTTCCCCCTGAGAGTTCTCACTATTTTGTAACTTGTATTCAAGTACCAGAACTCAAATGCATATCTTTGGCACAGTGGTGCTATTTGGCTAATAGATATTTTGGTATACAAGTGTAGGATGAATCGATAGTGTTAGGATTCTTGTGAAGATAAAGACAGCTGATTGTTCCGTCTTTCTTCCTAGGGATATGGTGGATATTTTGGTTTGCATTTTGGGACTTGATTCAGAGAAAATCAAGATGATGTGCTTACATTTATTCCTATTTGTTAAAGCTTCCAAATGTGCATGTGTCACATTGAAGTTGAGCCTTTCATGTTTCACTGCCTTGTTCAGTCGGGGTATTTTTAAAGGAATTAACAATCCTTCCTAGTGTTCTGTTATTCATGTAGAGCGCACTCACTGGGAACTCTTCACTGAGTTTGGTAAGCGTTGGAACAGAGCTTATCAGTTAGATTTGGAAAGAAAAGGTGGGTAGATCCCACCTTTCAGGTTTTTAGTTCCTTAACTACTCTTGAATTTTAAAGGAAGTTTCTTCAAACCACAGTTTTCTTACACAGACTGTGTGATAAACTATTCTGACATTCCTGTCCTAGCAATGATAATCTTTAAATCATTCCTTTCTGGTTTTGTGTGTGTGGTTTGTTTTTTTTTTTTTTTAAATGCGTTTGTCTTCATAGATACTCCAGTCATAGTCTGGGGAATTTGTGGGGCTCTGCAGCCTGCTTGCAAAGGTCCACAAAACATAACTAAGAAAAGTAAACTTGCTTTCTGTAGGTGTAAAATGAAAGTTTAACAAATTTAAAAAGGCTGAACATTCTTAAATAATCTGGATTTTTTTTTTAAAGCTGCTGCTTTTAAATGTTGGTATATGCGAAGGGTGTAATGTTCTGACTAACCTCACAGTTGTCTTTCATGATGGCAAATAAAAGCGAGAGAGACACATATGGAAAGATGAATGATGGTTAAAGGAGGTAGGAGGGAGAATGCTGTTTAATGAATATCGTTCTCATTGATGAGATTTGATGGGTTTGTCATAGGCGTAGATGGGTGACATTCATTTGTGAAACTTTGTCTTGGCATATGTGTCAGTTACCAGTATCTCAAAGGAACTGTCATGTTAACTATTTTTCTTCTCTCACTGGACGGGCATAGGAGTGGGTGGAATAGGAGCGCTGATCTCTACTTTTTTTTTTTTAAATAGAGAAAACAGGTTTCAAATGTATATTAATAACAAAGAAAAGTGTCCAGTTTAATATTAATTTGCTTAATTCATGCCAGCATGTTCTGCAAATATTTTATCCAGATCTAAAACTAAGGACATTTTTCAACTTATTGATGCCATATTTATGTATGTATATAAAAATATTGTGTGTGTGTCTATGTATATTTGTATACACCCCTTGTATTTTTATGACTATATGAATGAAGTATTTGTTTGTGGTTCCTCATGATGTGCTGTTATCAATTGTAGCCCAGCATCTGACAGTTTAGAGTATCTGCATTTATGATCCTGAAAGGTCTTAGTTTTAGTTTTGTTTGAAATATCCTTGGGAAGAAACAACCTTAGTATGGACTACCTAATACTCACACTTCCTTGATACTCACAATTTAATAGACAAAGTTTTATTCAAGCTGCTGTTCTGCCTTTTACAAGACTTGACATGTTGCATACCTATGACAGTGTTTTATTTTAACCTGAATGATAAGTACAGTTTGGAATAGCTGGAGAAATACATGTTCTTCATAGTGTGCTGCTTACACTGTTACAAGGAATGATGATAACTTACAATCTGTTAAATTATTCCACAAATCTTTACCAAAAGTTACTAGTTAATGTGGTGTAACTTTTTATGTGCAACGGTATGTTTTAGCTTGGTGATACTATGCAGTTAATGATATGAAATATCATAATTGGACATCTAATCTTTGAGGTTAAAATAGCAAACTGTCAGACATGTTAAAGCTATTTCTGGCACTGCTGCTTCTGATTTGGGAAGTAAGCTCTATTTTTAGAAATGTGGTCAGTATCATCAGAGTAGTGAATTCAGACTAATCTTTGAGGCACTTTATAAACAGGATTTAGTTACCATTTCATTTTGAAGAGATGTCTAGTTGTTTTTACGTAAATGTTTTGTGGGACTATTTTTTTCTTTAGTCTTTCATGCAATTTCTGTTAACCATGTGAACGTCTATTGAGTGAGGACTTTTTATTATTCGAAAATGTAATCCTGAAGCTGTGGTGAATGTAAAATTCCTGTAGCACTAACAGGAGCTGTTTGCATCTGCATGAGTAGCAGTATCAACACAGATGTTGATGTTGCCTGCACTAACAGTAATATATGTTATAATTCTGTAATTTTAAACAACTGTCCAGCCTTCTTTTCAACTCACATGCTAAGCTTACTAGCTTTTTAGTCTCTGGCATTTCGTTTATTGGACAGGTAATATTTATATGATTAAGTGTTGTTCCTGCTTGTCTGAAGCACGTATATATCGTGAAATAAATCCTTTCACTATTGGAAGTGTCAATGAAAGTGTCTGTGTGGCTAGCTATCTGATCCAGTGCTAGAAAGCATTAGGAAAGTTTTCTGTTACATGGAGCCTGTAAATTTCTGTACTCAAACAATCGTTCCTATGCCCCTGCACTTTACAGCATAAGTGAATAAAAGCCCTTTTAAAGTAGCAGGAATTGACCACGAGGAGGTTAGCTATATTTAGAAACGACAGGGCATGCTTTTTGTGAGCATGAATGGATCTTCCTGAGCATGTTTGTGTTACTGAGAGGTTGTTGGTTGCTTTTTTTTTCCTTACCCTTACTGTGAAGAGGAGGTCCTTTGTGTCTGTGTCAGATATTTGAATTTACCCTTCCTATATTTAATTTTTGTCTATTTTAGCATGTAAACATTTCAACCTTTTTTGAGCTCGTGTACAGCATTTCTTAGCTGGTGGGAGACAAGTTTCAAGTTAATATTGGACAAGAGCAAGTAATTTTTCCTTTACATCCAAGACTTGTCTTTCCAAGAAGCCATGGATTCAACCCAAGTTTCAGACTTTTATTTTCATGTTAAAGGTGAAGGAAAACTGTATATCGTTTATTTAAATGCATACTGTGATGAAGCCAATAATTGCTGATTTGTGTTGCAGTGCTGGGAGAGGGGCTGGCCAAGGGAGATGGATCTTTCCGTGCAGTGCTTTGCTGCATGCATCTTAAAGGGAAGCTGCAAATTGTGTCTAATGTTCTTTCCAAATCACTGATGGGTGAATCACTGGTAAGTGGGTTTGCTGCAATCTACATAATTTAAAAAGCAGTTTTCTATTTCCTTTTTTTAAAATGTGTTTAATAACAAACTTTTGACCATATGTTTGACTGGCAGGTTGCAACAAAAATGATTTGCATGAAAAAGACAAAGATAAGTGTATGGGCACGCATGTCATCAGGATACCTAGGTTGTTGCATTACCAGTGTTTCAGAGTTGTTACGATTTTGAAAAGTTTTTTTGTTGTTGGCTCTGAATCCTCAGGGAATGCAAAAGAATTTGCATATTTGTGCCATTGACTAGAATAATGTAAATCTCAAACTTTTGCTTAATTTTTTTAAGTTGCACCTGACACCATTTTGATGTGCTTCAGGAAGTTTAGCCATTAAAGCAGAAAAATAACTGATAGGACTTCTAAATAACTGGCCCATGATAAGTTGTAAGACAGCATGAAAAGCTTTTCAGGAAAAAAAAAAAAAAGCTTTGCATTTCAAGGCAAAGATAAAGGTTTGAGTTCAAAGCTTCTATTTTACCCTTGAACTGTCAAAACTTGCAAAGATGCTTTTAACCCCATACATGTAAGTAACTGTTCTGAGTCTTACGGGACTACTCATATGGGGAAAATTAGGGACATATATAAGTCTGCAAAGCATAGTGTCCTTTTTATTTCTGTAATCGAGATTAAATAGCATGCAGTCATCACCATGAACTGGTGGTGATGCTAAATCCAGAAACGTGGTCATAGCACAGACAAGAGCACCTCTGGTCAGACCATGAGGAATGTGTAAGTGACATCAGAAACTGTTGTAGGAGAATCTGTTACCTTGAAATTGGATCATGTCTCCTATATCTTGGTGCTTAACTTAATCAGTAGGTTGTTTTCGAGAGGGAGTTCTGTTTGTCTGTCTGGTGTATATCCTGAATTCCCTTCCGCCCTGCCATTGGCTATTTTTACATAAAGAGGAGGTTTTTTTCTTTGTTTAGCTGGTGTTTTCTAATGAAAAAATGTTTCATTGAAAAATTCCTGGTGAGGCTGAAGGAAGCTTGCCTTCAGGAAAAATTAGTAAAATAGCCAAAAGCTCCTTATTGCAGGAAATATACAGTGCCCTTGTTTTGAGCTATTGTTGTGCAAATAAAGGTAGCTTCATATATAATTCCAGAGTGTTGTCTCAAAGTAGAGTTTGAGAGGTTTTTACAAGCTTTAGGTTGTTAGACACAGTTGTTTTCGGTAGGAATATTAAAATTGGCTGATTTACTGACTTATGCTGTTGTCTGAGAGAAGAAATGAAACAAAGTTTTGGAATGAATTTATTGAAGAATTGGAATCCATCCAGTTTCCTCCCCAGTGACTTAAGAAAATGATTCTTGGTAACATTTTTACGCTCTTAATATGTTTAAGCTCAACAGGTTCAATTTGCAGCCTTCTGCTGAAGTGAAAAATAATTTTGAAAAAAACCTAAGTGTGAGAATTGTTGAGTGTGTTAAGTTTTCAGCAAAGAGAGTAATTGCTGCTGCTCAGTAGCATAGTCAGAATGTGGAGAATTCTAACAAATGTAGTAGCACTTAATTAAATTTCTGCAAGAGATTATTGAAATAAAAACCACAGGTCTGGGTTCCTTTAACCAAAGTTTCAACTTACATGAGTGTGAAATTGTTATGCTTAGCTATATATTTCAGATAAGTTCAATTTTGAAAGATTTTTACTTCAGATGTACTTGAATATACAGTTATTTTTAGTTGCATGGCTAATACTTTCTTTTTAGTGAAAACTCCAAAAAGTACATTGTCTACATCAGAGCAGAAAGTTATGAAACTGTAGAAATTAGTAATCTGTAAATTAGATCCTTAAGAAGAAATGAATCCGTCACTGCAACAGCAATGAAAGTTTATTACATTAATTCCTTTAGAGCCAAAGTGTTTCAGTAACCATAGCGTATGGCTCCTGTATAGTGCTTTTCATCAGTAGCTCACAAAGTGCTCTGTGAAGACGGTCAGTATGACTGTCCCCATTTTGCACATGGGAAACTGAGGCATGGAGAGGTGAAGTGACTTGCCTGAGGTCACCCAGCGTGCCAGTAGCCAAGCTGATAATAGAGCATAGATCTCCTGAGTCCTTGTCCATTGGGCTATAGTGCCCCCATGACTACTGAGCACGTAGAGTACTGTTCTGGAGGATAGCAATCAGTAAGTATTGTAGCTATTGATATTTGTCTTGAGTAGCAGCTAAACTTCGTAAATATTTTTCCCCAAGTTGTTCTCTACATATGCTGCTCTTGTGCATTGTCCTGTATTGATACTTGCTGTAAATCTAGTGCTGGTTTTGGCCGGTGTAGAATTCCCTTTTTCACTGTAATGTTTGCTCAGTGTTATGTAGTATGTCATTTTAAATTGTGCATTGTAAGTCAAACTCATTTTTCCTTCTTGCCCTTCACCTTGGTGGTGGTGCGGGGGGAAATGAATTTAGTTGCTGTGGTTTAATGCATGTGAAGGTTTATGTGTTTGATGTATTAATATTCTTTCTCCCCCCAGAACGGGATGGTAACTAAAGATCTGACACGACTGAAAACACTTCTTGCTGAAACAGAGGTAATAACGAACGTATTATTGGGAAAATAATGAGCAGTACCTGAAACAGCTGAAAGGCTTGTTTTCATGTGTCCCAGGAGATCTGGGCTCACTAGGAACACACTGGTTCAAACATTATTGTTTCCACTGGTCTTTCAGTCTTTACCACCTACCTATTCAGGAGCCTTTGATCACAACCTTGCATGACGTATGAGAAAATAGAGAAGGATGCTACTTTCTTGAAGTAGCAAGTAGAAAGAATTCAAAGCATTTAGATCTGTATTATTTATTTATTTATTTATTTATTGTATTTTTCTCTGTTCGAAATTATTCTGAAGTAATAAAAATGACTTAAGAAATTGGTTAACAAATATAAGGCCTTCTCAGTCACCTTTTTTTGTATTAGAGGTTAATCTGTCATATCTATTGATTAAATTGCCACTTCTTTTATTTTTTTTTGTTTGTTTTTGTTTTGTTTTAATTTTCCTTATGGTTTGTCATTGATTTGGACTTTATTTTTCATGTAGATTTTAAAGCTGAAAGACATCTTGATAAGAGTTTAGACTTTTGGCCTTTTAAAAACTTCACTGCACTCCACAATAAAATGATCACAGGGTGGAATTTGGTCTTGTAAAAATCTCTGAAATTTTCTTCTAACAATGAGTGGACTCAGTGTTCCCATCAGAATTCCATTTATCAACGGCTGCAGTCCAGTTGTTAGGTTAATGTGAAATTCATGTTTGTCATTAGAAGTGGTTTCAGAATTCTGATTAATGTTTTTGTATTGGTTTTTCTAAAACACGTCTTGACAGCAAAGAAGCCAAAGCAGTTCTTGTTGATGAAATGGTTTTGTGTTCCTTTATAATTGTGGTTTTTGTTTTTTTTTTTTTTTATAACTGTAGGCAGCTGGTAAAGTAACATCAGGATATCATGTAGAAGATTTAGAAGAAGGTATGTAACTCAATTCTAAAGCTACTTCATTTTGTAGCAAGAAGACTTGGATTCTGCTGGATGCTCAGGACTGCATAGTAGTCAAAAAGCAAAAAAGGGGCTTGGCTATTATGATGAGCCCCAGGGACTGAAGTAGAATTATCTCATCATTGAATTTGGAGACAGAAGTTTCTATTTATTGGTCAAAGAGTTGTATCAGAGCCTGCTCCATTCTACAAATTGTTTGAAACTGACCTTTGTTCTAAATAAATTTTTGGTGGATAATTTTGCTTGTGTACAAATACACTTTGGGTTGATGTTTAGAGATATGGTTCCCTGGACAGTTATTATCTGACTCAGAAATACTTGGCAATTAGAAACATGACCTAAGTTTTGACTACTCTGCAGGGTCCCGGGATGGCTGGCAGTTCCGCCCACCACCCAGGGGAGTCACAAGCAGTGAAGAATATACGCTATGTAAAAGGTAAAGTCATTGCTTTATATCAACATCCTCCAAGGGATCATAATGTTTCCTCTTCTATTTAGCTGCTGATAGAATGATTAAGAGGTCAGGAAAATGAAGGTACTTGTTAGAACAGGAGTTGATTTGTTCACAGATTTTTGGAAGGGTCAGTTTATCCAGAAGCACTTCAGTTTATGAAAATGGAGCTAGTGATTCCATTTTATAAGAAAGTGGTTTGAGGACCATTTTTCTAGCAACAAGTCAACATCTGTCTTTTTCCCTTACGTTTTCTAATTTGTATAATTTCAGAGATGTGAAAAGTTCCCACAGACAACAGTGTTAGCAAACTGAAGCACAGTGAGGTGTGCTTTGACAGCAGATAGGGTGCATGCCTTCAGATATAATGGGCTTTGTTGATAGATGGGCTTTGTCTTTGGATAAAAAGAATTTGTAAAATTTCCCTCTGGATTTCATTATTTCCATTTTCCATAAGCTTAAATACACAGAGGTGGATTGCCTTGCTGAAGATCCAATGGCTTGTATTGGAGTTTCTCCTCCTTGTCTTTTTCAGTTGTCTACTCAATATTGCCTGTAGTTTGTGGTGTTAATTGTCATTACTTACGTAAAATTGTACTAATATATATGGGGAGGAACCATCATTATGCACTTCATTCTGCCATATATGTAACTGATGCAAATAAATTATTTTAAAAACATGAGCAGGAATCTGACCTGCTTTTTAAATGACATGACTTAATAGCTGAATTTGAGCTACTTTTGGCATGATTTTCTAGAGATGCTAAATCTTGGCAACTCTCGTTGACTTTTATCATATCTGGTGCATATTCAGCAATTTTTAAAAAGCAGATATTTACAGTTTTTAGCTCACGATGATTTTCTGTTGAGTAACATCTATGCTATGTTTCCAGCCATTGCTCTGAAACATTTTTCCACTAAAGCTGTAATTAGCTTTATGCACACTGTTAACCCTTACGATGAGAAGGATGTGCCTTACTCAGCAAATCCATATGAACAGTATCATTCTGACCATGGACTAAAGATTTTTAGTTCCTTATGAGGAGGCAGTTACAGGTACTGAATACAAATTTTTGAAGCTGTGGTTTATTTTTCCCCTGTATGCCATAAAGCAGTAGGAGTACAGCATATTTATTCTAGATAATGAAGCTATGGAATTGCAGGAGGTATTAAACTAAAAATGAGAAAGAAAATGTCTGTTAAAAGTATGAACAATGAGAAGTTGGAAAACTTGCATAATGATGACAAATTTTAAAGTAATATGCTTTCCTATTAAATAATGGAAAGGAAAACCACTTGATTTTAAATCTGCTATGTAGCTAATAAGAACAGGTCAACAATTTTTTATGCTTGCACTCCATCTACTTTGGGCCATGAAAATCATAATTGTACTTTGGCATTCTAATGCAATGGTGAATTGGAAAATTTACAATAAAGATACTGAAATTGACTGCCAAGAAAAATATTTTCATTTAAAATATATTAAGGAATATAGCTTGAGAAGGCCTTTAATAACATTGTGATATATATCATGCTTATTTTATTTACAGTTTGGGCACTCAAACCTTTAAATACTTAAACTTTTCTTAAAGGAAAAGTGTATGCTAAATCAAATTACAACTGCTGATACAAGTGTGGCCTAGATATCCAGGTACTTTTGCTACAAGGTTTTCATGTCATAGTCAGGTGTTACTTGTTTTTGTCACATAGCTCAAAGTTCACATTCTAATTCACATTACATTACATAATACATTTACTATGGAAAGGTTATTCAGTCACTGATCCCCTTCTGCTGTGTTCATCAATGATGTGGAGTCCTGACTTGCTGTATTAATTTAGTCTTGGTGCATCCTTTCTTTTTTACAGTAACTCATCACTGTAGGAAGAGATTCTTAATATAAGTATATACATAGATATCCACATGAAATTAAAATATAGCTATGTTTACAGAGTTTCTATAAACTTAATATCCTGACAGAGATCAGCCTGTCTGGCTTTATTTATAGTAAATGTGATGCTTACATCAACTCTTTATAGTATTCTTATGCAAAACAAACAAAAAAACCAGCCTCCTGTCCTGATGTTTATTCTGTGTATCCAATACTTTCTTAGTACCTTCAGAACTTACCCACCCCCCATTTTATTCTTGATTTTGTCATCTATTTTTTTAAGTGCTTCAGTTTTGAAAAATGATGAAGGTGCAGCTACTGCCTTGTGTTTTATAAGTTTAATACAAAGTTTAATTATAAAAATAGTTCCCAAGTTATACAGGCATTTGCCCAGGCTTGCAGTAAATTCTAAGAACTAGAAAGCTTAAATTGTATACATGCATTTGGAATATCATTAATTTTGATGCATCAGCACATGCCATTAAATGAAAAATGTCCTACTTCAACAAATCCTTAACCTCTGCAAAAATAGATCCTTTTAGATGGATCCACCATTTACAAAGAAGAGGGTTAAACCTTTTCCTTGAGAGATGATTTCTGTGTAGGTGTATTTAGCAGAAAGGACCATGTGATGTCAGTGTTGCTCCAGGAAAAACTTCTGAATGAGTATTTATCAGCTAATAACATAACTATTGGAGGAAATTATGCTGTATCTTCCCTTTGCCCATGATTAACAGTGTTTTATTCATATTAATACAGTGCATAGTTATTTCAGGGGTGATTCATGATCTCATTGTGTTGTTGCTGTACAAACACTTGATTCTTTCTTCTTTGAAGCTGGAAATTTCTTAAGAAGAATTCTGTCCCCCTAGGTTTCAAAGAAATTTGATATACTTTTCTGGACTTTGCAGTAAGAGAGGCTGCTGTCTCTCTTACAAAATGCCATGTACATGTATATATTTCCAAATCGGTTCACATGGACTAAACTCCTTTAGTTCTGTGAGAGAGACTTAAAGAATGTCCTTCTGGCTTTAAAAGTAAAATTTTGATAAATTTCTTTTTTTAATTGGAGAGCAAAAATTTCAAGGCATAATCGTTTTTCCTATTTTATGTAGATTTTTAGAGCAAGGGATCTGCAGGTACGGTGCACAGTGTACTTCAGCACATTCCCAGGAAGAGCTAACAGAATGGCAAAAACGATATGCTTCCCGCTTGATCAGATTAAAACAGCAGAAGGAAAACAAACAATGTTCGGGCAGTTATATGGAAACCTTGATTGAGAAATGGATGAATTCGTTATCTCCTGAGAAAGTGGTAAGGAAAATATACTACTTTCCTATGTGCTTATATTTAAAACTAACAGATGAGCCTGTTTTTGGCCCTTACTATCAGAGCTGGTCGAATTACTCCTTACCAAGAAATTGTCCAACCAATTTGCTCCCCTTTCCATCCTGCCTTATGTCTTCTTGCAAAGATACCAGAGACTTAGACTGATTTCTGCAAATGTAGTTGTTCTTTTCAGGAATTCAGTAGAGTCTGTGAATTACAGCTTGTGGGTTTATCACAGCTTGTTAATTTTGCATATTTACTATTCCCAGTCCAGGATGGGTCAGCCAAGTCTCATGGTATTGTTCCTGTTCCTTGACTAGGTGGCAAAACTTTTAAACTGGAAAACAATAAATGGTGAAGCTTTCACAACTTAGTGGAGAATACTCTTGTTTGTGCATGGCTCCTTTTCTTTGCCTGCAGCTGCAGGCACTTGTATGAAGAACAGCCAATCCCCCAAATGTTCAAAAAAGTTTGAATACTGAAGAGTGTGGGATATGGATATGATCAAACTTAGCAGCTGTTTTTTGGAATTCCAAAGAATGTTTTTGCGGCATTCGACCAGCTCGACTTACCACTGACCCTAAGGAGTTTTCGGTCCATCTATTGTTGATTAAAATCTGGGAAGAGTGGACTTTCTGCAAAATGCATTAATGAGTAGAAAGCCTGATTCTAGTTTCTTGGTGTCTCTAGTAGTCTCATGGATGTCAGTGAGATCTGGGGTCTTCTGGAAATGCAGTCTTTGGGCCTCGTTGTATCAGATCCTTCTTTCCAAATGAAGTCATGTTCTACTTTAAACATTTACAATTAAGTTGGTTTTTGAAAATCAAGTCCTGTGGTTAATCGTCCTTTAATGGTTATGTTCTTCACTTACACAGTATGATCTGTAGATTTGGCTTGCTTGTCTCTCTGAATTAGCACATATTTTCATTAATTCCTGTGCAGGACTTGCATCAATTGTGCACAATCTAGGAAACCATTCTTTCCACTTTCTGTTAAAAAATACTGCCTTTTCTTGAATGTTTTTATTTTGATACTGCCTGTAGAAGTTTAATGTTACCTTCTTTTTCTTTTAATCTAGCTTAGCGAATGTGTAGAAGGAGTGAGAGTAGAACATAATCCTGAGCTATCGGTAACTGTCACCACCAAAAAGTCTCATCAGACATGGACATTTGCTCTCACTTGTAAGGTAGGACTACTTATCTTTCGGAAGTGAGTCAGTAATAACTAGAATGCAGCCGATAACCTTTTACGATTAAGATTTCAATTGCATAATTGTTCTTAAAATAAAGAAACTTCCTAGCACCATCCCTTCTCTCTCTCTCTCTCTCTTTTCCCAGCAGCTCTGGCAATTATGTATCCAGATTTCTGGAAAGTAGGCAGGACTTGTGCCTGCTCTGAGAAGTTGAGATTTCTTATAAGTTCTTATTATCTGATGGCAAATGGAGATATTTCTGAAATAATTTCAGTTCTCCAACATACTCTTATTTCAACCTTTGCATTTTTCTTTTTTGTAGCCTGCAAGAATGCTGTATCGAGTGGCATTGCTTTATGATGCCCATCGTCCACATTTTAGTATAGTTGCAATATCTGCTGGAGACAGCACTACCCAGGTATCACAAGAAGTTCCAGAAAACTGTCAGGAATGGATAGGAGGAAAGATGGTCCAGAACGGAATAGATCATTATATATACAAAGTCAGTATAGCCTTTAACACAGAAATCTTTGGAACTTTTCGCCAAACTGTTGTGTTTGACTTTGGATTAGAACCAGTCCTCATGCAACGAGTAATGATTGATGCTGCTTCAACTGAAGGTAATGTATTAAAATTTTTTTTTTTCAATAGTGGAAATCTCTCATGCCATCTCTTTCCTTTTCACATTTTTGGGCAGAACAGCATCTGTATTTACAGCTAATGAATGTCTTTTACTGTATGTTATGTTCATCATATATATGAATATAAATAGGGGACAAAAACTTCGGAGGGTCTGAAGGCAGATAACTGGAGTATGACTATTACTTGGTGATGGGATATGGCTCCTAAATCTTGCCAAAATGCTGGGAGTTTCTAGTTTGGGATGTGTCCGAAGGCAGCACTGGAAGTTAAAGTATCTTTATGTTTTTATAATAGTTCTTGTATTGATGAAAGTGTTAAGCACATAGAAAAGGTCGGTAGAGAGACGAAGTGTTTCTGTGTAAGAATACACCTGGTAATTCATTCATTGATTAGAGCAGACTATCTGAGAAGTTGGTTGTTTTTGTGGTTGGTTTGTTTGTCTGTTTTGTGTTTTTTTGTTTTTGGTTTGTTTTTTTTTTTTTTTTCTCTCCTCCCCTTGCAATAACTGACTAGGGTTGTCAAAGGCAAGAGGCAAAGTATAGGCTTGTAACTCAATGAATTGCTGTTGACATAAATTTTGAAAATGTAAAGAAAGTGTAACTATTTTTGTGTGTGTTCAAGTAAAAAAAATTATTAACTACATGTTACTGTAAGGGTTGTATTCTGTTTATGAATCTGGTCTGTGCCTCTCAGTTCAAACCTGAAATAATAACTCATTATCAGAAAGATGTCAATAAATTGAAAGATGTTCGAAGAGGTGCAGAAAAGAAGGAAGCACTTGATTTGTCGCTAAAAGATTAAGAGAGCTAAATATAGGTCACTCACTTGGCAGCAAGCAAGGGGGTGGGATAGAGTATGGTAATTTTTTATGGAAAATTTGAGAGATACAAACAGCAAAGAAGCAGAATTGTAGCACTGGGTTGTCAGCAGGAGGAAGAAAAAGGAGAAAGAAGGAAAAAAGATGAAACTAAGAAAACAGCAGTTTTCTGTTCCTGGCCTTTATTTTCATGTAACAGGTTAACATTTGCAACATTAACAAAAAGAAACCATAAATAGCAAATACCAAAGATCGTGAACTTTCCAGATGACCCAAGTACTTGTAGCCAAGAGCAGGAAGACTGTACAAATTGTAATGTCTCTTGAAGCAGAGAATATTGCATTGTGAATGAGAAACTATGCTTAGAAGCAAGGCTATGGTCTTTTCAGGAACTATTATATGATCTCCATGTAACAATGTGGATAATTACAGCTGACAGGCTTCTTAAGACATTGAGTTTGTGGAGAACAGGTGTCCTTTTGCTGTAAACCTGTTTAAGATCAAGAGAACCAAGCCATAACTTGTTGGCAAAGTCAGAGTTACTGTCAAATCAGTCTATGGTCTTGGGTCCTTGTTGGCTTAAACTAACTACTAACCAAAGCGATATAAGGAAGAGCCAATTCAAGTCCAAGTGAAAGTGGTGGATGAAGTTGAGATGGTACTTTCTAGCATTAGTTACTGATACTTCCTTTTCACACATTGCTTGTCTGTGTGCAGAGGGATGCTGAAGTTTTCAAGCAGGTTGTTACTAATGCTTATTTCAAATGAAAAGAGTACTAGGTGCTTTACAGATAAATGTAAGTACAATATCCAGGGCTTTTTGCTAAGGTAATCTAAGAAGTGTGTAAGCAGGCAAGTGAAAGGGATAACTATGTTGGATGTGTGTCCAATTCTGTTGTTTCTTTTACTTTTGGTATAAATGAATTGGGATCTCATGGAAGTGCTTTTCAAACAGAAAGATGCTTGAGGTCTCTACATTTGCATGTAATTCAGGGTCCTGTCTAGGTATCTAGGCAGGAAAGAAAGGTCAACATTAAAATATTTTAATGGAGGAGCTTCCATTATGCATTGTGAAATCATTATTTGCTATGGAAAAAGAGAACTAAGAGAAGTTTTCTGTGCGCTGAGGATGTACAAAATGCTCTTTAAGGAAGGGTCACCATGTGTGCAATCTGTGCCGGGAACTGTTTATGTCAGGCTTCTAGTGGAAGCCTCTCCAGTGCTGGGAATTAAATGGCTGTCTTTCTAGCAAACAAGGACTCAAGCCCAGCATAATTACTGAGCTTTTGTGATCTGTGGTATGGTTAGTACCAGAGAAAGCTTCATTTATGGTGACATGATTTAAAACCCAGAAACCACACAAACATGGACTTTTTCTTGCCATGCATCTGTAGCTACTAATACGGTTCCAGCTCGAGGTAGATACTTAAATGTGGCTTCTTAGTGAACACATGAGATTAGCAAGTAAGATAAGCTGTGTTCCTGTAGTCATAGTCAAGCTGAACTGCCATTTCTTTTGCTGGAGGAAAAAGCTGTTTTCCTTCTATTTAGAATAAAGACAGTGAAGATGATGTTAAGTATTTAATGTGAGTTTGAAAATGTCTTTTTTGCACATTTTTCAGCGTTGGTGTGATACCCTGGATACCCGTCTTAAATCTTACTCGGAGATAATACATTAAGATACCAGAGCTTCACTATAAATGCCAAATATTTTCAGCACTGCAGTTTAACTGCAATTCTCTTAACTGATGCGCTGTTGTCATAGTGTTTTTGTGGTGTTAATGGATGGCTGTAGACAGTGCTTGATCTTCTGTTTCTCATTTAAGCTATGTGGTCCCTGAAATTAGGGTATACTGAAAAATTAATTTCTTTTTCATTTTCTAACTTTATATAGTGTTAGGTTACATTTCCAAAGTTTTGCCTAGCGAACTAACTTTAGCTATATGATGCAACTGTCTGCAGAATACACCTGTTATGGTACTGCAGAATTTTTTTTAAAGCCTTTCGTGGTGTTGCAAATTTAATGGTTTCTTACCAGCTAGTTTAAGAATTTGTTTTTATTATGTTCTACATTTTATAGTATATACTGTAAGATTCTTCACTACTTTATGTTTTTGAAATGAGGTGTTGTTGCAGTTAGGCTTTGAAAGCATATTGCAATGTCAAGTCCTTCAAAGTTACTTGTGATTATAAAAATATAAGTGCTTTCCTTGTTTGTCTGTATTAATTCTGTTTGCTATCTATAGAATATTTTATTTTCTGATATTGTTTGAGAGCCTGCTTGCTCTCTGTGTATGCCTGAAAAGTAGGGATGGTAAGTACTAGAAATGAACTTACTAAAGCTGTCATTTGCAGAGGAGACTCTTACCTACATTTAGTTCATTATCTCTAATGGGTTTATTTTAGTAGTGGTGGTGGTTTTTTGTAGTTTGGGGGGGGGGTGTTGTGTGTTTTGTTTTGGGTTTGGTGTTTTTGGTTTGTTTTTTTTTTTTTTTGTTAATAAAACCAAACATGTATGGAGTTTGAACTTACTTCCTTTCCCTATTATTTATCTACATCCAGATCTTGAATACCTGATGCATGCACGGCAACAGCTACTAACCACAGCTAAGCGTTGGGATTCTACTTCTAAGACTATTGTAGAATTTGAGCCTAATGAAACTACTGAATTGGAGAAGAGCCTTCTTACCAGATACCAAATCCCTCTGTCTGCTGACCAGCTATTTACACAATCTGTCCTGGACAAATCATTGACCAAGACCAACTATCAGTCACGGCTACATGACCTCCTTTATATTGAGGAAATAGCGCAGTATAAGGAAGTTAGCAAGTAAGTGATACCTTTGTAAAATATTTCTTAGGTATTTCTTGCTGTAGTATTAAAACAAGGATGGCAGCTTTTTTCATTAAACCTACATGCTTGTCTAAGATACTAAGTCTTCCTGTTTCTTTGAAATGAATTTGAATATGAGTCTGGAAATAGTAACTTTTGATAAAGGTCACTATCACTTAACAAATATAATTTACGGATAACTCATTTAAAACAAATAGTATGTATCAGTCTCTGCTTACAGTTGGAGGCACTAAACAGTTGTTGTACCATGTTTTGTTAATGTCTGGATAATAATTATTTTTGTTTATAGTTTTTTGGCTCTCCATACAAAAAGATATTAATAATAGGATCATATTTTTGTTCCTTGGTGAAACTAGATTATAGCAAAGTAATATATGAAATCTTTGTATAAAACACTTGTGGGTGGATCAAACTCTGATCTTATGATGATGTGGCAGCTGACTTTACTATATTTATTCTCTAAATAGGCTGAAACGCAGCTTCTGAATAAAAGTTCCTAATAAAAGACATATAGTATACATTGTTTGTTTTGTTCTATCTTTAGGTATTATGTACATATTACCAAACTGGATTAGCTGCATGAACAAATACCGAGTTAGGAAAAAGATGTGAGCTTCCCATGTACAGACTCTCACGGGGCCTTTTTTCTGTAGTTTGGTATTTGTGGTTAAAAATTTTGCCTGCACTCGTGTGGTATGAAAGAGTTTTAAAGTGTTGCACTACTCAGAATGGAAAGTCAAAAAGGTATAACTTCCCCTTAACCTGATTTGGTAGCGAATTAAGTTCTGTCAATTACTTAAGTTCCAAATCAGAAATGTCTTTTTAAGACTAACCACTCCTGGAGCTACAGAAGTTCAGCTGAATCAGCTCTCTAGAATTTAGGAAGAAAATGCTATTGAGTAGTGGTATTTCTAATGCTTTTAAAGCAGAAAAATGGTTTCATTTCTTTTTTGTCTCTCAAATGAAGGGCAGTATATTTGAACTATTCTTCTTCATATCTTTCATTGCTGCTGTGCTCTGCTCTTGAGCTGGAGTCTAACACACGGAGGAATCGTGCTTGAACACTTTTCAGCATACAGAAATACTCTCCATCATGCATATTTATAATCAGGCTGACTTTTCTAAGACTTTTTAAAACAAAAGTGGGCTTAAAGTAAACATTATGAAATATGATATATAAGTAAACAATATTTTTACTGAGTGAATTTTCACCTTGAGAATTACACTCATGCCTCACAGGAAACCAAAGAGCCGCATGCCTGTAGAAATGAAAGAATAGTAAGTGTATCCTGTGTGTAACACTTCCCCTTTGGACAGTTTGGTGCAGCAATAAGTTATTGCTTGTCTTTTCCTATCTAGTAGATTAATAAAAGTAAGATTTAGTAATGTTCTGGAAATCTCCTGTTTTGACAGTGTTGATGACAGAAATATTCGTTTGATCTTGTAGCTGACCCACTTTATTGCAACAAGGCTCAAACTAGCACACTTTTCTGATCCTCTGTGGCTAAGATCACACAATTCGTATTCTCTAGTGAAGTCTCAGGGTTGCAAGCCTAGAAATGGGCCCAGAAATACAAATGCAAGTGGGTTGTAATACCTCTGAAGTGGTGCCGTGAGTGAAAATGTTGATGAGCTGCTGCTCTCTAATGGGTTTGTGTACGTATATTGTAAAAGTAGTAGGGTTGTCAACATGGTCTCTTATGACAAGACTGGAATAACATGAGTGTCTGCAGTTCAGATTGGAGTCAATTGTTGGGTTTTAAGAATGTTGATGATTTCTCACTTTCTCAGAAAACGCTGTTTCAGACTTCACGTGGGATCACCTGAGAGGAAATACTGAAAAGTATCGGATGAAGGTTGCAGTGGCTTTAAAAAGTCTTGAACTCAGTTATAAGGCAGTTCATTCTAGATAGTCTCAGCTTTACTTTTAAATCATGTTTTTTCTAATATTTCAAGAGGCATTTATAAAAATGACTCCACATGAGTATATCACAAAATAAAGTAATAAAAATTAGAATAAAGGAGCCACTGCTGTCTAATTTCCAAATGCAAACATATTCTAGAAGTAAAAGCAAAACAATGTTCTGATCTATGTGCTAGTTCGGTTTTGTAAAGATTTGCCTTACATACATCCATTGATGGTTTTTAAACTCTTCCTTTCTCTCTCGGACATTCAAAAGAAAACCAGAATACAATTGTTAGAGGGGCTAGAACTTACTATGTGTCTTCTTGTACGAACCTTAAAGTGTGTGAGGTGACATATAGCTCCTTCCATGCAGTACACTGTCTGCTACTAGAATTATAGAGCAGATTTATCCTCAGGGCTGTGAAAACTTAAAATACTGGCTCTGATGGAAAATAAATTTGCTTTTGTCATTACTGTGTCTTACATTTATCAATTCGTAGGTAGGTGTCACACTGCACACCCTGTCTGAACTCTGCATGTATAAATCTAAGAGGAAATGTGCTGAACATACTTTTAAGAAATTGTTATATGGGGCTTTGTTCAGAATAGGTTTATTTGACTTTTGGGAGTTTATTGTTTACATTGACACTGGATGGATTAATGATTTATGAAGTCTTTCTTTAATTTCTGTGTTTTTAAATATGAAGAACAGGGGTTTTTTTGTTTTTTTTTTTTTTTTGCTAGTTTCATTAACACTGCAATTAGGCTGGGGTTTTGCAGTGCTTAGGAGGAGATGTAAGTTTTTGTTGGTTCAATTTCTATAAGCCTGACTGAAAAGCTTATTTTGTATAAACCTGCAAAGCAGGGGTGAGGAATGGATGAAAGAAGCAGCTTCTGATTTTTTTAAAATCTAATCCTCAGAGGATTTTGTAGTTTAACAGTTTGCCAGAAGGTGTCAGCTTACTCAATGGAAATTGCTTGATAATCTCTAAACTTTAGATTCCCTTCAGCTCAGCAGATTCAGTTTAGTCATGTACAAAGACACCAACTTGTGCCTTGTCTCAGAATGACAATAATACTGTTTTCCAGCCTGTTTTTACAAATCTGAATATGAGAATGAGCTAATGCATGTTCAGCAGTATAGAGATTCAACTTTAGGAAAGTTTTAAGAAAATAAATTCACAATAGCAAGTGATTGTGTCTTAGTAATAATGCTGAGCTCTTGGTTACTGTGTTAAATGTTTTATGTAGTATTTTAACAATCATCTGAATGAGATATGAGCTGTTTTAGAAGTTGCTAACTTGCTGATAGCTGCTTTGGAATAGTGCAGCACTTGTATAGAAGAAAGCTTGGGGGTTTTTTGGTTTTTTTTTTGTTTGTTTGTTTTTAGCACGTGTGGAAGGATTACACTTAATTCTAGTGTGCTCCCTGAAGTACATGCTTTTGAGTCATTGCTTTAATTGTAGCTTGTGCAGTAACCTTTGTGGTTACCGATGAACTGAACAAATCCATATTCAGTAAGAAGACATCTCTTGCTTTTTGAGAGCGGAGGAGTGTGAAATTTGGATCTGACTTAATACCCATATTATGTAAAGAAGAAACTATTACCACAAGGGGGCAAACTTACAGTTTTTGTGCAAGACTCATGATTTGCCAGATATGAAAAATTTTTTTTTGATTGGTTTGGTAGAGGTTTAATTACCAAGTGAGCTAAAATGTTGGATTTTATTCTTGTGGGTTTATGATTATTGACACTACAGGGCTTAAACGATAAATTACCAGTTCATTAGGATAAAACAGAAATGACAAGAACAGATCAAATAAAAACAGTATGACTACGAAAAGTATTTTAAGAAAATGAGGTTTTTTCCAAGAGATTTTATTTCCTTTGTGAATACCTTTGGTTTGTACTTTTCTTTTTCTGTAATTTGTTGCAAATTCAGGAAAAAGTTGCTGATGAGAACTGAATATTGTTAGTGTGACAAACTTTTTTCCCCTTTTGTTCTTTTTAAAACCAGGTTGAAGCAATCTGTTTAAAAAAAAACAAACAACAAAAAACCAAACGCTCTAGGAGGAGATTAGTATGTATTGGTGAGAGGTCAATAAAGTGTGCTAATAAGTCACTCTAATAGGTTATGCATGTGACTTCTAGAAAATGCTAACTACAAAGAATGAATTTGTTAAGTCTGATTACAGGAGGAACTTGCTGCTAATAGGAATTCTGTGGATAGATGGTTTAAATGGCTGAGCCTGTGATGCCATTCCCTCATTTCAAATAAAATTATCTTATTTTAATGCCTACATTCTGGTTTTTTGGAGGCATTTTAATCAGTCCCTCTGAATTGTAGGTATAATACCATTTACCTTTTAAGGTGTAGATTACCATCCTTGGTGTGCAGCCAGCCTGGAAGAGATACATGAAATAAATAGGAATCTTACTCTGCTCTTTGCCTGCATGTCTCTCCTTGAATACTTAATATAAGCTTACAAACTGTTTAAATAGAAATTTTTACTGCTTTGGGACATGCAAAGCAACTCTAGTTCACCCTAAATTTATTCTGGTCTCAGAAAATCTAGTATTTGAGTCCCTCTTGGTATTTGATTCTCTCTTGTGCAGGTTCTTTTTTTAAGCTTCATAGATGTTGATTCTTTTGAATATACGTTTTATAGGCTATAATCAAACAGAAAATGTGTAACCATTTGACATCTACATACTTAGAAAGGGCCAGTTTGGCTATACTTGTTTATGTTTAAAAGTTATACATTCAAAATGTAAGGCAGTGAATCTTCCGTCTGCATGAAATTTCTGCATCTGAGAGCATTTTTCTACACTGACTTGATGCTTTCTTACTTAGGTTCAACATAAAAGTGCAATTGCAGATTGTAGCAAGCTTCATGCTCACTGGTGTTTCTGGAGGTGCAAAGTATGCCCAAAATGGACAACTTTTTGGCCGCTTTAAGCTCACTGAAACGCTTTCGGAAGACACTTTGGCTGGACGGCTGGTGATGACCAAAGTCAATGCTGTTTATTTATTGCCTGTCACTAAAGAGAAGTCAGTACAGACCCAAGGAACCAAAGAGAAGGTTTATGAAGCAGCTATTGAGGAGAAAACAAAGGATTATATCTTCTTGAGGGTATCCAGGGAATGCTGCGAAGAACTTAATCTTCGGGCAGATTGTGAAATGCAGGTAAGTCAGAGTGGAAGTGGTTTTGGTATGGGAACTGTTTGGATTGTGTCTGTTTTGGCTCCACCCAAAACAATTGCTTGAAGATATGAAAAGGAATTTTATTAGTCATCAAACACAAAGTAGAACACAGATGAGAATTTCAGATAGGTGAAGCCTTTTTATACATAAGTATTTGTATGTGTGTGTATATATATGTAAGTCTTATTATTTGGAAAATAAATTAATATTTTTGAACTTTTACAAAGTAAAAATACATTTAATGAATTTCATTTCTGGCAAAATTCTTCTGAGATGATTAGGCATTGCTTGCAGATTTTTATTGGTCTATCTTACGGTTTTGAGAGTGTGATTTGTAAGTTGTCTTGGACGTTGTTTTTATGTCTCTGGTTCAAATACAAAGTTCTCTCTGTATGGACTTGTAAAGGAAAGCTTTGTCTTATTTTTATTTTCCTGCAGGTAGGTGTTTGTGGGTAGTTCATGGGCTTTCTTCCACCAGACCTACCCACCCTCTCCCCTCATTCTAAAATCACTGAATATATTGCTTGCTGCTGCTGTCTTGACTTTTCTCCGGCTTAGTCTCTCTGATGTGGCTTTCATTGTTCTGTGCATCATAGCTGTTTGTCAACAGAGACTTTGTGAACCTTTTTCTTAATGAAGTCAAAGTAGGGAGTTTTCTATTCCTGTGTTTTTTCTCTTAAAAAAATAAATAAAATAAAAAATCTCTGCTGCTCTTCATATAGCCAGCTAGAACTCAGTCTTTGATAACTTGCACCTTGGACTCTTTATTTTGTATCTTCTCATTATTTTTGTATCTTCTCATTCTTTTTGTTTGTGTCATTGTGGATTCTACTGTTTGTTCCTAGGCCTGAGGTGCGATTAATTTTTAATAAGGTCTGTTGAGGTTATGAATGGGCCTTGTACTCTTTCTGTGCCCATTTCAGAACAAAAGGAATATTGTCCTTCAGTGGAAAAGTCTTCAACTTACAGTATTTCCTTGATGAAGATGATGAGGGTTGGTAGATGGTGGCATGAGGAAGGTGAATAAATACTTTTTATTGTATATATCCTCTGTTTCAGAATAATAATACTTGCCTCCATGACTGTCACTCTGCTGACACTTACATCCAAGACAGATATTTATCTGTCTTGGAGGCATTCAGTCACAAAGTGAGGAGTTATAACACTTTTGCTAGAGAAAATTCAGTTTGAAGTAAGATGAAGCTTTTGTTTACCCCTTGCAGTTAATGTGAAATGGGTGAGGATGCTTTTTTTTTTTTTTTTTAATGTTGTGTAGTTTGCAAACAAGATAGTGTATTAGATGTAAATGCATGCAAGGGAAGACAAAGCTCTAAGTTAAATTCTTAAACTCCTCACCCATCCCCAGTGTGTCTGCTGTAGACCTTGTGATTGATCTTGTTACCAAACAGAAATAACCTCAAATTAAGGTCACTGGAATTGCTTGAAATGGATGCATTTTCACCAAACGATTATCTCCTCCCATTCATTTTGTTTTGGGGAAACATATGCAAGAATCCTAATGTCTTAATTTAACATGGATAATTGGTCTGGGAAGACTTACGTTGTTCTGGGCTCCTGGCTTTGTGTTTGTTTTCTTAAAACAATAATTAAACTCACTAATTGATTCTATCAGAAACTCCACTGGAATGCAAAATGAGCTGGGTCTACAGTAACTGGCTTATTTTTCTTTGAGTGTCTTAACAAAACTTTGCCTGAGGCAGAAAATCTATTCTGCATTAAAAATTGGGTCCTAAAGTTATTTCTAAAATCATTCAGTACTTCATACATATATCAGTGAACTGGTGGTCAAATCCTTAAAGTGTTACCTATATTTTAATGAGTTTTAATTGTGATGAATTTTTTTCTGATTAAGTATTGACTGAAAATTTGGAAAGGGATCCTCAGGTTAGAACTGAGTATATTATAACTTGGATGTATAGCATTTTTATTAAAGATGCTGGAAATTTTGCTGTTGTCTTCAGTGGAGTTAGTATTCCCTAAGTGATTCTTAAACATTAACAAAATTACTTTTATTTCTGTAGGTTTTAGATAAGTTAGGTGGCTTGCTTCCTTTCCTCTTCTAATAATTCATCTCAAACTTCCCGATCACTTGTTTGCCTGTTGTCCTGGCTTAACTATAATAAGTACACAGTTCTGCTTTTATCAAGTGCACCGTTCATGAAGGGGGAATGGAGTGAACTGGTGCTTTAAACCCTCTTGGCCGCTGCTCTTTTTGGTGACCAAACTAACATGCGACTGTTATATTTTTGGAGTGGTTACTCTGTTCTGTGTCCTCTTCTGTGCAACTGGCAATGGATTAACTTCCTTTCCCACTGTTTTCTTATTGTGGAATAGATATTAAAGCGGGTTACATGCCTCTCCTTCACAGATGGCCTCATTCAGTACTCTGCAACAGCAGATATAACTGTTTGATTCAATCCAAACTGGATTAAAACCAAAACAAATCACAAGCTGTTAAAGAAAGTGGTGAATGCAGGTAGATAGTAAGAGGTATTTAATGCTAGGCACCTTGCTTGGACTCCCAGAAGGGGCTATTAAAGTGTCACTCAGATGAGCATCACAGTTTTTCTGCATCTGAATTATCATTGTTATATTGGGTGGTCTTTTGTTAGCTTTGGGTCTGTCTGAGCAAAGATATTTTTCCTGTATAGATCAACTGTGAGGTTGGAACCACTGCCATTTGTGCAGAAGTCTGTTTCCAAACATCTGCGGGATGTGGTTGGGCGGACAAATCGGCACTGGATAGAGATGGGTAGGACAGAATTTTGGGAGGAAGCTTGAGGTTTCCCTGGGGCAGGATGAGCTGGTGCCGTCATTCTTGACAGGTGCTAAACCACTGCTTTGAAGACCAGTGTATTTACTAAGGTAGTGGATAGGCATCAACTACAGGGCGGAACAGTGGGGAAAAACAATTCTGAAACGTTCGTGTGTCCTATTTAAAAAAAGTTTTCCTAGCAGTTACAGTCACTTTAGTGAACTCTGTGCTTAACATTGTACAGATTTGTAACTGCCCTTTTCTTCAGAGTTACGGTTATACATCTTGCTGTAAATTGTGATAGTCAAGACGAATATTTAATGTCTTTATATCTGCCAGAGACTGGAAGTTAATGGTTGCATTTTGCACTGATACAAGCAAACATTGTTTATTTACAGCAGAGCTAGTGTTGATTTTACATGCTACATAATAATATGAACAGTTTAATATTTAAATATACTAAAGGAAAGGAAATGCTAAGAGCTGTGTTTTGCAAATCCTTGTGAAGGAGATGATCTTCAAGTAGTAAACATTACTGGTGCACAAGACCATTTTTACAGGTGTGATCCCTGTGGTAGGAAGTGACTTCGCAGGCAGATAAAGGAGTGTCAGGTCCAACAAGGAGTTAAATCTAGAAGGCCGAATTATTCCTCTACAGGAGGAATTCTCTGCCATAGGAGAAGGTTCATGAGAGAAGTTTGTATGGCTTTGAATGAGGCCTGTCGTGTTTAGAGAAGTCGATTGTCTGCTTTCTACTCTGTTTTTTTTTTTCTTTTTTTCCCCCAAGTTTGCTGTCTTATTTTGATAACCACAGGAATCTTTAATACAACAAATTGGTTTTTGTTTGTAGTATATAAGGAAAACTTATTTTAGCTGACAGGGACTTTTTAAAGTCTTTATATAAGTTGTCAGAAAAGATAATTACAAAAATATATTCTAGTATTGCTTTGTGTTTGTTGAACTTTCTGGTTGGTAGCAATAATTATCATGAGATGAGTGATTAAATAATAACGGACTGACTAATAGAGAATCAATGAGTGGTAGAGGAGAAGATTAATAGATCTGAGATTTTTGCTTTGGGCATGGGGGTAGATTTAGAATGACTGTCTCCTCTGTGGTGTTTCTCTGGGATGACGTGGGGTGCTTGACCGCAGGTTTGCCCTGTCTCTTCAGTGGTGTGATGGGGCTGATGTACCAGCTTCAGCTCGTCTTTACTCTGTATCTTTCTCATCTGTTAATTGGTAGTACAGAACCAGCTTCTGTAAGGTGGTTGTGACAGCTATCAGTAAAGATGATCATAGAAATTTTAAATATTACTGGTATGCTTTCCAGGTAAATGAAGGGTACTTTTCTAGACAGATTGCAGTAATTTAGCTGGCTGTTTGTAAGCATGCTCACAGTTCATGGTAAATCTCAGAAAGGTACTTATTTACTCTTACTTAATCACAAATGCTCATTAGAGTTATAGCACAGTAATTACATAAATATTTAGAGATAGATAGCAATGCTTTGAAAAAAACCTAAAAATGTATGTTGGGCACTTGAAGTTCTTCAGCAGCTTTGGGTGTTTTATGCTGTTTTATATTAGTGCAAATCTGTCAAATTTTGTATAAAGGCTTCTGTGTTAGTTGTTAACATGTAGTTCTTTGGCACAGTGCTCTGATCAGATTCATTTGTTTTTGGAGAGATTAATATTTTCAAATTTAAATACTTGTAAATGATAATCTGAGTGAACTGTTTTTATGAATTGTTTCCCCAGGAGCTGCTTTTATCCTGTGTTCAAATTCAGAATGTATTTTTCTCTTTGCTCTTTTAGTATATGTATGTATAAACTAATTTCACTATCCATTGTTCAGTTCTGAATTTAATCAGGGATGTTAACGTGCTCTGCATGTTGTTTCTGGCTTTGTACCAGAATTTTGTTGGCATTATCTTTTATTTACTAGCATTAAAACATAAGTAATTGAGAGAAAAAAAAATAAATTGATGTATTGATAAGCAACTAATAGTTAGAAATTAACTTTTGGAGAGTCCTAATTATTGAACATAAATGACAAGTTATATTATTCCTGAATGTTTGACTAGAAATAAATTATGTTTGGGGTTTATCTCTGCTGGTCACACATATGATTTATGTCATCTGTTGATCTGTAAAAATTTCTGGCCTGTCACTTTTTTGAGGTTGCTCTTACAATAAGGGATGGAAGCTTATATTTGTAAAAACAATGTATTAGGACAATAATATTTTCCAGGAGTATTTTTTGTATTAAATAATTCCAATAATATTTTTCCTTTAATTTTTTCTGAAACTACAGTGGAATCTAATCTTAAAAGTCAAACAACAAAATTACCTTAGAGAAAATGCTGTATTTGTCTTTGCTTCAAAACAAAAAAAAAAGGAGCAAGTGAATTTTATTGCAAATCTTTGAATTGAATGATGTTTGTTTTCTTCTGAGAGTCAGTAGTTTGCAGGAAGATAAAAAAGTATCATATACAGCAAAGTCTATGAAGTGTTTTCTAAATTAATCATTTTTGTTTAACCTCTTCGTTTATTCATTCATTTTGTACTGCAGGTTGAACTTCAGTTTCAGTTAAATCGCTTACCCCTCTGTGAAATGCATTATGCCTTGGACAGGATTAAGGACAACAGTATTTTGTTTCCAGATGTCAGCATGACTCCCACCATACCCTGGAGTCCCAACAGGTACAAAAATGCAAACACTTTAATATCAAAGATTGTGTGGTAATGCAGTACTGTATTTCTCATAACAGATGGCTGAAATCTGCCCTAGAACAGGAAACATGCCTTGCTCTTCATTAATGGTGAAGATGGTTCAGAGATGGGAGTGAAACTGTTCTAAATAAAACAAGAAAAGTGATCCTCTGAGGACTGGAATCTGTTGATTGGTTTTCCCTGCGGTTGAGCTGTAGTTTTGTAGGCATTGCAGTTGTATGGTAGCTGTAGAAAACAAATCTGCTATTGTTATTTCCTGTTCTGCTGTTCTTCACTGAAAATATGCACGATACTTTATAGGAATGTAAATACCAGTTACAAGGAGTTTGCTGTGCAGGATCTCAAGCATGCAGACTCCTATTTGCAAGAATTGATCCATTAGTACTTTTTGAGTTTGATGCAATGAGCCCAAGTTTGGACATATCACTGAGGGGGATGACTAAGAAAGGTGTGGGAACGAGTCTTAGAAGGACCAGCATTGCACTTGCAAGCAGTCCTGAGATTCTTTATATACATATCTTACAGTTTCCTTTATGAAATTATAAGCCCCTGTGTCATATAAATACTTTTAAAGAAACTTAAAGCTGATGCAGTGATGCAGTGAAAATAGTTTGTCTCAAAGAGGAAACTTATGGAAGAGAAATGGGGGGTTGTGTTGCTCAGGGAATATGGTCAGTATTCTTGCTGCATAGGGAAGGATAAAAGAGGCATGAGGTTTCTGTACTTAGAAACCAGGGAAATGAGAGGTATGTGGAACTGATAGCCTATACAGCATGTGTGGTGTCTTGAAGGTGAGAATTAAGAGTGCGATTTTGATGCAGTACAAATCAGAAGATAGCTCAAGGATTAAAAGGAAAGTGATCTGGCCAGAAAGCTGAGACAGCAAGATAATGTAAGACAAAAATTACTGGAAAAATTTTAGTTTGTCTTTGGAAGCGTCAGAAGAACAGAAATGATAGAAGGGTGGGAGCAGTGTTCTGGGTGAGGATGATTGCTGCGTGCATCAAAGCTTTGACAGTATGGCCAGAAAGGAGGGAACAGGTCTTGCATAGAGTTATACTACAAAGCTAATGGAGGTCAAGGACAATCTGTTCACTGACTTAGTTAAGTTTTGAGTGAATCTTACAAGGAAATAGTGTTTAAGAATAGTTTGGAAGTAAGCAGTGATTTCAATAAAAAGAAGGTAAGTCCAGTAAGCTAGAAATTTATCTTCTCTGTTTTCTGTCAAGAAATTTATATTTACAGAAATTCACACATCGGTTGTAGTTGATAAAGTTTTATTTGTATAATGTTTTCTTTTTTTTATATACATAAATTATATATATAATGATTGTAGTTCAGATTAAGTCAGTGTAATAAGCATGTTTTTTTCCATCTGGTGGCTTGGTTTGCCCTGCCTTGAGAATCAGTACTTCTGACTGACTCAAAATTGTCTTTGTCTCTGTTTTTCTTCTATTTTTGTTTTATGTCCCTATTACTTTCCAGTATTTCTTAGTCTCCTGCCAGCTTGTTGTTCATAGCTGCCTTAGAAGTTAGGAATTCAGTCATTTCCCTCTTGATGTTACTCCCTGTTGCTAGCTACTACTGAATAGAAACTTTCCCAGTCTGTAAGCAGCATAGTGCTTGTACCAAAGCAGATCACATTACTAAAAGTATGGCCATATGTGCAGCAGTGACAGGTGTTTTTTACTATGCATGTCTACTTTTAAATCTGTCAGTGGGAATATTAAAAAAAAAACCTGTGCTCATTGGAATTTTCTGAAAGCAGCTTCCTTGTAATGCTGGTATCACTAGTTGGTTACAGCAAAAATCCTTTTTTTTTGGACTGCTTTCTCATTAGAGGTATGTGCCTTAATGATCTCAAAAAAAAAAAAAAAGTAAGGGGAAGTTTGTAGTTAATCGGTAGCCATTAGTTTTTTAATTATTTTTTTATTTCCTAGTAGATAACTTTTACCAAACCCTGGGGTTTTATAACTGTTGACTTTTGAAGTTGACAATGTAAATACGGCAGGGAAGAAACATAACCAGTGTTACATTTTGCATAGTAATAGTAGAAAATCATTGTCTGCTTGCTTTTGTTGTCGGATGATGGTGCAGCATATACTTTTTCAAAAATGTGTACTATGCAGGTTAATGATTGTTAGGTGAGATAATGTAATTGAGAGATAGTTAGATTCCTTTTGAAAAAAAAAATCCAAATCAACTGATTTATTGCAAAAACAATTTTTTTGAGATTTAAAGCATGTGATTGTTTTGCTAGATTTGTTGATTTGTTTCAGTGTGCGTCAGAATGATACAATCAATACAGTATCATATAGGCTCTTTAATTTCTTTAAAGCTTTTGAAATCTTAGCTCATTTCATTTCTCACTGACAGTGGATTGTCACAGCTTCTGTTTTTAAACTCTGTTGCCTCCTTTTGTACAGACAATGGGATGAGCAGTTGGACCCTCGACTAAATGCTAAGCAGAAAGAGGCTGTTCTGGCTATCACTACTCCACTTTCAATACAACTGCCTCCTGTTCTTATCATCGGTCCCTATGGGACAGGAAAAACGTTCACTCTGGCTCAGGCAGTCAAGCACATACTCCAACAACAGGATACTAGGTGAGATGGGGCACTAAACATAGAGCGATACTTGATTAGCAGAGAAGATGTAATTTTTTTACTTGAATTCAAGTGAAAGGTAGAAATATAGAATTTCCATCCAGCTTAAAAACAAACAAAACCCAAGCCATCCGTCATTGTTTTGAATGATAAAGTAATTTTATAGTCTTAGCCTGTATTTTCCATTTAGAACAGAACTAATTAAAATTGACAATATGTAGAATGACTGTGATGTGCTCGACTTGGAAAATTTTGCAGTATGCTAGATAATAAAAGCTGTTCCTTACTTAAAATCAAGTCTAGATTAATAATCACAAAATAATTATTGAAAAACTGTTTGAACTTTAAATCTTTTCATAACTGAAGGATTTGAGTTAAAGGGTTGAATCATGCAAGCTACAGTAGGTTAGTAACTAGTTTCATTAAGACAAATGTGCAGGAAGATGGCCACTGTTTCCTTTTTTTTGTATTCTACTGCTTTGAATTGTTTTCTGTTTCTTCATTGCTTTTTTATTTGCACCATTTATTCCAGCAGGATTCTCATTTGCACCCATTCTAATAGTGCTGCTGATCTCTACATAAAGGATTATTTACATCCATATGTAGAAGCAGGCAATCCCCAGGCAAGACCTCTCAGGTATTTTTTTAAGGCTTATTATGTATCTATAAAATACTATTCTTAAGAAAAGGTGTCTATAAAAAAAGGTTAAAGAACTTTTAAAACATAAAAGCATATTGGCGTTACCAGCAGTGCTTTTAAAAACATAGACTAAAAGGAACATGAAACTTTGTCAACATAATTTTGGGTCATTTGTTAAATAAAAATAAAGACATCCTTTTTTAAGCTTTTATTATTCTATTGATAAATGTGTCTTTCCTAATGAGCAAACTTTTGATATGCTCCTCTAAAAGCTACTATGATAAAATAAAATGGACTTTAATTGTATTTTAATTCCAGAAAATTTTGACTCACACTTACAATGATAATTTGGAAACTGGGGCTACCCACCTGGCTTTTTGAAGAAAAATTTTGATGTCATAGGAGCTACGTATTTAGAGAATCATGTGAAAGTAGTTTGGCCTCTTCTGATAAGCCAGTTTGAAGTCATTGTATATGTGGTTAAATCTACTTACCGTGATATTTTGGGGAAATTAGTTAAGGAACAAAATGAAGAAGAGGTGGAAACTTTGAGCAAGGAGGGTAAACTTGCATAGAAATAGTTAAGGAGGATTTATTTGTGGGCAGAAACCTGCTCCTGGGAATATTATGCACAATAGTCACAATATATACTGTATACTGCTAGCTTGGTATATATGTTTTAAATTATGGGCATCATTTTCTGAATGCCAGTGTGTGAGGTTTTATTATATTATTAAGAAAATGACTCTGTATGTTTACTTGCTAGTTATTAAAAGCCATTCTGGACTTTTATTTTATACAATGTCAGTAAAGCCAATGAAGTTATGTGAAAGGGGTAGATTTACAACAGGTGTAAATTCTCTTAGGTTTGCTGGCTTTAGTTGCCGTGTGACATTTTACAGACACTGAGGATCTGGCCAAGGAAAAGAAGGCAGCTTATTTTTGAAAAGTTACCTTTGATCTGGTTGTATTTTAACACAGATTGTCTTAAGGTGATTTGTAAAGCACTTTGTGATGAAAAACATTATAATGTCTATATTTTGTAGTGGGAAAAAATCTGTGTAATTGACACTTTCAGGAATATTGAAGTGTGATTTAACAGAGCAAGGAGTTAAATATAGTTTTATTGTGATTGCCAGGCTTTTGCTACCTTCTTTTACATGCTGTATTCAACTATATAGTCCAGTCTCAGAAATACTTATGAAAAACATACATAAACAAAAGTGGTATTTTTCTTACAGTTAAAATGTATATACATATTTGCCGAGAAAATTACAGCACATCATTTAAAAGTCACTGAATGTTTGAATTTAAGTATAATTGTCATAGTATTTGTTATGAAGCCTTCAGAAAGTGCTGCTGTAGATTGTATGATATTGTTGAAATAGTCACGATAGAACTATAAAAAGTAAAAGTTTTAGAAAATGGAGGCACCTCTGGAATTGAGTATCTATAGTTATGGATCCACAAGTATATATGTTTTCAAATAAAAATATATTACATATAATTGAGAAGCACATGTTGTTTGAAAGCCAACTGCGTGTTGACCTGATCTGGCAGGCGTTAAAGGGTCAATTTATCTGAGTCGAAAGCTAGAGCTATGTGAGACTCCTAGCATAAAATTAGTTGTGGATCTGTTACCTTTCTTACTGACTCTTGTCAAGATATATTTCCAAATTAAAATCATTGGTGTTAGTTTAAACAGTGCGCTCTGAGCCTCTTGCAATAGTTTAAAGGAAACATCAAGTGGAGTAGGAGCAGTTAATTATCAAAGCTGGATGTGCTACTTGCAGAGTTTGATGTGTTTCTAAATGGCTGAACAGTTTGCTTTAGATTTTTTTCCTTATTTACTCTACAAGTGAGGAGTTGGCTGAATAGTATCCTTGCTAAAAATGTTTCCATAGCTTAGTGGGGAGCACCATAATATTTATGTTGTTTTTAAAGAAGGAAAGCTTGACTATTTAACATTGATTGAGTACTGAGAACTGTGTAAACATTTCTGTAAATTTCTGTGGGTAAAATGTACACTAAATAAATTATCCTGTCCATGATGCAACATAAAAGTTTGAAGCCTAGAGTTTGAGGTTTTTTGTTTAAATATCATGTTATAAATTCATATTTTTTCCTAACAAAATAACTTTCTATGCCCTTTGGAAAATGCAAAGTCAGAACGAACACTGAGAATTTATGTTGAGTCTAAGTTCTGCACCTAAATAAAATAACCAATGAAGCCTGAACGCCAAATTCTCACAGTCCTGATGCCCATAAACAAATTTGTACAGAGGAAAAAAAAATGCCCCTGGGTTTGATTAGATGATTCAGCTGTATTAGAGGCACATTCCAAAATCTGACTCTTACCGAAGAAACTTGACACTGAAACAATTTTGTTGTACTTACGTAAACTAATGCAGAAATGTTTCTGAAAGAAAAAAACCCCAATCCTAACCTACAGTTAGGAGGAAAGAGCTTTTGATTAGGTGCTTCTGTTAGCTGCTAAGACACTTGGTTTTAAGTGTGGAGAAGCAGGCACCTTTAGCCGGTGAGTCAGAGCTGTAAGAGGTAGTAATTGGCTCCTAATTTGTATACCCTTTTACTCTGTGGATGTGCTTGTCTCTCTCCATCAACTGCTGGAGTATTCAGGAGGTAGGCTGCTGAGGTGTAGGCACTGTAGCTATACACTTCAGATGATCACCGTCCCCTAAAAACTCCAGTCAAGACCTAGGAAGCAGATAGCAGCAGTTTCTGTGTATGTTTCTGGGCATGCAGTGGTTGAGTTATCTACTGTTTATTACTATTATTTTACTTGCATTTTTCAAATTTAGCTGTATCCATATGCTGGGTTTGTATGTAATACTAGGGGAAAAGGAAGGAGGTTGTTACTACCTTTACCTGTATTTTTAATATTTTTATCTTCATTTATTCCTAAACATGTCATTGCTGACTCTCAGTTCAGCAGTGTCAGAAAATAAGTTGATTCTGTTTAATATATCTCAGCTGAAACCTCTCCAGTTCATTTTAAAAATATTTTGATTGTAACATACATGTGTAAGTACTGCATGTAGCCTGAAACTAGATAGTGTTAGTACGTGGCTGCTAGTTTCAGGAGATACCCAGACTATAAAAATTAAATCATTCAGAGCAAACTAGAGTTTGAATTAAGAAAACCATACAACAACCCAAACCAAAATCCCCACAGGTTTTAAAGGACCATTGCCCTTTTTTCCAAATTGCCTGGAGTAAAGTTCTTGTACTGAAAATGGTATTAATTTATATTATCAAATGTTAGTTTATAAAATCAATGCCTCTTTAGCCAACCCCCGCCTGCCGCCCGCCCCCCCCGTTTTTTTTTTTAACTCTAGCTTCTATCTTATGCCATCCTCAAAGGAAGATTGATTAAAAAAGCTAACTTTCAGGTTGTAAGAAAGATTCTTCACATGCTTTCTGCATCCCAAGGAACATGCTTGTTCGTGAGAATAAGCCTCTCTTTGGAGGTGGATCAGAAGAAATGGAAGAGGGAAATCAGGTGCTTTTAAAGTTTTCTTTAGGCTTCTTGGGACTACTTAGTTTTGGGTTTGGGTTTTTTTTTATGGTCTTTTAACAGAGGCATGAAATAAGACTGCTGGATTCTTTTTCCTCTAAGCTTCTGTGTTCTTTTTGCTTGAGGGATTTCAGGTGAGAAATAACTGCACAAAATCTGAGGAGCTGGGATTGGAGTTTATCCAAGAGTTCTTTGGAGCACAGCCTCAGGGGAGAATCCTGGCCTTTTTATCAAGAACTGGGAGGAGTTAGTGTTTTCCAGTTCAGAACAGGGAAAAGAAGTTTTGAAGAACTTAAATTTAGTCCCCATTCACTCTGTTGTAAGGAGTCATGAGAAGCAGAAGTCACTTTTGTAGGACAGGAGTGCAAATGAAACTCTGTTTAGCCTCCCTCAGAGGTCCTGACTCTAGAGTCCCCTTTTATTAACTTTTAGAAAGTGTATTTTAAGTGATTTAGGAGCTATCCCAGCCTGAAACATGAACAAGAAAATGATTGTGAATCTTAATTACTTATAGAAATTCACTACTTTTGCATATAGCCTATTGTACAAATGGATACTTTGATGGAACTTTATCAATGGAAGCAAAGCATGAAAGATTAGGAAATACACAGTTTGACTAACATTTAATAGAAAAATTTGGGCAAATTTCTTTTTTGATGTAATGGCTGGAAAATTGATGGAAACATAGATAGGTTAGCTGACAGTTCCATTCTTTGGCTTATTGGCTAGAGGTCCACAGAAATGAAGGCCTTTGTTGTAGATAGCCAGATGCCACATTTAGAAATAAAGGTGGTATGAATTTTCACGCAAAATGCAGATTCTGTACATGTTAGCTCAGCATTAATAAGTACAGTGGATATATTCGGTGCTTTTGTTTGCAGAAGATAAGAGTCCCTAATCCATAATCTTCTGGGATTTCCATTTCAGTGTTGTGCTTCTCTATGTATTTGCTAGTAATTTCACTGTCTGTGATTTGGGTAGATCTTAGTCTTCAACGTTTTAATTTCTCCAGAATTAAAGTCTTGATGTGAGGCACATGTTGTGAGAAAATACACTTTCATGTGAGCTATGGCTGGTTTTGGTTTTGTAGGTGCAGTTTTTGCTCATCTTTGTACCTGTAGTTGCACACTAACAGAATGTGTTGCAGGTACTGATGAACATTTTGATTAGTAACTGCCCAACTCTGCTGGCATTCAGGTACTTTGCTTATGCAGGTATTAAGATTAGAAGGTTAGTCGCTTGTTTAATCAGAAGTTAAGGGTATGCTGCAGGGTGAAACGTTACGATTTGTGTTAAGCTGGTAAAACCCATTTTTGTAGTGGGTTCCTCCAACTTTAAGAAAAAAACCCTCAACCTAATAATGACATTATAGGAGATTTTATTAGCCCAAATTGCACCTGAGAAAGAAGTCCTTCCTTCAGTGTGGCTTACTTATATCATGACACTTTCAAAGTAGTCACATCTGTCAGGTGCTTTTATGCCAGTGGTGAATAATAGCTCTGGGATACCGTTTTGATCTCACATCAAAATAAAAGAAATTAATGGGTAAGCAGCAATGCAGTTTGAAATGCTGTCAGCCAATCTGTGAGTCACACATAGTTGAATTTTTGTAATAAAAGACAGTGCATGGTATAATAATGACTAATAACCATAATATTTTGCATTTCAATAGCACCTTTCATCTAAGAATCTCAAAGTGCTTTACAAACATAAACTCACAATAAACTCATTAATCCTCACAGTACTCCTGTGAGATGGTAGGTAAGTATTACCCTCAGTTAAGATTGAGAAACTGAATCGTATGAAATCTGACTGAATGGCTGGGATAAATAGTAGGAGCAAGATAATCCCTGCTCTGCCTTGTTTTAGCTATTAGGCCATGACTTTGTGTTGGTACATTGATATAATAACAGTTTATCAAATAAAGCTTATCAGTTTGATGGCTGATAAGAAATAAGTATATTGGGGTAATGTTAGAAGGTTCTTGTTCTGAGAATGACTCAGGAGTGTGTTGCTTGCTCCTGCACTGAACCCAGTCTTAACTGGAGTAACCTGTGGTCACAGTGTCAATTTTGGTTGGTTGTGTTGTGAAATTTAAAAGCCATTTGGAATACTGCAGTGCCTTTGCACCTCTCTGCATTTCATTTTGTGCTTATTGTCCAAAATGGACGTTGTATTTTCACAAACCAAATTTATTGTAATCCTAATAATTGTTTCTCTCACGTTATATGGAACTGAGCTGTAATTTTCAAATGTGGGTGGACATGTGCTATCCGAAGTCCAGCCAGTGCAGTCTTGTTTTGCACTTAGGTACATAATTACACTCTTCCAAATGCTTTATTAATGATTTGGGATTTGTAACATGGGTGCAGGAGAAAATAAATAATAGTTAAATCACACAGCATTAAGTCCCATATTTAGAGCTGAAATTAGTTTAAATCATTTCATCTTAATTTGCTTTGGAAATAAGTGAAAATAACTTTAAATATTAATATCTGTACAATAGTTTCCTGTAGTTTAAAGGTTCCACTTTAGATTCACAGTTCTTACTTGGTATGGATTATATTTTTTGAGGAACACCCCATAGAGAAGCCCTTTGACATCTTTATCCAGATCCTCAGCTGGTGTGCTTTGTTATATTTCTATATACGTCTGTGGAGTTATTTATACTGTTTTCTGGGGCATAGTCTTTGTGTCTTCCCTGTTCCTCTTCCATTTAGCTAGACTGGTCGTAACAATTCATCACTTTAAGAAAAATTCATCACTGATCTCATGATATGGTGATTAAAATTATCTTACGTGTCATGGAAAGATATTTGAAGTCCAGTACTTTGCTGACAACGTCCTGATATTTTTAGACTCTAGCCATCCTTTTTGGCACTGTTTTCTAATTCCTTTATACAGTGTATCATAATTATGGCCCTGCATGATAAAAAGATGAATATACTTCCTGTCTGGATTTTAGAACTCAGAAGACACATAGTATGTGTAAAAGGAAGTACAGGATTTTATTGATGTCTTTTGAAAATTTTTTTTAAAGATCCTATGGCTGCAGTTGATGAAATGTGCAGACCACTGCAGCTCTGTCAGTTCCAAGACTATGGGCTATATTTATATTTCAGCTGAGGAACTATTTCTTTAAAATGACTTTACTAATAGTTTAAAATGGCTTAGACATTGATGTGAAGGTCGCAGTACTTAAACATATGAAGAATTTGCAGATTTCCATATGTGAATTAATCCTTGGTAACTGTTCATGTCTGTAGTATTGCACTGCAGCAAATAATGGAAGGTAAATCCAAGACATTTTAACATATTTTGGCATGTAATTCTGCATAGTTGTGATGTTTTGCTTCCTGAAAATTACATTTATTTACCAGAAAACAGGATATTAGCATTTGAAATATTAGGCTTTCACTGTGTTCAAACTGTATAGAAAATAAGCCCCCTTTTTTCTTTTCTAGGGTATATTTCCGAAATCGCTGGGTAAAGACTGTCCACCCAGTTGTGCATCAGTACTGTTTGATTTCAAGCACACATTCCACCTTTCAGATGCCACAGAAAGAAGACATTCTTAAGCAACGAGTAGTAGTTGTTACTTTAAATACATCACAGTATCTATGTCAACTGGATCTTGAACCAGGTAGGACAGTTTCTAAACAAGAAGTGTCCATGCTTGAGAATTATCTTCCTCTTACCAGTGTCAGTTCCTTATCCAGTTCTTTGAACTGTTAAAAAATAAAAACAGTAAACAATGATCATCTTAAAATGATCTTATCTTTTTTTTATGAATAAATGTTTCTTACAAAGCTATAAACTGCTGGCATTCAAATTAACCTTTTGCTTATTCTGTTTTTTCCTTACTTAAAAAATAAATAAAGAAGCAGTACTATCTATGATCTGGTGTTTCTGAGATCCAAGAGGGAAGATTCTGTTTGAGATTCTGACTTTGAATCTTATGCTCATTAAGGTCATTATTCAGTGGAGCATGTAAGCATAAATACACATAGAGAGCTTTTTTCTTGTTTTGTGAATTATTTAGCTTTGCAAACAACTCCCACACATACAAGCCCATGCTATGTTAACGTGATAATTCTAGGGTTGTTTTCTAAACTGAAATATATTAGACTGATTTTTTGGGGGCAGAGGCTGCTTAGGGTTTATTGTTTTCTTGATCTCCTAATGAAATCCACCTGCTTTTTGGAGAACGTGGAATTTCTTTACAGAAGTTGTTATGGTTAGTTTTTTATGGCTATGTTTAGGCATTTGTTGCAATAGAGAAAACTGCAATAGAGAAATGGAATTGATGGTAAATATTTTCAGGTCTTTAGATGGAAGTAACTGCTTTGTTTGGCAATGAGCTGCATACAGTCATGCCATAATAATGTGTGTGCAGCTGTATGAAATTCATGTTTTCCAAATAAAATTGCTACATTTTTATGTGTATAATCTTAATTGGATGTTAGACTAAGTCCCCTAATACTTTGTTTTAAACCTTAATATATATCAACATATAAAACCACTTCTTTTCTGTGCCTATCCTGAATTTACATTTCATAAAATAAAAGTCTACTGTGGCCCATTTTTTTTCAAGTGCATGTTATCCAATGCATAGATTCCCACCCACCCATCAAACCTTTTGGTCCAATATTGTCATGAGATTGAATTTAAATTTTCCTTCAACTTCTGTTCCTTTTTTCTCCCCGACATTCCTTAAAGCCCATAACCAGCAAAGTGCTCAGGTATGTGTGCAATTTTAATGGGAAATTTAGTATATAAAATAATTAATAGGACTCAAGCACATGAGGAAGTCCTTTTCATTGTCATTGTTCAAAGCTCTTCAAGCCTCATGGTGATGAAAAGATTTTCAAATTGGAGAAACCTACTGAGGGAGGTCTGCCAAGAGACATTTCCTCTTGGAATAAGGAGAGCTCAGATAAAACACTTGTTTAACTTCATATGTATCAGGAGGAGGAGGCAGATCTGTAGGCTGCTGCTATTGTCACTAGCAATCAGTTGACTGCTGTTGGTCATCTGATGGGTTTGAAAATTGTGTCGTTTTTAAGTAGATTCTAGAAATCATTTTGTATAAGCCATACTGAATTTTTTCTAGTTTTGGTTACTATCAAAATAAAGAACTTCCAGTACAATATCTTGCGTTGTTATCACTGTGTATTTTATCATATTTCAAGTTTCATTTATTTGCTGATATCTCTGTTTTACAGGGTTTTTTACACACATTCTGTTAGATGAAGCTGCGCAAGCTATGGAGTGCGAAACTATTATGCCTCTAGCATTAGCTAATAAAAACACAAGAATTGTCTTGGCTGGAGACCACATGCAGGTAAGAGCTATAAAATTTTTGAATGTAAAGTGCATATACATAATATTTGTATTTATATACTTAAGTTATTTATCTGCTCCAAATTTATGTCGTATGTGAATACCTCATAATCTCTAACATAGACTCACAGTATTTCTGCTGAGAATGTGCCGTTGTCTCCATTTTACAATAAGGGAATTGAGGCAAAAAGCATGTCAGTTGTTCAAGGTTACATAGGAAACGTGTGATAGAACGTACTTGGGCCCGCTCAACCACTGAACTCTATGCAAGTAAAATTTCATTTTAAAGAGGGAGATGCATAAATTTTACTGGTCATACAACAGATGGGGAAGCCAAGGAAAATTCAAGGGATGTTATTTGCATAAGATATGGGGATAGTTATTACAGTCAGGGTAGGAGTTTATCCTACTTTTTTATGACTGGTATTCCTTGTTGATTTTTGAAAGAATTGAAGAATACGGAGAACGTGTATTATGATTTAGACAACTTTTTTTTTAATTAGAAGCATCACAGTCTGGTAAGGATTTGAACAAGTTAGAAGTAGGAAACGGGAGCTAACCAGTGCCTTTATGTTATGTGCCTAGGAATTGCTTGGTTTAAAGAGTTTAGAAGAGTTTAAAATGCTGATCATGCATGTCATTTTGTAACCTGTAGGCATGAGAAAGCATGCTTGGAAAAGTAACTTTACTTGCTTTGTTGATTTAGGCCAGATACATTTGTTTTTATAGATTTGCCTTTAATTCTCTTGTCATTTCACAATATCAATAGAGTATTGCTTATAGTAATAAACTGTTACTTTGGTAGTAATTACATAGGTGTTGCCACCTATGATTTAATACTACTATACCATTTCAAGTAACGATAATAGTAATCCCAAGGACTGGGATAGTGCTTTTTAAATATAGATCTCAAAAGTGCTTCTTAAGAGATTGGAATTCTTACCACTTCAGGCGAGATTGCATCAGCCCAGCTGGATGGCCAGAGTCTTGACTTGGCCTGTGTGTCTCAGGCTACGTGTGTAAAGAGCTGTTCTATAGCTCAGGTTCTTACAGAAGCTACTCTATGAGGTATCCAGTATTTAAATTTCTAAAATTAATAGTTATCTGAAGTGAAACTCAGAATCTGAATCATATGTATTCAGAATGACAAAACAGATTGGCTTAATTTCTACATTCTAAAATTTTATTTTAAAAATCTTTTTTCATCATCTTTGGTTCTGTTTTTCTTGCTGTAATAGATGGTGTTTTTATTGTTAAACAAGCCCACAAGTAGTTTAGTGTAACAGTAACTAGGCCGCTTGGGTTTTAGTTTTTCCAGTGACTTTCTATTTAACTTCTTAAAATTGTGTTACAAATTTCTATATTTTCTGATCTGTACTATTTGTGGTAGTAACTTAACTGTAAAGTGATTGTCAGAGTAATGGTGTAATGTCATTGAAAACACTTTCTTTTTGTGTGTGTGTGTCAAACAGCTCTCTGCTTTGAGTTATTCATCTGTGCAAGCCACAAAGAAAAAGCTTAGATATAAGGGTTCTTCTCTCCTCCTTACATAGTTACTGAATGTTTTATTGTTCCTTTAAGGGCATGCTGGTCTTTTGTCACTTTTACAGTAGGAATGGGCATTTCTATGGAATAGCCATGGTATATGTCTTCCAACTATGAATGTACAGTAAAAGTGAGGTTTCATTTTTGTTTTGATGCAAATTACCTATGTTGGGAGCATGAAATTTCAAGTCCACATATTTAGTTACGTTTTCTTTGTATGTGTGTGTCTATTACAGCTCAGTCCTTTTGTCTACAGTGAATTTGCCAGGGAAAGAAACCTTCATGTTTCATTGCTTGATCGGCTCTATGAGCACTACCCTGCAGAATTTCCATGCAGGATCTTGCTGTGTGAGAACTATCGCTCCCATGAAGCTATCATCAAGTAGGTGTGAACTTTTTCACTGTATCATGCGTTTCTTTGGTGTGAGTGAACAAAACAACTCTTGAGCCAAGCACAGCTGAATGAAGAGAGAAGCATTACATGTTTCTGTAATGAAATCTTAGTTGTTTCAAAGTTAATTAGTAGAGTAATTCTTTGTTACCAGGTTGAAATTCCGTGTTCTAGAGCAGACGCCAGGGATTCAGTTAGTTGTATTACAGACCCGTCATTCAGGTGGGGATGCTTTGGCTGCAAGACTTGCACACTAAGCCAAAGAAGAGCTTACTTTCCCTTTTTAACAGTTACACAGTCTATTATATAGGATCTGTGTTTCTTTGAACTCTGTCAGAATTTTAGAATTACGGGGGTGGATTATCTTGGAACGGTAAGCTATGTGCAATGTAAGGAATGTACGGGTATACAACTATGAACAGAAAAAAAATAGGTCGAATTTTGGGCATGTTTCTTTTCTGTTGTCTTCTTTTATTACTTCTTTCAAGACACATTAATCAGTGGGTTTGCATTTTTATGCTATGATAAACTAATGGCTGCTAGTGTAATGAGCTCATCCATGAGCTGTGCTAGAAAGAATAAGTGCAATCATGGGGAAAAATGCTAAAGTTTAAATCCTGGCTCAAATATGTACTGAGGAATATTATGTTGGTATCCAGTCATACTAATTAGGTTATCATTGTGTTCAAAGCAAAAGCAGAAGTATTTAAGTGCTCTGGGGAATCTGAAGTGAGAATGTAACATACTTTGTTACACAGCTCGATCTGTCTTCATTTTATGGACTTTGTAATTATAGACTGAGTGATGCTAAATTTCTTACACATTTCTTGAAATTATAAGTTTGAAATGAGAGAGAATCTGAAAAGGAAGGGATGGTTTCAGCTTTTGGTTAGAGATCACTTCCATGAAATTTGTCTCAAAGACCATGAAAATTCACTTCAGCAGTTGGAGTTCAGACAGTGAGTTCCTAGAAAGATCCACTGTGTTGAACACAGAAATAAGGATTGCAGAAATACCACTGGGGCTAGTCGGCTGTCTAGTGACAGTCCAGTTTGCCTAATTCCACTAGAAAGTATTGCTGTGTGAAGTGAAACCTGCTAAATACTCTGACGGTGGTCCATGTAGGAGACTCTCAGGTCTACTTTTTTTATAACGTGGAATTTCCCCTGACAAATGGGACCATGGCACTTAAGACAGAAGTAAGCGTACGAAGATGGTTCATGGTGGGCTCATTAATCATACCTACCTCACTGAAACAAAGAGACCAAAAGAAGTTAAGGAAAGAACAAGCCATTAGTTCAGCCCGACTTTGGAGCTGTAATTGGAAAAAAGAGTCCCTGTAGAAAGGGTGGTTTATTGTTTAATGAGAACTTGTTACTAAGAATAAATTTGCAGAAGAAATTAAGTAGTAAAAGAAATCAATTTGCTCATTGACGGCAGTGGACTGCTGCAACTCAATCCACAGAAGAGTTCCATATTCTTCAGGATTGTATAGTGTAAGCCAGTTCTGGTTAGTAGTGGGCTGTAGTTGTGTGATGATGATTTGGTAGCAGACTAGTTTCTTTAGCTTTTCCATGACCAGCTATTTACATGTTAAGCTACAATAGTTGGAAGCCTGGAAGAACTTGGTGGGCCCACTGACTTCAGTCTCCTGCTTTTGTTGTCTTCTTGTCAGGCTGCATTCACGTTATTGCATCCACAGATCTATATGCAAAGAACATTAAGGTTGGAGGCCGAGCATTCATAAGTTAGGTTATGCCAGAATTCACTAATTAATGAAAGCCAGTACATTAGTTTAGCTCTATTGTCCATGCACTAGTATATAGTGCTTACAGTACTACTTATAGTAATCTGCAGTCTTGTCCTGCTGGCTTTTGGTCTTGTTCAATTCAGTTTGCCTTCTTCCCTCCTATTTTCACCATGAAGGTAGTTCTTGCCTCATTTCTTTTTTCAGTCAGCTAGCTGCTATAATGGCTGCTGCCAGCAGAGGAAGCATGTTCTGGTTGTGTTTCTGATGACTAGTAACATAGCTTATCTGGAGTAGAAGTCACAGCGGAAAAGCTTGCTTGAAAGCTGAACGCTTGGCCTGCATTGTGTTCAGTACACATGAAAACTTTAGTAAATTTGTCTTCCAAATTCAACAACTCTTAACTGATATAAGCAGGCTCATTGTCCAGCCAGCCTGGGGAATAACCGATGCCAGACAGAAGTGTTCCTTTTGCCCAATTTCAAGCCACCAGAACTTCTGTGTGAAACATTAGTGAGAATGTTCATAACTTTGTCGAGCTTTAGATTAGAAGAAAATACTGCCTTTGTAGACGAAGTGTTGAAAAAGCATATTTTTAGCGCCTTCTGCTCCATCTGTAATATGGAAGTAGCAGTTCAGAGAAATCATTTGAAGATGCCCAAGAGTAATCAGTGGTTCTGTTTTCCTTATGAATTATTTTGTGATTCCATATTTTATCAGTGAGCTCATATGTAGACTCCACATTTTATTCTGTTTTGCCTTGTTACAGTTATACATCTGAACTTTTCTATGAAGGCAAATTGATGGCAAGTGGAAAGCAGCCAGCACACAAAGATTTCTACCCTTTGACTTTCTTCACAGCACGTGGAGAAGATGTGCAAGAAAAAAATAGTACAGCTTTTTACAATAATGCAGAGGTAACTCTTCTTTGGCTTTATTCTTGATTGTTTTCTTGAAGCTCCACTGCCCCCAAATTTATTGGTTTATGCTCAGTGTAGGTGGAAGACATCAATTGTCCTCTACTAGGAGAGGGGAACATGGAGTTTGCTAAATATGAAGTAGTGAACATTGCAATTGTAGTAAACATTTCCACTAATTTATCTTCTTTTTTTCTTTGCAAATTGTAAGCTTCATATAGTTCTCTCAGGCTCATTCTTTAGGATGTCTTTCCTGATAATTTTTGTGACATTCTGATGGATGTATCTTAGCAACTGAGAGTAACTGCAATTTGAAGTAAAACTTAGATTTCTTAGCCTGTTGTAGAAATGTTCCCACTCAGATAAGAGTCCTCTGGAGTAACATTTCATGTTTGCTTTAATATGTTTAGGATCAGTGTCTAACTGATGATGTGCAGATGAGATTTTTTTTTTTCGAAGAGAACTTATTGTCAATATCTTTGTTTCACATAGATTTATTTGTGTTCTTCAAAAGCTACTTTCATTCTCATTCCTTCCCTTGAGTTAAAAAAAAAATAAATCAAAACCCACAAAACCAAACAAAAACCAAACTCACACCCCCACCCCACCCTGATAATAGTTTTCATAGTGGAACATACCTTTTCCCAGCTAGAGGAGGGTTGACCCCCCCCCCCCCCCAAAAAAAAAGATGTCTTAAGAAATGTCCTTAACATTTAAAGAAAATAAAGAAATATCACTAATTTTTGTAAACTTATGAGGAGCTTTAACTGAAGTTAGGTTGCAATTTAGCAGCAGTGTTTATTATGAAGCACTGCAGACCTGTCTGTTTCCCCTTCTGATCATGGTGCAGTTCATCTGATGCACAATTTTTAACCTTTTTGTTGTTATTATGCTGCATGTGTTATGCATTCTTTGTTGTATTAGAATATCTACTTAAATAAGAAGCTCCAATGACTTCTGGACACATCGCTGCAAAAAACTGAAGGCACCTGACTACTTTCATTAATCTACTTGGATTGCTTTGCCATTTAAAAAAAGTTGTAAAAAACCTAAAAATATCTTCAGTAGCCAAGTAACTGTCTGAAAATTGTGAGTCATTAATAGCTACAGGCAGAAATGAAGGACAACAGCTGCTTAAACACCAACACGAAAAACTGAAATTCAGATGATGAGGGAGATTTTTGCTGTTTGACCCTAAATGGACATTTGCATTGGGGCATCTTATAGCTCATTGGTGTCTATATTAAGTATTAATCTGGGAAATACACTCTCCCCTTTTGGTCTTAATTCTAATATTTCCCTGTTGTTAATTCTAAATACATATCCAGAAGCTATATGCTTTCAGAGAAGCTTGCCACAATACCTGCAAAGGATCATTATATTTGTGCTACAGTTTTTATAGATATCAAAGTTTATTCTAATGTCCTTTGTCAGTAGAACAAGCTTTTTTCCTGAGTCTTTCAATAAACTGTTCCAGTTTAGATTCACTTTTAAAAAATACATCCTTAAATGAGAATGTGTGTCATATAATCAGATCTTAGATCGTAAGAAGTCAACATGAAACAACATTTTTAGCAACTGGGAACTGCTACGCTTTATACTACTGTACATACCCATTGTGATTTATATCACTTTTCGTGTTCCTGAAATGTCCATAAAAGTCCCTAGAATTCCCACTTACCAATTTGAAGAAGAGATAATATAAAAGCTAAGACCATTAAATTTATTTTTACCACCCCCTTCCCACAGCAAAAGATAACTGGATGAACAGGGAAGGGAAGAAAGTTAAGAATACTCGAGGTTTTTGTAGGAAAGACTATCTGCCTAACTTCCATTAAGAGGCTGAGCTTGCATTTGTGATGCCATAGGAAAACTGCATTCATCAATTATCATGCCTTCAATAGCTGGATAAATATTTATTGAATAACATATTGACATTTCTTGAATGACATATTGAATGTAAATGTTAAAAAAAAAAAAAAAAAAGGAACCACAAACCTTCAATAAAGTTATTCAGAAATACCTTCTATAGTGCAGCATCTCTATTCAGTGTGTTGAAACAGAAGCTGCTATGCCTTGTGCTTTTTGGCAGAAGGTTACCTTGAGCCTGTCTCCTCACAGGAGGAGGTTTTCAGTTTTTATTACTCATTAGTCTTCTCAGGTAGCACACTTAATAGTATTTCATACAGATGAACTAGCAGTTGATGAATAATCTGAAACTCCTGATGGTATTCTTTGGAATGGGAAGTGTTTGTGCTCTGATATACATATTCTCTTTCTAGAGTTATCAAACTGTAATATGACATATATAAAATCCAGAATAAAAATAAAATAATCCCTATTTAGGCAGTATATTTACTTATGGAAATTAGATAAAGTATGATAAGAAAGGTCCCACTGCACTTGACATTTTCATAAGAACATAAGCATGAAAATTAAGGCTATTATTCCCAGCTTGTACTTTAAAGGTGACATTGTTGTGGGCAAACTTTTATTTCAAGATTAAAAAAAGGTACTGTATAGTAAATACATTGTTTTAATACATGATATTTTAGAGTAGCACCATAGAATGCAGTAGTATTACTGCTTGTTCAGTAAGGCTACGTAATACTGTGAGTTTTAAAATTCAAATTCTCTTTCCATATCAAAGAATGATCTTCAGTGGAACATGCTTTTAAGAATTCTGACTTTCTTTTAAGGTGTTTGAAGTAGTAGAACGTGTTGAAGAATTAAGAAGAAAATGGCCTGTTGCCTGGGGCAAATTGGATGATGGCAGTATAGGTGTTGTAACACCTTATGCTGATCAAGTATTCAGAATTCGGGCTGAACTTCGGAAAAAAAGACTGTCTGATGTCAGCGTAGAGAGAGTGCTAAATGTTCAGGGTAAGTAATAGTGATACGTCTCAAAGATATGCTAAGGAAGAGAAAAATGTGACTGGTGAAGTTAAGTAAGACTTACAAAAATAATCTTAAAACGATCAGAACAAAAGGAGAGCTGTGATACAGCCCATAAAAACCAATGTATCAAAATGAAACTGGCAAATATGCTGATGAGATGTTATTCCAACATTGAATACCAAAGCAATAAACTCATGGATGTGAGATTTATCTTTTTTCAAAATTAAGTTCAAGGTTACTTAAAAAATAGATTGATTGAGTGAAAAATGTGAAAACTGATGGATTTTTATCATAAGGGGAAAAACAGAGTTCCAAATAAAAATGTAACAAGGCTTTAGTCTCAATGTTTACTGATTTTTGTATTTGTGGAATAGACTGTAAAAAGGGGTCCACAAATTTAGATATTTGTTCCTGGAATCACACTAATAACAAGAATTTTATGTAGGTGTAGCCTGTTGCTAGGCTGCACATTTAGTCAGTAATAAACAAAGGAAGATAATAAAGTAACTGAGTGACAGTGAGTGGTGTGTTCTGTTTTTTCATGGTAGATATTCATATATTTGAGAAATTTTAAATTATGAAACAAGAATGTCCAGAACTTTTTTTTTAAGGTAGAATAAATAAGTCCAAGATTTGTTATTGGCTGATTGGCAACGTTGTAAAGGTAATAAGCATTTCAGAAAGTTCTGGAGTGATTAATATCAAGATGAAAAATAAGTTTTTTAAAGAGGAAATATTCTTGTAATAGAATATGCTATTTATAGTGCATCTTTTAAAATTTTTAAATCTTATTATTCTTGCATAAAGCTCTTCATGTTAAAGGTAGCTATCAGTTCTTCAGAATATCTAGGTGTGAAATCTGGCTGGCAAGTGCAGTGGTCTGATTGTGTTACTAGCAGAAATAGCTACAATTATCTCAGATATTTGTTTTTTGTTTCATTTTAGGAAAACAGTTTAGAGTTTTGTTTCTCAGCACAGTACGAACACGGCATACGTGCAAACATAAGCAAACACCAATTAAAAGGAAAGAGCAGTTACTGGAGGATTCAACAGAAGACTTGGATTATGGTTTTCTGTCTAATTACAAACTTCTCAACACTGCCATTACAAGAGCACAATCCCTGGTAGCTGTGGTGGGCGATCCTATTGCTTTATGTTCCATTGGAAGATGCAGGTACTTTATATTTGTTCCTTAATCAGGGCTAAGGCTACTAGAAAACGTGTTTATCTATGACTAATGGATTTAGTAAAACGATGGATGTTCTTTTAGGTGCCAAGTAAGACACAATATATTTAAACCCTTAAAATAACTGTGTAATGAAATTGAAGTTCTTCACGGTTATATCCATGGAAATACCATAAAGATGGTAAAGCATCAGTTGTGTTCCCAACTCTTGCAGAGGCTTGAACCTGCAGGCTCGTCCAAAGTGTGCTGCTGAAGCTCACCCCTCTGGCAGAGCAGGCAGTTGTAGCCCTCCGTAGACTGAGCAGTCGCGGTCTGTGCCACAGCAATACCTGCGATGCCAACTACCAAGTCTTCTCTGGAGCTGGAAGCATGCAGTTGTGCAAGGGCCACTCTGTCCCCCGATTAATAAGTCTTGCTGACAGGGAAGAGTAGCAACATTTTTTTTTTATTTTTTTTTTTTTTTTTTTTTTTTCCCCTCAGTGATAGCAAAGAAAACCACTACAGATGAGAGGCAGAGCATTTTAATATCCTTTACGGGTGGACAAGTCTGGCTTTTTTTGTTGGTTTTTTTGTTTGTTATGTTTTGGTGGTTTTTTTTGTTTTTTTGTTTTTCTTGTTTTGTTTTGTTCTGGTTTTACCCTCTTATCCAAAGTCACGGTGTCACCATGTAAAACAACCTACAGAGAAGAAGCGTGAGGTATCTACCACCAGGTCTTTGATAAACTTTCTTTTAATGTATTTATAGTTGCTCTAATTTTTATTTGACGGTAACAATTAAGATGCTTCATTTTATTTTCTAGGGTTTTTTTATACCTGTTACAATTTTATGTATAAATAAAAGTAATATATAATTTGGAGTTAAAAATTGTGATGTATTGTAGTATTTTAAAGTTGAATATTATGGCAGTCATATGAAGATAGAAGACTTGAAAACGATTATTTATGTTTTTGTATGTCTTCATGACACTAGGAAAAATCTTGCAAAGATTTGAGTGAATTTACTTTTTATAGACCTAAATGAAGAAATGTGAAAAATGCTGAGAGATATAAACACTGATGTTAAGGATACCAAGTTCTTGTTCTTCAAAGGTTCTTTTTCGATGGAAAAGCTGAAATGTTGAGATGATAAGAGATAAACCCTGAGGCTTATTTCTTGAAGAGAGGAAACACTGCACTGACTACATTATTAACATAAAGCTAAAAATATGTATTAGTCAGTTGTTATATCTATGTTGTATTCTACTTTCCTGAGAAGTATTCTTCTACTGTATTGAAAATGGATGTGGTTTTAACAGATTAGAATTGAACAACCCAAATGGAAGCCAAACCTTTGTTTACTGCATTTATGAAATATAACCTGAATTTAACCACTTATCTGCTGGGGGCACGTCAGTAGTATCCGTACATTAATACAGTGATCTGCTCTAAACTGCTAATAATATCTTACTAAAAGAGAAATAATGATTGTGGTTTTATTTTACTTCTCCCATTACCTGCTTGGTTTTTTCAGACATGACCTTGTTTATGTAACTAACTGATGAGAAAGAGCTCTCATGCTCTGTGCATCCCAAGCACTCAATCCACAATGATGAGTGTAGTCTGCTGGTGCAGTTTCTAGTTCATCAACTTGGGCTGCAGAGATATATGACTTAGCTGTAGAGGTTGCCATGCTGTGCTGACTGAGATTTCTCTTACTGCTTGTTCAGAAATTACTCTTAGTTGATAAATTTTGTTTCTCTTCCCTATGCTGGGGTTCAGGATGTGCAGTGTTACCTAAGTCAGAGAGTTAGTTAATCCCTAGTTAGTCTAGCTAGCACCTAGGACCATTACTGGTTCTTTAACTATCTGCCTATAAATACAGCTTTTGTTGGAGAATGACCATGTGCCATATTCTCTCTAAATTCCAGTGAGGAAGATAATATCTTGAATTTTCACATTAAGCTTGAGTGCTGAGGTTTTAAATTAGATACCTATAGGGGACCTAGTTTTCAAATGTGGGGGCTCAGCAGTTTCTCCAAGTATAGCTCCTTCAAAATATCTGAAATAGGGCATGCAAAACCTTACTAAAATAAAAGTGTAGGCTATCAGCATGGTATATAAGTTACAGTCTTGGCAGTTAGGGATTGAGTTTGCCTTTTGAAGGCTAGCAGCTGTTTATATATGTATAGCTGTTCAAAATTATAAAACAAAAAGATAATTAAGAAACAAGGAGCACTGGAGCTTTATTAAGATTTATCTCAAGCTTTCCCTTTAATACACCATTGTCTTGTTTCACTGAATAATTGAACATTCATTCTTTGAAAATAGTGCTGAAGGGGCTCAGGCATGCTGCTAGAAAGATGGTTCTTTTTTAGTACAACAGGAGTATAGAAGTCTGAAAGAAGTGACATTTCGTTAGGAAAAAACAGACCTCAAAAAAGTTTAGAGAGTACTTGAATTTTATAAATATTCTAATACCTGTCAAAATGAGTCAAGACTCTGTAATGATAGTTGTAGAGAGCTTTGTGAAGTATGCCCAGGGTAATCATTACATTTCTGTGTGTTACAACCGGACTAGACAGGGCTGTTTTGGCAGACTCGAGAGCACACTGTAAGAGACAGAGACAGCAGTATTTTATTCTCTGTTCTTACACCCCAGTACAAGTGTTCCATGTGTAGAGACACTCCTTGGGGCATTTTAAGCAAAAGTGGATGGGTCTCAGTGGATTTATGGTACTTGGCAGAAGGTTTGGTGACTGAATTGATTAATCAGAGGGAGTTCCATCATTAAAGCATCCCAGTGAAGTATTTCATTTTGTTTTTTTAATCCTCACTTAAAACCTTGCAAGATATATTTGGCTTACAGCAAAATGCAGAAAAAGGGCCATCTTGCATCCTGAATTTTAAAAGAGCATTTCTTGCCTCTATAAAATCACAACAGAATATGGGCTTTTAGGGAAAACTATTTTGAATTCTTAAATACATCAGTAACATTACAGTATTCTGGTAAAAAAGACATTTATTCTTTTTCACAAAGCCAGCTACTCAGCAAAATGTGACACTGCTGTTAAAATTAGTGTGCAGCAATGTCTCATTTTACAGCTTTTGGGGAAATAACAATGCTTGCTTATAGGCCAGACCTTATTACTGAAGGGTGAACTAGAATGAGTTATAGTCAAGCACACCTTTAAGATCATTGTCTTTTTAATACTCTATTTCAGTAACTTCCATTACTTTTGATTTTTTTTTTGAAAGAGAACAGCTCAATCAGATTTTTCTTTTTAAAGTGACATCTTCAGACATTATCTAAATATCTTTTAAGCTTGAGTAACTTCACCCAAAAAGTGAGGGGTTTTTTGAGGTTAAAAAAAATATAATCATTATAAGTGTAAAATTTTTGTATAGATCCCGCTGTGGATATTAGAAATGTAAAGGCTTTTTTTATAAGCAATAGAAAGACATGTCATGAGAAAGCAGAAGACAGGTAAGAATGTTTATTACATGGTTTAAATAACCTCTCCACCCTCCAAAAAGTTGGATACTGAATTTTCATTGAGAAAGTCATGTGTCATCTGACAATTGTCTTTCTGGCTTGAAATTTCTTCAATATGTTACAGAAATACCTAACATGCAATAAAATTTATAGTTTTATTTGTTTTCCACCGGAGGCTCTCAAAGGCCCTCTAGATACTCCTGACATGTTAATCTTCATGTGACTCTAAAGTGTTTCACAAGAGTAGTTTGGAGAGTATATCTCAACTTTAGTATTTGTGACACTGGAATTGAATGATCTCCCTAAATTCATAGAATCTTTTCGGCATCTTCTGGGACTGAGAATCTATATAATCCCTGTGACACTGTGAGCTTTAATAAATTCCATAAATCACATGCTTTCCAGAATTTTAAGCATTGTGTTCACCGTGTTTGTTTTTCTAGGAAAAAGTTCCAAATTAGACCTGTCCATGATATTAATACTATATGTGATATACACCCAGTGCTGTGATCTGATATACATGGACAGACCCATACGTCCATTTTAAATGACTGGGGAGCTTTGCATTATGCTGTGGGGTTCAGATGCGTGGATCAGGTTGCAGGGTGGATGGCTTGGTGTGTAAAATGAGCATACACAAAAAATAAAAATGCCACAGAGTTATATTAAATCTGTTTTAATTTTAACAACAGCCATCGAGTCTTACTCCTTTTCATTGTTTCTAAAAATTGTTTCCATAGGAAATTTTGGGAAAGGTTTATTGCCCTGTGTCATGAGAATGAAAGTCTCCACGGTATCACATTTGAACAGATCAAAGCTCAGTTGGAAGCTTTGGAGTTAAAGAAAACTTATGTGTTGAACCCATTGGCTCCTGAATTTATCCCCCGAGCTCTTCGGCATCAACATTCAGCGAATACCACCAAACAACAGCAGTCACCACCAAAGGTAATGTTTTACTGATGATGAATTTTGCCAGAAAGTGGAAGTGAATGTAGAAATGCCTTTTGAGAAATGATATAAAAGGTTTATGGAACAAGCTGTTTGTTTTAAAATGGCATCAATGCAATCAGATATGAATGCAAATTTCAGAAGGATCCGCATCATTTTCAAGTGAAAGCTCTAGACTTGTATTATAATACAGTATTTAGCAGTATAGCTTGGGGTTGTCCAAGCCTTGTTTCCTTACGAAGTATACCCTGGGTCACTCTGGCATGTTCATTGACTGTGTTGCAATGATGCTGACGAACTTCAACCATGGATCTTGGCCTCAGTGTTTAGATAAGCCAAATTAAACCATCTGAACAAGAGGCAATCCCTATCCCAAGCAGCTTGTGCTCTGACTGTACCCTGAGAAACAACAGGCTGATATAGACAGTGGCAAGGAGTATAAGGAAACAACAAAATAATAGCCAAAAGTGATTTGGTTTGATCTAAAAATCACATTTAAAATTCAGGGACTTATGTAAGATAATTGTTTGATTTAATTAAAAATATGTTGTAGAACAGTATATTGCCTAGATTAGATCACTGAAAATGTCCTTCAGAAGACCAGATTTCATTAGCCTCGAAAGGGCAGAGAGATGAAATTACCACTCAGTGGTAATTTTGTCAGCTGTTTTTATAAAAGCAGGTAAAGAAGTGATGAAAATCTTTATCATCCTAAGGAAGCTATGTAATAACACTAAATTTTGGAGCTTTTTAGGGGGGTGAAATATTATTAATTAATTCTGTTTTAAGAGTTCTCTATAGTTTATTTCAAAATCATTTGAGTTATAATTTAATTAAATTGTGTTTAGAGATGCAACAAAAATGAAGGTTGTCAGCTTTGTGATGAATTCTGTTGTACAAGAAGGAAGAAACATATGTATTTTCCATAGCTTTGCATTTTTGTTGCAGGGTGTATCACTTAAAAAACCTGTCATAAAAATTTCATTTAACTTTACAAAAAGGAAAGCCTTCCCTTTGGCAGTCCTTCCCAAAAGAGAGTTTGTAAGTGAGAACATTTGGTTTCTTCCTCAAGATGCATTACTTTCTGAAACAAACACCAGATTTCTAAAGCATCTAGTCATGTGTCAAAACACTAGGCTTACAGAAACCCATAAATTAAAAAATTATTGTCTTTAAAGTCATTGCTGCACTCTATTTTTCATGAGTGCTTCAGCCTTGAATGTGTTTTCTTTAATAATAGAACATCACTATTAATATTTTTCATTTCCTAAAATGAAAGAAAAGTATTTGAAAATGCAGGTATAGTACATTAAAAAAAAAAAAAAAGGAAGGGGGTGTGTGTGGGGAGTGAGAGTCTTGTGAATAGTCTGTTTATTTTTCTTCCAGTTTGTTAGTAAACTGCGCACTCATGCTGTAGAAATCAGAAGAGACACTTTCAAACTGCCAGCACTGTATTTTCAGCTTAAGATCTTAAGTGTTTTAACCACCTATATCATAATTATAATAAAATCTCTTCCCTCTGAATACAATTGACAGCTAGCATATGCAGTAACAGAAGTAAAGAGAGCAGGTAATACTCTCAAACACACACAGAAAATGGCTGTGATAAGTGATACGTTTCCTTTTGCTCAAGTTTTAAAAGCAGATGGTTAGTTTTGCTTATTTTAGACTTCTGAGTACAATATTTAACATAAAAAGATGAAAGATTAAAAACCTAGTGCTGGTGTATTTTGTAGTGAAAAAATGAGAACAGCCTCTGATACGGTGTTTTGTGGTGAGTTTGTGGAGATCCATGCGGTTCAGGGCTTGTTTTTCACATGTGGTGAAAAGTGATTTTCTAAAAATGGCACTTTCTTACTCAGCAGAATTGGTCTTGGATTTATGTAAGGACGTTAAAAACCTGTTTGCTGTTTATTTTTTAAAGAAGAGAAAAAGTTTCAGTCCTGTCTCTCTGAGAAGCAAACAGCTAATATGGAACTGGCTAGCTGTGGGCTGCTGTGCTTCATGGCAGCCCTGTCTGAGGGCGTCTGCCTTCACCTGCCTTTGTGTGGCTTGGCTGGGGATGGTGGAAGCGTGGGAGGAGCAGCGGAGTTGAATGCGCACAGCCTTTATTAAAGGTGATGATGTGGAAATGGAAAGTTTTCAGAACTTGGAGCTTCCCGCAGGGTAGTTAACGTACAGTAAATTAGGCTTTGAATTTTTACACTGCCTACCTCCTGCTCACTGCCTGTGCTGCAGTTTTTCGGCCTGGATTCAGGCACTTAATTGAGGTGCATCGTTGTCCTAGACATTTTATACAGTCAGTGAGGGCCACAGGTCTGAGTAAGTCTCTGGAGACTACTCCCTTCTCTCCGTTAACTAAAGGGGGATCCTAGGAGTGACAAGGGTGTTAACTGCCTGAAGTCACCCAAATCTTGGTCTGAGTTTCCTCTAAGTGCCTTTATGTAATGTGGATTTTTATAGTCTGAAGGTGGAGCAGGTTTTTAGAGGACACTGAGTGTATCTGTGCTCCAGTGCTCTCAATTGCCGTTAGTTAAAGTGTAGATGTAGGTATTTTGTAGATGGGTAGGGAAATGAACCTTGATGTGGATATCTTTGAGAAATTATAATGGTTAAGTTAATAATAGACTATTATAAAGTCATTAAGCCATCAAAACTATTAAAAGAAAAAAACAAAGCCAGCACCTCTCTTCCCCAACTTACAAATGGCCCCAGGTGACTTATATTTACCAATCTGATACTGTTGTGTGCTGAAGCTCCTGTTCAAAGGGACAGCTCTTCTTAGGAATTTATGTAATTACTTGCTATTTCAGTTCAAAAAGTATAGCACCTGTAAAATACAAGTATGTTAGGTAGAACAGAGACTTGTTAGACTTCTGCACATACAGCTTGATGCTAACTGACAGCATAACAGGTACAGAAATGCCTTGTACTAACCATGAGTGATTAAGGTGTGTAGCTACTCTACATTTTTAGATTGAATCTTGCTCTCTTTAGTGAATAAACAAGTTTCTTCAGGTTTCTTTTGTTTAAGTACTGTAATGAAAAGCAATTATTATTTTATTTTTCAATAATTCATTTTTAAAACGAGAGGAAAATTCAGAGACTAGTTCTTCAACGTGGTTTATGCATGGGTCAGCATTGTCAAACAACCTGTCTTTGTACCCTGACTAATTTGCTCAGGCTGCTGGAAAACTGCCTAGACTTATTTCCTGGGCAAGAAAAGTTTTGCAGCATCAAAAGGTTTTCAGATTTATTTTAAATTTGTGAATGTACTTAGCTCCAGATTAAGTAAGGTATGCCTATCCTGCAAAAGATTTAAGAGCATACCAGCATTTGAATATGTGCTTGCAGTTTATGAGTATTGACTAATTGGTTGATGCTGTAAACTCATGAGCATGTAGGAGGGATAACTCAGTTCTGTTAACCTCTTTTCTAATGTACAATTCACCAAGGAAAAAGAGTTTCCCCAGAGTACTCTTGTTCTTGACTCTACTGTGTTGTAGTTCTGGGGGAGCAGTCACTAAGGGGTCCAAGTCCAGAAGCAGATACATGAGATGGGGTAGGGAGGCAATGTCTAATGAGTCTGGGTGAGCAATTGAGTAAAACTGGTGGCAGCTACTTTGTCTCCAGGGTTCTTGAGCTGAAACCTGGAGAAGAAAATGGATCATGCTTTCACTAAGAGCTGCCACAGAAGATGAATACTGAGGGTTACGTTAGTACTGGGTGCTGCTTCTAAAAGAAGTGAGACAGCGGGAAATAAAATGGTGAGAAAAAAGTAGCTTGCTGTTAACTCTCCTTGCATCTGAAAACAGGCCTTGGGAGAGAATATCCCCAGAGGGACTGGTAATGACCCATTGGCTAATTGAATTAGTGGTGTTTAATGTCCAACTTCATGAATTCATAGTCAGGTGATGGAACTGGACAGTTGAATGTGTAAGAACAAAATGTTGGGCTAACTTCTTTCCAGCTCTAGTTTGTATTTAATTACAATGTTCACTTGAAATAAAAAGCTTTGGTTTATGTAAGAATGCAAAGCATTACTATTACTGTTTTTCCCTTTAAAGGGCAAGGTCCATCATCATAGCCAGAATGACCATTTCCCACCTGATGGAATTGGTAAGTATCTCTGCTGTTACTGAAGGAATTCCTCTGAGCTCACGCTGATTTGACTTCAGTGAAGTTGATAGTCATTTGACATAAATTGAGTATCTGGTTTCTTCTCTATTTGAAAGCCATTTACTACTTGTGTGCATTTGGGAAACAGATTGTAGACTGTTAAGTGGACATTAGGTATTTCCGAGGCTATCCCTTTATAGGTGTTGTGCACTGACTTTAGAGCCTTAACACAGCATAGTTGTTGGCCTCTTAAAAGTGACTGTGTTTGAAAGTCATAATGTAAAATACTGTACCAGTGTATTTGCACTAAGAGAGTTAGGACATTATGTTGCATGCAGTGCTTTATGATGTACTTTGAACTTAAATTGTACTGTCATACATCCAGATATTACTGATTATACTTTTGCAAGGTAGCATGCAATAGCTTAATTTTGTTATTAATTTGAAAAGCATTAATTTAAAGCTTGTCTTCCCTGCTAAAGAAAGGAGGATGATTCTAGTTTTTGATGCAGTGTTTAACAGCTACTCTGACTGTCAGCATATTTAATTGGTTTGGGACATTCTTTCATTAATGCAGTTACCAGCTACCTGTGCTTCTGTATCTCAACTCGTATTTTCTGCCTCTTCAGATTTTTGAGATGGGATACAGGAATTTGATTAATGCTTTCTCTTGGTGTATCAGACCCATGGTATTAGAGAGTTGCACACATGCTTTATAAAGATAGATGCTGTTAGGATGAAAAAAGAAAGAAATAGTCTTCCTCATATTCTTTTTGTGGATGTATCTTCTTTTTTTTGTATGTATTTTTTTTTTTCTTTTCAGTTCAGCCCAATCCTTCTGTTCTAATCGGAAATCCTATCCGAGCATATACTCCTCCCCCTCCTCCTCTGGGACCTCACCCCAATCTGGGGAAATCTCCAAGTCCTGTTCAAAGGATAGATCCACACACTGGGACAAGTATTCTATATGTACCTGCTGTCTATGGAGGAAATATGGTCATGTCTGTGCCTTTGCCTGTAAGAATTCATTTTCTGTTCCCCCCCCCCCAATTATTGTATGTACAAGAATGAATGGCAAAATCAGTTAGTGAATATTTTGCAAGCTTTTTCAGCACTTTACTTCAAATATGTGGGCTTAGCTGGCTTTAGGAGTGGCCGTGCAGGGCATCACCAGAAAACGAGGACTTAAAAGCATTGCTCCCACAAATAACTCCTCGCAGCCTAAAAGCAATTTCATGTTCTTGTAATTTGGTGTATTTTCTCAGCTCTAGGTTTAGGCATACCAGTGGAATCCATCTCATCTGACTTGAGATACCTGCATCTGAATTAGTTGCCTAGTTCAGTTCTTAATCATTGGAGAGACATAGGCGACTCAGATGAAGCTTGTTTCTCTTTATCAGCTTGATACAGTTTAAATTACCAGCTTCCAATGTCTGCAGTGCAAGGTGTCTGAAGTGAAGTGATAAGAAAAATAAGCATAATGGGTTGTTTTCCCCTTCCAGAACCTCACAGTGAACCAGTTTCCTCTCCAATCCCACTCCTTAATGGCATTTGAGAACACAATGAAGATCCCTAATCAGGTCTTTTAGGCTACATTTATGTATGGAATTCTGCATTACAAATAAGTCTATCCCACCAAAACTTACACAAATTAAAGAAGCAGTCTCTGCTTTATTTCTAACCTTCACAGTCACATATTCCGGGAGGAAAATGGGGAGGAAAGAACAAAGGCTGCGGAAGCGATGTTGTGGAGTAATATATATGCATTGTACGCAGCCCCTGAAGACTGTAGGAAGGACATGGAACCCATACATGCACATGTGTTTAATTCTATTCATAATGCTAAATGTTGGTATACAGTTAATTGTTTTTTAATAATTATGAGTCCTCTAGGGTAATTTAGGTTATGGATGCTGTATAGGGGACTTGCTGTAGGAACTCTAGTTTCAGTTGTATGTCTTGGATCAGCTGGCAGCTATAGGTTGGTTTTCTTTGCTAGGTCAAGGAATTTTCCTTTTTCCTAGCTTACTAGAAATCTGCATTTGATGGAAAAAAATTAAATGCAATGGGAAGGCCAGCAGCTTTATCTTTGTCATGCTCGGTCACATTATATTAATATCAAACCAAGGTAATTTAAAAAGTTCTGACTTATTGTACCAAGGTTAATATATTTTTATGTATTTCCAATCAAAAGAAATATATTAAAAATAAGTATTTTGACCCCACCTTCCCTGAGGATGGATTTTTAAATAATTAAGTGGGAAGAGTGAGGTACTAATGAGACAGCTGCTTTTGAAAAGAAGCTTGTTGGAGATGATCTGAGATTGTACAGATGCAATAGTAGCCTAAAGCTAAAGTTCAAAGTGCACATTTCAAGGGCAAATACTAATTTAAAAAAAGAATTGCATGAAGGTTGTTAAACTTTAAACAAGTAGGGTCTGAAGTAAAATGTGTTTATGTTCATGTAAGATAAAATGATGTCTTTGCTTTGTTTAAGGCAGTTTCCGTATCCAAGGTAAAAACATGAGGAGGTTGTCTGCTGTCATCACTAAAGGATGCTTTGTCAACCTGAGTGTTGATGATTACTTTCCATGCACTCTCCTCTTATTCATACATTTTTCTCCTTTTAATAAATTCCCTACAGGGTGAGAATGAACTAATTTCATCCAGAACTGTCTTCCTTTGCATTCCTTTTAGGAATAAAATTTAAAATGTTGTAAAAATTCCTGACTTTTTTACATGCTTTCAGGAGGTGGATTTTACTTCAAATATTTAGGAAGATGATCTGCAATACACGTGTCACGTAGCATAGACACTTTGGACTGGCCCTATCATTCTTAACATATGGATAGTCCCTTGATTCTACCAATAGTCCTGTTAACTTCATTAAGTGTCTTGTGGGTGCAGAGGTATGGTATGCCCGCTCATTCTGTGTTACAAGATTACAACACTGGGTGGTGAGAGGACCATAAAGAATTTCTCAGGTTAGAGGCTTCTCTCTCTGTTCCCCCCCGAGACATAGCCTAATGTCGCTTTTAACTACCAGGAGAAAGGACCTTTTATTTTCTTGAACTTCACCCACTTCTATTTATTTAGAGAAGAGATTAATATCAAGTTTATTAAAATACAGTTTGTCCATCAGTCTTTTCTCTCTGAATTTTGAAACCACTGAAACAAGAATGGGTTTTGATACAAAATTTTTTGCCCAGGGTAGTCCTCCAAAATCTTTGCTCATTTCCCCTCACTGCTAGGCCAGCCCTTATTGCTCTCCCTTTCCAGCACCACCTGTAGTTGTGTGTTAGTCTAGCAGGTCATCTGATGCATGGAAAAATGCTTGTTACTGACCTAATATCAGTGTGCTCATGACTTTACTTCCTTCAATCTACCTTAACAGATTGCATCTTTTTTTTTTTTTTTTTTTTTTTTTTTTAAATTATGTAGGTACCATGGACGGGGTATCAGGGTAGGTTTGCAGTTGACCCTCGAATCATTACTCATCAAGCAGCTATGGCATATAATATGAACCTGTTACAGGCACATGGGCGTGGGTCTCCTATACCTTATGGCCTGGGACATCATTCACCAGTTAGCGTAGGACAACAGCAGCAGCTTCAGCATCAAGACAAGGAGCAACATGAACAAAGTCGAAATGGTTAGTTGTTGAAATTGCATTGCAAATTAGTTCTGTTTTGAGGGAGTTTGTACTTTACATAAGGTGTTGTGGAAAGGATTTTTTTTTCTTTCTTTCTTTCTCTCTTTTAAGTGACATTGAGGGATCTACAGAGTTGGGGAAGTAACCTGCGATTTGCCATTACAAATAGAATAATTAAAATAGTGTGAGATTCAAAGTTGGGGGTGTGTGTGTTGAGGGTGTAATTGGTCTGTCGCTGTTCTGCAGTCCACTGGTAACTACTGCTGATGTTATTTGCAAGTTGGAAGAACTACTTAGTGATGATTAATGAACAACGTGCAAAGATTAAAGGAAAAGTGTTATTTGGGTAAATTATATTAAACAGCTATGATGCTGTAAATGCTATACTAATAAGCCTAAATTTTCCTGTGTCTGGAAAAAAACCAACACCAAAATAATCTTTTTTTCCATTTAAACTAATTAATTTCTTGAATGTTTTTAGGTAAAAGTGAAAACACTGCTGGACCTGAAATCAATAAAATTCGAACACCTGAGAAGAAACCTCTGGAATCCAAGCAGGTGGGTTTGTCTTGTTTGGGTTTTTTGGGTGGTTTTTGCTTGCTTGTTTGTTTGGTTTTTAATATTCTTTCTTTTTACGAATTTATTCATTACTGACATGTTTTTTGTTTGGGGTTTTTCATGTGAATTTTCAAATTTTTTCATTCTCTTTTTCTAGGTTGAGTTAGAAGCAAATCCTCAGAATAGGAGCCCAGAGTCACGTTCCGGTGTTGGCTATCCTAATGCTAAATTTCATCGCAAAGATAATCTTAACCCCAGGCAGCTGAATCTACATCTCACCCCACCCCACTCACAGTATGCAGTTCCCAGTCGCCACTTCCAGCACCTGTCACAGATACCAAGGCAGCCGTATCCTCTGCAACAGCAGCAAAACCTTTTAAGTCAACAACAAAATCATTTGCCTGAACAACAAAACCAAATGCCACCCCAGCAAAGCCAGGTAGTTCAGCAGCATAATCACTTGAATCAGCAGCCTCCACAACCTTCGCAGCTTTCCCCTGCTTACCAGGCAGGCCCCAGCCAATCTTTTTTTAATAATCCAATTCCCCACCGACCACATTCTCCTGCTGTAGATGCTGTGATTTCAGAACAACACCCCCCACCTATGTTACAAGAAGTCAGTAATCCTTTGAGGCCTATTGCACAGCACAACCCTGTTCTGCCAACCCACTTGAACAACTTCATTGAAGAGAGTCCATCAGGAATGCCCTTAGGGGACACTTTAGGTAGGTGACTTTTCTTTATTTAAATTCAGAGTGTGCAATTATAACTACATTGAAGTGAAAATGAAGGAGGTATTTACCTTTTCAGGCATATTGCTCTGAACTGGGTCATTGTTGGGTTAGTTTCCATAAGTAATGTCATTGAGCATAATTTGCTGCTTGAGGCATGTTTGAATATTCAGCACTTTATTAGAAGATTCATGTTTATATGATTTTCCATATGATTTAAATAACCAGGTTATACACTGCAATGCAGTTAGTATCTAATAGGCCCTGGAATATACTGTATAAAAAGTTTTCTTTTTTTTCTGACATAAAGATCTTTAAAAAGGGGCATTAGATAAATTTTTTTTTTAAAACTATTTTTATAGATCGTATGCATGGAAATGTAGCTTTGGAAACAATAAGGCAGCAACAACAAGCCAGGTTACAGCAATGGAATGAACATAATGCCTATCTCAGTCAAGGCACTATTCCATATCAACACCATCACCATCCTCATCTACCACATCTTCCTCAGCAACCAATTGGATTGCATCAACAGCAGCAAGTTAGGGCAAACTGGAAACTTGCCAGTAATACAGAAGATGAAACAGAGGCAACATATTCAAGGTATTTGTTTACTGAGTCATCAGAGCTTGTATAAAATTGAGCAGTGGGCACCTATCTGTAACACTGTGATCAAGTGCAAGACACTTAAAGGTATTGCTTTTTGCTGCTGTTATTATGAAGGTTAAAATAGTCAGCAGGCTGACTTACAACTATGCTTTTATTATGTGTTATGCTTTATTCTGTTAGTATATTGGGTAGTAAAGCTGTAGTGGAAAAAATACTTTTATGGAGCTTTTCAGTGCTGTATTTATGGAATAAGGAATGGGTAGAGAGTAACAACCTTGTATTTATAAAAGAGGTGTCTGAGTGTAGTTAAGGCCTATTTAAGTTGTAAATTCTTCAAATTGAATTAGCAGTCTCAGATTTATGTGCTTGAAAAGAAACAAACCAACCCCTCCCCAAACACTGCTCCCAATAAAACCAAAATTTTTCTTCCTTTTCAAAAAGTCTTTGCTTTTAAAAGCAGATTAAAAAAAAAAAAGCTTATATTTGAGACGGAGCATTAGGGGGCAAGAAAGGAAGCTATTGAATATAAACAGAAAAATGGTTCCAGTGGTCATCAGCTTTAATCATGTATATTGTAAAGGCTGGATTTTTAAATTGCCTCTGTTTACTGTCATCTCCCACTATGCTTTATTTTCCATCTGATTTTTTATAGCCATGGGAAAAGCATCTAAATGCTCTCTTATCTGACTCTGTGAAGTGCTGAATTGAGTATTCTTGACCTTTTGAAGAAATTTGGAAGTATATTGTGCAAGTGAGGGGAATCTCCGATTGTTCTGGGTTTTGCCTTTTAAGGGGTTAAAATTTTCTTTAACTCTGTGAAGTTTTTTACTTTGTATAATAAAGCAGGAAATCCTTACCTTAGTTGTCTCTTAAGAGATAACAAAAATTTATTCTTCTGACTGAAAAGGAAATCTCAAGAGTTATTAAAACTTTGAGATGATTCAGGTAGGTATTTCATCCAACTAATCCTCTTGTGCCTAATTTCTGATTGCTCACAGTCATATCCTTTGAAGTTAGGGTCAGTAAGCGCAAAGATGAGTATATTTAAATTCAGTGTTTTGTGCTTTGAGTTTTCTCCACCTCAAAAAGAGTGGGATTTCAGCAAAACATTTTTTTTTTTTTCTTGATACATTTGTTCTGTCAATACAGATTCCAGGATTTGCTCAGAGAACTGTCACACCGTGATCAAAGTGAAAGTCGGGACTTAGCTGAAATGCCACCCCCTCAGTCAAGACTGTTGCAATACAGACAAGTTCAGCCCAGAAGCCCACCAGCACTCCCTTCTCCTTCCTGCAACTCTAACCACAGTGGTCACTTTCCTAACTTTACTGAAAACAACAGAGACATTGAAATACCCAGTAACCCAGCATTTCAGCAGCATTTACCCCAAATATACAATCCCCCTTTCTCAATGCCATCTGAACATATAACCCCATCTCCCTTGAAATACCTGCAACCTGATGGATCATGGACTTATGCTAACCTACAGCAGAATCACCTTATGGGGCAGGGCTTTCATTATGGTATACCTCCATTGCCCCATAGGTCGCAACAAAACCCTTTTATACAAATACAGAATCATCAGCATGCAGTCGGTCAGGAGCCATTTCATCCACTCGCATCTCGAGCAGTATCTGCTTCTTCGCTCCACAGCTTAGAAGAGGTAGGCATTTTTGTCTGCATATGCAACTGTCATGTCATTTTAATATCAAATTTTATTTTGAAGTGGTTATGAGTGCAAAATACCTCATGTATTAAAAGCTCACACTGGGAATTTCTGTGAGGTAAAAATTTTCTCTACATCTTCACTGTTCATCCTGTGCGTATTCGTGGTTCTCATCACTGCAGGTATAACATTTTCTGTACTAAACAGGAGGTCTTGGCTTTTTGAACGTTGCTCTGAGTTTTCTTGCAATCATTGCCCTATTATCTGTATGCCATTTATCTGGAGTGCAAATTAACCGTACCCCAGGTGAAAACTCATGAAATGACTCTCTGGAAAGTCAGCTTGAATAAGCCAGCCAGTTGGCTCAGTATTAAACTGAATATGGTTGAGTTACTGTTCGTACGAACTTGAGACCAGAGCAGTACAGTTGTTTCAACAGGGTGCAAAACCTGATTTAATAAATCCCAGCTGGCCTGAGATAATTCTGTGTAAAGCCATGCTGTGTTTTTTGGGGGCTCAAACTGTTGGAAATCAGTGCAGAGATATCCAGCTGTGCTGCATGAATCTGGGTCCAGCGCAAGTCCTGCCAACACCAGAGCTAGCTCTGTCCCTCTCGATCTTTTTTATTCTGGACTCTTAAGGGTGTGTGTTATGGGATGCAGACTATGCAAGAACGTATAGCTAGGACAGGTCATATTTTGAGCAGGATTTTTTAATCCCTGTTGGAATCTGGAGTGCTAAGGAGTGTATGATATGTAGACATGGAGTATGCTGGAGCCAGGTTGTATTCCAGGAATGTCAGAATTAATATTCTCAGATAATCTTGCACTGACTGTGTGTAATCCAATATTTGTACATAAAGTTAAGTGGCTTGTTCTGTGATGCATTTCTGTCAAGGTTTTTATAGAAGCTGTGGGGGTATCCCTGCTCATATCTATCCCACATAATACATATTTAATTGTCTTTCGACTTCTAAAAATGGAAAATACTTAGTTTATGTGCCTGAGCAAAATAACTAAAATTGAATTCCAGTGCATTTTACAAGTTTCTGTCTTATATGGATCCAGAGAGGTTAATGGAGTCCTCAGGCCCGGCTAGAGCTGTAGTAAGGTTTGGTTTTATAGACATTTAGAAATTCTATGTCTCGGTCCATTAAGCCATACCACCTTGTATAAAATCTAGTACTTTGTGACAACAGTTAATGCTGTCAGTGCAGCGGGACATAGGAACAATGGCTTTTCAGCAGTAATAAACTAATAAATATTCCTACAGAGTTTGTGACAGCTCCAGCTATCTGAAGACAAGTAGAGTGAGCCTTTATGTAATTAGTGCAAATTCATTTTAGTTCTTATTTCTTCTTCCTTTCAAAATATGTGACAGAAGTGCCAAATACAGTGAAAGTGTTACAAGACAGAGACTTGCTTGTAAAGTTTCCAAGACTGCTGGTTCAGCTGGTAGGTAGGACTGAATACACAAAGAAATGCAAAAAAAAAAAAGCAGTTTTAGGTGTATTTTTAACAGAGATCCCTCATATAAGGCGGGTATCAGGGGAGATGTAATGACTTTTAGTATCCTTACTAAACTTTTTTCTCAATCACCATTTATAACTGTTCATGGACTTGATACTTGAAAGCTTTTGCATGTGTTTAGTCAAACCAGATTTGAACTGCATATCAAAGGGAATGCTTAAGTTATTCTGTCTGGTCCTCGACTTGCAAGTGTCCACAACTTTGATAACTTCCTGATTGCTTACCAAAATTGCCCATTAAACTCAATAAAAAATATACTTTTGGTTGTGATTCAGGCAGTAATTTCTGAATTTTGTTGTTTTTGTTGTTGAAGAAGATCCTCAAGAGAGTAGAGTGACAGGATATCTAAGTGCTGTTCCATTGATATATCATAATAGTGTGGTGGCTATAATGAGATATTACAGTTTTCTTTCATGCACTCTTTTTTTCCCCTGTCTACGTTTTGTAGATGATATAGTAACAATATTGGGGCATTGCAAGCAAGTTATTTGACGTTCATTTAGCTAATTTTTTATGACATTTCATTAGGATGTTTACTTTTCCCTTTACCAGATATAGATTTACTTCTACAACTTTTCTGTTATTTGTGCTCTTGTTAGTACAGTGCAGAAGGGAGCAAATACTGTGTTTATTTTTAAAAAAATATATAAACCGTAATACGATAGACTTACTTTGAATCTTGAGAAAGTTTAGCATGTCCTTAAATCTGAACTCTTCAAGCCAACAGGTTAACTAATGGACCTCCTGCCATTTTCATGTACATGATGTACAGGGGTTTTGGAAGCAAGTAATTTCTGTGGTTTCAGATAAATTCTCTGCATTATTTTTCCTGTTTTGTGTGTATGTACACAAAATCCAGTATACAAATGTATCAGGCTTCCCCAGATCCTGGTATACAAGTCACTTATTTGTCCTTCGAAACTGAAAGCCATTTTTTTCCTCTCTACATTGTAATTGAACATTTTCTCTTGCTCTTGTATGTTTCTCTGCTTCCTTTGCTTCATTTGTAAATGCTGGGTATCTTCCTCCTCACTATGTGATACATCTCCCATGTAGGAGTGTGAGATGTAAAGGTTGAGAAAAATTAAGGAATCTCAGTTGACACTTCTTGCACTTCCTTTAAAATTCTGCGTCTGGTTTGTGTGATTAAAATACATTATCAGTGACTGCAATATACAACATATGACTTGAAATGTATTAGATTTTTTTTTTCTAAATGCAAGGGACTTCTTTTTTTATTTGCAAGGCATTGCAGGGAAAAAAATTGGATGGAAAAATGGTATTTGATACATGCAGTTGAATAAAAGGAGCAAAAGGCCTCTTTTTTTTGTTTTGTTTTTTTGTTCACAGTATGAACCAAGAGGACCAGGCAGGCCGTTGTACCAAAGAAGAATTTCCTCTAGTTCAGTCCAGGCTTGTTCTGAAGAATTAAGCACTCCTCAAGACAGTCTTGGTCAGTGTAAAGAGCTTCAGGACCACAGTAACCAGTCATCTTTCAACTATTCATCACCTGAGTTGTGGATAAACTCCTCCTCCTCTGCCCCATACCCAAACATTCCATGCAATGGAGCCAACAGAGCAGTTCCACCCCGGGAGTTGTTAGGTAGGTACAGACGTGATGTTTGCTTCTCTGCTTCTCTGTCTGCTTCATGAAGTAGACTATTTAGGCTGGAGTGAGCAAGTCTAGATGAAGGGGTTGGTTGGTTGTTGGTTGTGTTTGGGTTTTTTTGGGTTTTGGTTTTTTGTTGTTGGTGGTTTTGGTTTGGTTTTTTTTTTTTTTTCACAAAATGTTTTCTGCTGTCTCTTCAAATCCTGAAACTAATTTAAGCAAAGATTTTTTGAAATATTGTTTTAGTAGTTAAAGGTTTGCTTAGAATAATCCCGTTTCCATGTGCTATCTTGTTCACATTCGGTTACATTGCTGATGTCCAAGGAAGAATACTGTTGAGTATTCCTCGTCTACAAAAAGCAACACTGCTTAGTCTTCTCACAAAAGTTCTAGTAAACCCACGTATTCTGTTACAGTGGTTTCAAGCGCAACTGAGTTTTTGCTAAAAGTAGCTAAGGTAACTGGTGGGATTTATTTGCAAGATAGATTATTTGTTTTCAGGATCCTTGATATTTCTTGTTGATATTACTGTCTGGGGGAGAAACAACATAAACTGAATTAGTAATCTCAGTGTATTTCCTAGTAAATTCTGGTACTTCATCAAAGTAATGATGAAGTTTAAACTCTCACCGTGGAAGAATCACACTGGAACCTGGCTTCCCTGGTGGTAGTAGCAATCTCTCTGCTGATTGATTTAGCAGAGAGAAACTAAATTAACTTTTCAGTGATTAAAAAAAGCTGCAAGTAGGGTGTTGGAGCAGTGCAGCTATTCTTCTGTTCTCCATATTTTAATGTTTGTGAAAAACAAAATTACCAGGATAGTACAGTTTTTTCTCCATGATTTTGCTTTAAGGATCTCCAAGGATAATTAAAATAAAATTAATAAAAATATAAACAATCATCCAGTGCAAATATTAAAAACATTTAATAATGTGAAAAAATATTTATAAGCTGGTTTTATTGCCCTTAAAAGATCTAATTGCTTTTGGACAAATTTTATAAACCTGATATATAGTAATTGTGAAGTAGAAACATGCAGTGTAGACTGAATGGAAACAAAGCAGTTTATATCACCGACAGCACTTAAGAGTTAAGTTCCTAATGTGCATTTTCATTTACAAAGCATGAAAATGTTATTTTACAAAACCATACTTATGGCAGCACCTTTTGTGCTAAGTTCAAACCTTCAAGTTCTGGGCACCTCCTTCAATCTATTTATATTTTTACTGAAAATCAAGGAGCTGAATGCATGATATTATGTGTCATCAGGAGTGGCATTAATCTCTGAAGTTGCTCTCTAGACTCTGTGGTTATCTAATAGGAGCTCAGGAGCCCTGGCAAAATTACATTGGGATCAGCTGATACCACATTTCTTTGCTTTAATGTAGAGGTTAAGAACATGTGAGTAAAATCCTCAGAGGAAATGCGTGTATGTAAAAAGGACCATATCTGTACATTTGCTGTCAAATAGTAAATCCTGAATGAAGGGGGCAAGTTTTGACTAGTATCTGCATTTGCTATGAAAATATTTTTTATTGTAGTTAAGCATGGTTTCTGTTTTGTAAATAAATGTATACGCAACATTGCCCTGTATCTAATAGTTCATGCAAACAAATCTCCATTTTTATGGCTGCTGTGCTTTTCTGCATTTACAGCTCACTGGCTATGATGATCATATTTAAAGCCCAAATGCGTTTTATAGTGCTAAGGGTTAATGACCAGTAACTTCAGTGTTTCTGGTTACTATTGATTTTTATCCATGAAATAAAAACCCATGAAAATGAGATGCTATGAACTAGTCCTGTGCCTGTATTCATTGCCTGAGAGTGAGCAATCATGACACCAGACCGTTCAAGGGCTTATATTTCCTGTACATCAGAAGTGGCTGCGGCACAAGTATTGGGTTATATCAACGTGGATTTATGGAGTGCAGGGAGAGCTGCTGTGAATTGCTCAGTGTTGTTATGCGCAGGCACTTTCCAAAATTGCAATCTGAAGACTTGATTTGCATTGCTTTTTCTGTTGATAGAAGGAAAATTATTTAAGTTCTTGCTCAAGGTGTTTATTTCATATTTTTTCTTCTGGTAGACACCTCGACCACACATAGCTTTCACCTCTGGCCCTGCTTTTCATTACTTCTCTCGAGTGCTACAGTTATTTTTGGGAGGCTTTTTTTGCTTGTGTTCTAGTGTGGTTTTTTTAATCGTAACAACCCTAGCGAAACTGTTTTGCTTATGTTCTTTCCATATTCATTCTTCTACCGGTTGGATTTTGCACCACCGCCCCCCCTGCCCCCAGTGTACTTTATCAAAACCAAAAGCCTGTCTGTGACCCTTCCAGTAAGAAACTTAACTATATACTTTATGTTTTTATACTTTATGTTTTTCTACTTTTGTACTCATTTGATGGTACATTTTTGTATGTGCACTTTAAAAATAACATTATACATTTAAAGATTGAAATAATTACAGAATATATCTGTTGCCTAACTCCTTGCCTATTTTAGATAGAACGTATACCTGCATTTCAGTGTAAAGTTTCTCTAGCTATGTAAGACAACAGCAGAATTCTCCAGACAAAAGTAAGATACCTCCTTAGGATTCAGGAAATTCACTTGAAAGCGGTTTTATACCTATGGTTTAAAGCACCATTTTTTCTGGTAGTTATAGGAGTTGTTAAATGTGGAGCAAGAACATATCAATTAGCAGGAATGCATTCAGACTAAAATATCAATGATTAGTTGGTTGGCATTCAAGAGTCTGAATTGCTGTTTGAGAATGAATTATATATGGTGCTGTAAATTTTAATTTTAGCCTATTAAGCTATAAAGCAAGAAGAATGAAATACTCTTTGTGCTGTCTCAGTGGATAAAGTGTTTAAATTAGAGTATATCCCATTCTGAAGCAGCTTACCTTCAGTGTATCTGCTAAATCCGCCTGTGCAGAATTGCAGGTTCAGTGTTACGAACTCTGTAGGTATGCGCACATGGAGAATACGTTTAATAATGTCAGTGTTCTTGGCATTGCTGACAAGGATAATACAAGATCCAGTAGCTGGAAATGAAGCTAGATAACTTAATAATAGGAAATTTCCTAGGACCCAGAGTGACTAAACACAGAAAATTGGGTGGGGGAAGGTTACGAGAAGTAGTTTCAGTACCCCTCAGGACTTGCTTTGAGGTTACTATAGACAGATTTCCTAAGTCAGAGCTGTTCATTTAGACAAACTCTGGTTGCTCCTTCCACAGCTCCACCGAAGACGGTCAAGCCCCCAGAGGAACACCTGAAGGCCGAGAACATACAGCTATCCAATTCCTTCAACTACAGCGTACTACAACATCTTGGCCAGTTCCCACCTCTCATGCCCAACAAGCAGATCGTCGAGTCGAACAGCAACAGCCAGCAGAACGCTGGTGGGAGCAAGCCTGTCATGTCCTACGCAAGTGCTCTGCGGGCTCCGCCAAAGCCCAAACCTCCTCCTGAGCAGACAAAAAAGAATAGCGACCCTTTGTCTTTGTTTCAGGAACTTAGCCTAGGTAGTTCATCAGGTAGCAATGGCTTTTACTCCTATTTTAAATAATCAGATTATTTTTTTTAGAGAGAATTTAATTTTTATTTGTGTCAGTAGATCTAAGATAGTTGGGGCTTCACCTGTAGTTGCAAATATTCCCTTTGTTTATATTAGTAAATATATCCTCACTTAATTGCTTTGCTGCTAGACTTGCAACTAATTTTTTTAATTATATTCCATTATTTTGCATTTTTTGATGTGGGTCGGTTTTTTGGAAGCTTTTCTGTAGGAAAACACACACATGTTATTTTTTAATTTGTGTAATGTTAATGATATGTTGCATTAAACTAGCAGCTGAGAGGTTACCTGTACAACTTTAAAAAGGAAAAAAAAAAAAGAAAAAAGAAAAAAAGGAAAAAAAAAGTTTGTCTAAATTGTATTTAAGAAGAATGTAAGTAGCATTTACATTTATTCAATAACATTAGCATACTATGCTGGGTTTCTGTACCAGAAATGGCCAGTTAATGTAAAAATGTATGTTATTTCTGCTTAAATTCATTTAATTTTTTTTTTTTTAATAAAGGTGCAGCATCTTCTAAATACTTTCAGTTTTATCAGCTTTTTTGTGAAGGGATGCTGCATTCTCAGACTTTTATAGTTTTAGATTCTGTATGATGTGGTATTGTATTTTCCATCCACTGTAGGGTAAAGTAAAGGCATTCTTTGCAGACACCTATGCCATTGTTTGGAAACATTCAGATAAAAAGTATTGGTATACTTTAAAAAAAAAAAACAATTAAAAAAACCCACAAAAAAACAAAAAACAAAACAAAACAAAAAAAAACACCCCCCCCCCCCAAAAAAAAAACAAAAACAAAAAACAAAAAAATAAAAAACTCTACATTTTATTTTTGGACAAGCTAGTAATATAAGCTTGTTTGAAAAGTTAATTTGATAGGTTTTTTAAATGAATCATGAAGCTGAAAATAAATTTTTAGGTATGTTGGTGCTTAGTAGATTTAATAACTATTTTAAAAAAAATGCGTGAATTTAGTAAAATACTTTTTTGTTTGTTTGTTTAATTTTTTTTCCACTATGCATGTGTAAATGTTTGTAATCTGGCTTTTTCCTCCCCCTTCTCCAGTGGTATAAAGAATTGTGCCGCTTTAATTTTTTTTTTTTTTTTTTTCCCCCCCGGTAAAACTTTTGGTACATTATTTGATGTTTACATTAAAATGTGACATTATACAAGGAAATTCAGATATTTTGCTAACTGTTTTGTTTGAGGAACATCATTAAAGAAGAGATTTAATGTTTGTCAAAGCTGTATCCAAATTAATCTAAATCTTTTGGGGATAAGAATGGTTACCAGGTCATTTATCTCTATGAGTTCTGCTAAGTTCTCCACAAACCTGGCCCTTTAGGAATACAAACTGGAAAAAAAAAAATTGAAATTATGGGCTATTTAAAAATTAAAGAAACAAGTGTGAATGAAAACTCAGAAGATAAACTTTGTCCATGAAGGTTTCTGGTCTTGCACACTGTTCACACTTTTGCAGCTGGGGAGATAGAGAGGGTGTTTGTGTAGTTCCTCCAGATAACTAGTCCTCCTTTTACACTTGAAATAACTTTAAATATTTTACAGGGACTGAGCTGGGTATAGTCGCAGTATTCTTCCGCTTATTACATACAAGAATTAAAATTTGAGAGCGGTGTGGGGTGATTTCAGACTTCTTACAGCTGTCCATGGGACACCTTACTAATGAGCAGTGGCTGCTGCTGTATTCAATCAGATTTTTGCTCTGGTTACAATCAGGGTTTTTTTGCATTTGACTTCATGTTTTAAGGCAAAGGTCTTTATGTCATGGGGTTGATTTAAACTCAGTACACTGCAGAGGTTTGCATATAAATTTTTTATTATAAATCTTTGCTGGTTTATGATTCAGAAATTTATCTGAAAAACTTTTTCCTTCTTTTTGCTGTAAAGAAAAGCATGCATAACTCATTAATTTATTTCCTAATGTCTATACCAAACAAAAGATGCTGGGGGAGGGGAAAGCCCCTGCCAAGTTATGCTTAGCACTTCAGCATATGGCATCAAATCAAGAGGACCCAAAAATGAGTAGAGGCCAAATTCTGCAACCTTGAATCAAGCAAAAATACTGTTAAATGGTTTTTTGCCGAGCTGACGGCTGCAGAAATAGGTCCATGGGAAATTCATTTGCAAGGGCCGGGCGTGTGCTCAGTGTAAGTTAGCCTCAGTCTTTTTATTTCAGCAGAACTGTGCCAGTTCTCCTCCACAGAGCACCTGGCACTGCTCTGAGAGAAGAAGAATCTGTGTGCCTGAATGTTGTAGTCTGTGAAGAGTTCTTGATGAGATGTGCAAGGCTATGACAGAGGAGAGGTAGGGTTCAAATGCACTTCACTTCGCCGAGTCGGCATTGTAATTTCAGGGGTTTCAAAATCACTCATTTATATGGAGCAGTCTTTTGATTCTGTTCACCATATTTGAATATTAAACTAATAAACATCACTTGTTAATTTACTGCTATCTGTCAATTAGTTAAGGGGGAGGTGGTCACATCTCACCACAATTTATTCTGTTTTATGCTGGCATTTTATTTACACTGAAAATATTATGGTTAAAGGAGCATTTTCTCTCTGACTTACAATTTCACTTCTGTAACTTTATGAAAATCCCTGCTGGTTTTGGTTATAAATTTTCATAAGTGCTCTCACCCTGGAGTTTGAGGATGGTATGGTAGAGAACTGCTGACTATCAGCTTTGGACATGTTTAGCATGAATCAGTTACATTTCTTAGAGTTAATTTTTTTCCAAAAGATTATTTATTTTGGAATGTCTTCTGTATAGCCCTGAGTGGAATCTTTTGTTTTTAGAGCAAATCATCCAATGTTAATTTGAAGTCATAGATGTTAAAAAACCCAAAAACCCAAACTGTATTGTAAACTCTTCTAGGGCTTTAATCGAACTCTTATTGAAATCAAGTTAAGCCTTACAGATGGCTCCAGCAGGCACTGGCTTGGGCCACCTTGTAAATATATGGAGCTGTTGCAGTTACAGTGAAAATTCAAAATTAGGAGTTTGGTTTGCATAAATTGTCTCAACTCGGAGGAAACTAATGGAGGCTTGGGCATATACATCAATTGAGTATTTGGCTCCTTGACTTTTTTATACTTAAAAATACAATTGGTGCCAAATCCCATGCTCCTTGTCCAGGAATAAACCACCATTGTTTGTGGAAAATTTAAATTACAAGGTAATCCAGATCTAAATTTAGAAGCTTGTATTGAATATTAAGAATAAATTCTGGTTTTATTTTCTTTAATTCCAGTTTTTCATGAGAAAAATCTGGATGTCTCATGGGAGGTTGTCAGTGTGGTGTTTAAGAACTAATAAAGAATTGAGAGAAAGATTTAAAAAAATTATTTGGACTCTAAAAAATTAAACTTTTTTTTGCATTTCAAATAGAGCTTCTACCCTTTAAAAAGTTTCTTAGTGAATGCAGGTGGTAGGTTTCCTTGTATATATTTGAAGACTGAATTCTTAGGAAACTGCGAGCTTGTAAACTTGGCCTTACTAAGTCAGAAAAAGACACCGGAGGAGATGCTGCTTACTTCCATGAGCGCTGAGGTAACTTGGAGAAGGATTCTGAAATAACGTTTACACCTTTTGAGGGTATAGTACTTCCCTTTGGTGTCCTGGGTAGAGTTTGTTATGGCGTGGGATATGAACGTGCTTGTCCCCAGTGTGCCGGGTTTGCTCCTGCCTTTCCTGCCTGCAGGCATCGCCCTGTTTCAGAGAAGAGCTCCGCTGCACCAGGGTCTCGGGCAGAGCTTTCGAGGTACCTTAGTTCTCTGGCTGTGACAGGCTCTTCTGCAAGGTGCTGGTCTCCCTTCTCGGTACAACACTTACGTGCGGTGGATCCACCTGGGGATGCGTTCTCGGATCTGTCCACAGCGTCGAGCTGCTCGTAACCAAGAGTGTGTGATAGGGACAATTCCCTTCTCCATTCTGTGTAGCATAAATCTTCAACCTTTATAATGCTTAGCTGCTATTCAAATGGCAGCCTTAAGTGTTCCCACAGTACAGGTAATAAATAGCTTTTATGCATAAAAGCTGGCTAGTTAGAACCAAAGTCCTTGCATCCATATTTTCTTCTGGAAGTTGTCATCTAGTATAATTTGTACTGTTTTACTTAATTGTATGGGCTGTGGCATTACTGACCCTTAGCAGTATGTGAATACCGCTGTTGACTTCAGCTATGGCGTTACTGACCCTTAGCAGTATGTGATTACTGCCATGGACTTTACAAACCCTGTGAGTACTATTCCCTACTTTGATTAATTAATGTTTTGTTCCCAGATTTGTCAAGTTCAGCTGGGGTTTTTTTTGCAGAGATCATGCTCCGTAAGCAGTTCTTTTGCTATGTATGTAACATTGCTGCTATAAGCAGGACGGAGAGCAGTGTCTTTGACCACTCTAAATTTTCTTTTTGGAGTGAACTCAAGCATATCGGAATCCGCACATTTCCAGAGCAATAAACCCATGATGCTTTATGCTCTGCCCATATCATAGTTCAACTAATTTAATTTGTTTTGTTAGTTTTTTAAGTTTTGTTTTCCTAGAAAAAACTGCAGACAATTAACTTGTCAAGACGGATGGTGATGATCTATGGTGCCTATAAAAATCTGCACATCATATTCCTTGGCAAGAAATATGGGCTATTTCTGTTGGCATAGCAATACTTGTGCCAGTATCTTTTTGTTAGTTGTGTCAGGGAGCAAGAATTGAATAATTCTAATTTTTTTTTTCCCTTTCATTCAAAACAAATAAAAGGATTTACAGCAAATGCGATAGAAATGTCAGTTCGGCGTGGGGGTTTTTTTGGCAACTTCAGCTGTAGTTGAGAAATGTTGAAAAGTTTTTACCTCATTAAGGTTTAATAGATGCTTCTGATAAATTACAGAAAACGCTCTGTGATCTGAATTACCCAAGCCTAGTTAGAAGATGTTGTCAGTCCATTTTCCGTAAGACTTGCTCCCTCCTGAAGGGCAAATACTTTGACGAGCCCAGCTGTAAAGCCGTCGCGGTGTTCTCCGCGAGACCAGTGGTAGTGGGCACAAAGCTGAACCGGCGCCCTGGGGTGCAGCCATACCAAAACAGACTTGCGCTGCTGGTTCTATTAAAAAGAAAGTAGGCCAGAAATCAGTTTATTCCCTTCTCAGCATTTCTTTGTAGAAGGCAGAAAAGCAGCTCGGTGTCTAGATGCATATGTGATGTCTGTATGGCTTGAATTTATGTTCAATAGCTTCAGTGGAGCTAGAACATCGATCAAGTATGACAAAGCAAGAACGATCTCATCTTCTACTTCAGTCAAAACAAAGATGTGATGCTCTTTTCCTGCCCCTTAGTGATAATGGAAAGGGGAAATAATTTAAATAATTTAATGGGTGCATTTAAAACAAGTCCTATTGTTGTGTGTGCAGTTTATGGTACAGAGCAGCCTAATACACCAGGATTTAAAAGTGATACAACATTCAAAGGGGCATTGTGCCGCTATGGAAAGTAGAAGCTTATTTTAAATGAAGGTTAAACTGAGGTTTATTCTATGAACAGTTTCTGCACATTGGTCAGGTTCCTGGCATGCAAATGTCTGACTTTAGCGCACTGGATGGAGCCCAAGGGCTCGGTGTTAATCTCCAAGGCTCTCCCCGGGGCTGGCGGGATGTAGCGCTGCGAACAGCCACCTCTCGATGTTGGTGACCTCTTGTATCAGGTATGTTCCTCAAGGGCTATCAAGCCCAGGAGAGAAAGTGCCCGTCTGCAGCAGGGCCAAGGATCTCACTGCAGGGGGAGAAAAATTCTCAGATCTTTGGGACTTTCTGGAAATCATTTCCATAACTGTCAAAGCAAGGAGAAAAAAGAGGTGATGGCCACAAGGAAGTGACAGAGTGGAAGGGGATCAGTGGAAAAAAAAAGAACTAAGTATACCTGTGCCTTTGTAAACTACATGCCAAGGTGGTCGAACACCTGAGCATCGTGAACGCGCTGGTCCTTTTCAGGCATGGACTAAGGGAAGAGTAGGGGTTTGTACCAAGATTTCTGAATGAAACCTTCGCCGCATGTGCCCGTCTGTGCTCCCTTGCGTGCTGTAAACCCGGCTGACCTGCGAGCTCGGGGCGAGTTCTTCGTCCCCTGCCTGGCTGGGGCTGGGTTGTTACTGCTGCGGTACCGCTTTGCAGATAAACTCTTTGGAGAGCTCAGCTAGCTGCTTGCTAAACAGGCCGTTTTGTTCTTTAGGGTTGTTAGTCTGGCACCTTTTCTGCACATTAAATTCACACAACACAGCATTTAAAAATAAGGGAAACAGATTCTCTCCGCGCCTTGTGCCTAGCGGCAAATCTTACTCTTAACATAAAAAAACTTCGTGTCTTCTGTTGCGTTGGCTCTGTGATTTAACACTCGGGCTTTGCAGTGCAGTGGGCAGACTTCAGCAACCGAAATCTCGCAATACCCTCTCATGTGCAATGCCGCGGGGCACCTTGGTGTGGGTGCCGTGAGGAGGGGACAGCCAGTGATGTTGGTTTGTGGAGTGCCAAATGGCATCTGCCCAAGGGATCCATGACCAAAGGTCTCCATGGGTCTGGTAGTGGCAGGAACAATGCTTAGGATTTCATGGTGGCTGGTGGGAGTTCCTTGTTCTGCAAATTAATTTGCCTTTTCTTCTCTCTGGTGCATGTTTCCCACTCGGTTCCTTGGCCGTGTCCCAAACCCGTGTGTGCTCCTGTTGGTTGTGTAGCAGCTGAGTTCCCATCCCTGTTTCTCTCTGATGAGTCCCTGCCAGCGAGGACATTTCTTTCACATTTTCATGCTATGTTCCTGAAGTTTTGGTGGCCATTCCATGCTATTTGCTCAGTTGAGAGAATGAAAACTGAAACTGCTTACAGCTTCCCCCTGCCCCCAACATTATATTCCTTTTCCTTTATGAAGGCCAATTACTTTCATTAACTCTCTCAAAAAACATTAGCGGCTTCCCTGGCAGACAGATTTAGATATGGCAGAACAAACCTGCTGTAGGAGCAGCGCCTTTCCTACTGTGAATACCAATGACCAATTTAACGGACGGGTCCCTCATCAGCATTTCTTAATACCTGGGAAAAGAAAATGAAGTCATCCGCATGCTTCTCAGTCTTCCAGGGACCATATGAAGTAGCAAATGATCAAAAAGCCTCAACTTTGAGCAGACAGAGAATAAAGCTCAGCGAGTTTAAGAGCTTTAGGAGGCATCTAGCTCAGCTGCCCGAGTTGCTGTCTGTGGATGTAGGGTCTCGCTGCTGTGAGCTGTGTGTTTTCTCTGCCTCATGAGTAAAGTGAGTCCAGAGAGGCTGTAAAACCTCTGGATCCAGGCCAAACCCCTGCACTCACTGGGAATCTTTCCATCGCCCTCACTGGGGCTTGGACGAAGCCATTCAGCCCTGACACAAGCGGGAGCGCGCATGAGACGGGTGAGACCTTCCAGGATCTGTTTATCTCAAATATGTACGTTTTGCTCTTGAATATCGTGAAAGGGAGTAAGCAGCTCCTTGGCTGAACAACAAATGGGCCCATCAGGATAAGAAACCACCTAGAAATTACTTTGTCCCAGAAGAAGCATTGCAAGAGAGGGATGGTGCTTCAGAAAAGCATGGGGTGATGAGCTTAGACCCATGTCCCCAAACCTCGCTTACCTCAACCCGTTGCACGTCCAAGATGAGGTCATTTTGATGACGATGCCTGAGCTAGGAATGCCTTTGTGCCTGCCGGCTGCTTTGCTTAGATTAATCTGTGTTGCGTATGTTTGGATATTCCAACCTGGGATCAGCCACCGCAGGGGTCACACCAGCTACTTTCCTTTCTGTTGTTGCGTATAAAGGATCCCTAGAAACTAGCCTCTGTTTTCCCGAACAATGAAAATGCAAATTAAGAATGTCAGCTCTGTACCCAAAAATAAGATTTTGAAACCATTTAGCATTTCACAGTGGTTCAGTGACAACTTGAAGACTTGCAGTTGTCTCTCATGATGAGAGACAGGCAGAGTTCCCAAGCTCAAACTCAGATCTGAGCACCAATGAATGCTTTATCCCAAAACTTCATAATATATGTGTTATTTGTAGTGCTTTTCAACTTCAAAGAGCTTGAAAAAATATTAATGCAACTTCACAAAAGGCTTCTGTTCTCACTGCCACTCTACTGATGGGAAAATGGAGACGTGCCTGAGTCTGACTGGGGGCTGCTGGGGCTCAGCGTGCCTGGACAGGGATGCTTGAACGTGTCATGATTTCAGACCTCTTCGAATTTATCAGAAAGTTTCCATTCCAAATTCTGGTTTTCTTTAGAATTGTGGATAGCTGGGCGTGCAGGGAAGGACACTTCAGTTTCCTTTTCTCCTGCTTTTTAAATTATCGGGTGAAAAAACCACAACGTAAAACATATGTTTTCCTACTTGGGGGGGGAAATGCTGAGCAGAATCTGCAAACTGAACTGTAAAAAAAAAAAAAAAAAAAAAAGACACTTAATGTCTTAGTGCTGCAGGACCGTGATGGTGCAAAGGGCTTGACTGGAGGGGCTGGGTGAGCACATGGAACTGGGGGACCCCCAGTCCCTCCCCAGTGCTGCAGGCGGCCGCAGCAAGAGCCCTGCGAGGACTCTGCAACGCGCCCAGCCTCCGCAGCATCCCCCATCGGCGATGCCTCGGGTGTACATTTCTTCAAGCATGCATAAGCAGCGATGTACTTTTGTAGTATTTTCAGGGCTGACTCTCCTGGGTGTTTTAGTCTGTCTTTCCTTCTTCACAGCTACGAAGGATTTTTTCCTAAAATGTGGTTTTATATACACGTATGCAGCGAGCAAAGTGCGGTATTCTTAAAAAGCCCATTCACAAGGAACAAATGAGAACTCTGTACAGTAAATACCATCCAGAATTACACTGTCATTCTGGACCTAGCAGAATTTGATGGGCCAGGTGATTCATCCATCAAAATCATTTTCCAGAAAATCATGGTACTGGAAGATTATGCTCTTTATTGAAGGAAAATATCGCTCTTAATGTTCAGTACTTCTTGGCTTTGCCATCGAAGTTTAAGCAGAACAAAACCAATATATCTTGTGGGTTTTTCATGCTTAATTCTAAAGAATGGAACTGCAGGGTATAAAATTGTAGGAGAAATTTTTATCCCAATGCTAGGCAAAATAGTTTTGTTTTTTTTTTTTGTTGGTCTTTCCACCCCCCCAAATTTTAACAGTTTAATAGAATAGCATAAGGATCTCCAACTTAGTCCAGAGTGGTGAGCTAACCCTTCTTAGGGAGGTAGGGAAGTACGGCATGAATGGGGAAACAGCCTTCCCACAGAGCTAAAATTTCTCACTGTCTCTCTTTGACCAAGTGAGGTGTAAAAGCCCGATACCCCTCATGGATCTACACCCAACATCATCTCCCTAAGCGAGCTGTCTTTGTGGCACGAGCTGTCTCACTCACAGATTTTTGCCCAAACTGCATCAGCACAGGGTATCCCCAAATTGGCACAGAGCAGTGCCGTTCACCCATGACCCGTGCTGGTGCTGAACGCTCTTTCTGCTTTCTTAAAAAAAACAACAAGGGGGGGGGAGAAAACAATAATTACAATTGAACATGCCTTGGTTCAGTAATGACTTTGTTAATGGAGTGCACATTGTATAGTGAGACCCAGACATTTTACAAAATACAAATCTTTTCAGAAGGCTTTCTAGATTTTTTCATGGGTGCTGGGAACATCAGTGCTCCGGTTCTGCATCCATGCAGGTCTCCCAGGGGTTCTGCGGGAAGCGAGGCAGCGCGATCAGGAGGAGGGCGATGCCGCAGATGAAGAGCAGGACGAAGGAGGCGCAGGCACAGGCGAAGGACCAGGAGTAACTGTACTCAATCCAGACTGTCTCCTTGCTGTCAATCATCCTCTTCACAGATTGTCTCATGACTTCAACAGAAATGATGATGCAGAGACCTGGAGGAGATAGGAGCAGTGGGTTGAATAACCACCTGTCAATTTTTCATCCTTAATTAACCACCTCATCTGTCTTTTTTGCATACAGGAATTGCAGTGAGATTCACAGGTGAGTCACTGACTTCGATGTGTGAAGGAACCAACGCTCGCAGCTGCTTAGAGCTCTGCTCTACCGCAGGCCGTCCAAGTCAGCCGGTGACTTGTTGAGTGTGATCTTTTAGGCAGGCTTGGGTGGGAAACTCAAAGTGGTGGAGGAGTAATTGCATTCCCTAGGGAGCTTTTCCAAAGGTTGAGTAAGCTTTTTGTTGAGGTGGCAATTTGCACCTCTGTCTTTCAGTCACTGTGATATGTCAAGGTATTACGAGCTTGTGTAAAAATGCGGTCTTCGTGGTTTTGGGAGACAGCTGTGTGTTTTGGGCCTGGATCAGCTGTTTCTTTGGTTTGAGTCTTAATAAATGAGACAGAATAGTGTATATACCTGGCTTAGACTGGGGTTGGCACTGAATATGCTAGAAATGCCCCTTCTAAAGGTGTTTGGAGAAAACATGGACAAGCTGCTGGGTAATGCTTGCTAAGCAGGACATGTTCAGCTGGAGCACCACAGAGGGACTTGCAGTCTGACTGTGGCTAGGAAGAAAACTCCACTTTCGGGGCATTTTTAGAAGCGTCTCCATCCTCCCAGGCTCTATCTAAATTTCTCTGCATTGTCCCATGAATTGAGTGCGAGTATGTGAGCACCAAGCCTCCTACCTGCGAAGGTGTAGAACATGGATGCTGGCTTCAGCAGATAGTCCATCTTCCTCCTGAAGGATAAGAGGACGCAGATTGTTCCGATGATTGCAAAGCCAACACTGAAGATGGCAATGGCTGCAGCTGAAATGCTGTATTCTGCCAAAGCAAAACAAACACCGAAAAAAAATGCAAATGTATGCAAATTTTGAGCGTGCTCCTGTCAGGTGACTTTGCAGTAGGTCACCCCGAGAAATATGTATCCTCCTCGCTGCTGTGGAGAGGTGGCTTTGGTGAATTGAGTGTTTCCCTCAAATAAAAGCAGCGGCAAGTATTGGCCGTGTACCTTTTGAACGCGAAGGATATAAAACCAGAGCAGGAAGAGGGAACGCTTTCTGAACGCTTACAGAAAGAGCAAATGGCTCCTCTGTTGGTCAGATGAAGCTCTAGGCTGGAGTGGTTTTAGCTCTGCTGCATCGATGTTATTGTTGAAGCCTTACTGGGCTCCACACTCTAGTTTCTTCCATCACTCCACACTCAGCTCTCAGAGTAAATGGACAGCTCTAGGCTATTTTTATTCCACTTCTGTGTAGCAGAGCCCTGACAAAGCCCCCGTGCATGGTGCCGATGTTGTAGCGATGCAGAAAGACATCTGTATGCTCCATGGGGCTCAAAATCTGAGCAGGCAAAGCAGGCAGGAGGCCAGAGGTGAAGTGTTTGCATAGTACTTTTTTTTTTTTGTTTTGTTTTGTTTAAGACAATGATTTCCAGCTCTGTGAAAACCCAGCTTTTTCAGGGCATAGGATTAAACCCTCCATAAAATGTCGTGGTTTTTGCTAAGCCAGCTAAGATGTGCGCTGGACACTTCCCCCAGCTGAAGCACACTTCAGTGCCTGAATGGAGGGGAAAAATTGCTAATTGAATAATTCAGGCCTTCATTTACATATTGCATTCGTTTTCAGATTAGTTTAATATTTAACACATGTAGCCATGCGTGAACATCATAGTGCCTGATGATATTTGCCTTTCAAGCCATTTAAAAAAAAATATCTCCCAGGCAAAATCATGAAGAATTTTTTTGCCTGTTACTAATTAGCTCCCATCAAAATGTAGCTATTTCTGCGAAAGGGAACAGCAGATCAGTCTTTGTTCTCATTGCTTTTCATACCACTGTTTTATTATAATTTCCTTAATTATGTTTCCTTAATAATGTTTCCCTTTACTATGTGCTGGAACTGCCTGAAAGAGTTCGTTTCAATGTAAAATCTTTTGCTGGGGCTTAAGCTTTTTCTTTTGCTTCAAAGAAAAGAAATTCTTCCTGATTTTTTTTCTGAAATGACTAAGGCTTTATTGGGTGCATTTTTAAGATCAAATGGCTGGATCTGATAGTATAAACAAGCAAAAGCAGGTAGTTCAGATATATGCTTTTCTAGCCACTTAAAATTCCCAGTCTTTTCTGTCTTAGGAAACTGCTCTTTTAGAAAACTTGTGTGCAGGGTTTTCCACCATTATAATTTCCACAGGAAGCAAAGCAGATTGTTTAATATGTGTAATGTAATCATCGGTTCACTTACTCTACAGCAAAATATGTTGTGTGGCAAACTAGAAAGGAATTTGTCCTTAATAAGAGGATAAGAAAGAGAGGGGAGCACATTACATGAGTGCTAAAAATATTTGGCTTTATCAGGGACTTCTTAGAAACAGGGAATTTGTCTGTGAAAGAGTGTTTTCAAAAATCCATGCTTTGTAAACGCTGACTGTGTGTGTGTCTTTGTAGGATCTCTGTTCCTTCCTTCCATTGATCACTCCGCTCTTTACATGACTTTCATATAAAATCAATATGAAGCATAAAATTCCTAATGGTCTTCACAGAGTCTCTGTACTTCTTTTCAGGGTCAAGACTCTGCTTGGGGTAGGATTTATTAATTTAGATTTTATTAATGTCTTCTTCCTTTGATGGCAAAGGCTCAGTGTGTTGCGGATAGTGCCAATGTTGTAAAGTAATTTTTAGGCTGAAAAGACTTTTTGCAGTTTTCATGTGCATTGACATTGTTATATATTTGTGGGACAACTTTAAGTAAAATCACACTTATGAGTGTGATCGTATATAAAAATTATTCTTCCCAGGAAGTTGGCATTTGACCTTGTTCAGAGCATTATTTTTTTTTTATTTTTTTTATTTTTTTTTACATTTTTCCCAGCTGGTTGTATCTGATAGAAATTCCTCTACTGCTTTCAGTGGCACCAGGGTTGAACCCTCATTTTGGGAACCCCTTTCCCTTAGATCTCGTATGCACCTCAGTTAGGAAAATATTTTTCAGGATCATTCTTACCTTTCTGGGTGGTTACTTCAAATATCTCTGAGCTCTGTCCTGGAGTGAAGTGCTTGAAGTAGGAGCAGTTGTGTTCTGAAAGAGAAAAGGAAATTTAATTTTGTGTGCTTGGAAACTTCTGATAAAATGTAGTAAAACTGAATTTGCTTTTTATTGATGTATCAAATTTGCAATGATTTTAAGGTTCCCTACCCTTGGTGATACCGAGAAATTGGAGTTGGATCTGTTTTATTCGGGAGCAGATGAGTGGCACGAACATGCCAAGACCACCAGCTCCAGCACGGACAAGGCTGAAGCCCCCCGATACCTTTTGCGGGCTGCTCCCTCCAAGAGCTTTGCGCGCTGATTGCTCATCTATCAAAATTACGAATTACAGATCATTTCTCTCATTCTGTCTTTGGCCGTCACGCGTTTCTGCCTCTCCGTGTACCTGTATCTCCTGGCGATGAGACCTGCCGTGCCCGCAGCTGAGCTGGCATCTCGGCTCGCCTCCCCTCGCCACCGCCAAACCGCTCCGTAGCGGCGTCGGCCGTAAGAGGGTCGCCGCTCCTGGGGCGAGCTTGGGCTCCAAAAAGGGAGGATGGAGTGTCCGCATCCACCTTCTCCTGGCTCTTCCCTCCTCCAGCTCGCAGACCCCTGCGTGGCAGCGGCTGGTGGTGGGGAGCAGCCGTGGGGATGTTTGCTGCGTGGGGAGGGGGTGTCACCATGCTATGGGGGGGGTCCGAGAGATGGGGCTGCTGGAACGCAGCAAAGCACGTGGTGTTCTGCTACGACAGGGGCGCTAAGGGCCTTTTTTTGGCTGTCGATAAAAAAAGGCAAAAGCTATCGGAAGCCACAAACGGTTGTCCGGGGAAGGGAAGGCTGAACAAAGCCATTCGCGTCAAGGACAAAGAGGCTCTCACGCAACCTGGCTTTACCGAATTTTACTCCCATCAGACCGGTCGATTAAGTTAATTTGATAAGCTAGCAGAGTTAGATAGCAGGAACTTTATGAAGTTCCTCTGTCTGGACTTAAAGTGAGCATGCTGCCAGGTACATGGGGTATTTATAGAGTGGTTATGAAGTGAACAGGGATCAAGATCGTGGGGCAGGGGGATACTGGGAGGAGGGAAGTTTTAGCTGAGTCTCTCGATGGCCATGGTATCGTTTCGTACTCAGCCTAGTGGGAGTCAGCCAGCGAAACGATGTCATTGCTCTCAACAGCTACAGAGGAGGCTTTCAGCCTCAGCATCTCAGCGGGATGGGGAAGGGTCTGGTGAGGACCTGCTGACTCGAAGCTTTGGCAGCAGCAGGGTTAGGGTGGAGGGTGTTCTCGCTATTTATAACTGATTTAATTGAGGGTTTGAAGGGGTGCGGAGCTGGGAGAACAGTTGCTCGCCAGGAATTTGGCTGGAAGGGTGCAATTGCAGAGACGCGTCGAGCAGCGCCAGCTCTGATTGCGCTATTCTGCTGAACCGGGCTGGAGAGGACACGCTCAGCACCTGCCCAGCACCCCTCCTGCACCCCAGGTTGGACTCCCATCAGACCGGGAAATCGCGCCGAGATTGCACAAAATGCAGGCACTGCCCTCAGCGAGTTGCCACGTGGTTAACACCAGCATCTCTTGTCCATTACTTAACAGAGTTTTAGCACCAGTTTGCAGGAGATGCTGGGAGAAAATCTGGGAGGACTTTGTGGTCCTCTCCAGCATCCAGGCTGGGACAGGCTGCCCCAGCGCAGGTCCTGGGGGAAAAGCCCGAGCCAGGTCCCGGGTGCAGGACCATGCAGGCTGCACTGAGGGTTTCTGCACGTTGTGCGTTTTGGTGGTTATTTACAGCATTAATTTCTAGTAGCAAGAAGGTACTGGCGTGTGTTACCTGTTGGTTCTTGTGGGGTTTTTTTCCTGTTATGTAAATGGCAGATGTTGGAGTTACTGATTCGAGGAGGATTTATTTTCTGTCTCCCAGGAGATAGGCAATTGTAAAGCAGCGTTTTTGGGCCCGTTAGTGGAAGATTCCTTTGAGACCGTCTTATCTACTTAATTTCATAAGCTGACTTTTATTTCATCTGCAGCTTCTCCTTGCTGGAGACTAGCCTAATGTTCAGCTCTGGCATCTCCTGACCTGTTCTTTATTATCCTTGCAAACGACTGGAGGAAACATTTGAACTCAGACCTCTATGACTGAAATAACAAATTTTGAACCCCAGATTGGAGGTTGTGTGCCTCTGCCAGCGACCGAGTGGTGGCCGAGGCTGAGCATCGTGTCTGGTGATCCCAGTTTGGGGATCCTTTGACTCCTGTGGTAAAGGGGAGGGAGACGGGATGAAACTGGGACACTTTATTTTGGATTGTTTGGTTTGGCTTTTAATTAATTATCTGAAAAGCCTGAACTCAAAGGAGTCCCCAGGCATGTTGACTGTACAAAGCCCCAGGTGAAGCCATCTGGACATGGTGTGATGGGGGACACAGCACAGCTTCGTGTCCATTGCAAGTGAACCAGACCAGCCCGGTCCACCCTCCGGTCCATGAAGGCTCATCACAAGGGAACGCACAAAACCTTCTTTTAGAGATGGACTTGTCTGCAGGAAAAGTGCTGCCTCTGTGTCTTATGGCTTATAGCAAAGCTCTGCCAAGGTATGATGAATGGGATTATCACAGAAGTGGGTTAGCTCTAGGGGAGATGTTTTTGGCAAGTGCATTTATTGCTGAAAAATACAACTAGATTGTTTTTGGTGAAATGATATATTGTTTTAAAGATGCTTCAGTGCTCTGCTGAGCTGGGAATATCTGTTTCAACAAGGCTCCCTGTTATTCAAGAGAACTGAGGAACTTCAATACCTCTCTGGTGCCATCATGAATAAGAGAAAAGCCCATTTGTGTCACACTACATTTACATAATGGATAGGATTTAAAATGGGTTTTATAATGGATGAAAACTGTGTGGTAATCTTTGTTTCTCTCCACCCCTGATTGCATTATCTGTGCCACGAGGTCACCTCAGCGTGCTGATGGGAACAGTCCAGGGGCTTTGTGCGTTATGGCTCGCGTGAACTTCAGGGTTGTAACGTGGTTTATCACACGGTGTCCTCCCCCTTCCAGGTCGCCAACACTTACAGCCCTCGTGGTCCCTTTCCTTCAAACCCACCGTTCCTGGGTGACCGCTCTGCGGGGGGCAAACGGGCCAATTCATCTTTCCTCTATCCGTGAGGACCCAACCTCTCCTGCCGCTCACTGCCACAGGGCTGGATCCCGTCGGAAGTGCAATCCCATCGGACTACGGTTGAACCTTGGAGGTCTGCAACGTGGAGACCTCGTGGGGGAAGAAAGGGCAAGAAAGGCCACGAGAGGTTCGGGCCACGCAGAATTTGAGGTGGCAGCTGTCACCTGTGAGCGTTGGGGTGACAGGCTGGGAAGGGGCTGGACCCCACCTTGCTCTTGAACCTGAGCTGGACACTAGCGTGTGGGGTTTTGTGGCAGGCTGGATGGTTAGAAAAAAACCTGGATTCTGCTTGAGTTAAGTTTGGGAGGCAGGACTTGCTGCTGAGATTAGAGGAGGTTTTCAGGTGAGGGCTGAGCGGTGGAGGGGGACAGACCTTGGGCTCCGACCTGGCTGGCAAGCCAGGGAAAAACCTTTGACACACACGGAGTTTTGGAGATGGTGTCTCCAAACAATTTAATTTCATACCGGTCTTGCAGAGCGAGTCTCTTGCATGAGACAGCCCTGCTGATAACCCATTTGCTCGAGTGCTTTTCCTCCTCCGGTTGCCTGAACTCAGGTTCCCATATTTACAAGGACCTCTAACCTGCCGGCAGCACACGCAGGCTGTAGAGCATCCCCGCTGCTGCTGCCCAGCGTGCCGGCACACGAGAGCACACTTTGTAGGGCAGCACCTACGCTGGAGTTACGGGCAGCGAAGGTGAACTCAGTTTACAGCCAGTAGTAAACTGCCCCGGTGCCCACTGACCACAGCTACAAATGTCTCGGTATTAATCTGAATTTGCCTGGTTTTAACAGCCATTTCCCTGATCTTTTTATTTCTTACAGCAGGATGCTGAACCCTTTCCAATTTGTCAATATCCTCGGAAGAGCGCTGTAAAATTTTAAAGCTCTGCCTAAATCACAGTCCTGCTTTGTGGACTGCGAGCCAAGTCATCCTCCCCATTTTGCACTGTGCTGAGCTCAAAACCTAATAAATAATGTTAATCGTGCCATCCATTTCCTCCTCAGGGAGTGACTGGTAAATGGTTATTAATGCAGTGATAAATTCTTATGTTTCTTTTCCAGTCCTGGCAGTAATGTCTGGTTATGTCTCATGATTTTCAGGAAAACCAGTGCCCACATCTGCTCTTTTACTGCATGTTTGTTCATTCACGTTTTCTCGACTGCTGCAGGTTTCACAACCCTGGTGTTTCCCTGCTGACATCTCTTACCAGAAGTGTGAAATCAATCTAACGCAAGCCGTGTGGACGCAGCATCGTTCAGCAGCCCAGATCCGCGGGGGCCGCGCTCTCCCCCCTCCGACCCACGCTGTGTTCCCCGCGTCAGTAAGACGGGGATTAAAATATTTATATTATAACCCAGGTGCAAATTTCACCCTTTGAAACCTCGGATGCTGATTCCGACACAGGATGTCATCCAAATTCCCAAATACCTTTAAAAACTGGAAAACCACCTCCGGGGTGGGGCGGGTGGCTCAGCCCCTCCATCACCACCCAGTTATTTGCTGTGCCCGCCAGAACAGCAACGCTGGGACGTGATTCAATGCCCGTGCAAGCACATGCTGATGTCTGTCAAAGATAGTAGCTGCTTTCATGCTGCCCTGCCTGCGAATCTGCTTTTTGCAGACAGCTGGATATTTATGACTTTTATATTTACCCCACGGTTGTGCAATTTTGGATGTTTATCCACCAATTTCTATTGTTTTTCATTTTGTGGGTGTTTTCCTCTGCGTGCGAGGAAAGGTGTACAGTGAGGAATATATTTCTAGGCTCGTAAGTACCTTCATGAGAGACATTAAGTGTACAGATGACACACTCCCAAATTTGGTTAGAGGCAGATCCAAATGCTGAGGTTGAGCTCCTCTCTTCAGAACACGTAATTTTGCCAAAGTGATAAAGAATTGCAGTAATACAGGGAATATACAGTAAGCCCAGGCAGTAAGATTTTTCACAGGAAATTTTCAAATATGTGTTAACATATATATTTCATTTCAAGCAGCGAGCCTAACGTGAAGGCAATCCTGTTATTTCTGTTCTGGAAAGCATCCAGTACCCTATGAGCCTTCTAAAAAAGCAGCGGAGCTCGGTCATGGAGGGAGTGTATTAGTGCATATGGCGCGAATGTTGCTGACTTTGCGATCAGCAAAAACATAATGAGCTCCTTTTACCATGGGAATGTAACGGTCTTCCCGGAAAGCAGCCGTCCCCGCTCCCCCGTTGCCCTCCCTATCGATTGCACCGGAGGCGCCTGTGGTGGCGACGCGTGTGGGACCAGGCAGCCTCCGCCGAGAGGGGAGGAGGCTCACTAAGTCGTTGAGAAATTGCTTCAAACTCGGTTTATGACTTTTTTTTTTTTTTTTTTTTGGAAGTTGGCAAAGCATACTGCAGGTCCCTGTTCCTCCCTGCCCTGAGGAATGGTTGTTACTGAAATAGCTTGGAGATAACCTAATGCCAGCCGTGAACAGGCTGTTCCTTCATAGCTAGCTGGATCTTTAGGATTTCCAGATCCAGCTATGTATTCTGGACCCATAAATCCTCTTTCTTGCCCGCTACCGTCAGCGTGCCCTCGTGCTGAGGGACCCTTGGCTGATGCCAGCAAAACCTCCTCCATCCCAATTTCCCTCTACGATCGGACCGTGTCCGATCCTCCTCCCCTTCTCCCTGCCACCGTCGTTGTTGCGCAGGAGACTCCAATATGGTCACACACAGACGTGCGAGGCAACACAGCGCGCGCTTACAGCAAGAGAGGTGACAACGAGGCGTGTTTGCAGACCAGCATGAAAACAGCCCCATGCAGCCCCGCGCCAAATTAAGTGCCACGGGAACGCGGACCCTGTTTTTCCTTCTGCCACGTCCTGCAACCTCCTAAGCAAAGCCTGGCGTGACCCCCTGGTGCTTTCTCCCGTGCATCGGTGGGTGGTCACCTACCTCCTGGCAGGCTTATCGGCCCACAGCCCTTCTCTTTGGGACCTTGCTCCCGCATAAAAATCCGCTTTGTACAGAGCCGCCATAGCCCGAAATGAGCCGCTTCGCAGGTGGCATTATATTCCTCCACTTTGGGGCTCAGCACGGCCCAGTGGTCAGTCACTACGGCTGCAAACAGGAGCGAGACGCCAACCAGGATCACGGAGAACGTCAGCCGGACCTTCAGGGGTTTGCTCTCGTCCATCCCGCTCCGGACCGGCGCTCCCGGCGGAGCGCGGCGGGTGATTCGCGAGGTCTCTCGAAATCCTGGCGCATCTGAACGTCGGCAAATGTCAGCTCCGCGCCGCCCGGGGAGAGCGGGGCGGCCGCAGACAGCTGCTGGGCTGTGTCAGCCGTAGCGTAGCGAGGAGGCTATTAATGCACGTAACGAGAGCGGAGCCCGGCAGAGCTCAGCTTTCTGCCCCATCCCACCCGGTTTGTTCTGGATTCCCACGAGCCGGCGCTTGCCCAGAGTCGCTCCAGCCGCCGTTCAAAGGCTGTAATCTCTTGACTCGCGGCATGCCCAGAAATAGGCATTAATAGGGTGATTAACTTTTCAGCGAGGTTATAAAAACATCTGTGTTTATAATAGCGCCGGGCCTGAGTTCAGTCTGATCCTAAATAGTTTAATAGCCCCGGAGCCCGCAAACTGCACGCCTACGCCTTCAGCTTGCGGCAGCCCCTGCGAGGAGCGCAGAGCTGGACGTCCCTCCAGAACTGAGCGCTGTGGTAAAATGAGCAAGCTTAATTATTTTATTGTTTATTTTTAATATAATTATTTCAACTAACCTGAAGTATTCTGAGTAGTCGGGGTTTGGGTTGGGTTGGTTTTTTTTTTTTTTTTTGGCCTCGTGCCTGTTTTTCCTAATGCAAAACCTCTCGAGTGCTCGCTTGCTTTCCCACCATCCAGGCTTGCCTCGATGCGTACAGTAGCTCCAGCACCCACTTGGCACATCCTTTCCTTCTTTCAGAAGTGACTTTTGTCACCCTGAACCCAGATTGCTGGGGCTGGGGCCAACCTCTCTCCTTCCCTTTGATATTTCAGCTGATCATAAAGCTAATTTGATGATAATGTCAATGCAGAGGCCACTATGGAGATGACATTACAATTGCGATGTCAAACTGAGGAGGATGACAGTACCTGAATGTCAAAAGAATGGTTAAAAAAATGCCGGTGGAAAGCTGCAAATATCATGTTATCATGTCAAGATAATGTCAAAGCTACTCCAGTCCTGTTTTATGAACACCCCAATTTGATGTCAAAATAAAGGTGCAGAGGTGTCAGCTCAAATTCATGAGTACAATCTGAAGCAAGGAGTTAAAGTGAAAGGGGAGTATGGGAAAAGGAGAGAAAATAAAGAATAAGTTAAAAAATATTGATCCAAAATAACTGTAATCGAAATATGACTTAAAGGGGTTAACATTACTCTGCTTGATGTGTGACAGGGCTGGCTTAGACACCCCTGCGGAGCAGGGTGACACGTCTGAACCCGGTACGGCAGCTGGTGCCCCAGTCCCGCTGGGGAGGTGGGAGCCCTGGGAAAGAGCGAAGGTACGTGGTACAAAATGAGAGGGGAAGGAGACTGAGAAGAGCACTGGGGAAATGGGGCAAGGCAGGGACCGGAGGCCACGGGCACATCCGAAGGAAGCTGCTCGCAGCCTTGCGTAGGACCGCGATGTGCCCTGTTGGGGCTGGGAGAAATATTTGCATTTAAACCAGAACCAAGAGTTCTCGTGAAAGTGGAAAAACCTGAAGGGAACAGACTTTAAACCAGAAAAGGAATGCATTAAAAATGTAATGCCTTTTCTTTTGAACTAGTCTCTTGTTAAATTTCTCTAGACATCAGTCGATCTTAGGAGCTGCATCCTGACTTCGCTTCCTTGACGCTACAAACTCCACAGGTCCTCCACAAGTTGGGCAGAGGAAAGGGAATGTGACTTTGCAGATACGGGCACAAAGCAAGGTTCTGCATGCTGAGGAAGCAAGGGCTAATGATCATGCTTTAGCCTAATTACAACCTACAAGGACCGCAGGGGTGGGAACCCCTTAGTATTTTTGTTGGTGTTTGTGTCTCTTCCAGTGTTGGCAAGAACCATGCTTTTTGTTCTCATTTAGGTCCCCTGATCTGGCTAAGTTCCTCAGGGTTTGGTTTTGTTTTGAGTTTCCTAATAATATCTAGGAAACAACTAAAGCGAAATCAGAAGGGAAAAATTCTTCCTTCCCTCCCTTCCCCTGCAGAGCGGAGCTGGGAGCGTGAACGAGCTTCGATGAGCTTCAATGTGAGTGGCAGCGGCTTGCCAGGAGACTGAAAACTCACATTACTGCAGCTGAGGTGAAACATTGTCCCCAGTCCCCAAAAAGTGTCCCAGAGCCACTGTTCCAAGGGAAAGAAACTATTTTGTGGGATTATTGCTCCCCATGGGCTCTGTGGCTTTGCTACATGAGCTGATGTGGCCGCATCGCAAGGATGCTCCTGCCTCCTCCTCCTCCCAGCGCAGGCTCGGTGTGTTTTTGGGGACTGCCGGCAGGTATTTGGTGATCACCGCTTCCCCTGCAACTGCCGTGGCGAGAGCCAAAAGGCTTCTCTGCCCATGGGCTGAGCCTCTGTCCCCAACCGGGGAACTTCTGTCTCAGTGCGGAGGCGAAGTTCCCTCCCTGGGGGGCTGGTGGGCATTGATGAGCTGCACCCAAATGACAAAAGCAAAACTGGTTTCTGGAGGAGCAAAGGGCTAAGGGAACCCCCCAAAGTTTCCTGCACATCCAGAAGACCACGATACCTAATCCTCTAGGAATGGTTCCTGCAGTCTCCCTGTGTCAGCTGGCAAGTATTCACATTTAAAAATCAATATCACATGAAATATAAACAGACTATTAATGAGGACCTGTTGGGAAGCAGGGAGGGTTGTAATTAGTTGCGCTTTAGCAGCAGTGAGTAAGAGACACAATTATGTTTCTTTACAGGAGAAAATGCTGAAGGAGGTGTCTCAAGACCAACTATTGCATTATTTTTTCCCTAGCAGAGGCATTGGCTTGGCTCTGCTCCCCAGCACTTGCACTTTTCTGTATTTCTTCCAGACCAGCCTCAGTATTTACCACAACCCGATTAACCAAATTCTGTGGTTCCTTTCTTGCAGAACGATGTTCTGTAGAAGACCCTTCCCAGGTGAGAATAACCCAGAGCAGAGGAGATTGCGCCTGATCTCCTCGCAGCTCAAATGCATCTTCAGCAAACAGCTTTCTTCAAATGAGAGCTCCTGAGCAATATTCAAGCTCCTGAGCCCGCATTGCCCCAGTGTGGTGAGACCACCGTGGTCATGGTCAGCTCTGCATAGCTGATACCTGGGAGTACTGCCAATGGCACCCTCCAAAAGCTCCCTAATTCTGGGGCTGGAATCCTGCCATCACTGAATGCAAGAGGAAAACGTGCGTGCGTGTTTTGGTTGGTTTTTTTAAAATTTTTTTTTTCATAGAATCCCATGGGCATGAAGAAAGAGATGCGATCCCGCGCCGCTGGACACAGCCCAGCCTTTTTGCGGCAGCAGCCCCACGGAGCGCAGGCAGGGCTGGCCATCCCCGCCGCTGCCCGCACGTCTGAGCCACAGCTTCGTTCTCTTAAAATACCCGACGGCCGTGCCGGGTGTGCCGTTTCGGTAAGCGATCCCTTCAGCTCTGCTGAAGGAAGGCGGCGGTGGCTGTAAGATGAGCCGTTTTGCAGACAGGTGCAGAGCACTCTTCATTCCCTTTTATTTTCGGCACCTCCCATTTTGTTAGTTTTCTCATTCCAAGGAAATGCCACATCCTCCTCACTGGACTCTTTTTCCACTTTCCAAAGCCTGAAGGACTCTGTCTTTGCTTCCCCCTCAAACAACATCTCTTTTTAATACCTCCCTGTTTGCAGCGGGGCAGGCGCAGCTCGTGGGGTCACTATTTACCCGCAGACTTGCTCGGCAAGGGGGGAAGGGCCTCTATTTATTTTAGTTCAAGGCAACCAGCTTTGGGCTTGAGCTTTAAATGGCTTCACTACTGGGTGTCGGAGGCATTTGAAAAGATGAATCCCCTGCCTCCCTCCAGACGTGCCAATTGATCGTACGTACGGGGAGAGGCAGGCAGATAGAGATACGCAGGCAGTCTTCATCTTTAAAGACAATCTGGAGGCTTGGGAACTGGGAAGGTGAGGTTAGAAATATTTGAAGACAAAATACTGTCTCTGATACAGAGGTGGTTCGGGGTGTCTGGGAGCGGCGAGAGGCTGCCGAGATGCCAACCCGTGTTTGGCACCGCTCGTGCCATCGGGATTTTACGGTGGTGATCAGAGCAAGGCTTTCGTGGAGCTTCAGCGCGCAGGGTCGAGCTTTCTTCGGGCAAAATGGACAAGAACAGGGAGAGAAGGATGCTCGGAAGTGAATTCATGTGAAACCTCAAAAGGTGGAGGCAAAGCAGATGCTTGGGGCTAGCACTTCAGAAGACACTGGCTTATTTTTCTTGACGGTGGTTTGCGGTTCCTCTAGCCACCACACCAGTCTTAAACCAGGCGCTGAAACCAGAGTGTGTCTCATATGGGCCAAGTTTAAGCTGGAAACCAGAAGGTTTTTCTTAGTTTTTAACCCAAATAACTGGAAATATTGTGAAGATAGCTTATCTTGGAGATTTTGTGGTCTGTGAGACCACAAGAATAGTTTTTTCTCCTCTGCTATATTGGCTTCCAGTAACATTCCCAGCTGCAGTCAAAATAGGTAGAAATGTGAAAAAATGAACACAGAAATCTCAGCTCAGAGAATTTGGAAGTTAAAAATCTATATACCTTTCTCCACACAAAAATGAATACATTTAAAATGGTTTATTTAAAAAGTAAGGATTAAGTACATTATACATGGTTGTGATTATACCAGTAGAACTGAAGCACAGTGGAAATAACACTTTAGAACTGCAGACAGAACTGTAACCTCAAGGGACATGATATATTAGCCCTTGTGGATATGTGATCCATACAGAAAGAAAAGGAAATATAAAAATAGGTTATTGTTAGATGTACGGGCATATGAAGTGATTTCTCCTATTACTCCTATTGTGTATGAGAAACTAGGAAGAGAGAGCTGATGATATACCTGAAACTTTGGTTTTTGGAAAATTCAATCTGATCCAATAGCAATTTTTTTTTAGGTCTGCTGTTACAGAATGTTATAGGGTCATACCAAAAGACTGATTATTGTTAATGATATGATGATATCTGCAGGCCTTGTTGAGAAATGGAAGGCTAGATTGTGTTTGATGCTGTCCAGAGAAGCCAGAGAGATGTGAAAGAACAGATTTTTAAATTTTTTTAATTTTTTTTTTTTAATATCACTGAGTGGTTTCAAAGTCCAGGCACAATCTAATTCTGTTAAGATAGATCAGCCATGGAGCAAGACACTGTTCATGGGTAGGAATGCTGCAGATTTTTCAGCTTTGCCAGAATCACAGTTTTCCACAGGAAAAGACTGATTTTTGGAGGATTGTTTTTTACTGGAATTGTCAAATGAAACAACATTTTTTTGCTTTGGTTGAACAAATTACTGCGCTGCGATTTGACGTAGACCATGAGTTCTAAATCGCAGCCCCCGTTCTCCCACAGGACGAAAGCTCTGGTCCCTGTTATCTCCCTGTACCTTTGTTCCCTGTCCAGACCCTGTGTCCCATGAGCATCCCATGAATACTCCAGCTCCATTTTTCAAAGGTGCGTACTGGAAAAAAGAGCAGATGCTCCGGCTCGAACCGAAGCAGGGCATCGCGCTTGGAGAGCTGCTGAAACCAGCCCTGCTCCGGCGGGAGGAGGCTCTGGCAAAGAGGAACATCCCGAAATGCTCGGCAAGACGTTTTTTGCCGACGTGGTGTAAAAATACTGCACGTGCCTCTGCAGGTGTGACCCTGGCTGTAGAAAAGCCTTGGGCTTTGGCTGGAATCAGATGGTTGGTTTTAAACACGTTGACTGGAGAATGAGGATTAAAAGAACAAAACCAATGCGCGAAGCAAACCTCACACTGTTGGCTTCCAGCTCAATGGACATGAGTTTAGAAAAACAGCCTATATCTAACTCCTGGTTTTAACGGGAATGGTTTTATTCTTAATTACAGTAAACACGGATGAGGACTTATTTCTAACTATTAGTTTATTAACACAGTGGGAAACAAATAGTTCTGGGAAATTGCACTTGAAAAATACATTGACTATAATTAGATGTAAATTAATTAGCACTTAGTATGACACACTAATGAGACAGAAGGTTTTTTTTTCATTGCAAACTTCTACTTCTATCATAGCTAATCAAAGTATTTTAATATTACGAAGTCTCAAAAAGTAGGAAATAATTTATTGTTTGAAAGCATAAAGATTCTTGTAAAAAAAACCTTTCATCAAGAACTTTAATAATTTTAGAACTCTTTTTTTGTTGTCCTAGCCGAAAAGTAGGTAAAAAAGTTTTCTTGTCTGCCTCTGTTGAATTTTTTTAAAAAGCTTGTGTAACATTTTTCTCCATAGTGTGTTGATACAGAAAGTAGCACAACATTTTCTACTTTTAAATCGTTCCCATTGCTCCATTCGCTTTAGCTCTCAGAGTTCAGAGGTTTGAAAAAGGATCCCAGCAGAGTTTTAACCTGAATGGAAACTCTTAATAAGCAGGGATGAAGGCTCCAACCCACCTCTGCCAAAATAATGATGTCGCTCTGCCAGGCTGAGGGGTAGGCAGAGCTTGACAGCGACTAGGGGAAGACTTTCATTTAAAATTGAGAATTGGGTCTTGGTTCTTGCAAGGAGAGAGGCTTAAGCAGGGTTTACCTGGGGGGGCAGAGAGGGTTCAACTTGCTTTTTGGGATGTTAAGGCAGCTCCTCCGGGATTTCCCTGGAGGACTTGGTTCCACTAGCTGAAAGCCTCGTATCCAAAACATCACTGAGTCACTGATGCTGCGGCCATCGCAGGATAAATTAAGACTAAAGTGGTTTTAACAGTTTGGCTGAGATCTCTCACCATCAGTGAGCCAAGCTTTCTAAATCATGATTTTTTTCTTGTCACCACTTCTCTAGTCTTCTGGTAGCCAAGATTTTCTGGGCAAAGACGACGGGTATATTCAAAGGAATCTACAGGAATTAGATGCTCCTCTCTCACTGCACCTAATTCATCCACGGGGAATCGGGTACTGCATTCTCATATGGCTTGGTCAAGTGGTCACTAAAATCAACATGAATACTACTCAATTAAATTACCTTTGAGTCAGGCCCTCGAGCTTTGAGATTCCAAGCCTAAATGTAAAAAATGAAAGCAGGAATTTAAAAGAAAAAAAAAAAATCAGACTTTTTTAGAAACATACAGAAGCAAAGGGTACAAATTAGTTCCCCCTTAGGTGATGCATAGAGTTTTCTGTGGGCTCTCTGCACGTAAGTAGATTCATCATTACAAAATAAATTAAATTAGGTCAAACCATCATTTCCATCTAAAAGCAACTATACCTTGCACCATGCGGCACTTATTCATAATAAAAAGAGTTTAATAAATATCTCATAAACGGTGATTATTTTTGTTCTATTTTAAAAAATACAAAGTTGTCATCCATTCTGTTAACACTCCGTTCCCATCGCTGCAGGAAGTTTTGCCAGTCCGAACGTATTAGCTTCTCATTTTCTTACGCACATTGCTTAGATATCTTAGTTTCCAGTAGCGTTAGTGTTGCACTTGTGAAGCAGTAAGGAAAACAGGAATGCAGTCGCAGGGAACCGGCGGCTTCGCCTGCGCGGGCCACCCCGGCTCGGCTCTGCTTCTCGCTCTTGCTATAAGTAGTCTATAGGGGCTCCTGACAGACAGCACTCAGCACCTTGCCGGATCAGGCACTAGGGCTAGTCGAAATGAGAATTCAAGTTTTCTAAATGTTAGGCAAGAAATGATATTCGCAAATATGCTCAAGTCCCACCTACTTTAATTCTTCCCTTTCTAGGTGTTTCAAGATGCACCCACCCTCTTCTCCCCCACCTGCATTGCCCCGAGGGACGCCCTACACCCAGAAATGGGACAGCCCCTTACCACCCCATCAGGGAGTCTGTAATGCTCAGTACGTGGGCGCTCTACGGTTTCAGTAGCACAGGTCAGTTTTAGAAAGTGTTGCCTTCAAAAATATTTTCTTTTTTCTTTTTTTTTTTTTTTTTTTTTGAAAGAGGCAAAGCTTATGCTGTGTCAAAGGAAAGTGGCTCACTTCATGAGTAGTTCATATCCATCCTTGGGCTTGGTTATAAATTATATTTGCAAGTTTGTATTAAGGGATGTCAATATTAGAAAAAAAAAAAGTCGTACAACAATTTTTCTGTAATCCTGTAAAACACACTGGTGGCAAGTCCTTTGCAGTTTCTCCAAGACTTTGTACACACTACAGAAGTGCAGGAACATGAACTGCCTTCATCTCGTGACACCAAGAACTGAAAGAAACAAACTCCGAATAGCTTCAAAAAAAGCTACGAGCATGTAATATCATCTTTAGGTTGGTCCAGAGGATCTCCACTTGCTGCCTCAACACATGTCACAATTAAAGAGGTGAGAGGGTATTTTAACATCACTCCTTCTCTTTCATGACATATCCATTCCATTTCAGTATTTCTTCAAAAAATCGTGAGGAGGGAAGGTACTTCAAACAGGTGTTGTTCTCCTGTTGACCATGTTGACATGGAGTCCTTCCTTAAATTCCTTCTGTAGGAAGTTGTGAACCTGCAGAAAACTGGCTTCTTGGTCTGCGTTGTAGCTGGCAGCCGTTGTAACCTTCAAAGGCTCTCTGGAAAGAGTATACATGGAAATTTCGTTCATGGGAATGGTGCTTGCTATCTTCATGCCAACCGGAGAAATGTCTCTAGATGGAGAAGGCTCTGTAGATCGAGAACTGGATCTGGACCTCCGCCTCCTGTACCTATAACTTGGCATCCTGGCATAAGGAGAACTGGAAGAAGTCTTAAGGAATTCCCTCTTGGTCTTAAACCTCAGCTCTTTGTTCTTCTCAATATAAATGTTCACAGCCAGAACGCCTATGGTTTCGGCCACAATAAAAGACAAGGCTCCAAAATAAAAGGACCAACCATAGTTGTAATGGTTCTTTTTGTCCTCATCTCGCTTGTCACTTGGGTCACCTGCATTGCTTGATATGTAGACAATGATCCCTATGATATTACTTAGTCCTAGAGAGACAAAAAAAAAATCAGTGGTTATGTGGCTGGGAAGACAAAATTCAAGCCACATTACTTTCTGGACCTGAATGGTTCAAAGTTTATAACCGGGAAATTTTATTACATTTATGTACCCTTTCATTTATCTCAAGATTTCATTTATTCTTGAAAAACAAAGAATAGATCCACATCTGGGTCACATATGCTCGCATGGATCCCAAAATATTCAGCAGGATTTGTTGCCATTTCTTCATTGCCATGGTGGGAAAGAAGTAGCTTATGGGAGCTCGTTAATGTTGTTAGTGGGACTCTAACATTCAGAATAATAATAAAAATACATTTTGAGCTCAGGGCTATGTCTGTTCACCTTGATCAAGATAAGTTCTCTTCCACCTTGCTGAATTTTCATCTAAATGCAGCATGCTTAATCCGAGCTTCAGGGAAAGCTATTAACAATGTGGCTGACTCTCTCAGAAGTTTCTAGTGTGAAAAATGGGCTCACCTATCATAGGTGAATCTTTTCTGCCATCATATAAAAGAAAAGAAAAAGGCCCTCGATGTAAGAGACACCTGCTTCATCTAACATTTAATACATTTTAAATAGTGTAAAACCTGCTTGTTACTGACTTTAGCTTCCTTTTTCAGGAAAACGAAAAGCTTTTCTAGAATATACTTATTGTAGAGCTTCAAAAACATATTTTTGTCTTAAGAAATTTGCTTAGTGTGATGTTGCTGGTGCCCTCGATCCACGAAAGGGGTACAGGGAGAGAACTGCCAGCAAGCTTTTCCACAGTCCTGTTCAGTTTAAAAAGGCAGCACTTCTTAAGGACTCAATTTAAGGAGAACATACCTGCTGCAACAAAGAGAATCCCAGCGCTGAGAATAATATTGTTTTTGCTGTTGTAAATCCTTCCTGCTCCGACACAGAGTCCTCCCAGCAACAGCAATATTGTGCTTAGGATGGGGAACACACTGGAGGCACGGACAATGCCTGGAGGGGAGACAGGTAGAAAACCAAGACAGACAGTAATGATTTCAGATGCCTCCTCGGGTGCAAGTGTAGAGATTGCAAAGTCTCAAAACCCCTGGCTTTTGCTGGAATTATGAGTGATTCTGCATTTCTGGGTGTGTTTTTGGGAGCTGAGGCCATGGGTAGGTGGCCAACGTGGCACAGACCCTCTCAACTGAGGAGCTTAAATCTTTTGAGCTTTCTCCTAGGAAGTCCAGCGTTATTGCCATGATCTGATGCCACCGCGTACAGAACATTTCTGGCAAAGGATGAGGTAAGTGACAGTAAGACCCAGCATCGTGCAGGGAGCGGCAGTGAAAAATTCATGAGCTGGCTGTGAACCCTACAACATTTAGGGATGGCTTGAGCAGACGGATCTGTTCCTTGGTACATGTGCAAGGTGAGCAAATTACAGCTCTTGAAGTCTGCAGCATTCACGTTGCCAGCGAGCACAGCTAATACCCCCTTTTTCTTTTGCTGAATATTAAGGTCATTGAAACCTTTCAGATTTCTAAGGAAGAAATTTTAACAATTGTTTCTCAGATGTTTGTGTTTAGTTTCCTGACAGCTAAGTAGAGTAATTTAAAATTCTGTATACTTCAGTCCATTCACTAGTGTGGGCTATAAAATCCCTGGAAAAAAAAAATTAAAACACCACTTCAAGCCAGCTTTCAAAGTTGGGTCACTATGAGACTAAGCAGCAATCAAAAGGGAAGCAGCAGTGAGGGACCAAAAGTGCTGAGAAAAAATAAACAAGCACAAGAAGAGAGATGTCTGTATTGTAAAAACCGAAGGGGTAAAAGCTGGTAGACGTTCCTGAAAGGCAGAGTGAGGATCTGAGCTCTACTGTTATACAGAGAGGATTTTTTTTTTTGAAGAAGGGGAGATGAAGTGCTGAATACTGCTGTGGAAAACAGCAAATGGTCCCCAAAGCTGGGGACCACGGAAAGGCAAAGGCGCGGAGGGGAGTCCCGGCAGGGTGAGCGGGTGCCGGGGCGTGGGGATGCCCGAGGTGCGTGGGGGTCAGCGGCTGCTGTCACGGGGGGGTGGAAACCCCACAGCACGCCGGGAGGACACGGGCACCCCCAGGGCTGAGTAGGAGAAGAGAAAAAACCCACCATCTGGCCTGATCTGCTGATGCGGTGCCATTAGCGATGCGGTCTCTCCCGGGTGCCATCTTCCTGGCTGACATGCACAGCGAGCGGCACCCGTTTCCCGAGGAGAAACGGCCAGATGTTACAGCTGATGCTTTCTCATTTTACTTTCGATGGCCGCAGCGTTCTCAATTTAGCAAATCGCTTCCTAACGATTCCCCTGGTAACTGGTGGCAAAACTCCCGCTGACTGCAAGAGGGACGGGGCTGGGCATTTAATAACGGCGTTGCTTTTGTGTGCGCCGCAAAGCCCCCGGGAGCCCCAGCTACGGGCCCAGCCCTCGTTAGGACGGTGCAAACATAAACCAAAAAAGACAGTCCCTGCCTGGGAAGCTTATGCCCGTATCGATCTGTAACGGCGAGAAAAGTCCGTCTTCTACCAAAACTGGCAACGTCGCTGCACGTGTCCTTTACAGACGGGGCATTTTCTAACCAGATCTAAACCCAATTCAGTCGGATGCATTACTATTCAGACAGTGTCTTGCAATAATTGGCAAATCCAAGTCACGAGGGTGTAAGGTCTCTGATCAAAGCCGGCTGAGCGCTGAGAGCCTGTTCTGTTGCCCTGGGTGTATCCCCACGGGTGTGGTATGAAGTAACAGTGCTTCGACTTTTGGGTCAGTTTTTAGAATTATTAGTCAGTTACTAGAAAAAGATTCAATATGTCAGTCTCTGTGCTGCTGGACATGAGGGCACCCCAAATCACTGTCTGTCTGTTAGTGCCCTGGGAAAAGGCAGCATGGACTTAAAATCTACAGTGGCCCATCCTTTCAGGTTGTTGTGTCCTCTATTTTATGGTCATGCTGTTTATAATGATTTCTATTAAATCAAAGAACGATCCTAAAATGCTTCAGTGATATCATCAGAAGGAACTTGCCAGACACGCCAAATATAGGGGGGGTGGGTTGTTCTACTTGTAGCAATAATCTCCAGAGATAATTTTTCTATAGTAGGTAATCAATGTGAAGAGAAACAAAACACACAGTGTTATCTTCCTGTAAAACTCTACAGTATGTTTTTCCCTACAATGTGTACTTTTAGCTCTGAAATTTAAAAGGAAGCTCACAGGTACCATGTAGAATTTACATATGTCTCCTGATACTGGTAATAAAATGACAGCACATCAAAAAACATTAAGGCAATCTGGTTTTTGCTCTCTCCCCCGCTTTTTTTTTTTTTCTTGTTTACCGTCCTGTCTGTTTGCATCGGCTGTTCTGCACCGCTATGCGTTGTGACACCTCCTTCGGTGAAGCGCCGCAGCATGCCGTCCTCCTCCTCCCCACGGGGCTGCGAGCCCCGGCGCTCTGCTCGTGCTTTTATTCTCCTCCGAAAGGCAGGAGCCAAGCACACGGCTTTAAAAAGGAGATGCTACAGTATGCGGGGAAGAAGCGCACGAAAGTAGAGATGTGCCTCTGAATTGGGGTCCCCGGTCCCCCTCCTCAGGGCTTTTGCGGCACAGCAAAGCCCCGACAGCCTCACGTGCGCGGTGAGGATAAGTATGGCTGAAATCCCCTTCTTCTGCAAAGGGAGAGGTGCATGCGCTTCGTGCAATGCTGGACGGGAGCAGCTTCGTTTCTGCCTGCCTGCAGAAATGCAGGAGGGGAGGAAAGCTGGAGCACACGTGGGTGGCAGCCTTGGGGACGGCATGGGCTTTCTGTGCACGGCAGCGATACCTCTGCCGCTTGCTGGGGCTCTACAGAGACACGTGAAGGGGATTTTATTAAGATGGATAGATTGGTGTGTGTTGTCACAGGGAAGGTTCAACAGGAGGGGTCTTGTTTGCGCTCCTTTGCACGTGTTAGTTGTCGCTGTGGCGGTCGTTCGCTTGGTTTTGCAGGGAGCAGCCTGAAAGCCGAAGGGCAAAATCCAAACTCCGGCTCCTGCCCACACCCTGGACCAAAGTCTCCTAAAATCAGTCATTTTTTCTATGACTTCAATAGGGTTTTGAACGAGGGCTCGATTCTGCTAGCACCAAAATGTTTACGTTTATCTGAAGCCTATATTAGATTGGTCACTGTGGAGCAGGCTGAGACCCCTCATGCTGCTCTTTCAGGAGCACAAGATGCACGCAGCGTTGGTGCCTTTGTCTAAGCCAGACAGCAAAAATAAGGGTTACCCCCAACATGACCCTCCGAGAACCTTTTGCCAAGAAACGGCTAAAAAGCCTGGTGAATGATACGGAGACAGCAGGTTGCAAAGGTGTTGCACAGAGGGCAAAAATGGGACGGAAGGTCTCACGTCTGCTTTGAAACAGGATGCAAATATCCTCTTGTCTTAGGCAATGATTTGGTCCCTATTACATATACGTATGAGCTCATCTCTTCTGGATTTAGGTACATAACCTTTCAGCAATCTCTAAATCAACTGTATGCATTTTAAGTGGAGCTGCAGTTTTTCTTATAAAAGTTAAAGCAGAGGAGCCCTGTTTTCTGTGCAGACTACACGAGGATGAGCTCGCCTCTGCGGGGGGAGCAGCCGAAGACTGATTTTGCAGAAGACGTAAAGGGTTGGACCAACTTGTTTTTAAGGTCTGTACTTAGCCCGTGTTGAAAACAGCTTTTAGGAACACCCGTCACAAGTACACTTACAAACTGTTTACCAATCTCATGTCTCACTGCGGAGCTGTAGACTGTTTTTCCCAGTTCTCCCTTTTCTCCAAATAAAGGCGGCATAATACGCTTTTATCGAGATGCTACTTAATTCCTCTTCCCTTTACAGTCCTTTTACTAATGATGTTTCTTTCCTGAAGCTGACTTGGCATTAATTTAACATTAGTTCCAAGGCTTTGTATGAGAGATAAATGCAGCTGTGCTCACACTCTGCTAGCCTGCCTTTGCCTGAGCGCTGAAATCACGTCACCCAAGCGCTATGACTGATCTGAATTGACAAGAGTAAAGATGAAAAAAAATCTGGGTTTTCTGGTAAAGCGTACTTTTCAGAGATTTTTTTTTCTTTCTTCTTGTCTTAGCAACTAGAGGTTGTTTCCCAGAAGTGCGCAGAAGGGCAGAGCAGTTCTCTAAGTGGTATTTCAGGTAATTAATAGCAGTGTAATGGAGGAGTGTTTTGTCTTGCTGGGTGTATCAGCCAGCAGTGTCATTCATTGCTCCCTGAAGCTTTCCCAACACCTTGTGAACTGCAGTTTCTTTCTCTGGTAAAGGGCACTGCTTTCAGCTTGGCTGGTCAGCTGTTTTGTTCAAAAGGACTAACTAGGCAAGACGTCCTCAGGGGAAGGGGAAATCTCACTCAAACTTTGCAGGATTCATGAAGTTTCACACTTGGGTTCCAAGACTTCCTATCAGCAGAGCGAATGGTCATCCGGAGGAGAAGAAACGATCGCCCTTATTTCAAGCACCAGGTTGGTGGATGAAATTCCTTCTGTGGCAGATTACACACCAGCACGGAGCAGCAATGGCTGTCTGTCCATGTAGGGAAGCCACAGCCCATGTTCACGCTGAGATTTTGCTGTTAGCTGCAGAAATTTCAGCTTCCTTTCTACAATGCAGTAATTTCACTGCAGGGGGAGGTGGCTCAGCAGCTGCAAAGGATGAGGCTTGCATAAGGGTTGGGTTTAAGCATTAGGAAAAGCTTCCTAATGGGCTGGAACCCACTCCTTAAACCTGGTTTGATACACTAATCAGATAAAGACTCCCTCTGTAAAATCTCCTCGTCAACCTGGGAATGATAGCTGTAGTTTTCATTTGAAAATTTTCCATATAATGTTTAGAGAATGGCCACCACAATCATGAGTGTTGCCCTGGCTGAAGGAAACCCTTGAAGTGGGGGTCCCCAAGGGTCATGGTTGTGTCAGCTGCAGCATGAACTGGACATATGTCACCAGTGCTCTCTGCCACCCAGTTTGGGCCAGTCTCTTGCAATGGATAAGACTTGGGCTGAACTCTACAGAAGAGAAACCCAGGAAAATCTCTCTGGCCATGTCTGTTAATCCTGTGTATTAGGTATTTTCACTTACGGAGAAGGTATTCTGAGCTGTCATGGTCATAGTCATTGTCTTCAGGGAAGTGGTTGATTCGGAAGCAATGTCCTTTGTAGATTCCTACACGAAAACAAAGCAAACATAACACGTAAGGAATAGAACCAGGTAAATGCGCTTCTGCAGCTGTGCTTTATTTCCTTTTCCTCCCAGGCTGCATAAGTAAATTAATCTCCTGTAGGGTTGGTCACTGATTTTTTTTATGCCATCAGGAAACCATCTCTACAGTCATGAATTTTGGTCAGATTGGGCTGAAGCCCAGCTGAGGGAAGGGAGAGCCAGGATTCCCGGGCGCTTTTCTTCAGTCTGCCAGTCATATCGTTCTCTTGAGTTTTTTAATCTCTCTGTGCTTTACTTTATCAGTGCCGTGCTTAACTTACAAGCATACCAAATTTGCAAAGCTTCTTTTTGTTCCTAGAGTGACTGTCACTCTGGGTCCCTGCTCCATGGCTGGGGCTTCACAGCAAAGCCAAGTGCCAGCCTAGTGCCCATCACCCCTCCTGTCTTGTCCCCAGCTTCCCTTATCGGAGCTGGTAAATGTTGAACTGTCTGAGGCCTCTTCAGTTACTCTCTAGGCTCAGAAAACAAGTCTGTAAATCTCTGCCTGCTGTAATTTAAACCTGTATGTCCCCCTCAAGGTTGGCTCAGCTTTTAATGGCATATTTGTTTAGTTAACCGGGAGCCTGCGCAGTAAGTCGGGACGCGAGGGTGCACTCCTGATACCTGACAGAACAACGCCAGAGCTGGCCGTACGAACCGCTCGCTCGACTGAACAAGGTGAGGTTCAGCACTTTGTCCATCTGGGTAAAGCTTTACGTTAGTACTTTGTATTATTTTCTATCGCGGTTATCCACAGCCACATCCAGCCTTAGCCGCAGTTGGGTAGCCGAGACCGCTGTTGTACAGGGACCTCTCCCCAGAGACCTTCCTGCAGGAGCAAAGCCCCGAGGTGTGATTCTGCCTTGGTGCTTTCATTATTCATTAACCAGCGCTTTCGAGCTCAGGAACATACATCACCCAGGATGAGTTATCCTCTGCACAGGAGTTTCGATGCTCACAGCTCGAGCTGGCAGAAGGATTTAAAAACCGTCAGTTAATACTACTTTAACAGAAGCACAGCTGCGGTCTGTAGGATATAAATGTGGATTTATTTCACTACCTATTACCGATGATTACAAAGATCTCAAAAGAATTACTAATCTGGAGGATTTCAATTGCACCCTGTGAGTGTCAACTGCAGGTTTGCTACTACAGTGCCTTTAATTTTTCCAGTAAATGATGTATCTACTCTAATTGCGGTAACGACTCAGGCTTTCTCTGCACAGCACTTCAAAGGCTGTGAACAAGAAGTAAGTGGCTCACGTCACATCTGGAAGTGACACACCTGTCCTGTCTGCCAGGCGGAGGAGAGCCCTTCAGCTGGGGCTGCTCCTGCCAAGCATGTTTGCCTGTGCATCCCTCCGTTTGCCATCAGCTGGTTTGTTGCTCCTGATGGCTCTCCAGCAAGGCAATCCAAAATTCAGATTTTTAAAGATCCCAGTGCTTATTTTTACGGCGGTTCACGCAATGAAACTAAATCACTCCCAGCATAACAGGGCCTCTGAGACTGGCTGGTCATTTCTTTAAGTCTCTTCATTATGGTGTGCCAATTTAGAGGAAATACATTCAGAGTATGATTTTTATTGTCTCCTATTCATTAAGGAAAAAGCCTAAATAATCTTCGCACCCTAATTTCCTATGGAAAGAGGCTTTTCAATGACTCTGTGCTTGTGTGTGTATAGGTAGGGCCATCTCTCAGTCTGCATGTACTTCTCCAATAACTTTTAAGGTAGTTGGTTGAATTTATCTAGAGCTGATACACAAGTAGAAGTATCACAGGTAACTGAGCTCCCACAACTTCTGTGCAAGCAAATGGATGCATGAAGGAGACAGCTCTGTCCACCGAAGGCTGCTTTGTGAACTTGAATGTTCACAGAGCGTGGACGTGGGCGACAGCCCAAATAAATGTCCCACTTCCAGAAACTCAGTTAAGAGACAAGAAGTCTGCAAGACTGAAATGTTCCCCAAGCCTCTGCTGTTTGCAGCTCTCATGGATTGATGGAAGGTTTTGGCCTCAGGCCTTACGTTATTAAACTTCTCAATGAAATGAGCCCCTCAGCAGAACTTTCTCTTACACGGAGGCCATGAAGCCATCCCTTCCACCGCGGGACTGAAATGCATCAGCAGGACAGGGTGGGTTGGTATTAGCAGTGTCTGGGCTTTTCCTCTTTTATGGTTGGAGACCTTCATTTCCTGGTGCTTATATCTGTAGCCTTTCGCATGAAAGAGAATTAGCAAGTCTAGCAGAGGTGAAAAAAGAGCATAATTAGCCCCAATCAGAAAATTTTAGACGAGCCTGAGAGTTCCTTTCTATTTCCAGTTTTTAGGAATACTGAGATTGGTCATTCTGGCCAACTTTTTATAGAATAGCAATGACTGTGAAATTTGGACCTGTAGCAAAGCCTGGGAACCTGAAATATTCTTTCCCATATTTTTGCTCTAGTTCAGGTCATAGATATTGGTTCAGGGTCCTCTCTGGTGTCTATGGTATTTGATAGCTAATAACAGCAGCAGACTGGATAAATTTTTTCCATAAACTTAACAGGTGTCATATAACTCAGCAGCAGCTTATTAAACTCTCAGTGAGGCTTGAAGTTGCTATCAAGAACTCTGGTTATCTACAGGGTATTGAGGGCTCTTTTAATCCACAAAGTGTCAGAAACAAAGTCTTGCTAGGAAATGCAACACCACCTTTTTTTCATAATGATGACCTTACTTAGAAACTCAGAATTGGGAAAAATGAAAACTAGCTGGGTGGAAGCTACTGAAGCAGTGGTCAGCTTTAAAAGCACAACAGCAGAGTCTGACTTGTACTTAAACAAAAAATAAAAACAAAACAAAACTGAGATTTGGTGAAATACCCAGCTCCACGCCCTAGCATGTAAAGTAATGCAAAAGAATAAAAGCCACGGAACAGAAGAGGGGACAGAAAAGGAAACACCTCAGTTAAATTCGATAACAACTATTCTACAGCATCTACACAGGACCCAAACTCCTTGAAGCTCTTCTCAAAGGCTTCACAGAGAATGCCTTGAAGAAACATGTAGACAAATGTCACCCTGGTACACGCTCAGTAAAGCACACATGGGCTGTTTTCCACACCAGGATGTGATGTGGAAGAGATATTTTTTTTCTTTGCTTGAGTATGAGGATACAGTCCCTTATATACTTTGGAGAGGAAGATGGAATATTTAACTTCTACTTTTGTACCCACTAGAGAGGGATAAATAAACTGCAATCACTGCCTAACAGATACTAAAATATTGAGAACCACTTCTGGATACCTCCTGAGAGTAAGATATAGTATCCCACTGAGATGCTGTAAGTATTAATCCTTTCTTTGAATGATTACCAATATGTTTTAAATGATGCTTTTAGAAATACAAATATTATGAGGAAAATATGCATTATAATAATAACTTTGTTCTGAATTTTGAGCCAGGACTTCAGGAACCGGGTTAATGATAATGAAGAGGACAAATTTTCTAAAGTGTTGCTGATGGTGTAAGAACATTTTATTTCCACTGGTTGCAGCGTACTTAGCTGGCATTTAAAAACTAAAAATTGTTTCTGACTTGGTTTTACTCTGTATTCAAGGGCTTCTCCGACAAGGTTAGTACTTCCCAATCTCACTAAGTGTTGTTCAGATAACTATAATTAGAGTGTGATGTATTCGGATAATGTGATAAGGGAGGGAATTGTAGTGCCTAAATGAAGATTAAGCTTTGTTTTGGGGTTTTGAGATCTCAAAGTACATAGAGTTTTCAACAGTAAATCAAAGTAGTGATCCCAAACTCTGATGACATACTACCTTCTCCTTGCTCTTTCTCAAATAATCCTTTAATAATCCTGCCTGTCCCATTGCAGAATTGTTCACTAGGGTTTTATTTTTTGATGACTGAGAGCGATAGTTAATGCTATAGGATGTAATTGCTTATTAACTTTGTTTGTGGCCATGTATTACATGATCACGTTGCTGTTGGCCATACCATCAGCCGTGTCTTTGAAACAACCATTTGCTGTGGTTGGTATTTATCAGTGACAACATTCCCCGATGCCCTGGAAGTGTTTGCACAAATCAGCACTGGAAGACAGAGCACTTAAATGTCTGACAATATTTGTCAAGGCAGGCTATACTTTTCTTTTCTCCCTCCCCTAATCCTGAAAACTATATACAACAAGATCTTTCCATAACATTAGTGTTCTGTTGTCATTTAAAATAGGTTTCCACCATGCAAGACGCTAGCAGCTTTGCAGCAGAGGACCTTGTCTGCGGGGTACTTCTGTCAATAGCAATTTTCGTCTCCTTGCTCTGAGCACGAGCTTACGGGAGGCGATATCTGATAGCAGTGGGAGACACATGAGGATAGATGGGTCAAGCTGCTGCCTCCTTCTCCATCAACAGCTTCTGCAGAGCTATTGCTCAATTAACTATTTCATCTTCCAGCCCTCTCGCCTGCCCTTGTTGGGGAGACTATGCAGTAAAACATCGGTTTTGGGACTTGATTGAGAAGTCTTTCTTGTTTTCTCATGGGACGCCAGACATCGTGACCTCCTTGGATCAAACTCTCCCCTGCCAACACGCCGCATTCTTGTAGCTCTTGAGCAGCTACAGATACTTAGTGCGCACACGTGCACGCTATTAATAGAGTTAAGCAGGGTTTTCTCCCGAGGAGGGTTATACTGATGGAATGAGTGCTATGAATGTCAGCTGCAGAAGTGGTTGCATGGCTACAGCAATTACCTGCGGGCAGGTAAAGACCCCCCATAATTGTCCAGCCGAAAATCCCACTAACCAGCTGATTTCTTTCGGGCAAATGTTGGTCTTCTGGGATGGCTTGAAGATGTGGAAGGAAATGATTTTCAAGATCATTTGACGGCAAGAGCTTGCAGATACAGGGAATACAAGTTGCAAGGACCTGGCCGTGTATTAAAAATAAGGCAGTTAGTAAGGAACCATGGGAAATTTAGCCCAATGGTTCTGCTTGTTGCATCTATTCTGTGATGAAATGCTCCGCTTCAGTTCCGGAGCCAACTGTTAGCCTGATTTACCGCAACGCTTGAATATCTGAATGTTTAAATGACAAGTTTTCTGAATATATCAGCACAGAGAAGGCTGACTGACAGATAACATCACAGACAACAAGAATAGCGTGACATGCAGAGTGGGGCTGTTGTAACAGAAGTTGCCTGAACACAGTGTCCATTTGAGCATGCTGTGTGGGACTGGGTTTCCTTAATGGCATGGCTTTACACTTCCCTCAGACAACAGTGGACAACCTCTATTTATAGTGAGTGAGAGTGTGTCAGCGCTGGACTTTGCCAGGGGAGAAGAGAAACAGTTGTATATTTTTTTCCTTAGGAAGATTTCTCTGCTGACAAGTTCTGAAAATCTTTGCTGCGTGATTTGAGCAATAGTGAGCAAAGGAGATCAGACATGCCAAAAAATGTTCCTCTCCGCAAAATTTATAGCACAGAGTCTATCTGTGCACTGCGTTCATTTCTTTGATTTTCCACCAGTTCAACTCCCCTGTCTCACTGGATTGACACACAACAGTGCATGCAGCTGCTGAGTTAACTTTCTCTTCTCTTCATTCCTCTCCTCCTAAAATAACCCTTGAAAAGAGGAATGGGTGGCGCACCTCCTTTTACTTTAAAAACCTGCTTTGTGGTTTTGTTTACTTTGTGGTGGGCTGACGGTCAAACACGGACTATTACGGCCCTGAGCTCTCCACTCAGGCCACAAGGAAGAGCATTAGATATTTTCCTGTAACTTGGCACTTTCTATGTTAAATTGTCCCGAGTTCGATTATTTGTCTCCAGCTGTTTGCTGAGAGTTTCACAAGCCTGTCCTTAAGCTACTTGAATGAGCGCAGATCCTGTGAGCCTCTGCCAGAGGACGTTTAATGCTGTCATTATAAAAGAAATCATGAAGTATTGATGCAGGTCGTGTGCAAAACACACCCCATGTGAATTTGCTACCCCACGTTGCTGCTGGAGTGCTGCCTTCATCGCCACAGAAGGTGGAGCCAGCAGAGAAAGAAGCCTCGGGAGGTTAAATACACATTTATTGGGTGTCTGCCTTTGAGAAAAGTTTGGCTGTTGTGACAGCCTCGTGAAGCTGGGAACTTCAAAGCATAGGTTGTTTTTGAGACAGATGCTGTCTGACACCCCCTGACTCCTGCCAGTCCGGGAAATATTTGTCCATATGACAGTTTGTATTTTTGTTTCATCCTGAAGGTGAATTTGATGAAGAGCACTGCTAGTACCTGGGGTTATTGTCATACTTTCGCCAGGGTAGGTCTTGTTTTCAGAAGATGCTTAGGACCTAAAAAGATTAGAAGTCCATTCCCACAACTGTGGGCTAGCACGGTACCATAAACCAGATGACTGGCACTAGCTGTCCGCGTGTGTCACGGTCGGGCTAAAGCAAATTCAGCTCAGCTGAGTCTTTAAAAGGAATTTATCCTGAATCTTAACCATGTTTCTCTACAGGTGTTGAGACAGTGAAACAATAATCTTTTATTTTTCCTCATAAAAGGCCTTTCCTTCTTTCTCTTTCATCCTGTAACTCAATTTACTTGTTTCTCGTTGCGGGGAGCTGAGCTGCCTACTTAAGAGCCAGATTCTGATTTCAGTGCAGCGGACTCAAATCTGTCTTATCGGGTAACAGTGATATCAGAATCTGGTCTTCTCCCTTTGTTTGCTCCCCCTCTACTTCCCGGGCAAAAAGAAAATTATTTTAAAATGTTGAAATGTATGAAATTTGCCCCACTTTCTTCCTTAGGAGCTGTCAGCTCTAACAAACCCTTTGGGTTCTTCTTTTGATCTATTTTCAATTGTCTGGTGGGCAAAGCAAAACTCCTCCTCAAGTCTCTTATTTTCTTATCTTCTGCTGTGACATGAATTTCCCCCTTTTCCAGTCCTCCCCCTCCGCTGCCTACAGACCGTCCGCTGCTCAGAGCTTTTCATCAGTCCCCTCGACGCCACGTGCGTAACTACCGGTCGCTTTTGCTGCCTGCTCCATCTCGCTCCGTCTTTAACGTTTTTAAACGCAAGACACCTTCCCGGTGTGTTTAACACCTCACGAGGGCTCAGACCGCCCCGGCGGCAGCGGCGCGGGACGAGATGCATGCCGGAGCAGCTCGCAGCTGCTTCTGCCCACGCACTTGCAAATGAGCTGGTGTTGGCAGGGGATCGCGCTCCGCTCTCACCCCGGCCTTTATTCTTAGCGCTCGCCGTTCCCCTCAAGTCTGGCAAAAGTGTGTTTTCTCTAGGAACAGGTCTCGGTTTATCTTGTCATTTGACATGGTCAGTCCCACCATTAACCTCACTCCACTTCTTCTCTTACCTTCGTACAGCAGTTAATCCTCCCTCTTGTATTTATCATAGACTTTATATGAGAGAAGAGACCATTTTATACCACCACTCTCAAGTATTTACTCTAGGATATTATAATTTGCTTTCCCCAACTTGCCTGCACTGTGGCAGTGTCTGACCTGATTGCCTTTTGCCGTCTGCAGCCTCTCCTTGGCGCTCCTCTACAAAGCCCTCTCTGTTGGAAGTGGAGGCGGATCACAGCGTCTCCTTTCACCATATCCCCGCAGAACGAAGGTTGTGTTGCTCTATTCCTTGCACTGCTTTTTTCTACAGTGGTCTCAAACTGTAGTGGAGCTCATGCTCTGCATTGCAGAAGAGCCATCTTCACTGTCCTGAGTGCCAATTTCGCAGCCGCAAATAGCGACCGGCGAGGTTCCCGCTTGGGGATTTTGGCCTTCATGTCATGACCCACCTTTTTCTTTTCTAACACTTGAGTTTCCCATGGCCCAGATGTGGTGTCTTATCTGATGTCCTCCAGATACCAGTGGACACTCACCATTGCCCAAAGAAGTTAGCCACGCAGGAGAAGACATAGCTTGCTTAGGTGGTGAAGAAGTCTGCTGTTGGGTGGTGACTTCTAGTTCTGGCTTGAACAATTTTACTCTTTGAGCAATATTATTTTGGTGTGCGGCAATCCAGGACATAACACCTGAATGCTAATTTGTACAGCCTGGTAAAGCATCTCCAGCTTCTGCATCACCTACACCAGAAAGGCATCCGGGGAAATGCCTACAGAGGCTTAGTCAGTTATAATTCACGTGGGTATATACAGCCTCAGCAGCCGACTTTCTGTTTTCAGCTGGGCAAATATCATCAAAGATGTTGTGCATTTGTACTTCTGTGTACGAAATGAACAGATGTAGAAAAGACGCTTTGCCAAAGATGACTTAAAAATTCTATGACAGCCTTTTGTTCCATTATAAGATTTTATTTGAGACCTTGAGTGATGTTAGAAAATCCACGGCAGCGAAACTCATTTCCCGAAGATTCACCTCACCTGCACATCTGGGAGCTAATAAAACACATCACAGTGTCTGGCTGCTGTCCTTTGAATTCTCTTCTGTCATTACAAAGCTGCTGCCAAAAGTACTAAGTGTCCTTGTGCTACCACAGTGAATACCAATAGTATCAGGGAAATGTAGGACAGTAGCAAAGTAGGTAAGAGAGTTGATTGTATGTTACATGTTGTTTTGAGCTACTTAATTTCCATTTTCTTTGAGTGTTCCTCTCATAAATCAGCATTTTGGCCACAGAAGTCATGATTGAAGTTATTCAGCAATGCTCCTCTCCCTTTTCCAGCTGCCTTTCCTTAGCCAAGCAGCAGATAAAAGAGTGTGCTGTGTTATTCTACCACCCCTGCTCAGGCATCTCTAGTAGCCCCTCTGTGCGTTGCTGATGATCTTTTTACTACCATTTGTGGTTTGCTCCTTATTAACCGTGTCCTCTTGTGCTGCTGCTTGGATGGCAAAGTGGGGGGAAATTTCGGGGGGCTTCTGTGGCTTGTTTTAGTCTTTTTTGTTGCTCCTTTTTATGGAGCTTATTGAGGGAATGACTGTGTTTTCTAGGAAGAAACACTGACATACTTCCAGCCCTGATGTTCAGTTTGTTTTTTTGTAAATTGTCTGCACAGGGAAATAGGGGCAATTCCTCAACCTGGGTATGACATGATTTTTTTGGGGCACTGTTGGAGATGCTGCTTGAGGAACATTTTCAAGTCAGAGCTAAGTTAGCCCTGCCACGGCAAGCGTTCCAATGCCTGGCTCAGTCCCAAGAGACTGTCAACATTTCTAGTTGTCATGGGGTTGTTAACTCACTTTTCTGTGTCTGCTTTTCTATCTACCACCACGGCCCACACTTGCTGTGTTCTGCCTTCACACCTCGTCTCGTCCTGCATCTCATGCCGCAGTCCTTTATCCCGGCAGCCCAGAAATTTGTCTCACCACTCATTTCCATACTTTGCTCTGTTGCCATTTTGCCAAAGCTGTTTCTGGGTGGCTGATACAATCGTCCTCGTCCTTTTTAAATGAATTTGGAGCTTGGACAGAAACCTCCACTGGAGTTCTGCAGTTGGCTTTTCTACCTTAGCTAAAATTGGTCTAACACTTGAGGAGTTGGTGTTGGCTTCTTAGGTGAGCGTCTTCACCCATCAGAGCTTTGAACTGAAAGTCGTTCTCCAACGAGTTTCCAGAACTTACTTACGTTCTGGTCCAAAATGCCTTAATTTAAAGAGGTACTTTAGTAACCAGCAGTGCTTGTGGCACAATGGGTCAGAGACTAACTTGTTATTCACAACTGTAACTACACAGTGGCCATCATCTCTCCAATGCCTCAGAGAGCAGTGGGAATAAGCTGTGGTGGCCTATATGCTAGCCAGGATTCAGGTATATCTTGATTTGGACCAAAATCCACTTTTCTTTCCCCAATATTCTTGACCCTGGCATACATTCACCGGTACAAAGACTGCTCATTCAGGCAGATTGCTGCCAGTCCATCAGTTGTTATGAGAGGGCTGAAAAGCCAAATTGTACCGGATGCAATTTTGAGAACAGAGAGTCATTTTGTCTGATGAAGTGTTCATATGCTGCAAAATGACAAATTGTGTTTATTTTCACATTGTCAAACTGTGCTTTTTTCCTGTGTTGGCACAATTGGAATCAAGTTTCCCTTAAGGGATAGTTTGGTTTTTATCCATCTGGTTTTCCTTACTTCAGTAAGTCATCAGTTCTCCCTCATTAACATAGTGATCAACCAGGGCTTGATGGTTTCACCTCTTACGATCACAGCATGTCTATAAAGCCTGTATCATGGCTCGTCACTACCTGGGGAGGAAATTTAAGGAAATGGACATTCATGTCTCTTCAAATTCCCTACTGAGTTTACAATTTGAGGCATAGTCATGGTCACATCTGGGGAATGAATACTGTTCTTGAACTAGATGAAACATACCCAGTTTAATGGGTGATGTTTTGTTCCCTGTATCTTCTGCCACTTCAACTTTCATACATGTGCAGCCTTGAGCTATTGCCGTCTCATTCTTAATTTCTACTTTTAGGCCATTTTTTCAGGTTCCCGAAACATCCGCATTTCATAACAGGCAAGGTTTGCAGTTGTCATACAGCAGTCTGAAGTCCAAGAAACAACTCTCCAGAATGAGGACCTGGGTAATCCTTGGGGATGTTTGGGGTAACATGCACACGATGCACCCGGTGTCTTCTTCCATAATGGAAAAACCCTCCAGATCTAGTCCATAGAAAAATGGTTCATATTACTGATACTCCTTGTGAGATCTCTTGATGTAGCAGAAGCTTACAAGGCATCATGTAATTACCTCTCTGCATAAAATGAATTATTGTCTGCTCTAATACCAGGGAACATCTCTAACCTGACATCTAGAACTGAACTCTTTCTTTACAAATCTTCTTTTGCCTCATTCATGCACCACAAAGTTTTTTTTATGAAAAAAAGTGAGACTGGAGAGTAGTGATGCAGCTGCTCGCTAGTTAACTGATTAGGAATATGCAGGATATTTGGACACTCCTGGAATCTTGTAATGATTCCATGTCTCTTCAGTCCATGGTGATTCATCATAAGATGATGGCATTTAGAAAAAAAGTTGGATATTGAAGAAGCAATAGGGAAATTTCACTCCATAAATCATCTTAATTGAAGGGAATGCGTGCAATATGTCTGTCTTCATAATGCATTGACCTTGAGTTGGATCTGCATTCATTGTGGAGCATGTCTTCCTCATTTCTATGCCAGCTTGTTGAGTTATACATAGAAGCTAAACCTCTAGAGATCGATCATGCACAATCAGTGACGCGGGACTGAAACAAGGCAGATGAAAATGGGGAATCTAAAGGTTAGGAGAAAGGGGCGTAACTGCCAAACCCTGCTAATGGCTGGATTTGGGATGTGCAAGGCAAAGGTTTCACAAATCATCTGCTTGATGTATTAGTGGAAAAGACACTCCACTAGCAGAGATTAGTGCGGTGCATCCAAGAGACTGTGTTGCCTAGTTGAATACTCAGGGCTAATGTCTAACCTTGGGAACAAACAACAGAGCTGCTGGTTAGAAAGAATAGGTTCCGGTGTGAAAAAATGAAAGGAACAAAAATATTTTGCAACTGTAATATATCCTGCAAGAAAATATAAAGGAAATACGAAGGACTTTAGCTTGAATTAGAATTATTACTGACTTGGTTATTCCTGATTCCCAACAGTACGTGCAACCTGCAAGGTGCTGTACCCTCGTGGAAGGTAGGTGCTGGCAGAGTCAGGTGTCTCTGGCATTTGGTGGCAGAGGGTGCCTTGGCAGCCAGGACGGTGTGTCCAGCCTCGTGTAGGAGACGGGGCAGACTGGTCTCACTGGGGCGCGTTGAGAGGGGAAGGAAAATGATGAGCAGCTCTGGGAGAATAAGGGTCCGGGGGAGGAAGGCAGAAAGCAGCGCAAAAAAAAAAAAAGGAGGAGGAAAAGGAGCGCTTTGGGGCAGAGCGGGGAGGAATGGGATGTGGTTCGCAGGGGAGGAGGAAAGGAGGCTTGGAAGAAAGTGGGAGGGAGAGAGAGCTGAGGAGGAGGAGGAGAAGATGAGAAGGGTGGGCGGTGGGTGGCCGGAGGCAAGGAGAGGGCCTAGGAGGAGAGCAGGAGCTTGGCAGATTGGTGGTGCCTGTGGAGACGGGGACCAGATGGCGACCTGGGTCCTCCCCGAGCAGCTCTGCCTGCATCCACAGCCCTGCCCGGCCGAAGAGTCGGTGCTCGTACTGCTGACAGAAGGTGAGGGGATACACAAAGCTTCTGCCTGATGAAAAGGAAGAGCCTGAAACTTTTAATTCCCAGGACTGATTTAAATTATTACAGTTAACAAATGACCTAATGTATAAAAATGGAGACAGCTACCAAACAGATCTGTTTAAATGAACACATGCAGTAGAGATTTCATTTGGCTCCCGCACCTGAAACTTTCTGTTTCCTAATGCAAACTAAGCAGCGACAAATAAAAATGAGACTGCAAAAGCAGCATGACCTCTTTAAGCTTTAATAATTTATTAGAACTGTTTTCTTCTCTGCTGAGATTCAGAGCAACATATTTAAGCGGGTTCCTCTCAGGTTTATGGAAGATGTAACTTCCTTGTTACACCAGCTAATAAATACAACTAAGCACAATGGCCCAACAATATTTGTAGAAAGAGCATTTGGGAAAATGTGTTTAATGAATCAGAAGTGCCTTAATCTAGTCAGTCTTGAAAAGCAAAGCATATCATGCAAAACTACAATGCACTAAAGCACAGATGCATAAATATTTTATTGTCGAGATTTCTGAGTTTACTTTCAGTATTTCAGAATTGCATTTTACTATGAGATGTCTCTACCTGCACTGGGGAAGGATAATGGTGGTGGTAGCTTTAGGCAATCCAATCTGGGAAGTCAGAATTAGATTTAAATAATGTATCTGATAATCCCAGCCCTTATCAGCATCAGGCACATCTTCCATTGTAACCAGAAATGCTTATTGCTTTTTTGCTGTCCTAGTATGACATGGAAGCACCTGGGAAGGTTTACAGCTGAAATTTTCCTTTTGCTGGGAAGACTGGACAAAAGGCAGGTGCCCCCGTGCCCGGCTGCACCAGCTCTTGTGCCATCGACTCCCTCACAGCCCTCCCTCGTCAGTCCTCCACCTTTCTCCCTGCCCTTGTATAACAGCATCTTGGGGACTATATTTCCTCCCAGGTTTTGAAAGCAGGAGAGGACCAGTTTGTCAGCACCTTGGCGAGACCTCCCGAGAAGCATGCAGCTCAGGAGGCAGGCAGCGGCTCCAACCGCCCGGGAACGGTGCCATGCACAGGGGGAGATTTACAGCTCCTCTCCCCTTCAGACACTTCATCTGGTGTGATGCAGAGCTGACAGCTCCTCAATTCCAGGTATTACAAACTCCTCTTCCTCCACAGAAGCCTGTACAGGCTGTTTGGGGTCCCACATGCTGAGCCCCTCTCCCAGGGCAGCATCCCTGCAATGGTCCTGGCAGACGGGTGCAGGCAGCCGAAGGGCAGCTTTCCAAAACCAGCTTCTCATAACGGGGCCACGCTCTGGTACTTACTCAATCTTTACAACTCAGTGATATGCTGCCAATATATTTTTGCCAAAGAGACAAAAATATGTTTCTTCTTCCTACTCCCTCAGCCTATGAAAAATCTCAGTTGTGTGCAAAGAGACTCTCTGTGTGTGTATACGAGTGTGTATTTGGGGGGGGGGGAGGGAGGGAGGGGGTAAGAAGGTTTCTATCAATTTATTTTCCAGTTGAAAGTCTGCCTTGTAGCCAGGGAAGCAGTGTTTTCACCGTGTATGAATTTGGGTAGAAAAGCTTTACCTTGTGCTGTGCAGAAATGGCAGTGTGTGCAGTGGGAATTGGGAGCAAATCCTTTAACTGCTCTGTGTCCCAGGTTCTCCTCTCTAGGATGGAAGCATGATGACTTATAAATAATTTGGGGATTTATGCATCAAAGAGCCCTATATTAGCAAAGTTGTCTAATAATGGATGAAGAAGAGAGGCATAATCCTTCTAAGGTGGGGAGCGCTCTGTTTAAAAAGTGCTTCAATCTCCCCAAGGGCCAGAAAGACTCCAGGTATTTAACATGTTAACTTAAGTTATCTGTTAATTAAGCAAGAGTCTCCCACACAGCCATAGTTTGGGATTCTAGCTATGCTCTCTGAATGGTTTGGGTACTTTAAAAGCACCTGGTACAACAAGGAGGGATTGGAGGCTTTTTCTAAGCTTCACAGCAACTTTGCAAACTACATGCTCCAAAAAGGTGTATTTCTTTTTCCTCCTTCCCCTCCCTTTTCCCCCAGACCTCGCATGACTTCAAGGCATCAAATGTTAATGAAAGTTTGCCAGGCTTCAAGGGCTGTGAAATGGAAGTTAAAAATCCTGCACCATAGGATGGCTCTAAAAATACTCAGTCGTGTCGAGATATCAACTGGCTCCAGCAGCTCTCCTGCACACAGCGCTGCCGATGCATCAGGGCTTTCTCTCCTAAATAAGCTCTTGAGAAAGTTTGCCTAGTGACTATAGATCACTCACGCTCCATAGACTGGATTCACCGGGTTATGTGCCAGCAAATACCTACTGGAGAGTGAGGATCTGCTGTGTCATTTAACTCTAACGGTGCTGCAAGCGAAACGCCAGCGTCTGAGGGGGATGCACCGAGGTGCGCCTGCTCTGCTGTCACTCTGGCCAGAGGACTCATAAATGTGATGTCCATCCTCAGGATGAGCACAGCCCAAAACACCAGCCCTGGGGCTTTGCAAAGGTGAGGTCTGATGCCAGCCCGCTCACCGTTAGGGTCCAGCTCCTGAGCTCTGCTCTTTGGTGTCATTTCTTGTCCAGGGCGCTGGGGTTTGTAGGCTGAGTTTCTACTTTTTAGGCATGGCAACACCTAAACCCCTCTGCAGATCTGCTCCTACTGCTCTCGAGTAGGAGAGCCGTACCCTCGTGAGACGTCAATGCTTTTCTGCAGCAGCTCCCCATGCCTCAGGCGATCTTAGCTGATGCGTCCTGCTAACCAGCGAATACTCGCTATGCCAGGTGTGCCTTCATTGGCTTCTGAGGGGCTCCAGCAGAGACATTGCCATCCCCGTGTGCTTTAAAGGTGTTTTTTGTTGGATTTTTTTGTTTTGTTTTCTAACAGGGCTCTCATGAGTGGGAACCCAGGAGCTGCTTTTCTCGCACCACGGACTCCTTTTTCTTCTCCGAGAAGTGCAGCGTACTTTCTCCCCGTGAAGCAAATGAGGAGCCTGAACACAATGATTTGGATCGTGACTTCAAGCACAATCTCGAATACGGTGTCTAACCCGTTCCCATCACAGGAGAAGCCAGGGGAGGCTGTGACTCAGCTGCGCCTCTGAGTCACGCAGCACGATGCTCCCCTGCTCTCGGGGGACAGCACTTTGCCTTTAGCCTCTATTGGCAACAAACTACGGCTCTGCCTCGTTGGCTCAGACCTCAGTGAGATGTTCCGGACCCCAAACTCTGGCCGTTCCCCGCTGACACCGCGAGCGTGTCCCCAGCCCGCAGCGCCAGACCCAAGCCGGGTATTTGGTTCAGGTGTGAAACCTGAAAGTTTCGTGTTCCCAGGCATGGGCAGGCTGCCTGGTCCCACTCCAGCCCTGTGCAAGTACATTGCGAGTCAGGCTCAAATCGCTATTTTTGAGCAAGTCACTAGAAATAATTCATGTACGTGCAAGTTAAAATTCTGCTTAAAAATCACCCTCTGCCTCAGAAGCTTAAAACCTGGGGGATCTACAGCAGCAGCTACCAAATTTCATTTTACCATTTTTTTTCCAGCTGTTATGGTAAGCTTAGGTCCTCATCCTGCATTTCTTCACTTTAAGGCTCTTTTCTCATGCAAATATCTCCAGTTCTAGCGCTGGCAGGACAAGCTGCACATGGAAGTGTTGTGAAGAATCTGCCCCTTTAATTGGACTAGATAAAGTCTTGCACCAAACACTGAGACGCATGATATTTCTTAAGTGAAAGTTCAAGTAATAAACCTTTTTCCTTTAAGGATTTCAAAATAAATTTCTGAATATTGAATTAATTTATTTGACAGTATGAACCAAGGTTTTGGAAAGCTGGAAGGTGCAGGTTTGTGGGTGTTTACTGTGTGAGCAGCAGCGCAAAAGGAAAATGCTTTTTCATCCATATGAGCTTCGGTAAATTGTATTCTATTCTTAGGAGAGTAAACATAATGTAAAAAAAAAAAAAAAGATCTAATAATTTAAACCTTCCAGGAAAAGAGGCAGGAGCGATGGGAACCTCTGAAATGATAAATGTATGAATTTATTCTACTGTCACTGTGGGGTTTTAAATTAGTTTTATTTTTCTTTTATTTCTTGTTGTTGACAAGTTGGTTTGCATTGCTATACAGCTACAATGTTTACAGATAAGAAAATCTTGAAGGTCAAAAATTCAGTTCTTAGTTATTCTTGTATAAGGTAATCTTGTGTTGGTGACAATGCAGAGTGATCTCATGTCGCCATGGGTACCTGAATCATGCCTGTGTAACAGCAACATTCTCTATTCCTATCCCCTCCCCTTAAGTTCCTACATAGAAAAAAAAGATATCTACAAGAAAATCTTCATGCATGATGCAAATGATGGACCGGAGGAAACGCTTTAAGAAAGCGCACTGTGCCAGCGGTCTTCCATACCGCGCCCATGCACAGTTGGGGTGATGAATTAGTTTGTACTGGACTGTGACCAGTAAGAATTTTGCCACGAATGCTCCAAAACACAGACCGAGTCCAACGTGTTATTAGTGTTCATTATAATGCCTACGTGTAGACATCGAAACTGCCAAAGTTCAGGTGGGTAACTTTGTCCCCATGGCAGCCTTGACCAGGGGGATGTGCAGCAAACTCAGCTGCAGCTGTAACTTGTGTTAGACCAGCACGAGGAAACTGGAAAATTGCTGAAATCCAGATTATGGGAGAGAAACGAGACCAGCGCCAGCCCACAGCAGGTCACAGCAGGGACATGGCTGGGAAGCACAGAAGTGTGGTGAAATGAAGGTGGAAAAAAAAAGAGACAACTTTAATTACACCTTCCTATGTTTCTGCAGGTTCAGTACGGTGCTCTAATACCTGCTGGAGGTAGCTTCTCTTGACAGTTTTTAACATCCAAAGGAAAGAAAAGAAAATGAAAAGGAAGCAAAGTGTACGGGCCTTGATCATGACAGGGCTACAGATCTTTGAATGTTAGCTTTTCTCCCTGCTACAGCATGAAAGTTTTTGGTCTCTGCTAAATCATGCTTTGAGGATGTGGATGTGGATGGATCACGTACATGAAAGACCAGAAGCAATAGTTTCTAGAGGCTGACGGCATGGTTGTGGATCAAGACTTCTGCCTTTTTCTTTATCAATGGGAGGACTGAAGTCTAAATTTGGGTCTTTGTGCTGAAAGTCTTTATGCAATTTTATTTTAAGGGGAAAAAACCCCTCACAACAACAACAACAAAGAGTACTCTCCAGGAAGGGGGATCAAGCAGTGCAAGCTGAACGTTTTTCTTGATAGCAGGATTTCCTTCTTACTAAAACACTTCTGACTCCAGTAGTATGCAGCAGCCAGGTAAACCAGAAACCTCAGCTGGAAGGTTTGGATGTGCAGTTTCTGGCAATGGGACAATATAGTGGAAATCAGATAAACCAGCTTGTACATACCGCCTTGCTGTGATTAGGACTGTCCTTGCGTTTCACTCTTGTACAATCATTTTTCAGAATAAGAGCCTTTCTTTTACACGGTCAGGGGGCTTAATTCAACCCTGGAATAAATGGGCAGCTAACAATGGGCCAAACTCAGCTTGGATGTTGCTCTAGTTAATTAAGAAGAGTAGCATCAGGGCTAAATTTGGCAGGGAGCGTTTAAGTGACTGCCTTCAGAGACAGGGAAGAAAAACCCTTGCTTAGCTCACTGCATCCAGCTCTTCAAATGCAAATTAACCTGTCAACATCTGCATGCAGCCACACAGGACAGCTGCAAAAAGCAGCTCCCAGAAGAAGGGTTGGAAATGTTTAGTTCCAAACAGCTATTTTCTAAAATAATTTCTAGTAAATAAGAATACATTTAAAGTGGTAAACTGAGCATCTGCTACATGAAACGAATGGAGGACAGCATGTGAAAAGAAACATATGTCAACATATGCACTTCAGATGCATTGACTACTTGCCTCCAAAACAGAGCAAATTTAAACATATTTGCAGCAAACACTGAGAAAAAATTGCCTCTGCAACCCAAAGAAGAACCTCAAAGAACGGCACGATTTAAGCTGGGCCATACCTTGCCTTTCCCGTGGTGGAAGAGAGCAGTTCATTGTACTTCGGCTGCTGCCTGGCTTCTTTTACTGAGGCACACGTTGGGAATGCCAAGCCCAGACAGCTTTTGTTTGGAGCAAACAATGTCCCTTTACCAGTACATTTAAAAACCAAGCAAACCAAGTCACTGCTGGAGCCAAATCGTACCGGATTCAGTTCATAAGAGGGAAGATACGAAAATACCCCTGTGCTTTTTGTAAAGTATCTTATATGCCAGCAGAAGAGAGGGTGACATCCTTACTCGGACTGATTCAGCAATGTGTACAGCAGGAACCGAGCTCCGTCGCTGGAAGGGGATTGCTTGTGACTCAATCTTTTTCCTCAATACACTGCAACTCAGGGAAATGGCATTTCAGTATTTCGTCGAGCCCATTATCCTCAGACAAAATCTCTACTGACTTAACCGAAGCTCTTACTTACAAAACAAGTACAGGATACGGCTCCTTCAGCAGGCGAGAGAAGGAGACGCTGGATTTCAGCTCTAAAGGGTGCAACTCTTCTTTGCAAAGCAGCGTGCAGGAATATTTCGCTCTTGCTTTCAGTATAACAGGGCACAGGACAAGCTCTGATGTCTCTGTTTTTTGTCAGGGGAACAGTCTCCCTACCAAACCCGGGATGCATGTGCTGTTTGTCAATCTGCCGAGGCTTCGCTAAGCTTTTGGTTATGCGGCCGTGATCTCATGGTGCAGCCACCTCCTACCGTCCCCTTTGGAGAGAAGGAAACCAGAATGGAAACAAGCCATGAGCAGCTTCTGCAGAAATCATTTTGCAATGATAATGTGGTATAATTAAACAAGACTCATAAATCCCACTGTTATAAAAACCCATGGCTTGTGCCAACACTTTTACTCACCAGCCTGAATCAGGGCTGAGGAAATAGTAAAGAACTTTGACTCAGTCGACAGCGTCAGGCTTTGTCCTATTCACCTCAGCGTACCGTAGCATCTTACTAACACAAAGTGAGAAGGCGAAAGAGAAAAGCCCTTGGAAAAGCCAGAAACCTGCCAGACACAACTGTGGTTCCCAGGGAGAACCTCAGAAAGGAGATATCCTTTCCTGGCCCTTCACAGTGCCTTCCCCTCTTTGGTCGGGTTTGCTTCAATATTTTTTTCCCCCCTGATCCTGGGAACTACAATTACGGAAACGAAGAGCTTCCATTGTAACAGCGGTGAACTGACATGGCCCAGCAGCGGAGCCGGGGTTTTAATCCCCTTGGCTTGCAGAGCAGCACAGTGTGCTATTGAGTGCGTGTCCACCATGGCAACAGCAGTGGCGCTCCAAGAATTTGATTTCCACGGTGCCCCTGGGCCTTGCCTTGACATCTTCATTGTTCCACAGTGAAATAAATAAATAAAAATCCAAGGGTAGCGTAAAGGCAGTGCAAAATATGGAACGCTATACAACAGGGTTACCCAATGGTTAATTTAAAAAGGAACATATCATTAAAAACGTATGAAGGTGGCTACATACTGATGCTGTATAAATATTTAAAGGGATGCCTCTCGTAAGGGCAGCATTCCAAGCTACACCTAAAATAACGTGTGTGAAGGAAAATTAAAAGAATATTTCACCATTCGGACTTGTTTAATCTGCCTTCGAAAGGCTTCTTCAGCCCAGCTACTGAACATTAGTATGGGAAAGGATATCAGACAAAACTCATTTTTGGTGTAATTCTACCAAAGTCAGCAGAGTTAAACTGAAGATGATTTTTCTGGCCTTTTAAATAGAGTGTAATTTTCTCCATGGGTAGTTATTAAACGCTGTTGAGAGAGATTGCTGCTGCTGTTGGAAAGGCTTTCTGGAGAGGTCACTCTGTCCCACGTGAATAGCACCAGTGAAAAACCAGAAGGTTTGTAGTTTTTACAACTTGAAGAGTCCCTGGGGGCTGTAACCACACCACACATCACTGCCTGACCCAAAGCTAAGAGCATACATCTATTCTGAGTTGAGATATCCTGGCTTGACATCCACTCCTACGTTACAAGAATTCTGCCTGTAGAAATTGCTTAAAATATTGGAGGGGGCATTGCAAAAGATATCCATGTGGACATTTGGTCCCATCTCCGTCAGAGAGGACAGATTCCTTAATTACACTTTCAGAGGCTCAACTGCTCGATGTTGACATTTTGGGGCTGGTTAGGGTTTGTATCCCTTTCACCAGCTGTCCTAAGCCCTGGCTGAGAAGGGCATTCCCTAGCCGCCTTATTTTGGACTCTCATTCCTGTAGCCCTGTCCGCACATAGACCAATTTGAAGGGTGCAAAAATGTCCAGCTGAGCACCTACTGCATGTCCTCATGACAGACCGCTGCAGGCTGAATAAGTCCTAGACTAAAAGGTTCCTATTTTTTTCTGGCATTGGCAAGATTAGTGTCTGGGAAAGGCACCGTTGCTGTCGGCAGCTCTTGAGGCACCTCAAGGATCTGGATCTCGGGTGGATGGCATTGCCCCTTGCGTGGAGCGCCGAGCCAGGTACCCAAATTGCATAGATGGGCAGGAGGCAAGATGTAGCGGAGCATTAACCCCGCTGCAAGTTGACACAGGCAGGTGCCCACCCAGCACACACATTTCCAGAATGGCTCTTTCAAGGCACTTGAAGTAGATTTTCTTCCTGCCTGCCTACACAGGGAGCTCGGCTGCCTAGCCAAGGACCCTGCCCTGTATTGCAGAAAGCAGAAGCTCAATTCCGAGGCAATGCAGCACCAAACTTTGTCTGGATCATGCATAAATCAAGATAAATCTTGGCTTAAATGGGGGCCAAACCCAGAGAATTATTTAAACATTTTACGAAAAGCCGAACTAGCGAGACTCCTGGGATGAAAACGGGAACACATGAGACCTCATCATTTATAGATGTATTAACTTCCCACTGGTGAAATTAAAATGCAAAATAGTGTCTCTAAACAAAATTGTGAAGCTCTGTCCCTTGAGATAGTTAAAAATTAAATGGGCAAAGCATGTACCAGAGGATCTATTCTTACCCTTGTAGGACTTTGGGCTAGATCGTAGGTATTTTCTCTCTCTCACAGCTACAATGCTGAGCTCCAAGAAAGGATTTGTCTGTGCAATACAGTGAAGCTCAGCAATAATTACCCATTGTGCTATGTGATGAGCCATCCTTTTGGTTCTTCAGTAACCCGTGCACCTGGACTTTAACTAAAACCAAATAATATGCACAGAAAACATTTTTATGTAAGAGGAGGTGAACATCACTAAAAATCAGAGAGCCTTTGTATGGCATGCCAAACTGCTGAAGCGAAAAAATGTCTTCAGTGAAAGGGCTCAGATGTGAGCATGTTTCAGTGCACAGCTCCAGGAAAAACTCTGATAATAAATGTGAGCTTGTTATCGTTGCTTTTCAGTGGGAAGTAAAGCCGGAAGCAGGGTCGTGCTGGCTAATTGAAGCTTACATTTTCATTCAAGCACTGCATTTTAATTATAAACTGGTGACACAAGTGTCACTTAGTTCTTATCCTGTTTTAAGTGTGCATACGTATAAGAAATATTTTCAGTTATTAATTTATTCTTGTGATCATATTCATTATCCTACATTATGTCTACCAGGCACGTGTCTAATGACATGTTTGATACGTGCTAATTCTTATGCCTCTTTTAATACGGGGCTTACACAGACATTTTAGGCTGAACACGGTGCCAGTTGGCCACCAAAACAGGTGCACATTAATGCTATCAAATCAGCATTAGGAACTGTGTACCCATATTCTGGCCAGCTGCAACCACTTGCAGCCAGTCAGGCAAGAAAAAGGGATAACCTGTGGGAGTAGCTGCACCCAGCTCTGATGCCTGGAGATGCCACCGGCGAGGTCCTGGCTGCCCGGCTCTGGCCCTGATCCTGAACCACTTGCCCTTCGTCCAGCTTCTGCGTGTGAGCGCTCCTCTGATCCTGCAGAGTCGAGCGCGTTGGCTCTTTGCGTGGCCAAAGCCCTGGGTAAGACTTAGAATTCAGGTGGAAAATATCTGGCCTGTTTTTTCCTTCTCTATGGGGTTTTGCTGCTGTGCCCAAAGGCTGTCTCCAGCTAGAACGCTGCCATTTATGAACAGAAATTAAAAAAAAATGAGGAAAAAGGTCACTTGGAATTAGCTACCAAGAGACACAAAAAGTCAGTTGTTGAAAATCAGACCAGGAGTCCAAGTAAAAACAAGGGGAATATCCCTAGAAAGCAAGTTATGAGGGTAAACCTCTTTCAAACACATCGGATGGAATGGGATAGCTATTTTCCTTCTTTCTTAATTTGCTACCAAACTATAAAGAGGATTCTATTTTAATAAGTACTACCATAGTGGGACATTGCAAATGAATTGTTGGAATGGCTATAATTAGTGATTATGAATATAGTGATACTGTGAATACAGCCCTAGCATTATTCCTAAATACTACATGTTTTATTTCAGGTCTTGCGTCTTTAAGGATCCCAAAGCATCTCCAAAACCATCTGCATTTGCCACCACTACAGGTAAAGACAAGAGTACAGCAAAACGTGCAGGGCAAAGGAGAAACGCTTACCGACCTCTGAAGCAAGCCTTCAGTCTACTGAGGAGAACCACAGGATGTTTAATCTCATGATTAGCAGATAGTGGCATAGTCTTGGATAAATATTTTTGGAAACACCTACGTAACTTAAAAAATGAAATTGAAAAAACTGACTCCCAATGCAATGTAAGCTTCAAAGGCAAAGCTTCACTGGAAATATGGTTACAGTTCGTAAGCTACAGTCTTTGAAAAGACTACTCATCATCTCGGAGCATCTTTTGTCGACAGACAAAAATGTGTTTTCGCAGTGGGCAGAGCTGGGGGGACGTGGACCAGCTCTGATCCAAACGCAGCGTGGGCAGATCCAAGCAGCGCGAAGCCTGAGCCAAGAAACTCAGCCTCTTGCCAGGTTTATTGGCTTGGGTTCAGTGCATGCATAAATGTAAGAGGGGCTTTTGGACTGGGGCTGTCTGCGTCCTACCGGTCTGTCTGGAAGAGGTTGGTCTGTCTGCAAAGAGCACGCTGGTGAACCCAAAATTGCTGTAATGGCAAATAACTGATGCTCCTGCTGGCAGGAGGATAAAGATAAGCACCCAACTGCTTGGGGTTAGCAACTCTAGCTTTAAGAAGCTATTTCCAAACTGTTACTTAGCTCCCTGATTTATTAATTGATATTTTATCGTGTCTAGGATAGCTCGGCTTGGTACTGACGTTTTCCGGTAATTCCCCTAATAAAACCCAATTGAAATTGTTAATATTGTTGCCGAGCTTGAATTATACGGAATAAACTGCTGTCAGCCGGGTGTATGTCAGGTGGCAGAGCGGGACCAGGGGATGTTAAATTTGGGAGGAAATAGATGAAGAGTCTGGGGCTCTCCCCCCTGCAATCTGCACTAGAAACCAAGTTCCTGAAGTTTTGGGGTTCACAATTGCCAACAAAGAACCTACCTACCATCAGCAGAGAATAACAATCTGTTTTGGGCTATTTACTCCACTGGCTCAAGTAACAGAGTTCAGAGTTCAGGCTTCGACCCTGTTCATGATCCATGTGGATAAAAATGTGATGCGACATAATGCAACTTGCTGTTTCATCAGCCTGCTAAAAACAAACAAAGAAACCAACTCTAGCCAATTTTGCATTAAAATGTATGGAAGTATGTAAAGGAGCATTGCTTATGTTTACCTGAGTTCAGAAGATCCACTGAACAAAGGTGATTAAAGCCCACTATTGCCATTAGTGAATCATGTACAAAGGAATATTACTAACTTTCATATATACAGCTACATTTGAAAACTCAGTCTAAATAGTCACAAGGTCTTCCAGTGTTAAGAGTTTCCTATTTCATTTGCTTGCGGGCAGCTGAATGCTGGGGGCTGAGCTTTAAAAAAAACCCAACAGCATGGCAATTCTTACAACAAAATTATCCAGTGTCTCACTAATAGCCGTCACTGATACTCAGTGAGCCATGAGATAGGTATGCACAGCTCTAAGATAGGTATAGGCAATAAGTTGTATTTTAGATTTGATTATATTTAGGCGACGTACCTCTGGCAAGATCCTATTTCAAGTCATAATTGCAACATGTCATGGTTCCTTTTTAATGCCTTGCAGCAACAATAGATAAACTGTGCCTCTGGGATGCAAGTAAGACACAATAACAATCCTAACATTACTGAATGCTATATATTTGGACAGGAGAAAAAATTCAGTCATCCATATTCTACACAAAATTGCATTATTTAAAATGAATAAATGGGAGAAAACTGATCTAAAACCTCCAGTAGAGAATTGGCAGTGACTTAAAAATGGTTATTAACTAAATCTGAAAAAAAACCTGGCAGCTAAACAAGGGTGGTAATTCCTCACTGAACTGGGTACCTCTCCTACTCGAACAGGGGATGCTTGTTGCTTCTGAATATCTTTGAAATATTTGGCATTATCAACCTAACAGGACTGGCTAAGCGGGAAGGATTCAAAGGGCGTAACTAAGTGGCACAATTCCAAAACAGCAATTAAAAGGTGGAATGCTTGAAAAAGAACAATAGAAGAGGTTAATTTGTATCGTCAGGGTCTGGCAATCTGCACAGGAAATACTGTAATTCCATAATGCGCTCTTCCTTCATCTGTCTCTCAATATCATGACCGCATGTTTACAATCTGGCTTTCCTTCACGTACAACATTTGACAAAAAAATGACTCAGTTCTATTGAGGAAGAACTTGCAGTGCTGTTTGTAAAGTAAGCAGGAGCCTGGATAAACACATGGGAAACAAAGTAAAACAGGTAGAGAAAAGAGAACCCAAACCTCATACCTTTTGACAAGTACACGGTGATACATTTTTCATTGGTAGGATGGCACAGGGATGCTCGAGAGTTAAGAAGAGAAATCAAAAATCCTGAATTTCTACCTGGGGCAGTATCTACCATTTTCCTAAAGAAAGACTCCCGCACCATCATTGAAAAGCTAATTTAGAAGGTACCTTTTTATCAGCAGGAAAGTTATAACATTTCAGCAAGGAAAGGCAAAAAGAGAAAGAGAACAAAGATGTTAAGACAACAGGATGCCACAAGAAGGAGGAGAAGGAGGGGCTGGACTATCTGCCAGGCTAAATCAAGAACTGCTTCAATTCTTTCACTGCATTTGACACACACATGCAACAACTGGCAAAAATGCCCCCAGATTTGAAGGGAAATCTAGCTAAAGTCTGTCTAGGCTGGGCTATCCATCCTGCAGGCAGCTCGCCCTGAGGCTTGCTATTTTGAGATATTAGAGAGGCCACTTACCATTAATATTATAATAAATCCCTACATAGCGAAAGTCACTGTCTCAAAAGTTGCTGTGGTCCCCAGCACCTCTGTGTGCCCCCCAAAATAGCCAAAACAACCACTCTGAAAGAAAAAACATGAGCCAAAGCCCAGGAAAGATCTACCTCCCACTGTAAAATTTTGAAGGCAAAATGAACTGATGTACTTTGGGAGTGGAGACAAATAACCAAAGGAAACAACTATCTGGGAATAGAAGAGAGAGGATGAAATATATTGTAATTTAACTGATCAAAATATGCTGAAGAAGTGAGAGACTTCAGGACAAGGCAGAAAATAGCGAGAAGCCCTGCACAGCACTGGAGTTGTCTACTGAAAACCTCCTTTTGTTCTGAAGTCATAAATGTGTATCAGCCTTTCAGACATATGGGCAGTTGTGCATTTATCCTGTTTATTTTACTACTCCTGTGCATCCTGCCTTGCCATCTGTTGGTAAGAATTTGGATGCCGAACCATAAGTCTGCGACATAATAAATACCAGTAAACAGAAATCTAAAATGAAGATAAGCACAAAGTAATGTTTGGAAGCAGGACCAGTTTTTCAGTTCCATCATAAGATTTATTTCCCAAGATGAGTCTTGGCTCGGAAAAGAAGGACCAGCAGGAAAAGGTCCAATTGAAGGGACAGATCTATGATCCCTTCTCTTATATTGGCTTCATATTGGCATAATTCCACCGCCTTCCTAGAAAGCAGTTAAATTTTCGTAGGTGGAGAATCAGACGTAATCCTGTCCCTCAAGGAAGACATCCTTAAACACAAAATACTGCATGTATAAAACATAAGTTGCAAGCAAAATGCTTCAAATCCAGTTAAAGTAGTGTTCATGCACTTTCTCTGAGCTGGGCAGCCCTATCGCCGTGTCCCAGTTTCTCCACATCTTCTTTTCCCTTTTATTGTTAGTATGAGAGGCAAGTGGGTGGGAAGGGAGCACAGTTATCCCTCCTAGTCAGGGGCAGAAAGATAAAGTAACTGGCCGCAAATCAGGCAAGAAACCTAGCGAAGACCAGACCCACAAGCCTGTCCATCCTCCTCCTCCCTCTCCATTTCCAGTTTGGGGATACAGAAATCACTGCTCAGCTCTGACACGCAAACCACACAGACACCAAGTAAATATCTGGGTGCTGAGAGGTATTAATAACAGACTTCAAATTGCACTCAGTACCTACGTACTCCTACCTCCTCAAAAGAATTAAAAATGAGATGAAAGCACTAGCCTCCCCTCCCAATATTTTTTCTTTTTTTCTCTGTTTCTGTAAAGATACACAAGGCTACAAAATGGAGATATCAGATATACTCCCCCTTTTCCCCAGCTTTTTAAGAAGGTTCATGCGTTTTGTGCCTGGCAAGACTCTGACCAAAGCTACAGGTTGGACAGCACCACCTGGGCAGAAGTAACACAGAGTGACCCAGCGAATGGGACAGGAGAGACCGAAGAAATAATTACTGTCTTGAAATTGTACAGGAACAAAAAACTACATTGTCATATTTGCCTGTTTTACCAGTTTACACCAGTGACAATCAGTAGAGGGGCCAGAAGGCAGGGCAAGCCCTGATGAGGTGCAACAGCTACAAGTTCCTGCCAAAAGGTAAAAGAGTAATAAAAGCCCATGGCAGAATCAGAGAATCGTAGAATGGTTTGGGTTGGAAGGGACCTTAAAGATCATCTCGTTCCACCCCCCCTGCCATGGGCAGGGACACCTTCCACTACACCAGGTTGCTCCAAGCCCCATCCAACCTGGCCTGGAAGGTTGCACGTCAGTTAAAGGTACCGGCTGGTGGAAGAAGCCCGAAGACTACATTACATTACATTGCAAAGGTCTCCCCACGAACCCCAAAACGGCTTACTATGGCTCTGACAGATACTACCACAAATGCCATCTGTCAACCACCTACAATGTGCAGTATAATTACAAGCAGAATAGAAAAGTAACTACAGCACAGCACAGCCACAGGTATCCTATTTGTATAGCCCAATGCCTCCTTGACTCTTCACATAACATTTCTGAAACCTAGTAAGATTAATATTATTCACACTACATCTTGCACAGATGAAGAAGCTTTACAGCTGGACTACAAATGTGCTTTCATTGGTTTACAGCCTTCGGGGAGTATCGCTAATGCACAGAAAGTCTTTGGGTTCTAAGTTTTGCATTGGGATATCTGACATGCTGAGAGCCACGGAGAAAAAACCAAAACCTTCCTGTAGCCTGATAGCTCCCTACTGGCTATATAGTAGATTGAGTTCAAGAAAGCAAATTAATTCATTAAAGCGACATATATTCAGTCAATTAGCTTCAGATCCCTGTTTCATAGAGCGTCTCAGGAAGAATGGATGTTTTGTTACATCAATACGGTCATTTGAGACCCTCTGTTACAAATGTTCAAAGAGGTGCATTTAGGAGATCTGTGCTTTTTTTATTTGGAAAGAGAATAGATAATGCCTTAACCCATCTTCTGGTGACAGTTCCTCCAGCACAAAATTTCTCAGTACTTTAAAATATGTTATACTATGGACAATATTTCAAAGAGATTAAACTCTGCATCCCTAAAGATTGTTCCAAATTCAGAAACTCTCTCTAGCAAATGGAATGCTCTTGAAAAAAATTAACATTAAAAAGGCTGTCAAAAATCACTCCATCAATTGCTGGCAAAACTGCACTGCTTCAAACACCGTTGCAAAAATGACATTGGAGTTCTAAGAACTGCTTTTAAAAGTCATGAGTGCAGCACCGACACTTTTTCAACAGCACGTGTTTTACCAAGGAGACGGAGATGGTATGAGTAGGATGTATGGAAAGAAAGGATGAAAACATGGGGTGAATCTCAGCAAAGTCCTTCTCTAATGTGTTTACATTTGTTTTGAAATATTCATGGATGAAAGTTCACTCTTCGGGACCTATAATGCATGTACAAACTATGTATGAATTGTCCTAGAAGCAGGCTACAGCGTACACTGAATAAGCTTTTCAGGGCAGAAACACCCATTTGTGTATTCTCCATTTGCAGCTACTTTCTTTCACAGTGGGAATATAGGCTCACGTGTCTGTAAAGACTGAGAAGACCAGCCACCTCTTAACACGCCTGTGGATATAACCTCCAAGGCAGGTCATGTCTGATATTAAAGTGATACAACATTTGCTCTTTGACAAATAAAACTTCAGTAATGGCTTTCGAATAGAAAGTCTGCATTGTATTTAGTTTATTACAAACAGTGGTGGTGCTAGGACTTCACAGCTTTGCTTTGAGAATACTAAAGAATATTCATTCTTTTTGGATGAGCTGTGAATTTGCAGTATTGATGGATAGCAGCCTTCCTTTATTTGCTTGCCTCAAACATTTGTATAAGCATTTTTATTTTGTTTTCAAGAGTATCCATGGAAGCAGCGCATGCGCATGCTGCAGCTCCCATGTTTGTGTGCATTCATCCAGGCCAGAAGACTCGCAAATAATTGTGCAAATGTGCGTTTGTGCAAGTTTTCAAGTCATAAATGATTTACTCGATCCTTCCTCCCAGTTATAAATGTTCCAACCACCCAGTCAAGAAGGACGCGTGGTTCCACGTGGACTAAATAACCAATTGAACCACTTGAAAAGTAAATGGCAAATAGGGAATACTAAAAGCAGTAGACACAATGGGTTCTAAGAGATTCATATGCTGAAGTGTTTAATAAAATACTCTTGAATAAATTTAAATTACAAGTACATTACTTGATTTCACATCTTGATGTCACAGAGCCTGCAGAGCTCTCTATTGTGAGCTGTCCTATTAACTTCGGCACGATTGTTCACCAAGATAAGCAGTTTCAGTGGATAAAGTGGTGTTTTTAAAATCCTTTTTTTTTTTCCTTCCTAGGCAAATATTTTAACAGCAGATCCTCCTTGAGAATAAAACTGTGCAAGGTTTACATAGTTGTGCTGCACATTTACCACAGGAATGGGGGCTGCTGGAAAATGATGGTGGTTTAATCTCTCTGTCTCAGGTTGGCTTGACCAAGAAATGATTATTCATAAGACACACAGCATTTGCTGTGTTTGCAAGACACTGCTCTGCACCATCTTGACAGACACCCAGAGCTTGTGACAACTACCAGAGCTCGAGTGTGGACACGGGACATAAGAGCAGCCACTTGGCATGGGGCTGGTTTGCTCTTATTATTAATTTGTGGGTTGGGGTGCAGATCTCAGGTGTGAATGGCTTCACAGGGGCTTCATCAGAAACTTCTTACTCCAGTGACAATTTACCTTTAGCTGTCAAAACTGCAGTTATGGATGCCGTGGCCCCAGAAAACCAAAAACCAGCTTTGCCAGGGAGCCCCTGGGCCATTTTACTGCAGAGGCTCAGCCGAATCGCATCCACTTCTGCTACACGCACATTCATACCAAGAATTATTTTAAACATTTTCCTACCCAAGGCAATTACCTTGGATATAAGTTTTAAAAATCCACGCAGAAATACTGCTATTATTTAAAATCCACTCAATGAGCCTCCTACCTCCACCTTTGACAAACACGCTAAAAGAACAAAATTGGGATTAATACAGGCAGGAGTTTGACTGATGTATCATTAATGCTATTTCTTGAGTGACTAAGCTCCATAGTAGTATCGACTCCTAGTACTGAAACATGATTTCATCCCCAAGACAACTGCAGCTCCAAACAAAGATAATATGCTGGATCCTTAAACCGTATGGCTCCCGTTATCATTACAAAGCTAATTTGTTGTAAAATGTTGTCTTAAAGAAGAAAAACAGGAAAACATTGAGGAACACCTAATAATTTGATTAGAAGGTTATCCTTTTCCATTCTGTTTCAACAATTTTGTTTGAAATCTTGGAATTGGGGACACTGAACAGGTGATTGTTCAAAATCCAGCATACAGGGTGCTTTATGGATCTAGTTGAGAAACATTTTAATGGAAAATTTCAATTGACCTGAAATTTACTCCGTGAAATGCTTTATTCATGTCAAAAGCAATTTGAGAGGCTGTTTAAGGTATTTTCAGCTTTTGTACATTTGTGTCTTAGATTTGTCTTTTTGAGGTAAGAGTGAAATGGTGCTTAAGACCATTAAAATAAATTAAGTAGGTTTTTGTAAGTATTACTCCAAAACACAAAAAGAGTTTTAAAAATAGGTTTGAAGCCAGACTATTTAATCACATACAAAAATCTAGAACTGAAATTATTTCCTTGCTGTGTGTCTCCTCAGAGTTGCAACTGTTATGTTGATTTTACTAAAAGACCCATCCACTCCGAAGGAGTGATGCTCTGAAACAATCAAGGGGGTGTTGCTTTAAATCGGCTTCTAGAAAGAGTTTTATTATTTTATGAAACAAAGGAACCTTTCCATGTCGAAATCTAAGTCCCATGATATGGTTTAAAACATGAATATTTTAATGTATCTATAGATTTTATCTTACAAAGACAGAACATACTGAAAATGTAGGAGAGAATGTAGTCTCTGTTCCTCATATCTGTGAACAGATGACAGCTTTCTCAAATTGTCCATTCTTAGCACATATTTGACAACTTTAAAATTTCTAACTTTGTAATTTGATTACGAGCATTTGAATTTTGAGCAGAACAGCTAAATTGCCATTGGATAGATGGGTCGCATGAAATACTTTTTTGTCTCCTAAATTGATGAGGACTCAAGGTTCACTTGCACGCAAGTGCTGGGTGCAATTTTCCCACAGATAGCCTCGCAAATAAAATGTGCTCAGGAAGGCGCTGCCCCAGTGATGCAATGAGACCGGAGATCAGCCAGCATTACCGGGCACTGTTTGCGATGCTGCCCATTTCTCATGACTTCACTGACGACTTTTTTTTTTTTTTTTAATAAGTTCTGACTTAAGCCCAGTTGAAATCAAGGCAAAAATTCCACCAGTTTCAATCAAAGCTGCACTTCATTTCTACGAATGAGATTCCTGGAAGACCATACCGAAATCCTGACTTTGGGAAACTCAGGGATTTCTCCCGGAGACAACAGGCCCAGTCTAGCAGATCAAGCTCAGCAATTCCCGCAAGATGCAAACAAACTTATTTTCCACGGAAAACGGGGACTAAAGACACTAGAACACGCTCGGTGAAGATCACAAGATTCGGTTCAAGTGGGAGATGCTCAGCCTCTCTCAAGCAAACTCAGGAGCTCTCAGATGCAAGCCCTCATTTGCCAGGTGTCATAAAAGCCCATACCGAGAGTTAGATTTCCTTTCGGAGTCATAAAGCCAAGCATTACTATTACCCGTAAACCTTCACATTTCGGTAATTCTTTCTCTCTTTATTGTCTAAAAACATTTTCTTGTCCTACAGCTATTCTATGTATGCATACTACTACTCGGTAGCAAATCTGGTATTTTAAGAGAAAAATGATGTTACACTGTAGCCTCAAATTGTTAGCGAAAGGAGAACGTGAGAACAGACGTGAGGATGAGGTGCTTCTACCATGCTACAGCCTTTTCTGGGGAGGGAAAAAACCTCCGAATACAGCTGCTGGGCTCTGAACTAGAGCTGGGCTCGTCTGGGCTGAGCTGTCTGTCAGTTAGAATAAACCAGGAAACCAGGTTTGTAAAGTTCGCGTGTGCTAAGTTGTGCTGATGGAATTAGGCGCACTGCAGCCGATATGCCAAATGCATTACCGTGGGAAGAAAAGACTCCAGCGTACCCCCACCCCCCCTAAGAGCCACAAAGCAGCTCAGCAAAAGTCAACGGCTTCCCTCTCCGCTCTCCCTTCCATCCAGCATCACGGAGGCTCTCTGAGCGGTTCGTGCTGGAGGGAACGGACCCAGCAGGTGAGGGGGCTCAGAGGCACCGCGGCCCCCCGGCCCCCGCCTGCCCGCGGCGTGTGGCCCTTTCCTGGGGACGTGCTGGTTTCCCACAGTCGGAGCTCGGCGCGCTCGGCTGACAGATGTTGTCTCCCATCTGGGCTTTCCAATCTGCTGTGCCAAATCCTCTAAACACCCATGTGCTTCTTTGTCCCGGTAGTTACCCGCCGCGCCTTCTCTACAACTCCATTTTCAGAGAGGGAACCACATGTTTGGCCTCTGCGGGGAGCGGGGGTGTCCTGCTACCCATCGCAGCCACGAAACCACGTCTCTTTTGATCAGCTAATATTATTCAGCCCGACCCTTGGGCTGTATTAAGTAACCCCGAGTCCACGCTGAAGCACTCGAACGCTACCGACACCACCTTCAACCGGGTTCCCGGCGGCTCTGTCTGAGGGTAGACGGGGAATAACTTGGGTTTCCACCGTCCTGCCCCAGAGCTGTGGCTGACCCCCAAAGCCCCTGAGGCCAAAGCCCCCCCGGGTGGGTATCCCCAGCCCTGAAGCCCTGCAGCGCTCAAATGCACCCAAAAAACCCCCGAACCTCGCCAGGACTCTTCCCAAAACCCTGAAGCCCTGAGGGAAGAGGGCGGCGGAGGGGGGGGGGGGGGGGTCCACGGAGCGAGGTCACCCCCTTGGGCAGAACTCCCCCGGGGCCGAGCTCCCCGCATCCCACCGCCCCGTTCCCATGGCAATCTCGGAGATGCCGGTTGCCACGGTAACGCCATCCTCCTCCTCCTCCTCCTCCTCCTCGGGCCGTGTCCGAGGCAGCGGCTCCGCTTCCTCCGGGGCTCTACCCGGTTCCTCCCGGGCTCTACCCGGTTCCTCCCGGGCTCTACCCGGTGGCTCCGGGAGCGCAGCCGGTGTGTCCCCGTCCCCCCCCCCCCCCCCCCCTACCCCGGGGGAAGTTGCTTCCCCCTCCGCTTCTCGGCGTCCCCCCTTCCCCGGTACCTTCGAGGCAGCAAATCCTCCAAAGCCCCGAATGGGTGAGATCTCCCCTCGCTTTCTTCGGCGGCCCCTGCGTTTCGTCCGCCGTGATGTTGGTCCCGTTGCAGATGTGAGCGCTGGAGTACAGCCAGTAGTCGGTCCCGATGGCGATGGCCATGAGGCTGAAGGCGGCGAAAGCCCCTACCGTCGTCAGAAGCATTTGGACGCCACGGTCACACCACACCATGGTGCTTCATAGTCCCCCGCAACGGGAGCGGGGGGCCGCACGACACCGCCCGGCAGCCGCCGCCGCCCGCGGGAGGGAGCCGAGTCACGGGGGGGGCGGAGGCGGCGGCGGGAACGGGGAAGGGGCGGCGGCGGGGAGGGAGGGAGGGAGGGAGGGGGGGGGGGGGGGGGGAGCCGTTCGCCGCCGCCGCCACCGCGGGGCCGGGCTCTGCCGCCGGCCGCGCCCCCGCCGCACCGGGGAGGGAGGGGCTGGACGGCCGCGGACCCCCCCCCCCCGCCATGTTCTGCGATGGGGAGGGAGGGGGACACACACACACACACAGCCCCCCCCCCCCCCGATGTGGTGCTGCCCCTCCTCCGGGTGAAAGCCCCCGGCCCGCTGTGTGTCCCCCCCCCGCCCCGGTGGGGCTGGAGCATCGCTCTGTTCGTGGGGTGTGGGGTGGGTGAAGGGGTGAGGGGGGGGGGAGTCCGGCCCTGGAGCTCGCAGGTGGGCAAAGGCCGGTGAAAATCCACCTGGAGCTCGGGGAGGTGTTGGCCGCCCACCAGGTGCGAAGCTCCGTCGCCTTCGTTGCCCGCGTTGGGTCACGCACGCGGCCCTTTGTGCCGCCCTGGGAATCACGGGAGAAACGGCGTCGAACGCGGTGGGGACGGCGTCGAACGCAGTGGGGACGGCGCGTGGCGGTCCCAACGAGGGTGCCCGCATCGTCGGGGAGCTACCGCAATGGCGGGGGTTTAGCCATGGTTTCCTCCCGCAGCCTCCCTCCGCCATCGGTTACGCAAGGAGGTTGTAGGCAAGTATTTGGGTTGCTGGTTTGCTCCCGTTTGGAAGGGGATGGAGCGAATCCAGCACCCGCAAATATTTTCCTTTGGAAAACCAAGGGGAGAAATATCTCCGCCGTTTTTTTATCATGTTATCCTGTCTTCCAGCCCTGACTCTCATCGCCGCGAGTTGACAAGTGGGTCCTGCCTCCACCTCATCCAAGTGACAAGCCAGATGAATGGGAAGCCTTCCTGATCAGCTAATGCGTTTGTGTGGAGGGAACGTGGCAGCACACCAGTTTTATGTATATGAATTAGGGAGTGGGAGGACAAGAGCTACAAACCTCGAGAAATACAGCGCTCTTCCCAAGCAGTGCGTGGATGGCTGCAGGTGCTTGTGTGACTCCACCGCTCAGCATACCAACGCAGAGATGCTTTTCAGCTGCTCGTCCTTTTCATAAAAACTGGGAAAGCAAAAAAGCAAATACAAATTAAAAGCTGGTCTTTATTTCACAGAGACCTCGGCAAATTGCTCAGACGTGAAGCCTATGAGCAGAGAAGAGCTCCAAAGTTAGATACTGGCTTTAAGCATGTAAATTATGCTTTTCTTTTCAGCGGTAGTTTGTAGGTCTATCAGTGCCTTTGCAAAATCACCTTCTAAATGACTGTCTCCATTAGGGATGGAAGAATGAAGTCAGGTAAACTCAAAAGCAAAGCCAAGCCTCGTTCAGCAAAACTGGATCGAGCATTTAAGTTTAATGAGGTTCAACAAACTTCTCATTTAAAATATATGTTTGTACCTCTGGGCTTTGGGGGTTTGGACAGAGTAGGAAAATGAGATACTGAAACAGCAGGAGAGCAGCTATTTCCATAGCTTTTTAAACCTATTGAGCCTTAATTAATATTATTTATTTGTATTACTGTATTGCCTAAGAGAGCTGCTGATGGCTGGCTCTCCACAGCGAGGAGCAGGGGAAGGGCTGGGTGGGCCGTAACTGGGGCAGGGCTCCCACTCGGCAGAGAATTATCCTCCTCAAGCGCTCCCAGTCCAGACGTGCAACAAGAAATGGGATGAATGGCGGTTGGTCTGGTGGGTTCTCAGCAGCCTCCGCCAGCAGAAAAGGGGACACCCAACTGCAGGGTCTTCCATGGGCTCAAAGCCACCAGCCCTGGGGCAACCCTCCCATGTAGCCCTCTTGCTTGTGCAAGGTAACAGTACATTAACAGTATTTATTAATAAAAATCTCTTGCTCCTCTTTCTCCCCCCCTGCATTTTTGCAAAGAAAATGTCTGTGTCTGTTTCTACTGCCCTGTGAGAAATAACTCAGGCTCCTAAAGGGTTACAGAGAAGCATCCAAGGCAGACAATCATTTTCTGCCCAAGCTATCTTCTTTAGTTTAAAAATGTTCTCTATTCTTTTGAAATGCATGAAGTAGATTGTGGGAGAGCTAATATTATATTCCACTACTGAAAGCTGGTGGAGTATTTTACATTGATGTCTGGCTCTAGTGATTTTCTAAGGATTTTGAATTCATTAAATCCAACCATTGAATAATCTCCATTTGTGGCGGAAGGAAGGCAAAAGTGCTTACGCTCTTCAATAGCAAAAAGGCATGTAGTCTTTTCTTAAATGCGAAAGCTATCTGACCCACTGTATGTAGTAAAGGTTGCCCATCGCGTAACCTTTGATTTGCAGACTTTGCTTATGATACAGCCTTATAATACTGCCATTGAATGTAGCAGTAAAGCAGCCTTGGCAGGGTGTTTTGCACTGCAGTAGCATCCTCTGTCCTCAATCAGAATTAAGACCCAATTGTTCCAAGCTCAGACCGGAGACAGAAGCTCACGGCAAGGAGAAGAGAAAGCCCCACAGCTTCTGCCTGTAATTTAGCCCCCCACCCCAGATGACACCGTGCAAGGGTGAGTGTCCAAACCCAGAAATATTTTTTACACTGGAGAAGCAGAAACCTGAAACAGAATTGTTTTGATTCCTTGATGTTGCTGTTCAAAGCTTCAAATGAAATCCCGTGCCTGATCATTTCATTTCTGAACTGAGTAACAGTTACTTTGGAGATGAAACTTTGGCTTTAACTGAATTCAGTGAGAGCTGTCACTAATAAAATCCTGCCCCAGAGGCACCACTGGTATCAGAAGAAAACTGCAAGATGTCACCATTTAACATTACCACTTCTGCTGCTAAGTGTCAAACACATTGACTTTAATAGATTAGGCTTTTTTTTTTTTTAAATCTATCATCTAGAAAAATAACACTAGAATTTCACTAAAAGAAACTTTTGGAAATTGCTCAAGAAAAACTCAAGAGAGCTCCTTCTCAGAATGAAAATAATCACTTCAATTAAACAGAGCCTTTGACGTAGATACAGTCTAACCGTCATCAAAGCCTGGAACAGATATTTCATCCTCCCTTGTCCTTTCTCAGCTTTTAGCTCTATGCATGTGAGAATGAATTTTAGCATCTAGGAATGTCCTAAAGCTATAAGGACATCTATAGAATTGACTGTTGTCATCTCCTGTGGGTCTTGATATCTTCCCTATCTAATTCAATGCTGATATTAGGAAAAAATAATACTTAATTATTTCCTTCAGATTATGCTATGTATGAAGAACTGAAGAAATGTTTCATACATTTTGCACAGTGTCAGATAATCTCCTTTTATACACAGGGCAGTGGTGGGATTCGATTCCACTCACCAGATTAGCAGCAGAGCTTCACAAGTGCAAAGATCCCCAGCCCGAGTAAAGAACCTTGCAAGAGTACGGGATGTGGCAGAAGGTATCATTTACATCACAGGTATGTTTAAGAAGGAGTAATATTAAAGTAGTTCATTGAACTATATTTTCATACACCTTGGATCAGCTCTTGCAGATTAGCTTGATACCTACCCAACTGCATCAGGAGACCTTTGCTGAGCTGGATCCAAATGACTTGCCAAGCTCATAAATTCTGTGGCAAAACAAAGGCTGAATTCACTTCTTCTGAGGGCTGGTACAGTACCTCACCTATTCCTTCTAGTATCATTCATCGTACATTGCAAGGACATAGCGTCTTCCACCTCTGAGGACCCCACTCTGTGTGGAGGGTCTGCTTCCTCCAGCAAGGGAAGGTTGGCAGAGGAGTCACCATCACAATTCAGAGAGTTGAGTCTAGAAAAAGGTGAAGTTGAATTTTGTTTGAGGAGTTATAAGGCTGAGTTTCTCTTTTAGTCCTATAAAGGATCATCTGAGGTCAGCATGAATAGTTTCAGGTTGTCCTTCAGAGCTGAAGAAACGGTCATCTTAAAGGAAAAATATTGTCATTCTCTTGCCACTTGAGGGACAACAGTTTGGCCTCGATTCTATTATTCCTTTTAATATATTAAATATTCTTTGGCTTAGTCATGGGAAGCAAAGCAACACAACTGCTTTCTAATAAATAAAATGTGCTCAGAAACAACTCTGAAGCTTTCCAGATAACTGCATTTCGAGTTTGCCAGGAAGCCAGATGCTGCTATTGGAAAAGTAGCTGCTATGGTTTGTCATCCGAGCCTAGAAATTGATACCTAAGAATGATATGATGAGACAGACTCGATGACAGCAGTGCTCTTTCTATAAATAATTTGAAGAAAACTTTTTTCATTTAAAAAAAAAGTCTCTTTTGCTAGAGACTTGCACAGCAAACCAGAAAATTAAAAAGGTAGGCATGCTGTGTTTGAATAGGGCCATCAAAAGAACGCGATATACACAATTTATAGAAGAATATATAGCAGCTCTCACACATTTTACACTACGTTGGCTGTATTTTTCCCATAATACCAATGGTTATGAAACTCATTATCTTTTTGACAATGGAGAAACGGAATATTTTTCCTTTACTTGCTTGATCATGTCAAATGTCAAAGCAAATTATGAATGCTTGTCCTTCAAATACTCATCCCTCCTGGTAAGATATTAAATATCAATAGCGTTCACATTCAGCTACAGAATGAACTAATATTGCACACATCTCACAGATCTAAAGTTCACTGTGCCCGTTACCTGTCATGCAATTTTATCTCTCAAGTCCTACCTCTTGTCCATGTCCTAAGAGCTGGGAAATGAGTTGCAGGTGGAAAGGCCACGTGAAAGATTATCTGGAGTATGACTTAAAACTGTGACTGGGGGTTACTCATGAGTTTAAAGTGTGAAAGGGAGCAGGAGAAAGAACAAGGGGTTAATAGGACTAGAGCCTTGATTTTGCATCACGTTTCAAAGGATTTAGAGAGTATCCTGATGAGACACTACGGGAATTTTCTAGCACAAGAGACCTGCTAGGAGTGCAGTGAAAAAACTCACTATCTTTTTGATGGTGGAGAAATGGGTGTGCTGACTGGGGGTTCATCCAGACAAGGCACTCCCGCAATGAGCTGCGTTTGTTCTTGGGGCAGCGTCCAGAAGGAAATACAAATTCTCCTTGGGAATATGGTACTATGAGCGGGGCGGGGAAAGGGAATAAAAATGCCTGTGAGGTTTTCTCATTCCACCCATTACCAGGCAGTTTTAAGAAAGAATTATGCACCTGTAAACAGCCCAGCAACAGGCTGTTTATGCTACACACACAAACACACACGCAGCTACCCCACACAACCATACACGAACTTCAGACAGACTAAAAGATGAAACAGGGAGTCAGATGTCACCGTGATGGATTGCACTTCTGAGGGCTCTCTCCAAGCCCACAGGTTTGTGTGCGCATCCTGCTGATCACTGCCAGGACTCCAGAGCACCGGTTCCTAATCGCTCCACAAACAAAGCTACATTAGTCTCTCTAATGTCCTTTTTTTAAAAAAAAAAAAATAAAAAATTATAAATCCTCTTTCAAACAAATGTTCCTTCTCAGACCTAAGGGAGAAGGTGCCATAAGCAGAGAGGCACGGCGAAGCTCGCTGAAGTCACATGAAGTGTAAAATGAAGCAATCTATCGGGGAGGTTATTGCCTCTGAAACACTGCATCACCCGCGCAACCCAGAGGATGGAGGAGAATTACCCCTGGCCAGTGAGAGGGAAATTGCTTGCTGCACTCAGATTGCATTTTAACCTGAAAAGAAGGGCTTCAATGGGAACGTGTTAGGAGGCGGATTGAGTGAAACAGGTTTTTAGGGTAAGTCTTAAATACTTAAATCAATCACAATAACTTGCTGCACTGAATTTATCTCCTAAGCTGCCTAAAGTAAATTCCTCAGATCTGCCTGAATAATTTTGAGCTGATAATGCAGCATTTGAGTAGGAAGGCTGTTGCCCAGTGAAAGGATTTTCTCATTAGAATTTCAGCTGATTATTCACCAGAGAGATGGTCTTCCAGGAGCACACCCCAGCAGCTCCCTTGAAAAAGTTTTATAAGTACTCAGTCTACTAAGAAAGGAAATTGGAAGGTAAAATTAAAGCTAGCCATTACTTCTGAGAGGTCAGTGATCGAACAAGCATCCAGAAGAATGAGGCTTATCTGATCTTCCTGGTGCTCTAGTTTGTTTTTTTTTTCTACAGAAGAGACCAGGAAATCCTTTCAGATCAGCCTGCTGCGATAGCTAGAACTGCAGTCTCTGGTGCTGAGCACAAGTTACCAAAAACATGCTCTTGATCAGATGTTTGTAGCACTTATGGGTCTGAAGAGCTCTTTTTCCATAGACTCAGGCTTGGGAGATGGATCTTTGATATAATCAAAGCTTTACCGTGAGACTCCTATCTCCACTGGACTGAGATTATCTAAACCGAGAGGTTTTAAACCTGTCTCTGTCAAGGATTTCTCATTTCATTGCTCTTCTCCCCATTGAACGCAATTAGTTTCTCAGATGGAGAGACCAGCAAGCAAGGGGAGGCGGCAGGTGAGAAACAGGGGAACCCAAGGGGGAGTCTTGCCAAGAAGAAGAGAAGAACTTGAAACCCACTCCCGATTCACGAGCTGATTGAGGTGGAATAAATGCCAGAAAAGTCCGTGCACCTCTTCTTCATTTAGCAACTGTACATGGAGTGGCAGGAACCCCTTTCCACAGGCTATTTTGCGATAGCATCAGTGAGAAGGAGAGGAAGAAAAGCAGTAGCAGTAATAACAAAACACCCTGACATAGTGTTTTACATGAGCTGTAAATATGGGCAGGAGAATGCCATAAAACCTTGCCATACACGTTGCAGTGGAACCGTAATCTGTGCTATGACTTTTTAAAGCTACACCAGCGTCTCGATGAAGTATTTTGTTTGGGCTGAGTAAATGGCAAGTGGTCTATTTATTGATTTTTATCTCTTCACACCTCAAATGCTGCCTGTCTGCTCAAGGCCAGGTCACAGCACACTTACTTATTCAGCAAACACCTACTCCATGGCTGAACCATAAACTCTTTGGGACAAAGATAGTATCTTTAATGAATGTAAGATCCCAAGGGTTTCCTCTCCTCCCCTTCTTTTTTCAAAGAGTCCCTACGGTGATGCCAATGTAACAGAAAGCTCTGGAGGAAAAGCTGGTAGGACCTGTAATGCTTTACATCCTATTAATGCCACGTATAAAATTGTTTGAACTTGGTACTCTTTAAGCTGAAGTTTCTACACTCAACACAGTGATTAAGTACATCTAGCCGGTAACACCTGCAGGTTATGTTTAAATGCTTCTCCCACGGTGGTGTGGATTTTTGGGGGGGCAAATAGCGCTACAATAGGCATTTAGCAGTAAACTGTAAATGCAGAAAATTTTGTAGGAGGGCTTTTGCTAGAGCAGCCAACCTATTGCAAATCAAAAGCAATGCAAAAGAAACCCCACCCTTATACTTGAAATTGTCAAAAAAGAAGTCAGAAACACCTTGAAAGAATAAGATCACAAGCCAACACAACCTCCTCTTTTCACCCACCAAGAAACTCTTCTCAGAAGGATGATTAGAAGAATATGCAGGAGATTAGCAAAATTCTGGATAGTCTGGTGGGACTGTGCAGTCCTTCAGTGGTTCTCATGCCAAGGTGGCAGCACCGGTGCCACCAGCATCCCCGCCGTGACGGATGGGGTGTGCCGAGGCTGTGCCAAACGCTTCCCTTATCCCAGGGGCTGACGACTTGCCATCAGTTTGGGAAGTGCAAGAGTAACTAAGAGTTACCAAAGGAGCAGCAGAGACTCATCCCCATGGTGGAGCGGGCAAAATCACGGGCTTGGAGCCCCCGAGCTCCTGTTTCAGTTTTCCCTTCCCAGGTACGTGCAAGGGCAACGCCAGGCTGTACCCACCACAGCTCACTCACGGTACCGGGTCGGTGCTGCGCTGGCCCAACGCCGCTCTCGAGGGCTGTTGAAGAGCGGTCAGGAGACAGGAGGTTTTGCCCAAGAGAGTGCAAGTCTCATCAGTTCAAAAGAAAAACTGAACCCTTTTTTTCTGAAAAAAAGAAAGACAAGAAATTGCAGCAGCCAGAGTTGTGAAAAGCCTTGACAAAATATTTAACACGGAGAAAAAGAGAACGCTTGCCAATTGCTAGAGCCTTCCTAATTCAGGTTATTAGATGGTTACTGCCACTGCTATTAAAAAGACACTATTTTCTGAGTGATCTATGCAAAGGAGGGCTGGAACACACCCATAGGTTTTCCATGTGCTTTTAGCTCTGCTAATGGAGAAAAAATTTTCCTCTCATGAGACTCAGTTGAAAAATTATTCAATTCAATTAACAAATAAGTAATGTGTTATTTTGTGCTGTATCCAGTAAATATAGGGCTAGGAAATTCAACAGATAAATCTCTAGATACTGTTTTAGGTTCATTACATGTACGTTGATGCAACTAGTTTTTTTTTTTTTTTCTTAAGCTCTCTGTGAGGAAACTGTTAAAGAATGAGGATAAGGTTTCAAAAACCTGAAAGGAATTAGCTTTCCACTGAGCTCCACACAACAATGGTATCATGTGAGTAATTCTACTACAATTTACTTAGTAGAATGAAGAATAACAACAGCTATTCTGGTTATAAATAACCTCTTTTCTCATAGCAGAGACCCATTACAAGGTCAACATCTACTGTCAAACTTCATGATTAGGCTCATTAAAATTGTCCTGTTGAATTTTTTTTTTTTTTTTTTTTTTTTTTTTAAAGAAAACCATGCTTTCAACTGAGATTTAGGTTTTGGGTTTGTGGTTTTTTTTGTTTGTTTGTTTTTGGTTTTTTGTTTTTTTTGCATTAAAGTGCCTACTTTTCTTGAAATTTGTACATGTTCTTACATGGAACTTGGAAATCCAAAATATGAATGTCTGATCCTTCCCCACCCTATGTCACCTCAGGTTCCTTTTTTTTTTGCATTATTAGGGAATGATTCTAGCAAAAATGTTTTTGCCTTTTTACATTTTTCCACAGAAAACCATTCCAATAAGATCTCTATTAATACAACGGTTTCTAGGTAGCAAGGAAAAAAAAAACCCCACAGCATCTCTACTGAAAATGCTGGCAGATGTTGACTTTTTACCCATAACTGTAATGCCTCTATAAAAAGGACCATTCCAGTCTTACAAGCATTAAAATGGAAAATAAATAGAAGTGGTGAATATGGCACACCGAAGATTACATGTGAGGGACCAGAAATTCAAATCCCTTCTCAGAGGGGACATTGCAGGGGTAATGAGAAGATGCAGAAGCTTTTCAATCTCCAAAATCAGTCCCTCATGGAACATCATCGAGGCAGACAAACCAAACGGGGCAGCATGGGCGGAAAGGATTATTTAATGAGTATCGGCTGATGCGAGACACCCACACACACCCCAGGCCGCAGCCTTGCGAAAGAAAGTGCCAGAAGCCATTCCCGTTTGCAATAAACTATATGTTGGGGATTTTCTCCTTGTTTAGACGAACCATACTGTTTTATTTACAGTTCTTTGCACGCTTGCAGCCTCGTGGAGGTGGGAGAAGGTGCGTGGGTTTCCCGGATGGCAGCAGCGGTGCCGCGAGATGCCGGAGAGCGCTAGGTAATGCCCACCTGATTAGAGGGTCTTAAATGGAGCAAATATCATATAGACCTCGTGGGTTTTGGTAATGGGCTAGAGCAAGGGGTCCAACACCATCATCCCCAAACGATATTTTGAAATAAGACGAAAATACCGTGCACACAGAGGGCTGGGGATGCCAGGCTTTTGCCATCCTGCAAAAGGATCCTGGTGCCACATGGTATAGGGACATGGTATAGGCTCCCTCCCTCTTCGGATGGGCAGGGGGCTAAACCCAGAAGGTTTTCATTACTAAACATCTAAGCAAAGCCAGCTCAGTTATTCTATAGAAATCTGCCTTGCTAAGACTAAGAGAACAGCCAGGTCCAGGCTGCACCCCCTGTACCCCCTTCTCTGGGCTTGTAGCCTGCAGGATACGTTTCCCCCCGCCACTTTTGTTGCACAGCCAGCAATTGTTCCCACAATCCCAACCCAGGGCTGGAGAAGAAACGAGGTTGGAGAGGAAAGAAAGGTGAAGTGGATTCTACTCAGTTGCTAAAAGCTTGGAGTAATTTTCACTGTTGTAATTCCAGCAGCTGAGATAGCCCCAAAAATATATTTAATATTTCATTTTTTCAGGTTCCCCCCCAAGATTTTTCTCCCTCGGTGGGGGAGAGCACTAAAAATTACTTCAATAGCAGAATGAAGTTTAAAGCTCAGATCTTTCCAGTTTTGCTTATTCTGCTTATCCCCTTTATGTTCTTTCTGCGTACACACATCTGTCTTCTTCAAAGCCTTAACTGTCTCTGACACACCTGACCTTTCCATCCAAGCGCAATGGTTAGATGCAAAGAAAAAACCCTTTACCTACAGCAAGTAACTCTTTGTTTTGCCAGTTCCACATCTGAAAATTTTGCTGCTGCAGGAAGTAAAACAGTGAGCAACCCTGCCTTCTCTTTTGAAAAATGGAACTGTCATGTCTTCAAGAGAAATATCAGCTTATCCTTAGTTTGTCAAACATGACTGTTAGTTAGTAGAGTCTTCTTAAGAAAATGCTACAAGAAGAATTAGGACAGTACTGTTGCAGAAACGTCAGGAGTTCAGGAATTAATTTGACAAGATCTGGGAGATCTCAGATATCTAATTAAACTTTCTATGACAGTTATGTTGTGTAAATACTGGAAACCTATTAAAATAAAGAATCAGGTAAACTAGTTTCCATATTCAATTAACAGATGTTACACCCATTCAACAGCTATTGCTCTGATTAGACCCATTCAATTCATGCCAGTAAATATAATTTTGTGTATTCATGCACACAAAGTTTGTCCATTTTTAGCTAAAATATCTGATAAACTTACTATGTTTGGTAATACTACTATATTTTTGGGTAGAGTTTATACAAACCCCCCTCTCCTCCATTTGATGAATGAGACCGTACATTGCCATATGCCGCGTATATACAGCACATGCAGCTCTGCTTTTGAAGGTTTTCGAATAATTTCTGTAGGAAAAACTCCATAGGTGAAGAGAATTTAGGCTAAGAGGAATTACAGCTAATAGATTCTGACCTCAACAGGCTATAATGCAGGCTGGCTTTGCACTCGCTAATGTTTGCATCAAGCCCATATCTCATCATTTAAAGAAGCCGCTATATCCATTAGTAAATTGTTTTAATAGTTAATTATTAGCAGTATAAAAAGGATGTGATTATCCCCAGCCTGAGTCTCCAGGGGCACTGTCGGCATGTGGATCATACTACTGCGGCAACTCCTATCCAAAGCCAGCCGTTTAATGAAACACGAGAAACATTTTTGAAACCAAAGGGGTTGGCTCTGGTTAGCCAACAGCTGGATATTAGAGCTGCCAGTCGAGGCTTAGACAGAGGGTAAAGAGGGTTCAAACATAAAACACGGCACCACTGCTGCACACCCAGGCAGTCTGAATTGCCACTGCCATACAGCGGTAGCCACGGAGGAGCTTATACAAGCCCATCCTCGTTTGCCTCTCGTCCCTTGGGATTACTCTGCCCCAGGGTTGGTTTTTTTTGGCCAAGGACGGGGGAGGCTGCGCATCCCCAGCTCTCAGGGCCTGTTGGCATGGGGTTGCTAAGCAAGTTCATCAATACCAATTAATCCTGGAGGTGATGTCTCCTGCATGCGAGCGTGGCCAGGAGGGGCACGCTCTGCAGCTGGAGGACGTGATTAATAACGGCAGCTTCCGCGGCTGAGGTGGCTGGTGCTTCCATCAGCGCTGCAAATGGAAGCGGAAAGTCACCAAGCCAGCTCGTTGCTGCCAGACACAGACCTGCACAGTCATCTTCAGTGGATGCAGATGAGCTAAATTTAAGGAACAATGCTCAGTTAAGCTGCTCAGTACACAAACTGGTTTTGTTTGACAGAGTACAAAAAGAAAAATCATAAATCAGTTGTTTCCGTTATTTGCTGCAATTTCTCTAACTGATCATTCATCTTCTTAGCATGGGGTTGGCTAAGAAGGAATAGGAGCATTTGCCATTAAAACTCTTGAAAGGAACTCCAATAATTTAATACAATTCCCCTCCCAAATTATTTTCTGATGCAAAGACATGAAAATTATAAGTTGAATTGCAAGTTCATTTTGTTCTTTGATAGCTGAACAATGCTTATTTCTCAACTGGCATTTTGTCTCTTTCTGCACCCTCAGTTGTTCCCACCACCATCTTTTTCCATCTCTTCTCCTATCTGGTTAAGCTTCACGTTCAGATTGCTTGGCAGAAAACGCCTCAGAGGGCAGTTACCTCTGCAGGTCCTTTGGGGCCAGCAGTCACCTCTGCTCAGGCGGCCAAAGGGGAAACGTAGGGCTCTCCAGCAGCATCCCCAGCGGAGAAGTGATACACCACAACCTCCATCACCAAAAATCAATGAGCCTTACCCTGTGTGTTCATGCTCAAGGGCAGGACCAACATTTGTAGCTGAGTAAGGGTAAGGCGCAGCCCAGTAAAATGATCTGAGTCTAAGAAGAAAAAGAATGTAGAAAGAAGAAAAAAAGACAATTACTTTTTTTTTTTTTTAATTTCAAGTGAAGGGTTCTTTTGTAAAGGTTTTTCCAACAATTAAAAAAGGAAAACCCCAAACCCCTACCAGCGTGATTTGTTCTGGAGGCAGGATAGGACAACGTCAAATCCCATAAGCAATTTGCAGTGCTCTCTTACCAAGCACAGTCTGGCAATCTTAACTCCCCGCCTCGCTTAAAACAGCTTCTCTGTTCCTGGATAACCCCCAAACCCATGGTGAGTAATGAATAAGAAAACAACGGGTTGTTGTTTTACTTCCCATTCCCAACACTCACTCTGCATTAGGCTCCATCATTTCACAACTCGCTTGATGTAACACGATGTGGCAGAACATACCCTGATCCAGAAGTGAACCCTGATGCAATGCAGAATGGATGCCTTGGACTGAAACTGCTCCTTCCTTGACTTTCCTACCTTTGATCCACATTTTCTGCTTGTGACAGGCTGCTAAATAAATATCAGTGACAAGGCTTGGTATGCATTTGTTTTTCTGCAGCTTGCTTTCTTTTTGTTCACCTCTCCAAGCTGAGTGTCTTGTTGACAAATATACAAACTCCATTACCAATTAATGATTTTAGCCTGGTGTCCTCCACTCTTTACTCCCCGGTGCCAGTTCTACACATTAGCCTGGGTAACATTCAAAGATAATTGTGGTTTGTTTATTTGTTTTGAGGAGTAACAGCAATCAGACAGGCAAATCCCAGTCCTTACCAAAGCTGCAATTCTGTTTTCAAATGTAGCCTGCTCCGAGGAAAGCTGGAGAAGCACACGCTGCATTTGCTCAAGGTGAAACCTCACTTTTCTTCTTTCACTCTTAATTTTTTTCTTCCAAAAAAAGGCCATTTTTTCTCAGCACTCAGGGCTTTTTGCAGGCTTTGCACATCTAGGGGCAGGATTTCTGCAGACTCTTAATTTGTTTTGTCACTTTTTAAAGCCCACTCTTGTTGCATGCTGCAGTTAATTGAAAATGAGAAGTCATTCTTGGTAATAAGTGTCAGCCCCAGCACATATAGGTGGTTGGGATCACACATATTTGTGCACAGAGACCTATTTCAATGTTTGAAGAAACATTTCATGAATTTTTTCAAAAGTGGTCATTGACTTTGGGTACCTCAATTTCCAACACAGATGAAGAAGTGTAATTTTTGAAGATTGGGTACTTGGGACCTTTGCAAGCAGGAAACCCAGAAATCCAATACCCTTAGGAATCCAGGTAAATGATGTCCCTGCAAGTTCTCTGTGGAAGAAAAAAACCATTTGATTAACACTGTAAGTGCAGGCAGAGGCGAGAGCTTGAACACATTAACGTGGCTGCAAAAGAGCGCGAGCAAGGGGTGAGCTTAATTCAGCCTCCGTTTTCTGCTTCCAGAGATGTAAAGTCTTGCTGAACAGCCGTGACCATGCTGCACGTTAACCAAGGAGACACGAGACACAGTTGGCAAAACACATTAGCATCTTCCGCTCTGATAATTAGTTTAGTGAAAAATTATTGCACTATCTGTTTGGTTTCACCAGAGACCAATTGCAGCTTTAAAAAAAAAAGAAAAAAGAAAAAAGAAAAAGAAAAGCTCACATTAGGTGCTTTTCATAAGACAATAAAATCTATAGTATTTCCAAACAAGATTTAAAACCCATTCAGCACATGAGTAATTAGCACAGTCAGGTTGGAGGCCAAATGAATTATTTAGTAGTGGAATTAAATTTGCTTAGAAAGAAAGAAGCCCATTAAAATCCACAAAAAATGCATAAGTGTCAAGGCAAGTATTTAAAACATATTGCAACAGAACTGTTAACACTGCACTAGGATGTCGTTCAGATTTTTATCAAATATTCCCCCAATCTTGTGGTCAACAATGAAGATTTTACTCCAGCTATGCAGGGAGAAATAATCCTAGCAGGGCCATATTGCACAGCAGGTGTTCATCTCACAGGTGGGTTGAAATCAATTATCAGCACTGACTGCTGTGCTATTGGGCAAGAAGTCTGAGATCCTCCAAATTACCCTCACATTGTCCATATTTGCATCCCAAAGATCCACTGGAGATAGTTTTCCTGGTACAGAAAGCTCTTCTCTTGCAAGAACAACCTGTCTTTTTTTCCAGGAACGTGACACAAAGCTGTATTTTCTCGCATGGTGTATTTTTTTTTTATGTGTGTGTGGCATGGGCAAATATACTTATCAGTACAAAGGATTCAGAAAAAATAGACTATGCTTAGCAACCTCCAGCAAAACTAGCAGAATGCACTTGACAAAACTTGCGCTTTATAATGAAATTCCTACGAAGGCATTCAGTACTTAAACTAGGACAAATTATGCTGTAAGGCGTAGAATATGTAAACGTGGCAAGGAGCTTCATTTTATATTCTGGTTTCAGAGGGGTTACTTCCACTTGACAGCAGTGTAAACGAGACCAGAATAAGACCCATGCCCAGCAGCAGAAAAACAAAGCTGGCTTTGTACAAGAAAATATAGAAAAATCCCTTAACCAAGTCCTTGTGTCGGGTATTCTGAGAAAGGAGGTGGAGTGTTTGCGTCTCTGCCATGAGTACATTGAGACCCTCTCTCATACAGCAGCTTAAGAAATGACAACAATTTTGGAGCCAAACTACCGGCTCAAACATGCTAGTGACTCGCCAGCTCATCCCTGTGGTAATTCTGCAAACCCAGCGACGCACGTACCACGCATCCGCAGTACTAACAGGACCACGATAACTTCCATAGTAGCCAGCAGTGACAAATGGAAAATAAAAGAGATTAAAAGCAAGAAATATGGCAGCTCACTTGACCCAGAGACTGGTGAGCTCTGGGAAGAAGAACGGATGGCTGCTGATCTCTGGTTTAAGAGTATAAGGTTTCCAAGTCCTCCTGCAGACCCCTCAGCTCTGGGATTTCTCCCATAAACGTGCCTCTCCGGGTACCTTCTCGAGGCTCACGTTTTCATGGCAAATCAGCAGCGGAGCTGGGAGTTAGAAGAGGTCCCTCGCTCTCCCCAACAGGGCTTACCCTTGCTAGAGTGACGTACATATTTCCAGGATTCGGACATATTCCTGTCTCCTGGGGAAGCTGTTTATTTTCAGAACCATTTTCCCTGATGGAGCAGGGATATCCACACCTTGCTTTTCTTCCCTTTTGCTTTCCATCCCTGCACAGAGCAGGGGAAAGGACTTGGGGGTTACATAGAGAAGAGCAATGCTCCCAGTCACACACCTTGATCCTGGAGGGGTTGCTGCCTTCCCAAAACATGCACAAAATGCAGAATGACTCTGGCCTGATATGTCATTCAAGCAGCCCAAACAGCTCAGCCTGTTGGCACCTTTATTCGCAGCCTACAGTCAATCCTATTTACTTCTCATTCAATTGTGCCAATGGATAACCCAGCGCTGGCTGGGACACCCCTCACCGTAGCCCTTGGTGGACCAAACCCATGGGCAGGGAGGGCTTCGGAAAAGGGCTTTGCGTGTGCATCGCCATCCCAACACAAACAGCTTTTGCTCCAAGTTCACAGCAACACACCCAGACCCAGGGATCTCTCCTTGCAAGGTCTGAATAAAGCTTAAGCACAAAACAGCCTGACAGTCCTGAAAGAAGTCAGTGATCTAAGGAAAATGGGTTTGTAGGTGATGCAAAGCTCTCACAGCTTTGCTCTGAAGCCGCTGAGCCTCTTAATGTCTTCAAAACCTATTTTCTCCTCTGGGGTCACAAAGGAGGCTGCATTTCCTAGAAGGCAGCTTTGACAGGTTTGAGACTCCAGGAAAGCCATGACATTGGCAAAGGTCCTGCCACAACCGCTTGTAAAACCAGGAGATTGAGCTCTCCATAGCTCATTCATCCTCCTTTCAGACACTTGCCCTCGGTTCTGAGCTGGCAACTGCAGCGAGGAGCCATCCCACCAGTGATGCTGAACTCCACGGACAGCTTTTGAGCTCCATTTTTTCCATCTTGACGCTTTAAGGCAAGTTCCTCAAAGGCAATTTCATTTCAGGGGCCTTCTACTAATAACGTGTAGCTGGCAGCAGCTGGACCAGGCAATGCATAGTGAGATGAGGGGGGTCAGCACATCCCCCCAGCACCCCTTTGGCACGTCAAGACAAAATCTCATCTTCCATCCAACCCCCGGCTCCCTGCTGGTCCCAGGAAAAGCTCAGACATCTGCCCAAGTTGGGGTGGCAAAACTTGAAGCTTTGGACCAGAAATCATTACGGCCATAAAAGCATTTCACCATCTTATGAGTCAGTCTAGTTTTTCTAGCAGCTAATCTATTTAATGAGGGCCTTGGAAATTTGACCAAAAGCGAGTGCATGGCCCAAAAAAGCAGTTTTGCATCAAGAACTCATGCGCCAGCAAGAGCCCTTTTCCCAGCAGTTGTTGTAATGAGTTCAGCCACTGTGTAGCTAACAACTGTCACACACTGAAACCCAACCAGAATACTTGGCTGGGGAGAAAATTAGATGTTTCCATCATCATTGTTACTAAAAGAGACCTGTGAAGGATTACTTGCATATTATGGCAAACTTCAATCGAAATGGGCCATTGCTTGCCTCATTAATATTTCAGTGTGTTCGAACGCGCTATGGCAAAAATATATTACCCAGAAAAATTCAGGTAGAAAAAAACCCCCACAAAACAAATTTCATTGAATAATGAGCACACACTACACTATGCCATCCTGAGATTCAGCCCAATAGCGTCAAAGACAAAAAATCCTGGTGTTCTGCTTATTTATAAGGCAAAATTACCTATTCATTTAGGAAAAAGTAATCATGCTCAGTTAGACACACCAGACAAGCATATGAAAAGAAAAATGGCTTTGAAGCTGTTCCTGATAGCAAGCCTAGACAGCTCGAGAAGAAAACTCCACAATCCAGGCTTTTTTTATTTTTTAAAGTATACATTAGAAAGTCTATTAAAAAAGTGGTGTGAAGTGGCAAATTTTTTGTTGCATAACATTTTTGAATCTTTAAGAGAACATTAATGCAATACAGCTCATTTTGCCAGTACCCATGCACCTCAGTTGAAAACAATTCCCAGCTAAAGATGTTCCTTATAAATTGGATATTAGCGAGGAACCAAGTAGAAGATACACCCCTACCGCTGTCTTGTTTGTCTCTAGATGGAGCATGGCCTACCAATTTTCCAAACATACAGGGTAGGAAAGCCATCTTTCATTTTAAAGTTTTGAACTACCAATAATTAGTCTAACTTGGGTAGGGAAGGCTTGTTACTTACCTTTATTTGTTCATAAAGTCAGTGCTTGTTATTAAGATCAGGCATTGAAGAAATAAGAGTTTTGGTCAAAAACCTCCACCAGGGATCTCAGAGGATCCGGCTCTACACTAGGCTCAAGGCTTTCATCTGAATTTGGAAAAAACCATAGATAAACAAAAGAAAAGAAGTATCCTGCTATGGAGAGAAAGCACAACCAGAGTTTTCCATCATCACCTGGAAGCATGAAATTCCCTGTTCTGGGAGACAGCAGCTGGAGCCAAACATTCCTGGAAATTGGATTTGCCCCCAGATTTGATTTCTGGGTGAACGACTGACAGTTTAGCCCTGCCACAGAGCAGAGATGAAGCAGCAGCTCGCTCCACATGTAAAGTCTAAAGAGACTTTTCTGAAGCTGGGGAATTAGTTTCTTGGGACATCAATTTTTTACCATCTTTTCTTGTTAAAGCTAGTATTAATGGGTGATAAGCAATGTCAAGCTGCAGCCTGATGATTAGGTGAAAGCTGAAAATCCCAAATGTAACAGAAGCTTTGCTGCAGTGGAAGATGGATAGAGGAATTAGCAGTGTGGTTTGTCCACTCAGGAGTTTACCACCTGATTACAGTATTCTCTGGTTGACAGTTGGAGGAACTCATTAATATTTTTAATCAAAGTATTCCTCACCAGAACCATAATTATTTTATCTGGCCCATCTCCTCCACCCTGCTCTTGCTTAGAGGACAACATCTCTCATTTTCATCCACCCATAGTCTATATATACACATACAGAGAGCTTTTTTTGTGAAGATGGGAACACAAAAATCTGACTTTTAAAGCTAACAAACAGCAGCTTTCATTTCACTTAAAGCCCTTCACATCAACAAACCCTCTTCCCTCCCGTTGGGCCCATGACAGTCCAGCACAGAGAGCTGCCCAAACAACCTGGACCTCACAGCAGCTGAGACCACGAGACATGGGGTTTGCTATCCCAGTTTAACTTTTTTTTTTTTTCCCCCTAAGCAAGAAGCTCTCCTGCAGAGGGCTCAGCCTGCAGCCCCAGCAGGTTCTCCAACACCACTGGGCACAGCAGGAAACCTCTGCGGATGCCTGCAGAGGCTCCTGAGAAAAATCAGATTTTAGGATAAAGGGAGACAAGAACAATTCCAGTTGAAAAGGAGCAATACTAGAGCAGAGAGGAGGACTCTTACCTGAGCTATTGCCCTTCTCTACCCAGCAAGGCAGGACTGCTGCAGCTCTGCCCAGGCAGAGCACAAACCCTTCACAGGTGCCCCTCTAATCACTGCAGACCTTTTATAGCCCCACCGCTTCCCACCTCTCCAGCACAAATTAAAGGGGCCAAATCCCACCGGAGCCTGCAAGCAATCCTGGCTGCCTACAGCAAGCAAGACCTCAGGGGACCACGTGAGGTGAGGCTGCCAGCCCCGAGCGCGGACGAGCTCAGAGCTTTGAATGGGGCCGGGAGGATGCAGCAGGCTGAGCACCCATGGGTGCTGCCTTCGCTTTGCCCTTTCTCGCGAATGAGACCCACCGCTGTGGGTGCTGCAGCTTCAGCAGAGTCTGCAGTGGCCCGTGGGGCAAAGCTGTCTGCAGGGAAGTGGTATCTTGGTGTCTTCTCTTTTTCTGCACTGGGAAAAATTACTGTCCTGTGCAGATGCATTGGGGGGGGAAAAAAAAAAAAAAAAGAAAAAAGATGATTTCCTTCTGCCTGCATTGGAGTGCTGCCTCTTGCATGGAGCGTGTCAGGATTAGTTCCATCATCTGTTGTCAGATGTGTAGTAGGTGCTGTCTACATGAGCACCTTACAAAAAAAGCACTCGCTGAAAAAAAATGTCTTAAATTGAAAGGTTTTATTATGTCCTGATTTGCCCAGTTCTTTGCTATGCCTGTAGCTTGAACACTAAAAGCTAACAAATAGCAAATACCTTTTTTTTTACCGTAGAAATTCACAGACTTTAACAAACACAGGCCTGATTTCATGGTTAGCACATGCATGGGAAAGGTGCTGTCTTTCCAGCATTACCATACAGACCCTGTGCCAAGCGCCCATAAACCTGAGAGCTCCTCACTCGCTGCGGGGCTGCTGCCTTGGGCTCGGGCTGTGGGCATCGCCACCACGCTCTGCACCGAGAAATTAAACGCTTTTTAACTTTTGAGTAACACCACAGCTACCGCTGCCAGGCACTCAAAGCAAACTCGTGTGCCACCTTCTGTTCCTGAAAGGATATAACTTCCATGGAAATATTCCATGGAAGAGTATTTTCCCATTTTTCTTTGGGCAGGTCTGGTAGGTAGGGATCAGCGGGAGGGATTTTTGCAGTTAGGGGCTGGTTTCTGGCTCCCGCGCGCCCTGTGCCTGAGCCTGGGGCAGCCACAGCACGTAAATATGGTAAGCAGAAAAAGCATTTGCATTTCAGGGCTAATTTACAAACAGAAGGAGACAGATAAATGATGGGTGCCAGGGCCGTGGCTTCCAGCACGTGTGCTGAGAGGCATTTCCCCCAGGTACATTTGATGGCGATAGGAATTTCCTTCCGGAGAAAGCCCAGGCTGGTTTTGCATTACAGCAATGCAAAATGACAGCTGCACGTGGCCGTATGGCTAAAAACTCGGTTGCCTTTAGCCATATTGATGAATCACAATGTTTGCTTCGTGATGGACTTGCTTAACCAGGCAGGAATAACCTGGGGTACCCAGGAAAGCTGCGTTACCTTTGCCGATGGGATGCGAGCCGCAGCCCAGAAAGCTGCTCGGCACGGCTGGCGTGCCCTCCCGGGAACGGAGCGGGAAGAATGGATACAGGCACACGAAGGCAAAACCCAAAGTGGCATTTTCTCTGTCCCATACTTGTGACTGAAGGGATAATTGAGAAAAATAATCAAGAACAATGACTGCTCGACAATGGCGGCAAATTGGGTTGATACTCTCAGTGCTCCTCAATTACTCTGTACAAATGCTAATTGGAATAGTTCCTTTCTGTGGAGCAGTCAGCACAAATCTCAAACCCCTAGTTTTTCTTTTTCTGCAAGCCATCTGTCATGCTAATGTGTCTTATTGCTGAGAGTTGGTGCTTTTTTTTTTTTTTTTTTTTTTTTTCCTTTAGCACCATTACAAAGAGAGAGTGCTATGTTTCTCTCAAACCCAGCCCTGGTCTCCTCCGTGGACGATGGTTTCTGTACAGAAAACAGCAGCTTTCCCCATCGCCTGAGATCTGTGTGCTGCCAAGCGCTGCGTGGGGGTTATTAATATTAAGGGAATCACGTGCCCTCCTGCAGCAGGGGCCTGCATACCTTGAAATTGCTCTGAAGAGGAGCTGCAAATAAAACCCTCAGCTGATGCTTCTCTTTCCTGGGACTGATTTGTCCTGATACCTGCGACTGCATCTCAAGGTGCATTTAATGATTCATTCCCTTTAATAATGCAAGCAGATATTGAGGAGGTCTTCAGCTTCCTGCGATAGGCTCTCTTAATAATAAAAAACATTTCCATTTGTTTTCTTTTCAAAATAATAACAGGAAAACTCGGGGGGATTCTTGGTTTCGGCGCATCCTTAGTTTATAAGGAATTTTTTGAGCTCTCTCCTCCTGCCACGCTCTGTTCCTCAGCGAGCCGCTGTGGGATGTGGGAGGATGCACTCGCCCAGCTCTTGTACGCGATGGACATTTTCTGTCCCGTTCCCCCTCCTCCAGCCTTTGTCAGATAACTTGGTCGGGTTGTTTCCCTTCACTCCCCTGTCCCAGACTGTCCACGTTTAAGCAGGAGCAGCCCATCTTCAGCTGCCCAGTGTTCAGCCTGGCTGATGGCAAGGCAGCTTTTATGAGGGCAGCATTTACTAAGGGGTCAATTCTGTCCACACTGAAGCATTCAATTCTTATCAGCAAAAGTCCATGTGTTATGTGTAGCTGTATCCCCGAGGTAGTTGCAGAGGCCACGCAAGTCAAAGTTCAGCTGCCAGAAATCGCACCAAAGAGGTGTTTATCGACACATCTCTTTTGCCAGAATAAAAACTGTTCCATTACTATATGATAAAGTTTGTGTCCTGGAGCTATGGACCCCGAGAAGGGCAGGATATTCCCCATGGCAGGCTCTTTCTCCTTTGGGGCATTTGCTTCTATTCTGCTTTCCCATACCCAACAGTGTAAACACTGAGTATCCCCAATGTCTAAGCAAAGGCAAGAGTGAGATACCTTTTTCCTGAATGTCATAAAAGCAGCATTTCTACAGCGCAAAAAGTCCGGGTACACTGAAGTCTTCAGTAATCGCATGTGACAGCATCTGGCAACTGGAGCCTGACACCTGCAGTCAGCATGTCATCCAGGGTTTCCTGCCAGACCCGGTGCTCAGAGTGGAAAATACAGAACAAAATCAATTATTCAGCTCCAAGATGCCCTCCGTGGGGTGTGGGGCAGGAGGGGGGGGAAGACGTGCTGGAATTGGTGACACCACCCATGCGGTGCGTTCTCAGGCTTGCGGGAAAGCTTTCACCTGGTTATTTGCTGTTATGTTTTTGCCTCTGTTTTCCAGAAAGTTCCTGATCCCTCTTTTCTGCCACCGCCACCACAGGACTGGGTGCTGCCCCCATTCCCTCCACCTTCTCCATGCTGGTTTAAGCGGCTCCTTTGCTTCTGTGCTTTCTGTTCCCTTTTTCCGAACCCACACTCTTGTTTGGCTTTGTCTGCTCAAACACAGTACTACTCAAGCTGCACTTTAGAGGTCCTTCATTTGGCCGTAAAGCTCTTTCGTATTGTATTCCCATTCACAGCATTTTCCCTGTCTGCTAAGAATTCATAAAACTTTCAGCTTTTTTTTTTTTTTAACCGTTCCTTCCTAAGAAAATGTGGTTTGTGCGGTCAGTCCGCAACGCTGGCTCTGTGCATGTTTGTGTATCCGTAACTTTGCATGACTATTAACCTGTCAGTCTCTCTCCATCCCTTTTGAACCTTTGAGCTGTTTCAGTCTGATGTAGGATACAAACTGGGACAACATCAGAATGCTACAAAGTCACTGCAAATAGCTGGATGAAAGAAGATGAGGATGCTAATGCCCCTTCCTGGATTGCTGTGGGAATGCATCTCCACCAGGCATCCGAGAATCCACCCACATGGCCATCAGAAACCAGGCTCTGGTTGTTTCACCGCTTGTGAAAGTATGTTTCCCTACCAAATCTTCTCACATCCCTCTAGCAGCCCCAGTTTTCTGCTGGTTCAGCAGCGTGGCTGGTTTATAACAGAGCGAGAGCATCTGTGAAAAATTGCAGCGTGCCTGTGACAGCGCAGGACCAAAGTGGATGCGCTGCATGGAGATGGTGATGGTGTTACTTCCTCTTCGTCACTGCTTGGTCCCAGAGCAACACTTTGTGTCACCGGCCCAGTGACTTTACACTTCCTTGCCTGTATTAATTGCTCCAGCCGCACACTCATGTGCCGCTGCGGCAGCACGTTTCCCTGGTGTCGAATGGGTTATATTAATTCCTTTCTGCTCTTAAACAGTATTACACACATATATTTTTTAGCTAAGCTTACCTCGGTCTTTGGGGTTTTTAAAAAAATATTTTTGCTCTGGCAAAATCCCAATAGTCTATGGGATTTACATCGAAGGGAGGACTCTGAACTCTGTTTTTACTGTTTAAAAAAAATGCTTTCTGCAGGAGAAGCATAATTTCTAGAGGACAACACCACCGCTGTCTCTCCAGAAGGAGTTTCAGCTGCTTTTTCAACACCCTGTGCTGCCAGAAATCAACAGTGGGGCTCAGTGTCACTGAGGAGGATTTACAGGATCACTGGAGGTGGAAAAAGCAATTTCTGGGATACACTCCCCACCTTCTCGCCCTGCTGTTCTGCCGTAGCAGCAGGAGAGGGAGCTGCGAAACAAGCGGCAGAGGCTGAGATGCTGCTACGGGGACCGGCCCCCCCCAAGCCCCCCAAAAGCCCTTTTCTCCTAAGGGGTGTGTGTGTGGGAAGGTTAAAAAGTCTCTCTAACACAGCGTTTCAGCATCTCCATGATGAGCTCAGGGTGGAAACTGCTCCATGCATTTATTCTGCAAAATTTTTAACTAAAAAAAAAAAAAAGATTAAAATGTTCATAAACCCACATTTTACATCTTCTGGTTTTCAGCTTTTCTGTCTCTGGAATGAATGATGAACTTTGTGTCTTTCATGAAGAAAGAATGGGTGGGGATTCTCTTGTGGCTGTTATTTAATTATCCATCCCTGCCTGGGCCCTGCAACGGGCAGAGAAGCAGGTTTTATCCCAGCTTTCACTGCAGCTCCTTGCACAGAACCTCTCCGGAGCGAGAAATCCCTAAGGACGTTCGGGGAGGGAGGCCCCGGCGGTAGCAGTTCAGTGATGCTGGGTGCTGTCACACAGCCCCGTCCCATACCCGCACTGCAAATGGTTCGGCGAGCGTTGCCCATCGCCATTTGGAGCTGTTGAGCTGCTTTTAGGAGGCTCCTCTCTTGCAGCTACGGAAGCAAGCCCACACAGAGCTGCCAAGGGCAGGACTGGTCTCTTTGGGGTAGTTACTAGGGAACTGCCTTGCCTGCTCTTAAATATTTCAATCGGTGGGGCTTCCCTCAGCCTTGTGAGTGAAGGTCCCTCAAGTCCTTCCCGATGAGCAGCCGGTGCAGATCTGATGCTGGCTGTCAGGAGTGCGACCTGCCGGCGAGGCGGTCGAGGGCTGGGGGAGCTCTCTGCATCCATTTGGATCATGAATATTTGATGGGATGAGCGCTGCAGCTGGGATGCCGCAGAAGCCACTGCTCTTCCCGTGCCTGCTGCCGAACATCTCGCTGCGTGCCCACGGCACGGTGAGCAGCCCAAGAGCCTTAACACCGGCACCGAAGCAGGGCTGAAGCCAAGACAAGGAGCTTCTCTTTAACAGTTGTAATTTTTGGTTGGATTTTGTCCTATTCCAGCTTCTTCTGGCCCAGTGCTGTCTTCACCTGCTGGACTGAAGGGTCCTCTTGTGTCCAATGTCTTCTGCGCTGTGACCCGTGTTTTCCCCGGCTTCTTTCTGATGTTTCAAATAGCTGGTGCCTTGTCCCAGTTTCATTGTAAATTGTGAAAAAAGCTAACTCCATCACTGAGGGAGTATGAAATAGGGACCATACTTCCTAAAAGTTTCTCAATCCCCTCTACTTCCCTGGAATTAGGCTTGCACCCTTCCCATGGGATACCTCACTGATGGAAAGCCGTCGCCCCTGGGGTGGGATGTGCGGATGCCTTCAAGCGCTACCGGCGGGCAGAGACAAGTGCCTGCTCCTTCAAACTCCTGGGGATGAATTTGGAGATGCAGAATGAAATTGCTTTAAATGAAATAGACTGGAAGAGGTGGTGATGGAGAAAACCTCCTCAGGGAGAAGCCCATAATACTGCAGGTTAGAGACCAGCCAGAAGGTCATGAAGGACAGCTGTAGGGTTGGCCAGTGGGAACACGTGTTGGATCAGTGGCCTCACCTTTGAGCATCCCAGCCTGAAGGTCTCCCAGTCTGATTAGGACGCTGAAAGACAAAGGTACACATCATTTATGTGCCAATCTTTTAATTGATTTACCTAAACAAGCCCTGACCATTCCAAGTTTTAATTGTTACTCTGAGCTAAATGAAACCTAATTTATTTTCAAGCATCTTTCCTGACATCTTAAAAAGCCCAACCAAACCAAAACCAAAGACCCTCAAGCAAATGGGACAGGTTGACAGATCTGTTTTTACTGTACTTTAAATTGTATTTTAATCCTCCCAACCTCCTGCTTCCCGTACAGCTCCAGCATGGAGCAGGAGAGACGGCCATCCCTTGCTGGCTGGAAAAGGGCGTTGTGCATGGAAAGGACAATTCTATCCCCAATGACATCAAAGAGAAATAACCAAACAAGACAAACCCCAGTATACAAAAGCTCAATGGCATCACCTGGAACAAGAACAGACTTGGTCAAAGAGAGGAAATAGTTTCTTCCCCTCCATTAATGACCCACTGACACCTGCAGAGGAGGTGCTGGCCAGAGCCCAGCCTTGGTGCTGGGTTTGGTGCTGTGAAACCCTCCTCGCACACCCCTTTTCTCAAGCTTCAGGGCATCACCTTCCCACTTTCCTTCTCAAACAAAGGCCAGCTGGACCTAACCCTATTTTTTCTTTTTTTCTCTTATCACGAATGAAGCACCAGAAAAAGAGGAAAATGTGGTAGAAAGCTCCATTCTTTCTAGCTCATTTTTTCCTTCTGTCTCTGTTTCAGGCTCCTCATTTTTCTGGTGGTGCAGGCCCCCAAGACAGCCCTGACATCCCTCTTACGGTAGTTTCTATAAGCAGCTCCAATTTCTGTTGCAGTGGTAAGACACAGCCCCGCACTGGGGAGGGAGCATCCTGCCAAGAGGAGCTCAGTGCTAATCACCATGCAGCGCAAACGAAACATTAAACCTCCAGAAAAAAGATCATTAATTATCTGCATGCATACTAAGGGCAACATGTTTCATCCAAACTTCCCAAAGTACCAACATGTCAATCAATAATACAATTTCTGTTTTATAAATAGGGAAACTGAGACAGCCAAACCACAGTTTACTGCAGAAGTGTGTTTTCCCACAGGCTGCAGCCCCACGCACGCCGTGGGTCACTGCACGGGATGGAACCTGTAGGGCAACCTCTCAGCCCCATCGGAAGCAGCTCTGATTTGCTCCCAAATATTTTACTGGACCAAATGAAAATGTGGATGTTACTCCTGAACACACTCATAGACCCCCTCTAGGTACATACTGGGAGAGGGGCTAATGGCTCTTGTACTTCAATGCCTCGTCTTCTCCTTTCATGCAAAGTGATTCCCAGCTTGCTCAGGAGCCTTTTGAGAATGATAATTGGTAACACAGGCCTGGAAAAATACAAATATACCAGAGCTGATAGGGGGCTGGGGGGGGAAGGAGAAAAGAAAAAGCCCCCAGGAGTGCGGAGGTGGCAGTGTTATAATCTCAGGCTGTCATCAGTTTAACATTATTAAACAACTTCTTAAAATAGCAGCCATAATTATTCCTATACGGAGCTCAATCTGGAGAGTTTTAAGCGCTTTCACTCCTCCCCTGATTTGCTTGACTTTCCTGCCCCAAAACTGGTGGTTTGGGGCCCCAGGTCCACGGCAGAGGAGCGAGGGACCTGCCTGTCCGGCAGCAGGGCTTTGCCCGAGGAAGCCCGGGCATCAGCCCTAACCCAGTTTCGCTAGGCTCAGCTCTGTTGACATGAATGTAGTTTTTGTTGCATTTTTAATTGCAAAAATGTATTTACATGAATAAAATACAGCTCAGTTGGGGATATGACCTACTTTTTATGGGAAGACAAAACTATCATAGGTTTGTATTTTTATTTATTTCATTTATTTCAGCTGTTCAAAGTCAGACAGAGCTGCTGAAGCAGATCAGTAGGAAATCCACAACCACCAGGATGCTTTTTTCTGTAAATAATCACATTCTGATTGAAATGACGGGGAGCTGCTACATTTCTGTGATGAAGCCTTTAACCTTCAGATCAGTAGAGCAGTTTTGACAGTACATAATTTATATGGAAATAAATAATTTGAAGGGGATTTTATATGTACACGTTCTCCATGGCTAGAGACCTTCTCTGTTTATCTAAATTATAAATAACAACACTAAATAATATATAATCCTATTGTCCTGGACAAACATGGGTCATTCTGAAGTTCGTTAAGCCCAGAAAGAACTGGAGATGCTCTCTCAAGGAACAGACCCTGTAATTCCTGCTAAAATAAAACACAATTTGCTTTTCAAGGGTAAATAAGAGCTTTCACTCAGATATTTGAACTTGTCTAGTATTGGAGCAAGGCAGCTTTAAAAGCCGTATTATTTCAATGTAAGATGTTGGCTGGGCATGATGCAGCATTGGCAAGTGCCACAGGATGCCTCATTTATCCCCTCACTTACAGCAGCCTTTGATGAGCTGAGCTGGAGACAGATTAAACCAGCATTAAGGCCCACACAGTTATGCGAAATCTAAAGACCATAGATTTACTTATTAAATGTAAAGAAATGAGCAGGATCTGACCTGCGTTGACACGACAGCATGCTGAGACTTACGACACTGCTGCTCCTTGCTCGTGTGCGTGACACTGGTAGTGTCCCTGCCTTCAGAAACCTCCCATTTTCCCATGGAGGTGAAATCACCGAGCTCACCTCCAGAGGAGCTGAGTGACATTTCGGTACTTATTCAAATTAGCTGTTATTAATTAAATAACACCTTTCAGCTTTCTCGGCAGATTTTCCCCCTGAAGTTGCAGCGGGAAGCTGGCGTGTGTCAAGACGCCAGGCAGATGCAAGAACCTCAGGGTTCTATTTTCGTGAACACGCACCTCATTAAAGATGTTATCACTAAGGGAAAATGAATTTATGGTCATGTCTCTTTACTATCTCCTCTTTTGTGCCTTCCAGCTCCTCTAGCACAGAAGCCAACCACCAGGTGCTTTTAAACATGCCCACGAGGACAGCTCTCGCTCAGCAGAGCTTCGCTCGGGCTTAATTTTGGCTCTGAGATGGATCCTGCTGGAGTCCAAGGGATTTCAACACGTGCCTACGCACTTCGTTGATTAGCAACGGAGAACTGAAGCTCAGGTCTGGGGATTTGTCTACATGCAGATTTACAGGTGCTGGATGGTAGCTGGGACTCGTTGGGGTAATAGGGACTTTGTTCCAAAACGAGCAGTTTAAGCAGAACCCGAACGCGCTGGCTCACGCAGCCCTTGGAGCTGCATCAGCCTCAGATTTAGCAGCTGCGAACCTGAACGGGCCCAAGTCATCAAACACCTTCTCCGCTCCCCAGTCACACGTGGTTTGCCTCTTAGAAAAATGAATTCACACTGCCCTAACATTAAAGATTAAAAGCAGCTGCATCTCATCACAGTCAGAAGATTTATCTGGAGCTGATGACAAAAATGATGGCTTATTGGGGAATAACCTTGAATGCTGGCGCTGCGTATTTTCAAGGCGCATTAATCACAATTTGTGTGTGAATACTTCTCCTTTCGCTGGAAACGGAGAGAGGGGTGAGGCTTGGGGATTTCCGAGATGGTTTCATTAAAAATGCCGGACAGAGCCTGCAGAACACTGCGGTACAAACTGCTCAGGGCTTGAAAACATCCAGTCAGGGCTGATGTATTCCTCAAATACAGCCCTTGGGATAGGAGTCTGGCAACACAGCAGAGTGGGGCTAATCTTGCGGTTGAAATACTGCTTTCCTGTGTTGCAAACTGTAATAATATATATAAAAAAGAATGTTTCCCCTACAAAGTTTACTAGAAGACTGAATTGGCCAGCGACTCCAAGACGAAGTAGTGTGAAAACAAGAAGGATGTTGGCACCGTGATGCTACACACCGACCGCAGCTGCTGCAGCGATGGGCACCAGGCTACAGGACAGCAATGCTGACAGCGTCATCTCTTCTTCGTCCATCTCTATTTTCACTGGAATCATTTGTGGCACAAGCCAGCGTGAGTAATTGGCTTAAGGCCCTTCCGTGCATCACCCACAGGGACACGGGGGCACAACTTGAGCGCACTCAGCCCTGCAGTGCCTGTCACTGCAACCAATGTGACCTGGGCACATATTTTGCTAATCACACGTTTTGCAGCCGCGGGGAGGGCCAGGCAATGGGCAGTCCCATGCCACCCAGAGCCACCTCTCCTTTCCTTTCAAGGGTTACATCTGGGGGGCTGGTTTGCAATTAAGGATACACATGGCAATCGCTGCAGCCATCGCCTACCCATTATAACCACTGCCCGCTGAGGTCACCGTAATCCAAAATCTAAGCTATAGAAGACCTTACATGAAGATAAAGCAAAGAGGCAGCTCTTCCCTCTCTATAATCTACTGTATCCATGGGAACAGGTTGAGATTTGATATCTACACAATGGCGATAGACAGAAACCCTGTGGTGCAGGGAGAAAAGGTCAGCGGAGCACCCCGGCCACGGTGGAGTATGTGGGGTGGCACCCACTGAGCAGCCGGGGTGCTGGGGACACCCAGCTCCCTGCCCCAGGAGTCACAGCTTTAAAGTGTACGGGACAGCTGAGGTGCAGCCAATTTTCAGAAAGAAAAGCTAAAAGAGCCGATGTGGTTCTCGAGAAGGGAATGCTGGCGGAACAAGCCGGCCCCTGCAGCAAGGGATGTTGCAGCAGGGTGAAGGAGACCCCACCAGTTAGCCCTACAACTGGACGAGGAAAGTGAGGAGGGAAAAGGCTGTTTTTTCTCGTTAGGTTTGAATGTCAATCTTTTGCAGTGGGGAAAAAATTGGATGTGAATAAATAAGTCTTATAAAGAAGGAAGAAGAAGAAGAAAATAAATATCTCTCAGCTACTTCTCATTAGTGGAGGAGTATTTACTTGGGTGAATATTTTTCCTGTTCACACAGCATCCCCACCACAGACATGCTGGTTCTGCACAGCTAACAAGCTATCAGCAGGGAGGAATAAGACTATTTAATTTCTTAGCACACCTTGAATAGCCCATGGGGCTAACTCACATTTGGGAAAATGAATACACAACCCTGACAAATAGCATTAATAATGCAACACAAGGACTCGCGAACAGAGCACCGTGTACTAGAAACCCCCAAACTGCGTACACCGTGCCTGAGTCAGCTCTTTACCCTGCCACAGTGATACGTAGCTGAAACCCACCCTAATAAAATACCTTTGGGTCTTGTCTGCTCAAAGCTGATGAAGGGGCACAGGTCTTCAGTCCTGTGTCCAGAGAAGGCAACAGCAAGGTTCATCTGAGGCTTCCCCAGCTGTAGGGATTTTGTCTTCCCCCTCCCGACCAAGCAGCAGCTCCATGCCATCCTCCTGGGCAAGAGCAGGACCAGGTTGCCCCAAAACACCTGCCCAAACCTCACCTTGCCACAGCAGCACCTTCACCAACAGCCAAACCAGCTCAGCCGTGCTCTTGGTCTGCATCCCAAGAGGGATGGGGGTCACTGCCCCGCAGGAGCTCCTGTCTCACGTTAACCTTCCCGGCGGCTCCTCGTGTCCACTAGCAACATAGATGCAAGGGGAGCAGCACTGCAGGGCATTTTAGCTATACCTATACGTAGGTTTATATCTAGAGAGATATTTTTTTTCCACTGTGCAAGAAAGGGCTCTGAAGCCACAAGCTGCTCCAGCAGCAACTGAGGGAGGACATGACCCAGCACAGCCTTATTATTCCTGGCTACTTAATTACTGCTCGTGATTGGTCTCTAATGAACCTCTTGCATCCGTACCTCATGATTCAATAAGGGTTTTCAGGACACTTCTAACTAACGGGCAAATGGAACCTGTTCCCACCAGAGCCCCATCACACCTGGGGCCATGGGAATGATTCGGTGTAAGGGTGCAACAAGGAGAGCATGTCCTGGGGGTGGGAGGGGAGATGCTGTCAGAGAGGAGCTTTCATGTCCTGGGACATACAGGCAAGGAAAAAAACCTCTCTGGGCTTACAAAAGGGCTGTTTAATTCAAAAAACCCCAAACAGACAGTGGGAGGGTGGCTCCAAGGAATTCCCTGAGAAAGTCTCAGAGCACCCGTCTTCCCAACCAGCGGGCTGGGGGCTCGCTCGCCTCCCACGTGCAGTTTCTTCAGTTACCATCCATTCCTCCCAGTGCCGTGAACTCCATATGGCACCCAGGCTGTGGGATGGGTGGATGTGCCGCGTGGGAGGCTGATGGCAGGGAAAGAAAAAGCTTCAGCCCGCTGCAGTCCTGAGCAGCACCAGGGAGCAGCGAACTGCGCGTGGATCAGGCAGCGCCGGGTTTTTATTTAACCCTTAATCCCAGTAATTTGCTCTAACGCTATAGTTCAAGCAGACACAGCCACATGCATAAAGGGTCTGACACCAATTAGTCATTCATGCAAAACAAGAGAATTTTTTTTTTGCTTCTAAGTGCAAACAATTTTCTGCCAAGTGTCAGACGAGCAATTACCTTCCTACGGACCTGTGAGCAGCTTGACTCATCCCATTGGGCAAATTTAGGGACTTCAGCCTCATAGGGGTTAAACCTCTCATTTAATTGCTAGTTTATCCTCAAGCTCCACTTTTTATTTATTGCAATTCAAGCAACAGACACAGAAAGAACACAGCGGGACGCCAGCACTGAAACAGGGGTGGGAGAGAGCCCAAAGGAGGCAACTGGGCGGTGTTACTCAAGGAGGGAGGAATGTGGTGTAACAGAGAGTAAGGTGGGGTGAAACCATGCCAGATGACTAGGAGAGGTGTTTAAATGATGAATAGGTGTCCTAAGAGAGTATTACATTTATTTACTGAGCATTTATCACTGTGGAGAACATCAACCGCAGGATGATGCTTGGGAGGAGAAGGACCGCGCAGGTTGGCTCCGCAGCTCGCCCCACCACCTCGCCCCACCACACGCATGTCTCCGTGCCTCAGAGGCTCTGGAGAAGTTTCTCCCCAGTCAAGGAAAGTGTGATATTTGCATTCAGAGACCCACAGTCATCCATGCCGAGAGCTGCTGCCACACCGGGCACTGTTAGAGGGACAGCAACACCACCCGGCGGCACAACCACTGTTGCCCGTGCTTTACCAAGCACCACATTTTCCTGCCCCAAACCAGCATTTACTGAACTGACAGCAAACACTTATTTTGACAGATTTCTTTCGGCAGTTCTGCACTTACTTACAAAGGGCTTGTGCTCACTGGGTGAACGTGTGAACTCCTGGGCTCACAAATGCAGCCACATGATGAGAATCTCTCTAACGAATTGAAATAATTACTTTCCTAATTAGCCCCTAGACTCTGCTAAACCTTCTGGGGCCTTGAGGAAGGTATGAATTTTTTTTTTTTCCCCCCTTTCTTCTGCTTATGTAGGCAGACATTTTAATTTATAAAATGAATTATTCTGTATTTAATCAGTACAAAGGAAAATTCCACTCGGGGACAGGGACGTCTCACGATGCCGCACAGGATTAACTGCACTAAATGACTCCCCAGCATGGGAGAACGTAGCTGTGTGGGACAGCCCTCGCGCCTCTGAGCATCAGCGATTTTGGTGATCCCGAAGGTTTCCTCTTCCAAGAAGGGCTGAGAATTATAAAGGATCCATCAAGGGGAGGATGCAAAGGCAACTGTGTCTGAGCCCCTAGAAACCGCTAACATCAAACCCAGCAAACTAGATTGGGCTCTGCAAATGCAAGATCGTCATATGTGAACTCCAGTGTTTTCTTGGAGCGTAATTCCCACTGGACATAGAGATCCCAGCAGAAAACTGATGGTTTATCTGGTTGGGGTGAACAGATAAAGGCCAGCAAGCTTTATCGCTGGATGGTGGGGCTGGTTTATGCTTTAATGCTTAAACCTTCCCAGCAGTGAACCTGTCACACAGCACTTACAAACTGGGTTTTAAAATGAGAAAACAGGCGCTTGAGGGTAATACAAAAACTAAGGGTAAGTACTACTGTGTCTACAAAAAGATGCGCTGGTTTTAAAACTTAGCAAATTAGGAATCAGTGACACTAGATATACATTACTTGCTTATCTGAAGAGACTGGAGAGGAAATAATCCTGTTTGAGAGTTGGCTGGATATACACGCTTGTAGTGGGGTCCCACAGGATGGACATCAGAGTTGACGCAAGTAGTGGTGCTGCACCAGGGCTTGGACCCTATTTTGGAGTAGTTTATAAATAATACATGATAAATAAACAATAAATAATTAAAAAGAGGTGTACCATTCATTACATGGTATGCTACAAATGAGGTTAAAAGTTCGTATATATTCTATTTGTTTCAACTACAGTAAGACAAAACAAGCTCAAATATACCAAGAATCCCTGGAAGGTTTTGTTTTACAGAAAGGAAATTTTCAGAAAGGTTTAAAATAACAAGAAAAGAAATAAAGTTTGGACAAAGCTCTTTCTCCTGTGAGGGGACAAGCTCATGGCTTGCACAGGAGCGCACGAGGGAGCACGGCTTTTTCCTCCCTGCCCTTCATTTTCAATCAGAGTGATGCTCTCACCCTGGCAGCTGTCAAGTCTTCTAAGTCCAAAATGCCAAAGCATCCTATGAAATTTTAAAACTGAAAACCTCCAAGTAAGGTTCATGCACACACAAAAAAAGCAGCTAAAATACCATTTTCTTGCCAAAATGAAATATAAGCCAACTACTTTGCTACAGTGGACTAGTGCCATTAATTTCAGCTACATCACTTTACACCGATTTGGGATCTTGCCTTTCACCAAAGTAACTTGCACTTCTGGCCATAATTTCCCCTAAGTCCTGCACCTAATGTTTCCTATGGGAAGATTTTAGGTAGTTTCCCACTCAACGCTGCACTGAAATTCTCCCAGTCACTCTTCAGACTTCCAGTCTATGGGATGGCAAAGGAAAGGTGGGTGCCTGAGCCACCCCAACAGCCCGGACACCCCAGGGCTCTAATACCTCCAGTTTAACGGGATATTTAAGCAACAGTTTGCAAGTGGCCATAGAGAAACAACCACCCACTTGTGTCTAAGCCTGCTGAGGTATAGAGGAGAAAGATGGCTATTTCCCGTTACAGCCTGGTTAAAAGTGATATCCAGCAATGAGATGTATCAATCAGTAAATATTGAATCAAAACAAAATTTATATTTTTCTAATAATGGCTATTTCTTGGAAATTTACACAAATCTCTTATGCCTGCAGGCACTTAGGCCAGTAAATTTATCATTAAATGATACAGGCAAATGCACAAACTTTTGCAGCCTACCTAAACTAAAAAAAGCCCCACTTTTTTTTTTTTTTCCTTAGTTCTACTCTATTTTCTTTTTTCTGCTCTCAAGTCCAGCCCTGGATTTATCCCCCAGGCAGAACTGCTGTTTGCTCAGTGGGATGAGCCGAAAGAAGAGGACTTTGGAGAGATTTTTAGTTATGCAGGGAAGAATTATAATAAAAAAAAAAAACCAAACCAAAAAACCCAAATAAAGGAAAATATCCCAATTCTCTAGGTTACATTATTGGTTATATAACCAATCTCCCCAGTTATATTTACGCTCCTATAAATAGAGAATTGCCCTGAAAGAGTGGCCTAAAAAAAAATAAATGACAAACGGAGCCAGGACGCGGCGACTGTCGGCGCTTGGGCGGGAGAGCGGGCGCAGGGGCGGCGGGGCTCAGCACGGGGACGAGGACATCTGGTCGTAGTCGGGACACTTGAGCAGAGCCGGGTAGTTACTGTTCATCTGCAGGGACGCCTCGCTGGAGATATCCGAAGGGCTGCGTCCCCGCGCCCACGCGTCCGGGTGCAAGAACTGCCCCGAGTAGTCGGAGCAGTTGCTGAGACGGGGCCGGTAGAAGCCGGGGTGAGGTCGGTAGATGTCCTCGGCCGTGTATCGCTTCATGAAGAGGTAAACGGACATCACCCCGGCGCTCTGCAGGGGAGAGAGACACGGCCTGACGCTCACCCTGCTGATGGCTGCCTTCTCCACCACCAAGGAAACAGAACAAAAGCATAAATCCCCTTTTTTTGCTCTACTGACGATGCACAAGGGCTCTCGAGGACAGTCGTTTCACTGCCCTGTGCCCCGGGTCCCTGCAGTAAAATAAGGTGGCATCTCCTCCTCCTCCGCATCCATGCTTGGCATCACATGGCGATCAAATGCCCCATCAGTGCTCCAGGCCCGGGGACTGTCCCCGCTGTATATGTCTCCTACCATACTTTATATTACCCATCTGCCCTCATAGCCTACCCTTAAACCCCATCGGAGTCCTCTTTTTGCTCACAGCCTCGATACCCGCCCCGAGAACAGGATACACTCATTACAGGGATGGGAGAGCTCCCGGGTACCTCCGTGAGAAGGAACGAGATGGCAGAGAAGGCAAACGACCATCCGTATTTGTAATTGAAGAATGTTTCCGAGTCCTTGGTCCTGTTCAGCATCTCGTCATTAATGCTGGATATGTAGAGGACCAGCCCCACCACCAGGGACAGACCTGGGGAGAAACCAAGGAGAAAGGTGGTGGGAAACGCTTTGGGGATGAAGTCGCTGAAGAAGTGCCTTCCTTTAGGACCTTACTTGTGGGTGAAAGCATGAAACTGTGGAAGTGTGCTTGAAATAATTGGGGAAAGAGGCAGTTTTCCTTCAGAGCTAACCCAGGGCACTCCTCTCATTTCAGTCAAACCGTTACATGCTCAAGCAAGTCTGTGTGCACCGGGTAGGAGCCGGCTTCAAAGCTCAGTTGTCACAGCTATTTGTTTAACACTAGCACGACACCATGAATAAAACATCCACGTGTCTCACGTAGAAACATCCCAACCGAGCGGTTTGAAGTTTCGGATCTCTCCCGTGACTGATGTGCCATGAGTGGCATCCTCTCCCCCAGCAGCTGCTCCTGCAAGGGTTGTGGGTGCTTTCCCCTGCATCTCCCTGCCGCTGCCACAAACAAATTTTGCACCGGGTGATTTTCCATCCTGCAAAGCCCGAGCAGGCTGCGGGGCCGAGCCAGGAACCCCCCGTGGGTGATGACTCCAACGAGGAGCCACCACAGCGGGTTAGGAGAGCACCAGCAGCTACGAAAGCAAATGTGTTCCAGGCTCAAGGATTTTCAGGAGAAAAGCTGGCTAGGAAAACTCACCTGACAGGATGAAGAATATCCCCGAGACGAAGGCGAGGATGGTCCTGTGAGGCCGAATGTGGCCGATGTTGCTCAGGATGAAGCCAATGAACATGAAGAAGAGGCTGACCAGAGGGAAGGGGGTGGCAGAGCGGATCATCTCTGGTGGGAGAGGAGCAGAGGAAAGTGAGGACAGGTCAATCCTCCCGACACAGCGTGAGAAATGGGCTCGGCTGGGTGAGATGGCTCCAACCCCGCTGCTCTCTGACCACGATGTGCCCTTCCTCACTCCTGGTTAATGTGGGTGCGCCTGCGCTGCTCCCCAGCCCCTGTCGGGGCTTCCCCTCTTTGCTAATGAGCTGAGTAAAGAGGTGACTCTGGCTGGCTGCGGAAACGTCTACTAATGTTTGCATTTCTGAGGGTTTCTGTGTGAAGTCTTATACAGGAAAAAAACATCAGAACCTGGACTTTCCTTTAGCTTCGCTGCAAAACTGTTTGCTGGACACTTCTATTTATTAAATCAGAAATGACTGCAGTATTCACCGTGAGAGCTGTGACACTCCATCCTTAATTCATCCCACTATGTAATGTGTAAAATTGACTGCTACAGCATAAATACAGCTGCAAATTACAGAGAGGAGGCTATAAAGCCAAATACTTCCATAAGCATCAGCGCTGAATAGCCAGTGACAGGAAATTGCATGGCGTAGAGCCTCTGTGAGCATCCTGCCATCAGAAAGGGATGTCCCCAAAAATTTAGGAGCACATTGGGTAATCCACAGAGTAAACATGTAGTTGCATCCCTGCGTGGTAGCACTGTCGAGGAACTAGGAGCTTCTTCGGCAAGGACACAGAGAGGATTTCTTGGGGGATCCCTAGTGACCCTTTGGTGCTTTGCAGGACGCAAAGGGTAAGACCCCACCAGACCACTTACTCAAGACGTTGACTGTGGATTCGGATGTCAGCTGGATGTTCATGGGCATGACGTATTCGATGGTGAAGCACCGGCCACGCTCTTCACCTGCAGCAAACAGAGACCAAATCACACCTGCAGTGTATTTGTTTATTTCTGGTGGGGGAGAGAGTGGCTTTAAAATTAATTTCAGTGCACGCATAAAAACAATCTTGCTTTTTAGTGCTGCTTGCATCTTAGGTGTCAGTGTTTGGGGCTGAAGAAAGACATCTCTTAACTACCATCTCCCTTGTGCAAAAGGATTCCCTTGTACACAAAAACGTGAATCCTGAAGCCAGAGGGTTTAAGGTCACCCCGGGGTGGTATCAGAGCTCCTCACTCCCCTGACTTTTTCGGAACAGAATTTCAAACTTCGTGACATTTCGGATCGGTCACTTTGAGATTCCCATTCCCTTGGGTTTTGTTCAACTCCGTCCCTGCAGCCAAGTTGCTTCATCAAACTTGGCGCGGATGGAGGGAACGGTCCAGCTGACCTGAATCTAAATGTTGCAGGGACAAAAAGGAAAGTTTTGAGCTGCTGCCCAAGGCGCTGTGGCCGCAGTGCTGGGATGGAGCGGGATGGGGAGCAGCAGGGACTGGCACAACAGCAGCAAACTCACCCAAAGCCTGCGTGCAAAGGCACATTTATCCATCTGACTATTAAAGCTGGGCACGGAGTGACGGCGTTACTCAGGTTGTGCCTAAGTTTGGAAGCAAAGATAGTCAGAGCCTCTAAAAATCCTATATTTTCCCTGGCCCTTTCCCACGGTCCGACACCGCCACGCGGCAAAGGTCACCTTAGCGGGGGACGTTTTTTGGGGAGGGAGGCCATACCTGCCAGAAAGCAGACCCTCCAGAGCCCCGAATGCAGCGACAGTTTGATTTCCGCCGTCTGGTTTTGGGGCTGGACGATGCCCTCCTCCAGGTAGAGCCAGTAGTCGGTGCTGACGGAGATGCCCAAGAGGCCGAGGCCGCAGACGGCGAACACGCTGCTGAGCAGGGTCAGCGCCTTCCTGCCGCAGGCGCTCATTCCCAAATGCATAAAGGACCGAGGCTGGAATGGGGACGGCTGCCGGGAGAAGGGACACAGCCGTCAGCACGGAGCCGTCTACAGCTTTTTGGGGGAACGGATGTGTCAAAGCTTTGCCCTCTGCCCTTAATTGCTTATATAGGTCGAGCTGAAATAAGCAAGCCATTAAAACAATCACAGCGGGCCCTGACAGATGGAGACTTTGAACCAAATCCCACCTGACTGCTGCCCCACGCCGGCCCAGGGCTCGTGGATGTGCCGAACGCCGGGGTGGGATCGGTGCGGGATGGGCTGGCCGGGAGCAGCTCATCGGCTCCCATTTTATTTGCTGCAGGTGAATTCCTGCTGACCGGCCAAACCTGGCACGCGTCTCCCTGAGGATGTAGCCGAACCGCAGCGTCTGCCATCCTCAGAGCCTTACCTGACGCTCCACGGACACCGTGTTAAGGGACCATCAAAGATACTTTCAGCTGCTGAAAAAAAACCCGCTCCCGAGCAGCTCCAGTCACCACCTTGCTCCCCCCAGTATTGCCATTTTTCCTCTTCCAAGGTAGATTTACCCATTGGGGGATCAAGATCCTGACTTTGCAAAAACCATGCTACTTTTATGCATGCTGAATGACACCATCAAATGCCTCAAAGCAGAGCAGCACAACGCAATAACTTGCTTTTTTTTTTTTTTGCTTTTTATTGCACTTGCTGGATCGGAGCTGCCAGTGCCGGTGTCGGCTGAACGCACACACTGAACTGGTCCAAACTCAGCTTGTGCTTCAGGGGGAGGCAGGGAAATGGGGCCAAAGAGCTGCAGTCAGGCCCTGGGCAAACATTAAAGGAGGAGGCGAAAAAACTTCCCTCATCCCCATGTCGCTTATAGATGGAATCTTCTTTTTTTTTTCCCTTTTATTTTTGCTAATTTGTGGAATTTAGCAGTTCTCACAGTGCCCTGCAGACTGATAAAGTGTCACCAGAAATCAGAGCTCTTGGTGCAGCAGAGAAAAAGTGCAATTAATATGGGGGGGGGGAAAGCCACAGAAATGAAAGATTAGAGGAATAAGAGCAAGAAGGAAAAGATACGCAGGAGAGACGGTCTTCTGGGGAGTGGGAATGAGGCAGATAGCGCTATTGACTGTTTTTGTAAAGGCAGTATGAATCACAGAGAAGTGCCCTGTCATGTATATTTTCTAAGGCACATTTTGTGTCGTTCGGCACCGCAAACAATAAGGAAAAAAAATGTAAATCCAGCTAGACAACAAAAGCTACCAAATTTAACAGAGTAGCAGCGGGATGCATCTCCCTTGGGCTCCCTTAAAAATTGCACAAGGCTTGTTCGTGCCGCGTGAAGTTTCAAGGGACAACAAACAGGAGAGGGCTGGGGGCAGAGCACCGCGTTCCCCCGCCTGGGAAGGAGGGCAGAGCCCTCCTCAGCACACGTTTCATTTGAAACACCAATTCCCCAAATAATAACGGGTAAACAATAGAGCCGGGGGCACGAATGTCGTACGTCTCCCCAGGCGTCAGCTTTTGAACCTACGCAGGAATAACTCCATCGCGCCTGTGCCCACAGCCGGTGTCTGCTATCACGGCACGCGTTGGGGAATGGGCTTTTGGGAAGAGAAGTCTTGTTGCTGTTATCACTCTGGCAAAGGTGGTGGGATTTAGTGATTAAATCGGCTCCTGCCCGGGCCGGGAGATGACGGCTCGCTGTTCCGACATGTCTGGCCGGCGAGTGGACTGGAGGAGGGCTTTTTTTCTTGCACCTCTGATGAGAATATATTAATACTTACTTGCTTACAGTGACTCTCAGAGATGCCAAAAGCCCTCATAGCTTGCGCTTTTACACTTGAAAGCCTCCAAAGATAATGTTCTGCCATAGCTCCCTCATGATTAATACAAGCAGACGATGCTGATAGTTATTTCTTGCCGCTGAACCGGCTGTGAGCTGGGCTCTCTCGAGGAGCTCTGTCCTCTTGCAGGACCCATCCCTGGCACATCTATAGCACAAATGCAAAGCACCAAGGTCCCCGACAGCCCGGTCCTGGGCTGATCTTGCAGTGAGTTTAATACAAGATCAATGTGAAGGAAAGTTGTAGTTACTGTGGAGTCCAAATAACTGCATTTACTGAATGGGTGCAACACCCAAGGCCTGTCTGTAGCTTTAGCTTGCTTCTCTGGGCAGCAATACGAGAGAAAAGCAGGGAATGGTGCTGAAAGAGTTGCAAATTCTTGAGCGAAAGAGAGAAAGGGAGAGAGAGAGACTTTTATTATCGCATCCTACCCTGAGTCCAAAGCAGACAAGTACATCTTGGTAGGAAGCAGATGTACTTGCACCCTCAAGCGCTGCAACAGCTCTGACAATTCTCTCCCATATGAAATTAAGGATTTGGCTCTTCCTACGTTCACACTGAGCCGTTTCCCAGAAGGTACCGACCTACGGGAAGGGGAGTGCTGTCGCTTACAGACAGCGCAAGCAAATGCTCCAGCTCGCGCTGCTGCAAGCTTTCCACCTTTGGCTTTGCTAAGAAGCCACATTTCTAATGTTCTTATTTAGTGTTTCCCTCAGCTCAAGAAAAGTGGGATGCATTACCAGGAAGGACACCACCCTGCCAGGGGTGCGAGGAACGAGTTGCACAGAGGAGATGCTCAGATTTGTTTTTCCTGAGAAATTAGGAGGCAGCGGCTAAAGAAGAAACTGGTAGCTACGGGGCAGAGAAGCACGTCCTGCAAAGGTAGCCCTGCACCTTGATATCCTGAGGGCAACCTTCCCGTCAAGGGGAGAGACTGGCAGAGCTGTAGACATTAGGACACCACTTTACCCCTTCACTGGATGGGGATATGCCATTTCCCATCTCTTTATAGATCCCATTTGAGCCAGCAATATGACCAGGCAAAGCACAGATCCTCTGGCTCATCAGTTCTCCCTAACTCAATCAGAGCCATAGTTTCTAGTGGCTGCCTCAAAATGAACAGCGTTTACTACAAGGTGTCTCACCCCTCTTGACTTTTTGGTGCCAAAATGGTAAAAGGAGCTGGAGTCTATTCTTGGCTTGTGTATCATCAGCAACCATCCTTCCTGCACGGTTTTTGTTAATAAGGAGCCAAAAATCAAAGTAGGGAGTATGTGAAGGTGCAGATAAAGCCATTCAGAGGGAAATAGCTAAGTATTTCCTGTGATTTGCTGCCTATCAATTCCAGGCACTGAAAAATATACCCATTTGGCATCATTTATATTGGTCATTGGGGTGACACTGGCAGCAGGGAGAGGGGTCGGGCATCAGAGTCACACCTCTCAATTGCCTCATTTCTTTTCTCGCTCACACTTCAATTTCCATGTAATCACAGATGCATTAGAGAGTGATCCCTATTGCTGCCTTGCTGGCACATCAAATCGAGCCCAATGCGGTGGGGACAGGAGGCAGTGATAGTGCAGAGCAGCAGCTCGGAACAAACCTTCCCTTATGTCCAGCGCCTGGAGAATTAGCAGGGCTCCCAAGAGAAAGATTTTTCAAGGACATGAACAGGAGCTGGCTTGATTTTTAGCAAGGATTTAGTCCCCAGTAACCTTTACCAATTGTGTTATGCTTCCTACAGCTGAAAAGGTGATGCTGTTTGGTTTCCAAAAGTAGCTGTATTTCAAATTAAATGAATATAGCCCCAAAGATTTCCAAGAAATAGGACCTTAGAACTGTTCCTGCTCCTTCAATCACACTGTGCCTTCTGGTAGTAGTCCAGGGAATAATAAAGGCAGTCTGCAATGTAATCTGCAGTCCTCATAATGAATTTCTTTTTGTCTTGGAGCCATAGCTTCTGATGGGAATTGCACATGGCCCTCGCTGGGACTGACCCCTTCGGAAAATGAAATGAATATTGGCATTGTTCCTAATGCAGTTCACCCAGATCTAGGAGTGAGTTGAAGTCCTTACCTATTACTCCACTGTCACAAAAAGAAAATATTATCCTGGTCCAGATTTCTCAGCCCACCCCTCCGTGACCTAACACCGAGCCCAAGCCACCGCTCTGGGCTACGTGGATGGGCTGAGATAAATAAATACATTGCTGATCAACTGCCCGCACAAGGTGGGTCCTATCAATAAATCACTGCTCCGAGTTCAGTGGAAAACAACGCTCCCTCCTGCCCTGGGTAAAGGTAGAAGGAACAGGGCCAAGCCAGGCCAAGGAGGCAGCTATTGATTTTTTATGTGGCTAGAGCATCATTTCCAATTTCCTGACATTTGTGAGGAGGGGAAGCACTGCCAAGGTTATCAGAGCAGACGGGAGGGAAGGTTTTGTTTGTGGAGGGGTGCTGGCATCCAGGACAAGCCTGGCGACCTGCCTCTGCGGTTGTGAAAGCCTGGTCCCTGCTGCAAGCCAAGGGCAGAGGGAAATCAGAGGTTAAGCCATGGACCTGGAGCAGTGGGAGAGGCTGAGCAGAACATAAAGGAGAAGGAACGAAGCCCGGTGGAAGGGGGCGTAGGAAACCACTGAGCGAGCGATCGATGCACAAAGAACATCGGGGACCTGGGTAAGAGCCGGCGAACACAGAGCGTGAGCTGTGATGGAGCTGAACTGAAAGGACCAGCTCCCACTAAGCTACGACAAGAAAATCGGGCTGCCTAAAAATAAAGGGCCTTCAAACAGCACGATCTCTTCCTCAGGACACAACGCAGGCCACGAACATGGGCAAAAATAAATAGGTCAAGGAGAGTGGCTCTTTCAGAACTGAACTTTTCAGACCCAGCAGTGCTTGGGCAGGCAGGACCGTGCCAGGGAGCTGGATGAGACCACCACCGCGTCGTCACCCTCCTTCAGACAGCACAACGTCACCCTGCCTCCCTGGTGGGCAAATCCCGAAAAGCCTGATTTAATCATTAATAACCACAACGGAAGAGAAAGGCGGTCACAAAATGGCATAGCAGCTCAGCAGAGGAGAGGAAGAGGAGGAGGTGGTGCGGGCAGTGCCCGCTGCTCCGTCTGGGGCCCCAGGAGAAGCAGCTCCACAAACCTGACCTGGAAAACTGGGCGACTGGCAAAGATAGTTTTGGTTTTGGAATTACCGCTTGGGAAGCAACAGCCCCTCCTGGAGCTTGGAAAAGGTGTGCTGCAGGTAGGAGAGAAACACAAAACTGCTCTGCTTCCATACAGTAGTAAAGGAGAGCAGGGATGGCTGCAGAGAAAAGCAGATATCTCCTGGGCTGGTACGCTGAGAGGGAAATGGCCGAAGGGGACGTGTGTCGGAGCTGGTCCGTAGGGCTCCCCGGAGCCCCGTCCTGGGCTGCCGGCACCCACCACCTCTCATGGTACATGGGAAGACAGAAATATATAAGGCAGCTTTACAGAGCTGCATTAGTGTCATATAGAAATGTCAGCTTGATTTCTGAGAGAGAAATTATGTATCGGAAAAATTAAGTACAGGAATAAATCTTTTTGATGTGGAGGAGTTTTAGCCTGATATTAAGAAATGAAACAGTCCATCCCATGGCAGTTTGAACCAGCACTAGTAACTGCGACTACAAGCAGCCATAAACTTCAAAAGGATCAATACTGGACTTGAAAGCTTCCCCTCGGCTGCGAACAGCGGTGCTGCGCACCCAGCCCCGCACACAGCACTGCCATTACAGCCGGATAGAAACAGGAGCATTGAATCAATCGAGTGCACTGGGCTCACAGGCTCTCCAGAGAGGGTTTTTTAAAAAAAAAAAAGAAAAAAAAAAGGCTGGTTATGAGTTATTTAAACCTAGGTTGAGCCACAGCAATCATAAACCTGTTAATTTTTTGCTTGTCATCGGACACAAGGAACACCTGAAATACAATTGGAAGAAATGATGTGTGGCTGCCGCACACTGTAATGCTTTCCACTAACTAACTTTATGAGTTGGGCTTTTTCTTTTAAACTCGACTTCCATAATTTTTCTGAGAAATTCCCCCTTTCCCTAGCACTTCCCATGCTTCATTCTTGTCCAAGTTATTTTTTCAAGCTTGATCAAAAACCCTTTCGTGGCAGTGCAACAGCGAAGGAAATGCTACATAGAAAGTACCGTATTTTTCTGCTGAACCCACAGCCTGCTTAGGGAACCCCCAAGGCTGACCCATTGCTGCTCTTCCCTCTCCTTCATTACCATACAGCAGCCTTTTTGCTGTGGTCTGCTCAAAACCTGCCCTTTTTGCTGTTGTCTGCTCAAAACCTGCCCTTTTTGCCTGGGTCCGGTTTGCAAGGATGGTTGTTACTGATTAACTGAGCCCACCTTCAGCTCCAGCAGCAAATACAAGGAGATCAAATGATATACCCAAGGTCAAAGGAGCAGCAACTGAGATTTATTTCCCCAGCCCTCTAACCGGACACTTTCCCGAACGGGCAGCATCTGCCGTGCCCGCGCCGCCGTGCTCTCCGGGACAATGGCTCCGCTCCAGCTCATTCACACTAATGGCTTTAGATGATGCCAGCAACTTTCAACAAATAAAATCATTGACCGAACAGCCTCCCTGGTACCGGCTCACAGGCTGCTGGCACAGCCCACGTGCGTACAGCTAGTGCTCATTCACATGGTCCTTCTGGATCCACAAATATCCCCCCCCCAAACCTCTTCTAGAGCACATCCCGCCTGTGTGCCTCCTTTCTCCTTGGTGTTTAGGGCTCTTACCTCTTTCAATCCCAGCTGAAGCAACGCTTTGGGAAGTGGAAAACCTGCGACGTTGGCCGTGAAGGTGGGAAGTTCACGTTCTGGCAGACCGACCGCGAGGCAAGTGTCACAGCGAGGAGGGTCCTCGACGGATGCTTCGGCTGCTGGGCGGCTCTGGGAGGAGCTGGGAGAGCTCCTGGACCGTAGGAGAGGACGCAGCCTCGGCTCTCCGCCTCCGACCGACTCACACGAGGGATGCACGAGGCTGGGACGCAGGGACAGGCGGATGGCAGGCACGGCTCCGCATCCACGCGCCGGCAGCTCCTACCCTGTGGTTTTTGTAGGAAAGTGTTACACAAAGTGCATTTCTCAAGAGGGAAATAGGAGCTAAAGCTCTGAGCGTGCAATGTTGCCCATGCACTCAAGTCCAGTTCTCCCAGTCTAAACTAGATATATACCCACACAAAGTTTCCATCACCAACAATAGCTGAGCCCTTTCCTTCGCAGAGCCCTTCCCAGTGCCCAGTGCCCTCTGCCTATCAAAGCTGACATACAATATTCACCTACTTGCATCGCGTCAGAGTGCTCGCAGTCAGGGACATGAGGCAAACTGCTGGTTTCAATACCCTGCAAAGAGCTACAAAAGCAGAATAAAAGGGGCAATATCTAGTGCTGAAAAGCAAACCAGCTGGCGCCTTTGCAATAAGATCTGCAGAAATCTCGTTGCCTTGTGCTGCGTGGAGCAGTGCTTGCCTATTATCCTCTGCGTGCCGTACATTACAGATTGTACTTTATATCCTAAATACAGAAACTCCAGTAACCTGACGATCCAGTGACCCTCTTCTGGCTTCAGCGTAGTCCTTCCCTCTGCTCACCTTGGCTGGCGCAGAAGGAGCCTGAGCAGACCCAGCAGCAGGGATAAGCGAAGGCAACGTAATCCCACGGCGTATGCGATGGCTGGAGGAGAGCGGCTGGCTCAGCTGCCCGCATCCACTTCACACCAGGACCAAGGCTGGGCTGGTCTAAGGGAATATTAAATCTTTAACAGTTGGTTCTTGTTCACTTCCCCGTGTCATTTAAGATGGCACAAAGTCCTGCAATGGCCTTGTGTATTACAAAGAGGACAATAAACCTCTTCCTTGCATAATGACAGCTTTTCAAGGTCTCTGTGTCCTTCCAGCAGCAAGGTAGGTCACAGCATGATTGAAGATCTCGGGCACCTTTTTCATAAGATATTTATGTTGTTTAAACTGAAGTGGGTGTGAACAGAACCTACAAATGCAGTGCAAACCCTGCAGGAGCCATGTATTATGAATGCCAGCGCATGAAATTTCTCTGGGCAATAAACTTTTATGGCTATAAAAGGTCTAAGAAAAGCCCCAGCTAGCAGCCCAGGTTTCAGGAGATGTGGCTGCTCCTGCCAAGCTCCTCAGCAGAGAGGGGCTAACACCCCCGTTTCCTTCTTTTCCCCTTAACGATCAGTGTATGACAGCTTGAGCTAAATTAAGCAGTTCTGGGAGGTAAAAAATAGCATCAAGAGCTAATTAAAACTCTTCCACCTCCCCTGTGTCGGTGGCGGAGAGAGGCGAGCCCTGGGTACCCGTGCCCACCGCAGCTCTGCTCCTTGCCGCTGCAGCTCTTCTCGCCAGCGCTGGCAGCTGGAGTGGTTTTAGGAACACTTGCAGTGTGATAAATGAGAGAAAGCAAGAAATCCCCCGAGCGCCGTTGGCGTCTCTGAAGGCCACAGCCAAGCGGCGCGTTGGGCAGGCTGCACGCGCCGGCCACCGCCGCCGAGACCGCCGTCCCCTCGACGTGGTTAAACACGATTGCTAGCGCGAAGCAGATGCCTTGTCGGCTGGGAGATTACATTCCCCTTTCCCCACTTAGAAAGCAGCTTTACAGCAAAGCCTCTGAGTACTGAAACTATGGCATAAAGAAAGCGGAGAAGGGCTGTATCATCCACGCCTCAAGCAAACATCTTAATAACCCAAGTGCCATTCGTGGCTGCCATTAAACCCAGTTACCAAACACAAGGGCTGCTCCATCCAGCTTTGCTTAAGCAGTTTGGGACACAACTCCGCCGATGCCGGTGGTGGGGTCTTGGTGCACAAGCTCTCCAGGTCTGACGCTGAGCAGCTGCAGAAGTTTGGTCCCATCTTCACATGGGAAAGGTCTTTGCTTTGTGTAGCTTGTTGGGTTTAATAGTCAGGTTATGTGATCTTAAAGTACATAATCAGCTTTTACACATCATTGGAGATAGTAAACCCTTTACTGCCCTGATTTTAGCAAGATTCATTGCCATTTCCAGGATTTAACTGTAAATGTCCTAGCAGAGAGGGTAGGAAAAACCATGCTGGGCACGAAGCAGCCTGAGCCCAAGCACAGGGAGCATGGCCCGGTCAGAGGAGCGCGGGTCGGTACCAAGCCCAGCGTGGCCTCGGAAGGACATCGGCTGCCTGCCCTGCTCAGCACGGAGAAGCGCAGCCATGTCCTGGGAAAGTTTGCGGGAACAGGCAGGGAATAGGCTCGGTCTCATTCTTTCTCCATCCTTCCCCCAGACCAGCACCCATTACCAGGTGAAACTTGGTCTGACTGTGTGTAGCTGGTCTTTACCTCCACCCCTCTCCTATTCACACCGTCCCTTTGTATCACCATGCGGCTCCCACCCAGCAGCACCTCTCCTACCACCTATAGAATATCCTGATGTTTTCTTCTCCATGCAGTCTGTAAGCTATTTTACAGTAAGAACTGTAGAACAGTTGACACACATGACGCTGACATTGCTTTCTTCTTCAGCCATCCCCACCCTCCTTAAGTCGTTGTACAGAAAAGGGCAGTTTTGTCCCAATTTCTTTCCTGCCTGTAGCTCACCTGTTCTGTGCTTCAGGAGAGACGTGCTGCTTCCCAAGCAGCAACTCCAGCATCAGAAGGATTTAACACTTTCCAAATCACTCAGTTTTCTAGGTTGGGTTTGCTGTGTTGCTTCGGGCTGTCTGCAACTTCCAGGGTCTCCCAACAGCACCCAGGAGAGGACTGTTTTCTACTGAATATGAAGTCAGTGCAGCTCTGAGCATCCCTGCAAGAGCCACCACCACCGAGCTGCCATGGCAGCAGGAACCAGGGGAAATCTGACATGAGGGAAGCTGGGGATGGCAAGAAATGAAAGCAGAGCCCCAGCTTGGGTCAGGTATTTTGGCAATGCCAAAGGCAAAGCTGTTCCTGTAGAAAGCAACGGCATCCACCCTCACTTGGGTAAAAGGCACGGTGGCAGGAGACGAAGGGAAAGCTGCCAGTCCCACCACGGCTTCACCCAGACCCTGCCGTGGTCCTGGGAAGGGCTCTCGGATAACGGGCTTCAAGTCATGCTTTCAGCTGTGAGGCAAGCGGGATGCTCATGGTCTGTCCCTCCGTGAGAGCCGGTGGAGGATGCTCCAGGATTTCCCGTCCCACATCGTGCCAGGACCTGCCGTGGGTCCCCACATCAGTGCTTCTCACCTGGCTCCGGTACAGTCTGCAGTGTCCGACTGGAGCATCACCTCGGTTAAGTATTTCCCAAATAGTTAAAACATTTTTCTTCTGTGATATGTTGTATCCCAGTCCCTGAAGAGCTAATCCTTACAAACAGATGGCTCAGCTTTTGCTTCGGACATGGCACCCAGGGAGTGACTTTGCCCTGGGAAAGGGAAGACTGGAAAACTCTTCCTATCTGCATGTGTCTAAGCAATGGTTGCTGTTTCTGGGCTTCCCACCCCCCAGTTTTACTAATTCTCTACTGGGTGAAGCTTCAACTCCTCCTAATCCATCACATGCCTGTGTGAGTCTCACCTGGGCTTGACGTTATGTTATCAATCTCCATTGCTGAATTTTTAATAACCAAACCCATACAGAGACTCCCTTCTCATCTACACCCAACTTTCTGACTGCCACAAAAGGGGAGGTTTCTACCCACCACGCTCCCAGCTCTGCTCTCCCTGCTGTCCTGGGGGCTGGAAGAAGGTGGGGGGAAACGGACGCCCACCCAGGACCCCACTGCAATCCCACACTTGGGTCATATCTACCAAACATCACCCACCGCACCTCTCTGAGCAAGCAGAGGTATTCCCAGCCAGACCTGCCACGCAGACAAGGGACATCGATTGTAGCCAAGTGCTTAATGTCCCCTGAGAAGAAGCCGGGGCCGTGGGGCTGCCCACTTGTAGGGCTTTGAGGGTGAGCGAGGTCCTGCCCTGGCAGACCTGAGCCTCTGCTCCCTGGGCACGTCACCCAGCAGCGCTGGATGGGCACCCAGTGGGAAAATGAATTATCCGCAAGTTGTCTTGGGTCAGTGGATGCCATCTGCCGTGGTGCTCAAATAATCCCCCCTCTCAGTGCAGCCATGAGCACCGCTCTAATGATGTTTTTCACTGATGAGCAACGATACCTCCCTCATAATAAAGGAAAAGCTGTGAGTCCCATCTTCCAAAGGGACCAGACACAAAGCCCACTCCTCTGTAACAGCCCATTTTCCAAGCTTGATGATGCATCAGTGTCGTCCTCTGACAAATTCCATCTTCCCGGTAAATATTTTACTATAAATGTCAGAAGTTTGTGGCTATACAGCGATAAAATTGGTGTGAATTTGATTCCAAATCCTCTTTCTAGAGCACACCTAGAACCCCAGTTCCCTATAATTTCCATGAGATTAAGATTCCCAGATAACTTTTGACCTAGACTCCACCATCTAGTTATTTTAAAAATGCCACCTTAAAACCAGGGCTTTAAATCTTCCCAGCTGACTTATGAAAAGCTCCCAGCGCTCTCTCCAGCCATACACTTGCGCAGCTCGCAGCTTGCCGATACTGTTGAAGCCTCGCAGGCTTGTGCGTTATTTCCCTTTTGTATTTTATATTCCCTTCCCTCTCCATAAAATGAAGCTGAAGCTGCAAATGCTGCGGTATGGATGCTGCCAGGTGGGGATTCATTCAGCTCAATGAATATATTCAACAGCTACAATAATACAGCAAGGGACTGGGGAAATATATGCACAGAAGCATTTCTGTCCCCTGGATGCCACGTGGAGCAGCCGCAGGGCGGCCAAGGGGAAGGCACGATGGCAGCGGGACGAGCGCTGAGAGCCAGTCTCCTGCCCTTTGGCATTTTACGTGGGTCACGATGCGACAGACTGAACCAGTGCCCTGAAAAATCCAGCAGCAGATGAGCCTCCGAAGAAAGCGCAAATGCACAGCGCTTCTGAAACCAAAGGGCAAAAGTGGTGGAAATGTGGGAATGCTCCTCCAGCAAAGCTGCCTTCCCGGCTCACGCCACCGGCACCCGCTGCTACTGTACGAAACTCAGCTGAAACACTCTTTTTCAGCTGAAATACTCCTTTTCAGCATTCCTGCTGAAGCAGTGCCTCTTTCAGCGAACGCAATTGCCCTTGCTGCCCTTCCCAAAGGCTCACCTCCACCACGCTGGCCACCTACCACCTCCGGCGAGGCCTCCGCTGTTGTCCTCTCCCCCCCGGAGATTTGGGACACGGTGGGGACAGCGGTGGGGACAGCGATGCTGCAGGTCAGACCCACTCTCTGGACACCGCCGAGGAACCTCAGTTGCTTCGTGCCTGGAAGACCCAACCCTAAAAGCTGCAAAAATCATCACGCGTCAGGGGCTGATGAAGTTTTACCAAATGCCAAGCAATTAATCAACAGCCGAACGGTGTGTCAGAAGCCCTCTCTGCTCGCTGCCGTGGCGGCTGAAATACCACATTTCACGTTTCACCACCTTTCAAAGGATATGAATAAGTAGAGTGTGGAGAAGTGAAGACAGGCTCCATGTCCCCATTCGCCTGTTCATATGGTAACACATGATCCAGTTTTGGGTTTGGTTTTTTTTTTTGTTGTTGGGTGTTGGTTTTTTTTCCCCTCTACTTTACTTCACTTATCAACCACGTCAGGTTTTTCTCACATAGCCTCGCTTGAATTCACACTCCCTTCTCCGAGGGGTTTACCGCCCTGAAAAACATCAGCAGCCCCTGACTTCCAGCGGACTTTCTACTCCCTGCCAAAAACACGCTGCCTTTTCCCACCCGACCTTCCCCAACCCCCGGTGAAGAGGGATGCTCCCAGTGCCCGAGAGACCCCCTCTGTGTCCCGGCAGCCTGGGGGGAACAACAAACCCCGGGATGTTTTACCACCTGCAAAGTCTCAACCTGGGCCTTTCACTCGGGGTTCCCCCAAAAAACCCCGGTTCCCGGTGGAGCAGGGACGGGGCAACCGGACGAAACCGCTTCGGCACGGCGGACCCGGGCTCCGTTACCGGGGCCGGGCGGCGGCTGCTGCCCGGGGCGGTTCCCCCCCCCCGGGGCCGGTGTGTCCCCCCCAAGGGTGCCGGTGTCCCCCCCAAGGGTGCTGATGTCCCTCCCGGTGCCCGTGTCCCCCTCCCGGTGTCTGTGTCCCCCTCCCGGTCCCTCTGTCCCCGTCCCCCCCCCCCGGTGCCGGTGTCCCCCCCGGTGCCCCCCCCCTCACCCCGGGAGGAGCTACCGAGGGCACAGCCGGCTCTGACTCCAAAGGAAATATGGAAAAATATAGAAATATACGCCCTCAAGCTCCGCACCCAGGCGGCGGCTCCCAACCCCCCCCCCCCCCCGTTTAAACTTTCAGGGTTTTACACCCAATTCGGGACACCCCCTCCTCCTCCCCCGAAGCCACTTCCAGGACTACGTGTCGTCCCCCCCTCCCCGGGGCAGCCTGGCTCGGACATGGAAGGGACCCCCCCCCCCCCAAACCGACCCCCCCGGTACTCACCGGCACCGCAGCCGGCGGCCTCGGGGATGCTCCGCTGCGGGCAGGGCCGGGAGAGCCCGGGGAGGGGGGGGCGTCACATGGCGCCGGCGGGGACGGCCCACCTCGCCCTCCCTCCGTGCCCCCTTTCCCTCCCTCCCTTCAGCCAGCCCTGCCGCCTTCTTCCCTCCCCCTTCCCTCCCTCCCTCTTCCTCCATCCACCTCTCCTTCCTCCCCCCCTTCCCTCTATCCCCTTCCTCCCTCTCCTTTCACCCTTTCCCTTTATTCCCTCACTTTCCCTCTGTTCCCCCTGGTCCTCCCCTTCTCCCCTTTCCTCCCTCTCCTTTCACCCTTTCCCTTTTTCCCCTCTATTCCCCCCTCTCTTCCCCTGGTCCTCCCCTTTCCCTTCTCCCCATTTCTCCCTCTCCTTTCACCCTTTCCCTTTCCCCCCCCTCTTTTCCCCTGGTCCTCCCCTTTCCCTTCTCCCTGTTCCTCCCTCTCCTTTCACCCGTTCCCTTTATTCCCTCACTTTCCCTCTATTCCCTCCTCTTTCCCCCTGGTCCTCCCCTTTCCCTTCTCCCTGTTCCTCCCTCTCCTTTCACCCTTTCCCTTTTTTTCCTCTCTTCCCCCCTCTCTTCCCCTGGTCCTCCCCTTTCCCTTCTCCCTATTCCTCCCTCTCCTTTCACCCTTTCCCTTTTTTCCCTCTTTTCCCCCCTCTTTTCCCCATGTCCTCTCCTTTCCCTTCTCTCCCGTTTCCCTCCGTCTGTCCCCAGTCCCTCGGGGCTCCAGTTCACCACCGGAGCTGGGGTGGGAGCCAGCATTGCCCCTGCCCCTCTGTGCATCCTCCCTTCCACGCACCCCCTCTGCACCCCAAACCTGGAAAAACACGGTCCCCCCCGCGTGGGACTGGCTGGGGCAGCAGCTCCGGGTGGGCTGCGCTTCCCAGGATCCGACTCGTTTGGGATTTGGGGAAGGGAAAACTGCTTCCAGCCACCAGTGTCAAACAAATCCACAGCTAAGGACACGGCAGACAGCGGGGAGGACTGGAGGGCAGCAAGCCAGCGTGCTGGAGAAAAAGCCAGCTTGGCAGGGCTGGGACCAGGGCAGGGAGAAAGCCAGGGCTAAAGGAGAGAGGGACGCAGGGGCAGATGCTGTGGGCTCTGGAAACCACGGCCAGGCCGAGTGATTCAGCCAAAACACATAGAAAATTAGCTGCAGAGCCAAGAATAAGGACACAGCTCCATCAAGGTGGCCAGCAACGGGACGCTTCCTTGGGTACGGCGGGAAGGACGAGAAAAGGGTCACGCACCGTGCGGGTCACTCCTGCTACGTGAGCTGCCAGCCCAGGCAGCAGGGCCGAGGGTGGCTCACGGCCACCATCGCAGCGCCTGGAGCTCGGATTTGTACAGCAATTTCTGCAGCGAGAGCTTATTCCGTGCAAGGGCTTTGCACGTGCCGGGGTCGCTCCTCCAGCCGGGTCCCTGCAGGAGGGAGCCGGGCAGTGAGAGCAGCGGTGCGGGACAGCAGGATGGCTCCCAGGGAAGGCGCTGCTGAGATCTCCCAGGAGGAAAAAACCAAAAGTATAATGTATTAATTACAAGTCTAATAAATTCAGCCTCTAATAAGTACTGGGTCACCGATTCCTAGTGCTCCGGCTAAAACGTGCCGCATCTCTGCCCGAGGCGTCCTCGGTTAGCAAAACAATTCCATCTTAAATAGAATAATTCAAATTAAAGTGCGATATGAGATGCAGAGGAGGTGTTGGTTGGGTGGCTTGTTTGAAGTCAATGGAGCCATGTGCTCTGGCTTGTTGAGCTCTGTTTTGATTTATAGAAATAATAGCAGCCGGTGCAGATGTACAAGTTTTGATTTCTCCAACAAGAACATGGTGCAGCCTAATACAGAGAAGCCCCAGTGAGGAAACCTGCCTCCCAGTAGGACCCCAGCTGGCAACCAAAGCATACTGGTTATTTGTCTTTGAGGGACTGCACCTCCGCATATGTTCTTTCACACAAAATTACAGTGATACTTAAATTATAGCGAATTCAGCATGTTTTCCCAGGCTCATGTCTCAGCCCCCTAAGGAAGAACTGGCTGGCGTTGCAAAGATATGGTTTTTTTTCAGCGTACCCTTCCTTGCAGCTGGAGCTCTCAAAACAACCCCCAAAGGTATTCAGTACCTCTCATTCGCATTTGAGGAAGAATTGAAGGCAGCAAATCCATCAGGAGGTGGACGGTAAGGAGAGAGCAGGGCTTTGGTGGGCAGAATGGATTCTGCACTGGAAAAAGGCACTGGAAGAGGCGATGCCCTCCAGCACCCCCGGCCCCACGCAGCCCCAGGGAGGAGGAGGAGGCTTCCCTGGGATGAAGCTAATCAGCAGGGAATTACCAATAAAGTCAAACAGCTACAGGAGGCAGGTTAGACCTGGATGTTCATCATGTTCTGTCAGTGTACATTATTTTAATACCGTAATTGGCTGTTCATCATTTTTCTTTTCTCTATGTTGTTTAAAAAAGAAACCAAACAAAGCAGACCTTCATTTTTCTCCAGACAGGCAATCTGCTGTATTAGCTGCCTGGGCACTGTGCAGGATTATTTGAATACAACACGAATAAAGGCTGCAGCACATACAGCCAGTGACATAATTAACCATTACAGTGTAAGAGGCCCCCAGCAGCCATGCATATAATCAATTAGAAATACACATTTTGGGCTTCAGCCTCGTTCCCCCGCCCCCTTTGCTTCTATGCAAATGTACTTAGGCTAAAACACTCGGATGGATTTTCCATTGCTGCTCGTCTCATACAGCAAGTTCTGCCGGGGCGAAGCGCGTGCACGATGCCAGCGCTCGCACCGGGAGCGTTTCCCACCGGCGTGCCAGGGCCAGGCTGCAAGAGGGCACCAGCGATGCCTCCCAAAACCCCAGAAGCAGAGCTGAACTCTCCTACCTCATTAGCAGCTATCCATAATTCCTCCCCCATAACACCTGTCTCCTTGCTAATGGCAAAAGACGATGAAGTGGCAACCCCTTCTCCTGGCCAGGAGCTCAATGTGGCTGTCCCAGGCAGGACGATTAGCACTTTGCATCTTCTCAACATCCTCTAAAACTTGGGGCAGGGCTTTGCCAAATTCTGCAACAGCTGGTTTTGTTTTGGGGTTTTGTTTTTGTTTTTTTTTGTTTTTTTTGTTTTTGGTATAACACCATCTGGTGCCATCTCAGCATTTCCAGTGCAGCATCCCTTTGACCTCCCCACTTTTCCCTACTCCCGGCTGAGCTCTCTCCTCCGCGAGAAGGAGGATCCTTCGCCGCAGACACAGGTGGGGTGAGTGAAGCCGGGTGGGATCTTGCACATCACAGGACGTTTCGCAGCTGTGCCAGTCCTTGCAAGGCTGCAGTTTGACCCAGCCGGAGCAGCTCCACGTGCTGGCAGAGCAGCCTCTCGTACCACATTCAGAACCGGTGTGGAAGCACGAAGCTCTGTGGACACCTCAGCAGGCAGCTTTTAGGATGTACCCAAGGTCAAATCTTATTAGTGAGGAGGGATTTAAGCTTCATTAATGGCCCAGAGCAGAAGCAATTCTTTACAGCAGCTCTCCCAGGGCAGTCAGCGGTGCGGAGGGGTGCTGAGGGCTCATCTCAGTTACGAGTGTTTAATTCCTGCAGGTGACATCTGCAGGGAAGCTTTTCCCTGGTCTTTTCCCTTCCAGCAGAAGTCACCTTGAAGGCACTCAGGACATTACACGAGAAAAGGTCTGAACCTGTCAACCTGGGCCACGAACTGATAGAAAACCTCAGGTTTGCCTCCCCTCCCACTCCCTCTAATTTCTGCTGAATTATTCAGACAGCAAATCTGCCCAGCAAACAGCCTGGGATGAGCTGGGCTGTGGGCAGCCGCCCCTCGAGCCCACGTGTGGCTCTGGTCCGCCGTCGGACAACAGCTATCGACCAACTTTAATTGTTTATCAGGCTGTAAGAAGTGTTTTGGGCACAGGAGGGGAAAGTCTGCACCAGCCAGAAATTGGAGCGTTTGCCCAAGGAAAGAGGAGAGAGAGCAGGTAGATGCAAGGAACCGGCGACGCGATGCTGAAGCTGCTGTGACTTGTGGGGGAGGTGATGGATGCTCCATGCCAGCTGCCTTGGCGCTCGCTGTTTTTTGTCGTTTCGTGGGCAGCACGGCCGGGGGGAGGCTTGGGGAGATGCCGGAGCATGGGAGAGATGGGCAGCGACCCCGGCACGCTGCTCAGGGGAACCAAAGGTTGGGAACCACTTGCTAGAGAGACTTTTTGAGATTTTTCTCTTCCCATAAGGGGGTGTTTGTGGGAGAGATTTCACATTGGATAGCAAAACTGGCATCACCAGCCTGGGGTTGGGATCCACAGCCGTGGCATCCACAGCTCCTGGGCAGGTGGGATGCGACCTTGGGACGGGCTGCTCCAACCAGGAACTGATACGTGGCAGGAGCTGGCAAACGCTCGTACGTCTGCTCCTTATTCCAGCGGCAACATTATTATTTTTTTAGCTTTCAAACGCTGCAGGTAGGAAAAGAAGAAAAACTTGCGGCACCAAAGTACACCAGCCACTCTCCCCTCTCCAGGGAGAGTTTTCACATCCTGCTTGTGCCTTGACTAAATTAAAGGAATTAACTCCTGTGGGCTGTTGGAGCTGAAGCTCCGTTTGCTGTTTCTCCTGCACATCCCTCCGCCTGGAGCCGCTGCTTGGGAGGAAGCGCAAAGAGAGGTGCAACATTATTTTTATCTCTGCACCCACATGCTGTGCTAAAGCTTAAAAAAAAAAAAAAGCGCAGCAGGCAGCCTCCCCGGGAGGCTCTGACTCACGGAATAACAAAGGCGCACGTGTGAACGGAAGTTATATACTTTATTTAAAATAAAACACCCTCTGCAATCATATGGGCCTAAATTGGCTAATAAAAACTGAAGGTGTGCCAATTCAGGAGTTTCTCCCCAGCAGCTTGGCCAGTTGCATCCTTTGGCCCCCGCGGTGGCCCGGGGCCAGCAGGCACCACTGTCCCAGTTTGCCCGGTGTCCCCCAACTGGAGGGAAGGAGGTCGGAAAGGGCATGAAGTGCCCGTGTCCCACCAACACCACCGTCCGAGAGGGCCATGTCCTTCGGTAAGACAAGCTAGAAGAGATGCTGGTAGTAAGTTTGTTCTCACTCCTGGTGTTTGCTGTTAACCCTCTGCAAAAGGAGCCGAGGTACCGGCAATACACCCCCCTTTTGCGTCTGGTCTCTGGGACTGGGACCCGTCCAGTTTCCCCAGCACGGCCCCATCGGAGCCACCAAGGCTGGCTGGAAACCAGGCTGCTTGCAGGATGAGGGATGGCTCTGGCTACAGCAATCAGATTTAAAAGGTCATGTTTTGGAAAACAGTTTAGATGACATTAATTATTAAAGCCTCATAACGCTTGTATTAAGGGTAATAGTTTTCCATGTGATTTATATAGCACTGAAATTCATTACCAATCTTTTAATGATGTTAGTGTCAATCAGGCACAAGAATGCTAAATGACTTATCCCAAAAGGACCAGGAACTGATCCAAGGAGTTTTGGGATGCTCTCATCGCCTGTGCTTTTCCCCTCCTTCTGCCCTTACAGTCACTGCAGGTTACTTTTATAACCATTTCTGATGGATTTTTCCTGAAATCACACCGAATCGGTGTCTCAGATGTGGTTACACTTGGAAGAGAAGCAAATGAATCCTGTTAAAAGAAGAGTGTTTCTGGAGGTGTCACTGAAAATGTTGAAGCTTTAATGAAGTTTTCTATGGATTGTTGCAGCATGTTTTATATGGATTCGGAAGTCTCCCTGTTATGGGCACTGCGTTTTATTAAGTGCTCTGAATAGAAGAGCGAGATAAGGGACGGTGGATCAAGTCCTCAAGGCTGAAAGAAAAATAACACAGATGTGGACCAAATGTTGGTTTGTAACCTGAGAAACAACTGGTTTGTGCCCAGGCTGCCCAGTTACCTGCGCTTCCTGGAGCCGCACGCGAGTGGCAAGTAGGGAATAAGCACAGGTTTGCTAAACAACCAGTCCCTGAAAACCAGACTTTCCTGGGCAAACCCAGCAGCCGAAATGCTGCTACAAACATCCGAGCGTCCCGATCCCCCGAGCATCCCCGCTTACCTGGGTAGTTGTAACTCACACACGCACCTGGAGCTCGCAAGAGTCGGGGGGCAGGGGTGGGAAAACGCTAGCGTGAACGAGGACAAAGCCATCGGTCTTGTAGAACCGAGGGGCATCGCAAACCCCGAGGGGCATCGCAAACCCCTCTGGGTACTGCAAACCCCCGTGAGCATTGCAAACCCCTCTGAGCCGTGCTGGCTTGGCCTCACTGCGGGGTGGCAGAGGTGAATTAGTTTTCATTAAACTAATGCAGCAAACATCAGTATGTGTACCCAGCCTTCCAAAACCCATCTCCTTTCAAAAATAGCTTTAACAGAAAATTTGCAGTAACCCCAATACTCCCCAGTAACTACAGCATGTGCATCCCGTGCTCCCGAGAGGCAGAGTCAGGCCCTTTCGTCGTTATCTGCTGCAACATCCAGCCACATGGGCCAAATACTTTATGTGACATTAACAGCCGAATCACCAGCCCAGGAAACGGCCACGTTGCTGTTGCCTTTGGGGAACAGCTGAATTTTTGCTCCCAGCTCAGCCCTTGTGCTATGGGGAGGGGGTCTGTGTCCTCTGAGGAAAAGGAAATTCATTCCCAGCATGTGAATCACAGGCTCTGCTGTGGCAGAGAGAGAGATGGGAGATTTTGTCAGCCTTGTTGGGTGAGAATAAGATCTAAAACACTTCTAAGCAAACTTCCATTGCGGGGTGGTTGTTTTTTTCTCACTCAGGTATTGCACTTTAAATTGGTTTTGGAATTTCCCCCCCTCCACCTCCCCACTTTCATCAGATTGTGCAACATCTCCTGAGGTGGGATGTCAGGCTCTGACTCAGGGACCAGTAATGAACACTGGAAGTGGCAGCTGGTGTCTGACACCGTCACCCTGGCAGCGAATGCGGCAAATTCCTTGAGAAGGAGACAGCATTGACTCATTTCCCATGAGATCTGTCTCATTTCAACCTCCTCCTTTGGGAAAAGCAGGGAAAAAAAAAGCAAAAAAGAAAACCTTGCAGGTAACTCTGTGGGTCCACACTTGCCACCGCCTGTTCTCCTGGTCAGATCCCCATTTGTTTGGGTTTAGCATCACTTTGGGAAGGTGACAAGTGACAGATGCATTTGGGGAAAACATCTCTTTGAGGACAAGCCATCCACATGTGACAAGAGCTTTTCCAATGTGGGCCCCTCATTGATTTGTCTGCTTTACCAGGGCTCCCCAGGGCTTACTCAGGGTTTTTTTCGGCCAAGTGGCAAAGGTTGCGTTTGCCGAAGCAGGTGGGGTTATAATTACCTTGCTGTAATTAATGCAGTCATCATTTTAGCTACCCCAGCAGCTCTCAGAGGAAATGGTTATATTTGCAACTCATGTACGAGGTCTGTAAAAATATTCTGAGATAGTTCTAAGTCAAATACCCAAATCTAAAGAGAAGTTGGGGCTGGGAGAGGGATGACGTGCCTTCAGCTGCAGGCGGTGGCCATGAGTAATTGCTGTGATTTATAGAGTGCTGGGCGCTGGAAGCATTCCCATCAGAGATGCTCTCCTGTATGGGATGCGGCCGGCATGGAAAGATTCAGCCTCTCCTGCGGAAGCCTTTAACTCTTAATTTTCCCAAGGACCACCAGTCTAATCTTGCCTGCTTAGAAAAAGTCAAACAAAAATGCACAGTTTGTACAAGCTGCCTCCCTTTCACCCAGGAGTCCCTCTCCACCTCTGTCTGGGGCAGCAAAGGAGCAGGACGACCTGCAGCCAGTTTGCCCCGAAATCACCAGCTCCTCAGATGCCTGTTACCGATATTCGGGTCAGGCTGGAGTAATTTTCCACCCACGAACACCTCTGCCGGACTTGCCTTTCCCCAGGGACAAGTCTGGAGGGTTTTAAGAGACTCTCATCTAATGAGGTTCTGTCTCACCCCAAACCCCGATGACCCCGTGAACGGCTGCCGTACCGCCGGTGGTTTGGTTGAGCCACAGCCGGAGAGCAGGACACGTGTGTGCCCACCATCTGGGCACTTTGCTGGCAAGCGGAGCAGAGATGAGCTACGAAAGGCTGAGGGTTTTTTGTTTTGTTTTTTTTTTGCCTTAAGAGCCTGGTATTGAGACTGCAAAAAGTTTGTTAACATTTGGGATAATATTTCTGAGAGGTTTAAAGGATGCGTTGTTTGTATTGATCGATAACGATCATTAGGGTATTAGGAGCCTTGATAGGTCCAAACATCCCAAGGATGTATTTCTTGGGAGCCGAGTGCTCCCCTCGCAACTCCTGAGTCCAGCCTGAAGGCCGTGGCTGGGAATGAAATCCCACCCAGCCCCTGCCCAAGCAGCCAAGGTGGTGGGAGATGCAGGTCTGGCAGTACTGAGCTCGGAGGACCCCTTTCCTCTTGCACCGACCCTGCACACAGATCAGCTCAGGGCAATGAGGTCTCCACTAATTCCTTCTTTTGCTCTGCAGAAAGCTCTCCAGGCCTGAGAAGAGACCTGTCTGTGGGCTTCAGGAGAAGCTGCAGACAGTACATGAAGGCTAAGTGGCATGTAGCAGCCTGGAAACACCGTCTCTGTAGAAAAAAAAGAATTTCAACCATTCCTTTGGGCAAACTCAGCCAGACTTTTCTGCAAATTGAACTAACCCAATTACTGAATTAGCATAAGATTCAAAATATTTGAGAGCAAGCAGAAAAAGGACCTGTCTATCAAATTGTCACAATATTTGTACATCGCTTTCAAATTTTGAAAATAAAATTACGTCAGCCTGAAGGAGGCAAGTGCCTGGACTCGAGGCGAGTATGGCTGGTGGGACTGGGATGTTGTGTCCTCTCCTCCAGGAGTGCTAAAACAAGTATTCACGGCAAAGGTGGGCCCCCGAGTGGTATTAATCACCATGAAGCAAACCCTCTTCCCAGGAAGAAGTGGGCTCACGCACACAGGGATGTGCAAAAGCGAAGTTTTGAGTTTTCTTGGGGTCTAACTGCTAAGAAGGAGGGCACATCCTCAGAGAGCAGCCTGCTCACCTCTCAGTGTGCTGAAATCCTCTTCCAGGTATATCTTTTCCCCACTTAACCCTCTTTTTCTTTTGATTTATTAACAGGAATTAAAAAAGGGCCCAGGTTAAAATTCTGTGTGTGAATGGCGAATCGAGGTCTGGATCTGGGCGAGCTCTGTGACTGATCACACCATAATCTCTGCAGCCTCTGGGCTTCGGGGAGTCAATTTTGAAATGAAATTTCATAAAGACAGACCAAACTCTCACAAAAGTAATGATCAGTATTTTTATTCATACACACTTGCTTTGAAACTACAATTAATATTTAACAAAAGCATTTCATGCAAACAAAGATTGAAGATATTGCGAATTAAGAAAAAAAAAGACGCTGTAATTTATACATCAGTCTTGCCCACTATACTTCCAAAGATTTTTTTTTTTATTTTTTGAAAAATGAATGGCCTCTCCAAATTTTCTGGTAGCATCTTGCAGATAAATGATAAGAAAATAAATAATGTTCTCCTCTTTATAAATACAAAATTTGGGTCTTAAAATAATATTATAAAATGTGAATGAGTTCAAGGTGGGATTACTCCTTGTTTAAAAAAAGATAACGTTAAAGTAACATGCAATCATTTTAGAAGTTTAAGGTGTGCTCTGTTTTGTCGTGCAAAACCATACACATGTCGGGAAATGCACATTTTTAAAAGAGGCAACGAGCTTCATTTTGTTGAAATTCTTTTTTTTTACATTCATTTTAATAGCACATGAGAGAATAAATGAAAGGCTTTGTGGGGAACAAGCCACAGATTCAATTTGTATTATCACTGCGAGAACATTTTTTTCCTGCTCCGAGTCAGCAAGGCATCCGAGTGTGCAAGCTCTACTGACTTCTACGGGATGTGAAGCTGCTCAAAGGTAAGCCCAAATGTCCATGCTCTGCCGAACGGCGACAGGCACAAGCACATACTTAATATTTTTGCTGAATTGGGGCTTATAGGCTTAGTGCTGCCAGATGCTGGATACCGCAAGTCTTGGCTCCAGTAAAGCAACTAAGCAGACAGCGAGCTCTAAGCACGTAGCGGTCCCACTGGATGCCTTGGAAGGCCAAGACAGGAGCACACGAACCTCTGGAAGGACGGAGCCGTTGGCAATATTAGCTCTCAGGGTTCAAACAGAAGGAAAATAAATACAATTCGAATAGTTCTTAGGAAAAGGTTTATAAAGATCAGAAACATAATTTTGCTTTCTATTAAAATGTTCCTGTCACCAACTCACGATTATAAAATTAATCTAACATTAGCTGTAGACTTTCCAATGTATCCTGTAGTGAGAAATGAGCTTCAATGGAAGCAGGCTGGGACGGGTTATCAGTGCTGTTGCTACTCTTTCTGCACATCACTGTTTAAAATTATTAATAGACTGCTGATTTTTTTTTTCTTTTTTCTGGGCAACTGACATCAGTGCAAGAAAAACCATAGCTTCTAGGGTGGTTTTCTTTTAAAATTGAACTATGGTGTCACACACAAGGAAAAGAAAAGCATGAAGATATACGACACAGGAATACATTAAAATATCAGTGGAATAAACCTGTCATGGATGGACCAGCTGCATGAAGCATATCACTTCTCCCTCAATAGGAGTCAGTATAAACACTACTAGAAAACATCTGTGCTGACTTCATTTACCCATAGGGAATCTCACCCTACAATAACCAGTTCTGCCAAGACTTCCACTTACATGGAATTTTTAAATTGCACATACAAATCTCAGTAATTGGAAAAGAGGTAAGTGCAGCTGACCTACACAGTCAGCAAGCATCACTCCCCACTGCACCCTGACTCCAGTTAACAAAAGCTGGACTCCAGATTCTGTAAGAAACATATCAGATCTGATTTATTTTGTTTTAAATGGTTTCAGCAGAATTACTAAACTTCTATAAAAAAGTAGAAATAGCATCGTATATCCAGCAATACCATGTGAATCGAATAAGCTGATTTAATATTAAAAATTATAATAATACTTACACAACTCTTTTCAGGTTAAAAGTGTATTAGAAACATTACCCGAGAAGTCCTCACACCTTCCTGTGAGGTAAGTAAGTATTATTATCCCCATTTTACAGATGAGGTAACTGAGGCAGAGAGGTTAATAACTTGCCCCCTCTCTCTCAAGGTTTCCTAGGAACAGGAGGGCTGTAGTGCATAATGATTTTTCATTATAAGGCTATTTAATTACCAATTGTTACTGGCACAGTTACTGGTTGGTAGGAAATCATACATGTTTATGGAGTCAATTCTTATTTAGTTCTTCAACTGAACTATTTCAGATCCCATCTAAGAGTGTGGAGCTGAGGAAAAAAGTGCTTTAGCTTGTCTACTTTTTTTACTACTTGGCAGCTCAGTGCCTATCTACCCAACAGAACACAGAGGTAACACATCACCTACAGCTGATACTCAGGTTTGCAAAGAGACAAAACCTATGTACAATAATTTATGCTAATGACTAAAAGAACTGAAAATCACATCAAATGTTTCCAGAAGTTTTGTGGCAGGTCCAAAAGCCCACTGTAAACTCAATACTGTAAAAATGTTTTCTACTCATACTAAAGCTCGATTATTGGATTATCATTATTATTTCCAAGGCTGTGTTTTGTTTAATAAGGAGGATCTTCCCCCTCTGCTAACTGCATGTGTCTCCTATGGCATTTAACGGGGATTGCGTCCGAATTCACTGACTGAGAAAACAGACTTGGCAAGTGGTACCGCTCAATGCCGGCCCTTGGACACGTCATCTTTCCAGCTAGAAGACAAGTTCCTGTCTCACTTGACCTTATTAATTTTACAGGAGCGTGGCATTATTCAACTGAATTCACCCCAAAAGACAGGATGGCTTTCAAAGGCCAGCAGCATTTAGATATGATGAGTGTCTTTTAAACTAACAGCTGGTTTCTAGAAGAACTTTCTTCAGTTTGTGAAAGGAAATTCAATTGTATTTCTGGAAAGAATGAAGGATCAGAAAGCTAAATTGCATTTCTCCTCTAAATTGGATTAAGGGGGAGTATTTTATTATGGGAACGTGCTCTCTCCTTCTCACATATGTGCAATCCTTGCTAAGAGCACTGAGACTGGCCAGCGGGTGAAGTAGCTGTCCTGGAAACCCACCACCCTGCTGAAGCAACCTGAAGGTGGATAAAAACACCCAGATGCCCAAATAATGAAGAAATTTGCCTAGGAGCCAGTTAAGTTCCATTTAATACCTGAAAACAGCTTGGAAGTTTTAGGTGGCAGACCTGTGCCCCTCAGGACTCGAGCACACATGGGACAGAAACACAGCTCCCAAAGCTTTCACCCCAGCTTCAGTGTATTATAATTTTTAATTGGACTTTTAGAAACTTTTGTGATAACGTGGGTGTTCAGGTTACGGTTGCTATTGAACACAAGTGAAAGAAAAGCAGTTCTAATGCCTCTCCCTGTGTTGATACATGTTCTTCAGAAAACCAAATCTTGTGAAAAATATTATATAAATAACATCTGTATTTAAAAAGATAAGAAAATGCTTGCTGGATAGTTAAGGTTTTACTTGCCATTATAAATTTCTGGATGATAAGCAAGCCACCCGGAGTTCTCATTAAAGGGCTGGTCCAAGCGTGAGCGTTCACGTGCAAGTGCATTAGGCAGAGCAGCGAGGAGTAACACAAACATTCAATCCCTGCTTTATACAACCCTGTCTTGTTCCTGCAGGATCCATGAGTTCACAGTACCTTTTTGTAAGCATTACAGACACCTACAGAAGACAACATGAGATGTGGCAAGCCCAGGAACTTGAGGTAACAATGTTAAAGAGGAATTTCTGCTACTACATCAGAAAAACTGGGGAACAAATGCAAGTGCCTAAAAAACTGGTTATGAGAAGAAGCCAGAAAATGAGCGGCTCTGTCCAGATGTTGGACCAGCTCTTTAATGCCATGTTCTGGTGTGAACATCACTGACAGTCACAGCTGTGCCAGCAACAACCACCTGCAATGGGACTTCTCTGTACAATTCATATTTCATCAGGAAAACCCGAACTGCTTGGGAATGTCTACCTGTGAGATCTCCTCCCTGTTGCCGGCTTGGTTCCGTTCTCCCCCTCTACTGCTTTTCTTGCTTCAAAACCCTGTGCGCTGGTATTTCTCCCTGTATTTTCCTTTTTCAAAAGTCTCTTTTTCACTTCACATTCTTAAAACACATGTAATGCCACCTCTCGGCAGAGTGACTTACTTGAGAGCCCCTTAATTATTCAAAATCTGAGCCACAGTAATCTGTTGAATCTATTATCTCCTGCAGTATGATACTCAGATTTTCCTAAACTATGGCAGGCTAGTAATATTTAGAAAAACATAAGTAGTCATGAATGCTGCACTAGTCTACATGCTTCATGGTGAATATCATAATTGTTATAGTATATAACATACAAAGAAGAAAATGAACTCTCAGACTTGGCTGATGACATACTTGACATAGAATGGTTCAAAAATTTTACTCCTAAAACATTTTAAAAATTTTGAGTTCTGTTTTTTTAGGCAACAATCCCAGTTCTTGTTAGTTGGTCAGTGCCCCTTGTTAGCCGTGTGTTTTCCCATGCCTGCAAATGGTCCGGTTGATTCATTAAAACCTGCTCACTCTTAGCCGGGGGAGATGCTCCTTGCTTAGAGCTGGGGCTGCAAAAGGACTACGACTGGGCAAAAGTCAAACTTCTGGAGTGTTGCAAATCACGTGTCCTAGGCACCAAAAATACGGCTTCTGAGGGCACCACACGTGCAGAAGCGCAACACAGTTGCGGTTCACATCCAACCGTGTTTCACTCAAAACCTGTCCCACTCCACCATGGGTCACCCCCGTAAGTCAAACCCATCCACCCGGCCACCAGTTTGCAGGACTGGCTCTTTCTAACAGACTCTTTGGCACAGGTTCCATGTTTCCTTGTCATAAAAGATGATTAGCAAGTAGATTCCCCCCCCCCCCCCAGTTACATAGTCTAGTATAAATTTAAGGTTTTTTATGGCAAATAACTTACTTTTTGAATATGTTTACATGCTGGAAAAATTGTAATCAGTCTGCATGCAGCAACAGAGACATCATGCTTCTGGCATCGTCATGCACATCTGACAGACAAAAAGTGCCTATGGCTGCTAACAGTAACAAGGCAGAAGGGAAAAAAAAAAAGGAAAATGCACCGACTACTATTTTACATGCTGTAACAAAACCGAAATATGCACAAAAAATATTTACTGATATTTGAATTAATATCTTCTGGTAAGTCGTAAGAGGAAATATCAAAATTTTTTATCTAAGTGATAGGAGAGGAGAAGATTGCATTAATTACAGTGTTCATCATTGCAAATAAAGTCTATTTCCTTCTCTGTAAGTAATAAGCAGATGTGAAATGAAAGCCTAATTGAGCCTTGTATAAAACCTGCAGGTAGCAATTATTGTTTAAAAGTAGATCTACTTTTAAAAAAAGAGATTATACCCTAAGCCATTAACAATATCCAAAACCTAAAGTAAAAACCAAAACAATAGCAATAAAACATTTAGCTAAATCTAAATGATGTCATTCAGAACAAGAACCTTCACAAATAAAGCACAATTTGTTTTATAAAATTTTTATAACACTCTTTATGCTTGATACGATTATGTCAATAATATAGATCTGCTTATTATTAACCCTTATTATTAAGAGTTATTACTAAACATGCAAAATTCATTGCATGAAGCATATGCAAAGTGTATTAAATTCCATTCTATCAATAAAACAAGTTTTAGGTGCTGCTTCTTTCAGGCTTGATTATTCTACAGCCCAAAGTTTTCTGAATTAAAACTGATTATTTTATGACTAAATCTCACTTGATTTTCATGAGTTATTCTGGAGAAATCAGGAAGTCACTTGGGGCTGCATTTTTTGTTAATTTAGTATACATAATGCTTTCTTTGATTTACTGCTTTATAGTGCAGACCATAAAGAGACACATGTAAATAAGATTGAAGGGATTACAGTTCTGCTTTACATTCCAGGTTAACAAATTTCATAGTAAAATATTGGTATTAGAACAGGCTAACAGTAAACTTGAGGAATGGCGTAAATTAAATTAACTGAACAAACAATGGCACCCTGGATCACAGAATAATCTCATGGAGATTAAAATTCACAAAAATATTATTAAAATTATTATTACTATTATTATTATTAAAGACAAAATTTCACCCTTGAGTTTATCACATGCTACTTAGCAAAGATCCTAGAGATCTGGCCACCACTGAAGTGTGTTTAAACTTGGTGTCGCTTACAGGATCGGTTCACGAAGCCTCAGGGTCTAACTTGATTTTGTCCCCCCCCTTCCCACCCACTCCCAACTCGTTTCTGTCATATTTTCGAAACAACTACTTTCAACCATTTTTTTGCAATGCGTCTCCTCCCCGGTGCCGCCGCCGTTTCGGTTTCTTGTGCTGCTGATCTCCCCGAAGTCACCGGGCAGAGCGGGGAGGAGCGGTCCCTCGGGACCGAGTGCTCCTACCTCCCAGCATCTGCACCAAAGGACTAAATATTCGAGGTTGGGTTTTTTTTCAGACCGTGTGCTAGATTATTTCTAACACAGCAGAGTGGAAAAGGGAGCAAAAGGACAGGGGGAAGTTACAAAAATATATAACGTACCAAAAAATGGGTAAGTTTAGACGAGTCAGTGGTGACTTCTAGAAGAATAAGTGGGCACCGTACACTAATTTATCTCCCATTAAGACAACATCGCTGTTGCAAAGCCAAAATCCTGAATAAGTGGCCCTTCCCCCATCTTACACTTTCTAACCCTACAATTTCCAGGCCCAAATGGAATCAACAAGGCAAAAGCCTAAAAATTGTAGGGTTAAGGACCGTTCCCCACTGCGGGATTTGTTCCTGTTTTGCTGTTTCACGCTACATTTTGCAAAAGGGGGTGTACGAACTGGGGGTTGACGTAAGAGAACCCTTCAAAATCTGTTTGGTCTATGTTAGCAATGACCAGCTGATCTGGAGGTGTTAACACCGGCTGTCCTCGTGTAAAGAACTTATCGAAGTTTTCGGCACCTTTGCCACACTGCAAGAAAGAAAGAAAAACAGAAAAAAGGCTGAAAAAAATCAGCAATACGTTGGCAGCTCCAGCTTTTTGCAGATTTTTCAGGACACATGCAAGACTTCCCCTCATTTCTTATGAGTAGTTAAGAAAAAATTTTCTTTTCAGATATTTTTAACAAAAAAATCCTAGGCAAACAGAGAAGTTTTAATAGATGAATTTTGATGAAAAACAGAGTAGAAAAGTTTCCATCCATCAGCATGAGATGACAAGGTAAAGAGGCTTAAATATTCAGAATTACTGGGATAAATAAGGAAAAGGAAAATATTTTTACGGACATGTATTGGCAAGAGATACTTTATCTGTCAAGTCATTTCATTCTTTTTAAAACCTTTATGATGCAAAATTAAATTTTCATATTAGTCTGCTTCCTTCATGATCTGCAGAAAGCTTAATGTAATTCATTTATATCCCTTGACTCTTCATTGTACAGCCTATAAACTCTCGTAAATTCATAAACGACAACAAAGCTCCAGTCCTGGGGACTGCAGGAGGGAGCTGGGGCAGGGGCTGCATCCTGGGAACAAGTCCTCATTGCAAAACGTGCTACCACAGGTTTCCTCCTTTTTTTGTCTACGAGAAGAGACATATCATCTTGTGAAGCCCAGCTGAGAAGAAGGGTTATATATAGCTACACACTGAACACAACTCAGTCAGAACAGAAAACAAAAGAAATCAGCTTTGTGGAAAGGATAGTTTTAAGTAATGCAGAAAACACTTGAAAGGCAGGGAAGTATGATTAGAGGCAAGTTAAAAAGGATGAAGGTGGGACCAGAACAAAATTAGCTTGGGTGCAAGAAAATATGCATATTTGAGGAAAACGAGGCGTTGAATATTGTGGAGAGTTCTAAAGGAAACTGGTAAAGCTGCTTATCTCAAAACTATCTACTGTAAGAGATCTTCGAACAAAGCGTGGTTGTACGATAATGGTGCTGAATGTTTCTTCCCGTTGTCCCTGACCCTCTCCTCTCTATCCATCCCTACAATATATCTACATATGGATTTACAGGATAACATTACGCTATTATCTTCAGATTTAGAGGATTACTTGGAAAGGATAGAATATGGCTCGTACAATAGACCAATATTAAACATTGATTTTTCTGAACTAATGCAACGCGAATAAAGCTGTACATTTATAGGAGAAACCAGCTGAAGAGGGGCCCATTAAGGGAATTCGAGGGTGAGGTGTTCGGCTATGCTGAAAAGAGCTCAGTCACAGTTTCCAATCTTCTTGCAAAGCACCTGGCATGTCCTGGACTGGGACACGCCATCCAATCTGAGCTGCAAAGAACTTTTGCTGCCTCGGGCACAAGTCGGTTTATATTTCAGATGAAAAACGCATGCTCAGGTACTGGACCGCAATGCTCACAGAAGGACACTTGTTCAGTCTTGGAAGAACACAAGCAGAGGAACACTTCAACAGGTTAAAGGCTAATGGTAGTCTGCTTTTTTCACCCGGGGTTCTGCACTCACCGAATACCCTGGTGCCCACTGAAGCCAATGCATTTTGGTACAGAATCTCTGGAGAACAAGAATGGACAGAGCTGAACTTTGACAGGGGGAAAAATCTGCATCATTGGAATGAAAGTTGGTGTATCCCCAAATTAACAGTCAAATTTATTTAGAGGCAGTACTCAACTCAGAGCAGCAACAAAAGGGCTATTTATACAGGGAAGACTTTTTGCTAAAAAGATATTCTATAGATATGCATCAACCTTCCACAAAATTATGCTTTCTTCTTTTACTTTTCTTTTTTTCTTCTTTTTTTCAGCAAGTGGAAGGTATTCAAACAAGCTGTGTATTGAAACCAAAGTCCCTGACTCCATTAGGACTCTCACTATTGCTTATACTAGTAGAGGGTAAGAAATAACTCATGTGAAATTTGAGTGCGAATATAATAATTTATCAATAAATTTGCATCTCCAATTACATACTTGTCTTCACATTAAAGAGTAGCATTGCTATTGTGAGCATTAATGCAGTATTAAAGCAGAACTGAGAATCTAGGACTCGAACTCCTAACCTTACAAATAGAAATAAAATGTCCTTCTTGCCAAAAAATCAGTCTATGCCTATAACCTGTGAAATGTCAGTCTGGAAGGGAACACATTATTTAAACCGACCAACTGCTGACCTAAAATCTGCAGCTCCATGTTCGAGTGAGAACCATGCCTGTGTGCAAAAGCAGCAGGATTATTCCTGCAGCAACACGCTTCCTAGAGAAGACGTACCTACAAAGGTTTTCTGAAAAAACCCCCACGCCCAACAAAGCCTATAAATACATCTGTATCTTCAAACAGATTAAGGGTCGTGTCTTTTTTGCTTTGTGGAATCAATATAAATAGAATCAGCAATCACAATAAATGAGTTATACATAAGGTATGTAAATATCAGACTTGGATTTTAAATTATTTTCGTCTGGGAAAGTTAGGCTCCATCTGAATATGCCTTGGTGTATTTTAATAGCAGTCTGTATAATGAAAACAGGTCATGATAACCACAGAGATAAAGCACAGCTGCTCTAAACAGGAGCCAGGATCTGCCACGAAACGTGCTATGATGGAACCAGACCACACTTCAACCTTTTAGTACCTTCATGCTGGTGTTACTTTTAACTTCAAGGAGAGTCTAAGCACTCAGTTGCTGAGCTAATAAAACTTACAGAGGTGAAGGTAGATTATTTTTATGATCAGCTTTAAATTTGACTCAGGAAGCATGTGACAAAAATCTTCCATAAAATATGCTATAAGGAGGTGCAGCTCCCCTTCGGACAGACAGCTCAGGGACCAGCCGGGCAGAGCTGGCACCACCACGCGTGTTCGTTACCTGCTTACACCCTTCCCTGCGTGCAAAATCCACACCATATGAAAAAGGTATTTCCCCTAGCCCAAAACACTCTCCTCAGCATGCAACTCTCCTCCTGGTGATGTGAAAATATCATTTGTATGCAAAAAAAGAGGAATATATTCTGCCACCGGGTAGTGGCCTCCCTCTGTTCATTAGTTTGTGATATGACACTAGCGTGTCTGTCCTGGTACATAAATCAAGCATACAGACCTATCAGTGATCCTCTATTTGCAGTTCTACAGCCAGCTATACATCTCAGTTGAAATAAAAAAAGTGCTAGAGAAGAAAGATTGAATGTTAGGACATAACGATTTACAGCTGTTCCTGAAAGCTTGTGTTCTTGTGTGCAAATACTTTTCTTTGCCTGTCAATAAAGCACAGTACACACTGTAAGAAATTCTGTATCAACAAATACAGCTCTTCAAATTCTATTATGCAAACAGTTCTCATGGTAATGACATCTTTCACTTGTTTGGATTTCTAAAATATTCCTACAGATACATGTGTGTAAACCAGTAATAAAAATAAAAAATAAATCAGGGATTATTCTTGCAAACTTGGCAGATGCAGGTTCTGTCACTTGAGGATGGGGAATACGAATGCCCTGTGCTGTGTAGCCCACCGTGGAGGAAATTCAGCTCAGTAATTCAGATACCTTTGATCACTGACTTTAGATGCTGTTCAGAGGAGACAGTCGGGAACTGCATTTATTACATGTCTCCAGTGGCTGATGTCAATATGTCAATTTTCCCTGTTTTCAAATTCTCCTGCAGTGCATGACCGTTGAAGTCGAGACTCAAACCACTGAGAGACTTTTTTGCAAGGGACAATGTACACTGGGTTACACTACAGGGTGCCAAACCATTAGCAGATCTACAGACTGGTCTGCTATAATCAAATTGTCTTATTTTACAAGTGTCCCAGATTTGCAGCGCCATCAAGCTAGCATTAATCTCACCCCGCAGGAAAGCACGACGGCAGACACATTTAGCGAGGGAAGTACTTGGCATCTCACTCACCACTTTAGGTTTGAAAGGTGGCTGAATCTCTCGGTTTTCCAGTTTTTCCCAGTCAATTCTCCTGAAAAAAGCATGTTCCCTGATGTCTCTTTCACCTTCAAGGCCACAGCCAAGGCGCTTTGCGGGATGTTTAGTCATTAGCTATTAGGAAGAAAACACCAAATGATTAAATTTAACACTGGAAGGAAAGTGAGACAGACTTTCCCCAGAGTGCGATGCTCTTGCTCCTCTCCTGAAGAGGCAAGTTGCTAATAAAATTGTTTTGAAAAGCTAAAATTCATTTTTTTGAAGATTAGTTTTCTTGTTTGATCACGGGAGACAGCACGTCAGCAGCAAAATTAAGGGTTGCACTTGAGAACGTTTTCCCATTTGGCAGATGTTGCTGCTGGAGGTGTGGGTGGGCAGGCGGTGCCCAGGGCAACTTGCCATCGTATTAGTTCACAACTCGCTCCTGAATTGCACCTTTGGTCTTTCAGTTCAGCCTTATAAATCTCCAGAATAGCTTCTGCCCTACCTCAACAATCAATTAAACTTAATAAATTCCAATATACTAAAGCTGTACAAAGTACAACCCCCCCCATTTCATTTTTCTGGGCTTGTTCAAGACATCTCATTACAGAGCCTACAATTTCTTGGCACCCAGCTGACAATATCTAATCTGAGTTTCCTCCCTTGCATCCTTAATGACATCTTGGTCAATACTATACCCAGTTGCATAGATTAAGCAGACTTGGGGGAAAAAAACCCAAACCCACCACCGTTGCATGCTGGGAAACACTAACGTGCTCCTTAATTAACAAGCTCCTCAAAATCTTTTCAATTGATATGTACATTAGGAATTGAGCAATGTAACCTTCAACTCTCAGTTCCAGTATTGTGGGGACTTTTTAAAGCTCTTTTACAAATTATATATGATTAATGTACTGTTGGGAGTGATACCTCAACACATCTTTTTAAAACCTCAGCTGTACCACTTTAGTCTCCTTCCAAATGTTGAGTTGATCAGATTCCAATTTTGAACCTAAAATAAAAGCGACTCTAAGCAGATACTTTGGGAAGTCGGCTGTGCACTGGGCTGGGAATCACATCCTTCTTCAAGCTTAACAGCAACTTTCCCATTTTTGTTACCTTTTCTAAACCCTTTCCTTTAACAGTAGGTGATATAAGAAAATCTGAATAATGATTCTAGTAGTGTTAATTCTTTCTGAAGTTACTGCATTTACCAAACCCAACAAACTCTGAATCAGTGGCATAGATGTCAAGCAGACAATTCAATTTCAAGAGCACAGCGGGCACATTCATCTTGCCCGATGGTGCACAGACCCAGGACTGCTGAGCTACTGCTGACTGCAAGGTTCAGAAGCTTTCTCACATTGACTTCTTAGCTCAGGCATAATGCTCACTGAAATTTGGGATTAATTTGTTAGTTTAATACAAACGATGAACATGTTGGTATCACAGAGACTTGACCTTAAACCTTGCGGTGCAATGCAATTTTAGCTTTCCGACCTCCCTTTGCATAAGCATCTAGCAGAAGAGCAGCAAGCAGGATGTCTGAGAACAGGGTAATTTAATCAAGTTCAAACTGTGCTGTTTGAATATATGATTTTCACGACAAGGCATCAATCTGCATGTACTTTACAAAAATATATCATGTTTAGTTTTTGTTGGCCAGCATGTCTACACCGGGATAGGCTCCAAAATTAAAGTGGTCTTTCCTTTTACCTTGCGGTTCTAAACAGCTTTTCTTTTCCTTGATGATTTTTCCTTAAGGGATTAATATCCAGCTCATGTACAATACTTCATAAATGGTTGCAAAGGAAAGGAAGAAAGTAAATACCAAATTAACTGACACTAAGTGCAGTGATATTTTATCAGTATGAGAAAGACATCAAATAATGACTTATAGATGGTGGTTTGGAAAAGCTGCAGACTGAGTACTCTAGGGAATCACGTGGAGGCAAAGGAAACCCGAATGAATCCTTTTTTTCCTGAGCTAATCCCCTGAAGTCAAATCTATTCTTTTCCTCCAAAAAACCCCCCAACTTAAAGTAACTTAGATTCTAAGATAAATGTTAGGCCACACAGGTTACCACTGGGTCAGGATTTCTTCACAGTTCCCTTGCACTTACGCTAAAGATTTTCACATACGCTCATCTTTACCTCCATTTAAAAATGATTCTTATTAACAATTTTGCTCTGCTGCTGTCATCAGGCATGCTGGGCTGAGGACTCGCTGGAGTATCAGGTATGCATCCAAGCTGAGAAATCTCCTCACCCTGCAAAATTGGGGTTGTGCTGCTGAGGGTTGAGAGGCAAGGTGGGTGGAGACATTTCACACCATCGTCCTGTTTATAAATTCTGCTTTGGGTTTGGCAGCTACTGATTCTGACATTTGTTCTTACCATAAAACAAGCAGGCACTGCGGGAAGAGCTGAATACTTATCAGTGACACCAAGCGATGAGCACTTCATGACAATATAGCTTAGCACTGCCTGACAGAAGCTGCACTTAAAAATACGACGGTGCCATATCAAAACCAGACAAATTTAGTTATTCACAAGGATTGCCAAAAAGGAACTTAATGATAAAGAAGCATCTATCTCACCCCCTTGCAGATGGAGACAGCTTCTTTGGATAGTGATTTTGGATAGGAAACGTTATGCTCCATTATGGACTGGAAAAGTTCATCTTCATCTTCTCCATCAAATGGAGGCTGTTGAAAATAAATCACAGTTAAGTTACTTATTGGTTTGGTTGTTTTTTTTTTTTTAAATTCTCCACTTTTTAATGAAATGACATGACAATACTATGGCCACACTGGGTCAGGGCAAAGGTGCAGCCAGCCCAGCAACCTGCCTCCAGTCAATTATAGGTGCCCAGAGAGGTCAGTATACAGCAGTGGTCCTTGCCCAGGAATACACACCAAACTCCCAGCGATCTGCAGCTTGGGTTTCTTCAGACCCAGAAGTTTAGTGTTAATCAGTGTTGGGTAGAAATGGAGGAGAAAAGTTCATTTCTGCTCCCAGCATGGCAGCCAGGTTAATGAAATGTGTGCAGGATTATCTTCATGATCATCTTTAATCAGTTTTTAAAGCTACTGTGCACCAGACAGCCAAAATACTTTAAAGGGTGAAGTTTGAAGACTGTAACTTTCAACTACCTTGTGCTAAGGTATATGCATTCCTCACTGCCCTGGTTGCAGCTGGGTTAGAGTTAATTTTCTTCCTTGTAGCTGGTATAGTGTTATGTTTTGGGTTCAGTATGAGAAGAATGTTGATAGCACGCTGATGTTTTCAGTTGTTGCTAAGTAGTGTTTAGACTAAATCAAGGATTTTTCAGCTTCTCATGGCCAGCCAGCAAGAAGGCTGGAGGGGCACCAGGAGTTGGGAGGGGACACAGCCAGGACAGCTGACCCAAACTGGCCAAAGGGATATTCCATACCATGTGACATCGTGCCCAGTATATAAACTGGAGGGAGTTGGCCGGGGGGGCAGAATCGCTGCTCGGGAACTAACAGGGCACTGGTCAGTGAGTGGTGAGCAATTGCATTGTACATAATTTGTTTTGTATATTCTCATTCTTTTATTATTATTATTGTCATATTATTATCATTATTATTTTCTTCCTTTCTGTCCTATTAAACTGTTCTTACCTCAACCCACGAGTTTTACTTTTTTTTTCCCAATTCTCTCCCCCATCCCACTGGGTGGGGGGGAGTAAGTGAGCGGCTGCATGGTGCTAACTTACCAGCTGGGGTTAAACGACGACACTCAATTCCAGCTAAACTCCAGTTTGTTTTATAAGACACATGGCTGTAGACTCTGTTTCTGTGATGGGGAGACTATCACAAGAAAAGGCTGCATTTTATTTTTAAATATAAGTGATGAGGAAAGTGCCCATGGGTGAGTCCCCAGGATACGGGCACTGTGTAAGACTCAGCTAATGGTAAATCTCATTTTCTCAAAAGCATTCAGATGCCTAATATTTGCAATGCAGACTGTAAATGTTAACAACTGCGATTGCTACACTTCAAAAACTTTTAAAATGTCAACTGGAATTTAGTAGAGAAACTATTAAAGACATTTGTTAAAAATGTATGTTTTAAGCTTAGGAAATGTATACCTTTAGCTAACACTCATTGAAAGCCAACTCAAGACTAATAGAATTCCTTAAAGTTGGTAGTTATCTGCCATTTACTGCAGTACAGTGTTGCTTTTTTACTTGAGTGACTCAGAGAGCAGCGTTTCATTAACTGTGCAGAATAAGGGGTCTGTAACTGAGAGTATTTCAAGTGGTGAGACCCATACTTTACCCCTAGGACATACAATACAATAACTGTATTCTTGTGACTTAACTGCAATGCGGAGCATATATACACTCTTATTATGTTTCCCCGTGGTTTCAAACTACTAAATGATATTTCTTCCATTTGGCATGCATTTTCCTGCTCAAGTGTCTCCCATTCAATTTTGAAGACGGCTATTTATAACATTATTACAGTACAAAGAAGCTGTATTCAAAGGCAGTGCTTGATTATGTAGGTCCAATATAAAGAGCTTAAAGCCTAAATACATTCTCAGTTGAGTCAGTCAAGAGTACAAGGAGATAATATCAGCATGAAAGGCCCCAGTCTTGTCCTCTAATGGTCTAACCCTTCAGGGATCCTTGAAACAGAGCAGCTTTGGAGAGGCAGGAGGAGGTCACAGTGAGCACAGGAGCGTAACTCTTACCTGGCCAGCTAACATCTCATAGAGCAGCACCCCGTACGCCCACCAATCCACAGACTTCCCGTAGGGCTGGTAAGCAATAATCTGTATAATCACAGAAAACCCAAAGAAAAAAACCCTCTGTTAACTAACACACTTGTGACATAGTAGATAAATAACGACATGCAGAGATGAACATATTTCCTTGAAAAAGCCCAGAAAGCCAATCCTGTAATCCTCACTCTAGCTACTCATTCATTTCAGTGGGAGTTGGACTGTTTTGCAAATGTTAGTCTAAACCCGCCCACGTCTTTTGGTACTCCAATATCTTGGGAAATGTGGCTCTTCGGAGACCTTGGGATGTGCATTTGAAGGCAAAGGAGGAAGTACAGCAGCACAACGTTGGAGGCAAGGCAAAAATGTTATTCATCCATTTGTGTCACAGCTTGAAATCATGACACTCACTTAACTTACAGATTATCAATAATTAAGCCTTTCTTTTCTTTTCAATATTTATATTTTTGTTCTGCTGTAAAAGGAATCAAAATTTAAGACAAGAGCAAACCCCTGAAAAGCTCAATTACATTTTCCTAAGTTGCACGAATAAGATACTCAGTATGAAGCTAGATACCAGCTACACCAAAAAGAAAGGGGTTTCTGCTGTTCAGCCTAATGGAAATGTCAAGTATTTTGCATCCTCTGGGTTCACATCTGACTCACATAGAAGCACAAATTGAGTTCTGACACAACGAAAGGCTGCAAGTGCCAACAGCACGCAGGTCCCCTCGTGCGTCATTTTCTTTAATTGAGGCCTCTTCAGAAATCAGTGTTAATTTATTTAAGAGATACATTTGGGCATGCTATAGAGTTTTAAGGTGTAGACTTCTCTCAGGTGTCTTTCTAAATAACTGTGCAGGGATATTATGAATCATGAAGGGATGCAGGACGTCCCAGCCACTGCCCATCCACATCAGGGAAGGCAGTATCGGAGCCTCCAACCCCAATGCCACTGCTGCACTAGAATAAGCAGAGAACCGAGGCAATCATTACTCCAGATGGGCCTGCATTTATTTTCCTGTTTGCATGCTTTTTTACTCTTTGTGAAACAAATCGCTAAGACAAGTACACATCATATATGCTAGATTTTTTCGTTGTCTGAAAGAGAAGTCGAACTGGCAAGTTCTGTAGTTTCTCAGGAAAATAGTGAGTCACCTGTTCAATAAAGCTGGACTGCCTGGCTACTAAATAAAATTATAGTCTCTGTGAGAATATATGTTCTTCCGTGGGATAACCGCAGCACATGAATTAAAAATTACTGCAATGTTTCTAAGCAAAGGATTTCAAAATCAATTGCACTTTGAAATATATTACACAACCAGAGGTAATAACAAGATTCTCAGGTGGAAGGCCCTATGTAAAGGCAATCTTTATTAGTTGTCTTTTAGCAGTAATATGGGCTTTAAAATATATATTTGGGACATTCATTTCATATTATAGTGGTTGACATACTTGGTTACTCTCCCTTTAATTTCTATCACCAGTAAGTTCCCAGAGGTCCACCAGAAGCAATGTTGCTTCCTGAAAAACCAAACACTTTCAAAATTTTATCCAGAAAAAATACTGGTCTTTACATACAGAAATTGATAAAGCATTTCATTCTCAACCCTTCTCTGACAATCTCTCCTTGCCTTATGGAAAAGACTATTTTATCAAAAAAAAGAGGGATATTTTTCAGAAGGTCACTAATTTATAAGGGCAGAACATTTTGTCCAATAAGTACGCTTCATGTAAGTGGTTTTGGTAGGTACCAAATTTCAATTTATTTCAATTACCAAATGAGAAAAAGATGGATCCATAGCAGTGAGAAAGAAAATACTGCTACACTGCCATGGTTCTCAACCTGGCAGTCAGGTCTGTGCAGGAGGCCACAGTGTACTTCTCTTCCTATTGTGAAAGAGTTTGATGGGATTATTGAGGAGAGGAAATCTTTTAAGTAAGGCAATGCAATGTCATAAAATGAAAGCATAAAAAGAAGCACAGACTTAATGATGCTATTTGTTTATCCAGCAAGAGGTGAGTCAAGATTGGGTTGTTCTCTAAATAGCATTCTCATCAGCAAATGTAATCTGCCCCAATTAAATCTGCCTTTACGAGAGAATATCAGGCAGAATCATCGAGACAGAATTAACATGAAAAAAACTCCCACATTTAACCTAACATATGGTCAGAGTCACTAAAATTTTTGTCCTATTTGATGCCACATGTCAACATCAGCAGAAGCATCTGACAAACAGATGAGTGCTCCCACTGAGCTGGCACACACCTCCCTGCCCTGAACCAGTCGCTTGATCAAAGAGTGGGATTTGAGAAATAAATACAGACATCAAGTTCCACCGGGACTGGGAAGGTCCCACTGCAGAGAAGTCTCACTGTAAATGCAACGAGAACACTTTTTTCATTGAACCTATTGCAATGTAGGAAAAGGTACTGTCAATGTCTGCTGCTGTACACTGGAAGTTTTTTTCCTTTAATCCTAATTAAATACACCCAGTTTGAATCACCAGCTTAATCCTGGTAAGGATATGATACGTGTGAAACACAGAAAAGCAATCTGCGATGTTCATTCACCAACCTGTGTGTCATGCACGGAAACCGGCGGTTATACTCATAATATTGGGAGTTATGCAAAGCATTAATTGGAAGATGTAAACGAGAGGAAAGAACGCTCACTTCAAGGAAGGAATTACATGTGGGAGGAAGCAGATGAGTTTTCAATATACAGTCAAACACGCATTGGTACAAAGTCAGCAAGTTCTAAATGTTGTATTTTCAGTAGTTCCCTCCTCCTCATCCAGAAATCATCATGTATTACCTACCAGCTGCTACACTCAAAGCCATCACTGGCTGCCTTGCAGCAGCTGCCAAAATAATCCTATCTGCACGTACAAATCTTGGTATCTTTTAGAACAAATAGGGGTATGTTAACATGACCTCCTGTCTCACTGCAGTGTGCAGAGCAGTGACGTAGAAACGAAGACCTGTACCCTCCTCCAGCTGTGATCTCTGCTTTGTACTGGCCAGGGAGGAACAGAAAGTTGATAGGACCCTTCCCTTCCCCTCCTTCTCCATCATTAATTTAAATGACTGCCTTTTCCATTTCCTTTTGCATTTCAAATATCCCATTTTACCTATCTACCACTGTATTTTCAGAGCTCTGCCTTTTCAGGTTCTGTGGATTTGGGAGCTCAGGAAGAGCACATGAGAAATTTCTCTCATCAAGCCAAATTGGCAGAGGAATGTTGATTGCTTTTTTCTTTTTTTTTTTTTCTTTTTGCCTCCAAGGAAGGCACATTTAAGAGCAGGACACAGAGATTAATACCAGCAATTTGTAGGAATGTTTAGATCATTGCAGCTTGCAGCTGGTAGCCAGTTGGGATGAAAAGATTATATCCCAGAGGCAACAGAGAAAGTCTTTTGTAAACATATCTTATGTCTACTGGAAAAGTTAAAACTCAGTTATTAAAAGAAATAAATATTACTGGCACAAGAAACAGTCAAATATACACTTTCCAAACCTTTGTAATACCTATTAGCCTCCCATAATCCCAGCAAATGCAAGGTTAGAACTTCAGGTTTTGAGGCTATTAGATAGAGGAGAAGGGAAATGGAGTTTCTAATTTAAATTCTTCTGAGATTCAAAATCAGTGCTCTAGCTGCTGCAGGGTTGCTGATGGTGGGGTTCAGTGCTGCACCACAGGCAGCGGGCTGTGCTGGCAGAATCCCTTCCTGCTAATCCTCTTGACATCCATCTCCTTCTGTCTCTCTTGACTGGTCAAGGAAATACAAAGTATTCATTGATTTCACAGCTATTTTACCACTCTGACCATAAATATTTAAGTTTAGCACATCAATAAATATTCTTTACTAGATAACCACTTTCTGCCTGACAGAAGTGGTCAGACCTGGATTCTACCAGTTTAACCTCTGCACATTTCTCAAATTGCATGGGATAAGAAAATGAATATTAATTCCAGCATGTTATACACCTAAGCAATAACAAATGCTAACTTTCCCAATCCTTAAAAAAAGAAAGCATTATTTTACAGTACGCCAAAGGGTGCAAGTCCACTTTGCTGAATGCAGCACCATATTCCCCTGCTTCTCTGTCTGGAGATTGCACAGCTGAAGCCAGCCGAGATGTCCCTGTACGGTCCTTCCAGCCGTGCTATCTCCGAACTATGTCTGTGGGTAGTTCATGTAGAGGTAGCGTGGGCTCCTTCAGACCCCACTATAGTCACAACGTTATTTCCCAAATAGTGATGAAAAGAGCTAATTCTCTATGTTTGAGTGCAACAAACTCACAGGACTACTCTACTCTAGATACCTTCAACAGTTTATTTAGATTTAGCTCATTTATCTCCACCCAGCCGGGAATGGTACTGTGCAAATGCATCCTCATTATAATCTATTATAAATTTATTCATTTTAGCCCATGGCAACATGCTGAAATGCTCCTGTAAGCAAAACATGAACCTTACTTTGAAGTTTACCACAGACCTAGTTAGCAATTTGTCAGTCACATGAAGTCTTCAGAAATGAAAGAAAATCAGCCAACTTAAGAAAAAAAAAATTCTGTTTGTAAGATAATAGAAAGACTACTTTCCTCCCGGTTACTGAATGTTTTAGTAAGAGGTTTATTTCTTTATATGAAATTTCCAAATAAAGTAAAATAAATCACTTTGGAATGACCCATATTGAGCATTTTGGCACTGACAACATGGTCTTTGGTATTAACTGGCACAAGGCCATTGCCACAGAAAGGACACTTCTTAATTTGTAATACTGGCTTCATTTATGTTTTGACAGGAGAAAATGAAATACTGCTCTGGTTGTTCTGATATCCTGCTGCAAGCAACAGCAATTTGTGAAAAAACAAGGTTTTATAATACACAATATTTCACTCTGAAAAGCATGAATTAGCAACTGGAAAAAACCAAACTATTTTTCATTCCAATTTCACAAAGATGACAAAATTCACCTTAGACACTAATTTACTTGTCCATGTATAAATCTCCAATATTCCAACAAACATTCAATTACAGCCAGAAATGTTCCAGCCAGAGCTGCCTCTTGCCCAGCACTCAGTAAACACTGTGTATCTTGGATCAGGATACAGCCTCTTGCATTGAATTTGCAGCCAAACAAATCAAGACTCTTGAAAGCTCAGTATGCACAAATACCAGATTTTAATATTCATATATTTGAATCATTTCCAAATTACCACATGTGCTTGTTTTTAATGTTTTATACCTAAACTATTGAAATACAAATCATATCCAGACTAAAAATCATAACTCTACGCTTGTATTTATCACAATGCTTTAAAGTAGAACTGTGCTTCTCATGATCAAATTTTCATTTTAGACCCACTGCACTTAGGTTCATGATTGCATGTGATTTTTTCAGTGGCTTGAATGCAGCACAGGTATGGCCAAGTTACAGAAAACTCAGGGCAAATTATGGTTTTATTATGTCAACTCCATTCAAGCCCTGACCTTATAGCTTTGTTCAGACTTTCGATGACCAGAGCCTTCCTGAGATCAAGAGCAGTAATTCATGACACTTGCATACCATTTGTAAGACATGGTCTGGAAAAGACTACAGTAGTTTTACACAGAGGTCAGCAAAAAGCTTCAAGGCCTCACGAGTCCCTTCCCAAAAATCACTGAGTGGTTTGTGATTTCCTGAAAATGCCAAATAATCCTTTAAATATACGAGTATTTTGTCAGCTGTGTGAACTTATGGAGAAATACATTAAAGAAGCTCTGTTTGGTCCCAATAAAATGTTTGCTGACCTCATCAGCAATGCCCATGAACTCTCTATCACTTCACAAACTGAAGGACAAAGTTTAGTATAATAACATTTCCAGGCCACAAATTTAAAATCACAAGGTAGTGATCCAGCTTTTTTAGTCTTTTGCTAGTAGAAAAGAAATCTGAAGCACTGATGTCATAAAATGTTAGGTTTTCAATCAACTAGGTATTTTTTAAAATAGTGAAATCTTATTGATAATATTGTATTAATTCATAAAGTTCTTCAATGTACCTGCAGAAGTATAAATGGTACCATCCACAGAGCACCCAGTTACAGCTATCAAAACTTGGTGGTGTGAGATGTGTGTAGTGACAATTTTCATTTCAGAGACTAAAAGGTTCTTGAAATGGTAAATATTTACCTCTGGTGCAATGTAGTCTGGAGTGCCACAGAAGGTCCTGGTTGTTACTCCATCTAACATATGTTCTTTGCACATTCCAAAATCAGCAATTTTAATGTGTCCTTCTGAATCCAACATCACATTATCTAATTTCAGATCTCTATGAAGAATCACAGTAATTTAATGTTAATATTTCAGATCAACTAGGGCCAACTCATCTACTTGGAAGTCTAAGTGAGGACTATGTGTAGCTTTTTGGGACGGGGTCCACATGCACGGCAGTCTGCAGTCCGGACAGAGCTGGGCACCTCACTGCACGTACAGAAAAAATGACCATAAGCCCCCAAACTGGACAATTAATGAAGAGAGAGCTGTATATGACCACGAGCACACTCACACTGAGAGTTCTGAACATGTAAAACTATTAAACATCACATAGGAAGGCACAAGATAATGTTTTACATTTTCAAGAGGTTTCATTTGAGTTGGGCAGAGCACAGATGTCAGAAAAGCTCAGGTAAAGCAGTGTCTTTGGTTTCCAGCACACCGGCACCAACACAACATAAAGAACGCTACAGTGATTGCTTTTTATAAAATGTTTTTTAAAAGCACTGAAATATTAAAGAAACTGATCCTTTTGGGAATTTAAAAATAGTTCAGAATTTACTTAAATCAGATTATACTCACCTATAAATAATCCCTCTGTTATGGAGAAAGAATAACCCAACTGAGATCTCAGCTGCATAGAACCTGCATGAAAAAAACCCAACAGATTTCTTATTGTCTCATGATTTCCTTCTGAAAAAGTATTTTGGAAATGCATCATGGTAAAGAATGATAGTATAATAGCATATAAAGTATATAATACATAGTGTGTGTATATACATATTAAAGTATAAAATATATATTACAGGCAGATGACATAAAAGACACCTTACTTCAATGTGACTTTAACGGACACATTTTGAGTATTTGATGGTAAAATCATGCATATTTTTTTTAAAAAAATGAAAATGTCTCCCTAGACCCCCCCAAAATGGTGCTGCTGGAGCACAGCATTTTACTGCATTGATCTAACTCTGCCTGCAAAGGTCATTATCTCTAATCACATATCAATGCTGAATTTAGGATGCAGCTCAATTTACATTGCAATTCATATGGCATGAAATAATTTGCAGAAATAGTATTCCTTTATACAGGCTGTTAAAAGATTAATTACATAAAGCTAATTAAAATGATTACCATATAAACCATAATTGCTGAATGTAGTTAAAAGATATGTAATATTGATGGATGTTTGAAGCCAGTTGCTGTGGAACTGTGCAAATTATATGCAAGAGGATTATTTAAAGATGAGATTAATTTTTAGGCTAGCATAAGGGAAAGGAAAGCTCAGCTCAGCTCTGAAACACTTGATCAGAGGTGTTTGTGAATGCGTGTGTCTGAAGACGCTCCACAGGCGTAAGCTGTCATAAAACACCATAGTTTGCAACGGGTGTTGGCAAGTTACATTAGCTGGGAGTCAAGGATGATCTGACACCATCTAGTTTTTATTCAGTGAGATGTTGAAATTTTGTTCTATATCTCAAATACTTATATTTAGAAGGCCTCTGATTTAAACAAGCCCTGATTACTTAAACGAAATGAGAAATTATTTTAGCTGAAATCTTATAACAGTTGGTCACACTTGATTTTAAAGTTTTGTTGGTAAATGAGTTATGAATCACTAATAAATGATGATGGGATGTTATAAGCATGACTAAAATGGTACTGATGGATCTATTCACATTTGAATATGCTACAGATCATTATCAGTTGCTCACCAATATGCCAGATGTACAATTACCTAAAAGGGATCGTGTATATAAACAAATTCTAAACATTAACTCCTCACAAATGAAACTTCTATAAAAAAGTAGGATCACAGAAATTCTTATAAGCTATACATTGAATTTATCTTGTATAAACTATAATTTATATTGCAATGCTGAGTCTATTTCTATTGCCTTTCCTTATAACATTAATTCAGACTGAAATGTTCTACTCGCCTTTTTTTTATATTTGCTTTTAAAAACAACACCAGAATACCAAGTAACATCTTTAATTTCCTGTTGCCTTGTTTAAATTCTTGTCACTTATAAAGCAGGCATTGCATGCCTTTGTTCGTGCAGTGTTTTTGAATAAAAAGCCACAGCTACCTTTGCTCTATGTGTGCAAACAACATTTTTAACATTAACTTCAGCTTTTGGGCCTTAAAAAACACAATCAAAAAAGGCCAGCCTAGACTTCATACTGAACCTGGGAAGAAGAAGAAACCTAATCCTCTTACAGTGTAAAATTAAGATGATATGATTTAAATATATAAACAAGAACACTCACACTGCTTGTGGCTCCTTAAATTTTCCTACTTGCTGAATGTGATACATGAGATCACCACCATTCACATACTCCATAACAAAATACAGACGGTCCTAGGATAAAGTATTAAAAACACACATAAATACATTATAGAAAATATTAGATATGCATTGATCAGCAAAAAAAGTCACTAATATGTTATTATAAAGCTTTTACAATTATTAGGACTGGTTGTACATTCTGGCAAAATTGATAGGTCAGGAAATGGAAGTGTAAAACCTGCAAGAGTAAATGACTGATGAGATCTCTCAAATTTGCCAATTTTAGTGATGCGCTGGTATATATTACTTGTCTACAATGGTTCCCATAATTATTCACATATAGTTCTCTTGAAAAATCTCTCTAAAAATAAATGTAAAAAAAATTAATAAAGATGGTTGAAAGTTATTGCTTTGAGGCCATTTCTAATCCGTCCTCATAAGTGTTCCTTTGGAAGATGGGAGGTATTAAAAATATAATTTTTTTATTATTAAAAAGAAGCAAGAAGAAAAGTAACTGTAGGGTTTACAAAAGTATCTGGGACTTTCACAAGTGACACTAAATTAACTTCTCATAGGCACACATTTCAGCTAGAGGAAGATGGCAATAAGGTGTTTTGGAGGGAGATTTTTCTTGCACGGTGAGGACTTTTAAAGGCCATATCCAAGTGTCTCAAATCAAACATGACCATAACATATTTGAGTGCACTTATATAGTATTTTCCTACCCAGTGACCTTCATACAATACAACTTAAAATAGTAGCTCTGTCCCTGTTTTCAGAGGACTAAAACTGAGCTCTTCCAAGTGACTTCAGTGAGAATACACTGCTTACACTCTACAAACATCTTTGATTCAGGGTGGATGATTTTGACCACCTAACATTAAAAAGTCTGGTGGACAACATTATGGCAAGCTTACTATCTGCAGTTATAACATGATGCAGACAGCATATAAGATGCATTAACAGCCTTCCTCCCAATGATGGAAGACATATTTTTGGCTTCCTCTGATTTTCCTTTAGATATTTTGGACAGAATCATTATCCTGAAGTATTTGTAGAAAAATTATGATCCAATACTCTCATGGGAAAGAGACTCATTATTAAGATGCTGTAGCTCAATCTCTTTCCTTCAGCATTGATTGAAAGTCTCCAAGCATCCAGTAACTAAGATTTCAGAACATTAACATACATTTAAAAACTATGATTTCCTAAACTGGGTCCAACAGATAAGCCATAGGGAAAATGTTTAATTGACTAGATCGGATTTATAAAATTTAGATTTTTGTATGAATTGTCTTATTGTAAAATCTATGGCAATAGAAGCCTGCACTAACCCAAAATTATCAATTTTTCCTATAGTCACACAGTTTATGCCTTTTCTTCTCCTTCATATACAATTTCTCATTTTTCTAGCTGATATTAATCCTCCAGAATATTTCATAGCACCAAGTGCAAACTACTCAACACTTTCGAAAACATGAAATAAATTAGGCAAAGGTGTTAATGATTTATCTAGATCTTTATGTAGCTCCATAGCTCTTGTACTTGATGAAACAAAAAAATTATACTGTAAATACTAAACCCCCCAACTTTTCCCTCACCATTCCCCGTAGAAAGAAAACACTGGACATTTGTACTTTTAAGACTTTACATTTAAAATGTAGTTGCTCAAAAGAAAGATAAGATTAAACACAGCAGTTTTTCATTTACTGATGACACAGCTTTTTGGCTACTAATGAAGTTATATAAAGATAAAGTATTAGAGGGAGACAGAAGTCTATTTCTCACTAGGATCTCTCTTATCTTATTACAACAATCTTCATGTTATTAGTAGAGGCAGGAAAAATATTTTAGAAAGCAAGAATTACCAAGTGTAATAGTTCCCAGATTCACGGTTTATTGTGATTAATTATGCCTGAAAATCTGTTGCATTCAGACCATTTTCTGCTCAGAGATTTGTAGACATTAAACAGAGTTTGAAAATGCCTCTAACACCACAGACAATTATGGTACGAAATGGTGACAGGATGGCGTGGCTTGTTTGTGGAAAATTACAATGTTATTACTTCAAGCTAACTGCCTGTTGTTTGTTCGTTTGTTTTGAGATTAAAAACCATCAACAACGTAAGAGGATATAGTAAAAAGATTTGGAATAGTCAAGTGAAAAAAGAACGGATGCCATCACCCCATTAAGTGACAACTCAGCCCTGGGGCACTAGTTCAAGGCCATTGGCATAAGGTGGCTACAAGGTGAGACAAGAAGAGCCTTGATTTCTTGTCAATAAAGTCCTCTACCCAGCCTGGAACATTTGGAGCCAGTTCACACCAGTGACACTAGACAGAGTGTATCCCTGCCCACTCTGAAACCCAAAAGCACCCTGAATGCCAACTGTCGACCTGGCAGCGTCATCCAACAGAGCAGTATGGTGCTGCTGGATCGTCAGATCCATCCCGCAGTCTGTCTCTGGGAGATGTTTTGCAATGTGATGGGGAAATGTCTGCTTCACATATGTATAAGGAAGGAAGAAAAAAACCCCCAATGCTTTCCTCTGTGCCAGGGGTGCCAGAAAACTAAATTAAATCCATCAACATTGATTCATGACTAATCACCTCACAAAATAATAACAGCCATTAAGACTTTTCAAGTACTATCCTCAGATCCTGAACCTTTGGGAATATGGGCTTAAGCAAAGCACACATTATTAAATTTATGAATCGTCACCCTGGTCTGCTTGAATTACGGCATGAAAAAAAATCTTTAAACCTAGGTTTTATATTTAAAATACAAGGTGTAATTACATGTGGTATATCTTTTTCACCATTTTCTATGTGCAGAAGCTATGATATATAGTTTGGAGGATAATAAATGTTATTGAACTGACAAAACCCATAATCATATAGTATGGAAAACATCAGGGTGGCAAGAAAGACAGAGCTCACGTACAACTGTTTGGAAACAAGAGTGAAGCTGTGTCAGGAATGGTGGTTTATCTTGCAATGCCAGGACTCGTTTTTCAACCATTGTACATTCAACATCATCATCCTGAATCACCACATCTTTTTTCAGTATTTTGATTGCATAGAGCTCCTCTGTCCCCTTCCTGTCTGCCAGCATCACCTGCACAAAGAGAAACAACAGGGTGAAAATCTTCCTACCTGCCAAGGAGGGAAGGTGACTCATATGCCCCAAGATTTGTATAGATGGCAATCCAGTTTTCCCTTTTATTGGTATAGACTAACGTGATCAAAACTCCCCAAATATCATCGTTACTCACCCACTGAAATGAGCTGTACCAGTCATTTCAGACAACGCTGGTGCCAAAACCCGCTGGTTAATCGCAGGCACATTGCCGAAGGGCTAATAAAATGCTAAGTCCCAGGGGACTTCTTCAGTAAAGGGCACTTTATCACATAAGTGGTTGTTCAAGCAGACAGAAAAATAGCAGTCCTTTCTTTTGACAAACAGATTTCAAATATACATATATATATATATATACACACTATTCCTGTTTTTTCCCCAATATTTAGCCTTACCAATGTTGGTGACTTCCAGAACTGGCAGAGTGACCTAGGTAGTAAAGCCAGAAAAGTAGACTTAATTTCCTTGAAACTGCCAAGAAGTGAGGATCTAAAAGTCAGCAACTGTTTCTTACACCCTGCCCAACAGTCTGAGTGTTTTTTTTTATTTTTATTTTTCCAAGAAAACTGCCAATCATGACTGAAGCTTACTAGTCCTTAGGGAATCACCCTATTCCATATTAAGAAATCCTCCCTCAAAAATGCACATCCTTGTGACTCTGGATTTTGCTTCTTAGAGAATGATTCATTCATTCTTCCTCAAGGAAAAAAAAAAAAGAAAAAAGAATGTGAGTGGAATAGTTATCAAGAATTCCTACCTTCCCGAAGCTCCCCTTTCCAAGGACCATGAGAAAGTTGAAATCTGTCAGCTTCACCCTGTCCAGATTGTTGGATGGCACACTTGAGTTCTTGTCTTCTGTTGGAGTAATGACTTTGTTACCAGCTGGCCCAAGTTTGGCTTTCTGAAGAACATACACACACATACACACACAAAAATAGGAAAGTAAGAAGAATAGCCTGTTTTCTCGGCAGAATGGATCACTGGGTGAAGGTTAGAATTGGAGATGACCACATCTGACGTGGCATTCCCAGGAGAAAGGCTGCATAACAAAATTTGCACAGACACAACTTCGAAGACTCATTCCAACAATATTTCTGACATTATTGAGTGAATTAAAGTAGAAAACTGTGTTCATGTATAACCAGATAAAAGCAGATATACTTATCTGGTTAGAAGAGCAAAACCAAAGCCAAAACCAAAGCCAAAGAAAAAAAAAGTCACTTATTTTCATGCCAAAAGCAGGCTTATCTGGTGTTTTTGTTTTGAAATACAAAAAATGCTTTTCAAAAATATCATGCTATAATCTACATAGGGTATTTTAGGACATAAACAGTCTCTTCAGTACATTCTCTTTTAAAATGTAATTCTTAAAATCACTGCATAGCAAGAGTTAGGAAATCTTTGACATGCATTAAGAAAAATAACCTACATTAAAAAAACCACCAAACACAACACATGAGAATTAATGCAGATGAACATGGCCACTTTCAAACTAGCAATACAATCAACTTTGATTTTCAATCAAGTGTTGATCTGGAAAAGGGAGGAAGGGAAATATTACATACAAAGGCTCTGCCTTGGCAAGACAGTCTGGTTTGCAGAAGGTTGCAACAGTCTCAGTATTTCATATGAGACACCATGTAATTGCTCAAGTAAGTTGCATTTCAAATCTCAAAGTTAATAGAAGAGAAAAAAGTAAGACTCACCGGAAGATAATGCAGGCTACAACATAATATCCCTCTTTTTCTCAAAATAATCCCATATACCAGCAGAAGCAAAGCCAAGAAGGTTTAATAACACTTCAGGATATAAGTGCTTTCCCCCCATCTATCTGGTGTGTGGGTCTGGTAAATAACCTCTAATATGGTTAATTTTCTTTGTGCCATTGACATACGCTTGACATTTAAGGATAACTACTTTTCTCACTGCACTGCAAAATGACAGTATTTGCATATTATCATTGTTTTACAGATAAAGAAAATTATAGAAATTAAAATTTATTCAAGGTCACACAATAAATCACCTTAAAAGCCTGGCCTGGCACATACCTTTGGCAGCCTCACTGGAAACTGGAAGATAGAAACTTTCCCCTCTCCAGACAAGTTTAAAACTATGACATTGAAAGGCACGGCTCAGTTCATAGACTCCAGCCCTCTACTACTGCAGGCAGTAACGTCAAGTAATCTTCTGATAAAATAACCACACGTCACTTGAGAAGCATATTCAGATTTTATGACTCTTCCTGCAACTTTATAAATGCAGAAAGTCTTATACCCTGCCACAGGATTATGGATTTTGGCAGTTTTGATCTCTCTCTCTTTTTTTTTTTTATTTAATTGTAATACAGCTTAAAACATGGAATTTCTTCCACCACTATTATTACTTGTTTGCATGAAAGCAGAACTTGGAGATGCTAATCAGGACCATGCGCTGTGCAAATGTTTAGGAAGAGCCAGTCCTAAGTCCCTGATTCTGCATGGGACAAATCCAGTGTCTGTCATGGAGCTCTTTGTCGGGACAAAGCTCCTTTTGAGGCTGCAATACAAGATGGAGCCATAAGGAAAACGAGTTAAAAAAAAAGAAAAATCTTAATATCCTTTATTTGTACAAGATGAAGACATGGTTTAAAGAAGGAGCTTTGCTGGCCATGTCCTTGTGATGTTCTCACATATGGGATCTCAGATAAAAGATCCTGCTCTTCTGATACAAGAAGCAATTTCAATATCCGCCTTCTCACTAAGTAACAGAGATCCAAATCAGGCACCGAATGGAAAACACTAGCTTTATTTCTTGTACTTTAAACGCACTGGGTAGGTTGTTGGCAGCCTGTTTGGAGAATGCATCATTCGCAACAACAAATCAAATTTTGTTCCCAAGGCAGTCTGTTGCTTTGGGTACAGACCTGCGGTCGAGGCAGGGAGCGCTTTCAGCACAAAAGCAGAGAGCGGCAGGTTCACCAGGAGGCTCCTGTGCTCTCTGCCGGCTCCCAGAGCTGAAAGCACCGCGCTCACTCGGATCAAACACACACGAGATGGAATTGTCAGGATCTGAAGGTGGCATCTTAAAATAATATTAGAGAACCAAGCCAAGGCCTCTCTGCAGCCTTGCAAGAAAATGCTTAGATTCAATGAGCAGCAGAGATATGCTCCTCTTACTTCTATTTTTTATCTTTTTAAAATTAGACATCACTCTCAATTTGATCATTTCTTTTTTTCACAGGGTAGATTTTTAAGGAGAACATCAGGTGCCTCCTGTTCTGTACAGGTGGGCTTCTGTGCCATCTGCTCCAGGTAGATGGCTAACGCCGGCAGCGGCTTATCGGACTGTACTTAGGTGTGAGTGATCTGTGCTGACGGGAGGCTGATAATCCGGTTATCTCATCACTAGTGCTGAGCTATCTCGGTGCGTTAGCCCGGTCACTGGTAATCGTAAACAGAGAACCCTGTTGCAAACCGTATGTAAGAAAAGGTAAGAACATGGCATCCACAAAACGCTGGAGAATGACCAGGCTGACTCAATGGAAGCACACGGAACAAAGTGGAATGGCCTAACGACCTTATTAAATTATCGTAACCTTATCAAAGGCCTCTATTTCCCTTCAGCTATGTCACTGACCATTTGTTTATGAGCATGAAGAAAAAAGTTTTTCATGTTTAGCATGCAAATTCCTTTACTGCTTTTTGACTTAAGGTCCTAGTGAAAATATAGTGAGAATTTCAAAGCTGGAAAACGTGTACTGGGAGGAAAAAAAAAAGGAAACAATAATAATCCAAAACAAAACATTTCACAGATGATCCATTAAGAGCTTCCCAAAATACTACTGCAACATGTTTCAATTATAACTTAGCCTCAGGCATATCATTTTGTCGTCGTCTTAGTACTATTAAAAAAAATTTCCAGAGCTACTGGAACAAAATTAGGCTATGGGCGTGGAAATAAAATTAGATAAACATGATCAAGCCATTACAGATTCTACTTGTGCCACCAAGTTTTTGATGGGACAGTAAGACATCTTTATGAAATAAACCCTGAAAGATCTAGTCCTCATCATCTGTCTTCAAGAATTAGCTGCTGTGTATATTCCATGTTACTCAATTCATCCTGAAGTATAAATCTAAACCAAAACATCTCTTATAAGCTTCATGGAAGTTTCTACACTCAGCAGAAATGTCACAACCCATCACTAGTAATTGATGTTGATGGATTTAAGGAAAGCCTGTAACTTTGCCCTTTTATTACAGAACTTAATCCAGAATATGAGGCAAGACAAAAGTATTTCAGAAGCTCAACTAATGATTTCTGGTTATGACTAAAGGATTAGGAAAATTTCTTCATGTATCAAAATTGCTTTACATTAAGTTACAGAAAATCTACAAAGCGAACGAATGTTGTGCCTTATTCAAGCAATGGGTGAAGATGCAGGGAAACAAGCATTTGCTTATAAGATTTAGTAAAGATTTGGAGAAAACACATCCAAAACATATTGGGCTCAGTGTGCATGTGGAGAAGACCTCGTCCACCCACATGCATTTCTGCAGTGTTCCTGGCATCTGAGTGGGCCTTCATCTCACCTTTTGGTTGAATATTTAGTTGACTGTGCCCATTGGAGTTGTTTAATGATGTTACATACAATATAATGACTTGCAAACTTTCTTCACATGCAGCAATGTTAATATTTCCTTCATGGGAAATAACTTGCTGAACAGATATTTTGCTAGAAAAACACTTTTTCTCAGCTTTTTGAATACGTTAACATGTGGGACATTGTTTTTTCATATAAAGAACAATTTATATATTTCAGATACTTCAGATAGGGAACTACAAACTAAAACTACTGTTAAAATACAGTCGAGGAGAGAAGCACAATAAAAATATATATACTAGAGAAAATATTACATTACTGATGCATTTTAATTTGCATAAATAAAATGTAAAAGCACACACAATTACTTTCACCATCACCTCTGCATCCAGGATTGCCCATGATGAATAGCTTTACTGTTTATTAGAAGGGAAGAAAATGTTTGAGTTGTGTGCTCTGTTAAGGCCAACTTAAGCACTAAAAATAGGACAGATTTTGGAGAGAAGTGATTTCCAGAGCTCCTAGGAATCCTGTTTCAACAACAAGACTAACCACAGAGAAATAAAGAGACCTAGGGCTCTCTTGGATAGGTAAACTGTGTGTAAGGAGAGCAATTTTTGATGTAGAGCTTTACTCACACAAAACAAGAGTGGGGCCTTGGACCTGAGTCACACACACACACAGGTCAAGGCACCCAGATGTGATACCACAGACAGATGTCTTCTTCCCTAAAGCTGACACTGTTAAATGGTGTCCACATCTCTCTGGATCTTGCAAAGACAACATTTTCTCTTCAAGCTTTGGCCTTATAATCAGCCCAAGAAATGTATTTTCTCAGGTGTTTATGTAAACAGACTCAGTTTCTTGAAGAGGAGCAGGTTTTCTTACTGCTAGAAAAAAAGAACAATATGGAAAACACCTGGACCAGATAGAGAGATGGATCTGAAAGGAGGAAGAGCTAACCAGAATCAGATCCTACTGGTTGCTGTTTTAGAGAAAAGCATATTTCATAAAAAGCAGTTCTAATAGATTTATTTAAATTGTTCCATACTATTTTGGGACATACCCATCCTTACAGCATTACAAATATCACAGTTCAAACCATTTTATTGAATTTATACATTAGGCTTGGTTTTTCTGTTGTGTTTTTTTTTCTTTTTTTTTTTTTAAATAGCAGGAATGCCTTAGCTTGGTTAAAATTGTCCACAAACTCTTTTACAATGAAGAAATACTTTTATTCAGATTAGTCTAATGTAGGGTCGAATGACTGGCGATACTTATAAATCTTCTTTTACCAGTTGTAGTGGCAGAGCACAAAAATGGGTATTCTAATTTCTGTGTATCCACAGCCGCCTACAACATATGTTAGTGTATGCTCATAAGGTCAAGAACAGGAAATGTTTTAACATGCTTTCACTGAGCTCTACCATGAGTTTTATGTCTGATACGCCTTGAGTATTGCAGAGAGAAAATTCCATGCAACCAACACACTCTTCCAGACTCCCGGAGCAAAACCAGTTTTGCAACTACAGAAGGGACATAAATTAAAATGATTCATAAATGTTTATTGGAAAAAAGCAATGGTATTTTGCCTCTTCCTACCATGACTAAAGTTGAAAATAGCAGAATCCTACTTGAATCCACCTTTATTTTTTATGGATATTAAAACTTGCTGAAGTTGAAGATGGCATTCCAGGTCTTGGATCAATATTCAATTTACATTCAGACTGCTTGGCTTAATATCTTTGATAAAAACACAATATTGTTACACAAAGCCAGCTTGCAGCAAACAAACCAGGAAAACAGGATGTTAAAGATAAATTAGTCTGCACTGGTAGCAGAAGAGTTAATCTTAAAAGAAAACAAGACATGCACATCATCTTACTTCCTCTGGTTTGGACGCACCTTATCTCGGCCAGTTCTTTTACCCTGAAACCACAGGTGAGACATACCTTATACATTCAGCCCAAACGTACTTCTTCACGGAGTGTTACAGAGGTTACAGTGTGTTACACTGGAGAGTCTCTTGGAATTTGGTATGTGCTTTTTGGAAAAGATATCTCAGGTTTTGCAGTAAAAATATATTCAATTTATTTTCCATCTAAGTGTAACAGTTGGTCTTTTAATTAGGTACAAAAAAAAAAAGTCTTCTCCAAACCCTAATGAGGAGTGCAAAGTGAAGAAGTGATTTAGGGGCTAGTAATCCATTACTGCACTACATTTCAATCGCGGTAAATGTTCTCATTGAGTCTTTTCAAAACTTTCCTTCTGATTTTTTACTGTGAAGACAATCTAATAGGACAAAACAATAAATCTGAACATTGGCTCTTCTGCCATCCAGTTATTATCTATAGTTCAGAAACTTAAGAATTACAGAGCAAAAAGACTGAATCGGTCATTTTTCCCATTAGCCAATAAATAAATAAAATTTGTGAAGAATTTAAAAAAACCCAACCCTACACAATTCACATTCCTACCCTCAATCTCTTTGTGCCAATGATCTACATGTCATTATGTCAGCACTTTAACGCCTTGTATCGCTCACTTGCATTCTCTTCTGCTGCTGTTCGCAACATTCAGCTCGGGAAGATTGGCTTTGTTCCCCTATGGCAAATGAACACTGGGTTCCAAAACTGCCCAAACTTGCAGCCACCCCCCAAGCACAGCTTCAGAAGGGAAAACCCCCCATCATTGCCCACGAAAAATATTCAAGGCAACAAAAGACCTTGCGACGTGCAGTTCACTAGAGGATATATTTCTCAGTTGTCAAGGCAACTTGCTCTTAGCAAGTTCACAGCTGCCCAGCGGGGAGATCTATCGGTAACAAATTTTCAAGAGGAGAAAGTGATAAACGAAAAAACATTTAACAACAGCGCTGGATTCCCATCACATGTGCGAGGTATATACACATACAGCACACACAACTTCTGTTTGGAAACAGCACGCTTATGGCCACATTTCATCCGTTACTTATTGGTTCCACTGACACCTACCGGGAAAAGAAATCGAGAGCTTTGTTCCCAGCAGCTGAGCCTCCTCGAGACGCACAGCTCCGGTTTGCATTGCACACCAGCACCCCCTCCCCTCCTCTCTAGCAGATTCCACCTAGCACTGACTGCTTTGCCCATGCAGTCGCATTCAGCCATAAATAGGAAATGAATGATGGAACAACAGAGACCTGCACTGGCTTCAGTTTCCATTGCAAAAAAAATCACAGTTTTAATAGCATGAGGGTCAGCAGTCTAAAGACTGACTGAGCAGGGTTTATCTTGGGTCCTAAGACTTTTCTGAGATCTGTGGAGCAGGAACATCCTCTTGCCATGATTTAATCCATCTGCAAAACTTTAACAAAATCTCTTCTTCCCCCACTGCAGTAAGTTCTCACCAGTTCTTTGCTAGACCTTAACATGCTCTTCAGGTGTCACTGAGTGATGGAACAAGCCATCTCATGCTAGCCCACCTTGTTCCCAATGTTTCTCTTCCTAATTCTTAAATTAACCCAAAGCCATAGCAGAACCGCAGGTAACAATCTGCGTATCACTTAAGGAAATGGCAAAATGGGTGGTGAGGCAAGAAAAGGAACTCTGTAAATAGTAATGTTCCAGTCTCACTATTAGGGCCCAGGAGGCTTTGGCTGCAAGTGTGAAATTAATGCTTAGTTATGTCTGTCACTACCTGGACTCAACACAACAAGCATCAGAGCAGCTCAGAGCTCAGACAAACCATAGAAGATGTCACTGACGGAGCTGGCAAAACTCATACTAAGGACATAAAAAAGAGAAACTGAAATAACTTATCCGAGTCTCAAGGCAGGACAAAAAGTCTGACTCGGGTTTCCAGTCACGAAAGCTCAGTGGGGATTTTGATCAACCGGTTGAGCCATTAGCAAGTATTTAATAAAGTAAATAAATCCAATAAATTTCAAGTCAAAATCTGGAGGAAAAAACCTCCCATTCACTGAAATGATCTCCATCATTGTGGCAGCTTTTTTCTTATTTTATTGCATTTCCAATTCCATGTAACTATAGATGCTATGAAGGACTATCAATTTCCTAGTTTATACAACTTAATTATCAGGATGCTGAGAATGTGAAATGAGAAAAGTCCATTTCTAAGCCCCAGCAAGACCTAATACTTCACCAGACTGAGTTTTAAGCTTAATACCATAACCTAATGCAAGCATGTAATTCATTAGCAGAGACTTTTGTAGTCATGGAAACAACACAGAAAAGAGAAAGTTAAGAGCCTAAGCTCCAGATTTAGCAAGCCAGCAACTCTAACCAGAGAGGGGATGGCACGAGCGTTACATCTTGGTCCAGCCTGAGCTCATGTCCTTGCTGTTGCAAGTCAACAGAGGGAAGGAACTCCCTTGGCCATTTTACCTGTTTCCCTACAAAACATGTGCTGAGCAATCTGGAGAGATGCTTTTGCATTAAATTTCCTGTGAAGTACAACAAAAGACAGTCTGTGGCTCTTGTGCTTCTTTCCTTGACTTAACAAATGCTTACGAAGAAGGCGGCCACACTTGGCTTTTTCCCATCCTACTGTGCACTCTCACTGATTCTTACTTATTATTTTCAAGAATAAATTAACTAGTGAACTAAATTACAGAAATGTATTGCACTAATGAATGTATACGTACATATTTATCCATATAGAAAGGAGCATGCTTGGACTAGACTGCAGCAGACTGAAGATGCCTACACGAGTGCAATACAGCAAGACACACCCGTACCAGGGAGATGCACTGTACCACGGACATTGTCAAGGATTCATGAGGTTTACACAGATTGTTTTTCAGCCATGTATTCCTTGGTGAAATTACATTTGAGCAAAACTTCTTTGCAGAAAGAACACCACTGAAAAGATGCAAATGAGCAGAAAGCTGTTTATCTGCACTCTTACATTTACTTTCATGACGGCAATGTCACTATGGTGAACTATGACGTAATTAGTAAAAAATGCAATATAGAAAAATGAAAATGTGTTTTTACTTCAATAGCTAAAATAGCTATTGAAAAAATAGCTAGAAGAAAAGTTCTTATCATTCCTGTTGCTAATAAAAAGGCATGAAGGCAAAGCAGGATGTTTCATAAAAATGTAAATGGAGAGGGTGACAAAACTCTACCTGAGAGTTAAATATGGACTATTTTATGACTTCAGGTTAACTTTCCCCTGACTTCCTCTCCTCCTCCCCTTAAACTTGTGTCACATTTACCCTTTTGGTTAGTAATAGTAAATTTATTTAAAGGATTTGTCTGAAAAAAATATTTGTGCCATATGCAAAAATGACTGAAAATGCCATTTTGCAGAAAGTATGTCCAAGAACACAGGAAACCCACTCCTGAAGCCCACCCATGTGCTGTACTGCTTTGCTCATCATGAAGGAATTTTGATATTAGGGAGTCCATGAATTAGTTTGGGTTACAAATAACAGAAGGGAAAGCAGTGTGTCCCACAACAAATTCTGGATGATTAGTAAAACTGAGTTATTTTGTCTAATCCTACCACGAGCTGTGTGTTTGGAACCCATGCCTCTTCTAACACCTTGCAGGTTCACAAAATTAATGAGATAATTCTACTTCGTGACTCAGAGATTTCCATGGCGGTCTATTTCTCTCACCTAGCATATAAAGCTGTGCATGATGGAGGCAGGTAATCACAGAATTCATGAGGCACCTGAAGGTAGAGATGAACTGAGCAATACAAAGGTGAGCAGAGGCAGTACTTGCTTTTACAGCTGCAAATTATTACGTATTTTGATTAGAGGAAAAATTATCATCAGTGCCAGTTAAAAATCTTGAATAAAGGGCTGGATGAAAAATGTTACACTGAATTTTATCAAAATAGCAGTTTAATTTAACGGGTTTGTATCTTTCTAAATACATACATACAAACAATTTGCATTATTTCCTTTCTTTCAGGACTTTTGCTGGAGACAGCTTTTTGCTTTGGGAGCGATTCTGTGTTCTTTACTGACCTCTTGTGGTCTCCAACTCCGAGGAGAAATTATTTTCTCCAGCCCAACATTACGTTAAACGGATGTTTACTTAGGATAAAGGCAATAAAAGAATCCTGAAGGACAGTACAACAGCTTAATATACCATACAGCATCTCAGCAGAGCTGCTTATTTTGGGGGGGTTATAATCACATTCCGTGTTCAATTTTTTTTTTTTTTTTTTTTTTTTTACTTTTTTGGGTTGCTGTATAGAAGTTAAAACTGTATGAAGTACTTGAATACATAATTTCTAAAAAATTCCCAAATTTGCCAGGCACAGAATTAAGGTAGCCATATCGCCTAAAAAATGTAGACAATGAAGTCAAATGACTATGAAAGACAGTCATTTGAAAAGGGATATAGCTATCCTTAGAATAGGAGTTTCAGGGAATATCGCCCTGCACAACGGATTTCTGGCTGTAAGCAGTGAAATCTAGAGAGGGAAGAGTTTCCAGTTACCCATTTGGCACTGTCAACATGTTTAATCTGTTTAATAATCCTGTGGCCACCTGAGTCTACTTTGTGTTCTGCCTTTATTGCCAAACACGTTATCCCCTGCAACAGAGCAGTGTCTAACTAGATGAAATGTAATTAAAGAGGCTGCCTAGGAATAATATTCAAGAATTCTAGCAGAAATATCCTGTGGTAGTGGTAATAAAACCCCTAAACAACAAATACGATGCTAGAACAGCAAATCCCTAAGTGTCAAAAAAAGAACTGTTTTTATATATGCTCCTTCATTTTTTAATTATGCAAATTACTGCTAATTTTCAATAATAAAAAAACCTGGAGTGTAGAATTTGCTTTTAAGCAAGTTTTTCAGCATAACATGCATTTCGATATGGACAAAAAAGAATAAAATTCTGTTCTAAAATAATCTTTAAGGACTTCAGTTCTACCTGATCTTAGTGCAAATCCCTGCAATCAAACACCACACCCATGAAAAGCTGCAGACTAGGACTGATTTAAAACCTTAGGATTCCGTATCCAAGTCTTAACGTGCTGTGAAATTATTTAATGCACACAAACACACACACACACAAAGATGAAGGTGTTTTCTGCATGATGTTGTGAAAATTATTTAAATATACACTTTGCTGGCGGAACAGAAGCAGCATAAATGCATGATCCTTCCCAGTATCTGATAATTTCATAAACAAGTATTTGTGCTGTTTGACCTTGCTCACAGCATTCTCAAATTTGCTATGATATTATAAAATTCATTTTTGTACATTTTACTCGTTTCTAGCTCTGAAGTGTTATATTATCCTCAGGAACACAGCCTTCCTTCTTCGTCTGCTCCTGCTGTTTCCTTTCAATTCCAATCTTGTAAACTCGGGAATATAACCTCCCCAGCAGTCCCACATAAACTGATTACTTACAAAATTATTTCCAAAGACATGCTAACGTCAGTGGCGATTAGCTTGCAGAATGCAGCATGCAGTGACGTTTCTGAGCTTAGGTTAGGGATGCTAAGTCACTGTCAGCAGCAAGCGGAGTGGGCATTTGTAATAATTTAGAGAGAAAAGGCAGACAATAAACAAGGAAGATTTTTTTTTTTTCCATGAAAGAATGGAATTCTTGAGTCTCCTCTTCACACCAGAACAGAGTGCCAACTTTCTTTGCTGGAATTCGTGTTTATAATTCACAAGGACTAAGCATGAATTTTGCCTATGAAGCAGCAGCTGTAGGAAACTGTTCAGCTCTTTTTTTAGCTGCACTCTTATGATGAAAACATGAATTGACCAAGGACTTCTGTCAGTTTATCAGTGCACTTCAAGGTCTGGATTTTACAATGAAGTGACAACACAATGTTAGACATAACTTCGTATTTACTCCAGATGCATTTTTTCAGGGTAGCTTTTGCTCTGGTTTAAAACACATTTAAACAGAGAAACTTGCAACTTCCCTGCATTAAACAACTTTCATCAATGAAACCACCATGTGATTTTATTTTCAAATAAGAAGAGGTGTAAAGGATTGAGGAAGGGTAGTCCTCTTCTGTACAGGCTTTTCTGAGATAAAGATACCAGATAAAGAATCAAGGTTAAGAAAAAATAAGTTACTGATTGCATAACAAATGATTACTGCATTAGGAAATATTTGGCAATGACAAATGGTGTTATTCTTTGTTTTCCTTGTTCAGTATTAAAACATTTGGTAAAATCATGCATTAAGAATATAAATAACTCTTAAAAAATAAAATTTGATTTTTAAATTAAGTATTTTAAGCTTTGAGCTATAACATGTAAACTGCTTTAGGTCAACTTAAATTGTAAAAATACTATTTGAAGATGATAAGGGCTTCAGTAACCTTAGATAGATTCTTACAATAGTTTACAGCACAGGAGCTTCAAATTTTAATTTAATTTGTAACTTAACCAATGTATGAAACTGAAAATGTGATTTGTGTCAGTAACCTTCGCCCTAATAAAGCAAGATAATTTGTTAGAGATACATGCAATAAGAAGTCCACACACATATGTTCTCAATGCTGATATGTATATTTTATGGCAATAATTCAGTGATGTAGTGATTAGTGAAAGAAGTAAAATGGGAAGTAAACAGGTGAATTGGTATTTCAGGTATCAGAGCATCTGTGCATATGGGTAATATCTCTTATGATATAGTATACTCCAAGTAACATATAGCAATATATGTAGTATATTATATCATAAAACATGCATGCTATATTATGTAAATGTATCTATTTAAATATACAGTGAACATGAGCATTATTTGATCTGTGGAAGTTATTTAAAGTTCCATGAGCGTCTTTCAAATTAAAGATGCACCATTTTCCATTTTCCATAAGAAGGTGGCATTCATTTAACTAATTCCTTCAAAAGGAAAGGCACACTGCATCTGCTGAGGTTTGATGACCCCTTTTTTGTAAGTAAGCTTCTAATCTGGGGAGTACCGTGACAAATTAGGGAAGATTCATACTTCAATTTTTTTTTTTTAATCCGTTAGAAAAGCTTAAACTGGGGAAAAAAACGAGTGCATCCTTAAAACAGTGAGAATGAAATTGAATTTAATAAACTTCAAACATTGGTAAAGAGGGTTGTGTGAAGAGAAAGGTGTAGGAGAACACCAAGGAGAAAACTACCTTGAAGAAGTGGATATTTACATGACAGTCCTGGAAGAGACAGGAAAGGGAGAAACACTGCTTCGTTAGTAAAGGGCTGGCAAAGCAAAGCAACAACAATTAGTAGCAGAAGTAAACAAATAAAGACACAGCAGCGAGAATACAGAAATGGACACATCTGTTATGCACAGAAAAATCACAAAAAAGAAATTGTGGTGTTAATCACCCTAACAGTAAGGAGCACAGTACAGCATAGCACAGTGAAGTACAGGTCTTCACGAAACTGCTCTTCAATGTCAACCTCAGTCTTGTACATACATACGCTTCATGCATGAAACATTCCTCATGTTGTTAAACCACCGCAATGCATAAAGCTAAAGGTATGTAAAGATGTGGGTAGTCTGGGCTCTTATCAACTAATGAGCACTGTTAGAGGGGCAACAGCACAAAAGTTACTTTTAATTTTCTTTTTTTCTGTTTTGAGACACACATTTAATCTTTATATAAGGGATAAAGAAATCCCTGCTATAAATATGATCTTCCACGTACATTCTTCACCTTAAATCACAACACACAGACTGAGAAAAGCCTTACAGAAATCACAAGCTGATACTAACTGAGACCAGAGATATATGTCAGCTGGTTAAAAAAATCTCAAGTTCTCTAGCTTCAGATATGGTGAGTGGATGGGAAACCTCCAGATAACTGTATATGGGAATTCCCTCTGCCAAACTATAGTATGGAACAGATGGAGAGTTCTAACAGCATCTCTATAATGCTGCAAACTATTCTCTAATGATTAAATATGCACAATTTAAAAATAGGAATGAGTGCCATGGCCAAAAAAAGAAGCTCTTCTTTTTATATCTCTGTATACATAACGAGTGTGGATTGATGTGCCAGTGATATTTTGGCTGGTCATGATTTCAGTGTAGCTGTGTCTGTTTCCTGAAAAGTAAATTTAATCTTTTCGTTTACAATTTGAAGTGTCAGCAATGTTATTTCTCTTTTCCATGTCACCTTTGCTGAACTGCCTGAAGTTACAGTTATTACCTCAAAGTGGGAACTCGTATGGGTTAGATACAGTTATGATGGAGATCATATCTTTTATTTATTTCCCCCCCAAAAAAAAGAAAAAAAAAAAAAGAGTAAAGTAACTGCAGTGTAACAGCTCTGGGGCAAAACCATCACCATCCTTCAAAGACTTAAAAGAAATGTCTCCTTCACAGCCCTTACAGAACTTTACAGAGACTGGAAGAACTTAACTCACAAATTAACAAAACCACAAGCTCTTCTACAGGTGTTTTTGAATGACAATATCATATTTAATTAGAAAACTCACTGGGTTCTTAAGAAGCTACTGAAACAGTCCCTGGAGTCTTCTGCTAAGGCCAGGCTATGCAACTGCAGAATATTTACCCAGCCTCCAGCTCAGAATTAAAACTGTTCTAGGATGTCCTGGCCATTGATTAAAGGAAAGAAAGAAAATATCCTTTTGACCTAAAACTGTTGTGAATATCAGAAAAATGTCAGATTAATGCAGAAAGTACTGTCCTCCTCCTTTCTAAAAAAGCAGCCAGAAACTGCTTTTAAAAAAATAAAATTAAAGGGAGTGTTAAAGATCTAAGAAATGCAGTACCTGCAGTGAAACAGAGTTGATGTACCGATGTTCAGAAAGGGAATGATGAATAAATAAAAGAGGTTTCTTTAGTGTTAGACTGTAACAACATTGAAACTCATCAGAAAGCTTTAATTGTGCCTTGAAATCTGCGGACATTTTCAAATCCATTTAACACCACCTATACTCCCACAAAGAGAGGCCTGATGGTGTAAATAAACGTTAGCTCTGCATTCAACAGATCTATATACAGACTGAGATAGGTTACATGTTCGTAAATTCACGTCTGCACAAGGACTAACACGCAAATTTGGTCAAACAAAATGCTGCCCTGTGTACTGGGGGAGTTTAGTAGCACATCAGAAGCAGAAATATCTACAGCGCCTGCGTCACTGGAGAGGTTCTAGGTATTTATAACCAAGCCTGATGGCCAAGCACCACATTGTCCCCGTTCTTCTATTTAAAATGGTAAGGCATTTTAAAAGACATTTTCTTTAGGATCATAATAATAGTTATGTTTAGAAGCACTGAGATGTCACCAAAATGTCACCACTGACTGTACATTCCAATTTGCAGATACAATATCTACCCTGTTCTGAACTCTGTTCTCTCTCTCCTTATGCTTCGATCTGTTTATTCTGCAAAAGGAAACTACAGGTCTCGCTTCTGTACAGCCTTCATCAGCGATTCTACTGGCACAAAGCAGCTGAAAACATAACTCACGTCACGATAACCTGAGAACAGCCAAAGCAACAGCACGGGGCGTCCGGCCCCACCAGCTACAGTCCTCGGGAAACACCGCAAAGCCAGCTCACGTCACTTCTTGGCAGCAAAAAGAGCCCATCGGGCAACTGGACAATAATAAACAAGAGCTACTCCTGGATGGTTTGTCTAGTACCTGGATCAGTCCCAGAAGGGGAAGACTGGAAATAGAGCGTACAACCAGTATGGCCACTTTCCCTGGGTACTCTGCCCAGCCTTCCTACTACACACGGGTTTATGGATCTGGCCCACAATGTTGACAAACAGATGAAAATGGTTACTAACACCGACTGGTAATTATTTTGCAGAAGAAGTACTTATCAGAATAATGTCATCTTGTTGTGGAGTGATTTTATTGTTATTCACTTAATTAAATGGCACGGTACAAAACTAACAGCCATGAAAAGCCACTTGCACCTGATGTCTCAGTTGAAATCTCTAACATAAACCCATAAACTCGATTCGAAGCTAGCAGCCACGGGGGTAGATGTGGCTGTGGACATATGTCCCCAAGGAAGCACCTCCCAAGGTCCTCCAGAATGGTCCTGCACGGATCCCCACGGTGGGGACAGTAGTCTGAGCTCTCAAAAACTAAGCGAATGATTTTGTTCTACTGAAACCCACACAGAGAGCTACACTAACGGAAATAATTAGAACAAAAGAAAATTCTGACAAGAGTATGTACCAGGAGGACCATTATATATCTTCCCCACAGATGCCTTAAAATGAAGATTATATGAGCAGTAACCTATTCCCTCATAACAACTTGTTTGGATCACTTCAATTACCAAAGCTGACTGTAGTGACTCAGATTGCTCCAGTCACTTAATATACCTTGTACTTGGTAAATGTATCCACATGTAAGGATCATAGCTACTGTTCTTTTTTTAATTAAAATAAATAATTGATATGGAGCATAACAGCTGCTTTATTTCTATTAATATTTTCTGTGATGGTGATGTGGAAAGAAGGGGACAAACAGAATAATTAACCAGCCTACTTTTAAACCAGTATTAGTCTATTATTGTTCTAAGGTGATATTTAAGTATCAAGAAGTGCTTTACTAAGTAGCAAATTACAGGAAACAGGGCTTGACAAGACTGAAATAACTTCCTACAACAGAAGTTTTAGAACTGGCACATTTCTTTTCCTCAAATAAAAAAACAGAACAATGCCCTAAATGGCAAAAAAAATATTACTGCTCAAATCATAACCAGGTATGAAAAATACAATAAGGTTGCCTTATTTCAATATTCTGCTTTTTTCTCTAACTAGCAAAATACTGTAACAGGAAAACAAGTATGTAAGAAATAGTAGATATTGCAGTTAAAAGACTTGCTAGTTTGGGTCCATGGAGCCACCTGGGACTGTTGGGAGTTCCCATGGCAACCTCAGCATGGACAATTATGGAGCAGCTACAATTACTGTGAATATGCCTGTTGAGAACGGAGTTTCATTTTGAGATGGCTACAAATAATGCCATTCCGGAGAGAAAATTCACAACCAAAGGTTAAAACCAAATGAAAAACAGTGACAGATTTTATCCTGCCTCCACTTCCTACAGGAGTATATTTTTATCTCTAAATATTAATAATGATGTATCATCTATAAATCACTGAAGACAGATTTGATCATGCTGCTAAATGAGCAGATAATTGATTTGTAAGTTTTAGCGATAGGTGAGATCCAAAAAATATGTAGAATGATTAAATTGTGTCGTATAGAAAATACTGCACTGCACCTATGCATAATACACCTCAATTTCTATATACTGGACATCTTCATATAGATAATACAGAGACAGTATATAAAAAGAAAACTTGCAGTAAAATCTAAAAATACGTAGCGAGGTCACTGCATGATTCCATTAATAAAACCACCATCCTCCTCAACTCTTCTTTCTTTCCCAAATTTGGTCCCACTTGTTGGATAGGATCTATAACGACTGGGCACAAGCCACGTGTTAATTCTTCAACTGGTTTAGATATGGCAGAATGGGCCATGAGTTAACTTTTTCTCAGGACAAATAGTTTTTACTGTTCAATTACAAATTAAGTGAAGAGAATGTTTGAATCTATTATTTATTTACTTATTTAGAATCTCGTACAGCTATTTTATGGTAGATTTACTTTGAGTAAATGACTTAAAGAATTTGTGCCAGAAGGTCCAGTAAGTAAAGCAGCATTCCAATGAGATTTGTGTGACTAATAAGCACATTTAAAGAAGAAGTCTGGGTTGTCAAACTGGACCTAGAAGGAAGTGATAGGATTGTGTAAACAGTTTGAAATCAATGAGAGCTTGAGGCCAAATCTTAAAGATGTCTGTTGAACTATAGATGCAGGCAGGTATTTTAAAAATTCTCATTGATTTAAAAGGGAGGTAGTTCCTAAGTGCTCTTGGAGATTCTACTGAGCACATTTCTAAACTTTAGTCAAAAGGGCAAAGCCAGTTTTAAGAATGCCTTAGATTTTTTTATTTTTCTTTAAGACCAGAAACTGGTTTCAAAAATTTCACATCTGCTGGCTCTCTGATCTTTTATAACCTGAAAATATTCTTATTCTTTTTTAATAGTAAGCAATGAAATTCTCATCCTAAAGTTTCTCTATTCTTGCATAGCTTAGGTTTGCATATAGCTCTTTACTCTGAAGACCACCATTATTCATTTTAAGTATTTGATATTAGTAATGCAATACTTTTGTAGAAATTGTTGTCATTTTGTACTCAAAATTAAATCAATGTAGCTTGGATATCAATCACACTGTCATATATCGAAAAGTAGACCAAGCACCACAAATGTAGACTTGATTAGCAAGCACTCTGAAGTTACTCTCTTCTATAAACTGATAAATGAGAAGATAGCTCAGTATGACCTCTCGGTCTATCTATATTCTTAATCTTCCTGACAAATACAGTCCCCTAGTAAAATGGCAGTCAAGATCTGCAGTCTTCTTCCTGTAAGGTTTCAAAGCTGATTTCAGAACAGTGGAAATATTTATTTAGATGATGTCATTAAATCACAAATAGCAGTATATTTCTCAGTGCTATCTACTTGTTCCTTAGTATAGGATACCTAAAATAAAATGACTATGTAAGCCAAGATAAAAATCATAAGAAAAATAACATAAAAGATGATCAGAGTCAGCACCACTTATGCACCATACCAGAATAGCTAATAAGTTAAATACCACCATTCAGACATCTGTGCTGTTAATTTTTACAAGCCATCACAGTAATTCCCCTTGAAACTAAGCATGAACATTACTTGGAAGGTGCTGCTTCCCTCTGTTCCTTCTCATATTGGTAGACTTTGAGAGAGAGAAAGAGGTTGAACCTAAATCCTTTCACCGTGTAATACTGCATTATACTAGCCTTGGTCTAGTTATAATTACACGTTTTGTTCGGTTACCAATATTCCCATATATCATCACTAAGTTTTAAAACTGTTCATTATCCAACTCTGTAAATGATATTCCTGGAGACAGTGTGTTCACTGAAAACCTATTCCCTTTCCTTGATTAATTCAGACCACTAAAATAGCATCAACCAGGCTACCTCCAGAACAGGGAAAGCCTCAAATGCACGGTGCTGAAGCTGAACTAATTAGACTGTGAGACAGACTAATTATTTCTGAGGCAGAGCTGACCCTATGTGAAGCTGCCATTTCTGGGACCCAGTCCAGCAGCTTTACATCATGCAACCTCTCAGGATTTCTACTCCCCTTCATAGCAGGACACAGATAAACCCTGACTCTTCATTCTGCAACCAATGTATTTACAGTAGGCTTAAGAAAAAAAACTAAGAGACTGTAAATTCAATATGCAAACATACTGCATATAATAACTGACATTTTTAAATAGACAATTTTAGTGGCTTGTCTTTGTGCTGTCTCTGTCCTGAGAAAAACTGGGTAGATTTCCGTACCTGTATCACCAACATACACATATCCACCCAATTCTAGACTCTGTATATTGCACAGAGACATGTAGAGATGAAAATAATTACTTTTGAAGCTATTCTTTCTAAGGGGGATAAAAAGTAAATATGATCTTGAATAGAAAATGACCTAGTGCAGCAAAATAAAATCACACTGGTCAGATCACAATTGTAAAGAAAGGAAAATGGAATGGAGTTTCAAATATTTCTCAAATGTATAACAAAAATCATAGTTCATGCTGCAGACAAAAGTATGGTAGCTGATCCAAATGTGTTCAGAAGAAATTGGTGCACCTTTTCTTTTTCTTTCTTGAAAGTTGAACATGTGCCGTTTTTCCTCACTTTCTTGGGTTAACCCATCTTTTATAATAACAATGTAGAATTCTGCCTGATGGTGAACATAAAAAATTGCCATTTCAGGTTGAAAGGAACAGGCGTAAGTGTTTGTTTATGCACGATAGGTACATGAATTACTTTTTGGATAAACAGCTAGGCTAAAGTTGTAAGTGTTCAACCAGAAAAAAGAAAACAATATTGTAGACTGGAATATTTCAAATTCAATGTTGTGTATGCAGCTGGAAAGAGTAGTCAGGTCAGATGAGTTGAAGCCAGCACAGCCATTAGCAAAACACCTCCCTCCCCAAGCCATACCTTTCCTGTTGCTGGGTTTAAAGTCCAGCAAGTATTTTGCTGTAATATCAGCTGTAGTTCTGAGAAGAGGCAGAGTTGCTGGCTAAGTCTGTTCATTAAGAAACAATTCCTTTGCATGGCACAGTGAGACCATGCTTGTGAGTACCAGCCACTCCAATTTGCACCACAGAAGGCAGGAAGACTGCGAAAAGTATAGCTTTTCTTCAATTTTTCTTTTCTGTACATAACCAGCAATACCTCTTATCCTTAGAAACTTCCATACCCACGTTAAAGATATCAGAATTTCAAATGACAATCTTCTACAAAGATTTTGAGCCTCCAAATAATCAGTAATTAGCATTGTAAATAATTTCTTTAAGGAAAAAAAAAGTGTGAAATATTCTAAGTATTAAAAACCTGTTGTTTCTGAGAAGTGCATTTGTCGAATAATGTAGATACTAGTGATAACAGCTGGCAGATTTTGCAGCAAGTATTAAAAGACATTCAAATTATTACATATACTTCACATAAAATATTTTAAAATACTAACTTACAAGTGTCATAGCAGAGAAGTTGAACTGTCAGAAAAATGATACCACTATTGAATTAAACCATTTGGTCCAATCTTCAAGAAACCCAAAGGCACATACTGCTGTCACAGGCAACAGAAATAGTAGCACTCTAATATATATAGCTCTTTTAACAGGCGCTTTTTTTTTAATAAGTTGAAAAATGTATGTATTGTATAGTTGCACCCATTTGTGTTTAATCCTCACCTCAAACTTCTGCCGGAGCTCTGCATTTCCATCTTCATCAGCATCTGGAATTGGAACGTTATAATATTCACCTTCTTCTTGATTCAGCAGCTTGTACCTGTGGAACATTTGAGAAAAAAATGGTGACTTTATAGTTTTATTCCCGTTAGATTTAAAATCTGATTTAGTTGTTTGTGTGTGGCTTGTATCAATGTCACAGGTATGTAAAGAACTGCTTTCAAAGATCTAAAGCAAACTCAGAAACAGAATATATTTAACCTAAAATTAGATCTTTAATCCCAAACTATCTGCCAAGGCAGTTTAATGGACAACGAAATTCTTCACACCTATCCTGTGATATAATGGGAGACATCAACCCTGAAGAACCTTTGCCTCCAGTGCTTCTGTAGCCCTAAACAATTATCTTTGATGAAATATGCTCTTTGAGAAGATGTGATGAGTTCTACCCATAGCTTGGTAGGTAATAAGATGGCATTTTACAAAATCAGTTCCCATGTACTTTGAATTTGCAGAGCTATATATAACGTGATACACTTAGTAATGAATATATCATATTTGAGATAAAAATAAAATTCATATCACAAGACTATGTACACAGAATTGAGTTTGCAGCAGCTCCTGGCTCCAGCAGAAGTTTCATGAACACCACAAAAGAAAAGTATTCCTTTTATTACCCTCCTTTGTTATATATAGCCTATGTTTCCTAGGTTTAGTTGCATTTTCAGTGAATTTATAGCCTGAGAGACAGTAAAAAGCTCAAAAAAAGGTACATTATAGTGAAGAAAAATACTGGTTTTAAAGTTGTGATATATTCTCTCCTTCTCTCTTTTCAGAAACTCTTACCATCCACTGGCTGGCATTTTCATAAGCTCTGACACCCCAAATGAAAGAGATCCCATGAAATCATTTCTGGTTGTTCTGTCCCAGTCCCAGACCTCTACGGATAACCGTCGATCTTTGTCTGTAGGTTTTAATTTACTAAAAAGGAGAGAAATAGAGGAATTTTCAATGTAACACTGAAAGAAATGATTCAATACATGCAAAGATACTACATTAAAAGGCATTAAACTTACAATGTGAATGCCTCATTCCAGTCTGGATTCAGAGTCGAACGGATGGTTTTTGTTTTTTGTTTACTTTCATTCTTAGGATCCGGGATGAGCTTCAGTTTAACGTAAGGATCTGAAAGTCCATTTGGATCCATGGGAATTAGGTTTTTTGCTTCTCGCACTGTCAATATAAAACACAGCTGATTTGTATAGGATTACAAATCACCATTAAGAAAGCAATAACATGTCAAACCAGAGTTATTGAAACACATTGAAAAATAAATCAGATGTGAAACCCACTTGTCAGACTTGGCATGGAAGAAACTACTTGTTGTAAAGTAAGGTTGCACTTAGCGGTATTTATAAGAACAGTACAGAGAAATGACAGGAGAGAAGAGCAATTCACAAATGACATGCAGCTTCCAGGCAGCTCTTCTCCTGCAGTGGAATGATTAAATGTCCAAATCCATCACTATAAATTTTTAAGTGGGTAGCAATTCGTTGTGCTTTTATTTCTGCATCAGTCTTAGGTTATAATGCTACAGGACTATCAGCCAAATACTATAAGGGCGATAGCTGATCACAACAGATTTTAGAAGGTAGGTTATTTGATACAATCCCTCACGGGAAGGTATCTAATACTAAACTTCCGTCGGATCATGGTTTATTAGTTGTCAGATGGAATCGCTGTAAGCATTATGTCATGACAGCAACCAAAGTAAAAGTGCAGAGAAGATAAGTTTAACTTCAGCTTCACAAAAAATGTTAATGTAGCTTCTATTTTTACAATGTCAAAAGAAGACATAAAGTGAGTTAACATATCTCATGTTGCTACCAATCACCGAGAAGAGAGAGACAAGAATAGTCAGCAATCTGCACGAGGTGCCATTCCCCGCAAGGCCACATCCCTACGTGGAACAGGGCAGGCAAAAGTGGGTTACAAAGGCATTTAACAGGGGCTCGGCAGCTTTCGGGTTTCAGTCTGGCTGGAGTTACTGCGGCAGCTCTGGAGTTTGTTAAGCGGTTCAGAAGTCACGGCAGGAGAGTGGAGTATTCCAGTGGATGAGTAAAGAGAGTACCTCTTCCCTCTTGTAGAGGACCAGCATAACGCCCGGGTAACATTTATACAACATGTAAGGTTTTATTCTGTGTTAACGGCATTCAGCCATCAGCTTTTGCTGAACCTCAGAAGAAGAGGTGAATTTTCCTTATGCTGTAAAATTCCATCCTACCCAAACCAGTCATGCTGTGATGAACTGCAGGGATCAAGTTGGAGATGGGGAATTCAGAGCTCATAACCAGGCACTGCAAAACCTGCTGGGAGCAGTAATTCCCTGGGCTTGTTTTGGACAGAAAACGGCTTTCATTTGGGAATTCTTTTGTGAGATTCATAGTTTAAGATTAGAATTGTTCCTGGAAAGAAAATCACAAGAAGCTTTGAGGGTGACATGGTTCATAGGGTATGAAGGCAGGCCAGCACTTAAGAGTGAGTCACTGGAGATATTATGCCAGATTGACAGTGCCCTCAGCTACTGCTTTCACAGTGTCAGCATCAGAAGGGCTTTTTTAGTTTATCTGCCTAACTGAAGAAATCTGAAAGGAAATTTAGGAAAGATCAACCCTTAAGTCACCTAATATTTCTTGATGGAAAGCATTTCCTACCAAAATTTGAACTTTAGAGTCACTTAAGGACTCAATCAGAGCCAATGGAAAAAAAAAAAATGCTGTCAGCATCTTCAGCAACAGATAGTTACTGTTTGCTCATGGCACTCTTCTCCTTTTCCCCCAGATTTAAATGGCATTTTCATACTACAGACAAGAATTATAGACCTTCCCAGGATTTTAACCTGTTATTTCCCAGCATGGAGGTTGAAAGGCATCCAAGCAACACAGATATTTTATAATGTGTTGTTTACTCTCATTATTTATAGAATAACAGGAGGACAGTTTTTGGGCAACAGTCTAATGACGTATAAACCAGCTGAAGTACATCTTTTCAAAATGTCCTTTGTTCTCCCTTTAGAAATACAGGCAGGGCTGTGGTGGATTGACAACTGTGCACTGCTGCTTCCATAAGACAGAAAGAGATGGGCAATGATCATAAAGCACAGGACAGGTATTGTTGTGCTTTATTTAAGGCCAGTGAAATGAGACTGTGGTGTTGACAATACGCCCGTTATAACATAGCACCGAAGGTGATTTACAAAACCATACAACAGTTCTGTTCCATTTCCTATACACCAGGTGGATTCACAAATTGATGTTACTAGCTCCAGGCTGACATTTTCCTTTTACATGATGGAGAGAGTGTTTTAGTGTTCATAATGATTGTGTTCTTCCAAATGACATAACTGCTAAGTAGTGCTTTAGCGCATATCTACTACTTAGCCATTGTGTCGTATGATTCAAGCTGCAGAGGCAAAATTTTGGGGTGAAAAACCAGCCACTGCCACAGAAAACACATAATTTCAAACAGTTTGACCCTCTCTGTTTATTTAATGAGAGAGTGTTAAGTGTGGCAGAACAAGCTGGAAGAGAGAAATACCAGATATAACTGGTACCTTATGTCCAAAATAGCTGTAGAAAGAAGGTAGAGTACAGGAATGCAAGCTATTTATTTGGAACACACTAGTTTATTTGTCAAGATAATTCTCATGCAGAACAGATACCCTGATGTAAATTAGTTATGGAAATTAGATCATAGCTGGAAAGGAATCACATTAACTTGAACCAACAGTTGATACTGATTAAGTTAGGTTTCTTAAATTTGTATTTCTAAAATGAGAGACAAAAAATGCTTATGGGCTAAAAATTTAAGTAAAATGTAATTCTATTCACTAACTATATTACTCAAATAATTGTACCAGAAAAAATACACTGTGTTTTAAAAGAACAGAAACAAGCGTCTTCTTTGCAGAGCGTTTCATCTGTAGTTTTCCACAATCCCTGTGTAAAGCTGACAGGGCTTTGCAATTGGGAAAATGAGAGCTGTCGGTCCAGAGAAACTGTCTCCATTCTCATTTACTCTGAGTTTGCCCTTTGAGGGTCTCCACACCCAGTGGTCAGCTGGAAAACCATTTCTGTTTTCAACCCATGAAAAAAACCCAAATGACCCAATATTAAAATTTAGCACACTAAAAGTGATCTTCAAATACTTCTGAGGAATAACATCAAGACTAAACAACTTAATTTAGTTAAATATTTACAATCCCAAAGGGACTAAGAACCATAAAGTGAGTGATGAAGTGACAGCCTTCAATGCGAATTGCTCTCTGTCTCATCCTATATTTGGGGTTTGGGGTTTTTTTGGTTTTTTTTTTGTCTCGTGCATGGCACTTGTGACTGCACTGCCAGGTTTGGCACATGAACTATTACTTCGAAATCCACTTTTTGATTTTTATTTCTATACTGTAGTTTGGCATAAGGGTGTTCTACATGTGTTCCCTATGTGTTCTACAGCTTCCTAGAAACATACAGTAGGAAGTTTTTTGTTAAAATTCCTTGAAGAAAATTGCTTAATTTTAACATGGCATCTTCAGACTAATCCTTTATGTTTAAATTTTACCTGGAGATGCTCAGTGTGAAACCAAGCAGAATTTTGAGAAATTGGCTGGGTGGATGCAGAGCCATTCTCTGAGGCTCTGCTATGGAGAGCTCCCCAGAGAAAGGCATCACCGATTAGACTTGATAAATGCTGCCGAGCCCAGAAAACAACACTGACAGCAGGAGGACATGGCAGCATGTGTAAGACTACTTCTTTCTTTTGCAATAAACACAGAAAAAGAGAAAAGCCCTCTAAATACAAGAAAAAGAGAAGCTCAAGGATTAATTGGGAAGGAAAGATGCAACATATAATAAATACAGGCTGCCAAAGAAGTCATTATCTCACTCCTTGTTTTAAGATATCCGGCCCATTTGTACTTTTGTCTGCATAATTAGTATCCTTAGACATCTTTTTTTTTAACTGACTTAGCACTTCTTTTCTTGAGGAAACTGCATTACGATACTTGTGCTAAATAGTGCTTATAAAGAATTAGCATCTAAGTGGTCCACCTCTTTAAGGGCTATTTTTAAGAGGATAGGTCAGGTTTCTATAGGAGGATTGACAAAAAGATTTCCCCTCCCCACCAAAGGCACTATCTCTTGTGTGCAGTTGAAACAGAAAAAGTTAAATGAAAAATAACACCAAGAAAATAAAACAACTTACTGTGACTGAATTTTGCTACAGCTGTAATGATAGCAAGCAATCTCATCCTGCTTTATAATTATTAGTTAATTAAACTCAACCCTGTGATAGAGATATTACTCTAATTTACAGATGGTTGAAGTGAGATACAGTTCAGCATCACTTGGAGCATAACTTGGACAGAAACCTAAAATACTACTTGCCAGTTTTCTGTCATAACTATTAAGAATGATAATGACCTCTGTATTGAGCAAAGTAGCTGGTACAAGTTAAATTTCCTAAAATTTTATCCAGATTAGACTCTTAACAGGGACTGAGAATGCACACAGATGAAAAGACAGTGAAGAGAAGTATATATTGAATTTTCTAACAAATGCAAGCTTGCCCAGGTTTTTATTCTAAAAACCAGAAATAGTTGTCAACCATAGAGAAAAAAGTGTACCATTTTGCTCCTCATCTTTAATGAAGAAGAGATCATAAATGTTTAGTCAGCAGAAAGTGCGGACTGATGGCTGTCCTACGGCTGTTCTATTATGTGCTACTTGTAATCCAGCAATATCTATCCAGAAGCCATTCCTAGAACTGGGACGCCCACTTTTCCAGGAATAGTATAAAGACATAAGCAAATACAGAGCTAGTTCTTAGGTATTCGTACTTTAAATAAATATCTAAATAAGAGTGGGCTGGCAGAGAACAACCGACATTTTACATAAAGAGAAGAAATCCAGGCAGAATTCTGAGGAATTCAGAGAGTGGATGACAAAAGTGGAACCTTTCCCATGAGCTTGTATAGGTCAAAAGTTGCAAGCCATATACAGTTATGGATTTATAACTTCTTGTGATATCAGCAAATAAATTTAGTCATGGGAATGAGTAAATAAATGTTTCTGTCCCTATAACAAAGCTGAATTATTAGCAGCATGAGTTTACCCAGTTCCTTTTCAAGTGAGTCACAGCTACCTTTTTCCTGAATTCCCAAATGTTGATCATAAACAGTTTACTAATCACAGCAACCATTTCTTGCTAATCCTTTTAATCCCTACAGGCAACTTAGATAAGCAGAAATCTTTCAACTGCATGCGAATAGCTGCTTTTAGAAGACACTTCAGATCTCAAATGGTCTCATCTGCCAAGCTATCCAGCAAAATGAAAGAAAAGGGAGACCGTTAGCTTCAAAACATCGTAAAGTTTCTATCTTCCCACAATAAAGCATTAGTAAATTATTCCATAATTCTCATTACTTCCTGAAGAAGATTCTGGTATGGATTTCCAGTGATCTGCCCAGTTTACAGATGACTTAGGTGAGTGACAGAGGATCTTCTATTCCCAGCCAAGGAACCTCCTCCCCAGTACCTTACCGCACTCCCCTTAATCACCGTTTAAAAGATTTACCTATCACTGAAAATAGCCTTTTTTCCAAGTTGTGTACTTGTACTCTCTATATGCAAAATCCAAAGCTGCTCAGCTTTCATTAAAGATTTACTGTAAGATTTTATTAAAACTCTCACTGAACACTTGCTTTCTGGAGCTGCTTGTGACTCACATGTACAACTGGCTCCAAAACAAATCCTGCTTTTCAGACGATTTCCAATTTCTATGCAGTTTTCAGCCACTAAAAGGGCTTTCTGATATGAGACTTTTCTCTATTCCCTAACTACTCCCCTGCCCAACTAAAATTTCTTTTAATATCCCTCCTGAGACCAGTGCCTACTCACTACATCCCATTTCCTGAATCCTGAAAGATGGCAACGTAACGAATGTAGACCATTGGAACGCCTGCACTTCACAGGTGATTTACACACAAGAAACAGATGATTAATTTCCTTTCAAGAACAAGATGAAAAATTAACCAACATCGCATGATACTTCATTCCTCTGTATTTATTGAGATATTCTCTCCTACTAACAAAAATGTACCATCATCTCTAATGCTACATAATAAGTACTTGTGCCTGCAATAGGTTCTCTGGTTTCAAATTCAACTGGAAGTCTCATAGGAGCAACTATATTTTACTTGTAAAAGAAGATTACCATTATAAAAATTATCATCATGAAAAAATATGTTCTACTGGGTAGGACAGCTAGTTAATAAAACATAAGTCTTAACACAAGATGTATCCAATTGTCTGAAGAGGGATTCAGACTATTAAATTTCTAATTCTTATCTGTTTATATTCTCACATAAATATAGAGCATTGTAGTTAAATTGTTTATATGTATGCAGATGGCCATTTATGAAAAACTAACGTTTCTTTTACATACTATGCATTGCCTATTTCTTCATGGTAAAGTTAATTTAATGAATGAAATGGGGAGCATTCAGCTGCTGCCGGGGTTGGCATTTGTTAAAGGCACAGCTCTTTCTGTAAAGAATGCAGTAACTCTGCAGACTCTGGGAATGCCAGAAAAGAGAGAAGATATTAGTGAAATAAAAAATGTGATTCACGTTCTTTGAGACATTAAAAATGCCTCCCACATGCACGTAATTATTTGGGATCACTTTATAGGTATTTGGTGCTAAAAGCTGGTCAAACAGCCAGAATATTCATATATGTTCCCTTTCAAAATCAGTTGCAGAACATCATGGAATTAATGCTAACAAAGGCAGACACTAATACTGACCTAAACAATCATAACTAAAATTATTAGAGTGTGTGTGTGGTGGGGTCTTTTAAGGAAACAATTTTTATGAAAATCTAGAAATGTGCCAAAATTCTCCAGTCGTCTCTCAAGCTTGTTTGGGCAGAGGCTCTTAACCCAGCAGTCCACAGCAAGCAGTGTGACAAGACATTAATATGCAGTGCCATAGGGTGGCTCAGCACTCATACATTCATAAATAATTTGAAAAACATACGGTGGGGAGTACAGAACTCCAAGGGAGATTATTGTTGGAGAGCCTGTTATGTGCTCCCAACCTCTGCAGAGATCACTGCCGGCTTTCCTCTTCTTTTAAATAACAGAAGCATCGCTGAAGAATAAACCTGGATTTTCTGTATTCTTTCAGCTAAGAAAAATACACTTTAAACCCTCTGAAAACTCTGGGCTGTGTATATATATCTTTTAATAACGTTTATGTAACAGCAGGGTGTATTAGCTGACAGCGAGTCGCTAACACCCTGCCTCTAAATCGGTGCCTGTGTCGGGAGGGCAGTTTGTTATTGTCAGCTGCTGTCAAATTCAGCTCCCAGCAACTGATAGGTCACAGTTTAGGATCCCAATAATGTGGCAGCTTTTTATATGTCGGTGTACCAGATGGGGTTATTTTCTCACAAAGGTTATTGTTTATTCACTATAAAAATAATTCAGAAATAAAATAAAAAATTCAAACCTGTGATGCAACCACCTACAAACTCACTCAGAAGAGCCCCAAATTATAAGATGGGTCAACAAGTAAATGTAACAGTGACAAAACTTTTAACGCACATCAGGAGGAAGAAAATTCAGTGCAAAAAGCATAGATTAAAAATAGCAAAACCTACTTAACTATGCCTAAAAGCAAAATCTCCAAGCTGGTCTAACCTATGAAAGGGTCATGAATCCAGTGATTTCAGAAAAAAGCAATTCAAGACAGTTCCTGTAAAAAGAAAACTACCAAGTTGATTTACTGCAAGTGCAATAAATTATTAATACGCAATGCAACTCTCAAGCTAGTAGCTATAAAATAACCCATTGATATTTAAGAATTGCAACACAAATGAGCACTGAATGTGGCATATTGACTAGCACTGGGAAGATGGCAAGGTTTTGGCAAAGTACACCAATACAAAATTCCCACTTATTTGTGAAAAAGCGTTGCAGAGTCTCTAGCATTCACATAGAAAGGGAAGTATGTCTACCTTTAAGCACCCAGATTGAAGATCCGACCTAGTAAACCGGAATTAAGTATGTTTACATATAGGACTGAATCATTCCCACCATTAGTTCAATTCAAAACATGCCAAAGTACTTAGATATTTTAGATAATCTGACTGAACCACTGGCCAACTCCATCTGGCAGTACTCTGCCTTGCCTCTTTCCTAGTATTCACTGGGAAAAAAATCCCAGTACTATTTACAATATTTTACCGGAAAAACACTTAGTAAGCGAGGGTGTACTGTGGCCTTTTTTGGAAACAAAAGCCACGACAAACCCCTCAAAGCAATTACGCAGAAATAAAGACAATTGCAACGTACTAAACAGTGTCCTCCAAACGACCATATATCTTGCAGTCGTCATTAAGCACGCTGCATCCTCCATCAGCTTTCCTGGCTGGAACTGGGATGGTTGAGTTGCCCATCGAAGGTATTTGCAAGATGCCAACCAGAGTGGCATGCCTGCATTTAGCAGCACAAATGTTTAGCATGCAATCAAGGCTGGCTATGAAAGAATCAGCAGGAACTAATTAACATCCAAAACAGGATGCAGAGCAGAGATACTGAGGAATTCAGCTGAAGGAGTTCAACACCTACAGAGTAATTCCTTTGAAAAAGATTCAGGCAAAGGCTCAAACCAAACAGCCAGTCATTGATTATTTTTCCTGCTGTTCCTAAACCTCCTGGACATTTAATTCACCGCCTTTCCCAAAGCTAAAGGCAGTGGTATCATGCTTGGCGGCTCTGGGAACGGTATATTCTAACAAAGGTTTTGTCAATAAATATTTTAGAAGCAATGCCATACTGGGAGAAAAGGAGTTCGAGATTTTTGGACAGCAATATGTCTATGAACTAACTGACAATGGCTAATTTCCTTTTCAGTTAAACATGCACAAAAGGTATCTGAAACTTTACCTGGTCTGGGCTTAGTCTGTACAGTATTTTTTATTTTTTTAAAAAAGAAAAAAAAACCCCAGCTTATTCTCAGAGCAACTGTCATTTTTATTTAAAGAAATTTTCTGAGAGCTTGGAAATGCTGACAAGCCTCAACTAAAACAGCAGCACCATAATTGTTATATACATAACAAGGTTATAGTAAACATTTTTCTTGTTGTCCAGAAACCTACTTAACTGTGGGATGGGAATGTTTTATTTATAAACACAAAAGTAACAGCATTTGCCAAGTACACTCACACCAAAAAGAGCTTATGAAGAAAACCTACAAAATATCTGTAACAATTTTACCATATTCATATCTCAGACAAGACCTTTTCAAATAAAATTGTAAACTAAAAGAATACCTATTTGTATAATTGCTTTATAGTGGCTCGGTACCACAAAGACTTGTGACAAACACTTGTGCTCCTAAAAGCATTCTAAACCTGCTGAATCATCAGAAAATAAGTACATGGTTTTTGTGAAATTATGTGCATTATGGCAGAAAGTTTAAGCCATATTTAAGAACCTTGCTGAAAAGTGGCCTAGAATAATGCAAACACTAAATTTTGTCACTTGGATGATTTTCAGATTAGTTCTTTCTCATGATACAATTACTTTTAGAACCCGCATCATCATCTTTGAAATGCCTCACTAGTTAGTGAAATCACCTTTCTGTTAATGACAGTACCTTGGACAAATTTACCCCTCCTACGTCGACAGGAAGCTATTTGAAAAGTTAAGCTACAATTAAGTATCACTTGGGATCTGTTCTGATCCTTTCTAAGTAAATTTTATCATTCTTCTCCTTTTCAATGCATTTTACAAGGTTTGACAGGAAAATATGGAGGTATTCGGATTTAGAAAGAACAAAGCCGTGAATGAATACAGTGCCAGAAGGGAAGTTTGCTGGTTCTATAAGCTGTGAAAATTCAGTATGATGGTCTGATTTCCTTTATGTTGACTACAAGGGGTACAGTCTCATTCCCCAAAGAAGAAGTGCAGAGGTAGAAGGAACATCCTTTTGGTGTGTAATAGGCTCTAGCCTCTCAACTGAGCAACGCTGAAGAATTACACAACACTCAACACCCACAGGTTCCCAATAACTACTTCAAGAAACAAAGGCAGAAGTTGAGATGGTCTAAGAAATCTCCTACTTTGTCCTGCTCTAACTTTGCCCTTGAATTTAATTCGATTTTGCAACACCAAACAGGCAACGGTAAAAGCATTGTACCCTCTCTGAGTTTCACAGTGTGGGCACTGAATTCAGTTTCTTGCAGTACCAATTTGAAAGATGTATCAGTGTACATCTAATGTGATGTATTAAGATTTGTTGCCTTTAATCTTTCTTCACTGAAGAAGCAGTGTTGGTCACCTGTGATGACACACTCTCTGGAGGTAAAAGCTTCTGATAATTTCTGTTTTACGAGTGTCTTCTACTCCTTTTCCTATGTTATATCATACTTATTTTGGTTCTAGTTACTATAGCACATATTCAAAATTTCCTTAATTTTTGAGCCATAAAAAATTGGGACCTTCTTTTAGAATTTGTTTTACAGACTTGCCTCTACCTATAAAAAAACCCATGAACAAAATTTTCTGTTATTCTTTCCCTTATTTCACTTCTGTCCATCCCAATTCCTGCCCTGTGCTTTCCCTTTGAGTAAATACACTGCAATCTGATTGGCAAAGAACATTTTTTGCATATTTGTCTCCAACAGAAAGGAAAAATCAACAATAAAGTTCACTCCCAACTTTACACTTCGGACATCAGATACAATAATTATCAACTGACCCCAGCTAAAAAAGAAAGCACATACAGAACAAATGTAACATGCTCTAAATACAAATTCTTATGCACATCTTGAGCGATAAACTCCACTCTCTGATACAGTGCAAGGAAGTTCTGCTGGAGTTAAACAACCTGCCACATGTCTATTTAGGGGAGCAAAACAGTCCTGGAACTTGCAAAATACATTTTCCAGAATTTTTTCTGCAACTTCAGACTTGGAATGGGTCGGTGGGGGTGCATGGGGGTGTGTGCGTGCTCATGGAAGTTTAAAGTATTTCTACTGTTGATGATGGCTAACCCTCTGAACAGCTAGCTATCCCACTGGGCTGCCTTCTACATGAAAAATTGACATTACAGTGATTTTCTAAATAATATTCCTGAGTTTTTAAAGCTATTACTACAGCTTTCATTTTTCTATATGTTTTTATGAACACCAGTTTATAGAGTTTCCTGATTCAAGGACATGTTGAATGAAATCCTCACACTTCTGAAGGGAAATACTCCACCACTGGCTTTAATACACAAAGATTTGACCAAGGTACATAAACCCACAGTGTATATTGTACATTTACAAAACCTGCAAAATCCCCAAATTAATTGTTACCTATTACTTCCAGTTTGTCACCAGTGACTTCAGCTTTCAGATAAATCCTTCCTCTTTTCTCTGTGTGATCCATGCCACAGAGGCTTGGGACGTTTATTACACATTGCTTGTGAACATTCATATCACAGGCTGTGGATATAAAAATGGTTCAGACAGCTATGAGAAGCTAATAATATGATTACACTGCAAACACTGAGCAAAGTGAAAGTTAAGATTACAATGCTTAACTGTTGGCAAGACTTTCAGATTACAGGTGGATGTTTTTCAACTGAAAGACATGGCTAGTTTCTACCTTACAATACATTTTGTACACAGTGAATGAAACGGAGGATAAAATAATCTACTTCAGAAACACAAAGGTATCATTAGTGAAGTGTGAAGATAAAAAAGTGAAAATGGAGTAAAGACTTGCTGGGAATATGACTAAGAAAACAGAGCATTTGTACCAGCATTAGCAATGAAGGGAATTAGGTTTAAATTGATTATTAGATTTTTCTAGCAGGAGTCTTTCAAGACAAATGAAATACAAGGAAAATATTGGACCTTGGCTACCAACTGAACTGAAATTTCAATCTTCAACACTGCATTCAACTGCCCAGTCCAAAAAGAGGCTTTCTCAAAACTGCCATGGCAAAGGCTCTTCAGCCACAAATTGAATACACCATGTTCTCAGCAACGGAGGTGATTTTCATTAGTATATTATTATAGTACTAAAATATCCACTTGAAATATAACAGTACTATAAATAGCTGACATTTGAAATGGTATTTTCCACTGAAAAGAAGTAAGAAGCTGTTACCCAGTGTTTCCACTTACTTTCTAAAATACCCTTGTGGTAATATAGAAAAACTTCACTTACTGTCACATTTCATCCCTTGGTGCAGAAGCCCATAAAGCAGTGACCCACAATGGTCACAAAAGGTTGGGCTCCCATATGTGTGGATCTTAAATTTGTGCTTGCTTCTGGGATCCTGAAGGAAAAAACAGAAAGAGATTCTCGAGTCATAAAAAATAAAATTGACACACCTTTAATATATTACTTCAAATACCCAAAACTTTCCAGCTCTGCAACTTATGATACAGAAAAATATATTCCAGCACGTAGCTTATTCACATCCCTTATAGTGACTGGTACCTACATTGGTGCAGGTACATGGGCCTTGGTTCCTCTTTTTCCTTTGTTTTGGTGTTGCAAGAAAGACTATGTCAGCTCAGAGAACACAGTCTTGTTCCTGTGATTCATCTACACTAAAACTTCCATTTACTGACTGTACCTATACATAAAGTATAGCGACGGCATTCAGCCTGTGGCTAAAGTGTCATATACTGTCTGCTTGTTTACAGTCTGTTATCATCACCATTCTGAAATGATGACACAAAATATAGCAGGAGAGGAGGGAAGTAACTGTTAAGGGACTAATCTGAAATACAGTCAAATGACTGTAAAATCAGGATCTTAAAGATGGGATCATCTTGAAATGTTGCAAATTTACAATCTATATAATTTTAAATGAAAGTGAACAAATTCTAAATTGGCACATAGTAGATATTTTTGACTGCTATTCCCATCTGATTTTCAAACAGAGAAACTTATAGTGAGGACATTTTAAGGCCACCAGCAGCTTGGAAATGGTTTCTAATTTAGGACCAGTGAAAGGGAATACACCCAAATCGCTTAAATGTATGACACATCCAAATACATTTGCTGTTCTCTAGGGGTAGAGGTGTCCTTCGGAAAACCAAGAACATTTATATAAAAGGACGAAATCACATCTTCAATATGTTCACCCACGTCAGGCTCATTCCACATATACAAAGCCCCAGAACTTCACATATACCAGACTCACGCAGCCCATTCCCAACACTTGGAAATGTGTATTGCCAAAATAAACAGTGTGCTAGCCTTATACTTCTATGCATATCATCTATATTTTTATATCCTTTATGACCACTTCCAGCACCAACTGTATTTTAGTCAAAACTGTCACTGCACAATCTTGATCAGAAGTTGAGAAGAGCAGTAAGTCTTCTTCATTAAAAAATACATTGGGGTTTGAAATCAATTCTTGCTAACATTCTTTACAGTAAGACCATGGAAATTATAAAATGTCAAGTCTTTCATGCATTAAAACATCCTGAACAAAAATAAACTACAAAATGAGACATCAAAACATTTTTCTTCTGTTTACATTTTATATTAATATACCTTTATATTAGATAAGAATTATTAAATTATTTTTTAAAATAAACTAACTTTTCAACTTGCATCTGCCAATAAAAGCTTTCCAAAAAATCAGGAGCAAACACAGCATGTTATACAAAATGGAAAATCTGCTAGCTCTTTCTTCAAAAATAAATGATTCCTCTAGTATAAGTGCTTTCTCAAGAACTTCAGGAACTTCTAATAGTAATTATCATAAAAATACAACTATGAGAAGGCAAAATCTTGCCTTCAAAATTTAATATTTTGCCATACCATGCTTTGGTAACATTCTTTGTGTGAATTGTTTTTGGTACTAATTCTAAGTTTTATGATGAATCTCTAAGCACCAGTTTTCACTGCACAGATAGAAATCATATAGTATCCAGGATAACGAGTAAAGACTTTACATTAAGAATTCAAATTGAGACTATTTCAATAGTTCTGTTTGTTATACAGCCTGAGATATGAAATGCAAACTGCTAACAACCATATTTATTTTGTAAACACAGTTAATCTAAATGGAATGTCATTTAATGCTCCAGAGAACATCTGTTTCGTTATTTATTAAAGATACAGCAAATGGGTCTTGTGGTGCAGGGTCATGGGAACATTGCTTTACTAAAGGGTTATCTGATGGATCGACTCTGACTATATGCCTTCCAAGCAATTTCAAACACATTTTCAAAGCTAATTCTTCCTTAAATTGTTTTGTTTTGAGGACATAAGGGGACTTGTTGACTTATAAATATATACACTTAAACATTACTTTGGTAAGCACATCTGTTACTGAGAAGGACAAACCCCACAGCTTCTAAGAATGACACTGAATAAACAGATTTTTAAAGTTGTATTTAACATCTGACATAAGTGGTATTTATGAGTATAAAGTAATGATAGAGAGGGGAAAGAACTATGGAAAATTATTATAGTGAAAGTCTACTAAATACATTGAACCGGTGTATTATACTTAAATTACATAAAAAACACTACCAAATAATTCTATTCGAATCAATGGAATATACATGGTAATTAAGTTAAGCAGGGGTGTGTATGTGGCTTAAAAATGTTGTGACATGTTAGGACAATTATACTGCACTCACTACAAAGCAGCCTGCGCCTAACTGTACGTAACTACAAAATACCAGCAAAAGCATTCTTATAAAACAATGAAATACAACCAGTCACTTGAATAAATAAATCAAGTTGGATCAAACTTTGGACTTGGCCCTGCGTGACTCAATGTATATAATTTGAATCATCATTTGCTTTCTATAATAAATGTTAGTTTTCTAACATTGTGTGAAAATGCCTACTGTATGATGTTTAAAATGAATAATTCAATATGAATTAATTTTTTTAAAGAGCAGCAAGAATGTTCTGACTATTATTAGTTATTATTCTATATGCACACATGAAGTCACTTATTCCAGGCAGAGCATATAAAAAGAGGACAAAGGAAAACAGTACCAAAACTACACCACTACACCTGAAATGGAAACTTTGCAGGTAGGAAATCTCTCCTTTAAAATCCTTTTGACAGAACTAAATAGGAGAACCTAAAACGTATTTAAAAGCTAATAAAGAAGAGAGTGCACTCTTCATCGGTATTTAATTCTATTTTCTGTATCAATCCTATGCATTTTTTTATTTTTGGTAAATTGAAGTACATAAAACATTGTTATTTTGCAAGCTAGTCTGAGAACATATAGAGAAAGCCAGGAGATCTCTATACACCCATACTAGGTGATAAAAGCTTTTTATCTTATTCCCTATTTTAACACAGGCTTCTCATGCACTTCGAACTACCCTTGAATCTATAGTTTACACTTTAATTATAAGTAACTGTATTAGTAATAGTTACTACATTGCCAGTACTAATTACTTATATTATTAACAGCAATTAACTCCATAGTTGTTAACACAGTTTAATACTTCCCAATGTTAAATATGCATTAAGTGACTTATAAGCATTATTGAGGAAATAGCATCTTAGCATTTTTCAGCTAGAGGTAAACTACTGAGTTAGACGTAAGCTCCTGTAAATTTTCTTCAAATATCCCCTTTTAATCAATGTAAACTTTCAATAATTCCCAAAGCATAGCTGGCAGTCATATTTCATAGTAAACACAGGGAGCCAAGCCAGGATATGACAGATGAACTGCCAAATAATGGCTGCTATTTGCAAGAGAATTGAACTTTGCACTAAACTTGGCATAGATTAATTGTGAAACTCTAAAGGGAAAACCCACTTCTGTTTCCAAAATCCATCAAAATTATGAAGAGGGAAAGTGGCAATGGGAAAGCACTTGTTAAGCGGTGATGAATGATACGCTCTATTAAAATTCATGTTATTTTCATGCTAAAAAGTGAATTCTCTGCTATTATTAAGACAACCCCCCATTTTTGTAAGTACAACTGAATGCAATATAGTATAATTAAATGGGAGAGGAAACTCTGGGCAATCAATATCACAGACATTTAAATATTTGTCTTTGAAAAACCTTTAAATTGGCAGAAATCTAGCCAGTGCCCTGCAATTCAACCGCAGTACAATAGACTGGAGTTTCAGAGCCTGTAATGACATACACGGGTGCAGCATCCCTATAAAGATGAATAGCAACCTGGCATCTACACCCCATAAAGCTCTGAAAAAATCAAAATATTATTGCGTAGTCTCAGAGCTGAGACACACTCATACAGAGATAGGCAGCCACAGAACCGCACTGACCAGGAGACGTGTGCTCTACACAGACTTGCACTATGTGGACCTATTGAAAAAAACCCACAAAACGGAGATGAAACCTTTAAAAAATAAATAAATGAGTTTGCAGGAGTGACTTGCCCAAACAGACAGCTTTGGCTCAGCTAAAAGGGGTTCGGATTTGCTCCGAAGCCTGGCTGGGAGACAGGCAGGAACCCAGCCACGCTCCAGCAGAGGGAAGCAGAAGAACACAGAGGCACCTCACCAAAACCACACGTTTTCCAATCAATGCACTGCCATTGAACTACATTTTTGCCCCCCCTGCAGCAGTATTGCCACCATCCCTGCCTTCTTTCTTTGTTTAGCACAAATGAATCCATTTCCAGCAATGGAAAGCACCCCCCTGCGAGAAATCATTCCATAATTTTCCTGGATCAAAGAGAGGGGTGTGCAATAATTGAAAGCGCACGGTTAACCAGCAGCACATGTCAAACTGTGCTTTAACACATTACAAAACAGCTTATGAGCACTATATTTCTGAATTCTTTCTAAAAGCTCCCTTTTCATTAGAATTTATTCCCCTTGATAGCAACACTGAACCAACTATAATTTTGCAGGCATGAAATCATCACATTGCTTTTAAGTATAAAATATACAAAAAACACTTTGTGTGAGGTTGCATCAGTGGAAATTTTATATACAAAGCAGCATCATATTATTAGTTGTTAAAGCCTTTTCATAGTATGCATCTTGATAGTATGAATAACTGTGTAACTAGTATCAATAACCAGAACCATGCATCTAAGACCAAAACCTCTGAAACTATACCCATGTTGTCTTTAATTCTGCATCTTCTAGGTTACACAGCAAGAACTGGTGAGATTTTTGGAAGGAATTTAAATCAACACTGCAAGCAGATCTGTCAGTGCCAGAGTCTGTACTAGTGATCCAGGTTGGAGGAAAAAATGACTGTTTTCAGTCATTAATACCAACACACATATGTTAACAAGGTGTTAGGCAGGATATAAGATTAATTCTTTTTTTTTAAATGGCCTACAGCTGGTGAAAGGTTTTTTTCTGTATCTGAACTGCTATTTTTGTGATCATTAAGAAGCAGAAAATGCAAAAATGCGAGTGTAAAAATATTTTGGGAGAAACGGAAAATTATATTTTCCATTACGAAAATAACTTAAAGGAGTTCTGCAGCAGATGACCCGTAAGGTCCTAAGGTTGCATCAGGGCTTACAACAACAAAGAACAATTTTGTGTAAATAAATGCAAATGTACCCACTTTTCTGTTTCCTACCTCCATGACAGAACCACAGGATTGTTTTTCATCCCCAACAAAACACTTACAAATTATTTATTTACTAGTTTAAAAGGTGAAAAGGAAAAATAAGCTTAAAACATCCCAAATTACTTCACTTAAACAAAAGAAAAAAATAATTCCTGAACCTCAGTGGCATAAATTGTGGTACTAACTGTTCAAATGTCTACTGAAAACAGAAGGGGAGACAATACATTAAATATATGCAAAACCATATACAAATCGTGATAAGAGATCACCGGTCCTCTTTACCAATAGAAAAGCCCCAGAAGACTGGCAAGTCTGTTTTCCTCACATTAATACACAACCTTTGAACATTTCCAACTGCGATAGAAACACTGAATCCTACATCTTTCTTTGTCCCCTTCCAAAAGTCTTTAAAGTATGGATCGTAAGGAACGCTGCTCTAACAGATCAATGAAACCATTGCAATTTGTACCGCATATATTTTACTTAAAACAGCTTTAACTTCCCCAAGCGAATACCAAGTTAATAAAACATATTTAAGAAGAATCTAGCATGTTTTTCTCTGTACGGAGCCAAATCCCACATTCATCCCACGCTGTCCTCAGGCAAACTTCCATTTCATTTATGAAAGTCTTCAGACTCCAGCTTTTCTAAACACCTTCCAAACAGCGACTACAATATCTAAGACCCCATTCAGATGCCACGTCTGCTTGAGTGACTTTCTTCTGTTCGATATTTATTTTCCTATTGAGATAACAAAAATATTGATTGGTGATTTGCATGGCATCTTAATTTGAGAAAACATCTTCAACCTTGAGGAGCTGCGAGAGCCAAGAAGCCAGATGCTTCTACTGGAAATAACTTCCAGGGCTTAAAATATGGCTTCTATGACCAAAGCCCAGAAGCAAGAAATGGCAAAAAGTCATTGTTTAACTGGTCACCAGCTTTGTTCTTCCCTGACCAAATGAGGCTGTGTACATGGGAAAGCAAAGAGAATCTGAGACTCTTGGGAATTATTAAGATCATATCACTTTTTATTACAAAATATACAAATGCTTAAAGTTTGTTTGACATTTCCCCTCTCAGAGCTGCAGTGTAGAGAAGTTTTGTTGCTTTCAGAAAAGTACAATAAAAGATAAGACTTCTACTGCCTGAAGAATCAAAAACATCAGAGAAATGCTGAGGCTGGCAGGGACCTCTGGAGACCATGGAGCCCAACCCCTGGCTCAAAGCAGGGCCAACTACGGATCAGGTGGGATTTGTAGTGGTTCATGGGGTTACTCCTCCCCAGCTGCAAGACTCCGTAGACCTCCAAATCTACCTGCCAAGCACCCCCAAAAAAAATCTTCCACAGGTTGACATCTAGCCACCAAGAGCGCCTTCCTGCAATGGAGGAGGAGAGGAATGACATAACCATGCTTTCTTACTTGGTAAGAAATTATACACTGACTCTTTCTGGCAATCCCACCTCCAGGCAGAATTTGGAGTTTCACTGTTGGGAGTGACTCGAAGGAATAACTCAGAGAAAGCGCTCATTCCACTGGCATCTGTACCATGGGAAATCATGTGCACACCTTAACGTAGGTGTTAAGAGCATATACAGAGTTGCATTCAACTCTACAATAACAAAGGTAGTAATGGGATAAGAAAACAAAGACTAAGCAAAAATACAGGTAATAAAACCTATGTAAATTAGTCTTTAAGACTGTAAAACAAGGAGGCAATGGAGAGAGGAGGCAGGCTCTTTTGGTGGCGGATTTCAGAGATAACAGAGGTAAGGACAGCCCTGAGCTTATGCATACACACAGCAGAGCGCTGTGCAAACACTGCTGTGCTGCTTGCAGACCCACGCAAGCACATTTGGAAGCAGCTGCAGTATGGCAAATTCAAAACACAGCCAATTCATCCGTGGGTTCAAGGGTTGGAATTACATTCAGAAATGAGGACTGATTCTCAAGTTCTGTAGAAGAAAAGTCTTTCATGATAATAAATGACATCCTAGTCAAAAATAACAACAAAAATCGCTTTTCCCATCACTGTTACTAAGACCACTTCTATTCTTTATTACTCTGAAGCAAGTTAAGAAAGTACACAAACAGGAAAAAAAAAATATTTAATTAATGTCGACAATTATCAATCAACTATTTCCTTCTCTATACTTGTATCGAGGAGGACAACTTGAGCACAGTTCAAAAATGATTCAAAGGCAGATTTTTCAGTCTCCTCCTGGAATTAACACTAAATTATTATTTTTAATTAAAAGAAACAGGTGGTCATTGAATCAACTGATTTTGATTGCTGCCTTTTGTTCATGTTCTTCTTGTATAGAATAGTACTGATTGAGTTGGCAAATGGAGAAAGAAGATCTGCATGACTGTATTCACAGGGATTTGTAATTTCCTAATTACATAAAGACAGTTAAATTTGGAAGGGACTTGGTGTTTACCGGCTATTTTTTCTTCATTCTTTTTTAATGAAGAAACTGCAGTATAATTACAGAAAGTGCATAAACAAAAGATCCTGTCAGAAACTGATTCATGACTAGGAAGAAATGGAGCAAGATTTTGTTTCAGACACAACTCAACATAATGCTACAGTGTATATAAATCATTTCCATAAAGATGGAAACCACAAATCTGAATTCAAAAGGAGTACTAGAAAGACAGAGGCGCAGCTGTATATGCCTTGCTTAAAAACCTAATTTATTAGTTTTATTATTTAGTCAATTTATTTGTTGAACATATACACTTTTCAACACAGAGTATCCTTTACACCTTGAATTCATTTTACAATATATAGTTTAACATTGATCAGATGGAAGAAGTAAATTTAAACAAATTCCCACTGCATAAGAGGGTGTTGCTACTTCTTGATAGGTACAATATGCTGAACTGTTTAATATTACAAGTTCCAACGTAGCTGCTATGCCTTCCAATGGAGCTGACAGGTGGCTAGGTGTAGTGCATCATTAACGTGACAAAGGACACCAAGGTAATGTTGTCATTGTCATTGCACTGTGGAACATCAGGTTGCATGACATTATTTTACATTAATATATTTGTGTACGATAACTTCTCATCAGTTTTTAAAAATTTCATTATTGGCCAACTTGCTCATGCTAGAGATTATATGACTTAATTTTTTTTTCCCCCCATTCTCCTTAGCTGGAGCTCATACTATCCTTCCTTCATTCACTTAAACAGAAGATGAAATGAGATAAAGGCTGAAAACTAACCTCACCTGAAATGCCCTGGTTTCTCTGTAAAAGCAGTGATCCTGTGTGCAGAGGTATCAGGTCAAACAATTTGACATCTGTTGTTGCTTGAACGCTATTCATACAGGAAAGTGGTACACATTTATCCAAGAATACAGGGAAAAATGGGAATGACTCCAAAGACCCTTTCAGAAGCTATTGCAGTCATAAGTTCCTAGCTAGCATGTTAAGACTTAAGAAAGTGTCTTTGTGACCCCAAACTTCTTGACTGCTGACAACAGCAAAAATGAAACAAACTCAAGATTTTATTTATAAAGCCAAACCTGCCCTCAGTTAGTTCCATCTAAAGTGGTTTGAACAAAGGTCTTTACAACTATTAAGTGATAGATTTGAGCACATAAAGATGAGTTGATTTGCCCCGAAATCTCAGAGTAAAGTAGCAGCGGTGCTATGAACGTAGGTAATGAATGCAGCTTGCTAAGCTACTGCTCTTGCCTCTGAGCTACTTCAGTATTCGAGACCCTGAAGAATAACTGGTTTACATTTCCCACTCCTCCTCACATTGCAGAACTCTGTTTTCCCCTCTAAAATGGTGAATGCTACCAGAATAACCCACCAATTTATAAACGCACACCTTACACCTCCTCACTAAACCCTTACCCACTTATTTACATAGCACCTTGTCTCCTTCCCACCTCCCACGGCAGCATCTGTATATTTCAGTATACTTCCAAGTGAAGACATTTATATGTCTGCATGTATTGCTACCAAACAGGAAGATGTAATATCCATATACATCAACATATGGTTCAAAGTCTAAAGCCAACCCCACTAACTTCTGTACAGATTTGTTTGTGGAAACTGAGTACTGCAGGAGGGTGTTTCCTGAACAGTGAAAAGGAATTCCAGAGGGAATTTGGTCTGTCCCAGGGTATTACACACCCTACAGCTCTGCATCTCTCTTTTACCTTTACTTCAGGTTAAGTACTGGCACATACATATTTCCCCCCCCCCCCCCCCTTCTTTCTTCTTTTTTTTCTTTTCTTTTTTTTTTTTTTTTAACAAACTTCACTGGAATCTTGCATTGACATTTCAACAGCAGAGTTTTTATAAATGGTACATTGATCTTCCTGGAAGAAGAGAGGACTCTGTCTTCCTGGAGAAAGGGATCTAAGAGGAACTGTTCAGGAAAATCAGACTACACAGGGAGCAATTACAACCACCTAAGGTTTTTAGAGATAACAGGCATGCATCATTTTAAAAAGTTTCTCCTCCAAATACTTTATCCTTACTTTTAATACTAAATAGTTTAAGAGGGCTGTTTTGATCATCAGGGAAGATATTCACACCATTAACTTCAGGCATCTTTACAGTAAAAGATTCCTCTCTCGTGCGCTCTCAGTTGTCCTTTGGAAGAGCTTTCTGTACTCTCTACTGAGTTTACGAGGTATTTAATTTAAATGTTAACTTCTACGTGTCCCTCTCATCACAGATCCCTAAATCACAAATACCAAAATCAATTCAGACACAAAATACTCCAATCCAGGACTTGATCTATGGAATACCACTCCAGAAATGATGGTAGGATGAAGCTCAAGAGCTGTGGAAAAGCACATACAGGAGTAAAATCAGAGTTGCAAAGATGACTTGCAGCCATGACAAATGCCACAGTGCAAGAACTTTCTATTTGTCATCACTTTATCCAGTTCCTTATGTCACAGCTCAACAGCTCATTTAAATACAATGTCGACAATATACTTGCATTTCTGTAATTTGTAAAGACAGACCTTATATTCCTTTTTCTAAAACCTACATTTAAAAAAAATCACATATGTGCTATTAAATATATTTTTAAATTTCCTGTCTGTTATAAAATTACGCATCTGTTTATTTTGGTATAATGGCAAAACTGTGCTGATCGTGCACAAAATCAGAAACAGTGATTTTTGAAAAGCCTGAGAAGTTTTTGGTTCAAAATCAGTCAGAATTTCATGACTCGGCAGCTCCCTCATACAAGAACTTGTGGGGTGTCCTACTGCTCCTCATTTGACAAATTTCATTAGAGAGAGACATGAATTTGAAACACCCAAGCAAATTGTCTTCAAAGTTACTCACTGAATAATTCATTTTTGCCTGATATATTATACATTGGTTAACCACCAAAAAAAAGGCAGGAAGGAGGGTAAAATATGCATAATTTAAACATATCTTCTCATTTTTGTTCTTCATCTCGGCTCTGTCTTTTCAGAAGTATGGAAATTAGTACCTATAAACTAGGCAGACATTTCACAACATGGGCAGAATTTTGTTCTCCAGAGACAAAAATCCCATGGAATGATTGTACATACAAATTCCATTAACGATTAAAGGATTTGATTTAAACATGTTTATCTCAAAATCTACACCTCAATGTGAAAAACGCTGCTTTCAAGAAATCATAGCCAGAATGATATCATGGTAGATACTAAGGCACAGAGTCCTTGAATGGTCTTTTACATTGTATAACCACTGAAACACTATTTATTTATGCCTTGAACAGATGTTTTTCCATATGTCTAAATAACCCTTCTTCAGAAAAGTAATTCAAGCACGTTACATTTCGCAGACCAAGGAATATCGAGACATTAGACTCATCGGTATTTATAGAGCATTTGGTATCCTTTCTATAGCTAAGTCAGTATCTTCTCATTTGAAAATCACTAATCCTGCTCCTCCAAGTAAAGTAAAAAACCCTATAAATAGGCAGCTAAGACTGAATGTGCAAGATGCTCTGACAATAGCTTTTGTGCTCAAATCCTGACCTTACAATGGCAGAGATCACAATCAAGCTGTCTGATCCATAACTTTTTTCCATAGCAGTGTGGCAGTTGCTGCTTATTAGCTGATTAAAAATTCAGAAAACAATACTGAAACTTGAAGAAAAAGTTAATGGCGCACAACCCCCCCCGAAAGAATGACAGGCATTTAGCACAGCTGCTTAATTCTCCAACATTTGGCAGCGCTGTTTGTGATTTAAACCCAAAACTCGATGCTACTATTTGGGGAGAAAAGTGTTTCATTGTGGCCACAGTTGAGAGCACACTTGGGTTAAAAATAAGAACTGACACAAATCTTTTGTCCCTTGGGCAGAATTTGACCCTTTTGAGGTTTGCTAATCAAAAATCTGAACACAATAAGGGCTGTTGTAATCACATTAGAAGAAGGGTGAGCTCCAGCACTTGAAGCCCTGAAAGGAGGATTTCCTCATGGCTGCCATCTCCACTTTGCTCCTAAGGCTGAATGAGTCTCAACTGCTTTACAGCATCAGGAAAAGTCCTTACAGCATTTAGCAATGAATAATAATAAAATCTATAAATATTTAATATCTGGCAATTAACTCTGCACTGTTCAAAGAAAAAAAAAAGGAATACAGAAAGCCCTCACCAAACCATTTAGTAACATTGCAACATCATCTCCTAGCTAGGTATTTTGAGTATGCCCATCCTGAGACCACTCCGTGGACACAAGTTTCGGTAATAAGCATTTTTCCTTCTCCTTCTTTAATAAGAGTGTTTTTCTCAAGGCTGTTGATGGCAAAGGAACTTCCCAGATTACACTGAAGGATTTCATTTGGAAGAAAGCCTGCACAGAAGCGTTTTGCTGGCAGAGTACTTCCAATGAAGGGAAGACAAGTTTAGACTCCTACTTTTTATTTCTCAGAAATCATTTGTGGGTAAGAACATTCCTTAGTGAAGCCTCTGACTATGAAGATTTCATAGCTGTAGAAAGCAATGCAGTGTGTATCTACACTAGACACTGTGAATCTCTATAAATATTATGTCCTCCTTGTAACTGGTAACATAAACCAACAAACCAAGGCCAAACTTTCAAACAAGCCTGGTCTATGACACCAATTCTTGTTCTCGACTTTACAGGTCAAGTAAGACTCTTCTGCATACGTTTCTCTTTCCTCCTTCTGTTTGGCATGAAATCTCCCAGCCAGTGCAAATTAACAGTATCCTAAATGTTGCTATGCATGTCATCCGTCATTGTTAAAGTTCATCCTCTTGAGTACTACCAGCTCCATTTTATACAGAAAATGTATGTCCAAGAGCAACAGATAAAAAAGTGAGGAGTAAAAAATAAATAAATAGCTTTTTTTTCATTCTCTTAACAAAGGAGAAAAAGTGGTGTCATTTTGGCTGTATCCTGGTCTTAAAAAATTCAGTCAAAAATCACGTACTGAGAGTCCCTGCAATGATTACAACTGTAATTAATTTGCCAACATGAGGCAAGTCAGGCTGGGCGCTTGTCTGCTCATTGCATTATGTACCACTTTGATACCGTCCTTAGCTAGAAGCTCTGCAGACTAATACTACTATGGAAGAAATAAAAAAATTGGAAAGATCTTAAGTTGTATTCATAAACGTATTACAGTGTAATGTTTAGTCAGGGATTACAAAGCAGGCATCTATGAAAATTGCTTGCATGTATGGCAGCAGAATAAGTGCATTTTTCCTCATCTGCAAGTAATGTAATGTTTAAAAAGAAGAAGAAAAGAAACTGGTCTTCCTCTATAATCCCAGTATATAGATTAATACAGGCTTTTTCTAGTGCTGCTAGCTAAGCCTTTGTAGGGCTGCATCAAAAACAATTATTAAAATTAATCCCAGGTACAAATGGAATTGCACAATATTAATCCTGCTGAAAGAAAAATCTGATATGATAAACATGTAATGAGGAGCAAAGAAAGTGAAAAAAACCCCCAACTTCGAAAATGAGCTTTGCTAGCACTGGTCAAATGATGGGACTGTAGAATCACATGAAAATGAATGTTGTCAGTAAGAGGTACATCTTTCCTTCTACAGTGACCTTCCTGGCAACAATTTAGACATTCATAGCCTATCAAAAAGCAACTGGAGGAAATTCAAGGTGTTTTTTTAGTTGAAGAAAACCCAAAATATAACTGGGGAGAAAAATCCGTCCATAATAGACTACTCCAAGTGCAAAACACGGAAAAACTTAAATGCAAAGCAAATATTTATAAATTGGCAGCCAGAAATTATATTACGTCTCCAAGAGTCCTTAAGAAAAGTCACTTCATCACAGAAAACCTCTCCTCACCATTAAACAAAACAAACCCAAGGAGACAATTATAGATATCTTTCAGATGAACTTTCACACTGAAAAGAAAACAAATTGTAAAAGTGTTATCTGAAACCACGTGCATAATCTAAGTTATTGGATGGCAATATAATGCAATTAGCATGAAGTTGCTTAATACTATCATAAATGCTTCTGTTACAGTTTACATTGAGAATTTCATACTTGGGAAACGATATGTTTCATACATTGCTCTTCACTGAGCCTTTGATTTTTGATCATGCCTGAGTGCTAATTCCACTTAGATTTTAGTTAGAACACTTTACATTGCCCTTTTATGAGATTTATGGCCAGCTATAATGCCTAGTAACAGTCAGTTGCAATGGATAATGACAAAGCACTTGTTTGCTAGAGCAGACTCAGCCTTTGCAGGTGCTTTTGTCATTTGACATATTTTTCAAGCCGAAACTGGTAGTGGTCTTTGCATCTACTACTCATCAGAGTAATTCCAGAGAACAAAACTGCATGGGATATAACCTATAGAAGGGCAAACCTCAGTTCAACCATCAGACACAAACCAGTACATTATATGAACAGCTATTCTGCCCCATGAACAGTACTCGAGTCTAGCTGCACTGCAGTCCTGAAGCTACTGGGAATGAACTGTTTAATTGTCTTCTGCAAATCAGTTGGTGAGAACGGAAAGGCTACTCTTTGCAGATCTTCTGATTCAAAGAAGTTATCTGACAACTTGTAACATCCTTTCGTTACAAGAAAAGTATAAGAAAGACACGTCGCAAAGGAGATGAGGTCCATAGAATGGAAAGTTCTTTCTAATTTATCTGATACCAGAAATACCAGCGACAACACTACTGCGGACTTCTTCATTCCTGCTGTTGCCGAGAGCAGCCCTCAGTTCTACCTACTGTGTGTGCACGGAGGGCAAGGCAAGAGTCTGACCCGCTTTAGTGTGGACTTATTCTGACATGCAATCAAAGAAAAATCAAATTCAATTCCCAAACTAGGGAGACTTTTTGCGCACCTATGCCAATTACTTTATTGTCATGCCTTAAGACTCTCCCCCCAGTTGACAAGCAGCATTGCAATAGGCTTCAACTTAACATTAACCAAAATGTCCCTAGGTTACTATGAGCAAGGTGAAAAACAACCAGACCACAAAAAAAACCCAGAGCTGATCATGATTGATCGAATCTGGCACAGAAATCTATAAAAATACATTATTTAAGAAAAAATGAATTGAAACCCAGAAATAATATTAGTTGAATTTCAAACAAAAACATACTTTCATATTAAATGTCAGTTAGAAAAAGTCGAATTAGACTTGCAGTAAAATATAACACATGGTTACAAGATAAAAAAATTAAAAATAATGTATTAAATATTTACAAAATCATATTACCTTCCCTAAAATAAACATGTTTTTAAAAGTGATTAAAACAAATGTGTCACTGTTACTGTTAGTCCCAAATTCACCCAATTGCTTTAGATCCTTTCATTGCTTTATATCCTTGCCCACAGTTTCTGCCATTACCTATGTGCCTGGCTCGTCAATCACAGTATTAAAGATTGACACCTCTCTACTTATATTCATCACTTTTCCATTTTCCTTCAGCACTTAGCATCATTAATTTATCAAGTCTCATTCCATTCAACTCCCATGGCTACTTTAAGCATGACAGAGCAAGGTCTTCTTTTATTATTTTTATTTTTTTACATATCTCATGTCAGGCACAACAAATAAGGCTACTCTGCAACAGTGATACAACATTAAAAGAAAAGCTTTTATCACAGCTTAATAAAAGTTTAAGTATGCAAAGTATGAACACAGCTCTATGCTACCTTTATAGAGTATTTTTATTTATAAAGTAGCAGCATCCAAAACAACTAGACCACTTTCCATAGACAGAGGCAGGCACATTCTCATCCCTGTATTGTATCATCTATCTATTTGTAAAGCTATATTAAAGCATTTAGAGATGTTTTATTATCACAGCAATAATATTTTTATCAAAAAGTTCTTTTGAAATAGAGTAAATTTTGAGCCTGTCAACCAGCTGATTCTCCAAAATACATTGTCCTACAGAAAACAGCACAACTCAGTTCAGCACAATTCAGTTAACTTATTAGCTAATGCCAGACACAGTGGAAGCCGCCTTTACAGAGTCATCTGGGCAGTTTCAAAGGTCACAGCAAACCAGTTCTTTGACATGTCATGTCAGATTCTCTAAGCAGAAGCTATACCGGCATAGCCAGGGTTTTTCTGAAGATTTTTCAAGTAACTGCTGTTCTAGAACCGCAAAAAATAAATTAAAAAAATGCAAAATAAAGGTCTCCCACCTTCTTTTTTTAATCAATAACAAAACAATTTCATTTGGAAGGCACTGAACTATTGTCCAGAGATTTTACATTATGCAACTGGCAGTCCCGTCTATCAGCAAACTCGTAAATACCTACAACTAAGAGAAAGAGAAGAGAAAGAATCACAACAGGTTTGATCAAATATGACATTTATCTGTGCATCTAAGACCATTGAGCCACTTTTACACAGACTAAATACAGGTATCATTAGCCAGATTTTCTCTTCTCTCATAATTACTTTTTTGTATTACGCTGCATTTTATATAACAAAGAAAAAATAACTGGTATCTCACCCAACAAATCACTGCAGGAAGAGCAATTCTCAAATGCTCCAAAAGTAAAATTCAAGCAGTATACATGATCGAGAGATATTAACTTAAAGTCCATCAGCTGTGCACTTGTTTTTTCGTATTATATATGACATGGTTACATTACTGCACTCTGTCTTCTGGCCATTGTTTCAGATGTATCACATTCATCTCTGCTCATGATCTATGGATGGTGACACAGGCTAATAAAGTATAGATTTAAAATTGTATGAGTGACTTTACCCAATCATTTAGCCTACCATTTTTCCTTTTACTACCAGCTACTCTATCAATATATATACCACTTATGTATGGCTTCTGCTCTACAGGCAGTTCAACCTACTTATTGACCTGAACATTTATACTTTCTTTTTAGTCTGCCAATGAATATTAGGTTTCAGACTCAACACTCACTATCAGTACAGATATGTTCTAGCAAGTCCTAAAAAAGATAATGTTGTGGGACTTTTTTTTTTTTAAACAACGTCAGGACCCTATATAACATATTTGATGGCCTAAATTGGGAAGAGATTTTAGAAAGCACATTACCTACTCAGCCAGTAACGTATGCAAAGCTTTGATTTTACAGTAGAAAGAATAAGCAATCCACTTTCTGTAAAATTATTAGCCCCCAAAAGCATAGAGCCAAATACATAAGATGAAGTCAATATACTGAGTGTTTAGTGAGACATATACTTGTGCTCTACATACATTCTTTAGGACATGTACTGCTGATCTCCCAGAAAAAGCTTCTTTCCCCAAAATAAACAGTAGGTAAAAATTGCATGTCCTCAGGTCCCCTTTGGATTAAAAATTAGCTGAGCTGTGCTCAGAATAAAGTTGCAACTTCCACCCCTGCAGATGACGGCAGGAGCCCCCCATCTATGCCATACTGCACCCGTTCATCAATGACCCCACTCTTGCACCAGCCACAAAACCGCAATGAAGGTGACGGCCAGCTTTGCCCTGGGATCTCCACCAGCCTCGTCATCCAACATGCAGAATAGCTCTGTATGGCTAGTAGAGAAATCTGAACCAGAATATCAGGAGAGACTGCTTTTTGCCTAACTATTTGCTTTTCTTTGAGATTCGCTCAAGTCTTTCCCTGAAAAAATCACATATCATTAATTTAACACAATTAAATAATAGCTTATTTTCGGCCTGCCTCAAGACTGTACTAAGTAACTATATTAAAAACAACAGAATAGCATTCTCACATCTGTCTAATCAAAGACACTGTGAATCAGGCAGGTGCTTCTAAAATCAAAGCTTTCTCTGTTAAATAAATTTGACTACACAGGCTGACATAATGCCTGAAATACGAGTACTGAGTATTTCTTAACTGAGATTACATGTTTAAAAACTTCCTCTCCAGAGAATAATGTATACAATTATAACTCTCTTTACATAAACTGCAGGTTAAAAAATGAGCAATGACAAAAGCCATGGATGAAAAACACTACAGGAAAGTATTAATTATCCTAGTGTTAACAAAAAAGAAACATTGCATGTTAAACCTTTACCTTAAAGCTTTCTATAATGCTCCTTGATTAAACATGTATTTGTGTTCAAATATTACCGGTTCAGTTATCATGCCCACAGCATCACGAAATGAACAGTTTAGAATAACTAGTCAATCCAATAAAACGGCAATTTATTTTTGTAACGGCAGGTTAGAATGGCAAAATCTATTTAAAAACGTAACTCTTCAGTTCAAAGAGGGGCATATCTGTATGGAGTCACTGCATTAGAATTGTTAGAGAAAAATTATGACAAAGGAATAAAGAACAGAAATAAGAGACAGTAAAATTAAAGCATGAAACCTGGAGGTGTCACGCTAATGGAACACTGTGAAGACTCATATGGGAAGAGCAGTTTCCTAAGCTCTTTATACTATGCTGTAGTATATGTGCAACACCTCCGGTGAATGGACTGGGCTTGGACCAGGCACCTGTGTGCAAAGACCAACATCATATTAGGCAATTACAATTTTTAGTGCACACCGAACCAATAGCAGAAACACATATCCAGCCTGCCAGTGAATGTTTCATGGATGTTGGGGAACCCCAGGCAGGCGGCACCTTCCACACCGCGGTGGGACAGCCTCCGTTTCTCACTGCATCCCGCTCTCCCAACGCTGCCGGTCCCAAGCACAGCTGCCTCCGCCCGGGGTGGGTAGGCTGCGGGAAGACGGATCTCAAAATGATTTCCACTGGGTTTTTAACGTTTGGAAGTAACCTTACGGTACAAAGGTTGAGATGCCTATTATATATCTGAGAAGGCTGAATCAGACTGGAACGGTGATTAGCTCAAGCACATAGAACAAGTTAAAAAACCCACCACCAAACGCCCTATCTCTAAAAACTACCCTTTAACCAGTGGAAAAAGAAACTTTCTGTGGATAAATGGGTGCCACATGAATATGAAATCAGTATGCTGACAATGAGATATTCCCATTGTTGGGGCCTTATGAATCCTGAAGCACAGACATCTGCTTCCCGATCTCTGGGGTTTTGAATTATTTTTAAACTCTGAACAAAGAACACTTAGTACACATACTTCCAGTTTCACAGCTGGGTTATTTTAAGTAGGCAAAAAACTCATTGGAATATAACTTTCTTATTTTGAAATATTTTAGCTTGAAGTTATTAATGTGTCCCTTGAGAATTCAGAACATCTTAGAACACTCGTTTTAAATATTCAGTATCTTTCAAAGATACAGCCTTCTCACATGGCCTTAGAAAAATGCCTGAAATATCGCACTATAATAAACCAAATGGAGCCCTTACTAAGGAAGGGGTTCAGTTTCTTCTTGATTAGAAAACTTATTCTCCCAATCTCCAACTCCTTCTCCTCTAAAAGGAAAAACCCCATCCTCACAAACATTTCCTGAGGATGAGAAGCAAGTACCATTTATTGTCACAGTGCTTTATGAAGGCAAAGAGAGGTACAGACGCACATGCTCTGCAACACGGTGGGTGTAGAACAAATTTGAGGTCAGGAGAATGGGAATTCTGCCCCATTCTGTATGATCCAGGCAAGACTCATTTTCTCTGTGTCTAGTTACCAATTCGTAAAATACCTGTGTTAAGAGGTCCTTATCTTGCAGGGACATAGTGAGATCTGATGATTGTGGAGTGCCTTGAAGGCTTGTGAGAGGTGCTGTAGGAATGTTAAGTGTCATGCTAACACCTACTCCTTGCTGTGCTGCAGCAGCTCAGAGCAGGCACAGGGCTGAAGAGCATCAGGAATCCCTCAGCACAAAATCAGACAACTAACTGAATTTCTAACTGATGGGGAAACAGTCAGGAGACAGAAGCTGTCAGATGAATTAATTGGTGTAACATGGTTTAAGTCACAAAGATCGAGCTGCAGGATGGACTGACAAGCCATATGCAGTTTCCTTAGAAAATCAGCCTAAAAATTAGAAAATAAGCAGGTAGCAGTAGGAAGCATGGAACAAGCTCAACAAAATCTGTGCTAATATTAAAAGCCTGCTTTTGCATTTGATACTGTTTCATTACTGACTTGATGATCGTTTCTAGGTTCTTAATGAATTCAAACTCAATTTACTCACAGTAACATCTAGCTTTAGTAAATTTTCATCTTACATATTGACAATGAAATTAAATTTTCCTGTTTATTGCAGGATGATGAATTTTGTAGCTAAATCTCAAACTTCAGTTTGAAGTGCTTAATGGATACTCTATCAGCCTTTACTGAATCACCCAAACAGCCAGCAAAAATTACTGTTTGTCCTCTCCGTTGTTCTCTATCACAAACAAAAAGACATTTTTTCTTTTCTGCAGAATAATTAAATATCTTTTAAAATATCATTAAATATGTTTTAAAGAAAATTGCGGAATACTATTGTACAGTCACAGCATCTCAGGATGTAATCACAGAGGATATTCTGGATGCAGCAAGTTTATGCAAGGTCAGGGCAGTGAAATATCGCATAGGAAAACCCAACACAGTAAAGAAGCACAGTTCACAAAGTGCTTTAGCCTCAACCATGACGTTAAAGAACTATTTGCTTAAGACAGACAGTGTTTTAAGTCTGATAGACAGTTATTTACAACAAATTAATCTGCAGAATAAAAACTGGCTGTATATTTCACTGACTTTTCCATTTTTTTAACTCACTCTCCTGCATGAACTATGAACAATATAATTTGCAGAATCTCAAAAAAGTTGTTCTCATTGACAACACCTGTAGCGTGTTGCTGTGTTCACTCTTCCAAGGATGGCTGCAAAGGAACTCTAAAGGCCACTGAAAAAATTTAAAAGATTCACCAGACAAAATGATTTTATCATCTGAAGGAAAGGTGGTTGATTGCTCAAAACTTCTGCCAGTTAGTTAATGAAGATACTTTGGCAGCATCTTCTGCACAGGCTACTTCCAGCAAGAAATTAAATACCATCTGCATGCATAGGGAAGGGAAAAATAGTGGCTTTGTATTAAAGATGAGTTCCTGATCAGGCGTCTAATGTGAGAGGGGAGTTAGGGCTCAAGAGAGTAATAACAGGCTAAATTATTTTGTTAAAAGCATAATTAATTAATTAAAGATAGCAAACAAACACTGAAGTGAATGTAAGGAAAATACCACTGTCAATATCCAGTCAAGTAAATCCCTTTAAAAATAGTAGCAGAATCAAAAATCATAGTTTACTTTATTATAGAGAAGAAAAGAACTATTACATACAACTGTCAGTGTCAGTAGAGGCAGGACATATAAACTTACCAGCAGTCCATACGCATTATTGATTTTATCTCTTGCTATCTATTCAAGAAAAGATGCCCAGAAATCTCTTAAATAGACCTAAAATTTAAGAAGCTACCTAAAGCACAGATGTAAGAGAATAATTCAACTCTCTTAATTCTCATTCGAAAACTTACACAGGAAATGAAAAAATAATTAAAGATTTTTCATGTCTCCTTATTTTATGCATTAAATATGGAACATTTATCAAGTCATGATACATGAAGCATTATATCTGTTCATCTGTTAGCAAAGTAAAATATTATATCTGTACTAAGAGCACCCTTGCTTATTGTTTGTAGACAACTGGTCCTTTCACACCCAGTACAAGAGACCCTCGCTTCCCCAAAGAGCTCTGAAGACAAACTTCTGAGCATCAGAAAAACATTAGCAGCAGCAAAGATGATGCCATCATGAGTTACATAGCACAAACCATGCCAAAATGCCAGCTCCAACAGTGACACCAAAGGATGGGAAAAGGGTCAGGGCAGAAGCTCTGTGGAAGCTCTATGGAAAGGGGGAAGGGGAAGCACAGGTATGGAACAAGAAAACGAACACTAGTTAGGAAAAAACCTCCCAAAACCACCCCAAAAGCAAAGACCTAAAAGAATAAAAGCTGAGAAAGAACACAAATTAAAGAAGTGTGTCAAAGATTGCTTAGTAGTCAAAGATGACAAATCCTAAACCACAGACCTCATTAGAAACTTCTATTAGATTTTCAGAGAAATGAACATGCAGAATCCCAGACTTTGAACTAGACACAAGAAAGCTGATAAATTGAGGATGTAATGAATCTGGAGGCAAAGGGGAAAAAGAAGCTGTGAAGGCAGGCAGGTACAAACTGAAACCAGAATTTGATCTTGGGGTAGCACACACAAATGTAAAAATGAAATGCAACCTAAAGTACACTTGAAGACCTGCCATAAAGCTAGATGAAAAATTTCAGTTCATAGGAGATCAACACAACTGAGAGGTGACTGCACGCTCCAGCCAGAGCCTCTGGACTTGCCAGCTTGGCTACTGGGAACCCTGGGGCTCTCGCAGGCTCTGCAGGAGAGAGGGGAGCAGGGGAGCATCCCTCTCCTCCTCTGCTTCCTACCAGACACTTGCACTTTGCCACGCACGAGGATATCACCCTCGCTCCCACGCTCACTGAGCACTCCACCGCCACACGCCCCAATCCCAGCTCTAAGTTAGTACCAGCGGGAGCTGCACGTGTTGTAACATCGTTGTATTCCTACTTGCACCTGATGTAACTTCGCAGGAGTTTACTGTTTACTTTGCTTTTAAGTTTCTAAGTAGAAAGATACATATTTTTATTTAATTTTAGTTATGCAGATTGGCATTTTTTTCTAACTTTTTTCAAGCAGACAGTAAGTATTGTCTCAAGAGATGACAAGTTATCTTGAAGGGACTGTACAGACTAATAACATACTTTGAAGAGTATTAAGGAGGTCAATCTGTCCAATTCATTTTAATTGAACTAGACACAGATGGTATATGATTTAGTTTAATTAGGCTGTAGATAAAGAACATCTCAACATAAGGCATGCCAGTCAAGGATAAATCATTAAATAGCAGCATATACTTGAAAATACGTAAGGCCAAAAAACTTGCTGCATTAACTGAGAACATTGGTGCAATATCCCTTTTGATCAAAAGATCAGAAAAACTTCACAAGGCAATACATAAATGTCTAGTAAATTGAGAAAAGAGAGCATTTTGAGAAAAATGTACTTATTACAAAAGTAATGCTGGTTCTTTCATTATAGAGACATAATACAATAAGTCATAGTACTCTACCACAAACTATAGTTACAATTAAATAGATTATTCTACCCATCCATTAAGGAGATCTAATTATGGAATATCATTAGCAAGGACTTAATTCAATTTTCTTCTTTGTGTTTTGATTACTACCTATTAGTTTTCTCCTTTCATTGGCAGACTTCACTTTTAAGTTGTTATCTTTTAAGTTGGAATAGCATTAACAGACTTTTAAAAACTGGCTGTATTTGGATGATTTTGCACAAGGCTGGGGATATTGGAGAAATCCAGTTAAAACTTTTTTCCTAGTCTACTTTTTTATATTATTATTCTAGCAAGTTTTTTGAACCAACAGTTTCCTGCCACTGGCTTTACACCTCCACCTCTTTTTAATCACAGTGAATAAAATGTATATAAAAGCTGCAAAGTTTATTAAAAAAAAAGATAGGGTGACTGTGTAACACCATATTTTAAGCAAAATATATGATATTTATGGGCACATTCACTTCAGCAAACTTTGCAGCAAATGCACAGCTCATCATCGTCACCCTAAGCCACCAACAGAGAGCACAGGGGTCACACAGAGTTCTGCCAAAGACATCCACCTGCAGAAGAAATTTCTCCTTGCTGGGGCTATTTGAGTCTCCTAAAACAGAAGGACAGCAGGAGTACACCATATACCTATGGTATCATTTCATATTCCATTTCCTACTAAATGAACTATAAATTTTTAATCTGATTTTATAGGCATCATTCAACTTCATTACTACAGCAGCAGAGTGTGTTCATTCCATCACCAATCAAAGCCAAAGGTATTTCTGCCTAGGAGTTTGTAGAAGATGCGCTGAACACTTCTACATAATCAACATTTGCCTAAGTGCTCTGAACTGGATAGATGCAACATAGCGCATTTTGCATCTTTTTAGTTCCTATTATAGTTGTAATCTTATGTACTCTTTATTTTTGTGTTAAAGAAACAGTTTAAATACCAAGTTTGTAAATCAAGCACAGTTCATTAAGCACTGAAAAGACTCCCACTGACTTAGATGCAAATTTTGTCCTAATGTTAGAAATGCCTAGAAACCCACTGTTTCTGAGACCTTTTCCTGAATTTGTCTTTACCATCAAGATTTCCAAAGCAGTATTTTGCATTCAGTACATTTTACAAAATTCAACTGTTAGCCAGTTCAGTTCAGAAAAACTCTCGTTTATGCAGAGTTTTTCCTTGAAAAGCAAGCTATTTCTTAAAACTGGTATGCTGAGCCATATTACTTGCAGTACTGATTTTCTTTTTCCATCCAGGTATTAGTGTAACTGCAATGCTTTTTAAACATATAGGTACATAGTTTATTACATGGTGATAATGTTTATGCACAAATAGGCATGTAACAGTATAAGAAGAAGCCAATACAAACAGCATGTATCTTCTAAATAGCATATAACATACTCGCACACTCCCAGATTAGGTGTTTATGATTTATTAGCCTAATTTTCAAAAGCACCAAGTGCCTACTTGCAGCTCCTGTTGACTCTGCTAGTGAACACAAACACTAATGATCATGTAAAATGAACAATATCTGTGTGTATGTCAGATGTGTGTGCATGGATGAGGAATTTCGTATCCTTTTTAAGAGTAGGGCAAATTTTGCCAAAAGGCCTTAATTAAAAAAAAAATAAAAAAAAATCTCATGTTAAAGACATCTTTATCTGTGATGTTCTCAGAAGACAAAACATCTTGTACTTAATTAAGGAGGAGCTTTATTTTTAAATGTGGCCATTTTGAGCCACAACTTCAGGAAATGTTTGATTTTTGGAAGCCTGTATTGATTAAGATGCGTTGATTTTTATTGCAACAACTATTAACCCAAATTCTTGGAGTGTATTCCAACAGTATTGGCAAAACAAGCAGGAATGAACCTGAGTGAACGGACTACTGTGACAGGAGCAGATAGATTAAAAAAATAAAATGCAGTGCAATGACAGCTAACATGAAGAAAATTAAAATGGCACTTTTTTCCTCATTCATTTTAGAGCTACTTGAAAAACTTGTATTACAGTAGCCATTTCTGGACTATTATGTCACTAAAGTGACTTAATTTAGATATACAACGTATCTCCTCAATAGGGTTCCTGGAGTAGTTCAGGTATACTTTCTGACGCAGAAGCTGTCTCCTCATTTGACCCAAGGGCTTTATTGTTGCCAAATACAAAGCACTAGGAAACACTTTGATTTGATTTGAGCTTGTAAGATCAGTAAACAGCTGTACCTCCTCACAGAAGAGCAAAGGATTAGTCTGGAATGGTAGAATAGAACATTTTCTACCCTTCTCATTTTATAACGTGCTTCCAGCAAATAAAAACAAATGGATGTGTATTTCTATTTCTCTTAATTTTACCTCTATGTGGCATGTTTCTAAATTAAGCATGTTAAATATAAAACCATTTGCATTTGATTGAAGTCTTTCATTTTATTTATCACAAATCCCCTTTCTGCAGGAATATTGAACAAAGTCTGTTGATTGCACAGTTCTTTTTATTTTCATGAATGGTCCAATCATGCTCTTGGCACATGAAGATACAAGTAACAGATGTTAAACAAAACTCTGAGGGATTATACATTTCTCCTAAAAGTTACAGGACTGCTTTCATTTCTGCTGTTTTTTTTCACTGTCCTTCTATCTTTTTTTTTTGGTTCTCGAAAAGCATTTTCTTTCTTCTTGCACCCTTTAGAGGCCAGAGACATTTGGGAGCTATTGGCATATCAGCAGAGGATGCCAGTAGCATGCAGCAGAGTACGTTCAACTCTCTTATTCTAGTTGCCAATATTAACCCAGAGTATTGACTTCATTAAATCTCAAGATTGAGAACTGAATTTCCTTTGGTAGAACAAGGTCAACATGATAAAACAAATAAACTTTGAGAACAGCCACATAAATTAAAGCCTCTGTTTATTAAAATGCTTATTTGTTTTAATTAAGTGAAGTAAAAAGCTTTTTAATATGGTAAAAAAGGAATACTGTTCATGTGTGTTGAGGAATGGGATTTTACGCTTCAGATTTATCGATAGAACATGACTCATTTACTCATAAGTAGGTCAATCTGTAAATACTAATATAGACTTTGAAAAATAAAAGTGGATTTTGACTACGGAAGGATTTCATAAAGCTATTTATAAGATGACGTAGCCAGGTCTTCTTCCTGTTCCATGCTAGGATTGTAGGGCTCAGATTCTCTTTAATTAAATGCAAATAATTCGCAGGAAAAAAACCAATAATTTGGGATAATCCCAGATTTCCAGTGATTCTAGGAAAAAAATATTCTACAAAAAAAATCTGTGACAATGAAACTAAGAATCCTTTTCATAAACACTACATGTATATATGTATGGCTTATATAATGTAGGTTTTATATATATTCTTATGCCTGTCTGTTCCCAACTTCCTCAAACCTCATTGCTGCAGTCAGGTTGCTTTTTAGCCTACTTCTTGGACAAGGTATATCAGAATTTTTATAAAACTCTACTTATACAAACACACTAGAAGTAACCGTTCACTTATGCTCATTGAAGTCCCTATTCAATCAATCATGATTTGCTCTTCATTTCAAGAAACCAGACTATGCAACTTCATCTGCCAGCTATTTTCCAAGTAATTGTATTAGTAATGCCCATTTGAAACAATGTGATCGTGCCTTTTTTTTTTTTAAACACTTGACAAAGACAGTACCAGAAATGAGGTATAAAAAAAAGTGGTACCATATTTCTATAAAGAAATGACATAGTAAATTCTTTCAGTAATATGGCAACAGTGTTTTGCTGCGTTATTTATCCGCATTAATTTGCTTGGACTCTTCTTTTGCTTGCTTTCAAAACTCCTGAAGTCAGACTTCTAAACAGCAACGCATTGCAAAGCACCTGTAGAACCATGTATAAGGAATATCTGAAGCATAAAAAGTAGAGCTAGAATATTTTCAGTAGCTTCCTTCTTTTCTAAATAAAGATTGTTGATTTCAACAACACAAGTAAAACAGGTAAATATGCATCCTATTTTTTACCTAGGCATTTTTTCTTTGAAACTGTGAAACAATGAGAGAACCATTATAAAAGTAGGCTTGGCTAAAAATAGCGATCAGGAGATTCCATTTTCAAGAAGTATCAGAGTAATAACACTAAGTTCAAATGTATATTGCACTAATTCCACACTTTTTTCATTAATGTTAGGGATGGCACCTTTCTTACTGGCATGACAATAGTTAAACGTTTGAAAGATGGAGGAAAAAGTTTTTTTTTTTTATTTTTCATGTGGTCTTACCCAATCTCTGGCAGCACAAGGACATAGCAAAGAAGAATGCTGACCACAGGGACTGCCAGTATGTGATTTACAATTCACATACTTGCAATCAGAAACCAAAAAGAAAATTTCATGATAATAAAGCAATTAGTTGGATAGGAGAAAAGGCTATTTGCAGACCAAAGATCTATCCTTTCCCATCTCACTATAACTTTTATAAAAAAGAATGAAGACCCTAAGATTCAGAAAATGCTTTTTTAAGAGGGGTTACATAAAAATCACTTTAAAAATTATACTGCTTCTAGTAAGTTTAGATTTGAGATTTCATTTTTTTATAAACTCTTCTTAATTAAAGTCCAAGAAGTTAATAATTTGCTATTATTCTAATAGTCCTCCAGTGCCAATATTACAGGGTCTAGCCTAAATAGCTATTATAATAACTAGGTTTCAAAAAACTTCAAGTTTTGGGCTTTTTTTCTCTAAAAAAAAAAAAAAGGGGGGGGAAAGAAAAAAAAAAGCAATGCATACGCTTTGTGTAACTATTTTTATAGAGGCTTTTATCTCCTTGCTGGTCCATTCTTTGCTGGTCTGATGCTCCTGTTGCCATAGAAACAGACCTGAAGGTAGCTTTGTTACGGATTACAACGGTTTTCCTAACACAGAGAAATTTCTTTCATTCCTTAGTTCAGCAGGTACCCTTCTCATGGGAACAAAAAGAAGAAAGAAAAAATTAATCTCTGTCTCCTATATCTATTAAGTTCTCATTACCAGAATTTATTATATGTTTTTGCTTTTAGTTCATGAGCCTAGCCTATGATCACTGGTACTTTAAGGATTAAGTTTCATTAATTACATGGGCCACACTACAGTTTATTTATTTGCAAGGGAATAGTGGAAATCAAGTTATGAAAGGAATCATGATTGGCATAATGTTACTTCAATGGAAGCACTAGGATTTTGTTTTTCAGTGCAGGTAATATGCAGTCGATTTAAATTCTGTTTGTATCAAGTTTCTTTAGGTTCTTATAAAAATCTGATCAACTATAAAAAAGAGAAAATATTTTGTGACAATGATATCTTCTAATACATGTTCCCCGAGATCACTGGCTATTTCAAGACAAATCCAATCTCTTCTAAAGGCTGAAGAAAAATCTGTGAACTATTTGGATCTCTTAAGAGTATCACCCCAAAAATGGACAGCAGAAATTAAAAGGAAACAAAATAATGATAGCATGCCCAAGAATGAAACTAAACTGTTCTGTTTATGCAAAGCTACCCAAATGCTTTACCAGGACCGGTTCGGTAAATGGAGCTCAAATGGAAAAGGATGGCAGCTGCTCTCTTGCCAGTCCGGATGTGCCTCTACCTCTCCTCCCCTCCTTGTTTTTTCTCTCTTTCTTTCATCTCTGTATTCCAGGGTCAAAACACCTTGATAAAAGAAACTTGCTCTCTCCTACGAGTACAAATCGTTCTTTTTCCCCCACCCCCACAGGTGGTTTACTGGAGTTGTGTGATTAAGAAACTGAGGCTATACCAGTTTAACTCAGCAGTGATTAACAAATTTCTCCCAGCACCCCAAGGAAATAATAACCAATAATTTACAAAGATAGGTATGCTCTCTGGTGACACATTCCAGAATTATTTGTAGCATATGGGATCTACAGTGCTTTTCAAAATTAGCCCACTCATTTTATTCCAAATTAAGATTTCATCTAATTTTGGTGTAAGAACTACCACCTCAAAAAACAGACAGTGCTAAAAACGTTTGGCATTCAGCAAGGCTTTCTCAGTGGTCTCTGACTGTGTACGTTCCTTCTAGCTAATAAGTTCAGTGTGCCATAATCAGACTTTTTTTTTTTTTTTTTTTTTTAGAACACATGATTGTGGGGGTGGAACCTAATAGAAATGTCTCTGGTACATTTTACACATGACATCTCATGTAAGAAAATAGATTATTAGTAAGCCTTAAGCATTCTTCCCCCCCTAAACCCCAATATCATGTCTTCATATTTACGTACAGCTTAAAGATTGACACAACAAACTTTTGCAAAGTGTAAGTATAAGTTGACAAGGAAATAATTAAATTCAACTTAAATTGCACAACTAAATGCATGAACTGCAAACCTCATGAAGTTAAACAAGGCCAAGTGCAAGGTCCTGCACATGGGTCGGGCAATCCCAACCACAAATACAGGCTGGATGGACAGTGGATTGAGAGCAGCCCTGCGGAGAAGGACTTGGGGGTGTTGGCTGATGAGAAGCTCAACATGACCCAGCAATGTGTGTTTGCAGCCCAGAAAGCCAACCGTATCCTGGCCTGCATCAAAAGCAGCGTGACCAGCAGGTCGAGGGACGGATTCTGCCCCTCTACTCCACTCTCTCTCCACTCTACTCCCCACGTGGAGTACGGCGTTCAGCTCTGGGGCCCCCAACGTAAGAAGGACATGGACCTGTTCGAGCAAGTCTAGAGGAAGGCCATGAAGATGACTGGGGGCTGGAGCACCTCTCCTACGAAGACAGGCTGAGAGAATTGGGGTTGTTCAGCCTGGAGAAGACAAGGCTCCAAGGAGACCTTACAGCAGCCTTCCAGTTCCTAAAGGGGGTCTACAAGAAAGCTGGAGAGGGATTGTTTTACAAGGGCATGTAGCGATAGGACAAGGGGTAATGGCTTTAAACTGAAAAAGGGTAGATTTAGATTAAATGTAAGGCAGAAATTCTTCACTGTGAGGGTGGTGAGGTACTGGAACAACAGGTTGCCCAGAGAGGTTGTGGATGCCCCATCCCTGGAAGTGTTCACGGCCAGGTTGGATGGGGCTTGGAGCAACCTGGTCTAGTGGAAGGTGTCCCTGCCCATGGCAGGGGGGTTGGAACTAGGTGATATTTAAGGTCCCTTCCAAGCCAAACCATTCTATGATTCTATGAAATATACTCTTAACAATTGGAAAATAAGGGCTGTTGGAATAATGTCAACTTCAATTTGGGGAATTAGAAAAAGTTTTGATTGGGAAGTTAGCAACCAGCAGATTGCTTAACCAGTTGTAGTTACTGCCACTAATATTGCAACCCTATCAACAAGATTTCTTTTTACTATTGGCATGAACTTTGTTGAGAGTTCTTCTTTTATAATATCACTGCCTAATTGTTCTCCAATGCTAACTTATGAAAATCACCGATATTTTTAGATTCATCATTTATATAAATTTCCTCTCTCAGCAGTACTGTCTCTGTTTAACTATTAACTCTTACAAATATCATCTATGTTATACTGTATATTGCACTGCAAAAGCCTAGAAAATAAAGATATAAATTCTAATTTTTTATGATACAGTTATTGAGCATTTGAATTGTTCTGGATTGGGAAAATAAAAAAGATATTCTTTATAAATAAAAAGCTTTCAAAAGCTATGAACTTTCAAAGCTCAGAGACTATAACAAAAAACCTAGTTAAACTACATGCCCAGTGTCTCAGGTGCAATCTCCATCAACTGAAAGACTAAAGGGCTGCAAAGGAAGACCTAAGCAAATGTGCCTTTGGAGTCACACACTTTGTGTCGGCAGTCACTCATCACATATTTCCTGTAAGTGCAGTGTGTACAAGGAAAGGATTCATACAGTTCTTTTTAACACCACAGTAAAAAATTTTCCATGCATCTTCTGCAAATGGTCAAACTAAGAGAGTCAATTCCAGGATTGCATTGTAGGGCAGAGGGAAGGGGTGGGAATTATAAGTAGTTATAAAAGTTCATGAACCTGTTCCTTTGTAATTTAATTCTATTTTTCTTGAGGATCATTCACTCTAGCTTCAAAACCATTTTAGCTTCAAGAAAAGGAGCCTGCGCTTTAATTTAGAAGGTACAAATGTTTTCTCAGTAGATGATAAATGCAAGCATGTTCCAGTACATGAACTGCTTTCAAATTATCTCTGAAGCTGCTTCTAACTACTCAAATGAAGGCATTTAGGTGAGCAGTGCCACGAACACCTCTGTACAGCCAGCTAAGAGCAATTAAAACCTGTCTCCAAAGGAGCACGGAACTGGTTGATCAGTAAATAATCTGTGCATGGGCACTGAGCAGTGGTGAACCACCCACAGGCAGGTGAGGAGCAGATTTCTGAAGACAGGCAGTGCCTGCCAACTGGTGATGAACATAAGGTGGAGAGGGTGACATATGGCTGGATTTTCTTTATTGAGATGGGTGGAAAAATAGCACTTGGATTCTGAAGTATCCAGTAAGGGGAGAGGAACGTCAAGGGACATAAGACACTGTCCCAGTTTAAGAGCACTTGATAGAGGAAACTGAGGCACACCCTCCCTACCATATACATGAACATCCTTCAGAAGCCTGCTGAATATAAGCAGAATATATACTCAATACATACAGAGTCCTTTTTGGAAGATTTCCTTCTTCAATTTCTCTCTCTTCCATTAAAAGGAGTCTTACCTCAGGACTGATTCTGTTCAAATTTAAATTCCATTGTCAATGGAATACTCAAATACCCACACTTCATAATGAGACATTATAACTGTGCACAATATCATTTAAAAACAATTTTAAAAAATTATAAAATTAATATAAGCAAGTTTTCCCTACAGTTAAATTTTAGGGCTTTGAGGTCAAAATCATAAGCATAGAACCTTTATTTTTCCATAAACTACTTCGGACACTCTGCAGAGATTCAGAAGTCAGGATAATCACAAGAAATACAATACTTTTGTAATAAAAATATCCTTGCTATCCTGTAAAATTTGTTTTAAAGTACTTACTGCATTGACTGTAATCTTGTTCATTTTGGTAGCCTAGGACTAGCTTTTTGGGAAAAGGAAGTAGTAATATAGTAAGGAATACCATATTTTGACAAAAGTATGTTTGCATCATAATCATTTTATAATAAGAATATTACTTACTGTCCCCACCTAATAATGCCTACTGTAAACAAAGTCATCATGATTAATAATTTTCATAATTAGAAAACATAGACATACAAACGCATTGAGATGGTATCTCAATTTGTAAACAGAGGGGACTTTATATTTTCTTTGTTTAGGGTATACAATGAAAAATTAATAAATTTATTGCATCAGAGTTGTTTAAGAATTACTTCAAAAAAATTCATACAGGCTTCTCTGAGAGAGCATTTTTGCTAATCTGGCAGCAAGTGATAAACTGTATCTTGCCAGATCTTCCTGCCTTTCTGTATCTTTTGTGATGAAGTGAGAAGATTTTTATTTTAATTAAAAAAAAAAATATTTCTAGTACAAGATTGCCTATTATCCAAAATTCAGATTAGCAATAAAAACTCCACAACCTTGGTGTCTTATGGTTCGACTTGTTTATCTTAAAGGTCCTTTCCAACCTAAAAGATTCTGTGATTCTATGATATTTATCAGTGATGCTTGTTTGTTTCTCAGGTCAGTCGCGATGTCAAAACATAAATAATAGTTGCTTTTCATTGTAAAAACAACCAAATGGTTAAAAGTAAATCAGACATGCCCTACTGCTGCATTTCATTATCCTTGGAAATAAACTGCAAAGCTTTCTGATTAAAATCCCTTTTTAACTAGTTCTACAGTAAGTCTTAAGACTATGCTTCCAGTTACTGCCTTCTCTTTTCATGAGGTTCGGTGTTTGTTTTTTTTTTTTTTTAATTCCCAAGACCAGTAAAGCAACTATCTTCTTTCACTCCGAAACTAACCTCCTACATGTAAACAGCCTGGAAGCATAATTAAAGGCTGGGGGTTGGGGTGGGGGTGGTTGGGGGGGTGGCAGAAGGAAGAATTAAAAAAAAAATATTTCAGCATTACCTGGAACTGAAAAAAGAAATTTGGTCAAGACAACTAAACCCTCCAGGACAGCCCAATTATACTAATTTAACTCCTGCTTACTATAGAGGTGCAACACAAGGAAGAAGATCCTTCATATCATTTGTATCACAACCACAGCTATCAAACTGAATAGTGTAATACTGCAGTAAATGTGGACATCAGCATTTCGCCAAGCCTAAGGCCAAACCCAAGCCCACTGCTGTCCTACTGTAAATTATCATTTACAAATGATAATATCCCACTGGTCCCCCAGCATATGAATTTTTGAGGGCTGATCTTTCTCCTCCCAACTCTAAAACCATAAAACAAAAAGCATGATGGAGCCTTACAGGACTCGTCTTGCCTTTCCCATAGCTCCGATGAGGGCACAGATAAGATCTACAGCACTGTTTAGAGAAGTAAACCCCAAAACAAAAATCTTAATTTCTTCTTTTGGTAACCCATCGAAGAAGTTACCCATCATTACACTTAAAAAACTTCACCATTACGTAGTTAATTTTCCCTTGCCGCAAGCTGCTCATATGATACCTGGTTACAACTTAACAGACATGGAAAATATTCAAAGGTCATGCTTTAAAGACCTTTAACATTTTACTTCTTTTCTAAATTCCTCTCCTGAAGAGCTGCAGAATTCTACATAAAACATCTCACTAAAAAATGGAGTAATAATTTCTAACATATCCCTGCAGGAAATTCATTGCCTTTGTATCAGAGGTACACTGTTGGCCAGTACTGAGTTTATGACCCACTAAAAGACCTGCTTCATTTTCTTCTGCAATGCTGACTTCACGAACAGTTCACATAGATTTATTTTTTTATTTCCCCTCTCAAGTGTGATTTTTTTTAAATTTGTTTTATTAAATTGTATCTTAATACATGAAAAAAATTCTGAACTTAAATACTGTCTTCTAGTTCTTGTAAGTCCTCCCTGCTGGCAGCTGCAAATGGTGTAGCTATACATTATTCCAATATTCAAGGCACTGACAAAAATATTTAACTCCTGCAGCATCCCACAGAACCTCACAGCTCATCAAATTTAGACTGATTTTTCAAATGTGCTGAAAATAACAAAGCTCCCAAATAATTTCAATATCAAGAGGCTTATTGACTTTAAAATCTTTCCCATATATGTCACCTTTAACACCCATGAGGTCAGTTATCCTGCCAAATGGGATGAGATGGCTTTCCTGTTTCATTTTGCATAAACCCACATCTGTATCTTATCAATTCATTCTCTTCAAGGCGCTTAAATACCAAGAGCTCACTGCAATTTTGAGAAACAAAGTCAGATTTAATCTCCCTTGACTGTATAGTCACTTGCTTTCATTGAGATTTTTTTCCACTTTTTAATTTCTATTTATTTATTTTGCTCATAAACCTCCTTTGGATCCTATATTAGTATAAGCTGAAAGGAAAATAGTGCTGATCCAGAGACGGTGATGTTTGAGTTCTTGTGCACTCTATATTAATTTTTATTAATTTTTTTCAGTACGAGTTTATAGAGTCAAACACTACTTTAAATTACTGGTGATTTCTTTTTTTTTTTAATTCTATGTGGCATGAAATTGGGAACATTTTAATAAATCACATGCAGTTTGAAAACACTTTCTGGTCACTATGTTCTGTCAACAAAGGGTAGAAAGATTTATCTCTCAATTTTAAAGTAACCTTTTTGAAAGAAACTTGACTAGTGATTCCTTAATAGTAAACACATCTTAACAAAGCTAGTTACAGCAGCAGTCAATTTTTGAGGTTGCTCTTACATTTTTACAGTAATTTACTCAAGTTATAAAGCATTTCATCAATGACTAAAAATAGTTTTTATGAACACCAAGCAATCTTCCAAAACCAAGTATCTGAATTGGAGATGATGCTTCATGTAACTTTAAAGTATAATAGCAGCAGGGGCTGTTAAATTGTACTCAATAGCATCACCATAAAAGACTTGGCCATGAAGAGAAGATGAATAATTTCTATTCAAAACTACAGAGAGCCATTAGACAGCAGCAAAATAACTTCCTGAGCTGGTATTTTGCTAAGACACCAGAGCTCACACCCTGCCAAGTATTAAGGAAACATAAAATTTTTTGATTGTGTGAATCCTTATTTCATTTGACACATGATATTATTCCCCAGACACCATCATTTCAGTACTAGTCAAGGACGACCACTTTATTCACAAGTATTATTTTCCTTTTGGCACAAACACAGACCTTTCAACCTCACATTTCAGCTAGTCTGAGTCACGCAAGAAGAGAGTGATTTTAAGGTTTTGTTTCTTTTACACTCACCTTTATTAAGGCATTTAATTTTAAAGTAATAACAAGAATTTATTCCGCCTTTTACAGCAATAGAATAGTGTAGCAAATAAAAGTGTTACACGATGAGACAATATTTGCACACCACTATTTTTAGCATGATGCAGAGCACAGGACTTTTACACAGCTGAGTAGTCAGTTTATTAAATACTTGGCATATAAGAAAGGCTAGGAAATAAGAAAAGGTCTGTGGATAGCATAGTCTGAAATCCCCTTTGTTTCTTGAATGTCTGTATTTAAATATCCAGAAATTGAAAAATAACTTTCGTTGCAACTGTTAAATATATTTAGAGAAATTACTCAAACTGTCAGTGGAGCTCCCACTTTCTGCAGGGGATTGCTGTAGCCAAAAAGATGTTCCAAAGAGTTTTGAAAATAACTACATGATAGAAATCTCTCTGTACACCATGTATTTTTAAAGTAGTTCAATGATCTCTTTCAAAAGAGCGTTATTTTGAAGATAAATTTCGACTTCACCCTTCAGCCACGTGTATACCTTTAGCTTTCATAGAATTCAGAATGAAGTTTCTAAAAATTATGGGTTTTCTCCCCTTTGGAGTCTTCCTAAGCGAGTAATAAACCCCACTGCTCAGAAACTCTCTGTATCCCTGGAGGGCATGTAGCATGAATGCCATACTATCTCGCCTCAAGACAAATCTATAAATAAGTCCTCGCCATAATGTCCTAGATACCTCAGGCCTCAGCAGGGATGTTTGTGAACACTTACCTGCAAGAGCTGCCTGCAAGAAATGCCTCCCTTGGCTGTTAAAGGCACTTTTGCTTCCGAGTGGGAAATGTTTTGTATATTGAAATGTCTTGCATTCCAACCTTGACTGTCATCCATTGCAGGGCACCTATCTGACTGTTTGACTTCGGATTCTCCTTATTAAATGAAACAAATTTAACTGATAATTATTCTAATGATGTATTTGTAAGGATTTCCTCATGCTAAAAGTACAGTGCATGATAACTGATAATTATAATAATAATTATAATAATAAATTTTATTATAATTTATAATTATCACTCTGGAAAATTTCATTTTATTAATGACAATATTACTCTTAAAATTAATGGAAAGGTTACATCATGCAAAGAAACTGGAGAATTTGAGTATGCAAATTAATTGTGCACCTGCATGAAATAATTTAGAAAAAGGATTTTTTAATATTTAAAAATCTGCTAAATATTATGATAAGCTCTATAGCACACTACATTTCAGAATGAAGCTTGTGCTAACTCGGATAGGAATAAGTTACTGAATTGTAAAACGGTAGACATTATAGTTAAACATTAGGAGTAAAACATTCTACAATCTTTGTGTAATAGGACCCACTAATGTAGCACAATTTTAATAAAACATTTATTTTCTGTTTGCTTTTAATCTTCAAAGTGTTTTTGAGATGTCGCTTCTGTGTAAATATTGAAAATGATCATTTGGTAATCCAAATACTAAAATAAGACATTAGGCTGATTTATTTAATCACCAGGGCCAAAAAAACAAATCACGAAATGCAGTCAGCAATATTAAAGACTATTAACAACCTGCCACATAACAGATTCTACAACCATGAAGAGGTTCTCGATAAAATTAAATGGTCTCACACGCAAATGTGTATTCTCACTTAATGAACAGTAGGAGAAAAACCCTGAAGAACCCATGTTTAAAAAAAAATAATCAAGAACACTTCCAAGAGTCAAACCATTCACTAGAGATATAGAAGGCCTACTCGTGTGTCACCACTAAAATTGCCAATCAACAATAACTTTCATTAACCTCTTACATCACAAGCAAGCGTATTTTAAAACTAGATTTAGTTGCTTTATTCTACTTGTGTTTTAGGACCAACCAAAGCAAATCAGCAACGTGTTGCTTGTAGGTATGAACCATATTTAGAGAACAAGTAATTAAACAGATATTCTTTAACTGTTCAGACTGTTGCTGAAATTCTGGCTCCTTTGATGCTCAGCACGTATTTTGCCACAGACATCTGCGAAGCTGCATTTCACCCAGCCTGACTGCTGCTAAAACAGCTACAGACATACTCATCAGGACGAATCTGGCATTGTCACCTACTTTGGTTCCTATCTGGTAATGGTGACCTTTACTCAGTTTGGTAATAACAGTCGCTCACCTGACACACAAATTTTGCCTAATAAACTGGAGGTAAGAGTTTCTAGGAAAGCAGGTCCCGTAGCAGAGAGTGCAGTGCAATGGCAGTGCTGGGACTGCCCACGTACACAACAGAGAAAGTGTGGGGAGAATTACAGAATTCAGAGAATCACCCAAACGCCACCCAGTGGGATGCAAATGGGTTGACTATACCTAAAGTCATCCGGACCACCAGAAAAAATAGTGGCTATGGCTACTTTCTTTTAGAAACAGGAGATGGGGAGAAAGTAGGTGTTTCCACCTGCATGATAGTTTAGTGATGAGAACACTCCCCTGGACTGGGGGACACCTGGATTTCAGCCTTTCTGTAGCTCAAGGCACTTCAAATCCACAACTTCCAAATTCCAAAAGACTGATTTAACTGTTATACTATACAGACAGATCCAATCTCCACACTTCACTCCTAGGAAGAATAATTTTGGTTTCTTGTTCCTGCCTTCATGATTGATTTAATAGTAGAGCAGCTGATGAAAGATGAAGAAAATTTGAGATGGGGATCTAAGCACAAAAAAAGTGAAAAGGAAGAAAAAGTTGGCTGGAGATAGATACAAATGAAATAATGGAGCATTTCATGAGTTACCAGAACTGAATATGGAAAAGATGTAAAGGTGAAAAGAAAGGCTTCAGTTACAATTATACTTTTAATATAATTCAGTTGATTTTCGCAAGGTTATTTCAAGTCCTCTGAAGGTTCTTCCATTGTAAGCAGTTGCCATAGTAGCAGTAACTGAAGCTAGGTGATCTCTGGGCAAAGGTACTGTTCAGGGGCAGACTCATGAGTGGGTCACCTCTCCGTAAGCGTCGAGGGGGCAGAGGGAAAGTTAGGAAGAGAAGAGACGGATGTTGAGGAGAGCAGTGTTTCTGCCACCAACTTCAGCGTGCTGCCACAAGACTGTCAGATCTCACCCCCACTCAATTCTCTCTGCAACCAGTGGAGAAAGACCAACCACAGGTATCACTGAGGTCACCTAAAACCTGGTTTGCTCTCTGGAAGTGACTATATCAGCTAAACAGGAGAAACTGAATGGGATAACTACACTCCTAACTTAAACATTTTTCTTATGTACCTAAATATAGATTTTGTGAAATGTTTAAAAAATAAACTATTTTAAAAATTCTTCTCAGTTCTTTGACAGTTCCCTGTATTTAAATTTTTTAAAAAAGAGAACTTTCTAACATCTCAAATTTTCCAAACCCCCTTGTGTCTTCTGCCCATATATTGTTCATTGATCTCATGGCTAGAATATTAAAACAATTCACGAGAAGCTCATTAAAACCTAGCAAGAAAAGTCTTCTGGTGCATTTCATCAGAGGAGATAATAGCCTACAATCTAGAGCATGAATATGTTATAAGAAACAAAACAGAGCCGTTCAGACAATGAACACTTGGAATGTATTGTTCCCATAAGCAGATGTTAAATTACTTCACTGTAAAGTAGAATTTGTAAAACCCAAAGAAATGTTATTTTTATGTGAACAAACAAGATTAGTTTATTATTTCAGCAGTGTAACACAAAATTCTTGTGCATGCGTCTCACCATGTAAGCAGATGTGTTGAAAGTAAAATCTGGTTCTTGACCAAAAATGCTACGTGTATATAGAAGTATTGACAGAGCAAGACAGAATGCGTGTATCCTGACTGGTATACTAGCTCACGCATGATTATAATTGTTTCAAAAACCTATCTCAGATAAGCCAGCTGGCTCAAGATTAAACTGTCATCTAACTGAAGCTATAGATCCTTGGTGTGCGGAGAGGACAAGGACCAGAGTCAACTCTGAAGATACACCTTGAGATAAGATGGATACAAAGAAAACTCAGAAAAAGCCTCAGCCTTTCCTGGGAATTGTTAATATCAAATACATCCAACATAAAGCAAACAAAAAGAAAATGCTGACTTTATGCTTGGGTAAGCACCTCAGGGTTGTCACATTCTGTGGGACATTGTTCTTGGTCACACGTTCATTGTTACTTTTCTTACCAAAAATAGATCTTACAGTCCATAAATATTCACTTCAAAACTGTTAAAAGCCACTCAGACTACAATTATCTATCATAAACAGCCTATTGACATTATCTGTAATTCATTCTCACAGTTAGGTATAACAACATAAAACTATGTGTAAAAGCAGCATATTAAATGTCAATGTACTTACATCAGTGTCAGGTCCCTTGTCAGCGCCAGGACAAGAGAAGGTAACAAACTCATGGCATCTCTTATGAACCACAAAACAGCAAACTAGTAAGAAAAGGGAAACCAACAGTTAGAATGGCATAGGGTTTGGTTTTGGTTTTTTTTCCTGTTGTAACAAATACAATCACAAAGGAAATAAAACTTATAGTCAAATATTTCACCTGTAAGTCAATGAAGGAAAGCAGAGCCTAATGTTAAATAAAGACATACAAGGCAGACATCAAGTAAACAATATAATTAAAGAGGGGATAAGCATGCACATTTAAAAATCAAAAGACTCCACACAATGATAAATTCTTAATGTTTAAGACAGCTCATAGCATTAAAATATAGTGTGGGATGAACAATTTTATGAAGCCACATTTCCTGAATCTAAATCCGTATCTGTAACAGGAACTGTCAATGTGCGTTCAGGCGAGAGCAGGAAGCATAAATGAGGAGCGTCAAGCTGGAGTGAAAGCCATCCTTGGGTATGGGATTTGTTCACCTGCATGCCTTGGTGAAGATGTTGACGGAGATCCAAAGTCTTTACTAGTTAATTACTTCTGTGAGAAACCAAAGCTCTGAGTGAGGACTACTGTACAGAACAAAGTGTTCTCATACCACAGAATGGCAGGAGATAATGTGAAAAGAAAATTAGCTCCTGATTACAATATGACTGCCGTTTAAAATTTATGAATGATCTGAAAGGACTTTTTCTTTCTGAGATAAGGAAAGCTTATTTTGATTATGTCATATGACTGAGGCTATAGGTTGTCACGCAGCGTAGGTCATACATGGCCCCCCCAAGCCACATAAAAAGAACAATTTGCTTGAGTGTGCTTACTTCCAAGAAGGAGGTGTTTTAGCTTTTCACCCTCACTACAGGTTCTTTCTTAATATTAAGCTTAGTTCAGATATTTCAAAATTGATCCACATTTCCACAAAAGAGAACAATCTAGATTTGAGATTGTGAAAATCTTGAAATAAACACCATACCATCAAGCAATGAGTCAGGAGATTAAAATGAAATGATTCAAAAGTAATTCACAATTTCTTTGCAGATAATACATTCCCCAAACACTTTAACTTTTGCATTTCCAATACATAAAAATCCACTATTTCAAAGGACGCTTCTAAAGAATAAAATAGATTTCAATTGATTGACAATTGCAAACACTGAATTTCCTCAACTTCAGTGAAAATGAAATTAAATTATCTCAATTTTTCTAAACAACTCATTTAATAAGGCATCTTTAACAGTTCTCTTTCCCATTTAAAATGTATATGAATTTCTTTCACCTAGTGAAGAGTGCTGAGAAAGATGTTATCAACTGCACCTTCATGTCATTGCAGCATCCAATGATGATTCCACCATAATGCCAGGCTGGCCTCATTTACATCCTGAAGTCAGCCGTCTGGCTTTAAAGAAGTCTAAACACCCTTATATCTTTCTCCAGCTATTTTTCATCATCATCCCATGCAGCAATTGTTTCCAACTGTTCTATCTCTGACATGGCATATGTTTATTCTTTGGGCAAATGGAATAAATTGGGCTTTGCTCCACTGATTCCAGATAAGCTCTGCTGATGTCACATGAGCCAGAGTTCTGGCTCAATGTATACTGCCCGCTTGGTTGTCTAGCTTGTTAATCAATCTAAATCCCAATGAATCCTACAATTACCATTTCGATGGTTTGTTTCTACCAACTGGAAGATCACTAAGTGGCAATTCCTATTAATATTACTTGCAGCTGAGAAATGTTTTGCTTCAAAATTGTATTTTTGGTTCCAAACCTTCCACTCTTGAAGACAATAGTCTGATTTATGTTTGCAGGAGTAAATCACATGGGAAAAAATAATCTCATTGCATCCTTTAGAAAACAAAAAAGTTAAATAATTAGTTTTGTACGCAGTGATCATATAGTTGCAAAATACAACATAATTATGCAAAAGATCTGAGAAATATCTCTGGAAAGGTTGTAGAACTGAGCTGCTTTACTGATGCCTGCCTTTCAAATTAGGATCTTAAGCCTGGCTACTCCAACTCTGCCTTTATTCAGCAAGTGTACGTTACAAAAATTCTGCATATTGGGGCAATATTTATGAAATACTGTAGTCACATCCTATCTCTGAGTTGACAGCGTCTCAGAGCGTGTTAAAGAATTCATTCAACTAGAGACAATGTCGACGTTGTTTTTAATATGATATATCATAAGTGTCAAGATTATATATGCAGGAAAAACAGTGCCACTCTTTGCTACAGACTCGTTCTATTGTTAATGAACTTTAGCTACTAACTTCTGTGAAAACAGTGCTAATCACACCACAATGGAAACTCCAATTCAGCTGCCAAACTAAGTAAACCAGACAGCATTTGTCCTTTTGGACTTTAAGCTACACTTCAAAAAAAGTCTCTTATTAAGGCTTCAATTATCAATGTTGGCTACTCAACTTTTTAGAACCTTTCTGTTCAGTCTACTAATAGACTGACTGTTGTGTGCACCTCAACATGGACAGTCTCAATTCTTTTTCCTTTATTCCCCTTTTGTATTTGTAACGGGTTACCTACCTCCAAAGAACTTGCTTCCTTAGTAAGCAATTCAAAAGCATCAGACCTGTCTCACCTTTTGAGAATACTCAGATAAGAACCAAATAGTTTGACATAGAAATAAACAATGGAATAGGCAACTCTCACAGAATCATAAATCTAAGGGGAAAATTATAAGGGTGAACTAAAATCCCTTGTTAGCAGCCATCATTTCCATACATAAAATTTAACATCCAAATTTTCATTTTGAAATCCAGCTATTAGAGTGTATTTTAGCATTAGTTTTTAAAGTCTTAATTTCACAAAGCAGTACAGAGCTAGAGAACTCATGTAAAAATTTACTTAGTTCAGATAAGTGCAAGCAAAATGTTATCTGCTTAAAATAACGCGCCCTTTTTTTAGAAATAGAGATGAAAAATAACCTCTCACTTGTTACTTGTTTTGAAAAGATGTTAATAGCTTCACATCACTTATTGCAGCTGTTAAGAAGTCACATTATGTTCACCACCTTCTTATAATGAAAGTTATATTACATTACTTTGCAGAGACTGCCAGGAAATTTGTTGCTTTACATTTTAAAAAGAGTATAAGTGGAAGCGAGCTGGCACACATTATGCATAGTAGCTCGAGAGCAAGTGGTATCTCGAGGCTGACAGTTAAAATTAAAAAGAAAATTATTGAGATATTTTCATGTTTTGACAGCGTGATTTTGATCTGTGGTATATATAATATGGTTGTGAGCTTCCATCCTGTCCAGCTCTGGACTTGCTGGAGACAAATACTCTCTCAGCAGCCCAGGAAGGGGGTGCGGGGAGTGCGCAGGGAGGAAGGGAGAGAACAAAATAGGCCTTGTGTTGCAAAAACAGACTAACTGCTAGTTCTCCACTGGCAGGCCGCATCTACCAGGCTGATCCCTCGCCCTCCATCCTCCCAGCAATGCCACAGAGGGCAGGATATGCTAAATGGGTACCATGAAAACAAGGAAGAAAGTGGTAAAGGAGCACTCAATGCATTCTCAAAGCAAAGAAGCAGAAGATGCACTACGTGATTTGTGGGATTTATGATACATAATGGAGGGCAATTCATTCTATCCAACACTTCTGTCGGTGCGCAATGCTGAGAAAAACACGTTGTTATTAATAATATATACATTGTCATCAGTCACTTAGAGTTACAAGGCACTGCTGTGAATTTCAAACTGTTTTCTAAATTATGTGATGTGCGAAGGTTATCATGATAGATTGTCGGGTGAGAGTTATATGCTAAAAAAATACCGTTACTAGTAGCTTTCATATATGACACAGACTGATGAGACAGAAATGAAATATTACAATAATAAATAACAGAAGCAATCTTCTCTTTTAGATGATCTATAAGGGAGAAAAGCCATTGTTGAGCCCCAGTCACCCACACATCATTTAGCCATACGTCTGGAGAGCTCTACAACCACTAGCATTCCAAAGAACTAGGGGCAAAAGCATCAAGACAAAAGTTATATAGTTTACAATTTGGAGTTATTAGAAAAAGTCCAACAGATATTTAAAAAAAAAATAAAAATCACTTTTATGCTCCCACTTTTGGAAGAAGAACAACAGGTTTGATGAGCCTTTCCAATAGACATGAATATCTCTACTGCACCACAGTATTTTTTTATTCAGTAAAACAAATTAAGCTGCAAATCTAAAGGGCAGAGAGAATACATTTCTAAGAGAGTCTAACTGAACTGCCAGTTATTGTCTATAAAGAAATCAGTGAGGTTTTTTCAAGTCATCTTTGACTCATTTTTGTAATGGTCAAGACTATTCTCTCAACTCAAATGACAAATTTATAAATTCTTAACCACTGTAAAAATCGTGTATTGTCTTCCCATCTAAACAAACTTTAAAGCTGTGGCTCTGCTGTTATAATGAGTTGCCCAACATCAACAGGTATACATATTCTTGCTACATAATTAGTTTTTAGGTTTCAAGTATCGATTCTTCCAAAGGAAGTGCTAGAAGAGGTCTGATTGGCAGCAACAGGGAAATAACTCTGCGTACACTCAATATCTGTTGCTGGTTTTCTGCTTTGGGGTTTTGAATGAGAATTGATTCTGAATTGGACTAAAAGGAGTTACAATAGAAGTATAATAAGCACAAAAGCACTCTCTGTATTACTCTCAGAGTATACTAGAGAACTTTAAGGGCCTCCACAGTAGCTTGGAGCACTGCATAATTCTTATGTTGCTGTTTCACATGCTTTGCATTTTCAGTGAGGCCACAGAATTTCCCCAAGGGGCCCATATTACCGGCTGACTTGTGTTTTCTGCACGACACCAAGCAATGAATGAATTTGTCACATGGCATGCATTAGTTCATCCTAAGATTAAATATAGCAATTACATTAAACGGAAATAGGGTACTACTTCAAAATAGACAAATCATTTAAATACCAACTACATTTGTTATTTAAATAAGCTGTACTGTTTAAATAAATTTACTAGGAATAGATTAAATTCAGGAACAGGGAATATTTCCAGAGCAAGAAGAGTAACAATTAAGAAATTGGATTTAGCAATACTTGTCTTTCTCCTTTTCAGAATATATTATGATTGTAAAAAAATAATGAAAATCCCCTTTATATTAAATATAAACAAGGCTATGGATTATAAAACAAACACAAGACAGAAGAAGTGCTACCTTTCATTGTTATTAGCATACTGAATCCACAGGGAATTTTTAAAAATTACATTACCCTAACTTTTTCAACATATAAATTATAATACATCAGCTAGTTTTTCTGCCAATGTTTCACCCCATCTAGGAAAGAGTGCTATCTCAAGAGAGTACCCAGGCTAACACTTACAACCGCTATATGCAATCTTTCCACTTGGCATTTACAACACTTTTGTCACTAAAACAGCCTACAGCCCGGCAAGATACAGTCTGTTCCAGGATAACATAGTTAATAAGAAAAACAACTGTCTCTCCCCATCACCTTAACCTGTTACTAAGCTTCTTAAAGCCTTTTGTAACACCACGAGGTCACACAGCACCTCTACAGCACTAATCTGCATAGTGCTACACATCGCTTGCTTCATGGATTATCCTTATTTTTGTTGCAGTTTCTGTAAAACTCAAACTACCTTCTCAAAGCAGCATCCAAAACCTACCCTGAAGCCAAAGTATAGAGACTACATAAAATCAATATTGATAAATTAGGGCTGATTCCTACTTCAAAGCTTCAAGTCTACCAGTCAATAATTGATTTGCATATCCTCAGGTTCATAAATCTGACCTTGCTGCAGAGATTTTGTTTTTCAATTCTGTAAAGTTCAGTTAGGCTAAATAAGTTGCAGGGAGGACAGAAATAAGACCTCTACTACATATTTTTAAAAATTGAAGAGAAAGCAATGGTTAGTGGCAACAGTATCTTATTTGTGTGAAAGGATTATACAGATCGCCTGGACAGTCTTAACTACTCAGGTCATTAACTCCTTTACACTAAGTATAAAACAGATGGATGTTGCTGGTAAGCTGGCTTTGCAAGATCTACAACAGTGTGCAAATACACTCTGTATGCCTGGTAAAGAATGCATATACCTACAAGTTTGGCAGACCTGGTAGTACTGTGGGACAAAAATCATAAATATATACCTGCAGCTATATATGTAACACATTTTTAAAACAGTTTGGATTTGGTAAAATACCTCACATAATATATTCTGATTTGTCTCAATACTATATTCAGACACATACTATACCAGATTTGTTATTTCTGCCTTCCATTACAGGGAAAAGAAGGTACATGATATTGTTTTTTCCCCTAAAACTGTAGTGCAAAGTTTGCAAAACTGAGGAAGAGTTTCAAAATATTGAAGTATTTAATGTAATATGAAGTATTCAACACTGTTTTAATCTACTTGTTAATTATGTACTTTTAAAAGAAGACAGAGATCACCGTTCCTATGTAAAGTCCTCGCTAAAATTCCACAAAGCTATTAATGTCTCTCTTTTGAGGTGTCCCATTTTATAAATGAATAATAACGCAGAAGTTGTCTATCGAAAATGGTGCTGGAATAGCTATTTCAAGAACTTGTAACAGCAAAAAAGATGACCCACAATCACAGACTTCTTATATCGCTTCTGTAGTTTGAATTCACTTTAGTTTAAAAATATGCTGATCTTAACATGTTGTATGCCAGCAACAAAGACACTCTGGGTGTCTGCTATAATCTACTTTGTAGCTGTGTACAAGCACATCAGCAAGGAACAGCACAGCTCTTTCAATTAAAGAACTAACACAATAGGAAAGCCCTCAAATGTTTCTTGTGAACACTAAACATTAGTTCTTCAAATTTTTCAACTAATTCAGCAGTGACCCTAATCACAGCAATGGGATGCCTTGAATAAAGCAGCTGCCTTCAGTTTGATGTATTACCCAACGCAAAAATAAAGGGCCGAGAAAGCGAGCAGTACAAAGCAGCACAGGCTGTACGTATTTTAAGGCTGTATGAAACAACAGGATACAAGATGAAACTGATCTCCAAAATGCAGCTGTTGGATTTTATTTTGTAATACAGCTGGGATCCTCTACGCCAACAGAAAGCAAAGAACTATTGGAAAATCATGGTAACTGCCTCTACCAATGCTACAAGACAGTCTCGCTGAATCCCAGTCCCATCATCTAGCATGAAGAAAGAATGAGGTCCTCAATGAGTAAAGCTTCTCTAAAACTAAGAGCAATCACAATGGCTTTGCTCTTACAAGCCCAGTCACCATCACACACCACATTCTTCCAGTTCTGCCCCTGTCCACCGAGTCCAGGACCAACTTGACGGAACCCCAGCTCTGGAAGCTGCCGTGGGCAGAGCTGCTTCTCACTGCCAGCCAAGCAGAAAACTTTATTGTTCAGTCATGAGATGCCTAATGCACTGAAGACAAACGTCTGAAAGACTTATGCAATTTCTTAATCTTTCATCTCTCGTTAAATCACCCACACGGTCAATTTAACAAAGCCTGCGCCATGCTTCCCAGTAATGTCTGAATCCGTTCACAGCTCAAAGCACGGAACACTGATGAAATACAGCAAGCATGCTAGCACAGCTGTAAGGTTTTACCATGAGGTTTTAAAAAATATTTTAGAACATTTTAGTACTAACGTTATAGCTTGTTTTTCTCAGCACTTTACTTCATAATTTAATGATATCAAGCTACTGGTGGCTGTAAGCCAAAACATTTCCTCCTTCGAGTATGATTTGTATGGACACAAATATAACAATCGAAATGCCAAATCTGAATGCCAAGAGCTGAATATTAAGTATTTTAGTATATTTTGAATTTAAGTCTAGGCTTTCAGTTGTGTTTGAGAAACCTTATAACATACTAACAAAATTAATGAACCTTACTTGCCAGTAAACACAATCCACACACCAATTCCATTATTGCCAAAAGACGGTATTTCATTTTCTTCAGGATGGGAAGAAGTGAGGCCAGATTGACATTGAATAAGCTATTTGAAATATGAACAGAGCCATATCCCAAGGACTAAACTACAAGAAATAGACTTCCTGTGATACCTGTTTGGACACAATCCCAAAACGAGACTTTCTTCACAATTGCTAACAAGGATAATCACATAATTCTACATTTACTTACGTATGCTAAAGTCACTAAAAAGATGATAGAATCCTTTGATGTTAACTTCCACATAATCATGATTCCAGAATACCGCAACGGGGCTTCAGATGTATTAAAGCAAAATACTCATGCTTTGCATATTTATTTATTTTTAAAAGAAAGGAGAACATTTCATTTTAAAGGATGAAAGATCGAATGCCACAAAGCAAATGTTATAACAGCATTTATATGCCATTTGATATTTATGCCTGCTATCAAATTATATAAACTTAAGTATGAAGAAAATTATGATACCGATCTACAGAAACACCAGCCCAGACATACTTCCTTCTCTTCAGTCTAATTTCAGTTGCTAGTTTCCTTCAGCATGGGGAAGGTCTAAATCAAAAGATAATTATAAAACTTCTTAAATCTTGTCACAAAAAACTCACCTTGTATTGCTTAATGACAATGACTATATAGGAGTTAAACTTGCTATCTAAATGTGCTTTAAACTGCAAAAATTAGCTTATTTTTGTTTGCATGATTAATCATTTCTGTACTCTGTTCTGTGGTATATTCTGTGCTAAAAAGACTGCATTAAAAGTGAAAGATATTAATTTTGTGCCCCAAAGGCACAAAATACCCTTGGAAGGCATTACTTAGTCTCTTGCTGATGCCAGATCAAGTCATTTGGATATAATGAAATTGTCAGTATTCATTGTATTACTGTATTTGCAGTGCAATATATAGTATCTTTAGTTAGAAGATATACAGGCATTCCCATTTGGTGCTGGATTGTAATTACTATTAAGATTCAGATCTGGTAATTTATTCTACATTAGCTCTAATTTGGTAGCTTTCTTTTCCTGAACACAAAAGAGGTATTAATACATCAACATTACAGTCCTGTTAATTTATAACCTACATGAAAATAATGGTCCAATCAACTAACAAAAGAGAAGATAATAAAGATACATGAACACCACCAACTGGCACCAACTACATCAACCTGGGATGGGCAGCATCAGTAGCATGGCTCTCAGTGCGGAGTTGCATACTGCGCCAAGAAATTGCTTAATACCGAATTCTACAGGGTATAGTTATTATAGTTGAAAGACTTCTACTTGACAGATGGTTACCAGATTACTTCATACATACTTTCACAGTGACCCACCAGAAGAGGCAAAGGGTAAAAGTAGGGGATGGGACGTATGTCAGAAGAAAGCATCACACAACAGCAACTCATGCTGGTCTATGGTAACGAGCCTCTCGCCTCCTCTTCTCTCCAGGTTTTTTGACAACTACAGCTTCACAACCAAAGAGCCAGCAGCCGCTTGCCATTCCTGCCCGGAGGCCTCCAGAAGTTCCATTCCAAGAAAACACAGATTTTTTTTATTATTTTTTTTTAATGGCAATAACTATTCTCTGCCTCTCTCAACCCATCAAAAGTGTGGCTTGAATAGCAAAAACCATTTTAAAATAAGAAGGTTCAAAAGATATGGCTAAAATTTTCAAAGGATACAGAGGGAAAAGAGAAAGTTCAGCTCCATTTGGACATGAGGGATACTAATAAAACCAAATTACAATTACTTTAAACACTTTTCTCAAAGGGTTCAGACTGGGGTTTTTAGTATTACCCAACCGTTCGGTTTCAGGAGTAGTATTATATGAAGAAACTGAAGAGGTTTTGTTAACTTAAGATTTCTTCTGTTGCTGTTTCACTTCACTATTTTTATGTTACCCAACAGATGCCCAATACTTTTTACACGTCTTATCCAATTATATACATCTTATTAAAGGGTCATCTGCTAGAAACTTCAATATCACTTTCCTACTCTCATCAGTCACTGAAAATATAGTTTCATCCCAAAGTAACTGCAAGCTCTCAGGAAGAAAAACAACATACACAAAAAAATAAAACTCTGTAACAGACCAATTACAGTTAGAAATTTATTGCCAATATAAGACAACACATAAGACAACAAACACATAGAGAAACAAATTACAGAATTCACCCTCAACCAATAGGTGGAAGATATTTTTTCCCCAGTATGCTTGAAGGGTACTTTATTGACTCATAACAAGCCAATCAATTCCTTCGGTTTTGTAGTTATCAAAATTACATGGTTGGTTGAGTGAATGACATAAGTTACAGTAATTCATTCCAAATAGCAAAAGTAGTATTTATAGGAAATACCTGTGGGCTCAGAGGTAGGTAGTATGTACATAACAAAATATGAAACCATAGAAACGTGTAATTTAATTATGAACAAATTACTTACATTTGCAGTAAAACATTTAAAGAAAAAAATATTTCCAAACAAAGAAGTAGTTGAGATGGGAGATTTGCAGCAAGAAAACCAGTATGGCACCAGTCAGTGGAATCTGTCACCATATAGTCAGTGCAACTTTTAATGTTGAAGGTACATTTTGAACAGGAATTCGGGAAAACTGAACTTATTGTACCCATCGGTCTACTAATTCAGCACTAGGCTTTCATGTAAAGCCCTTCCTAGTTACACATCTTGGTTCCCAGTGCTTTGCCAGCTCAAACGTTTGCACTCTCAGGGAAACACTGCATCAGCATGCAGAGCTGACATAGTGATGATTTCTTAAGTCATGGTTAAGTGACCACTTTAATTTGACATATGGCACATTGCTGTCAAAACCAGCGGCCCTGTCTGCTTGCTTCTATGTCTTAACATTTATGCAGTCAATTTTTTTTGGCAAGGTTAGGTTTTAGCTGGACTAGTTCCCCAAGCTAGCTCAATACACAGAACATGAAAGTTCATGTAGCACAAAAATAGAACTACGAGACCACCATAGTAGCCTAGATTTATGCTAGATTTATACTAGATAAAGCAACCATGCAATAACAACCTATATAAATGTTAAAACTCAAACCAGCTTGCATGACTAAGTCAAAGAACTGAGATTTCTTCAGTTTGTCTAGCTGGTTGACAAAGATTTCAAAACATTTTTCAAGTATAGACAACATTCCTAGAACTTGATCTTTATCTCAAAATGCTCCCCAAAATTTAGCCTACATTTGAGTTCTTAGTTCATAGAAAGAATAATGGCTATTCTTGTTATTAAGTCACATAGAACCTTGACTATGAAAACAGTATACAAGCATTTTCCACCATACGGTCATGACATATTTGTGCAGTTTTTCCTGGCTCACTGAAGCAGCAATATAAACAATATTTCTTAGTTTATGTCAGATAGAATGAGTAGTATTCTCATGATATGGAAAGGTAAACACTATTTCCCATCCCATGTATTTACTAAAAGCAATATATTAGCGCAAGTAAAAAATGAGGCATGAATGTCAGTGATATGTTAGCTGACATTCATCTGAGAATATTGCTTATAACAGGCCAAGAATTTTCAAGCAGCAATAAGGGACTGGAATTCAGTAAGCCATGACTCAACCCCCCCCTCCAAAAAAACCCAGAAGAAGAGATTGCAACTCATTCCTACTCACCATGGAACATGCTTAAAGGGTCTACAGTCCAAAAGTGAAGCAAATCAATTTCTGTCATTACTGTCTTTTCAGACTATTTTTATTCAAGGTTTTACTGTATGAGATATTACCACTTTAGAAGAGATCATAAAAGCAACTGAAAAAAATTAAAGCATTCCACAATTGCACATCAAATCTATAACTTGGTAAGGAAAACAACCACCAAAACCTGAGCTTTCAGTTGACACTTTTAAAAAGCACAGATTACTAATAGGTAAAATAAGAAATCTCTCTATTTTTTGTGTGTGTTAAAAAACAGAAAAACAACTTTATGAATATTTCTTGAAAAGAAACCACTGAAACCACTTTCTTTTGAACTTTAAAGTTTTTCTGACATAAATAATAACTATTCTCCCCTCACTAACTTAACTGCCCCCCTTCTTATACACAGTGCAACAAAGCAATTCAGCCTTTTTAGAATATGCATTTAACATCATTAGAAACTAGTCTTGTACAAAGCCTCCACAATGCACTTAGGGATACCTGGGGTGCTGTATTATTCCAAAACTAATAAAAGTACTCATGGATCTATCCATTCTAAAAGGTAAAGTTATTGCTAGAGTCATAGTATACATCACCCTGCTAGGTATCTGGATAAGTTAAAAAAAGGACCTATTTTATTTTTCCCCAGGAAGAATTAAGTATAGGTCAGAAATGTGTCATTAGACTCTCTGCATTACTGCAGCTTAACTTCTACCACTCCAGTGAGTCTGGGTGGTGGTGGGGGAAGAAACCCAACCAACAAAACCAGACACTCGGTCTGGCATCCAGCCCCAAAATGACATCTGGGAGCAGTTAGTCACTAGATACATAATGCATGAAACACGGATCTGCATTCTACTGGGCAGCATAGCACAGCAGTTGGTTATGATCAGGTCCCACATTTCCAAACCACACTACTACAAAAACGAAACTGCACGCATCCACACATGCAAGTCCACAGCCATAAATGCAAGAAAATACATACAATCATGGCAAAGGAACATACACAGACAGTACTGTTGAGTAGCTTCCATGAGAAAAGATATGGATACTGCAATTAAAGCACTTCAACGGGACAAGATTTCTTTGCTGTGCTATGAAACCCATACAATGATGATGGGAAATGGCAAAAACTGGGAACAGATGACAAAACCTCAAGGTTTATTGAGCAGAGTACATGAACCACAAAGGCTGTGGCAAGTCACCTCACTTAAATAGTTTCCCCAGTGCTACAATCTATGTTCATGCATCTCTTACTTCCCAAGTCGCGTAATTCAGACATTCAATGTTGCCCGTTGAATGTCTAAGTTCTAATGATTCAATGTCTGTACTTGGCAATGTTTCTTCTTAGGCCTCAGTTTAGTAACAAATATTCTTCCATAGCTAGTTTGGAGCAACATAAAAAAAGCCACCTTTTTGCTTGCAAGATTTGGATTTAAGTCCTTATATTCAATAGCCTGAATAATGTCCTTTTAAATAATGCAGCTCATTTATTACATTACACCCACACTTTTTAAATGGGGTTTAATATTTCCAATTGTGAATATTCTGCTATTTCAGCCAAAAATAGTTTTTATTTTCAATCATTTTACACCATTTAATGCTGCCACTACAGGGTGCTGAAATCCTTCACAAATTGAGTAAAATAATGCAGTAAAACTGTATGAAAGCAAGTGACTTATACAAAACTGCATGTTCTCTCTGTAAACAATGTGAAACTGCTACAGAAGTGGATGGAAAATAACAAATTCCAGTAGAATCCAACTGGCAAGCAAACAGACGAATTCTACATGAATTATGTTGAAGTGGTATAATAAAGGTAGAACTAATTTCAGGCTCCACAGTTTGAAAAAGTGCATCCCACATACAGAATAGTATCATACATCAACAAACTACTATATAAGAAATCAAATTTCCATTAATACCTAGCTGCAACATGAATTTTCAGTGTGGCAGGAACTTTGCTTAAAGGCTGTCATGATTAATTTGCAAATATGTCATTCATAAATTCAGTGCAGACTGTTAAAATGGGACTAAAACGTGTCTTCGGCAAATGGCCATAAAAGAGGGAGAGAATGTGAAGAAGTCACAAAACACTGCAGCTAGAGTCTTTCCGTAGAAAGTTTCTTTGGAAAATTAGTTTCTTCACAAGTCTAAGTAAAAACATCCCTCCAAATTGGAGGGCAAACCTACAACAACTGAAGCCTACAGTTTCAGTGCAGCAAGAATTCTCCTATGACACAGGCTGTCTGTGCTCAGCGGGCAGAAAACAAGCTGAACAACCTCAGCCTGTCAAATTCTCTACTAAAGAAAAGAACATTAGTCTCTAGTTTTAGATCTGCTTCACAGGGGCATAAACCAGCATCACTGCTTAAAGAAATGTTTCTGGTACCTGCCCCATTCCCCAGCTGCTTATTCCTGCCCTGGACCAGACCCTTCTTCTTGCTGGCACTCTTAGCTGAGTGGGCACAAGGGTACTCATTCAAGGATTCTCTCCTTGGCACATTACTGGTGCTTATATGCTGATGGAGCAAAAACCCCCAAGTTACTGCACAAGAAAGGATTGGCGTGCAGACAATTAGCCAGGCAACTGCATGAACCGCAGCTCCAGGGCAGGACCAGACAACTTCCACCTTGGAGCAGTTTACCTGGGTTGTGGAACAGCACCATAGTCCTCATGAGGAAAGGCTAAGCATCTTCATGATAGAGATGAGACAGGAAAATTCCTGTTTCAGGTTTCGTCCCATTTCCTCAGCCATCTGCTACTCCTTTAACATATGCTTCTAAAGCCAAAGATTGTGCTTTGAAATAGTAATTGTTAAATTTTTTTAAAAAATAATACAGAGGCTGCCTGTGTTACATTAGATGTGATTGGTGAGAATTTCTACAACTGAAAAACCAATGGAAGTATTTGTTCTGAAACTCACTGACTGGATAAAACTCATTATAAACAGATTTCTGAAAGTGACTCAGAATTTGGAACAAATTGAAGATGAGTAACAACAAAAAGGAAGAGAAAAAATGTGTTCTATTATTTAAAAAATGTGCAGTGCTGACAATGTGCATTGAAGTTGCTGAGGATAGAGCCCCAGTTTCTTTATTTCAATGTCTTTGTATTTGTTTCCTTCTCTCTACTGCCTTACAGTACAACTGCAGAATTAAGAGGGTTTCTTATATTTTCTCCTTAGACATACTTCTGCTAAGCAACAGCTAACACTACTACTACTAGTAATAGTAATACCACGTATTACTGTAATCGGGAATTCATAGTTAATTTCCCTGCTGCATAATGGAATCTCATTCTCACCACAGAACATTCATATATCTATAAAACAGATTTTTTTTAAATATACTATTTCAATTGCTTTAAGCTTTTGTAGAAAAGCCAAAAAAAATTATAAACTTTAAAAGAAAAGTACTGCTACATAGTGTAAACTCATATTTCATGCATTTTTATTTGTTTGTTAGGGAAAACAAAAGATCATGTTTATGTCTTAAAAGTAGAAAAAGGTTTTTTTTTTTAGTTTGGATTTTACATCCATTCACAGAGACATTAACACAGTAAGTCTATTAACAAATGCAAGGGGTTTCACAAGTTCAATTGTGGCAATTAGTCATATTTCAGCTTTAAATTACTCTCTGTTCTAAAGAAAAAGATTATGGCTTTTCTTCTTGCTCAATTACCCAACTGGCATTTAAGTCAATCTGCTAAAAGTGTATCTCCTTCAATGGAAGCTCAAAATAACCCATTAAAGGAATATGCAACTCTCTGAGTTTTTGTTTGTTTGTTTTTTAAAATACTTTAATAAGAACATATTACATTACTAAGAAATGCTGGCTGAATCTGTTATTCAGCTCTCCTTAATTCTACTTTTGCTGTCATGAATAAGAGAAAAACAATAAGCTATTTTACTGGCAAGATGTTTATAACGACTTCAAATTCTTATACAGGTTGCAGAAAACAAACCTTCATCCCAATGCACATTCAGAATGTTTAGTACAGTAAGGAAAGCCTTTCCACAGAACATGACACATACTCAACTGTTTATTTCAATGCAGATGAGAAGATAGCTGCTAACTGAAAATCCATCACTGCATGGACTTAAGAGTTGCCCTCTATACTAAAACGCTGCATCAAAAAGTTACTATTCCCAAAATCCTACCAGGAAAGATGGATTACCTTTCAGCTATAATGGTAAACACAGCTGCATCATGAAATTCATTTAGTGATGCGATTAACAGATTTGATAAGTACAAGTGATGTTGAACATAAGGAATATGGAAGAATATTGATTAGACTAAGGGTCTGCTGAAATAAGACATTGCCTGCTGTGGTTTCACTCCCTTTGAAAGAGACAGTGAATCACCGAACCCTATAGAGAGGCAGAAAAGGAGGCTGATATCTATTGATTAGTGTCAAGTAAGGTACTGTGAATTCACTTAGAATGGTTACTAAAAGAAAACAATGCTTTTTATGAAAAGGGACAGACCTTCACCTTCAAAAAAAATCCTATGTGGATCAAAATACTGGCTCTTTACACTAAATAGCATTTGTAAATTAGTCATTCAATGTAAACCAAACAGAAACAATAAAAAAAAAAAATAACATAAGTAAGAGTTTAACTTTGTAACAGTCTATGTTTTGCATTCACTAGCTCAATTTTTTGGAGTAAGATGCAAGCAAAACCTGATGAACTTCCATGATACTTGTGTTTTGACAGTAGCTGGCACATGCTGTTCTGATTTACAGTGATGCATATTTTAGCTTGTTTTCAGGAGCTTTTGTACAATATAAATTGGCCTGCCATGCTTTATGTTGGCTTCTTCATTTTGGGATATTACACATGAGGCTTTGTTAAATGGTTTTAAAAATGACCTATGGTAAAAGAAGAAAAAAGTGAAACCCCATGCCATCTTTTTAATGCGGAAAATTATTCCTACTTCAGGGTAGTTATTCAATTTGATACAAGAATTATTAAAACCTCGGCATACTCAGAAGGCTTTCAGGCTTTTCAGTGAATGACTCCCCTCTCAGGCATACTTTGTCCATTTAAATTCTACTTCCAGTAATGCTGTACATGTTTATCATTCTGTTAGAGAGGAATTTAATATAAAGTCTGTTCAGCTTTAAGAGGAAAAAGCATTTATGTTCACATGACAGCTTCCTTTGCATAGTGCTTACATTCATGTTAATACATTCATGTTAACGCCCTCCTGGCTTCCTCCAAATATGAAGTCAGCAGAGCTCTCCTACCTGGTGAGCTAATGGACACTATTGTTAAACATAAATCCAGGTCTTCACTTTTGCTGAGCGACACATGGCTTGGTTTCTCTCCTGGTTTACAGTTGACTTTTCTTCGTAAATAAAAACATTACCCTTCTTCCTGACTGAAACATTATGATTCATCAAGTTACAGTAGGAGGGGGGGATTGTCTTCGGTTTCCTGATTATTACAGATTTATAAATGAACATCAGTGGCATTTATCTCATCTACATGTTTAGACATTACCAGAGATCACATCTGTTTGAGCTCATTGCTTTACAGTCAATGGAGGGAAACAGGCACTTCTTTTAAAAGATGTGCTTTATCACATCCTGATGTAAATTGCCTGCATCATGTGGAAAGGTGCCCCATTAGAAAAGATGGACACTACTCTTTAAAAAAAATGCTTTAGGATGAGATTAATCACATCTGAGGAGAGTCCATTTCTCTCCGTAGGCTATAAAGGGATTCAAGACATCTCTCAGAGTTTAAAACTTACAATGTTGGCATTTAAGTGTGAATGGATTAATCTCATCCTATATGTTGGCTAAAGTAAAATAAGGTTTAAATTAATAGGATAATCTGTGTATGCATTGTGCTTAGAGCCAGCTACTGCTGCTTGGCTGAAGCTGATGCATCTGGCTCGTTCGTCTGAGCACACTGCATCAAATGAGAATTCCCTGTGCCAGCGTGACCGAATGAGAACTAATGCATTGCCTCGTGCCTTCTGGTTTCCATTAGTAGGACACTTACTGAAGATTTCTTTCCTAGGGATTTCAGGTTAAAAACTGTTTTATCTTTATTCTGGTGTCTAAGTGCTGCCCTCCTTCTACACAGTGAGTGCTTAGGCATTTGATCATGTCAACTTTTATGTCTCCCTCCGTATAGAGAATATGCAGCAGAAAGCTCATTTAGGACCAAGCAGCGTATGTGTAAGGACAGTCAAACCAAAGTCCCCTATAAATAGAGCACATTGACTTTCATCATTTTCAGTTCATTCCTGCACTTTTTGGACCAATTTCTGGACATATTATGCAAGCTGGAAGAATAGATGTAAATTCCCTAGTGGCTATTAGTGTGTCTAGACTCATTCAATGACCTAGAAGATGTCTTAATTGCCTCTTTTCTATCTGATGGGGAAAATATACTCTAACTTTTCCTGGCTGCAACCTTTGTCATTAAGTTTTCTAACTGAAATAACTGAATTTAATGAAAAGCAGTTATACTCCATGTTGTCTGTGATTGAGTTATGTGGAGCACTTATCACAGGCTTAATATGATCCACAGGAAACCTCTGTCCATCTAAATGTTGTTTGCTTTCAGGACTTCAAAATTTTTTGGCTTTTGGCTACTAGGCAAGGTAGTGGCTGCTACCTATGAATCTTATTACCTTTTAAAATATACTGGGTTAGAATGAATAGGGTAAGAAGTTCAATTTACATGTATGTTTTTATCAGCATTTAACATTTTCATATTATGGAAAAGTTTAATAATTTTCAGGTGTGTCCAACTTTACGAATTGCCTGTAAATTTCCAAGTTTACAAACCAGTCTGTACTCTCACAGCATGCTTTGCATAGAAATGACAAGATGAAAATAAAATTGAGTCAGAGGTTGTGGTATAACTTCCGCTATCATCATTTTTCAAGTGGAGAATTAACGTATTTTCTCTTTGTATGGCTTGCAAAATGCCTAGATGTAGCCAGCCACTACACAGATTAGCAATGCAATTTTTAGATTAACTGGTAAAGAATTTGAATCTCAAGGTGAAAATCTGTGTTCACGTGATAGGTCTTCATTTGTAGCAAGGAACCTGTACCTCAAATGAAGCAACACATTGGGTAGAGGCATCATTTTATGAATTTAGGATTAAAAGAGCCTAAGAAGCTTTTGGACTGCATGCTGCATCAAATTTACACTGCTGCGTCAGTGAGCACTAAAAGCCAAAAAGTATTAGTAGATTTAGCAGATTTAAGCGAGGATGCATTTCACTGATTACTTCCTGCTAATGAAATTTTGTTTTAATCATTTAAACTATTAATGTATCATCTGTATCAAGAATGTAATACAGAGGTATAGTATACACTATATATCATGGGTCACTTAACAGGATCCGTTTATCTCTATGGAATTTCCAGTTTGAATAATAGGTTTTTATACAAAAGAGATCATCAGTTTGTAATGTTAACCTCTTTTACTCCAATCCCTTCTCTGTGTAATGCCCAATGGAAACAGTAATTGAAAACTGCTTTTAAAAAGCCTCCCAGGTTTCCAAACTAAAATTAAAGCATGAGGACTTCACTGTTGCAATGTCCGGGCAAAATAGGGAAGAAGTACCCTGTGTCATCTGGGATGGATAGATAGCTCACCTCAATTTAAGGTGCAGAAATTCACAGCAGTAATTATTCTCCCTCTGTGCTTTCTTTCTGGGAGCAGAGTGACTTTGCTGCCAAAATGTTCCTCAGACCTTTGATCCAGTGATGGCATTCTAGGACTTTATGGGCCCATTCTAGCACATACATGCACACAGAAAATGCAACAAAACAATATCCCAAAGCTGTGTTATAATAAAACCTTGAAATAAACCAGGCTTTGTAAAATGAATTTTTTGTTCCTTTACTTAAGATACTTAATACTCTTTTCCGTTCTTTCAACTACTATTTTTATTCTGCTCAAAACATGACTGTCTTCAGGGACAACACGTTCATTGAAAGTATGAATGTTTCATTCATGGCCTTTGACAGCCTGAAAAAGAATTTTCCTGCAGAATATATAGTTGTATATTTTCCTTCACTCAAGTCCCATAATGAATAATACTCTTTCACACTAGTTTAAGTAATTTCCTGGAAAAATATGATGACTATAATCCTTTGGCTCTTCATGTTTGTAGTTTTTCCCTTACCAAGTTCTCAAAAATGTATTCAATACTAAGGCAGAAAATCCTTCCTGGTGTGGCTGATCACAGCTCCTCTCATGTCAGTGTATCTACAAAAGGATTATAGCAGAGGAAGTTCTATATCTAAGATTATATCTATATTGTTTGGGTAATTTGCTTATCTGCTGAACAGCATCTGGCTTCCTAAACTGAATCCTGAAACTGTTAGGATAAACTCTGAACTTAATTTTCTGCTGTAACGATTCAGTCTTAAGAATGATCCAGGGAAAATATAAAGAACTGAAAGTCTGCAACTGAAACACAAGAAGACTTCCTTGTGGTTTCTGAAGGAGTTGATGTGTATCGCTTTAATGTGCCAGTCTAAATCTTGTCACGCAATACAATTCAATAAAGACTTCTGCTGACAGCTGTATCCTGCTATGGATCTATCTGGATGCAGAATTTTCACCCACTTCAGTTAAATGTCAGGTGGCAGGAAGTTTGTAAGCAGCAAATGTTACAGACAGATTCTAGGTGCTACATAGTAAAGAAGTTTTCAAGGGATTCTTGGTTTAGGTCTAACAAAATTATATCCTAAAATACTTATTTTAAAGCATTTTAACAGAGCAATTCTAATGGTAAGCATTGTGAAGAAATGCATGCAAAACAAGAATTATTTTTTTTTTTTAAAACACGGTTATATGAATGACTAGTTTTGTCCCCTTTTTAACTAGTCTTCAATTTCCATTATAAATTGCTAAATGAACATTTCATATTATCATAAGCATAGTACTGTATTTTTTCCAGTAATAAACTTGTTCTAAACATCAGACTAAAGAAGTTACATCACAAATATGAAATGTCTGAATGTTTCAATACTTCAATAAGAAAAGAAGGACCTACAAAGAGATCCAAATAATGAAAGGATTTTTATGGTGTGATGTTGTTCAGCATTGGGGAGAACAGGATAAAATGACTCTTGAGATTTCTCCCCTTTCACTAATACATAAAACACTCCAGTGATCCGTAGGGACCATAGACAATCATTACAAGTTTTATTGATGGACATTTTAAGCATTTTCTTACTTCTGGCCACAAAGTCATCATTTTACAGAGGAAGTTAATAAGGTATTTCTAAAACATAAGTAAATTTTGTTAGGTAAGGGGATGAAACTACCATCATTTCTCCAAATTACAATGTTTTGTAGCATTGGCAGTAGGAGGAAAAAAACCCATAGTTTAACACTCCAGTGCAGAAGACTGTGCACGTGGCTTTAATTTTAAAAAAACAATGAAGCATTTGAAGAATGGGCGTTTCTGCTGAGTTGAGCAGACAGATTCCAGCAGTATACCATTTTCATCATTAGTTCAGTACAATGTGCCAAGTTGCTGTGACAGGTACAACCATGAAAGACAAATAGAAGCTTCTTGCACTGGAAGCCCCTTATATGAGCAATGCCTTGATGCAAACTGGAGGAGTTAAATAAAATTTTGCCTCATTTTCTTTAGCAATTCAAAGTTTCAAATTTATACTAGGAAGATAACAAATGCCCTTTTCTAGTATGCATATTATAATAATTTAGAGAAGTAACATTCAAATGTTCTCAAATATGGACAAACGAACAGGAAAGACACATTTACTGTGTTTTTTTAAAATAATTATTAACAATACTGTGCAAGTGATGCTCACGTCTAATTTTTAAAATGAACTAATACTGGTGGAATGCGGCATGTGACACTTCCAAGATAGATCCTATGTACCATAATAGTTCTTATTTTTTTTTTCTTCAACTTTCAACATTGTGTCCTATCTTTCCTCTTCATGTATTTTTCTAAATATATGTTGATGCCTGCTAAAAACTAACTTGTAATACATTTTATCTGCTGAATTATAGTACTTCACTGTTGTGTGGCAAGAAAAAAGCAAATTTCTTTCTGACAGTTGCAGAAAAGCTTGTTTGAGTATGAAGATGTAGTTAAAATTTGAATCAAACTAACGCAGTGTTTCTGAAAAACACAGAAGACAGTACAAATATTTAAATTCTTGCTGGAAACTTTCTAACTTGGACTTAAGTTTAAACATGTATTCTGGTATCAGATTATCTTAATTCAGGAAAAACATGGACATACGGAGAGACATAATATTATAACATCTGCATGTTTCCCGAACTACATTTAATAGCGTGGTAACTTGCAAATGGCTTTAAAAATCTTAAAATTTGTTGTCCTTATTGGAAATGTGTATTTAAGAATTAAAGTGTAATTCTGATGCCTTGTTACTGAGTAGTAGCAGCTAACTTCAAGACTCAATAGTTTTTCAGTTTAGCTTTTCTGAGGACCCTTGTTTTTACTGGTTTTGCATTTAGAGATTAATGTTTGAATCAAAGGCCCTTAGAAGTTGCTAGGTGACTGAACTGAAAGAGTCTAACCAAATAAGAAAAGCCCTTCTTGAAGATGAACTGAAAAGGGAAGCAAACACTATTTGTTCACCTCACTGCTGCCTCAGCATGAATAAAGAGACCTTCAAACTACACCAGAAGTGTTTATTCGAAAAATAAATACCTTCTTTCTTTCTTTTTTGGCATAGCCTTTGAACAACCTAACTCAACGGCAAAACATAGTATTAATGAATTTGAGAACTTACACCTATGTAAGTTAGCTTCTCATAAAAAGAAACGTTTAAAATTACATTGTTCTGAAAAACTATTACATTGTTACCCTTCTACAGCTAACACATTTTGAATGTGAGCTCAAGCATGTCGAGCGACAGAGCACTTCAGGGGTAACAAAAAAAAAAATGTAGCAACTTATCTAAGAGCATTACTGTACATGCAAAACCAACTTTTTATGGTCCCTACCTTTAATGTCATCCATACAAGAAACACTCTTGGCATGTTTTTAGGAAGCTTTTGACCAAAAATTTATCGAAAAGACTTGAACGGCTAGACTAAAGACCTCAAACATTTCTTTCATTCTTAAAAATTTAACATTTATAAAGTGTTGATACATTAAAATGACATTTAAATATTTTTTTCAGTTATCAGTCTTGATTTCAACCAAAGATGAGGTTCAAATAAACAGACAATTCTTACTTACATATGCTAAAACTTGAAAATCCATTCTGAAATAATAAGAAAGAGTTTCCCTACAAGAATACATTTCAAATATTTGTGAGGTTTAACCTTTCTTCCTGAATTGCTTTTGTTGTCATGCCATCCTTTGTTTCCAAGGTAGCAGGAGCAAATAGGAATGAGTACTGAGCCAATCTTGTGTGTTTTGTATGGACTCACGTTATTCCTCTAACTCCAATCTGTTCTTTCGTGCAAAAATACCAGCGTTGAGTTCATATAAAATTAGAATACAAGAGTCTCTTCAAATGGTAAGGGAATATATTTCAATCATTCCTAGATGATAGCTAAAAATCAAAGTCAACAAATCAGAGAACTAAAACTGAAGTAGAAAGAGCTACAGAACCAGTGGCTCAAAATTTACAAAGAATAATACTGTGCAAAGTTCCATATGGGAAAACATGTTCTTCAGTGTTCAGGTACTTCAGTGGCAACAGCCCTACAAATGCAATTCACTGCATGATTCCCACTGCTTCCCCCAATATTCTAAGACATCTATCACATCTGAATTCTCCTTACTGGCAGAATATCTGCTGATTCCTGCCAGCTTTGAACAACCAACCCACTATCTCTACACATGACAAAGAAAACTGGGGCAAACATTCAAATTTGACAGCTTGTTGGAGAAGGATAGAGGAAATCAATTAAGGGATAGGCAAATATCTTCTCCTCCTCCTCTTCTATCATTCAGAAGCACCATGCCATGCTGTACGTTATGGCAACAGCCATGTTTAGTCATCTGGCACCAAAAAGCAAGGCTGAAAGGTTATTGCAAATAACACTCCTGACCCTGTCTAGATAGATTACTTCAAATAAAAACAAAATGTTAATACAGCACTAATTTGTCTGCCAACAGTGTTCAGTTCTTTTGAGACTGGAACTTAGAAAAAGAAAACCTTCTGTAGAAAAGCAAACAAGTAACTGGATTGCAAGTACACAGTAACTTGGTTTTGCTCCGAGGTCATTTTAGAGGTTTAAATTTTAATGCGTCTTGTAAAAAGCCTTTAAAAACTCTGCAGCAAGCTAAAGAACACAGAGATAGCAGCAAATATTTTATATTTTTGCCTTTGCACAGACTGGAAACAATGAAAATCAACACTTTCATCTAGCTTATCAAGTCTGAGACTAAAAAGAAAAGGCATCATCAGGAAAAGGAGGGAAGGGAAAGGAAAGAGAAAAATTTGCTGATTTCTGCACACTACATAGATGAGAAAACCACTTCCAAATTCTGGCTTCCATAAAGAACTACATATGTGGTACATGATACTGTGTAGGAAGTGTTCTCAGTTTCACTTCTTTAACAATTACAATAGTATTTAATCCAAACAGTTATATATGGTACAATATAATACGATCACTTTCTGGAAAAAAAATTCTTCAGAAGAACAAGGTAATGAGCAGTTGAACGTCTTCTCCACTCCCAGATTCAATTACAAAGCTGCCCTTCATTACTTTTAAAACTCCTTTTCCCTATTTATCTAACTGGATTTTCTTTCTTCCCTTTTATACACATCTCTCATATGAGTGTACCTTCATCTTTCCCACAGCACTCTCACTGTCAGGAAATAACTGTCTTTCCTAAGTTTCCATAGTGAACTGTCTCATATTCACCCTACTTTCAAAACAGAATTTCAAACACTTTTGTAATCTCCTTTTTTCCTCCCTAATTAATTTTGTAACTAAGTATTCTATTCATAGTTTTCTTGCAGTATTTTCTTTTCCTGTATTTAACTGTGAAAACAGCTTGACATACAGCTATAAAGACACCACACAAAATTAAGTCATTCTAATGATGTAATGCCTTAGATTTTCATCAGATAGAAAAGTTATTAAAAATAACTAAGTTTTCCATGTATGCTTAGTATTTGCCTGATTTCATTTTGGATGTGGTTTTGAAAAATTGTACAGATTGAAATGATAACCACAATACCCCATTTAGTTTCTGTTGCCTCAAGAAACAGAATCACAGTCAACACCAGATAAAGCCAATTCAATAGGAAGCAGAATACAGATTTTGTCTTTTCACATTAATACGAACAATCCCAACAGTACTCGCTTTACTTAATACTAACTAGAAAACATTATGTAAGTCTGTTTAAAATATTCAAATTAAGTTTTGTTACATTTTTATTTAGAGCTAGAACATATGATCAGCTTAGCATCACCAAACTACCTAATTAGCCATCTGCTTCTTGAAATTTTGTTAAATATGTATTATATACTTGTAACAAAAGAGAATTTTATCAACCCATGTAGTCTTCTCTAATCATATTAAAGCACATGACCAATGAAGTCTTCTCTGTACACAGAGCTAACGGGAAACCAGACACTCAAAGAATTTGCAACAAATTCTTGAAAGCCAGGAAGAAATATTAAAGAAAACAACCACCCACACAAACTCAACCCATAGTCTTTTGCTCAATAAAAAAATTTCCATATGCCATGGCCTACTGCTTCATTTAATCCTTCACTCCACTATGACTCTTAGCTATTCCTTTGTTTCTTTCAACTCTTCTCTCAAGACATGAGGACTTAGAGCAGTTGGAACACCAAATTACACAGAATTTGTATTTCCAGGAATTACTTGTTAAAAGTGTCAAAGAGCAACAAGAAGTTAATTTGCCCACTTCCCAGGGGTTTGTAACTGTCGGGGAGATCCCTTTTTATAGCTGTAGGACCAAGACTGCAGATAGAACTAAAAAATCTTTTCAGTGCTGGCACTATTCTCTATGTCAAGCCACAGGGCTGATCAGAAACAGAAACATGTACAGTTGTTGAGCCAGTTAGAAAGGAATAATAAAGCATTCTGACTAAATTTAGTCAAATGATATAGGTAATATATTAAGCATTTTCTTCAACACTCCCTCTCCTTTTCTTTTAAGAGTAGCAAAGACTCTTCTCTCAAATCTGAAGTTTCTCTTTCCATTTTGCTGCGTTAGTGATCTCTTAACGAGCAAACGACCGTTAGAGCTCAGCTAAACCAGCACAACAATCCTAATGCTATTAAGCAGACAATCCAATTAAGCCATTTCCAAGTAGTGTTTGTCATTAAAGAGAGCTGTAAGTGAACAGCAAGCATGTCCATATCTGAAAATCTGTAATGTGAATTTTCTAGAAATAGTTCTGCCAAGGCTTTTAGCTCAATATAATAAGAACCAAGAGGATATAGTTTCAGATTATTTGTATTTTTAATATTGACAAGTATTTGTACTCCATGATAAATAAAATTCTGTGATTTATACAATGCAGTTTGGTCACAATCAGTATGCAGTAAAAATGTGCTGACAAACATGCAGACAACTTATTTCGCCAAAATTCTACTGACATGCTTGATGCCAAAGAATATTATCCTCGAATACACCAATACTAGTTTCAGCTACATTTCCAGCAGTCATACTTCCAGCCACACTTCCATAATTCTGTAATGTAGATCAGTACATTATCTGCTCTGTTTAAGAATATTGTTTTTCTCTGCTTTGTATTTTCAAAAATGAAACCAAAAGAAGTAGGCTTTCTGAGCTACTAATCTGATAGTGAACTGAAAGGTTATCATTGCAGAAAACAGCAGAAGCCACAGCCCACAGCACCATGTAGACTTAAAAAAACCCCACCACTTTATATCTAGACTTGCTTATATGTAATAGAATGGAAAGGGTGGAACCAGAATGAGAGGAGACATGCATACATGTGCAAAGTCATCTGCTAAGCAGTGGGTAACCATTTCTTCACTACCAATTGATCGTACAAAGGTTAGTTTGAATGTACTAAAAGAGAGATCAAGCAGTAGCAAGTTTAAGTGTTGGCAGATTGATAATAGGATAGCTAATATATTATTGCTAGTTTAATTATTATGAAAATCAATTAAATATTAATATTAATAAATTAATAGAGATTTATAATTACATCCTTATGAATACTTAATATGTACATGGATTAATAAGCCAAAATTTCCTGAACTGTAACACACAAACTTCTACCAGATACAAAATGGAATTATTCCTGCACAATGCAGGGAGGCAAACAATTGGTCCTCACCTACAATAAATTTTAAAAAAAGCTGTGAAGGAGAAAGACCATGTCTCTGCACTAAAAATAACACTAGTACTTCAGCTGCAGATACCGACATATAAGCTTTGCATACCATATAAGACAATAAGGATAGCCATTTTATGCTATCTTGATTTTAAGTCAGCTCAATACTTAAGGGTAATTTGGGCAATACACATGCATTCCTTGTCAAGTAAACTTTAAAGAGCTGGGGAAGACAGGAGAGAAGAATTTATTTCCTTTAAGGAAAGATTCTGTGGTATTTGTAGATTAAAAAAAAAAACACAAAACTTCTAATCATAGATTTTTAACCATCAAGACAAAAGCAAACATAAAATGTCTTAAGTACCTCCTACCCGGTAAATGTGAACAACAGTTTCATTACTTATAATTTCTACTAATTTCAGCTTCAATGTATTGCTTCAAGTTTGTGTTCAAGAGATGGAAAGAACATGCATCTAATATAATTAAAGAAATAATTTTGCAAATGAGGTCTGTATTGATTATTTAGGATATCAAAAATCCCAGCTGACATCGTGCAATATGAAAGTCAGAGATGAGTGGTACCAATGAAGCTATTTAGAAAAAGACAGGAGAGAGGGGAGAACAAGTGAATTTGTGGAAATCTTGATACATTTCCAAGAAACAAAACACAAACAAAAAATCTGATCTTGTGCTTAAATTGCATCTGCAAATTCTGCCATTTCTTGGAGCAAAAAAAAAAAAAAAATCACTGAATAAAGTTTTATTCATAAACCTATATTTTTAATGGATCCACCAAAGACAGTGTCTCTACTAAGTATTTCGAACCCAAATATTGAGCCATGAGTCATCTAACTTATGACTAGCTAGCTCCTTTGTCTTCTAGAACTCATGCATTGTAAGAGAGATATTATGATGTTGAATGCAAGGACTTTTGCACTCTGAAATTTAGCATACAAGTAAATGGCTAAGAAGGAATGTTTTCATAACACACTATGAGAAATGCTGCATATAAAAGCAGTTTCAAGAAATAAGAGTGCAGCTGCAAAAGCAACTTACAGAGCTTAGACAGTATTTTTAAATGAAACAGCAACCTAAATCTCCAGCCTAGTTCAATATACCTGCTATAACATTCTTTGTTCAACTTCATAAGAAACAATGATAGCTAATGTAAAAAAGAAACACTACCAATACACTTCTTCAGGGATACAATACATAAAGACAATGGATTTATGAAATCTTTTGCCTAAAATTTTCAGATAATTAAATTCTCAAGATAAACCAGGAGTTTGACAGCTTTATAAGAGTTCTGACAATTTTTAACAGTTTGCTTACACTGTCTCCTAGAAAATTATTTCTTTCATATGAAAAATACATTTCTATTTAAACCACACTGCTTAATTTCTATTAGAAACCAGTGACCGAAGGATACCATGTTCTTTTCAACAACCCAGTAAAATTCAATCACAAGGCCAACATCAAAAAACCCCCACCAACTCCAAATTTTCCTTGAGACTAATAATGCAACACAAGCTGGGGGGGGGGGGGGGGAACGTGGGACATGAACCCCAGAATATCATGTCATATCCCTATTTAAGCTATGAGGAAAGTCACAGCTCATAGGAGATACAAGACACAGCTAGAAGCCAGAAGAGTTTACATGCAAACAAACTACAACTCTTTAATCAATAAGACCATTCCTGGTTTCTGCAACTAGAAAGCCAGAGAGCTACAGAAAAAAAAAAATCCATCATTTAGTGCAACGAATGTAATAAAATAAAAATAATGCTTTTATAAGAAAAAAAATTATGAAAACACCAGGTAAAGAAAAGAAAAAGGACATGAGGAATTCAAATGAACTTTTAAATTTGTTTCTGTAGATAAAGAAACACTATTACGACTAACATATATTTCTTGACTGTTTTTTTTCCAGGCACATCATCCAGGAAATAATACTGGTTATTTGCTTGACTATTTATCCGGGTTTGTAGAGGCAATAAAGATCCCAGTCATGCACCCCGGAAATCTCCTCATGCAAATGATTTCCTCAAGACTAGGCCCTCTATTTTTGCATACCACCCAAGGACACAGGCAACGTATGACATTGAAATACATGAACTTTTTCCATGTAGCAGAACAGAAGCACTGCATCATTTCCAGATCTAACCTCTACAGCTCAGACCATGGTACCACCAGTAACCCACACCATCAGCCTAGGTTTATTGAATGAGAAGTAGTAGGATTAGATGGGGTCAGTGTCTGGCAGCCAAGCAAGTAAAACAGCCTGAGGTGTGCACAAGTTGCAACAAGGGAAATTCCAACTAGATATTAGGAAAAATATTTTCACAACGAAGGTGGTCAAACACCAGAACAGCAATGCTCTGTTGCTCAGAGGCTGAGAAATCTCTGTCCTTGGGGATATTCCAACTTCAACCAAACATGACCTTGAACAAACTGACAAAACTTCAAAGCTGATCCAAGTTTGAGCTTGGCCCTGCTTTGAGCAGGGGGACTGACCAAATGTCTTCCAGAGGTCCCTTCCACCTCCATTTATTCTGTGTTTCTATTCCATATCACAGCTTCATGGCAAAGTGAAAGGTGGGGGGAAACCATTTACTCTCAAAATACTGTGCAGCTTTAAAGCAGAGTGATTCAAAAGGTCAGATTATTAGTTGGGGAAAGGAAAGAAATGTCATGTTCTACTTTCATTACCGCCCACTGTAACTTTACAGTTGACTGATATGCAGAAAGAATATGAAGAGATAGACAAAAGCTTAATCTTGAGCTTCTGCTGACAGTGTTGCTTGTACTACTTGCTTATCTATTAATTAAATAAGATGGTAATAGCACAACAATGCAGTTCAGTTGTAATCTTAGATCGTTCACCATCTCCCTTTTTTTATGTACTTAGTATTAAACATATTAACAGTGTGTATTAGCATTGCCAATGTTAGTGTCATAAAACGTCTAAATATGTCAGAAAAAATTAGTGATTGGATACAGCAAAGACTTCATATTGCTACAGCTGATTCTAATACAGTATCAAAGAAATGCTGTGGTATATTACCTTTGTGGGTGTCTGGACTAAGCAAGAAGCTGATAGACCTCCAAGCAGCAAGGTCTGAGAGCACTAGCAGGGAACCTGCCTGGCTGTTGGGCAGCAATACTTATCAACTAACATAAGAATGCTGTATTTTGTCCTCGCTATCAGCCTCAGTTTTAACTTTTTAATTTCTGTCATTAGTGAAAAGTAGGGTAGCATGTCACCTGTAAGCCACAGGCTTAAACAGCTGTAAACCCATAAGCTGCTATAAACAGTCACACACGCAGCACTTACAAGAACTGCCAAAACTTAAAGGTAAAAATATCCTCATAGCACGGTCACTCTGTTTTGATCAACTCAAAAAGGCAATTTCTTCTGTGAACACTGAGAAACACTTAACTATAGAAGGACAAGGCAATGATACTGCAACATCAACTGTATAGCAACTTAAGGATTTACTCTTGTTCCACATGGGTTTCTATACATTACAACTTCCATACATAAAAACTGTCATTACACATTACTTCCTGTATTACTGACATTCCAGCCAAGCACAGCATGGCCCGATGCAGTTTTCAAAGGCTGCAAGCTACATAATTGCCTTGTTTGCTTTTGTCCTTGCTTCCCATTACCTTCACCACAACATTTACATTTACGAGATATTAAGAGAGGGAAATATATACAGTTGTAATTCAAGCAAACAAACTATAAAAGCATTTGTAAGACAGTAAGACTGCCTGATATACCCATAAGGGATACACTATATACTTGACAGCAGACCTACATAAAAAAAGACAGCAATTATTTTCTTTTAAAACAATGTAAAAACTGCTTGCAATTAAAAAAAAGTACACATGAGAGCATCCTCCTGTTTCCAGTTTCCCATGCCTATGTCTTCAAAGAAAGGACTTAATTGTGCTATAAAAATTCTATCAGGGAAAATTAATACATATGAAGAGTGTAAATGCTACTGTAATTGATTGTGACAATTCCTCTACAAAGGAACCTGAGCAAAATTCACCTTAGGACAGATTTAAATGACTGCAGCTCACGTAGCAATACTAAATTCACCTTTAAACTAGCATGCTCATGTAGTAGCATATTTGTTTCTGCAGAAGAGGGTAACTCAGTTTAAGCTGTAAAACATACTTGAGAGGCTGAATAAATACTTGGCTGACTAGCCCTATGTCACCATGACTTTATTGGTAGTGGTAGTTTAAACCTTGGGTACTTCTGCTGTTTGGAGTCACTGCAACACATCACCAATCAATTTGCTAGATCACAGGCGCAATGTTCAGTATCTTGTGGATTTGAGTTCAGTACAAGGAATTCAGCCACTGATGAAAAGCTGTGCAATTTGAATAAAACAAAAACTGGATGTTCTGGAAGTCAACAAGATGTGAGCTAATTTAAAGAGAGATAGGACAGTGTCCCCTGAAAGACTTCTCTCAAGGAAAAAAAGGTGATATTTAATGGAAAACTGGGCATCTGTTATAGGATCCAGTGCACCTTGATGGTAACTTGCCTTACTGAAATGTACTTACATCATTAAGACTGGTCCCATTTTAAGTACTTTTGCTAGGCCAAAAGTGTTTGGATTCAAATATTTTGGATTCTGTTATTTAAGATCTGTTCCAAACAATGAAAAACAGTTACCTCAGATAAAATGCTTCTCAATAGCTTGAAAAGCCAATACTGTACTTTTCAAATTAAACAAGTATGGCAGTAATAAAAAAACCCACTGAGTCCAAAGATATGTTAATGTTTCTCAGGAAAGTCAAGTATCGGGAGATAAATCTACACTGAGGTTGCACATAATGCTGATTTTAAACAGGCAATGCAATCTTAAACAATTAGAGAATATTCCACTTCAGTTAGCAAAGGAATATTGCAGAACACTAAATCTTTTAAAAATTGTTTTTGATCACTTAAACTTTCATGACTAGTTGATGCTTAGTAATTAATTCAAGCTCCAAATCCAGCTATGATTATGCAACTACGTGCATAGCTTGAACAATGAAACGAATCCACACTCCTGACCTCCACTCTCATGTTGCAGTGTTTATTTACAGTACATTTTCTTATTTTAAAGTCAGGCTACTCACTTTTCTCAGTTCATTTTTCAAACAGCTAAAGAAATAATAGTACAAAAAGAAGATCAATCAACATGTTTGTAGTCTATTACACTGACTTTGAGGTTTGAAACACAAATGGTTCAAAGTGTATCAGTTCTTATTTTCTGTTTAACAAATAATGATTTCTCTCTGTATCACTAATGGAGCCTGAAATTAAAATGGATTTTTAGTTGAGCTCCAGTTCATACACTGGTGTCATCATCAACACCAGCCTTGCTCTAGGAACAAGATTTATCTCAGCTATCCATTACACAGAGGCAACATGCTTATAAAAAGTACCAGGCATATTCCCAGGAGTCCCACAAACAGAACCAAACATCAGGGTTACATAAAGTTTGAGATTCTCTAGGACTTCACTCATTGGGCTTGCAAAGCTAAAATTAGGTCAACCTTGGAATGAAACTACCTCAGCTACTGAAAGCAATGGCTCAACACTGTAATTAGGGTTAAATCCTCAGATAGGTTGAGTTTCTCTAAAACACCTTAAGTACACTATAAGCATTCAAACCCACTTGTACAATGGAGAACCCAAGCATCTTTATCACAACACAAGTGATGCTGTAGTTCCATTACAAATTACTGCTGACTTTTGCATTATTTTCAGACACCTTTAGTACAGGTAAGTAAAATACAATAGCTTGCCTGAAGCTAACTGCACAAGGTATATGACCAATAAACTTAGTCTAGGAAAACAGTCTGTATCAAGGTAGTTCAGTCACAACTTCCTGAGACATCACTTTCAAGGCAGAAGATACAGGACAATTCTTTTTCAAATACCACAGAACCTGAGCATTTTAAAAACAGCACAGAGTTTTGTTATTGCATTTCTAATGCATTCAATGGATGTCTGCACCTCTCTAAATGCAGAGATCTTTTAAAAAAACCACATATTATTTGAAACACGTTACAGAGGAAATAAGATTGGGGGAAAAAAAGCTCTAGCAAACTCTTTAAATCCTATCTATGTTTTTTGCACAAATATGAGAGTCCTTAGAAATCCACTCTCCTCCCTCCCCCCACATCTATCATTTAGGAATGAAAGCGCTCCCTTCTTTATACCTAGGGGACATACTAATTTTAGGTCTATTTGGCATAAGAAAATGAAAGGACTGAAAAAAATTCAGCAAGAAAACATCAAAGCCAAATTAAGGAGCATGCCGTATTCTAATGAATATAAAATAACTTCAAATATGGACTTTCAACACCTTCTGTACATGGTTTTTTTACAAGCTTATGACACATTTATGCCCAAAATTGTCCTTCTACAAATTAAGGAAGGCACTTATTTTGCTTAGCAGACCTGAAAGACATCAGTAAGGAGATGAATATATGCAGCTTTTACCTGCCTACGAGACTGTTAAATGCTCTTAATAACCAGTGCAATTGTTCCAGAAAAATTCTACACAGCAAGACAGCAATGAAAGAAGAGAGAAAATGACAGAAATAAGAAAGGTTTATCACAAAACAGAACATACATAAAAAGAGTAAACATTCTAAAATCACGCAGATTGTCTGGTATTGTTCCTAATGGCCTGATTTTAGGAATTTAATCCAGGACATACCTTCTTTCTCAAAAAGAGGTTGATTAGGTTAATGCAATGATAGCTACACAGCTGTTAAGAGTACATCCTTTGAAAGCATGTTATAACATGAAACTGATTTCACAGGGGACAACTATTTTAGCAATAATGTCTAACGTTCTCCATCAAACTAAGCAGTTTATCATAGGATTACAAGAAGATTACTGAAATGCATCATACAAAAAAACCCCTCCAAAACAGATTTTGACACAGTGACAGCCTGTAAGGAGGAAAAACATACAAAATCTGGTAAAAAACCTTAGAGCCTTTTTACTCATGCTTGACTCTTCATATCATCACTTTTTATATTTTCACTAATATAGCAGCTACTATATATTATAATAATAGGATTTTCATTTCAATTAATTTTTTCTATCTCATATCAGCACTTACTAGCTCAATAAAAACTTATTAGCTGAATATAGCAAAATCCTACTTAATTAGGAACAGAGGACTGAAAAGAACCTCCAAGGGTAATTGAATCCAGCTCCTTGCTCCTACTGGCAACCACGACACAATTCTTTTTGGAAGGTCATGTTAAAATCACTCAGTTTCTTGGTCTGCTAATCTCTTCAGAAAGCTATTCCAGGGCAACTCTCTTCCGATAGTCAGATGACCTGCAATTTTCATCCTAAACTTATTAACAACAAATACATGCTTATATGTCCTTGGATTAACACATGATTACTGTCACAAATGACATAAGTACTTCTGAGATAGAAGTGTCACTAGCAACATTGTAAGTGAAAAAAGTACATGATAGAAATAAAAAGCATATCGGTGCTGAAATAACAGACTGTATTTTAAACGTAGTCTTCAAGTACTGAGTAAAAAAATATCTTCAGTATCTGTCAACCAATTCCAACAGTTAGAGTACAACAATAACAAAAGCAGTAAACAAGCAGTACAGGAGAAAAGCAAGTGATATTACTATCAGAAAGGTATTTTTTAATTCTAAAATTGTTGCTGAAGAGAAAGAACAAAAAACTTTCAGATATTTAACTGAAAATAATTAGAGGCTAATAAGCTCTCCATTAATAATTTTTTTTTTTTGGGGGGGGGGGGGAGTGGGTTGGTTGTTTTTTTTTAGGATGGCAGAACCTAGTGAAAAATCTAGAGCACAGCTCAGAATAACCATAGTTACAAGAACCTTTATATTGCATATGCAGAGAGCACTATATAGAGCATTTGGTTGGAAACCTCTCTATTTACTGTGTTCAGTTAATCAACATTTGTTGGCTGAAGTAACTATTAGTTTGACCATGTAGGTTCCTACATAAATTACCGAATACTGCAAAACATACACGTAATGGAAGTGGTCGCAAACACAGACACTTTCCCTCATTTAAATTCATGCTTTTTGAAATACCAAAAATGCTGTCACATACTTCAGTTCCACAGACTTCAGCTTCTCCTGTTTAAAACTTCCTCTGTTAAACACTGGTATGGATTTCCACTCACATTTAACAGTGAAAACTACAAAGACCATAATTAAGTTTTCCAGTTTAACACTGCCTTAGTCTTCTTACATCATATATTTAAAGATATTAATAGAGGCCCTAAAAATAAGCATCATACAGAACAGCCAGGAGAGATACCTAATACTCAACAAAATGCAGTCAAGGGGATGAGCACCACAGCTATTTTTAGCAAGAATAAAATTTTCTTTTATATAGGAGTTAAAAGAATAATTAATTTTGTGGGAAAATGAAAAGGTTGAAAACAAAGTACATCAAATACATTACAATTACCTGGCATCTAGGGGTATACCTCAGCTCCCTGGCACATGGCGTTCAAGTACGAGAACACCAGTTTTGGCATTACTCATTTCAAAATTTTGCTACATTTAAATTGTGAAATGTATCATTTCTAGGCCACCCAGCAAGAGCATCAAAGAGGAGGAGAGGTTACAGTTTCAATTAAAAATAAGTTTGTATAGAAACCTAAATGTACCTATATTCAAACATTATATAAATATAAATAATGTATCAATGTTCTACAGGTCAAAAACAGTGGCTCACCACCACAATCAAATACAATGGAAACCTTCATTAATGGGTGACATTTGTAAGGCTTTGATGTTATTCAAAATTAAAACAAAGAATCAATCAATAAATTTGTACATTTCAGAATATTAAAAACTACAATACTTGGGGAGAAATGTAAAAGTTACTTCTAGTGTAACTCAAGTTTTATTACATCATGATTTCAAATTAATATTATTTCAGTCTTAAATGCTGTAATTACACGATAACTTGACTATAAATAAGCTCTGAAAGATTAAAAAAATATGAGGTATAACAGCACTTAGTTTAACCAATTTAACTTTAAAAACAATTGGCGAGTTTATTCCCTAGATTTGAGCACAGAATAAAAACTTCAACCGTGGAATACTCTACCTAAATATAGATTATTATTGACTATAAATGAGTATTCTGTAGCAAATTTCTGAAACATTTTGAGGACAAAGTGAGCTTCAACAATATTTTGTTATGAATTTAACTACCTTGCACCTAGGCTTCTGTAAATGACTAAGACAACAGAAAAATAAATCACAGCAGGAAGAGACCTTGAGAACTTTTCCACAGAGTGATAACAATACAGAAATAAACAAAAAATTACTTAACTCACACCAGTGCGTAAGCACTGCATTTCTTTCAGTTCCTTAAAATGATTCTTTTGAGATTGTTTTTTGGTAAGTAAAATCTTTTTCCCCAAACTTTCTACATACGGTCAAAACAAAGCAAGCTTCAGTGTATAGCTTCTGTTACCATCCCTATTAAACTCAGGATAAGAAATCTTTAATTGTCATAACATTCTTGAAGTAATCTACTTACAGGATAACTGGTAAAAAGGAGAGAAAGGAAAACATTTACACAAGGAAAAAAAAATGAAGTGGTAGTATTCAAACAATCTATCATGGAAAACATACAGTCCAGTCAAGTATTTAATGATTTCCAACAACCAACACATCTGAGAGTGTTCACAGAAGTGAAACAAGGTGTTTTAAATCATCTTTTTTTAATTCCTTTTATAATTTCATAAATGGAACATGTAACCCTGTAAAATAATCCAATGAAACTTTTAATGAGGAGGAAGTACAAGATGACATACACAGTTAATGCTCATTCAGAACTATCTGCACAGAAACAAACATTCTAAGTCCCAAGGAGAGCTTATCTGGTACCAAGATGAGGCTGGCAGTATGAATAGTCCTTAGTTAATTATTTCTAAAGAGTAATAATTAATGTTTGGGGGAGGTGGAATGGTTTGCTCCAGATCTTCCCATACAAGATATGTGAAGTCTTACCACTTAAAACATGAAGTACGTTTGCCTTGGCAGAGGTGCTCTACGGCGAAAAGTTGAGAAATTCTCCTTACAACCTAAAAATGGCATGGCTCTAAAGTGTCAGTTCCCAAATGTTTTAAGTATTCTCTTTAAATAAGAGAAACAAAATAGATTGTAAGTATAATGCTCATTTTTCAGATTTTTATCCATTCTTAAAGGAATAAAAGCAAGGCAACTGCGGGCTGGGGGCAACAGTGCTCTAAACCTCCACAAGCAGTGCTAAGTAGTGATGTTTCTGATCCAGGCCTGATAGACCCCAGGCACGGTCAGGTACTCCTGGCAGAGCAACCCACAGAGTGAGGTCCAGCACAGACTGACTGCCAGACAGCTACTCAGCTTCTCAGGCAGGTTCTACGGCTTGTGTCAAATGCTGCCCTGCCAAAGCTACGCTGATACTGATACCTGTACTACCTGGTAAGGTCAAACTACATCTACACAAGCTGCAATCCCCACAGGAAATGCCCTGCTTACACACCGGTGCCTCTCCCAGCCTCTGCTCTCCATTGCAAAACAGGAAGGAATTTAATAGCATTTCATCAGTAGGGCTTGCAGGGATTCACAAATTGGGGGGTTCTTTCATATCGCATATATCTGAAATACTCTATTAATCTAGCACATACAGCAACTAAACTGCACTTATACAGCACTAGGCTGCTCACAGAATCCCCTACTCTGATAAACAACATAACACACAATGCTGTTCGAGCATGCTAAACTTAAATCGTGTTGCAATACATTAAACGCCCCACGAAGAGTGCCAGAGTTTTCCTACATTGCACATCATAGAAGTTACTCTTCTTTATAAGAGATTCGTAAATAAAAGGCTGTAATGTCACAATATACAGGGTAGGGGTTCTTAGGCTATTTTTAGCCCAGACCAGCTGGCTGTTGTAGTTCAGAGTGTGATTTGTTGAGAGTAATAGAAGAAAATGAATCTGATAGTAAAGTAAGGAAAAAGATGGAGGTCGCATGGAAATTCATTCTGAATTGATTTGTAATTATAATATTAAATGACTACACTTAACACTTAAAGAATCAAAAATTGTTTCAGAATAAATTTCTAAAATATTTTTTTGTTCATGTGAAAATGACTGCTAGTGACAAAGCAAAATAATAGAAGCCAAAGATCCTGCCATTTACTAATTGCATTTTTGATGCAAGTACTATCACACAGGGCTTAATGAAATGAAATAGCACAAACTACATTTCACTTATTGCTAATAATAAAATATGAGTAACTGAAAAAAACATAACGGTCTTCCTAAAGACTCAACAAGAACTAGAAGGAAATACTTCATTTCAAATAAAATCTGAATAGTGAGAGAGTGGTGAAATACAAAACTGAAGTTTTTCAAATCTGTGCAAAACAACATCCTGTGGAAGTTTCAGTTTCTTGGAATATATCCCTTCTTGAAGCTTGACATTCAAAGTGTTCTAAAAAACACAGAAGACCTGGACCAAAGTGTAAACCCAGCTGTCTGTACACTCCAGGAACCACTGCCTTCTATCCTGAAAAAGAATGCCCAGGCAGGTTCCCAGCTTTCCTGTTCATGGCACTCGCCCTCTGCCAAGGCTCCTCCTGTTCTCTCTCCTCTGCTTCCTGTTTCTCATTTCCTTCGTCCTACGGTTTCACATGAATAACTATCATGATGGCATAAATTCAGGGCAGGTAAACTTTTGCCAGACAGAAATCCCTTCCAGGGTTGGAGAGAAGAGAAGAGAATTAGCCCACACAAGTTTCACCCCAGAAGTTGGAACTACCTGGGCTCTAGAGGCTGAGTAGGGCAAGCCAAGGCATTTCAGGCTAAACTCTTCTGCCCTGCTGCTCCAGGCTCCAGCACAGCCCTGCAAGGAAGCAGGCTGCTATGCAAACATTTGACATCTCCAAAATAAGTTATGTACTCTCCCTCCAGCTTGAGAGCTGCTAAACTAGAAAGAAGCTGACTCAAACTGAGGTCAAATAAGGAGCTGAAGATGAAAAAGGTGTTCCAGGATGAAAGAAGCGGTGTCAGTAAGTGCAAATACTTCTAGAACTGAGAGGGTTTATAGCTATGTTATATGCTGTATTTTTAATACATCTCTCTTTCATTCCATCAGCTTCAAACAAGGAAACATCCCAAAGATGGTGATAGCATGCTGAATTTGTTGCTATCTGCAGAAATTAGTTACTATAAATAGTTTTTCCAGGCTTTTTAAGACACAGCTGTACCAAGTTTCCACCAGAATCAAAATCGCTAAGACATCAATTTATTTTATCATTGTCTACTCCACAAAGGTTGTGACAGTATCCCACCATCATCTCATTTTTTTCTGAAGACACCCTTGTCGCACATTTTAATCTTATTATCTTTAAAGATGGGACACCATCTGCAACAAGCCTTCAAAACATTTCTTCTCTAGAAACAGAATCCAGTGATGATAACAAGATTCTGTTAGTATGACTAGATAAAATTTTACTGTGTTAATCATGACCCAAAAACAGTGCTATGGTCTAGAAGAATTCTAAATTTCAGAAATATAGTACAAATCACACTCCAACCTTAACATACATTCACCTCTTCAGCCCTTACACATAACCTTTTAGCTGGAAACAGTGATGTAACAAAGCCAGGGTAGTAGACACTATCCTTATCCATAATAATCTGCAAAAAATCTCAGACCCGCATGGATTTCCTCTGTTAAATCCTGTAATGGACTAAAACAGAGGAAGCAGTGCACTGACTTTCCAACCTAAATACATAAAATCTTTTAACTATGAAATCAGAATTTAAATTCACACCCACCAAGCAGGTGATAAAACAATACTGTAGCAGTGACAAGCTTGGGTCTGGCATGGGCAAGGTTGTTGCAGTTTACAGAAACTCATCACAGAATTGAATTAATGCCAGCTAAATGGATGATCTTCGGAACAGATTACTCAGGAGCAAGCAGCCATTGAGAAAGTTATCCATTTTACACTTGTTCTCATTTAAACAATCCTTGAGTCGTGTAGCATCCTACAGAAGGCGAAAGAGGTTTAGAAGAGAATACACTTCCCCATCAGAAAACTAAATGGAAGAGTAAGATAACATAACTCATTCTTCAGGTATAACAAGTTATAAAAATAATTCCTTATTGAAAGCCCACATTAACTGACTCTGCTTCCAGACAATGACCTCCTGTATAATATTCTGCTTGAAAAAGCACAACTTCCCACCAGCCAAAAAGCCCACACCTTATTCTGCAGAATAAGGAGCAAGGGTAAACACAGGGGAAGCTCTGATCAAGCAACACCGTACAGACTACTGTATCACTGCTCTGAATGCACTGTTCTGTTCTTATACTGACTCATCCCTTTAATATTCAAATTCCTCAGGACAAGGATTCTTGTAAAGCATAAATACATCTTTGCACAAGACTCTGTACAACATGTTGAAAAACAGACCAAAAAAAGAGTCCTGACTTAAATATTTATCTCATGTTCTTGATTCTGACACAATCTGTATAACCTGAGCACTGCTAAATATCACTGTTTTATAGGTGGAGACAATATTTGTCTAACACGCAAATGAGACTCAATGTAATTACATTTTTAGTGTTTTGGACAGCCTTAAATCAATGACAGAAGTGCAGAGTATTACTGTCTAAAGACAACATTTAAAAAAAATCAGAGACATTTTTAGTTCAGAGTACCACAAGCACGTTATGATCTGCAACTCCGTGTGTGAAAAGAAAGCCTGAGGATATGCATATACGGGTAATAAGGAAAACTAGAACGTTTGGATCTCTGATAAACTCTTGCATTTTAAACTTATCAGTAATCTATAAGTAAAAAGTTCTGTTATCAGACATCTTGGTATTTTCTCAGAAGACAGCATGGAGATTTTTTTAACCCTAAAAGAAAACACCAACTTCACAAATGACTCTTCTCATAAAAATAATCTGGAGACACAGAGGCAATTTTAAAAAACACACTGGTTTAGTGCATTCTTCTAGAGAAAGCTTAGAGTTTCCCATCAATACAAAAACCATTTTGGACATAGCTGTTTTGAAGCCGAGCAAGCTCTGACATTTTGAATTATTCAATAGAATCTTTGTGTAAACCAGTCTCACGAGATAACTTAACAAATAAGATATACAGAGAGAGGTTTCCACATTCCAACTTCACTTGAACGCAATTCACATTTTAAACCAGCACTGACTAATTTTAGAACTATTATGCAGATACTACACGTTAAACAATAACCAGTGTTCTACCTCTCCTAAAACCAAAGTCCAAAATATGCATTAGCAAAAAGATTTTTTTCTATTTTCAGTCTGAAATTTTTTCAAGGATTCATTACCAAGACTGCTGAAAGAAACTGACGTTTTATCATGTGTTAACAAGTAATACAGAACTCATTATCTTCCTTCAGGGCTCCTACTTCAAGTGCAACATCAATGCTTTGCAAAGACCTGGTGCTGTAATTGTCACTATGCTTTTAAGAACAGGTAAGTGAGGCTTGTGGCACTTGTGCAGAGAGAGCGTGAGATGCGAGGAAGGGAAAAGGCTGGGAGTACTTGCATCAGGGCTACATGATAGGCAACTTTAGAATTAGGACATGCTGTTACAAAACACAGCAGGACACCAATTTCTCAGAGCAGACATGTGGCCTTGAAAAGCATCCTCATGGCAACATGGATTATACCATTAAAACAAATTAATAAAATATCAAAGTTGAGAGCTAAGCAAATGTTAAAGGGTTGATTCATAGCCTTAATGCTTTCCTTTTGAATGCAGAAATTAAGACAGCATTCCTTCAAAAATAAGGAGCCAACACGCCTAGCGAAGTTGGGACTAAATCTGGAAATATAAGCAACTGAAACCAGCTAGCTTTAACTGTTGGAAAGCCACATATGCATTTAGGCTACTGCCCAGCAGTTTGCACACAGGCAGATTTCACTGACAGAAAACCCGAACAAACTACAGAATTCACTTATGCAATAGTCAGAGAAACAAAACAGTTGGAGAGAAGCCACACGAACCCAACTCCAACTAGGTCTGCTTGGATTTCTGAAAAGAGCTCATTCACATGGCCCACACTTTGTTGTTTAGCACAGCTGTTTCTAAAGCCACTCCCCACTCTAGTACTGTTTTTCCCATCCTATTTCACAAAAGACTTAAACATATTTCGAACAGATGCATTTTGTAGTCCAGTAATTTAGTGATATTTCCTGATGACTGGTTAACACAAAAGCTGTAGCTGGTTGATCCAAAGATTGCATCTGCTACCCTGCATCTCACCATCAGGTCAGGATGAATTTCTAACTGCAGAAAGAGATACCACAGAAGAATAAATTACTCTAGTTTTAAGCCTCAACCTAAGGATAAATAATCTACCCATGCACCAAGAACTAGAATTAAGGGTTCTATTTTTTCAAAATCTGCTATAACAGGGGGGAAAAAAATTACAAAAAAACCCCAATTTATTTTTTTATCAATATTGCAGAGAGCACAACAGAAAATACCTCTTGAGCATTTTCTCAAGGAAAACCATGGTCCTTCCCATCACTCATTTGATTTGTCATCCTCTGAATTTAATTAACTGCATACAGCAAAATAACCCGAATGGAAGAACTCATTCGCCCTAAAACTCAGTAGCAACTACAGACAGAACTTGGTTCAAGGAGCTAGTTTCTCTGACCTCAACATATTCCCAGAGCCATCATCTGAGCTTTCCTTACACATATAACAGCACAACAGGGAAGTTACATATTAAGTGACAAGCACTTATCTGCTGAGAACAAGTTTTAAGTAAATCATATTTTGCTCCATTGATAACTATATTCTAAAATAAGAGGCAGGGGAATGAAAACAAACAATCATCTCCATATCATTAAGCCTGGGAGAACTGTATTTGCTGAGAAATAGCGTGCTGTAGGCTTTTCTTAACAGGATCAACACTGTGTACCACGGTAAAATCATCCAAATTATTTCACACAATGTATTTATGTATTATACATGCACAGCAGATGAAGCCATTCTCTGAGTTACCTAGGAAGTAAGGGTTGCATATTCTTACTACTGCTTCTTGATTACTGTTAAGAGACATTTGTGTATAATGAGAATTATTTTTTCTTTTGCGTGGTCTGTAAGTTGGCCACTCTCTCCTGATGAGGTATATATTATATCCAATTAATGTTTTAGGTGGCATTTATAGCTCTGTCCTTACATACAGCCATAATGAGCATAATTTAAATTATATGAACTATTTATATGACAGAATATTTTTATGTAAAATTTTCATAGATATTGTCATGCTATTAAATAGCAATTTCAATACTGAGCTCAAGCAAATAGTTTCCACTTCAAAAAAATACATATGGAAAGTGATAGGATACATGCACATATCAGCACATCTAGTGTCTCTCTAGGTTACTAAACCTTCTGCATGAAAGGCATCTCACTTCACTAAATATTAATGCAGAATTCTGCATAGTATGAGGCTTCAGTTATTCAGAGGGTCTCTGCACTGCAAACAAAAATAAGTATTAAAGCCTATACTATTAACTACAGATTAAGGTCACATCCCAACGGTTTTTCCATATAAAACAATGTAATAGATAGATGTTCATTGACCATGATACTGATCCATTCATACAAAGCAGCTTGCAAGATCCAGGCTTTAATATATTAAGAACATTTATTGGCTCAACATGAATACGATCCTACACTCTTACAAAGAGTACCCCTGACTGCAGAACTGATATGAACTGTGTTTTCGAAGTTCTGGAAATACATCAGTTATGCTACCTGCTGGCCAGCCTAGTTTCCATTCTCTGCACTTCGCGTTTGATGGTTCTAAAATTTACCCTACTGATTTTATCACTGATTTGCATTTCATTTTGCTATGTTAAATGTAAAATGAACCATACATCTGACACTGCCTTTTTAATTATTACAACAAAAGCTTAAAGATGATACCACATCCATCCCCTGCCCCTTCAAAGCAAGGCTCAATAAAACATAGGCAATGGTAAGAATTCAAAGGTCATTATTTGCATAAGTTAAAATAAAAGCCAGAAAGAGCAAGATTTATTAAAAATCTAATTCTACAGTAAGTTCTACAATTAGTACTCTAACGTGTTGATTTAAATTACAAAATGAGCTCCATGGATAGCATTTAGGACTTCATTAAAATTTACTGAGCATATTTATCAATGCTTTTTGCAGAAATCTTGTTATGAAAACCTGCATAAACCCAATTAGACCTCCCTAATACATTAATGATATATGGTGAAGTCTTTTATTCCCTTCACCAATCTTCAGCTACACATTTACTTAAATAATCAATACTCCAAAATTATGATGTGTCCATAAATTCATGGCCTTGCATCAATGAATTTGTGCACTCAATATTCTTCTAACATGAAGTCTCAGTCACTGTCAGTCACATTAACCTAACCACCCACATTTTATTGTTTTGTCATCAGGATTCAAAAGCACTTAAGATGATAGTAGCAATAAAATGCCTTGGGACTTTTTATGCCCATTATAGTGACTGGGTTGTTTAAAAACTGGAGCTGTAGTTGCAGTGTATGATTATAAATACACACAACGACAATAACACAGACCCAGAGAGAAGTTAAAGACACAGGCAGGAAACAAAAGTATCCGAAGTCAAAGACCTTCTACAGAAACCAGGAAAGGGATGCAATGGTGACAAAGGTTTGTCCTCCCTCTTCCCAATATAGAAACAGCTCTATTACCAAATATTTTACAGTGTTCTTATTACATTTCCTATTGTATTTATAAAAAAAGAAACCTGGACTAGGACAAGGTATATTAAGCAAAAAGTCAAAGTCAGACATATCTGCTCCATTACATCTGTCCCAGATACTAAAGCAGTTCTAGGCTTCCAGGGATGTCCTGGTTGATGGACTTCCAGGAGTACCCCTGAAACTAATGGACTTTGTTGTCTTCAGGATACTTGTTGACAAGTATCCAAACCCATAGAAAATATGTAAAACATTTGCTGCCACAAAATGATGATGCAGCATATAAATTATGAATAAAATATAAGCCTTAAATATTTGTAATATCATGTATTTATATTCCAAAATGAAAACGACACCTGGCCTTGTACCAAGTTTAATAATACACAATGTAATTCTGGTTTCGCAAAGTGTTCAAAGAAACCCAAGCTCAAGCTTCATTAAATGAACAGAACTTTACACAAACATGACAACTAAACTGTTCCTCATTACACAGCATCAGGAAGCTGACACAAGACTTCAGTTTTGCAAAAATCTTAGAACTAAGCTTTGCTGACTTCTACACATATGTTAACAAGGGCAGGCATCAGTTTTACAGCCTACGAGATTTATCAGGCACACCTGGATACCTAAGGCAGAATCAAACACTTAAAAGTACTACTCAGTGAAACGACTGGCAATAGCATACAGAACACCACAGCATAAAATCTTCTAATGCAATAGCATGCTGTGCAGTTGGCATAATGACTATATGACCTATTAGGAAACAATACCACTTCTAAGAAAAAAAAAAAAGCGTAAAACATATCCACCACTAGCACTTTAAAACCCTCTTCAGCAACTACACTGTTTTCCAATGCTCCTTTTTACAGGTAAATCAGGGATATTACTGTATAAGCAATTCAGAAACTAATACTAAAGAACCTATACTATATGTACCAACATATAGGTCAGATTTAGACAAGCAAATAGCAACACAAAGAAATAAATTACCATGAAAAAACACCACCTTTCTGCCCAATGATATACTGGGATAAGAATAGAATTTTAGTAAGTTTTCATATTTAACAAAATACACTTTTATTCCCCAGGGTTTACAGACAGTTGCAACAGTTGTGTTTGTCACAGACATACAATGCAATGGAGACACCACAAGAAACAGTTCTACCAAGCTACACAACTAGATTTATTGAGCCTCCACTGCAATTTAAAGGCTCACACCTGACGATCCCCCAATAACGTCAAAAGGAAATCTGAGCAATATCTAGGTACCAAAATATATGAAACAGAACATAAACAAAATTATGTTTTTCTCCCTTCTTTCTGTAATCTTGCAACATTTGTCTCAATGGGCCTATACACATACAGAAGAACAGAAAGATATCTGTGCACAGGATTGTACCTATTGCTTTCTGCTATGTTTGCATTCGCTTGTATTAACAAAGAAGTTCCATTTTACAAAAACATATCCAACAGATGTAATTTGTAAAAGCTGATGACAAGAAAGGAAGATATAAGACTGACACACTTGGAATGCTCTCAAATTTAATTCACTTAAAGTAAAAGTTAGCAAACAAAGTAAGAGCAATACAAAATCTGACTAATTTTAGGGCACATGACAAATTCAATCAACTAACTTGCCTTGATGGAAAAACTTGAAAAAAAAACCCCAAACCCTTATAATCAATTCTGTTGCATTAGTCTATTTCTATATTTATTGTAACATGATTATTTTTTAACAATTCCTCCAAGTCAAACAAATTCTGGGAATTGTTAGGTTGAAATCCATTTATTTTATAAAATTCTGGAATAGGAGAGAATCGAGATGCCCAGAACCTGTCATCAACTAGCAGGATGTCATCATCTTCAGACGCACAAAAATTCTCTGTGGCTCAAAGCTTGCGTGCAAAAAATGGAAAACTAGTTCAGGTAACAGGCACTAGGTAACACTTCTTTGCCCAGAGAATCAGAAGCTGCCATGGAAATGCATGCAGTGTGACACAGAAGCAGAAAGAATGACACTGCAGAGACATATTCAGCAAGCAAAAGCGATTATGAGTGGGATCATTTTGCACTTTCCAAAAGTTTGTTCCAGCTTATCTGCAGAGAAAAATGATAAGAATGCAGATAGTGATTCCTAACAATAACGTCTTAGGAAACAAAGTAACTTTTAAAATCAATCCACTAAAACACTAAGGTACCCGATACCTTTTCATAAGATAAGGCTTCTTCCTGCACTCTTTGCCAGCACAGAAAGATTCACTTTTTTTCATATTAAAACGACCAATTTCTTGAGGACAAGAATACTTTGAAGTGGACTCTGGCTGATGTCCTGGTGAGTAAAGAACAAAGTAATAACCCGGCACAGACTAGAAGTTGAAAGAACCTAAACTCTTCTTCCAACTCATCCTTGTACATGAGTAATGTTTTGTTTACTGAGGAACACATTTAGCACGCATTCCAGGGAAGTTAAAAATGCTATTAATTTTAAATGAAAATGGAGTGTGAAATATCTGTGCTTTGGAAAGAGAGTTGCATTGGGAATAAAGTTCAACACTCATTCAAAATGAGAATTTCAGTCTTCAGTCTGTACCCTGTGTTATGTACTCTTCCCACATTTAGTAGTAAAATAAGGAAGGACAGTATCTCACCCACTTTTTTGAGTCACTAATCTTTTTCCAACATATATGAAGTAGACACAATCATGTACATTAGTAGTGGCTTTGAAATCCAAGCCTACAGAACCCCAATTTCTAAACAACTGATTCTTGTAGATTTAAAATTGAAAATGGTTAATTAAATTGGTATCAATATTCATTATGCTATCATTTAAATGATCATTTGGAAGGAAAAACATGTCTAATTTTCAAGAACACAATCTTCATAAAGTTTTGCTCCAGAATAAAAATTGCAACTTCCAAATGCAATTACAAGCTTCATTTATCTATATGCAAATGCTTGCAACATATACAACATTAATAGCATTATACAATTCTTTTGAATGAAGCTAAAAAAAAAAGGGGCAAAGCTGCAACTACTTAAAAATTACAATTTTGTTTTCCGAATATGGGGTATTTTCTTCGCAAAAAGAAAAAAGAGAACAACTTGACAATTATTACATAAGGTAAATAAAGCCTTGAATGTCCCATATGAGCTATTCTGTTGATCATTGTCCATTCACAGACACTTCTGACAGTGTCAAAAACCTGTGTGACTGCAAATGAAGAGTAAATGTTTTACTAAATCTTGACTGGCCATGGTATAAAGACAAGCATTAATTAGAATTTTGCAGCTTCATTTTAAAAACTAGAAAGTAGCAAATTAAGAGAGTAATAATGACCATATTTTGCTGTTTCTGGACAAACTTGCATTTTTAGTTCACAAAGTGTGTTTCTGTATCAGTCTAAATAAATTATTAAAAAAAAAAAAGACATTTTGTAAACAATAGGGGACAGACAAAAATAATAATTCCGGTAAGCTTCTACATTTATAGAGACGTATTTCAGACTTCTAATAAAGCTCATTTGCTGAAAAGGTTTTAACTAATAAAGACAGTAATGTGATTTCAAAATCTACATGAAGTCACTAGAAGATATTCTGAAAAAAGGCCTATGTGTCTGCAGTACCCTACAGTCTAGGTTACCTAATTGCAGAAAGGAACCAAAAAACTTCATGTAAATTGAATTATAATTAAGAGATCAGAGTAAATGACAATGAAATCCACAGAAAGATATGTACACACATGTTCAGTTGCCTGACTTACAAGGTAACTGTTATGAATTACATTTATAGAAGGCAGTATTCATAAATAGGTGCAGCTGAAAAATTAACAGCTGATAACCAACTCCCAAGCTCTCCCAGCCTCTACAAGTCTTCAACAAGCACTGCTGAAATCAGTTAGAATTATAACATTCAGCATCTACAAGAATTTAAAAACACTTAAAGGGTAGTTCCTGTTATTAATTATACATAAAGTCCTTCACTCTTAGACTTTCATGCTTTCTACTGCAGATGTAAAAGCTGTGGAACTAAGCCTAAAGTATTTATTAAATTACTTATTATTTTTACCTTTTACCCTAAAGAGAAACAGCCCACAAAAACAAACATAAAAGACAATTATCAATGCATCCCAACAGGGAAATCTGTTTTCTTCATCTTTCTGCAACTTTCTTTCCAACAGTTCATTAAATTCCGCTCATGGCGTAAGTCACTTTCATCCACAAAAATCTTGTATAAAATTAACACCATATGTGGCTGCATATCAGCAGTTGATGTGCAGTATTACACCAAAGCAGAGGGGAAAATAAAGAATATGCCAAACTTTAACTTGCCCAGGACTCAAACTGGTTTATCTGTCAACTCAGAATGAGCTATCACTCCACATGTTTAATTAGAAGCTGAAGAGCTTCACAGAATTACATCCAGGGCACTGGAACAGTCAGTTTCTTTTAACTGGAACACACTGCTGGGATATCTAACTGATTCAAGTAAACAAAAGAAAACTTAACATGTTAGAAGTGTGGGAAGGGTGAAGATGTTTTTGCCCTTGAAATGTAATACAACTAAAAAACCTTTTGCTGCAAGATAAGATTTAGTTACGTTCCAGCTTTGATGAGCACAATATCACCAAGGAAATTTTCCGGAAAACAGAAGTACAATGGCATATTTCTCTATTTTACTGTCATGTTCTGTGTTGAGTGAATTGTATATTTAGTGAATTGTGTATTGTGCATCTACAATCATAGAATTGTTTAGGTCGGAAAAGACCTTTAAGATCATCAAGTCCAACTGTTAACCTAGCACTGCCAAGTCCACCACTAAACCATGTCCCTAAGAACCATATCTACACATCTTTTAAATACCTCCAGGTATGGTGACTCATACTATTTGATATATAGAATTTTTTTGCAATGCACATGATTGTAGTAACAGAGAATCCTCACCAACATGAATACATGTATCTTCCCACTTCTGACAAAGATGCCCTATTGTTGTTTCTATAGAGCAACAATGCTCAGAGACAACACGTCCCCTTCCCTGCGCAAAGACAACTGCTGAAAGCATAACCTATATGTTTACATTATCAAGTAATGCTCCAACCAGAACAGATTTATAGAGGAAAACAGCGCTAAGAACTAGACACCCATACAGCCCACATTTCAGGGATTTTGTGTTGGATGAGCTGCCGTATGATCCATGAACCAAACACCCTTTAGCACCTGGAGGACATTAAATGCGCTGCTGTAACACAGCTCTCTTTGGTATCACCCAAAAGGAATCCTCTTTGCATGCTCCAAGACCACCCAGCAATGCAAACCAAAGCATTGCAAAAGCAGGGACAACTGGGATACGTATTTCCAAAGGGTTTTCCTGATTTGAACCAACACTAACATATTTGAACTCATTAAGACTCAGGAGTTTCATCTGCATGTCAATGCTGTTCTCAGTGAAAACTTGGAATATCGGTAATTTTTCAAAGTTCTCTCAGAGTTTAGCTGCAGGGACAGGAAAGAATCTCAGCTTACACTGGTATCAGGCAATTAACAGGACCATATTCCTCATAATATGGGACATACATTGAAAAGGGAACGAACGAAAGGAACAGTCGAAGGAGGGGAAGAATAAATAAATAAAAGCTGACAAGACAAATGCACAACAAGCATCTTATCTGCATGCTTATAATCTGTATGTCAGATATCTGCAGATCATCAAAGTGACTGTCCTTTGAGAAGGAGTCCACAGATACACAGAGGCTGAGGGCAAAAGGCCAGCAGAAAGTACAATGCTGGCTAGAGGAATCATGGAAACTGTCTGTGCACAGATACAATTTATGCTCCCAGGTGGGTTTTTTTGTTTTGTTCTTTTTTGTTGGGGGGTGTGTGTATGTGTTTGGTTTTCGCCCTGGGGGTTCCATTTTTAAACAGATACCTCCAAGTTATATGCATGAAAATACATTAACGAGTCACCTGCTTTAAGTATATCTAAACTAAGTTTCCATTTCAGAAGATTTCATGCTGACTGTTAAGTTACATAGAAAGCATCAACAGTCAGACTTTTAGAGACATCCATGGAATTCATTTCTCAATCTCGGGCCTATAGAAATGTTAGTTAATATAAACTGTAGCACATGCCTAATAAGTAATATAAAAAGCGCAAAGAAAAACACACACATTGTTCAATGTGTCTGAAATATCCGATCTCAAAACAAAAATGATAATGATACAAGAGAAGGAGTTCTGGCATAGAAGGGAACTTACTTTGTGTCTTATCCACCCTTTGGCAATAACATTTCCAAGGAAGGAAGACAGAAAATATTTTTATGAGAAGCAACACAGCAATGTAATACATTTTTCTTTATTAGCTTTTTTTTCGGTTACAAAGGAAAATTAAGATAGTAAAATGAACAAGAAACTGTTGGTAGGGGAAACACAACTATCAGGATAGAAAACCAAGAACTAAGCCTTGGTCCATACACCAGGAAGAATGAATTGTGCTGCTTCCTCTATAAACATGTTATAACAGAGCTGAGGATTAATAAAAAACTGTACATGTCAACCAGGTCACAGGTGTTCAGAGGTTTCATTGGTTCAAATCTGCAGACCACAGATATAGCATTAAAAATTAGTTTCTCGGCCACCTCTCTACAGAGACCTTTAATACAATGTTTTTAACAAAAATACATGATTTAAAAAGAGGCAGCATCAGTGGGTTCTTTGGTCTTTTCACTGTAGAAGAGAGGTCAAGAACTAGGGGATAAAAGATAATGCAGAGGAAATGAAGTGCTGTTTTAATGTGCCAACGTTACGATTTGCAAGGACAGTAAAAAAAGAATAAAATCCAACCATTTGCATTTTTAGTGAAGGAGTTGTTACAGATGTCTAACTAGTCCAGAACCAGCAGTGTTAGGAAGCGTACCTAGCATGACACAAGCTATTCCAAAAAGCTTACCACACTAAGATAAAATTCAACATTCAGAAAAAAATAGTCTGAAAATAAATTGAGGGAAGATAGGAAAAAAAAGTGGAAAGAGCATTAGTTGCACAGATTAGCTAAACATAATCTGCTTTAATTGATTTCTCTAATTTTTATTTATGTAAATTAGAAAACAAACGTGAAAGACTTCCTTAGCTAGTTATTGTCCTTAAACCAAAGATACTTCAAAGCTGAACTATAGCAGAACATTGCACTTCAGTAGACCCTGCAGAAACCATAGAAAAGAGGGAAAACTTGCAGTTAATTCTCTCCCAAACAGTCAAAATTTGTAGTTATTAACAACAGGGCCTTAATCAGGAACATGAGTTGATTGCATTTACAGTACTGTAACTAAAAATATTTTCACCTTGAGGAACTTGCTGAGCCTTCAGTGCTGAACTTAAAACAACCTCTAAACATAAATAAATACACATTCTTCAATATACATTCTTCACATCTTAGTGAATCACTATTTGTTGTGCTCAGTTCACCAGAAGAACTTTTCTTACAAATCAAACAGAAAGAAACAGATCCAGGTTATACTCAGAGTATAACAGTTAGTATCAAAAGAATGATGAAGTCAAAATTTAACTTAAAAGCTTGCTTAATTTAAAGTCTGCTTTCTTAAAAGAGGAACTTTCATAGTGTGGCAGATTCAAAAACATTTTAAATTATTCCAATTTTCACGTTCCTCTTGCAGTATTTCCAGGTGCACATCAGAGAAAAGCTTTCAGCATTACAGAAAGCTTACTGTCCTACTTGACAATGTAAGAAAAAACAAAGCCATAACTCCCTTAAATCATCTTACCATCATGTTTTTGCTATCACAAAGACAATCAACAGAAAACAGCAAAAACAAAACAGCAGAATAAGAACTCCTGTTTCAAAAGCACAATATTTTAGAATAGTTTATGTTTGCATAAATCAACAATAAAACACAAATATCAAACAGCAAAACTTCCTAATAACAGGAGGCAGTAAAAATATATTCCTTCGGAGAAAGTTAATCCAGCTGAACTCTTTCAAGTTCATTTTCAAATTCATATATTAACAAGGACAGGCCCAGACTTCTTCCACTGCTACTTTTTGACCCAAAACCCCCTCTCTGAAAAACTTATTTCTGATAATACAACAGAATTCTGCAGCCTCTCCATGAAATAACATATCACAACTCATAGCTGTAAACCTAAGTAGGCATTCTGAATACTATTTGCTAGTATATACAGTAGCTAGCCACATTAGATTACACGCATTAAGAAAGAGAAACTACTTAGGCTGTGGACTGTCTCTTGCTAAGCATTTGCGCAGTAATAATGCAATTGCACCCTGAACCTCTGCCGCATTAAGGGCATTAAAAGCCATACCAAAATTGAATTTATTGTCTTTTGCAAATTCATAGGGATCCCATAAAAATAAGGTGGGGGGGAGAATTTTGCAAAGCTTTTTAACAAAATAATTGAAAATATTTCTCTTCAATTCCAAAGAACTCATTTAAATGTTTTCACATAATGCTGAAGCTGAACACTACAGCAGAAACATAGTCATTGAAATCAGAAAACAAAAGTGATTACATACATTTGAAAACATGTTCCAAGGCTCAAAGCAAGCCCAATGCAAAAAGGTATTAATGGTCCCAAAAAAAGATCATTACAGTATAGCATTGTTTTAATTTAAATAAAATTTAAATTTAAACATGAAAATCTTTTCTTTTGACGGCATCTCTTGAAAATAAAACTAGAACTACATTTTGTGTGACACCTTTTTAAAGGAAGTTTTAAAAATATATAAAAACATACTGTGTTAGCCGCAACATTTAATACTGCATAAACACTACGTTACATATTAAACACTTTTGTTTAATTAAAGAATTACTAACAGAAATATTCGCAGAACAATTGCAATTTCTTAGAGTAGAAACATCATTTGAGTTTGATGCATTAGTATTATGGACCTTTCCCCTTCCCTTTGGTAACAAAGGCCAGAGGAATTTAAAACAACTTTGGAAATAATAAACCCATCCAACTCTGAAACCTGCCTGACATCAAGTTTCTGTCTAGCAGGAGATTTTACAACACTCTTGAAAACAGAGCTAAAAAATTTTCTTATAATGGAAACTCTGACAGACCAAGACCTATAGTTATATGAGGAGCTGTCACTGTAATATTCTTTCCTTTCCTTCATGTCATACTGAAATTTCCATTTTATTCTTCATTTGTCATTCTTTTCTGTAAAGGTTGTTGCTTAATTAAAGAAACTAGGGGGTTTTTTTGCAACCCACCTTCTGGTTTCACACTTTTGTTTTTTTAATTTTTCATGTTCTCATGAATTTGTCTTTCCAGCTTTAGCTGGTGACTTTTTAGATGGAAGCTTCAGAAAGTTGAACTGAAAAAATTTGATTCAGCTGCTTAACTTTATCATGGAAGTTTTATTTTTCAAGACTATTGTCCCAAGAGTATGATCTCTTTGATCTTGATCGCAATCGAATTTAATGAATGATAGCAAAAAACCCCCACTACTTAAACTTATTAGTGCATCAACAATAGCTTGCTACAAACTACCTATAATTTGAATATTTCTTGGAGATTTTGACCGTATAAGAATACAGACAAGAACACCGAATACAACAGTCTCCATCAGAGAGAAACTGCAGAATCTTGCTCTGATGGAGACAAAAGTCAGGTCTGAACATATTCAGATTCCTAAAAAGTATCACTTCTGAAGCATTTAAAAATAAAATCAAGCTGCTCTACTGCTTTTACTCTTGGTTGTGTTCACGGATGGTGTTTGGAGGGAAAATGAGACTAAATTCAAATTTTTAGATAGCTTTATAAAGACAAGTCCTCATCAGACGAAACTATTCCCAGCTAACTAGAATTATGATGGTAGAAGGAATTCTGGCCACAGAATCCAAAATACTGGAAATGAACTGCCATACCAACTTTGATCTGTGGCTCAGATCAGTGCATGGTGTCCAATTTGAGCCACTAGCTGCCTGACTGGAAGACAGGAGAAAGTCAACATTGCGCAAACTACAAAATTTAAGATGGATAACTATATAATTTAAATGGAGCCCCAATTGTTTTCTGTATACCAACTGAAATGTCTAATGAGCATCTAAATAATTCCTTAACTAGGAACCACTGAACTATCCTAAATGAGAGTCGGGAAATGCCATTCCATTACTGACTGAGGACTACAGACTGATCTATAGCACTGCTTCAGATGCAATGAGTAGCAAAAAAATGGAGGATATCTACAAAATTTAATATTAACATTTTGGGACACAGAGGAAGTTGTATACAAGATTCATGGTAAAATCAGGGTTGCATGCTTACCTTACTAAGGCATGCAACATTTTCACTATACGTGTGTGTCTGCAAGTTTCTACTTGCAGCAGGAAAAATATTTATTGCAACATCTTTAAAAGGAATCATTCTTTTACATTCAGTTTCTCAGAGGTTTAATTTCAATATCAACTAACATCAACTTTCACAAAAATACCACAGAATCCATAATTTCACTAACTACTAAGTAAAAGCAACATTCAGGATAGTCAAATATGCTCTAAAGCATTAGCAAATAACCATTAAATAAATGTAATGAAAGAAAGAACCAAAAGGCTAGCTAATGAGTACACAATGTACATCTGCAGGTGAAATAATAGGGAACAAGGTGGGGGAAGAGAAAGGGACGACAAAAAGCCTCATCCTAATTAGGTAAACATATGACACAGAAAAAAACAACAGTAGTTGGGTGTGGTTATTTTATGATTAAATGCTAAATAATGATAAGAACTTGGCAAAAATACAGAAAATATGAGAATACAGCTTATCATGCTCTGGCTTTCATGTATATAGTTGTCTTCCACTACAGCAGCTTTCAATTTCTCAAGGTTAGTAGAATTTATTAAATCAGTGATTCTGTAGAAGTGGATTTTTTTGTAATTAAGTGTTACATAAGACAGAGAAATGCTGCCTGTCCTAAAACATAGTTCAAACCAAAGGTCTTCCTAAACATACAGCATATGAAAATTAAAAACAGGGAGTTTGGGTTATGAAAAGAAGCCGTATGACTAAAAAGTGAATCCATTTTCCAAAACGCCCACACAGACAAGAGCTTCTGATGTGAAAAATGGTCTCTGCAAAAGCTAAATTGTACAGATTATTTCCATGAAAAGTTAGAAGCTGCACTACATGCAGATTATATGACATTTATCATGATGAGATTTAAAAAAACCAACTTTTTGTGTTATTACAATATGAACAATTACTTGACTGTTCAATGTATATGATATAAATACCAAGAGTTATTTAACTGAATAATTGTCTTCCTTTTGAATGTACATAGGCAGAGATGCTTGCTTAGTATTTCCAGGCTTGTCTCCCTCTTGCTGCAGGCAAGTTTTGGCTGCCTTCAAAATGAGGTGCAACAATGTGTGCTAGCCAACAAAGCATTTGTGACTTACCTTGGCACTGAAATCCTTGTTTCCCAAATCCCCTGCACAAAAAAAGAGAAAAAAAATAACCTATCTTAGTATGTTTAGTTATAATTTCTTCTCAATGATCTATAACAACATAAAAATAACTTCATATTAAATTACTTCAGATTTTGCTACGACAGCAACAGATTTTAAAATATACAACACAGAACAACCCACCCATTTCAAAGCACAGAACAATAGCTGTCACCAGCCATGTAATTTCAGCTTCTGGCAACAATTTTTTTATTATTATTATTTTACAAGCTATTTTGGATCTACAATTATCATCATCTGTGATTACTGCATAATATTTCAACTCATTTAATGCCACATATATACTTAACAGCAATGTAAAATATTCCAAGTTCTAGCAAACGCATATAAAACAAACCAGACTTAGTTTTTCATCCAAATTTTAGGATTGCATACCGATGCTGTTACGCGTCTCAGCTAGACACCAGTCATTTGTTGTATGGAAAGGAGGCAGGTTAAAGGTTTTGCCTGTTTCAATATAAATGAGAAGACAGGCCTATTGGTTTCATACTAATTATTCTTCCAGCTTCCTTGCTTCGTTTCCATAACAAAATACAAATGTGCGCGTAATACTTTACCAATGAATACAGTGACAAAAGCGTTGTACGTGGTATCCAGAGTCCCAACATATATTATACCTCTGGCAAATTGCACTGTTCTTGGTTTTTATTTACTTGTTTCTCTTTAAACATTGAACATTTTCTTTCCGCAAAAATAAATGATTTGAGTATCCTTGCTATAAACACTTCTCTGCATTTTCCCTCTCTGCAGAACGTTTTTCATCTGGAGAGCTGGAGCTGCTTACACTCAAAGACAAATGAACAAAAGCTATGAATGGTAGAAGCTAGCCAGCAGGCTCTGTGCAACTAACGACGAGAAGTTTAATTATCAACTTTGTGGAAATGGTTTTTAAAAATTATATCAACAATTTTCCCACTTTATTTATTTATTTGGAGAAGAGACAAAACCTTTAGTACACTGTTACTTCAGGTAGAAACTGAAATTATATAGCTTCGAGCATTTCCATAAATTTCTATGCAAAAGTCTCTGCCTGTTATTGTTATAAGTAGGCCTAAACTAAGAAAACCAGAAGAAATATAAAATTGTTTGTTTACTTGGCAGCATATGTGACTATACTGTACTGTCATTCTGCTGCTGTTATCTCTTGTCTTCATAAAAGTAAAAAGCATGTACTAGAAGTGTGCAAACGCGATTGCAGGAAAGCTGACAGCAGGACTAAGAAACAGACTTTAGATAATTTTTCATCCTTTTAAACAGACTTATTTGTAAAGAACTTTCCTGTATTACCTATGCTAAAAGCATAGCCATTCTTCAGTGTTTTGAGCCGAATTCATACACTAACCAGCTGCAGTCCACTCCACTCCCTGATCAGTTACAATGTATTTTAAGTAAAAGGTCTTCAAAAAAATACCAACACTTCAGAAACAAAGCAGATAACTGAAAGTTGTTTAAGAAGGTAAGGAGGCGCTAAACTATTTTGGTAAATATTACCTGGTCAAAAGTAATCTAAGAAAAAAAAAATCTGTTTCATTGAAAGGTTGTATTTACTACTCTAAACCTTAAAACATATGTTAATTGCCACATGTCATTTTGGAAATAGATGAAGCACTTTTTATGGTGTGTGATGCTTATTCAAGAGTTGCCCATCTTCAAACAGGGAAATGAAACAGAAGTTTTCGAGCTGTCAGATGCTCATCTGAAGAGCATTAAGAGCTTCCTTAGACCCACTAGCAAGACAAAAGAGCACAGCTCCTCTTGCCACCTGTCAGCTATAGGATACCCTTTCACTTTCAAATCCATCCTGTCATGTCACGACAGTGTTCTACTTGGTTTTTCAATTACGCTACTTATGTGCACAAACACAGTCTGACAATAACCCTGCAGCGTTTTTTCACACCTCCCAATTAATTGTTTTAGATTAACTTTGAAGCACTTTCTGAAGGTCTCTCACTTCTACAATACCAAACTTTGCCATTTTTTTTTCAAATAGGAAAGAATAATTAAAAAAAGAAAAAAACCCCACTCAAAAAGTTGACTTGTTTCTTCTGCAGTCTACCATCTCAGTTTTCCTTCCTTACTCTGCAAATGTATTTCAGTCATTTTTGGAGCAATCACAGTCTTTTCTTCAGCACGCAAACCAAGGAAAACTCAAGAAGGAAGGCAAAGGTCTGCGTCCAGACACATAAACGCATACAAAAAGAGCAAGACACCTGCCACAGACACGGAGCCAGCTGGGTGCGGGTCCCTCTAGATCTTTTGCAACTTTGGCTAAAATAAATCACAGCTCTCATTTTCAGCACTGAACCCGCAGCGAAAACTTCAGCAGCAGGGCAAGGCTGAAGCTAAGCCACATCTCAGGTGAAGGCAAGGAAGCCCAGGTTGTTTACATTGCACGCTCGCTGAATGTACAAAACGTTCACCTATACGCAAGGGTACACACCCGCTCCCCTTGCTTCACCCCGTTGAGGGCACAGGGCAGGAGCCTGCAGACTCCACACGGCAGGGCAGCGCTGAACCCGGGAGCTGCAGGGAGAGCCGGGTGGCTCGGCCTGCAGCGGAGCTGCAATCCTGCCCAGAAGAGGGCATGGCAGGAACTGATAGGTATATTTTTTCCCTAACAGCTTAGTAATGAGGGTGTTGGTAGGAAGTTTTCCTCCCTTCCTCCCGTCCCTCCAGCAGGAACCTTTCTCTTAAAAAAAAAAAAAACACAAAAAACCACCTCCCCTTCCTAAACATGTAACGTAGCAACGGTGTCACTGTGCTTTCCCAATCTCCCTGCCCTCCCTCTGCAGCCGGAGGAAATAAAGCAGGCGCGGATCACAAAGTTAAAGACAGGGCTGCAGAAGTTGTGCCACACAGCAACACCCACAGCCTGAAACAGAAACCCCTCCGTTTCTGCTGCAGCAGCTGTAGCGCTGGCTGAGCTCCCCTCCGCTACGGGAAGGAAGGCAGGCACAGAGAAGGGAGCTTGGCGGGTGAAGTCAAGCCGAGCCAAGCAGAACCCGGCCCGGGGAGGGGACAAGGGGTGAGGAAATGCAAATCTGGGGAAGCGATATCCCCAGCGTGGGTCTATCAGACCCGCTGATCAATCTGCGGCGCTTGGCCGGCGCTGCCCCCAACCCCCTTCCCCGAGCACCGGCAAGTTGAGGGGCTCCCCCCGCCCCGAAACCGGGGTGCGCCCAGACTGGGGCAGGAGCCCCTCGGAGCCGCAAACAGCCCTCCTGGAGGTGGGTGAGACAGAGCCGGGGGGGGGGGGCGGGCAGCGAGGCGACACGGCTCTGCCCCGCCGGGGCTCACCTGCCCGACCCTGGGGGGAAGAGGCCGGGGGCGGTCACCCGTGGGAACGGCGGCACCGGGGAACGGGCGGGTGGGAGGGGAGGGACGGGGGGGAATCCCCTCCAGCTGAGCGGGCCCGGACCGGAGGCGAGGGGGCCGCCGGTGGGTGCGAGGAGCTAGAAGAGCTCCGCGGAGGGGGGGTGTCTCTCACCAGATGAAGTCGGTGCAGTGGCTGCAGAAGGTGGGCTGCTTGAAGAAGCGCGCGATGAATTTGTGCTCCTTCACCTCGTGCACGTTCTTCTGCCTCAGGGCCCCCTTGCGAGCGAAGCGCCGAGCCGCGTCCGGGGCCGCGCCGGGCTCGGAGCCCGGGAACACGTCGGCCATAGCGCCCTCCTCTCCCCCCCCACCCCCCCAGCCACCACCCCCTATCCCCTCCCCGCCGGCAGCCGAGCACGGGCCGCGCCGGGAGTCACCGCCCCGACGTCCGCCCCGTCCGGCGGCCGCCGAGTCTCTGGCAACGGAGGCGCTGGGCGCTGCCTCCCGCTCAGCCCGCGCCTGACGTCGGAGCCGGCGCGTAGGGAACGGGAGGAGGATCCCGGCCCCGGGCCGGCGCCGGCTGCTCCGCCCGCGGGGTGAGCGAGCCCCCGGCCGCGGGCGGGGCGGGACGGGACGGGGCGGGCAGGGGAGGGGCAGGCCCGGAGCGGGGCCGCCCCCCGCCGGGGGGAGCTCGTCAGCACCTGCCGGCTCTCGTCAGCGGCTCCCGCCCCTCATACACACGCTGACCGGCTCTCCCCGCACACACCGGCTCCCCTCGCACGCATCGGCTTGGCTTCCCTCACACACCAGCCTCCCTTCCCTCCCCTCGTACACACACACACACCGGCTTCCCTTCCCTCACACACACACACTCACTGGTTTCCCTCACACACCGGCCTCCCTTCCCTCTCACACACCGGCTTCCCTCATACACACACACACACACGCACTGGTTTCCCTCACACACCGGCCTCCCTTCCCTCTCACACACCGGCTTCCCTTCCCTCATACACACACACACACCGGCTTCCCTCACACACCGGCTTCCCTTCCCTCATACACACACACACCGGCTTCCCTTCCCTCTCTCACACACACACACCGGCTTCCCTCACACACCAGCCTCCCTTCCCTCATACACACACACACACCGGCTTCCCTTCCCTCATACAGACACACACTTGTTTCCCTCACGCACACACCGGCTTCCCTTCCCTCACACACACACACACACTGGTTTCCCTCACACACCGCCTTCCCTTCCCTCATACACACGCACACACACCGGCTTCCCTCACACACCGGCTTCCCTTCCCTCTCACACACATACACTGGTTTCCCTCTCACACCGCCTTCCCTTCCCTCATACACACACACGCTGGCTTCCCTCACACACCAGCTTCCCTTCCCTCACAAACATACACACACCAGCCTCCCTCTCACACACACACACACTGGCTTCCCTCACGTACACTGGCTCCTCTCGCACACACCCCCCAGCTTCCCCCGCCAAAAGACACACCGGCTTCTTTTCTCTCTCTTTCTCTCCCACCCACCCACTCACACACACACACACGGTCGCTCCCCAGCTCGCCTCGCTCACACCGCACACAGACCGGCTCCTCTCACGCACCCCCGCCGCTCCCTTCGTACACACACAGAGGCAGCCGGCTCCCTTCTCCCTCTCCCTCACACACAGCAGCTGCCTCCCTTCACACACACAGAGGGCAGCTCGGGCACAGACGCAGAGTTTCCTCAGTGTCGGCCATGGAAACCGACGCCTTCTCTCCACATCGGGCCCCGGGGGCACCAAGAGGTTCTGCTGCCCTCAGCAGCTCGCCCGGGCAGGGACCTGGCACCAACAGGCCCGGGTGACCTCCGGCAACGGGCAGCACTGCCTCCCTTTTACCTTTACTCAGTACAGCTGCTGCACCGCCTCGCAAGCACAACCGCCTCCATCGCCAAGAGCACGGCTAACCTATACCCGGCCGCTCTCCGCCGCCTTCGCAGTGCACGCATCCTGTACCTACCCCGAGATACGGTATGCCACCACCACAACAAACAAAGGTGTAGCCCAGGCGCTCTCCTTCACAAACCTTTCCCCTTCCTGCAACCCAGAAAATAGTATACGTGCAAACGCTGTCTGCGGCTGTACCGTACAGCTGTACATCACACAACACCCACTGGATGTACAACAAATACAAGAGAAGAGGGGCCTCACTGTCCTGCCCCACTGCAGTGCGTCATATACATAGTTAATTTACCATACAATACAAATATCCCCAGCAAAAAGTGTAGGAAACATACAGGAAGTCTTTTTCACTAATTAATGCATCCAACATATGCACAAAAGACTTTTACTATGCTTTTATGCAGCGTGCTGACAGTCTAATAAAGTATTCTGTAAAATAATAGAACCGTTCATCTTTATTTATTCACATTATGCACAAAATGTTCACAAGTGCCTGGACATAGAAACATATCTGCTTATGGCATACATGCATTCTCTCATATTGCAATTCATACAGTATCTCCATACATTCAGAAAAACACCACATAAAGCATGACTGCATGTGCGTAAAAACACAATATATGTGCTGAACAAAAAACCCCAAGTCCTAGTAATAATTTTTAAAATAAATCTTATTCCCATGGCTACAAATTTTCACGTATGGGAAATGGATGCTTATTACAAGTTTCTCTACCCCAATATATCTACATACTTGTAAGTCTGCCTGTGTAAGCATGTGTAATACGTTTTATTTCACAAGACTGAAAACAAGCTAATTAACTCAAATGAAGTCTTATTTGCTGATGGGAAAAGTGCACACAGACATCTATGACAGAATAGAAATAACTTGTTACATGCTATCTTATTCTTAATTTTAAAACCTAGGATTCTGGGTGCAGCCTGGCTGAACTGGTATGTCCATGGCATTTCATCAAATAACTGATGACAGGGATAGCCCTGCTTTTTTTCTAAACTTACAGAATCAAGCTAGATGACCTATAAACTGTTTCCATATGCCCTTGCTTCATGGACTTTTATTCTGCAAGCAACTACTTTCAAATTTGATCTGAAATTCAATAAAATAGACAGATTTTTAATTTGATTTCCACCTATTCTACGTGTTTCAAATCCTTTATTCATCTTCAGAGGGAATAGATTTTTCCTGCCTTAATTAACTTATGCCAAAGCATGAGGAGCACTAAGAAACATTTTGTACTCTCATTAAGTGTTCTATCAAGAAATGTGGAATGTATTTATTTCTCTTTCTTTAGTGCTGTATTACAAACCTAGCTACCGAAACTGGAGAATCTGAATCAGACACAACTCTCATTACATCCATACGCTTTGTTGTTCCTTAAAATCTCACAAAGGCACTGAATCATTCTGGGTTCCAGTTTCTTTCCTGAGAGTGGCTCTGGTCAAGATTCATTCACTGAAACATCAGCGAGTGCCCCAGGCTCTTGGTTCCAGCACCTGCAGATTGCCTTGTTAGGCCCCAGGGAAGAGTCCAATGACACCAGTTGTGACGCTACACTATCACATTAGGATCACTTTAGTCTCTCTGTAAAGCAACCATTTTATCTCAACCCTAATAATTATTTGTACATTGTGATTATACAATTTAGGTAAGAGAAAAAAAATCTATTATGTGTGCATAGCAATCCTCAGACAACTAGGTAAACCACTATAACACAACCTTCCCTTACTGTATGTAACATATAACTCCTCTTACTGCTATATTTTGGATACACACCACTTACGCAATGCTTTTTTGTCTAGGTTTATATATTCACCTTCAAATGTCAAGCTTTGTCACTATGACCACGATAATCCTACAGTGGTACTACGAGGGGATACTACGTTCCATTCACCAGACACTTTAGGTATATGCTGTCGTAACATCAGCACCCTCTTGCTGGGGGGCTTTTAATTACTTACATACCTGTTTTTCCTACTCTGCACTCAGGTCCTGTGGGTGACACAGAAACTCATCCTCTGCAAATTACTGGAGGAAAGATGCCTGCCCCCTCTTCCTGAGCACGCACGTTCCCACCAGCAGCCCATGACTTGCTCTTCTGCTTAGGGTAGCGTTTGCAATTTGTTTCTGATTCAGGCCATCTGGACAAGGAGTCAGCATTATCGTTGTTTGTGTTCAGGCATATACATGGTTATTAAATCAGAGTACCAGCTTTCCCAATCTCCTGGCAAGCAGCTTCAGAATTCCTGACTCCAAAGCACCATTTACAGGGTCTTCCGATAACCAATTTACTCCTGCATGAATAGTTGGGTAATATCCTAGAGAGTTCGTCTGTGATAGAAGTTCCCATTGGATGGTTTATGAGTTTTTGAATAAGAATTTGATTATTGCTGTAACAAGCACAACTTCTCAAGTCCTTCCTATATTTGCATCCATACCATGATAGGTCTGTGAGTGCAAGCATCTGTGTTCATTTTGAAAGAGGTTTTTTAGAGTCATTCTGCTGCCTGTGAAATGCCTTCTCTTTTTACTCATCTGCTGGATCAGCATGCTACTGCCTGCATAATTTTTGGATCAAAAAGTAATAAAAAGAAGTCTCCTTCCTAAAGGAAGAGTGTCTGGATTGTTCTGTCCTTATTTACATGGGCTGCGCTGCATCAGGTCAACTCAAAGACAAAGCCAAGGATAACATCTTCAACTTCTTTGGCAATTGTGGTACTCTATTTTATTATTTCCTGCTTGTAAGAAATATTCAATAAACAGGAATAACTTCCTGCTTGAGACCTATAAGGAAGTTCACAACCTAATTTCTCCTCACATTTCAAAGCAAATTACAACCACTTCCTTTTCTAGAGTGTTATCAGAACAAATAGCTATTTTCCAAACCCCTTTTAGGAAGGATGACTTGATAATTGCAAACCCGCTGTCTAAAAATGATTTGCTTCACCGAGTCTCATCTTCCAAAGGAATTCCCACACAGTCAGCTTATGAGATATTTCTACCAGCAATTATTGTGGAATAATTACTTGCCAGAATTAAGTCAAAAGCAGTTATCAGTTTCCACTAATACACAGACTTCAGAGTAAAATTTCAGAAGCCAGGTTTTCCTAATTTCTTTTTCCATGCAACACATGCTTTGTTTCTCTCTCTGTTTGAAATTACCTATAGAGTTTAGTGTTGAAGCTCCCATTTGTAAGTTTGTCTATCATGTTTTGACCAGTAGCTATTAATTATGAGATAATGTCCACTACTGCTATGGGTTTTCCAGACCCTACTACATATTAATGAACAAAACTGCTTATTGTTCTTACCCACACTTTGGCAACAATGTACCCTAAATGTTTCCAAACATTAGAAAAAGGCAGGATGTGGTAATGTAAATAAATACATTTCTGTGAGTGTTTATCTGTCTGTTATCTGAGTGGTGAGAAGGAGATAGAAAAACTTTGTATCTCTCTATGTCAGCACTAGTTTCTGCCTCTTTCTGTGTCTTTCTGCAGCTGTGCATTTACAGTCTGCACAACTCTACCTGTGTCTCTGTATTTACACTGATTCTCTTCTCTGCCCATGTCCCCTCAAAGTTACTCAGACTGCAGGTTGGGAAATACTGGGTCACCAGACAGGTTTTATTATGAAATTATGCCTTGTGACAGACAGCTGTCTGTTTACAGATGCTAGTGCTAACGTGAAAGTTTGAATGTATGTGTTAAAACACAGTCCAAAAAAAGACTAAGTACAGAAAAAGAAGTCCTATGAGAGATGAAATGTCACAAAAAAAATATTTCTAAAAAATTTGAGGGAAAAAAATGGCATATCATAATAATTAATCATTTGCCAGGGATGAAACTGCAGTTCATTGAAACATCCTAATCAGCAAAATCCTACTTCCCTTTGCGACACGTAAATGATGCCATTATTCAACTTGAGTTTCCTTGAAAGTGGTGCAAAACCCATTCCTCATGCAGATAGCTGTAGATGCCTGTGAATTATCCTCACAGCAGCTCTCCACAGAACTGGAAATAAATGGCTCATGGTACACAGAACATTGAGTATAAAATACTTTTTTTTTTTTATATCAGTGTTCTCATCAGAATACTGAGTGACAACCTATTTCTTTCTTTTCTCATCTCTCAGGTGTATTAGGAGCACGGTAAAATATTTCCTAGTTATAGAGCTGAATCAGAGCTTGATGCTGTTATAGACTGAAATGTGGCGGGGGTCCTTTGGGATGTTTCATGGGTTTTGCCTCTTTTTTTCTTTGTATAAATAAAAACTTCTGCCTCAGCTGGAGTATTTGCTATCATTGTTATTTTGCAGATTTTGCCCTTACCACCAGCAACCGCTCTGGAAAATTTTGAATATCACTTCCAAAAAGTAATTCACATTCTTTTGAGTGCATCAGAACAATTCTCTTGTGTAGGCAAATTTTCAGTCTTCGACCGTACACACAAAAAAGGCAGACAGACTCAGACTTTGAAATAGAAACAAAGCACTCAAACGATGTGGAAAAAAGAACAAACCTCTCTTGTACCAACTAAACAAGACAGCCTCTATTATTTATTTAGAGAAACATGGCACACAGGTTTGTACGAAACAAAGTAGGTGGTTTTTTGCAATGGCTAATTGATCCCTGAAATTCCTTGCCCACAAGAACCAGCAAGAACCAGTGCTGGTGCGGGACACTTACGTGGGCTCGGGGAAGTGAGAAACCTGGGAGAGACAAACATTGGATGTTACTAAACACAGACCACAGCTGGCTCAGAAAATTCCCTAAACAGAAAGTCATCAGAAAGCAAGAGATTCTTAGAAAGAAGTATCATATCTGCTTGCCCTTGTCTCACTTCTTCTTAGGTGTGCACCTCTGGCTCCTGTTAGGGACAAATTACTCTAGATGGGTTAGATGCACCCTGCCTGAACCAGTACCACCACTTCTATGGCCTTCGTTTTCTTCTTTCATTAGAGAAAACATATTTACTGTATTCCTGCCAGCTGATGAAAAGTTACCCTCAAAAAACGATTTTTTCCAGTCTTTTTGCATTAAAAGTATAAGCTGCACATGTAGCTTTTAAGTTTGCAGGTAAAAGGAACGCTGTAGGTACGTCCATATGCAATCCCTTGAAGAGTAAAATCCGTCCATCAAAAACAGGTTAGGAAAGCAGAGTCACTACAACATCCTGAAGCCTTTTCCCGACAGTCTGCTGGAATCTCCAGTTCGCTTTTCTGACACAAAACTGGTACAAATGCAAATTACTTGGTACTGCTTGATTGCTGGAAACCGTCAGTTTCGGAATATCAGTATGTCTAGCATCAGATAGCTCCTGCTATAGCAGGACAATCCTTACAGCTTCTTTATGCTACTTATGGGCCATGGCACGTCATCTCACTGACCTGGAATTCAAAGTGAAATTTCCCACTGCTTCAATGTGAACAGAAAGGGGCGGTCTATTTTATTTACCATATTCCCACAAATCTTCTATTGAAAGGGATGATAATTTTGCAAGAGTAAGCTGAGTAGAATTTTGCCATGTGAAGATAAGCTGTAAATAGATATTATATATATCGTACTTCAAATTATTTTTGACAGTTGAATATCATTTGTCACATATACAAGAAATAGTAACTTTCATGTTGCATTTGGTTTATTCTAGAGAATAAATGTGAGAGGAAAACAAAGTCATATCAGCTGGAATATACAGGATATTCACTTCTTTTTTCTGTGCCACCATTATATTATGGCATGCTGATGTAAAGAAAGCAGAATACCATTTTCAGTGGTATGGTTTCCAACTATACCACATTCATCTGTGCTCTGCACCAGTGTTTACACTTATGGAAACACTAATAATTGAAATGACAGGAGTTTGGCTGGACAAACACAGCTTTAAAAGATTTATTTAATTTAGAGGAGCTGAAAAGAGAAAACACTGACGCACAAAACAAGCTGACATTAACTTCAAAAAAACTCCATTTTGAAAAGCCAAAGTGACAGTTAACTGAAAAATGAAGTGTAGAGAACCTCTCTGCCACAGCGACATAACACAAGGAAGGATTCTGTTAGCATTTAACATTCATTGAACTCCCCACTGGAATTTTCATATTCCAAAAAACCCCAGAAACTGTCCTTTAATGACAGTAGAGACTATTTTTGGTCTTTTAATCCAGTATTGTGGATTAAAGACTGAAAAGATTAGCAGACTAATACATATCATAACAAAGGAACATCTCCTTAGGTTGCACTAAGTGTCATGCTACCATCCAATTTCACAAGGTATGGTGACCTTAATAGCCCCAAATTGCTATTTGTGTGTAAATAAAATGCTACAGATGTTCTTTCAACATGAATTACATTTTTAAATAGGTTTGTTCCCAAAACCATAATTTTAAAAATCAGACATCTCACCCGCAATGCTGCTAAGGAAAAAAAACCACCAAACCAAAACCAGGGCATCCCATATGCAAGGGCCAGTGGATTTCATTCCAGATGTATTATGTCATGTCTGTGAGATAAGAGCTAGGCAGCTTGCTTTAAAAAGGTTTAGAACAGTGGTTAAGCCAACTTGTACAATGGACTAATATTATTCAACTTGACTATACTCTGAAGTCCATGGAAAAACAATGACCCTCTCGTTAAGAGCCACATGATTAGGTGACATGAGGGAGAAAAATAAGGTGAGGGTTTTTTTCTACAAATACAAAAAAACCAAAACAAAATATGTTGCGAGCATACATACATGTGCTTTCTGCGCATTTTCAACTCGTACCATAAATATTTTGCACTTTGTAGAATGCTCATGATCTGTTCTTCCCAAAACATCTGGACATCTTCTCTTTACAACACTTAAATTTACGAGAATGTCACTGATATTAGTTCTGGCAATGTTGGAAGGATTGCAATTTTATTTCATTCTGCTGCCAAAATGCTGGCAGCATCTCAGCATCTCCCTGTGCAATGCAAAATCTCTGTGTGCAATGAATAAAGGAAAATTGACCACTGATATTTATTTTTGTTATTTTTACATAAAATTACAAAATAAATGCAAAACTCTAAGAAAAACCTGGCTAGACGATGATGCAGATTACAACACTAGAACCAAAATTTTTAAGAGATATACACACATGTGGAAATTGTCAAAGCAGCCAAGTGGCCTTCTGGAAATCAAAAGAGAGCGCTACATTTTCCAAAGTACACAATACACCAAAAATTTACTTTAATAAAGTGAGCACTTTTAAAAGCATGGCCTTCATTTAGTTGCCTAAATAGAATTTGAGCCCTTCTGAAAATCTGATTCCAGTTATTGATACTGGCCCCTTCAAAATCTGCTTCCTCTTAGAAAGGCTTCGCCCTGGATTTATTGCTGGAGATTAGGGGCTGTCACAAAGTGAAATTAGTTTATTGATATCTTCCTACTCTCTAATGGTCCACACTATAAAAGTACCATACTTTGTGGTACAATATGAGTCTGTTAACAGGATCCAGACACAGAAAAATGCAGTGTCATGAGCATCAGACACAGGCCACATCGACAGAGGTGTACGAGGAAGCTTCCACAGCAGCACGATTCTAGCAAAATGACTAGCTCAAGACAAACTAATCTTTCCTATCGCATTAGGCCTAAACTCATCCACTTATGTTTGAATATTCAAGAACACTCTTAAAAATCAGCTTGTAAAAGTCAATGGCCTTCCCTCTGGATCCAATGTTTTGTGAAATTTTCAGTTCTGAGACTACATTTTTAGCTTTTTCAGACTTGTCAGTCAACAGTCAAGTGAGGAATTCCCCCTTTTGGAGTAAATTTGCTAAGAATACCAGAATAAAAATATATGAGAAAACATTACAGTCAACATTTTGTGTTGATTAATAAAGATCTGTGAAAAATTCCCAATCTTTTGTTAATTGTATATAAATTGATTCAAATCAATCAACTTGTGAAGGTTTTGGTTTAGGCCATAAGTGAGATCAGTATCCACTTTCTGATTACGCTGTGCAGGAGCTGAATCACAAAGGTGGATTTATTAATCTGGAACACTCTGGACTTCTGCCCAGAAAGAATTTAACAGATGATATCCATGGGTTAATAGAGATCATAGGATCTATCTAGATTGAAGCTCTCAATTTATTAGGTGATACTAACAGACACCTCCAACACAGCCAAAGCGCATCGGTTCTAGGCTGCTTTTAAAGACACAAACTTTTTAATGAAGTTTTTAATGTGGATTAATATACCAAACAGCTGCTTCATTGTTGATCCTCTTACCTGTCATTTGGGAAAACCAAAGAATGGCAGTAAATAAAGCTGGTGGTAGCTGGGCTTTCTGATAGTATTACAGCTATGTGCCAAGGGAGGCACAGGCAATTTAAGAGCGTTCTTATTTACCCAGAGAAATTCTTTATCGGAAGGGATGGAGTCATCCTAAGGTGGAAACTAGCAAGGATTGCTCCGCTGGATCACAAGGTGGTAAAATGCTAACGACAATTTCGATGTACTGAAAGTGTAAAGTGCATTCCCGCAGCAGTGCGCTTTCCTTGGAGAACTTGCATCACATCCTGACCAGGTCTGAACTCTCGCCAGCTTGTAAACAAGATGACAACCTGAGGCAATACATACATATATATATAAAAATAAAAAACCAAGGCCAGATGCTGGTCTCACAGAAATCTGTGGCATCTGGCTTAATAGAAAGCAGAAGAAAATTGATGAAGAGAATCTTGAAAACTTTGTTTCAAGCTTGGTGGAAGAAGAGAAACAGTTTGGCTTGAGCGTGGAGAGCACCCTGTCTTTTCTGACCTCTCTGTTACCACGGCTGGCTGGCTTCTTCCTTGAACGCAATTGTGTATCTCTACACCTGCACTGAGGGAAAAGGCAAAAAAGTGGGACAAGGCAAAAAAGGGCGAGAAGGTCTGTGGTTCCATACTGTGCTTTTATGTCAACATCTTAAAAATTGTCCCTTGGAGATCTCTTCACTGCAGAGTCGAACTCTCATAGAGAATAATTTGCCCCAAGGCTTTGTAATTTAACATGCCTGATGAAGAAATTTAATGCAGGATTTTTTAGACAGAGTTTTGATGAATTTATCAGAGGAACAGACTGTTTCACAATATTTAGGTCACAGTAGAACTGAGAGAGAGATCCTCTGCATTTTCTGTGCAGGAAATGAGAAGGCAGAGAGGAGGAAGTAGCTTTAAAACGCTCTCTGGTTTTGTACGCTGAGTTTAATGTATGTGAAAACTAGAACACTTTCATGCCTCTGCAAGAGAACATAGGCCTGCTACCACCTGGAAAACTTGTTAGTGCCAACCCTCTGAATCTCAGATTAATACAGGATCGGGTATTTCAATGCTACACTTCCTGCAAACTGGTGGGTGCTTAAAGCAATTTAAGGTCTAGGACTAAAATGTTAATTATTTTGCTAACTTCAGAAAAAACATTCTGAAACACCAGTGGTAATTAGGACTGCAGTTTACTCCCAAAATATGCTACTAAGTGAAAATACTCTTTTTAAAGAATTATATAGACACTGTTTACTTCTTACATCACTGAGGTATTCTTTCAGGTCAGTATCTGTTACTGTGTGTTTACTGCCAACATTTCCAAACACATGAAATAGACTTCCAGTGGAAAATAATACACTGCCAATGGATCTTGGCTTCTGGCTGGCTGAATATTTTGCTAATAGTGAATGTCTACACCCAAATTATCTATACGTTAAATATTAAATGCAACTGATATATAGGAAGTCGGAATGGTCTCCACTTGTCCAGAACTGAAAGTAATTATTTTTCTTTAAGGCTAAAAATGACTCAATTTACCTTCTTACTTTTTGTTTCCTATCTCTTCAGTGCAATGGAGCACTCACTTCAATATTGGACGTATTGAGTAGAGGTGATAAAAATGTTTGTGCAGTACATAAATGAACTTTGAACAAATATTAATAGAACTATCTTGGCAACATGAAGGGCAATGATTGGACCTGTGACTTAACACCTGCTCCCGCAGAGGAACACGGATACATCCATTAGCCATCTGACCATCACCTCGTCATACTCCAAAGGGAGGAACGGGTGTACACATGAAAACCCAGTGACCGACAGGTGAAACAAAAGGAACAGCATGAAGAAAACCAGAATCCAAATACCTTATCCTCGCAGGAAAAGGATGAGGTTGTTGGTCCAAGTACAGTCCCAAGGCCAGCTTTCATGCCAGAAAGCGTGTCTCGGCAAGAAGGTGCTGGCACATAAGGGAGGACTGCATTCAGGCCTCTCTTCAATATTCTACCTCAATACCCCTAATCAATACATTCCTTTTGATTTGAGAAACATCTGCATCCTGAACTGGCTGTGTCATGCATTTTCTTGTTGAAGAACAGTCATAAAATCTTGGGGATGGTGGGTAATGCAGACCCAACACTCATTGTCCAGAGGGACAAACTGCCAGGAAGTCTGTGGCAGGATCAGAGGTGTGACATATCCTACAATATCAGGGAAATTACAGCATCAACTAGAGAAGCAGACAGACAGATCAGAGGAAGGACATGGGGTCTGGCTCATTAGCTGAGGAGCTGTTACCTCTCACTGACCTTCAGTCTGTCTAGTTCTTGCAAGCTTTCTGCATAGTATCTCTAGGAGAGACCAATTCCTGTCTGAAAGTCTTTGTCTACCTTCCCATTATCTTCTGTCCCGATTATTACAATGTCTTTTCCTATTGTCATGACAGTGCTAGTTGACCCCTGGTGTCAATGAAGAATGCTGCTGTATAGACTGTTTTTCATCATCATTTTTCTTTTAGCATCCCTCCACTATTTTTTCCTCCTTCTCTTCCATATGACATTTTTACCTTCACTTTTAAGGCCTTTGCTGGCTTATCCTCTTCCTCTCTCTTACTCTGTACTGAAATCACTCTGATCAGCCAGTGATGCCAGCCTCCAGCATTTAATTGCTATCTTTTCAAACACACACTCTTGATCTCTGCTATGCTGCCCTTCATATTTTTGTCTGGGCAACACCACTTCTGCAAAGCCAGTTTGTTCACATTCCTCCTGCATGTTCTCCTTTCAGGTTACGCTAGCACAAAACCAGGTGACAATCCGACTGCTCTGATACTGATACTCTGCATATCATGCTGGTTGATATCATCTCAGGGTGTTCTTGCACCAATTCCTCTGCTTGCAGCTACCATTTCTTTCCTTAGAATATAATACTATTTGTGGTAGAGACCACCAGTCTGCTCTGTATTTATGTGGTCAGTAACGAAACAAAATTCTGCTTCATGATCAGGTTTACAGGAGCTATAATAATAAATAGAACAGGTGTGAAAGGAGTGGGTTGGATGTGATGGAAAATCAGATTATATATATAATTGCATACTATCACCAAATACAGGAAGAACTAGGTTGGTTTGCTCATGCTCTGTCAAGGTGAATCCATACAATAATAATCACATCTTCTCCAGTGACTGGAAAAGACACAGTTATTTGTAACATACATTCTAATGTTTCTTATTGCAGAGAAATATGTTTTCAAAAAGAATCACAATATTGGCAGTTATTACGCAGTTGTGTGAAATACATACTTAAATATTCACTCTTCTCTCAGTTTTGCATGCAGTTACTCAGTTTTACTTCCAATTTTAAGAGCAGTAAAGTTACCACCGACAAAAATCTATGGAAAAATTAATGTGCATATAATTTACCCCCCCCTCCCTTTTTTTTTTTCTCTTCTTAAAGTAGTACAGAAAACTTTCCAGTTCAGGTTTGTATCTGTGTGGTATTTGGTAGAGTACATTCTGCCATCTGCTGAGCACAGTGAGAAATGCTCAGACGGTCAACGAAATGGGTAAAATTGTCCCATCTATTCCTGTGCTATTTTAAACACAGAAAAGAATGTAATCAAAATAGCAAGCAGATCTAAGAAGTATTTAAACCAGAGGCAAGAAAGTTCATTACAGCCTTGCAATGTGTTGGGAAGGGAAAAGATACTTGTGAAATTTTGTAGAGAAAGAGAAGAGGAAGAAGCAGGCTGTGACAAATGGAAAAATAATCAGAGGGAAATACAGAAAATGAAGTCAATTTTTTTTTCTGTTGATTTAGCAGTGGTACTTTGCCCTTTAGCACTGTGTATTTGGTAAATATTTTGAGCAGGACATTCACTGCATTTTCTTTCTGAGATGAATAGCATGTTCCTAATTGTTTAATGTTGTGGCTAAAATTTGTGTTTCAAATGCAAACATAGAAACTTTATAAAACAAAAATAAACAAACTATTTAAGATCACAGCAGTAATAGAGTTTGACATAACCTAGCTTCTCGTTAGAGCTTCAAATGTCCCTCACTCCCCCTCACAGGCTGTGAGTCAGCAGGGGAGGAGGATACTTAGATTAGAAACACCAAACTGTGGAACAATGATTACACAAATGTTATTTTGGTTGCACTTCAGATGCTCCTGCAGTTAAAATCTGCTAAATTAGGAGAACTGCAGTGATCAGAACCTCAGCTGATATCTGTGGAGTTTTGACTTGATGACCCCAAATAACAGCACCAAAATGAGTTTTTATACCACCCAAAAATATGATTTAAGTTTGCCCCCCTTGTCACAAATTAGCACAGTCCAGAATCATTATTCCTCTTTTCCTGCTGTGCTGGCATTGTGAGCCCTGTCTCTGATGCTTTTAGTTATCCGTTAATTGAAAGATGCTTATTGACGACACGAATCTGACCAGACTAGCCCCTAAAGCCTGAAGTCTCAGGCCAGATCATCACCTAGCATAAACTGGCATGACGTTGGTATCATCACTGGAGGCATAAGACAATACCAATGTCACTCCAACATTAATCATTTCGTCTTAAAAAGATTTTGTTATAACTCTCAGGACTCTTTGGTACACAGAAATGTACACGCTAGTGTGAAAAACAAAAGCTTCTTGGTGACAGTTCTATTATTTGATCCAATACTGTATTCCAAATATCCTCAGCCTCTAAAGATGCTGAGAAGATAATACTGTTTTTTCAAAAACATCAGTCCCAACAGGAGGTGCTCTGCAGAAACAACCAGAGACGTTTTCAGCAGAGATCGCGATTTGAATTCCTGCATTATGTACAAATGCAACATGTGATGGTTGTTTCATCCTTTATTACAAGCAACACAAGGAACCTTTTATCTTCTGTTTACTGGGATGGGAATAAATACAAAGAGTTAATATGTAACCATCCTTTTGCAAATGCCCTTATTTTTTAAGGGAAGAAACACTGGACTGAGGGTCATTCGGGAAGCTCGTGGACTGGCAGCGATGTACTCCCTGGCACTGTTCACATGCGTAGTTGCTCTGAGCCACTGGGCTCTTGCAGCGAAAGGTAAGCGTCTTCCACTTTCTAAAGGCAATACTATCCTGAAGTGTGAATGAGGGAAACTGAAGAAAGCAAGAGGATTTTAAAACCTTTAGACAGTTCTGGTCAAGCGTTTTGAAGGGGAATTTTCTCTGAAAGCTGTTTCCTCTCTTTTTCCCCCCTTCCACTCCTTCCTCTGTCTCTTCCTATGGTGAGGTGAATTGCTGTATACAAAAGTATAAAATGGAGGAAAACAGAAGAAATACTGACAGAAGTTGTGGAAACCAGGTTGCCTGCATGCCAGGGGGTATTGCATATGCCAGGAGTTAACCTCGCTCCATCCCTCCGCCCAGCTCCCCGCTCACCTCACTTTCCCCTCCACCGCAGGGGCTGCCTGGCACAGCTCTTCCCTCGCTTTCCTCCTCCTTTCCCCCATGCCAAAGGCTTTGTGCACTCTTTCATGTACTCCCTGCCTTTGTTTGCCATTCATTTCTACAGCACAAGCTTTGTGTCCCGCTGTTCTCTCCCCACAATCTCCACAGGAGCCTCCCTCCATGTCCTTTGCAGGAGTGCAGCCTGCACCCTCTGTTCCTCCCTTGCTGTTCCCCTCCTGTTCTCACTCTCCGGGTGATGAGTTGTTCATGCTGTCAACATGTTAAAGCTCTTTTGGAATCAGAACTGCCTAATGTAACAGAGCGTTTGCCCCACTGAACAGAAAAATCGGGGAAACCAGAGAAAAAGAAATTTAATAATAAAAAAAAAAAATCTCATTTCAGGCTGACCCCATCAAAGTAGTTTAGATTAAAAATGAAATGCGTTAGTTTGCTTCTAAGTCTCACTTTTGTCCAAGGTAATTTACCATAATTGACTCACTTTGCAGAATACCTTCATGAATCCATTTTGAAGCAAAAGTAAATTCTAGTTAAAAAAAAAAAAAAAAAGTGACATAAAATCTAACTGGGGCCATTGACAGAGCTGCCGAGGAGAAGAGGAAGAGCACGCTTTTTTCTGGCTAGTACTTATAGCAGCCATCAGCTGCCTTAGCAAGTTACGTACCTACAGATTACAGAAGGACAGTTTAGCTCAGTGCAGGAACATGCTCTAGCCGATGATAATACAGAAACCTGTGCTTCCCTTTGAGTAATAAGAACAACTCCAACTTTCTGCCCAATTTCTTGTAAAGTGTCTCCTTTCCTCCAGTCTGTCCCAGGCCACCAGAAGTGCTATTTGCCACAATTGATGTAAACAAAAGCGTGTATGAAGTGGGTGAACAAATAGAATATACCTGTAGGCCTGGGTTCATCCCCAATAACGGCCAAAGGAAGTACAGCTGCCTCCCGACTGGCAAGTGGCCTCTCAATACGCTGTTATGCCTACGTAAGTAAAACAAAGTAAATCCTACTCTTAGATTTTATGCCATGCATTGATCTGAAAAGGATATTTTATACTCCACATGAGAAATCTGATGTATTTAAACTGATATACTTCTGTTCTCCAATTATTCTTCCCTTACTCATTGGAAGACCACTGGGTGTGGGGGAGAAGAGGGGCAAGTAACAGGGGAAGTATCTTCCCATACATGTCCTACACTTTCCCTTAAGCCTCTGCTCTTGGATGATGATGGAGATTGGACCCGGACAAGGTGAACCTTAATCTGATTCAGCCCAGCAATGCTTATACTCTAATGACGTATACTGCTTGATAACATCCGCGCTTACTGTATCCCTCATTATCAATTTTTATCATTTCATTGCATAGAAGTTATTTTCTTCAGACAATCAAATGTTAAAAATTAATTAATCACAAAAGCTTTGAAACTACTATATTTTGATAGAAATGTAGAATAGTTAGACTTATGAAATGTAGTACACGGGAGTGGAGAAACATGAAAGACACTAGGACCCCTTTATGATCAACTCATTTCCATTATCCTAGCTTCAGGCCTCATGAAATAATATTATCCTTTTTTTCATCTTTAATTAACAGCAAAGAGATGTCCCAGTCCTGGACCCTTGCCCCATGGAAAAATTGATTTTATAGACCTCCACTATCAGAGTTCTATAAGTTTTTCATGTGAACCAGGGTAAGCGTTCCCCTCCTCATGCTGTTAAATAAATAACCTAAATCACAATATTACATTCTAGAATCACCTGCTGCAGTATTGCAAGCCAGGGAAATTTTAGGAAACTGCACATAAAAGCCCACCTCCACTTCAGAAACTAAAAAGAAAAAGTGTATTTGGTAATCCTCCTCTGTTTGGTCTTGGCTATAACATCCTGGAGCTTTGCTATTCCAAAGCAATGTCTTACAGATATGGAAACCATCAAAATAGCAGAGATTTTATGCAAAGATTTATTCTGGACTGCTTTCCCCTGCTTTTTAAATCCTCTTATTACATCATGAGATGAAATCCTACAGCAGAGAGAAGATAATCTCCATCTAAGTTGTTATGCTGTTCTGCTCTGGAGACTGAAAATTTTGTTTCTATGCCTTTCCAAGCACAGGAAATGAAAACACAAGGTTAATCCTAATTTGGTCCCTAGAGCAAATACACTTTTACTCAAGGCTACTTGCTAGTTTTAGAAATGAGGATGCATTTAAAGAAAAACAGTTACGGTAAATGCAGGGAAATATTTACTAATAACATCCAGTTCATTTTACTTAGGTAGTTAATTAATAAACAGTGCTTACCTGGGAAGGTCATAGGTGAGACATAGCCTAGAGTTCACTGAAGAGTATCAACAACCTCAGCTACCTCCTTCTTCCACAAAACAGGAGCAAGACAAGGGATAAATAAATTCAACTATGACAGCAAATGTAGCAATGGGACTTGATCTAATATTGCTAATTATAATTTACCAGTTTTCAGCTGTGTGATATTGAGCTAATAGATACACAATGAACATTCCTTTAAAACTCTTAAGTGCTAATAATATAAGTACAGAGGATGGGAGAAAAGCATTTAGAGTACATATGGAAATTAAATTGGGCTATCTGGCATTAAAATAAAACAATGTGCCTCAGCAACTTTAGTTCTTAAGAGTGCTGAGTTCTTTGCAATAGCTTGATCCTAATTGCCATAATTAGCTAGGAACTCCTCCCAAGAAACTGTAACATTTACATTAGCAATCACAGATCAATGCTCACTACTTAAATATATCCACAGTGTTAATCAGTTGTAGAAATTAGTAAGTAAGAGAGAATATATAGTTGAAATGGCAAAACATCTTGTTGTATCAAGCCTTTTGTCTGGATATTTGCAATACTTAAATGCTAACCATTTTTCATATTTGAATCTGAACTTCCTTTGAGGTTATTAAGTGCTAGAACTAGAGAAGGATTTCAGAACTGGACCCTTAATTCTATTAATGAGAAATGGTAACCTTTCTTGCAAAGAAGAAGATTCTTCTCTGTGTTCATTAAGCTGTATGATAACCCAGCCTTTTTGTTTTCAGTTACAACCTTGTTGGGACAAGAACGAGCCAATGCATGGCAGATGGAAAGTGGAGTGGAACTTTTCCACAGTGTCAACGTGCGTGCTTAAATAATAAAGAACTACTCTAGCTTTATTCTTATTACAGAAAGATTCCTTTACACTGCTCAGAATTACATATACTGTTATTCAGAGGCCTCCTATAGTGCTGTGCAAAAAACAGTTAGGAAAAATCAAGAAGAATCCTGTATGTTTGGTTTTAGATGTGTGGGTTCTAGTTTTAGAGAAATACAGTTTAAAGGTCTGTACAAAAGGCCAGGATCAGGGATGCTATTTACAGCTGAGGGTAAGATGCTTATCCACTCCAATTCATTCCCCCTGTGTAGAAAAAGAGGACATTGTCATGCCTTTGCAACTGTTATACATGTTTTTGCTATAACCTGCCTTGCATAAACGATTTACTGAAAAAGCAATATACTGCATATTGTCTGAAAAATATAGCAAAAATAATGAATTACGTACTCTAAGGCTCCTGAGACTTTTAATCTGAACATTTTGTTTTGTTAGCTATGCTTCTGTAAAGGGTGGTAGGTTAATTTGGTTATAAGCATGTTGCTCCTGTGATTCTAGTAGTAATCTGATCTCTAATTTCTACGAATGTTGTGCTTTTCTAGCGGTGACTTGTGCACCTCCCTCGCTTCCTGAATTTGGAGTCCTTTCTTACCGTCGCTTAAAACCTGGAAATATTTCTAATTTCCTGGACACAATTACTTTTGAATGTGTACCTCCTCTTGCACTTATTGGGAATGAGACAGCTACCTGCATGGCTAATGGGAACTGGAGCACCATTCCAGAGTGCAAGGGTAAGTTATTTTCATCAACCCCTAAAAATATTCCCTAGAATTGTATATATAAAACTATATGAACAACCTTAATAAATTTTTTACAACTGTTACTGCAAACATACAGTAGAATTATTCTGAAAGTCAGACTCATGCATGCAAGGTGATTGCTAACAAGATTGCACAAAACATGGGATTGACAAAATATTTGCTGTAGGTATAAAGGTTATATAAACAAGACCTGCTAAACATAGTTTACAGTGGGCAATCAGAGCCTGGCCTCCAGAGCACAGCGACTATTTTATTCTGCTAAGTGCTAGGATTAATCTAAGAAGTAGACAACCTTACCCTTACTCCAGAGAACTTCACTGCTTTCAGTGAAACTATGCCACGTTTCAGTAGTTTTTGGATATAACCACAGATTGCAATCGATGTGTATTTAAAACAAGTAACGTTTGTTTGTTTGTTTTTTAAACTGTCTTTCCTCTGGCTATGTTTTCCTATGCAAGAGGCTGAAATGAACCACTGTGGACGTTTTATGTATTTCTTGAATTATATAGTGTGTCTTTTAGAACCGCAACATTGATAAAGCTGTTTTTGTTTTTGCACCGCAGTTGTCACATGCCCCACTCCAACAGGAATAGAAAATGGATTTTTAGAGTTTGCTGTGCGTAGAACCTATCACTATAATGAAAGCGTCAGCTTTGGCTGCCAGTCCAGCTATGTGCTGGACGGACCTAAGCATTCCCGATGTGAAAAGACTGGAAACTGGTCCACAAAGCCAACGTGTAAAGGTATACACACACTACCTGTTAGAAACCATGTATCAAACTGAATTCTCCTAAAAGACCACTGCTCTGATTGTTAATGAGCTATTACACCTCTGTGCAAGAGCTGTCCTCAGAAGAAAACCAAAATAGTAATTTCAAGGCCCTGGTAATGTAAGGCCACTCCCAACATTGAACATTGTATGACATGATGTATCTGAACTGACTTCAGTAATCAGCCATGTAAATTTATTTTGTCTGAGTATTTTGTCTCCTCTTCCTATTTAATATAATTAGAAATTTTACTGAGGCTGGATTTTCACTGAAAACTTTTGACCCTATACTTAGGGGTCTGAATTTCTTCAGCATTGTAATACCAGTAGAAGTACTATATATGTGTTGGACACATTATTTTTCATTCCCAGATGTCACTGATACAGATTTCTGATGGGATCTGATCTACCCACTTTTCAAAATAGAGTTCTAATTATCCTTACGTGTTGCTTATAACTGAATTGTTTTACAGGACCATGTAAAATACCAGTTAAGAAAGCTGTAGTATTATACAATGGTGAGAAGAAAAGAGTTCAGAATGACCTTAAGGAAGGCATTCAGCATGGTGAAACTATATCCTTCTTCTGCAAGAATAAAGAAAAATCCTGCGCCTACACTGTAGCTGTTCCATGTGTGGATGGCAACCTTACTCTCCCCGCCTGTTTCAAAGGTATGAGCCAGGCTAACCATAAAACAGCTTCTGTTGGTGGAATAACGAGTACTTCAGTGTTGGGGGCAATGCCATAATTCATCTTTGAGCCCTATTTGACTGGCTAATTCATCTGCCTTGTACTAAAGTTATTAGTATTTAGGAAGAAATTGCCTGAGAGAAAGAGAGAATGCACAGCAGACTTTTCTTTTGGATACGTCAGAGCCCTGTTCTGTTCTTAGAAGGTGTTATTTAGAGGTGGCCTAGCCCAGACAAAAGGCCATATGTAAAGTATTCCGGGATTTCATGAATCATTGGATCAGCATCTTCTACAGGGGAAAAGAGCCTGAACACGCTGCAGCCTTGAGAACCTGACTCCTTCATTCACTTCTATTCTGATGAATTATTCCCATGTTATACTGATTGGTAACACGCTGGTCTGACTTTGGACAAAGAGTGTTTAAAAAGCAGCTGATAGCTGATACCTGTAGTGAGGAATTGATGCTGGAGGAACTGGTTCACAGGCACACAGGTTTTTAGAGTAAACAAACAGACTAAATACTGAAGTTTGTTAGCAAGAGGAAATGCTTTGCACTTGTTTTATCAATATTCCTTGCATAGAATATTCCTTGTAAGTTTTATTTTCATTTGTAAGTGAAAGAAAAAACACAGCCTATGCATGATGAAAACATCTTTCCTCACATTTGGCTTGGCTTCTGATGGATATAGCTTGGCTTTCACTAAAACAGAAATCAAAACAGTGTATTTCTTCTAATATTTTTACTGTGATACCAAGATTGACTGCTCACCTAGCAGGGTCCATGAGATACTGTTTTCAGCTATCACATGTTTCAAGAATTTAATGCAAGTTCTTAACTTGTTTTCAACAGAACGTGGCTTTTTTTCAACTCTTGTGAAGAAGGACCCATCAGAGATGAAACCATGTGAAGATCAAGCATGAATCAGAGAAGTAATACAGTACTAAATTTCTGCCTTACTGAGACAAAACATTACATATAAGGCAGGAAAACTTAGGTCCTGTGAGTGTAAATTTCCAGCCAAACTTCGGACTCTCTGCGAACACCGTCTCAGCTGTTTTCCCCACCACCATCCCTACCGGCCTCTTTCACAAGCTATGACACATTATTTCAGCCATTAACTTTCACTCTCTTTTCTCTGCCTTCTTCAAAATCCCTGCAATACCACTTCTGTTTCCATATTTCCAACGTTTATGCAACTGCAAATGACTTTCTCAATAGCAGTCCCTTTACAATAAAGTAATTTTCAGCCAATAGTGTGTTCTTATTTAATATTACTTAATCATCAATCAAATCCTTTAGCTCTTAACTGATTTATACAGAAAGGCCTTCATCACAGTAATGAGCTGGGTTCTGATTCCATTACCGCTCCCCTGTGATAGGGAGTGGACCTTTAATTATAGATAAACAGAGGGTCATCAGCCTAGGATTTTCCAGAATTTACGTACGTAGAAAGACTGAGATTTCCAAATGAATTCAGAAGACAAGTATCCAACCATGGTTTAAATATCAATAGCATCAGATAAAGGGTTCTTTTACATTTGCTAAAGTTAGTAAGACTACTTATGTTTTTGAGATTCTAGCTTCACCTGAAACTGTTGGTTTAAATCACTGTTAATTTTTACCGCTGTTTCAATATTATGCAATGTAACTGATTCCTTTCAAAAAAAAAAGAGAATTGTACACCATTGAGCAATAGTAATGATTTCTGGTCATTAAGTTGCTTTGAAGTAAACTATTCTTTTAATTTGATTCATGATACAGGTAGTTCACTGGTATGATCCAGTCTGGCAATTTTTGTGCCTATGTCTGTATTTCCATCCAGGAAAAAAATAATTATAATTTCAACATACTACAAAGTGATAGAGAAATATTTGTTGTACACTTACAATAAATTGTCATGAGTCATATGTGGTTCCCTCTGAAGTACAAAAGCCTTCTCTGTGATTAGAAGTGGAAGTAGGCTACACAGTAAGCAAGCTACTGTAGAATTTTTTAAAAGGACTATTTAACATTAAGATCAAACTACTTGTAAGATGCTACAGCTACCATTAAAAAACTCTGAACATACTCTCATCTTTTTTTTTTGAAGGCTGCATATGAATATTTTAATAGTATGACTGATATAATTTGTTTCTATACTTCCTATTTTTAAGGAGAGATGGAGGCAGCTATTATTATTTAATACTTTGTACTCATCAGCAATTTAATTCTCTAATGTAGAGACAGACAGACAAGTTCACACTAGCAAGCAAAGATGGTATTTCATTGGTACAATGTGCACTGTGTTTTGGTTCCTGACACGTTTAAGCGGGATCTTTGAATGATATTTGACTTACAGGCCAAGATATCTGTAACTACTTTTAACACATACATAGATCAGCTGGCAGGAACCTATCTGTTTGGAAATCTCATCTAAATGTTGCGTGGATACATTTCTGGGATCGGGATGTTCAGGACACTAGCTCAGATACCAAACAGTTTAATATTAACTTGTCTTTCACAGCAAAACCCTGTATAGTTGGTGTAAGTAAAGTTAGCATTCACTGCCATAGAAGTGCCACTTTTCCCTGAAATGAGCTGTATTTTGCAAAATAACAGTTGCCTCGAGAACATTCAGATTTTTCTAAGCAAATTTTCTCAGTTCTACTTACCTGTGCAGCAGGATAACTGATCATGTCAGCTAGCCCTGCTTCCTAGCTGGTTATGCAGTATTTGAATACTTGAAAGAATCACCCTTAGGAGCCAATGTTCATATGCTGAATTTATTATCTAGTCTCCCGAAGCAAGAAGAGGGAGAAAAAGTCTGTGACCTGGCAAGTCTTTGAAGTAGTGAGGTATTTGTGAACCACAACTTTTCAGACATGAAAGGTTTGCTTAGAAAGTCTGAAAAATAATGTATTGCAAGTAGAGGTGTTCCAAAGGCTGGTGCGAGTGAGTGAGTGAAACCTGCCTTTTTTTTTTTTTTCCCCTCCTAAAGATGTTTGAAACAATGCCTTAAGCTGTGCTCATGTTACTTGTGGCAACCTGCTGAGACAGTTCCAGAGATAAGAGAACATGGTAAAATGAGATGAAAAAAAAGTACTGAATGTATTTTACTTAAATGAACATACTTTTACAATTCAAACTGGGAATTTGTTATGTATTCTGGTTGGGATATCTGTGTGTTCTATAATGGTGTATCTCTAGTGATTTCCTCAGGAGGGTCAGTGCACTTCAGTACTCATCATGTCCAGGTTGCAGCTTTGGCTGGAGACAAGATCTCAGTCATTTCTTGAATCTGTAGTTTTTTCTTTCTTTTTTTGGACAGAAGTTATACAATTGTCAAATCAATGCAGGTAGGCTTCAACCTCTCTGGCCACCCTGCTCTGCAGGGGTAAGCAGACCCAGAAGTTGCATCTATTCCCTCAGGAAATTTCTCCTGGAGTACTGGTTCCAATTTCATTGGTTCTGCTCTGCCTCATGTTCTTTTTCACCATATACCAGCAAATTCAGTTTTTCAAATTATTTTGCAATGAGCACGACAGAGATATATTCAAATCTGAAAGCAACGTGCAGATACAAATCAATGAAAAACAACATACAAAAAAGTGGGCTTAGAAATTCCAACCCTTTTCAACTGTCAAAAAGCATATTTGCAAAGCTGGACAGAAATGCAAACCTCTCACCGTATCACCTGGCCGATATGCTGATGCGCTGCCCTTGAAAAACCTACCTGGAAAGAGTCACGTTGTTAAGTCCATTCAGCTTTCCATGTTCTACCAACCCACAAAACTGCTGTCTATCTCTTGTGATTTGGACTGACTTGGACAAGTTGATTTCATAATGATTACAAAATTCCCATGACAAATCTGGGTACCTGAAGCGGTGATTCAGAGGTGAGAAGTTCAGCAAGTTCAGCTATTTGAGCAAGTCAGCCACCCAGAAGTCTTACTGTGTTGCAAGACTCTATTTTAAAACAGATTAAAAGTAGTCATATCTTCAAACATATACTAAATGACAATTATTTAAATTTTGGAATTTAAAGATAATAAATAATCTCTGTAATCTACTCATGAGATTCTACCATGGATTAAATACGCCGCCACTTATTTTTGCACAACTTCTATGCACATGTTGATTTAAGAAGCTATGTGCAACCTGAGCAGGCAACCAGTGTAGCTGTCATAGGTATCACTGAATGAGCCCTAACGCAGAATAATTTCTGCTTAAGATTAGCTGAGAAATCAAAGAAAACAGCCAATTTTCTACTGTACATTTAAGAAATTTTTGTTTGATGTATATGTGCACGTGAATCAAGCTTAGAAGAGCTGAACAGTTTACTTGTTCGTGATAAAAGCAGTTTAGATGCTATACACACAGTAAGGCCAATAACAGATTTTGGGGATAGAGAAATGAATCAAAGAGGTCAGACACTTGATTTGGGATCATACATACACACAATCATTTCATTGATGCCGGAAGAGACTGAAGAGCTGAAAAGACTAGGAGATTTCTCTAGTTGTTTTGGATTAACCAATGATTTTCTTGACATGGCTACAAAACAACCAGTGTAACCTACGTCTTTCGTGTAGAAATGTCAGGCATGCACTTTTAAATTTTTTTGTTCCACAACACCCCCTCATATTCTCTTACCTTGGGATAGGACATAACTCATGAAACATGAGCAATATTGAGCATGCTAAATGTTTTAAGGTGAACTCAGAATCACTCTATTGTCTACAAGGATATACTTGAACAAATTTTACTTAGAAATGCTCAGAAACTGTGGATAAAATTGGCTCTGCAATTACTCACCCTGCACCTGCAATTTCGGTCTCATTTGATCCGCTCGTGTTTCTGGCACCCACTATGGAGCCACAAAAACACTGGTCAGACTCAAAAGCTACTTCAGGTTTATTGACCTTTAAATTCAGAGCGGCAAATACTTTTCACTAAGCCTTGAGTGGAAGCATTTTTCTTCCCCAAACATTGATCATAATGAAGATATAAAAATAGATATAACCCAGATCCACCTAGCAGCAACTAAGCCAAAGAAACACATCCCAAACAACCCAGGGTTCTCTCCTCCTGCTTTTCCTCCCTCCCTTTTCTCGTCCAGGCTCTCCCGCGGTGCTGAAGCACCGGGTCCGGAGGACCCCGAACCGACCCTCATCACATTTCTGACATCTCCCATTTCTCCCTTGCTGCTCCCTCAGGCTCTGCAGGGCCCTCTTGAGGTTTTTAACGGGCATGCATGACGGAGCGTACAAACAAAGATTTACCTACGTACGTTCTACTCTCCCTCAAGCCCAACACTTTTTTCCGTACCGCCTTCAGAGCAAGAGAAACTCCCCAAACCCAACCGCCCCCCACGCCCCCCCTCAGCGCTCCCCTCACGAGCTGCGCCACAGCCACCGGCCACCTCAGGTTTTCCCGCCCTGCAGCCGCCGCCCGCAGCCCGGGCCTGCCTCCCACGGAAACGGAAACGCGCGGGGACCGGCAGCCGGCGAGGGCCGCCGGGAGACGGGGGTGGGGTCGGTTTGAACCGTTGAGCCGCTCGGGCCGGGCCGGTTCTGTGCGGGGCGGCTTCTCCCCTCGTTGAGGGGGGGGGGGGCCGGGACCTGCCGGCCCGGCTCGGCCGTTCCCCCGCTCCGCGGAGCTCAAGCGTGGGCGTCTGAGGAGAGTTGAGGTAAAGGGGGGGTGTCCCGGGGATGGGGCGGCCTCCCCTGTGGGAGAGGGGCCGGGGGTGCGTGTGGGGTCTGGGGGCGGTTCGTGGCATTAAATCCCGCGGACTTCCTCACGGACAGCGGGCGGGCGGGAGGGGGGTCGGGGTTGCTTCGCTGTGGTAAATCGCTGCAAATCGGCGCCGGGCAGACGCGGGTCTCCTGGCAAGCGGTTTGATAAAGTACCTGAAGGAAGGGAAGTAGGAAAAGGCTTGTTTTCGCCCTGCGTGGGGGGGGGTGGTTGAAGCTCGGAGCCGGGCGGTGAGCGGTGAGGGTCTCGCTGGTCGGGGAGAGCCGGTGTGTGTGTGGGGGTGTGCGGCCGGGGCTCGGCGTGGGACCGGGGTTGGGGGGATAACGGGGTTTGTCTGCAGGGAAAGGCCCCGACGGCTTCTGCAGGCTGCCTGTTGTGTTCAGCTGAGGTTGGCAAAGAAAGGTGCTAATTGCAAGCTCATATGTACAAAACACGATGCGTGCTCCCGCTGGGAAGTTAATGACAGATGACCTTGGATAAAGAGCTCGTTTGGCTCTCTTTTCAGTAGTCCCTCGTTAAAAAACAATTCTGACTACGTTTGTTCGTTCTGTTACTTTTAGCTCGTAGGTCTATTTGCTGTTTTCCCTCCTTTTCTCCCGCTTCTAAAAAAAATAATACTAATTCTAAGGAGTAAAAAAATACGAATGTGGCTATGACACAAATGCCTTTTATACAAACTGTGTGTAATTGAATACATTTTTGCGTGGTTGACTATTGGCTTTCAAATCTAAACAAACACATTCTTGTAGATTACATTGAATATCTGCTGCTTGCAAAGAATCGCTCTTATTTTTATGTTTATTTGAACATAATAAAATACTTAATTTATTTTCCATATTGTACCAAAGCACGTCTTTGCATGGCCTGAGATGAATAGAGGCTAATGTGTAGTGGTACTTGATCTTTTCTACTTCAGTGTGAATAATTTTGCAGGTTACTTTGTGTTCTCCCAAAATGAATGGTGAGGAGGAAATATGGGGAAAACTAGACGCAGAATTTGATCACTGTGTTGTGGATATGAAGCCTCATGTTCTAAAACTACAGCATCGGTCAGGTAAATATGGAAAAATGTGCATATAGAGAAACGCTAATAACATAATTCTAGGTTACTGATAATTATGTGTACTTGTATCACTTTCTTTAACCAGACAATGTCTGATGTCACAAGGCACTGTTTTGAGTGTGGGGTGTGTGTGTACAACTTCTAAAGCTGGATTTTTTAGGTACCTATTGCTATTGTTTGAGCTTATCTGTCTTATCTTGGTGATATAAATGTGCTGTTGCATAAATACATTAATGTCTCTATTTTTTAAAAATAAATTCAGTAGAAACTAAAAGCTTCTAAAAGGTGTTGGTTTTGAGATTGCACTTACTAAATTGCAAAAATTTTTTAGAGATTAGGTTTTAAAAACTTGATTTAGGAATGTGTAATAAATGATGTTTTATAAATCTAGTTATTAGAACAAACTGGTTATTGTTAAAGGCACGAACCCTACAAATTAAGACCTTGCTTTGTAAATGTTTAATCAGATGAATAATTTCATCACCTGGTAGCAAAGCTTGTGTAAATAGAGATTTTTAAAATGAATGAAGATTTATTGTGTGTTTAAAATATTAACACTCAGGCAAGCTGTATGTTATGGTTAATGGTGGCTCTTGCAGTGAGTTCAGAATTCCTGGTGACTTATGTGTTCTGTACTTATTAGAGATTGATTCCGAACATGCTATTTCCAGAAGTCATGTAAACTTCCAGTAAACATGAATTTATAGACAATATTTCTGGGTGATGTAAATTTGAACTATTGTTAAAGACTTATTTTTAATCTAGGTATTTAACCATTTTTTCTTTTGGTTCAGTCGCTTGGGTTTTTTTGGTTTGTTTTGCTTTAAACTTTTGGATAGAAGGGAAGCATCTACAAAATTGGTGACCAGTAACAGCTTCTGTTTTTTCTGTGTGTTTGATTTGCTCTGAAAATGTATAGTGATTATGTATATCTGTACTTTTAGAACGACAAAGATGTGCACTGTGGATTAAAAAGCTATGCGAGCCCTCAGGAGCAGGCACAGGAATAGCGGGAAGGAAGAATCGGAACCTATACGCAAAACTTTTGCTCCACATGCTAAAGCGAGGTGTGCTGGAAGGTCCTTTTACCCATAAACCAGAACCAGGCATACTGAAAACTTTACCTTCATACATGGTGGGTGTAACTTCTTTATAAGACAAACTTGCTTAAATATATTCTGAAAATACTTTTAAGTCTTTGGTTTGGCATAAATGAGAAAAACAATTCTGAAAGAACTGAGTGGAATTGCATGTGGTAAATACAGGCATTTATGTTGCATATCTTGTAACTGGTGTTGGAAGAATCTTTCAATGTGAAAAACCTTTTATAAGACCTGTTTCTTCTTCAAAATTCGGGTTCTAAGAAGGCTTATAAAATAGTTGTTCTGAAGGAACAGAAAGATCATTTTTGTCTAATTCTTTGAAAAGATGTAATAAAAGACTCTTGAGGCTATGTTTTGTCTTAATCAGCAGATAGTTCTTGTGAAAGGAAAAATGTGCTTAAATGAGGTGACTTTAGTAGTCTATCTTTCTATGAAAGAAAAGATAACAGTATTTCATATGGATATCGTTAAGCTTGCAGTTTTTTTTCTGAAGACCTGAATATATTGTGTCCATCATTGGCATCAGCTTTAGTGGGATAACAGTCCTAATTGATGCTAAAATTACCCATACTGAAAGAAGCAAAGTACTGGAAAACGTTTACACCATTGCCTATTGTACTAATTTCCATGGGTTGGAAAGGTAATGTTTGCACACCTCACTGACTTCATTGGAAAAAGAATTTTATACTGCAGATATTCGTGCAAGAAACAACATTAATAGTGTAAAGGAGATATTTGTGTAAATATATTCTAGTGTTGATTTTGCATTTATTTCAATTACAGTCAATTTATTTTGATGAACCAAATTCAACAAGAGTTCGGAGTAGTAGCCCAGACTGCTTACCTGACTGGGTAATGGGAGAACTAGGAAGCAGTGAATCTAAGCAGGAGGAATCATGGAAGATATCTTCTAGAGAGGAATCCTCTTTAGCAACACCACTTACATATGGGTAAGATTTCTGTATTTGCTTTATTCAGTATTTGATTCATATTTAATAGTTGTTTGATTTCATAAGCTCTGTATATTTCAATTTGTATGTATGAATTTGTTGCACTCCCTTGTGGTCTCATCTTGAGTACAGCGTTTGTACTTAATAAACAGAAACTCTGGTAATGGCTTCTAACCTAATGATAACTTTTATACTTCTCTGTTATTACATTCCTCCATCATGTCGTCTTCTCTGGCTTCTGTAAGTCTTCTTCCATGTCCTATAGCTCTATCCTCTTTCCCTTCCTCTCGTTCTCCTTGCCCTTTCAGTTACAGACACTTAGCATGGAAAATCAATAGGCCAAACTGATAGTTTCAGAAATTCAGCAGCAACTGAAGAGAGTTTTGGAGGTGATTTGGACTGGTGGTTACCATGGGGTGCTCGTGACTTGCACAAAGAGCCTGTTTGCTAATGTAGAAATGGTCATGGTCCACTTTTTTGCACCATTATCTCTCGTCATGTTAATACTTTCTGTAGACTTGGTAACATACTCTGTAGACTTCAAGAGTAGATAATAGCGATTGTTTTGACATTGTAAATATCTAAAAGCTGGTATTCTGGTTGTGTTTTTCAGACCTCAGATATTATGGTGGCAAAGCACAGTGGTCACAAGAGGCAGAATTCATACAAAATTACTTAACTGGGAGAGGGAAGCACAGACAAATGTGGACAGGCAGTAAGGAAGAAGTGATGTGGTAAAAGACTATATAGATGCAGAAGACTCTCAGGCCAGATTTTTCTTAAAATAGATCAGAACAGTTGCTGTCCCCATGGAGTTCCTGTGCAGTCCTGTTTTCTGCATGCTGATGTATGGAAACTGGGAAGTGGTATTAACTAATGAAGCTGAGGTGGACTAATCTATACAGTTTCTATACAGTTCAAAATAAAAGGAACATACAGTAAGCAAATGACAAAAAACGTGTGGAGAGTAAACATATAAAAAGAAGAGTTGTAGTCTAAGGTCATAATGCTGAAAGGAGCTTTTATATCATCAAATAGTTTTTGATGGCTTTTTTTCTATAGAGAATAGAAATATAAATAAGCATACAGCTGGTAGATTTAAAGGATGTTCTATCACTGTTGCTCACAGATATTTTTTTTTAGAGGAAACAGAATAGTGGCTCCCTGCAGATAAGCAAATGTTGCTGTTATGTGACAAAGGAAGAAAAGTTAGATGCGTACAAAGACAGAGGGATTTGATCCATCTTTTTGCGAGCATGTTAGTTCTTATTACACACTTACCTGCTTGGCTTGTGTTTCATCGTGGCGTCTTTACAAAATAGCAACATTTCTTTATATTTCCTGTAAGCCTCATGAATCTTGGATTACAGAAGGTCAGAGTAGACCAGGTATACTTGTTAAAACTTACGAGGCTAAAAATCAGACCTGCTGCCTGTGGGATACTCTGCCATGTTGTTTTGTTCTCCTGTGCGGGGAGGATTGTTTGCAATGACTCCGTCCTTGTCTGAACAATCGCTCTGATTTAAAATGTTTTGATTTATATCATGCTGTCAACTACAAATACATGTGCTTTGTTGGTGACTAGCACCCCCTATGCCTAGATCCTGGATGTTTGTCATTAGGATAACGCAAACTTTTAAGTATTGCTCATTTGCAGCTGTACAGCAGAATCCTGAGTATCTGTAGCTGCACCTTGTTATGACAATCCATTGGACAGTCTCTTTCTGTACGTTTGCAGGAGCCAGTAAGCTTAAGCTGCATTCTTAGTTCTAATCAGTTGGGTATAGAGCTGTTTACAGAGCAGGTAAAGGGATGAAATGTATCAGGTTATTAAGGCTTCTTTTCCTGTTGGCTTAGAAAAATGTCCCTGCAGTATTGAAGGTGTGCCAGGCTTGTCAGATGCTGTTGAGAATCATAGGCTTTTTTCCTGTCCTATTTTGTGGGAATCCTAGGTAAATTTTAGTTCAATCTACATTCTGTTCTTAAGTATTTACTTTCTAGTTTTTTTATGCAGTGCGATTTTGCACTGATTATCAAGATCGATGTACCTTTTTTTTTATGCTGCTGCATTTCAATCATGGATGGAATTGCCACTTGTTTGCTCATTTTGAAGTTTAGTTAATGTTTAAACTCTCTGAAATCCTTGGTGAAAAAAATCACTCTTAGAGGTAGAGCGTGAATATTATTCAAAACTTAGTAGGCTCTGTACAAGAGGAAGTAAGTGTTTGCTCTACTTCTATATGAAACATATGGTTTGGTTTCATTGCATTATAAATATGCTCACAGGTTTTGTTTCAGAAGTTTAATGCTTTTTTTGCGTTCACTTATTTTTTTCATAAGTGGTTGTCAGCTGTTCTTTTTATTTTTTAGGCACACTGATGTTTATGCTATATATCATAGTGCAGTCTTGTGTTTTCTAATTTTTCAGCTGTGATTTGGATAGATGACAGATAGGCACTCTTGCAAGTTACATCACGTTGATACTGAGTATTGCGAAACTTTTCCTCTTATGTATCCATTAACTATGTGTAATTCTAACAGTCATTTAAAAAGTTGCTCTTAGGACTGAGGCATCTCCTTTTTCTGAGTCCTACAGTGTTAATACTTAGGGGTCTTCTGGTTACTTACGCTCAAATGCTTTGTCTGATATGAGCCTGTGGTTTTGATAGCAGACTTACAGAGTAAGAAACAAAGGTGGAGAGTGGAGAAATTGCCAGCTGTGTTACTATATTACTGCCTTATACTTGGTGATACAAAGAACTGTTGAGAAGAGCTGTCCAAATACCCTCAATTAAAAAAATATTAGGTTTGACCTTTGAAAATAAGGAATGTATTATGCTTTGGAAATGCTTTTTGAGACCTCAGCTAAATCTGTGTTAGATAGCATTGAGCCATGTCAAGATAGCCGGCATAGATCTGATCAGATTTGTCTTGGTTGCTGGGAGTAGGACTATCATAATAAAGTATCACTCTGGGTATTAGAAGCAATAAAGCAGTATCAGCACAACTTTCCCCTATTAGACCCAGTCTAGCATATTGGTATCTCTGCAAGGGCGTATTTGCGGCATAAAAATATACCCAATTCCTCTGAATTCCTTACTTGTTCTCTCAGCTGGGGTGTTACTTGAGTGGGATGAGGCAGCGTACTCCTCCCTCTGCATCCAACTGGTGCTTGTCCCTCTTTGAGGAAGGCTGAGACACCATTCTGCCTACTCTGTCCCTTGTATTCTTTGCCATATTTTTTCTCTCTTTGCTACCTGGATTATAGTAGAATATTGGAAATCTGACCCCTTTTCCCATTCAGTATCTGAACCTAAGATTCAGCTTGGTATGGAAAAGTTCCCAAAGTCCTGGGTGGGGTAGTGAAGCTTTATTTCATTTACTTTTTCTTTTTTGTCCTGTGGGATTGCAGCAATACCTACACTGGTGATCAACAGATGGTTCCTAAGGCTCTGGTGAGTTCTCTGGAGACCCATATTGCATACTATTTCATGCCAGCAGAAGCAAGTAAACCTGATGGAATAAGTTACTGGTTTAAAGAAATCTTGAAGTGAAACTGGAGTGTATGGGCGTGGCTCTGCTAATGGGTACTCGTACCAAGAATGGAGCTGTGTCTAAGGAAATCTGAACTGGTGTTGGCAGTGAGAAATTTTGGTAGCTCTGTAGATTACATAAATTAATCTTCACAGTGATGAGAAACTAATGTTAAATGTGTGAATTATGCAGGAAGAAATATTGAAGGTAAATGTTTCAGCTGTTATGTTTTCTAGAAATAGCTTATTTAATACTTATTTACATGTGTCTATATTAAGATGTTGGCTATACTCAACGTATAGATCCTGCCTGTCTTTGATTTTACAGTTCTGAATGAGCTATCAGTGCAGGTAAAGATGTCAATATATCTGGAATCTGCAGTTTGTAGAGAGAGCCAGCAGGTGGCGATCTTGTTACATTAGACTTGTCTTGCTGCTCAGCATGTGTGTTAGGAAAACTGTCTCCATAGGCATGCAATATATGTAGTTGGATAAAAATTTTGCATTCCAACTGCGACTCAGTTCTTACAGACAGACTACAACATTTTCTCAGGGCAAAATAGATAGTGAGAAATGTTTGAGTAATTTTCTGATGTTTATTTATCTCAAGATTCCCTCCTTTAAAAGAAGCAAACAAATGGAGAAGTGTTTTACATAGTTGTTTTTATCTTGCAATACATACTTCTATGTATGAAGATTTTGGCTTTTCTGTAAGAAGTTTTTTATCTGGCTAAATAAAAAGTAGATAGACAAACCTTACTTGCAAACTAGAGTGTAAATGAATAAGACCAAGCCAGCTGGTGCTAGAAAGGTGTATCTTTATTTTGAAACATGAGAGAATTGGTTTTAGGAATGTGTAGTTTGGTTTGAACAGAAACCTGGTCTTTCTGACCTCATAGGAAAATTCTACTGTATGTTTATAGATTATGCCTGAAAAACATTGTTAAAGGTTAGTGTGTAGCTGTGCTGTACCAGGAGGAACCTGTGAGTTTCCCTTACTTTGTTCATAGTAGGAAATTATTTACTAATCTCCTTTATTACCAGCAAATTACTTCCTTCTCCCATGCTAATTCACTGTTTTGGCTGAAGCAGGAGGTCACAGGGCTGGTGTCAAGACTCTGACCATTCTCCACTCACCTGTCATGGGAGGAAAAAGAAATAATCTTGGGATTTCTGAAGCCTGAATCATATTAGCAGAAGGCTGGAAGAGGGAGTGAACGGGTAGTATATGCTTGATATGAGCAAAACTGAGGTCCATCCTTAACAGTCTTTTCAAATGCTGTTTACAGAATCAAGTAAAGGGACTTCCTTTTCAGTTCCTCTTCAAAATAGCAAATATAGAACTAAGCATATATCTAGGCTTCTTTTCCCTATTTTGTTGATTTAAGAATACTACAGGTAACTTGAGTTGGTTTGAATATTTATTGATATTCCTTAATCTGTTAATCATAGGGGCATGAATTCTGTTTTCTTTCATTTTAAACAATTGGAACTTTATTGAATTGTTCGGTAACCCGAGTATTGTTCAGAAAAGTCGTCTGATAAAAGTGCAGATTTACTGACAGGCAAAGATTTGTCTCCTTTTAATGAAAGATAACTTTGTGTCAAAAGAAATCTTGGTAAGAAATGCATGATTTGGAATGCTAGAGACAGTCATTGTATTATTATAGTTCTTTTGATCTTTTTTTTTACCTCTAAGACTTTGCTTATCTAAACTATTTACTGCTTTATAATTGTTATTTTGCATCCATATATGTTGTTGGTATTTATTGGTGCTGGAAGGAAAGGTATACTCCCAGTTGTTATATTTCACTGTTCCCTGCTGTTTTGATGAAAGCTGGGGCGGTGTGCTTTGTGAAAAGTTTGTCTGTGTTTGTCTTCCTAGAAGTGACTAGTTTACATTGTACATGCAACAGTTGTCTTTCTGTTCATAAACACTTAATTTGTCTCTGTGTCTTTTTGGCATAACTTACTGTCTAATTTGCTGCTGGATGGAAGGAATGAAAGGTATTTTAATGGTCTGAGTTGGTTTTAATACATTATAGCTAGTCATAGGAAGGTAAATGGGCTAACAGGAGTTTTTGATTGCTTTAAAACATGTCGATTTGACATTGGAGTATATGCTGAAGGGTGTTTTGCTACTGTTTTGGATCTTTTGCTATATCAACCTATCTAATAAAATCTTAGAATTTTTATTTTATTTTGTTCCAGGCTGTTCTTTTCTTTCACTGTTTTATAGTTGAGAAAGGTCAGTTGACCAGGTGCATCAGTGAAGGTTATCTTCACCTATATGCTATTCTTAATTTCCTTTTGTTCTTTGTTTATGACAAAAATTTTCCAGAAAATCCCTGTCCACTCTTCGTTTTCTACTGGACGGAGTACTTGTTCATGCTGTACTTGTATCCTGTCTTGTGGCCCTTTCTTTACCATCCCGCCATATATACCACTTTAGTCCCTAAAATAGAGCTGAAATGAAATGCAACTAATACAATCTTTATGACTTGTTTCTTTGACATGATATTCTCCACCCTGGCCTTTCAAGTCATTGCTTTTCTGTTGAGCTGTATGTGCAGTTCTTGCCCTTGTCTTCAGGTTTGTATGTTATATGAAGATATACCTTTATTTAATCTCCTATTTTTTTGGTCTTAAAAGTCTTCTCCCCTATGCTGTGGCCAACCATCACTTTAATTCCTTATTCTTTGAGTTGCTGGACTTTATCCTATGATGTCTCATATGCCGAGCAGTTTTGTTTCAAAAATGTTCTCCTAGATCAGCCTTGGATTTATTCTAAAAATCTGTTGGGAGATGTTGGGTCATGTGGTAACAGGAATGCAAAGAACACCTTTTAATAAACTGTGATGTACATGATATTTCTGGTGTTTTTGTTGGTGTGGGGTTTTTTGGGTGTTGTTTTTTAATGGAATGCTGAAGGCTTTTGTTTGCCTTTAACATGCCTTTAATAAGAATTTTTTCTTTTCCTTATTCTACCATTTTTGATCTTTACAACTTGACAGTTATTTTCTCTTGCATATTTTAAAAGATTTTATTTTAAGATTAACATCCTGTGTGTGCCACAAGTTGTTGAAAATGAATTCTTTTCTTTCTGCTTAATCTTTTTGTTAATAACAGGGAAAGATTCAAGTACAATGAGAAGCCAGTATTAAGATCACATTCTATGAGTCCTCCTCACCGGACAGATGAAGATAACCTAGCCACACCACTGTCTGTAAGATGCTTCTCCTTTTTGTCATAAAATTTGCTCTAGTTTCAATGAATTGTTTTTGTATATCCCCATAAAGCTGTTGTTTCTAATTGCATGAGTCATGCTCCCTGTGTACAAGTGCAGACATTTGGGAAGGAGTAATAGGAAGGACTAAAGCTCATCAAAATCTGCCCTCTGCAAGTGCAGGGGAAAAGAATTTCTTGTAGGATGCTCTCAATTCATCCGAATGGTTGACCTCTGTTTAGTGTAGTGTGTTTAATGTCTGCTGCACTGTTTTCCCTAGGCTTGGCAAACTGACTGTATTGACATCATCTTGTATTTTGCAATAGTAGATTAAAGAAAGCTCCATAGATGTATTTGGCTCTGTTTAATGATGGTTGACCTCTGAAAGAGTGAATTTTGGAGTTTGTTTTATCAAACTTTCCACAACTAGCATTATGGCTGATGGAAGGACACTAAACAGACTTCATGTAAACCCCTTTTAGTCCAAAATATTTAATGATATTGTATGTATAATTGCAAGCATTTAAACTGACAATTACTCCTGACAAATATGTGTTATCAACAAGTGTGTTGTTTTCCTTTGTGAATGTGTTCTGTAGCCTTGTAGTGTCCAGTCTTTATTGCTGGAGAGGTCTGTCTCTTGTGGTTCCTTCACCATAGCCAGTGCATCTATAATAGCTCTTGTTCCTCCATGAAACACTGAATTTGCTGTATGTACGTTGTAGGTCTGCCCACAGTTAATTTTGATTGTATCAGAGGAACACTTTAGAGAGACTGCAGCTGGAAGTGGGCTGTTGACACCTGAGCAATTCATGTAGACTGTTCTTACCCTTCTTACTGGGCACAATCAAGAGCTTACGAGGACATGAAGTGCAAGTGGGATAAACTGGAAGCTTGCTTCTGAGGTCTATCTTTCTGAGGAAACTTGTGTTCTGCTATGCATTTGGAATAGAGGACTAGCAAGGGGATGCTTTATCATGGCAGGCTACAAAAGGTCTATGGGCAAAAATTGAATGTCTCTGCTCTAGACTCTGGTTGGTATGGATGTACTTATGTGTGTGTTGATTGTATATATGCAAATGTAATTTTAAAAAGAAATGCCATAATTAAAAATAAAAAATAAAAACAGATGCTGGATTTACTAAATTTCTCCTTACTGGTTTCCCGTTTGTTTTACTTCAAGAAATATTTCTTATGGAACAGTTATTGTAAAGAAAAGAATTCCCTTCAGTTGAAACCTGTATTTGGGGCTTTAAAGGTTTTGTTTGTTTGTTTTTGTTGTTTTGTTTTGTTTACTTTTTTTGTTCCTGGCTCTGCCACAGTCTTCCAGGGCAATGTTAGACAAATCACTGTGCTTCATAGTTCTTCAGCTCCGTATACTGGATTCTACTGTGATTACAGCTTTAAAAGGGCTTGTAAATGAAATAATCCTCTCTTGCTTTGCCAAACGGTTTGATGAACGTTTGGCTGGCTGGAACAAATACTATCTTGTTCTGTTGTCAGTGACGCACAGATGTTCTGGCATAATTCAGGCTCAGGTAGAGGAACAGGGAGTCTTTTAAGAAGTGTTAAGATCTGCCTCAACCAAGTGTTGATTAGCTGAAGTCAAAGCTCCATTCACTGTATGTTCATAATGAATGAACAGATTTAAAATAGAGGTACTTGCATGCCAATACACAAAGCTCTTGCTAACAAAACTTCATGAGACAAAGTAATTCATGCTTCAATGTTCTATTTTTCTAAATAGTGTTATGTCTCAGTTAAGGAAAATTTTCTGTACCAGCTCCCCTGTTTGTTACATTAAATACAATCAGTAGTTACTGTTATTCTACAGGAAAAACTTCTGAAAGACATAGCCTTGAGCAACAATAACTACTACAGTCTTACTGAATGTTGGAAATTGTTTCTGCAGAGGACCCATAGCCTTGAGCTGGGCAGCAGCAACTCTGTCCTCTGCTTTTGCAGTTTTGCCCACTGTAACTACCCCTGTCTTGCTGTGGTTTCCTTTAATTTCTTTTTTTTTTTTTTGGAGGCTGATCGGGTGATCTCTGAATTCTGGATTAGCCCCAAAAAGGTACTGTGGCGATGGATCATTTCTTGAATAAGTATGTTGCCTGAAGAACAGAGTATTTTGATTTTTGTTTAGTAAACTCACCCTTTGTAAAAGAGGCTGTTGCTTTGGAAATAAGTAAAATAAAGAACAACATTAAAGTGAGGAGGCAGGCTAATTTATCCTCTGAATTCCTTTCTTAGCACAGTATCCTACTGGTAACTGAACTATATAGATTAAAGCTGTCAGAGGTATCACAACACTGTTAGGAAGTGCAGTGTAGGTATGGCCAAGTCAATGAGAAGTTTTTGGTGGTGTTTTTTTGTTTTGGTTTTTTATTTTTTTTTAGACTGTGTATCTGCTAGTTCTTCTGATATTTTGTTTGACTTTTTTTATGTTCCAGGACCATCGTCATAAAAAAACCATTTCTTTGGATGACAGTGACCTTGAAGCACGTCTCAATAGTTGGAATCTTGGGGTAAAATAAACAGAGTACATTACTTATTTATTGACTTGAAATGAAAACTCCTTAGTAATGTAGTCTGCATATCTGAGTTTAGTCAACAAAACTTCATGTAGGAATGAGTGTTTTAGAAATGAATTGCTAAAGCTTAGAAAGGTTAATTATGAATACATGTCATCTTAAGAAAACATTAAAAATGCCTTATTTTTAAGTAATAATAATTTTATTATATTTAATATAGTTACTGATAAATCAAACAAAATAATAACACCTGCTGCTCAAAACCAACTGTCTTACTCTGGTAGAAATTCAGACTGTTTCTTGGTAAATTGGTAACATTATTTTGAATTTATGCTTGTATAAATGAAAAAGAGTTTGGCTTTCTGTATTTTTCTTTTTTTTTTTTTTTTTTTTTTTTTAAGGAATACAGAGTTTGCAAGCCATTAATACAACTCAACTTTTTTTTGCCAGTTTGCCTCCTTTTGGAAGTGTTCAGGAGGCTTTTTAGTGTGTTAACTTCTTTCCTTCCCTTCTAGTAATTAGAATCTTTACACCAGCTCTGTGGCTCTTACTTATGGAAGGAATAGTGTGTCTTTGCAAATTTGCTTTGCTGAGGAAAGAATCTACCTTTGTGGAAGCTTCTGCAGTACTTTTGGCCTATGTTTGTGTGTGGCCTTGGCTTTAGAATATGTCTGTGAATATGGTACTTTTGCTACAATGCTGAGATTTGTCCTGACCGATATATCAAAATTAAAGTTTCTGAAAGAGAACCTACTGTGGGGATGGAATGAGGAGGAGTACTTTCTTGGACAGCTCGATAACTTCAGAACTAGTATTTATTGGATTTCAGAAAAAATGTAGAAGATACCTCCCCAAAGCTTTCCATATTTACAGCTAGGAGGACTTTAATCTGTATTAAAAATTTTTTTTAGACTCTGTCATGGTTTAACCCCAGCCAGCAACTAAGCACTGTGCAGCCGCTCGCTCACTCCCTCCCTCCCCACCCAGTGGGATGGGAGAGAGAATCAGAAAAAAACCAAAAACTCGTGGGTTGAGATAGACAGTTTAACAGGACAGAAAGGAAGAAAATAATAATGATAATAATATGACAATAATAATAATAAAAGAATTGGAATATACAAAACAAGTGATATGCAATGCAGTGCTCACCACTTGCCGACTGATGCCCAGTTAGTCCCTGAGCAACGATGTGCCTCCCTGGAGGCCAACTCCTCCCAGTTTATATACTGGGCACGATGTCACATGGTATGGAATATCCCTTTGGCCAGTTTGGGTCAGCTGTCCTGGCTGTGTCTCCTCCCAACTCCTGGTGCCCCTCCAGGCTTATTGCTGACTGGGCATGAGAAGCTGAAAAATCCTTGCCTTAGTCTAAATACTACTTAGCAACAACTGAAAATATCAGTGTGTTATCAACATTCTTCTCATACTAAATCCAAAACATAACACTATACCAGCTACCAGAAAGAAAATTAACTCTATCCCAGCTGAAACCAGGACAGACTAAACCACTTTTGTAAACACTTCTGTAAAATCAAATCTATTTTCAAGCTTTTCTTGGGATTTGAACACATTCTCTATATTTTTGGGCTGGTGTCACGCAAGAGGTAAATACAGTGAAGCAGTAAATATATTTTTATAAGGGGAGATGAAAAAATTGTTAGCTAAGATTGATGCAAATCTGTGTAAACTTTGATGTTTGCATGTACAAATTTAATATGTGGGGCTTGATCTATGTGTTGTCCCTGAGCAGTTAAACAAGTATTTTGGACCTAGATATCTTAAATGAATTTAAGTTATATTTTAATTTAAAGCTACTGTTACAATAAGACTTTATTCCCTTGGTTGTATTTTCTGTGGTATTAGTCAATGATGATTCTAAGGTCATAGTGAAGTTCCTTCTCTCTGTAGCTATATGCCATTGTATATTTTTGTGTTGTGTTGTTTTGTCTTTTTTAACCCTTTCCCCTGTACCACCAAATCTTTAACCCATTTGATTAGGATTAATATCCTCATAATTATTTAATTTTATTAAGATAACTTTTATTTTATGAAAGAGGTTTTTTCTCTTTTTTCTTTTCTATTTTCTGCTTATTCTCACAGGTCGAGAGCTCACTGTTGTGTTTGGGAGAGAGGGCAGCTGATAGGAGGGGTGTGAGAGCTAGTTTCTAATGAAATACTTCTGCTTTGTTTTTTTAAAAATAAAGTGATGTATTTTCATGTTGTCATTTTAATCAGTTACCAAATAATCCTTAATCTTCCTACACTATTGTCAGTCCAGAGGGATATGACAGCATTAAAAAATCTTGCCTATTACACTCAATGTTTTGCATTGATGGCTAAGTTCTCTTCAGTAAAAACATAAATGATAAGACAGAACGTTAACTTTTTTGTGTGCTTTTTGGTGTTTCTCTTGCTGTTTTGGTGCCTGTTAGCATTCTAAATGCAAATTGCTTGCTTGCTTTACTTCTGAGAGAGAAAGAAGTCTTGATGTTGAGACAATCTGAGAGCTGCCTGACTGCTTTCTCCAAACTGAACGTGGAGATTAGTGAAAATGTTAGTCTGGGTGCATGTTACTGCTCCCTGGAGCTCCTTATCTTTTATAGAGTAATACAAGATCAATTTCTAGGACTTCCAGACTTAGATGAATACATTTTTCAGGAACTGTAGTTTTGTAAAGTGGGGAGAGAGGATCTTCAGAAAGCTTTTCAGTAGCAGTCAACTCCAATTTGCGAAAGTGCTGTGCAAGTGTCTGAAACAAACGTGCAAGCAGTCACTTGCAGATTTTGGATATTTGGGCTGTATAAATACCTGGATTTTATGAGCAGATAGTTGTAATACCTTGAGCTTTTAAAGCTGATTTAAGGGGAAGCTTGCTCATGGCCATTTTACAAATTGTTCCAATTGATGCTGACAAAGAATCTCTTTATATCCAGCATTTTTATATCGGTGTTGATCTACCTGCTTACTTATCCCTAATTTTATTTGGTTTTTATTTCTTTTTCTAATTGAAATTCCAGTTTGCAATCATGTTGTGTTGATAATGGATGGTTATTAAACTGTGATGATCCTCCACTGATATAGGAGCTCTCTTGGATAACAAATTGGCTACCGTGACACATAAATCAGTTTTTCAAGTCTCTTCTCCAGAGATGGTAATTAAACAAGTCGCTAGTGAGAGACTTTGATTGCCTGGTAAGACTTGTTGGGATTTACCCGACAAAGGGGACTTGAGGCTGTAAAAGAGAGTTTTACAAGTGTTTGCTATTGAACATTATTTTCCTGCTATGGATTACTACCTCCAATGGGTTCTTGAAGGGTCAGGAAGTTTTAAGCAGATTTCGTACTTAAAGAATAGTAATTATTAAAAATGGGGAAAAAAATGTTTACTAAACAATGGCAGCACTTCAGAATCTGTAAGGTTTGAGTGTAAGATATGACTGCTATTGTTTGTAAGCATTTATATTGCCATAGGAGCATCTAGCTATCTTTTAATTGCTAGCCACATTTGCAGACTGTTTGAGAAACTTAATTTATAAGTGATCCCACCTCACACACAGAAGACCCTTGCCCCAAAAGAATACTTCAGTAGCGGAGGAAAGTTAGGAAAGGAAATACAGAATGACTTTTACTTTGAACTGCCTAATATAAAGAACAGTTGTTTTTAAAAAGCTTTTCAAAATTTCCTTGGGTTTTTTTTTTTTTTTAGTTTTACTTGTGTATCAAGGAATAAATGGTGAATCAAGATTGTTAGTCTAGTAAAGAATGTGTGCTTCTGTACATTTTTCTTGCAATGATGGGCACAGAGCTGATCCTGGGAATTTTGGACAAGTTGGTATACAAGGATTTTTCTCGGTAAGAGTCTTTGAAATTTTAGGAAGCTATTCTTATTTCAAGTAAGTATATATGGAGAATGTGGGTTTATTCCAGAATCTGCAAATATCTATATAGGTGCTCTACATAAAGGTGAGAAAAGCTTAGCATCTTCCAGTTGCTAAGGCTTCACTGTTCCAGTATAGGCTTGTCTGGATCACAATGACCAGTTATAAACTGTTAATTTATTTGTACCCTTATCTTTTGGGCTTCTACTTCTTTGATACATTCTAAATTTCCTCTCCTTCAAAGGTCATGTATTTTTAAGGTCACATACTGAATGTGTTTTCACTTTTTATGATATGCTTACATCAGTGGCTGAGATTTTTTATCATTATTAAAAATATAGTGACAATTTTGGGGAAATAATCTTATGATTTCTCTACTAAGCAGAGAGGTCAAACTTAACAGACTGTAATATGGAAGCTTCAGATATTTGTTAGTAGTAGTAAAAACATTTTCTACATGAGAAGTAAGACTGTTGCATTACTTTGCTAATATTTTTGCTTCTCATGAGTAATAAAAGAATTTTTCCATTTGCCTTGCAGCATTCCTGATTATCCCTATCAAACATTTTATTGTTCAAGTTCTTTAGATTCTAGTCATGCATAGGTAAATGTTTAAAAAAAAAAAAAAGTTGAGTTTTGATTGTGATAAATTTGCCTTTCATGCATGGAATACTAATATAAGCTAATTTTAAATACATTATAAAAATATGGTTTTCTTAGCCCTTATTGACTCTTATCTAAACTGATGTAGGGACTATCCTTTATTTAAGTCCTCATGCCTTGAAGTTGCATTTGCAATGTAGGAAAGAAGAAATCCTTTTGTATTGCCATTTGAAGGGAGAAGTTTCAGAGCTAGGAGTCTAGACAAATGCAAGTAATCTTTGGTCATGTTGTTACTTTGAACTTTCTTTGTCATTCTTTAGCTATTTTAGAACATAATAAAAATCCCTCAACTATCTTATTAATAGCCGTCAATAAACTTCTGCATGTTGTTGCAAATTTAGTAAGCTTCATAAATGGGACATCCTCACCTTCCCTTTAGTTATGTCTCAAAAAATAATTGAATATTGTGAAATATATGTAGTGTCAGGAAAAGAAGCTTGCTGGGTAACAGAATTAAACCTGCCTTTTTTTTTTTTTTCTTTTTTTCCTCTTGTTAAGCTTTTTAGATTGTAGACAAACAGTTTTTGGATACAAAATCTAAGTTATGTAAAGGAACAATGATGAATTAAACCCCTGCATATTCTCACCTGACCTGCCTATATATTTTTTTTATGATGCTTCTGATACAGTTTGATTTGTCACTGAATTGTAGCCAATTTTAGGTGTGACAAAGCAACTCTTTTAAACATCCCAGGAAATTCAGCACTTCATTTTAGGTAGAAAGCATACAAAGAGGCTGTACCCTGGAGAAAAAACAAAGGATTTTTTTATCAAGGAGAACATAATTTTTCATCACTGGAATTCAGCCAGGACAAGAATTACCTCTTTAGCTTTTACCAGAACTGACGTAGGATCTTCAATACAAAGAACTTGGACACTCAAGTCTTGCCCAGAAGAATTTAGCATGGGAAATGTTACTGCCTAATAAAGGTTTTAGAGAATTTAGTCCAGAGAAATTCCACGGTCAGTGGCTTGCATTATGTTCTCCTTTCTTGGAGAAATTATATGTAACACAGGGTTAAAGCAGATGCAAGCATAGAGAATTCTTGGGTGGCTACAGCAACAATATATGTTATGCCTGTTTTGTGTACTTGGCTCACATCTGCCTGTGTCTTTCCAGTCTAGTTAAGCTCAACCATTTCTGTACAAACCATTTGATTATCTTTTGTTTGGTTTCTTAGTCTGTCTGCTTACTATAAACATACCTACTGTATATGTTGTGGCGTTGGAGGGCAGCAACACTGTAAAAACTTTCCCACAGTGAACTCCAAGTGGTGTTGTGACTTCAAAAAATAAATTCAACTTCCATGCTGACAAACAATCTTCATGTGCTTTAATGTCCTTCCACTAAGACTGCAGAAGCAGCATTAAAGTGAACTTCCCTACAAATTATGATGTTAGATAAGAATGTCCTTACTCAAATTTCCTGAAGCTACTCAGCAGTTATTTCTGTAGGGAACATGCTGGCTGGCTGGGTTTGTTAGATTAAAGTAAGAACTTAGGGCAAGGTTCAGTTTAGTTGTTTACCATTTCAAAATCTTAAGTGTTCTTAACTCTTTCATGTGTGTTTTTTCCATCCTTGTTTTGAAAACAATCACATTTTGTCTTTGAAGAAGCTTAAGGGGGAATGTGCAACAACCCTACTGATCCAAATGTGTTTTTTTTCCTGAATCTTAATATATACAGCATACCTTCTGACTCTGTTGCTGAACCGTAATAAGCTACGGTTGTGCATTATTGAAGATAAGTATGCCTTGATAAACATCTTCCAAAGAATGAAATGTGACTTCGGGAGAGGTAGAATGGAAGCATAACATTAACATTGTCATTGTTGTGGTATTTGCTGTGTCAACAGACCAGAAACTTTGGTATAAGTTTCTGGACTATGACAGATATAATGCCTGTACGCTATTTTCAGCCCAAGGGATGAAGTATACTTGATGTTTTGAGGATGAGTCTTGTAGAAGTACTTAGTGCTCCAAATTGTGCTTTTTCTACACAGTCCTTGCTTTTGTGGGAAACTGTTTCAGCTCGGTTTACTTTTATCAATGCTTCACTCATTGCTTGCATTGGTAGCTTTGAAATTATATACTTCAAAAATGTTTAGTTTTGACCGCTTCAGGTGTTGTTAAAATAAATAGAAATTGAAAATACTGAAGTTAAAAATGATGGCTAATTTGCCTCAAATTCAGTATTGGAATCTAGGTGTTTATGGAGATTTCTTCCATACCTTTTTCAACTTAGGTAAATAAGTATATTTTCATGAAGTAGATTATTTCTGTGAAGTAATAGGGATCTGTTGAAGGTGATCTGATCATCCAGAGCCTTCCCAGCTCTGGTTTATGAGGACTCAAGTACTAGAAGGCGATCATGCCAGTCCTCACAAATTGTACCATGGTTTGTTGTCTGTTTGGCTGCCTAATAGAACAGGAGAATCCAAAATCTTTTCTACAAAGAAATTCAAAATGCCATTTTTGTTAAGAAGTGGTATTTACGAGTTACAGTTCAATTCTAGTTCAAATAAAGATGTCTTTCATGATGACATTTATTTGGTTCATACTCTTAAAAAAGCATGTGATTTACTGTTCTCATGGCAGTCCTTCAGTTTCATACATATGTATTTTGGTTTGTCTTTGACCTTTTGCTTATTATTTTTAAATTTGCATGTTTCTCATAAATACAAGCTTTTTTCTTTTTTCAGCATTCTTTATTGTGATATTCCCTCTTTAATGTGGTATAATTTTGAGAACAAGAAGTTTTGCAGAAGACCAGCATGAAAAGAATGAATGTTGAGGCATTAAATGTTTACAGATCAGTTTAAGTGGATATAATCCACAACAAGTAACAAAGTGGGAACATTTAACTTCAAAGCACATATGGCTGCTGTTACAAAATCAAAAAATGCAAGGCTTAGGCCATACAAAGTATTAGAGACACACTTTCCTTATTTCTCATAAACAAGTAGGATATACCTTAGCTTTTTAGATTGGTTTTGAAATGAATACTGTAAACAGCTTAATTTCATGGTCAGATAAACTATTTGAATTAATTGTAAATATTTACAATAATTTTTAGCTTTATAAAAGCAAAACTAAAGGTTGATTGTATTCACTTTGCATGAGAGAGAAGGCTTTTGGAAAATAATGAAGCCTTTGAAATTTGAAAAGCCTGGTTCTGCAGCCTTAGCTGTCTCAAAATTCCACCAGGTATTGGTGAAGGCTTTCAATGTTATCTGCTGCTTGGTTTTCTGGGGAGCTAGGTCAGGTTCTACCTTGAACTTTTGGCAAGCCACCTTCAGTCCTGGGTAGCTGTACTGGTGATGATTAGGCATGTGGGATGGATGGGGAAGCAGGCGAAATGAGCTAGAAGGAGGAGTATGCTACTAGTAAAATTAGAGGATTTTTGATAGGAAATACTATTGCAGGTACAAATGTGTAGGACAAAGAAAATCCTCCTAAATTTTTCTGGTTTAGAATTTCTGTACTTTCTACTCTCTCTCTCTTGATCCCCACCCCCCCCACCCCCCACCCCCTGTTATCTTCTGTGGATAATGCTCCATGATATTCTCACTCCTGTATCGTCTCCTCACTGATCTCCTCTTCTGTGTTCAAAATGATTTTTTTTTTTTCAGTAGGTGCATATGGGATTCCTTTAGTCACTAATGTCTACCTGTGTTTTTTGCATGCTAATCGTTGTGGCATATTTAAAAAAAACAAGACACCCCCCCCCCAAATAAAAACAGCCCAGGATGCTTTATGTGGAAGAAAGTTTTATGTATCTGTTTTAGTAAACTCACTGACAATAAAGAGAAAGAGGTTATTTGTTAAATAATTGGGTTTATTATACTTTCAGCTATAGTATTAAAATATTAGATAATACTTTTCATTGAAATTGAATGTATGTGTTAAACATGCAAATATCTACAACTACTTCTGGGTGAGATATGACTCTTCAACAGCATATAGAAATCCTACATAACCTTTTAGGACAGGAAATAAATAATAATACTGTATCAAATTGAGATTTCAGAGGGATTAAACCTCTTTTTCACTGATAAATTCAACACACAGATTTATTTAATAGTACTTGAGAAAGGCCGAGCATTTGATATATTTGTTATGCCTCATAGATCAATTTAATCTTTAAAAAAAAAAAAAAAAGACTAAATGTTGTAAGATGTGTATTGCAGTCACATTCTTATTCCAAATCTCACTGCCACATTTTACAAGATTATACCCTCGAAAGCTTTTCTTGGGCGTTATGCATTCTCTGTGATATGATGTTTGAGCCTCATCGTCTGAGAAAATTAAAAAGATATAGCTGTCAGATAGAGGAAGTGGGTTGTGAACAATGTTTTGTATTCAGTTCTTAAAAATGGCAATTAAAAGAGCTGCTTTAATTATACAGTAGTGTTAATGAATTATTTCCTTATGTTTTGTCTCTATGGCTTACGTGTGTGGATATAGTTTCAATGCACTCAACTATAATTTTTCCAAAATCACTAGATTAAATTCATTGTAAACTGTAAATTTATTCTAGCTTTGCACTGATTTAAATGAAAGTTTATCCAATAAAGTTGGAAATCTTTTGCATAAGCTATGTATTTAGCTGCCAAATTCTTTTAAAACATGCATTGATGGAAATTTTATGACCACAGGGGTCTGGGGAAAAAAAAGTGCAATTTTTGATCCATTTGCATTTGGAAACGTTAAAATTTTAAAACTTACTGAGTAGGTCATGTCCAACAAAATGATCCCTTATGAAGATTTGCTATTTCTATAACTTATAAAAGATAGTAGTATGCTATTGGACCTTTGCATTCTGCTGAGTGCTTTTCTTAAGGATCATTGAAATCTTCTAAATGACAAAGAATTATGCAGAGGAAAATTAGTTTGTGTGTTACTTCTAGGTTACAGCCAAGTATCTAGAGATGGTGCTGTTTTGGTGACTTGCAGATAGTCAAATTTTCTAGCGAAAAGCAGTTCTTGAACTGGTGTGTATGTCCAAAGGCAAGCTTAAATCTGTTCTATTGTTATTCTTCTCAGTGATGTAGTTACTGTGTTAAGTATACCCTCACTGATACAGATTACCTTTCAAAGTATGCACCCAAAGTTGTCCTTACAAACTTTTTGAATATTTGCAGATATTTCTTACTGTTTGTAAGAAATAATAACACATTGCTGACATGATTACTTTTTCTCTAACTTGTTGTTTTTCAGTTAGAAAATCCAAGATATTTGCGAGAAAAACCGATGCCAGTGTCTTTGGTAGGTATTTATGTTCCCTTGATATTTTATAAGGGTGAACAAAGGTGCTTAATATTTTTCATTTCTCGTTAGGACTGATTTTACTTGGAGTTACTGCTTTGAACTTAATAAATTGTTTTGAACTTCTCATTCAATAGATGACGCCCAAAATTGGCCTAGGAAAAAGTAGCACTTTTCATGATGAACAGGCACTATTTCGAATGCATGAAAAAGAGGTAAGATTTTTTTCAGTCTTTTTAGAAAAAGAAAATTGCACTCAAATTAGTAAGTTAGGGCATTTTCTTTGGAAACTGGATATTCACAAAGCAGTTTGTTACAGCAGAGAATCTCATGTAAGAGAATTTTTGCTGAAGTGACAGGGCTTTTCATTAAATACATAATGTATTTCCCAGTTACTTAGGGAATAAAAAAAGACTTTCTGAACACATTTACTGTTCCTTTGAAGAGTTTTTGGTGTAGAAGAGTTTGAATTCTAGGAATTTTCCAAACTACCTTTTAACAGAAGCAATGGAACCCTTGATTAAGTGAGGATTTTTGTTTTCTTTCTACATACCTTTAAAAATCTGCAGATCTAGACCTTATTTCTATTAGGACCTACATTATTTCTATATTTGCCTCATTTAGCTCCAATCCTCTTTTCATATTGTTTTTTTATTACTTCTTTTGAACATTGTTAATTGGTGAGATTGCTGTCAAAGCTTGCCTATCTAGTTCTGTCATACTGTGCTATTTTGTTTTGAACATGTACAAAAGTAAAGTTCTGTGGTCATTTTCATGTTTTTCATAGTTGAAAGGAAGTTGAATGCCTATGATATTTTTGTCATAAATTACTCAGTTTATTTAAAACATCCGTCATGAGATAAAACTCAGATATACTATGTTTAGCACATAGATATTTCAGATTCTTCTGAAACCACGTAGGCATTACATGTGTTTTTTTGGAAAGTCAGCGAATCAATGGTCTGGTGGACCAGACTTCAGAAAAGAAAATTCAACATGTATTATGAAAAAGATTTAAAAAACCGCCCAAAACCAAACAAAACAAACCCCCAACACTCTTCTGTGTCTGCCCTTCAAATTTCTGTTTTCAGCCATATGCTCTTGGAAAATTGAGGCATATGTTCACAGTTCCCTAGCTATCCACAAGTACTTAGACCTACATAGGACTCCAAATATATACGAGTTGGAAAGGAAGGGGCATCTGCTGCAAACCATGAAATCATCCCTCCTTTTACATGGTATGTTGTAAGGACGCGTATGAATTAGAACTGTCCTAAAGTTACTTTTGACACATTTCAGAAGACATCTTTAACCGAGATACAGGGGAAGGTAAATTTGGTTTGCAGATACTTCCATTGTTAATTAAGTAATGTATATGTAAGTCTGCTTTATGTTGATAGCTGGCAGTCTAATTTGATGCTTAAACAAGCAGCCTGACATGGCAGTTGCACGATACCTGTGCCTTTTACTTTCTCTGCTCTGGTCTAATATTGACTGTTCTTTTGTATTGACAGTATTCAAACCACCATTGCCTCAGGATGACACGAGGTTTCATAAGATGTGAAAAATAGACCAAAAAATAAATAAATTGAAAGCACAATGTTGTCATTTAAATAATATTTTCAAATTAAACAAACAGGAATGCATGCCAAGTAGCTACATAAAATACTCAGCAAATACTTTGCTAGTTCAGTGGAAAAATCCTCTAAACCACACAGTACAAATCCAGTATTTTTTGCTAATGGTACTCGACTGTGGGCTAGTTTAAACTGGAAAGGTTATAGACAGTGTTTCACAATCACCATGTGTGTGCTATTAAGTAGAAAACTTAAATGTGTTTTCATCGTATTTTGTTTGTGAAGCTCAATTAAGAATAAAGCCTTTCTGTTTATAGAATGTAAATGTATTAACAGAAAAATAGTGCTGTACAAAAGGGTTTTGGTAAACCTTTAACTGTTTTCGACCTCTTTGTAGTAGAATGGGAGAACATAAAATAGGATAACTGTGGTTTTTTGCTTTTAACCTTTAGACCTTTGTTCATAAACCATTCCTGCACCTGTTTTGACTCTGTAATGCTAAACAGATGGCCATTTTGAATGATAACCACATCACAGATTTATGAAAATGTGAATATCATCAGGCAGTGGGTTTTAGTCATATTTTCCCCAAATACTTCTGACATGGATTAAACCATTTGGGAAACTGTCATTACTGAAAAGTCATGGGTTCAAACAAGGAAGATGCAACAAAACAGGAATAGATCAGTTTTCAGCAGAACAGCAAAACAGAACAGATGGCATGACTGGCTTATCTTGATAAATAGGAAAAAGCATCCCTTTGAACTTCACCTTTGGTCATCCTGAGTGCCACCCAATACTCCATGGAGCGGGGGAGGGGGGGAAGAAGTTAATATTTGTGATACTTCAGAAAAACAGAATCAATACCACTGCTAAGATAAGGGTTTGAAATTCTTCTGGAACTAAAAAGCAAATTTAGCTATCTTAATAAAATATGATGTTTTGTTATCCTTTCTCTAACAACTAGTTTATCTGGTGTATCCTTGAAAGAAATTTTGTTGTTTCTTTAAAGAAGTTCTGTTTCTTAATTTTTCTTTTTGTCAGTCTTAATTTTTCTTAGCATTTTTCTCAATTTCCTTCCGTTTTATTTCTGTAAGCAAAGATATTTATTTATCTAGACTCAGCAAATGAAACCTAAAAACTGAGGCAAGAGTATTGGAAATAATTTTCTCTTTTTTATTCTTTTAAATTGAAGGTTATAATTAACACCAGGCATAAATTTGTACTGAGCTATATACCAACTCTTAAATAAATTTTTTTAGGCAAACTGGCAAGCTCGATGCTTTGTGCAGTAACTGTATTATAAAGCTTCATCTGTCTGGGTTAACTGAGAACATTGAGTGTTTCCAATGCTTTTGTTGACTGTTCTGTCACTTTTGTGTTTTGATTTTTGGAAACCTAAAGTCTTCGGACACTGGAGCATGGGTGCTTTTCTAGCTTCTTATATACAAAGGCAGTCCAGCAGAAATGGTTGTCTTTCCTACAGTCAGCTGGAGTAGTAGTTAGTGCAGTGCAATGAGAGGGAGGAGTACTTCTGGAGAAGGCAATAGGTGAATTTTGAAGAGGATACAGAATACCTGCAGGATTCTTTCCACCAATTTGTCATGTGGAATGAGGACTGAGGAAGAGAGTGTACATGCCCAGGGAAAAGGAGAGATGAGCTGGGTAGTGAAAGATAACTTAGAGTGTAGAGAATGGGGGGAAAAGACATCTTTTCCCCCTGAAAATGAAAATGCATTTTCATGGATTGAGGACAAGAAGTAAGATGAAGAGTGTTGGGGTTTTTTTATGTATTCAAGAAATCTATCTTGAAGATGCAGCCTCTTAATAAAACAAACCTATTTTGTTTGTAAAGATCATCAAGCCATAAATATAGTTTTACTGCACCAAAAGTTGGGATCTAGTGATATATTTACGTTAAGATAAAATCAGCATGCTGCAGTGATGATGTTATAGTTAAGTCTTGGTCTGGCTAAAAGCGTTCAGAATTTAAAGTGTTGAAAGCAGCAGATTTAATGTGCTTCTCACTTATCTGGCAGGAGATAATAACTTGAAATTGAGAGAATTGCATAAGGGCTGTGATATAGATTTTCCCCAAAAGGGACCATACATAGAATGTGGAGGAAAGAAAGTTGTAGAACTTGGTAAGGAGAATGAATAACACTTGTTGGTGTTACCATAGAAAAGAGGAATAAAAAAAATAGAACACTTGAAGATAAAAATATGTGTCCCTGCAGTTAGGAGGAGATGGTGATCAGTGAGCATTGCCCCTTTGGTTTTGATTTCTTCCTCTTAATTGCTCTGTTCTATAGCAAAGTATTTAAATACATGAATTAAACGTTTAATGCGTGCCAAATTAAAAGCAATAAATAAAACTAATGGGGAGACAGTATCCTAAAAGGAGGACTCTTGTAATTAAACTGAGCTTTTACCAATGTAAAATTAACATTATTGTGCTTTTAGCTACATCATGGATTTGACGTTTTTTCCTCAGTGTAAACAGATATTTTGTTCATATCTTCCAAGAATGGTGACAAAATATATCAGTATTGTTCTTTTGTATATTATAATGAAATAAAAGGGTTTGTGTGCTCATGTGTATGTATGTCTCTACAGTTTAAATCTACTTGGTAGTTGGATATAGATATATATGTGTATGGAATTGGGAGAGCTGAATACAGCTAAAGGAACTTACTTAGGCATGTAATGGGGCTGGTGATCCTGTTTATGCTTTTTAAGCTCAGAGGTATTTATTAATAATAGGAGGAGAACGTTTTTGATGGACTTTCTGAAAGCATTTGAGTTGCAAAGGCATCTGTAGGTGGGTCCAAAACTTGAATCTTACAGTAATGGGAGCTTTGTGTGTTGGAAATATTTTTTTTCCTGATCCCTCTGTTCTTTACTTCCACTTCTTTTCCTTTACTGTTCCCATTCTTTTGTTGTCCTGGTCATCCAGAACTGTCTGAGTTGTACTTCTGCTCATAAACATCTTGCTGTTTTCCAAGGGGTAAAAATTGTTAAGGTTTTTAATTCTGGTGAACATTCTTGTTAAAATGTAAGCATGCATGTTGAATTCTGTTCACACAAGTGTGGCCCACCAGAAGGGCAAGAAAATGCAAAAAGGCAGATATGACATAATTATTGCTTTCATTGTGATTTTCAGTTTTCCGTAACTTTTTTCTTGTGACAACTTGGTTCTGAAATACTGTTTTATTCCCTTTAAAAATATTCCAAGCAGCATGTATTATGACTTTGAATATTCTCTGGTTCATTTGAATTTTCTCCTTTTATCCACAAACCTGATGTCTATTTTGAATGCAGTGTCTGATTTATATTGAGAATTCAGTTGTAAACTGATTTTTCACCACCAAGTAATCATTCTGAATAGTAATCTGTTAGTTCACATTTAGAAAAGCAGCAATCTTGATTTCTGTTAACAAGATTCCTGGCTGATTAATGTCCTGTTCCTAAGAACATATGCAAGTTGTCCATTGTCTTCTGTGTGAGGAAATCACATCCTGTCTTGCTTTGATAACTCTTCAGAATGTAATGTAATAAAACCCAAACCTTATTTTATTGCTAGACTGGTGTGAGACATACAGTGTATGTCAGGATGAGACATGTTTTCATAAACTGACTTGTGATTTATAATTTCCAATACTAATTGGTCTGGTCATGGAGATATATATGTACATGCACAGATACTTATTTTTTTGCAATAGTTTGTGAACTATGTCTTTAATTATTGCACATATGTGCTGGAGACATTGAGAAAGATCAAAGAGGTAGGTTAGCAATTCAAACTAGTGTTTTAACCAGTAGAATGTCCAGATGGTTGCCAAGCAGCTGGGAATTAATCTTTTGCTGCATGATTAATCTCTACCTCAAAGTGTGTATGTGTCTAAAGTATGGTGTGTGTCTTTTTTTTTTTTTTAAGTTTGATTTTTTTTTTTTTTTTTTTTTTTTTTTTTTACTTGTATAGATCCTGGTTTTTAAGGGAGAAAAGACATTAGGAAAAGTAGGTACTATACACTGCTATTGCTACATGTTGCACCGGTGAAATAAATGTAGTACAGTTTTAGTGACTGTTTTAGCAGATCCTAAAATGAGTGTAAAAAGTTCAGTTGCTGCTGAAATACAACATATTTAAAAAAAAAAAAAAAAAGGAATATCACTGTGGAAAAAAGTGTTGATGACTCAGTGTATACCGACTCATTTACTACATTTACTTTCATTTAAAAAAGACTATTTACTTCACTGGACTTGGCACTATGCAGAATTATATGAAGTTTTCAAGTAGTATATTATTTTATTATATTCAGATTTTACTAACTTCCTTTGAAATCAGTGTGATTTCTGCATGTTCACAAGGTTCAGCTGGGTTCAGTTTTTAGTGCTGGCAACTAAAGATGCAGTTTGTTGCATTTTTTGAGCTGTCTTTTATGAAATGGCATCTAATAAGTTATTACCATGTATAAGCTTTCACAATTTCTAAACACATTTTCAACTTCTTTTGGTACTTACTGGTGTTAGAGTCTCTACTACTAGTGGTAGACATATTTGTTGCATATGGAAGTGGGACACTTGCCACTCCAAATAAAGCTGCTAAGTAATATGATGTGCTGTATGTGCTAATATGCATGTTATGTTTATTAGCTATATAAAACATCCTTTAGAGTAAAAATACCATTTCAAGTTATTACAGTTGTTGGGATACAAAGCTGTACGCTTTTCTCCCTATTCCCACCACCCCCAACTTGGAAATCTATGAAAAATACATTGTTCTCTCTTGAAAGAGGCTAATGACATTTACATATGAATAAGAACAATTGTCCATTCAATTATTTTTCTGTATACAGCAAATGTGTATTAATATTCAGTGTAATTTAAAAAGTCAGACTTTTCTTGACGGGATAAAAGTGGTATGAATTGATTTAGGACAAAGCCTTTCATTTTTAATGCCTAAAAAAGTGGGGCGATGCCGTATTAATTTTTTACTTAAGTGAATATCTAGTTTCTCTTCAAAGAGTACTCTGTTAGAGATATTATAACTCAAAGTAGCAGTTGTACTATTTTTAAAGAGTAAAGATACAAAGAAGGTTAGATATGTGGAGAGAAGTATAAATGTTTGTCAGGTCAAATAATAAAGTCCAGATCATAAACATAGACTTTTGTGGAGGAACCTTTGAATCTGGGCAAAATGCCATGTCTATAAAGGGTCTTTTTACATTTTAATTTATGGCTTGCATGTTTCACTTGTTTGATACTGCTTTTCTTTCAGTCTGTCTCTGGTTTGTCCAGATTGTAAGCTCTTTGCAGCAGAGACTTTACAAGACATTTATTTCACCTAAGGCATTGCATTGGATGAAATATTGATGATATTCAATGCAGAATTTGGAGTGGTTAATAAATGTTCTACTGTTTCAAAATGTAGTTATAAATTTATTTATTTTTTTACAATTCTGTGTTACACTCAGAGGATGAGCACAAACATCAGGAAAAAAGCCCAACATTAATGTGAATCCCAGGTGGAAAACTTGCTTTTATTGTGTGCAATGTTCCACTAGGAAAAATATTATTTATGACTTCCTTTAATTTATAAGGTTTGTTCTTGAAGTCTGATAGAGCCTTGGAAATTCCAATCAAGTAAAACCAGCTAGGTGGCAAAACTACACAATACCATCCATCCTGCCCCTTCCAGGATATTTTTGGGAAATGTCTGCATCTGAAACAGTGAGAAACAATGGCACTTGCTACTTAAAAGAATCTCCTTTGCATATCATAAAAATTCTTTATGTCAAATACTCAAAATAGTCCTTCTTTATTCTGTAGAATTCCATTTAGCAAGGAAACCAAGCTGAACCTTAGGGAGATGGAGCAGATAACTGCTTCTGTATCTGGAGCGCCTCTTGAAATCTTAACCTGTGAAGAAAAGCAAACTTCTCAGCAATGTAATTTATTTTTTTCTCAACAAAACGTTCATCCTTATACCTTGCTTATTTGTAAGAAGTTTTGGTAGGGCTGCAAGCTTGTCTGTAGACCTACATTGCTTTACCTTGCCACAGCTTAAATGTTCTCCTGGTTTTAGCCTTCCTGGCGTTTTATGGTGAACTCTTACGCACAAGGTCATCCACATCAGGTCTGGTGTTTTGTTCCAGACTTGAGACTTTTTCACCTGTTATCTGTCAGAAAGGTTTGTTCTAAGAAGTTTAAGTGAACAACACAGGTTTGAGGGTCTTAACTCTTCTAGAAAATAACTTTTTCTCTTGTCTGTCTTTTGGATATTGATCACTAAACTCTCCTGTACAATGTACTCCTAGAATACCATCTGCACTTGCAAGGAAATCAAATCCGTTTGTGCTTTTAAGACCTGTGGTCGTATTTGATGCTTTGCTTATGATATGCACATGTCACTTTGCTATAGACCCAGAACATCTCTCCTAACGTACTTTGCTTGTTTTAATTGTCAAGATTTTTCCAACTCTTGGCTGTCATGAGAAGGGAATACGGTGACCATGTTCATCAATGTGTGAAAAATGAGGTGTATTTCTGTATGCATCTTACACGTTTTACCCTTCTTGCTTTCTTTTCATACTATTATGCATTTCTCTCTTCAGTTAAAAACACTTCAGGAGTAGATATTGATCTTCAAAATTGTTTGAGCAAGTGGGTAGAAGCTACTTATTAAATACAAGATGCGATATTAAGTTATATGTCATGTGGCAAGTGTGCTGGTTACAGACATCGAAATGCAATGAAGTTGGAAGTGAACAGTATTTTTCTGCATGCTGTAAACTCAGTGCAAGTTTTTCAGCAGTTCAGTTTTGAAAATGGAAGATTAGTTCCAATATGATTAAATATTATATTTACTGTAGAAATTTCTGTTGAAATAAATTGTTATAAAGTATGAATTTGTTTCCTTTTTTTCACCACCAGTGGTTTTCTTTTAGATGTTTAGGTGGTTATTCTGACTCTTAAATTGCTCTAAATGTTACAAGTATTAATATACCTCAAAGCTGATCTTAAAAACTTTTGAGGGTACAATATAAGATACAGTAATAACACAGTGAAAAAAAATACCTTGTTAATTATGATGTGAGACACACTATTCCAAATTACTTTTGTCTGAAGTCAGCATGTCTTTATGTATAATAAATCTTGAATGTTTTGCAAGTACAGTATCTCCTGCCTTGGCCTGCCTGTATAGTTTAAACCACTGTATAAATTATCGGGATTTATTTTTTTAACCCTGGATGTGAAAATTGAGTAAACATGATTTGGTAGAAAGTTCTAGTTGTTTGGTTTTGTTGTTTGTTTTGTTTGTTTTTTTTTTTTAAGAAACTTTTTTCTTTTAAGAAAGCTTTTTCTTCTGTGAGAATATCAAAGCTTTGTATTGTGCACTGATTTTTTTTTTAGCAGCTGCATAACACCAAGACAAATAAGTTTTGTCGTATATTGTGAGATATACAAGTCATTGTTCTACATTGTTAGTTCTTACTTTGAAGTTCTCATTTATTGTTTACATCCTTCTCCCCCTTCCTCGCTTCCTCCCTCCCTCCCCCATATATTCGTAGACTTGGAAAAAATCTGGCAATCAACAAGTACTGTTTTGTCAAATATCCAGAAAAAATCTCTGATGGATGTTAAACTTTCAGGATGCCACCTCTGGCCTAAGGGTTATCCCTGTAATGAAGACAAGTGAACAGTGATCAGTAGTTCAAAGCTATCTCTGATTAATATTGTTAGTCTACTTATTGATTTACTTTTAAATCGAGTATTTAAATATTTCTACAAATTTTTGTAAATGATGACAAGGTGAATGTTTGTCTTCTGTCATGAAAAACTGAGATACCACCTTTTTTTTTTCCCCCAAAGATTTATGACAGTTGCAGATTAAACTCTATCGGTTTAAGTTTGACAGTTATTTAAATTTTCATAGCACCTAACCTGAGCTATGAAAATACAGGATAGTGATACGATGAAACCCCATTTTCAGGTAACTATTTGCTGGTTTTGGTGGTGTTTTGTTTTTTTAATTAGGAAGAAAGTGTGACTAGGCACATAAAAGCAGTTCTGTTGATACCACCCTCCATGGCTTTAAATAACAGGGACAGCACAGATGTTTGACATCAGTATTGTTTACATGGCCTTAGGGTTTAATTGCCTCATACTCTTTGTAAGGAGAATAAACAATGACAGAAATCCAAAGGAATGATGTTCAGGCAACAGCAAGGGCTGCATTTCATACATAGTTGCAAACTTCTCAACTATAGCTAAATATCTACACTTTTTTTTTTTTTTTTTGTCTGAATGGTAACATGCCATAAATTTAATGTTCTCTGCTGCCTCTTAACTGGTAATAAAAGGTGTTAAAACTGATGAGCATGAGCACAGTGAGTAACTTCTAACAAGGTGAATGACTTTTCTAAGTTGTTTTTATCTGTTTTCTCTAAAACTTATGAAGGTCTTTGATACTGTTGTAGGTTATTTTGTTTCTCAATATGTGTTTAATAAATAAAGTAAAGCTGAAGTGCAAAGGGCACTTTATAGAGTCATAGCACATAAAGTTACAAAGCACTATTCCACAGGAAATTGAGACGAACTTAGCAAATGAGGTTTGACATTTAGTAACTACAGATATGTGGTTGACTCAGTTTGCATGGTTTTAATTTGAAAGATACTCCTTTATTGAAATTAGTATTTAATAACGTGTTTAAACTTTGAAATGGAAGGGGAGAAGTTTCACTCCCAGTTGTGAAGTGATGAGCCCATTTACTTCAACCCCAGCCTTAATGAGATCACTTTTTAAAATGTGTTTACATGACTCAATTTTTTTTATCTACATATGTGGTGAGATTGGAAGTCTGCCTTACACAAAGGGTGGGTCAAAAAGCAGATTTATAAATGAAACCAGTACTCCAAGCTTTGCTATATGATGCTGTTTTGTTGTTGTTATGCTTTCTGGCTCTTCCAGCGGTTTTCCACAGAAGGGATTGTAAGTGTAGGATTTTTAAATCAATATATCTTTATTTTTACAGCAAATGCTCAGATTAACACTTCCAGAAGTTGTGATGAAGATACATGTGTATCTTGGAACTAGGGACCATTATAAAATTTAAATGTTGATTTTTTTATTTGATTTTATTTTTTACATGTTACTCATTACAAACACAGCTTTCCTCTTAAGACTATCTGAAAACTCCGTGTGCACATCAGCTATTGAATTTCAAACACTTTAGTATGGGGCTTGTCACATTTATTCATATAGTAGGTCCTGAAGGGACAAAATTATGTAAGTTGTGGATGAAGCAGATAGGGCAGGAAAATGTCTGGGGTGCTGAAACTTCAGAATTTCATATAGGTTTATAAAAGTTGAGGACCTTGAGTGCTTTTGAAGGTATCTCCTTTTCAACCCTCAACTGGTGAGAAGTTGGTCTTTGGGACTTTTCAAGTAAGAGGTGGTTGTTTTTTTTTTTACTTTTTCTTTAAGTATTAAAAATAATCTATTTTGTTATTACAGTCTTTGCCTTCATTAAGAGCTGCCTTCTGTATCTTGGATGCAATTTTCACATTTGTTGTTTGGTTGCAACTAGCTCTCCTTTTTGGCAAGTAGTCCCAAAATCTGTGAAATTTTAAGGGATGCCTGTTCTACTGGAAGTACTGCAATGAATTAATGAACTAAAATTGATGAGAACTAGTGCAAGTGCAAGAATGGTGTTAAGTGGAAGATTAATGACAAGCAGTGGGAGCCAATTTCAAGTACAGGGATTTCTACTGTCAACCTGTGGGAAAACAGCCTTGTGGCTGAGAACAATCACCATCCCTTAAAAATATATGTCCATGTTTAATACAAGACAAATTTTAGAGTTTGATTTATTTTTATGTTCTTTCAACCTATAGAATAATAAAACGTAGACCAGATCTCAGCTGATGCAAACCGCCAAGGATTAATTTACATCAGCCAAGACGTTCTTACTTTATTAATGAGTTTTAAATGTAGTGTGTTTGTGCAGATTTAATAGCTATATGAGTGCAATAGCTATACATCAGTAATTCATAAGCTTTTAATGTAATTCAAGTAGACTGGACTCTCATGTTTAGTTTCTAGTATTTGTGTTTTTACAAGACCTTCATATTTTTTTTTTTATGGAATGTCCATAGACTGTCTGTCTGGAATTGGATTACTGTGCTGCTTTTTTTTAATCAACACTTATTTATCACCTGGTGCTAAGATTTTTCTTCTATAATGTCACTTTGTTGGAGGGATATATACATATATTTCTTTTCATAGATACATATGTGTATATTTCATGAATAGAACATGGTTTTTTTATCGTGATGCTTATTTTTGGATGATAAAAGAGATGGCTGACAGCTGAGAATACTGTCTATTTTCCTTGGATTAATTGTCAATCTAACTTTTTTTTCCCCTGATGATTTGCATAAGACTGTGTACCTATTTAGTCTTGGGAGATGGGTAGCCTCCTTATATACAGCGTAATAAGCAGGCGTATACTTTGGGTATCAGTGGATGCGGAGTCTGGAAAATAAAAACAAAAATGGATTTTTGCAGCTCATGTTTTAAGTCACAGTAATGTAGTGACGTTTTCAAGTCACAATAAACAGAAATATGTACACTAAGTAATCATATAAAAAGTTAATTTTTAATGTGTTTATTGTTTGTATATATTAGATAAAGATTCATGCTTGAATGACTACTTTTGATAAGTCAAAGGAATAAAAATAAAAGCTGAATGAATAATGCTTGTTGGTTCCTTCAGAGTTTGTCAGTTGGGAGTATTAAAAGTCAGGTTCTTAGTTGAGCTAAACAAAAACTGGAGAACTGAAAATAGCTGGATGGTGATGGGAGTCCAATGTCCAGCTCCAAGGCAGGTAGACCTCAGCACTAGGGGCTCTTAGAACATCCAAAAGGCAAATAAATTTTTTTCTGTTGGCAACAGACAGCTTACAGTTGTCTTCTGGTGAGATTTTGGGAATCATAGTCCAAGGATTTTGGTCTGCCCTTTCTAAAGTAATGGGGGTCGTTGGGACCCATCACTGTGGGGAAGCTCTTCTGTCCACTTTGCTTTCTGAACAGTAGAAACGATTAAATGTGGAAGTGGAATAGCCTGAATCAGAACTCGAGGTGTCACTTTTGTTTTTTAGAAAACTCTGAGAAACACAAGATACCTATCATATTTGCAGAGTCCTGAAGACAGTGTTTAATGGCATAGTGAAACTATGCGAGAGATTTAAAAATACTTTAAAGATGAAAACTTAGACTACAAGTAAGAAGTGGCAATGTGGTGCTGTGCCAAAGGGGTTCAAGTACGCTGCTTGGGACAAATAAAAGCAGAAGCAGGAAATGTATTTTAGCAATCAAATTCAGCAGCAATATCCTTAATCCCATTCTAAGTAACCTTTAAAAGGAAATGTGTTTATAATGTGAAATCTCTGAATAATAGAAAACAAACAAAAATAAACATGCATCTGGGCCAAAGGACATTCTTTGTATAAATGTAACACCTGCCTAAAGAATAAAAGCAAGTTTACCATACTTGGTATATTAACAGAAATATTAAAAGTTTCATTCTTAAGTGTTTATTTAAATAAAGGACAATAGCTTTTTCTGGGCAGTAGCAGTTGGTTTTATTGCCAACTAAAACATCTTATAAATTCATTTTCTAAATAAATAATTTACGCTGAGATCTTTTCTAACAGTTTTATCCAATAAATATTAAAATATTGAGAAACTGAATATAGATTTTTTTTTTAATAGCAATTATTTGTTAGTGACTTCCCATTGCCTTCTCATTGGCATGAATGATTAATTTAAAAGTTATGGAAAGGTCATCAGTGTAATTTATTCTTTATTTTGATTAAGCTGTATATCTGTTCTATTTTGCTTTTAAAGCTGGACATGAAAATGAAAATAGCAGAAGGTAAATTTCATGAAGAAAAACTTAAATTACAGCAGAAGCATGATACTGATGTTCAAAAGGTAAGAAGTGTTTGCATTTTTTTTCGAAGACAGTATATAAAACAAAATAATAGAGAGTCTGATTACAATAAATAATTTGCATTTGTACTTTAATTTCTTCACAATTGCAGTTAATGTTCCTTTAAAGTAGGATTGTAAGTAACAGTTTGCATAAGCTGACAGAAATGCAAAATATTCTATGATAACATAAACTTAGGAAGGGAAAAGCACTTGCAGAAAGTAGATGAAAATACAAGGTGATTTGTTTGTTTGTTTGAACAAGACAACTTATTTTACCAGCTGAACAGCTTCCATGGATCCCTATGCTGATGAAATCATAAACTCATGATTTTTCTTTTAGAGAGAAAACAATTACATTATAGAAAAATGTGAACAAAAATACTTAATTAAATTTTTATGGACAAAATGCAAAAAAAACCAGTAGGAAAAGCATCAAGTATATCACACGTGTTCCCACTAATATAGCAATAGTGCTTGTTCTTGTGTCTCCATTTTGACACTGTATCTTAAAGCATAGGCTGGTCAATAAACAGTTCGTTATTTATGTTATTGCATTGTTAAAGCTATATGTGGCTTTTAATTCTTCACAGCAATAAAGTGACACCAGATACACTTCCTTTGGGTTAAGTTGGATTTGTCTTTATTGCGTTGTGTAGTGCCACTTTCGGGAAGATTACAAAAAGACTATCAAAGACCATACTGTTACTTTTAATACCATGTTTTAAACATGTGGGGTGAAATTCTGCAAGGTACTAAGTGCTTTCTGAAGCACTCTGATCCCAGGAACGTAATGGGAGTTAAATGCTCAGCGTTGGGATTGTGGTGACTTATCCTACTGTAAGCTTTGCATTACTGAGTACCTCTGTTTTGTTTCTTAAGACTGAGTCACAGACTTGGAGGAAGTTAGTTGACACAACACTATGACACATCAAAGCCTCCTGAAAGGATGTTAATATTTGGTCAGGTGCATATTTGGCTCATCTGTTCTCAAAGTCTGCAAGCATAACTAGCTAGCAAAGCTGAGAGTCTAAAGGAAACAGCTTTGTGAGAATGAGAAATAGTTTAAATGCTTTCTCATCCCCTGAGTTGTCATCCTTTTCTAACTGATGTTAGAATTCCGTCTTTTGAAGTTGTTTAATAATGTTGGATATTTTAGAAAAGGTTAAATAGTGTCGTATTAATCTTTAAAGACACAAAACATTTAATGCAGATGGAGTAATATTGTTTTAAGATGAAAGCTTCTGTTTGATGAGAGATTTGGGGCACTTATAAAATTTCTGTGACTTTAATGTTTAAGATAAACACGAAGTTTAAATTAAAATACTATCTCAAAGTGTGCAAATATCGAGCTTTTTTTTTTTTTTTCTCCAAAATCAGCATGTACAGAAATGTGGATGTAGTTACACCTCATATACTTGCTCTATTCTAACCCATTGTTTCTTGGAATACGTGCAAAGAATTGCAATTGGTGAAGTACAAAAGAGTGTAATGAAGTTCACCAGTTACTTAAGTATTTCTTAAACCTGCTGAGAATTTTAGATGCTTTTAAATTGTATTGAGAACATAAACATGAAAAGGGAAACAAATCCTTCTATTTGCAATAGTAGCACTGTGAAACTTCCAAACTCAACAAAAGCAACATTGGATTTGTCCAAGTTTAAGAGAAAACAAAAAGACCCCCCTAAAACATGAAACTCCTTTTAATCTACTCTACTGCCTACATTTATCTAAATCAATCCTTTGTTTACGACTTGGCAGTCTTAGCTGTGAAAATTACTTAGATTTAATCACTTAGTCCTTCAGGACCTAAGCACTTCTTGAAGGCAGCTCCTTTGACAGAGATCAGTGTATACTATTTTGTGCACTGGTTGTAGTTTCAGCTTTTTGGACTTTTGTTAAAGTATTGTGAATTTTCCCTACAGATTTTGGATAGAAAGAATGATGAAATAGAGGTATTGAAGTCCCTCTACAAAAACAAACAAAATGAAGCTGAGGAGACAATTAGAAAACTGGAGAAAAAAGGTGATTTTTATCTTCACAGTTGATTTCTGCATGGTGGTATACTAATGCATCTTTCTTGTGACTATGGGCTTACGTGTTCCTTCTAGGTGCAGATGTCCCTTCCCTCTTCATTTGCAAGTCTTGACCTAATTTTTTCTTTAGATTTTTTAGAGGCTTGTCCAGTTGTCTTTGCTGTCCAGTTTCCAAACCAATTTTTCCAAGAGTCAGTGTAATCTTATGTTTAATACTTACAGGTTTTATAAGAGTCACCAAGAAAAATTTCTTTGATATCTAAGTATTTTGACCACTTATTGCAAACTTTTTGGAATCTCTGGCGCAAGGTTAATTTATTTTTGCATTCAGTACATTTTAATCAAACCACAGTGTGTTATTTATTTAGGACTATTGCGGCAGGAGGTTTCAAACATGAGTACTAGTCTTGAATATGTCATAAGTACAAAACTTGGCCTGAGTGTGGCTTGTCAGCAGTTTTTGAATGTTAGTTTCTTTCAGAATTCCTTGGAGTCCATTTACACTATGAACTAAACCACAGTGTAAAATAATACACAAGTTTGGTAACCTATGTACAAAAAAGGAGAGTTCCATGTATATTGTTTCCTGCTCCTTGGCAAAGTAAATTGTCTAACAGGGGATCTGGTGCTTCTGTTGGTGGGCTGGTGGTTGCACTCAGCTGTAACTGGTTGTGTTTGTCACCTACACTCTTGCTGGATAGTGAAAATTATCAGTCACTTTTGAAAAGTGAATATGTACCTGCTTTGTTTTCCACCAGATTTGTCAGACTGTAAATTCTTGATGCAATCACTTGCAGTTTAAGTTGGGGAACTTAATTTTGTTGTAGATCTTGGGCATTCAACCTTCACAAGAACCTTTCCTCCTAAGGGTGCACGTAAGATCAGGTTTAAAATGCCTGTTTTCTTTAGGTTACAGAATTTTGTTGATGTATCTTTACTGCTTCAGTAAGGGAAAATGACTATGAAATATTTTGTAAATGAAGTGGAGAAGAGAGAACACCTTGTAATATTTTAGTGACACAGAATTTAAGTGCTAAATTTTAAAGAAGCACGTGCATTATGTATTTTTAAGAGCCAAGAAACATGAGAAAGCCAGGTCAGTTGGAAAACTGATGTAATCTGATTGCATCTGTTGCCAACACTGAGAAATCCCAAAGGTATCTCTTGAATGGTTGTTTATTTTTCCATTTTTGACAGTTCAGACCCTTGTTCGTGAGTCACAAGTCATCAGAGAAGCAAAAGAGAAGCAGATTGTGGAGTTAAAGAAGATGTGTGAGCAAAGCAATGAGTCTTTGAACAATGAGTGGGAGAAAAGGGTAATGAATAATACTTGCTTTCTTTGAAAGACTCCTACAGCATATATCTGGGATAATACATTTTGTCACGTAAAAAAAAATAATATAAGGAACGCTTTACTTTCAAATTTTTTTTTTTTCCTGGAGTAATCTGCAAGACTTTTTTGCTGATGCTTGCACACCCACACCCACCCAGCTGGTCTCTCTGTTTCTGGGGTTGATCTGGCCCTCTTGGCAAGTCTCTGGATGTAATAGGGAAGTGTTTATTTCTGGTTGACCTGACACGGAATTTTAATCTCTGTAAACCTGCTGCTACCTGCTGCCACGGTGATTCCTTTGAACTATTATTTTTGCATTGGGTCATGAATTCTTCAATGTATTTTTATTTATTGTTACACTTAAGACAGCAGCAAAGCAGAGAGAAAAGCATGTTTATTGAAAGACAGCTTCACCTTTGTCCAGATTATTGTCAGTATTTGTCTTGCTTACTCCTCTCAGGATAGGGAGGGTCACAAAAAGGGCAAACCCACCTCCCTTCGTAGATGAAGGATGCCATTAAATTTAATTTTTTTGCAGCCCTGCATCTGGAAGTGGTGTTGGTTTTAATTCTTGTCTTGTAAGAGATAAATCATAAATCTTCTCCTTTGTGCTTAAGACCTTGAGGCTTCACTGTTAGGTGGGGGTTCTTTGTTTTGTTTTAGAGAAGCATTATTTTCAGCCCGAGGTCATCCCACTTTTTGCAGTTACCTAGCAAGTGCTGTTCTTACAGATGTAACTGTCAACAGTGATGCCAGTGTGCAAACAAGAAGGCAAATTAAAATGCTAATATTAATTTTAACTTAATGAAATTACAGAATTGAAATCGGAGCATGTATCTTATGGAAAAATGTGGTTAGTGGGAAGCATGGTAGAAATATAGTAAAAGTTAACAGTGCAATATTTTTATACTTTATATACTACTGTGTATTTTTTCCTTTGAATAGATGCAGGTTATTTGAATAGATGTTGCTGACAATAATGCAAATATTACCACAGTCTGTTGTACAGGAGGTAGAGACTCCCAGAATTTTTGGTTTTATTTATATCTTAACACACTTGGAGATTAAATATTTATTTATTTATTTTCCCAGATTATTTTTTAAAGGCTCTCAAATTCAGCATATCTTCTGAACATGACAGTATATACATGATACTTATAATAATAATTTATTAGCATTCTTACCTTTTGGATGAAAAATTTTGTTAAGTTACTGCACGCTGTTGAAGTCTGTTAAATAATGGTCTGGATTCACAGACACCTCCGTGATTTTGCTAGTCTATATGTTGGAGAGAAAAAAATCCATACTTGTGCAAATTAACCTGATTTTTAGGAGTGTGTTTAGAGTGATGCTTATATTTTGTATATGGCAGCTTTCTCCTTCAGCTGTGAAATGGATTTGTTAGAAACTTGAGAAATACATAATAGCTGTTATACAACCAATACACCATAGAAGTTTTGTATGGTAATTTGACATGACATTATTTGTTACTATTGTACAGACAGAAAATTTATATTTGAGGCTGTTTAACTAGAAAGGGAGGCCACTTGTGTTCAGAATATATATCAAGAGTTAGTAATGACACAAATAAGCCTTTCATTAGACAAGTAGATAGTCAAGGCTGTCCAACTTCTTACAAAGTGACAGGCAGATAAGCTGGCAGTGTAAGTATCTGGAGAGAGTATTAGTGTTTCCGTAATAGAAAAGAATTAATTTTGTGCAACAGTCATTGGTGGTCAGTTTGAATGTGTAAACAAATAGAATAGCAGAGAATGGCAAAAATAGGTATGTGTCTTAGTATTCTGCATAGATAGGTTATGTCCACTATACATTTTTAAATGACTTCTAAATTACCACTTATAGAGTCATAGTACACCTAATCAGTGAGCGAATGATCTAGTTTTGTTACAGAGGACAGAAATGTCGCCTGCGCTTGTTAGTTATTCTATTTATGTACTATAATAATATAATACTTAAAAATGCTAGTGTTATATGCCACTCATTGTTTGGTAATATTTTTGTGATGCAGCTTCACAATGCTGTGGCTGAGATGGAGAAGGAGAAGTTTAACATTCGAAAGAAGCACACAGAAGATATGCAGGAACTGCTGGAGGACACCAATGCTCGTCTTAGCAAAATGGAGGAAGATTATTTGGAACAGATAAAGTCAACTGTAAGTTTTTTGTAAATATGTCATGACAGCAAGTGTCTCTTGCAGTATTCAAATGTCATGCTTTTGTGCAAAAGTGTACATAAATACTGTTAGGCTGAGAAATGTTTTTGGTACTGCAATGCAGTTGTTCTACCTTGGAAGAGAACAGTATCCTGGCAGCCAGTCCAACCAAGGATTTTTGCCCCTGGATAAAATTCATCAAAGTACAGCCCTTCAATGAATATTACACAGATATGTATTTGTATTGAAGGACTGTTTCTAGCATTTCTCACTGTATTTGATTTGAGTTAGCAGAACTTTTGTCTCTGTAGGTTTGTAGACTATAAAAAAGGATTTATATAGTACATCTATTTTCATGGATACATGTGACTTCTTACTTACCCGCCTCTTCTTTGAATGATCAAATGCTTCTCTTAGATTAAAGATTAAATAAAAAAGATATTTAAAATAACTGTTGTATTATTCTAATGTATGCCTTTCTTTCCTACAATAATTAGAAACATGTAAGCAGGTGTAATGTGAATTTTGTGCCTGCCATGTAAATGATGTAAAAAGCAAAAAAATTAACAAATATCCTCAAGAAAACATACTGTACTTTTTATCAGGATGAAGTATGAAGAAAATTGAATGAGTGAAATGACAATGTCAAGCAAAATTTATTCCTTTATTAATGAATGTTGAATTTAAAAATTAGCATTCAGATCATGTCATAGGTAACAGTAAATACAGAGAAAAATGGACACAGTCTGTCAGCAAGATTGAATTTAAGAACCATCAGAACTAGACAGATCTTGCTGAGCAGCTTCTGATTTAATAATTAAACAAGGTAGAGTTCAAGGCAGGGCTTAAGATGAAAGACTAGACTGTCACTGGAAATTAGTTTTCTTTTTTTTTTTCTCTCTTTCTTTCTCCTGATTTTTTTTTCTGTTGGTATTTCAGAGTTTCCTTGTTCAGAGTTTCATGTTGTCAAGAATGCTATTGCTGCTAGCAAGTGAAATTGGCTGAACAATTTAACTAATACCATACAACTGATAAGTGGGGTTTTGTGCACTGAACAAGTATTAACTTCCTTGAGGGGTGGGGGGCCAGGGAGGAGTTATGATATTTGGTGATATGTTAGGTATGACTTTTTTCTTTGGTTTTTTTTTCTTTTTCCTTTGTTTTTTGTTTTGTTGTTGTTCTTAAAAAAACAAACAAAAAACCCCCAAACAATGCTCCCCCCTAAAAAACCCCCCAACAATAAAAAAAAAACCACCACCACCCCCCCCAAAAAAACCCAAAAAACCCAAACCCAAACAACCCATACTGTGCAGCTGGCTTTGCATTGATGGAAAAGTTTGCTGTACTCTGTTCGTGAAACATCTTAAGCCAGCTGACAAAGTTCAGGTGAGCATTCTGGCTATGGGATGTTCTTGCGTTCGTTCAGGCTCATTTAATGATTCTGGGGCACTAACTTGAGATGGCAGATGTTTCAGTTTTTATTTTACTTTAACAGAGGGTGAAAATACTGTTCCACTTCCCTCATCTTTGGACCTTTGTTAATATAAAAATAACTATGATATGTACATCCTGGAAGGACAGCTGTGTCTTTTTTTTTTTTGACTCCAGCCTCCTGAGGAGTTCTCTCATTTCCGTGCGCATCAACATAACTTTAGGGAAGAGTGGGAATTAGTAGAGTAGTCTCATGCTACCTGCCTGTTCCCACTCTGCTCACTTTTAAAATTGTTTATATTAGGAGATGAAGTTCTGGGAAAAAGATAGAACTTTTGATAGATGTTCGTAATTAATTTATTGAACAGAAATCACTGAATTTAAACCAATGATTTGGAGAAGTGGATTAGGGAAAGGTATACCAGAGGAATGCACTCTGTCTTGATATGGATTTGCTGTATTTCTGTGCACAACACTTCCCTTCTCTGTGTGCCTCCATTTTCCATTAACAAAATGGAGATGATATACTTACCTTACAAGACGATTAGTGAATTATTTAGTTAGTAGTTTTTAATTGATTTGAAATACAACTAGATAGCATTCGCGCTGTTAATGTAGCATTTGTATTATAACGTTCTTATATGCTCCAAATCCGTAGCAGATATTGCTGTATCTTATTGTTTACATCCTTGGATATGGTTTTGCCAAAGTGCGCACAGAAAAGGCAGTTGTTTCAAATCTATAATTCTTTAGAAACCTAAATGCATTGCTCCTTGTTTTAGTTGAAAAAGTTTTTATATATATATATATTTTATGTCTGTAAACATATGATGGTTGTAAAAGTATTCGGAAGACTATTTTAGCATGAATGAGCTACAGATTTCACTTGATGCTGTACAGTTTAATATGTTTTCTAGCTGACTTATAGCTGCTCATCACCATAATGTTCAGTAAAATCTTTATATATAGGTATACATACACACACACACACATATATATATTCTTTTTTTTACTCAAATACTCTTTTCTCACATGTAGTTTGTACATATTGCTAGTAACACACTTTTTGGTTAATGGAAGATCTAAAAATACTTTCCATGTATTAACATCCATTACAGTTTTCTATAGTAATATCTGTCATCTCTCTCATTTTAAAAGATTTGTAGTTTAGTAATCAGTTGCACATATTGTTTTGCTTAGGGGAGAAGACATGTTACTTTGGGCGGGGGGAATAGACATCCATATTTTGAAGATTTATTTATTTTTTTATATACAACATAGAATTTACTGTCATGATTGATGACAGCTTTGCTATTGTAACTCTTGTGTCTCTGGACCACCAAAGAACCGTGTTGCTCTAGGCTACTGAGTAACAACAGGGGTATACCCTAATTTATTCTGGTGTTTTCTCAACAATGACCTATTCTTTTAGAACCAGACGGTCAAAAAACTGGAGGCTCGTGTCCAGCAGTTGACTGTTGAGGCTGAAAATAGTAATTTACAGCGTCAAAAATTATCTCAAGAAAAGACTGATGCAGAACAACGTTACCAGGCGGTATGCTCTGAACTTCAGGAAGTGAAAGCAAGGTAATTAAATAGCAGTTGCTGGTTTTAACATTGAAGAATATGGAATTTCTGAAAGCAAACATTTATTAATTTTATTTCAAGAACTCAATGAATGGCAATTGGCATTAGAAAATTGTCACAAAAATGTATTAATTGGTGTAAAACTCATTTTGAAACTGACCCAAATGACCATCGTAAGGAGCATGTTATCTTTCCACTATTCATAAGCATTTCATTCTGTTACAGTGAGCACGTGGTACAGGCAAACTTGCGTACTCTGTAGAATTGATACTGAGCAGGTAAGATGCCAAAATATGAAAGTAATTTCCATATTCTGTTTGCTTCCTACTTGTAGGCACAGCTCACTTCAGAAGGACAAGGACCGTATTATACAGGAATATGAGGAGAACATTCAGCAACTACAAAGTAAATATGATGTTGATATAAATTTTATAAAGCAGGAACATGCTCTCTCTGCGGCTAAGGTATGCTTCCACATATAATAGGCATTAAAATGTTGTTTATTTTTTAAGTGGTCTCCTCAATATAAATGTAATGCTTATGAATAAATCCAAGGAACTGTTCAGTTCCCCAAATTACTCATGTGCCTAAGTGTAAAAAAAAAAAATAATTGTGATTTAATTTTTCACTCCCAAATTTGACTGAAGAATCATCTGAAGTTGACTGATAAATTCTGGTGTGTATTTCCATAGCTGATTCAGATAAGGTACAATTAATATGCTGATTTCGTTTGTGCGTCTGTAAAATTTCTGAATACCAGAGGACCTTAGCACACTTACAGACTTAATGTTTTCATAAGGCCTCTTCAATGAGGGAAGATATTTTTTCTAGAAATAAACTGTCTTGCAGGCCCCTTAATATGGAACATTATGTTAAAAATTTATGTGTTTAAGAAATTATTTTTAAATTCTGCAAGTGTACATTCCACCCAAAATGTAATAATTCTGGTTTGTTTCTGTAGAAACATCTATCAGGTTGATATCTACCAATACGCACAGGTAGATATATAGTATATATTTAACATAACTTTCAAGTTAAATAATTGTAGAAAAGGCTCATGTTTTGAATACCATCTGCTAATCCTTAGAGCTGTAGGACAAATGGGGTCTTTTGCATTTATTTACTGGAATTCTAGGAGCTTTGGTGATACTTTACTTAGTTTAATTTACAAGGTATTTTTCTTTTGATTCTTGGTGCCAAGGATTTTTTTTTTATTAATAGTTATTTTTTTGTGGTTTTGTTTACATTTCTAAGTTAACCAGACACAAAAATGATGTATCTGGAGTTGTAAACTCATATAGGTTTTTTTTTTCCCCAAGTTGATAATTTTTCTGATTTCTGGGCACCTTTGAGAAATAAATTTAAAAACGCAAAAGATGTATCTGTAAAGCTAATGAGGAATGCAACACAAAAGTTCCTTTTTCTGTTAAATCCCCACAGGCATCTGATGTGATTGAAGAATTACAGCATAGTGTGTCTCTATTAAAACAACAGTTACAAGATTCAGAACATCAAAGACAGCAACAGCAGAGGGTGAGCCCTGAATTTCTTACTTCTTTTTTTACTTTTTCCAGTGATTTGAATGTTTAGATAGCCATACTAAAAAGCACTTATATATAACATGCATCTTTGTATGTATTTTATTCATAGAAATATATAGTGTCACCTTATGCTTAAAGGTTGATTTAGAAAGTATGACTAAAAGAGATCACTTTATGGGTAAGAGCATAATTTTCACAGGAATTTTTTCACTGTTGTAATTCACATGATAAAACAGTATAAACATGTATCAGTGGACTATAGAGAAGCATGTCGAAGAATTCTGAGTATCTTTTTCTTCTCCTAAACTGCAAACATTTTTAAGTAAGTTGAAAAATTGTTTTTATTTTTCTTGCTTTTTAACAGTTCAGTTCAATATTCCATTTTCCCATAGACGTTAATCCTTCTGTCTCAGGATAATGAGTTACACATCTGTGTCATGTATCAATCCTGGTTTGAGTTTTGGCACCTATTTTTCCTCCTATGTCTTTCATTTCACAGTTGTTGTGGTACAGAATGGCATTTTAATAGCTCAGGAGAACAAGTTGCTTTTTTTCTCTTTAGAAAACATGAGTCATGACTTTTGAGATAGGTGGTTTTGGGGTTTTTTTTTTTGTGTGGATATTTTTGCTCTTGGTTGAATTTTTTTTATATGTCAAATTTTTTTAATGATGATATAAAATGGATTTTTATTTTTTATGGACTGTTCTATATAATAGCAAATGTGTGTGTGTGTTTAACGACTGCTTTGAAATGAAAGAAAAATGTGATTTGTCTATTTAGAATACACATATTTTCCTTTGCAGGATCAAGAATACAAGCTTCAACAGGACAAACTTCACTTGGAGCGTGTATATGAGAAACAGGTAACGTTTCCAGGAAAATATATCATCTTAGCACATTTCAAATTTTGTTGTATACAGAAGCTAAAGGTTTAAATCTTGGAATCCAAGCATTTCACATGGGTTGGAAAAACAATTGGACAAATTCAAGGAAGATTTTAAGTACAGCTATTTAAGTACAGAGATTTCACCTCTGATTCTAGGTACACTTCATCTTGAAGCACTTTCCAAATACTGCCTGCTCTTTTAGACTTTAAACATCACTAGGTTTCAAATTAAACTTCAATTTTAGTGACTTTATATGTTCAACTCATGCAGTGTTTAGTAAGAGGGTGCGTTGGATCCCTATTTAATTGAAAGAATGCTACTCAAATGTATCATTTCCAAGTGTGGCAAATTTATAAAATAATGAATTGTGATCATAGCTACTTGTCGCTTGGTAACAGCATTTGCAACATGAATTGCAGTGAGTTTTTGGTTGGAGTTCATGCCTTCTGCGGACTTAAATTCAAATACTTTTTCATTCTGAGATATGTTTTGGTCTAATCTTAGCCTGTATTTCTCTTTTTAGACAAGTCATGGTTTTTATGAACATTAGCCTCAAGAAAAGTATAGGATTGGAATAATATTGCAGGTCTAAATAAAAATATATTAGCATAATTTTGATATCTTCTAGCTATTGAAGTATAGTGGACATTGGTTTATTGCAATACATCGCTTCCTCTGCAGATAAGTGCAGATTAAATGTGGCTGGTAATGTCCAAGTGCCATTAAATGGCTCACATCTACGCTATTAAACTTTATGATTCTGGACAGTAAGGTGGATGCCTCTGTATTACTTTTATGCAGTGCTGCCTGTCCTGTGTGAATCTTGAATGAGGTTTGAGGATCGTTAGCATGGGCTAAGAGCATGTCATCACTCTACACCAGTAAGCACAGATACTGAAGTTTAAACTCTGTATCAGTAAACAAGAAAGTAGGCCCTTTATTTTTAATAGATAACTTTACAGCAGTTTGCTTATTCATAAATTTTGATATAACTGTGTTTTTTAAATCAAATCTTTGAGAAAGGAGGAGAAAAAATACACGTGAACAATGTATGGATATAAATCCATAAAATAGTGTAGATTGGCCCATAAAATACTAAAACAAGCTTGCCTTCAAGTAAAGGAATCGTGAAGTCTCTGGTGCAATCTGTTCACTTAAGAACCTACCCATTATCTAATAATCTTTATTAGTCTACAGTGGCTATTGCCTGCTAGGATATTTAAACATCAAACAAATAATAGGTAGTAACCCTAAATGTCACTGTTTGATTAAATGTGCTTATCTGCTGAATCAGGAACCAGTTAGGCTAAATGGTTTTACAAGCAAAGGAAACACCTGCTTTTTATAAATAATCTACCACTTGTTTTCCAAACATTCAGCTAAGCATAAGAACAGTGACAGATTATTCCTGAGAGCCATTCTCGAGCCAGCTGTTAAATACATATAATTTTACCAGGTTTGGCAATACCTTCTTTATCTTTACTCTCTGATGGACAGACAATAGGTTTTGGAGGCTCTTTCAAACAAAGTATTCAGACTTCCATGTAGTAAACACGCACACGGAACTGCTTACAGTAGAGAATCTCTACATTTGTTTTTTCATTGGACTATACTCTTATGCTTCTGGCTAAACACTTATTAAAACACATTTTTCTTCATCGTAGTGACTTAATAGCATGTAACATTGCAAATGATTGTAGGTGAATAAAGGATTTCCTGCGCTCCCCATCCGGTAAAGAAAAACATGCTGAGTACCTCACATCACCACATTGTTACTTGAGCAATCCTAAAAGCAAAACAAACTCTTGTACTTATCTGCCTTCAGCAAAAAACCATTATGGAAACCCATGGTTTGGACCATGCCTGGCAGGTTGCCAAATTCTGAAGCTACTTTCCTGTCTTGATGAAGAAGTACCAGAGAAAAGAATTCTTTATAAAAATGGCTATTTCTGATTAGTGAATTTAGGAAGTGGGAGTCAGCTTTTGTTCAATGTTTTTTGTGACTATATTGCTTTATATTATAGGGAGAGAAGCAATTTCTCATATTGCTAGGATGTGTTCTTTGTGAGGTCTTGAAAGTTGCCATTTTCATTCTGCATTGATTAAATACTGATAGGAATTAAAATAGTATTTCAAATTTAAATTGTAACTAAAATATACTGGGAAGAATGCAAATATTTAGAGGAGAATTAAAGGGCCTCAAAGTTTTTTGTAAGCGAGTATTTTTAGGTTATTTATGTAAGAGATCTGTTTGTCTCACTTCCATGTGCAAATGTCTTTTAAAATATGTGTGTATAGATACTGCCTGGTGTAATGGCAGTTGCATGAAGGAGATCTACTTGGAAATGCGCAGTTTGCTTGGGGAAATGGAAAGGAAGGGGGATAAGCAGCATGGCCGAGCAGATGAAAATGGAGAGAGGTGTGGGACCCCGTGATGTTAGACAGTTATGATCCTCTCCTGTGTACTGAGGTCATGTTTAGTGATGCGGAAGACTTTTATACTGCAAGGTTATTCAAAGCGAACACATATACCAATGCTGATCTAGGTAAGAGATGAAAGGGAAGAGACAGGAGGATGACAAGGGCAGCTTATTTCTGTTGAGCGAGGATGCAGAGGCTTTCAGGTTGCGCTAGGATTGATTTCTTGCCGCATCCATTGGGGTGACAGTTGACTTATTCTTCTGGATAGTATAAGCACTGCAATTATAAGCAGCATGTGGTCACAGTTTACTATGGAATAATAATTGTTAGCTAAGATGCTCTATCATTTTAGAGGTGTCTGTGTGCTTTTTGTGGGTTTGTTAGTTGTACACTCATACAAGAATGCCGAATGCCTGCATTTCCAAATGGTGTTTTTAATGTCTGGATGCAAAATGGAAGAATGAGAAGTTTTATATGATGATTCAAGTACTCTGATTTGATTTCACCGGGTCAGGAGTTCAGTAGGAGTAAACCACTTTTCCTCAAAGTTTTACTTTTCTTAGGAGTATCTACCCTCAGCTAGTTAATGTTTGAGTATGTGTTATTCTAAAGTAACGTTATTTACTATCATTATGTTTGGTATTTTTATTGTTCTACGAACTGATAAAAAGTAGTCCACTTTGGGTATTTACAATTTGGTAAGTAGGAACTCTGCACCATAGAGAATATATATCATTATTTTAGGCAGATTTCTAGATGCTTTCCCGTATTTATCCAAAGAAAATCTAGTTCCTTTTTATGTAATTACTGATATTTCTTTATTCTAGAGAATAATATTCATTTTGAGGAGAAAAATAGCTCTATTGGCTATATTCTCATACTTCATCTCCTCGTTAATCCTTATTGCATTTTATGTAATTTTGACAATATATAGATGGTTATTTACATCAGTGCAAAAGAAATATGCAAAATAGTTTTTATAATTTAAAATAACATTTTTTAAAATCAGACTTTGTTTTAGCTAAAATACAGTATTTTTTTTCCTTCAAATGGTAGATTCATGGCATCCGGAATGATCTTGATAAAGAAAGAGGGGATGCTCAAAAGAAAATTCGCAAACTGGAAGAGACGTTGAAGTAAGTGAATATGGAATAATCGTTGAGCCATCCCCAATGTTTTAGTCAAATTTATTAAATAAACTTATGCTTTGTCTCCTATAACTGCCTTTCTATAATTTGTCTGGGTTATCTTCCCATTGTAAAGCTGCATCTTCAGGGTTATAGTCAGCCATAAAAATTAAAGTAAAGCAAGAACCAAGCTACCCAAATTTGTTGACTTTCAAGTGGTAGGAATAAAACAGAATTGAAGTTAATGATGTCAGCTGGTCTTGCCCTGTCAAATAAATGAAGCCGGCTTCAATTCAGAATGGATTCATAGTAGGCAAATAATCCAAACTAAAGACTGGTTGCTTTGGACTATTTTAGAGGAAGGGATAAATTTGAAAAAAGTTATTTATTTAAATTATAATTTAACTTGATTTCATATATGATGTTTGAGATTTCTTTTTTTTTTTAATATCCATAAATTACAACTTTAATGTGGATTTTTTTTCGCTTTGATACCACACTTTTTTGTGTGAACACTTGGTTTTCAAATGTAACTAAGGCTTGGAGAAAAGATCTGCAGCAAACAGAAGACACTTTTCATTGAGTAACTTGGAACAGCTTTTTTGCTGACTTTGTACATTAAAAAACTAATCAGAACGCAACAAGTTTTGATGTTTTCTGAGCGGAGGAGTGGTTTACATACAGCAGATGCACATGTGACAAGATAGGCTCTTGTTATGCTGCTTCCATTTTTGATTATGTAAAATATTATTTCCATGGGTTTCTCCAGTTTAAATTCAAAGTTATTGAAATAATTTCTAGGGAAAACAGATTATTCTGAAACAAGCCAGAAGTTATTTGCTAAAACGGCTCAGTTAATTGTTACAATGTGTCTTATCTAGACAGATAGAGGCTTTGTGAAGATACTTCTATTCAATAAAAGTCACAGGGCTGAAGTCTGTGTTCCTTTATTTCTATAATCTCTTAGGTATTTGGCATAAATAGAGACTATCTTAAATCACTACAGGCATTAATAAAAAAATCTAGCTTTTAGTCTTCAAATTCTTTACACTGGCTATTATTTATAATTTTGGGGGAGATTGAATTGTTATCAACTAAACTTAATCTTTTAGTATTTTAACGTCTGATTCATTGATAATTTAGTTGCATTAATTATCTTCCATATCTTTCAAATAAAATGTCAGATTGCACTTATGTTAATAAAATAAGTCTGACTTTACAGTCCACTGGCTGCTCAGAATTTATGTGCCATGTGGGTGCTGTCAGTGCAGAGTAAACATGGTAGTGCTTCACTTCAGGCAAGTATTTGTAAAGTGGGTTAGTGTGCTGTGGGTTTTGAACTTACTTTTAGTTAGCAGCTCTGCACTGAGAAGTTCTTGCAGATAGCTGAGTAGGTCCTCATTTATTTCAGATATACCCTAGCTGTACTTAAGCTTAGGTGTAACGTTTGGGTTAGAGTAAGGATTTGAAAGATGAAAGTTTCAAGACTCCAGTTTACTGGTAGATGTGTCAGGGCCCGCAAATTAAGATGACGTTGGCAGAGGCCAGTCCCACCCTTGTTCTTTGGGTGAGTGGGTCCTTTGGGCAAAACTGAGGATGGGTCAGCCTCTGGGATCGCAGAGCCCTGGAGACTGCATGACAGGTTAAAAGTATGTCTGGGCTATTTCCCCTACAGCAAGTGATTAATACCTGTTCCCAGTTTTCAAAGAGTCTTCTAATATAAGCTGCTTCCACTCACATTGTAGAGTACTTTTCCCAGGTTCACTTCCATGTCATATGGCACTCTGCTTCTGTTGTGCTTTTTAAAATTTTATTTTCTTGATACAGAGTGTTGAAAATAATGTAGCGATTTCTAATATTAAATGATACATCACTCTCCTAATTTAAAATGGAAAATTTTTTAATTTTGGAGATAGCTTACTCTAATAATGAGTCTATACTACTCTTTTGGTTGTTTTATAGCAGTGATTTGGGGTTAATTTTAAGATTAGTAATGGAATTAGTAATGCTAATAAGTAATTACTTTGTAATTGAATAGAAATAAAGATTAGCTTTCTTCTGTGTTTTTGTCTGGATGGAGACAGAAGTTGGCAGAATCGTCAGGGTGGATTTGTGCTCCTGAAGATTAAAAATATTGTATTTACAGAAATATAGTGCCCTAGTCTAGGCCCAGCATATATTCTGCTGGAAGGTTGTTTCAGATTTCAACTCTGGTGCAAAACCTCCGAGTCTTGCATCTGTACATTTCTGATCACAGATGTGTTGGTACACAGGACTGTTAAGAACAGACTCACATGCCCAGTATAGAGGAACTGCTAATCCTGCAAGGCTGACTTTCTGGAAACCAAGCCATTAATTTAGTACTGATGTTTCTGGACAATATTAAGATTTTACATGTGTGTGCTTACATATGATATATACGTAAGTAATACGTAACAAGCAGTAATATTTTTGTGTCAGAAATGGATGGCTTCCTTATGGCTTATTTTTCCATTGCTGCAAAAATTAGTCCTTTTAACAATGTCTTGCTGTTAATATGAATTCATAAGATCTAATGTCTTATGTGAAGATGCTTTATTTTGCTGTATTTCTTCAACTATTTGCGGAATCAAATTAAGTAATTACAAGCTAAGGCAGACACAGTAAACCATCAGAAAACAACCTTATCTTCCTTGAGATGTGTGATAATATAGTTCACCATCTTCAATAAAAATGATGCCTTGTGGAATTGCAGCTCAGAACCCAGTAGGTGCATCAGTGATTTCTCATAAACTACTTTGATCTGAATGCACTTTGATTCTGAAATGGCCACAGGATTATATCTTGAGTAGCTAGTCAGCTGCAAACACATAGAAAGGGAAGTAGCAGGCATTTTAGTGGGTTTTTTTATTATTATTATTATTTTTCCAGTAGTGTGACAGCAAACAGTGCTATTGCAGTTTCAAACATATCCACACAGATGCATAATGAAAGTGATTTGAGATGTTGTGTGGAATAGTAAAATCCACATTTCTAAAAGTATCCTTTACTTCAAAAAAATAGTGTTGCCAGAGTTTTAATACTGAATAGGGGCTTACATAGTGTATGGAAGGGTTTTTTTTCTTCTTCTGAAGTTTATGGTAGAAATATCTGTCAAAAACAAATCTGTTCCAAAAGAACTGCTCTAATACTCCTGACTATTGCTGGTGACTTGTAGATATAAATTTTACATTCAGTTTAGCAATGCATGTCATAGGTATTGCCTAATAGCGAAAGTCACTATAAGAAGTGCTCCAAGGGTTTTTCTAGAATGTCATTTAAACTGCATTTATAAAATAACAAAGTGTTCTTGAAAAGCTTCTGTGTAATTACTTGAGGGGAAAGGTTGTTTCTCTAATCCCTTTAGTTTGGTTGCATAAAATGTGTCATGAGAGTGGGTTACAAATAGGCTAAATCTCTGCAGTTCTCACCTCTTTTATTTTAAGTAGAAGAATAGGAAATAAAGAGGTATAGTTATATTACAATTTGTCACACTACAGACCGACTTGAATACAACAGAAAAAAAATTAAGGAAAAAAACCTGTACCCACATGTTGCTGAAGAAATTACATGGAAGAGAAAGAAAAGGTCTTCCTGTCTTTGTACAACACTGTTATCCAGAGTAGCTCTCAACATGATCAGTTGTCTTGCTTTGTGACATTTGGACACATATTTATTAAAAATATTTATTTTGCCACTGCTAATATTTTATCCGATTCTTTCATAATTTTAATTTACTAGGCTGTAGGGAAATACTTCCCATTTTATTGAAGAATTGAAATGTAGAAGCGTAGAGACTTGTGGCCATTTAGGGAACTGGAAATAGGCATGACCTTGATGTGGTGTAAAAATGAGCCTAGGACATGTATCTTAAAGGCTCTTTGACCATTTTTACTCTTACTTCCATTTCAGTGATTATCTTTGAAGCAACTTTGCTTACCTGATCTGCACTTGAGTAATGTTCCCGACAGCTGTATTGCAGGTGGAGGATTTATGCACTTTTCCTAAAGACCTAACAAATGGCTCTTTTCCACAATAAATAATTGTGCTAAAAAATAAAATAAATAAAAAGGAAAAAAGGAAAAAAAAAAGTGCTTTCATTATGATAGAAATTCTGAGGTTAGACTGTAGTATTTATCACATACCAATAATTTTATCAAGTTTAAAATGTTTCAGTGGTTGTGCTTCCTTCAGTTTGGACCTGCTCTGCACATTGTCTGTCTATGAAGATTCTGCTGTGTCTATAAGTAGCAGGTTTTAGTAAATATCTGTCTTAACTACTAAAGAAAATTGCATCTAACTTGTTTTCATAAAAAGATGCAAACATTCTGAGCTGTTAATGCCTTAGTTTGACGTGTCAATCACAAATATTAAATTACATCTCTTTTCAACAGATGGTGCACTAAATACTGATCTCTGTTGATATTAGCACTCAAAATAAAGAAGCTGAACTCCAGGCCTCTGACTATAGAATTGTTTGAAAGCATATTGAAGGTTCTGTTTCCTTAAAAATGATACCTTTCCTTTTCTACTGTTTCTTTTGGTTCCAAAATAGCATTGTAAACTACAGACAACCGTCTTCCTAGTCATTGTAAAAATTTCAGAAATAATTATAGTAGTAATTTCATGAACCATCAGTGAGAATGCATGTTCAATAAGGACCTTGGAGATGATAAGTATATATTATGTTCACAATTGAAATATTCAGAATTTAATGTTAGCATGGTAGTCATGGCAATGATCCCAAAGGCTTCCTGTGGAAGTATCACAGTTGTGTGCCAGGCATTATTTGCAGCCAGCAGAAGTGCATATAATTTAAGGCTGGCCTCATTTATTTGCTGATAGAGAAACTTAGAACATTGTTGCTTAAGATCAGAGGTAAAAATCTCTTCTATGATCCAAAGAAAGAGCAGAATGGGCATGTTCATTATTATATACTCCATCACTGTATGAGGTATAACTGCCAGCTTGACCTACATCAAGGGGGATATCAGGTGTACAGGAGGAAATGTTTGTTTTATAGCATTTAGTTTGAAGTCAATTTGTATGTTACTGGAATCGGAGAATCATTTAGGTTGGAAAAGACACTTAAGTTTGAGTCCTACTGTAAACCATAAAATGTATTATTAGTAATAATAAAAAAATCTAAAGATGAAATATTAAAGAAGGGAGGATTTGATTGTATAAGTAAATAGTTATAGTTACAGGTTTTCTGAAGTGAATGCAGCTTATATTTGGAGCACCTCCATTGTAATGTGGTTTGGGTTTTGCCACTTCATTCTGGAGTCCATAATAGCTTTATGACTGCATAGATGTATAAAGTTTGTCTGTCTTGAGGTGGAGATTTTGGACTAAACTATAAACATACGTAAGAGGTGAGGCTGTTATCATCTGTCACCTGCGTGGAAGTGCAGATCCCCTTGCTGCTGTTGGCTTGTCAGGATAATGGTTGTGATGGTTCTCCCATACTGGAAATAATTACAGGATCTGATTTAATGCTTTTTGGTTTGCGTGTCTCATACACAAATGACTATTTCATTATGCTGCTGAAATATAGCTTTTCCAAGTTCTTATTCTTCTGTTCTGTAGTGTGGTTGAAGGAAACAATTTTTAAAAAGTCATGTCAGGAGAAATGAAATGAACTGTTGCCTCTACAGGTGCAGACATTGTAACTGAACATTGAAGTGTCACAGAATGTGTGCACACTGTCTACAGTTAAATGCTTTGTAACATTCTTCCACTCAATCTTTGCCTTTTTTTGTTTTTTTTTTTTTTTTTTTTTTGAAACCTGCCTATGGAGCCAAATCTCAGCACTTTGCAAGTGGTGGTGATACAGAGCAAATGTTTAGCAGCTGGTTTATTGAAAGTCACTTAATAAAATTGTTTGTTTACATAAGAAACTAGCAACACCTCTTTTCTCCATTGCTTCTCTACCCTTCATCTGAACTTGTTTAAAACTGTTCTGGGAAAGAAAGAGGGGCTAAACTGTCCAGAAACTAGCAAAGCTGCTTCTATGTCTTAAAAAATTTGTATTTTTACAGCAGTTTGTAAAGCACTCATATACAGTTTTCACAGTATTTTGTGATTTGTTTTAGATGGTAGACCAAAACATTTCAAAGTCTTTTCAACCAAAGGCATAGTGTGAATGTGGTACATGTAGATGTTCAATAAAATACAGAAATGAAAATTATTTATGTTTATTTTCCCATATATACTTGTGTATGTGCACGTTTTCTCTGGGAATCAAGGAAGAGAAGCTGATTTCTCTTTCGGGATGGTGCCGTGGAGTTTCTTCACTATAGACTTACAAAGACGTATTTCATTGCTTTTTCTTATTGCCAATATGATAGCTGTGTCAGTTCTTTATACTTCCACATGCTGAGGTATTTCTAGAGACTGTCAAGTGTGGTTCAGTGGTACTAATTTATATTTTAAATTTCAATTTTTGTGTATAGTACAGTTGTTACTACTACAAGGTTTTGTCTCATAGAAAGTATCTGATAGAAATGCGTTTGCACTTGTATTTACTAAAACAAATTGGAAAAATGCAGTTTGGGGAAGGAAATAACAATTTTTTTTATTTTTTTATTTTTTTTACCAGTTACTCTTCTTAAAACCTTACTCATTTCTTATTCAAAGGGCTTCTACTTGCCATCTCTTACTATGGTCTGCCAGTCATTTGGTTATTCTGAATCATTTGTTCCCTACCTGACATCGTCACCAGATGTATGGAGCAATGGAGCTGGAGCTCTTCTCAGGCTTGTCCTGAGGTTTTAAGCTTAGTACTGATACTTGTAAAGCCTGAGGAGAATGGCTTTGATGTCACATGTACTCAGAAGCAGAAGCTAGTGTCAGTACATTCTGCAAGAAATCTAATTATAATTGTACTGCAACTTCAGCCTGAATCCCTGACAAAAGGGGTGCCTGGATTGCAGCTCCGCAGAGGTTCAGTACATTCCCATCTTCTCTCGTTTTTATTTCCACAGGGTTTCCATCTGGTTTGGACTCGGGTGCAGGGGAATGATTTGAGTTTATGTGATCCTGTTATGCTGCCCTGAGTATTTTTGGTGTGGGTTTTTTTGGTTGTTTTTTTGTTTTGTTTTGTTGGGGGTTTTTTTGTTGGTTGTTTGTTTTTTGTTGGTTTTTTTTTTTGTTCTGAGACTGCTTGTCAGCCTCCAGCAGGCATTCTGCCTGGTGTTTTCCACAGTTCCACCTGTGTTGGTAAAATGGGGACAAGACAAAAATGGGAACAGGGTGAGATGGTCCTTTGTGGAATCTCTGTTCTACTTTTTCCTACAGCTGTGGCTGTGTAATGACTCATTTTCCACTGTATAGTTTTCTTTGATATACAAAGAGAAGGCCTGGATTTGTTTGGTCTGAAAGGCTCTTTTTGCTTTTTTCAGAATACATAAAAATACATCAAATTTTAGCACCAGAAGTTTTATGTAAGGGTCTTCTAGTCTTTGAGATTACTAATCTCTTGCAAAATCCCCATGGTGTTTATATAGTTTTTCTTTTCTCTGTAATATCATAAAAGGGACAATGTAAAAGAAATGAGGGTACGTAACTGAGATAAATAAATGGTGTACATAATGCTTCTGAGCTAATAAAGAGGGAAACAAATAAAGGCAAGGATAGATAAAAATGTGACAATAGATGGCAGGAGATAGAATAAATACCAGTGAATATAATTTTATTTCATTTTGCGGCTTACAGTTGCATAATTGTTGGATCCCAACATTTACAAAAAATAGTTAAATTTGGACTTTTCAAAATATACAGAAATTATATTTTTAAAAAACTGTGATTTACAGCGGATTTTGACAATGTGATTATACCAAACACTTCGAGAACTTTATTTTTAAACAGCTTCTTCTTCAGAATACTATTGTATGGATTGTATTGTAAGGACTTCTTGTAGTGGTGCATGTCATAAATGCCATTGCACACAGAAAAATACAATTGCGTGATAATCGTCAATACAATGATAAATAAATAAATGGAGTGACAGTTTTAACCGCAAATTGATTTTTTTATTCTTTTTTGCTTTCTCGCTCCTCCAAGTTGAATCCAGATTCTGAATAACTGCTCGTTGTTGTTAATATTTTTAGGATAATTGCTTAAGCGTAGCTGTTTTCCTGTAGTTAATTCCATTTTTCCTTGAAAATGAAGTATTTGTGTGTGGAGAAGTTCTTGTAGGAATGGAAAAGCTATTACTATTTAAAGCCAGAAATAATTAAAGAAATATGAGAAGGCATTGTCTTTAATTCCAAATGTTGCAATAAAGAACATTGTTAAGAGTTTATACTCGTGTTCGTTGTAGTCATCATTCTCTTTTATTAAAATGTTTAGTGTTTTGTTGCAACAGTTGCAATATGATGAAAAAAGCAAACTTTGTGATTTAAAACCAGTGGTAATGTTAAGTGGCTGAAGAGTTTGGATATAATTTTACTCTTTAAAACAGGGCTGTGTGTTTTTTTGGTGGTGATTTTTTTTTTTTTTTCCCCTCCTCTAAGAATCAGTGGAAAAACAGCCAGCTGTTCTCCACTTGGTGCTCTGTTTGAGCATCTGAAACCTTTTAGAGCAAAACCAGTCAAAGTTTGCAGCATATTGTAAACATTCCTTTAGCCCCAGTGAACATGCTGACATAACCCTCACTCTAGGGGGCACAATGTAAAGTATCAACAGAGGACACAAAAATGTGGTAGCTTTATTTAATAGCCTCACTTAAAAGAAAAAATAAAGTGTTCTGTTAACTATTTACAGCCTTTCATTTTCTTTCAGCAGTTTCTCTGGAGACCTACTGGCAATAATGAAATATGTATTTAAAGGAAAGCTCCAGTTGTACGAAAAAAGTAACAGTTGATTTTTAATCCTTGTCTATGGGACCATTATGTCCCCTAGGATGGTTATAGAGATACCATATGACAACATCTTAATGTTAGCAACTATGAAAATACTTCGATATAATATCTAGCTGTATGAAATGAAAAGTATTGCTTTGAGGTGAACAGCATCAGTGTATCATGCACTTAGGTTACCTGCTGTAGATTGCTATTCTAATAATTAACGTAGTTAAAAGCTGTAGATTTTGACCTCACTAAGTGAATATAAAAGTAGTTAACGCAAATGTCAGACTCATTCCCTTATTATTCCCAAAGGCTTCCCTTTCACATTAGTGCATCTTTTAGATTCAGTACAGTGTATTTCAAGACTATATAGTGATGAAAGGAGAAGAGCCTTCAGTTGGCTAAAGAAAGTCTAACAGATGATTGAATTTAATAACTGTTTTTTAATAAGCATGAAGTGTTTCAGGCTGTCACCTTTTTGGGAGTCAGTTAAAAACTATCTACAAAAATAGTACAGGGAATGACTGTTCTTTTTTTTGTTGTTGCCAGACGATTATGATTGCTAGACTTCAATTACACTTGGTAATCTTAAGTTTACTTTTTGCTTTTTATGTACTTTGTACAACTTTCCCTCAGCTTCATCAACAACACAACCAACCTTCATTGAGGAAATAAAGTTAATATTTCAAACAGTACTTTTATTGAAAAAATAATGTGAAAATCCATGTCTACCTTACCAGCCTCTTAGAAAGAAGAAACAGATGAGCTGAGTAGATACTCATCATTCCTCAGTATTGAGTTACTATATTGTCCATTACAACATGGGTATTATTATTCTGAATCCTAAACTATAATTATTATAGTACAAGTATTTTAGCCATAAAAATAGTTACCTTAAATATGTAGAATGACAGAATGAAGGCTGTATCCTTGTACCTCCTTGCATAGGCGAGTGATATAGTTGCTTTTTGGATTCTTTACTTGCTTAGTCAAAACTGGTATTTGGTGGTGTAGCCATCATTGTCTAAGGGTAGAACAGAAACAGGATTGGTGGGAAATAATTTATTTTATTAAAGGCTTTTTGACCCAGGATGTTTTTACCAGCACCTCTTTGAAATTATAAACCTGGCATGCTTTAAGCTGAAGTAATTAGTTAGATGTTTGATTTAGAATTCTGTTTTGGAAAAGTTGGAGACAGTCTTAATACTGTTATTTCATCCTCATCATCTTTCATTTGCCATCCACTGTCGGCTCTGTCACTCATAACGCATCTTGGGCTGTTCTTTGTTAGTGTGAAGTGACTCTTCTTGCCTGGCTCTTCTCCTCTGCCTGGTGATCTCTCCCATAGTTTGTCCTTCAGGTGCTTTATTTTATTCGTCCTCCAGCTTTCTGTGCCACAGCACTGCTCTCTGATCCCTGTCTTTTCTTTCTTTGCACCTCTTCTCTGGGTATCTCATGAATCTATTTACTATCTGTGCTGCTGACTTTCTGGTCCACCTTTTAATTACAGTCTTGTCTCCTTTTATCTAAGCCATTATCTACACCTGTCTCTCTAATTCTCCCCTCCATGTTCTCCTTGTTGAGGTTTAGCTGTCATCTCAGCATGTAAAAGCCATGACTATTAATCTCTGTTCTAATCCTCCTCTCTTGATAACGGAGCCTCTGTGGCCTTTCATATATGTGCTGTATCTAAATGTTGGAGACAGTTTCTGCAGCGTTGAGCAAAATTATAACATTTTCCTTTCCAGCCACATTTACAACGCTTGCCCAGCCTTTTAACCCACATCTCATTCATCATTTTGCCGTTGCTGTTTTTATTCTGTTTACATAGCAGCTAGCACAACAGTACCCTGTCATTATTATAATGAGAAATAGTTATAATAATTATTAGTGTGTTTAACCAATGTCTAGCTAATTTGTGAGCCATTAATTTTGAATGTAGTGCATTATTCTTCTTATTTCACAGAAGTGTGATACTACACACGTGGAATATTATTTACTCTAAATTCATTAATGGCTTTAAGTAGTGGTTTAGCTTGTTAATGTTATTTCATGATTTATTTAAAACGTAAGTATATAGTTTAAAATAATAATTGTATCGTAAATATCATTCTTTGTTACAGCTTACTTGAAGGAATGCAGACCAGCTTTTTGATGTTAAAGTCTCAAATTATGCAAACTGTAAACAATTTATAAGTGGATTCATGCTTTTTCTCATAAAGATGAGTTCATCTTGTACTTAAAATCGGGGAAAGAAAGATAAAATTGTTCACTACTTTATATTTTTGGCTTTATTTCTTTGAAATGATGAAACAAGTTAGAATGCTTTCTAACAACTTCGAAATATTAAAGTGCCCAGGGACAGGATAGGGATGATGTTTTGAAGGCAATAAATATTTCAGCTTCACATTTCAGTCTTTCTTCTTCAGTCCTTTGATCTGGCTTTGGTTTAGTTATCATTCCGCTTGAATGACTTCACACTGTCTTTCTTCCTCTCCACACCAAAAAGAAGTGTTCTGCACATATTCCATATGTTTGGGCGTTCGCGTTGTAGGAGAGCCCTCGTTGTTCCTCATTGTTTGCTGGTAACCATAGCTAAGATGGGTGCATTTAGGCCCAATATGTAATTTACACAGAAAGCTGTTACTTAGCTATCACTATTTGTTAAAAATAGTAGAGCAGGAAAAGTAAAATTGTTTATTGTGTATTTTAGAGAATTGGTATTACTCTGGAAGCATTTTTCTGTAACAATAAATAAACCAGTAACCCCTTCTTTCTACAAATACATGGTACTTTAGGCCTTAATACATTATTTATGTAGCCTGCATTCTAGAAATTAAATTAGAGGGGCTGTTTGCTGGGGGGTTTTTTTAGTGGTTATTGCACCCAGCTAAAAAGTGGTGTCATGGATCTTGCATTTGGCTATAAATGGATAAACCGCTGCATTCATGTGGGGCCCTGCCAGTATCGGGACACCTCCACATGAGAGTCTCTCTGGGATCAGGAGCAGGATTGTGGGTTCCCTTACATTTCCGTATACAAAACCTTATGTATGTGTCCATATACTGGATGGGTACTCATGTGTCTGTAGCTTATACACAAAAGGTATAGAATCATAGAACGTCCTGAATTATGCTTTTGCATGGGAAGATTGTGCATGTTTTGATGAAGGTTATGTTTTTAGCAACTCAGTAACGCTGTGTATTATGTTGTTTAGTGAGTTATGTTCTCCTTTGGGAACACGCGTTTATATAGGTTTTTTCAAATCTAAACCGACTATATAAATGGTGATAACTGATTTTGTTTCAACACAGATTAGTAAAAGAGTAAATTTTTTTTGTTTCTTTTGTCAACAAACAAAAAAGGAAGCTGTTTAGAAACAAACCCAGCAATATCCTTTTTCAGGTGCCTTCCAGCAAGCGAATAGTTTGCATTTTGGAAGGTAGTGAAGCAATTTTTCCTCAGAAGTATTAATATTTGGGGAGGAGAGGAAGGAATGGGCAAAAACTTGTGTAAGTACAGCAAATCTAAATACATAGGATCAGCGCATATATATAATGTGGGATCATCAGGGTAATCAGCAGGAGAGCCTGGCCTTTCCAAGAAGAGCTCAGCTTCATCAGCAGGACTGAAGGCTCAGCCATTACTTTGCTTTTCCCATACCTCAACCTTTTGCAGCAAGATTAATTTCTATCTACAGGCATAAACCCAAAGTCATACTAACCTGTGATAGACTTAGACAAGAGATGAAGCCTCTCCCTCTTGTGGAGTCCATCAGAATCTAAGTTCCAGAAGCTTATTCAGTGGCAAAATGTATCCTTACCATAGAAATTCCTTGCTCTGCTTTTGTGCTCCGGTGCAGTTGGGAAACTGGTCTGTTTGGAGACGAGTGGGTTTTCACTGCTGCCAGCAGTATGTGAAAACCTGGCAAAGAATTCGCATATTCATGAATTAAAACGTGGTATAATTTTTATAAGAAAACATCAGGACTTTCATGATACAGTTATTTTTCATACCATTTGAAAAGGTTTCCACACCCAGGGAGCTTGTGTGCGGATTTGCTAATGGGATGTAAAACTCACTGTCCACAGGAGTTGTCCCCGTGTAGCTCACAGAGGTACACACTTTGGACATGTGTATGCTTACATGCAGTCTAAATGTTTTAATTTGAGGAGGCTGAGACCAAGACAGGTGTATCTCTATACTATATTTGCTGGGACATCTTGGGTTTATTTAACCTCTCCTGTAAATCACTGGATTGCCCCGTGTTTTCATTAACTTGACTTGCAATGCTATAATGTCTTACTGTGTTTAGTTGTTACCTCTTGGAAGACATTTTACTAAGCAAGGAAAATATTTATGATTAAGCATGAAGAGGAAGTATGTAAGATGTTTATATTTTCCATTTATCAGTACACTTCAGAGTGCTGCTTTCTGAAATTGCAATTCTGGACTTCATAGTCAACTTTCACTGAGATGGTTTGTGCTGTGTAAGATTGCTAATTCTGTTGCTATATCCTTTATACGCTGAAACAAGGGGAATTTGCTGCTTTTTAAATTGGGGCTGAAGACTAAATTCACCCTATTTTTATACTCAAGCTGGCTCAGCTTTAGGGGATTTAAGTGGTGTAATTGTATTGTATTCGGCCCCACAACTAGTCCGACTGAAAAAAATAATCTTCAAAGTGAATATTTTAGTGCTTCATGCAAGGCACATTGCTCAGTGTCTTGGGAAAAAAAAAGGTAAAGCTTTTCTTATATTTGTGAACCGTGGTCCATTGTTGTACAGGTTTTCTAAGCTTCTGTACAAATCTTAACTGCACAAAAAGTAGAGAGAGCTGACTCCCTCATCCTTAAAAAATGAAGTTTTATTCCTGCTTATAATGAGATGTTGCATTTATTCATGGGATTAAGTCCTTAAAAGAAAGGAAGGTGCATAAAACCAGGTTCCTAAAAGTTTACATCATAATATTTCAAAATAAAAGTATATTCCTCAGGAAGAAGATGCATAAATTTGGAGGCTCACTAACAGTGCAAGGACTGACATCTTATCCTTTTATGTTTGGATTTGTTGCATTTCCATCTGACTGGACCAAAAATGTTGGTCCGGTGTCTCTTGACACATATCAGTGTGGATATGTTTGAATAAGCTTCGGGTTTTGGTTTTGTTTCCAGTGTGGAGTGGAAGTATTAGATGCATTTTGCGGGGAGGGAGATTTGTTACCCAGTGCCCATAACTGAATTAAGGATCTTTGGGAGGAGAAGTTGAGGTTTTCCCCTCTCAGTGTTTCCTCCAAGGTAGCACGTGTAGATAGCGGTCCGCTGGTGAACCGTGCTGCTGCCGGGCTCTCGTCTTCTCTTTCAGGGTGTTGAGCCATCCGTAGGTCTCAGGAGATAGTTCAGCCTCTTACATATTTTCTGTGAACTGCTGGTAGATTTTGTTGGAGAGGGGAACGACATGCTCACTGTAATTCAATATCAAACAGCTATTAACTTAAAAAGTTCTATATTCAGCAAGCTCCCTAGTATGGGGGTTTCAGGGGGGTAATTGAGCCAAATGTCTTTGCAGCTAGAGCCAATGCATAACTAACTCATCAGACAGTTCATATCATTTTTAGCCCTGGAGGCATCCTTGGTGTGCCCATTCTGCGAAATGGCTGAGGGTTTTTCTCCTTGCAATTTTGATCTTTTGGATCCATTGTAGGTAGAAATTTAAATCCTAAATGGTCTTTTTTGCCAGTTGAATTTAGACAGGGAAAAAATGTTGATTTTGGTGGTGTTGGGTTTTTGCTGTGTGATTTTTTTTTTTTAAATTTTTTTTTTTATTGTCTCGTAACTGAATGGAGAATACGGTAACTTAGATTAAAATACAGATATGCTTCCCCCTCAAAGGAGTTTAGAAAATGGAATTGCTGAGGCAGTAGAAGTAAAGCATATCTGTGTAGGTGTGATGGATGCTCTCTAGCAAATTTGAAGAAAATTTGCACACAGTCTTTTATGAACACAGAACCAAAAACCCCAAACAATTATCACCAAAAATGTGATACAGGATTTTGTTCTATTTTGCTCCAGTTTCTGCTGGGTAAGAAAGGTATTTTCCTCCTTCTGTAGCGAAAGTAGCAGTCTCCTTATGTCTCAATTATTCTGTCAGCTTGTGAGTAAGGCACCAAAATAAAATATTTTTTAAAAAATCTGCATAATGAAAAAACTATAAAAGTAAACAGTAATATACTTAGGGCTTGTGGCATTTCTTTGATCTCTTTGCTAATAGAATTACCCTGCGCTCCTACACTGCAAACAGACGCTTTGTGAAGATGTAGGATTATGTTCTTTGTCCCATTGTCGAAGTCTGGTATGAAAACCACAGAAGAGGATGTGAATACTGTAACTTTGGGCTTGGCAGCTTCCTGACCTTTATAAAAGGCTTGCTCAGTGCTGTAATAGCTAGTTCAGTGCTGGCAAGGTGACAGACTAGATGAATTAGCTGGTCTTTTCCATCTCTTATGTGTCAGATTCTTTGTTTTATATGGAAATAATTTCTGTCAAAATGGGAAATTTATCATGAGGTACTTCCTCTGCCTGTAAAATGAAATGTCAACCACAGGTCTGTTTGAATGTGTCTTCTGTTACAAACCACTGGTGGAGCCAGCTTTGTCCATTGATACCGCCATTGTGTTCCCCTGTGTTTTAACACGAAGTCAGGCAACGCCACTGACCTGCAATAATAGCAACGTGTAATAGAAAGCAATGCTGCCTGATTGGCTTCCATGTGAGGAATCATATCAAAATTTCTTCAATATTTAGAGGTTATCAAGTTTTTTCTCTGTGATGTGTCAATATGGTGGATGCGCCTCTGTGTGTGTATATATATGTGCATCTATGTACATAAAATGTTATACATGCGTTACTATTGATATACTATGATGTCTTAAGAAACCCAAACCAATTTCTATGTATGTATTGACTTCGGTATGTCAAATAGTATAGGCTGTTAATATGAAATATCTTTGCGTAAAGATTTAACATCTGTCATTACTTTAAAAGCTGAATAGATATTACAGCATTATGGGTTTCTAATAGATTAAGAAGGTACCATATGTCACGCATTACCCTGCTTTGCATTTTGATATATGTCAAGCAGTGAATAATCCTGCATATTGTCTAGGCAAAGATGGCACTGGGATAAATTTTTTGTTTGGTTTTTTTTTAGTGGGAGAAGATGATGGTGCTAAAAGGAATTCATTTAAATATTGAGGGGGGCAATATACTTTTAAAGGTGAGATTAAAAAAGGGGGGTTATATGGTACATAGTGAACCATTCAAGTCAATGCAGACTTTGAAGATGGAGGTATTGTTGTAAGCTACGAACACGGTGTTTAGGCGTGCGAAATTCAATAAGAGAAAGCGAAAATAACTCTTGCCTTCTATTCCCTTCTTCAAAGTATTGCTAAGGGAAGTTTGGCAGAAGCTGGGACAGGAAATTGAAATCTGAATACTATTTTAAACTGATAGGGTTAAAGGCCTCTCTTTTACACTAGCACACTTGTTCTTTTATTTGATACTTGAACTCTGAAAATTTTCTGTGACTTTCTAGGGAGAAGGAGGAGCAGCTGACTCGGGTGACAGAGGTACAGAGGCTGCAGGCCCAGCAGGCAGATGCTGCCCTGGAGGAGTTTAAGCGGCAGGTGGAGCTGAACTCAGAAAAAGTCTATGCTGAAATGAAACAGCAGGTGAGAAGGTCACAATGCCAGCCTTTCTGAAACTCTGTCTCAGTAGGATAGCATATTCTGATCTTATAATGCCAGAAACATGCTTCACTTGAGAGTGCTACATCAAAATCTTTCACAATGTAGTGTCTTTGCTAGCAAGTCAAAAAGGGACGTTAGCAGTTGTTTCATCTTTCTAACAAAGCCAGAATTGTCATTGTTATAAAGATATCTGCGGTTATGATACTGATTAGGGATTTTTCAGGAGTGAGAGTATAAAGTGTTAGTTTATACACCCCTATGGAACAACGTTTGTAATTTTCCACTTAAATGTGTGTCTCTTCCTACTCTTTTCGGAACGACTCTGTCTTCCGTTAATGAGGTCTTGTAATCAGTTGGAGCCTAAACAGGGGCAGAGCCATTGTGGCTGCTGGCAGTCATGTGCAGAGGACAGAAAAATCCAGTTTTCTGTCCCTGAAAATTAGTAGCGGGAATTTATGTAAAAGATTTTAGTGTCTTAAATTTCTTATGGAGCAAACAATAGTTAAAACTGTTGTCCCTGGGATTTTACAAAATCCAGTACAATGAGTGAAATAAGGAACAAGCGACAGGTGATCAAAAAGAAGGGGTGAGAAGGGAGTATTTCCTTAACTTGCTCATGTGGTTGAAATGTCTCTACATATTTCAAGCTTGTAATTCTACCTGACCATATACTTGGTTTTCCAACCTCAACTATCATAACCAAACCTTGCTGTTGACAGCAGGATGCTGCAATTTGTTATTGTAATGGATTTCTAAGGAGGTTGGCTTATAACTTAACAAATTATCTTTTTGTTGTTCTCCTGAAGTTTTTTTTTTCTGAATATCTTCAACAAAAGTGAGAAATTAAGTAAGGCATTGCTGATATTTTTAAGACCCATGCAGACAGCAAATAATAGAATTTGGAAATAAAAAAGCAAGAACAAACTTATAAAAGCAAGATTTGTTCTGCAGACTAGACCCATGAGGGCAATACGACATATCCTGCAATTTTAATCTGACATTTTCTGTGCTGTGAGACTCTCCTCCAACTTCTTCATGATGTCTTAAAATAATATCTTATTTCTGCTCCAAAAGGGATATAGTCTAATTCTAGAAAGACTAATAATAGTTTCATTCACTTAAAAAAACCCCAGCAAACAAGACCATTCCAAAACAAAAAAATGTGCAAAAGAATTTGGAAAACTTGAAGTCAATTTTCATTTAAAAATGACTGCAAATTTCTTTTAGAATATTGCTGCGTTCTGGGAAATTTTGAAAATAAATTTTGCTGGCCTCCAAGAATCAGCCATGGGTTTGTTGTGTCCCTACTTGCATGCTAAAATATAGAAATAGTAAATGATATTGTACGATTGAGCAGTACTGTTCTACAGGAACCAAAGTTCAAGGAAATATGTCAAAGAAACACCGCTGAAGCTGTCTTCATAGCTTTGTCCTTTCTCATTCTTCTGCACGCATATACTCTTTAGATAAATCACCTGTTAGATTGTAGCATATTGGAAAATTCTATTTTTTCTGGTTAGGTAGAATGAATTACTTACAAAACAAAAACTGTAGTAGCTATAGCAACACTGTGCTTTTAACTACACTAGAAACGTTGGGCTTCTAAAACCATTTTTTGGTGTGTGGTAAAGTTAATTATATATAAGTAGCATGGGGTCTGGCATGTTCCGTTCTTGTAATCAATATTTGATTCATTAGTTTGGCTCTGTAGTATCTTTTTGCCATCTGCTTCCTATTTTGTCAAGCTTGTGATTTTTAAGAGTCACCTGATGCCCACTGATGGGCGAGTGGTATATTTTTAACTATAAGAACTTCATTTTTTCTAATAGTAACTAGCAAAAAGAGAAACAATAAATAGACCATGTCATGGTACTTTAGATCTAGTGTTTCCTGGGTTTGGCAAACGATGATCAAGAACCCTTAGTGCGCTTGTAGGAAATCTATGAATGTGACCTAACAAGTAAAGCGCAAAAGCCAGTAGAGTTAAAGCATCTTTGCATATGTTTTTACTATTTCACTTTTTAGAATGTTTTCATTCTCTTAAAAATAAAAATCCTTGAATAAAGTAACAAGATCTTTTATTTTTCTGGTTTTTATTGAGCTGAGTAAAAGATGGCTATGAACATACAACTTGAGTAAGTTTGGAGGCAGAAGAAATTATTCGTAAAATATTCATTGAAGTCCCTTTTCATAATAGCAGATAGTAGCAGTGAGGTTCAAGAGCTACTGGAGGGATAACTTGTTCCTTTCTATTCTATTTTTCCACTTTCTATCTGGCCAACTATTTCTAGTCCTATATCTTCCTCTCTTGCTGCAGTGTTTTCCAATAAAATGCTTTTCCCACTCTGAGTACTGCCTTTTCTCCTCTTTCCTTGCCTTAGAAGTGATGTCCAGGCTGCTTGGCAAAGAGATCTGTTGAAGACAGAGCACTCCCTTAGGCCAAACAGGATTTTGGCTTGTGTTTCAGGAATTCACATGTTTCTTCTTTCGGTACAGCAGATGGACTTGTGGCAGCACTGGTCCTCCTGACAGCTACACCCCTATTTTCTCATTCTCTCATTCTCTCTCTCTCTCTCTCAGGAAGGCAGTTTATTCACTGCTTGTGTTGGGACCTAGATCTAAAAGTAATTGATGAGTACGCACTGCAGCGTAGTACTGTGTGTATATGTGTGTGTGTGTGTGTATATATATATATATATATATATACACATATATATATTCCCCTGGAAACATGCCTGCTGTACAGCTAACAGTTGTGCGTTTGATACAAAAGCCTTTGTTAATTGAGTTATGAAATTGCTTCCTTGATGCTGTGTGCTGGAATCTGTGGGACTCATTATTCATAGGCGATGACTATCTTCAGAGAACTTTACTTGCAGCCAAATAATTCTCTTTTAAGTTATTTTACTGATTTAATGTAAACTTACTTTAAATGTGTAGTTTGTGCACTGGCTCATACATGATTTCCCTTGAATTTCCACAGGCAATCTATTTTTGAGTGAAATATATTTGAGTCTTAAATATGTCTAGAAAAATATTCACTTAATTTTGATGGGATGTTCACCACTGTTGAGTGAAAAACTGAGCCAATACTTTGTAATCAGGGAGTGGCATGGCATAGGTGATCACTGTATCCTTAAGGAACTAGTAATCCTGTAGTGACTGAATATTAATTTTCACTACATACAAATAGTGTAGTTATCATTCTCAGCAGGTTATATTCACCTCTTTGATGGTTTGCAAACAACTGTAGAAACGTCAGACTGTTTCAAGCTATGCCTTTTTAAAAAAAATTAAATATTCCCTTTCTTTTACCATGTAGATGGAAAAGGTTGAAGCAGATCTAAGCAGATCAAAATCGCTCCGGGAAAAGCAATCCAAAGAATTCTCCTGGCAATTGGAAGAGCTCAAGCAAAGATACGAGCAACAGGTCAGTCGGTTTGCTCCTTCAGGTGGAAGGGAGGAGGGACATCCTTTCATGCATCTTTTCCCATTCTCCCTGTGCGTTGCTGTTCTTTGTATAAAGACAAAATTTATAGGTATGCAGAGTTTACACAATGGGGGATTGAGGCGGAAGAGTCTATATAGAAAATATTTTTGTTTCCTCTTCGCAATCCTTTGTACCTCTGACTCTTTCAAATTGTTTCCCAGGCCTACAGGTGGCAACACCTATTTTCATAACGGCTTGATGAAATTATTTAATGCGTTATCTGTTTTTCTTCTTGTCAAGAAACAGCATTTTATTCTTTTTATCATTTTTAACTTGGGGAGTGTTCGTATGAATGCTTGTTTTGGCCCACTGATAGTGATTTTCTTTATTGTAATGTAATTTCAGGGTTGGGAAACATTCAGGAAACATTTGGGTGGAGACAAGAAACTTGAGTTCAGTAGTGTTGTGAAGTGGAAAGGGAAAAAACAGAAATAGAAGTAGACAAATTATTGCATGATGTTGGCTTGAGAGCTACGCAGCTGAAACAGTCCATCAAACACTTGCATAAGGTGGTCCTGAAAGGTTGTCATGAAACTGTAGTGGCATCTGTTTAGTAACACCTGTTAAAGGATTGAAAATTTTTTTCTGGTTACTTTATAGCAATCATACAGTTAGTCCATAAGCTTGAAGTTCTCTCTTATCAATGTTGCGTGGATATAAGTTTACATTTCCACCAGAGAATGTGATTTAATTTCTGTTTATCTTCTGTGCTGGTAAGAGGATGAAATACTGCAGTTGGCTTGTGGTACGAGATCTGCTCTGGTCTGTCTGGAAGGGGCTTTTTCAAGTAATTAAGGAACAAGATCACTTTGGTAGGTGTTGAGAGAGACCTTTGCCTGTGCTTGGGCAAAACACAATAGTGTGTTTTGTGCGTGGCTCTGAATAGAAGAGAGTTTGTTGGTTCAGATCAAAGTATTTTCCTTATCCTCACTCAGAATTGTCGACATTACTAATTGGGTTGCCATCTGACAAAGGGTGAGAAGCTGTCCTGTGTAATACTGACATACGTCTATGCAGCTGTTTTGTTCAACTGGGTGATATTATTTATGATTCTTGTATTTAATGATTCAGGAATAGTCTGGGTTGCAGAGATACTGGGGGTTTTGTCTCATGCTTGCATTAAGGGTGAGGAAGTTTGACATGTCAATTAAAGGACATACTGGAGGGAGGACGAGGGAAAGTGTTGGAGTTAGTTGAGCATCTGCTTGAAGGTGGAATTTTTTATGGAATCTTACGTTCATGTCATTTTAGTGGTATGGTTGGTTCACTTTTTTCTTTACAGTTCTGATAATTTGTGGAGCATCTTTAAAGTCCAAAGTAAGCATTTATTCAAAGATTTTGTTCCCAGGTTTAGGAACACGATCTATACAGATAGATACTAATCTGCAGTTCGTCAGATGTTATGACATTCCTCTTCCTACCTACAAATGGTAATTTTTGCTTTCAGTGTACATGGTAAGAGTTACCAAGCCATAGGTACAATCTTCTGCCAAATACTTGCCTGGATTTGTGCACTAAAGGCAAATGATAATGCCTAGTAGTGTCGCAGTTTGGTTTTTATTTGCTTTCTTGTATCATCATGCCTATTATATTCAGACCTTCTGGAGACTGGACAAAAAAAAAAACCAAAACAAAACAAAAAAAACAAGAAATGAATGTGATAGTTAAAACTCTTTTGGTGAATCTTTTTACATTGGTATTCTGTAACAATGTTGATATTGTGGTAAACATCAGTGTAAGCGTTTTCCGCTAAGAGGAGGTGTTTACTGCTTCACTTCTATTTTATTTAAGATAGCTACTTTTTACTCTAAGAAAGAACAGCTATATTTTATGAAACATTACTGAAACCCAAGGAAAGGGTTTCAGCACTAAACAGCTAAACAATGAGAGCCTCAGAATAATTTTTGGAAGAATTCTGTTTCTGCCCTTTTAAAAAATTTATTTCTCTTCAGACTTCAATTGGAATGTTCTTTGAAAGCTTGTGAACATGAAAAATATGTGACCCTGCAGATTGCAATGGGTTATCATTGTAAACGACATTCTTTTTATATTGTCATTTCTGCAGTACAAAGCTCCTTCAGCCCAGCCACAGAGCAATATGAGCTCAGTTCTTCCACTCTTAAAATTTCCTTTCAGTAGTTCCAACTTCTGTTTCTCTGTATTACTCTCTATTTATGCTTCAGAACTTCTAAACCATTTTTAAAGCAGACTTTACCTTGCCTTGTTTTACCACATATTTCTTTGGTTGTTACTTGGGGAGGAATAGACTGATTTAAACTGTTTAAATAGAGCACTAAATTAGAATTGGTTGTGCATTTCAGCATGGCTCTAGCAGACTTTCAGTTGGGAAGTAGACACCCAACCAAAAAACCAGATACTTTAGCTATGTGAGAACTGTAGTAATTGCTTTGAGATGTTCTGCCTCAAGTCTCTGAATCTAATTGTCAAATGGAATTTTATACACAAAGGGAAGGCAAATTGACCTTCAGATTAGGTTGGCATGGTGAGTGGCAGAGGTAGCACTGACAGCATACTGGACAATTCAGTTGCCCGTAAATTTAATCAAGTTGGTAATGAAGAACCAAATGAACTGATGTGTTACCAGTTCTCCAATCTGAGAAACATCTTGGAGGTGTAGGGACTTGAGAGCTGTGGTTATACCTCTCTGCTTTGTATGAGTGATTGCCTGTGCTTCACAGGACCCTCCTTGAATATTGATTTCAAAGAGACTACTGGTGTGAACATGGACCATTGGTTGTGGGGCTGAAAGATTGCTTTGCCTGCAGATTGGACATACAGATTTATTATATATTGATATTTATCTGAGATGTATATCAATAAATAACCTGATATATATTTATATATATAATTTTTATTTTCCTTGAAAAAGAATTATGACAAAAACCATACAAAACTATGGCAGTTAATGTTTTGTTAACTTTTCAAATGCATTGGAATCCATTAATAAAGCAAAGAAGAAATTTTGGATCTTGCAGTGTTTGGTTTCAGCTGTCAGGTGTCACTCCTGGTTCCAGCTTCATCTGATTCAGTGCCACTTTCTTTTGAAGTATCCACTGAGAACACTGTTAGAGAGAAACTGGTGGCTTTTTTTTCTTTAAATATACTTTAGCTCAACTTTGTTCTACTTGCAGCTGTTAGATTTGAAAGTATATTTTGAAGAAAAAAATAACTCCAGCAGCACCACAGTTCCTATCTGCTGGGAGCAGCTGCTTTCGGCACTTCAAAGCCAGTGGACACCACAGCGAAGGCCTCAGCCTTTCCTGCCTTTGAAATGGTTGCAGTATCTATAGTCGGGCTTTATGGCACCGTCAGCACAGGAAAAAAGGTTGTTTGGTTTTTTGCACCCCCTCTCTTTTTTCTTTTTTCTTTTTTTTCCTACTTTCTAATTACATCCTCAGTTTAGCTCAAAATACCTGGGAAGTGTTCCTGCTGAAATTATTTTCCACAAGGCCAAATGTTTGAAAGAGCATGTGCCCAAACTTTTCAATAATGGATTTTAGGCAGGCAAATTTGACAAAGTTAATGAATTTGCTTTTTTTCCCCATATCCATGTCTGGGCACTTTCTGAGAGCATGTCTTGGGGCAAGCCGTGGTACCATGGCACAGCACTCGTGGTGGAACAGGGCATCACACAGGGCCAAGTATGTACTCACCTTCATTTCAAGCAGATTTTCATAAATTGTCATGAATGGAACACTTTCAGTGAACTTTTGGAGAGCTTAATGTTTAAATGGTATTAGCTTGTCCTTTTTTAAAAAAAATACAATAATAGATCACTATGATCACTGTTACACCCATTTTTTGTTATAAATATTGGCTGAAGTGCTGTGACTGAGTGAATATGAAAAAAATGAGATGCAAGATTAGTAAGAGAGCCAAAGTCTATGATATGTCATTTTCCTAGCAGGGAGAACGCACTATGAAAAAGTGGATGAATTACTGTGATAGCAGGATGGTGTTACTTGCTGAGTTATGGACATACTTTCTGAAATTAGATGCCAACCTGGATGTATAAATAAGCCTTTTGCTTTGGTTCATCTTTTCTTTAATGGTGTTTATTCCATTTTAAAATAATAATTATGCATGCTTCCATAGCAAAGTGGAAAGCTATTACGTGATAGCTGAAGAATCTCCCCGTATCTCAGGAAATCCTTTCTTGTGACATTTATTGTTGGGTTCTGACTTCTGTAAAACTCATGAAGGAATAATTAGAGTTGTCGTCTTGTCCTATTTAGCCAAATAGGGAAGAAACAGGACACTTTCAGAAATGTTTTATTGGGTATTTAACAAGATCACTTTGAGATGATGTTAAAGATGAGAGAAATAGTCTACACTTTTAAGTCTGGAGCAAGACAAGGGTGTGGCTGAGTTTAAATGTGCCTTTTATATTAAAGAAAGAGAGGTAAAGTGCAGAATCAGCTGGTTAAAAGTGAAAAAAGCATGGCTGTAATCTTATCTGCCAGCAGCAAGGACAAGTATCCAAGGTAGTGTTGGGAAATTGTTCTTATTTTAGCAGTGTGCTGGAGCAGAGGAAGATATTATTAGGAGGAGAGGAAGAATATTATTTAGATCTTTCTATATGTCTTTTCTTTTATAACTTTCTAGTGAGGTTACTTTAAAGAAAAGAGTGGGGTTATCTTGGATAAAATATTAATTTTATAATCACAACCATTGTTTTTATACCTAAGTGTGTATATTTAACAACAAACATCTTGTTCAGTGCTAGCTTAATGTTAAGGTTCCAAGCACAATCTCATGCTCAGTTGCTTAAAAATATTCTAAAGTGTTATTTAGATTAACATTTAATGGTTGGGCATCTCCCCTGATAATTTTTATCTGTTTTACTTTGTGCCAAGAGATTTTACTAGTGTTTGGATTATCAAGGGTGAGATGACGTTGTTTTGCTTTTGCTTAAAATTGGAGTGATAATTCCTTGAAATGCTGGAGGCAGGGTATTTTTGACCTGGGTGTGTTTTTAACTGAAGGTAGGATATTTCTGACCTGGGTGTGTTTTTTATTTTTTCCCTTGAAGATCTACTCAGGTGTATTTAGGTAATAAACATTGCTTAATTCAGATATTCAAGAGTTCAGCAGCTAAATGTTCTGAAGAGTCTCACTGAGAATTTCCATGTCCTTTCTGGTAAATGGAGCCAGGACAGTTTGTGTATGAAAGTGTGGTGTAAAGGCTGTGACCTCGAGAGAGACGAGAAAATACAGTGTAGGTAAGGAACAGAGTAAAAAGTGGGGATTAAGCATTAAACCAAGAAACTGCTGTGACTTGGGAATGGGGCTTGGAAAGGAAGCTCCTCAGGGAAAGTAAGTACTGTCCGTGAAAAGAATTTGTGAGCGGCTGTGAAAAGCCCATGCAATGGAGCCTAGAGGTATTTAGGCTGAGAAATGTCATTTAGTCCCATGGATCAGGAGCACTGGAGAGCCAAGTCCTGCAGAAGGGGTCAGCTGGAGATGGGACATGGGCTGAAGGGTCCACTGAGCATGAGTGGGGTCTCCAGGAGCCAGCCTTCCTTATTACCTCTTGCTTTAACCATGGCCACTCTGCCTTTCTGAGGTAGGAAGTAGGGAGGATAGATGCTGCTTCTACGCTAGATACCTTGACTTTACGGTCCTATCGTGTTTATTTGGCATACTACTTTTAGCTCAATTGATCTTCCAGCTGGTAGTCTTGTCTTCAGAACTACTACAAACATCATCAGTCCTATCATGAGACACAGTCACAGTATGTGCACCTTAAACTCTGACTCCAGTGTCATGCTCAAGCCTTTAGAGGCATTCGGCTGGACACACTAATAGAGATAACTAGCTTAACATTCAGCTTGCTTTGTCCCCATACCTTTTCTCAGTTAGAGTTCCTGCCACCACACTTAAGTCCTAGCTTTTCTTCTGTCCACATTCTTTCTTTTCTGTTTCTTCTAGCTTCTTTTTGACCGCTTTGTTACCCACGCGAGTGAAGAAAACATTTGCAAAGACGTGCTTGAAATACGGTATTCCTCAGACAGACCAAAGTTCCAGGCGTTTCTTAGCTGTACTTTAAACAGTCCAGTTATATTCAGAGATTCACGATCCATTTTTAGTATGCTGGCTTAGTTATAAGGACACAGTCTTTGTAAAAAGCTTTGTTCCTTTCCTCTTTGTCTATAGTCTAAGATAATTGAAATACAGTCTGCTCTTGCATGGAGGCCAAATGAGCACGTTAGCAGAGGCTCTAAATTTTTCATGTCATCAGCAACAAGCTGCATAAATTTCATTTCATAAATTAATCTAGGATGCATAAATGTTTCCTTTGAACCGTCCTAACACAGAGATGAATGCCATTTGCACAGAATATCTGAGGAATAGTTTCTTCAATCAACAACATCAACTTTTCACTTTATGATATAGCTAAAACTCACAAATGGGAAAAGGATACGAATTTAACCTCCAAGTAAAGAGTGGGTGGAAGTCGTCTCGCTGTACCGTTGCTGTTTACAGAATTGTTAACCAGACAGATGGGTATTTACACTGTCTCCTTCAGGCATCTAACTTGTGTGTGATTCAGAGTTAAAAGCCTGAGCTCCCTGTATAGTCAACAGAATCAACTTTGCAGGGAGGAGGGAAAGGGGAGACGATTCCAGGAACATAAATTGGTGCCTGCAGTAAATAGCAAGTCAGGCTGTGAATGCCTGTGAAGTTGGTTCTCAGTGTTCAAAGAAGGTCCTTGGATAAACTCTGAATCCCTAAACAAAGACTATGTACAGTAAATCCTGTACCCGAGCCTGCTACAAACAGGCATTTGCAATGACTCAATGTATATTAGTTTGAAAGAAATATTGCTGTTTGCAGACCACATTGGATTTACTGGAGCAGGTGGGCTGGAGAGGGGAGTGGGACTTCCTGTACATTGATCACAGCACTAAGTGTGATTTAATCACAGGGATGCAATGTCATTGCCAGTATGTTGGTGATTTAAAAACAAATTTACTCATGGCAGGAGGATTGAGAAGATAGGAGGATTGGGGTGAGGTTTGTGCTGCCCATACTTTAAAAATATTAACATTCTGGAAGGCCTTTGTAAGTAAAAATTTACAGATCAGGCATATTGTTTTATATACATGGTGAGACTGCTCAGGTGTATTGTTGTAGCGGGGAGGATAAATCAAACTGCAGTATGGATAATAGACCAGCTTATCTCTTCTAGAGAATTTCTTGCAATTCTTAGTTTGCATTTGAAATACAGTTATTAGTGGTTGATTATAAGGTAAAGTATAGCAGGGAACACAGTCATGCCAATTAAATTATTGCAGCCTGCAATGAAATAGAAAGTAAAATGCATTCGCTATGCATGTACATTACCCTATATGCATTTGCTACTTCGGTGGTAATATGTGGTTCTGCACTGATGTATTTTTCACTGTCCCATTTGCCCTCGGCTCATTACAGCCCTTTTATCTTGGGAGTACTTTGTGTTCCAAATTATAGCAAAATCTCAAAAAAATGTGTACTTTTAAAATCCATTTAATTCATCTACTGCAAAGTAGTTCTGGTATGCTCCCTTGCCTTGCAGTGAAGATTCCTCTTCTCTGCCCAAAGTTATGCTAAGCCAGAGCCCAGCATGATTAATACTCGATCCTCCAGCCTGTTATATCTGATTACTTTTAGAAGCAGTGTATTTGCAGAGATGGGTAATCCCCATATCCTCATGAAACACGCACATTTATTTATAGGCTTAGGAGACAGAAAATGCTAGATTTTACCAGAGTTGTAATTTGGGGATAGATCATGTGTTATATGCTGTGCTGGGCAGAGGTTAGGACTAGTCTTGAGCAGAGCAATGATAATGAAGACACCTGATTTACAAACACTCTTAAATGCTTATAAGATGGAATTGCTGAAGAATAGACATGCTATATGCTTGCTGTAGGAGTGAGTTTATTTCAGTTCTTTGCCATGACATGTGTAACTCATTGGTGGCTTCCCCAGCCCTCAGAAGTTCAGTCACGCCAAAATAGCGCTAATAAAATCATCCTGCCGTGCAAAACTATATTTTATATAGGTGTTACTTACAATATTTCTGGAATTGTGGACATAAATTTACATGAATTTTCATACTTTGGTGTCAAATGTTTATTGTAGCAGCTACATTTTTCAAAGAGGTAGTGAGCTAACTAATTTCCTTTCCCTCCTTTGGGGACTATAAAAAGAATTTCAAAGGCATACTTGTTCTTGAGAACAAGTTGAAATTGTTCTAAAATTGAAAAGCCTAAACTTAGTGTGTGATGGAAAAGCAAAAATTGGATAGTAGAAGGTCTTGTCTATATTAGGGACTTTAAAAAGGTATTTGCTGACGTTGATCATGTTACAAGTATTTGGCTTCTGAAAATATCTTCTGCAATCAGTAGGCTATTTACTGTAGATCTTTGTTCTTGAGATGTACAAACTGAACCAGCGCTAACAGCAGCATGATTTCACTTTAGGTCTTTATTGGATTGTCTCTCATTTTAGCAGGTTGTTCTAAAGCACCTCCACTTTTGGCTGCAGTTAAGTCTGCCTGTGATAGAAGGCCACCGTTGATCAGCAGCTGTGGTTGTCGGTGTCCTGCGTAGGGTGGGCATGATGGACATTGCCAGATTTGTTTGGCAGTCTGTGTGTATGTGTGTATTTACGCTAGTGAATAGCAAAAGGTGGTCACAGTTCTTGGATTAATCTTTTTTAGCTTTTTGTCAAGAATTTTGTTGTCTTTTTTCAATTCTTTTCTCTGCAAGAGTAAGGAAATGTTAAATTTCAGGTAAAAGCAGAGATTTAAAAATAAATGGTGCAATTCTGGTGATGGCTTACTAAATCAGGTATTCGCTATGGCCTTGAATATGGTTCTATCATACTGGTGTGGAAAGAATTAAAAAATGAAGGATTCAGGCAAGAGGAGGTCATAAATTTAGAATACTTGTGCTACTTTGTAATAATAGTACTTCACAGTATAGAAGAGCTAAATGGGGTCAGACAGTCCTGCTTGTTTTAGTGTCCAGGCCACGGCTGGAGATAGGAACAGATGCGCAGAGAAGAGAATAAGAGAATCTCATCTTTGGGAGGGCAAAATGAGAAAACATCTAAGCCACAATGAATACAATCTGATTATGGTAATAGGGCGCCCACTATTATTTAATGAATGTATCTTTTCAGCATCGCCCCTAATTCCCATTGTGAATATCGTGTTGCTTGTCTGAAATGTATAGCACCTAAAACTGTCTATCTTCTAGACACTTATGTACTGAACTTGAGCGGACATTTTAATGTAATCTGATGAAGTGCTAAGCATCTAGAGGTAGATGCAGAAAGATCTCAACACGATACAATTTTTAAAGGAGGTGGTTTTCTTACATCACTCATAAAGGCACTTTCTACCTTAAAGAGGAGACAGAATCCATACTGATTTATGAAGAATTAATATAGTGTTCATGCAGCTTCCTGTGATGAAGAAGTCCTGTTGTTGCTGAAAACCAGCATGGTTTTTCTTTTTTTTCTTTTTGTTGGTATACATTAATTTTTCCCCCTTTAAAAAAAAAAACAAACAACAACAATACAAGGACGAGAGAGGGAGGATTGGAAGAGAAGCTGTAGTTCTTGGCAGCAGCTCGGAGAACAGGAGGTTCAGTGAGTGTTCACCAGTGCAGTCAAATGGCTACTCCATTACTTCACATTATTTATACAGGAAGGCACGTTTTGTTGGTTACAAATGTGTGGTACTTGTTAATATTCACTAGGGAAGATGGGTTTTCTACATCTTTGAACTTGAGGGAAGAAAAGGCTCTCGTTCCCATCCTTTCCTCTGCTGTCTCTCCACCTCTGCTCCCTGCCAGAAATCTCTAAAAAGCAAACCCAAAACATCATGGGGAATACTTTGCTTTAAGCGGTGAGGGTTTTTTCTTCAACAAATTTGCCTTTTATAAAACAGCTCCCCTCACACTGCCATCCTTTCTCTTCCCACTGAGCAGACTGGGGGGACACCCCTCCTGCATACAGAAGGACTGTTCCCTTTTAGCTCTTTCCACCTTTTAAATTCAAAACTGTTGTGTCTGTAATATAAATGTTGTAAGTGAAGATATTACCAAATAAAACTAATTACTTTGGGTAAAGTGGAGGTGTACATGTGTATCGTGTAACTGGTTGAAGAAGCAGGATCTGTCCCTTGCCCCCTCTCGGGCACACATTCCCTGTCTGCTGCTGTTTCTCATCTTCAGTTAAAAAAGTGAAAACCTCAATAATTGAAGTTCCTCACAACAAACTGTTGTACCCCAGACCTTACATGTCACAACCAGCTGAAAATCCAGCAATTAAGAAAAGAAAATGTTTGAATAAAAAGACCTCTCTTGATATGGTTTCTTTTTAATCAGGTCTGATTTATGAAAAACCACTAAACATTTTTTCCCTTAACTCAGGCAAAGCCTTTACAATTATTTTAGGGAGCAAGAATTGTTTCATTTAGGCACACTAAGGACACTGCTTGCATCTGAAAAGAAACCAGTTTTGTACGCAAACCTTGGGCAAAAACCTGACTTAAAGAACTTCGTGTAAGGATCCCAGGCCTGGTACAGATAATGTATGCCTCCTGGGGGGTTAACTCCTGCAGGACGTCTGTTAATAAGCTCTTGAGTATTATTAAATAACGTAGCTATGTTAAACCATAGAATATTGCATCTGTTCTACTTGCTCTGTTTTTGGAAGGATGCTCTCAGCCGCGGCATGGGTGACATATTTTACTTTTAAACCTGGAATATGCTGATCCATAGTTTGAGAAAGTGCTTTTATTTTTTTTTTTTTAACTTTGCTTCAAATTTTAAACCCAAAAGCCATGCAAACAGCTAATATTATTCCAGAATTGAATGCTACAGCTTTAAGATAAGGTGCCGGGGCGCTCTCGGCGCACACACAGCCGCCTCCTCCCGTTCGCCTTTTTTTTTTTTTTTTTTCTCACGCTGAAAATAACCCACCATATTCACGATAAGAGCATTTTTTCTTTTTTTTTTCCCCCCTTTTTTTTTTTTCCCCTCCTTTCCACCCCCCCCCCTTTCCGAAATCCACCAAAACTGAAGAAAAATCCAAGTGACTGTTCTTAGCAGCTGTGTGGCCCGGAGTTCAGTGGGGAAGCGGCTTCCTGCCGTCCCTATTCATCACCTGCTTCAAAGGCAGGCTGGCTGCTCCAGTGTGCAGGCCAGGTAGGGTGCCATTGTGCGCAGGCGGGGAGGATTAGTATCAAAGCTGCGGCAACCAGGCCCTTGGTCTCGGGCTGCCATTCAGTCTAGCGGGGAGAGGCTAAGACTGGCCAAGGTCACAGCATCCAGTGTGGTGCGGACTGGGAAAGGATCCTGAGAATAGAGGGCTTCTTATGAAATCATGGTGCAAGCTTGCAGCACAGCAGGTGCCCTTCTGGAACACATACATCTGTTTATGTTGGGATAGCGTAGCTGACAACGGGATAATAGAGCTTTGTTTTTTATAATTTTCTTTCTTTTTTTATTAAAAAAAAAAGGCAACTATATACGGCAGCATTGAGGAATATTGAAGGAAGAGCTTTCGCTTTGGAAATCATAAAGAAATCTTTAAAAGATTTAATTGCTTGGGTGGGGGGGTTGCGTGTGTATACTTAAGCGAAGGGGAGAGCAGGCTGCCTATTAACCATTTAGGATCCTCAGCCCTGCTGATGAGCAGCAGCAGGGTGCGGGGGGACCGTACACAGAATGCAACAATGCAATTTTTTTTTTTATTTTTTTTTTTTTTGTACGCTCCGACATTTGTACCAACAAATTGGTTAAGGATGCGCTGGATTTGCTCGGTTGTCTCCATTGTTGGAATTGTCTGGAGGAATTCTGTCACGCTAACGGTGGCTTTTTAAAAGGTGAGGTAATAGTGACGTAAAAATAAAATTGCCAACTTGATGAAATTAAGGGGAAAATTAAGCTGTAGACGAGTTGTCATGACGACAAGGATGTTCTATTGATGAACTGTACTCCTCACTGTCCAATCAGATAGTGGAGCTGAAGCTGGAGCATGAACAGGAGAAGACGCACCTATTCCAGCAGCACAACGCAGAGAAGGACTGCCTGGTCCGAGACCATGAACGGGAAATCGAGAAACTGGAAAAACAGCTTCGCGCTGCCATGGCAGAGCACGAGAGTAAAACTCAAGAATGCAGGAAACGAGACGGACAGGTAATGATCAATAATGTTTGAAAGGCGTACGCTTATTAGAAAATGCTAATAATTAGTGTTTCCTGTTTGCCAGCATTGTTGGTGATGCACGCTGTGTGAGCATTTGCGAAACTGGCACTAAAACGTGATTTCGTTTTTCTTTTTTCTTTTTTTTTTTTTTTTTTTCCCGCTTTCCCCCCTCCCTTCCCACTGCTGAATAGGGCTTTAACTGCAAAAACCACAGGTAGCCAGATTAAAAATCCCATGGTGCGCTATAACTCGGCCTATTTATAATCTTGTCTCATTTTCTTTCATGATGGATTTGTTTAAGAAAAAAAGGTATCTGTTCTTCTCCCCCCCCCCAGCCCTCACACTCACCCCTCCTTTTCTCCTTCCTGGGCAAATCCATATGAATTATATCTGCTTCACTCGTATGCTTTTTTTGTTTTAAATCTCTGCAGGTAACTCACAAATGGCTTTATTTCATTTTGTTCATGTCTTTTTGTTTCAGTTTTGTATTCTAGATTTGCATTGTGTGTTTTGCTACGTATGTCGGATATTTGATAAGATGATGTGGGTTTGGGGTTGCTTACCATCACGTTTATTTTCCTACACACACACGCACCCCTCCCATCCTCCATCTCTGTGGTCACTGTTGGAAGCCATTTGGCAGAATAACCCCCAGCTGGGGTAGCATTTGACTCTTCAAACTTCTGGATGAAATGCACACTGTCAGCATGGAAAATGATCTTTATGAGTTTTCAGTTCAAAAAACATTTTACTGCATTTTTTCAATGTATTTTATAAGGATGGCATGGTATATTTTCCTAAGACCCTATAGTAAAAAGGCCTGTAATGGCAATATTTAAAAAATTAAGGTGACTTTGTAGTTTAAAGAGTATTCAGAAAAGAATCTTTACTAATCAGCATTAGAATTAGTTATCGTGCATGGATTATTTTATACCAAACCTGGACATTTTGGTAAGGCGTCTTGAACGACATATGTTTTCCGCGCACCACCGCCTTCCCTATGAGATGTAAGACTCTGACATTGAGGCATTTTCACTTTACTTCCCTCTAGACTAGTAGGGTGTGTCTTTTACTGGCAACTAAGTGTAGCTAAGTGAAATTGAATATTTAATTTTTAAATTAATTTTTTTAAACCTTTGGACGACTCAGATTCTATCGAAATCTGTCTTAAGTAAGTCTTTTGGAAAACAAACGGCTTGTTGGGGGAGGATGGAGGGATATATCGCAGAGCCAGGACTTATTTCTCCATTTCCACCATTATGGTTTTCCAAGGAAAACAAGAGATACTTTGTGAGAACGCTTGGGAAGAGGATGTTCAGGTGGCTTCTGAAAAATTAAACCTTGCCCTTTATTCCCCAATTTATTGTAAGAGTGAACAAAGACTTCAATTGTTAAAGGGATTGGTTTTTATCTTTGCATTTTTTTTTTTTTGGCCCAAGACAGATGCATCTTGTCCATATAGCTATTTGCGAGTGCCTTTTCAAAGTTGTATCATCCTCTCACCTGCCTTCCTGATGTTGTGTCTGCGTACAAAGGCAGAGCTGTAGCATTCAGGTTAAAAAACAGTTTTAGAATTATATAGAATTATTCTGTCTACACACCAGCGTTCATTACAATTGGTGTATTGCTCTGTATAACACTGAATACAAAGGTAAAGGGACTATCTTAGGCAAATTCAGAGAATCTGGTAGGTGCCTTGTAAGTATATCTTTCTATTTCGTTCTGTTGTGGGTCATTTCTGGCAAAGATTGGAGCCCAAAGTTTGGTTGTGCTTTCTCTTTGCAATGGGATATATAATGCTGCTACAGGTGCTATGTAGAAAGCTGGAAATTATCGCAGCTATTAGGAAAATCTGAACAGTCTGAATAGCAAAAACTTTGGCCTTTTTACAGGGCTTTTCTTTGTAGTTTGAATATCCCTATACAGTCATTTGAACATTGCTGCCATGAGAATGGCATGTAAATCAGGGAAGAAAATGCCGTTGCTTTTGACTAGAAGAGCTGTCGTTTATTTAAACTCTGGTAAGAATCCATGAGTTTTCAAGGACGCATATTTTTTCCATTTTGGAAAATAAATCGCTTTTCATTCCTTCTCTGGTCTTTGTATTAGAATTCACTTTTGTCTTTGCAGTGAGCTCAACAGACAATACTGGTGTTTCTTATGGAATTATGGCACATATGTTTAATAAAATTTTTTAAATCTTTGCATATGTTTACTAAAATGCGTGTTTTGGACATCTAACATGACTAATGGCCAATGTCCTTTGTGAAACATTTGGCAGTCTCTTAACAAAGATATTGCAGTGATTTAATAAGTTTATATAGACATAGCTTTTTAAAAACCTGTTAAATTTGAACCATGTTTGACATCAGTAATTTTTAGGACTGCTTTATATTACAATGAAGGTGCAATGAAACAAGAGAAGAGGCCATTTTGCTTCGCTAAATGAAAAGTAGATTTGCTGGGTGTTTCAAAAAATTTAAATAATAATTAGTGTTAATCACATACGAGTAGCTTGGTTTGAAGGACCTATCTGTTCAATGTTTGGTGATTGATGTGAAAGCACTGTTATTAAAGGTACTCACTGTTATTCTTTCTTAAATTCTTTTCCATATTAAAGAGTAGCAAATGTTTAAAATACGTATTTCTTACTATATTACTGTAAGGACAGCTATGACTGAGCACTGCGAAACAATTTATTATACTGCTACTAGAAAGGTTAATTTATTTTTTTTTTTATTGCATATCCAAGGTCTCTACTTTCAGGTAGGTCTTCAGCTACTGTGAAAGATAGTATACAAAGCGGTTAGATTTTATTCAAATATGAGTACACTTCTTAATGCTTTAATCAGAACTAAAGTATAAAAATTAAGTATTTCATTGCCAGATTTTAATTAAATATAAAATGTTACTGTTTCTTTGAAATATAAGTTTAATATATTTTCAGGAAAGGAACTTGATTTAAGTGGATCACCTTTTTGTATTGCTGATGAATTTCTGCATAACAATTGCATTCCACTTTAGCTCTTGGATTTATCCATTTCTAGGAGGCTTGCTTTGATTTTTTCACCTAGGGTTGTAATGCTTGGGGAGGAGTAAATTGACATGTAGGTCAATAAAAGTCAAAGAAGTACAAAGGCTTTTATACCATGCTGTGTTCTTGTAGTCTTTTAAATCCTATACATTTTCTATGAACTGCCATAATATTGTTATTCTTTAAATAGTAGCTAATAATACAGGATTATTTTTTTTAAAAAGGGTAGTTTTGAATCACTACTTCTATTTAAATTAGATTTTTAATATTATCTGGATTTCCTTTAGGAGCATTTTTAAGCTACAGTTTGGTTGGTCATTCGTTCGCCACCTCCCTAAATAATTGTAGTTTATACATTAGTGCACAAAATGGGGACCTCCTTGGATGATAGAAGTCTTCCTTTTGTTTTAGTAAAAACAGCCTTGCTACTGAATCGGCGATTTTCTGAAGCAAGGCTTCTGATTGCAGAGAATAATACATCTAGTTTGCTTCTGCGAAATAAGACAGTAAAGTTAGGAAATTTTAATAACCGACGCCCAATGGGCTGTGGTGGCTGTGGTGCCAGTTATGCACTTACATCTTCCCTTTATTGTGCGGATGTCATTCTCTCCCCTGCATCTGACACGTGCCCTCAGCCAGCTCAAAGATTTTCATGTTCCAGCTGCTGTATAGAGTTGGATCATTTTTGTGCTTATTCTTTGACCGTTGACCTTCGGGCAAGAAGAAGAAAAAAATGTACCCCTGTAACTTCAAATATAGCACTTTACACTAAAGCGAGAGGAAAAAAAAGTTTCCATGAGGAAACTGAATTCTCTTTCCAGGTTCTCTTAGAAGATAATTGGCAAGTCCACTGTTTTCATCCATTCCTAATTGGGTCAGGAGTAGCTCAAATGCTGGGGCACATTTTGGCAGTATTTGTCCCTGATGTCACAGTATTTAATTTTAACATATAATGTTTATGCTCTCAGAAATGAGGCTGCTTTAAGGGAAGATCACTGGTGTTTGACGGTGGCTTAGGGCTCTCAATAAACCATTATTGGTTGGGAAAGGAAAGCTTTGAACAGTTCTGAAGTCACGTGAACACACACGTTGAGAATGGAGGTTGTTACAAAAAAAAAAGCAGGCTGGAGGTGGTGAGAAGAGTTAATAAGGTCTTTTCCTGTGGCCAAAGTATCTGTTTCCTTTTTCCTCTCTTGCTTTTTGCACTTCCCGTAATCACGTTGGCCTTTACCATCCCGGTTTGCTTTACCTTCTCAGAAATCAGCGGCTCCTTCCCTGGTGCCCGATGCATAGGGCACCCTTTCACTTCTTCTCTGGCTTCTCCTCTTCAAAAATTTGCTTCTTTGTACTTGTAAATGGTCGTCTTTCTGCAACTGTTGCTTTGTGCCTGGTTTTGTTTGAATTAATTCCAAGCTTTTTGAGCCTGTTGAGTTAATGATAAAAAAAACCCAGTAATGATCATTATTTTCATTCCAGCAATGATCATTATTTTCATTCCAGCAAATCTTTGGTATATGTTTATGGTTCTGTATAGATAATTACCATATTAACAAAGTAGGAGGGACGGAAGAGATTTATCTTGTCTCCATATATGCAGTCAGTCTGAAGTGGTACTGTGCTGATACGTTTCGCTGATGGAGAGCTTTACTAACTATTGACAAGAGAAAATACAGAAGAAAAAATTAATAGAAATACTGTGTACTTGTTTAATGGTAACTAAATACCCCAACACATGCACAATTTCTGTCTGTGTGTAAATATTGCTGTAGCAGTAACTTTTCAGCACTATACTAATACAGAAGGCTTGCGGGAGTGTTTGTTTTACAATAGGAGACTTTCTTAAACTTTGATCTGAAAGAACCTGTTGTTACTGTACAGGTAAATCACTGATCAACTCTTCTGCTTCATGTGATTGTTCTAATATCTCCAAACACCAGTTTCCACAGGGTTGTTGTTCTGGTATCAGTGGAAGCAGTTTGCTTGATTGTGTCTGGAGGGTACAGATAGATGTAGCCTGTGAAACATTCAGATGTTGATGGTGCTACTGCAGTCACTTCTGTATACAATTTTGAGTAAATAAATTCTATGACTCATTTTTTTTTTTCTTTGACTTCTTTTCTTAATAGAAGCTGTCTTTGGCATGAGAAGAAATGCATTGTTTGCTATGCAGGCTTTCTCTGCAGACAATGTAAATCATGGAGTTGCAATCTAAATATTTGTTTGTTATATTTTACTTGGAGAGTGGCTGTTGGGCTGATAGTCAGACTTCTGTAGACAGACAGCCGTTCCCTTTTAGCCTTTTCTAAACAAAAGCTTTTGGCTATATTGCAGCATGTTTAATTTACCACCAATCAACCCAGGGTAATGAACATGACTGTTGATGTAAAATATTTAAAGCACCAAATATTTGTTGCAGCACTTGCGTGGTTTCCCTTGGTTGTTTATAGTCTGCTGACTCAGGGTTGGGATGGATCCCATTGATGGGGAATATCTACTAAAATCAAGGACCTGATGACGGGTCCTATAGAGACATTCAAACTGGACTTTTAACTACTAGTATTGCTGTGAAGTTGAGTATTCAGTGAAATGGCCAAATGCATCAGTTTCCTGGGGAAGTACTCAAATACTGTCTCATACTGGGCTCTGGTAATCATCATAGCTAGTTTCAGTTGGACTTCAGTAAATGTAGAGAGGCTGTGGGAAGAATTTGGGCTGTAGTATAGACATAATCTTTGAGATTAGAGGAAAAAATGAGCCTTTGCTCTAAAACCGAAGCACACGGTTCAGGCTCAGGGTTCCCTCCGTCGAGCACCCCCGTCAAGATGAGGGTCTGGGCCTCCTGTGCACCTTCCCCTTCCCTGCTCCCATGAAGCCACCTTGCCACGTTTGTTGTTTTGTGTCAAGCACTCTTCTGGTCCCCCCTTCCAAGCTGCTGCTTCTGTTTGAGATGCCTTTCAAAAGACTGTTGAACAAGCTATAAACATCTGCCACTTCCTCACTTAATGGAACCATCAGGAACCATCAAAGTGTTCTCATGCTGTAGTGGGTGATCATCTATGATCTCTTCCACGTTTTTCCTTGACTGTCACTTTTTACGATAGGGCCGAAATTAGATAGCGTGGAATTCAGTGCAGGAGGTGTGACTTTACTTGCTACTCCGTACTTTTATACTTCAGGCTGTTCAGCGTTTGAAATATTTACTAAAGACATTTTTGGGATCCATACATAATGGTGCATAAATTATCATTTGCTGATTAAAAATGTAAAGTTAGCTTAGGAGAGAACTGACATTTTGTGCTGTCTACAGTGTATGTAAAAGAGAAAGCAGTTGCTATAGAAACTAGCTCATCACTAATACAAACTCTGATTCTGAGATGGAGTTCTTTTCAGCAAAATAGACTTTCTGTTTATAGAATATGAAATTGAATATATATGGTAGTTATTCTTACACTGTAATCAACATTTTATATTATTTTTTGTTTTAATTTTAAATATTGGCAGCTGAAAAGGTGGAGTATATAATTTCACTTGTGTAGGGGCAGGTTATATATCACATGGCAGTAATTTTATTTTATACCAGTACTCCTTGTTTAGGAAAAAGTGATTATTTCCTGCATATAACTGTTAATAAATACAGAGTAATTTCTCTGAGGAAAAAATGAGATCCATCTTGCTCATCAGCAGGATAAAGGATCTTTATGCCAGTTTTTAACACATTCACTAGGTGTGGCTTTGTGTGTGATGGTTACAATGAATGATTAACTCTAACAGACAATAAGCTATACATAGTGTGAAATTATTTTTAAAATTAAAGTTATATAAAGGAATACTGAAGTCATAAATGATCAAGTACATTAGTAAACACAAAACAGGTGATAGTAACTGCAGCATTTGAGATGGCATAACATAATTTCTAAGCAGAGAGGCAAAAATACTGTGTTACTCTGTGGAAATGGTGAACTTAAAATATAAGCTCTTAATTTTGAAATAAAAGGAGCATGCACTTTCTATGTGAAGTTCAGTGTATGGCAAAGCCAGACTCTAAAGTTGCTTATTGATATTACTTCCAAGTGTAAGAGTCTAAATCATCTCTTTTGAAATAGTTCCTGTGATAGTAGATTGTTCCAAATATTGCAACTAAACTTGTTTCATAAATGTCTGCTTTACAGAGAAAGGGGTGCTTACTCACAACATTCATTATTAATGCTTTTTAGTTCTTTTGAAAATTGCTTTTTAGTGTTATGTTGTAATTTGCTTGCGAGAGTTGTTGAATAGAAGGAGGTTGACTTAGTCCGTAGAACAAGTACAGCAATTTGGAAAACAGCAGTGATATCTACTTCAGACATTCCACTGAATGGCTGAAGAGACATCCTCTAATGGGAGATCAGGATTCATATTGAAGTTTTTTTCACAGCATCATAGAATAGTTTGGGTTGGATGGGCCTCTGGAGGTCATCGTGTCCAACCTCTTGCTCAAAGCAGGTCTAACTTCAAAATTACATCATGTTGCTCAGGGCCAAGTCCAACTGAGTTTTGAAAATCTGCAATGATGGAGATTTCACAACCTCCCTGAGCAACCTACGCCAATGCTTTGCTAATCCATTGTGAAATTTCTTTTCCTTTATATCCATTTGGAATATCTATTGTTACTATTTGGATCTGTAGCTTCTTGTCCTTTCACTGACACCTTCAAAAAGAGTGTGCCTCTGTCTTCTCTATAACTGCTTACACTTAGTTGAAGACAACAATTAGATTTCTCCTTAGTCTTCTGTTCTCCAGACTGAATAAACCTGGTTTGGTGAACTTCCTGAAGGTCCTAGTGGCCCATTCCTCCAGCTTGCAGAGTTTGAGGTCCCTGTGAATGGCAACCCTGCTGTCCACCATACTGACCACTTCCCCCCAAGAGATGCCAGCTGCAGTATGGCACAGGGTTCATTGTGTGCTATCGTCCAGGTCGTTGGTGGAGATGTTAAGCTCTATCAGCCCCATCTGAACATTGAGAAATGCCACTTGTAGCTGGTTGTCTGTTGACTCCTACTCTTCAAACCCAGTGGTCCAGTTAGTTCTCCACTCAGGTTGTAGTAGGCCCTTCCGGTCTATGTCTCTTCAGTTTGACTGTACAGATGCTGTAAACATCTGTATCAAAAGCCTTGCTAAAGTCAAGATAAAAGATGTTGACAGTTCTCTCCTTTCCACAAAGTCAGTCATTTCACTGTAGAAGACAATCAGTTTGGTCAAGCATGATTTGCCCTTGGTATATCCGGGTTGGCTGTTCCCTGTGACCCTTTTATTCCTCACATGCCAGGAAAGTAATTTCATGGACTTTTACTCCACAATTTTTTCAGGTATGGAGGTTAGGATAACCTGTCTGTGACTACCTACTAAGGTGCTATGTATTGCAAATTAAGTAGTTAAATTTTTTTAGTGTGTGCTTTTTCTCTTATCCTTTTCTAGAGAAAGATTAGCCAAAATCAATTTAGTCTCTCTTCCTTAGGTCAGCAGATGTTAATTCCATTCACTCACTGCCACCGTAAATCAAATTTTGAACAGTAGTCTAGCTGTTAAATGATTTATCTGATAGGAGAGATTTTATGATCCATTCAGTTCCTCAATTCAAAGGTATTATAAATACCAAATGAAAGAATGAAACGCTAGACGAGAAATTATGACAATCTGTAGCTTGGAATGTTAACACCACTTGTTTTGGCAGCATTACTGGTCTTAAAACAATAAGATCCATATGGATGCTAATTTTCCCAATTTTGAGTAATAAAGACAACCTCTTTATGGTTTAAGTAACGATATTACTCAATACCACTGCAGGGTCCAGTAGACGGTTTCATGATGAGGTAATAAATAGCAATTTTGGAGAGCTGATTATTTGTATTTTTCTTTTATGTGGTTTCCGATGGGGGAAGAAGAAATCACAAAGCCAGTGAAAAGCCTTGCCCTCTCCTGTAGCTGACATACTTTGGCTGAAGATATGTCAGCTGAGAAATATGAGACCATCCCTAAAGCTCCGCATGCTCCCACATTAAAGTATTATAGAGAAACCTTCAAGTGGAAAACCAGTAACAAATTGCAGCTGAGATGCTTATGGCATACTGCACTGTCCTGGGTGCCCTACCACTGCTCTGCTTATTCCTCCGTATATTGCTTTAGTCAGGAATTAAAGCGGAAGACTTCTCTGGTTTTCCTCTCTTTCATAGACAGGAGCTATGAGGGGGAAAAAAACCCCAAACCCCTATGATGGGTCATCTGTGGATCTGAAGATGATGTTACTGGCATAGACACCAGGCTGAGTACTTTACTGTTAAACATCTCTGCAGCTGTTTGCCCACTGGCCCAACCCCGGTGTCTGTGGCAACTCTTCGAAGTCCACTTTTCTGCTTCAGATGTTAGGAATTGGCTAACCCATCGGCTGGAGGGGTAGCCAAGTGCTCTGCACTCTTTCCGCACCGCTCCTCACGCCGGTGCCGTGCTCGGTGTGTGCTCCCCGCTCCCTCCCTTTGTTTCAGCTCCAGGAGGCAGTTTCAGATCCTCCCCTTCCCAGCTGCTCGATCTCCTTTTCTGCCAAAGCACCGACACTTGGCACGCCACCCCACGCGCGGTGTAGGCTGGGGTTTGTTTCCTGATGGTTCTGAGCAGTGAGTAACAAACGCGTGCCGGCGAAGGTCTGCCAACTGGGCTCCGTGGGACGTGCAAACCAAAGAACCAGGGCAACGTGGCGCAATGCAAGGAATCGTGTTGGACCTGGGTGGTGGAGCACGTCGGTCACTGGTCGTGTGCTCTGGTCAGCCCCAGCGTGACCCACCTCCTCCAGGGAGTCAGCCCAGACCATTGCCTGTCTCTTCTTTTCAGAACTGGGACTCTGCATTTGGTCCTCGGGCAAGACCAGCTGCCCTGGCAGAGCCTCGGAGGGCCCATGTAGTCTTTTGTGTTGCTCAACATTTCCCACCCCAATTCATTATCTATCTCCTTGTCTCTTCTGCTGCCATTTTGTGTTTCTGTTTTCCCTCACACCCAGGTAAAAGCAGGGATTTTAGGTTCTGCATTTGGGGAAATTCCAGATAGAGAAAGTGTCATGTATCCTTAGCTATAGGCTTTGGACGTGCACTGGCCTTGTATGTTCAAGCTTACAGAACTGTATATGCCTTTTTTGCAATTTGTCTTTTTTCTTCTTGCAAACCTTTTTTTTTTTTTTTTTAGAAACAAATTAGAAAGAAAATACATTGTTTTAAAATACAGTGAATATTTTCAATATGAAGTCAGAGAGCAGCGCTGTTCTTTGGTCCAGTCACCTTTGAAGAAATGATTGTCATCTTACTTTCACAAATACTGTTTCTTCATTTTGAAAGAGTGGCACAGACTCTGTCAGTGATTTAAGGTCTTTAGTGTTGATTTCATGCGAAAAAATATTTTTCACAGTATGACTTTAAAGTAGACTTTTTTCCCCCAATTACTCTACATGTTGGCAGCAAATTAGCTTTGAGGAAATATTGTGCACATCCTAGTTCTCTGTTGATGTACTGGGGAGTCATTCTTGGATCTTTTAGCTCAGTCAGACCAATGACTGACGTTCATGTCTTCCGTTTCTGTAGATTTGAAAGACTTTCTTTTGACAGGGAAGGTGATGTGAAAAAAAAGAAGCCAAAGTACAAGAAATGATTGACAAAGTGATGATATCATCAAATGTTCAAAGACTTTGCAAATTGAAGCTTATTAGGCTGACATTTTGTCTTCTATTCAGCACTAATTGGAATCATGCCTGGGTGCATGATGTGGAAGGTACTTAATACCTGAGTGTTTATCGTGACAAAATGACAGAAATCGATGTCAAGGATGCTGTAGATTTCTGTTTAATGGAGAAAACAATATATTTCAAACTGCAATTACATATCTCATAGTAATTTGTATTCATATGTATGAAAATCTTCCTGAAATACTGCAAATAAGAAAACTTTCTTTTTGGCCCCTAAAATATTGGCCTGATTTGTGAATATTCCATTTTCAGGTTTTAAAGTTGTTCTTCAGAGTTTATAAAAACAACAGTCATGTAGTTTAATAAAAAAAAGACAAAACCACCTGACACAGTGTTTTTACTTGAAACAGATCTGAAAATCCCACGAAGAGTGAACTCCGTCTCTTGCACGGGTGATACAATTCTTCTAAAGTTGTCTCTGTCAGCTTGAATTCTTTTGTAGTCTGTGCTTTCTGCTGTATTGGCATCTGTAAAATGAATTTAGAAAAGAGAAATAGCGAGGAAAGTGATTTTGGAAAGGCAGTCGCTGCAAACACAGAGTACGCTGGAATATTTGAAAATAGCTGTGTGTTCTCCTGCTGTATTTGGTATCATTAGGGATCTCCAAGTTTGAGGTGCTTGCCCTTGTCGAAGATGCATGAGTGCTGTCTGGGATAGCACACGTGACCAGTGTGTTCTTCTACATCTTCATCCTGGACCTTATGAAGTTGAATTCAGATCTTCAATTAAGCCTCTTTTATAATACAAAATTAATATTTATTCAGCAGTCCATGGACACAACTAGCTGTTGGTTGCAATCATTACCTGAGTTACTGTTTCTAATGAAATACAGATTGATCATTGCAAAGTAATAATATTTTAAACCAAACCAAAACAAAGTCTGGATGCTCATAGGCATTACTGGTCATTATGTGACTGATACAGCTGCCTGTGTGTTACTGTAAACTCCAGCAATCCTGTAACTAATAAGATGCTGACAAGCGGTAGTTTAGGGGCTGATGGTAATTATTTGTGTGCTGGAATCCTCTCAGGAGTCTGAGTCTATGTTGCGTTAGTAAAAATATGTAACAACAGCCAATTCCTGTCCCAGTAAGCTCACAACATAAATGTGCTTACAGGATGTTAGAAGTGGGTGCAGCAAGGTTGAGGACGCGTGATAAACAATGAAGTTTATCAGTAGGTTGACATGGTTTGAGCAAGAAAGCAGAAGACACAGCACATGAGCTGCTTCCCTCAAGTGGCTCTACTAATGACATAGTAAAAATGCCTTTCCATGATTTGTCTGTAGCATTAAGAGACATCTAAAGTATATTGAATACTTGCCATGTCTGCAGTTGCTGCTGTTATCAAAGGTTTCTTATGTGACTGAATAGAAAAGTAGTTGACTTAAGGTGGGAGATGAGCACATGAAGAATATTCTTGTCTGTTCAAAGTTTGGGAACCCTTATAATGATTTACATGCTTATATAAATACTAGTCCTTCATTCTATTCAAGCTACATTTAATGACAACTAACTGTAAGGCTTCTGAAACTATGTATTGTATGGATTTCTTTGTAGGAAACCAAATTTAAAGAGTAATTTGTTATTGTAACTTTTGATCTGTTAGATACTGTTGTTGGGGAGTGGAGGGGGAGAGAATGGAACGGGACCCAAGCTGTCAATATACCATTGGTAATATTAGACAGAAAATACTAGAAAATACTAGTTTTCCTGCTAAAGTCAGTTGGGGGTGCGTGAGAGAGTGTGTGTGTTTGTATGTGTGTATATATATGTGTGTGTGTGTATGTATTATTGCCCTCTAATGGATAGAATCTGAATGGCTCAGCTTTGCATGCTTATATGGGTTTCTGTAGCACAACATTATTTTCAGGGTGTCTGATATTTCCCATTTTAGAAGAATCTTGTAATATTTATTCATAAGTCTGATACATCTTTTGTGGCTAACGTTTCTTTAGTTTGTAAAATTAATTTGAAATTCAGTAGAAAGTCCCACAGCTTAGAGAAGTGCTTTTTCTTTGTTCTCTGAAGTTTTATTTCAGCTGAATTATAACTGCTTATAATTCACTATTTTATTTTCCTATTTTTAGTATAGTGCTAGAATAATAAGTGAATATGAACAGAAAGTACCACGTCTGTGTACAACCGCAACATCAATGGCCTTTGAAGAGAAGTGGATAAGTAGAGCTTGCTCCTCTTGCTTTACTACATCCAGAGCGTGCCCCTGTCTCGTAACGCTCCTGGTGAGAGCCCCACGTAACCAGGATCTGTCAGGCTCCTGGAGAAGTGGGTGGGAAGAGGGGGTGAGCTCTTCATCTCACTTCTCTGGTCGACACCCCGGCTGCAGCGGGTGTTCCCTGTGGCCACTTCCACCCCATCCTGCTGAGCAGCCTCCTGGCTGCTCGCGCGTGTAGTTTGTTTTCTAGGAAAAGTGGCAAAAGTGTGTAATGTAATGTTCGTAGGTTGAGGTTTCCAATCTTCATGACATTCACTATAAAGTTGAGTGTTCTAGTGATGCATGGTAGATTAGGTTTTGTTTTGCTTTTTAAATAAAGCTGTCTTTGAAGGTAACTTTAGAATAACCTGAGCAGGAAGGCTGCAGGTTACTTGGAAATTGGATTTACAATTATTTGTACTGAAAGTAGTCCACTTCTACGTGTTCTTCATAGTGGAATCTTAACATAGTTGTATTTTTTCCTAGCAGGACTCTGTTTTCATTCAATAAACACCTTTGGGAGAATTAAATTTCAGAATTACATTTCTTCTCTCTGCAGCCATAGACATTTCCTTCTCAAAATTTCCAGCACTTGCTTTTGCAGTTGGGTAACTATACAGTGTTTTGAACACATAGCAGAACATTTGTTGCTAACAGCTTTCTTCATCTCCAGTTGTAAATGCGTGCGATTTCAGCATAGCAGTGAGTATCTGACAGTTATCTTCCTCCCCTCGAGAAGGTTCATGATGGTGGTGGTAGGCAGCACGGTTATTACAAAGAGGTTCCTGATGGATATAGATTGCAATGAGCCAAATATTCATACTTACGAAATCATGTAAATGTTCCAGGGAGACCAGCAACTGATTTCACAAAGCTCTGCTAAGGTACCTCCAATCTCTCTGTACATTAAGTTTTAGCCGAGTCCATCATATTTCTATTTATGATCCCATTAACAAGCTGAATCTAGGTTGGAAGAGCAGAAGGAACTGTACATTAATCAAATACCCTTGTAATGACCGTGCTTTCATATGAATGACTTCTCTAAGGTGTGATACAAGGCAAGGCATGCAGTACTGGCTTTTCCTGGCCCTCCCCAGGACTGGGGTGCTTCCCTGTGCTCTGCCTGCTTAGCTTGGCAGGCGCACTTTCACAAAAGGCTATTGTAGTGATCTGAGAGCTTACTCCTGGGAGCAAAAGAAATTGTCCCTGGGCTTTGGGCTGCTACATTTTCCATTCGCAGTGAAAATAGAAAAAATTTGCATATGTTAACAGGGAGATGAAGGATATTGCAGGAGCGTCTTCTCAGCCGAAGATGGGGACTTTATCTGCATTTATAAATATTGGTGGTTTTCTTCTGAACGTGTTTCCTAGCAATAGGTTTTTTTCCGAGAAAAGTTGTTTTCCACTTACAGTACATTGGCAGCCATTGTTTGTATTGTTCAGGATCAATTGAGGAATTTTTCTAAATGTTATTTTGATTTGATGACTTTGTTCATCAGTGAATTATGAAAGCTCTGATTGTTTAGGGCACAAGAAGGCTACAATGCATTACTGGGTCACATGCTCACTTAATGCATGCACATTGTGATGGCAGTAGTAATAGCACCATTAAAGAACAAAAGGTAGCAACACATAGTAGCTCTGTATCTGGCCAATCCCCTCAAATTACCATAAATATTTGAGCAATCTGAATAGTTTTGGACTCTGTAGTAAAGCTTTCCTGTTCTTATCTGGCACTGAAGGAATGTGGAATAAAGTATTCATTTAACAAAGTATAAAAATATGTATGCTATGCAGTTATAATCATATGTCATTAATCAGAAAATACTGCAGAAACTCTGACAAATTAAAAACACAAGGATGTGTCTGCAAGGGCTTTTTCAGTCATTAAAAAGCTGCTTCACCTCTCAGGCAAACTATTTAATGGCAACTTCTTGCTCAGTGTACTGACATCTTCAAAGGCTCTGACATCTGTCGGCCTTTGAACTACCATTAAAAAATATTATCCCATTTCCATTCTTTTATGCCCATTTTTTTAATTATAGCCCTTCTTTCAAGTTAGGAACATGGTTGGTTTAAATGATGCTGTCCTTTCGTTTTCAGCCACCCAGCTGCGGTTTGAATAAATTGATGTAGAATCAAAGGCGGGACTTTAAAGGGAAAAGGTTTGATGGACTTGGACTCCGAACCAGATGAGGTTTTATGATGAAAAGGGTTTAATCCCAGCACAGGCATCGCTTCTATCAGTCGAGCAGTACAAAGCGATTCATATATATAGGTTCACGAGAAATGATCTATTTTTTTTTTTAAACAGCACAGATCTCTTCAGGACTTGCAAATGTGGCATTAGCTAATATTCAGAGAGCTGATTTCCTTTCATCCACCAGAAGCTTATGATTATAGTACAGTTCTCGAATTGGAAATGAGAGCTGCAACACAGATTTAAAGCTATGCTGTCTGATTTGTATTCAATATACATGTCACTGCGGGACAAGCTAGTCTAGGCCGAGCTGGTTCAATAAAGGGAGAAGCAGTTTCAGCATCTGAAATTCTGGGGTGGGGGGAAGGTACCAATTAATTCTTACCTGCTGTACCTGAGTATTGTGTCGGATACTTAGTAGATTACTATCATTTCTAAAGCTGTGCAAACAAACACTTGCGATAATGTTTCTTTGGCATCTTTTGCATCAGAGGCTGAGAGAAAATATGCAGCATTAATCAGTAATGGCTTCTAATGTAGTCATTTATATGGAAGGCAATGTTTGTTTTTCTGTGCATGAGTTTCAAGGAGGTTTAGCAGAGGCAGCCTTGCTATTCCTTTAGAGCAGTAGCCTACATTAATGTGGTAATTAGGCATGCGTATGAAGAAAACTGAAATCTCTGTCTCAACAAATGCATCAGATGCCATTTGTCAGGAATACCACTTCATGGTTTTTCAAGAAATAATCTTTCTAAGAGTTGCCTGATCTTTGTGCTTCATGTTAGCAGAAATGTGGTACGTAGTCACGATTTCTTACTTTTACACAATAAGATTGTGTCCTTCGAAACAGTGATGCTTTTCAGAAAAGTAAAAGCAGTAGATTTCAAAAGTCTGCAAATGATGTCCTCTCAAAAGACTGTGCTTCATTGCTGTGCAGAAAGGAGACTGTTCCATTTGGTGCTCTGCCTCCAGTCAACAGTTTCTCCTTCAAGCCCTTCCTACAACGGTTGTTCCCTGCCAGGGTATTCAGTTTAGGAGTGATACATGGCTCCTGATCGCTTAATGCAATTTGGAGGTTGGTTTTGTTTTTGCGGGGGCTGGGGTGGGGGGCAGGTAGTAAATATAAACACTGACCTGTATAAATGGATATATTTTATGGGTTATTTTATTTTACTGGTATTTCATAGAATTTGCATGTTTGGTATGTATTTAGATTTTACATTTAAACTATACATTATTTATTCTAAGTACAGTATATTAGAAACAATTGTATAAATAAATCTGAAGAAATTCCTGCCCCAGGATGCAGTGCCTATTTGTCATTCAGAAAATGAAGTGGCATCAACTGAATTCAAGGACAAACTGAGGAGGATGAAAAGGATAGAGATCAATGTAAAGGTGCCAGAGGAAGATACTGAGCCAAAAATACTCTCGATTCCAAGAAGAGAAATGTTATGCACACAGTTTTCATTTACTTTGTACAGATCATCCTGTGATTGATCTTGTCTTTCTGAACTGGTAGCTGTGCAGCGTGGTGCTTCCAAAAGGTGTCTGAACTCAGAGGAGCCACTGTCGAGATGATGGGTATAGCACAACCAGCACTTGAGGATGAAGGTGCAGAGAGGGAGACTAGAAATGGTGTCAGCTGTATGTGTGTGCATGAAGTACAGAACAGGTACCATCAGCTGATGCCTTTGACTCCAACCTAACACCTAGGTTGGACTAAAGACCTCCTTCTCTAGGAGTTTCATCCTCAGATGGAGGTGACAAATTTATCTGTTTGATCTAAAGATTGACACTAAAGATAGTCGACTAGAATTTGCTTCTTCCAATTAGGAGTTCATTTCAAAAAGGAGAAAGTCAAGAGCTGCACATGCGTGTGTAATTCTGCATCTTATTTGTGTAAGCACCTAATGTACAGATAAGAATTTACCACAGCTCATTGATTAACAGAAATACTGCAACTATTGTTACTGCCTTGAAGAAATGAGGGGTTTTTTCAAAGTTAGAAGCTGGTTACTTCTTCAAAATCTTAACCTGTAAGTGAGACAGGTTTTATTTCTGAAGCTAGTGGGTTCAGGATTTCTGCCCACACATATTGCCATTCATGAGACCAAGAATGAGGACTTCATGCTTGGTTAAAGACTGTCATCTTCAATATAGCAGCATGACATTAGTAATGAGAGAGTTTCCTGGTGTATTAGGTTCTTTAGTAGAGCAGAACACTACACACAGGCTAGTGCATTTAAGTCATCTTTAGTCATTGGCTCAGAGAATAACAGTGTTAGGTTTCTCAGTTGGCTTCCTATGATTATGCTAGCGTTTTGAAAAATTTATTTTTTTCAACTTGATTAATGGTCAGGGCAAAGCTTGGACAGTAGCATGAACTTTGAGTCTTCCTCAAGGCCCTCAATGGCCTGTTGAGGAGATGGAGAGTCATGGCAGATGACCTGAACGGGAGTTAGTGTCCAAAGTTTGCATTTCTACAAGTATTAACTTCAGAACTTGAAGATGGGAGATATCTTATGCATGAACAGCTTATTACTTAGGCTTTGTATCTGCATCTTGTCTTATGTTTGTCCTGTCAAGTTTCGCAGCTGATGCCGTTTCCATTACAGTCACCATAAAACCTTTACAGGATGCGTGGGGTAAAACTTCTGGAATATTCAAAAGATGTATGTGTTTTGAGCAGTAATTTAAACAAATGCATCCAAAAGAGAAGTGTGTGATGCTTTTCTGGTGTTTTGGTTTTTTTTTGGGGGGGGGGGGGGGGTGGGGGTGGGGGTGTTTCAGCTTTTTTACTTACAATGAAGTCTTTTTATTAGTTGACAGGGCAAAGACATTTCCCGTAGACAATACAGCCTGTACCTCTTCTGGGAACAAATTAGGAATTAGAATACATTTAATTTTGCTGCCTCATAGAGATGAATGTCTGTAGTAATCCTTAAATCTGTAATACATCATGTCTGCATTTAAATCAGAATTACATGTTGTTCAGGAAATGCTAATGCTTTTAAATTTAATACTTGGAAAATTTAAATGCAAATGTTTTTTAAAAGCTTTGACTTAGGGGATGCTGGACACAGAAATACTCTCAGATTGATGGGTAGGTCTTCCCAGACCACTGCAGAGATCTTTAGCCTCCATTTCTGTACTCCATTGCAGAAAAGTCCTATCCTTCCTTAAATATCAGTAGCTTTTCTTCATTTTCAGAACAAGCTTTGCTCCAATGTTATTTGAGATCTGAATGTATCTTTAACATTCATCCAAGAGGAATATTTTCCGTTCAAATCCTGAAATACAGAAAAGAAAGCTTTATATTTTTCCATAATGGAAAACAGGGAAGACTAAACATATGTGTTTGGTGTAATTTTCATCAATTATCGTTTAGGGATAGGTTGTTACAGTTTGTATGATGCAGCAAACCTGGTATTAGATACAGATTTTTATTTATTTTTTTAGCCACTCTCTATTTTATCTATATTCTGCTCTCACAAGTCATTTTAGGGGATCACTGCATTAAGCAGGTATTTATGGCTGATTTTTTTTTTTATCTCTATCATATTGAAGTTACATTAATACAGTTATGTAGATTACTAGGTGCCCAGCTGAGTGTCTCCGTTAAATTTCTTAGAAGAAAGACACAAGGAAATGGGTCCTCCAACTAGTCCTTTCCAGGTAGCTCACTTAGTAGTCTTATTCAAATAATTTTGTTTGTACAAAGAGAAATACAAATGTAAACACTTCTTTCATCAGATGAAAAGAGGAGAGAAAGCAAGCTGGATGTTTTAGGTTTTGACTCACTAATCTATTTCAAAGCAAATACAGTAAATCAGGTAATAAGAAACTGTTCTGGATCTGTCTTCCAGGCAAGAGGGCCAAGTCTTTTCCAGGTCTTAGAACTGTTAAATGGAAGATTTATTTCCATTTATCTCAATTTCAACTTGGTAAGTAATCCTTTCACTCACCAGTGCACTGTATTGTTTAGTTACACGTGTAGGCTTGACGTTCTTCCCTTTGACTAAAAATCATTTTGTTAGGAAGGCAGTGACAATAACCAACCTACATGAAGTTCTGCTTTCTAGCCGCTGTTAACTAAATTAGAATCAAATGGACTTATGTAAATTAAGAAATCAAAATAAGCTCTGTTAATTTTAAGCTCTTTGTGGAGCTGTTCAAATGGATGTCTGATATTTTTTCTTTCCCTCCTCTTGCCCCCCCCCCCTTTTTTTTTTTAAAGCACAGTTTGTAGCTTAAGTGCCATTTACATTAACTGGGATTTAGGCAGCTAGCTGGCTTCTTTAAAAGTCCAGATCTATTTCAGTGTACTCCTTTTGGAAAGAAAGATCAAAACTTGTGTTTTTCTTGATATCCTGTCACACACAGATTTTGAGAATTTGCTACTCCTTTTTCGCATGTAGTCAGAGGTGTAGAAACAAGAATGGTGCTAATATTTTCAGTGTAACTTCTCCTACTGGCATTTTGATTCCTGAGTCTTCTGTATTTCTTTTCAGCCTTCAGAAATACGTGGCAAAGTTAGTGAACAGTTTGGGGTTTAGATTATCCATGGAAATAATGCCTAAGCATGTTTCTCTATAGGAATGACATGGATAGACTCTTTTAATTCATTTTATTGAAAATGGAGCTTAGCAGAAGGTAACTTCTCTTTATTGCTCTTCATGAGTCAATGCTTCCATGGTGTTTCAGGAAAATGCTTAAGCTGTAGAACAGTAGTAGACAATATGCAGGAAGTGCCTTACTAAGAAAATTTAAAGGGTGCTGGACTTTTTTGGGGACTATGTTAAGTGCAGGGGAAAAAATGAAGTTGATGATTTGAATGTGAAGAAGAGAGTGATGTTTAGCCTCCAGTAGCACTTAACAGGTAGGGTGGTGTTAAACCTGCCCCCATCCCTAACTAACACTCTAGTAGATACAAAATAAGCACGGTTAGTAGGAATATACTTTTATCAGATTCATAAATGTTAGAGGCATTTTTCAGAGCATACACAGTGCTGAAACAGTCCAAGTAAAGAATCTTACAAAGGAGGTTTGACGCTTAAAAGCAGCTTAATGCTGTTAAAATTAATAGAATAAATATGTAAGTTAGCAGCTCAACACCTCACTTTACAAGTCTTAGTGAATGTTTTCAAGAGAGATGTCAGAGGTACATTTGCAAACGTGAGAAAAGCTGGGATAGTGTTGAGATGGAGTTGATATACCTTTGCGTAAGCCTTGTAATATGGGGGTTCAGATTTTACACTGCTGAACAGCAAACATTTAATGTTAGTACTATGGTTGCCATCTGCACTGCTTTTGCGTAAGTTTTTTTGACACAGAACATTCATCTGAGTCTAGAGAACTGCCACCCTTTGTACGCTATGCAAGTTAGTGAGTGCAACGTTGGTTTGTGTAACAGTTTTCCTACAAGAGAATACCTAAACTTGATATTATACAGCCTAATTTATAAACTGTGAACATTTGATCAATGAATGCGTTAATAACTTCACCCCATCACTGCAATGTAGTCATATATAGGATAAAGATGTTTTCTAGTTAGGATAAAGATGTCTTCTAGTTAAGAAGTTGTGCAATAGCACCAATGTTACGGACAGAATTTTTTTCCCCTCAAGAATGAGAACACGTAGGTATGCACAAAATACTATATAAGCATACAATAAAATGCATCTCTTTGAGTATTGAAGTTTTAGCTTTGCTGATATTTTAGAGTTTCCAGGAAGTACTAGACTACTGATCAGGACTCCTTGTAATTATGGGGGTGCTAGCAGAGCTCCTGCACTTCTGTCATTTCCTCTGGAAGAGCTCGCCCAGCCCCATGCTTTTTGGAAGATTTGATCAGCGCTCTTAGGAGGTGAGACCAACGTGTTGGTCATTGAACTCTTGTTCATTTTCACTTCATTTCACACCGTTTCATTTATCTGCTCCCTTAATTACCATATTTATGGGCCTATGTGTTCTTACCCAAAAGGCATTTAAACTTGACACTGTAATAGATTGTGCTCTGAAAGCTAAATAGCTGTTTATTACTTATCACTGTTAATTTGCACTCTGCCACATCATTACCCTTGTGATAATGTGTGTGACATTTGCGGAAGTAGTTTTCTTTGCAAATCAAATCTATCTTTTTAAGGATTCATAATATTGACATTGCTGATTTGACCAGTCACAAGAAAAATTGGATAATCAATTCTTAATGTATTTTAATTGAAGTTGCTATGGTATAGAAAATGTTTTCAATATAGTTGGTTAAAATGGACATAATTGTGTTAATTACAAAGCTTTATTTAGAAGACATTAAAAACTTGAGTTACTAGATTTTGATGACTCTTGCTAATTCAAAATTCTTTTAAGGTATTGGTTTAGATTTGGTATCTCTTCAGGGTTAGGTTGTAGCTTAAACAAAAAGATTCCTCTTTCAGCACTGCTGTGTACCCTTTGTATCATTGTCGTGTTACAAAGGAGCCACAAATACAGCTGCCAGCTGGCTGAACTGGACAGTTGAAATTCATCTGGCATGGAGAAAAGCAGGTATACTGGAACCAGTGAGTCCGACTCAACAGGATGCTTTGTGGACAAAAAGATCAGAGAGCCATTACAACTGTGCCTTGGTACTGCACTTGATTGCCTAACTCTTTTGTGTCTTAAGGGCAGAAATCATGGGGGTAGTTCCCTAAAACCGGAATGAGACCAGGTGTAAGACCGATTGTTGTAACTTGCTGAAACTGTAGTAGTAAGACTTGTTAATATAAACCAGTTTTGTTTTAAACACAAATCAACATTATGCATCTTTGAAGTTCTTACAGCTACACTTTTTTCTAAGCTTAGAGCTGCAAACAAATAATAATTGTTTACTTTTTTAGCATTCTTTTATGTTAAATGCATTGCTTATTTTTGTGATGGTAGAGAAATTTGTATTATCTGTTTCTCAGCACTTTATAAACCTTTGTTTATTAATAACGAAGCTAAAGTAGTTCAGATTCCCACTTCCAACAGATAATCCCTTCTAAGGTATTTTACAGTAAACGTCACCAGTTGCTCTGTGACTGGGATGGGATACTTCATCCACCTCTTCCAAGACATTGCACTCATCGTGGGTGAAAAGGGACTCATTGTCACCACTGAATCACTGGGTTTTTCTACTTTGTTCCTTATTTTCCTTTTAATTCTTCATCATCAAAGTGAGATTTGTTTTTACTACAGACTTCCTTTCCCTTGACTGGACTGATCTCCTTTCAAAAATAATCCACTACCCGATAACAAATGTTATGTATACCTCATCCATCTCTGTCACATCGCGCCAGCGTAACAAGACACAAAGAAACAAATCTCCCTTTCAGAGGGGTTCAGCTGATGGCTTCACATCGCGCGCTGCTCAAATGCATACGCTAATTTTAATGTTCTTCCAGTTGAGAAAATACTGAGGAAGTATTGGCATACGGAGGCAGAAGCTGCATATCAGTGCTTCAAACATTCGGCTGTTACTTACAGGCTAATATTTTAGGTTATTATCCTGGAAAGCATCATTATGATCATCTAACCAAGCAGTTCATATCTGAGCTAAATCCATGGAACTGCTCAGAGGTTCTTGGGGTGTTTTTTGTTTTGTTTTGTTTTTTAAATGTTACATGCAAGCAAAATTAAACACAGCAAATTGAGACTTACGCAGTCTTCTCCAACTGAAGCCAAGTTAACCCAGTGCAGAAAACTTTTGAAGCTCAGTTTGAAGAGTTGTCATGATCCACTTGAGAAAAGCAGTGGTCTTTAAAAGTGATGCACTATTTCAGCCGCCTGAGTACTTTCAGCAATGAAGAGTGATGAAGGGTTACTGCAACTTCATCTGTTGGGAGATGTTAGTCGCTTACTGTAAAAATGGCTGAAGCACCTCCTAAATGACTCTAGATCTGAGCCTCAGGGAGTAAGTTAAGAGTGGATTTGACCTTAACTCTGCATTGCCTTGTTTTTGTGACTTTAAAATGCCCTCAACACGATTTGAAGCTGAATATGGTGATGGGGTGGATGTGGTTTGGTGTGTAATACATTGGGAAGGAGACAGTGAAGTCCATGTATTCCATCACTGTGAGTATAAAAGATGCAGTCATGCGCCAGCCTCTTCCTTAGAAACTGATCCAAGTAAATGCTTCATGGGGTTGAAGTAGGAGCTCCTGAAAAATAAAGGGAATGTGTATATATATATTTATATATTATTATTTTTTAATTAGACTGTAGTCATTCAGTCCATTTCTCATCTCTGTTGCACGTAACTGTAGCAGACTTTCAGACATCAGCAGCAAATTTTAATTTAAACTTTTTGCCAACTTTATATTTTCTTATGCAATTTACTTTTTAAAATTAAGAGCACATGTTTTCCTTCCAAATAACATGCAGTACATTTATTGGCATTTTAAATAGGCCAAAGTGAGTGAGCAACCTTCTTTTTTTCTTTCAAGTCTATTTTTTCCCTACAGGCAAATTGCTGTGGGCTTATGACCCACCCTTTTTATGACACTATTTCAGCACAGATATTCTTAGTTAGAATTCTAAGTTACTCCTTTGAAACAGAAATAGAAATCACCATCTCAGCTAGCAGTTTCTTCAGCTATGGGATTGTCATATGTGCATACACAGACATACAAGTATGCCATATAAATTAATGTGAAATCTCTACCCTGTCACACAGTTTACGTATTTGTGTTTTTGTTCCATTTGGGATACTCTGTAAGCTAGTGTTTTCCTTGGTTTTGTTTTTCTGTATGTGGATTAATAGTCATTTTGCAAAATACTTTCTTCTTTGGGGCATGCTGCTATGGCATGGCCATCCTGTGGAATCACAGTGAACTTCTGCATGCTTTGCAAAGAAGATACAGATCTTTCTTTTACTCGTACCTATACAACCGAAATAGAGACTATAACATTTTGATCCATAAAAGGCAGCAAATAGCAATAAACTTTGGACCTGTTATATACTGTGAAGTCTTTATTTCTTATGTTTAAGTCTTATGCTTAGCACAAGAATAATTTGCTCTGGTGGGGTGTTTAAGATGTGTATTTCTCACAGCAGCTCTTGTACTCATGTTACTGTTTGGACCATGCAAACAGTTTGGTAGGCATGGTTCACAAACAGATTTGAGCAGCCAGGAAAAGAATTTAAGAACCAATATTGAGAAAGAGGATTCAATTTTACAAAGAAACCAAGCAAGCATCATACCTTCAGATCTTAAGCATGAGAAGTGAGATTTTGTAATTGCATCTTTTGTATTTCCACAGAATCATTAAGAAAAGACAGTTGCTCTTAAATTATATATTTAATGGATTTTTCACAACTGAGAATTATGTCACCTTGGTTTGTTTTTTTTTTTTCTAGTAGTACTAATTTGCCTACATTTAAGTCTAATAATAGTTTATTAAACCTGGCATGTGGAATAGCAGAATCTTAGTGATGGAGACTTTGGGATTCATTTCCTTTAGCAGTTTGAAGATATACATGTCACACAAAGTTGTCTTATGCAGCAAGTTGTTCGGTTGTAAGCTGCTTCTGCCAGTGACTTTGTTTATGGGAAAAAATAATCTGGCTGTGAGAACTAGACTTATTTTAAAGTAATTGACAAGAACTGTGTCTGTGATCCCCAATATAAGCTTTTTCCAGTCACTTTGGGGAGATTAGATGTCTCTTAACATCATCTTACTAGCAGTGAAGTTGCTCCAAAAGGACTCCTTTAATCATATTAGTTTCGCTGCCATCACCCTGTCTTCAGATTCTTTCTTCTTTCCTAATAGAACCAAATCTGCTTTTGCCATCTATTAGGTCCAACATTAATGCTCCTTTGCATATTAATTACTGTTACTTTACCTATAACATTCAGCCCACTGTCTTTTGGCTCCCCAGTTTTGAATCTGAAGGCTTGGAGCTGTTACTTTTTCCATGTGGCTGTAGAAAACACTATATTGTGCTATTTGATTTTTCTAATGGCTTTGTATAAGAATTATTGAATATAGAATGAAGTAAAGCAGAAAGGCGTAACAGTTGAGTCAGGAATTCATGCAGTCTCTATTTTGGCTTGTAATATGATTTATGAATGAATTTTCCCTCTATTATAAGAAGTTAGCCATGGCTTCTTATCCTAAATATTTTATCAAACTTTTTAGGAAACTTCTGAGCAATGTAATATCTTAGTTTCACTTATACGGGGGAGGACTGAAAGTTTAAGAAAGTTTTTTGTTTTAAAAAAGGAGGGGTGGGGGAATGGAAAGTGGTAGTGGAGGGGGAATGTGCTCTCAAAAAGAGCTCTTACAGATTAAAAGATAATTGTTATTATTCCAAGCAGGACTTGCACTGGAACAGCTATTAAAAAAACCAAATGCTACATATGTCAGTTTAGAAATCAGACCGTGTCATCCTATAGAAATTGTAGCTGTTATCTTAATTGGCCTAGCATTTCTTTGGTTAAGTAAAAGCCAGTTAGGCTATCATTTTTTTATGATCTTGAGGTGAAATTATTTTCTGAAAGAATTATAAAAATATATTGTAGATTATAATTATACACTAAAATGTACTTTACATTTTTAGCCTGTATACAGATTTAATAAAAAACTAAACGTGTAGAGAAAAAGATCAGGAACGGAAGAAAAGGATCTAGTGCAGATTACACTATATGAAACACATGTTTGAGATAATTCTGATATAGCTGAAGTATGTGGCCTGTGCTGTACTTCTGTATAAAAATGATGTGCTCATTCCATCTCTACACACACACACACAAAATTTTACCTTTAACATAGTAGGAAGTAATGCCAAGGAGTAATTAAGAAAGCATGGAAGTAAAAGTCAGTCCTGTGATAAGTTTCCGAGATGGTTAATATTATTTAATACATGTTACAGCTGTGATAGTTGAAGGACACAGCTGAAAGTTTGAGGGAAGACTAACATGTCTTTTATTACACCATATAGTTCAAATAGTTTGAAAAAAATAGGCAAACTTTCAAGCCTTGATTTTTCTCTCTCAGATCACAGTGTTTATAACAATCTGTCTTGGGATATTAATGTACAAGGCAATGTATCTGATAGTCATTCATTTCCCAACTTTGGTCAGAAATGAATGTTTCTTTTTCAACTATTTGTAGTAATGTGGTTCTCAGAGACTGCAAATAGATGGTTTAGCCAAATACAGACAGTATATTAAAAATTTAAAGAAGAAAAATAGTAGTTGGAGAGAGAGATCAGTTCAGAGCTCTAGAATGAGTAGCTGTGTTCCAGGGCAATGGGATCATTAAATATACAGTAATTTTCATCAGATTTTCTTGTGAAACCTTTAATAAGCCTGAGCTGAGTCACCTACATCTGTTTGGTAGAACATCAGTTTCTCATCTCAGTATTATCACATCCTCTATGAAAGAATTCCACAGAACCACAAAGTTTCTTGTGAAGCAGGGAGGAAAAAGTGGGAACTACTGTGTGAGCTTTTTAGTGCAAATGCTAATTTTCAGAATTATATTTATGAATGAAAACATATATGTGCTTGCGATGTCACGCATTACAGTTAGCTGTAAGCACAACGGGTTATGTCCCAGGTACGATGCTCCTCTATTTCATCTAAGAAGCTACAGAAGAAATGCAGTTAGAAAAGTAACTAATAAGACTTAGATGCAAGTGTAAATCTAAAGTAATAAATGTATACTCTTACTACTACTGTATTCTGTACACTTGAGGAATAACACAGCTTTACCACATAAAACTTTCATTCCTTACCCTTTCAAGTTTCCCCATGGAAGGCAGGCGGTGAGCCGACCCCCTGCTGTTCTGCTGCCGCTCCATAGTCCCTCACTTCTGATGCCACTGCTGCCTCGCACAACATATTTTGCTCCTGAGGACTGAAGGATAATCTGTGATCACATAAAAGAGAGTTGTGGATTCTGAAGTCTGTCTCTTGCATTTTGAAGGTCGTGTGTCTTATCTATGCTGTGTTTGCAGAGTCTTAAGGGTTCTCGGCGTCAGCCCGTGTCATCCTCTCTCAGCATGCTCTGGTTCCCTCACCCGAAGGAGGACGTTCTTTGATATATTCCTGGTGCACGTTAGCACGTTATGATGAAATACAGTCTATAATCTGTAGCAGTGATTGATAAATGATTGGTGATATGCTGATAGATCATTAGAAGGAAGCAGGTCATTTCTTAAGGAAAAAAAAGAGAAAGCATGGATACTGCACATAGTGATTACATGCCACAAACTATATTCCTTCACCTTTGGGGGCATCCCCTCCAAAAAGGTAAATCTTGCTCCATCCGTGCTGTGGGCAGGGGGGAGCTGTATTCATCTGCACATAGGAAGAGAAGGGGACAAGCAATAAGAGAGGCCAAGAAAAGGGACAGAGAATCCTTTGAGTCTGCTACCTACCCCAGCTAACAGCCTGTCTGAGAAAATCAAGTGGGTTTTGATTTGTGGTTTTTGTTGTGTGGTGGTTTTTGTTGTTTGTTTTTTGTTTGTTTGTTTGTTTGTTTTTTACTTTGTTTGTTCTTTATTTCAGGTTATCTGTGATATGGAGAACCAAATCCACGTGCTGAGGGAAGAGCTTATTCAGGTAAACGCTCAGCGGAAGCAGCAGCTGCTGGAGCTGAGCCATCAGTGGGAAGAGGAGAAGCAGAGGGCAGCTCGAGACCATGAGACAGCAGTGAATAAGCTGAAAGTGGAGGCTGAAAAAATGACATTAGACCTCAAAAAGATACATGTGGCAGAAACAGAGAAGGCCTTGGACAAGGTAAGAGGTTTGCATAGGGCTGCTTCTTGTGGCATGGCAAAAAGGGGAGCAATCGCCCCAAAAATCAGAGAGACAAAGTTTCACTGAGGTAAAATGTTTAGAGGTCACTTGAGTTGAAAAAACAGACGTATGCTGTAGCTCTGACATCGGATGCCACAATCACGGCACGAGTATGGAAAGTTTTGTGGTTCTATAATGAAAGACTTCTCTTTGAACACGCAGTGGCAGTGGTCGCTGCTGTAGCTGTTTTCCCTGAGAGCGGTGCTGGGGCAGCTGCTTCCAGCCCTGGGCAGTGCGGAGCGGGGATAACTGTGCAGTGCTCAGGAGCTGTCAGGGCTTTAAAAATCCAGATTTCAAAGGCAAAGCCAGCCAAGGACTAGGCTAATCACTTCTTTGCTGGAATAGGTAGAGTAGAAAGGGCAGTTCCGTCTAACCAAGCTTTTTCTCCCTTAAAAAGAGGGAAAGTTCTCAAGGAGAAAAAAGTTCAGGCTAAAACTGCAAGAAAATTGGGTCTAGTTGCTAACAACGGCTGGTCTACTTTTGCCTGTGTGAATCGGGTGAGCAAGGACTCTGAGAAAGGCTTGAAAATAGAAATTAATGTTTCAGATACATCAAGGCTTCCCTCCCCATTCTGTTCAGTGGGGTCACTGACTGCACATCAGTGCTTGCTGAGCATCCCCTTGTACCGGTGTCTGCAATTCAAGTATTTCACCACATTAGGGATGATATGAGCTAAAACACGCGAGTTGTATTCCAAAAGCTAAAATACCCTACTTAATACTTATGGTTGATGCTGTGTGTATGTAAGCAGATAGTTGTTGAAGTATCTTTTACATGCATTAATGTAATAAATCATACTTTTTATTGCAAAGTGATGTACAGTGGCACAAATTAACAATCTGCATATACTGTTTGAACAGCCTTTGTGAAAGTGACATTTCATTTACCTGCGTCAGGTTCTTGGTCTGTAATTTTAAACAGCATTCGGAGGATTATGTTGGAAATCAGCCAGCCTGAAGCCATTAAAATGGCTGTGATCAACAATTCAGAATCTTTTCTGAATGTAAGGAAAGCTCCGCTTGGCATAATTATTTAAAGCCAAGGTCACAGAAAGTATTTAAACCTTTGAAATTCATCATTAAAGGATTAATTTTAACTCAGGAAGACATTGTCATTTTTGCTTAAAAATGGAATTTGAATCTCAATTCTTTTCTTTCTTTGATCTTTTTTTACATGTGTAGTATAGCAAAAGAAAAGTTAACTTCTTTACATCCTCAAATTAAAGTTACAAATAATCCTTCATAGGGCAATATCTTTAATAGTCTTGAATTGTCATTTCTGTCAGAAATACTATTTTTTTAATTTGTTGGATTTTTTCTATTTTTCAAAAAAAATTGCTAATTTTAAGCTATATTAGCTGCTATTGAAATTTTTGTTATTTAACCTACTTCCCTATTTTCTACCTCTAATCAGAAGAGCACATGTTGAGTAAAAGATAGGAGGGGGGAAATAGAAAGTATCTCTGTTGGGAAGTCTTTCACAGACATGTGAAAATACCTTGCATTACCTTCAAATCTCCATTTACCATTCTGCTTCGTTTCTGTCTTCTAAATGTAGAGCTGTGGAAATGGGCCACAAAGTCCAAAAGTCAAAGTAGATTAGAGGGCAAACTCCATTTAAAACTGGAAAGTTACAGTTTCAGCTAACTTAGTTCAAATCTTGATCCTATTAAGGTCCACAGAACTTTGATGAAAGAGATTTTATCCAAGGGGAGGGAAAAAAAAGGCATCTTAATTGCAGCATGAGTCTTGAAACTTGTTTTTGAAGTCTTTTTATTTTCCTAGCAATTCTTGTTACGTTGAAATTTAGGACAATATGGGAGAAAAAATTGTCCTCTAAATTTACTTTTTTCTGCCAATTCTATAAAGATTGCTTAAAAATCTGAGGGGAAGCTAAATTTCACTGTTTAGGCTTGGAACATCTGACTGTTGAGATTTTCTGAAGGTCAGTCCATTCCCAAGTGAAGGATCTCATTCCTCTGTAGTCTGTTTTGTGAGTAATACTGATTTCTGTGTGGATTGCTTTGTGTAATTGTGGACTATTGTTCACATGAACATGATGAAATACAAAAGAAATGGCTATCAAGTGAAAAACTGAAGTAAAAATGGGCAGCAGGAGATATAGGTTTCCTATGGTATTGCTCTCCCCATACCCCTGCTACAGTGGGGATGGGAAGGAGGAGTGGTGGGCAGAGAGAGGAACAGTTTTCATTGCAAGCACACTGGACATTTAAATATTTGATGGTATTTGGAGACAGCTTTTTAATATTTAGGGACACATAACTTACTGAGGTCTTTAATTTTCTGTTGCTTAAAAATCTCAACTTTAAAGATAGTGCATTGTTTATTGTAATATTTTGATTCATTTTTGTTAGTGATTACAGCATACAATGCTGGAAAGTTGCTCCATAAATGTAGTACGGTAATGTTTTTGAACCTGTGATTCTAAAAGCAAGTATCTTTTGACAGTTATTGCATCTCCCAGTCACTAGGGAATGATGAGCGGGAAAATATTTAACAGGTTGCCCAAAGACACCGTGTAACCTGCACTATAGGAAAAATAAACATGGCATCTGTTGTTGTGGAAATAATAACAAAGGTGTATTGGGTTTGCGTGGCAAGGTTTTGGTAGCAGGGGGGTTACAGGGGTGGCTGCTGTGAGAAGCTGCTAGAAGCTTCCCCCATGTCTGACAGAGCCAATGCCAACCGGCTCCGAGACAGATCCACCGCTGGCCAAGGCCGAGCCCATGAGCGACGGTGGTAGTGCCTCTGGGAGAACAAATTTAAGAAGGGGGAAAAAAACCTGCACAACTGCAGCTGGAGAAAGGAGTGAGAATATGTGAGAGCAACAACCCTGCAGACCCCCAGGTCAGTGCAGAAGGAGGGGAGGAGATGCTCCAGGCACCAGAGCAGAGATTCCCCTGCAGCCCATGGTGGGGAAGACCATGGTGAGGCAGGCTGTCCCCCTGCAGCCCAGGGAGGTCCACGGTGGAGCAGATCTCCACCTGCAGCCTGTGGAGGACCCCACGCCGGAGCAGGGGGATGCTCGAAGGAGGCTGTGACCCCGTGGGAAGCCTGCGCTGGAGCAGGTTTACTGGCAGGACTGGTGACCCTGCGGGGGACCCACTCTGGAGCAGTCTGTGCCTGAAGGACTGCAGCCCATGGAAAGGACCCATGCTGGAGCAGTTCATGAAGAACTGCAGCCCAGGGGAAGGACCCACGTTGGGGAAGTTCGTGGAGGACTGTCTCCTGTAGGAGGGACCCCACGCTGGAGCAGGAGACGAGTGAGGAGTCCTCCCCCTGAGGAGGAAGGAGCGGCAGAGACAACGTGTGACAAACTGACCCCAACCCCCATTCCCTGTCCCCCTGTGCCGCTTGTGGGAGGAGGTGGAGAGAACTGGGAGTAAAGTTAAGCCTGGGAAGAAGGGCGGGATGGGGAGAAGGTGTTTTAGGGTTTGGTTTTATTTCTCATTACCCTACTCTGATTTGATTGGTAAAAAATGAAACTAATTTCCCCAAGTCAAGTCTGTTTTGCCTGTGACAGTAATTGCTGAGTGATCTCTCCCTGTCCTTATCTCGACCCACAAGCCTTTCATTATATTTTCTCTCCCCTGTCCAGCGGAGGAGGGGAGCGATAGAGCAGCTTTGGTGGGCACCTGGCATCCAGCCAGGGTCAGCTCACCACAAAAGGGAAAAGTCCATAATTTTCTAGTGACCTTCCCTGTTGCAGGTCTTATTTTCAATTAACCACCACTTTCTTACAAAGTGAGCTATAGCTGACCTAAATATGCACATAACGAGTAGCGTTGAACCTGCTGTGGCCAAACTGGGCACCTCTAAGACTTCTCCGTGCCGAGTGCTGCCCCTTGAGCTGCGGGAGCGCTGGAGAAAGTGAGGAGGGCTCTACCTGAACCGCAGTTGGAAGATTTCTGTGAGCCAGGTCCTTCTCACCAGCCTGGTCCACAGAAACAGGAGCAGCTCGGCGTGTGCTGGACTAACGCAACACAGAGGTAGCTGTTCTTGCTGGGGCAGCGCAGCGGTTCATCCTCAGCCTTGCTTTTTGCTAGATGAGGTGCCACAGCCCGGTCACACTTAATCACCTTATTGCTCACCTTTTAAGACGTAACGTGGTAGTTCTATTAGAACACAAACCCACCTTATCAGATAAGGGTAACAAATTTTAATGTCCTTAAGGCCAGATAAGCCATGCTGGACATAAATCAGACAAAAATTCAAGATGATTGCATGGAGAATTTGAAACAGTACTTACCATGTTCTTAGGACTTCAGTACTTTCATAATATCTGTTATCTGCCTCTAACATAAAAATGACTTGAGAATATCTCCAATTTATTTCTTGTCTATTAGTTAAGGAATCTTAAATACCATTTCAGAAGAACACTTGTATTCAATCATAATGATTTTTATTTACTTTTAAAGTATAGATTTAATTTGCTTGTATTTCATTATAGTGATTATAGCATTTTCTGATGTGATGGTAATTTTTTTTATTTGAAGTCATACCTCATTATGATGAAATGAAACAAACTGTTTAAGAAATAAACATATTAAAGAATACATAGTACTGTAGTTAGGCTCCACTAATGACTAATTTCAGCAGAGAGACAGGTGTGTTATAGGTTGCATCAGCAGTACTTATGGCATGAACACTAATCAGCCAGGTGTAATGGACTGTACAAAGCTTATGAACATTTTCAGGTTTGCCAGAAATTACTAAAAGCAAGAGACAAACTGCATTTCTAAGTGCGTGCAGATGTGAAGCTTGGCTAACACAACTGTTTGTAACATTCATCTGTGGTATTTTCTTGGCAAAGAAAATGAGCATGCAGAAAGCATGACCCGAGCAGATCAGTAGACATGCTAACAATGCTCCAAGGAAGCAACCTTGGAACGCTGAAAATACCTCATAAAAAAAGCTCTCTTTGAGCAACACACATGACTAAATTGGAGTGGGAGAAAAAGTGTTTGGTTTTTTTTCCTCTCTAAATAATTTTCAACATTTAGCTTTTTGTTGACTTATTTTCTAGACTTAAATAGATATTTTGACTCATCCTGTTAAATCTTTATGCAGGTTCCAGGAACATCTAATTCTTTTTCAGGTCTGCTTTTCTTGTGGAGAAGTAATTTACATTTTTGTGTATTGACTGTACTGAACGCACAAGAGATTTGATTACAGGATGAAGCTGTAGTAAAAAGAAAAAAAAAGACAAAGTCAAACACTTTAGTTTCTGGACTGCAATTCTTCTGATTTCAGTACAGTTATGAAATGGTTCACTCTGGAGAGATGGGGCTCCAAGATGGCATGCAACCTGGCCAGAGCCGTGCAAATCGTGCTTGTAGACTTTAATGATGTAGCAGTTAGTTGTACTCTGAGATTTCTGTTATTCTAAATAAGATTTGACATTTACAATGTTTTCTAGCCTATATCTGTTACAATCTCTCCACCTGCGTCTGGTGAGAAGTCCACATAAAACTGAAATGCCTGGGGAATTCAAAGTTAAGGTCAATGTGTAAGTGACCGCTTCTCTAATTAAGAATAGCTATTCTATATAATAGTTATGCTGTAATATAATGTTTTTGTGACAGGACCTTTTTCAAAAATCTGCAGACAGTGTCCTATAATTGGATGCTTCATTTTTGAACAACTTCTACTTGCATACAGTTTGCAAATAAGGTACTGATAATGTGCCCTAGAGAGCATTTCGGTCCTTCCTTTAGCGTCAAGCTTTGTGATGCTGGATTAATTAACTAGCAAATACAGCCCTAGGTTGCAGTCCAGCTGGACATACTCATTGGGCGTATTTTCATACTGCATATGTAGGAATATCTTTAATTCACAATATCTGTTCTGGCACTATTGTCAGTACTCATACAGATGATGTCATACTGTTCTGCACTGGCAAAGAAATAGAAGATGAAGGGAAAGAATATGACATTTTCAGAGATTAAAGAGATACTCTATTGAAAGTATTGAGTTTCCCCTAAGCAGTTAAGTTGCTTCTGCTCATAAAGAATAAGCATTGCATGCATTAGTTTACGTTGTTGAATACCGTCTCTCTAGCTGTATTTCTTCTTTGCCAACTCTACATTCCATTAACTACCAAAAATGGTTCCATCTTTGTATCTAAGACCTTCTGGCAACTGGACTATCTCTGTAGCAATTCTGTAGGTTCCTGCTTAGACTTCTTAGCATAATGGAGTCTTTGATCTGAGTGACACCTTTCACTTGATTAACTTGAACACTAATAGCCATACTATAGCTAGCTTCGTTTCTGTGAGCATCCAGATGAACTATTTTCACACTCGTTGCAGCGATGCCTTGGTTATTTACATGGGGTCAAATAGGTCAACCATAAAATGTGGACATGTATTCTTCCCGAGTATAATGATATCATTAAATTGGTATCTAATTATAATGTAGACGTATGTTTTTCTCCTTCCTGAATGCATTCAGGATCTCCACCAGTTGTTGTATATGTGCCATTTTTTTAGACTAAAATTTTTAAGCGTTTGTTTGAAACTATTACATAGATTCTTTTGCTTAGGCCTTAGCTACGAATAATCTAAAGAGCCTCTAATTCTTACCAAGAAGAGTTGGATGTTTCCCAAGTCTTTTAATTTTTTTCATTATAATCCAAGAACTATTGTCTATGATACTATCTCTCTGTTCCAGAGTAGTAATATTTTTGTTGGGTTTGTGTTGTAGAGCCTGTGTACATTTACTTACATTTGGTTCTTGAACATTTCTGACACAGTGATTCACCAACTAATATTAATAAAAATGAGTGTAGTACTTTGGCTTTGTTGGAGAAAATCTGCCAAAAGCCTAGAAGATCAAGAAAAAAGAAATGTACTTCAAAAAGAGAAAAGATTTGCGTAGCAAAGTTAGTGTATGTTACCACAAGAAGTGCAGGTTATTTAATCTGTCTTTATAGTACCCTTACAGCAAATCTTACAATAAAATTTTGCTCACAGATGAGGGGAGAAAACGGATTTCCTTTCTAGTGTGTCCCCTTTTGCACTGCTTCTCCTTATTCCTCCAAAGAAAAAGAAGAAAAGATGATAGTGGACCAAGAACATGGTCACAGGAATTGCATCATCCCTTTGGGGAGCCATTTGGAAGAGTCTTCAATCAACAGAGCCAAACATGAAGAAAAATATGGTAGAATAATCTCAGGGATATTTCACTCAAATGAGACTAAACAGAATTTATGGCGCTCTCCCTACTGGAGATATTTCAAAGCAATAGTCTCACTTATTGACAGAGAGTTACTCTGCTTTTACCTCCTTTAAAAAAAAAAAAAAAAAAAAAAAAAAAAAAGGCAAACAACTCAGAAGAAACAAACCAGAAAACAACAGGGAAGACTTTTGCTCATCAATTGTATTTATAAATCTGGTTCCAGAGGTAACCAAGAATAGTTGGTATAATGTCACTGTGGAAAAAAATATGCGTCCATGAGCATTAGGCTTACTTTTTAACATCTTCATTAATATTTGGAGAGATCAAGCACCACATTATTTGCGTTCACAAATAACGCCATAGGGTTAAAAATGAAAATGACTGATGCAATACTGTTAAGAAATGAGAACCAGACAAGAATAAGCATACTTGAGCTAAATGATAAATTATGACAAAATACAGAATTAAAAAGATAGCTTTCAACAGGGCAAGGACTGATATAATCAAAATTAGAGCTGTATCATACGGCCTGTCTTTCAGCACACTTTGTTCATTCCCTGTAATATCAATTATACTTGGTTAGTTGTTTGAGAAGTTTGGGTGGGTTTTGGGGGGTTTGGGTTTTTTTCAACCAACTGGTATTAATCTGAGGTATCTAAGAAGTATTTGCATGTGGGTTTTTTTGTCTTCTGTGTCTCTCAGTCACAAGTCTGTGTCCAAACACCACTTCTAGTTCTGCCACACCAGGGCACTCTCTGCTTTTTCTCAATTCTATAACTTCCACGTTGTAGCCTTTGGTGTATATTCGTAAGACCAAGACTCACAAAATGATGAAGATGGTGGATAAGGTGAATGCTGAATTGTTATTTACCACCCAAGAACTTGGGCGTAGTTGCAGGAAACTAATAAGAAATTAATTTAAAACTGGTGAAAGAAGGTACTTCTCTAAACAACAGATAGCGAGTTGCTTGAATTGATTTCCGTGGAGGTTGTGAAGGGAGATGTTATCAGCAGGTTCAAAAAAGTATTAAACAGTTTTAGAAGCAGCATGTTCACAACCAGTCACTAATGGGAATAAGCAGGGATTTAACTTCTAATATCTCCGACATTGGTGCTGGGGGAGTACAAGGGGCCAGGTTTGTGCAATCTCTGCGAGCAGCACCTGGAGAGGACAGCGGGGGCCCCTCACCCTGCCGCTGGAGGACATGCCTGATGTTTGTAGTACAACTGGTGTTTCAATCTTAACTTTCCTGGCTACGAAGTGCAGGAGGCTTTTCCAGTGGCAGAATGACTGTTCTAATTATTTTTTCAATAGTTTCCTGAGCCTTTCTCCACTATCCAAACAAACCGTAACACACCAACTTTATCTTGTAATACACAATTGCTTATTATTTTAACTTTATTTGATATTTTTTCAAGCCCAGTTGAATCATTACCTCATTCTCTCCTTATTTTTTTCCGCAATACTATGTGTCTTGGAGAAGGCTGATTGCATGTAGGTTACAGTTTTCTCTAATTTACCAATTTTACTTATTTTTACATCCCAGGGTTCATTATAACATGAGGAAAACCAGAGAAACGTTGGCTATTTTCCAGTACGGTAGCCGATTGTAATGTGAGATTACTTTTTTTTTTTTTAACAACTCAACCAATTCATTCTTAGATTCTTTCAGAATTATTGAATGAATACCATCTGGTCTGGGTGCCTAGCCAGGGGTGAGAGGACAGATCCTACAACCAATGCCCTGTTACTGGATCCCGGTACCGGCAGCGATTGCTGCTGATTTCACTGGGGCTCGTTCACGGTTTTGTTTATGCAAACAGCAGTAACTGGTGTTTGTTACCTGGAATTAGTAAGTACTAAGTGGAAATTTCTCCTGCATCCCATGCTGTGAGCTCCACGTTCTTACTTTTCTTGAAAGTTTCTTGGGTAATGCATCCCTCACCCAAAGACTTTCTCAGGTCCCCCAAACCGAGAGTCGGCACAAGCCAAAGCAAAAGCTGCCCTGTGGAACGTGTCCATCGCATCCCTGCTTAGGTCAGTATTTGGAGATCTGAATTTTTTTACTATAGCTTTATTTAGAAAAAATGCTCAGTTATCAAGACCAAACTAATATAAAACATCCTTATTGCGTATTTAAATTCTGGCACAATTTGAAGACATTGTTTACACTTATTTGCTCTTTCTTCACATCTTTATAATACAGAAAAGCTGCAGGTGGCTTTTTTTTTTTTCTTCTTCTTCATTTTGGAGGGGAAGGAGCGTTTGGGAAATAGGGAAAGGGTAATATGATGTTATTAGTCCTTCAGAGTCTTTAATGTGAAGAAACAAGTGTGTTCCAAAATGACTTGCTTACAGCTGCAGAACGTATCGTGGAGTAAAACCCACCTTCATTAAATGGGTGAGAAAGAATTCTAATTGTTTTGAAGTTCTTATGATCAGTCTGCATATGCTTCATTGTAATGTGATACTAAAGTGCCTCAATTATGATTTGTATATTTTGGTGCCAGAAGGTTTTTTTTCTTATGCTAAATTATTAAGTTCTGTCAGCTGCTGGGCTGTCATATAGAGATACAGTAAATCACATTATATTTTGTCATGGATTACACAGAGCAATAAATTTGGGAACAGAGATCAAAGTAGTTTCACAATCACATCTGAGTGTAGGAGGGGTGTTTAACTTGTAGAAAATCTGATTTAGGTGAAACTGTTGCAGTTCTTGTGTGAATTTGAAATGAATTTGAGTGTTTGCTTGAAAATGAATAAGGTACAAATCCCCAAAAGAGTTCTCCTGTATTTAGTTCAGAGGAGTTAATCCTGACCTACAGCTGCAGGATGGAGAACGGATAAATAATTAAACATTGGGAATGTTAAGAGTCTCGCAATGTCTTATTTATGTTTTTAATTGCTTTCATGATTGAGCAATATATTCCATTCTCTTTTTAATTGGGACTTTGCTGGACTTACGCGTAGTTAGTCATCGGTACAGTAATGCTTTCTGGCTCCGTGAAGTTGTCGCTCTTTTGGGGAAGCTTTGTTGTATTTAAAACTACAAAAAGTAATCCAGCATAATCTTGCTAAGGAACACTGATTGCTTCAGACCATAGATTTGTTAGGGGATTTTGTCGTATTTTCAGTGTTTGTCTTTCCAACTGTAGAAGCTTAACTTTTGCCGGGCTCTCATCTAATGATGTAACAGTAATGCCGAGTTAACTTAGTAATACCGAGTCCGTCTCTTTGTTTCCCATTTTCCTTCTATTTAATAAAAAAGGATCTATCTCAAAATGATACATACGTAGGATTTTTTTCTAGTCATTATCTTCTTAACACTTGCTTGTTATTGCCACAAAATTCAACTTAAAACAGCAGTGGAGAATCTAAAAAATAAACATTGCATTCTTATCCCTTTATAGTCCTTTCAGGAGCCTTAGAGTCTCTCCTTGGCAAAAATCAAGGCATGTAAACATAGCTGATATATAATGATAAAGTGCATGGGTCTCAGAAATCTCCAATTTCTGAAAGAATTGTGTATTGTAAAGCTCATATTAAGTAGTCTTTAACTGAGTCAAATCATGGATCAGTGTCACATCTTGGTACCGTTGCCTTCTATTTGTGGAGGAAACTTTAGCTTTGACTTGCATCTTCAAAGATGTTTAGCAGCCTATCCCTTCATGATTTTACTGGGTGTCAGCTGTTTGGGTACCAAAACCATCTGGGCCTGAGTGATACAAGCTATTCTGTAAACTTCTTTATATTAGAGTGGGAGAGAGAGACAGAGTGCACATGAGCAAGTGAGGTGCCTGTGTAGCAGAGGTGCCCTGTATTTCTGATGAATAATGGCAGCTTGTAAAAGCTCAAATAATTCCCATTGGGTGCATGTTTTATTTGTTAAGGCTCTCAAAAAGAAAATGCCACTGCTTTTTGATATGATGTCTTAAACCCACTTTAAATAACCATCTTAATTTAGTTGGACAGAACAGAAGAAAAGCAGGAAATATTAAAAATCATAATCCAGGAATGTATTTGTGCTGTACCAGATTTAGGCATGTCTCTGCGGGAAGACTATGCTTCAGTACCCTAATGTGGAGGGTGTTGCAGTCTCAACATCTAGGTTTACTCAGTTCATCTTATTTGAGTGCTAAGCAAAACAAGGAATCGTGCCGTAACGTAAAAGCCACCTGCCTCCGAACTATTTTGGCGAAATGTCACAGTACATCTTCAGATTAAACTGTAATTTGCTGTCTGTCCTTTAAATGCCTGATGCGTGCATCAGTACTGTCTTGTTTGAAGTATAGTTAAGGTATTGAACAATGTCATGTGGCAAAGCTAGACTATTAATCTGCTGTTAAAAACTTGTATTGTATACAACGCTTGTATTTTAGGCCAAGTCGTGCAGTTGGTTTCAAATAAGGTGCCTGGCTCACTGCTATATTGAAGCAAAATCAGTATTAGTGATGCTGGGAAATAGATGCTCAGTAAATCCATTTAGATGAAGCTAGTAATTGCGTACTAGTGTAAGGATGGTGTAACTTTGACATCAGACACCATGCAGTTGGAGTCTCACAGAAGAACTTTTGGAGGAGTTTAATGTCTGTATTTAATTTCTCTACATCATTTCAGAATGATTAGAAATACACTGTTAGTTTAAATGAAAGGACTGGAAATCAGAGTTTTCCTAAGGCACAAATTGCACAAGCAGTTTTTCAGTAGGCCCCCATTAAGCACAGAATTGCAATATACTGCAGAGAGGCAATTGTCCGTACAGTAGAGTGTCAAATTCATTTCTATTCATTCTTGGGTTTTTTTCCCAATGAAAAGCACTTAGGACATGAATGAAAGGGGTTTTTTTTCTCCTAAAGATGTATGTTTAAAGAAAAAAAAAAAAAAGAAAAAGATTTATAGACCTACAAAAGTGGAATGTAAAATAGAATATTAATAGGATTTGTGGGTATGACAGATTGGGATTGCTATCATTCATTTTCAAAACCCTTGAAGTCATTTGGTACTTGACTAATTATTCTGTTAACATCATTTTGGATATTGAACTATTTTTAATGGTCTTTTGGATAGCTCAAATTACATATTTGAACTGGTGTGCTATTTTCATTGTTACGCAGAGAACTGGCTTTCCATTTGGTATCTGATTGGTGGGGACAGCAGTAGAAAGAACAAGAATATTGGCGTAGGAAGTCACCCACTGTCAGTATTAGAGGAACATAAGGAAAATACATGTTTCAGGCTTTGAGGTCAAAATGAAATTTTTATGTACAATCAGGTGAACTTAAAAGGTGATCTGCCAATCTCTGAAGTTTAAACAGATACTATACAGACTGTTTTAACATACTTAATAGCAAAAATTGCTACAGTTAGCCATTCTGAAGGTCATTTTCTTTTGACATCTGTCAAATTACACAATCTTGAATTTTGGTACAAAGCATAATGCTGTCAAACTTAAATAGAAATATTCCAGAATATTTCTGTTGTTTTTTAAGGTAAATGGGCCCCATTTACATTAGTTCTTTGATGTTAAATTCTTTGCTGCACATCAGAGAACAGTTGCTTCTTCCCTGGAGCAAGTTTTCTTTCTTCTCCTTCCCCCACCCTTTGATTTTTATTTTTTTTTAAATTTTTCTTTTTTATCTAACTAATTATGGAGGATCAGCTTATGTATGGCCATCATTTAGTTAGTTGCAGGCATTTTGAAAAATGATTACTTCATAGCTAGTACCCTAACCAGATTTCTTAAATCTACTTTTCTATTAGTGAATATGGGTGTATATATATAACCCTCTAGTCTGAGTGTTATGTTTGTGGGGCTTTTGTTGTTTGTTCATGTTTTGGGGAGACTGAAATCAAATTGAAACACTACTGAATCAGTCAAAAAACTGTAAATCATATATAGATGAACAGGGTTTCACTATGCATCCTTAACTCTTACAGATCTATCCACGCTTGCGTTTCAGGAGTTAGTTTTCCTATTAATTTTGTAGCATAATTGAAATCTAAGTCTCCATCCAAAAATCACCATTCTGAAGCTGGAAGATATGCACATATTTATATTGTTCCAAAAAATTCTTAGCGGTTGCACTTTTGATGAAGATTCAAGATGTCCTAAACTCCTTCATGAATGTTGATGGAGGGTGAAGTTGTCCGTGTACCTGCCAACCCCGTAGTGCAGCTGGAGTTGCTGTCGACACTGGAGGTGGCCGTACTGGTGAGCAGCCCCCAGGGCTGCTTAGGGTATGCGTTCCGTCAAGTGGAACTAGAACTAAAAGCCCCCTCTAATACATTTTATACCTTAAAAATAACATATAAAAACTTTGTACTTAGGGTAGGATGTGGTATGCTTTTGCGGCGTGGTCCCATCGTAGATCCTTTGCTCTTCTATTCTTAGTAATGCTGTTTCATGAAAGGAAAAAATGTCAAGCAGACTGTGTTAGAATAGCATCCATTAATTCAGATACTACATCTGTAGTGCTAATACCATTTTTAATTTTTACGTGAAATGTTTTGATGAAGTCGGTGCAGTTTTGCTCAGCAACCACAATATGATGCTTTAAGGCTCGTTATAGAATTACAGTTGGTTTTTAAAACCAATTAACTGTAACAAGGACATAATCTTTTTAATGCAAAAGTCCTCACTGTAATATAAAATAACTGCATGTAAAATTGTCGTAATCAGATAATTTTAGCTAAAATATGTATTAACTGTGTGAAACTAAACAGAAGCTAATTTTTGGATCAGTGGAATTCATCTATGGCTTACCCAATTTAAACCTTTTTATTATAAAAATGGATATTACAATTGATATTTCTGACAAGTTTTTGCCGAGTGTGAATTTCAACAGCTACCTCTCCTACATGGAAAACTAGTTTAAGACCATTAACTATATTTGCAGTGCTGCCCATTGCTATAAAAAGAGTTAGACTTTAATGAATACTGGCTGACCCTCCAAATGTTCCCCTTCCAGTTGGATTCTTACTCATTATGTTTCTGAAATAACATGTAACCTGAAAGTGAGGGAATGCCCTTAAAATAATACAGAAGCAGCTTATGCTTCATACAATGCACGAGCTGAGCAGCCTGTTATAAAAGGAGCAGCCCAGGAAACTGCTGCTTGTGTACACCATGCCATTTGTAACCTTCTCGTTTGTCAAGATAAACATAATAGAAATCTTCCACGATGTTCACTATACACAGCTATGCGTATTTATTTTGTTGTAAGTCATTCCTTAAAAAAAAAAAAAAGTAAAAAGGCGCTTTTTTTGTGTGTAGCAGTGCTATATGTGCCCCAGGGGAGTAGGTTATGCCTCCCTAGGCTGCAAAGCAACAGCCTATAGTCAAGAGGTATTAAATTAGTTTAGTTGCAGGTTTTAAAAAGGGAGAAGTTTTATATTTCTGCAGTAAAAGATGACAGTGGAAAAGAGTGTTCCTGTGCATCACCATGTATTAGATCTTTTCAGCTGACCAGTGTGCTACAACTTGTAGAAACTGTCTTCTGTAGAGCTTTGCTGGTGCTACCTGTGCAGTTTGTGATGATGCAAGACCTGTACAGTGTTACAGATGGAGAGAGAAAAGCTGAAGTCAGCAGGTGCCCATGGTTTTTAGTGCCACAGGGTCAAGATAGCTGGTTTTAGATACCTAGAGCCGGTCTGAATGTGGTTTTGCCATCTCCAGTGGAAGTTTTCGTAGCTCAGTACTTCTGAAAATCAGACCCCCCAAATAAGGATGTTTGGGACTGCAAGTAAATGCAAGAATTTGTGGTTTGTTGATGACTGGGAGACAACTTATAAATATTTTTGCTAATTGGAATTTGTTAAAGCCATTATAAAATAAGATGTTGTAATTGCCTTTAAATAAACTGGTAAGATATACTTTCTTTGCCTTCAGTTAGGAATAAAACACTCAAATTCAGTATATCTTTCTTTTGGATCGCCTCTGTCATTTCTATCAGAGGTCATCCTGGTTCTACTCAGTGTGAATAAACAAGTTCTAATTTGTTTATGGAAGTTATGAGTGTGTTTTTAATTATTTATTGGGATTTATTCTATGGGTTCAGGAGGTTATAAAGCTGCTTCTATGAAAGATGAAGACTTTTACCCCAGGCAAGTTGAGTGAGAGCAGCTGTAATGTGATCTTCTTAGCAGTGCCTTGCTGACTAGCATCTCTCCCTTTCTGGGAGTAACAGTAATTTATACTATTAGTGTAATTTATTTTTTACTTTTTTCCCCTAAAGATAAACTGGCAGTTTCAGTCACTTTATGATACGCAGTGGTGGTAAAACGTAATCTGAAACTAGACAACAATACAGTGGAAAGAGTGTTAGTATGGGTCAGCCTGAGTACAAAGAGAAATGGAGCATGCATAGAGCTGTCTGGCATAACTGCTTCTGTGTTACTGCTCTCTTTTTATTTATGCAGCCCCACAATATGCCCTTACAGTGTTTGTGGCACACTTTAAATGATAGATGTAGAAGAAGTGGAATTTAATTTGTCTGGGGCTCCAGAAGTCTTGTATATGCTGTTTTAAACCAGTATGTAGTGTGCCATTATCTCTGTTTATAACAAAAAACAACCAAAACATGTGTTCTCAAAAATTATGCACAAATTCGATAACTGGTTTCGGTTAACTTTTTTAGTAGGTTTCTTAGTACCAAAAAGCAGATGAAATATAGACCTCCATATGTTTCATAATCTTGGAATTTGAAGGAATTCAAGATCTTCAATTGCAGTATCATGTAAACTTTAAGATTATTTTTAACTGACTGTAATATACTTATATTAAGCTGCACCATCCATAAGTGCCTGGATTGTATAGGATGATTTGAGCCCTATCATGCTTGGTGGTGATTCACAACACTCTCTGCAACATTAAGCTCCTAAATTTATAGTCCAGTAAAATCAATAAGACTATTTGCTTGACTGAAACCCCTGGTGTTTGCAGAAATGGAGTTTCAGTCTTGCAACCGGATCCAAGCAGGGTTCAGAGGCTTCGGGGGGGCCCGTGGCTTCTGTGGTCCCCCAAAACAGGCGCTGGCACACAGGCAGCTGAAGGAGCATGTGTTTGTGTGCTGGATGCTGTGCCGTAAAACTAAGGACGACAGATCAAAGATTTGAACACGAGGTCAGATAGATTTTGAAAACTTAATCAGCTTAAATTTGCTTCAGAACTCAGCTTCGTAATATTCTGTCCCCCTAAGAAAATATTTTTCTTAGACACCTGTCCTCAAATTTTAGAGCCAAGAACGCGAGAGCGCTTAGCAGTTCATCTGAGGACAGCATTTTGAGGCTGGGCTATCAGTATAATACCACGGCACTTTGCAAGATAAACATAGATCAGAACTGTGTCCTGAAATTAAATTGAATTTATTTTTTAACTATGGTTGTTATCGAATAATTGCTGAAATTAAATTATTTGAGGAAAAAACCTTAAGAGGTATTTTTCCCCAGAATTGTAGAAATATTTGCTTATTGGATTCCAATTAGAGAAATATTTGCTTATTGGATTCCAATATGACAAAGCAGCCTTGTTTTCAGTTTGTTTTATTCTTCATCTTTGACTTGTGGGATAAAAAAAAAAAAAAAAAAATGCTAGGAAAAGGAAGGAGCGGTACGTCCAAGAGCTCCCGGTTGGTTCAGCTGCGCGCTGCGTCGATTTTCAGTGTAATCACCACCTTTAAATAGGAAGAGACGTGCAATGGGACAAAAGGCAGTTGCAGACACCAAGCCAAGACATGAAGTTGTGTCCTCCATGTCGCGTCGTACCCTGGCAGCCTGTGCCTGGGGCTTTCTCCTTGCCTTTTCCCTCCGTTCAGAAACAAAGTCACCCTGATAAACTCATGTGTGTGTTGCCTCCTTTCCCTGCCACGCACACACTCACTCACTTTTTTTTTTTTTTTTTTTTTTTTTAATCCGCAGAAGTCTTTATGTTTTTCTAATAATTGGCAGCAGAGGTACAGTTTCTCCCCTCTTTTAAGTGATGAATAGTTGGCCCGAGATCAAAGGCAAGCCCTTGCGGTTTTTTGGCTGCCACAAAAGGGCGTTGGAGTTGGCGCGGGTCCCAGCCGCTCAGCGATAGGCATGCGGATGAGGTGCCAAGCGGAGGGGTCGGTGGCAAAGTGTCTGTACACGTTCTTCGTCTGAGCTAATCTGGTTGCCTTTTGTGTGTGTTTCAGGCAAACAGCCGGCTGAAGCAGGCTGAGAAGGAGTACAGTCAGAAGCTGGCTAAATCCTCGCAGGTAGGTAGCGAGAAGGCAGGAACCTCAGGTGACGCCATTTGATGAAAAATGTAATTACTTCTGCTCTTAAGTAGAGGTCTTGACGAGAATAGAAGCCGTAACCGTTTCCCAAATCAAACATCCAGTGTCTTTCTTGCAGATTTTAACCTTTCAAAAACCACAGAGCATTAAGCTGACTAGAAGAAATGGGTGGGGATTTTTTTCAGTTCTAAATTTCATCTTTTGTATCTACTTTTATCATCTCCCGAGGACCCAAGAGGACCGAGTCCTCCCTCAGCCGGTGGGAAGGGAAGGCGAGGTGCCCCGTCAACCAGCACAGCTCCTAAAATCAGGAGCAGTTGCACAACCAGGACTTGCATTTCGTGTCACGAGGCAGTGTTTGCCCACACAGCCGATGGCAGGATGGCGGTCCCAACTGTGCCATCCTGGTGTTTATCGTTGCTCCTAGCCAGTTCAACATTTCTGCCCAAAATAACACCCTGAAGAGTGTCAGTGTCCTGAAAGCAAACTGGTTTTGACTTGAGTTTTTGTTCTTCAGAGTAGTCTCTTGAACATGGAAGATGAAAATGTGTGTTGAATTTACATGGAAGCTTAAAAATGATAAGATGGGACAATTTTTAAATATTTCAGCTTTCAGTTTGATTGACAGGTAGTACTGAAGTGTGAAAAATGATGGAGATGCAACCAGAAGTTAAGCTTTTAATAATAAGAAAATTGCCACGAGGATTTATGTGGAGGTGTCATTCTTCTCATTCCTCCCAACCACAGCAGAATGCCTGTCTTTTACTTGCAAAGTGCCTTTTCAGCAATAGTAATAACTGTGTAATAATACTCTTTTAAAATCAATAAAAACACTACAAGGAATGGTTTAGAAGCCTCCAAACTAGGCAGAGATGGTCAGTGAGATGATGACAAGAACTTGCGAACTTTATTACAAGCACTTTAAAATATTTTAAGCTTCTGATTTCAGCTTTTCAGTTACCCTTGAGTCTCACTGTCTGTAAAGCTTGTCCAAAATTTTGGCTTTAGTTATTTCAGTGAAATTTCATTGGACTATCACAGTTTTACGCACCACATTTTTTGAGACTCCATTTGTCAGAATCATTGTTAAATGTATTTTTACATTATATTTCTAAAACCTAAAGTGTATTTCCTGCACAGTTGTTTGCATGCAGAGAGGTTGTGGCATCTCCATCCTTGGAGATACTCAAAACCTGACGGGACATGATCCTGAGCAACCTGATCTGGATGACCCTGCTTTGAGCTGGTCCCTTCCACCCTCACCAATTCCACAGAATTTATCACATTCTGTGATAAATCAGAGAGAGTGCTCTCCTAAATGCCTTTTTAGAAATTTTTTGAGAGACTTATTTATAGAGAAAGAAAGAAGCAACAATAACAAAAGAAGCCCTGTTTTTTTACCTTGCCATCTGAACCTGAATAGCAGAAAATTGATAAAGCTCAAAAAGTAACATTTAATGCATACCAGACCTTAAGGAAGAGATCCCTTTCATTGCTAACTCTATTTTACCTTTTGTCATTGTCATTTTTATGCTATTGTCATGCCTAGTGAGTGTAATCAAAAGTCAGTCTTTCTATGCCAGACATAGTTTACTGTCAGAACAAAAATGGGTCTTGGCCCATTCGTTAAAAACTGGTGGAATACTTTAAGCATTTCTGAATTTTTAAACAAGGGGTGAGGGAAATTGCTTTAATTGTTACAGTGGGAACACCGAGGTAGTGTAGTGCAAGGTAATAACTATTTAACCTGGATGTCATAATAAATTCTGTCAGACTGAAATCTATTAGCCTGTAGAATAGTCTCAAAATAGAAAAATTCTGAGACTTTTTTTTTAAGCTAGGCATTGCTGTAGCTAATACAATGTTCTCTTTACTAGGGAGGGATGGACCCAATGACCAGAACTGGCATTCCTCTGCGCTTTCTGTGGCAGACACAACACATACATCATATGTCAGGGCTATTTGGCACAATAAAGGAGTTTCACCCTGATGTCTGAATTTCTTTACTTTTGTGGGTTTGAATCAAATCCCTAAAGTTACTTGAACATCGGGGTTTTTTGTAGCTCAGTATTAATAATAGGTCAATTGCAACTTTTCTTGTGGTCATGTTGCTGACAACATCTGTCTAATCTTACTCTCTGTGGCCTCTTGGAACATTCACTTTTAACACCCACACAGAGAAGATATTTCAAGAAATTTCCTCTGAAGTTTATACAAAGTAAACAGATTCTTTTCTCTGAAAAGTACTGTACAAAGCAGATCTTTCTCCATCAATTCATGCTGAAATTTCCTTGTATGCATTTCAGAACTACTATGCTAGTCCAGGGTCTCTTACCCAGTAAAAGCTTTAAATGTCACTTTTGTGTTATATTAAAGGGTTTGTTATTTTGTTTTCTTTTTAAAAAGTGACAAAATGGAACATACGCAAAGTGGTAGAGGTTTGCATGGCTTCAAGTTGTTATCTTAATAATGTGTATGATCCATCGCTTTCTCCTGCTTTCTCGCTGCATGTGTTACACACCTAGCAAAGCCAAATTTGTGCAAATTGTGTGTCATCTAAATGATGATCTGAATTGCAAAACCAATGATACTGCTTAATTCTGCCTAAAGAGTTTCACCTATCCAGATAATCTCTAAACTTTGGCCCATTGATCTCATTAAGAGCAAATAGGCTTCCTTTTGATTGGTATAGTATCTTTTTTAATATGTATTTGGTTTTAGAAAAGAAATACAGAAATATCCGTGTAGGTTTTACTCATAATCTTTGTTACTCTCTGGGGTTTTCAGGTAGTAAAATAGATAAATAAATTTAGAGTAAAGTTTTAATCAGTCCTTTTCCCCTTCCCCAGTGATTCTAGTACTTTCATTTGTAGAGTATTTCTTATTACGTTAGTCCTAGCCTATTAGCAGTTCTAAAAAACCCCCATTTTTTCCTAAATAACTGTGATGTTAATAGAGTTAAACGTTTCTCTACCAATCAGGAGGCCATGCAAACACACAAGTCTGAGCACTCTGGTAGTCTCTCCCTGAACTCCCTGTGCGCTGAAGTGCTTTTAGACCTGGACTATATTATGCTGCTGCAGCAGCTTAACCTTAAGCTTGAATATATACATTGAAGTCAGTGACTCTCCCATATGTTTAAGTGCTTTGCTGGGCGATGACTTACATGTCAGCATAAAATTCTGTAAACATGCCTGAAGGATCAGGTTTAGTTATGACTTTCCACAGTGATAAAAAAGGTGAAACAAGTACATTTCAACAAATCACAAGCGAATCATGTAAAAGGTCTAGTTTAAGGGTCTTGGACATTGAATCAGGTCCCTGCTGATTTGTAAGCAGAATATACTTCTTTCAGCGGCTCAGAAATTTCACTATCAAGTTTAAATTTCAGTCCCGTATTTAAATTTGGGGTTTTTTTCTCTCTGCAGTATCAAACTATTAAGCATCCTTCTAGAAAACAAACACCACCATCACTATGTAAATTTGCAGTACTGGTTCCAGTGCAGTGGAAGACTGGAAACATGCTCTATTTTGAAGATCACAGATGTGCTTTGTTCTCATGAGTAAATATTTTGGAATGTCATAGTGGAAAACCCTTCCAAATATTTTGTGTTCAGCAATTTTTGTCATTCGCAGCCTTACTATATTCCTTTTCTCCGCGTGGAATTTCACGCTTGCCAGTGTGTAATTTGCTAATTTCAAATATTTAGCTTGCACAGCAGAGTTTGCCAATGCCATGCTTGTACTGACCATAAAAACATGCAAAATACATGCCTTTTACTGCAGAGAGATTTAGCATGCTGTTTTCTTTTTAGATCATAGCTGAACTTAAGACAACCATTTCCTCTCTGACAGAGGAGAACAGCCGGCAGCAGCTTGCCGCCGAGCAGCGGCTCCAGGAAGTTGTACACAAGTTTGAAGATAAGAAGCAGCAGCTGATTACAGATAATGACAGAGCAATCAAGGTAATCTGGGGATTTTAGTCACTGATGCTACTGGCTGTTTGAGTGTAATTAAAAGTTCCGCAGTGGGCAGATGAATGCAGGTATCGTTCCTGTTCACACAGCGCTCACTAATTCCATTCGCTGGACCTTGACTTTGATGTAGCTGATGACTCAGGCTCTCCTTCCTCTGGCTGCTCATATGCCTGCATAAAACGTTTGGGTTTGGCGAGTCTAATCCATCCACTTCAGTCAAATACTTGAAACTTTCCTGTTCTTTCTTTTAATATTGACTCAGATATTTTAATGTATTTTCAGCACTTTTATGCAGTGCTTTCGGTACTTGAAAAAAAGGTGAAAAGTAGGAGAGCCGAGTTGCAGCACCTGAGAGCCAGCAGTATGGCACGGGCTGTGGCTTGGTTTTCACAAGACATTCTCAACTTTCATGTTTAAGGAAAGTATGCTCTTAAGTTCCATTGAAAACTGTATGCAAAAATCTGTGCTAAATATGAATGGAATAAAGTATTTTTTATTTGTAACTTTTTTTCATACATATTTTGCATCAGAGTTGCATTCTCTGGCCTTTTTCAAAGAAGCTTTAAGAGTCTATGGGTTCTGAATATTCAAACTCTGTTCCTTGCTGCTTTGACACCCTGATTCAAAGCGGCTGCAGAGAATCCCACCTGCAGAAGAAAGCAGAATTATTTTTGAAAGAATTTTTCCTTTCAGAGTAGTAGAGCGCAATGGAAAAATTTTGAAACGATGTAATCTGCTAGGGTTGACAACGAAAACACTTCATTAAAAGTTGTATAGAAGAAGGAAATTCCTTTTTTTCTTCCTAAAGACATTTACTAGTACAAAACAAAGAATTACATTGTTAAATCTAGAAACTCATGAAAAAATGAACTCCTACAGTTTTCCTAACTTTTTGTGCTGAAAAGAAACCATGGGAGTTTTTACATGTTAGATGCATCTGATGTTCAATTATGGTACAGTTAATGTTGTCCTCTATACTTCAATGATTTGCATAATGAAATTAGGTTGACATTACTATCTCATCATCTGCAGAGTGTTCTTTTTCCTTTCTTTCATAAATTCTTTAATGATTGGGGTTTTTTTCCTTAAGGAAAATGTCTGCCTTTATTTGTGTATTTGTTGAGGAGCAGAATTTTCTTTCCAATCATTCTTTAGTCTCTTCTGTCAAAGGTATAACCAGAAAAATGTTGGCTACAATCTGTTACCCAAACCGAATCACCAGGGGTAGTTTTTATAATCACTGGGGTCTGCAAATAGAAGGTAGTTAAATCACGTTATTTTGGGGTACAGGTGGATTTTTGCCACTTAGGAAAATGTACTATTTGTAGTTCTCCACTTTTCCAGTGGCCATCTAGATATAGAGAAACCCTGTGACAGTGGAATAATCTTCCATATAGTCCGAAATATGCTGTAATTCAAGTTATCATGCATGATACTTTCTTGAGTTATATATTTGACAAACATGTTTTAGACTGTTTACCAGCTTTTTTCTTAGCACCTGGTGCAAATGCTACTGTTGAATTTATGAATTCACTTAAACTATGTTCAGTGGAAATAATTTGGCTGTTGGTAACAACAGTTTTTGAACACTAATGATTATAGGTTGTATGAAATCCTTCTCCATGTAAATCTGTGTTGAGCTATTGTAAACTTAATTTTGATGTCATTACCTCACAATGTAGTGAAATACATAAAAACCACGGGGCAATTCTGCAGAGGGTTTCTGAGCAGCATCCCAGAGAGTTTTTAGCACTGGTGCTGCAAGTATGTTTTGTATGAGTTGGTCAGCTTGGGGAAGAAGTTGCAGGAGCTGTTATGCTTGAAGTTCTTGAACTTCATTTAGTATCATTAATATTGTACTTTTAAAAAAGTCTTCCTTTGAAATCACTGATTTAATGGAAATTTACTGAAAGCCAGATACCCAAACAGAAAATTCTTAGGAAGGTGAACTGCTGTGTATTCTTCTGGAAACAGAAAGAGGTGGTTTTAATATTTAATCACTGAGTATTTTTAAGAACCACGCATACTTCTAGATGAGCATATGCAGGAATACTTTGCTTTTTATTAGCCTGGGGCAAAAAAAAAATTTGGTGAAAGTGGAATCCTGGATGTCCTGGAGATGGGGAACATCCAACCTAGGGCAAGCTGAAGACCTTCAAGGGATTATTAAAGAAACATTCTAAAAACAAAGCAATTCTTAATATAGCATAAGCCTTTGAGAAGACTTAATATAGTATAAGCTATTAAAAAGACTATCGTTAAAAAACGGGCATTTGCTAAATATAACATTGATTTAAACTAACATTGAGGAACAGATTGCAATTTCCTTTATATGGTATTGGGTGACTTCCTGTAAGACCTTCCAATTATTATTTCCTTTCAAAGGGAGAAATACATTTTTACAGAAACCAACTGGCTCTCAGAGAAGCTTTGGATTTAGTCACTAAAGTGATATCCAGATGTGGATGCCATAATAGATGATTTTGATGTTAATTCAAATTCCTGACTCTCTTTGCTAAAGATTTCTAAGTTGTTATTATTTCAGAATTCTATCTATCTCCTTAATCTTGATTATTTTTTAAAATAGTATCTTAAACATTAGTGAAAAAGCAGAAATGAAACTTTTAAGAACATTTTCCTTCTTTTGATAACCTAAAACCCCAGTCTGCACAACCCTTTTTGGCTTCAGATGGCCTCAGTTTGGGCCCGTTTGAGACAAATGCTTAAAGTACTTGGCATTCTGTGTTACACCGTGATTTGTCTGGCCCAAGGGCGAGTCAAACTTTGTGCCATCAGAGTCATAAAATCAGGATAAAATTTTGGCTCATCACATTCCTTTCTCGTGGCTTATAAGGTAACCAATTTGGATGCCATCGCGTCGCAAAGTCTAATAGCAAAGACCTCGGCAGCAGCAGCGCTCTGACAAGGCATTGAACAACTGAGCGGCTCCCGTCGCTGCCGTTCCGCTGCTGTTGAGTTTGAGCCTGTTGGGATTACGACAGTGTTGGCACAGAGAGCGATCCCAAAAGCACAGCTCACCCTTCAGTGCCGCATAGATATCTTTGCTTTGAACTTACCAGGACTTGTATTCTTTGGAGCAGAGTACAAGGACGCTGCAATTGGCCTGGCATGGGGCAAATCCAGCAAAGCTCACCTGGTCCCTCTGCTGTGCCTCGCCTGTGATGTGCTTACACTTCAAAGATCAGGAACCATTGGTTTAGACCATAGGATTAGTTGAGAGCACAATTATATTAATGCCCTGCAGATGCTTGGAAAAGCGGCTTAAATTGCCATTTCTGTTAACCCATTTGTGATGCTTCAGACTGGGATTTCGGAAGGCACCCTCCAGTAAGGGTTTGGGTGCTGAACTCCTGAGAATGTCTATGCAGGAGCTACGCTGGTCATTGAAGTGTAGTGTAAACTTATTAAGGCTAAATTTAAACTAGCTTTCTTGCATCCCGATAGCAATCTAGCCACAACAACCCGAAGCTCAATACAGTCAAACGGTCAGAGCATTTACCTAACTTTGCTGCTGCTTTTGGCAGTGGTTACTGGCTGGACTTGGCACTAGCATAAAGTTGATTGCATTGTAGAGATACCTTGAGGTTATTTATGAAATCCCAGCCTTAGTTTTTTTTTATGAAATCCTTTTGGATTCTGGGATTGAAAGTGCAAAACAGTTCCTGGGATTGGAACTGCAAAACATGTTCAGAGCATTTTAATGTAGAAGTTGATGGCCAAGTGGGGACTCCACATCAAAAAGTAGATTCTGGAAAGAAATGGATGATGGAGAGCACACAGTGACAAACCCACAACAGAAAAGGGAGAAAATGGTGCTTTTTTGCCAGCGGAACCACATTTGTTGTTTGGCTCATGTTACAGATTCTAGGATTCTGTTTTATCCCCTGAATTAACACCAAAATTTCATTAGCAAAACATGGTTTGAAGATGACATATTTCAACACTTTGTGTGTCAGCCAGCTTATGATCAGATTAATTCTGTTAATAAATAAAACTTAAAAGATTTCTAGGAAAGAATGCCATAAAATAATGTTCCCCTTCATGTGAAAAATTTTGAAACAGTTGGTTTTCTTTGTTATGTTTAAAAATGTTGAGAGGGGAAAAAAATCAAAAGTGTATTTTATAGCCATAGCAGAACAACGGAGAAAACTTCTGGTTTTAAATTGTCCGGGCCTATGTGGGCATTGAGTATTCTCAACATCATCATATATTTGTTAGATGCTGTTGTATCTTGGCGCAAAAAGATAATTTCCTCTATGCAAAGTTTGGACTGAGGGTTTTATCAACACAGGGAAATTTTTCAACGCGACTATAACAAAATACTTAGGCTGCTAGAGTTATGCTTGAGTCAGTCCTTGTGTGGGCTACTCTGTTTCCTTTTATTCTGGAATACTGTCTCCACAGGGTAGGTTTACACTGATATCACCCTACCCGTCTGCCACCCAGCCCACCTCTCCGGGCTGCCCATGTCCCGCTGCACCAGGGCAACGTGCCCGGCCATGTGTCCTTCTGGTTTGATTTGCATAATTCCCCCCCCCCCTTTCATGTTTGGTTTCTGCTAAAAGTAAAACAACTTATTTTAAACCTTGGGATGTTTTAAAGCATTCAGAACATTTCTTTAAGGGCACCTGATATCTTTGTTTCCAGAAAGTAGCTGTCAAAATATACTGATGGTATTTACAAATGTCTCTAAAATGCAGCGTTTCAGAAAAACTGTGGTTTTAAAAATCCTGTGAACAAGCTAATTTTGTGTGTAGTTATATTTTATTATCAACCATGTTTATTAGCAAATTCCACTTGTAATTACAAATAATATTTTGTATTAAAAGAAAAAGCATGTTAGAACTATGGGAACATTAACTGAGTGACTGTAGTCCTGCCGAAATATTTAGTCTATTGTCCTCAAAATACCTTTTGGAATACCACCATTATACTCTGCAATAGCCAATGTTGGGTTTAGTAAGAAATAAATAATACTGATTTGTTGGTTTAAAAGTCCCAAGCAAAGCTAACTCTCAGTCTTTTAGATGTCCTTAACAGTGCTTATTAAAGGAGGAGAGGCATCAGAGAGCATACAACCTAAATTGAGCTGATCTAGAGTAGAGAGAAGAAGCATTTTTGTCCTGTCTTACAAAGGGGACACTGGAGGGCAGAGCCTTAACTTTGTCCCACGTTTGTGGCAAAGATAGAAATTAACTCCGGACTTCTAAGCTCCGGATCCGTGCATCAGTCGGTGCATCAGCCCTTCTGCAAGAGCAGTTTCAGGATCCAAACAGTAACAAAACCGTACAGTGCTGTATGGTTGGAGTGATTCTGGGAGCGAGATTGCCTGGTGTTAAAGCCACATCTAACAAATACACTTGCAGTCTCGTCAGACCCTTTTGAGAAAGCTGGGCCAGTTCAGTTCTTTACCTTTTTGTTAAGGCTGCTGACAAGTTTCCAAGCCATGGCAAATAAGGGGGGAACAATTTACATGTTCAGCACTTTCTTTGTATTTACAGCGGAAAGACTGTAATGGCTGGTTGTTCAGAAGGCTGTGACCATGTGTAACTGATAGCACAGAGGATGTTAATTAGGAAAAAAAAACCCTGAAAGCTTAGTGTAAACTAAAAATGAAAATCTAGAACTTAGGCTAAAGTAAAGACATATTACTTCAAGGACTTTTTGTTAAGTGAGTCTTGACTTGCTGCCTTCTCCGGCGCAGATTGATGCAGTAGTGTTAGCTGTTATAATCTAGACTACTGTTGAATGGCTGCATAATAAACTTTTGTCAATAAGACCCACATTATTTAAGCTTTTTTATATAAGCGGTTTTTTAAATATTTTATTGTATTTTTTTATTTTAACTTGGTTGAAGGTGGGTTTTTTAGCTAAGAGTGCCTGTAAAAAGGAGATGAGCATTTCACTGTTGAAGCTGACACTGACTCATGTCTTATAAGACATCTGGTCAGAACATGCATTACTGTTTGTGATGGTTCGATGGCCACAGACATGCCAAATTCTGCCAGTCATTGAAGATCTTCAGAGATGTGTATGTCACAAAGTTCTCCAGAGGGATGTCAAATCCCTCTAATTGCTTCTGTGGCTAAACATTATAATGATAAACTACTTGGCATGGTGAAAAAAAGAGTTTTAAGGGACCATCTTTGATGTTAAATACATGGAGTCATTTTTCATGGATCTCTATTTGTTTGTCGCTGACTTTATAATATTACTAGTAACTCTGCAGTGTCTTTTATTAGTGGGGAATGACAAGGCACCAACATTTGTACCTTAGCGTTGTAAAGCAGGCATTAACATTTACCAGGCAAATAACATTATCTTGCTCATAATTTCCTATATTCTGTTTGATCAACAAAAGAAGTCATGTCTTCCAAAAGGATAGGTAAATGAAATCTGCAGGTCTTTTATAGTTTTGCTTTCTCTTTTACATGGGGTTCAAAATCTGAAGCACCTGTTTTTCACAGTCTTTGTGTATATGAATACTGGTTTCACCCACATTCTGTCTGTTAGAGAAATGAGGGGTTAGCCCCAAGCTTTTCAACTGTTGCTCCTGCTCTCTCTCTTGATTCCATGACACGGTTATCTTTAAAAGGCTGTACGGACACATTCATTATAAATGATAATAAAAATAGGCTGGCTCTCCTGTTAAGGCTAGGTAGTTATTGATCACAAAACTTCTCTCTCCTTTTCAAAATCATATCTCTTTTTCTGTTGCCACAGAAATTATTTCATTGTCTGAAGCATAGTACCTTCTCTTCAAAATTACAGGGTTTCAGATGTTTGGCCAATCAGGCAATCCGAGTGGCTGAGCATCTGTAAGTACTTTATAATATCTTTGACATGCTTTGTGAGACAAAGAATTGAGTCATCTTTTTTTTCCTGCAGCAAGCTTTGCACTCTGGCATTTTTCTTGACTTTTCATGTCTCAACACATTGAAGAACTTACTGTGGCCAACAGCAAAATCATGCTTACAAGTTTTTTATAAAAGACTAGAACTAGTGCTTGCCTAGTCCTCTGAACTGCAGTCTAGTTTTATCCAGCACGTTTAAAAGTTTGTATTTTTACTTTTCCCTACATTATCATTGTTGTCCTTGGTGTTTTGCTTTCCTTCCAGAAGGCACTTTGCTGCATAAAGTCCTTTTTATTCATTTTTAGCCCTAGAAGGGATGCCACCTTACCTCTACCAGTCTCCAAATTATGGAATTAAGAATTCCATAAATGCATAACAAAATATAAAATCTTATATACCTAAGCTATCAGTTTCTTCTAATGAGGTGGACTACACTAATTTTGCACTGGAAAAAATGGTGAAAAGGAATTCAAAACAAGCCATAAAATTCACTGCTTTTAGCTGACATGACAAGACAGGAGTAATAACACTGAATGGGGTCCTAGGCAATTAGAAAGGTACAGAGAAAACACTCTATTAGTAAGTGTTAAGTAATAATGACATAAGTCTACACAGCTAATAAAGAAGGGCAGACAGTGTTTATAACTGATAGAAGAAAATGAAAATTAGCTTTTTTTAAGGCTGCTGTGATGGTTACAGTTTACTGTTGCATTTCAAAGACTTTTTACTCTCCAAAGAGCACAGGGACGTTTATGTGGAGGAGAAAGTGGTGCTTAGAAAGGCAGAGCTGGGGAGATACCCAGAAGTTATGAGACAGACTGCCTGGGAGGAAGAGCCTGTGCTCAAAAGTCTGGGACTTTACTGGAGAGGGAAAAAAAAAAAAAAAAAAAGATAAAGATAAAAACAAGTGTCTAATGTCCTCCAAACACAGGGCATCTGTAAAACAGTCTGTGCATAGGACTCTGTAGACTTTCCAAGGGCTGTTCTTTGTTCCAGTTCCAGTGAGTTCCTGGAACGCAGCCTCCTTCCCTGCTCCTGGAACAGCCTTGACTGCAGGGCTTCTCCAGCCGTGTAGGTGGAAACACAATATCTGTGAACTATATATTCAACCAACAAAAGATTGCTGGAGAAAATGACATCTTCAAAGCAAACCTTCCGTAGTCCACAAACATTTATTACTCTGTAGTAAAGATTTTTAAAGCCTGGCACAGTAACACAAGCTGCAGGGTTTGGCAAATAGAGGTTTGGGGATGTGGAGCTGGTCTACTTATCAACATGTATTTCCCTTAGATATCTTTCTTACGGTGTGGCTCATCCCAGGAGTGAGCCGAAATAGCACCGGATTGCACTGGCTGATTCCAGCGTGCCTACACAATTTCCAGTGTTTGTGTAAACATTTTTTGCAAAACAGTATGTTTTAATATAGGTTGCTTTTGGTTTTGTACTAATCATGGTGCTGGCTGCTCTGGGGATATCAGCAGGAGAGAGTCACTGAGGATTTCAGCTTTATGCATTAAAATGCTCTTGCCAAAATGAGTGTTGACTTTAGAAATCTTCAGATTCCATTTAGAATTTTCTGCTGGCTCTCCAGCTTTACATGTAACTGAAACTCAAGCAGATCAAATATCAGAGTGTTTTTTAAAAACTGACTGGCTAACACTTTTGAATGGCAGATCACAGTGAAATAGAAATATCTTTGTTAAACTTACCATTTTCATAATAGTTGGGCTTTTCTTAAGCGTAACAAGAGAAACCTGGTGAATCCGATACCTGCACAGGGTAACTATTTACCAATATTTAAAGGCGGGGTAGCAGTAGAATCAAGTGGTCAGTAACACTCTTACAGTTTTTGGAAGGCATTGCCTTTATTTTCTATGACTAGAGTGGTTTTTTTCCATAAAAAAATGAAAATACCTGTTGTTTCCTTAGCATTAAAAGATTAGTGACAAAGAGCTACTAAAGGAAAGCAGCCAAAGCTGCCATATTTCTGCCACTTTCTTGCATCAGTGGAGTTGAGAATAAAGGAACTTTCCAAGTTACAGTACTGTACTTGAAAAGGAAAAAAGTATGCGGTGACTTTTATCTGTGTATTCAGTAGATCAGATGGCAAACTCACCCAGACAGCCTAGCAGGGGAGCAGCTTCTGCTTTTTTCAGTAAGCCCCGAGTGGTGTGAAGCAGCACCAAGTACGACATCAAAAGATACAAATCTGCATCGAGTGTAAAGTTTGGGTTTTCCAAAACATCTGTCTAATTAGCACAACTTGTATATTTGTGAGTTCTAGCTCTGACTTTCTCACAGTTTCATGCTGTGGCTTTTTCATCTCACAAATTTGTGTAAGAGGTTAAACCTACAAATACTGTCACCAAACCTGACCCTTCGGATCCTTGATATAAAACCTATCCTGTTTCCTTCTAGCATCAATCACCCTATTGTGCCCAGCTAGAAAATGTGAGATGTAGCTGTTAGCCAAATTTTTTCTAGAAGAACGAGATCATTTTAATTGAATGTTATTATCAGCCAGGTCTTGTGGTTTGACATGGATTCAAAATGAAGCAGTTCATCTGCTTAAAGAATGCGTAGGCACTAATATAATAACCTCAGTAAGTTTTCGGATGCCTCCATCGTAAGGGAAATCGGTTTGACTTGCCCTTCAGTGGAAATTTTGTGTACTATTGGCAGGCAAAATAGCACTAGAGTCCAGAAACAGAAAAAATTCTATTCCTGTGTATCGCACTTTGCTGCTTTTCCCATTAAAATTTGTATTGTAAACATTTTCAGTTAGGCCCAGTACACCTTGTTGCCTTGCAGTCCAAGGAAACTGTCTCTATGTGTTCATATAGTACATGTGAATATAAGAAGGTGAAAAACTGGGTAAGTTTTATTGAAAATATACATTATTCTTTGAGCCTTTTGCACGTGGATTCTGCACTTTTAATGTGCATACTCCATCTTGCACTGGAGTTTGGGATGCCTTCCCCAGGAATGGTTTATTGTTGCTGATTCATGCACCATCTACACTGCGCTGATTCTCTTCATTGATGAACAGTATTTGGTATAGTAAATATTTTATTTGTTGACCCTTGAAAACATGCATGAAGAAGACTGAGGACTTGAGGCTGAAGCTTACAGCAAAGACTGGGAACCTCAAGGCTGAAGCTTTTTCTTAAGCTCTTCTGTGCAGGCATCAATAGTTTTGTATTTTTGGCCTCTTCAGAAAGGTGTGGAGGTCCTCCAGCGAGGAGACTACTTTATAGAGCAAAAGGAGTTTACCTGTTTTCTTCTTCAGGGGTCTGTCTATGAAATTATTCCCAGGAAACTGAAATACGTGTTGCCTACAGGATAAAATTTAGGACTCTAAATAAGCTTCTTGGCAACGTCCTCTTCAAAACTGCCAGATAACAGAGGACTGGAAGAGCAGTAAAGCAGGGATTAGTCAAGCACAACAAAACCCTTACTCCTCTGACACAACCACTTTTTAACTTCTTCTGTTACTAAAAATGTCTCTGCTTATTTTTAGTTCAAGCTTTCACAGCACTGAAGTCAATAACTTCAATTAAGTCAATATGTTCATAATTATGAAACCAAATCCTTCAGCACTGATGCATGTTCATGTATGAATCTAATCCCTGATACAACACAGTTATCTGTAGTAGTGGTGAAGATGCCTGTTGGAACTGCCTTCACCAGCTTGGCCAACCAACCAGGAGACCCCAAATTTGTATTTCTAATGTTGAATATGTCTCCTGTGTTTAGCACCTCAAGAGAAATACATCCTCAGTGAAAACCCCAGGTTACCAATTATGAAGAGTTCATTAAGATCTGCTGAAGTTCAAAGCAAAAAGGCCAGTTCCTCGCAGGTCAGGGCAGCTCTTTTAATGGTTCCTGCTTCGCCTCCAGCAGCAGCTCATCTCCAGAACCTGTTTATTTTCCTGCCAGGACTGTTGGCAGGTGAATAGAGTCACATCAGATCACCTCACGAGTATTTTTATGCTGGAAACCTATGCCCTGAATATGCCATTTTCCTGGCCCGGCATGGCATGAGATCATGGGTTTCAAGCCTGTCCATGTTGGCCTTAGAAGACAAAACATGCAATGTACCGTTCATTTCCCTTTTTGAGATCTGCCGTAAAGTCACTGCTCAGTTTTGCGCTGGGGTTTGCTCTCTTCCAGTTTAGACCATTGCAAAGCAATAACGTTTGCTGTGTGGGGAGGAAGGAGAGCATCGCTTGATCGTGTCCTGAAAACAAATCAGATCATCTGTGAAACAAAACTGAATGAATGCAAGTTCTTCTAGAACCAGATGAGGAGAAAACAAAACAGTCCCTTTTCCTGGGAAATAATGAGTTAGGACATGTCAGCACCAAAGCTTCATGCAGATATACTGTGGTTTAGGAAAGCACAGCATTTGTGCTCTTGCCAAATGGGCAGCAGCGCTAGTCCAAAATTCATCCGGGCTCCTGAGAGTCACTGTCTCAGGAGTGCAACATTTTAATTTCAATAGAAGGTTGTACTGGCTCTCTGTATTAGAACTGTTGAAAAGACAGTAAATCCTGAAGTGCTGTTAACATTTCCCTTTGTATTTTCTACACGACTGCTCAGGGACTGCCACGGGTACCCATATGTGGTACCACAGTCCAGCATGGCCTTTTTATTCCTCTTGCCGGCGTGAGTCCCTTCTCACCCAGCATCCAGCCTTCCACCGCCGGGATCTAACCTGGAGGAGACAGGGGAAGAGGATGTGCTTATTCAGGGAGGGATGATGCCCATGGGTGAGTGTCCGATCCGTTGCACCCACGCCAGGAGCCCCGGGCGCTCTCCGTGCTGCTGCTCTCTTCCAAGTTCGTTATGTAAGAGAGGGTGAAAGTACAAACAAGAGAAAACTAAACATGGAAAGTGAGTTTGTTTGCTTACCGAGAAGCTTGGGAGTGGCAGAATGAAACTGTATAAATAAAAATTCAGACTACCGAACGTTAGATACCTGCAGGAGCACCTGCACAATTGGACCAAGCCAGAACTCTGGAGGCAGCTGGAAGGAGAAAACTGAGATGTGTATTGGCTCTTGCTGGCTTCAGAAAAAAAGCATTGCTTCACTCGATATGGCTATATTTAAATGCCTTATATTTTTGTTCCTAATGTTACTATCCTAATGTTCATATCCTTTACAGTTTTGCACTTGTAATTCGGCAAGGTAAAACAGCAATTACTGAAGACTATGTAATAACTTGAATCATATCAGTGGGTTTTAATTGTCTGCATACCTGGAAACACCTTTGACCACAGCTGTGCTCTAAGCCCCAAGGAGCAATTCATACCTGATATATTGTTTTCTTCCTCCTACCAGAATAACACATCACTTCCACTTACATTTGTGTAAATCTGAAAAGCAGGGAGGACACAGGAAAATGTGAAGTGATTGATGGGCACAGAATACAGTGAGGCCTTTGTCATCACTGTTAGCATTTATACTTGCCTTAAGTGTTTACATGCTGCTTTCTCCTTTCCACTGTCCTCTACCAGGTCTCCCCTCCGTCCTGAATCGTATGGAAATGTGCATTTGCAAGTCAAGTTTGGCATTGCTGTGGACTCATTTGCTAGCACCTGTCTCTAATAATCCAGCCTTCGTGGCGTATGTGAGAAGGCTGATGTCTCTCCTCCCTCTCTAACTTGCTGTTTGCGAAACCTGCCTCTGCAGAGGACAAGCTTATTTGTGCTTCCTTATCAGATTCTGAAACTAGATCAAGATTTATGCAACTTTAACAATACTGGGATTCCTAGTTCTTTCCCACTGCACCATGTATTGTTTTTCCTGCAGTTTGTGTCTCATTTGTGATAAGGAAAATTTTGTGTGTGTGCACAAAGTGCCTGGAAAGCTCTGCTCTTTGTGCTGTGCAGGTCTAATGAGAGACGTTAGTATGTAGCTGCACAAATGAGAAACCGGTGGTGCTTTAGAACTTGATCTGTTTTCTGTTATTTTTAATGCTTTTGCATTTTAAAAATGTCATCCATATAAGAATATTTGGAACTACTTACATATATAAAAAAAAAAGAAAATTAAAAGAGCCTGCCTGCCTTTTAGATGTGCCAAACAGGTTTGGCAGTTGTTCGCTTAGCATTGATCAAGCATTCCTCAGCCAGTCAAATTCTTGTAGCATTTTCTACCTGTGCAGAAACATTCTCACCAAGCATTTCTGCAACCAGAAGACACCGACTGGATTTTCTTGTTCAGAGCATTTTGGATGATGACTGAACTGTATTGTGGATATTGACACTTGGGATTGACAATTGTCATTCAAAAGCCTGAAAGTCCTGTAGAAGATAAACTGCAAAGATTGTTTTGGCTCAAGGAGAATGGAAGTGGCGGTGCTGGGTCAAACTGGAGTCCATCTGTCTCTGTCTTCTGGGACATGAGATCTGATAGGAGATGCCCAGAAAAAAGTAGCAGAACAGGCTGAAGATTTAGGGACATTTCCTCAATAGACTTTCCCATTCTCCAGCAAGATGCAATTAAGGGAGTTGCTCTCTGAATTTAATAGTCTTTGATGGCTTTTTGTTCTGTGGATCTGTGTGGTTGTTCCTTGAGTCCTTGTGCCCTTAGCACTCATGATGGTCTGAGGCAAAACATTCCCCTCTGTACAGTTTCTGGGCTTGGTGTACCTTTTGGGAGTATTTTAACTGCCTCGTCATGACCTTGTGGGACTTCTTTGGAAGGAAAAGCAGAGGGATATCTTGGGGACGCTCGTTAGGTTCACAAGTAACTCAACAAAAACTTCTGCTGTGGGGCACTGAGGTTCTCTCCTGTTTGTGCGTTTCCACGTAAGACTTTTCTGCCACAGCAGAAAGATCCACTAACTGAATTAGCACAGTCTTTCAGCCATCATTCAGCTCAAAACTGGGTCAAAAAAGACTTAGCAACAAAAAAAAAACAAAAAACAAACAAACAACCAAAAAAATCAAAACACCATTGAAATCAGATCTGCTTTGTCACAACTGTGTAAGAGCTATTGACATTCTGTCAAATTATATCTAAGACACAGCAATAACTTTGGCAAGTGTTTTTCCCCCTCCCATCCTCTTCATAGTTTGCCTGTGTATAAATTACACCTAAGTTGTTACCAGTGTCAAAAGCTCGACTGTAGAGTGTTTGGTTCAAGCGCGGCCAAGCAGTTGCCTATTGCAGCGATGCTCATATCAGGGAGTCTACCAGGGAGTCCGCAGTCGGCTCTTACCAGGGCTGGCTTGGAGGGGCACAGACCTGCTGCAAGTTTGCAGACCCAAATCGTCCAATATGCATCAGTCCTCAGAGGTGCAATGAGTGTGGCTCGAATGTTTTAAATGATTGCTTTTAAGGGAAGCATAAACAGTAAATTTAAACTAGACATATTCTTCATTCTTTACTGATGATTCTAGTTCAGCAAAAAAGGTTATGTTAGAGCTGAAGAAATAGGGTGGTGGGTACTCCCAGAGATGAGTTATGCAGGAATTAGAGTAACACATTTTGAACAAAAAGCTATCAGAAACATTTAAATAGGTTGCAGAGCCTGACATTGTTCTTTGCTGCGTGTGTACATGACTGTCTACCTAAAATATTCTGTACTAGTACTCTAGAGCCCTAAATAGAAGGAAAAACTTCAGAAGAAGCTGAAATGGATCTTACCCGTGTCTAATTTTGAATAAAATGTGAACTTAAAGGATTTTAGAAATGTTTAGAAACATTGGCATTATGACAGCGAGTGTCTCTGTCATAACGTCATATGATTAACTAGATCAGAAACATTCTGGGATGTTCTGATCAGTTATGTTAATGCCTCTTTTAAAAAGTATAAAGCCAATGCTCTATAAAATAGATACTTGAAAAACAGTTTTCGTTTTCCTCAGGCTAGTGAGATTAGAGTTTCGTAATCTGTTTGACCAGCTGCAGAGGACGTTCTTTTTCATTTTTTCTTTTTAAGTAAATGAGCTTCATCTCAACGTGATTAAAAAAATAAAGAATCAAACTTCAAAATGTTCAGTTGTCACACATACTTTTAAATAAGAGCAATTGCATTATGATGTCTTGTTGCAAATGTAATTGGGTTGAAGGTCATTAAAGACTTTGAATAGAAGAATTTCCAAGTTTCCAAGTGTGCATCCTCCCCCATTAAGAATCATCCCATTTTTGGCTTACAGACATAATTTTAGAAGATAGTACTTTGCTGCATCTCACATCTTACATGTATTGAGTGTGCAAGCACTGTTGAGTCAAGCTTGCTCTTATTCAGTTCAAAAAGCAGCGGTTTGTCTTGTGAGTTAGTATTGTTGATTAAAGTTACTTTGAAAGGTGTAAAGACATTATTAGATTTCTTCTTGTGCTGTGTGTAAGAAAATTTGTGTTATTTTATGTAATGGGAGAACTCCAGCAATATTGGGCAGTCTGCTAGTTCATTGCACAAAATAAATAGTTTTTCTTTTGTTCTTACTGGGAATCAGATTGGCCTATTGACTAGAAAAATCTGAGCTTTTCATATTTACTTTTTAAGAGAGCATAGCAAAATAAGATGCTTTGTAAAGCCTGTTAGAAATGTTTATATTTCTAGGTCTTCATGCATCTGTGACGAGGAATGCGTTTTAAGGAGACATTTGTAGAGCACCAGGGGTCTACTGGAACCTCTGGTCTGTCTCCAGGTGTAAAGTTTCCGAACACCCACTTAAAGTGGCAGTTTGGTGATAAACCTTGTTGGGAATGAAGCCCCCGGCGGTGAAAAGATTGCCTTGTTCAGCAAGTGATTGATAAATATACTTTATCATGAGTCAGGCGTTCCCTAAATCATTGCAGGAAATTCTGCTCAAACCCCTGATGTTTGTTTTTGCAGAGCTGTTGGTAAGAATACAGCAAGCAGCAAAACCAGATGTTTTACTAGTTAATTTGCATTCACAATAGCAGTTTTTCACTAGCACAGCATACCCATTGATGCGACGTTTTAGACATTCTTATGACATAGCATCAAAAATTCAAGAAGTTGTCTGAAAATGTTGAAGCCAACATCAGGTCTTCACAGGAAACCTGCTCCGAGAATGGCAGACTCCTTGCCATTCCCTTTGATTGCCAAGTGTTTAATAAAAAGCAAATTAGGAGATGAAAATTGTCTCGTGGATCAATCAGGAGCAGCAGTTATGCCTGTTCAGCATTATCTGTCAGACATTAACCTGATTGGGAATGTTTTATTTTGTGTAATAGTCTCAAAATCAGACTGAAAGGTTGACTTAAAAAATACCTGATGTATTTTGTGTGTGCTCTGAGGCTGATAACAAACTCTGCAGTTCAAGTTTTAATAACTAGGGGGGAGCTAAGAAACTTCAAAAGGCTTGTGATAAATGTTTTTGACGATGCGTCAGCTGAACATTAGGCAGAATCTTGGTAAATCCTCTCATAAGTGGTTTAAAATGGAGTTTTGAACTTTTCCTTCATAAGAGTATGCTTAAGATGTCATGGTATCTTTGGGTTTAAAAGATTCATTTTATCTGGTATATGTGAACCATTGGTGTTTCTGTCTACACCTCCGAGAGTGCAAGAGGGAAAAAGTTCAGCAGTCTTCTCCTTTCGGCAACCTCTGCCCCTGCTCTTGACCATGAAACTCGTGGAGGCTGGAAAAAAAGAAAAGCCAGTTTTAAAGGATGCTAACAAAATACTCCACGTAAATATTATAGTAAATCTTTCGAGCTGACAAGCTTTCTGAATGACTTCATCGTGACAGCCCTAAAATGTCCTGATAACAGACAAAGCAATGCTTGCACATGGCAACTGCTTGTTGGGTTTTGTGGTTCATTGAGAAAAGCAGATGAAAGCAAGTTTATTACTGCTCTTTGAACCTTGCTTCCCTCCCCCTCGCCTATCACCTGAGCCACTAAAAACAAACCGAACACAATTCCTTCCTTGGCTCCCCTTGAAAAAAGAAAAGCCTAACTTTACAATTTACACTGCTGTTTTCTTTGAATTTTTATCTTTGCAGGCCTTCCTCTGCCTTATGACATCCTTTGTGTTTCAAAAGAATTGAGTTTATAGTGCCATGCAGTGAAGCCCTGACTCAGCAAAATGCTTAGTCCCTTGCCTAAGTTTAAGCCTACAAATAGCTCTGCTGGTGCTATCAAGGTGTTTTAGGGATGCGTGGCTAAAGTCTTTGCAGAAAAACGGTCCTAAAACTTTGGTCAGCTCGACTAGGTATTTACAGAAAATGCTGAAAACACATCAGTATTTTATAGGAACAAAGCAGGAAAAAAATATGCATGTTGACAATCCTAACAGTGCTCAGGGAATCTCCAAAAGACACCAATCCAGATGAAATCTGATCTGAAAGTGTTAAGGGACTGCTCAGGAGCTAATGCTGATGATCCGGTCAAGAGCCAGAGCATATAATGTACTGCCAAGCAGCCTCTTGCCTGTAAGTTGCAAAAAATGAAAATAGTGTAGCATTAGAGCCTACCACACTGGAAAAATGTTTGCATATATGTTTCTTTTACGTTAAGTGACCTATTTTAAAAAATTTTCACTACTACTAGAGAGACTTGATTTTGTTCCTAGAGTCAAATTATTCCCTTCCTTCCTGAACCCCTTTCTTTCTTCCCACAGTCCCTCAAGGGAAGAAATTGTTATACTTCACAACGGCATCTCCTACTGGCAAAGCTCAGAAGCAATATAGACTGGTGCAAAAAGGAGCTGCTTGGCTTGCGTGAATGGGCAAAGCCCATGGCTCGGGTGGTTTTGCAAGATCTCCACTCCCATTTTGAAATGTCAGCAAAGTGGGCCAGACTTCCAAATGTGCCCAGTATGTGGGAGTTCACATTATTCCAAGTGGGAGTTGATGAATTCTGTGCCTCTGGAAATTACCCCCTTTATCTGATTCCTGACCAAAGAAACCTTTTTTTCATAACGATAGCAGAAAATGGACAACCAGCTCTTTTAGGCACACATTTTAAAAGGTATTACCATTTGCATTTTCATTCCACGTTGTAATTCACGTTCACTCTTCATGAAGTAGTGTTTAGTGGTTAAAATTATATATTAGGCATGAAGATTCCCAGATTTGCTGTTCTGTCATTGCATAATAGGACACCGTGCAGATTGGTCTTTGCAGGACTCTACCACCCGTACGTAGTTGTTAGCAACTTCACCCAGGTAATGAAGTTGAACTGATGGTAAAAGGCTTAGGAGGTCAATGGAAGGAAAGTGTTAGAGAGATGTAAATATGGCTTAAGGTGTTTTACTTTCTCTTCCTGAGTAGCAATAAAGCATAAATTTTCTGTACAGTCATAATAGTAATTGTAATGTTACCTATAGGATGGAAGAATAATTTGTGTTATTAAACACCGTAACTATTTTCAGTATAAAATAATAGAGATATTTTCTTTTCTGTTGCAGTAATATTGGCCCCTGCATATAGGTTGTGGAAAACTTTGTTTGCAAAAACAAAGCTATTGTTTTAACAAAAACCACAGAAATTTTGCCTTTCATATTGAATCAGTAGCATAATGAGTAGTGGAGCAATAGTTCAACATCAAAGGATACTTCTTGGATATATAGTGTGTTGCAACAACAGCGAAAAAGTTCCCACCAGAAAGGAATTTTGCCATATGTGAACGGCAAACATATGTATTAGGTTAAAACCATAAGATTTCCTTTGCTTTACACCAAAACCAAGAGAGAACTTAAGTACGGAGGTTTTCAAACAGTTGTGCACTGGAATGCAGCACGGAGACTGAGCAGCATCCGAGGTTCGGAGCAGTGTCAGTGGAAAAAAGCTCTGTGAAAACCCAAAAAGCATTGAGGATGCACCAACAATTTGGCTCAAACATCAGTATTTCGCTTTTTAAAAATACACTTGTTTTGCTCTGACTTGTGGCATTACGTCAGTGATCTTCCTAGATATATTTTCCCAATTTATTTGTAGTAGTAATGAACGCAGACATATTTACTTATCTGCATAAAATATTTTACTTTAAAATTACTTAAGTTCTGAGATTAATTTTGATGGGATACTTGGCCTGCTTTCTCTGAATAGGAGTTGCATTTGACTCTGTAAATTGTGAGAGCACCTAGCATAAAGGAGAAGTTTTTGCCCAGACAGCACATACTTACAGCTTCATGGAGAGATAAAGGTACTCAAGATTGAATGTTTCTATGACAAAGTTTTAAAGCATCTCCATATATGTTTCTGGAACAAAATTTGCTTTAATTTTTGTTCACATTCACATGGATTTTCTTTAGAGTTCCAGAGCTAGGTTTTCTTCTCATGAACGGGGAGAGAAAACACATCAGTGGATGTAATTTGAATTTAGAAGGCACTTAAAGAGGGGCCTGTATTCAGGGTTATTGTTGGCACATGTTTTGAGGATGTAAAGTGGAAGCCTTCCTCTGTGGGCATTAATAAGGAGATAATTAAAACTACAGTGGGTAATTATGGTAGCTTTTATTACTGCATCTTTCATTAACTAATTATATTAATTTGGTAATGTTTGAAAAATTCTTTGAAGATGAAGAGTGCTCACTATTACTACCTTTAGTTGTAGTATTACTCTCCACTGGTCATAAATATTGAGGTCTTTTCTTGATACAGATGCACATCCATGTGTGCAGAGTTGCTGGTACAGCCAAGAAGAATTACGTATGTATATCAAAAAAGACTCTGCCATTACCTGGCATAATCTGATCATGATGAGCAGGGACTTTCCTGCTGACACTTTTTGTTTCAAAGTGAAAATACATTGGGGTTTTTAACATTTTCTAGAACATTTTCCTTTCCTTGTGAGTGTCACTTATTTGTTCAACCCTCAGTACCAGAGAGATAAATCATTGTGATCCCAGACTTGCCACTGATGTGATGGGGGCAGGAATCAAGCCCTGTCTACTCTCAGGAACACACCAAAAGTAGGAAATTATTTCAGGTTGGAGAAGCAAAACATCACACCTTTGTAAATACAGTATCTTCACAGTAATAATCAATACCAAGTAAATAAAAATAATAATGATTTCTGTTTATGTAATTTTTCCAGAACTGAATTTTTTTTTTCAGGGAATCCAACACTTCTTTTTAAAAATATCCTATGGGTAAAGGATAATCAAATCAGTTTTCATATATAAAGACTAAATCCTTCATATATTCCCATTTCATACTTTTCTTGTGATTCTTAGAACTCTTTCTCTTACCAGCTTTCAGTTGATTTAGATTAAGCCCTGTAACTAATGCCAAAAATTTATTCCTGCCTTGAAAAGGGATTTTGTAATGCTGGCATCGTACCTTTTTGTCTCTCTATGGCTCCTTGTCAAAACTATATGCTTTACAAGTTGTTGGTTTTTTTAAAAAAAAAAACAAAACTCTTTTGCAGCCTCAGTCTGGCACCCAGAAGTCAGGCTGAATTCCTCCGGTCTCGTGCATCCTCCCAGCATCTCTGTGAGCCGCACAGGCCAAACTCCGCACTAATTCCACATGTGCTACTCAGTTGTCTCCAAAGTGCCCCAAGTTACTATGAGCAGAGTTGGGTTTGAAATAAACTTCATTAAACTTTTTGCTGATGATAATCGAGCCACAATAGAATAATAGAAAAAAAAAAGTGCCTACCCAGAAATGCAGTTCAGATGTTCCTTTCTCCTTTCATATCAGCCAGTACCCAAACATCTCACGTATCTCAGTGACAGTGATGGACTCGTCCACCAGCTCCACTTGACGTCCCCAAATCTGACCGTAACGTTTCAGTGGCGTCTTCCCAAAGCCGTTACTTTTCTCTTCCGTTCTTCTCGTGTCTCTCAATGTTGTATGCCACCAAAATGTTTACAATATGATTTTATTTTAGGATCCTTTCCATTTTTATAAATAAATCAAATGAATGTTCCTTTTATACAGCTGTAATTCACCCACATTGTTGCAGTAGAGCTTATTATCTCATTTACATTTTTAAGTGCTTTTCAAAGTGTAGGATATCTGGGCTGGAAAGCAAAACATTTCATTTCTTTGTTCTCAGGCCAACACAAAGCACTTCCAAGGTCAGGTATGGTGTAGACTTTCAACAGCAAACATGTTTACATGGCATTTGAAAGCCAGTTTAACTGAAAAAAACCCCCTGTCTTTATAATAGTGATGTAAGTCAACTTAGCAAAGCTGAGGGACAGGGATTAATTCTGTACCTGGAAAAATTTAACTAAATAAGTTAGTCTTTGTTTTCCGTTCAGGGAAAAAAAGCCTCTAACACTTAAAAATTGGCCTTTTTTTTAAATTTTTTTTTTACCCCATTTTCTTCATCTCAGCAGTTATTAAACATAAGCTCTGTTATTCTTTGGGCAAAATCTGACACTTTGAAGCTGTAGAATAAAAACTGCATTTCTAAACAAAACAACCCCATTGTTTAATTTTACAAAAGAGATGTTCTGTGGTGTACCTGGGGTAAGTCCTCTGCTGTTTTTAAGAGTATTCTACATGACAAAAGCTTCTCTGTCAGATACAGAAAAAGATTTGAGGGTACTGAGTAGCTTCAGAAACAGCTATCAGCATTCAGGCTCTGGCCACTGCATATGAAGCTTTTTGACAATAGAGAGAATTTTCAGTGTGATCTTCAAAAGGGTGCATTATTCATGACATCCATCGTGATTCCTCCTAGAAAATTAAAATCATGGGCAACAAACTTGCTTACTTCTAATTACTATTTTCAGAGCTAATCATATGCAGGAATCTATAGCAACCATGAGATTTTGATGTTACTTTTTTTTTTTTTTTTTTTGGCATGGCTTTGATCAAATACTGATCTTTTGGTTTTACTTTTTTGTCCTTGTGCTGATAGGAAAGCTGAAATACCCAAATGAACATTAATTACTCATGGAACATCCTTTATACACAAAACTAGATTCTACAAAGTGACTGGTAGGAGAGCTGGTATGCAACACAGCAATAGTCCAAAAATGGTCAAGTTACAGGTATTCATGATTGATCAGAGGAGTTAGTCTTTTTTTGTGCTGTCCCAATGCAAAATGTGCCACCAGCCAGTTAGGATGTGATTGGAAAAGTCTGTAAACTCATACGGTATATTCTGGTTTGGACAATTGGTGAATGGATAAGTATAAGACTTGATAGTTTGCTACACTTATATGCTATAGTAAAAATACCTAATTTCTAAATTGTACTTGTTTAAGACATTGTCTGCTCTCAAAATAAAAAAAAAAAAAAAAGGTGTGCTCCACGCTGGCAAGCGCTATCTAGAGTAGGTGGACCTAACAAAGACTGTGTTATCTGAATTTCCCAAATTAAATTACTTTAAGATACATTGCAAACCCTCAGATTTAAAGGAACCTCTCATTTTATGCTCTGCAAAATATGTTTGTCTGTTGTAAATAAGAAAAGTAAAAATGGAGAAATTAAGGAAGATGACAGCGGTGCACCAGTTCTCTCCTTTGCCACCATGAGATTGCTGTCTTTACCAGGAACAAGTTGAGATCCTGTTTTGTTTTCAAAAACTTGCCAATTTGTGTGATGGAGTGTGATATAAATCTGTTCTCTAAGACAAATATGTACATATATATACATTCGTATATATACATGCTATCTCTTGACCATCTTCAAAGTCCTGTGAAAGAGTGAAACTTGCTCTTGAGCACAAGGAGGGAGTCCGGGTAGGACGACTGATGTGTAGCGAGGTTTTCTCCCTCCTTATTTTTCACCATGCCAAGCTATTTGGACTGTGTAAGCTGATCCCGTGGAAATAGCAGGAGAAGGCAGGTCATACTTTGTAGTTTATCCAAAATGTTCCTGAGACTCGTCCTGTACTGGTTATGTCTGGACATTTTGGAGTTACGGCAGGACTTTTGTCAAATTAATTGGGTCTTTGGTGACCTTTCTGATATGTGGAACGGCCCTGCTCCTTATCGCATTTCTGCGTTGCATGACCTGATCATTTTAGTTTTTAAATCAAACTATGCTTGTTTGTGTTTTACCTCACAAAATTAGATGTACAAAAAGAAAACAAAAATCCTACAATTCACACATACATTTCATTATATTAATGCAAATTCCTGGTACTGCAAGACTTGTTGAGTATTGAAGACTGGTTATATATTCAAAGCCTGGATTTCAAAATTTCTCGGAAGCGGTGATAGCACAAAAGTCCCTGGGCAGATCTGAAGTTCATGCTTGGGTCTGGTTAAATTTTTTGGCATCAGAACATGTAATAGTTTTATAGCTATAAGACTTTAAAGTTAATGCCTGGCATCACTTCAAAACAATGTGCAAGATCTATCATAAGTAGTCCTCTTATCTTATCTCAATAGCAATTTTATCCTGTAAATGATTTGAGAGTACAGTATCTCAGTGCTGTGGAAAAGAGCAAGGGGGGGGTTTCTGTTAAATCTTTACACTGCGAGTACTTTTAATGATCCTGGTTTATGTACGGGTGTTCTACCTGGAGGAAGCAAACGTGAACTGTAACGGGTGTTCTACCTGGAGGAAGCAAACGTGAACTGTATCGCATGTTCTGCAAAGCACACGAGGAGTCCATGGACTCGTTGGTCTCTCCTTTCCAGGGCACTCTGCAGAAGGTCTCTGTGCAGCTCAGCTTTTTAAAAAGCAACACTGGAGGCATCTCTGGTGTCATTTATAGCGTATCTGCAGTGCGAGTCCCTTCCCAGGTCCAGTCCTGACTCTGTGCCACGCTTTTCAGCTGATGGGTAGCAATGCCCTGATTTCCTGGCATACAAAAGATAACTCAAAATATTCCCTTTCTGCTGCCGTAGCCGCCTCTGTGTTGATGTCAATCTAACATCCACATTGTGCACTTTGCTTCAAGTCAGCACTTGCGGTTAACAATGCCTTTATTCAAGCTGACAACATAACTAAGCTTTTAGTAAATGTGTAAGTAAATGTTAAGTGTGTATTCAAACATTCAACAATGACTAGGAAACTTTAAAAAAAAATCTTTGAAACTTTGTATTGTTTGTTTGGTGTGTATCTGTTAGAAATAACATAGACTATCAGTTCCTTGGGGCATGACTGTTCTTTTGTTAAGCATATAACAAAAAGATCAAGGCTCTGAGGGACTGCCGTAATAAAAATAAATATATAAGAAGAACAATAATGACAGAATAAATTTGTCAATGCATTTTATGAGCTTGGTTTAGAAGTGATTATTTCTGAACTAAATAAAGACTGGATAGTTGTGGTAAAGTGACATGATCATAATACCCTTTTTATTTATTGCCATTTATACTTCATTTGTAGATCACATGCTACACTTTACTATGGGGCGGGAGGGGACCCCCTCATCTCGGCGAGCATCCCATTTCAATAATATGGAATAAATTTTCACTACAAATTCCAGACATGGTTTTCCAGAGAGAGGATTATTCTTCTGGCTTAAAGGAAAAGTTATTGGTACACTGCAAAAGTGTTCCTAGGAAGCACAGGTCATACAAATAAGATGAAAACAAAAATCGGAGACAATTGCAAATGCAAATGCAATTGTTGCAATTGCAACATTTCCATTTCCCTTTCGATCTTTGAGGATATTTATTACATTTTTAGTACGAATTCTTGTAGCCTGTAGTAAGATGGAACTACTAAGACTTAACTACTCCTGTTCAATCCATGGTCCTACCTGTGCAGAAGAACTTGACTCAATAAGGGTGGCCAAACTGGGTCTGTCGCGTCTTAGCAACTCTCATGTGTGGCTGGAAGCAACTGTAGCTGAAGAGCTGTACTGATACTGCACTGTTTTCTTAATCAGCTCATTGAACGACATTACCTATAAGTTCTTCTGCCATCCCGTGCTTCTCATGCGTGTTTTGCATCCATTGGTATTGTTTCAGGCCTTACAAGATGAAGTGGAAAGTTACCGAAATCAGGCGCGGGCTGCAGAGAAGAAGCTGCAACGCTGGGAGCTGGAGACCCACGAACAGGTACCGGCTGCTGTCTCCCCTGTCCTCTTCCCTTGGGCAAGGAGGTTCAATGTTTAAAAATAATATCTTGCTTCAAAGCAAAAGCACATATTTCCCTGCAAAATTTTCAGCTAGCTTGCTTTTCTGTTTTTTTGGTAATAAAAGAGAATTAAACTGTCTGAACCCTACAGGCAAATACTTATCTCATGCTCTCTATTTCAAGTTGGTATTTCAACTATTCTAGCTGTTAAATGATGCATTTATTTTGAACTGACTATAGTGTTTTAATAGAGGTTTCTGAGACTATTCTAACCTGTTGTTTAATGGCTTGTCTGAAGAGAATTATAATTGGGCAAAAACTGAGCTAAAAATAATCTTTATTCCTGATCTTATGCATTCATTGTCCTAGCATGTTGTCTGTAAACAGTTCCATATGATTAATAGTGCTAAAATTATTCTGGATACTTTCAGTGAAATCAGAGATTTAGTGTGCTTCAAGCAAAATAGTGTATGTAGTTTACAGACTAGTATTGAAACGGAAAGTCAATGATCTGCATTCGAGCCAGATTAAATTGAAACATTCAGGAAAATATACAGGTGGTGGATATCTGAATCACATACGACTTTACAGGTTTCTAATACAAATTGGGTTTTGCAGCATTTGAGAACTTTGTTTGGTGCTGAGTAAACTTTATCCATAACATATATCCTATATAAAGCATTTCTAAATCTATACCTGCAGGAATAGTAAGTTGGGGTGGTTGTAGAAGAGTAATAATCATTAATTTCAAATATTTTTTCCCCAGTTGTTGTTGTCCTACTTGCACATGGGAGCTGTCATTCCCCCTGGGTGTTTATGTTCATGTATTTCCTCTCAGGAGAGCCGGTGATTAGCTGTTCTGCTCTCTTCCCCCTCTGTCTCCCAAATCCAGATGTTGGGCCAGGTTCACCCTTAGCTGCAATGCTTGCAGCATTGGAGGAATTTGGTGTAATGAGTGAGTTGGCCTACAAGCCTTGCATTTTGGCTTGAAAGAGTCTCTGGAAAAGAAGGGGGAAAATTAGCTATTTGGTGCACGGTTGTCCCTCCTGGGGAACAGCACTGGCCTGCACACTATGAGAGTCCTCTTCCAAATCTCTCTTTTTTATTATGTTTTTCTTTAACCTTTGCCACTGCCATTTTGCTTTCTTCCTGACCCATTTTGAGAGAGGATCCAGAAGAAGAAACAAAAAAATGACTTGTGTAATACAGAGGTAGAAGGCTAGAGGTGCAGATTCACAGGATGGTCCCCCCTTTCTGCCTTCAGGGTTTTTTCTTACGTGAGCACCTGGTCTGAACTAACCTACAGCACTGAAGGACTAGCTCAGCTGGTAATGTCCCGTTCCCCCGTACAAATGGAACAGGAATGTTATTTAAATGACATTGCACCATCCAGCTTAGAGCTTTTCTTGCAATGTGGTAATATGTTAGCAGACTTATGGAAACGCTCATATCTGAGTTTGTCAACGGTCTCGTCTCTGCCATTCATCTGTTGGGACTTTCTGAAGAAGCTGGAGCCATCGAGGATGTTTTTGTTTAGGTGTCTTTGGTCTATTTTGCAGACAAACATTTTGGAAGTTGTTAGTGTGACTGGTTAATCCATTAGTTATGCTTATCTTTCCAGCAGAAAAATGCAAAAATGACAGCTCTGACATATTTCCAGTTATTATGCCTTGGCCAGGCTACCTGCAAACATGTTCATCAAGTATTAACAGTAGCTAACAACTCATCAGCTGATCAGGGAGTTGAAATATTTAAGGCAGAAACTTAGAACTTGCTTTCTGCTTTTACCAAATATTGTCTGAATTGGAATTACATAAAACATCAACATTTGCGCTGGCGCTATTACAAAGGCCACTTTCCTGAGCTTTTTCATGTCTATAAATAAGGAGGAGAGAGGGTTAAACAGCTTCTGGTTTTCATTAAAAGGAAAAATCTTGTGTTTTGATTCTATAACAACAACAAACAAATGAATGAGACATGAAAAAACATTTTGTTGTGCTTTTAATTAAAAATAAAAAGCTGTTTCTCGTTATGGCTTGTTGGGTGGTATCTTAGTGCTCCATGTTTGTCTTTTTTTCAGTGCAATGTCCTTATAACTCTTCGGTCTCTAAGAGTGACTGACAGATCCACAAAGCTTAACTCTTTGTTACAATAACCCTCTGGTGATTGCACAGAGTTAACCTTTCTTTATTATAATTATCTAGGGAGACAAAGACAAACTATCCTATAAATAAGGGGGGGAAATACGTTAGAAGGACTCTGATGGCAAGCCCTGAGCTGTCTGGAGGCGAGCGTGGTGCTGCAGTTGAAGACGAGCTGTTGTTTTTATGGAGCTTTTTCATTCCAATACTTGGTGTTCTTGTATGAACTTGTGTTTACTCCTGTTTACTTAGTCAATCCTCTTTGCTGCATGAGTAGATGCAATCACGTTTTATCTGTGTTGTTTCATCAGTGGTGCAGTATGGCAACGTTATCTGAATGATGAGTTCCAGTCCTGATGAACATACGTTTATCAAAAGTGCCCGGAACTTCTCCCACTTTGACTAACCTAAATAATTTTATCTTTTCCATAAAGGTTGTCCTGTCTCTGCTAAGCATGGTTTTCTAGGACAATGGTCCATGTGTTCAGTAATGCTACACTTCTAGATTGGAATCTCAGAACTGTATCATCTCTCTTCATGTCACGATGCTGGATGTTTCCTTCAAAAATTAGATATCCACCTTCTTGAGACATATGTAATGGTATTCATGGCAAGTGGCAAACCAGCAGTAAATAAAGTGTAACTCACACTTAATATATAGTTTTTTGTATGTAGGGGTTTTGATATATAGTCCCAAGACAGTTGAAGCAGTCTGGGAAGGTTCCAAGGAAATTTGGGTGTGTCCAAACATTTTCCTTGCAAAGCAATGTTGAAGGTTCTTGTATCTCAGTGCTGCGTAACTCTGGGAACCGGCTTCCCATCAACTAATCCCATTTAGGTTATGTTCCTGTATCATATACTCTTGTAGTGCATCACTTGTTTGTCTCTGATACATGCCTAGATCTAATGTAAGACAAGATTTCTGATAGAAAGACCTTTCATTCTACTAAAAATGTTTCTCTTTCTTAAGTCACGTGGCTTTGTGCAGTTGTCAGTCATAGTTAAAAAATCTAAATTGTTCATACAGCAGACTTTACATCCTGTGAATGTGTAATTGAAAATGACGCACATCACTGAGAGCTCAAGCGTGTGCCTGGAATTTAGGCATGTGCAACAGATTTTGCTGAATTGGGGCCTGTATAAAAGTTAATGGTAGCGATCATCTTGCTTTATTACCTAGACTTCTTCAGAATACCTCATTCCATTTCATTTCATATTCCTTTTTGTAAGGGTAATCACCCCAACACAGTATAGTAAAAAGCTCCAAGAATCTCTCTTTCAAGAATTACATGCAATATTTTTTTTAATTTTTTAAATTTTTTTTTATTTTCAGAAAAAAGCCCCTGTTCTTTTCATTCCTTGTTCTGATATTTTTAACTACGGGAGTGGATTGAGTACAATGTAAAATTTCTAACTGGGGATAATAGAGGGAAAACTGTTCCTCATGTTCACAAACAACTGAAGTAGCAATGCTACAGATACTCAAACCACAGGAATACTCCTCCAAGCAGTCAAGTCACAAATAGAGTCTTAAAGGAGAGAGATTCTCTGAAGACAGAAAATCAATTATGTTCAATTCATGAATATTACTGAGGAAATGAAGGAGAATACCAATGTAGACTTCCAGCCCTTTAATTTCTTTTTTCTCAAATAGATTATAAAGAGGGGAGAAAGGAGTTATCTGAGTAAGGATATTGTAGAAGTATTTGGAATAAAATGGAACAGCTTAGTTTGTTAAGTGGATTTCACTCATGTTCAAATGAAAAAAGAAGTGATAATTGTAAAAGAGCTATGATTCAAAAGCATTCAGCAAGTTTTCATTTTTAATGTTTATTATTCTGACTTGCTCAATTTTTTATGACTGCTGGATATTTACCACATTCAGCCTAACTTACTGTTTCCATGCCAACTAAATATATTTGTTCTCAGACGAATGCTGTGATGCATCATCCTGAAATTTTAGATGCCGTGTAGCACAGAGAACTTCTAACATTTGCCACACCTTCTCCTTGATGGGAACAGTGCTACTGCCTGCAGATTTGTGGAGCTGGGAGTAAAGGATCAGTAAGACAGAGATGAGCGACATGTGCCTGTGTCCAGGGTATGGTCCCAAATAGGTCTTAATACAACGACGACTGGAGGATTTGAGGAATATTAATATCCCTTTAGTTGAGGGCTTTTGGTCCCTGTTTCTTTTCAGACTCATTTTTAAAGGTATCATGGAGTTTTAAACGCAATCAGATAAATTCACAGAAAATCTTTGCCCTCACTTCCACCACCCTGCCCTGCTATATATGCTCTGGAAAAAACACGTGGAAGCGGTGGACTTTCCTCTGTCTGGAGGTGGGTGAACCACTGCAGGAAGGTTGCTGCAAACCCAACCTCTCTCCTGCTGCAGGTGCCCCAGGTAACCGCGACAGCCAGGCAGAGCTTCTGGGGCCCCTGCCTTCGATTTCCAGACTTTCTCAGAGGGTTGTCTTTCTCAGGACGTGTTAGAGTCATCTGAAATCAGGCTAGAAAGCTCTAGGGTAGGCATTTAAAAAGGAAAGCTTTGCTTTGTGGCCAGCTGCAGGTGAGGAGGATTTAGGCAGCCTTTGGTTTGCGGAGCCGAGGAGCACTTTGGAAACTGAGAAACAAACAGTTGGCGCGCGCTGGAGGCAGTGATGAAATTCTGCCATTTGCTCTGGTTGCTTCAACCCACGTCGCTGAAGCGCTTCAAAAATTTTCCCCCAGAGACCCATTTCTGCTCCCACAGAAATGGGAAGCCGAGTCTGGATTTGAATGATCTTAACCGCAGAAGTGATTCACAGAGAGCAGCCCTGGCGCTGTCACTGCCTGCGGACCGGGCGATTAACCCCTTGGGCGGGCAGCGCTGGCCCCAGGGCTCAGCAGGCTCTGGGGCGACGGGGAAGAGAGGGAGAGTGGGAAAGAAGGTTCCACCGTGACTTTCAAGAACGGCGACACCCAATCTTGTCACGTTAGAATAGTTCCTGCAGTTTCTCTATGCCACCAGCACGGACCGCAGAGGCTGTATTTGAAGAGCGCTTGTTTTTTTCTGCAGTTGTGCGAGGGTGAGGAGGGTCCTTCTCCTCGTCCATCCATTGCTCTGCCGACCCCCCAAGCCCTGGGGTCAGGAGGGTACTCTGTACTTCAGTTGGTTTCCTCCCGTAAAGCATTTCATACATGTATATATATTGATAAAAGTGTAGGAGACAAACATCCCCCGGCTGGCAACTGAAAATCTGCTGGTTCAATGTCTGCAGACAGCACAATAGAAAATTCCCTTTCTAACTCCTTACGGTGAACAAATTTCAAGTTTAAAACATTTTTATTGAAAAGAAGATGCTGGAGAGCCACATACAAGCAGTGAAGAATCTGACGTGAGTCAGAGCACACTGGCCAGGCTGTTTTAGCATACACGGACCAAAGCATCCATTTCTCATTATGATATTCTCTTTTCAGACTTCCCAGTCGAGGCTGATGGAGAAAAATCAGACTGATTCTGGTTATATCTCTCTAAGGGACCTTTCATGGATATAGGTCCCCCTATAGGTGTATGGCAATGTTGACTTAGGTACCATAAAATGACCACTGACATTATGTGGAGCCCAATTCTACCACTTTTGCATTGGTTAGTGTCTAACATACATGCAATTCCATTAATATATTCATTAATCACGTTGATACAAACGTGCCTGCCAATTTTTAATTAAGACTGTTACAATAAATCATAACTTTGCATTTGACATTTTATAATTTGTGTAGCATTTTCTTTAACAGCCTACTATGGAAGGAATGCAGAATTAAATCGAAAATAGTAAATTATACTGTATAGCATGAAGTTTCAGATTAGCAGAAGGAGATAGAAGCTGAGATTCAAGCACAGAAAAACAGATTTGCAGGTGGGATTTGAAAGGAGCTGGAAATCAATGGAGTTGAAAGTTCCCGGGAGCTCCATATGGCAGGAACTGCGGGAGAGAAGGCTCTCACTAACTCTGCAACTGTCAAAGGGAAAAGAGGTAGATGATGATGATGTACGTGTGGAAGTCAATGATCAAATGTTAGCTTTAGTAATCAGACACAACTGGAAAATACACAAGTATATATCTACTTCATAGAACAGAATGAATTACCGGAACGAAGTGGCCAGCTGGAGAAAGATAGTGAAACAGAAACTACAGAACAAATAGTTAAAAGGAAAAAGAGAGTTTTTACCAAAAAAAGAATAGAAGCATATGCCGGCATGCAGGAATTAGAGAGTATTTAAAAATGTCAGTTTTCTAGCTCTTCGGCTTAAATGGTAGTGAATGAGAAAGAGATCTTTCTTTTAAGAGAGCAGCACATCATTTGAGAGCATCTGTGGTTTGCTTGCATATTATCAATTAAGGGAATTTTGTTCTTTCAGAAGTGTTTAAAGTAGGACTACAGGGGACAATGATGCTGGTATTTAATGCAGGGAATTAAAGAAGAAATGGGAATGCATGGAGGAGCCAGTCGGATGACAGAAGAGAAGAGCAGAGACACTTCATCTCCAGTGTGGGCTCTCAGCGATGAGTGCTCAATTAGTGAGCTGTCCCATCGATTTCTTCTAGGTGACGAGGTGCCTGGATGGAGCTAAAAAGGACTGGAGAAGGCCAGCTTTGTGCTGATCTTTAACATGATTTAAATGCTAAAGTATTATTTTGATTGCAATTTAATCGGCACCAAATGCCATCCATCAGAAGTCCCTCAGGGAAGCGCAGCCACGGCTGTCTCCAGCACTACCCACCCTCACCCACCCATTCGTCACCCCGCTCAGTCCAAAGCGGAGCAGACTCTTACCAACCGCAATGCTTTCTAAACCCGACAGCTTGTTTTCCAGTCGAGATGCTGGTTAGATTTTGGTTCTTGAAAGAGGGGAAACGGTGATAGGAAAAGTAGCTTCTGATTATTATCTACAAAGATTTGCTTGTTCACACAGTCAGCGTGAAAATACTGAGCCTGATCCTGCGTGCTGCTGAGTTTTGTCAGCTCTCGCTGTCGTTAGCGAGCACTCAGCACCTCCGCGTATCACACACTGAAACCTTGACTTGCTGAACCACCCCGGGATGGAAAGGATTATAGAGAAGGTAACACATGCTGGAATGTAAAACTGAAATACATAAATACATTCCAGTGGTGGTGTCAAGGATGCTTATAGCTTTATTTCAGACTTAATTATCCGGATAGCGTATTAGGAATCGACAGAGCCAGAAATGAACACCATGTGTTTTCAGCTCTGGCCCGGCAGCGCTGGTTAGTGGCCAGACTGGTTTGGGTTTTGTTCCTCGGGGTCAGGAGGTGTGAGCCGTGTCTCCGCGTCCCCTTCGCCTCGCGGAGGGGAGGACCCTCGTGGTGCAATAACGATCTCTCCGGCCGATAAAAGGACGGCATCAACAAGAGCTGAAGGAAATAGTGCTCGGGGACAAAGATGGCATCTGCGATGAGTCATTTGGAAGGAGGGGAAAAGAAGTCGGGGATCCTCCAAATCCCAGCTGGAACAATAGAGAAGCCCTGGAGAGGGGGAGGTTGAGAGAACAGCGTGAATTTTCTAGCCACAGCATTCCTGGTTGTTCTATGGTGTTGACAGTGAAAGCTTTTATTCCTCTCCAACTCGCGTAATCCCAAGAATGCCGTTCTTGCCATGTGCAGCCCACTGGTGTTTTTTTTTAAAAAAGCTTTGCTCGCCTTCCCTTCCTTTGCAGCTATGAATTATATAGACTCGGATTGCTTAACTACAAACAGAGGATTTTCCAGGTGGGAGATCTTGGTTAAGAAAAAAAAGATATCGAAGTACGAGCCACTGAAAGAATAAGGCCTCTTGGATGCAGGTTGGAAAAAAAAAACTGACTTGGAGCAGAAAGCTCAGTGTGCAGCGAGCAGCTCGGCGTAACCGGAGGTCCCCGCGGATTAGTGAAACAACAAGGCAAAAATGTTTTGGACGCTCAGATGGTTTACTAGCTAAAGACAGAAAAACAAAGAGGACGGCTAAGCCACCAATTTATGTTTTATTGAAACTGTCAGAACAGAGGAGGTTCTCCAGCAGTATTTTTTCAGTGGAGAACAACATGATGTACACTTGACAAAATAACTTGCTCAGCTGATCTTGCTCATTTACTGTTTTCAACTGAGCCAAATTCATGCAATTTATAGCATTCATTACTTCTCTTAAGAACTTGAGAACATTTGTATCAAATTGCATTCTATTTCTCTAAATCTGGAAGAGCAATATTTCAATGTACATTGCACAGTAAGAATAGCAATTCCCACTGCCTGAAATAAGAGAGTATGTGCACTAAAAAGCAGCGGATATTCGTATTTGATTATATTGTGAAATGACAAATGTTCAGACCTTGCTCTTTGTTGAAAAAAAGGAAACATCATTTGATTGTTCGTTAGGAAAAATTGTTTCAGAAGATTTCAAGCTCCAATTAAATATTCTTTTAAAAAAGAAACCTGAGGGATCTGAAATTTAAGGAAATTGCAGTTATAGACATTGCCCAGCGTCCCCCAGGCCAGCTGATGGAGGAAGGGGCCCATATAGACTTGTATGATTTTTCTGGGAGTAGGGCTACACTCACTTTATGTTTAGGAGTGCTGAGAAGCAAAGGAGGAGTCATTGCAATTAGGGAGAACACAAACATGCAGTGATTAATCATTACTTTGACATTCTTTGGGTGGTTGTTTGTTTTTTTGGTTTTTTTGTTGATTGGGGATTTTTTTAATAGGGGTGGCATCATAGTAATTTGTCCTTCGCTGGCCCTTTTCAAAAGGCTTTCAGAAAATTAATTCAGCAGTCTTCACACCACCTGAATGAAGTTGACCTATGCAATATTATTCTTATTATTATCCTCATTTAGAAGAATGAGACTTTAGTCTGAGATTAAATGATTTGCCTAAGGCTGAAGGAGTTATTTTTACCTTTTTGGTACCCTAACCTGTCTTTAGATTTATTACAGCAGATCTTTCGTGTCTTCTTTCAGAGGTGTGTATTGCAGAACAGATGCATAACCTTTTTAAAGAGATTCCTCTTTTAAACAGCATTATAACATACCATTGTTTAAATAATACAGGAAAGGATTTGAGAGAGACAGGAAATCACTTCTCTCATCTTACTCCCCCTGAAACGTGGAGAAAATTTGATAATTAAATTATCCTAATTATGCCTTTTGGTCACTATCCTAGTGTTTCCTGGCACAGCTGGAATTATTATCCTTCACAAATATTATAAACAGGCAGAAATTAAGATACTAAAAAACCCACAACACCTTAGTTAAGTGAACTGCCTTTTGATTCTTATCTGACATAAACAAAATGTTAACGTCATGCCCTTTGAGACAAGATTTATTTTTTTTTAAAGGAACTTGAACAACTCTTCTGTGGTCCCTTCATTTGCTTTGGCAACGTGTACTTCAGAGGTTCTTTTGCATTTTCATTATGCTTCTCCGGTCCAAATAAAGTAATTTACAGTTGGGAGATCTGGAGAAGATTGCATTTGTTTGGGTTTTTTTAATTTTTTTTTTTAATGAGACAGGGATTTTGCGCCAGGGCCAGTGTGTTCTGGATGATAAACTCAGCATCACAGACCCCTCAGAAGTAAGAAGGGGAGACCTGGCTATCGAGAACCTGAATAAGATATAGCATGATTATGGCTGTATAGCAAAGCATAGAAGAGAAACAGAATATCCTCTGCTTTGCAGGCTGTTCTTAGCACATGGACTAAAATGCATCTGGTCATCTTGAAGGTACTGTATTTCTCCTGGATGTGCTGAAGTTGTTTCTTTCAAAAGGGAAGGAGAGTGACTACAGTGCAGCTCTGTCCCAATGGGACTTGTTCCTGATCGGTCCCGTGCTCCCATCTGCTTCTAACCCAGCCCCACAAACATCCCTCTGAAGCTTTTAGAAATAATGAGTCGCTGCAAAACTGAATTCTGCCATCTGAAAACTCCTTGAAGAAGTAAAATTGAAACTCATTTTACGCTACTGAAAAGCGTTGGACCAGGCCTGACCACTTGGTTTGGAAAGCTCAGGTTTGGATATTTTTCTTTTGGGCATCAAAGCCAACTTTTATCTCTTTGGAGAATGGTCAATGCCCAACTGTGACAAGATCTCATTGTAGTCTGTGAAATTATAACTTCCCTGCTTTTTGCATCACTTTGTAGAATTGTGTGAATATTTGTCTCTTTTTTTCTAATTTATTGTGTGACTAAGCGTACGTGAGCTATGTGTGGCAACTTCAGCTTTCAGTTGTTTCTACTGACACCAATGATGATTGATGGCAAAACTTTAAACCTCATATGTTAGCCACCAACCTGAATAAACAAAGACCAGTGTGGCAGCTTAATATTAAAAGCTATAAAACCTTCCTGGGGGTTCATGGATTAAATCAACTCACCAAAATGAATTTTCAAAAAAAGCTTTCTCAGGACTGAAGAAAAACGAACACAACAGTAAATGAAATAGAGCTATCCTCATCCAGCAGACTAAAGCCCTCCTGAGGGCTGAAGAATTGCAATTTTAAACATCTCTCAAGAGTGCAAGAGGAGACACAGTATTTGTGGATCCTAGGGAGGCAGCTTGAGGCTATAAAAGAACAAAAAAGCCTTTAAGGCACAAAAAAAAAAAAAAAACCACCCCTGCAGACATAGCTTTCATTGGTCAAAAATAAGTGTTAAAAATAAAAACCTTCCCCCATTAAAATTAGTATACATTAGCCCACTGTATGTTATTTTTCAGTTATAAGAAGTGATTTAGATTTTTGCCATGCACTATTTTAATCTCTTGGGTCAATAAACCTTGATAGTAACTTCAGCCAAAAATATCAGCATGTTGTTTATCATAATATGACAGGAAACAGCTGGGATCTTGTTTTCATCTTATTGTGATGCAATTATTAGTGAGCACAGTTGAAAGTAACATATTTTGTCTTAGCAAGCAAACAAATTGCAGTTGTATCCCAAAGAACAGTTTTCACTGCAGAAGAAGTGCATGTCTTCTCTCTGCAATAGAGTAAGAAATCAGCCCCAAGCAACACTTCAGCTACCAGGGCTTGTTTCTCATTTTCTTTCTCCATTTTCAGCCGACCCAGTAATATATATCCATACTTTAAAGCACAGAACATATTTCTTCCTGACTTTCCAAGAAACACCTTTGTCAAAAGGCAACAATCCCCTTGCTGCTCTGCAGAGTTAATAGCAAACATTAACAGCGTTGTGAAAGCATGTATTTAGAGGACACTTGCAGATTAAACTATTAAAACCAGTGAGGGGTTGAAAGAAGACTGTTGCACAATTAGAACATTATTATTTCACTCACAGGGCTGTATTAAAATTTTTGTTGCATCTACTGAGAATGAAACTTTCTTGACTTTCCTCTAGGGAAAATTGTAATAAGGGGCTCTTTCTCTGTGCCTGGCACCTGAGGAAGCCGGTGTGAGTCCGAGGTGCTCTGTAGGCATGGCTAGATCGTGGTGTAAGGAGTTCTATCGGAGTCCAGGCTCAGCTCCTGACACCTGCATCACCTGTAAATGCAGAGCTTGAGTGCGAGCCAGGCCCCTGTGATGGAGTTCCTGAGCTGGTTGGGTCACCCCAACATATTGGCAAGGTGATCATCCAGATCCTCTTACTCCTGAAAGAGATCTTTATTATTCAAAATTCAGGAAATGAAAGCATTTTGCTGTTCTAGCTGCCTCTTTCTGCTCCTGTCTCACCAAGAACAAATGGAACATGTTGAATTAACTGAAATATATGTTTCTGCTCTATCAAGGTCCCCACCCAAATGAGCTGTTGGCTCAGAAAATATTTATCCTGGCAAGGCACCTATGCATAACTTTGTAAGCCTTTATAGAAATAGTAGCGTAGATTTATCAGCGTAACTTTCAAAAACATAAATTTTGATCACTGGCTTATATACAAGCAGAGTTCAAACAAGGTTTCCTGTCTCACCATTTTTTTTTCTTTAGATTTGCATAGTGGCATCACTTACTTGCAATTCACAAGGAAAGCGTCTAATTGCCTCTTTGCATAGAGATTTGGAGATTTCTTCTGCATGTCAGAATGGCTCATAGACAGAATTTCCCTAAAGTTTCATCAGATTGTTTTATTCCTTTTGTATTGATAATTGTATTATGCATAATGCATATTTTGGCATGACCTGCTTTTTCCGTACGATGGTAATTGGCACATCTTGCAGTGAACTTTGTGTTTGGTTCTCACGTGCGTAAGCATGTGCGCTCCTTGCAAACTGGGAGCTGGAAGTTGTAACTCGTGCCTTCTTCAGATGTAAGACTGAGGTTTTGATTTGTGGTTGCAATGGTAGATTTAAGCAATTTGGTAACTAAAACAAAATTAGCACAAAATGGCGTTGGTGTGTAAATCATTGGAAAAAAGGTTCAATTTGGAAGTTTAAAGATATTTTATAAGTTAATCTGATATTGAATCCCTTTTATCCTTTATTTACATATTCAGCTGCTAATCCAGAAAAACACCTAAGTACTTGCTTAATTTGAATTAAGCGGTTAATCCTATTGGAAGTTAAGTACAGATGTGAGGCCCTGATTCAGCCAAGTAATAAACTGTGTGAGCATTCCTGCATGACTCGATGGACAGAGCTGAACCAGGGTCTCCATATTTTTCCTGGGACAAGATTCGGCAAATACAACCACACTGGAGAGATACGAAACACAATCCTTCCAGCTGATCTGTCTTCATGTAACACTGCTTTGTAACTGTACTGTTGACTCAGCATCTGTTGAGTAAGGTGATGGACTAAAATCTCCTCCTCTGGTGTAACCGTTTTGGTGTGAACATCCAACCTTGTAACATGTCTAAGATGCTCAAACCTATTTGTTGAAAGTCCCATAGCCTCAATGAAGTTGAGGAAGACACAAAGTGCAATGAAAAATAGTTGCATGATGAATAAAAAAAAGTCCTTAAAAGCACCTAGAAGTTGAGAAATTTTGTAAAAAAATCTTGGGAAACAGTAATTCACTTGTCTAAGGGAGTAAGGGGCAGATATCAGTCTCCTGACCTGGCTCAGATCCCACCAAAGACAAAAAGAAAACTTCTGACCATCAGTTGGCAAAATGTATGTCTGTATAAATGCTCTGTTGAGCTACATTTAGGAATGATTATTGCTTCTTCAGACCATGTCCCAACGAATGCCTTACTCTTGCCTTTTAATGATTTTTCTCCTCCTCTCCATATATTCTTTATTCTTATGTTTTCTTTTCCCTTTCTTCCTCTTTTTTACCTCTTTTGCTCTTTACAGGTCTTTGCCAATCTTTCTTCTCTCTCCTCCCCTTTCCCTTGATATCACAATTCTGCATTTACTTGGACTCCAATTTGGGAAAAAGAAGCAAAATGTTACTCACCAGCTTCCAAGAGTAGCCATTTATATATAAATTTCTTTTTGTTCTGTTACAGATGACCCATGTACGACAGGAATATGAAACCACACTCAAAGGTTTGATGCCAGCATCTTTGAGACAGGAACTTGAAGACACTATTGCATCTTTAAAATCTCAGGTAAATTCTTATTATTCATCTTCAACTTTTTAGACTGGATAAAACCCATGTCTTCTAGACAAGATAATTTGACTATCTAAAATTTGGCCAAAAGTACTAAGTCTCAAAACCGAATTATGGCAGCACTCACATGCTTCTCACTCAGTCGTCTTTCACAAGGCTTTTCTCTAGTTTCCTCACCTTGAAAGCTACCATGTTCTATCTTTTGATCCCAGATTTTGCTTCAGTTGGCAGCTGAAAGTAGAAATTATGCTGTATTCAGTATTCGGGTTTTTTTCTCAACCTTTCAAATATAGCACACAGTTATCTCTCATCTTCCTTGCCCTGTTTCTCCTGAAGGAATCATTTAAAGGGTTCATGTAAAGGGTACAGAAGAGAATTAGAAATAATTTTGTTTTCTTTCCAGCCTATATAATAAAGCAAATGGGATATTTCTTTTTTAGATACTAGTCCAAATGATCATTGTGTTTGATCATTGTGTTATTTCTACGTTTTCCTATATAAAGAGGCTCTAATATTCTGTAATGCTTTGTCTTTAATATTGAAAAAAACTAGCTCATCTAGAACAATGCAGAATCAATCTTATTTATATGAAATAGACTATTAAATTGGCTAATGGAAATATCAAAATGTCATTGTAAATAGGGAACTACTCGTCAATTGGGTGTGTTTCTTGTACATGGTTGCCGCAGAAGTTATTTGATACTTTTCTATTCGGTATATTAGGAACTGGAAGAAAACAAAATGTCATCATTGCCTGAACTCACATGAGGAATGATAAATAGCAGTAAAGAGGGGTGATCATAGATGCGGAATGATGGTAATCCAAAGAAAACACTGTCAGTGTTCGCATATGGCCCAGTGCAGGTCTGCGCATTTAAACGTGTTGGGAAGGACTGGGATCTGTCCTGGGCTGAAGGGAAGAAATGAGAGAAAGTCAGGGCAGTGCTGGTGACTCAGAGCTGCCCATGAGGTCTGGGAAGAGCAAAAGCCCTGAGGACACAGCATACTAGTTTAGGCTTGATACCAGCACACGCCTCATACCAATTTTCAGGACCGTTTTTCAAGCAATTATAGACCTACAAACTCTCCATTTCTCTTTCTTAGGCAATCTCTCTCCGTGGAGATGGTTGGTAATTTAATGTACTTGGGTTTTCCCCCCTCCTTTTTTTGCTTTTTACAGTGCATAAGGGTTATTCTGTAGCATTTTTTGCTATGCATGAGATGCTTCCCCTGGCAAAGTGTGCCCTTAATAGAAGTAGGAAATTTTTATAGGGAAAACTTTCATATTCCTATATGCTAGCAGTGACACAACTTCAACACTATGGTTGTAAACACTCTGCTTACATATCAAGGGATACCTAATGGAAGTGATGCTCTCATTTAAATAGTAGTGGGAAATAAAGAGTTAAGGATCTACTGGGAAAATCTATTTCCAGTGGATCGTAAAAAGCTATTTTTAAAGTGTGGTTGACTATTAGTGCTATCTGGTAGGAAGCGTAACTCTGGAGCTAATATAGGAATACCACACCTTTTAATGAGTTAAAAAAAAGTAGAATCTGATATCCACCTGCAGGGCTTCTGTAAGCAGCAGCAGCATTTCAAAAGAGTAGAAGTAGCTACACACATTAAAACCTGGGTGCTATCCCAGAAATACATAGCTGCTGGCTGTATTTCCAGCGGTACGCTGTCATCGCAGACCACTCAGTAAGCAGGGCTCTTTCTGAAGCACAGGTGTCCTGGTCTTCGAAAATTGTTGAAATTCCTGTTTGAAAACATCAGACAAGAAGGGCAGTGGTATCTCTGCACCTGTCAGGATTATTTATTGTTGGAGGAGGATGAAGAGGAGAGGCTGGGTAAAAGCACCGAGCAGTGATAAAAATAAACAAAAAGAAAGAAAATACTTGAGGCTTGGGCAAAGTTTTCTAGAAACGTTGCTAAATATAAAGTACGCTGCCCAATTGTCTGCTCTTGGTGAGTGGTCCCAAAGTGGCCACAGTGTATTAATAAACATTAATATTCATACACTTGAAGAACAGGTGAGTACCTTCATCACGAGAGTGAAAGTGCCGGGATCAGCGCACAGGCATGATATAGGAGTTCAGAGTAGAACCGGCGCTCCCAAACCCATGCATAACCCGTACGGTACCACCAGCTGAGTTTAAAAACTGTTCTGACTCTGTTCCTAAAGAGGTGGACAGTGTGCAGCTGGAGCGGGGCCAGGGAAGCCAAGCTAACTACCTTCTATCAAGCAGTAATTCTAGTGTGTAGCTAAAGCGTTATTGCATTTTCTTTAGGCAGGATACACCAGAAAAACACCTTTTCTGAAATGAGTGCAAATTTATTAATTTTGTACACCATTTTCACGTGGGTTATATTTTACAGGTAAATATTCTGCAGAAAAGAGTCTCTGTCCTCCAGGAAGAGCTGAACACCTACCACACCAGAAGGTACGTGATTATCTTTGATCAATTTGTACCATTTCACACCTGTGGATCCCAGTTATTGAAGTTTTACAGCTTAATTAAAGCACTCAAATATGGTTGCAGTTTTAAAAGATCCTTATTTTCAGTAAACAAGCGTCTGAGAATTTTCCCAGTGCTTAGTCAGTACTATTAGAGCAAGATTAGAGAACTTGCAGGTGCATTACAAGTCTGGGCTTTGCCTCGACGTTCGTGATGAGACAGTGGCTTGGTGCACAGCTGCAGCTCTGCGGTGATGCCACCCCCTTTTAAGATAGAAAACAATGATGCAATGCGTAATATTACAGATCACATCTTCAAAGTACCGGATCTTCATGAGCCTGAGCTTTTTTTCAGACGTTTACACCCTCCAATATAAATTATGGCAAGGGCTGCAGCAATAAAAAGCCTTGCTGTGCCTTTAGAGTAAGTGATTCACATGGAGAGGTGAGTAAAAGGAAACTTCCTAGCAAAGCCACTCCATCTTTTTTATATTTATAGACTTTGATGATACTTTCATATCTCACATGAGGGTTTCTGCAAATAAGAATGTGTGCTTGTAAAAATAGGGTAAAAATTTGTAAGATATTTAAACATCTGTAAAAATGTTAACAGTGTGAAAGTTGTCTGAAAATATTAATCCTAAACTATTTGTTAACGAGAATTAGCTAAAGCTAATTGGAAACTGAAAATGTCATAGATTCTTGGTAGTAAGTCCAGCGTGGGTAACTTTCTTAGATAAATATAAAGCTGTAATGTAGGCTCTAGACTCTCTCCAATAGCAGCAGTAGCGTTACCAAGGGATGCATTTTGTCTCAAGCTTATTCTGAATTAGTGGAATTCTGAATTAGTTAGGAAAACAGCTGTTTAAAAAGATGAATAATCACGTAGCATTAGATCAGGCCAGGCCACAAATGTCGAAACCCTGGGGGTGGAAGGAGCCCCAGCCATATCCTGACGGAGAGGAAGGGCAGGGACAGAGCCAGCACGGCACAGAGCAGCTCCTCTCCCGGCAGGGCTGCCGCGGCGTTCGCTCACGGGCTCGGAGAAGCTTTTGTGCCGCTTCTGTTCAGGGAAATCACTTTCCGGACCTGATCTTTTTTCCAAGACGACATTCACATTAAATTTTGTGTTCCCATTTACCGAAATACTGGGGTTTGCCACTTTCCCACACACGCGCGCGCCCGTGGCTGCGGACGTGATGTAGCTCCTCGGTGGCACGCTCCTCCGCGCTATCCTGGACACCCGACGCAGCACCGGTCACGGCCGTATCCAGGCCTGCTGCCGGCCGGACCCAACCCTGGTTTCAGCCTGTTGGTGTTTTTACAGTAAAAATAATGAGAGCTAACTAATGAGAATCTCTTCCTTTTCAGGTAGCTGCCGGAGCTGTTGGATTTCTTCGATTGCCAAACGGACTGCTTTGAATAGGTTTGAAGATTTGGCTCTTGTAAATTAAAATGCAAAGATCAGTGGCTGTTTTGTTAGCATGTAAAGTGTAATGAAGTTCATGAAAACACATCCATTGCTCATGACAGCATGTTTTTAGTTGTATCTTCCTTCCATTATTTTTTTAATCATTATCTTATTACAGACTTATGCTTTCGATATACTGCGTGTTTGAGTCCGTGCTGAGCTTGCTTACTGAGCGAGTAGAGTTTCCTCTACTAATATTTTTGTTATTACTTCCTAGTACCATTCTTTTCACTTTTATACATGAAGAAAATCCCATTTTCTATTATTATTGTCCAAGATATTTTAACATATTTTGACATTGTTTTGTGTCCATGTGTTTACATAATATTAAAGTATTATTATTTTGTACTCTTTTGTTTTGACATTATTGTCTTGCTTGGGCATCTCACTCACCTAAGTAGCCACAGTGCATATGAGAGGTTTTTTATGGCTTTGTTAACTGGGAAAATATTTTCGTGCTGTGTTTCAAGGAAAAGATCTCGGAGTGAGAATGAAAACACCATGATGACAAACGTAGCCACCGTTGCCAGTTATATCTATCGTTGGGGTTGCGTATGCGGGTCACAGGAAAGTCCTTCGTCATTTACTGATAACACAGTTACGGGGTGTTATTGAAGAAGAGTTGTAACCGATATGGCCTTGATTCTGCCTGGGCGCGTGCAAGCTGTCTTGGATGACCCTGGTAAATCTAAGCAGATTCCCGAGGGTTTGCAGGGATGAGGTTTGAGCAGTGGTGGAAAGCCAAAGGACCCAAACAGGGAGTCGTCCTCGTAGCCGGCTCTGCCTCCCAGGCATAGGAAGGCTTCCTTATCTCTTGGCCATCCGCGAGCCAGAGTGTACAGTCGTACATTCGTAATCTGTAAATTTAGATATGCCGGATACAAGAATAGCTTTTTTTTTTTCCCTAGGCACCATCCTGCCGGCCGCATTCGTATCAAAGCACAGTTAACGGCCTGAGTGCTTGCGAGGGGGCCAGAAATTCCTCTCTTCTCAGTCCCGCTGTGGCACTGACAGCGGCAGCAAGACCCCCCGTATCGCTGCTGACAGGGACGGCCACGTCTCCTCCCTCGCCCCAGTGCCACCGGCGCTCAACGTGCCGCGCACCGGGCAGAATTCGGAGGGTTCTTGACCGCTCGAGTGCCCGCGGCTGGACGCCGCTGTCCCGCTGAATCCCGGCTTGCCAGCTGCGCTCTTATCTCTCCGCCTGGCGTGGAGATCAATGAGCAGAAGCTTTGGCAGGCTGGGCTCCATCCCCCACCCCACCTCCTGGCAGCGCTGGCAGGGAGCTCCTTGCCAAAGACAGGCTCCAATTTTGCTGGGTGCTTTGCCGATCGTCAGTCCGGTCTGGGCCTGGGCAGGTTTTCCACCTTCCTTGAATCAACAAGTGATTCTTCTAATTATAGATAAGGGGTTGTCACAGCTCTGATAAAGCCTCGCCTGGGGCAGCGGTGAGTTTTAGTAGGAGGAATTTGTTAGGATGCGTTTAATGGTGGGCAGTAAAAGGAAATGTATTTACTCAGAGAGGTGGGTGGCAGCGGTGGTCGGGTTCTCCGGAAGAAGCACCGAGAGCTCGCCCGGCTGTAGGCTGCGTGCGCCGGGATTTACCCGTTGGAGATCATGCCCTGTGTCTCGTTGGGACAGTGAAGGTGCGTGAAGGAAACGAGGCGGTTTTGATACTTCTGCTTGTGTTTTTGCATGGTATCTGAGTGGTTATAGTGCTTTTGAAAGCAGCAAGGGGGGTACATCCATAAACACATGGACCCTCTTCTAGCTAGTTGGATTCAGGCCTGAATTTCCTTATTTTTGATGGAACTGGGTTGCTGATGTCGTTGATGATGAAAAAGCAGCTTGAGAAAAGTAGATCTTGGTCAATCTGGGAGTTTTAAAACTCTGGGAAACTCTCCAGCATCAAATACAGTGCGAGGACCATTTTGAAGGTGCTTATAAACCTGATAAATTAAATTGAAGGTTGGTTGGAGTTCTCTTGTAGTTAACATTTCTTTGATCATTTTTGTAAGAAGTAAGAGTTAGAGTCCAAATTACAGGATTAGAAATGTTTTCACACATATTACTTGCTCTCTACCTCTCTTTTCACCCGCTAGGTAAGGAACTGCCAGCTGCCAGTAGTTGGCTTCATTGCCCATAAAACAAGCTCTGGTGAAACCAGCTTAAGTATGGTTAGGGCTCTATTTGTACTTTATTTAATTTTACTGACTTTTGCTGTGGGAGAGAAGATTGTTTCACTCTCTATAAAACCCCAGAAGAAAAAGGCATCATAACATTCACCCGTATCAAGGGAGGTGACCCTTATCAAGGTGACACTTTATTTCAGTGCCACTCACAGTTCTTGTGTTACACGTAACAAATATGCTCATTTCTGGTGCAGTTGGAAGAAAAGGGATACAACCTCCCTCCTTCTCCCAGCCCTCTGCTTTCTTCTGCAACAGTGCTTTAATTGTACTGGTGACAGCAGATACTCCTGTTACTTGCCCAAATCTCTCCTGACTGTGGTTTCAAACTGAGAAATGATTTTGCTGCTCAGAAAAAGATTTTATTGGGACTAGAGGAAAATATTTGCAATCACTAGAATATCTTACAGTGTTTTACTGAATTTTCTGAAAAACATGCACAGCTTTGATTCTAATGACGAGCAGTCTTGATAGAGAGCGTATATGGGATCTGATTTATTTTTTTTAATTTTCTTAATGCACTGCAAGTCCTTCCCAAATCACAAAATGTACTGGAGGCACCACACACTACTAAATTATACTTGGTCTCGTTCCGAGGGTACAAAGGAAAAGTAAGACGTCAGATATTGTATGGAAAAGTTTCAGAACACAAGGTCATTTTAATTCAGACTTTTTTTCAAGGAACTATCTTTTCTAAGCTTTGATACTTTGTTCAGAGAGGTCATTTCTTTTAAGCCTTTGTCATTAAAGAAGGCTTGTTCTTTAAAGTGCACTATCAAAGAGTGCAGAAATTGCAAGTTGCTGAAACTAAAACGCATGATCAACTTTAAGTCTGCCAACTAAAGCCCACTTAAAATTAGATGTGCTCTGGTACTGGTGGCTTCTTTGATAAAGCCAGTGGAAGATATGCAGTTGGTCAATTCAAACAATAAAAAAGAAGATAATTAAATAAAACTTTTCCTCCCTAAATTAGAAATCATTTTTTGTGAAAAAGCATTGAAAGAACTGAATAAGCATCTGATCCTGCAAAAATTTGTCTTGTGTGACAAAGAGCGAGTGTGCTGTGTTTGGGAGCAGTTCGTAACACTTTTACATAGCAATTATGCAGCTTTCTATCATGTTATCTGACGTTTGTAATAATGTAAATAAGTCAAGCCCCTGGACAAAATATCATTTATCTACCATTTGCTACCACAAGGTGATCTTTCCTTCAATGACAGACAAACATAGTAACAGAAAAGAGTGAAGACCTTGTGTCGTGCCCTTGCTTTGCAGTCCCCGATCCTCATCTCTGCTGATGCAGCCTTTATCCCATGAACCTGACCGTTGGTTACTGGCTGTTAAGTGCTGTGCTTGCTTCAAGGTGTCCTGGGGACAAGAGAAGTTTTCTTTCCTGATGGTTCTCCTAATGCTGTTGCTAGCAACGGTAAACTTTAATTTTTGTTTTAACCCAGATATGTCCAATATTTAAGGTAGTATTTTTGGAAGAGCCTTGGGAAGCTGGGCACGCAGCTTGCCTCCACACAAGGAGGATTTAGAGCTGTGACCTCCTTTGAGCAGCTCTCTAAAACAATTTTATCTGCAGAGCTGGGTCCTGACAGCCTGTTTTGTTTCGCATGCTCTATAAACATATAGCTTAGTGGAAACGGAGATGTGCTTTATATAGGTCAGCACACGTATCAGACTTAGTACTTAGGACTGAAAACAAGGAAATGTGTGTTTGTAGAATGAGCAAAGTAAAGGAATACCTTTATCTCAGCTGGCCAGTTAAGTTATAACACAGTACTTCCAACGTCATAACATCTATTCACCAGATTTATACTTAAGGCCATCATTTCAAAAGAAGGTTGTGGGTCCTAATTCTGCAGTTGTCTTATTCAAGCCAAACTAATGTTGAAGTTAACTTTGTCCAGTTTTGCCCAAAGAAAGGCTTCAAGGAATTTGTTAGAATTCTAGACCCAGAATCCATAAGAAATCTGTCTGTCAAAGTGATCCTGAGCTGAAATCCAGGACTCCATATCTATATCGAGGACCAATGTAATAGTGCTGAGAACCCCTGGAGGGTGCAGGACATCTTTAATGAGATTTAGCTGAAAATCTGTAACACCTGAGAGGTAGCACATACCCCATAACAGGCAATACTGATGCAGTTGTTGACCAGCTTGTTTCCTTCCCACCGAACTCCACCATTAGCTGTAGCACGGACTCAGCCAATTAATGGGGCGCTGAAGATGTGGCTGCTCAGTTTAGGGAGGTTGTCTGCAATGGCCTGTGGATTCAGTTGACCACTCTTCTTCCAGAGCAAGCATTTTTAGAAAGGGATTCCTCAGAAATGGTACTTTCTCTTTAAATTCAGAGCCCACCTAAATCTCAGTAAGTTTTTATACAGTCAGGCTCTCGTCCTGCATCTAAGGGTGGTGGAAATGCAGACCTAAGAAGGCAAATGACTCCATGTGGATTTCATGAACAGTCAAAGCCTGGATGTTTGTAAGGCTGTGTTTAATTGTGCTCAGGAATGATGTTACGTCTTCTGAGACTTATCGACACTTGCTTGTCATCATCTTGTTTGTTCATTGTTGTTGGATGAGGTCATTGGCTGACTAATTTCAGTATAGATTTGAATCCATAATGAAAACTCTGAATAAAACCTCTGATTTTAATCAGCTCTTCCTCCCGTCTCCCTCATCTTCCCTGGGCTGTCGTAGACGAAACGCCGCTTGTCCCAGGTTCCCGCTGGAGGAGCGCACAGTGGGGCAGTGAAGGGACGGGGAATTGGCACTGGGAGGCAGGAGCTGCTCCTGGCAGGAGCTGCGGCAGGGTACGTTGTGTAGCCCGCGGACAGAAGGTGCTCTCAGCCTCTTCTCTGAAGAGGTGCTGAACTCGTGTTTGTAAAGCTCGGCTGCATGAAACCTCAAAGTGCTAACTCAGCTGCGTACGTAATTGATGCTCACAGACCATAAAGGATATCTTGAATGCTTTATTTAGCATTTCCATTTGACCTCGCCAGCAGCCTGAGAACACCTCCAGCCCACAAAACCCATGTTTTCCTTTCCCCAGTTGGCCGCACGTCCAGGAAAGTGCAGCTGTACCACGGCACCGGCAGTGAGCACTGATGGCACTCGAGTGCCGGCGAATGCTCCACCAAAACCACCCAGCCCATGGCTCATACAGCCTGGACAAGCTCGGCGTCCCGTTCCTGTCAGCCATAAATATATTTGCATCAAAACCGCTGTGCAGAAGTTTGCAGGCAGAGGAGGAAAAGATGCTTCCCCTATTCCTTTTCCCCATTTGCTTCCTTCAAGAGAAATTCGGAACTCAAATAGCAGAGCAGAACAGCAGCTGGCTCTGTGTGAAGATGCTTTGGTGAAGTGGAGCGAGGAAACTTGAGCTGTGTTTCTTCAGTCCTCTGCTTAACCCAGATTTTTAGCCTACTCGTTTAAGATTTCTGCATCGGTCGGGGTGCCAGCCTTGGACTTTGGGGAACTGGGTGCAGTTTGCTGTCCTGCCACAGGTCTGGTAACAGTGGGTGTAACATAAAGCCCCGCAGGCCTTCAGACACCTGAAACATATTGTAAATTCCAGGCTAGCACTATATGGAATTTAAATACCTCTCCAAAGTCTCTAATGGAGTATTTCAGCAAAATGCCTACTTTAGGGCACTCTGAGCACCAGAAGCCCATGTTGTTTACGGAGCCCACGGTGCATTTATGGCACCAGGAACCTGTTTAACAGATGATTTAGCCACTGGGCATCCAGGCCTCATCCAGGCACAGATCTGGAGCAGAGCAAATATTCAACAACTCCATTTACCGTTAATTACTGCTTCTAATAGAGCTGAATATTACAGCTGAAATTGTCAGTGACCTCTGCTGAGGAGATCGCGTTTTGTTGGTTTTTCCCCTCTTACAGAGCAGCAGTTAAAGGTGGTTGTGGAAACATTTCTAGAAGTCCTAAAATTAGGTTGTGTGAATTTATCTACACATATATATTTCAAATGTAAGTGGAAATAACACAAAATCAAGTGCTTTGCACTTGAAATAATTGGAGAAACATCTTCCATTTTATTAGATGTTAAATGAGTAAAAGCAATGCGCTCTGACCGAGCAAAATCTTTCACCAGGTCCTGTAACTCTTTGTAAAGCAGGAGGGAAGAAAACCTGCCACCCATTAGGAGACAGAGAGTCCTAATGGTTTAGTGGGAAGCTGAAGTTGCCAAAATATAAAATGAAAAGTCCCACCCTGGTTTCAGTGTAATGAGGTGATAAAACCATCAGTAATGGGGATTCAGCTCCCAAAGTGAGACAGTGGCTCCTCCTCAGGCAATTCTTTTCCTTTCTTTAAAGGCTCTTTATCAAAGTGATGGTGCCAGAGGGGTCACCCCCACAGAGCTCCTGCAAGAGGGAAGGGAGCCTGGCTCTGCTGCCAGAAGTCTTCTGAACCCCCCCCAAATTATTCTGAAACGGCAACCTTTCATCGTCGATTGTAGCAAAACCAACTGAATCAACCATTTTTTCCAAGTAACCCACGGGATTGATCAATTCACAGAGAAGAGGAATGCAAAGGTGTTTTTAATGCAGGCATCTCGTAGCTAAAGTGATGGAGAAGCTGCAAAGCAGACAGGGTTAGGTAGAGGTGACAGGCAGGTTGCAAGGGGTAGCCGCGGTCCTACCACCTACTTTTCCCCTTTCTGAAGGATATGCAGGTGGTTTTGAGTAACACACCATAAGCAAGTCTCCGTTTTCTCCCCAGCTTCATCACAGAGACCCAATTTTGTCTCAGTATTTGCTATCCTCATGTTTAAACCTTTCCTGCCTTTACAGCCATGAAGCTGGACCTAATCCAAACCCTTTAAACCCAGAACCTTTCGGGAGACTGCAGCTGGCTCTAGACCAAGCCCTGTCGGTTCATGCCGGAGGTCCACCGCTGGTACCGACATCTGCGGAGGGTACAGCGAGCGGGGCAGTTCGCTGCTGCTCCGCTCGGGAAATCCTGGGAGCAGCAGGATCGAGCTGGTGTGGGTTTGGAGACTCGGAGTTGCTCTCTTGGCTTCTCCTCTCTTGGCACCTCCTCTCTTGGCACATGAGCATCGAGCGGTTTTTGTAAGATGCGGCTGCCGCATATACGAGGTGGTCACATCCTTCTGCTGGAGGCGGACACAGAAATGCACGTACCCGATTTGCTGCCCTGGGCACAGCTGGAAGGACACCCATTTGTGGCTGCATCTGAACAAGTGCACGGCGGTAAGGACCTACCATGAAACAGTGAACGACAGGTCCTCTGGGCTGTCATCTGCCCATCTGGCCGGTTGGTCCAGCTCCTGGGGCTTGTGTCACTCAACCCATCCAAGCTCACCTTCCTGTGGCTGGAGCTTTTAGCATAGAGAAAGGGGATTTGAGCCTCCCACAGGCACAGAGATGGGGCACGTAGGGCTTCACGTGTTGCATTGCCCCCAGCTCGCTCCTGAGTAAGGAGCAGCGGGACCCATGGCTTCCCACCTGGAGCTAACTTCAACCTCCAGAAAGTTTACAGGGTTTGGATGAGGCCCAGCTTCCTCGCTGTAAAGGCAGGAGAAGTTTAAACAAGAGGACAACAAACACACGGCCCCCCCCTCCGCCTTCTGCAGCAGCACACGCACAGAGCAGCCGAGCGGAGGAGCATCTCCTGCCAACCCCGTCCCCACAATTTGAGGTTTGCTGCCAATGCAGATGGTGGCCCCAGGATGCTTCAGTGCCTTTTTTTTTTTTTTTTTTTTTTCCAGACCTTTGACATGGTTCTTCCTGCCAGCTCTATGGGTGCCATAAACCACTGGGCTGCTACGCTACAGTTTGAAATACAAATACTGGGCATAGTAAAAAAGTAACCAGCCACCTGCAGAAAGGCTCCAGTTACAGCAACAGGGTCCAGCTGCCACCCCACACGCTGCCCCAAAAACGACAGCAGGGCTGGAGCGCTTGTACATCATGGACAAAAAGTAGTAGGACAAACCAGCCAGCTCCCGGCTGTTGGGTGACTGTAGAAAGGCTCCTGTGAACATCTTGTCAGCGAAGGGACAAGTGAAGGTCTCGCCCCGCAGTAAGTTGGTGGGGTTTTCTACTGGTAGAAGCAGCTTCCCTTAGGGAGTGGGTTTGTGCACCAATAGTACTTCGTGATACGTTGGTGGAGTCAAGTTATTTAACCTTTCTGATGGATCTAATAAGGGCTGTGGACTATTTTCTTTCATATATTTCTGGTGAGGGTTGATCCTTTCTCTCCAGGCGATGCTAAACCATGTTTTAGGATAGATGCAAGAGCTTTGCTCTCGGGAGCGAGCCCGCGCCGTTGGTACAAGCAGCACTAAGTTGGCCTGCGATGCTGAGCCTCGCGCAGGATCCAGCCCGCTCGTGACTTGGCGTGATGCCACCTCGACAGATGGGCCTGAGCATCCCGAGATGCGTGTGAGCGCTGGGGGCTGGAAAACACCCCCCCGGGTCCCCCTGCGGGGAATGTCCCCGCCGGGAGTGCGGGTGAGCTCTTCCCAATTCATCGCTTTTATCTTTGCGGAGGCTTCTTGGCAGAGGAAGAGGAGTGCTCTGCTCGTTTTGAGCCTCTGCAGCATGCACGTGGCGTTTTTTGAAAATTACAGCTGCTGTTATATTGAATTATAGGATGGGAAGTGCTTCGTGGGGAGGGACTGATGGTCCTTCACCTCCAAGGGCTGTTGTTGCAGAAGATGCTGGGTTTTGGCCAGATAGTCGTCGTAAGGTACATAGCCGTTGTAAGGAAGAGGGTGAGAAATGCCAAGCTTAAACTGAAATAATATTTTTAAATTCATGCGACTACTAGAAGCTTTCGAATTGATATGTGCAGATCTCTCTGGATCTACAGACCTTTATTCCTCTCTTTTTCATATGATAGCCATTTCCAAGTAAATGTACACACGCTCATGTAAGTGCTAAGCTGTGAAATAGCTGCATGGGTGCTTAGAAACTTGTATTTAGAGATCTAAAGACCAAAAGGGACTCAGGAATGGCCTAGGGACACCATTCCTAAAACTTCCCTGAATTAATGTTCTGCTTCAAATCCAGTGGGCTTGGGTGAAATAGAACATCTCTATTGGAAAAAGAACTACTCCCCAAATATTATTGAGATCCTCTTCTACATTCTTACTGACTGTGATCAGATCCCCCCTGATTAAACCTTTTTAAGCAGAAGAGAGCAAGTTCCCTCGATCTCACAACAGGTTGTAATTTCCTACTTTCAGTCACCGTGTTTTTTCTCTAAAACCTCATGAAAAATAATACAAAGTTAATTCAGTAGGACATTAGTAAATACACTGGCATTAATTATAATGCATTCTTTTAAATCTTTATTTCTTGAGCATCAGTCTTTTATCCCATTTGGAATTAAACTCAAGGCTTAGGTCAATAATAATGTGGAACATCTCACATGTCTTTAGATATTGACACAACCTAGCTGCTTTCTGTGGTCCCCCAGATCTTCCCCTCCGAGCAGTGGCCTGCCAAGCTGCAAGACCAATTTTGAAAAATTCTTGGGCAGCTTTGCCGATAGTCATGTTTTACTGTAAGATGTATAATAGATTCTTATGTTATCTTTTGCAATAGAAAGGTTTCATCTCCATTGTATTAGGTTACCTGCCTTTTTCCCAAATACAGAACACTCTTGACTTTTCACCCTTAGTCTACCATTTTGATCTAGTAGTGGAAAAATATGATGCAAATCATCTTTCACTGTAACATTTTCTTGAAAATAACTGTCCTTTGAACTGTCTTCAGTTCTGCCAGTTAAAGATTTTACCATGTCCTGTGGCTTGATTTGTAATTTCTCCCCTGAATTTGCTGTATATTAATTACCTTCTCTTTCTAATTTGTGATTATTGTTTTTTTATTTTACTTTTTGCTGCTTTCACTCCCTCTTTGCACACTTTACTTGCCTGCGATACTGTTCCTTCATTATAAAAACTTAATTATATATTATACATTGGTTTGGTCTAGCTAAGAATATTTTCAGAGGTTGCAATTATCAGTCACAATTTTTTGACAAAAGTTTCTTCCTAAGTTGACTTTTCTTCTACCTGTTTCCAAGCTGGTGAAAAACAATTCTGTAAAACGCATCTTGGGCAAGTGCAGCCTCAGAGCTACGCCGCATGGGCGCAAAAGATTAGGCTTGGGAGAACAACAGAGAAAATACAGCGGGGGAGACATGTCCCTCGCTTGCCCGTGGCGTGGTGGCTACTTCCAGGGTTTGGGTGAAGGCTGTGGTGAAAGCCTCGCCGAAATCGCCCTCCGGGGAGTCCGGGGAGTCCCTGGAGGCTCCCGCAGATGTTTGTACCCCCGAGGTCGCAGCCTTTGCCCTTGCACGCAGCCGGCTTTGTAGCGAGGAGCCCTTCCAGGGCGTGTTATTTACTGGGCAGGCGGGTTAAAGCCTTTCCCCTCCACAGCACGCATTTGAAGCTGTGTTTTCAAAACAGCTACGGGTTTTGATGCTTGCCTTGATTTGAATGCCCTAAGGGCTCTTTGATGGAGACTCTTCGCAACCTAAATGTTCGCCAAGAAACCCAAACACCCTCAGTAATTAACGATGTGCAATTACGGATGGGTTCATTTGTATCCCGACCTGTCATCTGGGCTGCGTTTATCGCGTTGGAAGACTAGAGAGGAGATTGGGCTCAGGGGTGGGTCTGGATCCTCCTCCAGGGATGGGACTTTCGGGGCCACGGCTGAGCTTCAGGAGGGGATGGAGCAGAGGGAGAAGGTGTCGCACCCCAGCCAAATTCACTTTTTGCATCCGCAGTCACGGTTGGTTTTAACCTTTTCTTGCCCATGGAGAGATGAAGACCGCGTGCTGGCGGGGTCCCTCTTTAAGCGCTCAGTGTCTGTTATTTTTCCTCCCCAGGCAGAGAGGTATCAGGGTTTACAGCGAGCAGCTGTAGCTCCAGAGGAAAGCGGTGACGAGACAGAGCATTCCAGGGAGGATGTAGCAGCTGATGTATTTACAGCGACGCTGCTTCCTCGATGTTCCTAAGACACAGATGAAAGTAAAACTGGCAGCCACTCCACGCGATGCAAATCGTGCGCCGCTGCAGCGGCGGCCCCGCGGAGGTATGCCATGTTTAACCGTGGTTATGCAAGACGCCGCTGCCAAACCATGTTTTCCTCCGTATGTGGCTTGACAGAACATTGTGTTTAACCTCAGACTAGATGGGATAAAACACGGCTCTCTGTCAGGACTGCAAATTCATGTTTCTGTCTGCACCTAAACTCTATCTTCCACTCCTAACTGTGGCTGTTGCCATCGTGTAGGCAGGTGGAATATTTGCAAGGGGACGTAGGAGCCTAAAATCTTGATCCTTTTAATCTGAATTGGGTTCCTAACTCAAGTAAGAGCTTTGAATTTATGCAGCTAAACCATTGAAACACTTTACAAAAGTGCTTTTCAGTCCCTGAAGAAAAGCCCTTGCAGTGGTTTGCTCATCAGCTTAGCCCACATCTGCTCGTACCCAGATGTTGCCCCAGCTAAAAGCGGACTTTGTTTACTACCAAGTGTTACATACATGTTCAAAACGTCTCGTAGAGCCCTGCGTGGGGGTTAATGTGTAACAGGGCTCTCGGCTCAGCATCTCTGAAAGAGGTCCAAGGCAAGCCCAGCCCCAGCGCACGGCTTTCCCATATGGAGAAGGAGAACAGGGACCCAGCTCCGTCCCGTGCGGTCCATGTATGGAAAAGCTCGAGCGCTGATGGTCTATAGAGCAGCTCCCCAATATAACGGTGTAATAATTAACAACAGCCTCTGTGGTTATATGGCACCTTCCATCTGAGAGTCTCACAGCACTTTACAAGGCTGTTTCCCTCAGACATGTGATGCTGGGTCCAAGAGCCCCATCTTGATAGATGATCTCCTCGGGGTGGATTTGTGGCACGGAAGATTTGTTGCTCGTGCTTTGACACGTCTGTTTGAGAAATCGGATCCGCGTTTCCGCTAGGTGCCAAGAGGCAGGAGCTGCTGAGAGCGCTGCTGCAGATCTCGCGCTGCATGGGCCAAGGCTTGAGCAACGCTTTGTCGGCATCTCTTTATTGTCGACTCTAAATCTGGCCCCGCTCAGCCGCTGCGGGAAAGAGCCCGCGACAGATAACATGATCTATCTGCGCTCAGCCTGATGAATAATTAGCCGTTCGTACGTGGAGCCAAGCGCGATGCCTTCTTCTGGCTGCAGCCTTCTTGAAGTGGTTTGATTTCAGGGCTCCTCCAGGACAGCGCAGAGCAACCCCCGAGCGTCCTAATGAGCCCCCTAATGAGCTTTGTTCGGGCTCTGCAAGCACAGCTGCCGTGGGGACAGCTGGGAGACGCACGGAGCTCCTGGGCCCTCCATATGGATGCTCTTGACCTCTGAGGCCTCCAAAACTCCATGTGGCTGCTGAGGACACTGGAAAGGGTCAACCCCCTCTCTACACCCCCAACAAAAGGAGATTTTTTGGTAGATGTGGCCAGGACCAAGCGGCGGAGGGGTCTTAGAGGGAGACCGGGGAGGGGGAAACCGCTGGTTTTCAAGGGGCGTGGATTTGCGGCGCAGCGAAATTTGCTTGTAAACCGCCGGTTGAAAAAAGCCGGCTACCGCATTTGCAGCCCTCGCCGGGTGCCCGGTAAACGAGGCCAGACGGGTCGAACGGGGCTCGGATCCAGCCGCCGCTGTCCCGGGGAAAGGCTTCTTGCAGCTCGCCCGGGCGGCGCGGGGTGACTTTGAACCCCCTCCCCGTCCCCGGCAGCTTTGTTATCGGTGCTATTGTGGGGCCGGTGGAGCCAATCCCCGCCAGCCCCGATTCAAAGTCCAGGTGCCAACCAACTTGAACTCTCCAGCATCCCCGCCGTGAAGCAATTATTCCCTCAGACACATTCATTGTTCTCATTACACCATAAATTGTGAATGAATTAAACATGCACTTACCACTATGCACCACAGCTGTCAAGGAAAATAACGCACAAATATCGCACGGGGCCGGATCCTGCTCCCGCTCCTCTCCCAGGAAGGTTTGCTCCTCGCAGGGAAGGAGGCAGCAGCCAAGCTCGCTGGAGCTGGTATTTTCTTTATGGCGAGGCCAAATCTCTGTTCGCGCTTACAGCAGCGCGGGGCAGGACTATCTCCATTGGATTTGATATTTTAATTGTGGCGGGTTTTGGTTGTTTTTTTTTCTTTTGGCCACATTTATATCACTGTTGCACAGAGGGAAGACTGGCCCCTGAGCTGAGATCCCACTTTGACCATGTCTTACGTGGGGCACAAAATCCTGCCATGGGTGTAAGAGGACAAATCGGGTATCGCTTTGGGCTGGCAGGGATAAAACCACCCAAAGCCCCTGTGCCACCAGCAGCACAGTGCCTGGCCCAGAGCCCCCCCAGCCCCGGTGCGGGGGTTCTGGGCTCACCCCCGCAAGCATCCCAGCCCACGCTGGGGGATTTCATTGTGTGTGACCGATAGCTGGTAAAAGAAAGGTAATTCAGAGCGCCCGACCTCATTTACAGTGCTCTATATATATACTTTCCCAACAAGAAGTATGGGCGTTTATTTATTTTCTAATCTCTGTTCCATGTCCATGGAGCTTATAGAGCCGGGAACAATCTCCTAGCGTGTCAGCAGATAAATTCCCCAATTGTTCCTGCTCCAAAGAGGGGACCTGGAACTCGCGGCTACCTTGGGGTACAATGTCGGGATTCACCAGACAGGATTACAGAGGGGGCTTTTCTTCTGAGTGCGGGAGCTGGAAGTTTGTCTGCATTTCTCTTCTTGCACCGCATCTCCAAGGAGGTTTTCACTTTCTAAGAAGGATGTTACCCACTGAGCTATTCATAGTAGTTAAATGAGAAAAGGGGTTAATAAAATACATGCTAGAAAAAAGAAAATAAGATTAGAAGGACTGATGTTTTGGCTGTGAGGCCTTCTGTGGGCTGCAGAGAGAGGGGGAAAAAAGGAACAAGATTATTATTTTCTTTTCTCTAGCTCAAAGAACTTCATGGCCAGAATGGCACCACTAATCCAATTTTCTTTCTAACAAGTATTTTATCAACACCTCTTTCTCCCCCCCGCCCCATTCTCCTTCCCCCAGTCTCTGAACTGACATATGATTAGTTGTATTAAAATTAAAGTTTCAACTACAGCCTCTGCAGAAGCAGAAGCATTAGCAGGGCTCGCAGGAGCTGGAGACCCCTGAGACTCTGTGCACGTCTTCCCCCCGCACACGCATGCCCATGCACACGCAGTCGTTGCACTTTCGGGCACCTGGTTTTCTCTCGCCAACCACAGAAAAGTATCTTTTACAGCCGTTCAGCGCCGTTTGGCAGAGGATCAGATAGCAGCTCCACTGAAAGCAAACAGCCGCCTTTCCGAGGGAGTAAATATTTCGCAACGTGTTACTTCAGTGTTATTTATTATGAACATATTTTCCCTTTTATCCGGGGATTTGCCAACTCTTCAGAGTCACAAAACCTCGCCGCGGCCTCGGGAAAGGCGGCTGTGCCTCTCCTCCCCCTCCTCTGCCATTTTGGGGGGACCCAGCAAGGTTCCAGCCCCAGCTCCCCTCCGGGAGAGGAGGACGTTTTGCAGGAACCTGGATCACCCCCTGCTCTTCTAAAGGCAAGGGACACCTGAGATGGGAGATTTGGTTTAAGCAGGGGCAGTGGGTCACGTATCAAAGTAAGGAGAAGTTCCAATAGGACCAGTCTGTCCCAGTACGTACATGGCACAGTGTCCAGGGGGACTTATGAGAGGAATGGGTAAAACATGGGGAGAGGAGTTGCGCTCTCTTGCTATCTGTCTTCTCTCTTAAACAGGATGGAGGGAGAAAAAGGGAAGATGCTGGAGGAGGAGTGGGTGAGGGAACAATCAAGAGGAGACCCAGGAGAGGACCATTTATCTTGAGTGGGGGAGAAAATTAATTAAAGCCTTAAAAGGACCTAATTGATCTTCATTAGCTGGTGACTCCTGTCTGGCTGTGGGAAAACTGCTGCTATATGGAGTTCCCCCCTTCGTGGAGGTATGATGGGGCTGGAGGTCCTGCAGCTCCAGGCACTACTCCTTTGAATATGTGGTCTTTTGGTGGCACTATTTTTTTCCCCTCTCTCAAGGCTTAAGGAAGCCGGTTTCTTCCCTGCAAGGTTTGCTTGGGTCTGGGGGAGGACCTGAGATAGGGCTTGTCCACCTGCGAGCGCAGCAGCAGCTCTCAGGGGTGCAGGCACCGCTGCAGCCTTTACCCGGGTCGGTCCCAGCCCTTTGGGAGGAAAAAAAGCCCCGTGCTTTTATCAGAGGCTCGGTGCAGGGAGCAGAGCAGCACAGCGGTGTGTGCTCGGCCACCTCCGCTGCTTTGCAGAGGGATCGGGATGTTTTAGAGCAAAGCGATCTTCTCTACTGTCTTTGATTCTGTTCTTTGATATAGTGAGCTGGGGGGAAAAAAATTAAGTAAAAATCGTGGTGCAAGAGGGTATGTCGCTGCAGTCAGCCCTGTCCTATGGGATGGGGCTCAGCCCTCCATGGGATGAGCCCGTGCTCCCCACGACACAGCCGGCTGGGATTTCCAGCAGCCGAGGAGGCTCCCCAAGAGCTGGGCTGTACCCCGACTGTTTCTGGGCAGGCTGTCTAGCAGCAGCGTTATTACAGAAGCAATGAGAACTTGAAAGTGTTTCTTTCTTCCTTCATTACCTTCTTGCATTACCTCCCTCTTGCCTGAGTATCCAGGTGCTGATAATTGGCCAAACATCAGAGCAGCTGGAGCGGGAGCGAGCGGCTCAGCCCCAGCCTCGCCACCACAATTTGGGATTTCTGCTCAGCCAGGAATTAGCTGGGACGGGAGTTCTGGTCCTCCTGGGTTCATGCATGAAGGGCTCTGGAGGTAGAGGAGCAATGACCCACAGTGGCTCGGTGTGTGAGGAAGCCATTCGGGGTGTTCCCATTTGTTTCTAATCCTTCTTGGCACTTGTCTTCACTAGAAAATTAGACCGTGTTGGAACATGACTTTGCTTCAGCATATTAATTACTAGGATGATTAAGATAGGTCAGCAGTTAAGCGTAGACAGGCACAGTCATGCTCGATGTCAGGTGATGGGAGTTAATCCTGTGATTCCAATAAGATTCACTCAGGACCAGATGGCATAATTACGACCAACTGAAATTTTTAAGTCAAATTTGGATTTGGATGGGAAATCAAATTTTCTACAAACAGAGCGTAGTTTGTAACTCATGCTCCCCACCCCACCCCACCATGGCAGAGCTGAAACTCCAGGGCCAATTTCAGCCAAACCCCAGAACGTGTAAATTCCGAAATGCAGCAGCGATCCGTCGCAGACGTCGTTGCGTGGGATGCCCGACGCTGCCATTTCCCAGCCGCACGTGTGCTCCTCTGCTCCCCCACGCTCTCCTTGTCCAAGCACGGAGCCCAGCCTTTTGTGGGAGACGCAGTCAAGGGCTATGGAAAAGCATAGAGAATGAGACACAGAAACTACAGCTCCCATGTTGTATCGCAATTAAAAAGAAGCAGCTATCTGGTTGCAGTATAGGGTTTATCAGGATTTTTTTTTTTTTTTTAAAAGTCAGCCCAATCTTCTTTAGAAAACCCTTCCCGTCAGTCATTTTTCAGCTGGTTCCATGCACAAAGACCAGCAGGACCCCGTTTAACCAGCAAATAACCACCCGGTCTGGGCTGCAGCAGCACGAGCATCCTCCCGGGGTGCGTCGGCAGCCGGCCGTGCCCTCCCTCGCTCCCCGAGGCTCAGGGCTCTGCGTCTCACTGTGCTGCTCTCAGAGTTTTCCTCGTCCCAGACGTGGCATTTGATGTCCCCGGCTGGTGTCACCTCTTTCCCCAAACCTCCTGGTCTGGACCCGTGGTGCCACAAGCCCGTTCCACGGCCACCCCTCGCAGGGCAAGGCTCCCGCGGGCGCCCTCCTTTGCATGGCGTGGAGGCTGTCATTAGCGTTTCTCAATCAACGCTTTCTCGTTAGTGACTGGGGCCAGTGGGAGCTTTTGAATGAAGGTGGAGCCAAGCCAGAAAAAGATCCTCTCCTGAAAAATTATAATGAAAGCAATAATGGTTGGGTCCTTGAGCAATGCCTGCGTATGACAATCGTTGTCTGGAGGCTACCTTAATTACGAAACAGTGTTCTCAGCCTCAGGCTTCGTGGTCTTGGTGCCTTTACTCTCTCTTGAGCAATATTTTATTGCTATTGTCCTCAACCTATTTCATAATAAGTTCAGAGTATCTGAAAGTTATATGAAATATATATTTGTTTTCTATTCTATTTGCACAAATTTCTTGGGGTTTGTTGTTGGTTGGTTTTTTTTTTTTTTTATATCAGTGTCTGAAAACCTAAAGCCGGGATTATCTAAAGGATTATAGGAGAATTAGGCACCCAAAGCCAATTGATTTTTCACTGTGAATTAGCCAAGTGCATTTGGAGGACTGGAGACTTTGGTCTGCGCTCCTGGTTTCAGGTCCACCTTGTACCTCTCCGTAAAGAGACCTCAGTACCTCTCGGATGGCCTTAAAAAGGTGCCGAAGCAGGAGCAGTCAGTAAGAAACTGCAGGTACGAGGAGGTAGACGTGGCCCTGAGACATTAAACTGCCTTTGAAAAGCTCCTTCTGACTCCCTTAGGCTCTTTTGAAAATGCCACTCTAAGTTACCATCAATTTCGATAATTAAGCACTGATTTAATTTTAGAGTAACAATAATTGTCAACATTTTCCAACCCAAGCACCTTAAATTAGACACGCAGATCCAAACGTTGGCACCGGATCAAAGCGAAGCGGTGCGATTTTCAGAGATGCTGAGCACACGCAGCTCTCGCTTGACAGTGTTGTAGGTTGTGCTCAGGACTTCAGAAAACCAGGCCATTTGGACTTGATCCCCTGCCAAACTCGGCGTGCTCAACATGCATTTCAACACCTTGCTTTAGGCACCTCGGATTAAAAAAAAAATAAAAAAAATAATAAAAAAAAAAAATTGGCCGGGAGTATTACACCAATTTTCCCCTGACGGAGTGAAAGCGGAGGTTGGCCGCCTTTCCACGGGGAAAGTGCTGGGTCGCACGCCGGCGTCCTCACGGGCTGTGACGAGGGATGTCACCAGCATCCTCGCTGCCAGCGAGCGGGCGAGACCAAGACAGCAGCCAGGTTAATTCTCTCAGCCCCCTTCCCCTGGGCCTGCCTTCCTCCAAGAAGGGATTCCCGTGTCCCGCGGCGGCTTTGCGGTGGGTTTTGGGAATTGGGGAGCGTGGTGGCCGAGGACATTCCGGGGACCAGCGGGGTGCGGGTGGCAGAGATGCTGCTGGTCGTGGGCGAGGGAAGAGACCCCCTCGGTGGAGCATCCTACGCGGGTTGGGACGGAATTGCCCGTATCCTTCTGTACATCACCCGGTGCCGACGCTCGGCCTGAGGACCGCTTGCTTTGGGGTGGGGGGGTCTTTGCTGGGGGTCGGGGAGGGCAGCGGGACCCCAGGGTGGGGATCCCGTCCCGTCTCTGTCCCCGCTGAGGCTCGGCAGGGTGAGGTGCCCTGGTCGACATCAAAGCCGTGATTAAGCCACTACTTTAATCGTATCTCCGTGCCTCATTACTCGTCCCGCGCCTTTGATGAGGGCTTCACCTCTCGGTGCTCTCCCCACTCCCAGCCCCACCCTGAATTAGTGCTTTTGCTTTATTTTTAGCAGTGATTTGGAAATTGCTGGAGCTCCTTTTTTCTTTCTTTCGTTCCCCCCTTTTTTCCCCTCTTTCTTTCCTTCTTTTTTTTTTTTTTTTTTTTTTTTTTTTTTTTTTTTTTTTTTGGATCATGCCAGAGCTCAGTGTCCCTCACAGCCCCTCCAAACCCCCAGCCAGCCGTTAAGGGAACATTCACACCTATTTTCCTTGCCTTGTCTCCCCTTTATTCTTATGAAGCTCTCATTGATTATTGCCCTTAAATTCCTCAGTCCGGTCATAGATAAAAGGATAACCACTTCAAAGCAAAGTGTTAAGAGTTTAACCTCGAGCTAAAAGAGTGGACAACAAGGTAATTGAGGGTAATAACTGATCACAGACCTACTTTCAAAGGCACATGCAAGCCTCACTTTCAGATGGCTTTAATTTTATTAACATTTGTAGCAGCTCTAGATGCTTTTGAATCATTACAAACTTCAAAGCTCGAGGTAACACTCCAAATGGAGAACCTGACACCAGGTTTTTTGTTCAGACCCACATCATATTGATAGTCTCTGTTGCAAGCATGTAACATCTCTTCTCAAACTATAAAAACCTAGATGAAAAAAATATTGCCGATAGAGAAGATCAAAGCCTGAACCTGCCTTTGAATGATCCCAAAGAAGTCAAAACAGAAAACAACATGGAAAAAAATGTATCTGTATTATTCCAACTATCTTTATCCATATTTAAACTTGTCTGCTGAGGTGGATGGATAATTCTCCCTGAGTTTTATCAAACTATTTGGCTAATCATCTGTTTCTCTCTGGGCATTTGGAGCTGGCCCTTTTGCTGGCTGCGTATGAGGCATTTGAACCCAAGAATTTGGAAATAGCACATAAAGGAACAGCCCTGACTCAGCTGGGAGGGGAGCCACGTGAGGTAAACATGAAAAATACATTTATAAACTGAAAACACATGAACTAAAATCAAAATCATAAAAGCACACAAGAGTCCTCCCATCTCCAGCCCCTGATAGGCGTAGGAAAAAAAAGTCATCTCTAGCCGTCAAGCTGGTTTACAGCTAAATGGGGTGTCCCCAGTATGAGGGGGCTGTGCCCACCGTCACCCCAGGCTGGGTTTGCTGGGACCAGCGCAGCCCTGCGGCTCCTCGTGTCTTGCCCCGGTGCAACCCTTCCCGGCCCCGCGCGGTGAATCAGCCCGAGGAATTGATCCAGGGTATAAATAGCCTTTTCCTTTGTCTATTTTTTTGTGCGGGGGAGGGTTATTTTTAACTGGGTGAGTTCCCTGAGCTAATGCACCAAGCATTCACAATGAAGGGGGTGGCCCAAGGAAACGGGCTGTCCCTGCTGCCAAAAACTACATCCCGGCTCCCCTCCGCAGAAAGGCTGCTGCCACTTCAGGCTGGTGGTGTCAAGGCTCCATGCAACTTCAAGTAGTCAGGGAGAACCTCCCCAGCTGCTTCAGCCTCCGTAAAGTCATCAAGAGGAGAAAAATTGCTTGGACTTTTTTTTTTTTCCTTACTGGTTTATAGTGGCGTACAGCAGGATTTATACTGGTGTGATCCTTTCCTCCTGATTTGTATCAGCGTAATAGCAGAGAGGAGCCTTAGGCAGATTTATTTTTTTTTTAGTGCACTCCAGGACAGAGGGCTGGGTTCGAGTCCAGGATATTTAACAGTGTCCCAGCTGGTGGCCGGGGCTGTTCCTTCCAGTGGTCCTCCCACGACAGCCCACCCCTGCTCAAAACTCTCCGGCTTGGAAATGCAGAGCCAAACCTTCAGCCAAACCAAAGCACGGGGGCTTTATTAAAGCTGTTGAAGGCAAGGGCTCAATGCTGATTAACCCCAGGTATCTGGCCCACAGGTTTTTGTCATTTCACTTGCAGCCAGGCATGACAGATCAACATTTCCAGTGTTGTCTGGTGTCAGGTGTATCACATAAGAGTCTCATTATCTGTGTTCACTTCAATAGCAGATGGGAATGCGTATAAGCTTGTGGAAACTGCATACTTTTAAATGTATTAAATAACTTCGTTTTTAGCCTGCACTGATATTACATTCTTTATGAACTGAAATCAATTTAATATAAGCTGTTCTCTCTGTTCTCGTGTTAGGTACGTGCCTGTGTAATGAAAGGACAATGGTATATTGGTTAACTCTATGGAATTTATGTTATTGTCTAAAGTTATGGCTAGAATAATAAGCAGTTATTTCAGCATTTCGGTTGTGCTTTTAATGAGTCTATTATCAGTTGCACAGACGGGGTGGATAAATGGGACCCAGCACTAAAACATATGTTACAAATGCCCAAGGCAAGCCCTGACTTGCAGCTCTGGATCCGCACAAAACGTGCTCAGAAATCGCTGCCTCTGTTGCCGGTTTGTGTCCGCCTCTGCCCGCTGGAGCTGCGATCCATGCCACGCCATCCCGGCGATGGGTGTCCCACCAGTACCCCCTCCACGTCTGGCGGGAGCGTGGAGCAGGAGGTGCCCCATTTTCCCCGAGAACTGACCATCATCCCCAACTCACTTCAGTGGGAGAAACGTATCGCGGCAGCGCTCTCGTTTAATTTTACCAACCAGGCGTGCGAATGGGGATCATGGTCATCTCCACGGTTGCAAAGCTCTATTTCCATAATGCCATTTCCAAGCAAAACCCTTCACGCATGATTAAGATGATAGGAGCAAGGGGCTCACGTGGAAGGTCCCATTTACATTAATGGGAGTTACGGGCACGGAGGTAAATAGACCCATAAAGGTATCGCTAACAAAATCCTCAAACCCAGTATTTTTTTATAGATTTGAAATACTGCAGCAGCGTAGTTGTCCTGTAGCCCTCACAACCTGACTCTGCATGGGCGGATTTCAGCTTTTACTCCTTTCTAGGAGTTTTTAGAGCTTTCCCCCAGGTGGAAATGTTCCCATTACAACACAAACGCATCTCAGGAAGAAGCAACTGGGACTTAGGAGGCGACAGCAACCCCCTGCTCCCCTCAGTGGCCACCACCATCCCCTATCAGGGGCTCCCGCTGCGTCATCACTAATGAGCTGATCTGCATGTTTTATTAGAAGACCTTAGAGGGGGACATGGGACACGTGAGAGGGAACATGCTGGCCTTTTCCAGTGTAATTATAGCAAGCTAGGAACTGCTTCGGTCCCCACGGGACCCTCATGGGGAATGGGTTATGTCTTGTACAACCCCCTGAACTGGAAGGGCTCTTGGAGGGACAGGAGGACCACGGGGAATGGTCATCCTGACAAACGCAAACGCTACAAGAAAGGAGAAGGGGAGTTGTCAGTGGTGATGTGAAAAGGCCAGGAATATGCTTTCAAGATAATAGGATGCTCAAGTTAGATTTGTTTTCAAAGCGGGGGCGGGGGGGTGTCTTAATTTCAGCCACGTTGGGAAGAGAGGGAGAAGCCCAGAACCTGGTTTCAGTGACTATAGCTGAGGACTGCAAAAATAGGGATATGGTCTAATAGCACTTCAGTTTCTCCCGATTTTCAATGATATAGCGAGGTTCCCAGTCCCCCTAGTTTCTTATGGGGAGAAAGGATACTGGGTAAGTGATTTCCAGGCTCCTATGAAAGGATTAGAAAGCATAACTAGCAAAAGGAGAAAAGATTTAAATAATATTTTGATGGTCTTTCCCACAGCATGATGATTTCTACTAAAAAAAAAAAAAATCATTAATGACTCTTAATGAAATATATGTCCAAACAGCCATTTTTGGGGTCTAGTCTGGAGAGATTGACCTCACACTTCCTGAGCTTCCCCTACATTTAATGAAAAGGGGAAACAAAGATGCCAATATTTATTGGTTAAACTTTCTTGAAAGGATTACAGTGGAGGTTCCCACAGGGGAAGAAAACACCTTTTCATAAAATCAATAGGGCTTTGGCAGAGGAAGAGATGACCTACTAAAAAAAAAATGTGGATCAACTGGGAGAAGAGGGAGCAGTGCAACCTGATGCTAGATGAAATAGTACCAAAAATTTGCATTTTGTGCTCCTTGGGCAGAAAGGGCTCGACAGACCCAGTGCCACAGCACCCAGGCAAAACTCTCCCAAGCACCATCCAGGTATTTGCTTGAGAGCAGGATGGTCCCACCGTAATAAATACGTTTCTGGATGTTGCTGCCCCACTAGAGGACAAGGGCTGGCAGCTGGGTGTATGTTGTGCCCCAAAAGCACAGGGAATTTTTTTCTGGTTCTAGTTCTAGAAAATTACGTCAAGAATCGTGTAAACGCTCCTGATGCGGAGGGTCAGGTCCTACGGCACAAATCCTGATGGCCACTCGGTTGCTGGTTTGAGCAAAGGTCTATGTGAGAGGCAACGTTTAGGGCTTTTCCTTGGGTTCGAGGCAATAAGGTAGAGCTCAGTACTCAGCCTGTCTCCGTCAACCTGCCAGCGGTGGCTTTTGTGAAGGAGAAAGGCACTTGTTGTCCTTTGGGGGACTGTGCTGATTTTCCCTACAGGATGGGAAGTCCTATGCCAGGTGTAGGTTCTTTTTCTTTTTTTCAGAATTAGCTATCCACTGTTTCCTGGTCTAGCTAAAAAAATCTGCCTTCTGGTTCCTCTCCGGTTATTGTCCCCTCTGGCTGATAGATACTGGGGATATTTTTCTCAGTGCTGTTTCCAGCATCAAATGGGCTCAGGTACGGGACTTGGTTGCGCAACTCCTTGTTTTCAGGAAAATCCAGTGACTTTGGGGGGCCAGGTCTGCCTCTGAGGACCCAGTGGGCAACGTGGAGATGAGGTTTTCTCCACACAAAGTCTTCTCTCTCCAGTCTGTATTTCACACCTGGAAATACAGGCATCCTTAAAAAAAAAAGGATGTTTTTTTTGCGGCCTCAGTACTAGTCCAGCTTGTGAGGCAGAATGGAGGCATCATCCAGCTCCTGACAGCACTGCGAGGGCTGGAGTCTCATACCCTTCACTGTCTTCCTTGATAGCGAGAATTGAATCGACAGGCAGAAACAAACCAAACCAGGTATAATTTTAGGGTACTCAACTTTGACAGCGCACCGAAAAATAACTGTGCATAAAGGGTTTGGGGTTTTTTTTCCCCCCTGGAAGTGAAAAGTTTTATTTGACTTTGTGATCTAGAAGTTTTCCACTAGTCAGGAAAGCCTATTCAGTCGTAACCGTTGTCTCTCCTCCTGCTTTTTCCATTATCATCATGCTTTGAGGGCTGTGTGAATCAGGATATTCAGGGTCCTGCTGTATGTGTGGGATGCCCAGTAGCAGGCAGGGGTCAAAATGCGCTGTGCCAGCCAAGCAAGCACCCTGCTGCATAGGAAGGGTTAAATTTCATGCTGCAGCTGCAAAGACCAATTTCTTTATTTCCTGTTAATGACATTATTGCCTACATAAAACCATTGAACATGTTTCTTTCATTTGTTTAATTTCAAATTCTGAGCACACTAGCTGGAAACTATGTTTAATAGTTAAACTCAAAACATTTGGATTTCCTTTCCTCGCTGAGATTTGCAGTGAGTACACTTCATACTTAGTTGAGTTTTTAAGTAACCATTTTTACACAGCTATAGAAGCCAGCCAGAAAACAAAAAGGATTATATTGCAGGATCAAATCACATCAGTTTAGGCTAGTAACACATCATATATTTCACTTCCTCCGCAGTCGTGCCAAGATACCATCAGACCCGACTCGTTACCAAGCGGGCCATGTTCTCTTCCAGGAGCGTCCAGCCTTTGCAGAACGAGCGCCAGCACACCCCGCTCGCTCTGTGCACTCAGGAGGAGGACTTCCCTGAGCATGCATGGAAAAAATGTTCCCGTTTCCATGAAAAAAATAGGATGGAATCTACTTCAGGCCTTGCTAGCACTGATGGTCCTATCACCTCCCCGTGTTTCTCCTACAGCCTTCTGCTGAACCTGACGTGCTGGGTTCTTGCAAGGGCGAAGGGGGAGCGCAGAGTAGGCAGGATGATTGCACGTGTAGGTGGCTCTGAACCATCTCAAATTTGAAGGGAAGTCCTTAAATCTGAACAAAAATTTGGCAGATAAAGATCCAAGCTGCCAGAGACACGTTATCCGTTGACGCTTTTAGCAAACTGCCGCAAACGCTGCAAGGAGCAGGGGGGATTTAGCCCTCTCAGGGTGATGGACACCTACAAGCAGTTGTGTAAAGCTTGACTGCTTGCGTGGTGGAGCGTCTAAAAGTCACTTCAAAAGCACTCACGGGATTAGTGCATGGAGAAACCCAGTGAAAACTGGGCTTTGAACCACTTGAGAGTCTCGTTGGCACATGCATACTAAATATGAAACAAGCCCAGCGTTAATATTATGCCTAGCAGAAGCAGTGAGCAGAGATGGAGCAAGGAGGAACGTGACCCTGAACGGGACCCTCTATCACCGATCCCGACAAGAGGACCACGCTCAGTGCCTCTGCCACGGCATCGCGGATATGCCCCCAGCAGCCACAGAAGTGCTCAAGTTTCCATCAAAAAAAATCCGCATTTGACTAAAAAATTTCAGGGCTTCAATGTTACCTTCAAGGGTGAAACCTGGGCTCTGTGTTGCCTGCGAAGAGCTCAGGTGCTAGGACCAGAGAGTCCATAGCACGGCTGCAGCCCCTAGCCGCGGCGTTTGCATCCCTTACTGCCATCCCAGCGGCAACGCATCCAGGCAAGCAGTTGCCCATCAGAATTCTCGTAGACCTGGTCTCCTACCGGCTACTTAAGCAAGAAGCTGGCAGAGAAAGTGATGTCTCGTTCGTGCGTAGTAAGAAAAGGGTTGTGGAAAAAATAAGTCATGGGAAGTTGGTCATAAATATCCTCATTTGCCTTTTTTGCCCCCACCCTCTTTTCAATCGCTATTCCGTGCAGGTGAAGGAAGCAGTTCAGAAATGTTAATAGATAGCAAAGTGCTTATGTGTGTTTTATCAGCTCTCATTGAACGGTTAATGCTGATACGGTGCCCCTTTTAAGTCTAAAAAATCTGGCCAAGCGTGTGCAGATAGCAGGGAGTGCACTGAACAAAACATCAAGGAAAAAAGTCTGTAGGGGGGAATGGAAATGTTAAAAGGATTATAGGAAGAGAAAACGATCGGACTTATCTGGCAATACTGGGTAACAAAAGTATGTCGGTTTATGAAATGAACTTCAAATCCCATAAAACTAATTGTGTGTTTTCTTGTCTTATTTTTGAGTATCTCTGGCAGTGGTTTTTTCCCCCACTGCAAAAGCAGGTCTGCATGTGGATAATACTCTGTGCTTGCAGTATATAGAGAGATTATACAGCCGATCAGTTTTATACCTCTTAAACTAATGATGTTAAACTAGTTTATAAGAAGAAAAAAAAAAGGAAGAATAACTTCAAAGGTTCACATGTGGGTTGCAAACCTCTCATGTCTTCTGTATACAGGGCCTTCCTCTTATTTTGATCAAGACTGTTCCCAGCACTTCTGTTGAAATACTTGCAAGCCTTTGATCTTGTTATCAACATGACCACCAGTGAGAGCACCGCCGCTTGCCGAGCGTATGACAGAGCAGATGACGTCAGTCACCGTCTCTGACTAACGCCGCTTTTGGGTTTAGATCGTACTATCGCGCCGGGTCCTCCTCGGGCCGCGCTTATCGCCGAGGAGTCTTCCTGCCGGCGAAATGATTTATACCCCGAGACCTCAGCCCACCATAGCTATGCATTTCGCCGAGGTGGGAAGAGTAAATGGCGCTGCTCGCCCTCCTCTCGCTTGGCCAGGGAAGGGGAGGCAAAGGGATGGAGCAGGGAGAGGTTGGAGGGGTCTTGGGGGGGGATTTGGTCCTGAGTGGGGTCCGGTGAGAGGCGTGCATGGGAAGGAGGGAGCTTGGCACGCTCGTTTCATCCTTCCTCTGTATTTCCCACCAGTGTCTTTGTGATCTTACCACGGGTTTTAGCAGGGGAAGCCCTTTGGAGTTGCAGTAGTAAAATCCGTGTCAGGCAGCGGCGGCGGGGGCTGCCGGGGGTCCGGGTGGCACCTCTTGGCTTCGTCACGGCTTTGGTGTTGTCCATAAGGATGGCGCTTCCCTGGCCTCCCTGTGCGCAGGGAAGGACGCCGGCGTTGACCTCTGGTGTAGGACTTGTCGTTCACGAAGAGCGCAATCTAAAATTCAGGCGTTACTATTATTTGCTGAGGCTGTTGGATTCGATTGTGCTCCTCGTACCGCCGTCCTCTCCGCAAGGCCGCAGATAGGGACGAACCGAAGAGCCCTGGGGTAGTCCTCAGAGCCTTGACATTCCTGGCGTTTGACCTAGTTTTTTTTGCAGGAAGGCAACAACCTGGAGACCTCTCTTTTGGAGCAAGACACCAGCAAAATATCTGCCTTGTGGGCAGAGAAGGCAGGGAGGGAGCCAGGTTTAGCTGGGCGCAGTTGGGACGAGACGGGGTTTTGCATGACGAGCCCAGTGAGTGTGGACTGGCACATCTGCCAGCGATGCTCTTAGACCCGCACTCGAGTCCTTAGTGGCTCCCACTGCTTTTTTCTTTCCTACTTTTTTTTATTACCTGCTCTAAAAAAGCTCTCACCAAAAAAAAAAAAAAAAAAAAAAAAAAATTCATTTCTCATTATTATGTAGCTTCACTGTGAACTGACTCTTTTCATCTAAAATGATTCCTTTTTGGTGCCACAATCTGACTTCAAGCTTCTTTGCGCTGCCTGGGTTCGTGATGTAGAGCAGCAGCCAGCAAGGAGAGGATGCGTCCGGCCTTTGCAGCGGCACCATGAGGGCATTAGCACGGCTGGGTGACACTACTTTATACAGCTTTTTGCAGTCATTTTCTCACCCATTTACTGATTTTTTTATCTAAAATGCGGAAGGGCTAACAAATAAAACATAAATAGTTAATTTTCCTTCTGTTCAGCCTGGGAATTTAGATTCAAGTTTAGACTGGAAAATCAGAAGGAAATTCAAAGATACTCTGCTTTCTTGATGACTGCAGCTGCTACCTGAACACAGAGATTCCCTGTAGATCTACGAACAAGGACTTCCAGAAACTGATAAAGATGAAGAAAACTCTGGAAGGCCTTCTTGTACCTGCCACCGCCTGCCTAGTTCATCGGATTACTTTCAAATCTCAGGCACTACATGACTCTTCCCCGTCGGCAGGAGGAGAAAATAGACTCCCTGACTGGACATGCAGAAAATGAACGGGGCCACCGCAGCTTTGGGGAGGACAAACTGCTCCACGGGCACTTCCAGACAAAGTCACGTCCCCAGGGGCTTGCCCTCCTCTGATTTTGTTCCCAAAGTATCCCTTTTTGGTGACTGTCATAAAGAGGATGGTGGGCTAGACAGGTCTTGGGGTGGGCTGCTCTTCTGCACGCGCGGTCCCAAATAATGCGGTAAATTAAGTACCTGGCTGAGTTGCTCGGTTTGCTTGGTGCGCTCCCAGGGCACCGGTGCAGGGCAGTATTATTGCACAACGGGACCTGGGGAAAACGAGTTGGTTAAATGACATTTTTATGAAACGCAATGAATGATACTTAATGAGATTTTCTTCCAAAGTGGAAAAGTCTAGGGTTTTTAGCCTCCATTATAATGGCTTAATTTTCCGTGCTAGAGTAGTCAATGGGACTCAGAGAGCATTTTATGCCAACATCGTTTCAAAAGCAAGTTCCAGATGTAAGTTGCAATCGGCTTCAGATGGTTGGAGGTCCTGGGCTGGAGGTGTTCTCACTGTCACCGTCGCAAGTTTCCCAGGGGACAGGGGCTGTTCATTCTCCTGGGAAAAGATCATTTTGTATGGCTCAGTAGCGTCTGGCATAGCGCCATGTCGATACTTGGCATCAGCAGCAGCAAAAAATATTAGTAATTTTAATAATTCGTAACTCCTTGTTGTGCCTAGAAATGGCTTTTACTGCTCGGCTCGTGGGTTTGGCAGAAAGCTTGCTTTCCGTGCCCAATGGTAGCCATTCCCAGGCCCGAAAAATGTGTAATTGGGCAGCAACAACAAATTCACCTGCATGTTATTTTATATTATTAGCCCAGTCCAGGCACTTCGTAACACCCATGGTCAGCCCCTCGCTGCCACACGTAGCTCTCGGATGGATTCAGCCACCCCAGAGCTGATGAAATTGCAGCTTCAAAGGACGCCACGTCCAGGGCCACCGTGAAACACGGCGTTTTGCTTGTCATCTCAGTGGAGACGGTGGTTTGAGCAGGACCTAGAGGAGAGGAAGAACCGGGGAGCTCTTCAGCGCGGGGCGAAGAAAAGCACCGTGTTTTAGCGACGTCGCAAACCGGTTGCTTTTTTTCCAACGGCGCGCGTGGAGAAGGCGGCTTGGGTGGGAAGGGAGAGGCGTGGGTTTACGGCCGCGACTCTGGTTTCTGTCCTCCCGTTTAGGATGGGGTGAAGTCCCCAGGACCGGAGTTGGCGTTTCCCCGGCGTGCCCGCTACTGGGGTCCCCCTGCACCCCGTCGTTCTCTTGGGGTCTCACCGCGGGGTCCCCCCCTCGCTGCGGAGACGTGGGGGGGATGGATGGCAGGGCAGGAGGGAGCCGGGTGAGGCTGACGGGGCCGAACCTCGGTGGGGGGAGCAGGGTCCATCTCTGCCCCGTTTCTTGGGGCTGCGGGTGGTTTTGGTGGCTGGGGTGGGCTGCGAGGTGGAGCGGGGGAACAGGGCAGTGTGTGAGCCCCCGCGGGGTGCGGGCATGGGGAGAAGGGCTGGTCCCATGATGGGCTGCACTTCGCTGTTGCATTTCCCGGGAGATGCCATAAATGATTTTCGGGCACACCAAAAATGGAAGGTGCCTTTTTATTTTATTTTTTTTTTTGCTAGAGGCATTGCCATGTGTGCTGCCCGCACTTCCCCGCCCAGCCACCATCACCTTCCCGGCCCCGTAGGCACGTGTGCAGCAGGACCAGCAATTGAGGGCCAGCGGGCTCATTTTCCAAAGGTTTTTCCCAAGAAAAGGGGGATTGTGGGGTGCTGAGCCCAGCAGCGAGCCTGGATGCAGGGAGACATGAGTCTCCTTAGGTGGTGGTGCCCGCGGCGGTCCCTGCCCGGGGGCTTGAGGACTGGCACACGGGGTCTTCTAGTTACGTGTAGAAACGTTTTCAAGACTGGAGCTTGATCCCAAAGTCTTTGCTTAGGGACACGGTAGAGGGAATCCATTCGGGGCCTCTAGAAAGACTTGAAATCTAGGAATTACTAATGATAATAATGATAAAACTAAAGCAGAGCTTGACTTCAAAAGCTCACCCTATTCCGGCGTTACCCTCCAGCCTGCTCTACCACCCGCTTTTGAGCTCTGTGCCTGCAGACAAAGCTCAGGAACGTTTGTTGCGCTCCGGGAAGAGGGAAATGGAGTCGGAGGGCTGCGGTGGGCGATGACAAGGCGGGGGGCAAAGCCCAGCCAAGGTGGGCTCCCACCGGCCGGGCCAGGAGGGAACCACTGAGCCCCCCACGTCCAGCCTCGGAGCAGGACGGGGAGGAGGGCAGGAGGCGCCTTGGATCTGGAGGACAGGTTTGGGGGCCAACCCCTAATTAAAACCTTTTGCATGAAGTTAAAAAAAAACCCCTCCATTCCGTGTCTGTTTAATATTTAACAGATGGGGAGGGAAGATGTGAACACAACTGCGGACGGAGTTTTGCTGATGTGCCAGTTACAACGCAATCAGATATTGTTTAATTAGCATGCAGAGCAAAAAACATGCCTTCGGATTATTTATTTAAAAAAAAAAAAAAATAAAAAAAACCCGGGGACCCGCCCCGTTTATCTCCCCGAGATGAAAACTTTTTCGCGAAGTTTTGACGCCTGGCGGTAACCTCCCGCCCTGCAGTCCTTCGGCCGGCCAAGGGGCAGAGGCAGCGCGGTTCGGCGGCGGTCCGCGGTGGGGGGCGCGGAGGGGCGCGGAGCCGCGCGGAAGGGAGCGCCTGCCCCTTTAAGGCGGCGGAGCGGCGGCTGCCGATCGCTTCCCTTTGATAAGGTCCTGGCAACTCCGTAACCGCTCCGGGATGCCGAGAGAAGGGGGCAAAAAAATTTAAAATCTCTCTCCCCCCTCCCCAATATAATTATTTTATTTTCTTCACGAACAGTGAACACCCCCTCACCGCCTCCCTGCCGAGGCAGAAGCTTCCCCCCCTCTCACCCCTCGCAGCGTGGATGCCCGGGGGCGGGAGAAGCGGGCGGGGCAGGAGGTGCTCCCCTTTCTTCATTTTTTTTTATATTTTTTAATTATTTTTTTTTTTTTAGGGGGGAAAAGCTCTTTTTTTGTGTGCCTACGAGCTCGGCGGGCGGCTCGAAGCCGCGCTACCGCCCTTACAGGACCGCTCCGCCGGCCTCCGCTTTGATGCGCGCAGCGCTGGCGGGGAGAGCCCAGGGGCGCGCGGGGGGGGGGGGGGGGAGGCGGGGAGGGGCGGGGGGACGGGAGGGAGGAGGAGGAGGAGGAGGAGGGAGGCGGGAGGAGGGCCCAGCGCTTTTGTATTTAAAATAAATAAAATAAATAACCAGGGGAGGGAGAGGAGGGAGGCGCGGATCGCAGTGGGCTCCTTCCCTCGCAGCCCCCCCCCCCCCCCCCCCCTTCCCTCCTTTCCCGATGCTCTCCGATGCGGTTGCACCGCCGGGGAGGAGAGGAGGAGGAGGAGGAGGAGGAGGAGGAGGAGGAGGAGGAAGGACAGCGGGGGGAGCGGGGCCAGCCTGCGCGCTGCCGGCGGCGGAGAGCGGCGGGGCCGCGGGCGCGCAGCGAGCTCCGGCTCCGCGGTGAGTGGGAACTTCGGGGGCAGCGGGCCGCGCTGCCGGCGGCTTTTTTTTTTTTTTTCCCCCTTAAAAATACGGATTTTTAACCTCTTTAAACAATTTTTTTAATTTTTTTTTAAGATTTTTTTTTTTTTTTTTTTTTTTTTTAAATCCTGGTGTGCCCGCTCTGCGCGGGACCTCCGCGGGGGTCGGCTGTTGCACAGGGCTCGGAGGATCCAAGTAGCTCCGGACTTTCCCCCCCCCTTCCCCTCCTCTTCCTCCCCCCCCCCCCAAGCTCCGACCTCTCTCCTCCCAGCCCGTCGCCATTTCTGGAGCAGGTTTTGATGATGATGATGATGATGATGATGATGATTTTGCACGCCGCTCCAGCTCCGGGAAGCCGGCTCGGCGCCACCCGGGGGCTACCCCCCTCCCCGACCCCCCCTCACCCCCCCTCGGGTGCTCCTTTCGATTTATTTTCCTCTTTCCAACGCTGGGTTTGATGATCCCCGGCTCCGGGGGGGAACACACACCTCCCTCCACCCCCCCAGCGGGCCCGGGATGCCCCACTTCACCCAGGTACAGCCAACCCCCCCCCCGATATTTAATTTTTTTGGGGGGGAGGGGGTCACTTGCTCCAGCATCTTGCAGAGAAGCGCCCCAAAAAGCCCTTTACCCGAGGGGGTGAGCCTCGGGGGGGGGGGGACACACACCGCCCCCCCCCAGCCCTGCGGTGCTGCTGGAGGAGGGAGAGGGGAGAGAGGGGCTGGGGGGGGCGAAATGGAAACCAGATGCCGGGGCAGGGACGCCCTGTGCTGCCGTGAGCTGTGGAGGGGGGGGGACACAGCTCGCCCCCACCCCCAACCCCCCCCCCCTCACGGCCCGGCCCCGCTAAAAGTGCGCCGGGAGTTCAGCGGAGCGGATCTGATAGTCGCGATCGGGCTGGCGATAGAGCCGGGCTCTCTCTTGCCCTGCCTTTTTTTTTTTTTTTTCCCCTCTCTCTCCGTCTCCCTTTCTTTTTCTTTTTTTTTTTTTTTTTTTTGAATGTGAAGAGTTGAAAAGCCTGTTTACTTTTTGTCTTTGATGTTGGGAGGATCTGGTTTTGATTAGATCAATACTCCTTTTTTCTCTCTCCCCCCCACCCCCTTTTTTTTTTTTTTTTTTTTTTTTTTTCCCTTTGCAGAGAGGAGGCTCAGAGGATCCCCTGCTGACTCCAGGCAGAGGAAGGCAGAGGCACAGGCAGCTCCTGGAGGAACTGGGAGCCCCTCTCCCCATCGGGCTCCGGAACCATGAGCAGCGCTGTGGTCCTCACCCACCTCCCAGACCCCAGCAGCAGCTTCAGGGAAGACGCCCCTCGACCCCCTGTCCCTGGGGAGGAAGGAGAAACACCATGCCCGCAACTCGCCAGCTCGTTTCTCCCCAAAAGCCAAAGCTTCAAGGCCATGCCGGTGCCTCCTGCCCCGCGGAGGAATGAGAACGGACTCGGGGAGCCAGAAGGCAGCGCATCTCCAGACTCCCCGCTGGCCAGATGGACCAAATCCTTGCATTCCTTGTTGGGAGATCAAGATGGTGCCTATCTTTTTCGGACCTTCCTGGAGAGGGAAAAATGTGTGGATACCTTAGACTTCTGGTTTGCCTGCAATGGCTTCAGGCAGATGGACCTTAAGGATACCAAAACTTTAAGAGTAGCCAAAGCTATATACAAAAGGTACATCGAGAACAACAGCATCGTCTCCAAGCAGCTCAAGCCTGCTACCAAGACCTACATAAGGGATAGCATCAAGAAGCAGCAGATAGATTCTATCATGTTTGATCAGGCACAGACTGAGATTCAGACCGTGATGGAGGAAAATGCTTACCAGATGTTTTTAACTTCTGATATATACCTCGAATATGTAAGGAGTGGAGGAGAGAATCCTGCTTACATGAACAGCAATGGACTGGGGAGCTTAAAAGTTGTCTGTGGCTATCTCCCGACCTTGAATGAAGAAGAGGAATGGAGCTGTGCAGACTTTAAAAACAAAATCTTGCCTTCGGTAGTTGGGCTATCCAGCAAGACGCTGAGGGTTACGGCGAACGTGCGAGCTACGGAAACGATCGAGAACGGCTACAGGTAAGGGAACCCCTGGAAACGGTGCTTTGTTTTAACTTGAAGGACTCGAGAGTGCTTTTCGGAAGGCTGGTGGCGTGGCGTGCTGGGGAGCTAGCAGGGAGTCGAGGGGAGGCCGGCCTTCCCGTGGAGCTGGGGGCATGGGCGCTTCCCCGCACCTCCACGTGCTGGAATTTAGGGGGTGTTGCCTGGGTTTGGGGGTTTTTCCCCCTCCGTACGGAGGAGAATGAGATACTGTGCTTTTAAGCCCTATTGGCTGTTTCGGTTCTGTTGCAGATCAAAAACTTCATAGCAACTATGTCCTCCGGACATACGTTAATTATTGGTTCGACTTTCAAACCTATTAAGAGCAGTAGTAGAGTGGATCGTATAGACGCATGAATAATGCAACCTACTAGTTCCCCAACTCCACCATCAACCAGTGTTTTAACTACGTTGGTTATGTGGGAAGCAATTGTGCGGTCATGCAGGAGGAAATGTGTGCGCTTGCTACATCAAACTCTGCAACTTGCACAAAATCTGCTTTTATTTTGACTCCGCGTGTGTGATGTACAGCCTCTCCCATTGCGTTGGGTGTTGGTATCGTGTCAAAGCCGTTTAGGGTGGCTTTGAGCCAATGCATACAGGAGGATACTTAAAATTGAGTACTTAAGGTAATAGAGACGTTCCAGGTAGAGAGTAATAGTAGATCTCTGGTGCTCTCCTGTTGGCTGTGTGCTCAAAGTTAAACTCGTTAGGACGTGGTCGTGTCTCGTGGCAGCTCCGGGGGATGCGGGGAGCCGTGTGTGGTGGCGGGGTCTTCTCGTGCCCTTGTCTCGGGGTGCGTCCGCCTTGCCGAACCCTTCTCTTTTGTTGGAAACGGTGGTGGCACGACGGTGTGAGGGTGAAGAAAGTAAGAGCCATCTCCAGGGGAAGGGGGGGATGGGAAAGAGAGACTCCGATGAGCAAATGATGAGTTGTATAATCCTCTGAAAATGTATTCTTTCCTCTCCCCACCCTTGCCATAAATGTGGATTGTTGAATCAGGGCTGAGAGGAGAGGGCTCTGCTGGCAGATGGGAGCTCTCCTCTGCTGGCCCGCGAGGTTGGGGTTTGGTACGGTGAGTGTTTGACATCTCATTTACAGGAATTTTGAGAGGGTGTCTGTGATTCACGGACATCAAAGGGCATCGGGCTTCTCCTGGGGACGCTTTGCTGGAGCGCGCCCTCCTCTCCTGCCCTACGGAGAGCTTCCAGCTGTGCCGGGGCTTCCCGGTGCTGAGCCGCCGGGAGCTGGGAGGGTGCCCTTGTCTGGGACGGTGCTGCTGAGCCAGAGACCTCTTCGGTCCTCTCCTTCTCCTGGAGGCCCTCCCTGCCAGCGGAGGGGTGATGGAGAGGGGTGATGGCTGTGGGCGCAGCCACCAGGAGGGATGCGCTTGGTCCCGGCACGGCCTCTGGACCTCTCCTGCTGGGGGGCTGCGTGTGGTGGTGGTGGCGGGGGGGGGGCACTGGCTGGCAGCTGGTCTGTGGAGGACTTGGGTTTTGGGATCCTCATCTCGTGCCTGAATGTTGCCGTCTGGGCATCTGCTGTTCTCCAGAACTTGGTTTGAACTGCTGCCCTTCGCTTGCTTTCCAGGAGGGGGATGTTTGATGCTTTTATCTCCCAGCCTTTGTTGGTATTCAGTGCTGGAAGGGCTTGGCTGTAATGTTCTACCAGAGCTGCAGGCCCTGCTAAAAACCCACATGTGCCTTGTCCAGGAGAGCTCTCGCAGAACGGTGGCTGCTTGCCTGATTAGTGCTGGGTTTTTTTCCTTTGCTGTTTTTTTTTTTCTTTCTTTCTTTCTTTTCTTTTTTGTCTGGGGATTAATGCAGCTTGCTCCTCACATGTCAGATCTACCCTCCTAGGACATTAGGTAGTGCATTTTGCTTTGATCACCTTCTGTTGAATTTCCAGGAGCTTTTGCTCTCCATGGGGCCAAGAGATCTCAATGCAAAGAGAGGGAGGTCAAGCTGAGATGCTTCTCAGTTCCTCCCTGAGCTATCCATTTGTGAAGCCACTTGTGCGTGCATGTGCGAGAAGCTGATGAGCATATGGATGGGTTATCTCTCATCACTCAGCATTTAGGATTGCGTTTAGGATTGGAGCTGAAGCTTGCACAAAGTCTTTTCTGGTGAGTGGCCAAACCACACCTCCCTCCTCGTGTGTGTGATGGAATTAAAGAATTTCTGCTTAGCGCGTTATGGTTTTGAAGCGCTGTGCAGGCTCTTACCATTCGCTTCGGTGGGTTTCAATGGGATTATACCAGCGAAAGCCGGGAGCGCTGGGCTGAGCACACCTGATGGTGGGAGCAGAGCAGTTTTGGGCCAGCCAGCTATTTGGATGGGAGCTCACCTGGAAATCCCAGGGCACGGAGTCACGGCCAAAACCATGGCAAACGGGAGACCGCAGAAACCGTACAAGTTGAAAGACTTTGTTTGGCCCCAGCATCAGTGATGGACAGGAACAGGAGAAGTCAAGTGAAAACACAGGGTTTGCACCTGGCTGCAAAACAGGCGCATGCATGCAAACTGCTGGTTGTATATTTGGAGCCCTAATACAGGGAATATTTTAAATGCAGAACCTCCCTCTTGTCCTTCAAAGCGACTCCCCACCCCTGTAGGTTGTGGTTTGGTTAAAACTGGCCTCCCCACGCTGTGCTGGACCTGGCCCCATGCTCCAGGAATTCCAGCTATTATTTATATGCGCTTCTAAATTTATCACGCACGACTTTTGTGTACACAGAGAGCGCTTCTTCCTTTGCAGTGCTGCCGTGTAACGTGGTTTTGTTCGGTCCAAGGTGGACTCATCTGCCTCCCATTAAGCTCTAACATCAGTGGGACTGGCCATGCTTTGAGAAGGCTGGGGTTTGCAGATGGCCTTCTGCCGGCTCCCAGTGCTTCCTGGCCTTTGAAAGGACCCGCCGGTGGAGCTCCTTGTGTGTGAAGTTATTGGAACCAAGTTTGGCTTCAATTATCAAAGTAAATGATGCCATTGTAAAGCTATGCTTGAAGCGGTGTTCTACAATTAGAGCATGGAAGCTGTGATTAACGTAGTTTTGTTAAAATATACCTTTGTTTTTCAGGTTTGTGCATGTGTGTTGTTTTCTGTTTTTGCTTTTGAACCCATGATTGCCCAGTGACGTTTGTCCCAAGAAAATAATGAGATTCAATTTTGCCTCAAAATGCTCCTGGTAGATTTTCTTCTCTCTCTGTAGAAATCTGTGGTTTGAACTGCCAGACTGTTTTTATTTCTAAGAAGCAGAGTTTGACAATAAAAAAAGCCCCCACGCTCTGAAATTGCACCCTCATAACAGGGGATACAGCCAAGAGCCCCTGAAATTTTCATGGCATCATAATACCTCTGATATGCCCATTGCCTAACATAGCATATAGAGAGTTACATGCTGTGTGTCATCGCATCAAGATAAGAATAGGCTGAGAAACATCAGACATTCTCCTTGAAGCTCCAGAGCAACTGCTACCTGACAGCTGAAAACACTTTGCATATTGAGTTTGGAGCTGGGGTGTGTGTTTGTGTGTGCAGCATCTGCGGCAGGAGACCACCGCTTTCCACTGGAATTTAAAACCCTCGCAGGCAACTTGATGCATCTGGGTGCAATTACTGTAGTAAGGTGGTCAAAAAAAAAAAGAAAAAAATTAAACCTAGCAAAACAGCCCCCATTGGTTTTCTTAAAGGAAGTAGGGATTTCTGTGGGGCGGTGTGGTGGAGGTGGAGTGTGGGGGCTTACTTTAAAAATGTCAGCTTTAGGGATTTTTTTTTTTTTTTTTTTTGCCCATGAAGTGTTGGGAGGTGAATCGCTGCTGGAGTCCAGTACCGATGGGAAGATGAGTTAGTTCTGGCCACTTTCTCTAATTATATCTTTCCAAAGGCTGCGTTTGGACACACCTCCTCTCCCTGTGCCCTATTCATACGGACCCGCTGCCTCCGCCTCCACCCCAGCCTCTCCAGCAATCTGTCTGCTGGAAGAACGTGCCAAATCACCCCTCCTGGATGCAACCGGGGATGACACAGACACCTCCCAGCAAAAGGCGGTGGTCCTGTGCTGGGGAGCATCCTGCACCCCTCAGCCTTGTGGTCCTCAGATGTGCTCTCAGGACCTGAGCTGGTTTCAAATCAAATAGTTGTAAGAGCTACATCCTTTAGACAGCCGCCCCAAAAGCCCACCAAGGACCTAGGAGGGGTTGCTTGGACTGCACATCCCCCTGAATCGGAGTAGAAGGCTACATGGTTTTTAGAGGAACTTTTTTGTAGTAGTAGTAGTAGTAGAATAAGTTAGCTTTCACCCACATGTGGAATTAATTTATCTTTGAAGATTTAACTTCTTTCCTGTGGCATTCCTCACTATCTCTTTTTTTTTTTTTTTCTTCCCCCCTTCTTCCCAGATATATATTTTTTAACATCTTGATCTCCCCATCAGAAATGCCTTGGCCTCCTTCGGAAAGGAATGCAGCCCCGGCTGGGTTGAATACCTGCCTGCAGCCAGCCCCGCGCCTCTCATACCAGAGAGGCCTATCTTCCCCACCATGCTTCCCTCTCCTTTTTCTTTTTCTTTTCCCCTTTTTCTTTTTTAAACTTAAGCCTTTGTGGAGGCTCCTGTTTTCTTCGGTGCTGGCGGAGGAAGGAATGCGCGGGGTGCCTGGTTGTTTGTGAGGGATGGAGAGGACATTGCTGCTCACTTAAACCCAGCTGGTCCCCTCCAACCCCCCGTGGGGGCAGGGAGGTGGAAAGCCCATTAAAAAAAACCTGCCGAGCCTGCTGGCACATTCCTTAGGCCCCCAAGTCCTGGGTAAGTGGCCCTAATTATTAAAATCAGCAGTCCTTATCAGATGACAAGGCCTTTTGCTTTGATATACAAAGGCAGAAGCTTAACAACCCCATCTTTCCCTGGAAGAGGAACAAAATGTGCACCTTAACATGCGGCTTTCAAACCTCCCTGCATAATCCCCTTATCGCCTGCCGAAGGGATGTATATTGATCCTGGCTGGGAAGTTGGAGTAATGGGAGGTAGCGGGCAGGGGGATGCCCAGGTCCCCCCTGTGCGGTGACCCTGCCGGGGTGACCCCGCCACGCTCCGTCACAGCTCCTGTCGCTGCCCATGAATTTTTCATGCGACCGCTCTTGGGTACTCAACTCAAACATCCAGGCTGGGCTTTGGGTTTGCTTCTCCGAGTGGAGACAAAGGTGTCGGTAACCTACGCGCCCATTAATAACAACCTGCTGCTCCTGTCCTCACATCCCCCGTCCTTCTCTTCGTCACCCAACCCTACGCACAAACCCACAAGTTGAACAAGTAGTAGGTTCTCCTAGAAACCGGGCATTTTTGTAATGCCAGGAAGATGGCACCCGTCTTTGGGAGGCCGAGCCTGAGACAGCAAATTCGAGCCCTGTCCATGCCTCCTCTGACGCGTGGTGGTCCTCCTCCAGGAGTTCCAGGCAGTTCTCTTGTTTCAGGCAACACAGATACCGTAACTTGTATTCCCAAAGGGGCCCTAACTCCTGTCTTCAGAGTAGACTCAAGCCTTTATTAGCTGGTGCCTCAACGGCTTTCAGTGGGACTTGAGCTATGAACTTCTTGATCTTTTGCCTGCTGCTGCCCACAGCAAAACTCCTGCTGACCTCAGCAGTGCAGCATCAAGCTTTAAGGACCAAGTGTTTGAAGGTATCAAAGTATGTAGAGGTGCTTCCTAGGATTTTCTAAAGCGCGCTTCCAATGTTGAAAGCAACATCTTTAAAGTTGGACTTTGGGTGTGTTTAGACAGAGTGTGTCCTGGTTGCTGCTGGTCTGAGCAATGGGTGGTTAGTTGCTTCTAAAGGAGTTGAGCAGCCAGTGTGCATGGTTTCCGTAAGGAAAACGCTACCGTGAAACTTGTGTGCTTTTCTCTAGCCCAAGACTGGCTGGTAACTGGATTCCTGTTTTGCTTGTCCCTAGGTCCTTCAAGAGGAACGATCCCGTTAACCCCTACCATGTGAATTCTGGCTATGTTTTTGCCCCAGCAACCAGCGCCAACGATAGTGAAATATCTAGTGATGCCCTGACGGACGACTCCATGTCAATGACGGACAGCAGCGTGTAAGTAGCTTGTGTTGGCTGGGTCCTTTGGGGATGTGCCATCTGTGAATCAGCTACACCGATGCACCGTTGGGGCTTACGGGAGTGATGGCTCCAGGGTCATCACCCAGCTTCTGCTCGCCGTTGACTGGGGGCTCCTGAAACCGAGGTGCGTGCCCGAACCGAGGGGTGTAGCAGGGCATGGTAGCCTCGCTCTTCGTGCAGTCGCCGGAGGTATCGGATGGAGTAAAATAATGCATCCCTCTATTGCCGTTTTGCAACTGCAGCTGAGCAAACATGTTTTCCCCTATGCTAATGGTGCTGCCTGACTAACCCAAGGAGCGTATCTCCCTGAGCCTTTGTCTTAAGGCCAGGCTTCCTTAACTAGTTATCAGTCATCAAAGAGGAGGAGATTACTTCCTGTAGGAAGTACTTTCTGTAATTAAGGTTCCTCATTAATGTCAGAACGTACATTAAGAGGGCCAGTGACCTGAAGGGGCAAATAGCTGCTCATCTAGTGTGGCTGGGGCAGTCTTCAAAGAGCCATTTGAATGGAGCTGCATGGATCAGGTCTGGGTGTTTCAGGAGCGTAGGGATGAGAGATGATGCCGTGGCTAAGCCTAGGGACTGCAGGATCTGTCTTTTCCTCCTGGCTCTGCTGAGAAGTGTGCAACTGGCAGCAAGTTGTTTGACCGTTCTTCCTCAGTTTGCTTTCCCCAGCAGGAGAGAAATGGTGCTTTTGTGTCTGGGGGTGGAAGAGACAGTAAGACTCACTTAGTCCTCCTAAGGACCATTTTCAACTGGGCAGAAGGCAGATGTTACTGTTTGTGTTTCGTGATCTTCACTTAAGTACAAGTGCTCTAGAAAAGCCCACCCTGTAAACAGAGTGCTGCATTCCCGGTCTTCGTCTCATAGGTGAAGCTTCCCCAGTGTCTCTGTCAGACATGGCCAGTGGTTACTCTGTACTCCTTGGAGAGGTTTGCATGCTGGGTTTTTAAAGTCAACGTGCGTGACGATGCACAACGGAAAACAGGATTTACCAAAAATCCTTGATGGGTAAACAAAAGCTTGCTTTTTTTAATGCACATGTGTGTTTTGAACTGATATTATGGAAAAAAATAGTTTGTTGTCCCACCAGATTCCCTTATTGAACAATATTGGCATTAAATAAAAGAGCTGAATCATAGGGTGACTTCTTTATTTCTTCTTACTGGCTCTGGTTGTATGTGATCATGTGTCAACAGAGCATTCATTGGGTTAGTCATTTCTGGACCAGTGTAGGGTCACTTGGGATTCACAGGGCTAGGATTATACCCTCTCTTCACAGCAATGCCAATTGTGGGCCTTATACAGATGAGAGCACTGAGTGAGAAATAAAGTGCATGGTGGATGAAAGGCTTAACTGAATCGCTTTCAGCCCATTGTTAGTCCAGGGGAGCTTAGCGGGGATGAGAGGGCAGCAGCCCGCTTTGAAATTTGCTTGAACAAGTGAATAGGAGCTCCCCATAAAGCAGCGCGTGAAAGGAGCCTGCCTGTTTTTTCCTGCCATAACAATAGCCCGCGCAGGCTGTGAGAGTTTGGGGAAGCTTGGCTGATTAAACTGCCCGCAGCTCCAGGTTGGGGGGCGGCGGGGAGGGCTGGGGAGGGGAGCGGGATGGCGGAGGTTGGAGGAATATTTCCTGCTGCAGAGCCGGTCCCCTGGGCATCCCCGGAGCCACGCTCTGTCCGCAGGGCCGGGAGCAGGCGGGCACGCCGGGATGTTGGATGGTTTTGGAAGTGGGAGAGGTAAATTGGCAGTTTGGGAGGCTGGGCTTAAAGTTAAGGCTGATGTAAAACTTCCTTTGCAGAGGCGAAGGGCTGCTGCCAAGATTGCAGTAAAACATGTGGGATTTGCAGCCTCTCCTGGCACCTGGCTCTGCTGGTTGCTGAAGATGCTGTGAACGTGTTTGGGGCACAAACCTGCCGTGCTTTCACAGGCTGAGCCCGGGTGCTCTTCTGCCTGCGAGGTTTTACCCCCCTTTAACAGAGGACCTGGATTTATTCTGTTTCGTCAGTGCGAATGCAAATTAGTTCTTTTGGCTTATATTGGTATCAACTGAAGAGGAAAAACTTGTTCTGGAAAAGTCTGTCAGACATAGCAGTAAAGTGAGGTTGGTTTGTGTTTTGTTTTTTTTTTTTAAATAAATCTAAATCTGAACTATGCTGGAATTAGGAGAGGTCTCCAAATAATGCACAATCTGCCTTTTTTATTTTATTATAGATGCTAGGGATCAGTCTGTCCATATATATTTCGTAATAGCCACAAAGCATCATGCAAATTTGTATTTCCATTTCTTGATTGGGGGGGAGAGGATAGGGGATTTTTTTTTTATTTGCTTATATCTTATTTATGGATTTACTTTGGACACAGGGGAATGCTGCTGAGCAAACTTCAAATATTACCTTATCTTACAAACCAGGCTTTTGATGTTGGCAAGATCAGAGGCTTGTTTCAGAGCCGTTGCCAAATGAAGATGGGAGTGAATGCATATGCGCATGAGTCTGATATTTCAAAGCAGCAGTAAAACTACATTCAGGTTAGGTCAGGCACATCTGAGTCAAAAGGCTAAGATAATTGGCTCAGCTTAAATGGCAGCTGACTGGGTAGAAGACTTCAAACTAGTGTTTCCCCCAGAAACAGATTGGCTTAGCCCCAGCCTGGTTAGCTGAAATGTTTATAATTAAACTCTACTATTTAGTGCCTAAACTCTGTAGCTCTTCAGCCCGCAGCTTTTAGTAGCCAAGAAAGTGAGTGCAAATGTTTGCTGCTGGAGCAAGGGGAGAGGTGGCACCTGGAGAGCTGGGGTTAACCCTTCTCCTGCCCCAAAACCTTTGGCCAAGCTCAGCCTTTTCATTTCAAAGGTACTTTCTCCTCGGCCGGCGGGTCTGTTTCAGCATCAGGGGTCCCCCCACACCCCCGTATCTCTTGCTGTACTGAGCCTGGCTCCCTCTCCATCCGTCTGTCCCTCCTGCAGTCGGGGATCACCCGCTGGTCGCCCCTTCAGCCCCGGCGTTGTCCATTTCCCCCCTGTTTTATATGGAAGGCCTAGGTTTGGCGAGCACTCATCAAAGTGGCTGTGAAAGTCCCTCCCCAGTCCCCAGGCTGACTTTCCCAAGCTCTTCCACAGCCTTCCCATCCCAGTGAAATACCTCTTTTTCTTTTTTTTTTTTTTAAATCTTTTTTTTAACTCTGCACACTGTTACAAGTTGTAAAACTCTTCTGACGAGGCAGGGCTGTAGAAGCAGGGATCAGGAGGTTTGATGTGGGGCTCTGTGGTGCAATCAGAGGAATTTTAGGGGAAAAGAGCGGCTTTCCTACCAACCTGAACGAGGGCAAGTCTTAAATAAAGTGAGGAGCTGTGCTGTTGGGTCAGCGTTGCTTTTCCTCCTCCTTTTCGAGCCACCCTTCCTGGGCATGGCGTGAGTCCCCGCTCCCACTCCGTAGCCTGTCCCAGGACCATCCCCTTGGGCAGAGACAGACCCCCAGAGCTGGGAGCATGGGGACACCCCTCAAGGAGATGTCCTCCCAGCTCGGTGGCCGCAGCAGAGGGGTTGGGGATGGCATCTCTGCCTTGCAGACCTGGAGAGAGGTGGGGAGCACAGGAGGGCTGGGGGGCTCGCTGGTGTCGCTTGGTCGTGTCCTTGGGTACCTTGTGTTGAATGCACAGACCTTCAGCTGCTTCCCCACTCTTCCCCATCTGGCCTCTTGGACTGCCATTTACAGAGGACACCTCCTCTTTAATTGAATATGTTAACGGGATTAGTCCCGTATGTATGTATGCGTGTAACGTGCTCAGGCTGGCATTTTTACTTACCTTTAAAATGCCAATTTTACTTGTTATTCCCTATATTGAAGGTTTTCCCTAAGAGACCCTTATCTCAGTAAGCCTCACTGAACAAATCCTTCTCTGAAGGTACAGATGATTTGGTTTTCACCTTGGATTTGCTTTTCCCTCATCCTCCCCCAAAGCTAAGCCATGTCATGTGCCCAAAGCCCTGTTGCCACATGGGTTCGTGGAGCAGAGGTGCTCGGTGGCCACCGGCGGCTGGGGTTGGTGGCCGTGGCCGGCTGTGATGGCTGGTGCGTGCTGGGCCGCTTCCCCAGAAAGCGCTCCAGAGCCCTGTGTTGAACAAGGGGGACGTTAGGACAATTAGTTCCTTCAACTTGTAATGTAACGTGCGTTCGTGGACCGTGTCTAGAGGAGGCTTATCTTGTGGCATCAAGGACTTCCTTTGCGGTCCCAGCGTGCTCTCGTTTATAATAAAGATTTTTCCAATTTTATTAAGGTGAAATTGTTCCAATCTTTCACTCCAGGCTTTGCAGCCTAATCTTGCTCATTAGGACAGTTTAATGGCAACTGAACGCTTTGGCCAAGATCTTCACAAAGGCCGTGCGATAGCATGCTTCAAACCTTGAGCGTGGAGCGATGGCGTCTAATCACCCTCCTCAAGGGAAGGGACTTGGCGTCTCCGGGAAGGTGTTCCCTCATGCCTCATCTCTGGCCACGTGTCCAAAACACGTTGATGTGCGTCCACCACCACCGTGGCCACAGGAGGTGGCACGCAAGGATGCCGTGCCGCGTTGGCTTCTCCGGCAGCAGCGTGGGGCCGACCGCCGTCTGCTCGGCTGCCGCCGCTCCTCCTTGGGCAGGAGCTATTTTCTCCGCTCAGGAGATGAGTCAGGTGTGGGGGCAGGTGGATGAAAGGGACGGGACCGGAGATCAAGGTTATTCAGCCAGTCTGAGGGAAGGGGCGGAATTAGACATTCAGGATCTCCAGGCATGCTCTTTCCGGCTGTCCCCACTGTCTGTAGAAGGCCCTTTAATCCTAACTGAGGTAATTTTTTGTGTGGCCGGATGAAAAAACCCTACGTTGCCTCAAGCGGGCTGTGCAGGGGGCCGTTCCCGCCGGCGCTCCTCGCCTGGTCTCTGCTCATGGCTTCTTGGCCGTAGGCTGGCGTGGCCAAGGGGAGCAACGTCGCGCCCGGAGGGTACGGCCCGGCTTTGCTCATGCCTCGCGGTGGCCTGCCTGTACCGGCCACCCTCGGGGCAGGAGAAACATCTCGGATCTTAAGTAGGGCTAGAGATGGGGAGCAGCCTTCTGGTGGCCATCCATCTTCAGCCTCTTCCTTCTTGCTTCCACTGCGCCAACGGTCCATGGGGTGTTTCAGACCTTGAGGAGACCTGTAGTCGTAGAGAGCGTAATTCGGTGCTGAAAAAGCAACAACAACAAAGGGCAGAAGCAGAAACCTAGCATTCGAAGGGCCTTTCTGTAAGGTGCCTCAGAAGTGAAGAGGATGGGGTCTTTCAGCGTGTTTCCATACGGAGTTGCCTTCAGCTCGCTTTTCAGCTTTTGCTTAATTACTGCACCTCCACGTAGATGGTGACACAGGCATTTCCCAAGCCCCCAGATGTTTGAGGCTTCAGGTGACGTCTAGAGGGCTCAGCGCCTCTGGGAACATGGCCCTGGGTGGTTTCAGAGGTGATGGTGGAGAAGCGTCTTGGTGAGAGCACGGGGAGAGCCCCGACTGACGGTGACCTCTCTTCCATGTGCAGAGATGGGATCCCGCCGTACAGAATTGGGAGCAAGAAGCAGCTCCAGCGGGAAATGCATCGGAGCGTCAAGGCCAACGGTCAAGTTTCTCTACCTCATTTTCCGGTAAGTTCAGGTGGGAGCTGGCAGGGGCCGGGTTGGCCGTGGGAAGCAGTGGGATTGGGAACGGGCACGCGTGGAGGGAAGGGAGCAGGGGAGGTGAATGTTTCCATCCCTACGTGATGCCAGAGAAGAGTTGCTGCTTGGTGTTGGGCCGGAGCCACGCGCTCTCAGCATCCTCCCCAAAAACCTGCTTGTGTACGGTCACGTTTTGGTCCTTCCCTGAAAACCAGGTGTTAATTAGGGCTTTTTAATGGCACTGAATTTGCCCTCCTGGTCTAAATCCAAGCAGAGATGCCCCGGTTGGGTCTAAGTGAGAGCCTTGGCTCCGGCCACCGCCCTGACACCTTCGCCAGGGCTTGGCCTCGCGCATCGCCAGCGGCCTTCGGAAGCAAACCATCTGTAAGCCGGCGGGAAGCAGGATCTCCCAAAAGAGAGACATTTGCAGCAGATACGTGCCTTGCTTTGAGGGGATCCGATTCGCGGCGTTGCTGCGCTCTCAAAAATTAACAACTCGCTGACTTGCTAATTCAGTTGACTTGCAGAGTCCCGATTCCTGCAGTGAATAAACTGTTTACACAGACAAGTATAAACTTATCTTGTCTTGAGATTAATATGCTAAAATTCCTCTTTCTGCTGTCTTAAGCAGCGAGAAATCATAGATGATATTTCTGGTGGAAGGGGGGGGGGTGGTTTATGCGGTTTTTCTTTTTGGTATTTTTTTTTTTTCCCCTTCCTCCCTAAAGAAAGTTCTATAGCCTGAGCTTGTAAATTAGATTATTTTGTCCCAGGGCGTGCAAATCGACTTTCTCTGTAAGGCAGTGCTTTGATCAGGGACTGAATAGAGCCAGCTTGTGTAAGAGTGACAATTTCCAGCAGAGTGGCCTTTTTCTACCCTCACATCATTTCTGGAGCTAAGTGGTTGCCGGAGAGAGGCCCCACCTCATCTGGTGGGTAGTATGTGAAAGAGTTGGCAGTTCAGCTTTCTGCTTTCAGGGGGGAAAAAAAAAAAAAAAAAAAAAAAAGGGAGGGAGAGTAGGGGCAAGGAGTGGGGTGCGTGGGGGTGGCAGGAGGGAGGGCACAGTCGGGTGGGTGGTTTCTTTTTCCTCTTTTTTTTTTTTTTCCCTCCCCTTTTCCTGCCATGTTTGCTTCTTTTGGCAGAAATTCGCGTTTTGCCTTTTTATATTCTGCACTTGATTTGGAGATGTTCCCTTTTTCCCTTGATAGATCTGCTTGAGGCAGCCAAGCTCAGCAGTGTAGCACTGCTAGCCTGCAGCAGCTTTCTTCATTTTCTGTACAAAGAGATGGGGGGGGGGGGAAGAGATCTAGGACACTGTTGAGACAACACTACCTCAAAGGTGCCCAGTGTGTAGCCAGGAAATAAATTACCAGCACTTCTCTGATCTGCAACCGTTTGACTTCTTTTTTTTTTTTTTTTTTTTTCTTTTTTTTCTCCTTTCCCTTTTTCTCCCCCATCTTATTTTTTTTAATTTCCAACTCCTTTCTGTTTATACTCACTTTATTCCTTGAGTTAAAGTCTCTCCCTCCCACCTCAGAGGTTTTTTTTTTTTTTTTTTTTTTTTTGATGTTTGACAACAGTCTTTGAAGATTTTCTACTTCAGAGTAGCTACTGATGGGCTGGTTGTACTACAGAGAGAACAAGCGGGGTTCCTCAGAGTGCGACCAACTGCTCCTGCCGAAGGCAAACGCTGGTGGGGAGGATGTCACTCCATGAGGCCACAGCACTAGCTCATAAAAATCCAGAGCAGACCATGCCTAGTTGCGGTCGTCTTTTCATCCAAACATGGAGACACAACAAGCGTAGCGGGCCCGGCGATGCCGCTCCGGCTAAGCGCCCGTGTCCCGCACCGCCCGCTAAACATGCCTTGTGCCTTCTGTCCCCGCTCCTTGTAGAGGACCCACCGTCTTCCCAAGGAGATGACCCCCGTGGAGCCGGCTGCCTTCGCCGCGGAGCTCATTTCCCGGCTGGAGAAGCTGAAGCAGGAGCAGGAAACCATGGACAGTCTGGAGGAGAGGCTGCAGCAAATCAAGGAGGTAGGAGGATTAACCCTCCCGGGGCCGGGCAGAGCTCGCTGCTTGCCGCCCAGGTCGGGGGGGGTGAGGAGGGGGCCGAATCCTGCTCACGGGGAGGAACGCGTTCCGATCGCGCTGCGGTTCACGAGCCCGCGGGGCGGACATCCCGGCGCGCGCCTCGCCGGCTCCTCGTCCTCTTGCATTTATTCCTCGCCATCGCTTGGCCGGCAGGACGAGGAGAAGGAGGGCTCGGAGCTCCCCGCCAGCCTGCAGAGCAGTCGGGAGATGGCGAACCCCCAGCATCCCCAGCACCCGCTCTCGCTCCTGCCCTCCGGCAGCTACGAGGAGGACCCCCAGGCCATCCTGGACGAGCATCTCTCTCGCGTGCTGAAGACCCCCGGCTGCCAGTCGCCCGGCATGGGCCGACACAGCCCCCGCGCCCGCTCCCCCGACCGCCTGCCGATGGGCAAGCTGCAGCCCGGCGCGGCCTCGCCGGCCTCCTGCGCCCTGGTGGGTAAGGGATTCGTCACCAAGCAGACCACCAAGCACGTCCACCACCACTACATCCACCACCACACCGTGCCCAAGACGAAGGAGCAGATCGAAGCGGAGGCGGCTCAGCGGGTCCAGTGCTGCTGCCCGGCGGGCAGCGACTACTACTGCTACCCCAAGTGCAAGGGCCACACGAAAAGCACGGACCCCCCTCTCCCTCCCCTCGAACCCTTTGGGTAAGTCACGAGCATCTCGCTCCGTTGCACCCACCCCAAACCATCACCCATCGTCCCCCCCCCTGCGATGGGGCTTGACTGGGACAGCCCCGGGGCAGCGCAGGGGGCTGACGGTGGGCTCGTGTCCTCTTCTCGCCATCAGCAGGACGGGGACGCTGCCGAAGAGGCTGGGCAGAGGAGCGGAGAGCATCGCCCTGCCGGCCGGGGACGGGGGGCTGCCCGGCCCCGGTGGGGTGCAGCTACCGGGGGGCGAGGCGGACCGGGCGCAGAACGTCTGGCAGTGGATGCTGGAGAGCGAGAGGCAAAATAAGCACAAGCCCCATAGGTAAATATGCAGCTGTCTACAGCAATATCGCTCCCGGTAAATATTTATATATTACATGGGCTGTCTATTTTTACAATCGCTAAAAACAAATGAGACTCTTTGCTCCTCCGGTTTAATATAAAAGCTGTTCCGCAGAACCAGAAAAACCACAAAAATGTCATGTTTTTGGCAATAAACCTCCTTTCATGTTATGACAGACTTTTGAGAGGGAGCGAGCAGAATAGGAGCTGCTATTAAAGTCATATTTTCCAGCTTTTCTAACCCGACTTCTTCCCCTCCCCAAGCACACAAAGCACAAAGAAGGCCTACAGCTCCGACTTCGCCAAGGGGGCCCCCGGCCGCCACCACCCGTGGGGGACGGGCAGCCACCCGCGTGGGGTGCAGCCCGCCCACCCCTTCGTCCAGGACCCCGCCATGCCCCCCCTCACCCCACCCAACACCCTGGCGCAGCTGGAAGAAGCGTGTCGCCGGCTCGCCGAGGTCTCCAAGCCGCAGAAGCAACGGTAAAGAGCCGCGGGAGGGATGGTGAGGGTCCCGCGGTGGGGTTTGGGGGAACGGCGGGGGGTCGGAGAGGTTTGCTGGGTGCCGGTCGTGCTCGTCTTCAGCCAACGCTTGGGTTGACGGAGGGCAAGGCGGTGGGTTGACGCCGACGGCGTCCTCCCCGTCGAGGGAGAGGGGCAGCTGTGGGGGCCGATCCGTGGGGACGCGTGACAGCACGGCTTGGCCGAGCCCCAAGGATGAGCCTCCTTATTCCGACCCCACCCTACCCCGGCGCAAATAGTTTGAGTCCTAGACTATTACTTCCACTCTTTTGATGGCTGTAATTTGCCCATTTTTCCTCTGGGACGGACTCCAGCTACATACCAAGTGGAGAATTGGACTGGTTATCGTTCATTTGGGTATGGAAGGATAAATTAGCCCACAGCATTTTTAATTCTTCCTTTGATTGTTTACAACATGTGAGGGTTGATACAAAGAGCGAACTTAATGACCCACAGGAGACTTCAATTAGGAAGACTGTATTTCAACAATTTTTTTAAAAAGTTTTTTTTTTTTCTTTTTTTTTTTTTTTTTTCCCCCTTCTTCCCCACTTGCCCTCCCCCTCTCCACTTCAGATGTTCAACCTCAAATCAGCAGAGGGATCGAAACCACTCCGCTGCCATTCAGGGGGGAAACACCCCTTTCTGCAATGCAAGTCTAACGACAGAAGAGTGAGTATTGCACACACAGAAAAGGATTGGGAAATATATGTATATAATAATTATATTTTCATTAAATGGATTCCGCTTTGAAAAGAGAGGAAATTCTTATATCTGAAATTTCGTCTTTCAAACATTCTTCTTAAAGAAAGAACAAAACATTTTCAAATCTTGTCTCTGGCTCTTTTTAACTTGCATTCCTGTAAAGTGGACAAAGATTGGATTAGTCTAATTACAGGATGGTTCTTTTAACAAGAAATCTGCTACAGAGAGGTCTAAAATGGCCTAAATAATTAAAGTTTTCTTTCTTACCCTCTTCATCTTAAGCAATGAGTAATGTTTGAAGTCCAGACTGAGCCACCTGACTAGAGCCTTTCATTTTTAATTGGTTGACCTTAAGTCCACCAGCTGTCTTTGCTAGCAGCTTTTTTTCTGAAGCCACTCTACAAAGACTTAGAACAAATTAGGAAGACTAAATTACTGCGGACTAACACTTTGTGACCTTTTGACATGCCAAGTGTACATTGCCTCAGAAGCAGTTGTAGATTTGGCTGCATGGTATTCACTAGAGCGTTGCCATTTTGCTGGGTAATATTGTTTTAATTATTCTTTAAGAAGGGTTTCTTAGTGCAAATGACAAGATCCAGTTAATTTTATCCTCACCGGGAAAAATAAGATTACCTGTGTACTTCAGGTGAATAATCTGGCGGTGGTTTTGCTTTGTTAGCTGTTGGTGGTTGCAGGTGGTTTTGTGCATGAGAAGAAGGCTTGGCAGATGCTTCATGTGAAGGCAGATGAAACGAGCCTTTTAAAATCAGAGGTGTACAATGTTGGGGCTCGCTAGGTAGAGGTTGGTAGCCCATGGTGAGCTCTATGCACACTCACCTGGCCCACAGTCCTGCTCTCATGCTTCCAGCAAGCATCTAACCTCCATCCCTCGGTTCTCCCATCCATAAAATGGTACGAGGTCTCTGCTGCCTGGGGCTGGCCGCTTTGCGATGCCGCGATTCCCACCATCACAGCGAGCAGGAGCTGTTGTGGGAGCCCGGCAAAGGGCTGTGCGAACGCACCATGACAAATTCAGGGCAAGTACAGGAATATCTGACTTTTCAGGTCACACCCAGCGTATTTCTGACCAGCATTACGTGTGGCAGAAGCACTGCTGGATTGAGTGCGGTGAAACGGCCTGTTCTCAAATGGAAAAATAGAGGGGGTTTTGTGTGTTTTCTGTTTTTCAGTCACAAAGAGCCAAAGAAACTGCCAGTTGTTCACACCTCTCAGTCAAGTGAGTTGGTTGTCACTTATTTTTTTTGCGGAGAAGAAATTCCCTACCGGAGGATGTTAAAGGCCCAGAGCCTGACACTTGGGCACTTTAAAGAGCAGCTGAGCAAAAAGGGAAATTACAGGTAAGAACCTGTGATATGTTTGTTCTTTAGTATGTTTTAATAGGTCAAAAGAATCGGCAGATATTTGGCAGGTCTACCCGCAATGACACGTTTACCTTGCTTCTCAGAGGCTGTAGATCTTACTTTCTTCTCGCTCAAACCAAGAGCAACTTGGGGATGGAGAAAGAGGCCCTGAGCTTGCAGCTTGGTTGGGGGGGCCCACCTCGTCTCCATCTCCCTCCCCAGCCTCCTCCCCCGATTGCATCAGGATGCAGGCGTCATGCTCCAACCCTTCTCCAAAAAGCTTGAATATGAGCAAAAGCTAGGATGGCCTTGTGGTGAAGGCATGGTGCGGTGGGGTTTGGTTTCCAAACTGGGGTCAGCATTCATCTTGGTGCTGGCCTCCCGCTTTGCCTACTCATTTAATTTTTTCATTTTTAATTTTTTTTTTTTTCCCAATGGTGTGGCCGTAAATGGGGTCAGTGAAAGGTTTGGATGTTGTATCTAAGTGGACATGTAGCTGAGATGCAGAGAGCTCACTTTTCATTAGGGAAAAAACCTCTGCCCTGCAGGGAAAGCTCCATCAGCGATACAGAGTTCCTCCTCAGAAACACCAACAAACCCTGCCTGTCTGGTTTCCAGAGCCCAGCTCCCAGTTCAACCAGTTTGCTTCTTCCTCTGCTCTTCTAGTTCCCATGGCAGTAGCTTCATGTTAGCTGTTTTTGCTGTACTTTCCCAGTGGATCTGGGCACTAGTGGGACCATCCGTTGGCCACTTCTGCGGGGTGAGCAGGAGAGGGCCGTTCCAGCTTTAAGTTTTGAATTTGCGTTGAATTTGGTGGGGCTTCAAAGAGCCAGAAGGCCTGTCCTGTAACAGTCAGCATCTGATATAACCTCCAAATGGTCATCTGGGTTTGGTACAAGGACTTTCCAGCTGGTGTTCCATCACCAGCCTGTCTCCAGCTTTGGAAAGTCCACCTGTGCATATCAGAAGTAGGTCACCCAAGGGTGCTCTGAGCCTGGGGGATACCGAGCTGGGTCTGTCTGTGGCTGTTGCACAGTGGGGCTGAAATAATGCCAATCTTTCCCCCAAACCATCTTTGCAGCCCGCCCAGCTGCCATCAGATGGCAGCAACCTGCAAGTACACCCAACCTGGACAACCTCCAGGAGAGGTTCCTGGGCTTCTTGCACCGTTGTGCCATTTTCCAGCCCTGGCCCGCTGTGCTCCTCTGCCAGCCGCTGCAACCTCATGCCCTCCTTGCAGACCAGTTTCCCTGGCCTCACCACTGGTGTGCCACTGCTCCAGTGGCTGTGTAGTCGTTCCCCCCCCCACCCTGCCAAAAAAAAATCCTTTTTTATGTTTGTTTTCTGTGACATTTTTTGTGTGATGCCCGAGTGCAGGAATAGGCTACTAAAACCTCTGTGGCCCAAAAGCCCCTCCAGGTGCAATTATTTGTGCCTTGTCAGACTGTAATTACTTTAGAAAATGTTTTTAAGTGAGTGACAAGGATGAAACAACGTTTTGCTTAGATCTCACCCCTTTACACCTGGGTAAAGACAATACAGAAATTTATAAAAGGAACTTGGGTACGTGCCCAGTATTTTATCTTGCACAGACACAAGGTGAAACTAATTACACAAATGTGTGTACCTCCAGGGAATCATTTTGATCTAAGCTTTGACTTTTGGCTGGACTTTGAGTGAAACTGCGGGTGACCTTCAGGGAAGAGGTCCGCAGTGCCCGGAGTAGCGTGTGTGTTACGGGGAGGCACTAACTAGGCTGCTTTGGTCACATCTGGCATTGATTTCTTTTTAAGGCACATTTAATAAGCATGTCTTTGAAGCCGTTGCCTTTCATTTAATGCACAAAGACATGCAGAAATGCTCCGCTCTCCAAATTCTTTATTGATTGGATCAGTTTGCGAGGCGGGTACCTCAGGCTCCCGTGATGCCAGAGCTGCATGGCCGGCCCTGCCGTGGGGCAGCCGCCGGGAAATCGCTGCTTTGCTTTCCTTCCCCCCCCCCCCCCCCAAAAAGGAGGAATTAAGCAGTGATTTAATACTGATGGCGTTAACAAAAAACAAACATACATGCACAAAAAAACTGGGTGGTGTCGGGTAATCTGAAGATGGCAGCGGTTCAAAACAGAGCTGTAACGCCAGGCCTGGCCGCCTCGATTGGTGCCAGATGTCCCAAAAAATTAAAAAAAAAAAATTAAAAAAAAAGAGCAAAGCTTGCCACATAAAATATGTTTCAATGGAAAGCCCATTTCTGAGCAAATAAGAGCGGAGTGACTTGTTTGAAGATGTTGTGGGGGAGGATTTTTTTTTTTGCTTTGCCTCCTCTTTTTCTTCTTTTTTTTCCCCTTTTCTCTGTGAAATAAGGTTGTAATTATGTAAAAGGTCATAGCGTGTTTTCTCAAATAAAAATTTTGTAAACACAGCCAGCGCTTGGGCTTGTGGAGGAAGTTATTGGGAAGAGCGGCTGTTATCTGGAGAGGGGCGGAGAAGGGGAAAGGGAAGAGAAAGTTCTTTGTAATTCATTCAAACTTTCCTTGGGTTTTTTTGGTTTTGTTTCAAGGCTGCTGGCCTGGGGAATTGTGGCCTTGACCTGCAGCATGAAAGTTGGTGGGAGTTGGGCCATTGACTTCAATGAGTGCAGGCTCTGAAGGACTTAAATAAGATGTTTTTCCTTGCTGAGCCATTAAAGAAGCAACATGTGTCAATTCAGCTTGGACTGACTTTACAAAAATAAATCCTAACCATACCTTGACTAAATGGAGCTGGTTGCAGCTCTTTGACTAAAAAGCCAGCTTTTATCCCCCTACCAAAATAATTTTAGTGTACCCTAAAAATAAATAGATTTGCAGGCTGTTGTTACAGAGTATTTTAAAAATGTGTAATAGAACAGTCACTAAAAAAAAAACCCAAACAAATTCTAAGGCCCTGCCGTGGCTCTTTCAGTTTTAATAGTAAAACTGAGCTTAATTTGATCTCCTTTCCCATCCTAAAAAAAATAACAACTGCAAACCCCTTTCCCCCAACAAACATCTGCCAACCCCAGTTGTCTGGAAACGACAGGGGAGGGGTGTGGGAGGGGTTAATTTTTTTATATTTTTCTTTGTAATCCATCTGATGAAGGTCTTGCCATCCCTGGCGATCAGATGGCAAAGCACTTTTCCAAGGGAGCAGGCATGTCCGAGGAGGTGTGCGGCGGCAGACGGACAGGCTCCCTAAATGCTACCCCTCTGAATGGAAGCCCTTCATTTGTGCATATGCAATTAAGCAGCCTTAGAAGGAAGAAAGCTCCAAACGGGATAAAAGGAACCTTTAATCAAGAAGCTGAACGGTCTAATTCAGGATAATAGAGGGGTCCTTACTGTTTGACACAGGAGGGGTGGGGGTGCTTTTTGTCTCTGGGAGCGTTGGCTTCATGATCTAACGACCCGGAGCAAAAGAGCAGGAATGCAGGACACTGCTACTTGACCTCCCCGTGTCACGTCCCGCAGGCTGGACCAGGGCTGCCCCGACTGCTAGGAAGCGTCGGGAAACAAATACAGGAGTTTCTGTCACTGAAAATGGATATGTGAATTAGGCATTTGGTTGTTTCGAATGTGAGGCTCCCGGGTTGGTTGGTTGTTTTTTTTTTTTCAGGAGGAGTACTGCAGAGTTTCAGCTTTTTGCATTGCAGGAAGCTGGGATGGTTTTCTTTTAATCCATCCGTATGCCTAAAAAGCCTCTCCTTTTAATAACAGTTGCTAATTTTAATGTTGGGCTTCAGCTTTGAAACAAGAAAACACATGAAAGAAAGAAGGTGGGGAGAGAGGGGAACCTTAAGAATGCTTTGCTTTGAAATTCTATTTATTTATTTTTTAAATAAGATATTTGACTAGAAATCTTTCTAATTTTCTTTATGGCTGAGGATAGCCGCTGCCAACGCATATAATTTACTCACCGTAGAAGCTGTTGTCACCACTGAGGAGCGTGCACAGCCCTGCTCCCTCTGTCCCATCACCGTCCCTGCAGCCCTGGGGATGCTTTCGTGTTGCTGGACCTGAGCAGCCCTGAGGTTTTCCTGGCCATGCTGGGCGCTGGAGGAGCATCCTAGGAGGGAGATTGGAAATGTTGTGGTTAAAAGAACTGCCAAAGCATCCTTTGCTTTACCTTTTGATTTTTAACTGTGTTTTAATTCTCCTTACCACAGATACTACTTCAAAAAAGCAAGCGACGAGTTTGACTGCGGTGCGGTGTTTGAAGAGATTTGGGAAGACGAAACCATCCTGCCGATGTACGAAGGAAGGATTCTTGGGAAAGTAGAAAGGATCGATTGATGGCATCTGTGTTTCTTAAGAAAAGTTAAGCTAGAAAAGTCTTTGGACACACAACAGTAGTGATGACAAGGAAAGTAAAAAAAAAAAAAAAAACAAACTCTGAAGGAAAGTTTTGAACCAATGAAGAAAAAAAGTGAAGTCTATGAAGACTTTGCTGAATTAGCCTTAGAGGAAAAAAAATGGCATTTATTATTCATGAGTTGGGTACTGAGATGATAAAACCCCTGAACTATTTATTAAAAACATGACCACTGTTGGCTATTGGAGATGCAGACCGTGTTTGAGAGACTTCCATACATAATATATGATTTCCTGGGGATCTGAAATGTATGGACTAAGAGAAACTGTGTATAGCTTACCTTAACAGTAATCCTTATTGATATTTATTGAACAGTCTGTTTTCCCTTAAGTCCAGTTTTTGGATATGCTGCTTTAACAATGGAGAAGAGAGGGGCTGGGAAGTGGGGTGTTGGGAGGAAGTATTATTTTATTTTTTTATATCATTCCCACTATCTAAAATTTAGGAGTTTGGCTATGAGCGCATTTGTGATTATTTTTTTTTTAAGGGGGAGGAGGGAAGGAGTGACATGCCCCATATTTCTCCGAGTGAAGATAAAACTTTTCTAAAGAAATAATAATAAAAGCCGAAATAAAAATACTGTCCTACCATTCATCTAGAGACCGGTGCATTTTAATCTATGCTGCTCTAATTTGAAATAAAGGTCTTAAGCGTTAAATATGTTAGATGCAATATAAGAACAGCAACTTGTTATTTTGTCCATGGATTTCTGCGGTGTGAGGTTTTTGCTTTGCTGCTGTCAGTGGTGAGGGTACCATGTGGTGGCCAGTGCCCCTCTCGGTCGAGGCAAAGTAGAGCAAATCCCTGAGCCTGGGAGAGCTGTAGAAGCAGCCATCCAGTCCCCGTTTCCATACTTAGCACACCAAAAGGACACGCTGCAAAAGCCAGGTTACAAAAACCCGTATGTATTCCACATAGCTAGCTAATTTTTTTAGCCATTCTACTTCAATGTTAGCACAACTTGTATTTCAACGATGTGTAACTACGCTGGGGCATATTTTCAGATTGGTGTGGAGCGCGTGATTCGTTGTGTGGTGGTTTTTGGTTTGGTTTTTTTTGTTTGTTTTTTTTTTGCCTTACCTTCACAACACCCATGTGAGCCCGTGGGAGATGTGGGCGAAGGCTCTCTGCAACCCTTGGCAGAGCTTCTTGTGTGCGTGTGCGTGGGTGTTGGGACAGAGCGACCCTTTCCCGAGAAAGACCTTGCATTTCTACAGTTGGGTTTTGTGTTGATTAAGTTAATCTGTGCATTCTGTTTGCCATTGCTACTTTGTATAAGTCTGTATATATTGTAGAAAATGTATGGTGAAAATATTAATACACTATCTCTAGTGTTTTTAATCAGTACAGTACCTGTGCCTGCATGGTGTTACGAGACCATGCGTCGCCCTATATTCAGGGTTCAAGCTTTCCCTTGTTTGTTTAAGGGGTTTATGTATAAATATACTTTATGCCTTTTATTACAAGTCCTGTACTCATGACTTTTGCCATGGCATTTTGTTCTACTTATACTGTAAATTATGCATTATAAAGAGTTTCATTTAAAAAAAAAATTACTTGGTACAATAATTATTGTAATTAAGAGATGTAGCCTTTATTAAAATTTTATATTTTTCAAATTAATATTGTCTGACTTTTTTTTTTTCACCCTCAATGGCTTTAAAAGGTTGCTTCTCATGTGTGGTGGTAGCTGGAAAGAGCAGCTGAGCTCTGCCCTGCCCTCTCCCTCCCCTGGCAGGGGCTGTTCCTGCTGGCAAGCGGTTGCAGCTCGAGTAGGCAAGGCAAGGGCTGGGGCTGCGCTTCGGTGCAACGATTAAATCATTTGCAGCTCCTTCAGGTAACTCAGCTACAAGTTTAGCATAGCCTTATTGCCCTGACTGCGCGGCCGAGCCTACCTGATGGGGAGAGAGCAGGCTGACGGAGGAGCGGGGACTTTTTCTCACTCTTTAAGTGGACTAATGAAGCCAGGGTGTGATGTTCGAAGGGACGAGGTGGTCCGGTGCTGGAGCTATCCCGCAGGGCCATGGCATATCATCGTTAGGCGATGGAGGGTCGTCACAGCCTTACCCTGGCGCGGTTGAGCTGGCCACTCGCCTGCATCACCTGCCGGAGCAAAACCCAGCTTTGTAAAGTCCTGGCTTATGTGGCTGCCTTGGCCGAGACAAACTGAGGAGGTTTGATGGAAGCGGCCGAGCAGGACAAACGCCAGGGAGCTCTTGCCCGTGCACCTTCCCTCTCACTGGTATTTACGGTACAAAACCTATTTTATAGCTGAACGAGCTTAATTTGTTCCTGAGGGAAGCTGCCCATACCAGGGATGGATTTGTCTCCCAGCTGTTGCCCAGACCTTCCCCGGCTCAAGCAAGTAACCCTGGGAAAGCAATTGTGGAAATGCTTTTGGTCTGTCCTGTTGGTAACCAAAGCCAGCCTCTTTTCTTTTGCTAGACCAATGGCACCAACTAGGGTTTTTTTTTTTTTCTCTCTCCACCCTATTTTTTTCTATGAGGCTTTAAATTATCTGGGTTATTTTGTGTGTATGAGAAGACTTCATTTAAAACATCAGTAAAACTTCTATCAAAGGGCTCAACTTCACACCGAGTACACAGAGCTCAGGACTGAATCCTGCAGTTCAAGGGAGCTGCAGGCAGTTTTACACATTTAAATGGATGGTGCCTTGTTTTAAAAAAACCATCTGAAGTTCATGGGGTTCATCTTAATTGATAAGCTGGACATAACGGATGGGTGTAGGGAGACTTCAGCAACATAAGGGAAGAAAGATACATTTTTTTCCCCCTTCTCTCTCTTTTTTTAGTCTACCATCAAAGGTTGGGAACTTAGCACTACATCGTAGTATTATTTTTCTTCTGCTATTAAAATGAATCACACTGTGCCTAATTCTTCTTGGGAAGATGAATGTGTTTGAGGCAGCTTGAAGCCATTCAGTGCCTCACAAGCCTTTGCATCTTTCTATCAATGTTCCAAAATACTCACCTCTGTTTTTTGGATGTCTGTAGAAACAAAATATAAAATGGCTTCAAATACATGGCAGGCTGTTTAGCAGAGATGAAAGGGTATTTGAATAGTCTTTTTAAAATGAATGAAAAGTGAATACTCTCTTCTGTTTCAATTATAAGTGGGACATGGAGCTCGTTAGACGCCACCTTAATGTGTGACACTCTGAAAATGTTCACCTACCTTCAGCGTTTCAGAAACATTTTGTTTTTTAGCTTGTCTCGGGATAAAGATCGTGATTACAGGTCTGGCTTGTCAGCTGCTAAATGGAGAGGCAGCGTGGGAAAGTTCTACTGTTACAGCTTAAAAAGTGTAACATCCAACCAATTTTTTTTTTTTTTTAAATGGTACAGAATACGGGGAAGGAGCAAGAGCTTTATTTTGACCCAAGTGTTTTTTGGGGGTTTTTTTGTTTTGTTTTTTTTTAGTTTAGCTTGAGTTTATTGGGTTTAACAAAAGCTATGTAAACTTGTGCTGAAAAAAAAGTGCCGACAGAGCCGCTTGCAGCGTTACAGTCCCTGCCAAAATGTCCTGGTTTGGGTCCTTCCAGAGAAGCGACATCAATAGCAAGTGCCCTGCTCTGCAAAACCAAACCTGAGCAGGGCTCGAGCGCTGCAGGAAGGACGGTGCGAGTGAGACCTAACCGCTCCGCACGCTTAAATCACGCTAATACTTAACACTTAGAGCATATTTCATCTTCAAAGCATGCTGGAAACGTTCATTAAGCCCCACAACACCCACGGAGGTAGGTAAACCTGCCCGTGTTAGACCGTAGCACGGCGGATAATTGGCGGCGCGGCCGGGGCAAGCGGCGGCCGGGCAAGCTTCAAAGCCGCGTGTCTGCTCTGCAGGCTGGGTCACGGTCCAACAAAAACACCGGCCCTGGTTACTGCACAATTAAAACGCGTTGATGGACCTTTAACGGTCCTCGGGAGCGTTTGGGCCACGGAGCCCGGAGGGAGCAGAGGGCTTGGAATCATGAACGTGCATCGCCTAGAGGGTTTTGGGGGGAAGAAAAACCACTTTCCCAAGTATTTCACAGCTGGGATTTGTTGGGGGCATGTGGCAATGAGCAATGGTCTTGCTCGGTCCCAAAGAAAGGCTGGAAGCGGTGGGGAGCGGGGCTGGGGAGGGGGCAGCCGCGGGGTCAGTTCTACTCTCTGAGTGGGGACAAGGACCCTGGAAACGTGAGTTTTGCTTCCCTCAGCAAAAAAATAGGCAGCATTTGGATGCAAAAAGCATCCCAGCCCTTGCTCATGGGGCCTCTCTGCTGGCCCCTGCGCTGGCGGGTAGGTCACAGCAGATACAAGTGACATATTTTGGTCTTCTCTACCCTGAATGTTTGGCATTGCCTGGCTCAAAAGGTGCAAAACATCTGAGTCGGCATCCAAAAATCCACGAGGCTGCCCCCAAAATCACGATCTTTGAATAAAATAAAATAAAATATAAAATAAACTAAAATTACGAACCCCCTCAAGTCATGATTTCCATCTCCAACTTTTCAATTCCCGACGTTTGGCGTGAGAGCAGGAGGCAATTAAGGGGTCAGTGCTGGAAACCAGTGGCGACAGAGGGTGCTGACCCGAGCTCTCCAGCTTGGGGCATCGGAAGAAGTTTGTGCCTTGGGAAGAGGTGTCCCAGCCCCACGGCAGGGCGGACAAGCATCCCTGATACATGACCCCACATCCAACACTGGTCTCGATTGGTAAAACCAACTCAAACCCTCAAAATTCCTGGCAGCATCCCTGGTAGCGAGGGGTGGAGGAGGGGTGCCAGCTGCCTCCCGGCCAGACAGCAAAAATTTGGGGATCCTTTCTCCAGGAATCCGACACACAGACTAAGTGACGTGCCACCATCCCGCAGCCCCTCTGCACCATCCCGTCCCTCACAACACACCATTTATACCATCGCAGGGCACACCAACTCTATCCGTACCCTTCCAGTGCTCTTCCGCAAACCCATTTCTCAGACGGCAAAACAAAGACCCCAAAACAATTACAAAATCCCCCCTCCCTTCATAAACATAAAGACAGACTATATGTTATTTTTAACGGCGCCGGTACTGGGGAGGGTGCTTTGCGTTGGTGAAGTCCTATGAAAACTCCCTCCTTTTCCCAGGATCAGCAGGGCTACCGGTTCCCCCCAGCCTTTTCCAAGTGTCCCTGAGGTTGTTTTCTCCCCTCCACCGGGGGAGTTTATTCCCTCTAAACCCAGGAGCCAGGCCTGCGCCGGCTGGGCCGGAGCATCTGCTGCTTCACACTCTGCTTGGCTCGTATTGGCAATTTTATTCCCTTCCTCTTTCACCTTCCATTAACCTCATGTTCCTCAAACACCTTCATCCAACTGCTCCACTCCAGTAGCAACCTCAGATTAATTAAAAAGCAAAAAAGAAAGGAACACTCGGTCTTTAAATGAGGTTCCTATCCCATTGCTTTCAAACGCGCTCTCTTAATCACAGAGCCCAGAAAACACCCACACACAGGAGGCTGGAGAATTATTTAAGGCAAATCATCTTCCTTCCCCTTCTGAAAAAAGATCAGACTAGTTCTGGAAGGTGAAAGCAGCTCTGGTTCAGGTCCTTTCCATTCTTCCCAGCAACGTCCCCGATTCCTGCCCGCAGCATTGCCCAGCCTTCTCGCACAGCCCTGCACACACACTCCTTTCCCCCTTGCCTTCATTAGCACATTACTAATCATAATGAAGAGTCCCAAGCTGAATTTTTCTAATATTTAAACCTTGGCATGCCTTATGTTTTAGCCTCTCTTTTAAATTAAATGAGTGTTGTGATGCGTTTAATCTTCAGAGAGCATTGAACCAACATAGCAAGAGAGGAGGCTAATTTTGGACATCAGATCTAGGTGATAGTGTAATTTCAGACAATTTTGGCTGACCTCCCTGGGCAATGCCCTTCATCTCTTTCAGGAGAAGATCTATTTTTAGGGAAGAAAGCCCATTAAGTCTTGCCTGCCTTAATTCAGCGCTTCGCTTGATAAGATTTGACAGGTAGATCTTTTTTATTATTATTATTATTATTTTTTAAAAAGAAAACAGAAAGACCCTCTGGGAATTCTGGCTTTCAACATTTGTCACGGGCCCTGCAGGAGTCTGGAACATCTCTGAACCCTACAGTTCATCCTGCTTTGAAACAACCGCCTCGTCATTCCTAATGCACGTCGCCAGCGCTGCCTCTTCATCTGCAGTCACAGCACTCCCTGCTCCCGCTCCCACCGGCGTGGCAGCTCTCCTTGCCTTCCCCTTCTTCTTGCCTTCTGCTGTGCCAGCTCAAAGCGAGCTCTTATCCTCCCCCCCCCCCCAAATCCTTCAAAAGGCAAAGGATAAATGGGATGCGTGGCCGGGATGCTCCTGCCTTGGCTCTTCCCTTTCCCCCCCACTTGCAGAGCTGCTTCCCGGAGACGCGCTGCAGCCTCAGCATCGTCCTGGCGAGGGACCCTGGTTAATCCCTCAAGGTCTCATCCAGCCCTAAAATAGGAACAGCAAGGAGTCCAGCGAAAACTCTCCACCCCTTCAAAATATTCGCAGGTGGCTGCAGCAGCCTGGCAGAGCTCGGAACAAATGGTTTGTGCCTTTTCCAAAGCTCTTGTCTCTTAAAATCCTTACATCTCTAAAGGTTTCTGGTAGCCCTACAAACACAACATCCTTTCCAAACGTTCCATAGCAAGTTGCTAACCGAAGCGTCTCTCTTCTACAGGTACAAACGTTAAAGGATTACACGGCAGGTGAGGGGTCTTTGCCTTCAGAGACCACCCAACCTCCCACCAGCCCCAGCAGGACGGAGGCGAAGGGCAGGATTTGGGGACCGGACACCGCTCCTGGGACAGAGGCTGTAAAACCAGCTAGTATCCAGAGATGATTCGGGAATAACGAGGGGGCAGCTGACGGAGCGTGTAGGTGGGGAGCCCGCTCCAGCCGGAACGGTTGGGGAGGGGTTAAACCCTGCCCTGTGTTGTTGCCATGCAAAAAGCAGGCAAAGCACCAGAGTTTTGCATTGAGATTCAAATGCCCAGATCAAAGCGGAGCTCCAGGAAGGAAGGGCCAATTTAGGTTGGAACCAGAGAAAACTTTCTCAGCTAACTTCTGGGAAGTGAAACAACCAGGTTTCAGAAAGCTTCCATCAAAAGGCTACCTTGAAGGGAGACGCATTTCCGCAGGAGCAGAGGAGGTGGCCCTCTCCCTCTCCTCCCAGCCAGGGAATTATTATTGGCCACCAGCTCGCAACACACCCCGTCGCAATACCCGCCCCGCTCTTTGGAAGCCGTCACCCAAATGCCCTTGCTCTTCCGCAGCCTTCCAGAGAAGGACGAGCTTTGAGTCCTGCCAACCCCAGCCCAGCGCCGGGGACGTTCGCTTGGACGTTCGCGTCCCCGAGAGCCGCCGCGCCGCGTGAAGCCAAACGCCCAAAGCCTTCAGAGACGGCTCGTGTCCAAATCGGGCTTCACGGCCTTTTGGGATGGCCGCCGGCCCGTAATTCAACATTTGATGAAGTAGCCAAAATACTATTTCCAACTTTTTCTTCCTTACTGTTTATTCCAAAGCAAACAAACAAATGAAAATTAAAAAAAAAAAAAAAAAAAATAAAAGCTTGAGAGTTTAACTTTGCTAATTTATGACTCTCTGCTCTGTCCTTTCTCCTTCGGGATTCGCTGCCCTGACCTTGGTTAAGCCGGGAAGAGGAGGCTGAGCTTGTACCTTGCCTGCATGACAGGTTGCCAAAGTAGGGAGAAAGTGTCTACTCACTTATTCTAGTAGCATGTAGTGCTTTTGTGTTTCAAGTCTTTGTAGCTTCGCAATGCCTTTAAAAACCCTTGCAACTGTCCAACATGGGGTGTTTAATTACCAGGTAAAAGAATTTTTTTAGACTCCATTTAATTATTTGATTGCACAGTAACCAAAGAGTGTAAGAGGGCTGTAGCCAGAAGGCACTTCAAAGCAATGCCTTGATGTTTCTTAGTGGGCATTAATGGTTTCTGAAGGCAGGAGATTGTTTAAAAAAAATATTAAAACCCTCCTCATGATCCCGCCAGCAATCTCAAAAAAATGCATAAACACTGGAATCCTCTGCCAGGGAGGAAAAAAAGAGTTCAAAGGGATCTGAGAGTTTTCATGTAAAGTTTAGAGTTTAAGGCGTGACTGTTGGCTACGGAGCCCCACTGTTTGAACTCTTGTTTATTAAAAACAGTTTCCCAGCATTTCACAGGGTTCAGAAAGACAACAGTAAAGTGCAGCCTTTTTCACAGCGCAGTGTTTAAAGGCTCCATTGATTTCTACCTATATGTTTTATCTTCTCTTTTTTTTTTGATCAAATGCTGAAGTTTAGCACAATATCCAAGAGAAGGCTGAGCTGGGTCTGTGGAGGAGAGAACCGCTCTGGAATAAGGGTTTGACTTTATTTTTTAAAATACTTTTTAACAGTTCACTCCAGACTGTTCAGTGCCCTAGAAGGCTGGATGACAGCAGCAGCAGTATTAGGAAATGACAACTTGGCTGGCCCCAAACTCCGACTGCCTTTTTGATATTATTGCCAACCCTCCAGCCTTTATCCAAGCCCGAGCTCTTAATCAATGTCCAGCCAAACAATCGGCCACTGGGAAAAGAAAAGTCTTTCTTTTTTTCCTCAGGGTAGGAGATAATCTTTCAGCCTGTCTTGTCTGGGCATGCATCTTATTTTTGATGAGCCAACCACCACACCAAGAGTGGTCTCATTCTTTTCTGTGCTTATACGTCTCTTTTTCCTGTGGCTTCAGCCAGCCTCATTCGCTTGAAAAAGCCTACTTTTTAAAATCAAGGGGTTTTATCCAGGAACAAAGTGAAAGGGAATCTGCAGCATGTTGCAGCTTGGTCCTGTTGGCTGTGGCTGGGTAAGAGACGGGCTTCGGAGGGGGCAGAGGCTGGACCTGCTCTGTGGTTCACAGCGAGATGCAACGATTCCTGCGAGGGCAAGGAGAGCAAAAAGACGCACGGGAGCACTGGGAAAATCCTGTCCTGTCCTGGGAAAAAAGCTTACAGCTGAGTGTTTTAGCAAGTACTTAAGTCTAACCGGAGAGATCTGAAGATAACACGGCTCAGAGCCGCCCAAGCTTTGCCTTTAACAACAGAGGCTATCATCCATCCAGTGCAGGTCTAGAAGTACTGCCAGAAGACATTATAAAAGGCACATTAGGAGCAGAATTAAAGTAAACATAAAACAAAACAAACAGAAACATCTGCTGAGCAGGTAGCCTGAGAATAAACTCCTTATTAAAGCTGCTCTCCAGGCTGAATCCTCAGCTCCAAGTCACCGGGGCGCTGCCAGGTGACACCAGCCGAGGTTCTGACGCAGGAGAGAAGGAGCTAATAATAGCGTCGTGTCAAAGCCCGGCTTTGCCTTGCACAAACACAGCAAAGGGAAGGGAAAATAGGATGTGCAGGAAACAAACAGGGGTTCGTTTGAGTCTCTGGGCTCGATCCTGCCAGACCGCTCTGCAAACGGGGCTGGGAGCTAACGAGAGACCACCGATGCTCCGGAGAACTTCTCCACGCTTGGAGGGCTGTAAGCTGGAGCAGGATGGGGAAGGACGGAGAGAGGATTTCTAGTAGTGCCTCGAGGGAAATGGGTGTGTGCGATGGAGTAAGGCAGGCTGAGGTGAGATCAGACCCCAGGCATTTAAATCACGCTCAGGATTTTGCACCAGAGGAGTCGCGTTCAAACCTGAGGAGGAGAAACACCGTCCTCTTTCGAGATGCTTGCTGTGAGAGACAGCACGTGAGAACATCTCACATGCTTTATAGTTACGGAGATAAACTCAGATTTTAAATGCAGCAGGGAAAGAAACCAAAGGAAAAAAAACACCAAAAAAGTCTAAAAAGGAAGGAGCACCAAATTTCTTGCTCTAAGCAGCTGATGGCAGAGTGCTGCTCCAAAGATGCTCCTGCCTTGCTGCGACCAACCGCTAAGCACAGTGATAGCAGAGAGCTGAGGTTGTTCTCCTGCCATCCCTGCTCACAGTAAAAATCTCCTCCTTCCAAACTTCAGGGATTGATGGAAAATATGAACTTAATTTTGGGTTCTGTTTTCCTTAAATCGGCGCAGTTCCAGTAAAATCAGATTAAAATACCTCCAGTTCCTGATGTTTGGGGATATTTAAAGTCAGATCAAAGCACTTTTAACCAGTCCTTTTGGTAGCACATTTGATGAGAAACACAGGTGCACTAATATATGAAGCTAGCAGCCAGGCTGATTTAAATGCTGCCTTGCAATTCTGCTTCTGATCCCCTTAAATATCAGCTGGGGGCAGGGGGAAGGAATGGATGGATGATGTTTTAATAGAAGACTACTTTTTTTTTTTTCTGGATGCAATTTGAGCTGCTTCACTTTCTGCATGAAAACTTTAACTTGCCTTTTTTTTTTCCTCTCTTTAATAATTACAAGGAGAAAGAGACTGTCAGACAATGGAGAGCCACAGAAAGGTGGAGGGTAAAGTGATTTACAGGCCATAATCTTTGAAGCTCAAGATGTTGGTCTGCGCTCGTGCTTGCAAGGAACCAAGCACAAGCTCCACGTCTCATGCACAGAGCCCAAGCAGAGACCTGAAGGTCTAACCCTGACATGCAGATGAATTTTTTATTGTTTTCATACACGCATGCAGAATTAGCTGGCTGTGGTGGCACTGGGGGGGTTGAATCCTGCCAGGTGGGTCTGGGTGGGCTCAGCCCCTCGGCCGTGCTCCCATATTGGATGGGGAATGCTCTCCAAACCCTGCAGAGCTTTGTGGAGGGGTTCAGGGATTTCCCTGGAGGCATTTAACCGGGAATTTTTGGGGTTTGGAGATTAGAGAACAAAACCCAACCCAACAGTACCAGGCAAATATGAAGGGGTTTTAGATAATTCTCTCCAGAGTTAACCCAAACCCAGGCAGCGCTGGTGGTGTACAGGGCAGGATGCAAAGCGGAGCTGTTGCAGGGGCATGGATCCTTCCCCAGTATTTTGGGTACCAGAATTTGTCAGGGATTTTGAGATGACACATTTCAACCAAGAAGGTTTGGTTCTCTTGGGTCTTTCTTGTCCTGCCTCCAAAGAGTACCTGCTCTGTTCAAAACACACCCTGTTGCCCCCAAACGAAGGCAGGTTAAATTTAACCATTTGACAACACCAATTAAAAGTTGTTACTGTTATACATCAGGAAAATCAGTGTGTTTCTTACAAAGGGTCCAGCCCTGTTTGTTGACAAACGACATGACCTCAGCAATTCGTCCCCAGTGGGACAGGATGGGAAGTACTATAGGATTTTCTCTGCTGGGAGCTTTCAAGTTTTATTGAGTGCAATTAAAATGCAGATGAATAACATAGTAAAATAATAAAACGCTCCTCATAAAAGTGCCCCAGTGAAACAAAACTGTCAAAACACAAGAGGGAAAAAAAACAACAAAAGAGCAAACATTGCTTCCTCTCAAAAAAAAAAAATCATGAAAGTTTAAACAAACTCATTGTTATCAGGAGATAGCAAAGTCAGCGGTTTCGTTACAGCTTCCCACCTGCTACGTCTACAGCGCCTCGAGAAGGGGGCTGAGGCTCGCAGCATCGCGTGCCCCATAGCTCTGCGAAAGATGGGCTGCCACGCGGGTCCCCGACCCCACGTTGCCCCTGGGACCTCTCAACCCCAGCAGCACCCCGATTGCATACCACTGTCCCCACCGTTGTCCCCACCTGCACACCCAGGTGGCACCGCCGTGCGTTGGGGAGAAGCACAGAGACATCATCCTGACCCAGATCGAGAGCCCGCTTGGACTAATTGCTTTTGCTAGCGTGCAACTACAAATGGCGCCTAAGATTCAGATTTGTGAACTTTTTGTCCCTTTTGCGGCAGAATCACATGAAAAGCGCGATCGAAACCTTGCTGGCACCGCGTGATTCAAGAATTGCTGCATTTGTGTAAGATATATTATTTTAACCGAGCTACTGTCAAGTTATTAAATAAGAGACATAAAAAAAGCCAGGCTTAGACTGTCAACTCAAGTGCTGGGAAGTCAGAAGATGCCAGATTTGTGGTTCCCATTAAAACTGAACGCGTGCACAGAGAAGTATAAAGTCACGACACTGGCTGCGATACAGCCCGGGCTGGATGCGGCCATGGGGTGGGTGGCACAGCGCCTGGTCCCTGGTGGGGACACGCTCCTGCCAGCATCACTGCCCGGCCCCTCGTCACCGCCCAGCAAGTCACCTCCTGTAGATCCATCTGTCATTCCCCCAAACCCCACCTGGACTTTGACAGGAACAGGTTTCACCCTGTGGTTTACAGCACTGTAAGACCCTAATAATAATTAATAAAATAAAAAAAAAAAAAAAAAAAAGTGATGTTTCTCTTGTGGTAAATTACGGGGCTGAACAGCAAACAAGGCCAACAACAGAGAAGAAAAATAAACAAGACGCACAGCCTGGACATCAAGAAGGAAATCAGATATTAAAGCTGAGTGGCAGCAACTGCTTTGCAGTGCTCTCCTGGTGGCTTTGAGTCTGACAGCTGAGCACTGCCCCAAGAAATCCAGGCAAAACAAGGTGCAATTTGGATAACGTACCCCTGCGCTTTGCATTTCAGGTAGCTGATCCAGCAGCGAAGTAAAGAAAAAACCTTGAACTGAGAGCGCTTGAAGGGGATATGCTGCTGGGAGGTAAAAGTTTGCTCCAGTTTGTGTTTGTACGGTCTCAGTAGATGCTACAGCATATTTTTGGGTGGGTATTGGAGATTAGATGATCATCACTACTAGACTATCTTGCATTAGCTTCATCCCTGGGGCAGCTTATCAGAGCAGGTCCCAATTCTGCACCTAATTAACCATTAATGCTAAGACACAGGCAGCTATCGGCAGGGTCACGGCCTTGCACTAAACCCCAGGACGGACGATTGCTCCTCTGTCTTGTAGAGCATTAAGGGAGCTGGAAACCTGAACTATGAGCGGTGGCGCGGGTACAACCCATGGCTAAGAGCACCAAGACACCCCATCATGTCCCCAAGGGCAGCGAGACACCCCATAAGGTCCTTTGGTCGACACGGCCCATTTGCCACCCTATTTCCCCTTTATCTCCCCCGTCACGTCAGCCACTGTCACCTGCAGTTCCCAAACCCCAGACACAGCTCTCCAGATTTACATCACTTGAGGATTTGTTCCACGTGGAGCACTTCTGAGTGGCTCCTGTCTTCCTCAGCGGCTCCTGCACTTACAGTTATGATTTTTTCCCCTCTTTCATATGGTCATTGAACTCCTGTTATCTCCCTGAATTAATATTAATGGCTTCCTTTAAGCTTCTCCTTTAGCCCTCACTCCTTCCAACAACTTTTTGATGATTTCGATTCTCCCAGACTCCTTTCTTCCCCCGTCCTCACGCTGCTTGCCTGCCTCTAATCCGCAGCGTTTCCCCGAGATAGCATCGGTGGCACTTGCTGCGCGGGTGACCCGTACGGGCTGCGTGCAGGGGACACGGAGCGCGGCGGGTTTGAGCGATGCCCTCAGGACCGGGATGAGGGGCTGGGAACGATGCGGGGACAACACCGGGGCCACGTCAGGGCACCCACCGCGGGTGCAAGGACCAGATCTGAAGCCAACTTGGCCGAGTCACATCTGCCCAGGCTTTGGCCCTACGCAGCTAAATAGAGGGAGATTAAATTGCTCGGCAGATAACCAGACTCTATCTAGGCTCGTCTTTAACGTGGAAGATGTGGTGCTTCACTTTAAAGTTGGGGGGGAGGAGGAGAAATTCTTTTGTCTGCATTTCTTAATAGGCGAGACAAGTATGAAAAGCCAAAAGCAGTTCATCCCATAGTGTGCCAGCCGTCAGGACACCAGAGTTTGAAACTAAACATCGCGCAAGAGAAAGGGCAGGAGGAACCACTGACTACGAGCCCAGTTTTCCCCCCCGAGAGCTTCCCCTACTGCCACATCTCATCGTATTGTTTCTTCCACAATCTCTGGGTCCGAGGTTGAGAAGGCAACTCATGGACACCTCTTCGTGGCAGCTTTTCTAGACTTTTAGTAAGTGAAGATAAACCCAAGTGGTTTTTTTGGGGGGTGGTTGCAACAAAACAGCAAAGCTGCTACTTTTGCATGGCACAGGGGTCAGGAGCTGCTGCCACAGGAGGAGACATCAAGTGATGGAAGTTGTTCCCTTTCCCCCTACCCCTCCCAATTACTGCCAAAATATTGCAATCAGATGGAGAAATCATCTTAAGCAGGTTGTTCTGCCCCATAATAAAGTCTGTAGAGGCCTTTCCAATCATGGGGGGGGTCTCTGTGTTGCACGGACCCTGCCTGCATTTCTCAGCAGCCCCAGAGGTACATGGGGACAGATGCTGTGGTGGGGCCTGACCTGCTCCTGAATTCAGCCCTTCCCAACTCCCTCAAAATGTGCTCAGCCCATGGACCACTTACACAGCATCTCACAGACAGCAAGATGGTACCCAAATGATTTTTTGTGGGTTTTTGTTTGGTTTTTTTTGTTGTTGGTTTTTTTTTTTTTAAGCATCGAGCAATACCCAAGCATGTGCAAATCAGGATTTCTGCAAAATACTGCTTCACTCCAGCTTTCTGGGATGGAAACCGAGGATACTGACACTTGTGGTCCCAATTTACTGGGCTTAGCAATGCTTTTAACCCCGGCCCCTGCCGGAGCTGCAGCCTGCTCAGCCTTTCACCCTACCAAGGGCTCTCTGCAGAAGCTCCTGCACAAAAATGCCGGAACAGAGGCCAAGCGAACAGGCTTCAGGGAGGTTTTTCTCCTTGAACAGCCCAAGAGGGATGAGGCGATGCCCATCCAGGTTACTGCATTAGTCTAAATCCATCCTTTCACTGCTCTAAAGCGTTTGCTTAAGGCAGAGCCTTCTCTGGGGTCCAGGATCTCTTTCTTGCATTTTATGAGGTTTTTTCCTAATTATGGAATCTCTTTCAATCTAGACCTCCTTTGATCATGACTGGCCCCAGAGAGAAGTCATCTTGTCTGGATCGACTGAGAAAAGAAAGAGATGATAGGCAGGAGTGACCTGCCCGGGATGACTAAGAAAATATGTGGCAAAGCAAAGATTTGAACACAAGATTTGCACAGCCACAGCTTTAGAGAAACCACAGGACAAACCTTCTTCCTAGCTTGTGATCAATCACCACATCCTTCCAGGCAAACCACATTTCAAATGGCAACTAGAGGTGAGCAATCAGTTAGCACTTTCTGCAGCTATTTTGCTCCCCTGGTACAGGCAGGATGAGAAGGGACCATTTCTGGTGTAATCTGAGCATCCCAAGGGAATTTCTGAGCCAAGACATGTTACTGGTGCAGGAAAAAGCCATCCCAGTTCACCAGCGTAGAGGAGCCCCCGCTCTGATTCAGCTGACGGATCACAAAGGAGTTCCTATAAAACTCAGTTAAATGAGATTTCTTCAGAAAAAGGCTATTTTCAGTGCCACTCTGATTATTTGCCCTCTGTTGTCTTCCATAAAGGATACTGTGAAGTTAATGATCCAGCCGTGGAATTTTAAATAGCTGCTTCATGACTAACAACATGTGCTCCGGATCAGCTCGAGCCTGTATTTACATATTTCCCATGATAAGTCAACATATGGTTCTTGTCTGTAACGTGGAGTTGCTCTCTTCACATTATTACCTTTTTTTTTTTTTACTTCTTTTCACATTACAGGGGAAAAACCTTTTCTTATAATTATGGTTAGAGAAAGCACTGTACAAATAAGAAGCTATTAGGGTAACTAGATGCCTACTAATTGCTTTATTTTGATTCCCACTCGATCCTGAGCTGGCTTGTCATGCAGGGGCTCGGGGCTGCGATCATGAGCACCGTAGGACGCACAAGGTCAGCTCTCTCCCCATCACGCCACGGGATGGGGTTTCACAATTCTTCTTGACAGCTTGGCACTGGCACTCTTTGGGAAACTTGCACTAGCGGTTTGAATTTCTTCCCTTTTGAATTTGCAGTTTTAAGTATGTAGATAATTTGTACAATTGTTGTTGGGCTTTTTTTTCCCTCTTCCCCCTCTATTTCCCTCCCCACATCAAAGCATCGGTTAATGGCTGGATATAAACATCCTAACTGCTCTCATGGCACGGCTGGAATCGCAGGAATTGGCATTTTCCAAACTCCTGTGTTGTTTTCCCCGGTTGCTCTGCTTCCCCAACTCCCCTCCAACGATTCAAGTCCTGAGGCTTCATCTATTTCCTTTGGGAGATTATTCCACATGGAAACAGGCCCTAACCATGAAGAATTTTTTCCTTCAACCCAGTCACAAAGATTATTTCCTTTATTTAATCTCATTACTCCCACTTGAACCAGCCTAAGTAATTCCCATCCTCCCTGGGTATTTACACCCCTCTCATACTTGCAGACAGATACTGTATCCCACCCTGAGTCATCATTTTGCCAAGCTAAACATATGTAACTCTTTTAATCCTTCCTCATAAATCAGTCCAGCTCTTTCATCGTTTTTATTGCTCTTCTCTGAATCCTGTCCAATTTGTTGACATTGTTCTGCTCTTTAGGTGCTCGGAGGATGGATATTCCAGGTGAAATTTCACTGGTCGTGCATCACAAGGTTAATTAACACAACCTTCCTCTCCGATTACCTGCACACAGTTTGCAGGACTGAGGCTTGGGGCTGCAACCTCTACTGATAGGAAAAAGGACCCTCTGGTATCGCTTGAGCTAACGAACAAGTGGTCCTGGGATCAAGCCTCCGTAAACCTCCATTATAACCAGTTTGGGGAGGCTCGGCGCTCATTTCATCCCACGGAGATCGCACACGTGACACGACCGTCGGAGGGTGATCCTGCAGACGGGGCTGCATTAGGGGATGGATTTTGCTCAGCAACATTTGATGCTCCAGAGAGGCCAGGCAAGAGTTTGGACCCACCTAAACCCTACTGGGGGCAAATCTGGGCAGTGCAAGTGTGTGCAGGGTCAACCCCATCCCATCCCATTGCATCCCATCCACCAGCAAGTCCTGCACATCGCACACGAAGGTGCTGCCACAGAGCCTGCAAGTGCAACCGCGCAACTGCGCTGTGGCTCACAGCTGCGAGCAGGGCATTGAGAAATAACCAGTATTCCCATAAAAACGCGCCATAAACTCAATGCAACAAAGTGTGCACTCATGCCTGTGCTGTGTACGGAGAGCTGAGGGGCCTATCTGCCTAAATCACAGAGCGACTGCTGCATTTCAGGGCCAAATAAAAGGAGTAACGAGCCCTGTACAGCTTCAGCGTGAAACAGGGGAGATGTTGGGCTGACACATGGGTCGCTCCGGATTCACACTGGTTTAACCAGCACTTAGTAATTATTCTGTTCAAAGCGTGAGTCTCCTGTGGAAGGAATTATTAGCACAGCTCAAACCCTGCTGACATCCGTATGGCGTTTAACGTTATTTATGGGTCACTTGTATTCCATTAACAGCGACTCTGGGGTTTGGCATGGGGGCATCGCTTGTGGGGCAGAGGCTTCCCTTGGGCGAGGGGAGACAACCCAAGAGCCTCCGCTTATTTTCCTCTTCCCCAGCCCCACAGCTGGTATCCCTGCTCTCCTCTCCTGCTGCTCCCCAGCAGCGGTTCCCAGTATGACTGGTTGGAGACGGACGGCTTTGTCCCCTTTTCCCCCTGCAGACCTCGCCGGTGCAGAGCGACGGGTGTCTGCTCCCCAGCTGCGATCACCCCAACTCCAGTCTCGCACACCCATCATCCCTGGGGCATTTTGTGCCTCTTCCCCCCCAAAAAACCTGCTGCATGGGGTAGAAAAGAGCTTGGGGAGGGGGGACAAAGCACCCTCCACCACCCCAGCGATCCCTTTGTTCTCTGCTTGGTCCTTAACGCCAGTATATCCAAAGGAGAACTTGGCTGATGTTCCTTTTACCAAGGGTCAGCGACCTGCTGAAAGGAGGTGGTGCCTCCGTGGGAAACCAGGGAATAGGGAAAAATCAGTTCACAGCCACTGGCCCTGAGACACTGTTGGGTTTTTGGGGGTTTTTTTTGGTTTTGTTTTTGGTTTTGTTTTTTTTTTTAAAAAAAAAAGAGTCCATGCTGTGTTTGGCACCAAAACTTAATTTGCTGATTACGGCTTTGCATGGGGCTCAGGCAGAGGCACATCATCGGGGAGCCCCGTCCCTCTGACGCACCATCAGTAGGTGCGATCCTACCCAGTTTATGGCCCCATTGCTTTTCACCCCTCTTGATGAGGACCTGCACCCAAGGTCCTTCATTCTACAAAGCCCCAAGGCTTTCTGCTGTAAATCTAGTCAAAATCAGCACAAAGTTAATTCTCCTTGGTTCTCAGTGATGCTACCATTTGTAACAAATAGTCTGTGATAACAAATACATCAGTGAGATCAAAAGATTCTTAAACAGCCTTAATAATAAATAAATAAATAAATAAAAAATCAGGAAAGTGCAATTTGGTTCTGTTCTTCACCACTTTTCTTCTCACTTCTTTGCGGAAGGTGACAACTACGCAACTTTTACATTTCAAAGATCCACATCCCATTGTACGTGGAGAGGCAGGCTGCGTGCTTTGTGTTTTCCTTAGTCTTGTCCAGCAGTTGTCCCGCTAACCAGCCTCCTGCCAAGGGAAAGGGATTTCTCCCTTTGCCTGCTGACAGCATTTTCGCTTTGAAAGCGAGAGTTGACTGCTGCTTAATTAGTGCTGTCATGAGCTGGTCACTAAGGGTTGGGAGTCTCACGAAGGAGCTCGGCTTCGCGGCTGGCACGTCCCGGGGACGCGAATCCAGCACAGCCTCAGCTGCTACTGCCGGCAGCTCCTGGGGATTCTCCTAATGGCCCGATTTAAACCATGAAACACGTCTCAGAAGCCTTGCAAATAAACGCAGTGCTCTTTATAGAAAGCGTGGAGATTGATATGTTATAAAAGAGAGTTTCCTTTCAGACCCCAGGTATCCCGAGGTGCTTTAAAAAAATAATGTTCGGGGCCTGCCAGCTCGGATTTTGCCGTTGCAATTCCGCTCGTGAAGCCGCTCGCCCAAAAACTACTCAACCACACCAAAAAAATCATTACACGCTGAAGAATACATATCGCCTATTTGCAGAGGAACATGTGAAATTATTACTATCGCTAGTATTTGTGTTTATTACAAAAGCACCCAAAGAGTCCCGGGCCAGTTGTTGCACTGCGGTATGTGCTACGCAAACCAGAGAAAATGATGGGACTATAAAAACGACAGCAGTGTCACCTCTGGGCCTGTCCTCCATCACCATCCTATTTCACCCATAAAGTACAATATTCTACCAGCCAGCACACCTTTCACAACCAGACAAGTACTCCATAAAATTCCTACTTTTTTTTTCTCTTAAATGATATTTTATCTCAAAAGTATTAGCAGCAAATGAAGATGGAGACTTTTTGACCAGACTACGTTGCAGTCAGCATCTCTCCATCTCCATTAGTGCAGATTCCCATCTGATTGCTGGGCTTACAAACATACATATTTTCCTTTGTGTGTTGGTTTGAATCCACACAAAATACAGGATAAATTTCCTTTGAAGAAAGTGGGAAAGCAGTATGGCAACAAGCCTAGTTAGGTATCGAGTTACTTTCTGTAATTCATATTTTCTCTAATGAGAGGCTTGCAAGAAAGATATTCCTCTGGTTGCTCTTCAAGTCAGACAGGTATAACAACCAGTACACCAGACAGGTATATGTAATCTAGAGATGGCTTTGAACCAGCTCCCAGGGTACGAGCACTCCTGAACTTTAAAGGTATTTAGATCCAAATCTGGATCCGTGTTTTGTGGTTGACCATTTATCCCACTCCCCCACCACATTATGTATATATTTTATTTTTTTTTCCAACAATGACCCAGATCAAAACCTGAGATCTTAACAACTTTTGACTTCAAGGCAGTTGTTGGCATCTCAGTTTTCTGACTTACGTTTGTAAAAATGAGAGGACTTACACAAATGTTCCTAGCATATGACTTGCAGCGTCTTTCTGAAAATATTACTCCATTTTGCAGATTAGCCCAGCTCAAAAGAGTTAGAAAATAAAAGAAAACACAGGAATACAGTAGGAACACATGTAGTAGATATAATAGCTTGTGTGAGTCCTGTGCCAGAGCACTTTATCAAATCCTTTATTTTTTCTGCTAGGATCAGCACAGTAACTTCCTAGTGCTTGAGACAACCTCCAATATGAGACTGGAGATGAGACAAGGATCCTGAACAAATGCAGGTTTCCCTGACATTAGCTTGATACCTTCCTGGGAAAATCAGAATTTCAATGAATTTTTCAAGAGGTTTTCAGGCCAGGAGGGAAGGCAATAAAGATACAGAATTCAGGCCAAAGCAGCTCCCCAAATGCAGTCCAATAACTTGCAGATCTCAGATGAGAACAACTCTTTCAATCTTTTGATGGCATTTCAGATTTATTACTCTACGGACTGACTGCAGATACTTTGGGTAGGTTCTGCCTGCGTACCTACACCTGCCTGCGCTGGCCACGTCATGGGTTTCTGCTCCTTGGCTGAATAAACTTGCAAATATCCCGCCCTGAACATTTCTATGAATTAAAACAATTAGTTCCCATGAATTCATCGTGGATGCAACTTTGAAGTTTTCCTTCTGTGAGCATCAGGGCCATTAGGAGTCATTTGTTGTAGCGATTGTGGGAAAGGAGTCGGGATTCGGAGGGGTAAGGACAGCCGAGAAGTCAAGGTATAATCTGTAAACCTGATAATCAGCTTAGAAGAAAACATCCCACAGGATTTCGTGGCATCGCTTGTGATGTTTTCACTGTGGGTATGTACTACAAGAGTAGACAATGGGATCTCTAAAATCTTTTAGGTCTTTTATCTCTACAATTACATTTTCAAAAGGCTTTGAAAATACAAGAGCTTCCACTAATTTTCTCTCTCAATGGCAGAAGCACCCATGAAACTACAAGCTAAATTTGGCTCTTGAGCTAAATGTGGTGGCTCCTACAACCTGGAAAGCCTAGGCTGTGCTAACAGGGAAAAAAAAAATTCTTGGAAGAGGAACTTTTCCTTCTTTTGAAGTCAGAATGGATTTGCAAGGGTCTTATGTGATGAGGGGACAGTTTTAAGTAGAGGGGTATATGTATAATTTTAACCATGTAAATAGTCCTTTGCAGCCTGGAAATCTTCAGACTTTTCAAGGCTTTAAGAAGTTGGCACTGCATACTTGTTAAAATCAGTTTAACCACTTGCCAAGAGGTTTAAAGAAAGACGACACCTATTTTGCATGAATAGTAATATTACTCTGATGACTTTAGTTATACTAATGGGAGAGCTTAAAGAATATGCTCCTGCCCATGATGGATTTTTTAAGGCAAATAATAAGGTTCTGGAGGGTGTAACCTAAAATAGACATTTCATAAAAGATTCATCCTTGAACAAAAATGTCATGAAAGCATGAAATGAAAAATAGACGACAATCAGAATTCCTCTTGAAGTGCTTTGTAGTAATTATTTTAAGAAATCCTCACAAAAGACTCTTTTCAATTGCAGAATAGCAAGCGAGGTCTGTATGGTTCAAGGCTAAATAATTTCTGCAATGGAAAAAACCAGCTTCAGTTCTGATGTCAGGTATTTTAAATGGGCACGAGCTTCAATTATTGCTTTCTTTTCCCCAGCTTCTGTGGGCCATGAATTGCCCACAGATAAACCCCCTGCTCTGCAAAGTGATGACCAACATCATTTGCAGCTCTAATGCTCCTGATTCCACAGTGACACCGAGTATCCCAGCCTTTGGATGAGGCTCAGGGGGCTTGTGGCACCACATACTGGGCTGGAGACCCCTCTGCCAGTCCCCAACTGGTCCAGTCATGCTGGTGGATGGAGCCTGCTCCTAGGTGACTTAGAGTAGACCGCGTTGGGAAGGTTGGACCCTTTCCTTTCTCATATCTCCTTTGTGTCCCGCTTGCACCCTGCAGACCCCACAACCAGCTCTTTGCTCTTCCACCACATTGCCGGAGGGTGAGAGGAGGCCACAGAGGAGGAAAAGTGCTACACTTCCAGCTCTCGTCCTCCTCATTGATGCAAGGAGGAGGCTACGAAAGCAGCATCTCCCCAGCTCTGGAGAGGGGTGTCATGGAGAGAAAGATGGGACCAGCGCAGATGCTTAAGAGCCAAACACAGATGGCTAGACACCATGATAGTATCTAACGTCTGTGATCAGATGAGTATCTAATGACAGCACTACTGATACTATCTTTTGATATCACCTTGAATTACTACCACAGTGGAAGCATATCACCGCCATTGCAGTGGCAGATCTGGTCTGGATGAAGACATTTTCCTACGACAGAAAAGCACTTTTAAGTCATTCAAATTGTAAATACAGTCTGGAAAGCGTCAGCAACCGGAGAATCAGCCAGGATTCATCCCATATCAAAAAAGTACTGCTGACCCATACCACCATGAGGCAGGTACACACCACTTTCCCACCTCAGGTCTCAGTGGCAACCCAAGTGGAAGCTGGTGGGAGCCATACATCTACGAGAGAACCCTCAAGCAGCTCCAGAAGCCCAACTGCCAGCTGAGCCTACTGCGCTTCCCCTTGGAAACAGACCCATTCCTGCCTGTTTGAGGTTTCTTGTAGTGATGCCCAAGCAGCATGAACGGGCGAGAATCAGTCAGTAACCCGCTGGCACGTTAGCGAGCGCTCCCCAGCGCCTCGACGTGCAGGGTCCTGCTCGGCGGGGAACGACGGCGAAGAGCAGAGCGAGCCAGGCTTGGCTGCCGACATCTCCCACCCATCCTTCCCTATCACCCAGGGCTGTTTCACACTGTCTGAGCTCCCCACGCTTTCATCTCTTGATTTTTCCCTTCTCACGTCTCGTGCAGGAAAAGGCATTTCCCGAGCTGCCAAAACCCAGCCTTGCTCTGCCGGCGGGTGCTGGATGAGACCTCTGCACCGCGGGGAGCGAGCACAGACCTCGGGTGCAGCCGCTATTTCCCAGCTCCACAGCAGGGAAGAATTCCCATTCCGGAGCGCACCCGTGTTCTGCTGAGTATCGCGACATGTTGGGTCCCAGCAAACGGCCGTTCCCCTCTGTTTGGGGGGTACAGGATCGGTCCCCAGGGAGAGGAGGAGCAGGCAGAGCAAGACAAAGGGTTGACATTGCTTATTGTATATACAAATGTTGGTGTCTTTTAACACGTGCAGCTTCACTCCAAGACTACGCTGTGCCCGTCTTGCCCAGAAGAGCCAGGCTTTCTCCCCAGCATCCCCGAAACATGGGTGACAGGGATGACATTCTTCGCTCGAACAATAGCGACTTGTTCACAGCTCGATACCAGGCTGGTAAAACTCTGAATTTTCAAGTGTGTTTGAGTTGAGGCTTAGCTAAACAAAACTCATTTTCTAAGGCAGACTGAGGGATTCTCACAAGCTGTATGCCTCTACAGCCCCAGCTCAGACCTGCTCCCTGCCGTCCTTTCCCCCAGCGTCCTTTCCCCCTCTCTTGTTTATGCTGTTCGCCCCTTTGGCGATTCTGATTTTACACTGAAAATCCTCCTGGTCCTTCTTAAACCAAGGGCTGACCCGTGTTTAAGACTCCGGTGTTTGAAGCAGAACCTATTCCCCACCAGAAGATTTTAATTTTAAGCTAACTGCTGCACTTTGTTTCCAAATGTTTTATTTAAAATTGCTTCAATGTGTAGCTTTCCAAAAAACCTATTTTCCCTTTTCTGAGGCTTTTCTGCCTTTGAATTTTTCCCTCCTGATTTTCAGGACCTCTCTTTTTTCTTTCCTGAGGAAATACTACCCCTGAACCAGATCTCCTGTAAACTGCCTCTGGACTTTCCCGCAGATGCATAACCTCTCTGTGCCTCAGTTTACATAGATGTAAAAGCCCAGGGAACATCATTTCCCTGCCTCAAAGAAGTACGGTGAAACTTAATTAAACTCGCTAATGCCTACAAAGGGATCCCGTATCCTCAGGTGGACAATCTATATGGAAAACGCACTTCTGAGAGAGTGCTATAAGCGCTTCAAGACGAAGATATAACACCAGGAGATCACAGGGACTTGGCTTCGCTCCTCCTCCTCCAGCAAGAGCACGGTCTGTGCATCTGTTTCCCCCAAGGGACTTGTTCAGAGCCTGCACAGGGAGAGCACCGAGGGGAGCCGGGCGCCCGTTCTCACCCCCGGGATGCTCTCTGGCAGGGGACACGGGACCGAGCAGCGGCAGCAGCGCCTTCGTGCGAGGTTTGTCCTCGGCTTCGGTGGAGCTGGACCGGTGCTAGAGGGCACGGCCAGCTCACGCAGCAGACGCTGGGTCTCCGATTCCTCCCGAGCCCCTTCAAAGACCTCAGAAATGAACGAAACGCAGCGCTCCTGGGACGCGGCTTGCAAGAGGAGAAGCGCTTACGATCGAGGAGGAGCAAGAGCCAGCGAAAGCGGGCAAGGTGCTCAGCCCGGGTTTAACGAGGGTCCTGTCCCAAAGGCAGCAAGGGAAGCTGTGAGATGGTGCAAGACCTGGAGAGGGACCGGGGACCGTGCTGGAGGCTCACGAGCCTCCGGGGAGGACGAGGTGACCCAACCCAATGGCAGGGCCATGCCGTATGGCACAAGTTTTGCCTGGGGGCTGTGCTGCACCCCTACCCCAGCACACCCGAGCACCCATAGGCAGCCACCGCATCACCGCCGGGCCCCAGGGCAGAGCGGCTGGGCTGTCACCGGTGCCGCGGTCCCCTCCGAGCATCGCAGCGGGGGACAGCCTGACGCAGGAGGAGGCGGGGTGCGACACGGGGCCACGCGCACATACGCCGTTGGGTTTTTAAGGGTTTGCTCCTTCCCTTGCGATGGGTTTTTTTTGGAGAAGCCTGCTGTGCCTCGCTCCATGGCACTCTGATCTGTTGGGTACTGCTGCCCTCCTCCTCCTCCTAATGCATCAGGCATCTCTTCCCAGGGGAAGTTGACTATGTTAATATGTATGAACACAACCCAAAAGCAAAAAAAAAAAAAAAAAGTTACATTTTCTGAGAGACAATGACATACCTGCCACTCTCTCTAAGCAAACTTATGCTGCCTACGTGATAAACACAAGCCCATGACTCCTTGCAAGTACAAGGAAATGCATATTTCATTACAACAACATTCCAGCCACCTACGACAAAAATAATTAATGACTGCTTAATGGCACCAACAGGTTGGTTTTTTTTTAAGCATATGAATAGATTAAGCTTTATTCCCAGTGAAAAGGAGAAGCTATAGATCATTTTGAGCTGGAACAAATGGACATTATATTATTCACTGTTATGTATTTATCCAAGTCAGTAATTTCTGAATGACTGAAATAACCTTAACAAGTACTGTATCTTTCCCCAGTCTTTCCAGAAATGCTGTTCTACATTCTTCAGGCAGAATAAAGCACTATTTTTGGTTTAAAACAGTTTTGCGAGATGCCAGTGGAAAAGGAAGCTAAAACAACCCCAGGTGACAGGAGCTGTCTGCAGCCATCACCACGCAGCAATCAGCATCCACCAGTACCTGCAGTAACCCCATTCCTGAACAGCCGGATCCGTGGCAGGAGCGGTTGGGATGCCACGGGATGGAAAACATTGTTGTAGATGCAAACCACCGTACTTACAGTTAGATGGGAATTTCGCACGTGCTGCACGTAGTATTGCATTCCTCTCTCAAAGGACATCATTGCCGAGAGAAAGGCTTTGCCCCAGCTGCTAAAGTCCGTGGGTATGAGCGCACCTTCTTTGGCACCGTTAAGCCGGCAGTGGTGCATCCCACCTTCGGCCAAAGCTCAGCCGTTTGCCCCACGCAAGCCCAGGACACCACCGAGGAGCACGTTCCACCTAGTTGCACGTCCCGAGCCGTCTGCTCGCAAACTGGCGCAGCTTCATCGCTGCGGAGCTCGCCCGCGGTTCGGAGGGGCTCGCTCCGTGCTCCCCGGCAAGCATCACGCTGCCTGCCTGCAGGGCCAGAGCCAGCACGAGCGGCATCGGCACAAGGAACTGCCTGTTCCTCGCCGATCCGGTGCTGCCTACAACTAGGATTAGAGACAAAAACCAAAACGCTGCCCAAGCAGCTAGAGGCGGACCAAAATGAGTGCAGGAATATGAGCGGTCCTGTGTCCAGGCACCCCTCGTGCTTTCCTCCCTCTCCAAGCCGAGCGCCCACCATGAACCAGTAAAGACGCTACGCAGCAAAGCCAAACAGCACAAGCTGTTGAAGGAGGAGCAGCAGGACCACTGCCACATCTAAGCACTCAGGAAACCATTGCCATACAAAAAGGATTGCTTTGTAAAAAGCCTGAAGGAGTTCAATTTGCTTCCTGGGTTCAGAAACCTCAGGTTTCCCGTGCTGGGGCTTTGCTCTGCCATGGCATCCTCTGTTTAACTCTTCCCACTGCCCTTGAGTGACAGCAAAACCCTTAGAGCCACTGGCCTCCCTCGCTGGCTTTTTAGGAGAGGCATCAACAAGAGTTTTCCCACGGCCCTCGGACACTGGTGTCTTCTTTCTTAATTTCTCAGTCAGTCTCATGTGATTTAAGCAAGATCTAGGCCAGCCGTATGCATGAGTTTGGGAAATCCCTGCATCTCTGTGCCAGGCAAGCACGTCCCTGGTGATTGGGGATCACAGGTAATTAGAAATATCCGAGGTGCAATAGTTATTGTTATGTGCTGCCAGTTTATTGCCAAGCATTGCTACAATATTTATGAAGTGGTTTGCATTCCTGTGCTAGACTGACACATTTTGAGAAGTCATAAACAAATCATCTTTTCAAGTGGAATTTAAAGCTGTTTTGCAGTGTTGTGTTCTCTAACAGTCCCATCACTCTTAAGGCAGAAACGTTCAAAGTTCAAGTCCTGCAAGTGCATTTACTACTCCGTTACTACTATTAGCAGTAGCGTTACTCAGCTGCAGAACAGGTCTAGATCTCATCTCACCACCGGTACCACATCCATCCAGCCTTTTCACAAGCTCTGGTTTTAAGCTTGGCTGTATTTTTCCTGACTGGATCTATTTGGGAAGGTGTTTCAGGACCTTACTTCCCTGAAGGCTACAAGCATCTTCTACATTTCAGCCTACATTTGCAAAGTGAACTTGTGTATTTTCCCCGCCTGGGATGAGCTGTGCTCTCTGAGCACATCCTCGCCTCTCCTTATTGATTTTCACCCTGCCTGCTCTTTCAACATGCATTTTCCTCAATTTACTGCTCTGCCCGCAATTCCACTCTTCCCTTCAGTTCCTACTGAGCGGGATGGAGACCTGGTGATGCTTTGCTAATTTTCAGCCAGCTCCAAAACTGCACATAAGAAACACACAAACGGGTTCAAGCACCATTGAGCAATCACAGCGCTTAGCTCCAAATACAAGATGAGTCTCACTGGAAAGTTAGAACTAGGAAAAAGCTCTTAAAAGGCATTTAAAAAGTAAAACACAAACTTCAAACAGTCACTGTGGGGATAAAATTTTCAAGTGACAGTTTAAACTGTCAAACATTAACATATGATACTATTTATTGCTTTCTGTTGGCTACCTTCAGCACATCACCCATCACACTAATGGCCCTCCTGTTATTAACCATGGATTTCATGGTCATTAACTTGAGTTCAGCGAGTCACAGATGACTTTATTAGGCATGACTTTGATAATCACCATTTTAATTGCACAAGCTGTCCTCTATGCCCACCCTGAACACAAGCTATTTTTAAGTTGAAGCAACATTATCCTTTCTATTGGGCAGCTCAGCCTGCCGTCACACAGGGCACTTTGCCAGCAAAAGAAACTAAATAAAATAATTCAGGGTAAGAGCTTACCCATTTCTGTGCTGCTTTGAGGTACAAGCCACATCTGATAAGGTAGAAGTGAGACCACAAGAACCGCTTTCTGCTCAAGGTTTCAATAAAAAAAAACTAACAGAGAAAGGAGGGGAGATGGCGCTCAGTCGACAGACTGGATCAGGCTCATGACCACCAAGTCCAACAGCCGGTCAACAACAGAGAACAAACCTGTCTGCTTCAAAAAAATACAGGAAAAAAAAAAAGGCCATTTACAGGCAATCATGTCGCAAGCGGCTGTGCCAACCCTACAGAGGTAGCACAAGCAGATTTTGCCAGGAGCAAACACCACGTTGACATCACTAAAGCATAAACTGTCCTGCTGCAGATTCCCCCCTCCTTACACCATTACAGACCCCCAAGCTGTTGTGTCCCAGGTGGGCAAATCAACCCTCTTGGCTGGGTCTGATAGGAGAGAAGTGATCCCCTCTTAAAAAGAACGTGGTTTAAAACTAAAACTGAAGTGAGAGCAATGTTAGCCATGCACTTGGCCGTCAGCTTTGGAGTTGGCCTATGCCTCAAATGCAAAACATCATCTCCCCGTGTGTTATCATCGTTAACGGAGCACGACTGCTCTTATTGCTCAGCCTCTCCGGGTAAGATACTCCCTCCCTATTCCCTGATCAGGTCTTCGAACGCCGACCCTTACAGACCCGGATTTCCATGCGAATAGGTGACCTGTAGCAAAAGACACCCCCCAGCACTCTGCCCTCATTCTTTGCCTGCACTGGAGATAGTACGACTTGTTTCAGATATCAAAATTACAAAACAAAAAAAAACCCGCCCCCAAAACCAAAATTTAAACAAACAAAAAACCACACCCAAACAAAACGGGAAAAAAATAGTTCTAAAAGTTCATATTTTTCTTACTACACTGTAACCAATGCAGAATATGATTTTTGTGAAATTTCAAATTTTGAAGTGTAAGAAAAAGTGGATAAATAGCCACCAAACTGGATTCCATACCAAGCTAGGCTGTATGACCGGCACGGACAAATTCATTTCTGCATGAACTGCGTTAAAGCACATTGACATCCTCAGGGCATGCAAATGCGAGGTTACCACGCTGCAGCTGACACAAGCCCCGATATAATCCTCAGCTCTCAAAAAAAAAAAAAAAAAAAAAAAATCTCCCAACAACTAAAGCACAGCCTTCCCAGGTCAACAGATCTTTCCACAGGCACAGGAAGTCTTCATGGATATACTGCAGGACCGCAGCCTTAGATCTCCCATTCAATCACAGATGTATCACTTCTGCATTTTATATAAACCCCTCCTGATAACTTTTATTGCACAGTTTAAAAACCGTAACATAGCATGTGATAAATAATTGTGTTAGGTCTGCATACATGAATGGCTTTAACTTGCAGCTTATACTTGGTAATGAACGTCAGAGTATGTGTTAATAAAAAATTAAATCACCATAGCGTGGTGTCAGGATACATACTTTTGTAACCTAATGCTGTTAAGTTTTCGTGTCATGTGAATGGTAATATACAGTAGCAAGGAACAGGCATTCCTGTTCCCTTTGGATTGTACAGATGTTTTGAGCTCCCAGAGAATATTCTAAAGAGAGACGTACGCTCTTAGTATGTATCTATTATAACATTATTAGCCACACTCCTAATTAATCCTTTGGAATTCCAGGCATTTTTCATTTAGTTCTTAGCAAAGGGAAAAAAAAAAAGGTGCCTTAACAACTATTTGCGTTGTAGAGTTCATAAATGAGCCCATCACCCTATACCAGAACTGCTATAATTTTATCGGAATGAAAACCATTCTCTTTGATCTCCTCCAGTTCTTAAATCCAGCAGTTGTGTATTCAAACATCAATGGAAATGTGGTTTCAAGCTTCCTCTTTCATTATCTTTCTCAAAGATAAAAAAGAGCAAAAGAAAAAAAAAGTTCTGAGCTTTAGAGATGAGGCAATATTTTTACAGTAATTTCTTTATCTGATTTCATCCTGTTTACAGAAGCTGCTGTTTGGAAGACTTCCCCCCCCCCCATTTTCGAGATGGCTTTTCTTTAAATAAACGTATATTAAAAAATAGAACAGACAACAGAGTCAGCTTCCTGCTTGCTCTTTATTGTAAAGGAGATAAGGTTGCTAAATGCTACGCTAGCTGACTTTGGTTCAGTGCGTGACCTACATGGATCAAGACGGAGATTTAATGATTAAACTTAACTCCTTTATCTTCAGCAAAGTGGGGGGAGGAAAGAGTACCCAAACAAACTACTTATGTTCTGGCATGATAGAATTACGGTTCAACACAATAATTAACTATCTGACACATTCCTGTGAGGCTGCAGATGTCATTAATGGCTCCGAAATGCCCCCTCTCTGTTGTCATAACCCAGAGCTCTTCTCAGGAGCCAAAACAAGCATGTACACTGAAGAGGATCACGGCTGGCAAAATGCATTTCATCCCTTCTCAGCTGATTCATACAGACCACAGGTGCATTTCATGGTTCATATACCACTGATAGAAAAATTTAGGAGCAAATTCAATTAAAACAAAACAGGTCCTTGATCTACCGAACCCGCAAAACCATTTTAATCTCTTCCGTCCAAGGCCCTGGACTCCAATCGCCCTGCTAGCTTCTTTACAGCTCTTGAAACATATCTTGATCTCTCACACCCAGATAACACAGCCCGTTTCGCTGACTGTTACACATCCAGTGTCTCTGAACAAACTAGGAGAAGACAGAGCCGTCTAGGTGGTTCCCAGGCTGCTCCTCCCGCGCTCCATCAAGCCCTTTGCAAGTAGATCCTAAAAATCTTGAATTAATCTGCTACAACAAACTTCAAAAGGGCTGGCACTTTAGTTTTGATGGGTAGTAAAAACTACACGTACTTATGCATGCGACCCTCACGCAAGAAAAAAGACTGGCAATGAATCCCCAAAAACAAGCAAACTCAAAGTCCAACCTGGGTTCACCATAGGGCCTCCCAAGTTTTGTAAGCATACGGATCAAACTACGGACACTAGCAGTGGTTTTTATTTTTGCATGAAAGCCACATGACAAGCAGCAAGTTTAATGAAGTTTGTTCTTAGCATTACTTCAAACCTCCAGGGCTGCTGTCACCCACGTGGATCAAAACAGCAGGATTTATTTGCATCAACTCCCACTGGAAACAAAAGGCAGCAGCCATCAGCCCCAGCTTCTGCAACATCCAGAAAAGCAACAAGCTCCCTGTACCTCCAACACCAAAAAGATGAGGATTACATCGAGAGCAGAACTCACTCTCCACCTCAGAGCACCAAACTCCATTAAAGGAAAGAACAAATTTAGGATCTTACCTTTCAAAAATTCCTGCAGAGCTGCAAGACCAGCTATTTCAGGTGCCAGAGGAGTTTCCCTGCCAGGAGTCCCAAGGCAGCCCCAGCAGCACTCCTTACCTGCCCAGCTGGGAGCATTTACCTTAATTAACGAACCCACATGGAGCTGAGAGAAGCATTTCTGCCCCCTTCTCCTCCCAAAGTGTTAGCATAAAAAATACCCTGGCTGCCCCTAGCCAGAAGGGATTGATCAGTATTAAGCGGGACACAGGAGAACTGGTTTTGAGCTGTGCTGGAGTGGGGTGGGCAGAGCAGTTGTCCTTGTGCTATGCTGCTGGGTGGCTCTTCCATTTTCTCATAAGCAGTTTTGATGAAGAGTGAAGTCAATTTTATCACTTCCCAGAGCACTTTTCTCCCATCTTTAATGGCCTTCCTCTGTTCCCTACCTCCCTTTGACCACGTAATAGTATACCATCCCAAAAGTTTGACTAGGAAACATAATGCCACCTTAATCCTATAGACCATTCCCGGCTAAAAGTGTTGGAAGGAAGCAGCCTGCAGATGTAATGCTCACCCCTCGTCAGGGGAGAGGAATTTCATCCTGGAATGCCGTGAATGCTGTCACAGCCAGAAACCAAGTCTCTTCCAGAAGATGCTCTTTAGTATGAGGGGAGAGGCTGCAGCGGCGGCTTTCAGGCAGCTCTTCAGTTACGTTATGTTGGCCTTTGCATCGCTTGGTATTAGATCATTGTCTGTCTTGTTAGCACTGAAAAGTTTGTAGCTTTAGATTCCTCCAGACAACCATCACAGCTTGACATTTTAGTGCTAAAGAATCAATTAGGTAGTGATGGGAAACCAGACTTTGGTATAAAAAAAAGAAAAAAAAGAGGACACGACACTCACTGATTAGCTCTATTGCTCCCACGTCTTGCTAAAGAAGTGTGGGAAGAAGAGCAGATTTAGGAGGCTAGCCTGGATGGAGAGATGCTGTAATGAGCTAAAGCTGTCTTGGGCTGAGGGATGGGAAATTAAGAGTATGCCCAAGTCAAACTTCAGGGACTAGTTTCAGAGTCACACATGGAGTAGTGAACATGAACTACCCTGCTATTTGGGGACATCTGGTCTCAAAGATGATTCAGTTTCTAAACATTTTTATAAAGCTTCTTAAAAATTGAAGCATGAGGCATTTGGCAGGGGAGAGCCAGAAGAAGGTAGATTTTTCCAACCTTGTGGAAAGAAAAGCAGAAATATTTCCATGCTGCCACATGAACCGTGTTGCTTGTCACACTGATAGATTGGGGACGTTGCATGAAATAAAATAGAAAACAATTAAACGGCACGTGACTCCGGGAGGGGGTAGGCTTACTTTGCAGGATTTGCATCAACATTTTCTTTGGCTTCGATCCAGGCAGCTCAGCACCCCTTTGAGTCACTTAAACAAACCCAACTTCGAAAGCAAAACTCTGTCAGGACTTCTGAGTCTCACCCAGCTTCACGTTCACACCGGGGGAATGGTAAATCGCACGCGAGGTGGTCGCAGGGGCCACAAATCTTCTCTGAAGGTCTCTGCTCTTTTCACACACGTGAAAAAATTCATAGCAGTCTTCATGTGGTTTTTAAGCTTTGTGATGAAGATTCAACACAGCCCCGTACAATCTAATGCCAAGCTTTCTGGACAGGGTTGTAATGGAGCAATAAAACTCAGCTCCACCTTCAATTCTTTGCTGAGTTTAAATGAGATAGTCGGATCAGGGATTTCATTCAGCACGTCCTAGAAGAAGGGTGTAGGGGGATCTAATGTTGGGTCCAGATGTGCCCCCCTTTGCCTGATGCTGAGCAGTCGATGGATGATCTAGGGCTTGACTTCAGACTCACCAGTGACAGAAGTTTTGGTGCACGGATAATAAGCAACCTGGTGCATATTAAAAAACAGCTATAGGTTTGTTCCAGCAGATAGCTATGATTTGTCTATTTTATGGCAAGGTTTGCAAGAGGATAGCAAACTTTTTGTTCTGTAAAGTTTGGAGCAAGCCGCTGGCTCACGCTAATGACAATATTTGGGGCCTTGTGATTACTTTATTTAGAGCTTTTTTGCAATTAACCTCGGCCCTAAAAATCTTTCTGGTTTGATGAGGTTATTTTCATATGGTGCAAGTTGAAAGGGGGCTGTGACAGCTACGCATATGTATTATAATCATATTTGAGCCATTTTTGTTCCTCATCTGTTTAATGTCATCCGTGCTGCCAAAGCAGCTAAGCTCCTTCAGGGTGAAACTGCGTAATGGGAACTGACTTTCCTGATTTACTGTCTCTGTATGCAGCTATGTAAGTGAGGCATTGCTGGATTGATCTGAGCTCTTCTATCCTTATTACTCAATTACCGTTACTTTTACAACTGAATGTTAACCTTATGATAACCATTAGCTGTTGTCAGTTGTTGCACGTACACAACAGTCTCTGGCTGTTTAGACTGAAATAAATTGGAATTTGGTTCTGAATTTAAATCCAAACTTGGATTTCCTCAGCACTTTGAAAGAGCTATAAGGCCATAAGCAAGGTGGTTTCATCTGGTAAGGAACTGGGATGAGGAAGAGTTTGCATGGAGGCAGGTCCTTCCTCGCTGTTGGACTCAGACCCTTTTTTGGGACATGGAGACAGACACCGCTCTCGCACCGCTGCTGCTCCAACCTCAACTTTTCAAGTCTGGATCCCTTTCGCACATATGTGATCAAGCTGTGAATGTAGAGTTAGCTCCAACCTCCTGGAAAAGATGGGTGGAAGGGGGTGTGTGGAGGGGGAGTTTGCATCATGTGTTCTGCTTTAGTCTTTTTCGCTTGTCAGTTAATAAACAAACATAAAAATCTGCCTCCAGAACTGCCTACGCCCCAAAGTCGCAAGCAATGGACAACAAGAGGCTGGACTCACGGGATGTTGGTGTCTTGTGACAGATGGGTCTTTTCTTGCTGTCCTGCTTCATGAAGCCATCCAGGAACTTGTTTCATCTTGAAGCCGTTTGGGGGAAAAATGTCCTGGAGTGGGAGGGGGGAAAGTTTAATTTTGTGCCCTGACCTGTGCAGCAGATCTGCGTTTGCCCCCATCTGCACCTCTGCATTCCCCTCTGCCTCCTTTGCTGCTAAGGGGACATTGACAATACGCTCTAGAACTTCAAAAACACATCACAAAAATGCATTTCTTAGGTCCTTCTCATTTTCCTTCATGTTGCCTGAGTACAGACACACATTTAACAACCTAGAACTGTAATTGAAGCAATTACTTTACACAGAGGCAAACACAGGTTCTAGCACCCTCCCAGAGAGGCTCTTAGTGCATTTGCTTAATGCTTTTAATTACAGTTGTTAATTTGACAGATTGATAAGACTTTTGACAGCTTCTGTTTAGGTTGGGATGTTCTGGTACTCAGCAAATGCTCCAAAGATGCTTGGAAGAAGCAGCCTGCACAGGAAGCAATGTTACTGAGTCAAAACCATATCCCAGGGCACTGTATCAAATAAAAATGATGTTTTTTTCTTCTCTTTTCAATAGGGAGTTTTTCCTCCTTCACCTCCCAGTGTGAATGTGGATGTATGAGCAATGAATGGCAATGGGAAAGGAAATGCAGAGAAACCACACAATGATTTACTGGGGCTTTAGCAAAATATTATCATTCTTAATGTTTGTCGGCATGTGGCAATTTTCTTTGAACCAGGGATAGTTTAAATTCCTTCTTGCTTTGAAGACTTAATTTTCTCCTATAAAGATTATGGAGACTGTCTTGGATAATTTTAGGACTTAGGCACACTATTTGCTGAGCTCAGGCATGTTTTGCACCATGTATATTTTATTTGCCACCTGCCAGCTAGTGTCCACACGTTCCCAAAGTCTAGAGGTCACAGGCAAATCCTGAACAAAGCCATTTGCTATGGCCCACACCCTGCGTTGGACGTGCACAGCCCGAGCGCCCGGCACGCACACAGACACAGCTCAGCACCACTTGTTAAATAACATTTCCAGGCATGGGGAAAGTCCCAACCTCGCACACCGTGACGCCGGTGAGTAGCTTTGCAGAGGGCCACGTGCTAAACGCATGCACCCGTGACAAGGTGTTTCTCTCGCCGATGATGCAGAACCCCTCCAAGCTCAGTGAGTCGGGGTTAGCAGGAAAGCAGGGGACAAACGTCAAGATGTGGATCAGTTACTCTCATTTACAGCTGGGGCAAGACTTCACCCACCCTCTGGTTTGGCCAATGCAGAAAGGACGAGAAACTTCTGGAGGTGACATGAGAAATCACCATGCCCCAGCCCTGGGAACTGTTACTAAGCAGAAGATGGGGATGAGGCGTGAAGAAAGCACGTCAGTGAAAAATATACAGCTCTTCGGTCAGGAGGGGAACACACTGAAAAGGACTAATAGATGAAACCCGAGGCAGACAAATTCAAAATAAAGCCTGTAGACACAGCAGTCATTGTAGAGTATTTCTGAATGACTGTTGTGCCTATGTTTGTGTCTGCAGACGGTTAAGTAGAAAGAGATTGTTGTCTTTACTCGCACACATTCCCTTGCCCTGAGTTAACTTCCTTGGGCAGAAGAGTGCCCAGAAATAAACTGTCATAACCACTGAGTTGAACTGCCAAGGGGTGGTGAAGTGTCCAGCTCCAATGTCTTCAATCAAGACCGGTTTCCTTCTTTGAAGATATGCTTTTGCCAAGCACAAGTTGTACGTCAGTCAGACACCAGTTATTGGACTTGATACGGATGAAATCTAATGGCCCATGAAATAAAGGTCAGCAGAAAAAAAGATTATTGAATTGTTTCTTCTGGCTTCAAGTATATGAATCTGCAAAAGGTTGGCAACTCGTACCCACCGTCATGGTGTTTTTCATGGTATCCTTTGATAACGGGATTAGGAAGTACCAATATTAGTTCAAAAAAGCCGCTAAAAAGTTGCTGACATTTGGTCATTACCAGCCTTCAGTCACTATTGATTGGTGTCTGCACCGGAGCCGGTAATCCAGCACAGGGAGGGATCCGCGGCAGCTGCAGATACGTTGAAGATCGATACGGAAGCTGGCCGAAGGGATGCTGCTTGGCACTGCTCTCTCCGGCGCTCGTGATGGGAGCCTAACGCTTGCTGTGGGTATTTTAATAAGCTACTCCTGTTTTCTGTTTTTTAGCAGTTTATTCTGCCAAGCAGTTTGGCAGCATTCTTATTTCTCAAAACAGAGGAATCGCCATTTTGCTTCTCCTGAAGCGTTTACTATCGGATGCGACTGCCCTACATGGAACAGCGTTCCTGAAGCATGAATATTTCATGGGACTGGTTTTGGGGAGATTATTTATGGTTGAGTTTTCATGGCCAATAACTAGATTTTTGTAACTATCAGCACTTCTTTGGTAATTTAAAATTTACTTGAAAAGAAAAAGAAGCAAACCGAGGCTCTACGTGTACAACCAAGGTCTTGTGCTCTTACAAATGCCACAATAAAAGTATATTGGTTCATAAGAATACTTTGAAATATTTAAGAGAGCATCAGCAGGAAATATATACACATGTATATGTATAAAACTAACATTTCATGAAGTGTGTGGGAAGGAGAACATTTGGGAGTCAGCACATTTCTTACCAACTGTATTAAGTGCACCCAAGGGTGAATTTTTTATGTATTTGGATTTTTCTTTAGAACTACCCCCTACAGTGCTTTGGATTTCTGGACATGAAAAATAACAACAAGGTTCATCAAACATACAAGTCACAAAACCACTGTCGATACGAAGAGGGTGCCGAGCCTGGCCAGCCCCTGCTCGAGCAGCTGCTGCTGCCCTGCCAGCCCCTTCCTCCAGACACAGCTGGGAGAAGGATGGTCCCAAAAACCTGAGGTCTCTCCTCAAAACAGTCAGACCTGCCTGGACCTGACAGCTGGGGCAGTTGGAAGCTTTTCCTGCTGTTTCCAGGAGCCATCCCACCGTATTTCCCCCATGATCCCCCAGTGAGAGATATTTATGTCTGAATTTTCAAGGCGAGAGTTCATATTTAATGCCAAGTATCATCTTTGTGTTAAAATCAGTTTGAAACACCCCTGGGCTTGAGTGGTGCGGAAAGCTTTGACAAAATATTTGAACTATGTTTAGTTCCTTGGATATATCTGTCTTGTCAGAAACATACAAATTTTGATAAAGCTCTTTTTTGGAGAAATTTCTGAGCTCCCTCTCTTCTCCCCAAACAGAATAATTAATAAACCAGGAATACGGAAGACTACACTGGCATCCCAAAAAAGCGCTCTCCCTTGCTATGAGAGGGTAGCTTCTCCCAGTCTCTCCTATCAGTATTACTCCACTTTCAGAAATCATCAAACAGTAATTTTTTTCAGGAACTTGAATCCGATCTGGCCTGAAAGTGCAATCAAGGAATCAATCAGTCACAAAACAAGGGGAAGAAGATCTGCAGGTTTTGTCCTAGGGTAGGACAGTCAAACTGCAATTTTCTCTCTTTCTCGGTCGCGTACCGATGGTGCCCGCGGAGCTACTCCTGGTGGCCAAGGATGAGAAGTGTCACGAAAACAGCCGGTTTGGCTTCTGCCTTGCCTCGGCAACAAGCCAAGATCAAGCTGCTATTTTTTTCCCTCTGTGTCTCACTTCCAGAGTATTTTGCCTTCACATTAACTAGTCGATGGCCTGGCCCGATCTTGGCCAGGTTGATCTCCCCTCCTCGCATCACGTTTGGGATGGGAGCCCTTGCCTAGGGTCCACTGAGAGCTTGCGTAAGCGACCCTGAGATCTTCCTGACCTTTGCTGCATTTGCTCATTTCCTTCTCAGCCCTCTTTCCATTGCTTTTCAAATTAAGGTGCACAGGAAACCAGAGCAGTTTCTGATCTCTCCTCCACCTAAAAAATTAGAACATCAAAACCAGTTTTACCAGCAATAAACGAAGCTACTTTGAAAAGTGAGGCAAAGGGATCTATCTGGAGTCAGTAAGACATTGTTAGGATCTCTTTGATCGGGAGCCTTAAATGAAAATTATCAAATGGCGCTTTAAAACATACACCCTTTTGTTTGATTAGCCTGCTGCAGATAACCTTTATTAAACCTGATCTAAAATTACAGCCATGCACTGGTGGTTCTTTGATGCCTTGGCTGTTTCATTTCCTGTTTATACTATGATACACGTTGCACTAGGAGATAAAGCACTTCTGAAGGATATTAAGACATGAAAGTCCCTTGGCTATTTGCTGGCACTGTTTTGATGTTTTCTTGCTCTCTAGAAATTAGCATATCCTTTTCAAAGACTGCCTCTGATGAGAGTAATCCTTTGCCATGATGTATTTGCTAAAAGTCATAAATGATAGTATATTGTGTAAAGAAATGACACATAAAAGGGACGATGCTAGATTATTGATAATGAGGCAACTTGTGCAACTCTGCTTTTGGCTTTTATAAAATACATTTTTGACACCATAAATACATTAGGCTTATATTAATGAGGATTTAATACTTCTGAGATTTTAGAAACTTGCTTAGAACAACTTTTCAAAAGAAGGGTTTTTGGGGAAGTTTAATGTTTTCACTAATTTTGATAAGATAGTCTGTTAAGCACGTTTTGCTGCCTTCATAATGAGGAATGATGGAAAGGTTTTTAGCATGGCTTTGCCAGAATTAAACTGTGCTGGAATATTTATTTTATTAATTCATAGTGTCTATTGCCATAGAAACGAGGTGGCTTAATTATAGAAATTTGCAACAAAATGCTACCTTTCAGAAAAAAGAACTTTGACACACATAAAAGCAAAACATAAGGATCTGATATCTGAAGGTGTAAATAAGTATTGCTCCATTGAAGCTTTGAAGTGACATTGATTTACATCACCTAAAGATCTGTCTCTTGTTGTCACTAACAAATGACCTGAGTATTTTCACAGAAAAGCAAGCCATGCCTGGATGACCTAGAAAATAAGGACCAGGGTGTTGGGATGATAGTGGGATGAGGAAGAGCAACAAGGGCTTGGAGATCTTAACCAGTCTCTTCTCAAAGGCACTTTTGCAGGACTTCTCAAAGTGCTTGGGATGACACGGTCTAAGTTAGACTATAAAATTCCTGTAACTGTATGAAAATCATTGTAATATTTACTGACTTTCGTTGGCACAAACGCTCTTCCATCACTCTCACTAGCCGGACGCGTGGTAGCACCAGAAGATCTGGAGTCTGATGGAGGTGACGTGGGTCAGGCATGGTGGCATCACTGGCTCCATGCAGTGCGGTGACTTCGGGGGGGTGTGATAAAGATTTACACTTGGTTTGACATAAAGTGCTTTCTGTAGACAGATGCAGAGCGCTGAATTTTGTATTTTTCAAACTGGGTGACCTGAGTTACATACCCGAGGCTGTGTGTAACACACCTGAGGATGAGGATTTTGGTGCTGAAATTAGTAAACAGAATTTGCAGCAGCTCTGAATACCTGAACTCACCCTTCTAAAAATCTAGTCCCTTATCTATATGCCTTTATGTGGAGCTGAGCCCTCACCTTAGATATCTCAGGTTGATAATCCTGCCCTCAGGAACCAAAGATCTCATCTGATATCCACTGAAATCAATGGAACAATTGACTGTGGGTGGCTGCTACAAGGAGCCCTGCAGGGAATAAAGGTCACAGCCAGCCTTGCAATGTGGAGGTACAGCTCTGCTCTCACCTGTACCTTTCCAGTAGGCACTAGCACAGACCATTTAGAGTTGCAACCATGCTAATCAGCACAGGGCACTATTCTTCACCTCTGTCCATCTCACTAGCTTGGGGCAGGAGCTGGATTTTTTTTTTAGTTCAGGTAGACTGCAGCGGGAGATGACTAGAAGGGAGGAAGGAGCAATTGGAAAGGCAGAGACAAAGTATACCTCCAGTGATAAAAGCCACCTTGACTGCAGTGGGGCTAAGACATCGCCAAGGTGATTGCCAGTTAAGCATGTATTAAGCAAATATCTCTCCTCCCTTCCAGCTAGGCCTCCAGTTGAATTGCCTTTTCCTACAATTTACTGGATTGAAAGTGCACAGAGTGACAAAATTACTTTTTTAACGGCTGCAAAAAAATCACAAACAGTTGACAATTCAAGAGAAAAAGACTTTTAAAAAATTGATAGTGTTTTTTCTGTATCCTTGTCGGAAAGTCTTTCAACTTCCCTCTTGGAAAGCAAAGACATGAAGAAGGTGCTGGGAAAAGAATTTCTGCACGGGCACCTGCTGTTATTACTGCAAGCAGTGACGGGGGAGCAAAAGCATTTAGGATTAGTTCCTAAGAAATGGTGATTATCAAGACTTCTTTCTGCAGGACCTTTGCTCGCTCGCCTACGTGCCACCCCATAACAGGATTTGCATGACTCCAGCCGGCTGCTTGGAGAATATGGCCCATTCTAGTGCTTTACCATATGCCATACAGTACTCACGGCAATGAGCATGACTCATAAGATCAGCTCACGCCTATATAAGGTTTTCTGCAAATTTGGGGTGCTACAACTAAAAGTAATACAGGCAAGGCGCACGCTGAGCTCATATTCTAACCAAAATAGAAAGGAGTGAAGAAAGGCAACGAGCAGAAAGCACGCGACATCCTCAAAAACAAAGGACTCGTTCTCTCTTGGAGGTCCTTGACAGACTCCTGCCGTTGTCCTCTGAGCCATCCACAGGTCTCCGTGGGTCCAAGCCAGAGGAACCAGGGATTGCTCTGGAATCCATCCCTGCCCAGCTCAGCCGGCCCAAAAGGCAGCTGTGAGCGAGGCCGGACACTCCCTGCAATAACGGCTCCTTCCAAGCGCCTCTCTCCTCGCCAGCACGCGAGAGACGGCCAAGTGCTCTCGCCTGCCAGGATGTCACAAGACTGGTGAGTCACGGGAGGATCACAAAGTGTTGTTCTCATAATGGAGCTTAATAACAGCCAGTGTTAAGGTAAGAGCACCTGTAAATGAGACGGTACATAACTTTACAGCCTTACAATAACACTGCTGGGCAACTCGAGCTCGCAGGGCTCTGTACTCGGTTCATCCGTGTTCGGTCTTGTTCTCTGCAGCGGCTTTGGGGCTGATGTGTTATTGCCACAAGGATGGGTCCTTTGTAGGACAGCGCTGCCCAGACTCTGATATCCAGGCAGATAACACGCTCTCTCCTCTGCTTGAAGTGCAAGCGACCTGGATTGCTGCAGAGCGATGTGTCTACAGGATCCACCTGGCACAGCAGTGACCCATCCGAAATTCATAGTCCCAATGGAGATAAACTACGTGCTGGACCACAGCTGGCAGCTCCGAACGGAGACTGTTGAGCCCCAGTGGCCGGGCAGGCAGGAGACCTTGGTGCACCTCGGCATGCCGCGTTTGGTGGGGTGAGGAAGAGGATGCAGCTTGTGCTGCAGTCACGGATGGTCCCCTCTTGGCCTGCCAGCCGTTAAGCTGCATGGTGACTCCGAAAAGACACATCCCGCTTTTCACCTGTGGCCTCAGAGACTGTGGGATTGCCCGGGTCTCCAGCACTTCTGGAGCTACTTTCCCAGGCTGCTGCTTTCACTCCAGACCCCGTGCAGGGTGTCCCCTGCCCAGCTGCGCTTCTACATAGCATAACTCCTCCTTTCTTCCATCAGCAAATCCCTCTGTCCTCCCCATCCTACCGCTTTACAGCTTCAGGGCAATTCCCTTTCTCTTTCCCGACATACAAGTAACTCACCCAAGTGCTGCCACTTTTACCTCAACCCTGCCAGCCAGGCAGGAGGTCCATAAACAGCAACGAGACCTCACCAGTCTCTAAAAATGTCTGTTCAAGCACCTGGGGAGGACATCTGCTCACCTGCAGGTTTTCCTGCCCATTTGCTGCAGCTGAGGATGCCCTTCACTCCTCCCTGGTGTGCTCCAGGCTGTATCCCAGGTATCCGGACACTGTCCACGAGATTTGGTCCAGAAGGTGACCTTTCCCTTTGGAGTTCCTCCAAAAACACACCCAACATACACCCTCTCCCTTTGTTTGTCTCCTGAGCATCGTTATTTTTCAATAATGATCTCAGAGGTGCTAAGCTGATAATCATCTACCTCAGCTACTCTGCACACTTTGTCAGGCGCGTTGGTAATGAAAACATAAAGTGTAGAGATATCCCCTTCCCAAGGTAATGGAAAACCTGAGTGGAGATTGACATTAGAAACAAGATAGGCGGACGGAGAAGCCAAGTAAAAAGGAGTAACATCTGGTTCCGTTTTTCTTTGTGAAATTATCTCACACTGACCAAGCAGTACCTTCTCTGAAGTATATAAACGTTGAAGACACACACACATGGTTGTTATCAAATGGTATTGTGCAAAATTAAATTGGCTACTTTATGGTGAAATGGAGAAGGAAAGCAGGCATTTCAAACACATGCGTGTCTCTCAGCAAGGTCTGGAAGCGATCACGATGCAAGGATGGCTACTTTAAAATATCTACAAATAGTTAGGGCCATTCTGCGAGATGAATAAGCTGGGGCTGAATTTAATAAAGTTATCAAGGCCATAATAACACAGGGGCCAATGCCTGAAACCAATAAGCGGTTTGGTGAGCATGAGATAGTTCATATGTGCAAAGCATTCCTCCAGCGCTGACTTGCAAAGGTAAAACACCGTGCCAGATCCCTCTAACTTCACCAAGATGTGCTGAACGTCTGCCCTTTGGCCAGGCTTAGCCAGCTGGACTGGAGGGGACATTTAGCACAGTTTTGTCTAAGGGGTAGTCACAAGCTTGGCATGTCCTTCACTGAATATAACTGGTAGGTCCCCTACAGCAGGCACGTGTTTGTCCTTAGCCCGTGTGCTCTCCATGCCAGTCAGTAGCACGTTTGTGGTTTAAGAAGAGAATCAGAAAGATCTTCACCAGAAACAATCTGTTAGGTCAAATTTTTAACTAATGTTTTTCATCCGTAGCTTCCGAGAAGGTTCCTCAGGGCTCCAGCCTCGCCGCCCATCCTCAGCCGGAGCCGTGGGACCTCGCTGGTTCCCGGAGCTGGGCAGGACATGGGGACGCCGCGCCGGCGGCTGAACGTGGGTGTGGAGGAATGTTCTCCTTTGCGTTCTCCAAAAATGAAATTTTGCATTTGTGGAAAATTCCACATCTCTGATTTTTTTTTTTTTTCTAATTCAGAGGAATATTTTAGATATGAGAAATTTTCTCTGGACTGGAAATTCCCATTACCGCACATGTCAAAAGGAAAGTGTTCAGTTTTTCCAGCAGACTGGTGGCAGAGCAGGAAAGAGGGCTTGATTTTCCTGAATTCCACTCTAGAGCTCTGTTCATTGAGCCACACAGCCACTGCAAGACTTTTGTTTGGATAAATCAACCTTTCCCACAGAGCTGCAAACCTGGGCAAAGGGTGAAGTAACAACTCTACTTTTTTTTTTTTTTTAATTTCAGCTTCAGAAGCAGAGACCCAAGAGCAGTGTCGGGGCTGACTTCGGGGAATGCAATTCTCATTCCTTTGAAAATTCTCGTTCTGCCGGTTGGGAGTTTTGTTCAGCATTTCCCTTCCCAGTTGGTATTGTGGGGCTGAACTTTCTCAAGGTGTTGACTGTGCGGAAAGAAGGAAAAAGAAGGGCAGATTTCATCTAGCTTGGATTTACCGGGGGAGTGATTTTCTTCCAGAGATCCTAATCTGAAACCGCTTCTTCCCGCTCCCCCCCGCAGTAGTTTACAATCTCTGACGTACGCAGGGATGGACTGTGAATCTGTTAGCACTAATGGGGCTGGCGAAGTACTCAGGGAAGAGACGGATTGGCATGTTGGCTCACGATATTAAGAATCAAGTTTATTACAGCCATGGCTATGCCTCAGCACCGTGCTGGGCATTGCACTCTACCCTGAAAATCATAGCATTTATGTACAAACCAGGTAGGCAGAATTAACTCATCCATCACCCATCTTTCCAGGGTAGGGAAGTCTAGCTGAGCTTCTGGACATCTGCTGGAGCTGTTTCTATTGCAATTAACTTTAAAACTCTCCAGTACAGCTCCCTGAAAAGGTAGGAGAGGCGGCTGCAGACACGTCCTTCGGAGGGAACGGTTACTGAGAAGACTTTCAAATTGCCTTGGGAAACAACTCTGACCCCAAGTTTCAATGGAAATGCAGTAAAGAAAACCTCAAAAAGCAAACTACAAGCTCCTCTCCCAGATTTCCTTTTCCTTTCATGGTGCAAATTAGAGAATACAAACTTAGTGGAATTGCAAGCATCTAAGAATAGCTTTGATTTTCCTAAACATTTACAATTCTGTTTTATGTACGTCGTCAGAAAAAGAGCAAGGAAATACAAAATGTAAATCTTTAAATGAACCTGAATACCAAGGAGACTTTACATATCTGCTTGTAACAAATGGGATGTTGCAGCTAAATCTCAAACAGGGGAATCAGAGAGTTTCAATAGCCGTGGATGCATGGAGTATAATCAGACATGGGATGTCTTGTGTAGGGTCCTTCTTTCCCTCCCTCCCCTCCCTTGCAAGTTAAGAAAACTATTGTGACTTGCCATAGATTTTGCCTCCTGCCATTCAGTTTGGTTTCATGGCTCCCAGAGCCAGAATCCAATCTCCATTTCAGAAAGCAGCAACAACGTGCTAAGCTGGATGTCAAAATCCTCCCTGGCGAAGGGGCTGAGGTTGCCCTCGCCGCTCCGGGATGCGCGATGGATAGTGTCCCCGTTAAGCGAGTAGCACGCAAGGTCTAACGAACCCAGAGGCGGCGGATCTGAAACCACCTCTAGATGCGGAAGATTTGCAGGAATTCTAGAGCGCCTTTTGGGCATCTTTGATAAGAAGTCACATTTACAACAGGGATATTGTTCTCGGTTGTACTGCAATACTGAGAGAAAAGTTGAATTTGGGAGAATATATTAGCCCTTTCCTCAGCAGGACAGCCCTGATAGAGCAGAAAGCATTAAGAAAGCAATTTAAAAACCATAATGCTCAGGAAGCACCTAATTTTACTACCAGCTGGGTGTTAAATTGATTGTGTGCAAGCTGAACGTGGCACGAGATGGAAAAGTCGGGCTTTAAAGTGTGTGTGGTTTTCTAAGAGCAATTTTGTTTCTTGGTTGAAAGCAAGGAGTGTATCTCATGGAAAGCATCAGGTGATCAACAGAATGATATCATGATGGATGAGCCCAGCGCATACTTGCCTGGAAATGCTCAGAGGTCAGGAGCAGGTTATAACTCTCTCCAACACTGAGTTATGAGCATGTGTTACCATCGGTCTGTAAGGAGAGGTTGCTTTTCAGAGCGGGAAGGAGGCTGCCTACAGATGGGTAGAGCAATGATTCACTTGTCTCAGCAGACTGAAGAAAAACGTATTAGTGAAATCTTGGATACCGCAGAGGCTGATAAGTGTTACCACTCCCATTTTCTCACTAGGTAAACTGAGGTCAGAGATGCTTTTTGACTTGCCCAAGGTCATGCATAAATTAGCGGTAGAGCCAGAAACAAGACCTGAAAGACCTCGCTTCCTTTCATTGCCACAGCATTTTCAATTGCAGATGCAGAAATGGTGCAGGCCTGTTGTTCAAAAAGAACCCATTACCCGTCTGCAGGACTTGTATCAACCTCAAGAGAGATCAAATAGCCCCACGGTGAAAAGGCATCCAAGAACAGCTGCCTGCCTGTTAACTGGTTTTTAGGCTGTGATTTCTTCAGTAGCATTGCTCCTGGTTCCTACTGAACACTCTTAATTTAGATTGATGGAGCCATTCTGCAAAGCAAGAAACTTTCACTTACAGATACGCAACTTATATATTTGTTCAAAACAGCTAGAAATGTTATTTATACTAAATTTACAGCTCAAAGCTAACAGCTGTTAAAGCCCCTCCCTGCCTGCTCCTTCCATCTTTTTTTCTTTTTTCTTTTTTTTTTTTTCCTTCTTTTTTTTTCTGGTCAGGATCTTGTTCTGGAAATAACCCAGTTTGTAATAGTTTTACTTGTACTGTATTACTTGGCTTTGTTCATCTACTGATGAAGTGCCAGCCCTGAAGTACTGCCAGATGAAAGTAGGCATCTTATAGCACTGAAGGGAACTTTCTGAGATTATTTATTAGTCGAGTCACCATACAAGTGTTCTGAACAAACAGCAGGTCTCTGCCCAAACGTGCTTACAGCGGGAAGGTGCACAGAAGGTCCGATGCATGGCATCCATCAAAACCCAGGGAGGAGGCTACAACCTCAGCTGGACCTGCTCTGGCCCAGTGGCTGAGCAAATGAGCAGCAACAAAATGTCAGGGGAACCCAAACACTTGGTGGCTTATGTTTGGGGAGATTCAGGTTTTCAAGCAAGCCTGTCCACCACGCAAAGCAGCAACGCAGCCCGGGAACAGGGGAAATCCAGCCACCATCTACTCAGCACTTCGTCCCGCTCCAGACAAGAACTTGCCTCCCAGCTGATTTGAAGTCCAACTTAGGGTTAGTTCAACTCTCGGGCCCAGATTCACTACAAAGATCTGAGTCTTGATGAGTCTTGAACATTTTAACTAACTTGGCCCAAATTCCAAGTTCATAACAGAACACAAATCCAGGCACTTTCATGTGGTCTGAGGTTTTGTAAAGAAAGGTTCATTTGGCTCTCAAGTTGACTTTGGGTTTGGCTGTGTCTCCTGGGTCACTTCAGCCTGATGTGGGCTGGCCCAAGCTCTGCCGTTGCTATCACAGCTGGGGAGAGACCAGCTTTTGTCACTGCAAATTGTAGAGAAGCAAGAAAATAGCGGGCTACTGATTAACTCTTTGCAGGCTGCACGGCTATCTGTTACAAGTCCTTCCAGCAATTTAATCCTGTGATGGCCTCCTACAAACAAACCGCACCTCTACGACAACAGAATTTAAACAAGCAGATCATCTTCCATGCTTTTTGCGGTTTCAAGTGATTTTAACAATTTAACTTGCATCTTGGTAAGACTATGATCTACTGAATTATTACTTAAAAAATCTAAATGCCACTGTTTTCTCTCATTATTTTCCCTTGCAGAGATTTCAGGGCGTAGGTGCAATATGTCAGCAAAGAAGAAGGAAATTTTTTTCCTGGGTAAACATGATGGATGGCAAGTGAAAGTGAGCTCCTGGTGAGGGAAGTCCTTCGGGTACTTGTGCATGTCACTGTAGTGGCACGCCAGCTTGCTGACCAGTAATTAGCTTGGTTGAAGTCTGGCTCAGCAGATCAGACTACAAAGGCATGCATTTTTGAGGGACTTCTTTCTTGCAAGAATATATAAGAAGCCTTTCTAGGAGCGATTGCTTAAGTCCCTCCTGTGATCTCACACAGTAGACCTAAAAAGTAGATTAAGAAAAGTAATAAGCTAAAGGAAAAAAACACAGTGCTTTGCTCATTTATTTTATATATTAAGGGGAACACTGACCTTTGAGATCTCTTTTTTCCCTAGTATTCATGGTGATGAATAGAATGTATTCTGACTTTAAATGAAACGGAGTGCTTTGAAAAGACAGAAAATTAGCAACATATGGGCCAAAGGACCCAAAGAGATGAGAAAAAAGGAGGGGGAAGAGAATGACTGAAGGAAAGTTTCAGATGTCGCTGTGATCCTGCAGCAGAATATTTTAATATTACTGCTATTAGGGGAGGTCAGGCCCCTTTTGGTCATCCCCCTTGCATCACATGTGACGGGGCCTTTCTGCGTGCAATGCAAAGCAGAAATTACCCTTCCTTCACTGCAAATGCTCCCTGTCCAGCTGGACCAGCAGATGCCACAGAGGAAAAGGACAGCAGGATCTTACAAACAAGGTTATTTTTCTTTTCCCTATCCCCTCGCTGCTGGGAACCAGAGATGCTCTATAACATAAGACACAATCTTGCCTGCCAGACTCCAGGCAGCCTTGGAGTCCTTTGATTTCGGTCCCTGGTGCTTACCCTCAGGGTCATCTCTTGTGCTCTGCCCAGAGTGTCCCTGGATGTCTGCACGGTGCAGAGCAGCCGCTAGGTCACCACAAGGTTCCCCAGCCAGAAGCTGTACCAGATCATACCCCCAAAAATGCAACCGTTGCCCTATTAGCTGGCCGCAGTTGTTTTTTCCGCAGCCAGACACCTCCTCGTGTGCTTTACCCTGTCCGCAACGCACCTGCAACCTGCACCAAAGACGGGGCTTTCTTCGGACCCACCATTGCACTGACACGAGCATGTTCTTATGTTCATGAAATAAAATCAACAACAAAAAAAGTCATAGTGCCATTTATATTCCTACCATAAATTGTACTTAACTTCTTTCTTTGGTTTTTTTTGGGGGGGGGATCTCCTTGCTTTTTCTCTAAAGTATATCTGAAATATCCCATTTCTAAAGGAGGAGGGAGTGCACTCGGTAAGGGGTGGGTGGTTAAAAATAGTCTGTGCCGCAGACAAACACTAATTACCTGAGCCTTTCTGATGGCTGCGAATCTTCATCAAATCAGGAATTAGCTAAAGCAGGAGTCGAAGTATCAAACTGTTCACAGCTAACTTTGTGTAATCATTTAAGTGTCTTATTAATTGATTTAATATTCTTAATTAAATTTCCAAATACTCCCATTTTAATTAAGGTCTGATGCAAGCCAACCAGAGCAAGGAAACTTGGAGTTAAGACTCCCAGCTTCACCCCTAACTCTATTGCTGCATATGTGTCTAGAGAGGCCACGTGCTGATATGAACTATCTCCAGCGGAGGGGTAATTAGAGCAGATGAAGCCGACCTGGCCGTGGCTGTCAATTCTGCAGTGACATTGGGAAGAGCCACATTTATACATTATGCAGAGAACTCCAAGAGACAAAGTGTTGTTTTTTTCCCAAGTGAAACCAAATCTGGGTAAAATTAACATTCTATCCTGTTAGTATATTTAGTCCAGATCCAAGTCTGCTTATTTTTTCCATTCTGCCTCTGTCATTTTAGCTCATTTGTCTTTCAGATTAAAAATGGAGGGGAAAAAAAAAAGTCCTCTGCTGTTGCACAAGCATGAAAACTGTTCTGTGCTTCCTACAATACTCATAAGTCTGTGTATGCCCTGCACACCCACACCCTGCAATATATATTACATGACCATACTTAGGTATTTGCACAGACCTGCTATCACTTTGCTTTTTTCCTCCCGTATTTTGGAGTGCCTAATTAAAAATGACTTTGAGGCTATGCTTCTCCTCTTGGCCATTGATAGGCTTTGCTTTTGCATAGGATGCACAAATATTTCTCAAAGAGCTTTTTTGCAAATGCTGCTGCCTCCTTCCAGAGCAGTACATGCTTAAATCAGCAGAGTGTTAAAAGCAATGAAGTATATAGGAAGCTCGTGACTGAAATACTCTATCCTACAACTCTCGCCGTAATAGCGTAAACCCCTTTTGGCATTAGCCGTGGTCCAGTTAGAGGAGGGACAGGAGAGAAATTAAGCCCCTATGGGTTTTGGCTTCTCTGCTGGGTCTGCCTGCTAAGGTGCCACTTTGTGTGAGGTTATTAATGGCTCGTGGATTATGGAAATCCTTTAGCAAATGGGCTCTCTGAGCAGCCCCACGTCTCGGGCATTTTTCAAAGAGGAAGTCCTAGGATGGGGTTTGACATGATGGATGTCAGGGCCAAAGAGAAACTCCTCCAGACTTTGGTGGGACATGTCATGCTTTGAATATTGCTGGCTCTTGCAGAACTAAAGCTTGTTTCTCAGTATTCTACCTGGTCAAAACTACAGCCAGCTCCACCTGCCTCCCGGTGCATGGAAAGCAAGCCCACCTCGACTTCTTATCCAAACTCTGCCAGATGTCCACGCTTGGGATAAAAAGTGAAGGAAACAGCACCCAGAAGTCACATTTTGCCCTCAGACCAGTATCATCCAGGACGAAGGCTTGGCGCTCCTCATCCCAGCTGGTCTCAGCAGGGTGGACACCTGCAGCCTGAGGACATCAAACCATAAACCTGACCACGAAACGGCATCCTGAGCCCTGTGCTGTCCTCTCCGCCGGTCTCAGCAACGGTAAACTGCAAGCCTCTCCCAGCTTGCCATTAGACGACTCGTTTGCAGGCACCCTGAGACGTTAATGAGCTGGCAACTCTTCCCACAGTCCGGCTCACGTAACCTCACACAGCAGATCTGCAGGTGGTGGCCATCATTTTCCTCTCAGGCTGACATATCTAACCAGAGCGCTGTTATTTGCACTCTACCTGTTCTCCACCAGTTTCTCCTCTGCCTGTTAGGTCTTGCCTTGTGGGCCAGAAGGGCTTAGGGAGAACGAGCGCCCAAGCCCAATGGTGCCCTCGTCTGGCTGAGGCTCCCATGCCGTAATTATCCACTGCAAATATTCATCCTCATCTTCATCTCCACACCAAGCAATACCAGGAACAACGGACACAAACCCCAGCTGGTCTGGGATGTGGTTATGCATCAAGTCTGAGATGGGCTGGCCCCGCAGGAGCCTTTTTCCATCCGTGCCGCTGGCTGTTTTCCCGGCTCCCCTCTCCAGCCTTTCCGCTCCACGCTGTGCAGCACATGAAGCATGTAGCCCTAAGAGCAAAGTCCTCAGGTAATGATTTTTAGGGTCAGATAAACTCTGCCCTTTCCTTCCCCAGCGGGCATCAAGAGGAGCCCCACCGCCGAGAGCGGGGCCGACAGGCAGCGCGTGCCAGCCAGCATCTGCCGGCCGTGGATTGGAAGTGACATCATGAGTTTGTGTTGTGTTTTTTTGTGTGTTTTTTTTTTTTTTTTCCAAATGGATCTTTAAAAATTCACTCTTGTGGTTCCTTCCACCGATTTTGCTTGAAGAGATAAGACTGGGTTTTTGGCGAGCGGCCAGCTCAACTGTTGATGGAGCCGCACAGTTCAGCTCCGAGCTGCAGGACTCTTCCTCCAGAATAAAGGGTCCTTTTCAGTTTATAGACACAAATACATGAATAAAGGCATATTTCATGCGTGATGTCTAAGTATATCAATCAGATAACTGGAACTGGTGTGCGTGTGGAGAAATTTCTGACGTAATATAACTTGTACAAAGAAGAAAGGCGCTTTCATTAATCCGGTGCTTGGAATGTCACTTGTACACCAACAAGTGATTCAGTAAGAACTTGGAAAAACAAATGAAGCCATCATTTTCAAATATGCAGGAGCCTCCCAGATTACAAGAGCAAGTGAGAGTACAGGATTCACAAATAGAAGGAGACTCCCAGATCTCAGAAAGGTCTAGAGAAATAACAAAAATGCAGAGCAGGTATACATATATTATGCCGATGTGTCTGACAAAATAAAATCAGTTCACGCTGTTGGCTCTTTTTTTGGGTGAAGGAGGAAGTCACTGCAAAAAATAAGATCCTGAGGACTGGAGTTTGTGACAATCCTCATGCAAATCATCTTTTGTAGTGTGAGTACAGAAGGGACTTGCTGACTCCTACCAAGATTAAGAGTCTCCTACATTCAGATCCCATATACTGTTGAGATTTCCAGCCCGTCTGTAATATGAAGACAGACTCTTCCATCATGTCCTTGTAGCCCCGAGAACATACAGTAATCAAAAAACATTGCGACAAACTCACACAAATACTAGCGGTGGATTCACACTGCAAAATTCCGTTCTGGATGTAGGTTTAAATGCCCCGAAGTCTGGTAAGTTTGGATTTACTAAAAAGCACTGCATTAAAATTAAATGAAAAATTTTATTTGAACCAAAGAAAGGAAATTAAATTTAGGCGGAAATTCCATCATCAAAAATTCCTGCACCATGTCTCAGTGTTTTGGCACCTACAGAATAGTAAATAGAGTTCTGTACTCTTGGGAGATCTCCACTGTATCTTAAGTGCCTTTTGTGTAGGCACAAGATGATGGGTTAATAATATTATTTCATCTTTAACTAAGAAACATTTTCCTGTCTTTGAAAATGAAAGACAGGCTCTTAAGACTACTTTTGTGTCAATCTTTCTTATTTATCACAGGTATTTATAAGGTATCTATCACACGGGTATCCAAGTGCCAGGTTTTTTTTCTTGTCGTAAGATCTTTGATTTTTTTTTAAAAAAAGGTAATTTCATACCAAGAAAATGAAGTTTTCATTTTAAAAAGTATTAAAAGAATTGTTATAAAAAAGGAGGAAACATCTCTCCAGGGATAATATGAAAACTGTATCTGCTTTACAGCTGTTATGGCCCATTCCAGCAGTTCCCTAAATGTGGTCTTGCACCATTGATGGTCCATGGCATATTTGCTGGAGCTCCACAGAGATCTTGGCTCTCTTCCTCATTTTCAGCTCCTAAACTATATAATGAGACAGCTTAAAAATACACATTATTCTTTCCTAATGCAGCTTTTCCACTCCAGCAGCTGCTGTCCTTGACAGAGGGAAGTCTGTCAGTCCAGGTGGGTCAGGAAGGCAGTCCATACGGCTGCAAAAAAGTAAGGAAGTGGCAAGAAAATTAAGAATTTATATCTAAGGAGATAACTGGGAGTAATGGAAGATCCTCTCCCCTACGCAGACAGGCTGCTGTCCCCACAGAAGGATGCAGTTGTCCCAGTGTTGGAACCTGGTGGTACCGTCACCTCTCACCAGCCTGGTGAAGGGGACACAACTGGCACATCCGAGATGAGCTCAGCTAAGTGTCCCATTGAAATGTGGCATCTTCACGCAAACTGCAGAAGAAACTTTGGACTTTCTTGCCTATCTTGCAGGGGAGGTTCAGAAAACATGGCTCCAGCCACCAAAAACGTCCTTGATGCACTTAGTGCTGCATCGCACTTGTGATGAAATATGCAGTAGCAGCAAGAGATGCAAGTAAGCATCAAGATGAAAGAGGGCAGTTAGTAAAGGGTTAATTCCCCAAACACCAGCATAAAAGATAATAGCACCGTGTTAATGACAGTGCTAGATAGCAACTGATAACAGTGACACTAGCGATCAAAAAAAAGTGCCGGTGCTTTGGGGTGAATAAACTGATTTTAGTGACTCCATCTCACATGTTGATAATGTTTCAGTGACTTTTATGTCACTGAGAGGGGAGCTGAGGAGAGTGGAGTTCGCATCTTTATTGCAGCCTTTTTGCAGGGAAGATAGGGGATCTCGGTCTGGCCGTGGCCGGATCCGGAGCTCGCTGACACCAGTCACCGGTGCCGGTGGCCGTGGGGTTGGATGGTGATGGAGGAGCAGCTCTGGGACCGTCCAACCTCACTTCTCCCTCCACCTCTGGTTTTGATCAACTCCACCGTAAAGCATGGTGTTTCCAGCCAAGTTCCTCATCTATAAAGACTGAGCTCAAACTCCGTATGGTATTTATAAACTCCTTAAAGTATGCAATCCTGGAAGCAGGCTCTCCACCAGCAACACGGTGACAGTCCTCCGACGGCCGGGGGTCACGGCACTGCTGTCGCTTGGGTCATCTCCATTTCGGAAGGGACGTTTTCTAGCTGCCGTCGGGGTTTTGCACAGGCTGCGAGCGTGAATGCACAGACACCAGCGAGTGCCCGAGGACCAGCCCAGCATCCCACACGCAGACGTTATCCCGGTCAGACCATTTCATCGGCTTCTGCCGAGCAGACCAGCGCCATCACAAAGGGCTCTGCCCACTTCAAAGGGAAAGGTTAGCAATTATGCCGAGCTAATTGTATCCCGATAAGAACACCAGCTTCATTATTCCATCCTGGTTCGCATTTTCATATCTAGGTTCTGTTTCTTTAAAGTAAACAGCCTCAAATTATGCTTTCTTAAAGATACAAGATGCTCACAATTTTATTTCCAGGGATACATGTTCATTAGAGATAAGATGACATAAAAAAATCATTTTACACTGCTAATCTTAAGCAGAAAACAATAAGCTCCCATGAAAAATGCACAAATAATGCACCACGCAGGCCTCTAACGCTGGAAGTTCAATAATTGCTTTTTTGATAAAATGTTTTCAACTTTTCAATATTATTTTTATAGCTAAAAAACTAGCTTTCAGACAATGGGCTCGGAACCCGCATTCCCTGCATGTTTTAGACAAATAACGCACTCTCGATCGAAAGCAATGGAAGAATCGTTCCTGCCTTGTGGGTATTATATTTTTTAATCTACCAATAAGTTTGGTTTTTCTTTCATTTTTTAGTTTTACATAAAGTAATTCCAAACTGTAAGCCACCACTGACCTAACTACTTATTAAAAATGCTAATATGCTTTTGTGCTTTGATGTCTGGTGAACAATAAAAGGGAGAGAGTTACTCTGGGACACTGTAATCCTTTATTTGTCACTAAGTTATGACACCCAGCAGAGCTGTGTGACAGTCCAAATCAATCATCCCCCGTGCACTGCAGGCCTTCGCTGCCTCCTGCAGAGTCTATGCAGTTTAATTAGCTTTTTTTCACACTAGCATAATGTACATCTGCAGCTTCAGCAAGAAAAAGAAATGGAGGATAGTTCACTGGGATACGGTGCCTTAAAAAAAAGTTCATATAAAAAAAAAAGTCTGAAAGAAGAAACATCACAATCCTTTGTAGTTTACTTCAGAGGAGTTTGCGGTGGAAATCTACAGGACTGGGTACTCTAGATTGTTAAATGTAGATTTTTTTTTAACCTAATAAAGGCCTTTTCAGCTAAAATCTCAGATGGCATTTAAAGCCTTGTTCTTTTCTAATGGTCTATATCTTTTATACCTTCTTCTTGCGGTTGATCATGCAGTAGCTCATTATCTGCTCCTCTTCCCCTCCCCACGGTGGGTTGGTACAATGGAGTCTTCAAACCGATATTTGCTGGTTAGAAATCGCAGCCCCCCATCCCTGGCGGCGGCACTGCCCCGGGCTGAAGGAGGCAAAGCCGCGTTCCCTCGCACCAGCACCGAGCCCACGGCCGGAGCGTGCTTGAAGTAGTGGGTCCGTGGCAAATTAACACTCTCTAGAATTAGCCAAAGACAAGCCCGCAGGAGCGCGGGTTGAGAGGAGCGGACACGGGTCGAGCCCACCTGGCCTGCCGGAGAGCAAGCAAAGTCACGGGACAGAAGGTCTTCAGCTAAATGGGATTGTGCCATCCCGAGAAAATAATTCTGGCCTTATTAGGCTAGTGGTTGGATCTGATGATGTATTCAAGAAAATAAAAATGACTCGGGTGCCTTCTCAGGTGCCCCTCAGAAAGGGCAGTATCCTTTTCCAGCCATTCCAGCTGATGCGATAGAGCTTGTTAACTTGATGGTGCAAGCTAACATTGTTTGGCTTTTATTTATCTTTTCTACCCTTTGTGTACCGCGATGAAGTTTAAAGGCATGCACGATCATTCCTTACGCTATTCCTCCGAGCGTGACCACAAAGGAGTCACCTGCAGAACACAGCAGTTGCTTTATTCAAATGATAGATTACATTACTAGAGGCTTGTCACTCTTAATAACCTTCCAACAGAGAAATGCATCTAAGGAGATGATGGGTTGGGTTCAAACGGGAACATTCAGCAAGAGCAAGCACTTTCCACTCCCTGGTTTCGAGGAGATGCGGCGCAGTGGAAGCGCCTTCCAAAGGCTGTGGCTGCAGGTGGACGAGGTCCAGTGGGTCACGGCGGTGGAGACCATCACAAAAGCTGGAAAGTGGTCAAATACATTTGTCAGCCCCTTGATTTTTAAGCAGAACTCCACCTTCAAATAAGACAGCGATTTGCTCAAGATCTGCTAGGACTGCTTACGTTCACCTCCATCGCCTTCGCTCAAAAAATGCAGACGCGATCCACCAATTCTGGGCACTAATGAAAGTACAAGAGCAGCGGCCAGACCTAGTGTCAAAGTCCCTTTTAGAGCTGTACCTTAAATTGTCTTTTAAACAGCACCTCTCTAATCCTTCAGTGCAAAAATACTTTATCCTCTTGTGGGAATTATACATATTTCCCAGTTCAAAGAGGTATAAAATATAAATGTACTTCTGTACAATTCAGCATTAATAAGAGTAAATAGTGTACAGTGCCTTTTCATCTTTAGATTTCAAGTTGCTTAAGCATTTAGAGACTACAGTTGGCATTTCTTGCTGTGCTTCTTCTTGGTCTAATGCTATTATTGAAAATACTTTTATCCTGGGCCTTGGCTGGGGTAATTCCTTTGAAAAATCTTATTCCACACTTACGCCAGCAATTCTTCACTGTTTTTCCCTTTTAAAACAGATAATTCATTAAGACCATAATATGCAGTTTTAACATACTTCCAGTTTTGTCTCTAACGGAGAGTTCCAGTTTTGGGTCTGGTGGACCTAAGCAGTGGCTTTCTTGTTCAGAAATGGAACATTTTGAAATGATAAAAAATAATCCAGCTGAGCAAGCATGGGGCTGAGCTTCCCTCTGTGAAGACCAAGGAGCAGCCATGCTCCACATGAGGGATCCTGAGAGAGACCCTCTTCTCACACAGAGCCCTCTCCTAGGCATTTCGATGCAAGCATCCTCCCAAAGTACCCCAAAGCTAGGAAGACTAGACCTTCAAGGACCTGGAGAAAGACAAGCAGAGGAGCAACATATCTCTTCTCAGCTACGCTCTCAGGAACGCAGACCGCATTGGTTTCCTAAGGAACGCAACCAGAAAGTGATGCACAGACCAAATGACTTGCGTGGACACTTCATTAGCCAACACCTTTCTCCTGGCCCGTGTGCCCAAACCACTGCACTCCTGGTTCCTCTTCCCCGGGAGAGCCTGAGGGGTTTTCTTTTTATTTCCACCCCCTTCCTTCCTGGCCAGAGGACAACCCTCACCCCAAAACAGGCTCCAAGACAGGTATTGCAGGGTGCCAAGGAATGTCACTTGATTAGAGGAAAGGATGAAAAGTGAGATGAAGCCTCACTCCTTCCTGTTTCTTACACCCTGTTAGTGGAAATCTTTTGGGGATGAGGAAAAATGAGAGCTTTAAGGCTCCTCTATAACAAAGAGAATTTAGACCAGAAAATAATTTTTTCCTTGTAATTCAGCAGGTCATACGTTAAAGGGTGCCCAATAAAACAACAATAAAATAATTTGTGAGCCATCTAATACACTGCCTGGTGCAGGGAAAGCATTGCTTTGGTGAAGAACAGCCTGAGGAGGAGGAGGAGGAGAAGCTGGTTCTGGGAAGAGGATGAAGTGACTGATTCTCTTTTTGAGAAAGTCTGGGGAGGAGGTGGCTGAAAGCATCATCCTTCCACTGGAAGATGCCACAATGCTACAGTGAAGACAAGTCATAGTATCTACCCTCGTTTGCCACACCATCATCTCCCTCGAGGAGATCCAAAAAGGAGAATTTTGCACCTCAGCGCTCCAGCAGGCGAGACCTGCAAAAGCTTTTGGTGCTGTTACTGCCCCATTATCTCCTGCCCTGCCCCTGCGGGAGGTTTCTGCTCCTATGGCACAGGGAACCAAAGACTTAGCCCTGCAGAGTCTGGGAGAAAAACCTCCCTTCCTCGCCCATCTCAGCAAAGCCGCCGGTTTCCCCTCGAGTGCTTATTGTGCCGGCACAGTTTTGCTCTGCCAGCTCCGCAAGGGAGTGGCGGGCAGAGGGTAGGACAGGTAGAAGGGGAAGCGGAGGTGCGATAACATCTCCAACCACCCCAGCAAGATCTGCTAGAATTCACCTGCCAGACCCCTTAGTCAGACAGAAAAAGGTCAGTCCGATCCATCTGCGCGGTTGGGTGGTAGCCTCCAGCAAACCCCAGACCTGCTGTTCCAGTGAGGGTTCGTCAGAGGGATCCCACCCCTCTCCTGATTTTGTAGCTTCCAGTTTGCTGACACTGGAAAGGCATCAGAGAAGATAGGAGGATACTTATGCAAAGGCTTCTATCAATGGGGAGGCCCATCTTCAAAGCTTTGATTTTACCAGGTGCTGGCATCCCTTCTGAGAGCTGTTCTTGCTTGGGGGGATTCCATCTCAAAGTCTTCACATCACAGGAAGGGGAGTCCTGCTTTGAAGAGTCTCACCAGCAATGGGCCAAACCTCCTATTTGCATTTCATTTTTGGCTGCACGAAGCTTGCTCATTGGCACCAAACGAGCGTTTTGCAATCTTTTTAAAGCAACAAGGCGCAGCGTTTGCTGACACAGCTCAACACCGGGACGTGTACATGTGCATCCAACTGAGAAAGTCACCAGCAGTTGAGGCAGGTGTGGATGAGCGAATTAGAGTTAGAACAAAGTAGTGGTGCATTTGGAGTATGCCTATCAAGTTGCAACAAGCAAAAGTTAATATTCATTTAAGGCATTTACTTCCAGTGTTTGCACTTGGCAGCTGGTTTGATTCCTAAAGTGAAACCATGAAGAGAATTTAAGGTTGAATTTATTTTAAGGCTACCTTGTTTGAGTTGCTTTGCTGACGGTCCTGGGAATCTGTGTCACGTTGGACTCCAGCAGAATTTCTGCTGGATCCTCAGCACTGCCAATGGGGCCTTCCTGGTCAGGGAGCAGCACCTTGCAGTATTTCAGAAGTACAAAAGGCATCGCCAAAGGCCACTCAATCTTGTTTTTAACTTCAGCTTTGTCCAACTCAGAGTTTCTTTAATTTCCTAAAGGTTCTTAGAATATAGGGCAGTGCTGACATAATCAAAGCAGCCAAGTCTCCTGGCTCAGACACTGTCTTTGACCTTTCAGTGGTTCATTTTCCCTCTGTTACTTACTTTTCAGTGGAATTGCAGAGCTTCACCCTCTAGTGTCTGAGGAGGAGTTTGGAAGGCATGTCAGAAATGAAGGTCATTAGACATTACCTTTCCTGTTGCAAGCCCTTGCATGATGCACAGAGGATTATTATGCCATTGCCCTTTGGTGTAAACAAACTTTAGAGATGTTCTTTGCAATGCTTGTAACCAGAACAAAGCCCTTTGCGTTGTTAAACCTCTAACATATGAGAGACTCAAGGAAAGCCTATTTACCATGCATAACACAAGAAAGGTTCCTGAATAATCCAAGACAAAAGGTCTGTGCTGGGAAAGTACGGAGGTGGGACGGCTGGTTTCCCTTTTATGAGGATCCCCAGATTCCCCAGTTCTCCATTTGGCTGGTACAAAGAACCTGGAGCTGCTGGTCCTCCCTGCTCTGCTCTCTGTCCATAGAGGACTTCCAGAAGATGCAATAAATTTTATGTTAAGTTCAGAAATACCTTGTGCAGTGGGCGATCTCTTAGTGCCTGAGGACAGGTTGATAGAAAACGGGGTTCCCAGGGAGGCAGAGCTTTACGCTGAACCCTTAACACATAAAGAAACTGCTTTGAACTGTGTGTGACTTGGCTTCTACTGCAGCACAGATTTTTTTTGGCTGGGCTGAGCTTAAAGCCAAGGGTTTGGTTCAGGTCAGCGTACCCGTCGAGGGGGTGAGAGCCAGCTCAGCTTCCCATGGAGCAGCCCAGAGGCCAACTCCAGAACGCAGCTCTTGTGCCAGCAAGATTTTAGGAACTTTCTATCCCCGTTGGGCAGCCCTGTGTCAGCTCACAGCCCCCTTCACGCACACTGCAAGAAGACACTGTAAGCCATAAAGAGGCACAAAACAGAGCTCGTTTTGCCCCGCTTCCCATTTTTTTTCAATTATTCACCTTGAATCTCCAAGCACAGTTCTGCCGCAGGAGACCGCTCTTGCCCCTTGATGGTAGGTATGGGACGGGGCCGCCAGGTAGTTTGCAGAGCGCGCTGCTTTCCCCATCACACGCGTGGCAATCAAAGCCCCACGCACAAAGGCCCGGCGCTCGGCTGAGTTTTTACCCGGCGGGTCTGAAAGGGCAGGTCTCCTGCTTCTTTGTTTAAATGCTGGCCCATTTGTTGACTCGGAGGCACCCACTCCTTCGTGGCGGCAGCAGCAGTGAAATCATATATCACTCTAATGAGCGTCCCTTCAATAACCATTGCCCTGATTTTTGATACCTGGAGAGAAGATGCACCAGCTAGGGAAGAATTTATCAAAAACACGCCACTGACTAGACATCAGAGGGAACCTCAAAGGGACAGTGAACTAGAACAAAGAACAAAAACATTTACAGAAGTGCTATGCCGAAAAAAAGGGAAAGGAAAAAACTGTACTAACAACAGTAACAAGGTCAGCTATAAAACCAGAATTAAAAGGCACTGCTGGGGAAAAGACGACGACTCAAAAAAGCACCAAGAACTAAGAACACAGCTTGCCAATCAGATCTACACAGATTCCCCTTGATATCTTCCCACTAACAGGCTTTCCTGCAGGACAAGTAAAAAGTTTAAGCGACTGGCTCTGGGAAGGTGGGCTAGAAGTGGGAGAGCAGCATTCACAGCTTTTAACACAGATCTTCAGGTTCTGCATCAATGGGATTGCTCAAAGGCGCGGGGGCTTGGCAAGCGGAGCCGTACAGCAGCCGGGGCCGAGCGCGGGAGCAGCCCTCCAGCAAGGTGCCACAGCAAACCCCATTTAGGCCAGTTTTTTGCAATTTGAATAATTATTAATGGAGGTCAGCACCTGAATGGACTGGCTGGTGCCCTGACCACACGCAACCTTTGCCACTCCCGTCACTTGCAGCTGGAAGGAGGAACCAGTTTAAATCAGCGCAAATAAAGGTCCAGCCCTGAGCTTCACCAAAGCACTGCTAAAATTAGGATTGGTTGAAATCTTGCCAAGAAGCATTTCCTGCAGAAATGGAAGTTTTCTACTCCACAACAAGAGAAGTTGTTACTTTTTTTGTTGAAAATTTCAACCAGTTTGTGGGAATATGAAAGTTTTCAGCTTTCCACCAGAAAGCCCAAGAGCTTTTCTACACAGAGAGGTCATTACATGGCAGCCTGCTTTGCCTCCTACACATATGCATTCATTTCACCTTCTGTGCATCCATCCAAAGGGAGAGCATTTTCCTCCCTCCCAGCCTTGGTGGTGACATCCATACAACAGATAAGTTCTGTTTCCCTATGATTGCCAAAACCAGGTGTGCCCCGTATGAAAAACCAGTGGAAGAAAATCAGCTTGAGGACTTAATCCTGAGTTTTCCTGTTCCCTCATTGCCACGGGAGTCAAAGGTGATCCACAGCAAATACCGGTACCAATTCGTGAATAATCTGGGCACAGACAACAGAGAAGCTTTCAGAGTCAAGGTGGCTTCACAGCGTGGACCTGTACTCTGGGCTCCTAATTTCTGCCAACAGAAACTTCAAGAAAACCAAGCAAACTTCCCCCAGAAGCTAGAGCTTTTCTCTGTCTCGAGCCCTGATGTGACCCCATCGCATCCAGGCAGCACGTCACATCTGGGCCAGAGCCGTGCTTAAACACGGGTGGGTAGATGGAGATTTTCGGTGCCCTGGGGCACCTTGCCCACCTCTGCACGCTCCACCAGCAGGCACAAGTCTCCCACCAGCTAGGATCACACCCACCAGCCCGCGCAGATCTCCTGCCCGCCCTAAGGAGTCCAAAGCAGCACGAGATGCCTACACTTAGATTACCGAACTGTTCCCGAGACATCACGCAGCTTGAAATATCTTCCACGGTGATATGCGCTCTGCATAAGCAAGGGGGCTGGTTATCCCGGCTTATCAGCGGCGATGGGCAGGTCCCTCCGGAGGAGGATGAGAGCAGGAGCTGACCTCCGCTGCTCTGAGCAGCTCCTAAAGGAGCCCTGAACACCGAGACCAAATATTAGGCAGAGCGAATACCCTGTAATCATATGCCTCCCACCAATATCTCGCTAAAATCAGGACAACTTCTATGAGCTAATATTGCAGGGCTGGGTACTAATATTTCATTTTTAAAGCAGGTCCTGCTTGCTTTTTTCCCTGGTCCCTTCCCTGCAAAGCTCTGCTTGTTAGTGAAAGTGAAGAGACTTTTGATTTCTAAAGCCAGTGTTAGAATGTGCATTTCCCCGTGAGAGCACCTGGTTCTCGTGTTTAATGAGTAAACACAAGGAAACAGAGGCTTGAAGAATGATTGTTCCCAACATCATTACTTCTGAACCCGACATTAAAGAGAAGTAAAAGACAACAGCACAGCAGTTCTTTGTTTTTCCACCACTCTTCCTAAAAAATATCTTTAATGAGACGCATTTGAAGTCTAACATGGGGCCGTTCTCCTAGATTATAATTGATAAATCTTCCAAAGTGGTATGGGGAAAGGATTGTGTAATAATTACTTGTTTCTTTTGAGGAAATAAATAAAATATGAAAAATGTAATTACTAACCAGCAAAATACAGCGAGCGGGTTTCCCACCGCTCCGCCGACCAGAGTGTGCAGAGAATCGGGATTTCAAAAGTCTCTCTCCGAGTGCAGCATGACACGCAATGATGTTGCTGCTGCTCGTGTTTGTTTTCCAAGTGCCAACTTTTCCAGTCGGAGTCACCGGTTCGTTTGAAGTCCTCGCATTTACTCCTGTGCCACAATTAATTTTTCTTAAAAAGGGAACAAATTGTTGTTCCTGTTGGGTGGGCTGTGTGGGAGTTGATTGCCTTCAGAGCAGCAGGGAGGGCTTCTCCCAGCAGCCGAGGAGGAGGACGGGGCCAGGACGCCTGAGTTCCCAGGGCAGGTGGGGGTGATGGGGACCTGTGTCCCCCCCAGCATAGTGGGTGAGGTGATATTCACCGCATGTGCTTGGCAGACATATGGTTTTCCCTGAGCCCTGGCTCCTCCTTGCTCCACTCTCCACGCTCATATGAGCAGTTATTTCCAAATTTTCTGATAAAACCATGCTGTAGTTTCACCTCATGCCATCTCCAGCACGGCTCAGCGGGGGCAGTTCCCCGTCGTGGTCCGTGCTGTGGGTTTACTGCACTGATCCTGCCCTGGGAGAACCCCTTCTCAGCCACATGCACCCCGAAAGCCCATAACAGCATCTGCCAGAAAATGGTTATCACGTCCTTTGAGTTTGGGCATCTCCATGATGCGGCAGAGACCTCGGCGCCAGCAGGTTTACCACCTCCCTCTCCTTTCTCCGGAGCATAATTCTTGCTCTGCTTGTCTTAAAAAGAGGCAAAACTTATTACAAAGGTGCCTAAAGACACATAGAGTGAGAAACCTGCAGTTTCTGATGAGCAAAGCTTTTTCCTGAACATTCAGCAACTGGTTCCACAGAGCAGCCTTGTCTCTGGCCAGGGCTGCATCCAGTATCTACTGGGAACAAACCTCTTCTCCCCTGCGTAGCATGGAAAGTTCGTGCTCCACCATAGTCGTTAATTGTTCAGAAAATCTCATCCTAACCCACAGATAAAACTTTTGTTCAGCCTTAAACTAGTTCAAGTACCAGGTTTCTGATTCTCAGATAAAGCTGTCAAATATATATATTCATGCCTTCTAGACCTTTTCCTTTTCTTGCTTTTTTAACCATTGCTTTGAACAACAACATGCAAATTTAATGGATTTAGAAGACTTCAAGCCAATTCTCCCCTTCTTAATTTCATAAAATGTTATCATAAATGTTTTATGGTGTTTAAAAAAAAAAATCTTTCCTTAAAGTAACAATTTAAATTTTTCATGCACAATGAAGACCTTTATCTTATTCACAGCTGTCATTTTCTGTTTAGCATCACAACACAATACTAATAAAAAAATGAAATTGGATTGCCATAAGCAGTTTTGCCAATTTTAATGTATGGTACAGCTTTGTTCGTGTTATTCCTTTCTATAGAGCATCCTTAGATCTTTGTTCTCCAAGAACATCATTTATTGGTTTTTAAAGAGGGCAGGTTACCTACAGAGTATGCCTTCCCTACAAAAAAAGGGTGACTTTCTGATTCAAATATTGTGTGGTAAAATTCTAGCAAAGACAACAATTAGCAAATTATAGCAGTTTTCTGAATTATAATCATTCAGTTCGGTCCTGGCCCTGCAAACTCCAGTCTGATTAATACCCAAGAGCAATTTTCAGCAAAGTGGTATAAAGCATTTCACTATAAAACCAAAGACACACCTCAGCGTTTGCCTGACGTGCTGGCAGCAAAGCGAACCTTTCTTGGCTGAGGTTCCTCCTCATCTCTTGATCAAGAAGAGAGTTTGCCTACGAAACTTTTCCTTGAAACCTAAGCTGCAAGTGAAGTAATCCTGGAGCGACCCGGAGATGGGGCAGGACCTGCAGCCCGAGTGCGGGGTGAGTAGCACACCTGGGAATGGTCACGGGATGGCAAATCCCCTGGGACAGAAGCTGTTCCCTGCAGTGCTGAAGAGAAGAAATGGATCTGTTGGGTCTCCCCATTGAATAGGTTTGCAGCTTTCCGGGCTGGGGCTCAGAAGTGCATCTCTTTCAAGTTCCCAGGCAGCAGATTTTCTCTCCATCTTTTGCTTTTGAGAATTCTAGGAGCATCTTCCATTAAATACAAAGATGTTTAGCCTTTTAACCCTCTAAACATGATACCACAGGCTCTAGTGATCTATTGTCAGTTAAATTCACCCTCTACACTCTCTACTCCAGCCTCTCTCTTGTGTTTCCTTCCCTGCTGCGTGCGCTTATCCCTGCATTGAAAATATGCTTTTAAACTAATACACACTATTGGTTATTTTTAGATATCAAAGACATTTTTCTCAAGATCTTTCTTCATTAATTCACTAATTCACTTTTTTTGTCTTGATCCCATTTGCCCCATGTTCTTTATTGTCTCTTAACCCCGATGCTCAAAAGGTGTCAGCACAGATTAACAGGGAGTCTGATAGCTTCTGGAGAGCAGCATTTCATGTTCTCCTGCATCCTTTTAATCAGGTTTAAACTCTTGTAGCCTCTGTTTAAGTTAAGTTTGAAAATAGCCAGCAATCCTCAAATGAAAGACTAAATGAAACACATCAGCATCCTTTTTTTTCTATTTTGACACACATTCCAAATACTCAGCAATGCGATAGGAGGCAGAAAAGAAAAATATTTTAATGGGAAAATCTTGCCACTTCTATTAGTTCCATAAATAAATTTGCTTAAGTTGGTCAATAAAGGAGGAATCATAAGAGCATGGCACAGAAAACTCTCCTGTCTCCTCTCCTGCATGGCAAAGCACTGAGGGCAAGAGATAAGTTTTGCAGAAGATGTGCCGTAGACCTCTGGAATGGACATCTCTGGAAATCCACAGTAATAGATCCCAAATCTCACACTCAAATACTTCTCCACTCTGGGGTTTTCAGTATTCAATCCTAGCAGTGCCTCTGAATTTGCAGCTTGAGTCCATCTGAAATCGCAACCCAGTCCTAAATAATACATTATTGTAAAAACTGTAACTCTATCCCCTATAGACTGCCTGCCCCAGTAATAGCTTCTTATTCCCAATTGCTTTTCCCATGCCAGAATGAGCAAAGGCTGAGCTAGCAGTTAAAGCAAGGGATTGTGAGCTGGGGGGTCTGGGGTTTAATCCCAGCTCAGCTCCTCATATATTTTGGGAAAACACTTTACTTTTCTGACCTGAAAAATAAGGTGGCACTTCTTCATGCTGAGACTTAGCTCAGGAAAGTTTGCAAATGGCTTTGAAGTCCCTAACTGAAAAGTACTGTAAAAGGTCAGACTATAATTATAAAATAGCTAATAACCTCCTCTTATTTTCTATTGCTGGGCCTAGCTTAAGAAAAATAAATTAGACTAAAACCTCAGGAATCTCAGAAGACTCATGAGAAACCTGAACTGGCACAAGCCTTTCCCATATGGATGTCCCAGTGATTGATTTGGATGGGAGCAACCCTGAAATTGTTATCTCCTTTGAGAGTTTCAGGATCTTTCTCAAGTCAGAGAGACTAAAGAGGCTGAAAATGATGCAAAGTCGCTTTGCCTTTAAGAAAGCGGCCAGCAATAGCAGAGCTGTACAGCCCTGGGAAGAGAGGACAAATTCAAAGGGTACTTCTGCCATTAGTTCATGGTTCGAGCAATGCCTTGGCAGCGATGGTGATAGACCTGACCAGAGAAACAAAAACAGCTCAGCACAAGGCAGTCAGGTAAGCCCAGGGTCCTTGTCTGTGCCCAGGACACACCAGTGCTGCGGGAAAACGTGTCCTCAGAAAGCACCAGGAGCTTTCTGGAGCGGTGGAGACCAGAAGGCTTACTCCCTCCTCAAGCCTAAGGGTGAGCGTTTTGGGAAGAGCTTGCTAACACGGAGCGAGTGAAGCAAAGGATCGCTGCAGCCCTGTCATCATCCACCGCGCTGCTGGTTTTGAGTGCCCACATTGTATTTTCTGTTGGTATCCAAAAAAAGAGAAGAAAAAGTCAGTTTATGCTAAGCAGCACATCCTTGTCACCCCACCTCTGCCAATCACCAGATAAAAGGAGTCATTATTTTAAGACCCCTGCAGATGTCTGTCTGTCTTTTGTAATGAACTCATGAGCAACAGCGATCATCGTGGCACTGTTAATTGGAGCACCCACCGTGCCGGCTTCTGAAAGGCGGTTGTTTGTGTCACACAAGCGTTTCTTCTTCCAGCAGGTTTGGTTTACAGACAGACACGCACGTCTGCACATATTTGGATCCAGGTGGCTCCAGAAAGCCAGGCTAGGCTCCGTTGGGAGATTTCTCAGCACAATGTCTTCCAGAAACCTGCTCTTTGTCTCCTCCCAGGGCTCCGGGGAGGAGGCTGGGGTTGACAAGGTGTCCCATTAGCTGTACGGAAGCCAGTGCGACTGGCCACCCAAGCACTTCAGCTTCTGACTAGCTTCCACCTGCAGCAATAAGCTCAATCAGGTAATTAATACCAGCCTTTACTACCTGCACTACTAGAACTGCTATGGAGAAGACGGTTTTGTTATTTTTTAAAGAGCTTTCATGTGGTTACTGGGGCTTATGAAAAAAAATCCCCCTCCCCCCGATAGCCGTCTGTGCAACTTACTTTGTATTTTCCTCCTGTCCCTACCCCCTTCCATGACTTTCAGGCTTTCAAGTCATGTAACGTTTTGACATGGCACTGGGAGAACAGGGAAAGAACAGAATCATCACAAAGACATTTGAAAACCCAACAAAACACTTCAGCAGCAGGGCTGGGTTAGTTAGCAGCTTTGTTTAGTTTGATTTCATCCTGAAATTTATTTACCAGAGAAAACTCAGCTCCAAGATGTTGCATCTAGTTTTCCAGTGAGGCTGTTCCAGCATTTTTAATTTTTTTCCAAGAAACAAGGAAAACAAAAAAGCCCAAACCTGTGGTTCTCCAGAGGGAGGTCAATACAGCAGCTGGCCAAGTTATGCATCTAGTCCATGGCTGAGCCCTATTTACAAAAATAACACATTTCTTCACCCCACTCCACCCCCACTTTGCCTCCTCTTCCTTCAGTCTCAATCACTTGACCACCTTGTGCTCTGCTTGGAGTGCAGCAAGGCCAGAATCCAGAGATTTCATTTCCATTTAAGCCGCTTGGTCTACTATTTCCTATCAGCCCCCTTGAGACCCTCAGAGGTGTCTATTTAATAGATAACTGATGGCTCAGGGGCTTGGGTGACCTTCAAAGAGCTAAGCTGGACTCAAGACTGCCTACACAGAAGATCAGGTCTGGATCAGCACCCTAGAACTTTGAACTTCAGCTTAAAGTAACTTTCCCTACAAAATGCTTAGCCAAATGCAGAAATCACGGAGGTACTTCATCCTAAGGGATGCACAAATCCAATAAACTACCACAACATCAGCTCCATCTTCTAGTTTCATGTATATGTCCCACTGTAGGAACAAGCAGCTCTTTGCTCTGCTGTGGCGTGTGGTTAGGAAGCGATGCTGTCTCCTGGGATGAAGTTCAGAGCTGGGAAAAGGGTGCTGGGGAGAAAGGTTTTACCTCTTGGGGGGTGAAGTGAAAGCCTTGGACAGACACGGCTGGAAGCCTGGCGAGGCTTTGTCACACGTGGTCTGTGCGCTCCTGCACTGGGACCAGCGAGCTGTGAGCCTCCTCGCAGATGGGAACATCAGCCCTTGGGTGCCGAGTGAGACGGCAAGTTCGACTCATCAGTAGTGGAATCCTACAGGCGGACAGCAATGTTTAATAAAAGCTGAAGTATAGGTAACCTGTGTTGTGTTATGCTATGAATTTCTTGCAATGATTCCTATACTTTGCCCAGTAACTTGCTGATTGTCTTGAATCCAACTTTGAGAAATATTCAGTCATTATTTAAAGGCTTTAAAGTGATAGAAAGTCTACGATACATCTGAAAAGGATGTTGTGGTGATTAATTATGCTCTGTACAAAAGCTTCCCGACTTATTTCTGCTTTGACCTTTGGTAGCTCCAGCTTACTGAATCTTGCTATTCTTTTGTCTGCAAGTTTAAAGGACCCTCCAACTAGAATTGATTACTGTGAATAAAGGGACCTTCTGCCATCTTTGCTACTTCAAAATGAGAACAAGGTGATTTCTCAGCAGCATAATCAAGGGGAACCAGATGTGCCTAGTTGCCATCTTGCAAAAGGAGCACAGCTGGATCCAAACACACACACACCTGCTGATGTAGCACAGCTTTCACCAGCTTAAGCACAGGCACGAAAACCATGAACAGAGGAAAGAGGAGCTGCATTTAGCCACTGCATTTGGTTTTACCATGTCTGAATTTCATGCAGGTTTGCCAGGTTGCCGGTGATTTATTCCCCTTCCAGCTCTCAAGAAAGGATCACCATTTCCAAGAGCAGCCCCTCTCCAGGCCTGGGGAGAGATGGCAGGAGTTCAGGAGGAGCGAGGAAATCAGTGCTACAACTCTGAAGTGATCAGACAGCCACAAATTGCAACTCAAGAAGGGATGTCTGGACCTGAGCACACAAGGGGTTTTGTTTGGGGTTTTTTTCTTGTTACTGTTTTGGACTGTTTTTATGAGCTAGCATGAAGTTGCCTCCTTTCTGAAACCAGGCTTAGCAGTCAAGGGACATGATGAAAGCTGGAACTCAAGGCTGACAGTGCCTTTTCCTAGTGTTTTAGGAACAGAAAGAAATATGTAGAGTCTATACAGGGAATAGGAGAGTTATTCTAGCCCTGCACATCCCAAGGTAAAACTGGACTCAGACCATGGCTGCCTTCCCCCTTACCATCAAGGGAAGGTACCGCAGGGCAGGATGGTGCAGTCGAGACCTCGGTGCGAAGGAATGCTTCACTCGAAAGCAGCAGTGGGAAAGGCTCTATTTTCAATTCTTCTGAATAAAGCATTTATTTTGAAATAAAAGTTTGTTATTTCCTGAGGGTCACGTTAAGATCAAACGTATTAAATGTCTGTCGGCCAAATCTGACCTTACTTTGAGAGAACATTCAGGCACACATTCTTCTGAAGTGTTTAGACGAATACGTGAGACATCAGATTTCCCAAATGTCTGCCTTATCTAAACTAAATCCCATTTATTTCAGTAGAACCAAAGAACCTTTCTGTAAATCCTGCAAGGCGTCTTCTGATTGTTTAGGCACATAAATACCTTTAAAAATGTGTGGCTGCAGCTAGGATCCATCTTGCCACATGCAAGTCAGGTGCACGGTCTTAGCCAGTCACGTAGGCAGCTCCTATCATCAGCAGAGAGAGTGGGCATCTCCTCAATCCTCCCTTGGACATCAATCTAAGGACTGAAGTGCTCTCCCTTTGGGGCACTATCTCTGTCTGTTCATTGCAGAGGGAGCTGAGATGTCTAATTTCATCTGCTTAAAAGACAGGTTCTGTCTAAGTTAAATGAGACAGATCCCACCCTCCATGACTACATCGTAGAGATGAGCAAGTCGCACTGGAAAGGTACAGCAAGGCTTTTTCTGAATTTGCAAATAAGAAAGCGTGCTAGCATGCTTTGGGTTAGTTTGTTGCAGGAATGCTCAGTTTATCAGCAGGCAGGCTCTCCAGTAATGAAGCTTGACATTTAAACCCCTGAACATTACCCAAAAGCAAATTTCAGATCAAGTATTTTAAGTATTTTGTTAGTCAATCATCTAAGTCATTCAGGAGGAAAGGGAAACGATACTATACAACAGAATTAATTTGCCAACATTGATGGAACGACAAAGTTTAACTCTTTCAGAATAACCAGAGAGGAAATAAGGTACAAAGATGTGCAAAAACTTTGGAATAATAAATAGAGGTGGTAGTCTCTGTAACTGACCATCTGGAGCTATGTTGCCTCTGCTGAGTCATTCTGGTAAACTCTCTGCTTCAAGGAAAAAGTTCAGCTTCTTCTCTTTAGACACCAGCATTGAAAATATCAGCTGCAGCCTCAGAGTAACGAGTTTGACTGGGAAGTGAAAGCAGTGGGGAATTGTGGCTCACTCTGAAGCAATGGAGCAGCAGAGGATCACCTCAAGAAACATGCCAGCAAGTTAGCAACACTCCCCAGAAAAGGCCACTCTAACAACACAACATCATCCATCACGCCCTCCCGAGGACAGCTTTATAGCCATTAGGAACCAGACTGGTAATTACAACACAGAAATATAGCACGCAGAGTATTCGGAGACCAAATGGCACGGGGAGCCAGCAGCCTGTGGGCAGGCATTTGCATTTCCATCTCCGATGCGAGCAGGGGCTGGTTCTGCTCTCTCGCTGGCCTAGCTCTGGAGTTGTTCAGCCGAAGTCAATGCAGCTACAATTACTACAAGGGGCAAAAGATGTGGGCTGAGAAAGCCTGCACGCTAAAAAAAAAAATCAAAGGCACTTCCCTGTGTCTTGCTGTACCGTACGGAAACTGCTCCCCAATACCTGGCTGGGAGCAAAGCATCACACCGTGCCAGAGGCAGCGTCGTGGGATGGGGACTTGGGGGACCTCTCCCTCACCCTGCGACACTAAGCATGCACCGGGTCAGGAAAAACAAATGGAAATGCTCTGCTTTTAGCTCTGCTGCTGGCAACGCTTGTTTACACCCAATGCGCTGCTCTGAGCAGAGTAGCTGCTTTAAATCCAGCCCTGGCCCCCAGGAGGCTGTTTGGGGATCTCCGTTCGTGTGCAGGGGTCTACAGAGTCTGGGAAAGCCAACGCCTGTGACAGTACTTACATCTTGAATTGGAAGATCCTCGTTAATTATGACTTCGTAGGGAGGTTGCCAATGGGAAAGAATTTCACAGATGCAAGAGCTGTATCTTACTCCATCCCCTCCTTTTATGCTTCAAAGATAGGCCAAATGATCTGGTAGCATATGAAGCTATCAGCTTCTAATTATTCCCAAAGCCCTTAGCTCTTTCTGCATAAAGGCCCAAGTTAAATTTTCCCTGGAAAGGTAACAGAGCATGGATCCCGACATGAAAATAGCCAAGAACGCAGGATGTTTGCAATCTGTGAGAAGGGCCTGAGACCCTGCATGTCAATATTTAGAAGTCTGTCCAAAATCCCAAGTTCTAAACTTAGCTCCAAACATAGCATATACAGATCTGAATCTGTTTTGTCTCTGGCAAAATACATGTTCTGCAAATTTTATTATTTATTCATCTCATTTGTTTTCCTTGGTCACCCTAGACATAGGATGGGAATTACTTTCAGACAAGATTCTGGGTAGCTGTAATTAGTCTTTTATCATTACAGAAAGAGTGTGTTCTGCAAATGTAAGGTTTGGAAAGATGATGTGGAGGCCTCCCAAGGCACCACTGGCATTCAACGCAGTGGGAGCCAACATAAGCCGCAGGTCCCCAGTGCAAAGGGACGAAACGTCAGTACCTGCCCAACTCAGACTCTGCAGTGATTTCTGCAGTGAGACGGGCTCTGCAGAGCCCACCAGCTCTGAGATCAGGTCCTTCACACCAGTGCACAACACAGCTGTAGACAAACAGATGCTAGACAGTCCACACAGGATATAGTCTACATCTCTAACACACATTTCTTACAGTAACTGTCATGTTATCTTTGGTTTTCATCAGGACTTCTAGGTTTATGTAACTTTAACTGCAGCTTCACTATTCATGACTTGCCTGTTTTGGCAAGATCGTGGCTTATCCAGTGGCCTCGATCACTGTAAGTATCTGCCCGACATACTGATGACTTCCAGGGTGGCTGGGAAGCACAGTAAGCCTTGTCAAATACCAGCTAAGGACTTCACTTCTATTCCCAGTTCTCTTGATTTTTCCAGTACCAGAATCACGAATGCTTTGACTCCTCAGAGCAAAGTATAACCTTGACAAAGGTCCACAAAGCTTCCCAAAGAGAGGCAAGGCTTCTCAAAAGGCTTCTTGGAGAAGGGGAAAGGACCAGCACTAAGTGTCGATGGCAGCTTGCCCAGGTCCGTCAGGATGAGCCCCAGGCTGGGCAGATGCACGGCTCAGGGGTGTGCTGGAATTACAGCAGTGACTGCACCAGGCAGAACAAACCCCAAAGCAGATGAGGAAAAGTAATCTGGGCTCCGGCTGGCCAAGAAAACAAATGGAGATCCCAGGACACGGCCTTAATGCAGACACTAAAGACAAGCCCACACCGTCTGGGAGCCTGGCGCGGCACGAAGAGGCCAAGAGCATTCGCTGCAGCACGGGCTGTGCCGCAGAGCCCACGCAGCATCTCCCCCTTCCCAAAATCTGGCACCGACACCCACGGGCTCGACAGCCGGCCAGCTCTCACTCCGCTCCCAACAGGAACGGCTGGCAACTTGTCTTTTCCCAGGCCTTTGGTACAAGTGGAGCAAAGGCTTAATTTTATTTTATTGTTCCCATGATATCACTAGTTAATTGTAACCAGCAAAATTCCTCTCGCTGTGCCTCCGAGGGCCGGAGCCGGCCCGGGGGCAGCGAGCGTGCTCGTCTCTCTTGGCTCTGTGTTAGCCAACGTGCCTTTGAAACTATTTGCATTTCAAAACTTCTACGCTCAGGCAAATTGCTTTTTTTCTAGCGATGAGATCAGTTGACAGACACCCTGGGTCCAAAGCAGACAGGGGAAGGAAGTCTTGGCGTGGTCACAAGGAAAAGCCAGAAAGCTCGAAACCACCCAAACCCAGGCTGGGGAGGGACAGATAAAAGTGTCAGCATACATCTATGGCAGGCATAAGCTTGCACACAACATATAAAACTGATGAGGTCTATTCAACAGTTACACATTCTGCATGAAAAAAAAAGACTTTGAAGACTTGGATTACATCTCCGTCACCCAGGGGACAAAACAAGCAGTGCCAGTTAAAGCAGGTGCCCCGTCCCGTTGGATTGGAAGGCGAGCTCACCCAACCCATGCTTCGGTCGCCGCGGCTGCGCAAGGGAGAACTGCTACAACTGGCAGTAGAAGGTTATTGTATTAATATCTGTAATTCCTTTGAGAGTCTCAGATCACAAGTACCACTAGAGGAGGGCAAAGCATTATATTAGCAAGAGCCAGTTGTTATTCTCTCCCGAGATCTCTCGCAGGTGATGTCCAAACACTGCATCATGCATGGGCTGTTCCTGCAGGTCAGTATTTTGCTTTCTTTTGCATTTACCCTAACTGAAAACTGGAAGGTGGAGATGCCAAGTGCCTGCATTCAGAGGGATCCACTTTCTTGCTAAGCGGAAGCAGCCTAGACCTGCCCCCGTATCTCTTTGCTGCTCGCTTATCAGTGAACTGAACCTACTTTAATATCGGCACAAGAAAGGGAAGAGGCTTGAGCTGGAACATGGGTTCAGTCCAATGCTTAGATCCTGAGAATGGAAAACTCACAGTCCCTGAAGAGGAGAGAGGCTGGATTGTGGTTTCTAGAGGGAGAAATTTAATACAAGCTTGTAGAGTAAATAAACTGCAATCTCATCCCTACGTCTAGCGCGCGAGATCTACGGTCCCAGGCAGCGAGAAAGAAATCCTCTCTTTAACGGGTACCGGAGCGAGGAGCAAAGCAAAACCAGATGCGAGGCCAGGATTAGCCCAACTGGGCACGGCGGGCCAACCTCCCGCGTTTTTTTGCTGCTCCTTCGCGAGGAGCCAGCGTGCGCTCGTGGCTGGAGAACGCTGCTAACCGCAGGCAGCGGCTCGCTGGCTGGCCATGGGGATGCTGCCTCCTCCATCGTCCCCCGTCGAGAGGGACCTGGCCCCGGTCCTCACCGTGGGTGGGGTGGGAGGCAGCTCGGAGGGGCAGGGACAGGAAATTTCCCTAAATCCTCTTTAATCCCTGAGGACACTCATGTGTCACAGAGCAAGAATCAGCCTGTAGAGCATCATTGTTAGCTTAAAAAATACCCGCCGCCAACTTCCACTGCTGTAAAAAAAAGCCAAAACCATCCCAAAAGACCAGCATTATAAGTTGGTAGCCAGCTCTGTAAACTGCTGGTCCTGGGTTTTAATTTCCTGAAGCGTCTCATTTCTCCCCCTTGCAAAAGGGAACCGGAAAAATCCTCTTTCTCTCTTTCTTTCTCTCCTTCTCACACTTGCTCTTTGAGTAAGGCCGTACCTCACAATTATTCAGGGAAACATTATGTTGACATTACTGTTTAGAAAATAAAAAAGGGTTTTTAAAGCTAGAGAGTAACATCGTGACCATATAGCACTAGTGAATGATTAAAAATTTAGATGACTGCCTTTGAAACAATAAAAAGCTTTCGAAGCTTCTTAATGAGCAGCTATCAGAAATAAAGCATTTAAAACTTCAGAAAGTGCCTCTGTGGAAATTTCATTGTCTTTGATGCTGTAAAATAACTGCAGGGTGGATTCATTTCAAGTTCTTTTTAGCATACTGGTCGTTTAGAAATATTGGGAGATATCTTTCTTAGCAATATGTGGGGAAAACAATGTCTTGGTCGCTTTCATTTATCTGCAATTTGACAGGAGTGCAGTTTATTAACTTGAAAAGAGACAGATACATTATCTGAAACACAGAGAGTATAGTGGGTATTGCCTCCTTTTTATACCAGTGGGAGTCCATGACACTTTGAACTTGCTCACCATTAAACGCCTTCCTGAGTTGTTGAAGAGGCCTTTAAAAAGGGAGCCTGTGCATTTATGATGTAAATTCGTTATTTTGACAGTCTTTGAAATCTGTCATATTCACGTCCAATTTAATGCACCGCAAAAATTCTTTTCTTTTAAAATACTTTTCTTTTAAGATTTCAAAGCCATTTTCATGTAGAAAACTATTGTTATACCTAATATATCCTGAAAGTGTTTTAGCAAAGGAACTTATATGATTCTGTTTTAAGTCATGTCAGGTTTTAAAACATGTCATTTCTTCAAATAAGCTTTGACCACACTATCTTTTTTTTTCATTAGTTAAAGTGCACTTGATTTCCGTGGATACAATTAGTCGGAATATATGCTATAGTATCATCATCAGATCAAATGGGGTTCTTTCAGGCTATATTCGGCAGAGCAATTGCCCACATATCTGAGATCAATACAGACCAGCACACAGGTAGACAGATGCAGAGAGATGAGGGCTGGTTGGGAAAGTCGAGAATTGTACTGAAGCACAGCGTATTTAATGAGAACCTGGACCACTGGGAAAATTAAACCGCTCCTTTTAAAACGATGAGCTCTTAGTATTTACTCTAAACATGGAGTGGGGCGAGGAGGAGCGGGACAGGAGGGGGGCTGTGCAGCATCTGATGAAATCCAAATTCAGTTTAATTCTGGTCGAATCCAAGCCTCACATTTCAACTCAATCTTCAATCCAAACAAACCTCCTTAGGCTCGCTAATCCTTATTACACAGTGGATTTTAGCTGTACCTGCACTTCTTTATCAGTTTGCAAGATATTTTCAGCCGGTACAGAGGTCTTCATGCAGCTCTGCTTCAAAGCAGTGTACAGAGGAGGTTCTGTACAGAGTTTCAGAGAGTGTTTACAGATGCCTTATCACTTTGGGAGAGGAGGTTGGTGGGCAGGGGGAACACATTTCTCCAAAGCAGCGCAGAATCATCCTAATCTAGGGAAACGATCAAATAAGAGTTTCAAAGATCTCCTACTACAAAGGCAGGCATTAAGCTCACTCATCGCCTGCCCAGGCTCCAGGGCTGTTTTGGAATACATGGAAATATGTCTGTTATACGAAGGGACCTTCCACTCATGGTTTAAGCACCATTTCACATGTCCCCAGTGGCTGGGTTTAAAATGCAGTGTATCATGAGTGAGATAAACCAGGAGAATCATTACTTCAGTGGCATTTAACCCTATAATTGGGTGGTTTTTTTCAGCACTGATTTTATAAGGTCACTCTGTTATTTCCTTTGCTGGCTGGCTTGTGATGGTGCTCTCACATGTTATTACTCTCTTCCATCACAAGGAATGATATTTTGGGACCGAAAAGGCGAAAGATTGTAAGGACTGTCCTTTCCCACACTGTGATTGTCTGAAAGCTTCAAATAGTCAAAGGCTGAGAGGAAACGTGTTTTAGATGGTGTCTCTGGGGCAGAAATCCCACCTGGTCTGGGGGTAGGAAAGAACTACAAGGATCTGATCATTTTATAGTCAGATCGTCTTGTCCCTTTGCAAAGGTAGGATATACCTTCCTGATAGAGCTTGTATCGGATATTAAACCAATACTACACTTGATCTCAGCAAAAAGGCCATTAAATCTCACAACTTGAAAAAGGCAGCTTGATCCTTGAAGCAGGGAATCCTGCAGCGCTTGCTGCCTGCTAACCTGATGGCCTGGCTCTGCTCGTTCACAGAATTCATTTCTGCTATCGTTTCCCTGAGTTTCGGGTTTCGTTGGCATGAGCAAAAACCTTGGCCTGCATGAGAAAATACTTTGAAATGGTGCCTAATTGACTTGGGTCTGGTTCAGAATATAGTACGCCACATAAACCACCATAACATCAATCAGAGGGAGAAAGGATGTCCCCATGTTTGGCTCAAACTACAGGGTATTTCCTTTGCCGAAAGCATTTTAATCACACTTAAGTATAGGTTTGCTGCGGCAAAAAAGACCGACCCATTCCAGTCGTTGATTTTTCCCACAGAAGGAAACTTCTGTAAGGCAGCCCATCCAGTGAAACGTCCCAGGGTTCGTTGCACCAACTGCATTGACTTCACCAGCCTTATCGTATCTCTCCTCCTTTTCGCTCCGCACTCCCACAGTAAAAGGCATGTTTCTGTGGTCTGCAAGAGTATTATTTCCATCCGAGTTTCATGGTATAAACTTAGTCTCTGGGATCTATGCTCCCCCCTCTTCTTCCTGGGTTTTATGCCCTTTCCCCTCACCTCCCCCTCTCCAATTAGTGCTAGTTAGCTCTGATAGTGCCTCCCTGGTAGAGAAGAAACAGGAGCCAGTTGTTATGAATATTAAAAAAAGTTATTTCAAGGAGACTACTGAAGACAGACAAAACCCATGGTTCTCTTGGACATGCCTACCCTGCACAACAGAGCCCGTCTGCACTCAAAATTCTGGCATCTTCGTTCCTCAACACTCTCATAGACGAACTAATCACTTATTTAATGACTGTCAAACACGACTGTCAGTTTTAAAAGTCTCAATTTTTGGTCATGCAAATGTCAGACACCTAACATTTTCAGTAAGCTTTGAGTAACCCCTGTGAAAACCAGGGCCCCAAATCTAAACAGTCAAATCTGCATTTGGAAATCCATGCCAACAGCTACTGTTATAAACTAACCAAGGCCTGATCCTGCCATTACATCAACAGCTCAGTGACACCACCACCTGCTTTTAGGCTGATTCTAGAAAAAGCGAAGCTGCGGACTACGCTATTAGTGTACATTGCCACAGTTGGAATTACTAGGAAATCAGAGTCACTGCCTGGGCATGCAGAGAGCAATCACTAATAGCTGCTTCAGTCATCATCTCCATTGCACAGGGTGTACAAGAACCTCACTTTTTTATCTTTCACTTCCCATGAAACAGGAGCGATTTGCTTACTAATATCAGCAAGAGAAAGAGGAGGAGGAAGGGAGGAAGAAGCACATGTTAAGGCACCCTGATAAATCAGACATACAGCAGGAGAAAGGACAAGAAGTGGGAATGAGATTAAAAGCACTGTTCTCTAGGTAAGCCATATGGAAACCCAGTCATCTTAGGACGTGTTGTAGATCATTCTCATACACTTGTCTGCAGACAGCAGCACAAACACATAAATGACAGCTATATCCCAGCTGACACCAGCCTTAATTTCTAACCTCTTGAGATAGCACCTCTGGGAATAGTCAGGAAATCAGAATTTTATTGGAATGAGGTTTCAGTGATAATCCCAGCTGGACAAAACTAGTTAGCGAATCGCACATGTACACATCAGAAAGGATGGAAAGAGCCTTCCCCATGCAGCTTTAGCCATCGTTCCTCCTCTATCCCGCACAAGAGGGGCTGTTAGCTCACATGCATCGTCTGGTGGCAGCCACCACATTATCCACTATGACAGGAGCGGTTCTGTACGTTCTCATGTCCAAACTGGCTCGGATTGAGGTGTTAAATCCACTGCCTTTAACCTTACATGAGAATTGACTGCAAGTGCAGAGTTCTTAAGAATAATGCGTTTTGGCAAGAAACCCCACTTAATAGTCAGGCTACTGAATCCTGCACGCCCTGCAATTTCTAAATGACTTTCAGGCATAGCCAATGTCCTGCCCAAAAGGGAAAAACAGCTGCTTCCAGGGAAAAAAAACACAAGGAACAAATGTTATCCTGTAGCCCTATGTCCCAGACTTACAGCCCTGCTCCTGGATCCAAAGTCCTGTACTTCACGTCGGCACTTCTGGGACTGGAAGGAACAACCACTTGCACTCGTTTAGGAAAGAGCTGTTCGGCTTAATGCAAATATTGCCCAATTATGTGAAAGGCCTCTCTGCCTTGGACACAGATGCAATTCATGAAAGAATCCAAACAAGGCAAGATCAAGGAATCCTGATCCGTTGTGCAACATCAGACAAAGAACAAATATAAAGAGTCACTAAGGAACATCATGGCATTGGGAGATACGCCAAGATATCCTGATATAGAAGCTTAACCATGCCTAAGGGCAACTGTGAAAGAGAATGCTGTGGCACAGAACCTCCCCATCCTCACTTCTCACAGCTTCATGCTCCTTTGCTTGCCTATGTCCCCCCTGCTACCTGCACGCTGATGCACATGCCTGGCCCAGCCGCCTGCAGAGATGCTTTCGTTTGACCAGGCTCCCCCAACACGCTTCTTTTGCTAATATTCACTTGATATTTTTTGCTATTTATCATCCAATTTTCTTCTGTCCCCTGAAACAGACTGCAAATGCAAATCCTGCTGTTAGGATTGTTGAAAACAATAAAAATTAAAAAAAAAGAGAAATCAGAAGGAAAACATAAAACTGAGAGGCAACTAAATATCTCCCAGACAGAAAGGGAAAAAGTAAAGCTGCAACAGTGGGTTGCAAAAGCAAAATCCATTGAACTTAACAATCCTAGCAACACATCCCTTTGTTTATGAACCATCTGAAGCAAGTTTTACCCTGCAAACTCCATGGGGATCCTTGATTTCTCTAGCCAAATTAACTAATTTTCCTAACTCACACTAAAATCTGGTCATTTGATCTGTCACTCACAGTCTGTCCTCCATGTAAATAAAAACACCCCATAGTTTTGATTCCACAGAAGACCATAAAGAGAATGACAGCATCCTAAGCAAACAAGGCTGTTAGGATCTGCGTTCTCCACCAGTGCACCTCTGTGCAGTGCTTTTTTTCCAGGAGGAGCACTAAGAGCTCACCTTCTGCAGGAAAAAGTCTTGAAAATGACTGAGAGGAAAACTATTTTTAGATCTGTCACATATATAGGACAGATTATTTTCTTACACATACAATATAAAACGATTGCCGTTCAAAGTCTCAAGTAGGCTGAGAGAGAGGCAGTGCAACTTCATGGTGCCTTCACCTTGGAACCCCCTTGGCATCCAGGTGCCGTACCCTGCGCTGTGCCTTCCCCCACCCCCAGGTACTAAAAAACTTCAGCTACAGCTGGAAAAATCAGGCAGATAACACAGGCTACATCAAGGATTTATATGGAGCTAAATCTGGCCATAGATACTGGAATGATTCCAGTCTGAGGCAGACTGTCTAAACTAGTCCATGCAATCAGCACTGCTACCAGGACTGCCATGGGAAAGAGAAACTCCATCATTTGCCCTTTTCTTTGTTTCACAGCATTTTATAGCTAACAGGTAATCTTCCAAACGCCCAGCTTCTGCCTGAGCACCTGGCACATTTAACTGACCAGGGGTACGCAAACCCGAGGGGAAAAAAATCTTATGCTATTCCTGTTCCACAAACACAGAGCAGTCCTCATCCAGCTCCTTCACGGAGAGAGACTTGGGTATTTTGTGCGCCCGCACTCATGAGCGGGATCCCACATGCCCCTTTTGAATTCAGAATTTTGACTTCAGAATTTTGACATACATTTGATGCCTAGCTGGTGGATTTGATCCCATTGCTTTATAAGCAATAAGGGGAAAAAAGCTGGAGAAAGAAAAAATGACGCTTTGAGTGGCCGGATGCAGTAGAATGACTTAGTGACATGAAAATTATGGTCCAATTTGTATTTTATGAGATATAAAATCCAATAGGTTCAGAGCCGCTTTCCCATCTTCACATGAGACTCCAACAGCTTTGAAGCTGCCACTGGGGCTATGTTTCCTTTCTCTAAGAAAGCTTTTGTCCACCAGGACCAGATGGAGATCTCAAACCTCATTTGCAGCGAAGCTAACGTGCCAGAGACAACATAAAGCGATAACCTAAATGGAAATGCTGATGCTAGCTTTGGCTTTAAATATTCACAAAATCCCTGCTGTCATTTCAGTGTCAAAGATTGTAAGCCCAGATAGACAGACATACAGTACACAAAGCTGTAAAAGAACCTGGCACTTTTTTTTTTCCTAATTTCCATGTTTTTATAATGGTATTTGATCTGCTTCCGCAGCTACTAAGCTATGACTAGCTACAGAAGAGTCTTGACATAAATAGTGTACCGTATTTGAAATTCGTATCATGTAGGTAAGTGTGACTGGGCACTTCAGTCCAGAGACACATTCCTACTGAGCGAGTGACTCAGTCCCAGGCTTTCAGCATCTGTAGCTGGACATGATTCTTCCCCAGACCTCGTTCCACATGATCCATTTACTGAGTCACTCCTGCAAATAGGGCCACGACAGTTGTATTTGCAGGAGAAAAGAAAAGGGGAGCAAACACAGAGAGGTCAGTTTAGAAATACGAGTAGATGGTAGACTGGGAAACGCTCCGTTGCGTTTGCCCATCTCTGGGGGGCTCAGTGCAATACCATGGAGCAATATCGTGCTCCCACGGGAGCCCCAAAAGCCACGAGCTCAGTGATGCGCTCCATCCCTCCCCGTGAGCCGTCGCCCACCCTTTCCTCCTCGTACTGCTCCGGGTGGTGGGGGATGCGCAACAGTGCCAGGGCAAACGTTATTTTGCAGTTTGCAAGGCTGGTCTGGGGACTGCAGAGAGCTCTTGGCTCTGGTTCTGCTGCCCTGCTCTTACAGCTAGGTAGGTTTAATCAAAGAAATGCATATGCAAGTTCTCCAAGCTTTAAAGAGAGGTACCCAGTGACAGCTCTGCCTCTCACAGGGCTCAGCTTAGCACAGCTCCCCCTCTCCAGAATCCAAGTGGGAAGCCACTTAATACATTTTATAGCTTCATGATTTTTTTTTTATTATTATTATTATTTTATGGGCTTTTAGGTAACGCTGCTGCTCACCTGTTTGAAAGACTAGCTCACATCCACCCCTCAAACATATACCAGGTGCACAGACACACATTTTGGTGGGAGCATATTGCAGCCACTGAACTGTCATCAGCCCAGACGTTTCCCCTGCTCACTTGCTTTGCACCTGTGCCCTCTTGGCATTGCAACGTGGAAAATTCCCAAGGCACAAAGTCGGTCTTGTAAGACCCTCTCTGTCTGGTTTCTGCTTGTGGGGCCTCTTCTGCAAAAGCACAGGAGCTGATTAACAAAGAGATCATAAAAAAAAAAAGGAGTTAAACACTCTGTTTGCACATCCACATCCAAAAAGGACGCCAGCTCAGGGTATATAGATACTGTCCTCCACATTCATCGTGGCCTGGCAGGGTCATGGTAGATAGCTGACCTGAACAGGCAGAAAGGAGAGGTGGAGGCTGCAAACACATTCCAGATTTGATGCTCGTTGTCATGAATGTAAATTCTCATTTACATTAAAGCCTCTTTAGGTTGGCAAAGTGATTTAAAAGGGCAGCAGTGGAAGTGATAAACATGCTCATGATATTTTTGCTGATCAACAAAAGTGAGCTGGTAGCACGCTTTCTGTCCTCAGGGCTCTGACCCTATGGAGGCTACTGAAGTTGCACCATTAAATGCTGGGAATTTGCAACTATTTTTCTGTTAATGCTCTGATAGCCATTTTCTAAGATATGATGTAGGTAGCTAATTACAGGAACATAATTCTCCCAGAGCAGCATTCAGAAGCGATACTCATTTTGCTCTCCTCCAAACTAGAGGGATCTACCCATACCCCAGCGATAGATAGGATTTGTATTTTCCACTGGTGGATCCATTTTATTTTATTCCATATAAGCATTTATTTTTTTCCTTGACTCTCTTGGTGCATCTGTGCTCTGAATCTCTATACGATATCAGAGCTGGCTTTGCTATCTCTTCTCCCTCTGCTTTTCTCCCTAGGTCCCCTAAGTACTCCTCTCACATGTAACACAGTCAACCTTTACATGCAAAGGGAAACACGCTATTCTGGTAACCCAGTGCAATAAAACCAGCAAGCCGCTCAAGTGCGGGTTGAAAAGCCAGCTGAGTTGTCTTGCATGATGCAGACACAAGTCACACCGGTGTCAGCCTGGAATCACAGCGCCAAAACCAACAGCACTAAACCAGTCCAACTGCAAGAACACAGTAAACACCTAGGAACCAGGTGATTTTGTGGACTAGAGGACTTTCACTGATGAAAAACAGGCACTATGGACCTATTGATCCCACTTCATCTTCCATATCCTTAATATATGCAAAATAGCATTTTCTCACATTTCCAGCACCCTCACAGAAGCTCAGCTACCTCCTTCTCTTTAATTTCAGTATCATCTCCAAATCTGCTCCTTACTCCCTCTGAGAAATATTTAGACACGCAGTGGTCCAACCTGCCTCTGCAATGCAATTTTACCAACAAACACACAGTCTCTGGTTATCGTGTCGGTGACCACCTCCGTGCATTTCACCTTGCTCTGGAGCAAGGACAAGCTGAGGTCCTATGGGCACAGACTATGAAGTTTTGTAGCACTAATGCAGGTAAAGTGGTAAAAAAGGGGGGCTGAGCAGATTTCCTTTTGCAAGAAAGTCTCTCTTCTCAGCCTGCCTTTGCCAGGAGCCAGGCAAGGATCTGCTGATATTCAGCCTCTTTGAGTTTTTCTTTGGGAAAGGCTGAGGGGCGGGGGGGGGGGGTTGGGGGGGGGGGCACAGGAGGAGAGAGAATTTGTTTCCCAGTTCCAGATTTTCTCCTACACTTACATGTTTGTCCATGAAAAAAAGTCCCCTATTGTAAAACTTGTCAAATGAGACCACCCAAGCAGCTGAAGGGAGGGAATTGGGAAGGAGGAAGAAATGCCTTGAAAACCATTTTCTTTTTGATGGTTTAGAAAGGGAATTGAATGTTATTGTCTCACTTTAAATATGTTCTTTATGAGGAGGTCATGTAGCAGGCACATCATTTTCTAATTACAACCATGCAGATAACATGGAAACAAAATATATGGAGATTTTCCAAAACAGAGGACGCATTCTCAAACAATATACTGTACAGTTCATCTTCCAAGTCTCAAAATGAAGCAAAGAGCTTTACTCAGAAGGAGCTAGATATAGTTGTAAGCTGTTAATCGCTTCCTTTTACCCACTGTTTTATTGTCAACGGGAAACCTAAACTCAGTCAGTCACTGGATAATAACTGGAAAATGTTGTCTGGACTTTGACAGAGTTTTCTCAGGATATGCTGGTGCTGTCCATGGAAACAGCCTTGCTAAACCCACTTACAGGAAAGGAGGAATTCAGACCCACTGTAACGCCACCAAGATCCGGAGAGTTTTCCCAGCAAAATTTGCTCACTGCAAATTGTGTATGAAGGGAATCGCATCATCAAATCCCATTAAATTGGCAGGAAATGAGACTTAAGTGAAAACTAGTGTTCCTTTTTAAACATCTCAGCCTGCACTGCAGAGAAAAGGGAGGACCTCAGGCTTTGTTTCCCATACAGAGACACATGGGGTGAGCGACGGAGCCCTGTCCCCCGTGAGCCCTTCCGATGCTCCCACTGCAATCGCCAGGGCATGCACCGCTTCATGCCAATCTCTTCACTTTGGGCTCCAGGACCCTCCCTGTCTGGCACTAACAAAGGCAGGCTTCTCCCTGGGATGCTGTGATTTCTGTCCCTAGCTTGGGACAAGGTGAAACCCAGCATCTTCCCAGCTGGCAGACAAAACGGAGGCATGGATAAGGAGGGGTCCCCGCAGGGAAACCAGCCCCCTGCGCAGCACCCACCGCTTTGCAGCGGGGCAATGAGGTCAGATGCATTTTCAGGGTGGAGGGGATAAAGCAGCAGCCAGGGACAACTGCTTTTCCACCAGAGATGGTGGGACTGATTTTCCCCACCGCCTCTCTCATGCTTCTGGTGCTTCAGCTCCCCAGCCCAGGTTTATGGATAGAAGCGAGGTGTCCTGCACCATCCACGTGCCCTGGGACACCTGCAAGGTCCCAACCATCAGGCTGGCCATTAGTTCATGGGTCCATCGCAATGCCAGTCTCTCCACAGAGATGGAAAGCAGTGGGAAAAGGCTGGGAACGTGTCCCCAGGATTTCCTTCTTGGTCTGTCCCACCTGCTGAAGGTTGAAGGAGGGGATGCATTTGGGTACAAAATGGGGTCACAAATTATCTCTGCAGTTCTATCCCTCCCCAGATTTGCCTTCACTAGAAAAAGCTTCCTCTGAGCTGCAGTACCGGTAACGATTTTGTGCAAAGCTTCGTCTCTGGCATGAACAAGGCGAGTCGCATGTCAAGGCACGTCAGAAGGCCCTGGTGAGCGTCAGCATGGACCAGGACAAGTGTCAACCGGTCCAGAATTTGTTCAACAGGAAAAACTTTCTCCGCACAAGATGGCACGGTGACTTCGTGTGCGTGTTTGTTCACACACTCTCCAACATACATTTTCCCAGCAGACAAAAACCTTAAAGTGTCATTCTGGCTCCATCCAGCCGGATTTGACCATAATGAGTGATCAGGGTTTTCCAAAGAGGGCAATTTAAATGTGTTTACACTGCCACTAACCCCCCTGCTTTGTTTGTCTAAGATGCTCAGGATAAAGGGATGTGTCTCTGGTCTCTTTATCTGAAACAACACAGTAGCATGTAATTGAGGGTGGATCACTTTTAGGCTAAACTGTTCTGGTTACAATCCGATATAACAATAAATTACCGTGGAGCAAAAGAGAAGATGATGGGCTGGATTCTGAGCTCTGCTGCACCAGAGGAAAGCCTGATTTGGGAGAACCTAAAGATGCCTCAGGTTTCTTTACTCACAGCCCTCCCCGTAAAAAGTAAACCCATCCTTCTCCTCCACCACATCTGTTCCTGATGCTCAGGACTGCAAACCTAATATACACAACAGATTAAGCAGTTGGGAGCTTCTGACCAAATACAAAATAACCTTTTACAGCCTGAGGTAAACAATCTACCTGGTGCAACCAATACACCTACTGCCCTTGCTGGTTCCAGTTACAACCTTGAGGAAAGATCAAACAATCCAAGTTTCCTTATGGTCTTTTCTTTAGAAAATTAGACCAGGAATACAATTTCATAGATTTGTTCCAAGATGAAAAAAAAAGGAAGAAAAAGCATTGAACTAAGCAAAGGGAACCCACATTGATTAAGGAAATAAAAAGAGCAGCAAAGGACAGAAAGTGAAGGCAGGAGCCCACCACAGGCAAAGTAAACTGCTCTTTTTGTTTAACTGTTTTCTGTCCATCCCTGCCCAGCATGAAAATCCCCCCTTTTAAAAGGGCACAGAGTTGGAATTCACACCTGTAAGCTGGACCTGCTGCTCCTGGCATCGGGTTGGCCACAAAGACCCAAGTCAGCTTGGATCAGTGTCAGAGCAGAGGGTGCATAAAGGGAGCTGAGCCCTTCCCTTTACACTGGATTACTCCAGAAGAAAGCTGCATTTGTTTGAGGTGGGCTGAATAGGCTTTGGGGGGAGTGGTGGTGGTTTTTTCAGTTTGGGTTTTGGGTTTTTGTGGCTTGGTTTTGTTGGGGGGGGTTGATGGAGTTTTTTGTTTAGGTTTTGCTTTGAGGGTTTTTTTGTGGTTTTTTTTTTTTAAAGTATCCACTTTGTATCTAGTTCTATCCCCAAAAAGGAGAGGAGTTCGCAAATCCACATTAAAGCTTCCTTGGGCTGTCAGTGGGAGCCCAACCCACCACGATGCTCCAGCAAACCACCTGTCCCCAAGAACCAGCTTTAACAGGTCACAGTGGATCAGCTGCTGACTGATCACTCCCAAACACCGTTTATTGATCTCACACAAACACCACCAAATCTGTTCACTAGAAACAATTTCTAACCTGGGGATGGCATCGCATCCATCTAATGTTGCAGAAAAGCTCCTGCTTTTCTAACATTCCACTGCCCCTTTTGGGCCTAATCCTGGTCCCCTTCTCAGCTTGGCAGTGCAAGTTCAGACCCTGACGCAGTGAAAATATGTGCAATTAATACCACCTGATAATTGCAGGAAAGCAGTAATGCCTGCAGTGCTGCACTGACTGTTCTCCTGTAACTCCCCCGACAGAGCTGACCCAACGAGCGCAGGGAACTATCACCCCACATGGCACCCCAGCTCTGGGGAACAGGGTTGGAGCAGCTGGTGCATTTATAAAATCTGCATTTGGGTGCTGATCCTACCCCTCCACGTAGCCGGGAACCCACGAGACCAGCGCGCAGCCACGCAGTGACCGTGCCAGCCGCCGATGCTCACGCTGGGTAGAGGTTTTTCTCGCCCATCCGCAGCGGGAGGCAGATGCTCCTAACACAGCTCTGTGGAAACGCTTCGGAGGATCCATGTCAAAGCTCTTACCAAGCTGTTTTGATATCTTAGCGTTGTTACATCTTTGTGGATTTTGGCTGTCATGGGACTGTCAGGTACCCACAAGTCTGGAACCCCTCAAGGGCAGGTTGGATGGCAACCTGGTCTAGCAGAAGGTGCCCCTGCCCATGGCAGGGGGGTTGAGATTGGGTGATCTTCAAGGTCCCTTCCAACCCAAACCGTTCTATGATTCTCTGATCGAGTGTACCCCATGCATGCACCCCCTCCCTCTGCAAGGAGGAGGTCTGGGCTCTTCCTCTGCTACCTCAACCTCCCACCCAAAGCCGTGATGCATCTCAGGCTGCATCGTTTCCTCCTGATGCTTTACAGCAAACAACTAGACTCCCCGAAATCCCATTCAAAGGCACTGTGAGTAAAGTCACTTCTCCCAGTCCTCATAAACCGCCACAGGAATCAGCAACCAATAGATCAATGCTGTAATTTCTGTCCTTAGTTTGGGACAATTTGAAGCCCAGCATCTTCCTCATTCTGCACATTTCTTTCGCCTGGCAATTCTAATGAGGTCAAAATTATTTTCCTTCCTTTGCTCTAATCTCCTCAAAGAACAAAAAGAAGTATGAAAAGAAAACACAATATTTATTGTAAATCAGTGACTTCTGCATTAAAATGATCAAAGTGTGTTTGCTGCACACTTGAAGTTCAGATGCAAAGGGATTTCCAACTTAAATAAATAAAAGATTGTTTTTCTGTAATGCAAATTGAGAAGGAGCAATCCACACAAAGTAGTCAGACATGCTCTGCAAAAGGACTGTCCCACTCCTATACCCCACATATTTTACATGGCTGATGCTCTTAATCTTTTCAAAAGAAACACCACTCCGCCAGGGCATGCTAATGCGTGCCAAGGGGGGCAAGTGGACTCGACTTGATGTATGATTACAATATGCAGCTTAATAATATAATTTCTCAGTTCAGATATTGATCCTTGGGAGCGAAGCAGTGTTGGGAATAGAGCGAAGCAGGGGGTGGAGAAATATCTGCTGCTTGTTTTCTCATCTAACAACTCCCCAAAGAGACAGAGCCTTACCCATCCCACATACCCAGGCGTGACAAGAGATCAAAACTCACTGGGGACACGCACTGTGCCTTTCAGGTAAGTTATACTATTATTAATGATCATAAAAGAAGCTATCAAGGTATTTTGCATTTCTTTCATCTGGCGAGCCTGCGAGCACGTTTATTAATTGAGGAAGCCTCACTTTTCTGCAAGGTAGATTTTAGTATTTCCTTTCTACACCCGGGAAACCAAGGCACAGGGACCGTGCTGCTCGCTACGTGTAGCCCGGGCAGGGGCACAGCACAACCTGGCCCCGAGCCCAGCACCATCACAGTGCAGCATCAGCCTCCTGCGATGGGGAGTAGGGCTACTGCCCCGCTCCCCCCAAATGGAAGGAAGCACCCTGCAGTCTGCACCCAAAGCTTATGAGCGAGAGCAGGCTTGAAGCCAAGCTGCTCGGATGCTAGGGTGGTACGAGCTAAGCAGCACTGCTGAAATTTGGAAAATAGTCCATATTCCTGAAAAAACAGGTATCACTTGTCATCTGGCATTGCCTTCCTTCAGCCACTACCCTCTTTGCCCCGTTACCACGCTGCACAATATTAGCAGTCAATATATCGGTGCAGCACACTGGCACGATTCATTTTTCAAGGGCGGACAGCTAAAGCTGGGAAACTTCTCATACAGGCAGCGGCACTTTGGCAAACGTGATGCTTTCTCCCTTCAAGTGTTTTTGGAATTTGTTCTGGTTAACCCCATGACCGCCACAGCTACTACCATCTCGTGTGTCAAGAGCACTCGCTCATCTCGAGGAGACATATGGAACGTGAAGTCACCGGAAAAAATCCCCACTGAAGATAAGGGACATGCTCACGTCGACATGTCCAAAGGGCAGCAAGGGGATTAGTGCATCAAAGTGACTAATTAGGGTAGTGGGTTGTTTCTGAAACAAGACTAGCTCCCATTCGAGCGATGTGAAATGGAAGTTGAACCTGAAATATTTGTGGCAGACTCTTGGATTCTGTGAAAACCGGTACATATGTTTAACCACATATAAGCGAGCACTCCTGTTAAGTGTGTGAAGCAAAACATGTGCTTAAGTGTTTGCAGAATTCAGGACTAAATCTAAAACTGATGGGTAAGAGGGGGATCAAAATTTGATGAGAATAAGTTCACTTGCCCTCCACGGCTTCAAGCAAACCATTTCCCAAGATCCGCTAAGAAAGGGCAAAGTTCAACCACAACATAGTCCAAGCTCACTTGTACAACTCCAAACTTTGTCAAAACTACACTAGGTTTTTACAGTTTTGGGGGGGTCGGGGGGAAGTTGGGGTTTTTTGTTTTGTTGTTGGGGTTTTTTTGTTTTGGGGTTGGTTTTTTCCCACAAAACCAGGACAAGCCCAGCACAGCTCCAGGCCCTGGCCAAGGATCATGCTGCAGAGCTTGGATCCAGACCAAAACTTCTCCAAAGTTCAGGACTCTTCTGTCCTCCATGGTTTATCACCTCCATGACACCCTCACACAGACCTTGCTCAACCCAAGGACAGTCCACGACAGCCTCGTGGTGTGTGTTCACCCCCACCAAGAGCTGAGCACAGACACAGTATTTTTAAGTCAGCCACAGCATCATCTGCTGTATTCCAGCTGGCAGGAGCACGATGGACTCCGCTCAGCAGGCTGCTGTTTGTTTAGCTGGAAGTCTAAAAGATGTCTTTTACTTATGCATCTGGGTGAATGACTGTATTAACGTTTAATTTTTTTCAAATAGAATAAAAATAGACACTCGTATACAAATTAGACATTGCTCTATGTATATTGTGTACCCCGTAATTAGCAGGTAATATTCACTCTTTAATTTAAAAAAAATTGTTATGCTAAATAGAAGGATTTTTGCTTAATTACAGGCTAATCCTATTTCCTCAGTACATGTGATATTTTCTTATCTCCCTAAATGGAAAAGGCACATTTGAACAGGGAAGTACATTCGTGTGTTATCCTACGACATACAGATTCACAGAGGTATCTTGATTTTCTGCAGAGATGCTGAAAAACAGCAAGGCAAGCTCAAAAGCCTTACAGCCCGGGGAGCAAAGGAGGCACCTTGGTTTGGCCGGTCCTTGCTCAAGTCTCCTTACAGCCCCTTCAAGGCCTCCTACGTGACCCTAACCATCAGCAAACCTGGGGATGACACCTCCTAAATCAGATACTTTGGCCGTTAACTGAACGGTTGATGCGTGGACCCTTACGCTGCAAAACCTCAGTCCCTGCCGCCAAGAAGGGGATGACAGATTTCAGGAGAAACGCGCCGAGGACCGTGCGCTGCTGCAGCAGCAGGGACCGGGCGAAGATCCCTTACGGCAGCGCTGACCGCAGCCTCGGTAGGATTTTCATGGACACACTCATGATGGCGTTGGCTGCATTGGAAGACAGGTGCTGGGGCTGGTTAAATAAGACATCCTACTTAATGCCTGGTATTTCTCTAAAGGCCCAAGGAATTGAGAATTATAACTAACTTAACCTGACAAAGTCAAAGAGTTATCCTGCCAAATTATAGGTAAGAGAACCCACGGTCCGGAGAAGCGAGGCAGCAAGCCTTGTGTCGGATCAGCGGCAGGGCTGAAAACAACACCCAGGCACCGGCTGCCAGCACCTTCCTTAACCACTGGACTCGGTGGCTTTTGTGTTTCTCCTTTCCATTATGCATACCCTTCCCTTTTCCCTTAATGATTTAGTGATGTTTGTTCCCTCACACTGCGCGCAGACCCTGCAGATCAAAATAGCCAGTCATCTAAAAAAAATTCTTTATCCTTTGTTCTTCAAAGAAACCAAATAATCTCAATCCTTTGAGAAAACTCAAAGGGTGAAGGCAAAGCATCAGGACTGATGAGAACAATAGCGGTGTATCCCCCGATGAACGAGCATCTCTAGTGCTGTGTGGTTATTAAAAAAAAATTCCTTGTAGTGAAAATTCTTGGGTCAATTACTTGTTGCCACAGGGAGATTTCCTAGGAGTTTTATTGTTATTATCACTATTCAATGATTATATGTAGCAACACAAAGGTGAATTTTTATGTGAAGAGATGCAATGTTTGGTAAATCTTAAACAACAGAAAGTAGAAGGGGGTGGAGTGACGGGGGATCAAAGTCCCTGCGATTCCTATAATGTTTTGGAGCCAATGCTAGCCACTTACTGCTGCTTTCAGCAGTCTCAAGTATTTTTCCTCACTTCGGAAGGTTAAACAGCAGGACAACAGCAACCAACCATATAACCACAACATTTCTGCAGAAAGCAGTGTCCGCTTCAGCTGGCGCCAGTCTCACTGCTCTGTCCCCCACTCCAAGAGTGGAAAAAACCTCTTTGGTTCCCAGGGGACAAAAAAATTCAAGCCACTGTGTTCCAAAGCACACACCATATTGTCATTTTGAGAAGGACACATCTCTCCGGGCTGAGGACACCGTTTCTAACCATCACTTGCCTCTGGCTTGGTTTTTGCCCGTTGCATTTTGGAGTGCTTGATGCTCTTAGCAGCAACATTGATGGAAGAGGCTGCGTCCATCCCTCGGACCTCAGAGCCAGGTCCTGACCACACCAGTTACACTCCAGTGGACTGGAACACATGCAAAGTGAAGCTGGGGGTTGTTCTTGCAGGTCAATCCCCTCTCAGCAGAAAATGCCTTTTGGATCCAAATACAAAACACTTAAAATTCCCCTTTTTAATATGGGTTTGCACACAGATACCACTTTCTTTGCAGAAACTTCCTCCAGGGTGTGGCAGGTGCAAATGCTGGTTTGCTTTTCCTTTCTGACTAAAGACAAAAGGAAACGTCAGAAAGGGAAGAGGCTAAAGCATTTCCCCATGCACTGTGGACTGGTGTCTTCCTTTGACAAAGCAAGGAGAACATTAACTCTGGCTTTTTAAATATGAAAAATTAAAATACAATTTCTTTCTCCCTGTGATGTGAATTTACCATGTGTTTCCTAACCAACTACAGCAAAAAAAGCTCCGATTCACACCTGGAATTTACATTGAGAGCAAAGCTTTGAGTCAAAGCACTTACTCCCCCAGAGTCCTCTGACAATCCCACCAAAGGATTTGCAGGTACCAACTCCTCTGGCATAAGGGACAGCCAGGCACCAGCTTGCTTGAAAAAGTGGCTTCCATCTGCACAAACCCTTTGCCAGGGTGGGCGGCTGCTCCCCCAGCACCGCACCATCACACAGGGTCCACACGCACAGAGATGGGACCGAAAATTTGCCAGGCGTTTACCCCATCCTATTCTCCACGTGGCAGGAGATTTGCATCTTGCTCTGTTCATGCCACCGCGACACAGGACTAACGCTTTTCCCAGTAACTTGATCCTAATCCCCTACTCCTGCTCCGAACGAAATTTGCACATCTGAATTGCATCCCGGGGGACCCCGCGGGTGCCTACAGTTACTCACAGAAGCAAAAGTACTTGCCATCGCAAGTCTGGCAGAAGCAGGGCCAGAAGAAGGAATGGCTCCCACTTAACTGGTTGTCTGAAAAGAATTAGTCTAGTAAACGCGTGCTCTGAAAAAAGATACGTTTGGATGCGAGGGCTGATACGAAATGCCGTCTGGGTATCAAATAGGAAGCTGAAATATGTCTATCAAGCCCGTACTCTTTGATCATCAAAAATCACTCATCATTTGCACATCACAGGAGGACGCTCAACTCCAGAAGGCACACAGTCAGCCAAAAAGAAAGAACTATCAGCTGAGTATTTGTGCCTTGAAGATGTGCAGCCACTAAATAAATACCAAAAAAAATAACTTAGTCAACCTCTGAAGGGCAGTGGCATCTTGCACTCAGACAATTTATGCGTGTTTTACACAACTATTAACTCTACTGCTCAGCAAAGAGTTAAGAGGTGTTCTCATTCCTAATGTCACAGAGTAATCTCACTTCCAATTCCTCTTACAAAATCATCCTGCAGGAACTTTGCTGCATTATTTACAGCCTCTCAAGAGCTGCTCTATAGCCAAATGGCAGGACAGTGCTGCAGAGACACATTTTGTGTCTAGGGGCCTTATTTTCACCATTCAGACCATGCTTCAGCAGCACGACCGCCTGTAGCTCATGGGACAGCAGGGTGCTGGTGCCAGGCTGGCACCACAGCACACAAACCAGGCTGGGGGCTGCGGAAAAAAGCTTTCTTACACCTCTTCAGCATCAGGAAAGCCAAGGAAGAGCAAAAAATACAGACTTGCTTAGCTTACGCAATCAAAAGCGAGTGCCATGTAAGGGATTTTTAGACTACGTCGTTAAAAACACCCTCAGACCAACATCTTTTAAGGTTAAATAAAGCAGCAGACGGCTCAGAGGAGGGCAGAGCCCTCTGCCCACTCTCACACAGGTACCAGGACACAAGATATATTCTGTACACAGCAGCAGCTAGGCTTGCCCTGCGCTGCAAGGGGATGCCAGCCCGGATGCAAACCACTCGCCCTCTGCCACAAGCCTTTTGCAGCAAGCGCCCGCGCGCAGCTCACCTGCACGGCCACACGGTTGCCTTTAGCCTGACACCGGTCCTCCGTCATCCTTTGGCTTCGTAGGGGATGCTCACCGGAGCAGCGACGGCACAAGACTCCCTACCATCATCATCACAGCTCAGCAGGGAAGTGGAAGGCTAGGATATCGGGATTCTCAGCCCCCGTGTCCCAGGAAAGGAGCTGGGCAGTGCTGCAGCCGCTCTTAAAAGCGGGGGAAGGCTGGGCCATATGGTCACATCCCCATTAAGGGAAAACAAGAGGCACCTGCGCTGCCCTCCCCTCCTCACCTAACGTGCCCACCTGGGCTCCTTTTCCCTCTCCTCTGCAAAGGGAAGGGCATCCCTACCCACACCATCCTCCACCGGCCATAAATCAGCTCCAAGTGCCGTTTTTTAAAAGCACGACTCTGGGAAATGTTCAGTACAAAACCCCACGCTCCCTTGGCTCCTTGGAAGTTCAGTGTTCAGCCAAGCTTTGCCCAAAGCTTTTTGCTCAAGTTTGCAAACTCCTTGAGCAAACCTGGTCTCAATTTTGAGCTGGTTTGAACTCAATTTGAGCTGATTTATAGTTTGGCATTAAAAAACAACAACAACAACAACAACAACTGTTCTTTAAAATGGCAACTTTGAGCATAATTCATGTGAGGCCAGATGGAACTTGGTGTTTTCAATTAAGTTTCAGCTGGATTTTGTAATTTTAGTTTTTTGTTCAGAGAGTTAGAGCAAAACATGGAAGAAGGAATGGAAAGCAGCAATTAATTCACATAAAACTTAACGGAAGGGTAGATATATAAATGTCTTGCAACAGAGCGGTGTCCTTCCATGTACGTCCAGCTGCAAATGAAAGACCAGAGTAGAAGTGTTGGTTTGAGCTTGTCCCTGTACTGCATGGCCAGGATTTCTTTCCACACACCAGACCTGACTTTGTAGCCCGCTCAGACCAAGCGTGCCATACACGACACTGTAGCCCAAGACATTTTGACACTGTCTTGCAGCTACTTTCCTTGAGATCCCAGTATTTTAATAGCTAGGATTAGATCACAGTAAAAGCTCAATCTCTGACACCTCTTCCTAGCAAGTAACTCACAAATTGATGCTAATATTTCACTGTGCTCAGTGGAGAGCGAATCAATACTTACAAAATTCACTCCTCCCCAAGGTACCGAGGCCAGGTATTTTGTTTTTACGGGGGAATATCTGGAACCTTTTAATGGATTAAAAATAAGTTGCAGTTGATCATTTGTTTGCAAGACAGAAAAGGCTTCAAAGATACACAAGCGGATTAAGCAGAAGCGTTCAGATGATTCACAAGCTGATACAGGCCACCAGTCAGGAAGCGTCTCAAATGACTTGCTCTTTTGTGCCCGCATCAAAGCACCACCGAATGACTGGCAGCCTCCCTTCTGGCCGCCCTCCTGGGGGGACCGAGGTGGCAGCAGTGTCACTGCAAGGAGCGAGGTGCACACGGTTTGGGGAGAAAGAAGAGAATTTGCCTCCTTGCTCACCCCCGGTGCATCGCATCTGCAGTTTATAGGAGAAGCTTACGCTGAAGTGTGTTTTATAGCCATAACCTTCTCATCCTGTTGTTTTTCTGCCCCGCTTGTTCTTTCTTTGTCTTCTCATCCCTGCTTTATCCTTTTCTTTTTTTTTTGGCTGGGCAAAAGGAAGCCATGTGAATGTAAAAGTCTGCAGCTTGACCTACGGTCCCTTCTTTGTCCTTGCCTTATAGCCGAGGCTCCTATGCCAAGAAAAGCCATCCCGGAGGGCATGGAGAGGTGCCTGGCACCGAGGCGGGGGGCAGCTGAGGGTCACCTTCAGGGACTTGGATTTATGGCCCGCTGAAGACAATGGGAGGAACACCCCTGACAGAACTGGGCTGTGGATAAAGCCTTGGGCTGACTGATTCGGGAAAATATAAGCGAAGGGTTGGAGGAGCAATTATCTTAGCTGTAAAAGCGCTGCTGGCCATCCTGAATCCATGATTGGTCCTTTTTTCTTTCTCTTGACCCTCGTTCTGAAGCTTCTTGGGGGAACAGAGAGCTTTCTGCAACCTCAATCCTCCAAACCTGGGCGCAGATGAGCAATGGCAAAGGCGTGGGATAATTGCTAACTGCAGCTACTCGGGAGCGATGCGAGCCTCGCCGACCCAAGCAGGCTGTGGTTCAGGGAGAGGTTCCTAAGCTGGCTGAGGGACACCTCCTGGTTCCCTCGTCTTGAGTCTCTAGGATTTTGCATTTCCCAAACTGGAAGAGGTCAAACTTTTGCTCAAAGGCTGCTGAGAAAAAGTCGGACCACAGGGTAAGAGGCAGAGACAGCTCACCCGAGGGGATTTGTGTGGCTCTGGGGCCTGATTCTGGAGGCCAAGGATTAAGCCCATTGATCTTTGCAAAAAGGCTGCAGGAGATGAAGCCCGTCCGCATTAATTCAAGGCAGATACACAAGCAGCAGCCACATGTACCATGTGGCAGCAAGAACCTCCAGAATTCACGGCAAATGATGGCGATTTAATGGAGTATACTGTGAAATTAGCTAGGAAAACTCTACATAAAGGGAGGAGAGATATTGCATATACAGTGTGTGAGATCATTATATTACAGAGACTTCCAACGCCGTCTCATAAGGAGACACTGAAAAAGACCTTACAAGAGACTAAAAAAATCCTGCACCTCTTAACATCCTGCACTTTTAACCAAAGGCTTAACTTGCAGAGAGAGCAATGCTTTTCATATTTAAATCCCATCAGCACGATGGCAGGCCAGGAGGAAATATATCCGGGCTTTGGAGCCCAGCTATGAAGGGGGAACATATAAAAATGGGGTCAGCTGGAAAAAGAAGCTGACAGAAACCCCAGTGTGGCCACCAGTCCACTTTCTGGTTTTGAAAGGCAGTAAGTTACTCTGTTCTACCACGTCTCCTTTATCCTAATGTGGATCTAGTGCACCAGCAGGAGCTGCTCCCCCACCTGCCGTTGGCAGGGGACACTTATGCCCAAGACCCCTGTGCTTTACGATGGTTTGCAACAGAACTGAATGGAGCCGTAATGGTGATGGGAGGTCGGGTAGGTCCGTGGCTGTTCCCTCCCATGTCAGCCAAAGTGACTTTTGCTCTGGGCAGAGCAAACAAGGGTGGTCGTGGTTCCCTGAGCTGCCTCTGACTGTCAGTGCCGCTCTCTCCTGCAGCCTTCCACCCTGGTGATGCTGCTCATGCAGACCCAGCACAAGAGCTGGCAGGTTCCTTGCTTAGCAGTCCTTCTGCCAAGCACTCCAGCCTTTCTCCTTTTGGATTCGTGCTCACGATGCTCTCTCCTATATTTTGGCACTCCAGCACACAGGCAGCTTCCAGCTACTGTAGCTAATACTGCTTTCATTTGCTGCCAGAGAAAACTCTCAGCCCACAGCTCTGACCAACCATCGGGCTTGCAGCTTCCCAGCTCTCGGAGGTCTTTCCAAGTAGCTCTTTCTTTTGAGGTTAGTGCTTTGGTGAGATCGGCTGCTTGTCTTTGGATCCAGGGTACCTCCTCGAATAAACGTGACTCCCTCTGCTCATGCAGCTGGTGCTCACAAATCAGTAAATCACCCATTAGCATGCAGGCATGTCCTACCTCCCAGTCCTGCGCTTGGACCCTCTCGTGTGCCTTTATCCCGTGAATCACAGTAAGGATAATGCCCAGAATGAAGATGAACACATATTTAGTCCTCAAGCGGAGTCAAAGCTGGGAATTGGGTCTGGAACTCCACCTCCCTGAAGCTCTGCAAGTCCCAGTCCTGGTAGGTTTGGTTGGGATCTGAGTCCAGGTACGCAGCAACCAGGGAGCTCCCGAAGTGCATTGGCAGCAAGGGAGACAGGAAAGGACACCACAAGGGAAATCGCAGTTTATGAAATTATTCAATTTTAGCGTTTCTAAACTAATTTTTAATTGAGCAATTGAATGACTGGGATAGGTACCATCCGCCTGCAAACACCCCTTGCAGGACAGACTATACAAGCAGAAAGTATCAGTGATGGATGTGGGACTGTGGTGACGCAGCCTCCTCTAGCTTCAGGAACTGGGGAGCTCTTGAGAGAAGCAAGCTTGCATCTATTCATCAAGATCAATTTTCTCAAAGACAGTTTTGTTGTAAATCCTCAATACTGGGCTTTAGGAAGGCCAGCTCTGTCACTGAATACCACAGCCACTACTCCTAAGGAAGACTGATGAACAAGCCCTAAAGAAGAGATGTCGGGGTGAGCTGATCACTCCAGTTACCATACAGAGCAAGCAGCACTCTGCCCCTCATATAAAAAGTTTTGGGAACAGGGAGCCTGTTCAGGTGGCCAAAACTTTCAACCGTGGAAAGGAGGACTGACTCACTGCACACCCAGAAAAGAACCACATGGACTTTTTCTTGCCTGCTTTTCTCCTTTAGTCTCCCAGCTACCCTCTGCATGGCGAGTATTTCGTACCTTGCTTCAACTCCATACACACAGAGACCTACAGACATCTTCCTCACCCACCCAGCGCTGCCATCCAGGAGTGCTGCCAGCTCACCAGGGTGAACAGGCAAGGGTCAGGTAGGGAACCTGTCTCCAATATGTCTCAAAAGTTTACCTTTCCTAACAAGGCTAAAAATATGGCATCTTAATTAGATGGGAAAAGTACATCAAGCTCATTAACTAATTACGAGGGAAAGTCCCTGCAGCAGATGCCTGGATTGCCTAAAGTACTGCTTAGTCTTAACTACTAACTTTGAAAAAGGATTCTGCTATTAAAGCATTATTTGGTTCCAAAAGCACAACAAACTCATTTATTTTTTATCATGTCTATCCAAACCAACCCCTTACAGCTTTTATGAAGCATGTGTGTGTAAGGCAGGGGGCTGGGGGCATGGGAAGACATCCTTAGAGCTTCCTGGGACCGTTCACAAATGGCACCAGCTGCCTTTCGAGAGGCCATCCAGGACCTGACACACACGGTCTGGGCTTCAACTGGTGCGTCTACAGCTCTGTCAGGAGCAAAATATTAAATGACCTGAGGGACAAGGGCTGAAGCATAAAGTTATCAAGGAGCCAAGAATGAACTCAGCTAATAACCTCCCTATGATCAGCAGGAGACCTTCCCCTTTCCTTTCCAGTGAAAGCTGATAAAGCAAGAGAAGGAGATGAATCCTGTGGTTACTCCTCGTTGCACCAGCTAAGGACTTGAACCAGAAATATCACTTATATATCGCTGAGCACCTATCGTTGCTTCTGAACCAGTTGGTGAGGCACAGCTGTAATGTTAGGGTTGACTGGAGATGTTTGTCTGCAAGGACTGAGACTTACAGCTTATTTCAGATAGCCCACTGAGTGGTCATGCCATGGAAACAGCTGTTGATCAGCAAGAAACCTTCACCAGGATCAAAACGGTGGCAGAGGGAGTAATTCCCAAATACCACTGCAGGGAGATATAGGTGTATATTTTAATACTTAGTTCCCTTTGTGGAGTACAGGTGCGTCCAGGCAAGTATTAGAAATTCAGTGGTTAAATTCAAGTAGGGGGAAAACTGTACAGACTGGGAAGCCAACAGGACTTTTTCATTGACCTAGTAAGTCAGTGTGAAAGTGTTGGGAAACCCACCCTTGCATGGCAGGGTTAAACCTGTTCAGCAGTGTGATCTTGCAATGTGCTGACAAATTGAACTCAGCAGAAAAGTACCATGCTACGCTGAAATATTTGCAAGAGGTGGGCTCACTTCAGAGACTACCAATTACATTTTCATTCTTTAACTGATAGTAATTGGCTTGCAACCTGCAATAACACACTCTCCACTTTGCTTTGCAGGGGTATTTTCATGTTCAGAGAACTAGCACAGTAGGAAGAGTAGGAAGAAATCTTGGCCAGCAACAAAACAGCAATTTTTACATAATCTCCAGAAAGTCACACAAAGCCCAGGTAATGTGCCCATTTCTCACCTCTGTAAGAGGATATTTTGCTAATTTTAGTGGGATTTTTAACAGAGTAAAGGTGTGACTCAGAGAGAGGAGAGGTGACAGAGTCTGGCCAAAGCGTTCAGCTGTAATGGCGATGGATCCATCGTGGAGCGGGTCCAGGTCTAAATCCTGTTTACCATCCTGTGTTGCACATTGATGTGCAAGAGAAATAATCTTTGCTTTCGGGCCCTTACAGACTAATTTCTTGCTCCCAGTGTGAGGGAACAACTGTGAGGGCTGCAGGGGTGACGAGGAGCAGTAGCACCGGCAATGAACAACACGGTGGAAATGAAGGAGAGGCTGCCTGTGGAAAACAGAGGTTTGAGGCAGGGATCAGCTCTTTGCTGTGGGATTCCTGGGCGCTACAGTCACCCCAATAACACTTCCTCCCCATTAACTCCTAACGAGAATTGGAGACGTTTCAGACAACTGCAAAAAAAGGACCCAAATTTTGCAACAGCCTGTCCCAACCCAAACTTCCCAAAGCCTGAGGGGCCTTGAATTCTCTGTCGGGAACGGCAGCTTGAGCTCACCACTGCCTCCCAGCTTCACCCCTTGAGAAAGAGGGAACACCCTCCACCGTCACCCCTACGTAGGAGCGCTCTTCAGATGTTTGTTCCCTGAACTACAGACAGCAAACCCTAAATATTTTGCCTCCTCCCCTCTTGAGGCTGAAGGAATGCCTTAAAACATTTCTAATTGTGTAATCTCAGCTGTCATATGACCTCAGCGAGAGAAAATGGCCAAATTCAGAAGAAACTGCTTAAACCTACCATTAGCTCTTTCCCCCCCCTGTTTTAAATAAACAAACAAACAAATGAAAAACCCCACAGCCCGTATGGGTGTTGTCGCTGTTTTCCTTTCCCTAGAAAGCCCGAGGAATTGCATGGTCAGGGAACTTCAGCTATTCGAAGATGCCATGAAACCCACACCGCTGCCTAACAATCCATCCCTCTGCTTACCGGAGCATTATCAATAAGGAAAGTCATAAATTGCCCGCCGAACAGGAACTCAAAGACCAAAGCCGTGTAACTCAAATAGGCTCAAAGCAAAAGGGTCCCTTTAGTGTGAGGGTGGTCTGTGTAAAGTTAGGAGACACCTGCTAGCAAGTCCTGAGACACTAGCATCTGTGTAAACTTGCCCCCTCCCTGCGCCCGCAGCCCTTATAAGGTGTTGAATGAAGCAGTTTCATGAAAAAGGCTCTGTTTGGGGCAGTTCTAAGGCTTACATATACCTAAGTAAAACAGAGCCAGTGCTGTGCAGCCCTGGGATGGATTACCAGGGACCACAGGGAGGCCTATTAATTATTGTGACAAGCCGATCTGCTCGCTGCCTGGTGGCTTGAGTCGCAGGCGGAGAGGTGGACGTCCGCGCGATAACAACCCTCTCTGTGCGAGGATTTCGGGAAAGCGCAAGAAAATCGAAAGGATCTGAGGAAACCGGAGCGTGAGGGGGGAACTCAAAGCTGAAGGAGCACAACGTCCACCCAGGGCTGAGAGGTGGGGGGGTCAGCCCCAGGCTCCCGTGCATCCCTGGACCAGGAGCGGTACCCCCGACCCCACTGCAGCATCCCCTGGCTGCAGCATCGCAGTGGGAGTGGGTTGGCAGAGCAGATCTTGGTCATCCAGATTGTGGTCCTTCACCCCCTCGGATCAGGGTTTGACCGCTGATTTATTTTTAATTGGAAAGCAAAAGCTAAACAGTGAAACCTCTACACACAAGGCCATTGCACTGTCTTATGAATTAAACAGTGGAACTATTTTAGAGCTGGCAAAGCTGGAATCTGGAAATGCCAATATTTCACCAAAGCAGTTTTTTAATATGCAGAAGTGTCGTACATATTACTCTGAAGTTTCTAGCTGTAGGTGAAATCTTCTCATCATCAACTCCCAATATAATATGCGCTTATCTTAAAGGACATTTACTTTCCTGTGCTTACCGGCTGTATTTGAATTGTCAAATGACACTTTGCTGAAATTATTAAAACCTAGAGGTCACAGAGAACCCGACTTGAAAGCGGGAACACACATTCTTTCGTCTGAGCAAAAGTGCGTATTTGGAATTTTAAATGCAAATTTTTTTTGGAGGAAGAATCGCTTTTCTGGCAGTCAAGTACAGACAGAACATTTGAAAGAAGGTTCTGCTTTAATTTTTGACAAGTGCTGTGAATAGATACTCTGCTCTGCTTTTAGAGGGAAGGGACGGAGCAGAGCCCCGACCGCAGCGCAACGGAGAGCCGGGGAGGAGGGGGAGCGGGAGCCCTCAAACAACCCTCTCTGCTTATCTTTCTGGTCGGTGTTTTCCAGCAGGTTCTCCCAGCTCCCCGGAGCGGATCGCAGGCGACCTGGTCCCTCGGGGAGGGCTGTGCTGGGCACGGTCACCCCCCGGCCCTGCCACCTCTGGCTCTTGTCCTAAGCCCCAGCAAAGAGCCAGGCTCCGGCTGCTGGGAGACCCGCATGGCTCGGGCTGAAGAAAAGCAGGCGGTATCTGGCTTATATACTCTGACTGCAGGAATGTTTTCTTTCTGAGGGATAAGGCTTATCGGTTCCTCTTGGTCATACTTCCTTTTAGGGTGTTCAGCGAACGGGTAGGAAGGGGAAAGTAAAAATGTTCGGCACCCCTCTCAAAAAAATCCTCGGGTAAAACCACCTGACGCGACATTCGCGGATTAGCCGTCACCCTCCTGTTCTGCGGTGGCTCTCCGCGGGACGTGCCACGGTGCATTCCAGGACACGCCTGGCTGCGAGGCCAGACCGTGCCAAAAATGCTCAGGCAAGGAGCGGCGAGCCAGCAAGCTTGAAAGAGGACGAGGAACAACCTTGCTCGGGTGCCGAGGCAGGTCGGTGCCTCTGATTGCGCGTTAGATTGCACCACGGGGAGCAAACCCCGCCTGAGCAGAGCACGGAGGTGAAAACAAAAGCCCCAGGGCTTTCTGGCGCAGAGTTTTCCCAACACGTCTCAGTTACCCGTGTGCCAGACTGGTTTTCGGTCTGTACCAAGCTGCACCAAAGCGGCAGAAGCTGCTTTTAGTCTGACTCGTTCGAGAGCTGCAGTGAGGACCGGGAGCAGTAACGCGGGGCTGTGTTTGTAGGTGCCTCTTCACAAACCTCGCCGCAGACCGACAAGCTCCCATTTCGCAGATGGGGACACTGAGAGCTGGAGGCGAGAAGAGGTTTCACAGAGGAGACCAGACAGGTTTGGACCATGTGCTCTCTCGCCATATTATACCACTCGAATGAAGGAGCAGAGAGACGCCAGAGTTCAGATGTTTAGTATTTTGGCTGTGCGTAGCTAAACATGAGACACTTGAGGCGAAGGGTGAAGAGTCAGCTTCCTACAGCTTTGAGATAAATGTCTGGTGGCTTCTGCTACCTCACCTGCAGGCCCCACGAGACTCGGTGTCAAAAAAGTGCGGCAGCCCCAACACTCGAAGGTGAGCACGGACAACATAGAGGTCACCCTGAAGAAGAGGAGATGGAGGAAACCTGCACGTGATGGCGGAGCGGAGCTAGGAAGACACTTCCTACCGTGAAATGCCCTTCCCTTCCCTCCCCTTCCTCTACGACAATTAAAGATGTGGTTTGAAGTATGCAGACTCCAGGTCTGCCTTGCTCCAGCTGGTGACAGAGGGCAGTGATATTATCATTGCTATGCTTACTAATGCACCTGCAAACATACTCCAGTTTCTAGCCCACGCTGAAATCCAGGTTGCTCACCTCCTCCCAGGCATTTCACCTACACAACCTGAATTATTCTGCATAGATGCGCTCACAGACCCGCCCTCGTTTGGCTGTGAATCCAGACCCATCCTCAATAACATAATGCAACCCGACTTAACTATGACATGCTTCATCCGAGTGCTTTCCCAGCGAGTTAGGAAGGCAGTCACGCCGCCTGCCAGCTTCACACCCTCCTCGCAATCAGCAAAGCCTGCTCCTCCGCTCCGTTTTCAGGCCTCCTGGAGAGCTCCTCGGTGCTGATCTGAAGTTTGGATGCAGTGTTGTTTTTATATATAAATGACATTATGACAAATGATGAAGGATTAAATTACACTTCAATCAAATCAAGCCAAACCAGTAGGGATCGAGGTCCCAGTGGAAAGTATACATGGAGTTCCTCAGCTTCCTGATTTGAATGACTTTGTTCTTCTTCCAGAGAAAGGGGGGGGACGAAGGAGAAGAGAGGGGAAAGGGAGAGGAGGAGGGAATTTGGCCTAAAATGAAACATTTTCCTTTTAAGTTGAATATTTGAAAATGGCTGGGAGGAAAGAACTGAAACACTGTAATGGCTGATACTGAAGAACAGCCTGGGACTTTTGCTTTTCGAGAACAGAAGCCAGGGAGAGAGCTGTGGTGTGAAAAAGGCAACGCTGTGTGCCTTGAAGGGGAAGGTGTTTGCAGCAGCCCATCTCCTGCAGACACTGAAAACCCCCTGCAAGGCACTAACCCAATTAGCTTTGCAAAGAGCTGTGCTGTGAAAAGGCAAAGGCACTGACAGTGGTTTTGGTAAAGGCTAAAGACAGCTTCACTCTGCCTTGCACTCCCATCAGAGTCACTTTATTATCTTTGTATTACCAGATCTTGCAAAGGTTGGCTCAAGAGCCTTTAGCTCTGCGTCTCTGTCCAGCTAGAAAGCCTCTCTTAGCATCGCGCTGGCTCGCAGCACTGTTTTGAACATGGGAGCATTTCTAAATGCTGCAGAAATAGTCATTCCATGAATGAATCTGCCTGTAGTAAGCAAGTAGAGAGACAGACAGACAGATGGGCGGGCAGATACCGTGCTCTAGAATTTGCATTAGGGACTTTGCTCTAGAGGTTGTGTTAAATACTACCTGCTGCGTTCTGATTTCTGGGTGCAGACCTTGGGTGTTGTGTACAATAGATCCCATCAGTGGAAGTCCAAACAAGTGAAGCAGAATACATCAGGGTCTTCTTTGGCTTGATGGTTGTCTCTGAGAGACAACCCATCAGGTTGACTTAACGGTGACACACACTTCACCCTCCCGGGACGGCGGCTGTCTGATGAGCTCAGACAAACTCAAAACCTTCCTGGCAGATAAGGCCAACATTTCAGAAAATGTTTCTTACAACTATGGCACTACGTCTGCATGTGAATCGCATGCTGTCTGAGCCACAGCGGGTAGAAGACCTTCTCCCACATCCTCATTTGATTATTACTGTCCTCAAACAACAGGCACCACCAGCTCGTGGCATCCGCAGGTCATCCATTAATCTGCAGAAGGAGTGATGGACAAGTCCCTCTCTGTTTATAGGGCAGTTTACATTATTTTGGTCGTAAGATGTGTGTCGGCCATGTGTGTACCTGTTAGAAGACCTTCTTCCATTTCAGAAATGAAAATTTTAGTCTCACTGAAATGAAAGGCAAAAAGAACACTTCAGCAGGGCCAGAATATCACTCTTGGTGCATGGTAAAGCCACTTCCACTGAAAAAAGAACAAAGCCCACAAAAGCACACACATGCACACATGCCTACACATGTGCTTAGGCACACGCTCCAGCCTGCAGCTCGACAGGATGAAAAGCAGAAGATCACCCCTTTCTGAAAGTCTTTTTGCTATGAATTTTCTCCCTGTAGTAATAGGCTTTGCAAAGTATTTTAAAGAATAACTTAAGCAATAATTCCCAGGAAACCATTTGTTACCTGTGGTTAATATCCAATCTGTTCACGTTACATCTCAACTTTCTGACACAGAAATCAAGGAGAACACTTGCAGAAATCAAGATCCAAAATTGGTTCAGCCTCTGAGGATAATAAAGACTTAGAAATATGTATAAATTTAAGTGGTTTTGAATAAGGACAGCATTTCAAAAAGGAGTCGAATTGTTACTTTGAAATGAGCCATTATTTTCTGCTTTTTTAAATTCCAGTCTTTAATAGGGGATGAGATCCAGACAGCCAAGAACCAAGGAGAGTTTTTGATGCAAATGAAAAGCAGCATTTAAGAAGTGCAAGTATCCCGTAATAGAGCCCACACCAACTTGCCAGCTCCCAGACCTGCCTGGAACATCCAGGGGTCCATCCGACCCAGGAGGTCAGAGCAGGAGGGTTTAGAGGCCCCATCCTCTCAAGAGCTGACCGTGTGATTCAACTAGTTTCTGCTGGTGAGACCCTGGGGCTCACACCACAGCCCCGTATTCAAACGTCTCCAAAGCCAAAGAGTGTGGCAGGTCTAACCTGGAGTCAGACCCAGACACACAACGTGGGCAGATGTTGCCAAGGCAGGGAAGGGATGGGAGAAGAGCTCCTGAAGTCCCCTTGGACTGTTTTCACTGATCCTATCCCCGTCCAATGTCCCAGGAAAAACTTTGTGTTTTACTGGAATTTAGGAAAGCAAGCCTTTCTCTCCCACAGCGCCATACTTGGTGAAAAACCATCTGGCAAGGAAGCATCGCTGGCATGAGCGTGAGCGATCCACAAACGTTTGAACAAGTTTAGGATCTTCATGCTTGAGACCCTCCACGGACACGCACTCCTGGCACCGGCCAGATCTTTGCAGACATTTGTGTGGTGGGTGAGAGGGGAAAGAAGCAGTTCTCGGCTACGGAGCAGCCGGAGAAGGCAGCGGCAGGACAGCAGATCCTCTCTTGCTTCCCCACGCAGAGAGAAGTGGAGCAGCGTGGTGCCTCCTCCGCTCCCAGCCACGCCAGAGCATGTTCTCCGTGTGGACACACGTCTCTCGACCTGGGAGAGCTGTCCCTGCTCCGCCGAGAGCACGGAGATACCGAAGCGGCGGGGATGCGATGGCAGGCGGAGGATGAAGGCGCATCCATCAGAGGATGAGGCTGGCCCGCGGCACGCGTGCGGGAGGAAGGTGGGGAGCCGGGAGGAGACCTGCTGCGGTGGAGCACGGCACAACGGGCGAGCGTCAGCGGAGCGAAAACGGGAGCTGGCCCTCGACACAAAGCCCAATTAGCCGTCCTCCCGCAAATAAACAGCCCCTCATCCTAACTTTTTCAAAGATTGCTCAGAAAATAAAAGGGCCGCAGGACTGGGGGGATCAACCTAAGTCATGTACATCTATTTAACAAGAAAACTCATTGATAAGCAAACCACCTGATGCTTGCACAGCAGAAAAGAAAACACCTGGTTCTGCCTGTGGGTTGATAAGCCAATATCTTTAATCTCTTTTTTTTTTCTCTTGATGACTGAAGTACACACTCTGTGCGGCCCTATGCTCCAGCCACATTGGTAATAGTAACAAAGCTTTGATGTCCCCCTCATTCAACAGAATGTTGTTTAGTTCAAAGCGAAGAACAGAGGCAATTCTTTGCTTTTAAATTATTAGCTCCCTAAGTCTTCTGTAATGATATAGTTTGACTGAAGTGTGCAGTTTATTAACTACATAAAGACGATATTATTAGAGCGGAGAAAGGCAGCCGAAAGTTTTGCCTTTCAGCTCAGCAGCAGGGGTTTTTGATACTTTGATCTCAATCAATGCTAAATGTCTTTGTGAGATAGAGGGAGCAGCAGAAATTACCTTTGGCACCATGACTACATCAATTATTTAGTTCTTTTTCTTATAAATTAAAGTGTTCTTCAACTTTTACCCCAATTTTTTCTTCTTTTTTTTTTTTTTTTTCCCTTCAGTTGATTGGGAAAAAAAAAAGCGCTGACTGGAAGAAGTCTGGCTGTGAACATTAATAAAAATCCCACTGACCTTTCCCAGTCCTGGTCTGGAAGAGTCTTCTCTGGGGTGAGGAGACGGATTCATGTGAACAACAACAGCAAAAGGGTAGCTTGGGGTAATGTGTTGTTTAACCAAATGACTGCGTAGGTTGTTATTGCAAATTTGTCTATGTCTAGCCTAATTTCTTTTTTTTTGGTCTTTTCCAATATTGCTAGCATGAATGCAGCCAGAAGAATGGGAAGACTGATGGAAACAAAAGGATTGCTTTAAGCATGATTTAAAGTGTTAGTGTTTATTAAAGTTCCTTCCATCGCTCCCAGCACAATGCAACAGAAGGAAAGTTTAGGAGCAAGAATAAGGCAGCCCTGTCTTGGGTAACGATGAGAATAAATGCAGGTCTCCTATGGCTTACAGCAGAGCTTGCAAAGAGCCAAACCTCTGTACCTGGGGCTGCAGCAGGTGCCTGCGTGCTACATGTTGGATGCACTAACTGTCATTAAAGCCACTGGTGTCAGGTAATCCTACCTATAGATAAACTGTCACCAAATCCCGTCCATATTTAAGTTGTCACCAAATCCCATCCACATTTAAGTTGTCACCAAATCCTAACCGTATGGAAGTCGTGTCCAGTCTTGTGTTAGTCTCCTATAGCCAATGGAGGGAATAAGCCGTTTCCAAAGTTGATTCATCCCATCCGAAGCGGGGTGACCAGCTGCTTCCCTGGGGACAGAGGGAATCCAGCATGATAGGACTAGAGGTGGGTGAGGATAATATAGCTCGGTGCTTCTGCTGGATAACAACAAATGGGTAGATGTTTCAGGGGAATTTGTGCTCTTTCAAGACTTCAGGGAAGAGACTAGGCTGATGGCCAGAAAGCAGAGCCAAGGGAGGAGGGTATTCCTGCAATTTTGGGGACAGCAGTTGGTGGCTGGGCTGCAGTGCTGCGGTGTACCAGAGTGTGTTAGAAACCACTGGAACCAGAACCTCAGCTGGGAACACGAGCAGCAGGACCACGGAGATGCTGAGGAGCCGGCTTTACACCACGACTGAGCCCGATGCAGCTCAAGGATTGAAAATACTGTCCTTTGGCCAGAGAAATTTTTTGTGAGCAAGAAATAAAAAGAGGTCTTTGCAGAGATGTTGAAGCATGAACTATGGGAACTTCGATATATTTATATGTAGAACATGCTGGAGAACAACATAATTCTGTTTTCATGGTGATCAAAGTTTTGCAAGAAGGAGGACTTGAGACAGTGTGCTAAGCTGCTATGGCAACGTGAATTTTAAAAAGTAAACTGACTTGCAAGAGCTTATCTTTTTCTCTTTAGTGTGGTGCAGAACAGATCTGGGAACCTCTGCCCTAAAAAGGATCCTGTGAGGTGCTCACCTCTGCTTCGGGGCCAGGCGTATTGCAAAATGCATAAAATATATCCCTCGCGGCAAGGGGAAAATCACCCCAGTGACTGGGTTTCTTCCTGCATCCCTGAGGCTCCTGCGCCCCAAAAAGCCAAGTCACGATGACTCTTCCACAATATATTTATCGTAATTCAGACGTTCAGATGTTGGGGTGAATGTACCACGAACCACTTCAGTTCGACTGGCGTCCTATTCCGGGACCCGAGCAGGATGCAATGCGATGCGGCCCCTGCGCAGAGGTGAATTCCACCCCCACAGCACCGTCTCCAAGAGCATCGCGGCGTGGGCTCGCCTGACGTCTCGGCTTATCAAGCCACCCTCACAAAACGTAAAGGCAGCGGCGTCAGGAACGTTTCTGACGGCTCCTTTCACGAGGGGATGCTGTGAAGAGCTGTCGTGCTCTGAGTCAGCTGTTCTGCCGTGGCTGGCATTTCGGGCAGGAAGAGTTATCCCAACCACGCCGCCTGCCAAAACCACACTGGGAATCTCATGGGAACAAGCCCTCTCCTGAGCCAGCTGGTACTTCCTGCTTCGGAGGCCTGATCCTGCTGGATGCTGAGCATTCTTTGTCCCATTTTTAAATTAACGAGGCTTGAGCAACGTGCAGTCCAAGACTTCAGAGAAAAAAAACAGGCCCTCGGTGGTTTCGGCACTTTGGGCGTCCGTCCCAGCTGGAGAGGAGAGAGTGAAACGTCAGATTTGAAGGGAGATTTGAGAGATGCCGACTGCCTGCAAAACCGACCTCTAATTCGGACGTTTTAATTGGGTTCACCAAGCCGGCCGTACGCCTCTCCTTCCACCCTGCAGGCCAGGCATGGCGTGGCGTGTACCCCAGCCCCACGGCGTGGTGTGTACCCCAGCCCCGCGGCACAACCGCAGAGTGGCCCCAGCCACCGTTGAGCAGCAGAGCCGGAGCAGGATTGGCCCCAAAGCTGGCAGCCCACGCCGGGATCCACCTCCTGCCCATCGTTCCAGCGAGAAGCTGAGGTTCAGGAGCGTGGGACTCGCTCCCATCCTATCCCAACAGTGTCCCCTTGAGGTTGCTGGCTGAGGCAGCCTGGGAAGAGCCCTCGTGGAGGTTTGGGAGAACCCCAGAAGATGCTTTTGCTTTTCAGGGTGGCCCGTCACTGCAGAGCGAGCACGCAGACAAATCCCAGCACCCGTGGGTCAGCCTGAGCCCCGGCAAAGGGTGCTGGAGGAGCCCACGCTGACGTGGGGTGTGGGACCTCCACAGGTGAGAGTGGAGCACGTTGGAGAACCACGTGGCTCATGAAGCAGCTCCCTTCCAAGTCCGTTCAACCCAATATCCCAAGTCGGACCGTTGCGGCCCCTCCTGCAGCCCAGCAGCTCAGACCTGGAGCGCGAGGAGCTCTTCCAGCGGCGACGAGCCGCGGCCGCTCCGTGGGTCCGTGCCAGCCGCGAGCCCTCGGAGCCGTGGGAGGCAGGAGAGCGGAGCCGCTGCAGCGAGGGCACGGGGCTTCCTCGCTGCCGCCGGAGTCTCCTTTCTTCTGTCAGCCAAGCAGCAGGGGAGTTTTCTGAGAAACTGCCCACAGGGAGCGATCACTTTTTCCAGTCATTAACCTTACACATCCCTCGCATTATCGGAATACCTTGGATGTCTAAGTTGCTGCAGCGAGCTAATTCTTCCAGGTGACTCCAGGCAGCGTTAAATGGGCTCCTGCACAGCGAGGGGATTTGAACTGCCAGAGCTGAAAGCGCTCCCGACTCCAGCACGCCAGGCCTCCAGCGGGGGCGAGATCCTCAGATGTCACCGTGCGAGCACAGCGCGGTGGCGGGAGGGATCCGGGGCCGCCGGAGCAGCCGTTTTCAACCTGCTAGTCGGCAGGCACCCGGGGGGGTCCGCGGGTGAAGGGAGGAAAGCCAGGCACGGCGCTTGAGGTGCACGACGTGGGGGACTGTGTCCCCCCCCAGGGGGGAAAAAGCCATTGGAGTCCTCAAGTTGAAAGAGGTTGGGGATGAAAAGCAGCGCCCTGAAGGGGCAAATGTTGGGGAGCCCCAGTGCTGACCTCTGGGACACGTATGTACCTGTCTGTCTGGATGTCATTGCATCAGGGTGTCCAAGCAGCCGGTTTTGGATCCTGAAGTCCTTCCTCTGGGTTAGAAGATGAGCACGAGGCCAAGGAGCTATTTAATTCCTTGGCAAAGAAGGGGAAATCTTCACAGTCCGTCCCCTAAGGAGCAGAACGGGTCACCGGGGAGCGTGAGCTTTCCCTCACCTGCCTGTGCACCACAGGAGAACCAGCACGGCCACAGCCCGGTCCCCGCTCAGCAACCACCAAGCCTGGCGATGAAACGCCGATTGCCCCAGGTCACTGGAAATAAACCCAGTGGTATTTCTGCAAATATTTCCCTCTGCGCCTCTTTGCGGCGAAGGAAGTGCCACCCCTCGCTGGGGCCAGCACGGGTGAGATCGACCTCTTGGATGAGTTTTTCCTGGGGAGTCGCCTCTTCCCTGTGGCTAGTGAACTGCACACAGCTACCAAGAGGTTCTCATGGTAGCCGGGTATTAATTACATAGCACCGGTGACGTTGCTCTTGCTAAGCGCGTAACAAATAAGAGCGGTGCCCGAGTTCGTCGTGAACGCACGCGTTCTTCAGCTTGTGAAACTGGGACAAGGCGCGCGTCTCCCTCAGCAAGCTGAGGACGTGCGGAGCCGAGGCGGTGAGGATGCCAGCCTGGGGAGCCGGGCTTGAGCGCCCAGCCTGGCTCCACGCACGCCAGGAGCGCTGAAGAGGAGGAAAGCACAGACGACCGGGTTCCACGTGACGGCATTTACTGGCTCCATAGAGCGGGACCCACGTCCCAGCCCCAGACACACACTTGCTGATCCTTGGCTTCTGGAGTAGAAGGCAAGGAGGGGCACAAGGGGAACCCCAAACCAAGGAGAGAAATATTAATCGTAGACTAGCTCTGATAATAGGTACATAATATTAAATATATTATTAACTCTTACACATCACAATGTCTTCCTGACACGTTTCCTGCATTGTACATTACCAGCGTCCCATCAGGAGCGGCTGAGTAACAATATTAACAAAAACAATCGCTAAAGACACCACATTTGTCTCTCGGGAATAATAGGTGGCCACCACTAGTGACAGCCAGAGCAGAACCACATGCTCCCGACAAAGCAAAGCCAGCAAGAGCAAACGTGCATTCATACAAAGAGAAGCACCACGGGCAGCGTGGGGCAGCACTCTCCTGCTCGACCTTTCTGCTCCCACGGGAAAGAGTCTTTGGAAACAGGAACAGCTTCTTGATTTTCCCAAACTGCCCTGTGATTAGAAGCGTCGTCCCGGACCTGGGGGAAATGGGGACCACTGAGGATGTGTGAGGAGAGACTTTAAATCCCTCTGGAGAAGTCAGCATGATGAATGTTGTCCACGCAGGCAAAGTTCCCTTTACAATTACAAAGTACAAAATAGAAACATCAAAAGTCACAGCCCACATGGCCAAATTACAGAATGATGACCCACATCACACACATCTAGGAAACCCCTCCACACTTGAACAAAAAAAACCATCTTCAATCACTGACATGACGTAAGGAAAGCAACGTTCTAACACTCTTCATAACACCACAGTTAAAGGCTGTGGCAATGCATCAATCTAAGTTTGGAGAGGCCCAAAACACAGATTTGTTTTGGATCTTCCCAAGTGTTGCTGAGGTGCAGTTCAAGTCATGGTTTCAAAACCCATCCTGGCACTGAGAGGCCACAAAAGGGAAACTGGAGCTAATGCAGAAGTGCTCTGGAGCCTTTGCTCTTCTCCTGCGCTGCTTGCTCTTTGGGATCACTTTTGGTGTGGATTAAGGAATGATGCTATGCCATACAGTACACAGATTCTCATGAGGGCTTTACTTTATTTTCCCCAGCAATCAGCTGTCTCTTAATGAACTTGCCTTAAAATTAAAAAATTCTTATTAAGAGGTGGACCCAAGCTGGGGACACAAACATACTCCAATCTTGCATTGAAGTCTGACTCCTACTCTGAAAAATGCCTGCAAGCTCTGCTCCAGCTGTGTTCTGTACAGTGTGCTGACACCTCATGGCCAAGCAAGTAATTCAGATAAGACATTTCCCAGGATATATATATACATATATATATCACATAAATTCTCTGTCTGCTATAAGGCAAGAAATGAGGCTCATTTATCAAGAAGTTTGTAATGAATAGATCTGAATATACCAAAGATAGGAGAGAAAACCAGTCCAGAAATGCTTCAAATTCTTGAATTACAAACAGATGGGTACGCCAGGGTCCGCTATTCATAGCTGTGGTAGTCTGAGCTTCCTTGATGCTGAAGGATGGCTCTAATGCACTTCTTCAACAGCATGGCCCGTGTAGCGAACCATACGCGGCAAACCTTGTGGTCTCATGCCTGGAAAGAGAGCGTCCGTGTCGGGGCTGCGTGTTACCCAGCTCTCCCCTCCTCCGTGGGGTTCTCCCAAGGGCAGATCACCGCCTTCGCAGAGTCCTTACAAGCTCGGTAGCGGTTGTCCTCTCCTTCCTCAGAGTCTATGGGGTAGATTTGGCTCTCCAAAGGAGCATCCATTTTTATTTGGAAGAAGCTGTGTTGTGAAATAAAAACTCATCACGCATACAGCACTTTTTGATGTGCCCTCTGAGACAGCGAAGATGCAGCGCAGAGTCTGGCTTTGCGTTTTCCACTGTTCAAACCCCAAATCCCAAAGCAAAACTCCCGGGCACAAGCCCACAGAGATGGAAAAGGAAGGAAATGTGCACTCCCACCCCCTCGAAGCAAAACTGCGCAGCCAGAGCACAGAGCCAGGTGGAGAAGGAGCCCTCAGATTTGTGCTTTTGAATTTATAATGTGGACTCATCCACTCGGTCAGCAGCGGAGGTGGATTAAAAGAGGTTGAGGACACGTTACTCTTAGTGAGGGACATGGCCAGGATTTGGTTCCAACAGTGACAGCCTCTCCAGGCAAAAAAATCCCCATTCTTACACATGGTGCTCCGGATTGACAAACGTTTCATGACTCTCCCTCAAGATTTCTCCTCCCTTGTTACTTCTGGGTCTCCTTTGCCTTTCAAATCATTAAACGAAACCTGAATCAACGCTCGAGAACAAACACAAATATACAAACGGTTTTCCAAATTCAAGGATCAAAAGTAAAACCTGGGGGTTTTACACCACGAACAGGAGGCATAAGCACAGCAGGGACGAACCACCGGCACAGCCTCTTGCCCGTTTCTCACCAGAAAACACATCTAATACAGAAAGCAAGCGTGAGGAGCTAAGGGGAAGGAGATGCTTTTAGAGGTCTGGCTGTGATTTCGGGCAGGCAGCACAAATGCCAGCGGTTGTTTTTGGATGCAATTGCAGGAAAGGCAACCGAGGCTTGCAGGGGATATATGGGGTCCCTACCCCAAAGTACCCCAACGCTTCGCTGTCTTTGCTGGTGCAAAGACCTCGAGCTTTGCCTCCAAAGCCAACAAAAATAACCAAATAGGACAAAGTTCTCCTGGTACGGGGCAGCAAGGCCCCGTCACGAGGAGAAGCCCTCTCCTTTGGAGGAGAAAGGCTGGGTGCCAGCGGTGCTGCCAGGAGAGACAGGGCTCAGCTGGGAGACAGCCGACGGCCACCCCAGCCAAACCTGGGATGGTGTCCCCCTCTGCGGCAGCTCCGTCCCTCTCCCTGCCCTCCCACAGCGGGAGAGGGGAGGTGTCGCAATTTGCCCATGGAAAGCAACAGGGTCATCGCTACCAGCCTCAGCGGGTGCTGACAGATCCGGCCCCACACCCGCTGGGATGTTGTAGGAAACACCAGCTTGTCTCATTCCTTACAACGATTAGCTGCAGGCATGGAGGAGTCCGTTATCCCGAGAATGTGATCTTGGTTATGAGCGGCAGAACCATGTCACACCCGAAGCACCAATGTGCTGGCTGCTGTGGTGGCCAAGAAATAGGACACTGAGCTGTAAAACCCCGATGACTGATCATACAAGAAGCCACATCTTGTGCTGAAGCCCCCAGTGTCCCTGGCTGGTGCTGTGAAGTCTCCAGCTCAGCTAATTCAGCCCTCAGGACAAGCCCAAGCACACAGATTCATCAGCAGAGGACATGCTGCATGCCAGCGTCCACCCCCCCGCCGTTTCCCGAGGACTCACTCCCAGCAGCAATAAAATGCAGCTCAAATGTCCAGAGAGAAGTGCTGAGAGCAGAGGCACATACAGAAAATGCTTGCACGCGTGGCAGAGAGATGACACAGCGAAGGAGGAACACACTGAGACAAGACAGAGAAGGATGAACTCGGTTCTTTTCTCATTTTCTACATTTATTTTATTAGACAGATGAATGCATGGAAGCGATGGCCAAGAAATGAAACAACATATTGCTCTGATTTCCCGTGGAAGCAAACAACTTCTTGGCTGGCGCAAAGTGAAGTTCAGTTTGTACCATGGTCACACTTTGTACCAGGCGACCTTCCTCTTCAGGGACTGAACAGCAAGGGACCGAGGAGCGGTACACTGGGTCATGCCAGCTTATTCAGCCTCTAAGCAGAACAGAGCCAGCTTCTGCCTGCAAGTGTAGGACTGGTGTTTCACAAGCACAGTGATTCCAGAGCATGCAGCATTAACCCATGTTGGGGGACACCGAGGCAAAGCTGAGATGATGAAAAATCAGAGAAAGGAATGGATAGAGAAAACATGAAAAGCAAAGCTGCAGACAAAATAGAAGTAGAATCAGAGGGACTGACTGGAACACACAGATTTGTTATTTATTATTTATACCCTGACTTGATCTTCCACATGTTACTACATACTGGCAATCCCAACATGCTCAGTGCTCCATGTTATACAAACTCTGAAGAGACTGTACAGCTCATCGCATCCAAGTAGCTTTGGACCAACCCTGCCAAGTTCTTCGAGTATCTTTCAGTGCTCTTATGTCAAGGTGGGCTGACAGTGCTCAGTACCTGACATAAAAAAGCCTTGTGGTTTTAAGCAGAATTAACAAAAAAAATTACAGTCTGAGCCTGCCTACCCTTACAGCATTGCAAAATTTGCCATTGCTTCCACTGGGAATAAGAGCAGAGACTTAGCAAGCAGACCTTGACATCAGAGCAAAAGACTCATGTAACTTGGTTTCAATTCATCTAAGAAGGTTTATCACTGTTAGGTTAATGCAGGTCATGAAAATCTCCCTAGCTCAGCAGCAAAGCGAAGGAGACTAGTTCTGCAGTGATACCAGGTCGGACCACGTAGCCCTGATTCTGATAACACACACAGGGAGGGCAAGAATTGCTGTTCAAAGCTGTTTGGGACACAGCTATCGCCTGGCTATCTCCCTGTTCACAAGGCACTGGTCTGCATGCACCCTGGTACCTGAGGGCTCCCACCCACATCCAGCTTTCTCCAGCTCCCATTTCCTGTAAAATCATGCCAGTAGTAAAAACAGATGAATAATATGCACCGGAGCGAAGAAACTTCCTGGACCTCAGTGCTTCCCACCCAGTCCCTCTGCTTCCCCTAAATTTTATCTAATAAGGAAGCTTTTCTGCCCCCTCAATTCCCTTTACTGGACTTTGCAGGAATCTTCCCACTTCTGGTAATCATTGGCCTGGTCCAGACACGCTGGGGTTTCCCAGCAAAGCCTGGAATCCCCCTGACTCTTTAGCACTACTGTAGTATTTTAGGTTGCCTCATTCTAAAGAGCAAAAGAGACAGAGCAAATGAAAAAAAACCAAACAAACAAACAAACCCACTACTTAAAAGTTGAAATCAGCACTTAACACCTCTACCCTGGTTCTTCCTTGTCTCTGGGCTACAAGGCAGTGACAACTGGAACTACCTCCTGTTAGTTTTTTTTAAACAACAGAAAATAGACAAGCAGGAAAAAGACAAGACAAGAGGTAGGAAGGATTTGATAAGAAAAACACGAAGCCACGGCTGCATCTCGCAAGCCCTGCGGCAGGCTCTTGCAAGAGACGGCTCCCTACGCCTGCACACCTAGCCCGTCGTGAGTCACGGGGGAGAGCAGAGCTTTCCAACCATCATCTCCAACGTGCCGGGGGGCGACTTGGGAGTGCCATTAAAATTCAGAGGGTCAACTAAACCTTCAGAAACGCTCATCCTACTGCTCTCACAAGAAGTCTACCCCCCTCTTCTGCCTGTGGCTCTGTTGCACGGGCTAGGAGGTGCAGGATACCTGAAGCGAGGGGTGCACTCCTCTCAGGGGGTGCCCAGGATGCACCCCTTGGGAGGGTGCGCGTCCCCCGAGGGGTTGGACGCTCTCTGAGGTGGGCCACCTCGCCCTGCTCCCTGCGGGGTCATCCACCTCTGCTCCAAAGGCGGCTGGTTTGAACCCAAAGGATTGGGACGGCAGAGCTTTACTCTGCCTTGTGCCATCCCACCTCCTGGAGGAGCAGGAGGCAGGGAGAGGCGGCCGGGTTGCCCAACCTCCGGGGGGAGCTCAGGGCAGCCATTCGGCGTCCCCCCCCCAGCTCCGAGGTGTGTGGGGAGGGAGCCGAGGCACTGCACCCCAAGTCCGTTACAGCCATCCGCCTGGCTCCGCCAGCGCTCCCATGCCTGACATGCCTGGGAAATGACATCTACAGCTCCAGAAGCCAAGGCAAGATGCAGGGAAAGCGGGCTGTTGGCAGAGCCGGCCTGGGAAACCTAAAGCAGCACTGACACCTTCAGGAAGGGGAGACGAAGCTCAACACCAGCCTCGGCTTGTCTTTTCCCTGCGCTGTGCCCTGCGAGGCTCAGAGCCTACTTGGGAGGTTCCTTCGGGAGCTGGCTCCTGCGATCCAGCTTGCTCATGACCTGCGTGATGTCCACGGTGGCGGCGGCTTCTTTGGCTTTGGCCTCTTCTTCCTGCTGCCTCAGGATGATGGGGCTGGGGCTGGAGCGGAGGTGACGGCGTCCGAATGGGAAATTGGAGCTGGGCAGAGAGTGAGAGAAAGAAGCAGGGCGTTACTGAAAAGTAGAAGGGCACCGAAAACTCGCCCCTGGTAAGCAAATTTACCAGGAGGGCAAGCTCAGACATAGAGACGGACGTGCCACTGTCACCCGCACAACAAGAAGGAAACACAAATGCGGACAAGGTGGCTTAAAGCAGGACTCAGTGTCACACATCAGCTAGAGAACTGCTAAAAGTGTAAAGTCAGTCCTGTTCCTGGTCCTCGTGAGGGACTCCAGGGCCAGGAGATGACCAGTACGTTACTCCTTTTCTTACAAGCATTTGCACGTAACTAACACTCAGTGTGAACCCAGACAACTGGCATCAGAGGAATTTTTTCTAGTGCCCTCAGTAAGATCAAGATAGGGACCAGTATGGGTGTTCCTGGTGTCTGTGACACCCCCAAAAAGCACCCACTACCTGCTTCAGCAAAGCCATTACCAGCAGCAGTGGAAACAAGTATTAAGCCACCTCTGGATGAGGTACTAGCTCTTTAGCTTACCCAGGATGCTGAGTATTGCGTCTCTGGAACAGGCACTGACAAACATGAAAGTAGTCACCAGGGGTCAACCAGCATCTGCCAGTGACCTTGTGATGTGTGGCTCAGGGAAAATCTAACCAAACCCTGGGCAAGTCAGCAGGGAGGTTTTTTCCACTGACTTGAAAAAGGCTTTAGATGAAACAATAGTGTGAAAGTCCATGATTCCTCTTTCTTGCTTGCTAGGTTGACGAGTGGAAGAGGAACAGAGAAAGAAGCATACCACCCAGTCTGGCTCTGACCTTGCACGCTCAGCTTTAAGAAGCAACTGCAGTTCAAATGGCCTAAATTTGCTATGCAACCTTCATCTTGGTCTGGAGAAAGCCATTTCAAGCCTGCCTCTTCTAAGGCCATCTACCTTGTGCCAGCAGTCACTCACAAGTAAGATGCTGTTTGTTCCCATGTGGCTGCCTGTCACCTTCACTTTGCAGGGGCTAAGCGGCTCTGTCCAGGTAGGGCTGAGCAGAATCCATAGAGGACCCTGCAGTGGCTCTGTGTCTCCTCTGGCAGCCAATGTTTCGTGGGAGGGAGTTTTCCCATGGCCTGTACACAGTGCTCTCTCCTTCCAGGACAGGAGCCGTGATTAGTTCAACAATCACGGCCTTTCTAAACAGACCCAACAGACAAGGCAGCCAAGCAATCGTCAAGTCGATTCTGACTGCACACAAGCCACTTCCAAAAGGCTCACAAATAAACAGCACAATCAGTCTCATAGCAAAGCATCTTTTTAGTGAAAAACTTTATTTAATTAAGTGAACATCTAAATCATAGTAATTTTGCTGCAGCTCAGGCTTTTTCTACCCTTGCTACAACAAGAAAAACAAAACCCACAATTACACCCAGTTTCACTTGCCTTTTTTTGACAGTCTCTTGTGGCACAACAGCCTTGGCCAGCATTTCCTTGTATACTGGAGACTTTAAATAGCGGCCATAGGAGTCCTACTAGGAAGAAAAAAGAGAAACTGGTAGTTATGGGCTGCAAACACCCTTATTAAAATCACCACCAAATACAGCTGCTCAGGAGCCAGGGAGGCTGGGAACTAGATAATCTCCCCCAGCAGCCCAAGGGACTTTGCATCTTTCAGGCAAATGTAGCCATTTAAACGAACAGCCTTTCATCTTGGTGTAAAATTCCCAGGATTTTCCATCTCACAATAAAGCTTCCCAGGTAAGATCCAGACCAAAATGTCTGAACTGAGCTTAGCCCAGGCCAGTGGAGTCTCACAGACATTGCAGGGTGAAGTGCTCATATTTCAGGAGCCGAACTTTTCAACAACTGGTGAAAATCAGTTCTGCTGCTTTCAGTGTCAATGTGCATTAGCTGCTGCTCTGGCCCACAACGCTCCTTCCTGCTATGTGTATTTTGTATTGCTCATAAGGAGGAGTTATAAGTTTTTGTAGTCACCATGATCTAATGAAAGCCACGACATATCGTGTGCTGACATCAGCCCGCAGCCCGCTGCATCAGCTAGACATAAAAAAAAAAAAGGTGTCCATCAACATAACCACAGAAAAATGTGCGAAAAAACTCAGTAAAACTTCAGATGGGCCATGTCTGGTTATGCTCTTGGTACTAAACTCATGCAGTTATATCACAATTACTACTACCTTTCCCATCCACTGCTGAAATCCGGTTGGATACAAGCATCCCACCATAGGGATACCTGATGTGGCACACAGAGTGGTACTGAGTGAATTTAAAAGATTTGCTCAAGCTTTGAATGAGTTGGTGACCAAGCTGGTATTAGAAAGCAGGACTTCCAGCAGACACCTGACCTCCACACCTTGGGGACATGCTGCCTTAGAGGGAAGAAGCAGCAGCAAAATACAAAGGCCTGAACCAATGCTTGCTTAAGTCAGCAAATTCGAGGGATTTTCAAACAAAGGCCACTTGAAAGTGGCAGCTGATAGCACACAAAGGCATGGAAAGGCCCAGAGAACTGGAATCCCCCTAAGGCTTTGGAAACAAATAACAAACCTTTTTCATCAGCATGTAAATGTGGGTCTGAGCAGCATCTAAAACATAACGATGAGGGTGCTTGAGGCCTTTGACTGTGATACCCATTGTTGTGCCATCAATGTTAATCCAGCGCCTTGCTCCTGGAGCCAGGAAGAGCCTGCAAGGAGGAGGAATCAACAGTGCCATTAACAACTGGAGAATTCCTGGAGATTCCTCTGTCTGTGCATGAAAGGAAAAGTCCCTTCAGCTCTCCACTACAATTTGCTGTCCTGATCTTGGGCAGTCAATCTCCTCTTCAACCGTATGACATGCAGACACTTCCTCTTGCACTGTTAACACACAATATAAACCAAATTTTAGCCCACTGGAAGCAAAAAGGGTCTCTCCACTCTCCTCACGGCAGCCCCAAGATCTTTGCTATCCCACACCTCTATTTAAAATACATGCTAAGCCCTAAATGCAATAGTGGAGAACAGAGAGGAAAAGTAACTATATAACCAAAAAATACTTATGCTTTCATCTTCCAAAGCTCCTTTCCTACATGGGGACAGCCACATTTGATGACAGTGTACAAAAAAAAGTCAGTCTCAGGAATAAATCTTTTGGAGAATGACAACGTGTGGAAGAAGGTGATGGGACTTGTACAAAAAGTTTAAGAATGTAAAATTATCACACTCACTTGTAAATTTCTTCTGCTTTTTCTTTGACCTTGGATTGGTCTCCATACTTGAGATCCTCACAGGCTTCCCAGAAACCCAGATTCTCTCCTGCGTAATAAGGAGTCAGCAGTGAGGGAGACTGAGGAAAAAGCAATCCCATTTATTAACTCCTAAACTGAATTTGTTTGATTCGGTATGTGTTGGCCCCAATTCAGACTCTCCAATTCTTACAGCCACCTTGAAAATCCCCTTGGGACTGAAAGAAGAAAGCAGCTTTCCCCTGCTCTCTGCTCACTGACACCTGTAAGAGCTTGTGAATTCAGCCAGCTCCAGCTTGCCTGGGAGCCGTCCCCCTGCACAGGGAGTGCCCTGGACTGTATTTTGTGTCCTGTGCCACTAGATGGTATTGCATGCACTGGCTGCACAGCCATTGCCTCCAAAGTCACTTCTACTGCCTTTACTTGGTGACTTGTTGTCTCAGCTCACAGCACCTACTAAAAAGGCATGGATTTCCAGCCCTGCTCTGTCTCAGCTGTGCAGCGTCCTGCTGTGTGCCCTAGGCAGGGACAAAGGTAGAGGCACAACAGACCCACCGCTGAACTCCTTCTTCAGGAAGAGCTGGAAGTTCTGCCGGCCTTTTGGGTCCCGCATCAGCTCACTGAAATTGAAGGCCCATCGCTCCACACGCATTTTGGTGGGGACTTCCACTCTGCACAGGTTGAAAACAAACAGCGCTGCCAGTTTCATGTGGCCCATCTAATTGGCAGATTAATTAAAACCAAAATGCCCTTTGCTGGAATGCCAAGAGACTTCTCATTACAGCATTCTGCAAAACACAGAGTGCTGAGCTCCTAAAGTCAGCCCACTAAGTAAGCCGTAATTAAACAACTTGGTACGCAGTGGGATGAGGATTTATCTCGGATTTATACTGCCCTCACAGTGATGGCCCAGCTTTGCGAGAGGTTTGACTCAGTCCTGCTCTGGAGGATGCACTGGTTGTTGCCCAAAGCTTTGCTTCTCATAAAGCCATTCTGCGAAGGTATCCTTTGGGGCTGTCTAATGGGATATTATCACTCTAACAGGATTGCTGGTCTCAAATGAGAACCAGTAATATGTTGTATGCTTCAAGCCCAGAGATGCCACTGTATAATTAGCAAATACTATCTGAATGGAAAACCAAGGGAGACCTCAGAGAAGGGATGGACTGCCAGTATGTGCCTTCAACCCAAACCCTCTCCAAAGAAAGCAGCCTGAGGTGTGTGGAAAGACCAAGGGCCAGTAGTTGAACCCTGAACTGCTATACCATTGGCAGCACCTGATTTAGCAAGGTTAACGCTAAACCAAGTGCTATACCTGGCATAACTGCTCATATTGCATTCCTGTGCTTGTAAAAGTGGACTTCACTCGGCCAAGAGCAGGATTAGGCCCATTCAGCAGGGGCTGAGTGCCTACTCTCATCATCAGTTTAGCAACTTCTGTAATGTTAAGGAAAGCTCCACTTGAAGAAGAAAATGCTGGAAGTTCAGCATGGAGTATTCCCAAGAGACAGTTTCTTTAGCATGGCCAAGCTGTGTCAGAAAGGGAACGCTTCCCTGCTCACGATCAGAGACCAGATATCATGACGAAATCAATGGTTCCCTTTTCTGATTTCTATCAGCATAAAAGTCAGTGTAAACCACAAGCTGGCAAGAGAATATAAATACATACAGTTTTGCATTGAGATCCCAGAACTCAGGGTCATCTGTTACCCACGGGTTGCTGGGGAGACATCCAGACAGGATGGGATCATTGGAGAGGAACTGCTCAGAGTACTTCACAAGCCTGCAAGTAAATCCAATAAAACCAAAATATTAATTTGTAAGCAGAATTGAAGCCACCCCCATTACAAACAAATAAATGGTTGTATAGACTATAGATATATTCAGAGGTGCAGCCCTACCAGCATGGGGATCTGGAATGTGGCCCCTGCCTTACTAGAAAAATTGATTCATTAGCTCAGTTAATCTCTTCCATTTCCCAAACAGTAATATCCTGGTTGTCTTTCAAAGCAGTGATTTTGCCAGCTCAAGTGCAGGGAGATAGAAGACTCTCTTCCATCACCTTCTTTTGCCTCTTCATTTCAAGGAAGCAGGAACAAGCCCCCAAACGGCTTCCATCTCCTTCTCCAGCCAACTGGCAAAGGCCTGATCCTGCGCTGTTCTGTGCCACACATTACAGAGAGGAAAGGGCCAGAGAAGAGAAAAGCAGGTGCTGTATTCGCTCAGGGTGGGTTCTTCGCAGCCCTCCCATGGGGGAGAGCCCAGGGAGCTCTGCGAGAGGTGAGGGAATGCTGAGGGCACATCCCGGCTTCTCCTTTCCTACGCTCACCTACCGCATGGCTCATTCCTCTGCAAATAACTCTGAGGGCTTGGCACAAAGCAAAAATGTCTCTATCCTAGCAGGAACCAGACAAACACTTCTCCTACCTTCTAAGTTGGCCAGACTTGTAATTACAACCGATTTCACTAATGTCCTGGAATTTTAGCTTTCTCCTCCCTTTTTCATTCTTGAAAAAATGATCTGGTTTCTGCATTTAAAATTCCTTCCAGGCCAAACTGCTTTCATGTACTCAAAGCTGGGAGTGCACTGTCCAAGGGCCCGTTGCTAACAGCCACATTGGCATAGATCCTGCAATTATACAATGCTACTGCACAAAGCATACCACAGGTTTGGCACAGAAGTGCTCGATCCTATCTTCACACTGGAAATGCCAAGGCATTCAGCACCTGCATAATTCACTCCAATCCATATATTCTAATCAAGCTACAAATCTAAACCTGTCAACTCAGGTAACGTTGCTCTGTCCTTTTAATGATTAATGCTTTGAAGCGCCTCCTAAATCAATGCCATGCTCTGATGCACGCACGCTATCTAGTTGCTGCTCACATCCTCATCAATAATAATTTGATTTGGACCCAACCCCACAGCTGAGATGGAGATCCAAATTTCCTGAGGATTTTTTGATCTAGGGGATAGGCATTATCCCATCAGAAGACTAGAACTAGTGAGTGAAAAGCTCCATTGCCAAACACTCAAGCACCACAAAATTCCTGGAAGGTAGCCAGGTGTCCCCAGCTCCAGCTCAGTTTGGAAAATTGAGGCAGGAGAGTTTTAAGTGACCTGGGAGTCAGTGACAGATGAAATGAGTAGAACTGCTGGTGCCTTGCAAGTTGTGGTTCTCAGAAGACAGCACTGCTTCCCAGACTCTTCCTCCCATTTCATTCATCCACAACTGTCTTCTCCCAGGGAACAGGCCTGAGCACCTTGTTTATTTTAGATTCGATATGAATCTCTGGGTGGCAATGACTATGTAAAACAGACTGGTGGTATGGACTGCACCTCTAGGCATCTGGCCAGCACGTAAGATTCGAGGTAAGAAATGCCTGTGGCAAACACGCTAATGGCTAATGCTAGAACTGGGAGCTTTGCACTTAATCGGCTTCATCAAGAATCTGATCAGGAAACACTCCCCCTGAGAAGAGGAATTGCTCATTAATTGCTTGGACATTCATGGAGAGGCATGTGTTCCTTTGTAATACAGAATAACCGGAGACTTCCCCAGCTCTGCTGCCTTCTGGTGAGCATCACCCTATGAGCAAGAAGACTCACTGGGGCTGAATCCAGCCCAGCAGGCTGGGGACCAGGGACAGGAGGGTCAGTCTGTCTCCGCTGGTTACTCATCCCACACAGGAACAGGCACAGGACTGAGACACTGCTGCATCCTCACAAGGCAGCCTCCACGCAGCTGCCTTTCCAGACTGCAGAGCTGTGCTGAGTCCCAGGCATCACAGCCCAGCGCTGAGCAGTCTGAACATCTCTTGACTTCAGAGGGAATGTCAACCAAGAGTCTGGAACTGCTCTGCAGACATTCAGAGCAAAGCTCTCCTGAGCTCCAAGGGAGCCTCTTCATCATGATTGGGACTCTGATCCCACCTCTGCCTTGTGCCTCCTGGCCCAGGCAACACACAGCTCAGACTGCACAAACAACACTGCGTGTGGCCACCACATCGATTCCCCTGACTGAGTCACCAGCTGCCAGAACAGATAGCTGCATCATCTCATTCAGAGATAAGCGCTGAAGACTAATTAGTGTGTGGACAGAAGGAAATCAGGACTTACCCTCCGAGAGAGACAGAAGATTTCACTCTCGACTTCATGATGGCCTGCTGACAGTACATGATCTGAGAGGGATCAGACATGTCCATGGTTAGGAGCATGGAGATGTGAAGACAAAGCTGTCTCTATCTGAACCTCAAACATACCCTCTCCTAAGTAGTGAGGCTAACTACAACAGGGACTGCTTCTTCCCTAATTACTGGATGTCCAAGGAATTAGAGAATCCCTAAACTGTCTTAGTAAAATGGCTGTTTTCACTGAGCTTATTGTAAATGTCAGAAGAGCATTTTGCAATGTGCAAGTAATTAAAAAGCACTCCCCATGCTATATAAAAATTGGATAATAGCTACCATTCTAGGCACCTACAAATGCTCTGGATGATTTAGCATGTAATTATCATTGATCCTTGGCTGTCTCTACACTGGCGCCACTGGATGTATCTCCTATGATTTCCCCACCACTAATTTTGATCTATTAGATTTTAGCCCTGGTGTCTGTCCTTGCTTGAGCCTTCCCGTCACTGGGAGAGCTGCTGGCTGCCTGCAGTGGGAGGGGCAGAGGCAGGCAATCTCCCGAAAGCACATTGACCAAAAGCTCCATGGGGCAGAGACTCTGCCAGTCAAACCCAGGCGTTTTTAAAACCGCTTATCCCCTGCAAATGGGGCTTTGAGCCCCCGTGCAACACTGATGTAAGCAATACATACAGGATGAACACCTAGAAGTGAGGCAAGGACCACTTACCTCTCTCCTATAAAATTCCATAGTTGTTTTCTGTAAAATAAAGAAACAAAACCCATTAATTTGGGGTGGGTGCTTTCACTCGCCTTTTTTGAGACATGAAAACACCGTTTCAGGGCTGCCGTTGTGCAGCGCTCTCCAATTAATTCTCATTACAATTAAAATCAAACACAGCAGCTCAGCTAATCAGGGTATCATCAAAGCTAAGAGCATCCACACACCATAAATCGTTCCATTAGCTGTATTTACTGTTTAGCATCGCTTCTTCCATCACAGGCTGCCTGTATGCCTTCAATTAAGGGGTTGTTCTAATGGAGCTAAAATAGATTCGTTTACGAGACACAGATTAGATCATTCAATATTAGCTAAAGGAGACAGGAACCAACACATTGCAAAATATAAACACCACAATTAAAAGCCTCAGAAGCAGTATCTGCTGTGCAAAGGGTGCTTACGTTGTGATTTGAATAACTCAGACTATGTTACATGTCATCCACAAATGAGCAAGGAATTGAAGGCAAGAAATTAACTGCAGGGTGTTTATTCACACAGCTTCCTTTGAAGCACAGTTACTTTGTGTGAAATAAACTTGAGGAGGGAGAAGGAAAGACAGGCTAAGTCAGGGATGCTCCCAGCAAGCTTTTAAAGGCTTATGCAGTGTTTCAGTTCTTCATCTCCCATTTTAGCCAACAAGATCTGCATCCCAGAATTATTCTATCAAACTAACCCTGTGGCGGACATGGGTCTGCAGAGTGCCTTGGTGAAGTGCAGTTTGTGAGCGATGAGGGATGAAGCAGCTGGTATCAAATGCCACAGGCAGCCTGCTTCTCCCACCTTCTCACCAGAGAACCTGCACCCTGAGCTGCCCCTGTTTTGGGAAAAGCAAGATGCTCTCCCAGGGCTGCTTTGTGAAGGGACCGTTGTGGGGACACTAGTGGAGATCTGCTTTTGCATTTTAACCATCGTCACTAGTCCTGCTCAGAAGGCAGAAACTATTCTCTATAGGGAAGAAAAATATGCACATTTTGCTGAAACTTGGTTGGTTTGGGGAGGGCACACTCACCAGTTCAGCAGCAGGAGCCAGACATGCAGCAGATCAGCCAATCTGTACAGCACTACCACGAAGCCAGCTCATCTGATCCTAACACAAACCTAGCCTGGCCAGTGTAGTACTAACAGAAATCCTCACTGTGGCATTGCAAGGGGAGGAAGCTTTTTCTGCTGGAAGTACCATGACCAGCTCTGAATGATTGCAGTGCACATAATCTCAGCAGGGACAAACAGGAAAGCAAGCAGTAGCTGCACCAGCAGTGATGCTCTGCTGGCCACACACAAGGAACTGCGTGTGAGGGGGCAAGGGCTGACGCATCAAGGGGGAGAAAAAGCTCTTGGACAACAGGATCATTGGTCACAGGGCTGTACAGCGTCCCTTGCTGATTCAAAGGCTCCTGGGACATTTTATAAGTGATGGAGGATGCGTGGACTAAGGAACAGCTTTGCACCCTTCTCTGCTCTTAGCTGCATCCCTGATGCCAGGCCAGCTTCCACGTAGACACTATTTCTTTCCCCCATTTCTACAAGTGTCATCATTGCTTCAGATAGACTGTAGAAATGGAAGGCAAAAAAACCTCACCTGCTTGTGCAGAGAAATTCGCTGCATTTAGAGAGGACACTTCCAGGACAGTAAAGAACTTTGTTTCTTTTTCAGGCCAGCTATTTCCTGCACAATAGGAGTTCACTATCCCCTTGGGGAACCCGAGATACAAACCAGGCCCCATCAGATTTACAAGTGCCAGCTGAACTGTTCCATTTGATGGAACTTACGTGTGGCTAGAGCATTTACTTTAGGAAAATCAACACGTTAAAATCATTGGATGGTTATAAAAGTCCCCTCATTTCTTCGTCTGTTTTGTCAAGTGGGACCCTCAGACAGGCCTGGTGCAGTGGGGCGAGGAGACGTGGATGCTGGCATAGTGGCTTGAAGGCAGCTCACGTGGTAGTAAAGTTGTGTTACCTTCTACAGGGGTCTTAGAGGCAGGCAGCACACCACACACACACGAGACAAACAGCTGGTGGGAAAAAGAAAAAGAACACACTAAGTTACATGTTCTATAGACCAAGGAAGGCGCAAATTAAAATGCCATCACAACTGAAAAATTGTATGTGGGTGAGTAAAAATCAAAGCTAATGCCATGTCTGCAAACAAGGAAAGATTGTTGTTTTAAAGCTCATCCTACACCCAGGATCCCCTCCTGCCACAGCCTGAGCGTGTAGGTCATGCCTCTGGAGAGCTGGTCCTGGGAAAACCAGGGGGGGCTTTGGTGGGGTGCTCCAGGGTGGGGAGGGACTTGCCAAGGCTCACACAGAAAAGGGGGCTCTGGCATGAGAAGGAAAGAGCATCACTAAGTAGTGGCACACACTGAACTGCAGAAGAACCAAAGAGGAGCCCAGCACTGAACAACCTACTGAGGGCTGCAGGTGCTGGCTGTGCTCAGCCCTTTCCAGTTCTCAAATTCACCGTAACTGGGAAGGATCTCAGCTATTTCACCCCAGAGCTGCATATCATTTCATTTCCCTTTCTCCCACAGTGCTCCCATGACCAGTTTCCAGCTTTGCTGCTCGTACAAGGGACACTGAATACTCTCTGTGTCCTATCAAGCACTGCCAGTTGTCCCCACCACCCTACCCATCCTTACCCCCTGCTACTGACAGCATCAATGCCAAAGTGCCCTGCACCACCCATCCACCCTCCCTCATTTGGAGGGAAGTAATATTTGGAACAAAAGAGTCATTTCTTATAATGAGATTAATTTTGCAATGCCCTTAACGACTGACTTATCGCAATTACCGCAGATAAGCTCCCCAGCCCTGCAGGCTTCAAATCAAAACGGCAATTAGCGAAAGACCTCAGTCTGTCTCGGGCGAGCGCGGCGTGCTGTTAAAACCCCCTCCTCCCTGAGACACGCAGCAGCACTTGGACACCCCGCACAGCCTCATCGCGTCCCGCTGCCGCCAGCCGAGCGCTCCCCATGCACGCAGGCTGCAGCTGCGAAGCTCAGCCGGGAGCCAGCCAGGACCTGCTCAAGAGCCCTGTGTCTGGAGCCGATCCACACGGCTAAAGCCAAGAGCTGGGACATCTGCTAATTTCCAGCTAACCATTCGCACAGACCTCCTCTGCTGTCCGTGTGGGTCTTCCTGACCACATTGTGGAGATAATGGTCATTATGTTTTTGCCTGGCTGGCCACCATTCAGTGTTTACAGAGGCCATAAACAGCTGGACAACAGCTTTTGTGTGTGTGCCCAGATGGAGCTTGGAGTGAAGAACAAGGCCACTGTTATCCAGAGCTCATTTGGGGCCAGGGCACTGCAAATCACGCCCGCACTCTGCCTTGAATGCCGCAGTGCTCTCTGTCCATGCACACAGCTTGGCGAGCTGCGAGGACAACCCCGGGGATCCTGCGCTGCACAGCTCAGCCTCCCTCCAGACCTCACTTTCTGGCAGCCAGAGCAAAAAACCCGTGGGCATGGCCTCTCTGACACTGCAATAGCAAACAGCACTCCGCCATGCACACAGCTCTGTTTCTGCACACGCGAACACCTCTTCTCGGGTGCAGATGTGAGCCTTTCCCTTCATGCAGCCAGCTGGGAGCCCTGCATGCCAGAGGAGAATTCTGAGTCTAGCATAAGATCATCTCAACATGCATCACCACTGTGCTGGTGCTTCCAGCCCAACATCTGGAAATCAGATCTGTAACAGTCCATATGCCTGGCTTCATTCAAATTGCTGGTTTTCCTCTATCTTGTTTATTTGCTTCTGACTCTGTTGCTTCAAAAGATGTGACGGATGCAGCAGAAGTTACATGTTTATCAGGCAGCCAAACTGACAGAGACTTATGAAATGAAAAGCCAGCAATGACTGCGATGATCTGTGGCTGATTTAATGCATACAACAAGCCAGGACATTTCATTCAGTAGTCCCTGAATCTAGCACAGTGATATTTGGCTAAGCTAAAGCACCTTTCAGAAAGGCTCTCAGAAGAAGGCAAAAGCTGAGTGTGTACCTGCAGGTGAGTCAGTGGGCTCTGGCAGTTGCTTGGTAACTCACTGAGCAGTGAGGCTGGATGAAGTCTGAGACCTGGGTAACAAAAGGCTAAAGCATCCCTTAATTAGCTCTTCAATGGATGGCTACTTCTGCCTTACTCCTCCTGCCTGACTACAACTCCTAACTCATAACCGGGAGGGATGCCCATGGGTCAGTAAAAAAAGTCCCTTTCAAAGCAGTGCAAGCACCTGTTTGTCCCCAGAGGACTCTCTCAGTTAGGGAGGGAGCAGCCCACCAAAGGGTCTGAGGCAAGTGAAAGAGAGATGTTCATGCCAGTATCAGCTTCAAAGAAGTCACTCTGATGTCAGAAATTAATTATCTCCAGGAATATTTTCTTTCTCAGCTGTCAAGATAAAAGACAACTAATTGGCCAACAAAGTGAAGTTAGACTGAGCGGGAACAGAGACAAATCAAATAAATGGGCGCTGGATTCATGCACTCATTTTCTGCTCTCACCATTTCACCTGTGTCAGAGCCAGAGGCTGAGCCCACAGAAAACATCAATAAAACCCTGCATTGCCTTCAGCAGGGGTAAGATATGGCCAACAAAGTACAGTCTGGCTCAGCATTTACCAGCAGAGCTTGGGCCATCCTTTCTGCTCATCAAGGGCTGTTGAGCCACAGGTGTTTGAGAGCAGCCTGCAGGAATAAAAAATAAAAAAGCTGCTATTCCAAAGGTGGCTCTGTGGGGGCTTCTGGCTGGCTCACGTATTGTCAGTCACTCTTTCAAAAGCAAAAAGAGGAGCAAGAAGAACCTTCCCTCTTCTGCTGAGCCTCCAGAGAGGAGGCACAGCTCAGTGACCAGCTTCAAGAAGAAAGGCAGTGAAGTTACCCCAAAGCTGGCGTCCTTTGGCTCATGCCCTGCTCAGTCTCCACTGACGGGGGGAACTGACCACCTCTCTTAGGTTCAGGGTGGGAACTGAACAGGGATCCATCAGCTCGCTTCCTTTGTGCTACCAAGCAGCTGGCAGATGGCTATGGGCTTTCAGACTGCTTGCAAACCTAAAATCTCCTTCCATGTCAGCTGTAAAACTGTGGGTGAGAAGTTGGCTTACTCCTCTTTTCTATCCCTCTCCCTTTCCACCATTCCTTTTCTCTTAAAAATAAATAAATAAATAAGTAAATAAATAAAGGCTGTCAGCAGCCGCTACTTAACAGCAAGAGAAAATAAAATACACCCCAACCCTACATTTTGCTCATTTTCAGTCTCTATAGCAACAGAACGCAGTTGGCCAAAGTGATTATCCTGCCTCTGGCTGTTGAGATGTTTAAAGGCTGTTACAAAAATAAGAAGTTGTGGGAATACAGTGAGTGTGATCGCAGTAACATTTGCATTTAATTGCTCAGAGACACTTTGACTTCACTTCCAAATGAACACTGTTAAGTGCACAAACACAGGATCACTTAAAAGGACTGATGGGGAAAGAGAAGAGCAGCTCCAGCTCATCATCCACTGACTGCGTTTGTCTTATTGTAGACTCTGAACTAGTCCCACCCAGTTACAGCCTCCACAGTCTCAGTTCATTAATTCTGTTTCTTTATGGTCTAGCTATACATTATGCATTCTTAGGCAACATTTTGTCTCCTATCTACCACACCAACTTCTCCATCTCCTTACCCTTTTGGCGGTATCCTGTCATTTTATTTTAAACCTGGATCTTTCCTCTAATCCTTTACACCCCACAACCCCACACAGTTCATTCAGCGCTAATAAAAAGGCAGCAATGAGCATCTGGAGGTAGAGGATTCCTTAATTCAGTTTCACCAGCAAAGAAAACATGTCCTGTAGCTAAGACCTCGCACTAACTGGTGTGGCAAGAAAGCTGACAAAGTATTTTCAAGCCAAAAGAAGCTGCCAAAGCTTATTTTGAGGGCCCCACCCCCAGGACAATGAGACAGCTTCAACCTCTGGCCTGTTTGGCTGTCACAGCTGAGCTAACTCGCTCAGCCTGTGGTGCCCAAAAAAAGACAATCCCAGGGACATTGTCTGGGTCCTCCCAAACAAATTCAGTAGGTGTGGAAAAAAAAAAAAAAAAAAAAAAGAAACAACAAACCAACTGTCTCACCTGGTTTACCTTATTTTCATTGGGATCTGTTGCGCGGTCTAATCCATACTCGAGGACGTTTAGCATGCCGGGCTGTTATGAACAAGAAACATCAATAGCTTTGTAACTCATTTGTTTTAAAGTCTGTGGTTCACACAAATGCATGAGGAGACCCCTGAACCCTGAAAGGCTCCACTGCCAGCACCTCCTGGCCACGGTGCCCTGGGGGAGCTCTGCCCCTCGAATCTGGGAACGCTCCCCTCTGAGCACCGGTGCTGCAGTCGGACCTCCCTCCCCTGCACCTTTGAGAGCAACCAAGGAGAAAGGTGGTGTGGGCTCAGGGCAGGTCTGGGCTGACCCCTTCCCTGATGGGAAGCAACAGGGAGCACAGCCCAGAGGCCACGACCATGGCCATGCCCTTAGCCTGTGGAATTTTGTCCCAGGTGGCTGCAGGGAGGGCACCACTGAGCCACTAAAGCCACACACCATCATACTCTACTTACAGGAGTCCGGTTCACAAGCCAGTAGGCTCTCTCCTGGCAGTCCAGAGCGTACCTGTCTGCCTTCTTCCGCTCCTTCCCTGCCCTGCAAAGCCAAGAACAGGATTTGACTCTACCAGGGGAATTCAGGAATTTTGCTCTCCTAAAACCACTGGGATAAGAAAGGGGGCACACCTCCAGTCTCCCCTGACCCCCTTGGGTCCCAGCCTGACTGCGTGATGCTCTGATGCAGCCTCCTCACCACACCTTACCCCGGCTAATTCTGGGCTGCAGATCATGCTGTTCACGTGGCCACACATGACTACAGCTTTTGAGAAATCATCGTCTTCCTGAGCTCAGCTGGGAGCAGACACATCCTCTTTTGATTAGACAGACAGCCCTTTGGTAGTTTTATGCTAACTACCCGCTACTTGCGGTCAGTCCTGCTGCCTCATGTTTATCCATCTCCGATGTCCCCAGGCAGTATCTGAAGACTGCCGCGGAGAGGTACATCCCGGACACGTCTCATCCCTGTCTCATAATAAAGGGGGGCATTTCTCACAGAAATTATTTAGAAATGGTACCAAGCAGTGTTCCCAGGCACTAAAACCCAAATCACCTCTACTATTAAATAGAAGAGGGACTAGCATGGTTTGGGCTTGGACCAACTAATTCTTTCCCAGACATGTCCTGGGCACAATTTGGGACTTAGCATGGGCAGGGAAGCATTCCCAAAAGGCTGTTTGCATGTGGCCACCCTGCTGTGGTTAACAGGGTGGATGCGGGCTGTTCTGCACCAGTCTGCCCCAGCATCATCATTAAACAGCCTCAGACGTGTTTAATCTACTAGTTCAGACACAGTCTCGGTATCTAACTTTAAAACTGCATTTGGCATCTCTTAGCCCAAGTCTGACCTCAATTTACAAGAACAACAGCCTCGCGTTTAATGAGACAGTTATCTGATGAGCTGTATTCTGACGACTTGGCTACCATCCCAGTGAAGACAGAAATGCTGCTGAACGGCAGAGGCAGTGCCTGCCGTGCTGGGAGGTAAAAAAGGTAAGAGGAATCCACAGACGGAGGAAAGATCCTATCTCCAGAGGAGTAACCCCATCTCACGTTCACTAACTTTCCTGGGAACTTGAAGGATTCAGCTCCTAAAATCAAGTCATTTTGGCTAGGTGCCTAAGTATGCACTTCAGAGTTTTCTCCAGAAGTCCCTGCTGGGAACATTTACTGCTTCTTGATTCAGGCCATTCAGTTCAGCCGTGAGACATGTGCAAGCAATAATTGAAGCAGACTAATAACAGGTCCTAAATTCAGTAGCCTGATCCACAAACGCTCATGGACAACTCTGACATAAAAGAAGCTGTCTCTAATGAAGGCTTGCAAGCTGCAGCATCAGACCCTGGCTTCTTCAGGGAGTCACATCAGGTGCAAAATCTAAACCTCCCCTTGCACACTTACACATGTGCAAAAACCATTTGCAGATAGGCATGTGGATGTATTGGGGGGAAAGGCACCCACCCCCACCTGTGTTCTCACAAACCACACCAATTCCACATCTTTGGCGGACAAATGCCAGGCAGGGAGAGAAACGCAGGTGCAGCAGGCAAGGGTGAGGCTTTGCAAGTGGGCATCCAGTCATTTGAAAATGACTGAAATCCTTCACTCACAAAGTGCAAAGTGAACAAAGTTTACTTGTTAAATGGAGGAACCCCAAGCTGATATGAAAGGCAGGTTTGTTTCACAATCTTGAGGGGCATTTGCAAGTTATTTTAAAGCTGCATTTTATGTTTGCAAACTGCAATTTAACTGTGTACCAAGACAGTGAAGCCCTGCCTCCTCATACCCTCCCCAATTATGCAAATAATGGAATGCAAGTCAACTCACTTATACTGCTCTTTGGCCTGCATAATAACAAAATCCCACTTGTAGTTTATTTTTTGATTGAGCATGTTGTAATGTTCCTGGAATAAAAATAAAAAAGCAGTCAGTGTGAAAATTCTGGACAAGGCACTCCCATGCTAGGGTTTTCTTGACTCTCCATAGCTCAACTAGGCCAGGCTAGCAACCAAGCCAAGAAATGTGGATTGTTCTGAACGTAATTACATGAATTGCAACAGTTCAAAAATACCACTGCAAGGAGAGCAATTATCCCCGCCAAAATTATCATTGACTTCAGAGTTTTTTCCTGTACTGGCCATTTTTTCAGTTCTAAAATTTTGGCTTTTGACACTGCTGGAGTAACACCTCATGGAATTGAAGAGGTGACTTTGCCATGCTCCATTCATTAGCAACAGAGGGCTAAAGCTATAGCAAACACGGGGCTTGCAATGGAACAAGAACAGCATCTCCTTACCTTTTCATATTCTTCTAAAATCCCTTTCCTCTTAATGTTCTTCTTTGCTAGGTAAATTGCTGCGGAGGGAGAAGCAAATAAGCAGTCAGTTATACTTAGACCAACAAATCCAAGAATAATTAAAAATTTACCCAGATGACAAACACAGAAATCTTTGTCTGTAACAATATCTTCCCAGGCATGAGCTCCAAGCTCATAAAAGCTCACTGAAGAAAAATGAATTTGGTGCTTTCACTTTGTCGCTGATACATCATGAGCCAGTGCCCAGGCTGGGAGCAGCCACGCAGAACAGGCGGTGCGTGCCTTCTGCCAGCAGTCACTCCTCCTTTAGGAACTCAGCCAGGGTTTCACAGGTGAAAGGATACTGGACCAAATCTTTAAGATGTTGAGTTTCTTCAGAATTTGACCTCCGAGTTTTCTAAACACAGGTCAGTGTTTTCTTCCAAGTTCTATTGAAAACATTCCAATCTAAAATGGGCTTTTTTATTTCCCCAGAAGATCTACAGCATAATGTAGATAAAAGCCACAGAAGACAATCTTGGTATAAACAAATCAGTTTGTGAACTGCACAGCCCACAGGAGCAAACCAAGCTGATCAGCCCAAGTTTCATGATGAGCACTATAATAAAAAGCATTATAAAGGCAACAAATGATTGATATGGAAAGAGCCATCAGGAGATATTGGAAGCCACTGTGCATTATATAAAGAAAGAACCATCTCTCAATGCAGGGCTTGATCCAAATTTATGGGAAGACAGCCTTGGGCTCAGATCCAGGAACACACTTAACTACTCAGGGAAATCTAACCTTGTTTTTAAAGTCTTCCCTATCCGTCAGAGTATTTTAGATGTGTTCCAGTCTGATGGATCTTAGTGGAACGTACAAGAAGCTTAAGCACTTTCTCTCATCAAGGCCACCACAAGGTGGTCACATCCAGAGCATTCCCTCAATTCAGCATTACTGAGAATTATTCACAAAATAGCATGGAAGAAAATGCAAGGGCTGGTCATCGCATGTGGACACACAGCAGAAAAAGATGAACAGCAAACACAGTGCAGGACTGCGTGCACAAACACGTGGGCTTGCACTATGCCTCCTAAACATGTACAATGCTATCACTTACCATAGTCAGTGTCATCAGCAGGCCAGCTCTGCGCTGGCCAGAAATAGGGGGTCTGCAGAAAAACAAGCCTTTCATTAGTGCCCAGTAGCCTTGAACTCATGCCAAGAGGCATGCAGCACCACCCCCACTGGAGGGAGAGGAAAGTTCTCCTCTGCTATACTCAGAGCATCAGCTCACACGGTGGTGCAGGCCAGCTACATCAGAAGAATCAAGGTCAGCAGACCACCGATATCAAACCCACTCCTCCTCTGGAATCGGTTAATAAGTCCAACCTCTCACTGCTGCCTGAGTGTTCAGACTGATGCTGGAGCCTGATATGGTACCACATGGGAACCAGACTCCTTGTTCAAAGTACCAACGTGGGTACCCTAATCTCCCATCGTAGTGGAAACAGTTCAACCATGAACCTTGATAACATCCCGTTAATACTGTGCTTTTTGTATATTCATTATTCAGTCTCCCCAGATCATTCTACTTTCAACCAGCGATTTCATTTGCTACTTTAAGACCTGGAAGGGAACACACATTTGGAAGAAAGCACAGCTATTTTGAAGTTGAACAAGTACGCTAATTTAGTTGAAGGAAGCATCACAGTTTCCCTGTAAACACAGAACTGGGGAAACTGGCCTGAGTCTTCTCTGTGGATCCCTTCCTCCCTCCTGCACACTGAACGACTAGCACAGCTACACGGCATGGCCTCACAGCTACAGCTCATAGGGAACTGTCCCAGCTGCCTGTTTTTAAAACTAGTGCTGAACTCCTTCTCAGTGGCTTTAGAGAAGATGCAACTCACTTGAAACCTGTACAGGCTGCCATCTCTCCTAAGAGTGAGATTCTTTGGCTCCTGAAGAGGGTAGATGTATCCATATTTGACAAACAGGTCTCCCAGGTGCAGTGCCTCTGAAAATGGAGAAGGCAGAAGTTTTGATTGCACAGAAACACTGAAGCAGAATTTAAAAGTGAGCTGCTACTCAGGAGAGAAGAATTCATCTAAAAGGCTTTGTTTATAGAGACCAAAAAATTTTACAACTCAAAGCTGAAAAAGCCTCCATTTTTACATTTCTACCCACCTTCCTCAGTGATCTGCAAGCGCTGGAGAATCCACTGCAATATATCGTTACCTGTAAAGCAAAGAAAATGTCAGGTGCTTGAAATCAGGAGTGTGCCAAAATCCATGGGCGAAAATGAGACCTCTCCAGTCCTCACCCCTCACTGTGCCCTGGATCCCACCAAGTGCACAGACCCCTTCTTGCAAACATGCTTTCCCATGCACCACGCAAGAGAAGCGGAGATAAAATGCACTGCTGGTCTCTCACTGGCCATGCTGTCGTTCAGGCTTTCTCCCGACCAAGCAGGCATCAGTCCCTGGCAGAGGGAGCCCGAGGCAGGCAGTGACCTCAGGATGGGACAGCGTGAGTGTGCCGAAGCACACATGGTCTGAGCAACACTGAAAGTTCTCATCATTGGCTTAGAAAGGACTTCAGCAATGCAACAGCTTCCACACCCAGGGAAGGTGAAGTGCCCCTTGTTTTGCACCATCTTACTTTGCAGTGAATCTCTCAAGACATCTCCAGATTCACAGAGCATGGTCCTGTCTCGGTTTTAGTAAGAGACCAGTGACTGGTCCTCTCGAGTCCTTTAAGAAATACAACTTTCAGTGCAAAAGGAATGCCTGAGTCTCAGATCCAAGCTGTAGTGGCAATAGGACTTATCAAAGGGAAACAAAATTTCTGCATTCACAAACACTTCATCTCTCCCAGTTCTTTTGTTGGAGTGTGACCAGTCACACCCATAGTCAGCATATACCTCCAGCAGTTTATGTTCTGGGGGGAAAATTTCATGAACCTCCTTCCATTTAAACAGGGCAAAAATGCACTCATTCCCTGATCAATTGTTGGTCTTTTCCTCCAAACGTCCCCCAGGATTGCAGATTGAGGTGTTGACCTTTCTTGACATTGCAGTGATGACTTAACTTTCTAATAGCGGCTCAGAGCTCTTATCCTACTGCCTGCTTCCTGAAATAGATGAAATTAAAGGATTATCTCATCACTCATTTCTAGACAGGTCTCTCTGTAAGCATTTTCCCCCAAAGGTACGCTTTTAAGATGGAGGTTTATTTGCCTTTTCTGTTGTGAGACATTTTACTGACACTGAATTTAACTAGTTCACTTCCTGCACGTGAAGAGCCAAGCTCTCTTCAGTGGATCTGTGTCCACCGCTCTAATGCCTTCACCATTCCTTCACTAAACATGAGTCAGTCTCTTTTGCAACACCCAGAAGCCAATCAGTATAAATGCAACTTGTGCAGCACTAAAAATATCATAGTTTAGAGAGCAATGACCATCACGCAAGGAGACTGGAACTCACTTGCCTATCAGAAGTTGACTACAATTTATGACTTATGCAAGAGGGAACTTGTAGCTATTCTGGTTAAGGAACCAGAATAAAGTAGACAGCACGCAAAGAGGATGAGCATCAACTGACATTTTCCCTCTACATCATCTAGCCATGGACTTTTAGGAAGTGGTATTTTACATTGGTCAGACATCAAGAGAAGTACTTGTTCCCCCTGCACTTAATCTAGGTGGCACATCATCTTCAGTACAGGGGAATCTTTTCTGCGGTGCTGCTTTAACTGTTCACTAACAGCTAGGGGAAGCAAGGCCATCTCCTTTGCAAATGCAAAGCACTCCACCAAATTCAGCTGCATAATACCTATGTAAGCCAGGATATGGTTTGTACTGTAATGCACGGAGAGTACTGCTGAGAACAAGCTTCAGATGTTGTCCAAGTTCTCCCTAGCCTTTCACTGACTGACTGTACCCATGGGCAAGTGACTTCATCTCCGTGCCTCTGCTTCCTCATTTAAAAAAAAAAAAAAAAATGGGACAAACAACACACAGGGCCTACCAGGCTTTGCAAATACAGTGGGGAAAACTTAATCTATTTGGCTAAGTTGTCTCCCAAGTTGCCTGGAGCAAGCTCACTGGTTTCAGTGGGAGTTTTTGTTCTGAATTTCAAAGTGCTGCAGAAAGACCAAAGCAGGAGGAGGAAACTTCAGTACAGTATGTGTGAATATTTATAGTGAAGGATCCCTCACAAGAGCTTTTGTGGAGGCTTGGAGAACAGGGAAGCAGAGGTACTGACAGTGCCCTGTGAAAGGACTTAGCAGGCAGGCACAAAGGAGACTGCGATAAGAGCTGCCTCTAATGTCATACGTGACACAGCACAGCTCCCCATCTGTTTGCTCTTCAGCCCACTTGAAGGAGGAAAAGCTGTCATTTAGAGACAGAGAAGTGGGTTGAATATTTTGTTCTTTTCCTGCATACTGAAGAAAAATTATTATTAGCAGAAAACATCAAAAGGGACACTAATTGTTTATTGCTCATTTCTGAAGTACCATCTTTCAATCTGACTCCAGGCTGCCTATTTTAATCGGATTTTAATATTTATCTTTATTTGTGATCCAGCCTCACTGGGAATATGACAGGTCTGGAGGCTTAAGCACCTACTCACCTCTACACTAAGAGAAAGCAAAGTCACTTGAGTTAAACTCACGAGAGCTACAAGCACGTGATTATCAATCTTTGTGTCTCTTATTCAAAGAGCTAGGACAGAAGTGAGGCAGTTGTAACCCTGGGGTGGCCATGGGGTCCACACACACCTTTTCTTTGATGAACTTCTTTGACCCAGTCCCTTTCCCCAGTGAAGCTCTTACCTGCCACAGCATGTGGGATGTCTGTGATCATCACCTTCTGTGTCTGCGTCTTGATGCCCGTGTCTGGATTCTGCATCTCCATCATAAGTGCTTCAATCTGCAAAGCATGGCAGGGATGGGATGTATTACAGGAGTGGACAGGAGGGAGCCCCAGGACCACCACAACTCTGGGCAGCATCCCAGAGAGGTGTGCAGTGGTGTGCCACAGGAATGGATGCAATGGTCACAGTCCTGTCCGAACCTCCGCTTGCCATTAGAGATGCCACCTCCAAACCATGTCAGCTCTCACACTGACTCACAGTATCACTCCCTCCTACAGAAGACACATGCACAGCCAGGGTTAGCAGACGAGGGACAGGACATAACCACTCCATGAGAGCTGAACTTAAAAAAAAAAAATTAATTTAAAAAAAAAAATATCTCTGCTACCCATAAATGCTCTTCTCTGGCTCAGTGGGCCATAAGAAAGAAAAAAGGGGAGGAAATAAAATCTGTGCTTCTATTGCACAAATACACCAGCTGTGCACAGACTTGTAGGCATTGCACCACGCACCAAGAAAACAAGCAATATTTTGCCTGGAGACCAAACAGCAAAGGTTGTGTTTCTGGTCTGCAGATAATAACCAGACAGGACTTTAGGAGGGCAACAGGAAAAGCACACCAGTTTGCTCTGGGGCTGAGCAAGAAGTTCAAACCCGGCGGAGATGAGAACGGTCCATCCTTTGAGGAAGCACAGCCACCACCTGAGCCAAGGCTTTGAAAAGCTGCCCAAGGACCAATTACAGCAAGGAACAGAATTTACATGTGGGAAAGCAGACTGCAAATGCTGGAAGAGCCCAGCTCGTAGGATGGAGGTGTACAAGGGACTCTCCAGCCGTTCCTGTGGACTTCTGCACCCACCCACCTGGGGTCTCAGCCCCGTCTGTGGGCAGCAAAGCTCAGTCACCCCAGGGACAGGGCAGAGACACACCATCCGGAGCAACTCACCCTCCGATCCGGCAGCATCTCCCGCCTTTGATTCCTGAGAGATGCTGATGACTCGTTTTTAACAGATCATGTTACGGAGGATGAGTCTCACCCTCAAGGCCAGACTTCTTTTATTTCTGGTTCCCAATTATCTTTTTTCTTTTTAAAAAGATGAAGAATTGCAAAGGTATTTTCCTCCTCTTATATTTGACTTCCTACTAGCACCATCCCAAAAGCACAAGAGCCTCCTGCTTGCACTTCGTAACCTCTCCTAAGGCGGGTGGAGTTGGGGCACACTCCTCATCTCCTCATTTTAGATTATCTGTGTGCTGTGAGAGCATTGGCTTTGTGGAAGATGTTCTTCTTTTTGTCTTCTGCTTCCAGAGATATTAAATCAAAACTGGTCCAACAGGACCAATTTGGTCTCTCTGCACATTCATTTAGGGTGAGGCTGTAGCTTTTTAGCTAGGATTAGAGGATTTAACAAGTGTGACTTGATGACACTCACGCATAATGAAGGGTATTGTCTTCACAGGCACCACAGTGACTTTGGTCCTAAGTCTTGCCAAGTTCAGTGAGGATTTAAGCCTGTAGTGACAGGATGCACTCTGAGCTTGACACTAAAAATGGATTTTCAACTGTTTTTAAAGGCAGTGTCAAATTAATACTAAAACAGAGAACACTGGTAAAATTTCACACAAATATTTGTATAAATACTTACATAATTTTTTTTTAAAATACCAAAACCAGACCCAAAGCAATGGAATATGAAGCCTTTTTTAGACCTTTTAACTGAACCCCCAATTTTGGCCTCAGCAGGTTCAAGGTTGGGCATGGAGAGATGCCAGCGTAGCTGTGCAAGATGAAGCAGGCAGGGCACTAATTTAGGAAACTCAGGTTCAGTTCCCTCTAAGCAAACACTGGTATCTTGGGGAAGTCACTTACTCTAACTACATGTCCGCTCTGCAGACAGCACTTCTTCAGCACACAGGGATACCGGGGTAAACATAGCGCTGCTCATCACCATCGTACCACAGTGCCGCGATCACCGGGCAGGTCCCACCAAGCTCGAGCAGGTCTTGTTCCCTGCAAGCAGTACAGCACACCCTGCCCTGGCGTGGGGCTGCCATTTGCTCCCCGGTGGGCTCAAGATGGGTTTTTACCAGCTGAGAGGGAGGAATTGGCTCAGAAACCCACTGCCTCCCAGCACAGCATGTTCCCTTTCTTCAACCAGCAAAGAGCTCCAGACTCTTGTCGTGTTCATACCCTGCCGTGCTCCCTCTCGTCACTGGAGAAATAATATATATTAAAAAGAAACAAGCGAGATGAGCCAGGGAGCTGCTGTTGGGGGGTGCCTGCTGCTCTGGCTGCAAACCATGCACTTTGCTGATCAAAACTCAGCCTGTCTCTTCCTCTTCTCCTAAGGGAACACTGCTGATTATGGGTTGCTGGCAATCAGGAGTTGCTATCAGCACCAGCCTGCCGGCAAGAGGCCAGGAGGACTGGTTAAAATACAGTGGGAACATTTGCTTGCTTTGCTAAGGGCTCTAGCACATTTTGTCACACTTTCAGCCAGGGAAGTGCTGTCTGGTTTGAATTTTGTAGAGCCAGAAGCCACTTCCTGACGCTGGTTGATGGGTGGAGATGCGTGCAGAGGTAAATATCAGCAGGAGGACTGCTAAAGGAGCCAGGCTCTGGGATGAGCTCACCTCAAGCACAGAGACACCGTGAGGCACAAGCCCCACCGAGGTCTCCCTTCAGATCACCTGGAAACTCTGCACAGAGGTGACCTCACCCTGAAAGCCACAGAGGAGACAACAGGAAAACTGCCTGCCCCCATCTGATTGCAAGAAGTCACCGGACCCACTGCGTGCAAAGCAAAACTCAAGTTCATAAATGATAAGAAAAAGCATCACTGCATTTCAAGAGCACATGGGAAGCCCCAGGGAGGGTGAGGGTCCTCTCTGCAAATGATCAGCAATTGATGGGTTGCCCAGGATTCTGGAGAAGGAGGATGGATCCAGCACGGATGCTTTCTCACAGGAGGGAGCAGTGGGAGCAGATGAGCACTGATGGATTGCTTGGCGAGTTACCCCAGGTGTGTTTCTCACCTTTGTTTCTCTGAGTTTTACCCTTTGGGCACCTGCCAGCACCTCTGGGTCAGGGTATCTGCACCGCAGAAGTATCAGGCTCCAGCTGCTGAGACTCTGACATGCAACAGCAAAACACTTCCAAGGGGAGGAGTTCAGCCCCTCTCAGCATCAACCCAGACAGAAGCATCTTTGCTTCAGATGTAAGAAAGAAAAATTTTCCCAGCAGGCTCCAGCTCACAGCTGAATGCCCACTCCTGGTGCTATAATTAAACATCTGCTGCTTTCTCCGTCATGAGTATTTGCCCAGTTCTAGCCCCCCTCACTGCCTGGTACTGTTTGCAAAGATCATCCCTCCCTGCTCTGATCTCCAAGGTAGCAATACAGTCCTTCATCACAGCTCTGGCCTCCGAAGGCTAATTCAGTTATTTTCTAGGTCTACAACTAACAATCCTGTTTTGCACATTCATGGATGATCGGAAAAAAGAAGAAATGAAAAAAAAAAATCAGTTGCTGACCACCTAAAACTTCCTGCTTTTTCTTAATTAAAGCTGAGAGCAGGAGGCCTGTTCCCACCCAGTGCACAGCAATCCCACGCCCAGAGGAAGCAAATCTGTGAATGGGGATGGCAGGGCTATAGCTGGCTCTTTCCACATGCTCCCTCTTCCCTCACTGTGCTGCCATCGCTCCCGCCAAGCCTCCTACTTAAACCCACATGGCAACAAAACCAAACCGAAGCACAGTCCCACCTGGCTGAGCACACCACCTCTCACCAGGGCTGCTCGGAGCATGTCGCGCTCGGCGTGACGCTCCACAGAAATGTGTAGCACCTGCATCTCCCTGCCTGGGACAGGGAAAGGGAGGATGGGATGAGGCTGAGCTTAGCCTAAGGCTCAGCTTTGGCCATGTCCAGGACCTCACTTAAACAGAGAGCAGGAGTCCGATGGATAGCTCCTTCCAGCAAAAACACAATTCAGATGCTCACACACCTCGAGCAAGGCCCAGGCAGATGAGGGCCAGCAGCTGCTGGAGAATCGAAGCCAGGCTGGAGAAGTCCCCAGCCATGCTGCGGACCCCAGGCCAATCCCTCCCCAATTGCAGCAGTGCCTCAGGAGGAGCCATCGGGGACCAGAGGAAGGAGGAGGCAGAGGAAAACGGCAAGCAGCATCCATCAGCCCTACCCACGAGCTATGAGTCACAATGCAGCTTATGTAGCACAGCAAAAAAAAAAAAATATACAGCCCAGCAGCCACTAGAGAGTACAACCCTGCCCGGCGCTGCCTCCTGATGCCCAGCGGAGGCCAGATCCGGGCTGCTGGGGCAGGCATAGGCACCAACAGCTTGAGCTGATTCAAGTTCTCCCAGAATCTGGCCAAGCGCACACAGTCAAAACACATTTCAGAGGCTTCCTCCCTGTCCCAAGAGACTTTTGTGCCAATATTCTTCCTATCAAGACAGTTTAGGAGGGGAAGAAAATAGAATAAAACAACCTAAGCATTAGTCATGAGTATTTCATGGACTAGCAGGTGTTGCAGGGCCTTGGAGGGGGCTCTCCGCTTCCCCCATGGTTCACCCATGAAGACCAAGCTCTACATCCAGTCCGAGTCATGCAGAGCAGCCTCACAGCAAGTACACGGCACTGCCCACTGCCCCCAAAGCAACCCCCTTTCCTCTCCTCCTGTCCGATGGCAGGATTGCTGCGGTCACAGGCTGCCTACTGGAGAACCAGCGCACAGAGATGCATCGTAGCTGCAAAGGCACAACAGGGCCAGCAGCCTGATAGCACAGCAGGAATCCCTCCATGCAGCCAGACCAAGCCCATGGTTACAGCCTATGGGCCAGCTGGTGGCAAAACTTGAGCATAGACTTAAGCAATTAAGAAGGCTGCTCTCTAGGATCTTAGCTCCTCGTGCACCTAAGCCTGCAAGGTGCTTGCTGGATGCATGCTGAGCATCCTCAGCTCCCACCACAGGGAACCAGTAAAGGTGCTCGGTATTTCAGGGCAGCTCTGAGGATGCGGCCGTCCACATACAGACCACACTGCCATGTAACAGCTGAGGCTCCGTACACAGCTTCCTCAAGGTCTGGAAAAAAATAGAGGAGGAATGAAAGCAGAGATGAGAGCCAAAGCCTTTTTCTGGGAGCTTCCTTTCCTAGTGCTAACAGGTCTTTGACTTGCAAAGTGCTGTAATTACTCAAACCCTCTCATTCCTCACAGTGGGAGTGGCACATGCTCCATAACAGCAGTTCACTGTATTTTAACGGATCTTCCCACCTGAGGAACTCAGAGCACTTTGCAAAGATTGCTATGCTCCTACAGAGCAGCTAAAGCACAATTGCTGGTGGTTGTTCTCTCAAAGCACACAGCTTCTCCTCTCCACCCCCACACGCGACTCCACGGAGTATTACGCAGTGCAGAATTTGGCCCAGAGTATTTCCTTTGGCAGGGCTCCCCAGTCAAATTTACCTTGGAAGGCACAGCACCAAAGAAAATACCTTTTTTACTTCCTCTAGCATAAAAAGTACGGTATTTGTATTGCTAGGCTCATACCTTAGCACTGAATAGCCCCAAATTTCTCCCCTTTTCCCCCCAGAATCCTCCTTAGGTTGTGGGCGTTGCAGGAGAGCTAACTACAACTCAAACTGGCTGGCTGTACTTGTCACTGGAAATTCAGTTAATTCCACTCAACAGGATAAGCCACAGGCAGGAGAGGTGGGTGGGAGAAAAGCTAGCTTAACACTCTGCTTTTTAAAATCTGCAGATACCAGTTATACTAAAGCTGGCTACACTTTTGAATGAATGCTACAGAAAAAAAACATCAAATGCTTTACAAAATTACGCATCACATCCAAAAGCGTAGGTGTACATCTTACCACTCTTTCAACTGTTTCTGGTCACAAATACGCTCGTTTCTGAAAAAGTGGAAAGAAGCAGAGAACAGACAGTTGGCCATGATACATCCTCTGAAAGTGGACATCAGCTGGAAGCACTGGGAATGCACACGCTGGACCAACTGTGGCCCAGAGCTCAACTGAGTGTCCTGGCACCGCAGATGATGGGTTTGCCCCTGGGAATGACACAGTTTTGCAGGTCTTTGGGAAAAAAGATGGGAGAGGGAGAAAATGTGTCAGGAGAATAATTCAGCTGAGGCTAAGCTACAAAAATAAACAAAATTACTGCTTTATTTCCCCCATGACTTCAGCACACATTGCTCCTCGGCCCCCCAGCCGGAACCCCAGAGCCAGCTGGGATCCACAGGGCTCCGCAACAGGTCATGGCCCCAAATCCCCGCGGATGGGGCTGTCACCCCTCGGACTCCACACACCCAGAGGGGCCCCGGAAAGCCGTGGCCGGGCAGGATGCTATGAACACGGGTTCCCCCCCCCCCCGGCCTGGAGCACCGGGCAGCGCATCACCCCACCCGGCCGCGGTCCCGAGGTGGCGGCGGGTGCTGATGCCCATAACGGTGCGGCTGTCTCCCGGCGCTGCTCAGCCCTCACCTTTTTCAGGAAGGCCATCCGCGGCCGGTGGCGCTGCCCCTGGTCGAGCCGTGTGACGGTCATGGCGCCGGGCCGGGCGGTGCGGTGCGGTGCGGTGCGGTGCGGTGCGGTGCGGTGCGGTGCGGTGCGGTGCGGCGACCCCGACCGAACGCACCTCGCTACGGCCACCCGCCTCCTCTCCCTGCCGAGGGCGGCGCCCGTGCTGCGCGTCGCAGCCAATCAGCGCCCGCCGCCCCACGGTCATTTACATGAAGGGGTGGGGCGGCGCCGCTGCCGCCTTGGGGCGCTAGCGGGAGCCCGTTCGGCCCGCGGCGGGGGCGGGGCAGGGCAGGGGGCGGGGCCTGAGTAGGCGCGGCAGGGGGCGGGGCCTGAGTAGGCGCGGCAGGAGGGGGCTGATGGAGGTCCGGCAGGGTTCTGGAAGGTGCTGGGTGTCTGCAGCCGCCCGTGTGAGGCGAGCTTGGTAGTCACGCTGGAAACGGTCCTTACGAAAGGAGGGGGTCTGGGCAGAGCAGGTGGCATTAGGGAAGGGGAGACAGGAGATGGCGAAGCCCCCACACACCGCTCATTCCGCCGGAGAGAGGCGAATCCCTCCCCGAAGCGCTCCTAGAGTGGAGTCAGGGTAAAACGAGGGTGCCTAAGACCAAGCTGTTGCAATTTGGGTGTGCAAGAGGTAGGCAGTGCTTTGGGAATCTGCTCCTTGAATGCCACCAGCCTTGGTCAGCTCAGCTGTGGATGCAGGAGCCAGCCGGGTGTTTTTTGGGCGGTCGGTGGCTTTGCCATGTGGGGAAATTGTGACTAACGGTGACCAGAGGAAGACCACAGGGTGACAGAGTGCTTCCTCACGATGGAACTGTCTCATGCCAGCGGGTGGAGGAACAGTACCTGACTGGCAGTGCTGGAAACCAAGAGCTCTGTTTTTCTGTTTTGTTCAGAAAAGGGTGGAATTTCCTCCTGCTGCACAGGGCTCGGCCTGCCAGCACAGCCGGGCAGGAGGAGAGGGCCGGGTCCTCACTCGGGCAGAATCTAGTTGTGCCAGGGCTTGTAGGACGCATTCCCAGGAATTCCTGCCAGCCATGTGGGCACGTTGCTTTTTGCACGTCGTGCACCTACGCATGGTGTGTGCCTACCTCCCCACACACCGCACAGAGAACATGCGTGCGTGGGGGTGTGTGCTCACACCTCGGTGTGCACAGAGTGCCATGAGTTGCCATACTGAGCAGGCGCTCACACCACACTCTCCGTGAGCAGATCCCACCCAATGCTGCCAGCATGCTTCCATGTGTCCCTTGGACTCACGGGCACGGGTCATGCAGGCACTTTTATACCTCATCCACGTGCATGTCACACAGGGAGCGCCCCACGCTTCCCACATATGTGCATAGCTGTTTCTCGGGACAGTGCCTTCCCCACCATGGTGTTTGTGACTGTTCTGACGTTACCATCTGTGGTTCGCACGCTTGAGGAAAGCACGTTGGCTCTGAACTTGGAGCAGAGCGCTTTTTCCATTCATAGTAATACCCTGAAGGCACAGGCTGCTTTCCCAGTTGCTTTGCTGCCCTCATGGAAGTGTTTTATCTCTGCTCTTTTATAGTATCTGTGCAAGCCAGTGCTTTGGAAGGCCTTTCTCCTGTGTCTGCTCAGTCATTCCCATGTGAAATCCCCCCCATGAGTCACAGCAGCTGCTGGATCAGACACTCCTTACTTCCCAGAAAGCTTTTCCACCATTCTCCGCTCCATGCTGCTAGGTGACTAAACAATTACAAGTAACCTCTGTCATTCCACATGCTAGTATCAAAGTTATCATACCTCATGCTTCAAGGCGTTAGCTGATGGCCAAAAGGAGCAGGAGGAGAGTTCTTCATGCGTTTGCAGTGTCTCATAATTCAAGTGTTGAGGTGCTGTTTGGTTCTTCAAAACCAAGCTCAGACCCTGGTGGCCCTCTGAAATGGCAAAGGTGACACAAACTCCAGCAGCATGGAAGGTCCTGGAGGCAAACAGCAGGAGAGAGGGAATTCAGAGTGGAGTCAGAGGAAGCAAGGGAAAGGACAGTGAAGGCATGCAGGCGTTTTGGCAATGCTAGCTAACGAAAGTGATTCCATCTCTGTTTGAGGCAGACAGATATTGGCAGGGGAATGGGATCTCTGTACACATAAGTAATTATTTTAGACATAATGTCAGGGTAAATAGCACACAAAAAGATGTAGCTCAGTTTCTTGGCTTGGTAGGCAAACTGGGAAAAGTTGTTATAAACTACAAGTGGTTCCTCTGAACAGCTATTTTCTTTCCCCCTCCTGGGTGGTGGAGGGACTTGGAAGTGCTCTAGGTGAGGTGCAAACACGGGCCTAAGTAAAGGATCATTCACCACCAACTGCATGTGCCCCACATACTTAGAGGAATGAAAATGGTCATTTCATCCCAACATACTGACTTTAAAAGTTCCACTGAGGAATACAGGTGTTTTATTCATGAGAAGCATTTGAAAACTGGGTCTACGAATGAATTCAGAAAGAACAAAATTTCCTTGCAGGAGATCCAGGAGAAATAGCTCTGAAGAGCTTAAGCTGAGGTGTGAGCTCTTCAACCTTGCTGAGCTCCAAAGCTCCTGATAATTTAAAATCCTGCTGATCCATCACAGACATCCCCTCGTAGATCAGGTGTGGATTTTTTTCTATTTCTAGTCTTCTCTGACAAGCTAAAATAAAGCCTATGGATATTTCTCTCTCCATTACAAAGCTACTTCGTGTCTTTGCTATAGAAGATGTCCAGTGTAAATTCAGCTTTGTTAACATCCGTAAATGACCCAAAACACCAAACACAAGATCAGAGATGAACTGCATTTCACCTGCTGCCCAGGTGAACTACCCGAATGCGCTGCAGCAGATCTGCCATGTGAAGCACGAGGCATTTAAATCAGATTATACAAGCTTGTAAAGGGCAGACGCTCCTGGGCCTCTAATCACAAAACCCGCCCTTGTGGAAAGCAAACAATTCTACAGTCCCTGACAGAGTCTGGCCATTTTATGTGTGAATTTGTCGGTCAAGAAAGCAAGGGACTCGAATGGTGGGGGAGAGCAGCAGAGAGCACCAGCAGCAGCTGTGCAGACTCCCTGCTGATTTCAGGTTCCGCGAGTTAGTCCTGGCCTTTTGGCACCCCAAATAATAATGAGGTTTCCTGGGGAGTCGGCTTTACCTCCCAGTGCCTGCTTTCTACAGCAAATGCAGTGCTATTTTTGTAATTGCATATTACGTAAGTTTACGTGGATGTTCACACCCCACACAGGAGGTACATGACGCTATAGTGAAAATACACTTGTGGTCAATGCATTACAGCGCAACAGTGCACGCCTGTGTGCTCTCCAGAGCCCACAGATCTCTCTCAGCCTGCACCCGAGGCCACAGAGTGTGTCCCAGCCAGGGAAAGGTCTGGTGAGAGTCAAATTTTGTCCCTCTGTTCTCCTCATGAAGCCCCCATAAGCTGTGATCATTCTCAACGGACCTGCTCACAATTCTCAACGGTTTCTCTTGTGGAAAGCACTGCAGAGGGAATCCCCCCTTTTTTTAGAGATCACATTTCCTACGTGGTTGGCCCATCTTCACACATCAGAAGTTGAATCATGCAACACAAAAGGCATGTGGTGAGTAAACTACCTTTCTATCTAAGGAAACTGGGGACAGCCCTGAGGGGAAGGAAGGGGTAACGTAAGTGAAGCAATGAGAATGGTACTGCAAGTGTGGCAAAGCAGAGGCTGAATTTCAGTACACGGTTCCTTCCAGGAAGATTTGAAAGCAGTTTACGAAAACAAAACAAAAAAATAGTGCAAACTGTGGCATAGAGAGAGACATGACTTAATTTCGGGTCTCCCAGGAAGGTAATAGTTAAAGCAGTATCTCCAGAGTCCATTGTCCCGTCTGGTAGGGCATGAGCACTTCAAAATGAGGAGCTTCCTTAGCAGCCACATGGGAAGAGCTGTGAGCACGAATGGGCAGCATTTGCTTCCCGTCACTCCTGGACTTTCCAGGGACAGGAAAGCTGAGGAAAGAAGTGGCAAAGAGGAAGGAAAAAAACAAAACGGAGAAAGACCTTATGCACCCTGCCTTAGAAATGAAGCCTGGCTGCTGGGGCGAGAGGATGCAGCTGGGTTAACACCTGACCCAGGACTGAGCTATTTGGCTTCCTCTGCTGAGCTGGATGACGCTGAGCCCACTTCGGTGTCCTCTCCAGGGAACACCGTCATCCTCAGTGCAGGAACAGCCCTTCCCGCGCTGCAGCATGGTGAAAGCCGTGCCCTTGTGCCAGGAGATTGGGAGTGGTGTACCTCGGAGGTTTTGGAGGACTTGGCAGCCACTGGGAACATGAAGGGTAGAGGAGGTAGGGCAGCACTGAGCGGAGGCCAGGCACTACCCAAGACTTAGTTGATTTGGGCAGCTGGAAATGTGGAATGACAGTATTTGAGAATGAGGAGACAAATTTCAGAGAAAGGGGTGGCAGCAGGCAGGAGGGGCAGGGACCTGCGGCGAGAGGGACAGCAGGAAGCAGATGCCTGGAGCGTGATGGTTATGCCGGGCAGCTGGAGGGAAAGGCCAGAGCAAAGGGAGGCTTTAGCAAAGTCACCAAGTAGGTGAGTTCGTGGGGGAAAGCAAAGTGAAAGGAGGAAAAAGAGGAGGGACAAGGGCAAAACTGAGACTACCAGGGAGACCAACGAGAGACAGAAGCCGTCTTGAAAGGAAGCACAGGTAGCCCTAGGCAACACCTGTCTGTCCTGAAGCAGTTTTGGCCTCTGGTGAGGGATGCCCCAGGTTAGGAAGGTGATACTGCTGTTGGCAGACACCAGAAAACAGCTTTTACTCTTCATTCATTCATTCATTCATCCTTTATTGTCACAACCCACGTTTTAGGTGCATCTCGCTGCTGGCCTGGAAGGCAAGGACTCATTATGCCACCCTTGCACAAGCTAGGCTGTTATCTCCTCTGCTCCACAACTATGATTTTCTTAATCTGCCTCTACTGCTTACAGCATATGTTTTTTTGGTCATACTTCACTAGTAGGTGTTAATTAGCTTCTCAAAAAGTAGGCAACAAATATTGTTTCTATGTTTTGTTCTTGGCTTCCTTGTTTTTAACTCTTTCCTTCACTAACAGGCAATAAATGCTCACTCTCCCTTAGCAAGAACATTAAACTTTTTGAAGGAAAGCATAAGTGCTGTTGCCAGTTTCACTTTGCTGACAAGAAGCACAAAAGGAGAAACATTGGTAGGATTTTCATTCACTGAAAACTACTTAACTCCAAGAGGAATTGTAGAACCTCAGGAGTCTTCTGCATTTCTGAAGGTGAGATGAGAGCTGTGTCAAACCAGCAACGATTACTTAGTTTTAAAATTTGGACTAGAGCTCAGGACTGACTGGCTTCCATATCGATACCAAGACCACCAGGATGTGCTTCTTGGATGCCTATATGAATTTTATACCACATCCTGCTCTCCTACAAGAAATGCGGTTTTTTTGTAAGGCCATATGGAATAATTAAAGTGGAATTTATCTCCATGTGGGGCCATCCCCTGATTAAGGAATGAACACTGATACTCATGGTGTATTTTGATGAAGGAGGTCCTTCCAGTTGGGGCAGTGTCATTTCCTTGTGCTAAACTCATCTCACAGTTTCCTCGGTCACTTCTTCCTTTTCATAACTTAAGATTATTGTTAGAAAAAGCAGGGAAACATTGAAAGAAAAAGTCAGCAGGTATCAAAGTTAAGATGAGAGATAAACATTTAATGTAATCTTTACATATGTGCTTGCTTCTGTATGATTTCTGTACTATAGTCCGTAAATAGCCATGTCAGAAAAGCATGACGCGGATGTATCTGCTTTCAACTGAGTTACACCACATGTGCACGTGTGCTTGCTTTTCAGTCGGATGTATTTTATCGCCATCCTTAAGCCTACAGGATGTAACCAATGTGTCAGTGAGCAGGTGTGAGACCACAGACTTGCTGATCTGACCAACATGCACAATGTAAGGCTTCTCTGGGTAGTTTGAAAAATTGCATCAATATGCAAAGTAATACAAAATGTTACTACATCTTTTTGCCTTTCATCTTATGGACCACATCTTCAGTCAGTGTATTTCTGTGCAGGCAGCAGTTGCATCACCTTGCACTATGCTGGTGTAATTGATGGTAAGTTAATTTTTTGCACAAATGATGAACAGAACAATTGTGCTCAGGGATGGTTCGCACGAAGAGTGGGACTTTAAATCCTTGCATGTACCTCAGCCTATTACTTGCTGTACCCCTCAGATGCAGGGTTGCCAACTTTCAGGAAAGTTTTACTATTAAGCACTTGAAAATACCGTCTTTGTTTCTTTTAACTTCGTAACGGATAAAAAGTTCCACTCGCTTTTTATCACTCTGCCTGCGTACAGCCCCCGCGTGAGGCCCAGAACCGGTGTGTTTGTTCAGCCCGGTGCCGTATCCCAGCAGTACTGGAAAGCTCTTCTCAGAAGACCAAAGAGGAAGTACGTGCCAAATCGTTCAAAGCGTTTTAACGAAACTATTTTCTTTTTGTACCGAGAACAAAAACTGCTTAGGTGGCAAGCTTCATCCTGCTCCCCCCCGCCCCGACCGTGGGCTGACCTTCCCCCGGCCGCTCGCCTGTCAGCTTCCCTGCAGCGGGGCCGCGGCAGAGGTGCCGCCGCCGGGACCGGCTGAGCCTGGGCCTCATTTTTCCCCTCACACGAACGCACACTTCGCTTCGGTTACGGCTGCGAACGCGGCCCCGCCGGTAACGGAGCCAAGGGCGGCCGCCGCCTCCCGCCATTTCCTGTGAGGCGCCGCTCGTGGGCGGGGCTCCCGCCAAGGGCGGGCGTCAGCCGCTCTCACGTGACACCCCCCCCGAGGGCGGACCGCAGAGGAGGGAAAAGGGGGGGGGGGGGGGGAAAATGGGCGCATCACGTGACGCGGGCCGCGGCTGCCGGCGGGCAGCGGCGCCCCGCCGTCACGTGAGCGGGCGTGTGAGGCGGGAGGGAGGGCGTCACATGGCAGGGTGGGGCGGGGCGCCGGGCGCGCATGCGCGGGCAGAGAGCGGGCTGGTGCGGGCCGGGCCGGGCGGCCGCTCCCCTCGCTGGCAGTGCTCGCTAAGATGGCGGACTTCCTGCCGTCGCGCTCCGTGCTGTCGGGTTGCTTCCCCGGCTGCCTGCTCACCAGCGGCGAGGCCGAGCAGCAGCGCAAGTCCAAGGAGATCGACAAGTGCCTCAACCGCGAGAAGACGTACGTGAAGCGCCTCGTCAAGATCCTGCTGCTGGGCGCGGGCGAGAGCGGCAAGTCCACCTTCCTCAAGCAGATGCGGATCATCCACGGGCAGGACTGGGACCGGGCGGCCCGTGAGGAGTTCCGCGCCACCATCTACAGCAACGTGATCAAGGGTGGGTGAGCGGCGGCGGCGGGGCCGACCGGCCGGTCCCCCCGAGACACCGGGCCGGCCCGCCCGGGGCGGGGGGGGCGGCGGCCGCCGCCTCAGGTCGGTGCGTGTGTGGGTTCTCCTCGGGCCGGTGAGAGCCGCGGGGTCGGTGCCTCCTCCCGCTTTCGTTTCGGGCGCCTCACCCCTTCCTCCCGCCGAGGAGGAGCAGCCCCCGCTCCGGGCCCGTGGGATGTCACCCGTGCCGTGACGGGGCGTCCCCCGCGGTGGGCGCTGGCCCGGTTGCGGCCCGCCGTGCTGCGGAGGGCGGCTTCAGCCCTCGCCCCGGGATCAGCGGTTGGAGTCTGTAAGGTCCCGAGCTTTGCCATTTCCTGGTAACGCGATCGCAGTCGTGAGCGACAGTGGATGGGGGGGAAAGATGCACCTGAAAGTGGGTGAGGATGAGACGTGTCCTGTGCCCGAGGAGGAAGCGCGCTCTGCGTTTCGCTTCAGTGGAAGAAACGTTGCCATCGTGTTGGAAACTAGGCTGACACATCAATTAACAGAAACCAGAGCCACTTTTCATAGATGCATTGCCAAAACCTCCCCACACAGTTCAGGAGCGGGTGCTTGATTTCACTGCTGTCATCCTTACTTAAGTGGTCATCCTTACTTATTTCCTCTCTTATCTAAATCGTTCATCAGATTTTCGGTTTGGACTGTGTAATAGTTGGACAAAGTCTTAACTAAGTTTCTCAAAACAGCAGAGAGGTGTCAGACCTTGGCCCTGCTCTTGAAGAAGGCTGAGGTCCAGTGGTTCTTAAAGAGAATAGTTTTGCAAAACTGTTTACGAATCAAGCCTGGAAAAACTATAAATAGCAGAGCAGTAGAAATCACGAGCATGTGCGTTGACCAGGTTATAGCTTATTCATAAGTAAGGTACTTTCTGCTCTGTGAAAGCATACATGTAGGAACTGCAGATCTTTTTTGGAGGCAGCTTTCCTGCAGTCATTGCTTTTGACAGAGAAAAACTACGGAAAGAGAATGAAGCTTGAAAAAACACTTTGGCATTGAACAAGTATGTTGTTATACAGTCGTTTGTTACTACATCTTAATTTCCTTATACCTATTCCCATACCTTTACAGTTGCTTATTCTTTCTGGAATATTTTTATTTTTTCATCAGTAAATTTAGTGCTAGAATTAATTTCCCTGCATTTCCCTTATCAGTATGAGCACAGTGGGTTTTTTTGAAGTCCTTTATAACAGAAGTTTAAAATACTCCTAGAGAATAAAATTTCTCCTAGAGAATATTTACCAAAACAACAACAAAAAAAGTGGGGGGAAGTCTAGGTGATACAACTCCTTCTGCACTTAAGCAGTAAAAACATATTTTTTAGAAAGTGCTATGATTTTAGTAAATGTTTTCTCTGTATCTCTGCAAATGTGAAAGGCAGTGATAACTCTACAATTTGATATAACTAGACACCAAGTTCATAAGAATACAAAGACTAGGGAACCTTAAATTAAGCCGTCAGATGGTTTAACGTATTCTGAAATAAGCTTTTAAACATACTTCATTTGTCTCTTATTTGTGCCAAGTAAGAGAGTTTGCTTGGTAGCACAGATTGGGGATTTAGTAATTAAAAATAGCAGTTTTTCAAGAGTTAAACTTGTACTATGGATATTATACTGTTGATCATGACCATGTTTTTCTGACAGCAAATATCCAAGTTTTGATATTACCTGAAAATGTAGTGCTTTGAGTCAATTTTTCAGAAAATCTCTGATTTCCTACTGGGTGGATAGTCCTATTGAGTTTTGACTGTACAGAGTAGGTTCGTTGTTTGAATCTTTGCAGATTTGTAGGCTAGTGAAATAGTAGATGCTGAGAAACTCTAATTGCAGTGCTCTTTCATGTTGTTAAAGGTGTGAGAGTCCTCGTCGATGCCAGAGAGAAACTTCATATCCCTTGGGGAGATCCTGCTAACCAGAGTAATGGAGATACGATGATGGCTTTTGATACTCGGTCAGTCACAGTGGTGCAAGGCATGGTGGAGACGGCAGTTTTTTTACAGTACCTTCCAGCCATAAGAGCTCTATGGGCGGATAGTGGTATCCAGCATGCGTACGACAGGCGCAGAGAATTCCAGCTGGTAAGATTTGTGTTTCAGTGTTTTTAACTGAGCGCATATGATTCTTGTTCCTGTGTTGCTTTTCTGTAAAACGCTGATCAAGCAGCCTCCTTATGGATCTTAAGCATTTTTGAATGGTAGACTGTTACACTGTGGTATTGCAAACAGATGCATTTAGCTTCTTTCCCTCCCTTTTTTTAAAAACAAGACTAATAAAGAGCTTCTGACATAATTGTCCTCATTTCATATGTGAGAAAGCTGAGGTATAGAGGGCTTTTATGTTTTGTAACAAAGCTGGTAGCTGTGTAGTGTTTTTACCGTATGATTATTTCCACCCTTTGTTAACTAGTGCATCAACTTAAAAAAACAAACAAAAAAATGGTTTGCAATAAAGGAAGACTTAATAGTAATGTGATTTTTAAAGAAAAGATATGCCTGGGTTAATGAGAAGAATTTAAAAACCACTCCCTTCTCTATTCCAATTTGAGCAATCCAGCAAACATTCCCTCTGTATACTTCCTGTTTAGTTTTGAATGTCTGTGTTAATACTCATGTAATGAGATTTTTGTTATATTGAAGTTCTCAGCTGAAGATGGAATATACAATTTAATAGTGGGCTTGAGATGGAGTATACAATTCAATAGTGGGGTTGGAAAGGAAAAAGAAACATGTCTTGATTCTTGAGCTGGAGCTTTAACTGTCTGTGACAGCTGAAGTCCCTTCATTCTGTTTCCACACAAATGTCGCAAAAGGAAACCAAGAATTTAAATTAAATGTGCTGTTCATTGGTTCATAGACTTTTGTAGTAAATGCCAGTGGCATAGGGTTTTGTGGGGGTGGGGGCTGAGAACCTTAAAATAGATTAAATCTGTTCTTGTAGGTCTCTTAAACCTAAGTGGCTTTGTGTTTTTATGTCTTAAAAATAACCTTTGTGTTAGTGTGAATCTGAACAATAGCTGATGGTGTCTCCTGTTGCGTATGATTACACAACCATTCATAATACTCTGACCTAAACAGGTTCTGTAAATACTCTATAAATATGTATTGCCCTGATCACGGACTGTCTTCTAGAGATTGCAGAATGGTCAGGTGCTTGAGTAGCCTGTCACCTGCCCAGCCTAGTTCTGAGCTATGTAACTAAATTTCTAACGAGACTGTTGCTCCTTGCGTTTTGCCTTCAAAGTGATCATAAAAGGGTAATTGCTCCGCTATAGTCAAGATCCTCTTCTGGTGCAGATGTGACTTCTAGTGATGTAATTGCTGTGCTGGAGTGATCTGTTTTAAAATCCGTTAAAAAAAATTGTTTTGTCTCTGATTAAGCGTGTTTAGTGACTTCAGGCTAAGTAGCAAAGGAAAAGGGAGCTATTACTATCCTGTCATCTTGAGTCTCTGAGAAGTAGGTTCTTTCCATAACTGAAGTATGTGCAGAGTTTTGCTTTGAGTAGGATTTGAAGAATGTGTTCTTCTGAATCCAACAGAAAAAAAACTATTGCTTTCTTTTGGAAATTCCTTAGTCTGTGTAATGTTCTCTGCAAAAATACATATGGATCATGTTTGTGTTTTAGGCAGAACTCGAGAATATTTTTTTAAGTGCTCTTAATAGTTGAGTACTGTCCTCATGCTAATTTTTAAAAGTAAGGTAACTGCTTTATTTATACTTACATTGCTTTATTTCCTAAATCCTTTCAAAATCTCAGCCTGAGATATTTATGCCAAGTTATAAACATGAAAAAAAAAAAAGCTGAGTGATATGGTCATATTGAATACAGGCAGTGTGATCAGTGCTGGCCAAGCGTGAAGTCTCGGTTTTACCTCAGTAGGCTTCCAGCGAAGTCATGACAGAGCTCCATGTGAGTGGCAGAATGGCGGAAAACTCCTGAAAGCAGTACGTATTTTTGCCGTACCTGCTGACAGGCTTTGTGGAAGAGTGGTCAGAGAGTTTAGGTATGTGCCATAAAATGGAAGGAAGGCACAAATGGTTAAAGAGGGAGTGACAGGCATACCCGAGTCAGGAGATAGAGCAGGGGGAAGTTGGAAGAGACGCAGACAGTTCAGTTCTGTCAAGTACTGACTCTTGAAGTAAGGATTCAAGACCGAAAATTGTTAGCATTGTAGAATGGGGAATAAGAAAAAAATACTGTTCTACTTCCAGTTCAGCTGCTTGTGGCAAAAAACGTAATGAAAGGAGAGATACCAGCAATCATTAGATGAGTAAGAGAGAGGGAAAAGCGGCATAAAAAAAAAAAGTGTAAAATGCTGTGACTGAACATGGTAGAAGAGTATTATTTGACTGTATATACTCCTTTTCAGACTGTTGAGTGAGTTTAACTTTTTTCACGGGACCGAGTTTGACACCGCACTGAAAAACATGGTTCATATTAAGAAAGCACAGGCAGGAATGCTGGGAAAGTATTGTTTGTCATGGGAGTAGGACACATTGGGGCAGAGGTAGAAGTGAGCAAATGAAGAACAGAGCAGTGATGGATAAGGAGTGAAAACTGTCAAAATTAAGATAGAAATTCTGGAGGAAAGGAAGCAAGAGTGTGTAGTTTAGAAGCCATTTGTAGCTTGGACAGATAGGAAGTACAGAGAAAGGGGGTTGAAGATGAAAGTTTCCGCATGTATATGGTTAAAACTTGAAGATATATGTACATTTGTGAGAGATCATTGAGCTGTTCTTGCTTTTTTTTGTTTTTCTCCATCATCTTTCACTTACAATGCCAGAGGTGATGCTAGGAGCCTAAAGAAACAAGGTGGTCTTTCTATAGCAGTGTGAGAAGGGAAAAACCAGAACTTGGTTGTATTTTAATGGAGTTAGAAATCAGCATTTCCATGCCTAGTTCACTGGAGTGTTCTTCCTCATTTTGTTAAGTTGTCATGGGGGTGGTCAATATGATTTATTTTCCTTGGTATAAAAATAGGGGCCTTCTGGCCACTAACAACAGTATTTATGAAAATTCATTAGTTCATGCTTGTGTAGTGCTTTAAAACTGGAAAGAGCTAATTACAGCTTAGTACAATATATGCCACTTCAATACTTCACAGGTGGTTAATATTATAATCCCTCAAATTTTATTGCAAACTGAAGTAATTCAGGTGATAGTTCCACAAACATGGTTAACTAAAGACTGTTTTGTCTCTAGCTTAGTCCGATCCTGTAACTTACACTTAAGATTCTGGTCATCCTGAAGCTTTCTCTCCTTCATCTACCATTTCTCCTACGGCCTCTAGTGAGATGGTTAACATGGATTAGTTGCAGAGTTAGTCTGAATCAGCCTAATGCTTTCTGACATCTAATTAACATTTCAGATTTCTCATTGCAAGTTGATTTCCAGTAAAAATCTTTTGAAATGACTTGGATAAACATACCCATTATCTTAATTCTACAACATGCAAACCAATTTAACTAGACATTTCCTAGCCTTTATATTTATACTCGTGAGCTATTCAATTATGTGGTTGTAAAGGTTTGCTGTTCTCTTTGAGATTTGCTTTGAGGCACTGGCAGCTGAGGAGTGTCTAGTGCTGGTGCTGTGTATCTAGTAACACCAAGGAAAGTACTTCTGAGTAAGAGTACCATTGTATACTGCCTCTCACTTCAGTGCGTTTGCTGTGAACTTGCATTTCTTGCACTTGCTGTGAGACTCATTAACAGAGAAGCATTTTGAAGTAGTCTCCAGGAGTCTTCTAGTTTTCTGAGAATGGACAAGTGGGATGAGAGCTGAGTGCTCAGATGCATGATAAGCTTTGAATGTGTTAAAGGTTTGTTCGTGTTAAAGATAACTTTTGGGTGGGTTTGGATGTTTGCTACCAGCAATTGTTGAACTTCAGATAGATACTTTTCACCCTACTTGCAAATTACACTGACTGTTGGGGGTTTTTTTATGCCACAAACCTGCAATGTGCAGGGGCAATGATGACGCTTCATTCTGTCTGCATCTGCGTAGAACTGCAGACATAGATGATACAGTAAGGATGATAGGATATGCATTTACCTCTGGATCCTGTTTACTTCTGTGACATGTCTGCAAGTGCTAGATCAGATTATAGAAGACAGGAAAAGGCGTGTTCAGCTTGAAGTTCTAGTGCTAGTTTTGCTGTAGCTTCTCTGTAGCATTTTTCTGTTGCAGAGTAGTATTTTTGGAGAGTGTTGTTTAGTTTACTGGAAGATTGTGTTTTATTCTGGTTGGGCTTTTCTGGGTTCTGTCTATGAATGTTGGTGGGGCTCTTGTACGCATGAGAACGTTAAATTAGCTCTGCTGGAAATAATGAGTCCTCAAATGGCCACTGCAAAGTATTAGCAAAATTTACCACTCTTTCAGGTGCATAGGCAACATGTCCTTGAAATGTGTTTGATTATAGAGATAGATCGTGTGGAGGTTGGTTGTGTTTGAAGCCAGACTAGGTTGCCAGATGTTGAGGTCTTCCTCTTTCTCAAGTGTGGATGCCCATCTTATATGTGGCAGTTGTGAGGTCAGTACTTCAACGTCTCTGAAATCACAAGCGTAGAACCTGGAAAAAAGAATATCTTACCTGTCCTTCATTAAAAGCGTCTACGCCATATTTGTGACACTGAACTTCAGAAGCCTTTCAACAACTTGTGCTCTTTGTAATGTGTTAATATTCCTCCTGGTATTCATCCTCTGCAAACTCCGCACACGCTTAAGTTGGGGGGCAGAGATGTCTTTCTCCCCTCCCTTTCCTGGATTTCCTCTTGGTTCTGGGATTAGATGTTTGGTTGTCCTGCTCTGTTTCTGCTTGAAGTGGGTAGGTGGTGCTTCTACTAGGACATGCTTGAGTGCATAAACAGTCAGTAGAAAGTTTCTCAGACTGATAGAAGAATCTTCTTCATTACAGATATGAGACCCAATCACCTGGCATTTCTGTAAACATGTTCACTGACTATTTGGGCACTTAATCATATAATTCAGAGTTACTTTATTTAAATACGGTATTGTAATTACACTGAATGTTGCTTAAGTTTTTGTGGGGAAAAACAAAGAGCTGCTGCTTTGTATGCATTAAAATATAAACTATTTTCTCCTCTTTCCCCAATCAATAAGTCTGCCAAACATCAAATCACAGGATGGCATGTGTACAGTGAGGATGACTCCTTAAAACCCTTGGAAAAGTCAGAGCTACTTGCCATCTTTTGGTCTTTATGTGAAAAGGATTTATCAAAGATTGTTGCTATAACTATGGAAAGAAAAGTGCTCTACAGATTTATACTTAACAATGAGTCATTCAAATCCTCAGAAAAGACTCAGAGTTCTTGAAGATTTGCTGGTTTTCCTGCCCCAATGACAAGATAATGCTGGCTTTGAGTTTGTATTGATAAGGCTCCGTATAGGGATTAACACTAGAGTCAAACAATTAAGAGGCTTGAGTTTCCTTATTCTTGGTTTGTGGCCAGAAACCCTTCAATGTGTATACTAGTGCTTTGGTAATGGGGGTTGACTGTAACATTTTAATTGAGCTGAATGTTCATCAAGTGAACCTTTATCCTAATCTAACACAAAGTGCCATTTTTTATCATTTTCTAAATTGGGATTAGGATTTCTGCTTCAGCCTCTCTGAGTTACTGTGTCTTGAAAGGCTGTTCGTGGGACTGGCTTCTTCCCTTTCCACCATTCTTCCCTTCCTGCCTGCTGACTTTTCTTGTTAGCAGTAAAATATTGAAGTGTTTGGAGAGGAGTGGTCTTGTACTGCCAATTGGTGTTGTAGTGCAAGCTGGTCTGGTTTTACTGAAGAACATCTTTGCCGTACTTTTTTCTGAATGTTACTGGGTTTCTTTTTTATATTTTTTTGTTACTATTATTTTTAAGCACAGATGTGACTCTGGATTGAGAGGTCTTTCAATGGGAGCTTTCTTCATGTGGATGTGTTATCCCAGCACACACGTGCCGCACAGAAGCATGACGAGTTGTCTTCCAACCAAGAATGCTAGCAACTTTTTGGAGTCTTGTGCACTACGCTTAGCTTGTACAAGCGTATCTTTTTGGTGTGGTTTCAGAGCAACCTATGAGGATGGAATTCTTAATTCAAACTTGATCCAGATATCTGTTCATGGGGAACCGCTGCTTTTAAAATGCGGACTTTCACAATACAGTGTGGGACCAGAGTGACGTATTCCTATACATACTCATCCTTGAACAAGCTATGTCGTGTTGATAAATGTGTGCCTTAGTTTCCTAAACGCTTTGTTGCAGAAGACTAAAAGGTGACCTACTTGTTGCAAAAATTTGGATTTCTGTAACTGAGCATCAATTAAAGGTAAAATATAAGTGCTCTTCTGAATATGCTGTGCATGCCAACAACCTCTAAAGACTTCAGAGGAAGAGACTTTCTCAGCCTTTCACACATCTTCAATGTGTGAACCTGTTCTCAGCAGATTCTTTCAAATTGGCGCAAATGTGTTAGATGAGCTTTTGCTGCTTCTGCTGCTTACAGTGTAACATGAGACTTTGGTACAAACATTCATTCAGAGCCCATTTTCTTGCTGGCTACTAACCTGCAAGATACTACATGTTAGTACCTGTAGAACTGTCTCATTACATTACTTCACAGAATTTAAATGTAGCAGTAGCTACACCATTCTCTGTCCATTTAGGAATGCCTTACTAAATATAAGCCCAATCTACACTACAAAGTCCCAGTATTCATAGCTGTCAGCAAATCTCCATGCTGGCAAAACATGTGGTATGAATGCAGCTGTGATCTTCCATCTATATAGGTGAAATTAATTTTGCACCTGAGGCAAAGAATACGAAGTGGTCTTTTTCATATGTAAATATGGGATCCTTTAGGATTAAGGTGCGATGCCAGGGACAGTGTTGATTTGTGCTGCTGTTCCCTGATTTGAGCTTACTGTAGCAAGACGTCAGCCTTACAGTTTAGTTAAGTCTGCTCTCACTGAGCACATACTACACTCAGGTTGTATTTGGATGACTCTCTTGTCTGTCTTTATTGACCTAAGCTTCAGTTAATCATAAATGCTATTTATATGTTCTGAGTTCATGCTGTACCTCTTATGCAGAACTAGCAAAGTGGTAGGAAACTTTAGCTTGTGGTAGCTGAGGAAGTTGCTTAAGAAAATGTAAGAGCAGCTGACCTCACTATGTAAGAAAAGCAAAAGAATAATTGTACTAGTGTTTCACATAGAAAGCAAGATAATTTCCATACCAGCATTGTGTGTACTGGCACTTTTTTTTTAAAGTATCTAAATTTACCACAAATCAGTTGAGAAATTCAGGAGGTGCAGAGCCTGCCCTTTTGCAGAACAGCAGGCTGTATCACTGACAGTGCTGATGGAGTCTAGCTGATACCAAGTGGTATCTTGTATTGCTCTGGAATATGAAGCCTTTGTTTGTAACTTAAAGGTGAATAAATGGGTCATAGAGCACAATATTAGTTAACTCGGCAGCCTCAAACAATAAATGTATTTATTCCAAACAAAAATCTCTGAATAATCCTGGAGGCTAACCCTTATATTCTACAACCCTGATACTTTACAACCAAAGTAGTTTGATGGGTTGAATTTAAATGGTGAGTAAAGAAAATGTTGTTTAAGACTATTTCAGCAGCTAAAGAAGATCCTAAATTATTTCTAAAATCTTTTCCACTTGCATGTCTGCATTAACAAGAAATATCAGGTAATACAGCTGGAAAAGTTGGGGAATTTTAAATACAGAAAACACCCTGAATTCTTTATCATCACAATAACTGACAACCTCAACTAATTCAGAGAAGAAAATTTTTGGACTATAATAGGCAGTGAGCTGCCTTTTTGCAGCACTTAATTCACTGTACCATACTTCTCCATCATGGTCATTCGTGCCTTAAATGTTTTCCCAGTACTTTATAGTCTCCTCAGTTAAAATAAGTGGAATGTCATGCTCCTCTTCAGTGACTTAACCAAGGAACTGAAAAGACCCCAAATTCTTTTTATGGGTGAGAGGTACAGGAATGCATAATCCCACTCTTTTGTTTAATGATGCTGGAGAAATCATTTTAAACAAACTGATGGGAGTCTCGGCAGACTGCCTGGAAGCGCTTGTCACTGGGCACATGATGGTATTTGATCACCTGCTGGTGACCAGATAAAGAGGATGTAGAATTTCCAGGCAAGGAAACACAGTGCGCTGACACCATCTGTAATTCAAAATATCTACACAAAATAGTGTGTAAAAAAAAAAAACCAAAAAAACAAAAAACCCTCAGTGCAGGGTGAGCTACTAAAATTTTACATGTGGATGGTATTGGGACCTTTAACTGTTTTCACTAGCAAACAGTTATATAGTTGCTCTAGTAATTAATTTCTAGGTTTTCCATTTTTAGTTAATTTCTAGTATGAAATTCTGCAAGTGACGTGAAATGTTTGCAGCCTCTTGGATATTGCTGCTGTTTAGGGAGTCTTGTGTACTTTACAGTTACTTTGAGTGCTTTAGACACAGCTTTTACTAATTTTTAAAAACACTAACATTCATCTAATGATACATGTAAATCTTTCAGAACATCTAGTAAATTACCACTGAATCTTGTCAGATAGCTTGTAACAAGAGCTGATATATTAGTATGTCACTGTTTGCCAACAGCAGAATGAGAACTTAATTGAAGTGGATTCTGCTAGGTGAGGTAGAGGAAGGAACTAAAAAGCATTTGGTCATCTGGATTTCTCAAGAGGCTGAAATAGAAACCAAATGTACTTTAAAATTGAATCCTAGGGATATTTCAGTGCATGCGTTGGTATGTAGTTTAGGGTTCTGCTTTTGAAATGTTGTGATTTAGTTTACAGTGTATGCAATAATGGGCTTTTCAAGTATCTTAAAAGTTTAATATGACCAGTTTTAGTGCTGATTTGTTTCTACATGCCAAATATTTGTGATGTTTTTGGGAGCCTTTGCTGGTCTTGTACAACTTGGAAGCACGTAAAGCTCTAAATGATGGATGGCAGATTTGCAGACTCACTACTGCTTCAGTGTTAGATTAAATGCAGTTTGAGTTGCAAACATATGAAGTCATGGAGCCAGTGGGTCAGTGCACTGAAAGAAGAACAAATGTTTACAGTCTGGTTCCAGTCTGTTTTGTGTGCAAAACATCTGAAGTTTATATAGATGCTTCCCAAAGTGTAAATAGTAATTGGGAGGTGGCTGTTTCGTCTTGGTCAGTGCATGTTTTCATATGACTTCTAGGTCTGCGTGTGTTCCGTGACTTGGAATATTTGTTTCATCAATGAAATTTGAAAATCTTTTGCAAAGTATTGGTGTCTTTCCTAAGTAAACTTTCTGGAAGAGGATTTTGGCCTGTAAATACTGAGGGAGAGAGTAAAAAGATCTTTGAAGAAAGAAAGTGCACCTGATCTTGTGGACAGCATATCCTAATTTGCTTTCAAGGATTGATTTCTGTTCAGGTTCTGGCAAACAGAAGCATATTTGTTAGATGCTCTGGTTCTGCCTGTGTTGTGTCCCATATGCCATTTATTGCATTTCTTAACCTGGCTCTGATCTTTAGAAGGGGCTGCAGTAGACTTGAGTTTAATTCCTGTTTGGGAGCATTGATGATCCTAAGAAAAATGACACACCAGGATAAATGCTGTGTATTCCTGGGGTTTTTAATTGTGGGGAAGAGTCTTAGCGGACTTTTGGGTTTTGCTCTTGAGTTGTACAAATGGAGTATTACTTCATACTACTTAAAGCTATGCAGTTTCTTAAAATTCTCAGCTGTTCATAGAATATGGCACATCCTGGTTTCCAAGTGGTCTTTCAGAATTAGTTGGAAATATCATAACAGACTGCCTTGCGTGGAAGAAATCGTAGTTCTGTAGGCTTTAATGGAATGCTGTTTCATGCCTAAAAGCTGTAGTGAATTTTCATATTTTTAAGCAAGTTTTGTTAAGAATTTGGCTATTGCATCCCTTCATCAGGAGAGGGGAGGGATACCTAGCGAAGAAAAATGAAGTTGGATTTCTTCCCTCTTAGGAAAGTAGTTCAAAACCGGAACAGTTTGCTCTGTGGTGTACTAGTATGCAGATCAAGTTCTTCTTAGTGCTTAATCATGTCTTCATTTGGTTAATTGGGATAGTATGTTATATCTGAACCGGTGGAAATGGTCTACTGATAGGAGAAAATCCGAGTCTGAATTGCATAAGTGAAAGAGGCACTTTGAAGGGTAGTGCAAAACTGAATTCAGTGCAAGAAGGAGAAACGGCTGAGGCTGGAGCTTCCTTTGGCGTATTTAGTTCTAGACCAGCTTGCGTGTGGCTTGGCTTACCTCCCCTCTTTCCGGCACAACTGTTTGGGTATGGCAGCCGTAGCAGATACTCCTGCGTACCCAGCAGCTTGCAGATGCTGCCAGGTGTAGTGCAAGAGCTCAAGTTGGCTTGCTCTGTCTTCCTCCACTTGTTATCCACATTTTGAGAATTATGGATTAATTGGATTACGTGGTAAATAGGGGATAATAGATTAAAGGGATATTATTGGGTTAAGACCCTTCTTAAACCTCTTCACCATTCTTTGTTAATGCCATTATGCAAGATAAAAATGTCAGTCATGAAATAAACTTAGTGTGACTCCTCCCTTTCTTGGTGCCTTTGTAGCTTCGTGCTATTGAGCACCCTCCACCCAGTGTGATCCAGCTGTTCTGAATACAAATCCTGCTCTGCTACCAAAAGGTTTTACAGAAGATTATTTCTGAGTCGGGACTTCAACCTTTCCTTTTTTTAGGACAGATACTCAGCTTGTGTGACCGAATGCAAGACAGGTTTCACTTCTATACCATGTGATGCAGGTTCTGATTGCTTTGAAAAAAGTCAAATACAACTCGAGCTGCATGCAGGAAGTGCTGAAAAGAGGAAATAGGATAGTGCTCTCAGAGGTAGGATGACCTGTGATGCATCTGTGATGTGTACTGGTGAACAACAGGATTATTTTGTACTCCTATATAAGCAAACGTAGCATACGTCTGAAACTCCCCAGTCTTGCAAAGAAGTGGCAATTGATTCCAATGTACTTAAATTTTATCTTTGAAAATGGGCAGGTCAGATTTAAATGACTATTCAAATAGTTGAGCTGGAGAGAAAGAGGCTAGGAGATCCTGAAATGTCTAATCTTGACATACAGTATCTGTGCTTTAGCCCCTTTAAGGTTGGTCAATTAATGCTTCCACTGGCAGCAGTGCCATTTTAAAGCACTTTGCCATTCCTTCTTAGGGAGGGAGGGATCAGTTTAACACAGAGCAGTTGGCTGGTCTGCACATGGCTGCAGTAATGCTCATGTGGGCATAAATTGGGACTGCTGTTTTGGTGGGAGTGCCAGTTTATGCTGGTTTTAACATAACTTTGGCCATAATTAACACTTGAGAGAAAGGAAACATACTTCTCTCCAGGAAATGTGTTTTGTGTTAGCACAGTCTCAAATATTTTGACCCAGACTTGCAGTGTGGTAAGTAAATATACGGTTGCTTACCTCGACACTTTTCCCCAAATACCTTTAGCACCCTTATTAAAAATTATTTACTGTACATGCTTATTGTAAACTCCCAAAACACTGCTAATAAAATTGCTGCTTAAACAGAGTGCACTGTATCAAGCATTAGAGCATAGGAGTGGCAATTGGGAAACAAATTGTTTCCTCTCACCTTAGGAGATACCAAGCAAGTTGCTGAATTGCTGCTATAAAATAGGGAAGGTATCTGGTTTTTTTAAATTTAGTTTTTGAATAAACAAGGTGCAGGTATGAATGTGTAGAAGTTTTGTCCTATTCTGTTGACTGGAGCATGTTTGAAAGAGGAATCCTCATTAGAAAGCACTGGGAGGAGTGACTGGTGAGAGAAGCTAATTTGTAGAAACCTGAAAGCTGTGAAGGAACCAAGATTATTTTATTTACCTCCCAGTCTGAGGCCAGTAAAAGAAACCAAACCAATTCAATCTCTCCATAAAGACTTGGTTCAACTTCTCTGGTCTAATGATCAAGACAATTGTGGATTTGAGCGCAATAATATAATTAGGGTTAGGTGCATTCACGGCATAAATGTATCACCGGGATCATCTCTTTTGTGTAATGTCACAGACATCCCTCGTTTGGGTGGGAGGGGGAAGAGGTTGTAATACTCTCTAATACCTCTCCCACTAGGAGATCTGCATTGATTTGACTAAAACGTTTCTCCATTAATTATCCCTGTGCTTACTACTGAAATTTCAGAAGATGTCTGGTGAAACTTGAGTAGCAGCAGTATTGATTTGCAGTCAGTCTTCTGAATCAGCTTGGGGTGGGGTGTCAATAAAGGTTAGAGATTATTTTCTCTGGATTCTTTGCCAAAATCCTCAGATATGGATTTATCTGGATTAAGGCTCTAACAGAAAAAAACTATACATAATGAAGTGCAAGCTATAAGGCTTACTAGGGTGTTGTAAGATGCAGAGTTTTAAGGCTCTGGTTATTAAGGCTCCATCACCTTTCTTCCTTCAAGCTGCTTTTCCCATGTTATGGATGGTTTCGTTTGCGTTGTTTAGGCATGTAGATGCCAGCCCAAGAACATTGTCGTTACCTGTTCTTATTCTAAACTAGGCTTTTAAAAAAAGCTTTTTTGTTGTTTTTGTTTGTTTGTGGTTTTGTAGGTTTTCTATTAAATAAAATAGGAAATCTTTGTTTCTTTTCCCCCTGAAATTCAAGTAAGGTCAGGAAGGGAAAATGTTTGGTGGTTCCTATAATTCTAACCTAGAGTTACTAAGTTATATCTCATATTTTCTTTAAACATCTGATTTATTCTTTCAGATACTTAATAAGTCTTGTCAGTTCAGTATGTTCCACTGAACTTGCAGCCATATATAGATGGTTTGATGAATTTCTTTCTTTAAACCTTGTGTTGACTAAATCTTTATTTGATGCTTTCTCTCTCTTTTATTTTTTTAAGTGATTGCTATTGGAAAAAATGTAGTGTCTGTGTTCCCCTGGAACAGCTAAAAAGCCATTTGGCTATGCTAAGGTTTCAACAAATCATATTTAGATTGCTGACATTGTTTTCATGGAAACCAAATAAATTGATGCCACTTCCTGGGTTTAAAAGATGTGTTCATCTGCTGTGTATTTCATGTAGTCTTTTTTTTTTTTTCCCTTTCCTCCCCAAAAATATTTTTGTGGTTACTTTGCTTTAGGCACTAACTAGCAACATTTTAGACAGTAATCTCTCTGTGCCATGTTTTGTTTATAAAAGATAACTGATCTGGTTTACTTCAGAAGGCCACATGAGCAGCTACAATACACTATTGTCTTACAGGTAAATGACCAATATGTGCTGTAATCCTGTCTTTGCAGAAAGTGCATTACATAAAACTTGAGATATTTCATTGTGCAGGCATGAGCAAGACTAGTTAAAATAAATGCAGTGTTGTAAGGGAAGCTGTTGTTGTAACATCAAGTACCTTGATAAGAATATGATTTAATTGTGTTTTCTTGTAAATCACTCGTATGTTCATGATGAAGTGACTTGGTTTGGCTTTTTTCAGTAAGGATCACAAGACTCCAGGAGGCACACAAGCTGTTTTGAATCAAACCTTTCTGAAAATGGAGTACTTGACAGTTATGAATAAAGTTATTTAACAGTCAACTTCCTGTGGTTTACATGCATTTCTGAATCAGGAGGAGGCTGAAGGGCTGCAGCTGAGTTGTGTATACTCCATCTGAATAAAAAAGGGCATCTTCTACATGGAATCAAAGTGATTGCTTAAATCTGATATTCTGATATGATTTATTTTAATACTGTGTTAAAAGAGCAAAAGCACAGTCACCTAACACTGGAAGATCTTTGAAGCTAATGTGTAGGCCATTCATTCTGTTGTACTAATGTGCATTCAAGAAGTTTGCTTTATTGCAGTATGTCAACACGCGTATGAGAAATGCGCTCAAGCCTGCGTTTGACTTTGTCACTTCTATTGGCATCTTTGGGCCTGTGGTTTAAGTTAAGCAGAAGGAAGCGAGCAGTGGATCAGTAAGGCTCAATGGTATGGTTCCTGCAGGGTAACAGATCATTGGTGACCTTCAACCACACTTCAGAAGTTTGCAGTTCAGAACAGCTCAACTGTAAAAATTACTTTAAAGGGTTCACCTGCATTTAAAAAAATGCAAGAGTTCACCTGTGACTAATCTAAGACCTTCACATCATTATATTTTTTTAACTAGACCTTTAATTTAAATTTCCATTGTATGTGCTTACAGAACGTGGGTGTGAAGACAAAGGGGAGTGTAATGGAGAATGATAGTTTTTTTTAGTGGGGGCAGATCCTGCAGTTTCTCAGTCTGCTATTGATTTTGTCCTTGACATGGGTCCTTTGTGGCATGATGGCAAGCAGATTAACTGCTGTAACAGCCACGTGGCAGGGGCTGGACGTGGTGAGCCACACTGGAGTTACTGGGGCAGAGTGGGGAAACCCAGGTTTTTTTTCTAGTCATCTCGGGTAAACCAGAGAGTTTACAGTTTGTCTAAAGGGAAATTTTAGAATGCAACAACTGTCTGTTGAACACAGCCATTTAAATATAGCCACTGTCATAGATTTACAGAGTGAGATCTAGTTGTGTATCTAATATCAAGAAAAAGTAGCCTAACACAGAAGCTGTCTTTGGAGCTGTTGTACAAGGTTGTGAATAGATTGTTTTCTTACTCAGTTTTAACAATTGCTGGCATTAAGACTTTCCTTAGTTGTTGTGTGGTGGGTTTTTCAGTGGGTTTCTGTTTGTTATTGCATACAATACATAGGCTCACCCCTTTGGAAAAGGATTGGAAGCCTTGCTTGGTTGCTTTATAATGCTGCCTTTTTGAGGCTTGTTTAAAATGGGTCAAAACTCTTCAGTTCTACAGTAGTGCATTCTGATAACAATCTGTTAGTCGTGGTAGTTTGCTGTTCAAGAGTATCTGTAGTTCGCAGAGCTTAGCCTGCTAAAATGAAGATGTCCAGGTCAGATCGAAAACTACCACTAGTCGAGGCACTGGCTTGTAGCTGTATGATGTGGAGGGGTGTCTGGAACATGATGGAAGAACAGATGACGAATTTGAAGGTGTTGTAAGTTCTCGATGCCACGCAAATTGATAAAAGCCAATGACTAAGCAACTTTTATCCTTAAACACAGAGTTGAGTCATGTTGATGGCACTTGCTTGGGGTGTCGTATTAGTTGCCTAAATAGATTTTCATAAGGGAAGAACCCAGAGTCTGAGCCAAAGATGTGGAGGAGGGAAACTGGTATGTCACTGCTTTATTAACTGTATTATGCCTGTAACTGATTGTTTTTATAGTTCAATCTCTTGAGTTTTAGAATGACCACCTTGATATTTGTCTGCCATTGACTTTGATACGCGGCAGCTCAGAAAGCTAAGCAGTCTTCTTGGTGTGCTTTCTGGCAGTTACTTTACTGTTGGATATGTGGCTCTAGAGCGTTGCTGTTGCTGCAGACCAGTGTATTTTGCATTCATGTTTTCAGGAAATCCCCTCTTTTGGGAAGCTGCTTCTGGGGGTGTTTTGTGACCTTTACAGGCTGTGGCTTACTTGTCTGCTCCAACTGCTCAATCCATTGCAGTAGCAATAAGCCCTGGGACTTAAAGCAGAGGTAGTAACTCATGCATTCCAGTACTGCAGAGTTAATGCTTCTTTAGGGAGTAGGCATTGCTATAAGTAGTATAAAAAAGAGCTGTCTAAGATTAAAATACATGTATGCATGCGCGCGCACACACACACACACACACACATATGCATACTTAACAGCCTCTGAGGCCCAGGTATTCTAGAATAAATACTTCCACTTAATGAGTCTGAAATCTGGCTGATTTTTACGTAGTCCTGTGGGGGACGGAGGGTTGCCAGCTCCTACTAGGACCTAAAAAGGAAACTAAGTCTGACCTTAAACTTTATTTTGTCTTAATATTCAGCTACAGACAGTGGTCTTAGTACTTGGAAGGCCTGAATTCTGATCCTGTTATTCCTGCTTGTGAAGCTTGATGGATCTGTGCATCCAGGTTTTGTATTTTTATTTTCTGTGAAATAGGAATGCTCTTCCCCATACACTTTTCTTACAGGATTGAGGCGAGAATGGATTTCTGAAGTGCTGAAAAAGATGTAGGTGTAAAATACTGATGTCATTGCAAGCAGTTGCTGCTGTGTGCCTCCAGGCTTTAAAATGGTTAGTGTTACTGTTGCAGTTTGTCACAGTAGAGAAAATTGGTAATGTTAAGCCAAATGGAAGGTAAAATAAGGTAGTAGAACTGTGCTGGACCCTTTCTCTGCAGGTGTGTCGAGCACAAGGCGTGTTTCAACCAGAGTCCCACTCTTGCCTAATTAAAAGTTGATGTTCAAATGGCACACTTAAAGGTGTGGTATCTACTTGTATTACATAACTTTTTTTTAGTACCTGGAAAACTTGAAAAGGTACCTGGTTTATGTGTCTGTCAGAACCCTTTTGGGACTGTTATTTACCCTACCCTACTTTACTGCTGCTTAGATGACACAGTTTAGTACTGAGGTTTGATATGCTTCCTAGATAACTTTGTAGAGTTCAAATTCAAGCGAGGGGGGGTTATTATCAGGGTGTAACTCCTGTCCTAATCCACTTGTCTGCCTTAGATGTAGTCACCTCAGCCTTGGATGCTTCTTGAATTTCTCGTCAAGAAAATACAGTCACAATTCTTGCTCTTCCATCCACAGAGTGAAAACACAGATGGCTTCTTTTCTGTATTTACTATAAAGTAAATAAGTTACAGCTAGGTAATCAAGAGCTTTCAAAAGAAAGCATGTTTCTGCTTCTGTGATGATGCTGAGAATACTAGAAAACGTACTACACTCTTTTGCAATAAAATCAATCAGTACATTACCCGTGCATGTGAACTCAGGTTCCGCAGCATCCTTTTAAGAGTTCTTCCTTAATCCCAGCACCCTAATGGAGTTCTGGAGAGTTGACTGTATTTCAAGTTTACAATAAAATCTTTAGTTCTGCATTAGTGGAGGGATTAAAAACTGCAGTTACTATTTGCAAGGACAGTGATGGCTTGAATCTGGAAGATAACCTGTATAGTAGATGTGATATCATGGAGTATGGCAGCACGGAGCTAGCTCTGTTTGTTACTCCGAGAGTGAGGAGTTCTTGTCCAACTTGGTCTCTGATAGGAAACTTTAGTAAAATGCTTCATCTGTTGTGGTTTCTCATCCTCCATTCTGCTAGTCATTTGCTGTGCTCAGGGGAAGTACCTGTATGAATGGGATTGTATGGCAATGCAGTTATAAGTTAACTCATCTCCAGTGATTACTCCCTGTACCTGAATGCCTGTATGTGCAGACTCTTCAAAAGGTTAGAAGAATTGAATGTATCTTTTCATAATGAAGCTGTGGTTGCTTCGTTGATACTCCCTGTGGATAACACTGTAGGATTTATTTAGCAATTCTAAACTTGAAAAGAATTTAACTATTATAAATGTGCTTACCTATGCTTTTAAGCTTAAATATTAACTGGCCTAAAATAAAACATCAGTTTTGTTCTTAGGATAGCTGCTTAAAGAAAGGATAGTGATTAATGCTTAAAACGCTTAAATCTATATTTTGGTAAATTAAGTGGACTTAAGAATGTAAACTATTGGGTCAAGTGTGCCACTTATTTAAATAACTGCTTTTTTTTTTAGGGGGAATCTGTAAAGTATTTCTTGGACAACTTGGATAAACTTGGAGAACAAGTAAGTTCTTTTTACTTTTTTTTAATTTGTGGTTGTTGAGTTTTAAGTAGTCTTTGTGATCTCTGGGTTTTAAACAGATGAAATGTAATTAGTGTCTACTCCAGTAACTTTAGTTAACTTTGACTATCCCATTATCTCAGCAGTTCATCACTGACATGTCAAAAACACAAGGCAATGCAAGGGCCAAGAGACTTTCTGTAAATAGGAGTCCTGTAGAAATTGAGCAAAAAACAAGTTACAAATGCTTGTCCAGTCAGAAGACTGTTAAAGTAGCACTTCAACACTAATTGATACCCAAAAATGACTGCTTTTGTTTTTACATATTCACTTAGGAAGACTTAAGTTAAATCAGTGCGCAGATCAGTGGTACCTTTCTGTAGTATCTACTTCAAAATAAATGAACTTGGTACAGAATAAAATCTGTTTTCTCTGGGAAAAAAGCTGAAACTTCTGTAGAATACTTTTTGATAGAAATGTTGGTTACTGTTTGAATAATGAAGTTGTATGCCGATGCTCATTAGTCATGTATTGCAGAAATGGCATGTAGAAAAACTGCCTTTAAAATGGGATGCTAGCTTCAACTCCATGGGGAGGCAGTTTCTCCATGGTCATTTCCAGCTGGTGGCTAACAAATGATGAAGGAATCCAAACCACTTCAATTGAATACTGTTACATCATGCTTAATTTAATTTTTCTTTTTCTCTTTAACAGATAAAAATTTAATTTTAAGCCACACTATTTTTCTCCTTTGAACTGTCATTTTTCTAAGTAGAGCGCTGGTGACCATCTTGCAGAATGCATACGCTTCCCAGCTATCTTGCTTGAGAAATCCAGCACTCACTCTCTGAATTTTGATTTGGTCTTGCGTTATAAGGCAATATGAGAACTGCGCTCACTTTAATGAACTGCTAAACTTTCTGCTGATGGTGGATTTCTCATGGTCTTTGAATCCAATGCTGCTTTAGTTTGGAAGGTGTTTGTGGGGTTTTTTTCCCCACACATTTTCAGTCATTTGGGTAAAGATTTTTGCAACTGCTTTTCAAAGTTCTTTATTTAGAAACCTTGGTCCATTCTTTGATTAAAGCATGAAACTTGAAGTCACTAATTTTTTTTTACATTTTTATATACACACACATACACTTATTGTAGGTCTGATGTTGCTGTGGGAACGCTGAGCTCTGAATTACAGCTTTTCCAGTTTAAAGTTAGGCCAAATGGTGTTGAGATACAGAGGGATGCTTAAAGATCTGCTGTCATAGAAAATGTTAGGTCTTTGTGGAAAAAGTGCTGGCTAAGTTTTGTTACTCAGTGAAAGATTTGATAGGGTCTTCTGGTTTATTCTTATCTATATGCAAGATTTGTCTAATGATTGTTTCCCCAAACTGTATTAATAGGAGTATTTTACTGTTCTTACCTGTTATCTGACACAACTGGGCTGGCCTGCAGCTAAATTGCTTATAAACAGTTAGACCTGCAATTCATGTGCCTCTTGCTGAAAGGGAGCTCATGTGCCTCTTGCTAAAAGGAGGCTGATGATAATAGTGCATAGGGAAAGAACTTAATGTTCAGATTTAATCAGATCAGCAAAATAAGACTAGTTGGCTGACATATACACATGGGATCGGCTGGATTCCTTACAACTGTTTGTTGTTATTTCAACTGCCAGTGCAGACTATATGTATTCAAAATATCTCAGAGACATTGCTTTCCATGTTGTGATTGGATCTTATTCATGCCTTAGATTCTAATTTTAACTAGGCAAACAGTGACGTGATAGCCAAAGTTGCTACCTGGTAACCAGAAGTCCTTTAAAAGAAAACAGACTGTAGTGAATTTGAGGAAGGACATAATTCAGGAAGAAAGCACATCTTCTGAGTCAACATGTGTCCTTAGGAAGAGCTGCACAGAAAATAAACCAAAAAAACAACAAACCTTCCCCCTCCTCCCTGCCTGCCCCCCCCCCAAAAAAAAATTATGGAAGAAAGTGAAAAAGAAAACAGCCAACATGGAAGATTGGGCGAAGTGCAGAAAAGGAGAGTGTGCTTGGGGATGCTTGCAGGAAAAGTACTGATTGGCAATGGCAAAACATTGAAAGGACTTTGAAAATAATACTTGGCACTATCCAAGGAAAATATTCACCTAATGTTGCGGTCTTCAGATACGGAGAATGGGATCAGCAGTAAGAAAGGGGCTAGTTCATAATTGCTACAGTAGCAAGCTGCTAGTATTCCAGGCATCTGGGCATGAGGGAGAATACACAATCATCCTTCAAAAAGATAACTAAAATACCGGGAGATTTCTTAGGAGTTGTATTTAGTTTCCTGTAGCCAGATGATGGCTGTATACCAAGCACTTGACTTCCAGTGCGCTCATTTGCAGATTGTTGCATCAGGGTAGCCATTATCTGGTATAAAACATGGTAGGTCTTCTGTGCACGTAGAACTTGAAAGCACTTGAAAGGATTTTAATTGTGGTTGCAAGTGTGAGAGGAATTTTAAATAAGTAATACTCGAGAGGGAATTTGTCAGGAATTCTACGGATGAGCTCCTTGTTCTTGAAAGCTTTACTGAATAAACATTAAAGGCGAACTCCCAGAAGGGTTTGCTTTGTGCTCTTGTTTCAATATTGAAGGTATATATGGCTTTGCCTATTATATTAATTGATTTTATTTATTTACTTACTTTAGCAGACTTTCTGATTTTGTTCTGAGAACTTGAGACTAATTTCCTGAATAACAGAAATTTATACGTTCCTGTTTGAAAGATGGAATAAGTGTTAAATCTGTGACATTCTCTTGCCTAATTGTTAACAGTCAGATTTGCTCAAAATCCTTTTGCATGTGCCCACTGACATTTGATACAGTCAGTGCTCTATTCCTCCAGTTGTTCTCCTTCTAACAATTTTTGGTAGAAGAGACCCAAGATAAATGTAACAAAATCTTATTACCCTTTAAAGTTGCTTCTTTTAATCAGACGAGGGGGTGGCAGCATGTGTCTGTTGCTCAGTTTGGAGAGAACCTAGAGAACTGCTTTAGCAGCTCAACTCCCCTGCAGATTTAGGTGGTGCAGGTTTGGGATGTGTAATAGTACTGCAGCAAAAAGTGCAGGGTGGGGAGCCTGTGCTTCAGAGAGCTGCTTTGTAATTCGTGCCATGATAAAAATCGATGCCTTAGTCATGGGCAGCTCGAATAAAGAAACCAGGAACTTCAAACAAAACAGTCTCTCTCTAGCTAGTTTCACTTTTGAGCTTGCATAGTAAAGCAAAGTGGTCCTTGAGTTTTTGGAACATTACGCTCACTTCATCATTTTAAAAATTGCTTTCTTAAAGGCTGTGGATCAAACTTCTGCAGCTGCCTTAAACTTGGAATATCAGTATTTGAATAGCTATGTAGTTGTGTTTTTGTGTCCCCTCCACCCCAGCTTACTAGTTGAATCAGACTTTCTGGACCATAGTCTTGTACATCTTTATAAAAGCTCCAAGTCTGGTAGCTGGCACTGTCAAAGGAAGATTGTACATAATTCACTAAGTGGAGACTAAAATTCCAGTTCTGAAACCTAAGTCGTTCTCTCTGAAGTTGTGAGAAATGCTGGAAGAATGTAAGAGTTTCCATAATAAGTGAACAACAAAGCTTTAAACTTCAGCGTCTGCCAGTTCTCTGTTATAGATGCACTTTTTAAATAGCAGAAAGACTTGGACCATATGCAAAAGTGTAATTCTAAGAATTAAGAAATCCCCAATATGAGTTTTGAATTTCATGCTGTTGAAAGCTGACTAATAAGAATTCCTCTTCCTGGTAGCATTTGCATCCGTTGATGATGACTGTTCATGTAACAGTCAAAAAAAATAGTAAAAATGCCCTTACCCTGCTTATTTAATTCTGGGGCAAAAGGCAGCCTGGAGAGCTTCAGGGTGTAGCTGTCTTGGGTGCCCTCCTAGGCTGTACTACTGGGAAGGTGCTGCTGTCCTCAGCTGCCTGTTTCTTCGCCTGTTCTACTAATTGCACTAAATGTTTTTGGACAAAATAAGGCTGCACAGGTGTGGCACACAGCTAATAGAAGAGACTTTTTGGACCGATACAGCTGGGTGCAAAACATCCGTGGCACAAATGCAGCAAGTTGCTTAGGTTTTGCTTTTCTGGCAGAACTGATTGCCTTAAAAATTACTTAGTGGAGCAGCTCTTTTTTCTAGGAGCAGTTGTGCAGTATGCAGGAGAACATGGGAGGAACTGAGTGCACATAGTTAGAATGGGATACTACCGTGGTTACTGATTTGAGAAACCTGTTTTAGACCCCGTTTGCTGCGTTGCAGTGTTGGCAGCCAGCGTGTTTCCCAGCTTTGTGGGAAGAGGGTGAATGAAGCATAAAGTAATCCAGAATGAGGGAAACTGGCATGAGGAATTGATGGTACACCTCTCAGGTTGCTTATGGATCCTTGTTATGTGGCAAATGGAAAGCTTCAGTTCTCTGGGATACATGTTTTGATTTAATATTGCGTGTGTTTCCTGCCTTGGACTCTACATCTTTCCAAAATGCTTCAGTGTTAGCATATAAATATACATACATGTGTATGTTTATTGAAAACCTTGTGCTATTCCTCTGCAAGCTTTTATCTTGATTGCAAGTCAGCTGTGATCACCATACCTGTGACTTCTCTCCTAATCGGCAAACTCTCCTTTTTTTTTTTTTCTTTTTTTTTTTTTTTTTTATTCCTTAGGATTATCTTCCCTCACAGCAAGATATACTGCTGGCACGAAGACCCACAAAAGGGATTCATGAGTACGACTTTGAAATAAAAAATGTTCCTTTCAAAATGGTTGATGTAGGTGGCCAAAGGTCAGAACGGAAACGGTGGTTCGAATGTTTCGACAGTGTCACATCAATACTCTTCCTTGTTTCCTCAAGTGAATTTGACCAAGTGCTTATGGAGGATCGGCAAACAAATCGCCTTACAGAATCCCTGAACATTTTTGAAACAATAGTCAACAACCGGGTTTTCAGCAACGTCTCAATCATTCTCTTCTTAAATAAGACGGACTTGCTTGAGGAAAAAGTACAAAAAGTGAGCATCAAAGACTATTTTCCAGAGTTTGAAGGGAATCCCCACTGCTTAACAGATGTCCAAAAATTCCTGGTGGATTGTTTTCGTACTAAACGCCGGGACCAGCAGCAGAAGCCCCTCTACCACCACTTCACCACTGCTATTAACACAGAAAACATCCGGCTAGTTTTCCGTGATGTTAAGGATACCATCCTTCACGACAACCTCAAGCAGCTTATGTTACAGTGATGTGCAAAAAGACATTTTTATTTGAGTAACTTTTGTGTGTTGTTTTGGTTTTTTTTAACTAGAAGTTTACAGCAGGAGTAGAGAAATCCAGATCCTGTCAGACTTCTTGATATGTGGCTAAGAGCTGCTGCTGAACACATTATTGCCAATTTCTGCAGAAATTCAGGCTTAATCTCTTCCAGTGTAGCTTCAAGTTGACTCGAGTTGTAATTTTATAGCAGACCTATGTCTAAGTTACCTGTAAAGTGATAAATTTGACCTTTTACAAACATGTATATTATCCTAGAACATTCATTCCACCTTCAGAATTCAAAGTCCAAACTTCAGTGAAATTGTTGCAATTGTTAGACTGTGGCAGTAATTTAAGGGGGGAAGAAACTTTTCACATCGAACTTCATTATGAAGACTGTGATACCATAGCTGACTTATGATTTCTCAGGTCTATTGTTGGTTAGAAATCCCATAAATCCCTTGTTGGAATCATCTGTTTGAAGCTAGGATTCCTGCGTGTAACATACTTCCTGTTCAAGTATAAATCTTTGCATGGGGTTTGACTAGGAGGTGTTTTAAAAATACTTAGATTGGGAGCTTCAGACATATCTGGCAGGAAGTACTAATGCAGGCAGAAGTCTAGTGACGAGGAATTAGTGAATGGCACAGTACACAGTTTCACTCTATTGCATTGTATGTATGTCTTAGAGCCATGGCAAAGCACAGAGCACTATGATACGGTCCTCTTGAAATTCTGATGTGGGAAGGGGGAGCAAGCTAAACTTGTATTTCTTATCTTCACTAACCAGATGTTACATGTAAGTACCTTACCTGTTCTTGAAGCGCTTTCAAATAGCACCAGTTTATTTTTACTTTCTTCGTGACTTCTTACAGTGTGCCTCATCTTAATCAGTAAGCATTTGGTGACGGATAGAAGTACTTGCAAACCTAAGTGCCTCCTTGTGTTCTGTCCTCTTACGGTATTTTCAGTGGCCTTATGTGAGCATATGTGTTCCAGCAGAGGCCTTGGGTAGCTGACACCATGAAGATGAATGTTGTCTTCTGAAAAAAGAACATGTCACAGCAGAATGTGCTTCAGCTGATGAGGTTCTTTCTGAGACTTTCCAATCGGGTCTAGCAATCCTAAGTGTACTTGAGCCAAATATGTTGCACAGCCTACTCCAGAGTGCTGCTTGTGACTGAGAGTATTTTACCAAAAGTTCCATTGCAGTTACATTTTTTTTTAGGGGCAGTTGTTACCGTTGCCATGTGATTAAAAAAATAATAAAAAATATTTCTTGCCCAAAAATCCTCATACACCACACAGCATACTACAAAATGAGAGTAAGCTTGTAAGCTTCTGTTTTAAAAAATACTGCCGCTACCAAGTTTCCCCCAGGCTGTAGTGTCACATAGGCAGTTCAGCTTGCCACTTTGCCCCATGGAACTGGCCAATTCCTGTGGATCGTGATGCTGGCCAATACTTTCTTAAATGAATTTTTATTAACATACCGCACATGTGGCAAGCGGTGTGACGTAGTATTCTCACTGCTTGGAGCAGTGTCCCTGTTAGAACATAGGAAAGCTGCCTGTCTTCTGAACTTAGCCTTTTACTTACTGTGATTGTAAGTTGTATTAACATCTCTGTACCTCATTCTCCTGTCAGTAGAAGGGGAATAGTGTATTTTTATTTAGTTAGGTGCTTTGAAAGACCTCTATTTTTTTATATCATCCAATGAGTAGTCATAGATTAGTCTGCGATTTCTGCGATAAGGCACTATTTTGGGAGGAAAGAATTCTGAAGAGCTTGGGAGAAGTTACAGTGCATAATCTAAATATAAACATAAAGTCTGGGTGCAACACTGATGTCAGAAGGATTAATATAACCTTTAGATGGGGATGTTTAATGTAGATTTTGCCTCCTTAGTGGACATGGATATGATTACTTCTGGTTTGATGTGTTCAGGTAATATGTGAGCAATTCAAGAAGGATGATGAACTAGAGACCTCAAAAAAGGATAGTGAGGCTATTTAAAAGATGGGACAACATGCCTGTAACGGGAGTCCAGAAGTTTTCCATTTCCCTCTTTGGAGAAGGATGACTGGTTGATTTGGTTGAGCTATAAATGCTACATGAGCAGACAACAAACCTCTGTCTGGTAGCCACAAGGTCCAGTGTTGTAAAGCAGAAATTGAATAAATCCATGCCCTTGTTAGTCAAGAAGAGAAGTAGTAGGTTTGGTTTTTTCCTTTGCTGACAGTTGTCTGAACAAGTTTTTTGGGGTTTTTTTTTGTTGTTGTGTTTGTTTTTTTTAAAGAGACTTACCTCTGCTCTGATTAAAATAATTAATTTGGAGAGGGTCTGTAGTATGTGTTTTGCAGGGTGTCAGACTAGATGATTGCAGAAGAGACTAAAGACTGGATAGTGGATGACATGAAGATTACCAGGAATTTGTCTAAACAAATTTGTTTATGTAAAATGTTGATGAATTTTGTGTCAAGGGACCTGTTAATTTACTAAAGATCCTCAAAACTGGTGTCAGTCTAAGGATATAGTCAGTATCACTAAGGCGCTGGGAACTTCTGACGTTAGCTAAAGGAGGAAAAATATTCAGCAGGCTTCTCCCCTGCACCAACACAAAAAACCTGTTTTTAATCCTTTCAGATCACTTTCCCTGTGAACACCAGGGCCTGTAAGATAGCAAGGTAGACCCTGCAATGTTGGGTCACTTCTGACAAGTAGGCCCTGGTAGAAAAGCACTATATGAATCTCAGGCAGAAATGAATTATTTTAAAGAAATGACTGAGTCAAATCACTCGCGTTTCCCACTCCCACTTCTTTAGACGGGGTGAGGCAACTAACCTTGATGTAACTGTTTACATGGTTCCTATGTTAACATACTGGCTAAACAAACCGAATCAACATTTGGCTTTTCCATCTTCAAACTTACTCTTCATCAGCTACCTGAAAAGGAGCACAGCATGTACTGTTGTATTTCTTTTTAGATTTGTTTCTAAATATTATTTCTTCATAGCAGGATATCATTTTGGTACAAGAGCTGAAGGATTGATGTTTTGAACAGACTGATTTTTATCCTGAAGCAGACAAATGAGTCACGGTTGGCTAGTAAGAGTGAAGCTTGTTCATGTAAACCAGTCTGTGGTACAAGGTCAGGACATATTTCTAGTGAAGGTGGGAAAGCAGGTAGAAAATCAAGTTTCCCAAAACTTTCTTAGTTCTCTTTGATGGAGTGACTCTGTTAAATAGATCACTGACCGTATGGAGATATACCACTGTCTTGTACAGCCTTCCTGTACTTGAAAGTGAAATTGGTGTTTTAGCGACTGTACCCTGCTGCGGTGTGTTAAACTGAGTTGATTGATACCTGAAAACTGTGGCTGTTCATCAGGGCTTTAAAAATTTTACTTTTTTAATATATTGTATGTGGGAGCGTAAGCCATCAGTTTGTGTAAAACTTAAGCTTTCTTCTAGAATATCTGCTCTTAAAAAAAAGTCAGGTGGGCTATGTATTGGACTCATTCGCCTAGTAAGTAGCTTTAAATTTTGCCCATCAGAATTATTCTAGCAAGTTGCTCAGATCAGGTGGGTGTTTCAAGCTTCATGACACTTGGCTAGTAATAATATTTATGATCAGTCCCAGATAGCTTAGTCAAACTGCATCTGCTCACCATGTTTGGGAGCAACTCACTGCTGAAAAACTGAGAACTGTGTGTTTTTAACATGTCCATTGCCATTGGAAGACTTCTCTGGTTATTTCTCTTTAAGGACGGTTGCAGAAGGTTCATTTTCCAACAATAACATTTCCTGTTTCAAAATGATCAGAAGTTTCATGCCATACCAAATTGTTCACGAGTTAACTTTACAGGTCTTGTCTATTTGATGGTACCATTAACGTAGTTTTTTTAATTACACAGCATTGCAATACAGTGCCATTTTGCAATTTCTTTGCATTGTACTTGAAAATAAGTTGAATTGCAGACTATTTAAAACTGCTTTCCTGCGCTTTCAGTAGCAGTGAGAGCTTACCTTACGTGAAGCCTTTATGTAAAAATATATTTTGTAACAACCTCATAGATCTTTAACAAAACCAAGATTTGTATTAGCTTTGTATAAATGTTTGTGGCTTACAATTTTATATGTTTAACTTTTTATAAACTTTCCAGGGACTACTTTTTATTGTAAATTTTTTTTTCTCCTTGCTTTAGTTTAAGATTGGCAATAAATTATTTCTAAGGGAGGTCTTAGAAGAAAAAGCATCAATTCCTTTTTATAAAATGGTTAAATTGATTAATAGTTTAAAACCTCTTACACTTGCTTGTACATTGCTCTGTACATACTCTCCAAAAGTGTTGCCTTTCAGCTATTAATATTTGCCTTGTGTACAAAAATTACTGACGATGAATAAACATATACAGCCTCATGTTGGTATTATGAAATTATTTTTTCAAATTAATGATGTGTGGAGGTAGCCAACTGACTTTTTTTCTTGGTTGGCTAAGGCCAGCTGTTTTGCTCCTGCTACATCTTTTGTTTCAGATAAAATATGTAATAGAGTTAGTCTCTGGTCTCAGGCAAGCTCTGTGCTAAAAGGGCTCATCCAGATTCTTGTTCAGCCTGATTGCTTTCTCTCCAGTAGAGAGGCAAAAGGAAATTGCTGACTTGCATTTGACAACCAGTTTGGTACTCAATATTTAAAATATTGATGACACCCGTGTGTGTTATGGCGTAAGTGGCAAGTCTCTGTATAAATTATGTATCTCAGTATTGCAGAGTTAGATTTTACTCTTTTTTTAAGCTGTTTTCTGAATAAGCCAGCATCTGCCTGCTCTAGAAATGGATCACTGGCTGTTTTGTAATCAGCTGCAATATGAAGCAATGTTTTGCAGAAAAACATTAATTTCTCCCTGTCAGTTTTTATAGGCCTGAGATGCTTTGTTTTCCACAACAGCCCTTGGATTTGGCTGGCATGCTGTGGACACTAAATTTCTGAAAATACTCAGACCAAGTCATGCTTTTTTATAGAGTTAGTGCTCAACATTAGTATTTGTCTTGATAATTGGAATACATAAACTGTAAAAATTCTCAGTGTACATGAATGTTGCTGTGGATTAATAGGAACCTGCACGCTCTGCCCCAGCCTCCGCATTGTGGAGAGCAGAGTTCGCTGTGGGAAGGAGCCACCTCTGCTCACTGAAATTAGGAGTTAAAAACCTGTCGGATGCCCTCAAACTTAACCCAGCTCTGCAGTGCAGTTTTGATTCCAGGCCCTGCTTGTTCCTAGGGGGGGTGTTTCTGAGAAATCGCAACCTCATCTCTTGACCACTTTTTTGCACTGAAACAGTTATATCAAATGAACACCATTTGTGATGTTGCTCTGACTTTGAAAACCAATCTCTGTAGGGTTTTTTGAAAGCTTTTTTTTCTTGCATCTTATTTCCTGAGATGCAGTCAGCCACCTGAGGAGTAAAACTAACAACACCTGGAACTCTTCTTAACAGATTCTGTTTGTTTGGGGTTTTTTTAAGCCCAATATTAAAAGTGTAATTACATCGAGGTTCACCTAGGCTTCTAGTTAAGCTCTTGTTGACTAAAGCTGTCATTGGAAATAGGTTAGTGGTGGTGTTCCGTGCAGCAGTAACTCACAGACTCTGATAACTTCACCCCACTGATGAGCCTGGGGGCTGATGGTGGCGGGGAGAGCCGAAGGAGGGGCAGGGAAGGAGCGTGTTACAGGATTTATGTGAGCAAGTGGAAGTTTCTTCCCTTTCACAAAGCTCTTGATTTAACAGAACACCTCATTGCGTGTACTACTGAATGTAGGCTGGGTTTTCGAGCCTCTTCCTTCCTGTTAAAGTAACTGGGTGATTACACAATAACTGACATAAGGGAGCGAAAATGGAGTGGAGCTGTGCCGAAAGAGCTTCTTTCCTGGCTGCCCTGCCTGCAGCAGGAGTGGTTTCAGAGCTGACCTAAGGAGTCCCCTTCCTGCAGGGGAGCTGACCTGACTATTAAGCTGTACAGCAGCTGAAGGGCAAAGTGCTGGAGGAGCGGGTGCCAAGTGAGCAGAGCCCTTCAGGGAACGCGGCTGGAAAGAGGACGAGAGTCTGCGCTGGCCCAGACCCTGCTGGTTTTTTCTGTAAAACAAAACAAAAAGTTAATAGCATCAAGTTACTTAATGTACTGCTTAGCTGTGTTTTCCACACAAGCTGAAATGTTTTCACTGTGTGTGAAATGCGAATTACTAGATCAAATTAATAAGAAGGGTCCAGATAGACCGAGTCCCACAAGGTTCTGCAGTAGCGTTTTGTTTGTGCCTAACTTTAGATAGTATTGGATTTCTCTTCTCTGCTTTTTTCCCTTGTGTTTCTATGCATGCTTGAAAATGAGGGGCAAGACATTTGTTCCTGCTGGAGTGCAATCATCAGCAGTAGCAGCTTTCTGAGCTCTGGGATTCTCGCTCATTATTGCTCCCAAAAGAACCTCCTGCAAGATCACAGAGCGAGCCGTGCTCCGGCCTGTGAAGTGCACTGTGGCAGTCGGTCCTTACGCCCAAGTTCAGTAAACAAGCTGCAGATGACTCGAAGATAAGGAATCAAAACATCCAGCAGAAATGAGATGTGCGCTGAGACAGGAGATGCTGTCCCCGCCCGTGCGTGCAGCCAAGCTACTGCCTCTGCTCGGCTCTGCGGAAGAAGCCAAGAGTTTGATTAATCGCTGAGCACTAGATCTGACAAACCTGGCTTTGGAGTAGGCTGCTGTGAGCAGAGGTCCGCTTCAGTGCTTGCGACTTCATACGAAGGTTAATATTTAAAGCCTATGTCCTCCCAGCCACCGGCTGTCAGCAGCAAGTTGCGTGTTTGCTGTTCCTCAGGTAATGAGGGCTGTACGGCTCTGGAGAATAAGGTAGGAACGTGGTTGTCAGCTGATGCAGTAAGTGAATAAATCTTGTTTCTCTGCCTGGATGGTTTGAAACATGGTCACCCAGTAAGATGACGCTGATCTGTGCAGACTGCTTTTTATTAATTTAGGACTTACAGAGCAGGAGGAAGCACAAGACCCTGTGCATTCAGCAGTAGCAAAAGTGATTTTTTTGCCACTCCCTATTCCACTAGTCAATATAGTGGATCTTAGATCTTGCCTGTATAGATGTGACTCTCTTCCCAGGCTTCTTCCCATTGACAGGCAGCAATGCATAGAGCCAAAATCCCTGCCTGATTTCCAGTTCTCTCTCCTGTCCAGCACCAGGCCAAACTTTGGATGGCTTTTAGCCACGTTGCAGCTCTGTCCTGTGTTCTTTCTCTCCTATTTCGCCTGCAGCCTGGAAGAAAGTCAACTTCTCTTACGTAGAAGCAAGCCACTCCTTTATCAGATTCAAAGGGGAAGCAGTAGTGGGGAAAAAAAAAAAGGGGCACGTATGTTAACGTTAACACTCCCCCAGACGGCCTTCTGCGCTAACTGAGAGACTGAATGACTGTTTCCATGTTGACCATATACCATGCAAACGATGTTTGTGGCATGACACCAACCGTGAATAATTTATCTCTGGCAACTCACCACATCAGGCTGTTATGGCAGTAAGCACTTCCACAATTAGTAGGTGTGATCACCAGCCCTGACGTGAGGTTCAACAGATCTTTATGTGGTTGCCTAGGCATAACATTTTGCACATTTTCTGTATGAGCTGGATCCTCTTATATTAATCCAAAGTCTAACGGTGGGAGCAGCTGTGAATTGATTACTGCTTCCTGCTGTAGGCTCCATTTTCTCTGAAGGAAAAGAAAGCAAACAAAAAAAACTTCAGTGAAACCAGTATTTTCAAAGAGTTAACACCAGGATTTGCAGGGGAGCAAGTTGAGCAAGGCTTCAGCAGCAACAACCTTCTTACGTCATGTCTGGCATTTGCTAAAAATTGTCTAAAGGGGAAAACTTCCTCTTTTACTCATGCAGATGACCCAGGCAGACTCTCCTTCCCCCTCTCTCCCACCCCCACTTACAAAACTTTAGGAGAAAAGGGGATGTGATGCAGCCCATGCCCAGCAAAGTGCCAGGCGTCAGATCTGGTGCAGGGCAGGTGTGCTCAGGCTGGCTGCAGGTGCCGTAGTGCACCAGGACCATGCAGGACCAACCGCTCAGGGAATTCCTGCTTGATGTAAACCGGTGATGCCATTTATAAAACCACAGCCAAACCGACCTCAGAGTTTATTTTATCGTCCTCTGTGTTCCACAAGCCCGGCGGCTGCCTGGGAAGGGGATGCCAGCCTTACGTGACTCCACCAGCTCTGCAGCCAAAGCCATACCAGCTCTCCTTCCTTCTTTGCTCCCGATGTCTCTCCCTGCCGATGGCATTACATCTCTGCTCACAGCAGGAAAGATTTCTGTTGTTCTTTCTCCCACCTCTGCAATACTCAGGGAGAAATATTACTAATTACTTTTTCCCAGCATGTAGCAAATCCTAAATCCTCCTCTCGTTTCCAGTGAAACGTTGCCTTTCATTGCACTTGTAATAAAATAGTGCACAATCATCTCTACGATCTTTTATCTGGGGATGCCACTGGGGTTAGGGAACATTTTTCCATGTACAGACGTCAGCAGCAAGTCACCTTTTCCCTTGTTGTGCCAAAGCGCTGATTGACACTGTTTCAAGATTTCTTCCTTTAGAAAGGCAACCCCAGTTGTCTGAACTGGTAGGTTAGATACATGGAGAGTATTTAGACATTTAATACTCAAATTAATTGCCAAAGTAGCTTCTCTCTAAGAGGCTAGCAAGGTAAAGTGCTTTGTTTTTCCCTCTTCACAGAAGCAGAGATCGAATATGAAAGCATCTGGAAGACAGCCAACTGTTTTCCTGGAGCCAGGCTTTCCACTCCGTGTCTCCATACCCTGTCTCATTTGCTTGCAGCGAGACAAATGTCTGTGATGATGCCAAAGTAAGGAGAGCAAAGAGGGAAAACATAGTCTGGCACCTTTGCTTACTGCCGTGGCTCTCCTGGGGGAGGTCAGTGATTCCCTGGGCAGGCAGGGAGCATGAGAGTCTCTGCCCACCTTTAGAGAACATTTCTCGGAGCTAGCAGCTTCAAGGGCCATCTATAATCAGTAGGGAAGAAAAAGCACCTCCAGAGAGCAATTCTCAGCCTGAAATGGTGTCCCAGGTAAGTTGGGTGAGTCACTCCCCAGAAGTGACCAGCCCAGACTTGGTTATGGCACTTTCGGATACTTCCAGCGAAATGAAACCACCTCCGCCCCAGCACCTTTGTGCTGTATTGCCCTGATAAAGAAAGGCAGTACAGCGTGAGCGTGCTAGCGTAGAGCACTCTCGAGATCCTTGGAGGAAAGGTCTAGTCTATCTTCTTGCTGAGGATTGTTTTCAATGCAGGGTCCTCCAGGACCTCTTCGTGCCAGGATTTCACCCGTCCCATCTCCACATTCCCTTTTGTAACAGATGCAAGCCATTGCAAATAAACAGCTCCAGATCTTGGCAGTGGTGTAGGAAATAACCCCACATATTTTACAGTTCCTTAAAAGCAAAAGAAGAGCTCCTAATGCGATGCTTACAAAAAATAGGCCAGAGCTGAAAATATTATAAGAGAAACAGCAGATCTGCAACATACAGCTGTATTGTTTGACTTAAATGGCAAGATTATTCACTGCACGCAGTTCTGTTTGAGCCCTGTAACATTTTGAAGCAAGCAGGCAGCGTGATGCCAGCGTTACGCCACGTATGTGCCCTGAAAAGCGTCGGGAACATCTGAGCTGTCTCTGCTTGCTTCAGACCAAATCATTGCGGAGGAGCTGCGAGGCGGAGGGAGAACTGCCGTGATCTGAGCACAGGACTGGATTCCAGGAACATCTGAGCACTAAATATAGCAGCCGTGCTTGCTCAGCGGCTTTGGGTCCAGCAGATAACATCCTGCTTCAGGACAAGGCTACAGGAGAAATCATGCCATCCTAAGGGGAGGTGTGAAATTCAATCTCCAGCACCACATCAGCAATGCTTTCCGGGAATCCCAGGATCCCTGTCTTTTCACTGTTCAGCGTCTCTTTGAAATGCTTGAGAGAATAATGAAATTATCAGGGGGAAAAATAGAACATTAGTGTACGTATGTTGGAACCATGGGCTAAACTCTTCCTCTGTCTGAACATAGTATCTTCCAGCAAGCCTCACTAACGTTTGTAAAAGCTTCTGAACACAAAAAGCATGGCACAAGCGTAAAATATTAGAGCTTTTGTTTGTTTGTTTGTTTTATAAAAACACCAAAGGACTATTAGGTGTGTTGGGGAAATGCTACTTCTGGCAGGGGAATAGAGAGGACACACCTATACAAACCAGTAAGCCCAGGAATACCTCCTGCTATAATGTTTTGTAGAAAAAATGTCTCCTGGTTGCACACGTGGAGGCAGGCAATCCCCCGAGGGGTTTCAACTCCATGAGGAGAGTGTGGTCACAGTGCCTCATCACTCATGACGCTTTTTTCTCCTGTTTTTGCAAGTTCTACACAAATTCTCCTCCAGAAAGGGTGATGCTCTAATTCCAAAGATTATGAAGGTCTCCTTCACTTGCTGCTGCTTTCACACAAGTCTTTTAAAACTTTTAAATTAGCAACTTTTAAATTAGCTGTATTAATAAAATATGCTCCATCTCTCTCATGCACACATTTTAAATTAATAATTGCAATCCTGTTGTAAATACATGCTGGAAAAAAAACAGATCAGCATGCCAAGTCCTGGTGCATCTATTTGCCTCGTATTTGATCAGCCGTTTGGGGGATGCAGTGCTCCTTTCTCAGTGTCATGGTTTTGTCCCACACTGATGGGTTTTTTTTGGTACTGCCAGTTGTGGGTGACCTTGTGTCCGTGTGTTTTTGGCCTCATGTATTTCCTTGCTTGGATATGATGGCAATAAGCAGAGCCCTTAGTCTGTGGCAATGGAAGATACGTAGCATTACAGTAATTATTGCAAACATCTGTATCGCTGTTACGCATTATTTTGGACTGCTGCTGCATAGTTCTGTTTTCCTGTATTTATTGGTTAAGATGGGAAATAACAATGCAACAAATTCTTGGAATTATAAGGAATTGCAAAAGGTTACACATATAGTGGGGGCAAGTTATAAATGCCATTTAGCAGCGAGTACATGTATTTTTCTCCTGAGAAATTGATAGAAATTTGAAATTCATTAAAAACTGAAATAAGTGGGAATATAACAGCTCCGAGGAAGGGCTGTGAAGCGAGTTGGTTGACCTAACTGATGAACAGAGAGGACTTTGGGCTCTGTGTCGCTCATCAGAGCAGAGGTGCCCGACAAAAGGCGGTTCCCAGAGCCTTGTGCTGCAGAGGAGGGCTGCGAGTGCAGTTAAACGCTCCCCATCTCACCAGCCCCAACCCCAGCTCCCACAGCTGTTGGATTCTGTAATTTTAATTCACATTAAATCGTTCCGTTGCAGCCGGCAGGACGATCCAAGAGCCACGGGCTCCCGCGTCAGGAGCTGGTTGAATAACTCTGTTACAGCTGCGATGTCCAAGCTCTGCCAGCCGTCGAGGCTGAGGAATAAACTCCCCACATTGATGCAGCGGTCAGCTGGAGGTTTTGCCTGTTGTTGAGCATAATTATATAGAATTTAGGTTCTAGCTTCAACAGTAAAGATCAAACTCTCGTCAAGCCTGTTTAAGACAAATTTTCTTTGGGTATAGTAATAAAATCTACTGTTTGGGCATTCTTAATGATGATTTTTCTCTGATGTGGTCTACTAGGAATTTTGCTGAGCCCTCTTAGTGTCCATGGGGCTAGGAAGATTTTTCCCACTAGCAGTCAACGACAGATTCAAGCATCTAAGTTTCTTACTCTTCTTTCTGCTTTTGTAAAGTAATATTTCAATGATCTGTGAACCAGAAAAAAACCCATCTGGGCTGGTTTGTCCCGAGGCCCAAGTCTGCAAAGAGAACTTGGTCTTGAAAGTCTCTCTTTGGAATACGACTGTGTCTGAATGCTCAGGCTGTCCAGCTCAGTAATGTGCATTTACGTATGTAAAACAATCCTGTGTGTTCACAGCTTTTCTGTATATTGCTGCTCGTTTCCTGAAAATAGCCTTTTCATTGGTGGTTTGGTGTTTTTTTTCAAGGGACCTCTTGAAATATCTAAAGAAGAAAAGAACCCAGAGATGCTTTTGGTATTGTGGGAATAACCCTGATGAGTCTTGGAATTTCATCATTGGACAAGCTTCTTTGACAAAAGAAGCACAACTTTTAAGTGTCGAAAACTAAAATGACTTTGAAAATATGAACAATCAGCTCAATAATAGGAAAAATGCCAAATCACGCCTGCTGTTGAAGTGTGGTGGAAGGCGAGCAGGGATGCTCAGTGCCTAGCGGTTTGCTTTATGCAATTTTTAGAAGACTGATGAATTTCCAACTCATTAAGTTCTAGATCATTTGGAAAAGGCAGGGACATGCATGGGTAGTATTGATTCACTGCTCTGCTTAGGCACCCTTTCCTTTGCCGAGTTTCCCAAGCAGATAAAATGAAGGAGGGGAATTCCTAACAAATGTCGGCTGCCCTGTGGCTTGCAAGTGAACTTCTCTGTTGTAGGGGGAAAAAAGTGTACTGGATTGGTTTTACATACTGAAAATCGTCATTACATGTGAATGACTGGGTACAAGATATTATTTTGCTGTAAACTGAAGGCAAAGCGTGTGAAAAGATAAGTAAGGGAAAGAGAGCCAGCCCCGAAGCGACCTCATGCCACGTTCAGAGCGTGAGTTTGCCTCCTGGTCGCGGCAGGATTCTCTGATGCCTGAACCCTACTAGACATAAATACGCTCTTTGGTCCTTCCCTCTGAAAACAATGGCTGTGTTCATTACAGCCGTCGTGTATTAGGCCTTCCCAAAGACATCACGCTTAAAAAATCTGATTCATACAGCAGCAGAGTGACCGCGCAGGCTGAGCTAGCGGGGCTACGTGGGCACAGACGGTAGCAACCCTGCAGCGACTCCAGTGAGAAATAAAGCTTTAAAAAGCTGAAAACAAGGATGTCAGTGGGGGCTGGAGTTCACGCAGCCTGCGTGAGCTTTCTCATGACAACCGCAGCCCCTCTTCCAGCTCACCTTTCCCACCCGGTGACTCCAGTGCTCTCCAGCGGGTCACCTTCCTCTCGGCGGGGTCAGGCCCTTCCCTGGTGCTCCCCCACGCTGGCTTATCTCGGCTTTTTTGCAGGGAGTTGCCCTTCCTTAGGCTCGGCAACCCCCGACTCACACGGCTGTCCCGTCCCGCGGGATTCCTGTCCCGAGGGGGCCGGGGGCGGCACCGGCGCAGCTCCGCGGGGCGACCGCCAGGGGGCGCCCAAGTGCCGCGCAGCCGGAGCGGCGCGGATGGCGGGAGGGGACGGGGACGGGGACGGGGACGGGGACGGGGCCGGGGCCGCGGGGAAGGGGGGGGACACGGGCCAGGGGAGAGCCCAGGGCCTGTCCTGCAACCGTCAGCGCCGAGGAGAGGAGGGAGGGGAGGAAATGAGGGACAATTTACCTCAGGCAAGCTGTCTGTCAGGCCCTGGCTCCTGACATCGGGCGTGTTTTTTGGTCTCCCTCCCTGCCCGCGGCTGCAGGGGCTCCGGCCACCCGGGGGAATCGGACAGAACCCCCCCCGGACCTCTGCCCCGTTCGTTCCCGCAAGCTGCAGGCTGCCACAGGCTCCCAGGTGATAGACAGACGTAGGGTATGGAACCTGGGCGCGCACCCAAATTTTTCTTTCCTCCCCTTCTGCAGCTCTGCTGCTGGCACCCACCGCAGAGCCCTCCCGCTGCCCACCCTGCCTGGCAGGGCAGACCCCGGCAGAGTCGGTTCTGGTGGCACAGGAGAGCTGGAAGAGCCCACACCAGCGCCGGCACCGCCAGCCAGCTCCTTCCCAATAAGGTCACCCGCTGCGCTGCAGAAACCAGTGCTCACGAATGTTCACAGCACATCTTCAAAGCTGTAGCATCACCCGTTCCCAAGGCCTCCTGGAGACAAAGGTTATCTTCAGAATGCTCTGGGCTGATTTCTGGCCACCCTTCTCCCCGGGAACCTTGTGCCTGGCTGGATGCGTGCCTGTCCCGTGATGGGGCAGACCCACCGGGCCCTGGGAGCGGGTTCCTGGCCCCTGCCTGCCTGGGAACCATCACCTCACGCTTCAGATGGGATTACAACATCAACGGTGTGCATCGGTCAGCCTCATTTTTGAACTTCCTCGCAGGATGAGTTTCACAAGCGTACGTTAGTTTGTGTTTCAGCTGTTGCTGTAGATACTGGAGCTTCTGCCTGTGCGTGTTTTCTTGTTTTTCTCATCTTTCTACGGTCTTACAGACGTAAAAACTGAAGGAGCACATAAGTTCAGGGTTTCCAAAGGAAACTGTGGTCTGAGACATGCAAAGAAATGTCAGTGTCAGAGAGTTATACTTGTGGTTAGTAACTGTTTATTTGTTTTGCTAAGTAGAAGCAGGTGTTACAGAAGAGTCAGGGTATTTGGGGAAAGAAGCAGAAGGGTTGCATTGCTCACACGGGTTGGGGGTTGAAAACCTTCTAGCCAGTATTAACTGTATTGTTTTTAAATACAAGAAGCAGAATGCAGTGGAGAGAGAGAATGATTTTGCTTTAGTCTTTCAACATTAAGATTAAAATCTTTCAACTTTCTTGTTCATTTTCATTTAATGTGTTACATCTTGAAGACCTTACTATCAAGGAATGCATGAAGGTGATAGTAGAACAGTGGCAGGAACCCACATGTGTTCACCAAAACCCCTACAAGCATTCAAGGACAGCCGCAAGTGGTTATTAAATTGCCTTGATGTGCTGCAGGACTAAAGCATATAAGCAGAGTGTATATGCAGAAAAGCTCATGTATTTAAAGGGTTACTTTCTGTCATTTACTATGGACTATTTTAAAATTTACTGTCTGACAAGAAACTACCAGTGCACTAAAAATTCTTCACTGAAAAGCTAATGTTTGTATCATCTCTTGGCTGACACTGGTTGCTAACGTGGTGCTACAGTATTTGGTCTCTGCTGATGCCACGTGTATCCAGGAACGTTTGTCTTCATCACTCTTGGAACACTTATTTTCTAAACAGGGTCTGGGGTGTGCTGTATCCCACACAGCTGCAGGCGACTCGTGCGGTTTAATTCTTTGTATTTCATAAGACTAATAACGAAATTGCAGGAGCGAGCATCCCTATGTAGAAGTAAAAGGGTGTATGCAGGTGAAAGGGGCAGCTCTGAAGGAACAGCTGGGTCTTGGGGTACTGGCACTACGTGGGGAGAGGCAGTCTGTGAGCACGCAATGCGTGCTGCCCCAAAAGGGAGTCTCCAAGTACCAGGATCTGTCCATAGCGTGGGTTCCAAGGAGAGGAGCGAAGTCCGGTTGCATCTAAGAGTTTGCATGAAGATCAAGAGAAGATGCCTTGAACTTTTATCCAGGTTATTTGCGTAGTTTCTCTTTTTTTTTTTTTTAAATCAAGTTCACAGATTTAATTGGCGCTTTGTGCAAGAGGTTTAATTTCCTGTGTCAGGATGTTATTTTTAATTACTATGACCAGGATTTGGTTAGGCTTCCGTTTTTCTTTACATCACCCAGGTAGGATGCTTCCTCCTCTGTGCTGGTAAATTGACTCTCTTGTACCAGGGCCCCAAATCAGGCTGACGGGGGAGAGTTCCCACTGGGCACAATTTTCAGGATTAATTTTTGCTCTTTGCTTCACAAGTCTACTTGTGTGCTCCCTTCCTGGTCTTACACACTGTGAGCAATCAAATTATCTAAAGTGTGTGAATTATCTGCTATTAAAAGGACACACCAGAGTGCATCTATATATATTTTAAAAATTACTCTTTTGAAATAGAATCACTTATATATTTTTATATTTATTGCTGCTGTTGCCTTGCTCATTAAAATTGAATTTGACATAAATATATAGTTTATGCCCAGTTATCACTTTACAAACTGTTAGCTGACCAGTTTGGTCCCCTCTGCTGCACTGAAGATGCTTTTTACCAAGGAGAAATCCAACACAAAGGTCAGGCTGCGAGATCAGTGTCTAGTCCTTGAAGACAAACACCGAGGTTGAAATTCTTGTCTCATTCAAAGCTGTGCAAAAGAGATTGAATAAAAAATCTTTGAGATATGAAGATACCAGGGTAGATCTTGGAAGGATTGGGGTTGTCTCAATGAAAGCATTTTACGAACTGAACTTTGAACGTGGTTTTGTATTTAAATATTTGGGTGACCTATTTGCATCAGGATTTGCTCTAACTGCTGTTGAGGGAGCGGGTTTCCACCTTCTCTTTTCTGAGTGCTCTTGATTGCAATATTGGAAGAAGCTGTGAAGGGCTCGGACTCCTTACCGGTGGAGGCAGGAGAACAGCCAGCAAAAGGGAGAAGAAACACCTTTTGCCTCCAGACTCCTTTCCAGGTACAGTTTATTTAATGTATTTTATTTCCAGCAGAGCACGGGGAATTGTGTGAGTTACTGAAGGAGGGAAAGTCTTGCGAGGCCAGCGAGGTTTCTGCGCAGGCGAGGGTGGACACGAGCGTTGCTGGAGCTGCGGTTCGGGATTTTCAAGCCGCAATGGTGCGAGGGCAGGGACGAAACCCCTGGCTGACGTTTGTTCAGAAAAGGGGCCGCGTTTCGCCAACAGCAAGCAAACTACTGCGCGTCCTTGTCGCGCAAGGGCTTGCTGGAGGTCGGGGAGCAGATTCCTCTGGTGGTACCGAACAGATGGGGGGGGTGGGATGTCTCCCGTCTCGTGACCGTTCTCGCCCACAGGGGGATCGCCGGGGGGGGTGTCCCTTTGCTGCGGGGCAGTGGGGTGACCGCCTCGGCTGGACTCCCCAGCCTGCGCTCCTCCCCTCGGCGTGGACGAGGACGGGGAGGAGCGGGGCTCCCGTGGTCACGCCGCGACGGGGAAGATTAAAACATGGCAGGCAGCTCTGCACCGTGAGTGCACAGGCTTTCGCTTCGGGCTTTTCTGACTGCGCTTGGGGGGGGTGGGGAGGAAGAACCAAGCTTTGTGCTGGCTTTCCCTGGCAGCGCCGAACTACTCGGTGTTCTTAGCCTGGTGGGACCAGTTGGCAGGAGCTCATCCCAGTGGCACGGGAGGCCTGCAGCACCCGATAGCGCTTGGGGGTGTCCCGGAGCGGGGCGGGGGGACAAGGCTGCGTGTGGCTGATGCTGATAAGCCGTCCTTGCTGCGTTCTGGGGTGCGAGAGGGAGGAAGACGCAGGCGCACAGGGTGTTTGGTGGCTGTTATTTGGTACGGGGAGGGCGAGCTCGGAGCTTGCACCCGAGGCCTGGGGCTGCAGCAGGAGGAGGGGAAGGGAGTGATTTCATGGTGGGCAGGGAGCCCTGCGGTGTGGGGGAAGGAGCTGGCTTCTCTGGGGGTTCGGCTCCAAGCAGGGCACGGGGCTGCTGCTCCACACACGTTTTCCAATTTCCAGTTTCCTAGCGTGCGCGTTGCAATATTTGGCGGAGGCTGGCTTGTCCCCCAGCGCTGCTTTCGGAGGAGCAGCAGAGGCGCATCCCGTCCTGCATCCGCAGGGATGCATCCTGTCCCATGGCAAGGCTGGCTTCTGGTGCTGGGATGCGGAGGGTACCCTGCCCTGCTCTTCCCTCCTCTCTGTGCAAACCAGAACCTGCTTTCACACCTGGTACGAGTTCTCTAGGAGACAGCAATGTGGGAATTTCCAGGTGTCATTAATTGTTAATTGCTGTGCTAGCTCCTTGCCTGTGGATGCTGCGTCTTGAGTCGAAGTGGCCACACGTCTCGAGGTGTCCTCAAGTCACCGCTGTGCTCCGGCTGCTGGGGCCGGCTCCGGCCAGGACACACAGCCGCTGCGTAGTCACTGCCAGCAGAGCGAAGCAAGGATGCAGACTTGTGAGGGAAAGGGTTTGGGTAACTTTGTTCAAGTGCTGTGCCTGGGAGCGGATAAAAGGCTTGGTTTGTCCAAGTAGCAGTGTCAGAATCAGACCTTGTCACATGTCTTCCTATCCTTCAGGCGATCTGCGCATCCATCACTGCGTTATTTAGTCATTAATCTACAGTCAGTGTATACCCACTGTAGGAAACCTTCCCCGCCATCACACACGGCGTGGAGGCGGAGCGGGGGCCACGAGTAAGGGCTGCTGAGCTGGGGGTTAGGGGCATCGTGAGGGGAGCTGACCCTGTTCGCTCAGTGCCCCAGGGCAGGGGGTTAGGAGGATGCTCAGCTTAGGCAGGAGCATCACCCTGGTACTGTGCATGGGCAGCAGTGGGAATGGAAAGCCCCCCCCCCAGCTTTGCTCTTCACTCGTGATTTTGGGTCTTTGTCTCATTTTGCAACATCTGGAAAAAAAAAAAAAAAATACCAGCCACACCAACAGCAAAATGCAAAAGCCTTGATGTGCTTGAAGTGCTTAAAACGCCTAATTTTGATAACTTCCCACAGCACAAGCGCAAGCTGGTGGAGATTAAAGCGAATTAGCAGAGCAGAGAGGCAGGACGGTGGGTACCAGCGTTGCTGGGGAGAGCAGTTCACTGAAGCAGTTCGCACAGGGTGATGCTCAGCACCCCGCTTTGCCGTCGCCCGACTCGGTCTCGCTGCTGCTGAGGCTCTTTGGGGCTGGTTTGGGCCGTTCCTCTGCCAGGCTGACTGCGGCAAGCAGCCGGCAGCGGATAAAGTAGAAAAAGACGTTCACGACATTAATGAAAGCTTTGACAAAAAGGAAGCGAGGGAAACTATTGTCTCGTCGGCCTTATTCTCATAATGTCTGCGTGTAATAAGTCTTTTGGTTATGCTTGTGGCTTCTGTGACAAAGCAGTGATTTAGGGGGCTGTCTTTACAGAGGCAGAGCTGCTCACACAGGCCAAAGGGCTGGTGAGTAATATTTTACCACAAATTGTTGTAACTGGAGCTTGACAACGGCAGTAGGAAGGAGGGTGGGGGTTTGCATTTGATTTATTCGATGACTTACTGCAATTTGCAAGAGCGAGCTTTATGCTAGCGAAGCCACAAATTTGCAAATCCTGCAAGTAAAAGTCCATGTGAGTGAAACCAGGGAGGGGAAAACTCTGTGTTTTGCTGCCAGGATCCCCAGAGGTCGCCTGGTTCGGCGGGAGGCAAGCACGCATCGCGGCTACAAACCGGCTTCTCAAACTGACGGCATCGTGGGATGCCCGGGAGCCTTTCCCGCGCATTGCCAGCGCAGTATGCCGGTGGGAACCAGGGGTCCCGTCTTTTGGTGTGGACATCCAGTATAGAATAACTCCTCTGGGCAGCAGTGCTTTCTCTCTCAGCCTTTAAACCAAGCCAGAAGTTAAAGGGATCTTTCCCTAAACCCCACCTGTGAAGCATCTTGAAGATGAGCTTTAAAGAGGGAGGGAGGAAGGCTGCTGCTTGGGCTTGCATCACTGTGAAAATTCAGGTCATGTTTACTACGGGCAGCTGGAAAATGATGATCTCAGATGCTAACAAGTAACATCTGAAGGGAAGCGTTAAAACATTTGAGCTGTTTTGTAAGCACCTACTTTACTTTTTGCCAAAACCAATCTAGCTATTCTTAAAGATTCATTTGTCCCCTTAAGTACATGATGTCAGCTTATCTAAAATAAGTGAAAAAGAACAAGAGGTTGCCCTTCCTTTTAATTCTAAATGGAAAAATGGTTTTGTCATGGTTTTATTTTTTTTTAAAGACCCCAAAACAACAAACAAACCCACTGTACAGCTTCCTTTCTGCTTCAGAAAGGACAGATACCTACGGTCTGAAGGCTTTTTGTGCTTCTGCAAGCTGACCTTGTGTAATTTCCTTATTTACATTTGGCTAGCACCAGCCTCATTGACTACAAGAGTTTATACAAGCACTTTTGAGAGGAATACCAAGGCTTGCAGAAGTGAGTTCTGCCCCACGTTGTCCTCTTATTTACTGGTACAAAGTAGATATACAATGCTACTGAATAAAAATAAGTATTCTTACCCTATTTTGTTCTGGGGCAATTAATTTAAACCAGGAGGGAAAAATTACTCAAAGTTGTTGCTGTGCAGGGAGACATCTGATAATGTTAAAGTTTTATGTGCTTTTATTTATGTGAACAGTGTGCAGCCTTTGTAATGTGCTTTTTTTTCGGGGGGTGGGGAGCATGTTTTTGAGGAAGCTGTTGCAAATAATGTTTGTTTGCTGCTGTAATTGAGCCAGTCAAATTTGGAGACAGATCAGCTTCCTGGGACTTTGGTATTTGCATTAAGTCTGCGCCACTTGCATGCACAATCACCTCTGTTCTAGGACTTTTGCAACCAAAATGAAAACAAATTGCACTTAATACGTATCAGTGGCACAATGATTCCTTCAACAAGTAGTTCATTTGCAAATCTAATACATGCATTGATATTTGGAATTAAGCAGCATGGCAGCATTACTTCTTGTAGGGTTTGGTGATGCTAGGAGTTATGGGCTAAGCTGGGAAGGGCGTATCTCAGCTGGTGTAAAAAGAAAGAAGATTTGAAGGAGAGAAAATTGCCCTTTAGTGCGACTATCCTGCTATTTAGTAGCTTGATTTCTGATACATGAGCCGCCTAGCCTGGCACGGAGAAAGTATTCTGCAATTCAGAGATGATAAAATAATTACATGATTGCGTGCTTCTTGAAGACACGAGGATAATGTTCCTAAGTGCCACCAATTCAGTTACCACTCAGAAGAAGAAAAGGCTTCTTCTAATCAGGCCTCCCCGGGTAAGGGTTTGCAAGAGTACCCTTGAGGTCAGCTCTAATCTACCAGCTTCCAAGCAACTCATTTAAAAGAGCATAAGATTGCCCAATTCGCAGGGTAAACACACTAATTCAGGCTGAGGAACCGGCATGTGACAGCCACGCTGCCGAGAGCCCTTCGGGGAAGGGAAGTAGTGGCCAGACCCTGCAACAACCCTGCAGGAGGGATGAAGGCTGACCCAGCCTCATCCTAGGGATGGAGAAGAGGGAGAGGAGAAAAGTTTCTTCACTTTCTTTATTTAAAAAAAAAAAAAAGAGAAAAAAAGGAAAAAAAAAAGAAAAAGTTTATTGCAAAACTCAGTGTTTTAGAGTACTTCCAGAGTCCACTAGGTACATTACAAACAAATCAGTAAATCCTGCTTTGAACACATTAAAGCCTGCTTCTGGGTCTTCTGCGCCCGCACACACACATACTCACTCGCTCCCCTGCTCGTGCCGCGACACAGACAGGAACAGAAACGTACTGTGAGGTCAGTGACAAACATATTATTTGATCTGTATTGGAAATTGTTGTAAAAAAAAAAAAATTAAATTACAGTAGAACCTCGCAAATCTGCAGAACAGGGAGCTTCCACACACACGCAAAACCTGGAGGCCTTATTCCACTTCCAAGCAGAGTTGTAATAGCAAAGTGCTGTAGTGAGGTCTCGTATCACAAAGACTTCAATAATCTTACAATTATAGTCTACAGAACATTTACCAAAATGCTTGAAGTATCATAAATTAACAATAAATAAAAAGTACATCTTAATGCAACATCGTTATTTGTTCATTTACTCACCGATTCACAAAACTCTAGTTCTCTGTAAGGGGTCTTCCAGTCCTGGGTGCAACACAGCGAGGTTCTGCTGGCCGTGATAAAGTGCTGAGGCAGAGGAAGGACACGAGACCACAGGTCTCGGGCAGTGAGGATGAATTGCTCTAGCCACTTGGTTGCAAGAATGCCTGTTTCCTTTCTTTCTATTTTTTTTTTTTTTTTTTTGGACAACTAAGACAGAAAAAACAAATCAAGCACCTTCCTAAAAAGAGGTGTGTTTGTTTTGTGGTTGTTTTTTTTGTTTTTTTTCAGATTGTCCCACATTTCTATGGCTGGTAAAATACAGACAGGTCAGCATAGCAGTTAATGTATGATGCCACTTCCACTTAAATACACAGAAATGTTGGTTTGGCTTTTTTCCAAACCAAAACAGACTTGTTTTATTTGTCCCCCTGAGTTGCCTAGAGGCGTTAAGATGCATATAGGTGGGGTAAGCAAGCTTGTGTCACCGTGAGTAGGAATCTCTCCCATTAAGACTAAATGAACAGCTAGTATGTTGTCTTTTATCATTCCCTTCACTGTGCACAGGCTCCAGTTCATGTCTCACTGAAGTCAGCAGCAAAAAAAAACAAAAAAACAACCCCCCCCCCCCCAAAAAAAAAACCCCTCTTGCTGACTTTGGGGGAGCAGGGAGCGCTGGGGAAGGGGGTACAGCTCAGACCAGCCACCCTGTGCCCCTGGGGTTGGCAGATGCGGGGAGCAGACTGCGCGGGGCTGGGTAACACGGGGGGTTTCCACGTTCATGCAGTGATGGGGCAAAGATTTCCTTGTGCACTTGTAAGTGAAGGTTTTGGGTACATTAAGACATACTGGGCCAAATCCTCCCTGCAGGGTGGGCCAGTTACGGCAGCAGAGCTAGGTCCATTGACACCAGCTGAGGCCCTTATGGAAGGAGATGCTGGATCTGTAGGTGGTTTGTTTTTTTTTTTTTCCTTTTTAAATAATGACTGGGTTACCTAAGACCTACCTATTAAAAACAGCTACACTCTATGCTGTAAGAGTAAGTTTCCCAACAATTTCACAAGCTAGCAATACAAGATAGGTATTGAAGAGATTGATGTAAAGACAGCTTTCCATTATGCAAAAGATTATTTTTCCTCTCCAGTTATTTAAGCTAACCTCCTTTAACAATCTTAGAATAAATTAATAAATACTAGTTAAATTAGAAACAGTACATCAGATCTGACTATCAATAGAAAACAGTTCTAAAGATACCAATTGGGAGAAGAAAAATGATCTTATGAAATATGTGCAGTAATAACTGGCCATAAAGACATATGGAGCCTCCAATTTCCCAGCATTTGTGATGTTCAAGTTAATTAGAAGAACATTAGCAATGGTTTAAGTCAGCTATCTAGCCTAGCGTCCTCCTCAAGTCTAAAACATGAGTCCATATTCTTCCAGAAGAAGATTCAGTTGGCTACTAGCGGTGTACGAAATGCTCATCTCCAGTTCGTATCATCAGTTTCTTGTCTGTGTGGAATTTGTGGTAGGGGATGGGTGAGGACAGTCAGAGGCTGAGCTGCTTCTGCTGTTGCTGTTTGCAGTTTTTCTGGGATCAGTCGAACCTTTACCTATGCTTGTTATCAGGAAAGCAGGAGTGTGCATCACATCTTCATGCTAGACAGAAGTTATTCTTATGTGGCTATCTGTATTTTCTATGGAGCTTTCCATTGTTGGTTAAAAAAGTTCTTTCTAATAATTAAAAAAAAAAGTTGTTGATAGCAACTGTTCACATTTAAAATTTCACATTCCCTTTAGAATGTAGTTTTAAAACGTGGAGCAGAGCTGATGTTTTCCCGAGTCTTACGCCGAGTACATTACATGGAGAAGGAACAGCTTTTTTTATGCCACACCATCACAGCCTTTTCCTGAATTTTCTGCTTTTCCAATATCCATTTCAATAAAGTCATCTGGTAAGTCTGGTACGACCTCCGCCGCGCTCTCCTCTGCGCACTGCTGCTGGCGGTGGCACAGCCCAACCTTGCACGGTCTCACCAGGGACAGAAACACAGCACCCAGGACCATGCCAGCAGCACAGGAGTAAAAGGCTGAGCTGTAGTTCTGTGTCGTATCCACTAAGACACCTACGGAAAACCCATTTACAGCAGTTAGCCACAACCGACTCCCCCTCTCCCTTGCCCATCCATCCCTCCTAGAGGATTTTTAATCCAGGTACCACCGCATCATTTTATTTGCAATCAAGAGATACTCAATGGCAAACAGATACTACCTTAAAAAAGTAAAAACATCGTGTTCAGGGGTATGGAGTGTCATCTTCAGGCAAGTCAGAACCCTTCGGGCACGGCAGGGACACTAAGCCTGAGATGCATCAGGCATCTATTTATTAGGATAGAGACTTCACCTTTCTGCAGGGTATGGCAGAAACACATGCACAGTGAAAGCGATTCGTTTCTGCTGTTCACTAGAGCCTGAAGTGATGCCAGTTTTAGGCTTCTAACAGGAGCAGGGTAGCACTGCAGTATTTTCCTTCACTCTGAGGTTCCTCAGTGGAGGCTGCCTCATCTGTGGGACTCTGCAGAGCTGCATTGCAGCAGTCTTCTGGCTCCGAGAGCTTCCCAATACTAGTTGCAGGGCTTTTAGGATAGTACTATGATTAGCGCTGCCAGAACACTTTCTAGACAGAGATCAGCACCAATAGCTGTCAAACATACCAAAAAAAACCCCCAAAGTGAAAGTTGTAGAGTTACCTGCAAGGGGTGGTCCAGCCAACCCAGCTAAGCTTTGAATGAAGACGTAGACTCCAGCCGCAGAAGACATTTTTGCAATGCCAACCACGTCGTCTTCTGCCAGGAGGGGAATATGCGTGCCCGCTACCGTTCCGAGCATGAACCCAAAAAATATGCTACATGTCATCAAGCCCCAGAATTCAGAGGCAAAAGGGAAGGCAAACAGCGCTACAGACAGCAGAACAACGCAGATGAGTTCGATGTAGATCTTGCGGATAGGCTTTTTGTTGAGAACCCAGCCAGCTGAAATTCTTCCAAAGACCTCTGCGATTGCCATGGCTGACAGTATGTATGCAGAGTGGTCTTTGCTGATGCCAAGGCTGAGACTCAGGGGAATGATGTAGAGGGAAGGAGCGAAGAAGCCCAGGGTAGCAAACAGGCCAAAGAATGCATAACAGATAAAGCTATAGTCTCTCATCACAGAGAAGTCCAGTAGTTTGGTTTTTGGTTCTGGAGGGGTGCTGTTATTTTCAACAAGTATCTGTACGTGTTCCTTTGGTTCGTCACTTTTCGGCTCTGCTTTGGTGTTTCCAGGCACATTGCTGGGTGAGGTAGTTATTTCTACTCCTGAGTCTATGGACTCTATTGAGGTGCGCGTTTGCTCATTTTCAAGCATATACTTTGTCTCCGTGGGCTCTTCTGGAGGCTGCACTTTCACTTCTTCTTGCTCTTTGATGATAATGGGTCGCAGCAGTGATCCGCAGACGACGATGCTTAGCTGTAGCACCCCAACAGAAAGGAGGCTGTATCTCCAGCCAATCTGCTCCTTCAAAGCAGTAATTGCTGAGGGAAGAGGGCAGAAGAAGAAAGCGTAACTAGAAAAGCCTGGAGTTACACCAAGGAGCTATTTGAATTTACAGCTAGGGAAGTAACTGAAGCTTCATCCCTGGAAGGTCCCAAGCACCTCAGCTCTCGTAGAGGCTGAGCAGGGGTCCCTCCTGCCCAGGGCCACCCAGGGGTCTGGCACCCGCGTTCCTCCCATCAGCTGCAGCGGACAAGAGCTAGAAGTTGCATTTAACATCTGGCTAGCAGAAGCTACCCTCTAGGTAGCTGCTTTTGAGGTCCCAGCGAGTTTGGGATGCCCAGGGATGAAGGTGGTGTTATTTTTAGTGAACGAAAGCAAACTCAACATTTGAGTTTCCTCTCTCAGCCGACCCCACCCTGAAACCAGCTGCTGGAGGAAGTCTTTTAGCTCTACTCAAAAGGTGCATGTCACTGCCTAATTACGAGCCTTCACTTGCAATCAAAGCAGCTTTGCAATGGGTATTACCTGAAAGCAAGCATGCAGAGCAGAAGACCACCTGAACTGCAGCAGACAGGTGATGACAGGGACACGCTGCCTGGGGACAGGTTCCCAAAAGGCTGGAGCAGCTCAGCAGCCCGTGCTAAGCGCAAGCCCACTAACCTTTAGGAGCAGTTATGTGTACTGTGTGTGTTTTAAATAGCTGAAGTTTCTCGGTCTTATTTTTAGCCTGCTAGATCTATATAGGGAACCCGGCGGGCTGCGTATCAGCGAGGCACGTCCTGCTCCAGGGCTCAGGCATCGTTAGACCAGAATCTAGGATTACTCGTAAACCTGCCTGCAGGGCAGGAGTGCCATGGGCATGTGAGCAACCACCTGTGGGCTTTAGCAGCTCATGGGAAGGTCCACGAGCACCAACTTGATATCACTGGCCTTTGCCTCCCATTTGCTTGGGAAAAGGATCGGAGCAGCCTCGTGCTTTAGGCATGTGCGTATGAACTCACAGCGTTGGGGCACTGTACCTGGTGCAAAGGAGAAGACAGCAAAACATTCCCCTGTAGATGCCACTGCTGTGACCAGCGAACGTCTTTTGTCAAAATACTGTGATAAAATGGTGACAGTCGGGAGGAAAGAGAGGCAGTATCCAAGGCCTGTGAATAAATGCCAAAAATTGCCATAACAACAAGTAAGGGAGGGGGAAACACCGATGCAAGAACACGTTAAGTCAGCTTTCCCAGTGGCGAGATTTACAGTAGCATTTCGGCCAACTCAGCAAGTCACCCTGGAAGAAAATCATTGGGGAAACCAGAATGTTATTTTTTTTTAAAATTGGAGGTGGGCAAATAAAAAAAATTAAAGAAAAACCAAAACAAGAGACCCAACCCCCCAAACCTGATAGATAATGCCTTCTGTTCCCCAACAGCCAGTGGGGTCCAGTTTGAGGACCTCATCTGCTTAAAGAGTTTGAGCCTGTAGCAATTGCTCCCCTAAGCAAGGCAAGCTCCCAGCCATGGATGTGAGCAGGACACCCAGGCCAGACTGCAGAGGGGAAAAAAGTATCAGAAAAAAAAAAAAGAAAAAAGAGAGAGATAGAGGGAGAGGTTAGAGGATTTGACGCCATGAACAGCTTTCATCTCCCTAGCGATCCCAATCAGAAGCAATCGGTACAGCTGCACTAGCACAGTGGTCTGCGGGACCAAGCCCCAAGGTGGTCCCCAAGGTGACAACAGGGCAGAAAGCCAAGCCTTGAGCCTTCATCACCTCTACCAGGAGGGCAAGGTCAGCTCAGAAGGGGCAGCAGCATTTCTCAAGCACTCCCAGTGTTGTGGGGAGTAAAACCCCCCCCAGCCAGAACCACACTTGCGGGAAGCCGCAGGAGAGAGCGAAGCATTCAGCAGGTACAGGAGTAAGACGACTCACCAGAGATGACGCCAATGGAGACATACATGTCCACAACGGTGCGGGCGAAGGAGGCAATGACCATGCCGGTGCTGATCAGCACCCCTCCAGCCATCACCACGAAGCGGTGACCAAAGCGATTGCTGAGGACCGTTGACAGAGGAGCTGGATGGGTGGGAGGGGAAGAGAGCCATGGTCAACACCCAAAGTCAGCAACTTCGCCAGCTACCATCTCCTTCAGAGGCTCTTCTTGTCCCCCTGCCCAGGTCCCCGTGACATGCCACCTCCCCTGCCAGCTGGCCTCACGCAGCAGAACATCACCCTGGAGCCATCCTTGGAGCACTGCACAGCTCACGGCATTTAGGATGTGCTAAATAAAAAAATCATCAGAAGAGACTAAGATGGGTGCCTGGCAGCCTGGGACAAACCTGCAGCAACATCCGCAGACACCAGTGGATTTCAGTGTGGCTCAAGTTATTTCTAATCCTTTTCACTACAGAGTTCGGTTGCAAAACTCTTGTTTTCACCCCTTGCTGATGAGAGCTGAACGGCTGGGCCAGGCTCGGCGACACAGACCGTGTCCCTCTACCACACAGAAGGACACGAGTTGGGGTTCAAAGGGACTGCCGGGCCGAGACAGACATTTCTTGGTATTTCAGGAGCACACGGCCTCTGGGCTTTATGGCTGTTATTTATAACAGAACCATTAGAGACATAAAAGTCACAGGTACCAGGTCCTCGTATGCTGAGTCAGCAGTACGACTGCCCCTTGCACTCGTGCTTGGGGCACTTGCACTTGAACGCTTGCTACTCTTACCTGTGAAGGTCTGTACAAACACACATATGGATATTATCCAGGATATTCTGCTGTTGGTTTCGTCAAAGCTTTCCATCAGGTCATTAAAAAAGACGCCAAACGATTTTATAATGCCGTATGTTAGAGCTTCCACAAAGAAGAAAGCAAAAGCAATTGTCCAACCCCATCCTCCGTCAGGCACTTTAGTATAAACATTTGGAGCAGTGCACGGCATTTTTACAGCTTTGACAGTCATTTTTGATCTGGAAAAGAGGGGAGAAAGAGCCAGGCATCAGTTTAAGATGAATTTTGCTGAAAGAGGCACGGCCTAGCAGCTGTAACATCCCTAAAGCACCACTAGCCAGTCCCTGCGCCGCCGAGGGATTAAATGCAGGAGTTGGGCTGAAGTTTCTGCCTTTGTCACCCCACGGGGCTCGTTTCTGCTGGTGCCCTTCGAGCCCGGGACCAGAAACCCTCCGCTCAGCACCCGAGCGAGCCATTCCCATCAGCAAAACCCAGCGCACCCGGGAGCCATCATCTGTATTTTGGTGCGTGGGGGTGGATGGATGCGGTTCGTGAAAGATCCACCGCGGGACCCAGCGTGGGCTGGCGGAACCGCAGGAAACTCCCCAGGGAGCACCCATCCTCCCCATCGCACCCTCCTGCCCGGTGACAACCTCGATACCACCCATTTTGCTGGGGGGTCGGTCGACGAAACGACCTACCGTTGCACCCTGCGGTATCCTAAAGCCACTCGGGGTGACGGTAACTCCTTGGGAACCTGCCTGTTCCCCAAAATGGCTGCATCAGGGCTGCCCACAACACTGTGACCCAGCAACAGGGGGGGTAGGGACATTCCATCTGCCACCAGCTCCCTGTGCTGTCCCCTGCAGCCCTTGGGGTCACCAACACCCCCCCTCAGGGCAGGCTGAAGCCCTAAGGGCTGCGGGGGGGCTGGAGGGGATCACCCCATAAAGCACGATGCTGGGGTGGCATCTCTACAGCCCTGCTCCCTGTCACCTGGGGGGGGGGGGCCGTGGATGCGTGGGGGCACTTTTTTGTCCCACTCGGGGCTCCTCGCCAAACCTGAGCACCGCCACACCTGCACAGCGAGGTGGAGGGGGGGGGGGGGACACAGTCCTGGGGTCAAAGCCCCGGCATGGCTCCCAGTGGCCACCCCGGGAGGGGACCACGAGGTGGCCGTGGGCAGCCACCCCCGGGCGCTGCTGACCCCCCACCCCACGGGCTGCCTCGGCCCCCACGCCGGCAGCGTCCCGGGCACGGCGTGAACCTGCGGCTCTTGCGGGCGGCACGTTTCCTCCCTGCTCCGCCGTCCCCAGCAGCCACCAGGCATTTCCCTCCTCCATTTTATACTCTAGATCATCAGCGTGACTTTCTCGGCAGAGGAAGCCAGAGCGACTCCGGCAACGCTTCGCCATCCCACCGGGGAACTTCTCACGGGAGGACCAGGCGAGTCTGTGTGTGCGTTCCCGGTGACACGGGCACCGGCACCCACCGGAGACCCGTGAGCAGCCCCACGGGAGCCTGGCTGGGATGGGTGATGCAGGGGGCCACCCAATGGGTCCCCCTGAGCTGGGGGGGGGGTGTCTCAGCACCCCACTGACGCCTCTGCGGTGCTGCATGGTGGGTCGAGGCTGGTGCACGGCTCCCGTGGGGGCTTTTTTTCTGCCGAGGGATGGAGCGAGGCGTGGGCTCCAGCATCCCTCCGGTGTTGCCCGCACCCAGGCTCCGCTGCAGCCCAGGCAGGGTGAGGGGCAGCGGGCAGGACCACCGCCGGGTGCCCAGGCGGGAGTTGAGCCTCTGCCCAAAGTTTGTGGGAAGTGCCTGGATACCCCCCGAGAAAGGCAACGGGGCTGCAGTGAATTCCTGTGTCACTGCACAAGGAATGGGGGGAGATTAGATTAGAAGGAAGCACGCTATTTAGAAGCAGGGGAAAAAAAAAAAGGAACCTAAAAAAAAAAACCCAAACCACAAACCTTGGCGTACATTTAAAAATTAAAAGAAATTACGATAAGGAAAAAAAAAAATTAAAATGCCGGAGCTCAGGCCCCCCCCCCCCCCTTCCCTGCATCACTTTCCGAACATTTCAGACCTGATTTCTGCATCGCCACCGCCGCACCGGCTCCTCGGCGGGCGCCGGGGCCGCCAGCTAAAAATAAAGGGATGCGGAAAAAAAAAAAAAAAAAAAAAAAAAGAGGGTAGGGGGAAAGCACACAAAAAAAGCAGGGGAAAAAAAATAATTAAGGAAAACAAAATAAAGAAAAAAAAGCCAAACAAAGCTCCCCCCCCCCCCCCCGATCCCCGGGCAGGAGCCCACTCACCGGGCGGCGCTGGGTGCTGCGGCGGGGCTAGGGGCTGCCCATGGCCGGCAACCGGGCGACCGACCTTGGGTGGCGGCGAGAGAAAGAGGAGGCGGCGGCGGGCCCCGCCGGGCCTCCGGCCGCTGCCTGCTCTCCCGCTGCCCGCGGCGGCGGCGGCTGTTGTGCCGTTCTCTCCCAGCCCCTTATATACCGGCTGGAGCCGGTCTCCGCCGGCGGCTCCGCAGCGCCATGTGCGCGCCCGGGCCCCGGCTCGCCCCAGCGGCGGCGCCGGCAACCGCGTGTAACGGCGGAGGGGCGGCGCTGGGGGGGGGGGGGGGGCTGCCCACCTCTTTCTCCACCCCCCCATTCCCATTTTTTAATTTTTTTTTTTTTTTTCCAACCCCCCCCGCCCCGGGCCGGCACCTGCCGGAGCGGTCCGGGCTTTGCTTTCTCATTCCCCGGTAAGCGTTGCGAGCCCCGCCGCGGGGGGGGTGGGCGGCCGGGGCTGGAGCGGAGCCGGGCACGGCAGGTCGCCGCCGGTTCGGCCCGAGCACGGAGCCGTGGGGCAGCCCGTAGTGCCGGTGCTGCCTTCTGTGAGAAGCACCGGGAGCCGGTTTTTTGGTGAAAAGCACCGAGAGCCGGTTTGGGTATCCCCCAAAATCCCCCCCCTTTTCTCCTTCCCGCTCTCCGAGCCCGCTCCGGTTCGGTGCCGAAGTTTCGCGCCCTTTGTTTGCAGAAAAAAAGGCCTGGGATCTCCTTATGGCAAAGGGATGAAGTGGTGGGATGAAGTTGGGATGCGAGCGATGGGTTAGCCCCGTGCGCTTTCCGGCCTTTTTGGGATTCGGCCGCCTAACCTCCCTTTCTCGCCCCGCATGCAGTGGGATGATGCAGCAGCGGGAGCATCCCGGATTCGGGCTCGCAGCAGAGCCGCCAGCCGCCGTCCCGTTTGCCGGACGAGGTGTTGGGTACGGGACAGGAGCAGCAGCGGGACGGGGCTGAGCGCACGGCGAAGCCTCGCGCGCCGTTTCTGAGGATGCCGGCGTTGCGGGCAGCGCGTGTTGCGTTTTTAGGGGGAAACATCTCCTTCATGTAGGGAACTTCAAAAGTAGCAGCTTGTGAGTCAAACGGGATGCAGGCGAGACTGACTCACCACCTATATGGATGCGGGAGGAAGGGAGAAGGGGGGGATCAGAGCACGGGGCAGTGGTCCTTCCCAGCAATGCCCACCAAAGCAGGATAGAGCTAAAGCGATGGACGCTTTAGGGTTTCCCATGAATTTCCCCGAAATCAGTAAAAAAGAGGACAAAACCGACAGCGCTGCGTTTCCCGGCTCGCTGTGCCACAGTCACTGCTACCGCCGCGTCCGAGCGCTGGCCTCAATGCGCTGGGCGCGGACGGACGCTGCCGGGGAGGTTTTGGAACCTCGCACCGTTCCTCGGGGCTTGTGGGCGAGTGACTTTTGCCCACAGGTCATAGCACAGGGCTCAGAGTGGTGACCAGACCCCTCCTCGCCTGCCCTCCCGTGCTGGCCCAGGACCCCACCGCAGTTTGCTGGGTTAAAGTGGAACCTGGCGATTCTGGTTCATACCCCTGGAAAAACTACCCAGGTTAAAATGTTGCCTCAGCGCCTCACCCACCAGCACAGGCTGCTGCGTTCGATTTGGCAGGAGCCCCTTTCTCTGGGTTTTCTTTTTATTTCTTTTTTTTGTCACAGTGGGAGTTGGTAGTGGGATGGTGCAGGCAGCGAGGGCAAAGTTCTGCAGACTTCTGACAAATGAGGCAAATGAACTATTGCTTTCGCTCGGTAACTTCGAGAAAGCTGCCACTGATTTCTCGTGGCAATGCTGGTCCAATGACCGCTGCCTCCAGCAAGCTGCTGATGCTCTTGCCCTCGCAGGGAGGTTTCGGCCGCTTCACCCCTCACAGTCCCATCCTAAAGAAGGTTAAATCCAGGCGCTGGGCCATGGGGAGCGATGGGGTCTGCGCCTTGTGTATCCTTGGGGAGCCTCGTATGGCCCCATCCTGCAGGAAACCCTCTCCTCCAAGGGGTTCTGCCTTTCGGGGGTACTGGTAAAGGGCGACCACCTTGTCTGGCCTCTATCCCGTTACACAAGCTTTTTCTTGAGAATGGGTCACCCTCCCCGAGCTGTAATTCTTCCTGGCAGCGATAGTGCAAGTGGTTATGGGACAACAAAAGAGATTTGTGCCTCCAGGGGAGAAATAAGAATGCAAATATCTTTGGCATGAAAAAACAAAGGCGATTTACTCCTTGGTATTTCTTGTCAGTACTTTGCATCTGTCTCTACTTCACCTTCTCATTCCTTTCCTTTGGGTTTTCCAAGTGCAATAAGGCTTTGGGGAGCAATGGGGGCTGGAAGGGCCCCATGAGAGGGACGGGGCTGAGGGCTGGGGGCTGCAGCCTCTCCGGCCCAGGGCTTCGCAGCTCTACTGTGAAATGCTTTTTCCCCCATGTCGTTCCCCCACTTTGGGGGGATTTCCCCTGCTGCAGCCCGGCCTCGGAGAGGGCTTGGCCGTGTCTTGCCGGGACGCTTTGCCCCGGCACATCCAATGCGGGTCCGTCCCGTGCCTGGCAGCGGCTTCTCCATCTTCCCAGGGACTTCTGCGCCGCTGTCACCCCGGGTGCGTGGCCGGTGTTTGAGGTTCTGTAAACCATAGCGAAGGAGAGCAAGCATCCCGTCAGTGGGCATAAATCAGCCGGGAGCTGGAAAACAGGGCAGGCTGCGAGCAGAAAGGGAGCGTGGGCCCCTGCTTTCTGCTGGCCGGATGGGTCAGGGACTTCCAGTTCATTTATTCTGCTCGGGTTCGCCCAGCCCTGCTCGGCATGTGTAATGTTTTCTCTGAAAGACCTAGCAGTTAGATGGGTGAAAAACATTCTCCTGTCTCAGGAGCTGGCAGAGATCCTAGTAAATCTGCAGAAGTATGTTTTTGTCGGTGCTGCTTATTCTGTTAGGGGAACTAGTATAAACTATTTCAGTTAGAAAACCTTTTCCTGGAATAAAGTCTTGACTCTGTTCAGAGCATTGTCGGGACAGTCGTACCGGGAACAGAGCTTTGCTAGTAAACATGCCGGGACCGAGAAGGCCTAACGGGGCAGGCACAGAGCTGCTGTACCCTCTGCCCCACGGAGAAACCCCTCACGAGGCACCTGCTGCCCTTGGCTGTGCTCAAATAAAAAATAAAATCCGTGCGTGGTTAATTTGCAAACAAAACACAGATTTTTATTTTTTTCTTCTCCTCCCTGAAAGCCTGGCTGTCCCTGCCGGGATGTGCCACCATCCATCCCCTCCAGGCTGCGGCTGTCCATCCCTCGGTGGGCTCGGGGTCAGCGCCGTGAGCCACGCCGTGGGGGCACGTCCCCATTTTACATCGCTCGGCAGCCGTGGGGTCAGCTTCTGCTTGCCTGCCTCAGTTTCCCCGACCCCGGCTGGCACGAGGGGCGATGCTGGGAGCCCCCGGGGTGGTCCTGGGCTAACAGCGGGTGCCCGCTTCGGTTTGAATTTCTCATCCCCCGCTGCGTCCTTATCTCCCTGCTCCTCGCAGCTGGGATGGGGATGCCTGCTGGGATGGGGATGCCTGCTGGGGCTTTCGGCAGGAGAGCGGGGGCCGCTGGAAATCAGAGCCGCGATGCCCCGGGTGGGGTGCGAGCCCCGGGTGCTGGCAGGGGACGGCTCGGTGCAGCCGGCCCAGCTGGGTGTGCTTCAAAGGGCGGCAGGTTTTTCTGGGCTCCGGCTGCTGCTTTGCTCTCCAGGCAGGCGTGAAAATGTGAAAGAATGTGAAAAATGTGAAAATGATCGTGCTGGCCCCAAGATTTGTAAACTTCTGGTTAATGTGTAATAAATACATGACAGATACTCCCAGCGCTGGGCGGGTGACCGCGGCGGCTCAGTGGTGGTACAGCCGGCGGTGGCATCCCCAAACCGAGGAGGCATCTCCTGGGGCCAGCCCCAGGGTGTCCTGAGCAGCACTGGTTGGAGAGGCTTTGGGGCCTTTCTAAACTGGTTTATCTGGTTTTGACTTCTCCCTTGTCTTTCCGTGAACCGCCTCTTCTGGCTTGCAAAAATGCACTTTATTTGTTTAATTCTTCCCTGGTACGAGGTGCGTGCTGTGAAACCCAAGCGCACAGCATCCCGTCGGAGCGATGCCGGCGCTCGCAGCCCAGCACCGTGTGGCGAGGAGCGCGGTGCCAGTGCCGGTTACCTGGAGGCCTTGGTTCTCGGGTGTGATTCTGCCCAGGTAGCTCATCGAACCGTAACCACTCGTGCAGTTTTTCCTGCTTGGCACAAAGTGAGGTGCCGCAACAGCAACAACCGTGTTCCCACCCTAGTCAGCCTGGGGGAATCTCTGCTGAGTCACTTTTTTTTTTTTTTTTGCAAAAATAGCTAAAAGATGGTTCCTTCAGCTCCGCATGGGTCCGGTTGTAGCAAAGCCATAAGGGAACAGAGATGCTGCTGACGAACTGGGGTTCGTCCCAGGGAGGCTCCCCACAACCGCCCTGGCACTGCCGGAGGACGTGCGCGGCGTGCCGCCGGGGCAGAGCCGGCACAGCCTGGGCTCGCCCAGGAGTTCGAGATAAGACAGGTCGGAGAGGCCCCTCTGCCAAGGAGCTCGGAGGAGAGCGCGCTGGAGTTGATGCCAAGGGACGGCCTCGTGCTCTGCCGGGGTTTGGATGTGCTGTGGATGAGGACGGTTCTGCAGGAGCTTGGCACGAGCCGCGCCGGCGCGTCCCGCTTTCCACGGGCATGTTCCACCTCTCTTTCAAGTGGCCTCTGAGCATCAGAGATCAAGAAGTTTCATCTGATGCTAATGCATAAATTTCAGCCCCGGATGACTTGTAATTTAGAGAGAAGAGAGTGTCCTTTGAAAATGGTTTTGATTGTTTTTGTTAGCTGTGTCATCCTGGTGTCCCTCCCCAAAGTAAATGGGAAGGACAGAGGTTTGTGGGTGAACGTGGGTTTGGCTCCCTTGGGTTTTGCTCGTTTTTTCTGGGCGGCTGCAGGTGCCGATTGGGGGGGTCCCCAGCGCAGGTTGCATGGTGCAGGGCCGCCACCCCCCAGGGATGGGACGGGGTCCGGCACGGCGCTGCGTGGAGGATGCTCGGAGAGGCTGGGATTCGGCGCAGGGACCGTGCTCAGCCTGGTAAAGGGGCCCAGGAGCTGCTGTGTGCCAGCGAAGGTGCCGGAGGGTAGGATTATGTGGTGTGGCTTCCTGGAAAGTGTGAGCACTACCCGTCTTAGGCACGGCTCAGCTGGGATGGTTACGTGAGGCTCAGCTGAACGTTGTCCCTTTATTTTTCTCCCCAAACCAGTTCCAGTGCTGGGCAATCTCCTGCTCCATTGCCCTGCAGAGAGCCCTGGCCGGAGACCCGAGATGGGGCTGAGGTCGTCCTCGGCCGTGCCTGGGTTAATCCATGCTGTTCCCGTGAAGCTGGTGGCTCGAGTCCGTGCTTTCCTCAGTCCAACTGGGCTCAGTCCCTGCGTGGAGGTGTTGGACTGAAGCAGAGCTGCTCCTTTCACGCCCCCTTCCCCAAAGAAACCCCAGGGGTTTTCCAAAGAAATTGCAAAGGGAATTATTTATGGGAAAATAAGGGCGACTTAGCCACCGTCAGAGATGTCCAGATACCTAATCTCGATTGTTCCTGCTGTTTGGCAGTTGAGGGATGAGCTGTGGGTTTGCAGTTGGGGTGCAGAACGGGAGCTGGGCTCACGCGCTTTGTTCAGGCAGAGCTGCGCAGCCTCTCCCGCGGCTCAGCCCCCTCCCGCGGCTCAGCCCACCGCCCCACCGCATCCCGCCCCCGTTAATTAACGTGCCGAGAGCTTTGAGGCCCTTGGATGGAAGTTTATAAATTGACACTCTGGGCTATGAATTATGAATGGAGTCACATCCCTGATCACTGCAGTGCTACGCTGACAGTCCTGGAGCTGCTGATCTGAGTGACAGCCCAAAGCTTTTAAAGATGTGAACGGCAAAACCTGGGAATAATTTGCTTTGCCAGCTACAAGCCTCTTGGCCTACAGATGGGGCTCATCGTATTCCCTCTCCTGCCTCCTCCTGCCTCCTTCTCCTCTTTTGTTTTCCAGTATTGCCTTCTGTCCTCACCCTCCTGGTTTGTCTTTGTGGATATTGTCCTTCTCAGCTGTGTTGACCATCCCATGGGAGCTGTGTCTTCCATGGCACATTCCTCCCCCAAGGTTGCTGGCACCAACTGGGGACATCAGCCGCAGCACTGGTCCCAGCTGGGTCCCGCTGGTCTCCTGGCCGTCCCCACCTCGGCACAAGTCCCCGTGCAATCCCCACAGCCAGCGCAGAGCTCCTCACGCAGGGCTCAGCGGGGTTTTGGCAAATCTCTGCTTTGGCCATAACTTTGTGCTCAAGACATTGTGTTTCGTGGCTCCCTCCCCACCATCAGTCTTTGGGGTATTTGTCCTTGAACCTCTCCACCACTGGTGGCCAAATCCTGCCCTAAGCAGGTGTATCAACCCCCAGATTTCAAGTGCGGTGCTTAACCCTGTAAGCCTAGATGTTTCTGGGTTTTATTGCCTTCTGGCTTTGCCTGAATTCCCGCATTCTTGCCTCTGGGAATGGCTCTCTCCCGGTGCCCGATGGCCGGCAGCGGGGCTGCTGCCCGCACGGGCTGCGCTGCCTGTTCTGACCCACCAGCAGGAGTGGGGCAGCGTGAACTAAATTTCAGAAATGAGCTTTAGAATCTTGTCAGCTGTAACAAATGAAGGCAAGGCCCTGCATGTTCCCCCCCTCCTCCAAATGCTGTGCACCCTGCAGTGCTTGGGTGGGAGGGCGAGAGCCCTTGGCAAGCCGGGAGGGATCAGCGCTGCTCCCCGGGGATGAGAGCATCCCGTGGGAAACCATCCCAGCCCGAGCGATGGATACGGGAAAGGGGCACTCGTCATTTCCAGACCTTTCCAGTTGAGCCACTGTGAGCCAGGCAGCAAGAAATACAACTTCAAAGGCAAAGTCTCGGTGTCTGGATAAGGCATTCTGCCCCCCGGGGCTGGGATGCAGGAGAGCTCCGGCAGGTCACGGTTGTGTCTTGTTTCTTTTGCGCAGGGGATGCTGTAGCTGCGCAAGGTGAAGGACAGACTGACAGTCACCGGCAGAGCCACGGCAGTTATTTCTCTCCCTGAAGCAAGGGAGGCCGATGCTTCGGCGAGCCGAAGAGCACGGTCTGCAGGGAAAGAGACGTTTGTCGGACGCGAACATCCCCCGGCTGCGGTGAGGGGAGAGAAGCTGCTGCCACAGACCGAGCACACTTCTGGAGGGAAAAATACCGCTTTGGTTTGGTGTCTAATTAGATATTTACCAGGAAGGAAGGAAAGTTAAAAATAGGGTGACAGTGACTTCAAAGGGTGTTTTTGACTTCTAAGAATAACACCTTTGCTGGCGCTGATTTCAGGAATATCAGTTGGGTGCGAAAGACGGAGGAGACGCTGCAGCTCGGTCGGTAGCTAAGGGAGCAAACCTGGACCCCCCGACCCGGCCCCGCAGGAGCAGCTAAGGAGGGGACGTTTGCATCGCTGCGAGGGCCCGTGGAGAACTCGACTGCACCCGTGGGGACCCAGCGGAGGGGGTTTGGGGAAGAAGAAGCCGCCGGTACCCCGGCGCGGGTCGGAGGGGACGTGTGGCATCATGGGGACGCCCTCTCCGCGGGCGCTGCTGGTGCTCGCCGCGACGCTGGCAGGGCTGTCGGCTCCCCGCGCGACGTACGGGCAGCCCAACTTCATTGTCATCCTGGCGGATGATGTGGGCTGGGGGGATCTGGGGGCCAACTGGGCAGAGACGAAGGAGACCCCGCATTTGGATGAGTTGGCTGCCGAAGGGACAAGGTAACGGCTGTCCCCCCTCCCTGGGTCTCTCCAAGCATCCCTGGTTACTCTGTTCCACAGCAAAGGGGAATTTCCTCCGTGGGACTGGCAGGCAAAGGGGTTTCATTGACGTGGTTTTGGAAGCATGGGGAGGGTGGCCAGAGCCCGGTACTTTGGGGTGCAAGTCCATCCATTCCCAGTGGGACTGTGAGCTTCATCCCCCGCTTCAGACCCTCATCCCTGGGGCAGAGGGGGGCACGTGCAAGGGAGCAGGGATGGGGCAGCGTTCGACCACTCAGGGGCTTGCGAGCGAAGGGTCCTTTCATTTTCTAGGTTCGTGGATTTCCACTCGGCTGCGTCCACTTGCTCCCCATCCCGTGCCTCTCTGCTCACGGGGCGTCTCGGCGCACGCAATGGGGTGACCCACAACTTCGCCGTCACGTCGGTCGGCGGCCTCCCCCTGAATGAGACCACCCTGGCCGAGGTCCTGCGGGAGGCTGGGTACAGCACAGGGGCTATAGGTAACGCCTGCCACGCCGAGGGGGGGTCCAGGGTGGGGAGGTGGCAGTGGGGGGGGACGAAGCCCGTGTCCGTCCCTTGCAGAGGAGGTGCTGCAGGTGGTTAGGTGAAACGCTGGCGATTAAAGTCTAAAGGATCACGTGGGAGAGGTTTTTCACATCCCGCTCGGCTTTTGCAACCCCGAGCTTAAAATCTTCATTTTCAACCATACGATATCGCCTGAAATTCAGGCCTGCTCCGGTTCTCCATTTAAGCTCTAATTGCTTCACCTCGCAAGGAACGTGCCAGGTTTTCCTTAGCAAACATGACTGTGCACAGCAGCTCCGCCGTCCCGCATCCCGCACCAGTGCGATACCAGCAGTGCCGGCTGGCAGCGCGGTGCCAGCGCGGTCGGTGCCGCTGGCCCCGTGGTTTTGGGCACCCCCCCAAAACCGTGGGTCCCCCCAGCCTGCGTGAGCCCCAGCTGGTAGTGAGCCCTTTGCACCTACAGCTCCCGTTGCTTGTTTGTGCACGTTGCACTGGCAGAAAAGCCCTTGGTTTCTCCTTTCCCCCCTAGTTTTTGCAGTTCTCGGATGGGTACAAGCACATGCCGGAGGTCAGAGGATGAAGCTGGTTGTTTGGGAGGGGTTAGAAAGTCGTCTCCTCTGAACGCAAATGCATGAAAGAGCCTTTTAAGGCTGGAAGCGGTCGATTTGCACAGGCACGAGATACCTTATGCATTTTTTTTCTGAGTTTCTGCAAAAGGGAAAAAAAAAAAAAAGCGTTCTTGAAACGCAGCCAGCACAAACAAGGAGCCTTTCTTCTTGCTAGATTAAAGCCCCCAGCACTGCGAGCACCTCGTGGGTGATGGCTGGCGGTGGCCGTAGCTGTGTTAACCTCTGAAATGATGTTCTGTGGCTTCCACGCAGGCAAGTGGCACCTGGGACACCACGGCCCCCATCACCCCACCTTCCGCGGTAAGGGCTGCGCCGGCAGGGACGAGCCGAGCATCCCGCGGTCGACTCGCCCCCACCATCACCCTCGCTTGCCCCTTAGGTTTCGACTACTATTTCGGGATCCCCTACAGCCACGACATGGGCTGCACGGACACCCCCGGCTACAACCTGCCGCCCTGCCCGCCCTGCCCGCGGCACGGCGTGGCTGCCAGGTACGGGGACGCGTTGGGGGGGTTCGAGTGCCGGCGCTGGGAGGTGGGTATTTGCACGGGTGTCCCCAGCTCTGAGAGCTGCCCTTTGCTGCGGTTTTCTCCCCTTATGCTCTGCGCACCCGTTTTTTTCCCCCCCATGCATCCTGCAGCAGGGTGCAGGTCGGTCCTCAGAGCATCATCCCCTTTCTGCTCTCTTGCCTCAGCTCTGCCTTTCTGCAAAACCAGAACAGCCGGGCTCTGTGCCTGTTCCAACACTGGTCCCCGCTCCAGTGACGAGCGTGGGGTGGCTTCTTCCCAGCAGGGTGGCGAGGAAGGAGTGTTACACGGAGATCGCCCTTCCTCTCTTGGAGAACGTCACCATCATCCAACAGCCCGTCAACCTCAGCAGCCTGGCAGCGCGCTACGTGGAAGAAGCAGCGCGGTTCATCCAGCGGGCGAGGTGAGATGTCACCCCCCCTCCGCCATCCCCTTCGCCGGGAGAGCTCGTGGGTCACTGCAAGCATCTTCTGCATCATGTTGGTGTGATGCTGGGGGGGGGGATCGGGTGTTGCCCCACGGTTCTTGGGGAGCAGATTTGGGGTCTCCGTGGCTCGGCTTCCCAGCCCGCTGGAGGAGGGAGAAGCCACCGAGGTTGTCACCGGTGTCCTGCAGGGCTCACCCTGGAAGACTTCTGGTGCGTCTCCTCTAAACGGGTTGTGTGTATGTTTAAAACCACCATTTACAAGGAAGGTCAAAGCCTCTGAGCTGGGCTCTGCCTCCTTCCTGGGGGTAACGAGCAAAGAGATCCTGGCTAGCAGGGATGGGAGGGAAGGAGGGAAACGCCGCCGTCCGTCTGTCCTCCATCCCTCTGTCTTTGCGGTGGCACGGGGAGAGGTGGCGGCGGGGTGGCTCTGCCGGGCGGTGGAGGTGCCTCTGTGGGTTGGGGGTGCGGGAGCGGGCGCTGAATGGGCGCCCACGGCAGATCTGGCGGCGGGACCAGAACAGCACCCAGAGGTGCTCAAACTCACCCCCGTATGTGAAGTTTGAGCCATTTTGGGGATAAAGTGCTCTGGGATCCCTGGGCTTCAGGGTCTGCCTTCCCCAGCCGCGCAGGGACACGAGGAGCCCGGGCATGCTCTTCCCCGAGGAGCAAAGCAGCTCGTCTGAGATGACGACCCCAAAGCCCTGCTGACGGGTTGTGTAATTTTAATCCCTATTATCGGCGGATTATGAGCTGTGACTTTGCAAAATGCCTCCCTGCAGCGCGAGGAAGGGAAGCGCTGCCGGGCAGCCCTGTCCGAGCCCATCCCGCGCCTGCATCCAGGGATAACACAGACCCGGGGAAGGGGCCACGGCGCGGGGGTCCTGCGGGCGGGCTTGGGGAAAGGTTTGTGTAACGGGGGCAAACGAGGGGCTGGGCAGGGAGCAGCCTGTGGGGAAATGGCTGCTTATAAGCCTGGGTACCGTTTTGCTCGCACAATATCTATAGTTTATCCCCTTTGGGTAGCAAGATTCGGCCGCAGTGTGGTCGGGATGCGCGGTCGGTACGTGTGCCTGTAATGGGGCTGGAGGGTACCCGGGCAGCTACCCTCCTTCTCCGGGCTCCGAGGATGCTGTTAGGCTGTAAAACCAAGCAGGTGAGCTCCAGGTTAATAAGAAAAACCTTTAAACTCCCAATAGTATTTTGGGGTTATCTGCGTTCATGGAGAACAGGATTAAGCAGGTGCCTGCCTTTTCTCTCCTTCTCTTTGATGGCTTATTCCAGTTTTCCTCTGCCTGACTCATTCATTACGGGGCAACAAAAGAACACCGGATTTGTCATCTCGGTGTTTTTTTAACCAGTCATGTCAAGGTTGAGCAATTCGTGGCGGTGAGACTCGGCTCTGTCCGGGACACTTAGAGCACAGTGAACATGGGAGCAAAAGTCAGGGCTATTTGTCTTAAGTTATTGATTAAATGTTTGCTCAATTTTCGGGAGAATTCTGAAACGTCGATGCTAAAATCAAGCGCGGTGTTCAGCTGAACGCCGTGGTCGTGAGTCCATTTGGACACTGGAGCCCACCCGGTGCTCCTGGGTGGGATGTGAGCCAGGAGAAGCAGCTTTCCCTGCTCCAGGGTCTCTGGCATCCCGAGGGGAAAGGTGGCACGCAGCCTTTTGCAGCAGCGATTTGCAAGGGATGCATCAGCACCCCCTGACCCCCAGCATTTTGTAGGGGCTGGGCAGGGTACCTGGGGGGGGACACACACGCAACCCTTCGTGGGGCTCCAGCGCCGCTTGGGGAAGGATGCGGCAGCTCCGGGTGGGATGGGATTTACTCATTTCCCATCCCCAGGTGGGTGACGGGTGAAGGAAGGAAATGCCGAAACGCACGTCGGAGGGGCCCCAAAAGTTTTCTGGAGGCAGCGATGGGGTGGCCGGAGCCGGGCGCGTGCGCGGGCTGGGACACGTCCCCGGGATCCGGTCCCTCCCCGCCGCTCACCATCCCACCCTTCCCCTTGGAGGTCCCTGAGGAAGAGCAGGCCTCGTTGGAGGAGATAAATATAGCTGTAAACAAGAAAACAGGACGTGTCCTCTGATGATTTAAAAGCAAACAGGCAGTGGGACAGCGCACAGTGAGTGAACGTGCCGCGTTCCCTGTCCGGGGCTGCTCGGCAGCGCCGAGGCCGCGCTCGGGGTCGGCGTGGGCGTCTTTCTGCTGCTCGTCCGCTGCTAAAAATCACTGTCGGGGCTCAAGCGCTTGCTGGGGAGGGGGAGGAAGGGCCAAAATGAGCCCCGTGAGAGAAGGGAGGGAGGCGGGTGGGTGCCAGGGGTGCGCCGACGCGGGGCGTTTGGCTGGCGGCTGGCACGTGGGACACCGGGAGATGGAGGAAGCGCATCCCAAATGGGAGGACAGCGGACAACGGGGAGAGGTTTAAGCCAGGAGCAGGGGAGAAGTGGGTCACGCTGCACCAAGCATCTCCCCTGCAAGGGGAGCGGATGCTCGGAGGGTTTGCAGCCGGCTGATGCACGCAGGGCGGTTTTTTCCCCCCCCCGGGATCTGCGGCGGAGGCAGGGGTGGCTGCAGGGCTCCCGGGAGAAAGGGCCACCGGTCTGTGTCCCCAGGCTTGGCAGTGCCACCACCTCGGTGACCTCCTGCCGCCACTTTCCCCTTCGTCGACCCGGCTAAACGTGCTCCCCGTCTTCCTCGCACAGCGGCAGCGGACGCCCCTTTTTCCTCTACCTGGCGCTGGCCCATATGCACGTCCCGCTGGGGGTACCCCCGCTGCCGCCCCCCGCCTCGGGCAGGGGCATCTACGGAGCCTCCCTGAGCGAGATGGATGCTTTGGTGGGACGGATAAAGCAGGTCGCTGACAGCCACGGAAAAGGCAACACGCTCCTGTGGTTCGCAGGTACGGCAGGAAAAGCGGCTGCGGTGGCTGGGGGCGATGCCGGCGGCGGAGCCGGTACCAGCCCCAGGGATGTGCGTGGGTCACGGGGAGCAGGAGGACGCTCCCGGCTGCTCTGTGGATGCGGAGCCCATCAGGCTGAGCGGGGCCGTCACATCCCGGGAACGGGGGTCCCGGTCTTCTGCGGCCGCTCAGCCGGGTGCCCACCCTGCCACCCCCCGCCTTCGGCTGCAAGGCTGAACCGGCAGGGCCGTGCCTAATTAAACTGCAAATCCTCGTTCATTAAGAAGCCCAAATCCGCTCTCGCTGAGCAGCCTCCCTAATGAGGATGTCTTGCTCCCGATGACAGGAACCGCTCCGCTGCTCATTAACGCCTGAAGCTGGTGGCAGTCACCCCCCCCCCCCGCACCCCAGCTCTGCTCCAGCCCCTCACCCAGGACTCGGGCAGCCCCAGCCCTTAAAAATAAACTTTTAGAAATAAAAATAAATAAACCCACTGCTCTCGCTAACGTAGGAACGCATCGCAGGGATGGGAAGGAAGGATGGAGGGGTCCCTTCTCCTTGCCCACCCCCCCAGTGCGGAGGTGTCCCCTCCCAGCCCCACTGGTCCCAGTGTCACTCATGGGGACGTTTCTTTCTCTTGCAGGTGACAACGGCCCCTGGGCACAGAAGTGCGAGCTGGCCGGACGCCTGGGGCCGTTCGTGGGGGCCTGGCAGAGGCGACGAGGTAACCTGGCAGCCTGGTGGGGGGCTCCCTGTCCCCAGGGGGGCTGGGGGGCTGCTCCACGAAGCCCTTCATTGCCCACTGGTGGGGATATGGGGAGCATTTCATGCCCCCCCCCCCCGCCGCCTTTCTGCTGGCTGCTGCCTTGAAGACACTCCAGAATAATTTTTTTCTTTCAAGCAGTCAGGTTTTCCCCTAAAACTGCTGCTGGGGGGGGGGAGCTGGGGCCCCTCCGGTCCCTGTTACCCCAGAGCTGGAGGCGGGTGGCTGCTGGTTTTGGAGACGGGATGCTCTCACCACCCAAACACCGGGGCCGTCGGCTCCGGCAGGGTCTCGCAGCCCCCAGCCCCATCCCACCCAGAGGAGAGCAACCCGGCAGCCCTCCCAGTGCCGCAAGACTTTGCTTTTCTTTCTCTCCACCGTTTTGGTGTGTTTTTCTTTTTTTTTTTTTTTTCCCCTGCCTTTCCTCCTTTTCCGGCCAAGCCATCTGCTTGGTGGGTTTATTTCAGCCAGAGCGGCCAGAAGCATGCATGAGTCAGGCGTTTCCCACTTCTGCTTGTATTACGCAGTGTAAACGCGCGCCGGGCTCGGTAATTCTCTTTGCTCGGGGTCAGCGGGCAGGGAGCGGTGGCGGAGGGGCCGCGGGCAGCAGGGCCTTTTTCCTCCTCCGCTTCCTGACACCCAGGCGATGCAACCGTGGCCGCTTCCCTGGGCAAACTTTGCCACCGGGCTGGCTCGCTTTCCCATTCCCAGAGCCCTTCCTTTGGCTTGCCCCGGGATGAAATCGTAACCTTAATTTATTTTTTTTTTTTTTTTTTTTTAGTAAACAAACCCTGCTGACGACCTGGGTTGCTCTTGAGCAACCGACGGTCACAAGCCGGAGCAGATGGTACAGGCAGTCCAGCGTTTGGGAACAAAGCTAGGAAAACACAGCCCCTTTCCAACCTCTCGCTGCCCGGAGAAAACACCCCAAGCCCCGGCTATCGCGGGAGGTTGGGGAGGAGATCGGGCTGGCAGGGCTCTAGGAGCTGGCTGGAAATACCAACCGGGACGGATGACTTCTGAAATCCCTTCAGCTGATTGTTGCACGGATGTTTTGAAAGCCGGCCCGGCGTTACCGTCTGCTGCCGGCTGGTCTAATGCTGCAAACACCTGCCTCCGTGGGTGCTGGGTGGGTGGGATGCTCGGCCATCCCATCCTGATCCTGGGGCATCATTCCCCAGTGGGGAAAAGCCCTTTGAGGAGGAGGAGGGCAGGGGAGGACGGGCTGCTCCGGACTCTATATGTTTCGCATAGCTTGGCGTTTCCTTTTAGGGTCCAACCCAAATTCCAGGGATGTTTTCCATTGATTTCGGGTAGTCACTGGAGTCGGTCCTCACTGGCAGAGAGCAGCACGTCCCTGTGTTCTGCCCCACTTCTCTGGTTGGGCAGCTTCCCGCAGCCCCCAGCCTGCCCCAAAAACCCATCTCCCACCTCGGGGCCAAAAGCCCAGCAAGGGGGGGATGCCAGGATGGAGATGCGAGTTTCAGGGATGCGATGCTGGCTGTGTTTTGAGGCAGGTTTGGGAGGCTCCAGACCCAGTGTCCCCGTGCTGAGGACCTGCTGTGTGTGGCAGGAGGTGAACCAGGGTTTTCATCCCAGCGTGGGAATATTCAGTTCAGCTTTCCTGGAAAGCCGCGGTCTCCACGGTCCCCACAGCAGCGGGGCTGCATCATCCCTGCTCTGGAGAAAAATCCCTGCTTGGGTTTGGGGTGTTTCAGCCCTGTTTACTGCCCAAAGTGCTAATGTGAGCTCGTTGACGGGCAGCTGTGGTGTCCTGCCCAGCCAGAGGTACTCGGGTGGCTGGAGGGAAATATCCAGCCCGTGTCCTCCTGGAGACCCCCCGACCATGCATGGAAAAGCCCTTGAAAGGCAGCTGCCTTCCCGGGAGGGTGAGTTATTTAATATATGTGCAGAGAGGGGGATTGATATTAATTGCTATAATTGCTATAGTTTCCTAGGGTGTCTGAAGGCAGGGGAGGCACCGTGCTTAAGCCGTAAGTGATGTGTGCGGGAAGCGCTGTTACATTTCCAATAGCCACAAAAGACCCTGGTGCCGGCTGTGTCCCACCGCTTCAGGCCCCAAAGAGATGTTCACTGGGGGGAAACGCCAAGAGTCGGGGTCAGGAGTGGGAGAGAATGGGGATGTGCCTGGCCCGTGCCGGCAGGACGGGCAGCGGGGTCAGAAACCTTTTTCCTGGACTATTCCTCTGGCTGCCGGCACCGTGGCATTTGCGCCACACGTGTCCTCCTCCGCTCTGCCTGCGTGGGTCTGGCAGCATCCCTGGGGAGAGCAGGATCAGCCCAGATGCCCGGAGCATCAGGCGGTGACTCCCGAAGAGGCCGGGGCTGGGATGGGGACCGGCACAGGGACACGGAGCAGCACGGGTTGGCCGTGCCGTCGCCTCTCTCTTGGCTCTGTCCGGAGGAAATGGCTTTGGGCGAATGCGGTTGCCATGCGGACGCTGAAAGACGAGCGGACAAAGGCTGCGCCTGGGAAGTTTGCTTGGTGAATTGGGTTGGGATTCTCTGTTTGCCCCATTCCCAGCCCCTTTCCCCCCCCGCAGCTGCCTGGGGCCCTTTGGGCTAGCAGCCAAAGCAGAGGCTTTCCAACACCCTTCCACCCGTTTTGATGCTCAGTACTCCCATTTCGGTGCTGGGCACCCCCGTTTTCTTGCTCGGCATCCCCATTTTGTTGCTCAGCACCCCCATTTCAGCGCTCGGCATCCCAGGCGGAGGAAGGGACCGAGCAGCTTCTCCATGCCGTGCATCTCAAACCCAAGGGCAGAGCAGGGACGTTTTGGGTGATGTCAGGGAAACAACTGAACAGGTTAATTAGCCGGCAGGAGGGTTATCAGCAGGGTGGTATTTTTAATGAAGCTGATTTCCAGCGGGCTGGGGGGCTGTCGGTGCTTTACCACACAGAGGGCAGCAGCCCGCTTGCACGGGCCGTTGGCAGCCCCTGGCATAAATTCCTAATTCACCCACCTGCTCCATATTCTCATCTGACATCAAAAGTGGAAGGAAATGCGGCGGCTCTGGCAGCCGGTTGCGTTTCTCTGCTCGCTGGAGCAGAGGAGAAACACAAAGCCGTGCCAAACTGAGCCCCCTTTCTTTTCCCTTTCCCTATTTCTTTTAAAAAACTCCTGTAACTCTTCTCCCGCCTCTGCCCCAGCTCCCTCTGCAGCGAAATCATCCTCCTTTGGGGTCATTTACTCCACCTCCGCCTCCGAGTCGTTCCTTTCCCAGGGAAACTCGGGGGTCAGGAGGTTTTCCCATGGACGCAGAGCTCCCGGGCAGCAGGATGCTGAGCGCTGCCCTTCTCTCTTGCAGGCGGGAGCTCGGCGAAGCAAACGACCTGGGAAGGAGGGCACCGGGTGCCGGCACTGGTGTACTGGCCCGGCCGCATTCCTGCCAAGCGGACGAGCCACGCTCTGCTCAGGTAGGAGCCTGGCCGGATCGCATCGGGGAGCAGGGCAGCCCCTTTCCCCCCTTTTCGGAAAGACCCACCGTCCCCGCGTCGGGACTCAGGTGACGAGCTGGATTTTGGCAGCAGCGGCTGCCCGTGCCGGTTATTGCCTGCCATGTGCCAGCCTCTACTTTTGTCCTCTCCCAAGTCCGTAAGACTTAATGCTTCAGCAAAGAGTTGTTGAAAGGGCTTTTTGTGAGGCTGGTGGATTGGCGTTAGCAGCCGCCGGGGCTCCGTGTGCCTCCTGGCCGCGGTGGCTGAGTGCCTCCCGATAATTAAAAGATGACGATGTTCTCTCTCTCCACCAAGAAGCAGGCTTAGGCTTTGTGGCTTGTGAATGGCTTTCTGTGGAGGAGGGTGCGGTTGTGGGAAAAGCTGGCCGGAGAGACGGTGCTTGCAATCAGCGCAGGATGCGGCCGGGCTGGGGTGTAGCGAGCGACTTTTGCTCTTTCCGGAGAAAGCGGAGGGGAAGGGATCCTCCTCCTCGCCGGGGAGCTCTGCGCTCCGGAGGATGGCTTGGAGGGGTCCTTACTGCAGCAATATTGCACCTCTGCATGCGGCAATCGCGCCGCTGCATGCGGCAACCGCAGCTCTCCCTTGCAGCAATTGCACCCTTCTGGACAGCCCTCCTTTGCAACAAATGCAGCGGAGGGGGCACAGCCTGGGTTGGGGGCAGCGGGGTGGGATGCTCCGTCTCCTTCCGTCCCTTGAAGCACACGGTGGGATGGTGGAGGTCAGGGTGGTGGGGACCGGGGGAGGTGGGGGGGGAGTTGCTGGGTGTTGGGAATGTCCCAGCTGCTGGAAGCAGGTCCTGACTGGTGAGCCCTGGGGAGGCATTGGGTGTTTCTGAGATCCGTGAGATAAGCTGGAGCTCCTTACGTGGCCTGAGGGCAGCTCTGGGAGCTGGATTTTTGCAAGCGGGGTGGGGGGGGGAGTTTCAAGGCATGAGCTGGGGCCCTGACGTCTGGCGGAGGGGATGGGGTGCATGCAGCACCCCTTGGGTTTCACCTCCAAACCCTTCCCCTCCACGGCTGGGTGATGGACCGACCACTGGGACATGGGGCAGAGCCGCCAACCCATGCCCGCTCGGGCAGCCGGGGCAGCGCCGCGCAGGATCGGTGCCCGTCCCCGTTGCCCCATCCCACCACCCTCGCCCCACTGTGCACCCTGCAGCCCTCCAGCCAAACCCAGCCATCCCGTTTATCTCCTTGAGGACCTTATCTCCTGCATTTCCCAGCTCCAATCCAGCAGGTTGGACAGCTGGAAATGTAGAAAGCCGGCGGCGTGGGCTGTGCTGCATGCTGGGCGCTCGGGAAGCGGTTCTGCAGCTCCCCGGGAGTCACAGTACTCCCAGTGTCCTCCCCAGCACAGCCCAGCATTGCCACGGGGCCATGCCCGGCTGGTGCAGGATGATGCCCGGCTAGCACAGGGTGATGCTTCGGCATCAGAAAAAGTCAACCCGCTGTTTGGGAGGCAGCGCGGAGCCAGCACGGGGGACGTATGTGGTGGCTCATGCTCAGAAAGGCATCACCGCTGTGGCCCCGGCCGTGCTCTGAGCTTTTGGGCAGGGGATGCGGAGGGATGCGGAGGGATGTGGAGGGATGTGGAGGGATGTAACGGGATGCAGAGGGCATGGGCTGCTCACTGCTCACGGTCCCTCGGGTCAGGAGGATTTGCTTTACACCCAGAGTCATCCTTGGAGACATCGCTCGAAGGACAAGCGTGTGCTGGGCTGGCTTCTTGCTGCCCTCATGAAATAGGGTGGTCGAAGACTTGTCCCCGCCAGCTGATGGGGAAGACCAAGAAGCTGGGGAGGGAATGAAATCTGTGTGCAGATGTGGCTGGGAAACCTCTGCAGAAGAGAAGGGACCTCAATCCGGTGGGGTCCTCCGGGAAGGGCAGGGGCTGAGTGAGGGCAAGCATTAACCACCTACATGAGCCTCCTCCTGCCCCTCAGGTTATGAAAATGTTGACAGCCTTTGCCATCCAGCTTGGGAGAAGAGCCTGCGTCTTGCCTCGTCCCGGCATCGCTTGGCTTTGCGTCCTCCCTGGTGCAGGGAGTGGAGGGGTGAGCGGGGGTGAGCGTTCCCCGGGGGCCGGGGAAGCTGAAGCCAGCAGAGAAATGCTGATGCATCGCCGTGGACCTGCACCTGCACGCTGGTTTTTGAAGAAAACTGCCTTGTCGGCTTTTCTTAATTACATTTAATTGTCGGAGCCACCCGCTGGGCTTCTGCCCTTCCCTGCCCCAACCCAAAGTAGGGCACAAAAGAAATAGGTCAGCGTGGTGGTGAAGAAGCAAATTGCACCATCCCGGCTGTGCCGGCGTCACGGGGCTGGGCAGATTGGGCAAGCCGGCTGGGGTGTGGGAAGAGCTGGTTCAGCTGCCTGCACCCCATCATCGCCGGGCCAGGGCAGCACTCCCCGCCGCCGTCGTGCCCGGGATGCTCATGGCCGGCGCAGATCCTCGGGCGGCAGGCAGGGGGTTGACAGCGTGGCTTGCCCTTTTTCTGCAAGCGTGGCTTCCCCAGCTTGGCTTCCAGGATGTGCCTGCTGGCAGGGCTTTTGCTTCGATGCCAACTTTGACCAAAATCCTATTTTTTTCACGCCTTTTTCCGTGGGTGGCATCTGCTCACGGCCGCCTCTGCCCTCAATCGTGTCGTCCTCCCACCTCGGTGATGGTTTCCAGCGGTCCCATCCGCTGGGTCGGGGCCGCTTGGTGCAACCACGCAAGCTGCCGCACGCGCCGTGCTGGGGGCCGGATCCTGAGGGTGCTGAGCACCCATGGGACCAGAAGCACGCTGACCGGGGCTTGCCCCGGGCTCCCATTTCGGGTGGACCCGGGCTGACCTCAGCGAGGTGCGTGCGAGGGATGTGCCTTGCCTTGGGTGCAGCGGGGAGCCAGAATTTTTTTCGGCGCCTCCCGGCTCGCCTGGCCGCTGGGGCCGTCTCCGCGAGCGTGCCGTACCGGGGCTGCCTCTCAGCAGTGTTTGTTCTTATTTGTTCTCTCTGTCTCTTAGCAGCTAAATTAAAACTTGTTGAATGGGAGCACCGGGGGCCCTTAAGCCCTGGGCTTTTTTCTCTCTCTGCTCACGCAGCCGCCATCGCGTACCAAGCAGGAGAAACGCGGCGACGGGACCCCCGGTGCCCCCCCAAATTGGGGCACCTGGTGTTTTCACCTCCTCCAGCAATTTCCTTGCCCCAACTGACCCCCCTACCCACCCCGAGCTGCTGGGACCAGGGTTTTGCAGCCGGAGGGAACCGGGCTGAGTCCTCATCGGATGCTCAGCACCGGTGGCTCAGCCCCGGCTCATCAGCTCCTGTACCACGGCCTCATCCCCGGGGGGGGACACGGACCACTGTGATGTGTCACTTGGCCACACCGAGGTCCCGCTGTCCCCGGGGGCTGTGGGACACCCTTGGAGCGGGATGGCTCCTTTTAGAGTTGGGGGGGGTCACCCTGCCGCCGCGTCAGCGAGAGGGAGGGATGCGCTCGGTGGTGGCGGAGGGGGGGACACCCACGGACACTTGTGCCTCGCAGGAGTGGGATGTGGGGGGCGAGCGTCAGACGTGGGGGCTGCGAGTGTCCCCGTCCCGCCGGAGTCGAGCCTGGACCCCACGGGGCAAAATGGCCGGTGGAGGGGGAAGCCCATCCCCGGGGTGCGCAAGGGGCTGGCAGCAGGGCAGGGTGATCCCCGTCCCACCCCAGCAATGACTTTGCGGGACCCGTGGTCCCTCCGCACCGCAGGGATGTGCCGGCGGGTTGGGAATCGCCGCGGCCGAGCTCTGGCCCTGGGGTAGCAGGTGGGAAAGCAGAGACTCTCCCTCTCTGCATCCCGACGGAGCCGGAGGGACGTCGGGTCACCCGCTCCTTCCCTGCGTCCCTCCGCACCGGGAAGCGACCCAGGACGAGCCCTGAGCGCTCTTTCGCGGCTGAGGCCCCTGAAAAACCCGAGAGGTTTACGGTGGAAATGCTGACGGGCGTTTTGGTGGGAGCGCACAAAATAGCACCGCTCTCATTTTCCATTCTGGCTGCGACGGCTCGTGCTGCACCGTGCAAAAGCGAGACCACATTTTCCTGGGGCGACGGGATCTGCTGTCACTGGCGTAAAAAAAATCCCTGTGCTAGCACTTTCTCCGGAGGGTGACCCGCTGCTTTTCCCGGGTGGGGGGGGACAGGAGGGTGGGAGGGGGCTGCCCCGTTCCCCACCGTCTCCCTGCTCTGCGGGTGCGGGATTTGCCGGGCGCGGGAGCTGCGGATCCTGGCTGAACCCGCAGCTCCTGGCGAGCCGCCGGCGCCGGGGATGGGAAGCGAGGGCTTGCCGGGGCCGAGTCGCTGCTTGAAGCCGGTTTTAACCTTTCCTGCAGAGCTCGGCTGTTGGGATGGGTGCTGGGAAGCGGCTGCCCTCACCCCAAGGCAATCCCCTGCCATCGGTGCAGCGAATAACCCCCCCGGGCGAGGGGGCTGTGGGGTGCGGGTAGGGTTGGGGGGACCCTCCGGGGATCTTTGCTCCTTGCTCTGATGAAAGCCACCTCTTTCCCCAGCACCCTGGACATCTTCCCTACGCTGGTGGCCCTGGCTGGGGCTGAGCTTCCCCCGAACAGGCGCTTCGACGGTTTGGACGTGTCCCCGGTTCTCTTTGGGTGGTCGGATGTGGGGCACAAGGTAAGGCAGAGCCACCCCCCTTGGTGACATCCCCCTCCTGACAGCAGGTCCCACCGCCTCTGAGCTAAAACAGGTAAGTGGGGAGTGTAAAAACTCAGAGACGGCGACGTGCCCACCCACGGGAGCATCATCCCCCCAGCCCGGAGGAGGAGAACAGCGGGAGACGGCCGGGTGCCGCACCAAGGCTGGGCTCAGGGTACCGGGATAAAAGGGCTTTTGGATTAATGAAGGCTTGTTTTACGCTTTGTTCATAAATCTGGGATTATAGGTGAAAATGGCCACGTGTGCAGCCTGGCGTGCTTCCCGTGTGCCGGCAGGGCTGTGCCCGCCATCCTGGGGGATGCCGTCCCAGCGCATCCTTGGGCTTGCCTGCCCGACACGGCGTGTGTCCTTTCCGATCGCAAAAGGTACAGCGGTGTGGGAAAGAAAAAGATCCCAGGGGCTCGGACCTAGTTGTATCTGCTTTATTTATCTTGCCAGATCAAGACATAATGAAACCCTCCTTCTCCCAGCTCCCTGGCTGGGGAATGTTCCCGTTGTTAGTGATGTTCAAGCGGGGCAGCCCACCCCATACCCTGCAGCTCTCTGTCCATACAATAGGAGCTGCTGACAGCTCCTTTAAGCCTAAAAAACACAGTTAGCAGAACAAGCAGTATGGCGATGCATTTTTCTGAGTTGCACAAGATTTTTGCAGAACCAAAAGAAAAAGAAAAAAACCAGAAGTGGCTTTAATACCAGTCCCACAGATAAAGCCCGATTTTGCCTTTAAAGTCCACCCTCCTGTGAGGACCACAAGCCAGCTCCCAGCAGGGATCTTGGATTTGCTTTCTGTGTCCATCAGGGTTTTGGTATTTGCTTCGTATTTATGGAACCCTCTGCTGAACCGTGAGATAAAGCGGGGAAGCGGATGGGATGCAGCCAGCGTGCTCCGCTGTGCGCCTCGCGATTAACCCTCTTCTCCTGCACGCGTGGTGCCAGGACAGGGGGGACTGGTGGTTTGCTGGGAGCGATGGTTTGGTGGGAGCAGTGGTTTGCTGGGAGCGATGGTTTGCTGGGAATGGTGGTTTGTTGGGAGCGATGGTTTGCTGGGTGTCAGGGCGCGGTGGAGGGACACGAGCCCACGCCAGCCATTCCTGTGTGGAGGAATTGGAATGAAAATCCATTCCAGACCAAGGAATAAAGCCCTGAGCTGCGATGCACCGCCAGCTCCCTGGGCTTCCCCAGCATCACCCCAGCCCAGTGCTTATTTTTTGGGGGGTTTTGCTGCAATCAGGGATGAATTAACCCCTGTGGGGCTGGGAGCCGGGGGGGGGGGGCACAGCCGGGTTGTTCCTCCCCATCCCGGCACCGCAAGCCAAAGTGGCATCCCCAGGGGATGGGGTGACCTTGGGGGGACACACACAGCACCCGCCTGCTCCGGCCCCGCGGGATGATCGGGAGCAAGCGCGTGTCCCCGCTCCCTCCCCTCTTGGCTCTCTGCCTTTCATCTCCTGCTAGCAACCCCCCCCTTTGACGTTACAGGGTTTTCCTTGACACAAATCCTCCCGAAAGCGGTTCCTTTGCTCGCCCCGCCGCCCGGTTTCCGCACGCCACCGACAGCTGCTTTCCTAATCGGGATTTTTTTGGGTGGCTGAGGCTCCCCGGCACGAGCTGCCGGCGGTAACCTTGCTCGGCGTCCCAGCCCGCTCGCTCGACACCGGCGCTGGGGCGATGCCAAGGTCCTGTTTCGAGCGAAGGCTATTTACAGTAAAAATAAACACATCCGACAAGATGTATCAAGGGTACAAGTGTCAGACAAATAAGCTCTTTCCATTAGCTTAATGGCAGAGGGGTGTGCGCCGGCTCCCCGCGTGTTTGCTGGCTTGTGCAAACAGCCCAGAGCACCGAGTTCAGACAACGGGTTTTCTGGGGAGAAAAGGCTTCCCCCCCCCTTTTTTTTTTTTTTATTAAAGTAACAAAGTCACAGATCAATAGGAGGTTTGCAGACCTGGGAATATTTCTTGAAAGGGCTCAATCGAAACAAGCTCCTTAATTATGCAGTAAATTATAATAGATTTTCTTAGCGTGGGGTTTTACGAGGCAGGTTTAGGAATGTGCTTGTTGGTAGCAGGGGAGGTTTGAGTGCCTTTACACCGAGATGGCAGCATCCCAGCTGTGCTGCTGAAGGTGTAGGCAAAGCTTTAAGGCTGGAAGCAGACAAATTGCTTCAGTTCCTGGTACCTTGGCTTCACAGGCCCTTGAATATTTGCTGATTTCTGCTTTGGAGCTGTTTTATTCTGACTGAGGAGTGTCAGCATAAGGGCACTCTGTAGCAGAGGTTTCCTCCTCGAAGCAAGCTTACACTACACCACCTCTTCCACTTGGCACCCTTAATTTTTTTCACTGAAACATGATTTTTAAACCAAATTCCAGAAGGCGATTTTTTTTTTTTTTTTTTAATTTACCTCGCAATGGAGGGCAATAAGGGAAACCGAGAACATTTGGAAATCACCCCCCACCCTGAATCCTGGCGTTTCTTGGATGAGTTACCAACTGGCCGTGTCCGGACTAGGCAGTGCGGGATCGACATCTCCGGGTGACTGAGCGCGATGCCCAGCGGTGCTGCGTGCCGGGGCAAGGCTCCGCGCCGGGCACCTGCTAAGGCATTACCAAGCCGATCAGCTGCGAACGCTGTTACTAAACTTGGCACCGCAGCTGCCTACAACTTCAGCAGATGTTTCTAATTTTTAGCACAGTGGAAATTTCTTGAATCACTTTTAAACTCAATTCCCGGGGAGGAAACCTCGAGTGACTCATCCCTCAATGAAGACATTGGCTCCACGGCAGATATTATCTGACAGATGAGCCCGCTGAACCGTCCAGCTCACTTGTCTTCTCGCTCCCGTGTGCCAAAGCAGTCCTCCTGTGCGGATCAAGTGTCCTAAATACCGAAAAGGGAGAGATTCGACCCACCCTTCCCTTCTTACCCCCATTCCCCGTGCCGGGACGGCTGTTGTTAGGGAAGGGAGCGCTCGCGCAGCGGGGTGAGTCAGCGATGGAGACGGACCGGGAATGATGTTCCAGCTCCTCACCTACCCGTGCTTCGCATGAGCTCACCCTCAGCTTGTGGCTTGCTGCTGGCCCCAGGCAACGGTTGGGCTCCCTTAGATGTCCCTGCCACTCGCCTGAGCCGTGAGCACCGAGGGAGATGGGTGTCTCGTCGGCATGGGGCACTGGTGGGTGACCTGAGACCCTGAGACCGTCCCGGCTCCGAAATATTCTGCCCTGCTCTGCTGAAAGCCCCTGCACCTTCGCGATCCCTTTCTTGCAGTAGAATTGGTCTGGGGAGGTAAATTCGGGGGAGGTCCTGCGTGCAGGACCAGGAAGGCACAAGAGAGATGTTGGTGTTTCCCGGTGCCCTTGTGCTGTCAGCCCACCCTTCTGCAAGCACAACTCGGTTGGTTGCTCAGAGTTGGCTAAATGGTGCCTCTAAATGTGTGCACGGGTGGGATGTGGTCTCATCTGGGGAGGGAGGGGGTCTCACAGAGCCGGTTTTCTCTGCAGCAGGCTGACGGGCACTTTTCTGTTCTTCCTTCAGGTTCTGCTGCACCCCAACAGTGGGGCAGCTGGGAAGGACGGTGAGATAGAGACGCTACGGCTGGCTCAGTACAAGGCGTTTTACACCACAGGTACTGTGTCCCTTTTAGAGATGGTAAAGTCTGGGAAAAAACTTCTGGACTTTTTGGTTCCCTGCAAATAGAGGTAAAAACCAGCTCAGATTAATTCAAGCAAGAGCAAACCCAGTGAGGAGTAAGTATGTGCCCCTCTGTGTCTGTGTGATGGGCTTTCCAGCTCGGGGTTGTCGGCCTGAGAAGCACTCTCAGACTAGCAGCAGGACCCATGCTTCCAAAGCTGGGACATGGTGGGACTGGGTGAGGAATACAGAGGTGATCCCTGCGCAGTCTAGGACTCCAGTGTTTTTCTCTTGTTTCCTCCTTAGGAGGAGCGATGGCTTGCGATGGGAGCATCGGGCCAGCTGAGCATCACCAGCCACCCCTCATTTTCAATCTGGCTCGTGATATCCAGGAGCAGGAGCCTTTGGACGTGGCATCCCGAGAGTATCAGGCAGTGCTACCTGCAATCAGCAGGGCTTACGCCCAAGCTCTGGAGGACATTGCAACAGACAACGTCTCGGTTGCAGATTATTCCAAAGACCCGGCCGCGACCCCCTGCTGCAACGCGCAGCACGTGGCCTGCCGATGCCAAGCGCCCGGGTCTCACGCAGCCGTGCCGGGCCGTCGCACGGAAAGAAGAGCAACACGGCTTTGTCTTTAAGCAAATAATTGCTCAGGCTGCTCCTTTCCCGAGTCTGGTTTCTGTGAACGTGACTGTTGTGGGTTGCTGGCTCCAGGCTGGAGGTTGGCCACGGAGGAGAGGGATGGAGGCGGCGGTCCCGTTTGCTCCGTGCTATGAAGCCGGGAGGTGAGTTAGTTGTGGGTCTGCGTCAGCACATGGAGGGTCCCCTTTGCTGCAGAGCTGGACTGTCACCCTGGCAAAGCAGGGCACTGCCGTACCTGGTGGCTCTGGGCACATGGCAGGAGACAGGCTTTTTGTAGGGCTCTTTAGCTGAGAAAGAGCCAGGGCTTGGATTAAAACTACCTTCTGTGAGAGCTGGCTTTGGGAGAGAACTCCCCTGGGGAATTCACTTGGCTTTCCTCTAAAATAAACCTTGCAGGAGCGGCTGGTGGGAGCACGAGGCAGGGGAGGACGGGGCCCACAGCCTCCGAGCAAATGTCCCTTCTGGTGCTGAGAAGTCCATGGCTCCAGAGAGAAAATTCCCAGCCGGCACAAAGTAAGCGCTCTGGGAAACAGATCACCTGCCCCACCAGCCGCCGAGTGAGGTTTATTAACAGAGTTATATTAAAGACCCAACTGTCTGTTGAGGAAAGAGGGTCCTGGGCTCTCCCCGACTGTTGCCCTCCTCGCGGACGGGATGCTCGGCTCGTCCTGCGGCTGCTTTGCACCGCCACGGCGGAGGCTGGGGATTGCACTGAGACAAGGACTCAAGTCCCGGTGTTTGGAAAAGGCTTTTTTTGGGGAAGCTGTGGGGGAGAGGTTTGCAGCGCAGAACTGGGGTAGCTCGCCATCAACTTTGGCTGGAAAGATCAGTGGTGTAACTGAATTTTTTTTAGGGAGGTCAGGGAGAGGTTCCCTGCCCAGAGTTCTCCCAGCAGATGAGGGTTCCAGGCAGAGAAGCTGCTCCTGCTGGTCCCAGCATGATTCCAGGGGTGCAGATGGGGTGAAACAGCTCTCAGGGCCATTTCTAGACAGATGCAAATGCCTGGGGAGCTGCAAAGGCAAAATCGAAGGTGCAACTGAAACTTAAGAAACCACCGGGATTTCTCAGCAGCTGAGCGAGGGTTTTCTGAAACAATTTTGGACTCCGATTTACGCACACAGATCTTTCTTCGGACAAGCTGTAAGTGGACTTGGCCAGGTGGGTCGGGTCGTGTGGGAGCAGCCATCCTCACACCAGCCCCCCAAACCCACTCTCCCACTCATAAAACTTAATCAAGACTGACATCTTTAGGGCCCCACAAAGAACAGCAGGAGCACGGGCAGCGAGCTGCCAGGGACAGACCGTGACTTTATTCTGTCTTTAAACATAGCAAATGGCATCTTCTCTAATATCACTGCAAAAATACTTTGCCTGGGTAAAATAGTATGTATATACTGTACAAAGACATAAGTTTAATATATCTTCCTATAAGTACATTTATACACATAAACCAGCATAAATTAGAAAAGGGTAAAACAGGTATATAAAATTCTGGTTACATACAAATCTGATTAAATTAGCATTTACATTGTGGTTCTAACATATAGTTTGTTAAATATAGCGATGTGCATACAGTACATTGACACCCCACCCAGACACGGATTAAAACAAGGGGCTAGTGGGGCCAGGTATTCACTTAAACATACTGTAGGAAAAAGCAGTGGCCCACCTTTGATTTTTTTTTTTTTTCTCGTCTTGGGGACTCACAAATCTGTTCTTCGAAATTCCTGGCTTTTCCAAAGCACTTCCCAGCAGCTGTCCTAAGCGCGGATGTTTGCTTCTCATCATGACCTCTTCGCTTTGCCCGGCTGACCTCCACGGCACAAGATTATCTACCAAAATCAAAACAGAACGGCCTTACTTTTCCCAGCAACAGGGTGTGTTTCAAGTTGGTTTTACGCACATGGGAGGAGAAGGGGGAGGGATGTCCTGCAGTGTTTTACTTTCCATTCAAAGGCAGATTTGTGAGCAGTTTATTTATTTACTCTCCCCCTCCCCAAATTTACAGTCTTGGGAACAGGAACCATCTGGCTTGGTGATAAGTGTGTCTTGCCTCTAGCTGGCATTGGGCTGAGCACAACCACTCTTGCAGGAGTTCAGTTACTGGGGGTGAAGTCCGTTTGCCTGGCTAAGTCCTCCTAAAAAGTTCAGCTCCTGGCATGGCGGGAGGGGAAGGGTGCGTGCCGTGCATCACCGTGTCTCTCCGGGCTCTCCAGATGGAGCCCGGAGTTAAACACCTGCATGTTAGACTGGTTTAGGTGAGGAGAAGCCTAGCCTAAGTATCAGAAAAACTTTTGAGTGAAAGAGTAAAGCAGGCGCATAGAAGAATAGGCAGCAGCGAGGACCCTGAACCACTTCACATCAGCTGCTCGTGCCACGGGACGAGGCTGGAGACCCTGGGGTAAGATGTGCCTCTGCGGACACTAACCGTGAGCCAAGGCACAGCTCTCCCCTTTATCAGCTCCAGCCTTGCTAGACGTGACCTGCGGCTCCCAGCATTTCGGATGCGATTCCCACAGCCCCAGCTGCAGGAGCGTCTGTGCCAGCTCCTCCTCCTGGGAGACGTCTCTCCATGGGCTTCAGAACCATCACTTGCCCAGTTTTGAAGCACAAAACGTTGGCCCCGGATTGCATGTTTCCCAAGGGACCTCAGATAATGTACTGATAAGCTGGGCTTAATCCTGCAAGCCCCAGCTGCCCAAAATGCCTGTCTGAGCTACCAGGGCAGGAGCTGCTGTGTGGAAGAAGAGGCCAGTCAGGTTCTGCCAAACTTGCTCATCTCCCGTGAAACATGATTATTAGTAGAGCTTCACTGCAAAATCTATGGCCTTTCCTCTGCTAACAGCCAGCTGTTAAAAAAAAAAAAAAAAAAAAAATCACTTAAAAATCATTAGTGTCGCATATCCGCGCAACAGAACAAGTGAAACACCATCCAGCAGACAGTGAGGAGGAACTTGGGCAAATACCAGTCCCATGGAGCCAAAGATTCATCTGCAACCCGGTTGCTTGTATTAAGATCCGTGGTTTGGAGCAGCGGGGATGTGTGCGGACCCCATGCCCTCATTTCTCCCCCCTGCAGACAGCAGCGCTGCCAGGGTGGGGATGTTGAGCTGTTGAGGGAGGCCGTGGTGCACGGGCTGCTGGAGCTCCTGCTCCTGCTCGTCCTTCCAGGGAGCAGGCAGGAGTGGGAGCTGCATTTGTCGTTCTGCTCTATGCACCCTATAACCAACGCTGCAGGCAGGAGCCACAGGCAGCAGCATCCTTTGGCAGCACAGGCAGGCTGCCCCAAGAGTTTTGGAGGTAGCCAAAAATCGATGTGGAAGGATGTTTTTTAAAGACTACCTGTGTATCGGTGAGGGGAAGCTGTCTTCGAAGAGCTGACCGCTGTATGCAGTCTAGCCTGACTTAATGAAATGGCTCTCCCGATAAAGTCTTCACATCAACTCTGGTCCTGAAGATGACAAGCTTCAGCGTGCAGCCAAATGCAGGACGGATCACGTATGCCTGCAAAAGCATCGAGCAATCTCCTGGAAGAAATCACCTTTCCTACCAAATCCCAGAAGTTTTAAGAAGATCCCCTGGTTGCATTCCTCAGGTCCACACAGGCCATCTTGCTTGCTGAATCCTGTAGGATTTCTTTTGTCAAACCTCACAGCACTACCCCAAAACTGTTCTGACCGTGCCTTGGGTGGGGAGAGCCATTACGGTGGCTCCCAAAAGTGGAGCTGGCCAAGCAGTGCCCTGCCTGACCCGAAGCGCACACCAACAGCTCCCAACACTGCTGGATACCTCGCCGACACCGATAAACCCACAGAAAAGCGGCAGCTGCTCAGGCAGGTAACCAGAAAACAGCCGTAATCGCCGCAATCGTTTACAGCCAGAGCTGGGTTTGCTCTTCCCATCCCACAAAGCCTTCTGACCACGCAGAGCGAGGGCGACGCAGCCTCCTCCCAGCACCTCTCCAGCACGGCACCACCTCCTCACCTGAGGCTTTAGCCCGCTGTCCATCTCAATAACACCCGCGTCCTTTCCGCGTAAGATCAACAGCAGACCTGAAAGCACTTAATCCACCCCATCAATGCAAGCAAGAGACGTAACTGAACTTGTTTAACCTCTTGCCGCAGGATCCTTCAGCAGTCCTGGCACAATCAGTAGCAACATCCAGATTCGCTCTTGTTGAGGCCATTTTTTATGAGCCCTCCTTGGGCTTCTCTTCTCTTCTCTGATCTGTCCCTCCTTCTGTTTAATGAACAGGCAGTTTTCGACAGTCAGCAACAGATTTTATGTTAGACTGAAGCTGCTTTTCCTCGCTCTTAACAGCTGAGCCTCTGAAGTCTTGCTTGAGGTCAGGGGAAGGCAAGATGTTTCAAAATGGAGAGGAACTGCTGGGTCTGAGCACTGCTGTTTCTCCAAAAGTATGTCTAAGTTCAAAGCCATACTCGTGGCGTGGGCTGCGGGTGAATATTCCATTTTGTCACAAGTTTTGAGGTTTTTAAAGGTCTTTTTGTTGCACGCTGGAAAACAAACAAAACCCTTCCCATGTTTCCGCAAAGCAGAATGCTGTCAAAACATTTTTGTTGGATAAGGTCAGGTTTTCTCTCCCTCCTTCTCCGCACAGAAGTGACCGATGCCTGAAACCCCCCTCGAATGCGTCACTCAGACCGAACATCTCAGTGCTGAGAAAACAGCGAAGTTCAGTGAAATTCAGAGCATCAAAACATCCCGACCAACTCTCTGTACGCACTAACGCAGCAGGAGCCAGCGCCGCACTAGCTGGTAGACCAGATGCAAAACACATTACTGTCAGCAACGGAGGGGCAAAACCGACGTCCTAGCTGCAGAGACTTTATCTGGAAGCTCCAATTGCTAAGCCACCTTATCAGGGAGTATTTTTGGAAAGCGCCTTCCCTCCCACACCACCTCCTCCCTAACGTTACACACGTAAGTTGCTCTGTCAGGTTAATTACAGCACAGGATTTTGACAGATCAAAGTTCATTTAATAAAGCGCCTGCTGTTGTACAGCAGGGGTTTGGGGCTGCTTTTATACGGCATAGTCCCAGCAGGAAGGCTTATTCAGGAGCAGCGTGATTCCTGCTTGCTGGCATTTGCTTGTCCCCAAACCACATGTTCAAGAGCAGGTTCATCAGAAGGAAGCAAAGGATTTCTCTCTGGCCCTGCTGCTCCTTCCAGGGGCCTGGGCCACCAGCTTCTCCGTGGCCACACGACTTTGACCAGAGGAGGGACATTTTAAATATCCTTCTTGGGTAACGGAGTCAGACAACTAGAAAACTCTTGTTCTCGGTTTGCAGCAGGTTATGTTACAGGTAACAAAAGAGAATTGGTCTAAGGTTTATGCAACTTGAGTTGGATTTAGGCAGTGTTGTTTCAAAGGGAGTCATGAGCTAGTCATCTTTTATCGAAATAACACTTTGCATCAGTTCATAGGAAAATGCCTCACAGAGGTCAGCCTCAGCATATGGAACAAATCCTGGGATCCCGATAAAAGTTTTTACTTCCTCCCTTTCAGGCAAAACTCCAACAGCAGGATATGTAAAAACTGAGTAAGGGATTCAAAACTCTGCCAAGTCTACAACTTGAAATCCATTACAAAATTCTGCTGTATTAATGCATTACTATTACGAAGACACCGCTGATTACAACCAGATCACAGCACAGTACCAACATCTGTCCATTTAGGGTTAGATACTTAACATAATAAATGCATGTGTAATAGGAAGAGGAGCAGGAGAGACACTGCCAGGCTTAAGTTAGATTTTAAAAAGCCAGCATCTTCTTCCAACAGTAACTGAGAAAGTGCCACATAAAAATCATAAAATGGTTTAAAACTGTTATACCTTTCATCTTTGTACATGGAAAAGGAGTTTTCTTTTCAGTTAGCTTGGAAATGAAGAGACTGGTGAGGTTCAGGTATGTGCCAGTTGCATTCCGTAAACTAATACAACTGACTATAAATGCAACAGGGAGTATTACATTTTTATTTCTATGTGATGGTATTGTTCAAGTTAAAGCTATTCCTGGTAATGCTAGAAATCTGCGCAAGGCACAAAGGTCAGATCTCGATCTGAACGTCATGCTGCATCTGCACTTCATTCAAATAGTTTGTTCAGATCCATCTCAAATTACTAGGTTTGATCCTCTTTGCCCCATCCCTAGCTGCCATTTAGTGGGGGTGTACTTTTCCTGGCACTGTCCCTGTAACTTAATTAGTTATTTTAGGCTTCACAGTGAGCTGGGACAAGGTGGGGGCAACAGTATCTCTTCTGTAAGAGGTTAATATTTTCTTCTTAGCATGAGGGCTGAACTGCAGTTTTAGGGGTCCCGAATGCTCACAGGAGGAAACTCATTCTCGTCATCAAGACACACTGGTCCAGTTGCAAACTCATGCTCTGGGATAACCTCTCCTCGCAGGGCACCACCGTCCTCTGAATAACCTGTCCAAGTAAAAATACAAAATGTTACGGATGAATGGATAGAAGGAGGCTGGAAACAAACAGCGGAGGCACTATGTTATCACCTTTTTAGCAGAGCTGCTTTCTCTGACTTTTTGGCAGAGCTCTGGGGGACTGTGGAAGAGAAAGGTATCTCTGTTGACACTACAGATTAGGGAATGGACTACATGCCTAGCTCCTGTGGCAAAAGCTTTCCTCTTCCCGCCATGAATGTAAGCACCAATTTCAGAAAAAGATCTACATCTGTATGCAGACCTTAAGACTCGGGAATATAATGTGATAGTCACCCCAGCCTTCTCCTGCAACCATTTAGTGCTAGCTTCATTAGGGTGAGGTGTAACAGGTTTAGGAGAATCTGTAGTGATCTTGCTACAAAAATAGTGAGATCTGACTTCTACACCCACAGTTTCAACTCCTGGAAACCAGCCTGGCAGCAGCTGCTGTCTGACAAACCATGAAGCTTGGATGTGGTTACTGCTCTGCCGGTGGGCCTGTTTGTAGAGTTCTGCATGAGGAGGAGAAGCACTGGTAAGGAGTCCCGGGAAGAAGAGCAGAAAATGCCTGGCCTGTTTTTGGGGCAGGGGATGAACCAGGTGAGCTCAAGAGAGTCCTGCTGCCCCAGCCTGCATTGCACAAGTGGTGTTTCTGTTTGAACCCTTGGAAGTTGGGAGACTTTCCACTTTGCCCTAGGTGACTTTCTTGTTTCTGCCTGAGGAAGGGCAGACAGGATACTTACCCGGCATGGTCGAAGTTGAAGGCACTGTACTTTGTCTGGCTACAGTTGCTGCATAAGATTGAGGTAATGGAGGCCGAAGGTCGTTTTCTGTGTTCTCCTCCATCTTTCCTGAGCCAAGCAGACTAATTGTCCAGGAGCAAGAGAGGGGAGAGGAGTTAGTTGGGATCCCAACTGTTCCTGCCCCCAGCACCGGCTAAGACAAGCATATGCATCTACGTCTCCTTGAAGCATCACTGCATCTCAGCACTGCCTGCAGCCCTAACAGCACTGCAGAGGGGGAGAGCATTGTGCTCTACAAGTAAAGCAGGGGGGGAAGCAGCAGATAGGGAAAGCACTACTTCGGCTAGAGGACAATGCTGGCACAAGAATAGAAGAGAACAGATTGACCACAAAAGCTTTAGGTTACAAAGGCAAACAGTGTTTCTAATCACAGAGGGGGCTCCGAAGGGCTTCCAACAGGAGCGGACTAGATGGGAAAAGCAGCGCTGGCTAGTTTAGGACGGAGTTTGAGCAGAGATATAGTATGATGTAACGTTAACTCATGACCCAAGGGCCCTTTTCAGTCCTCTGATGCTGAGAGGAACCCACATACAAAGCTGGCCCGCCAGCTCCGGACGGCTGCTTCGGGACGGGAGCAGGCGGGCGTCAGCGGTGTCTGAAGGCGGTGGGGCGGCCGGAGCACGCTGGACAGCGCAGCTTTGAAGTACCGTTGTTTTGTGGCTTTTCAAAAAACTGCTGGCATTTTCCTGGCTGTCAGCCACCTCCCAGCTTAGAGCGCATGTTACATCGCACCCCACCCCAAAGGCTTCACATCTGGAGCCAAGTAGCCCAGATGTGTGTGTGGGGGGTTATGTGCTTAATCAAACTTGCGTACAAACTGAACAGCGGCACGGAAGACTCTGCTGTGGCACTGCCTGCCTGCAGGCGTGCATCTGTGCAGGTTTTTGTTTATGGAAGCTCCCAGTGTCGTTCCACACCATCCCTTTCCCACAGTCAGCACTCCAGCACCCACTCATGCCTGGAGAAGGTGCTCTGCTCTCTTGCCACCGCGGTGGTCAGCGCTCTGCTGCTGGAGGCACCTTCAAAGGCACAGCCTGCCCACCTCTGCTAAGCTGAGATGTCCCACAACTGCCTAGGGATCTGAGATGTCTCTGGTTTCTCCTGCAAGAAGCCCCACATCTCTGCCTGCTGACGTGGTTCCCACCCACAACTGTTGGATCAGGCAGCTAAAATCACAAAGTCAGTTCTAACGTTCTTGCTCCTACAGCTCCATTTTGTGCTTTCAAGTGAAATTTCCCTTAATTTTTTAAAAGATAAGCCTCTGTGTCGGATGTCTATGGAGGTATAGTTACCTGTGTTTCTTAATTAAGACACACTCCCCTCCATCTTGTGGGTCCAGGTTATAGATATAGAGATGTCCATCTGATGTAGTCACCAACAGTCGAGGCAGCTTCTGAATCCTAAAAAGAAAAGCATCATGAGTCCAAACACACCTGCGCTCGCACACAGATACAGCACGCACGCATGCCACGTGCTCTGCAGGTGCGGGTCCAAGATAAGGGGCCACAGCAATGGTGTTCTGCAGAGATAGTTGCACGGGCTGGCGTGGCAGAGGGAATGCAGACGTCAGTACATACGTGGAGAGGGCACAGATGTTCCTTTGTCCAGAGATGTTCAGGCGGACAGTGGCAAAGGCTCGATCCTGGTTCATCATGCCTGATACCTGAGCAGGGAGGTAGTTGGTAGCAGCCTGGAACATCTTTCCCATGTAACCGCTCCAGGTTGGAGGCTCTTCTGGCCGGCTGAGGGGGTCACAAAGCAGCATCAGTGGCGCTACCACAATCAGCGTGACAAAACAGACCAGGAACAGACAAAATGATCCTGATCTCAGATACGCGAAGGCTTTCTTTGGAGCACCTGCACACATTGTGCACCAGCCTAGCTGGATACGTGGGAAGGAGGTACAGGACAGCGGCAGCTAATAAACCCAGAGCAGGCCTGGAGAGGGTGACAGCAGGGATGCAGCCTGTAGCTTTTCCAAGGAACTAGTCCCTTGGGACACAAAGCCGAAGAGACAGTTTGCAGCTGGTATTGCTCATGGAGAGCACATGGTAAGGAAATGGAGGCCAGCAGTGTAAAGGCAAACTTTGAAGCAGAGACACCCTTGGGGCAGGCAGGTTAACCCAGGCTAACCCCCTCACCTGTCAGTGAGATGCTCCAGTTTAAAGATGTGCACGGTCTCCGTGTTGCTGGAAGCACAGAGGAACTGGGAATCCATGCTGAACACTAGAGAGCTGATGTTCACATACCTAGGGCCAAGCAAAGACAGGACTGGTCACTTCATGGCATACCGTTCCAGGGGAACTGCTCAGTTTTGCTCACAGAGAAGAGGACGGGGAGGAAAGAGACCCATACACGGTGAGGAGCATCTGTCTGGCTGCTGACGAGCCTGTGGGCTGACTGACTAGCATTTCCCTAATCCCTCTGCTCAGCAGAGCTGGGGGTAGCCTCGAGCTAGTGACTAACAGCCAGAGAGGTGGAAATGTCCTTGCTCACAGAGCTGTCTGTGGAGTGAACATCTGCGTCGCCCTTGCTAAGGCAGCTAAAGCTTCTGGTACTGCAAAAGCCAGGGAGGCTATCCAAAGCGCTGGATAGTGGGATCCATACGGCATCTCCTCTGGCACAGGTTCAGCAGGGCCAGGGTGTCTTGGTCACGGCAGTTTTTGTACTTGCAGAAGTGGGTGTAAAATCACAGGCAGGTCAGGGATGGGGAAGAGGGAAAAGTCAGGAATGGATCTACTGAAAATATTTGAGGAAGCCTGCAGAAGGGCAGCAACACCCCATTCCTGCTATCAAGACTTGGGCTCTGCACAAATGACTTAGTAGCTTCCAAGCACCTCCTTTGAGAGGGCAAGAGTTGGGCTGATAACTTTGGGGACTTCATTATTTCAAGTAAGAAACAAGAAAGGACAGAGTAAATGGACTGAATCTACCTCTGTTCTCTGCAATCGCCCTGTTCTGTGACACACTGAATTGAATCACTAAACTTGCCGGAGGCAGCTGGGCGCAGCGTGGCTGTCTGGCACAATGACATTTCTATTTGATACGTTCACTCTTGTTTTCTTTCTGCAAAAGATGCCAAAGCCACCAGGATCTGACGTTGCCCTGTCCCTCTGTTTACATTTTTGCTCCGGGAGCCCTCTGTGTACTTGTCACCGACAGAAGAATGAACTGACCTTTTCATCCCGCGCCGGAATTCATAGAGCTTTTGCCCCCCAGGAATGGAAAATACACGAATGACTGTGCCCTGCAAAAAATGCAAATGGAAAGATCACACAGGAGCAGGGCAAAGAGCGTAAGCCCTTTCTCTGACACACCCAGGAAACTCAGGATGTGTAAAGGCCCCTCCTGTTTGCCAGCCGGAGTCAATCTGAACCCGATACACTGGCCTCTTACAAGTCAGAGTCCTTTTAGTGCCCCTCCTCTGTTAGCCGCGTTTAAGAACGGGCAGCTCAGAGGTCCTGATCTCCGTGCTCCAGGCAGCCGATGCACCAGAGCTGGCTGGGACCCCCCCTGCCAGCCCCAGGCAGAGAGCACAGGCAGCAGGGAGGGTGCTCGCAGCAGCGCTCACTCACTTTTTCGGAAGCACTTGCCAGCTTCGAGCCGGTGGAGTTGAAGGCAAGAGCAGCCAGAGGCCCGTCATGGGCAGGAATCGTGCAAGCTGTTTTCTGTAGGGCAGAAGGTAATGTGAGTGCAAAGAGACATGTTGCTCCTTGGACTGTTTAAGGGCAGGGCGTTCCCTGCCTCGCACCCTATCCAGGCCTGTCGATACGGATTCACGGGATCGTATCGCACTTAATGGTATCCCTTCAACATCCTCAGAATTTCTTATCTCTGCCCTGCCTTGAGCTCACTCCCCAGCTACTACGGCCACTGTGATTACAGAAACCTCATTTCAGGGGCAGAGGTCCTCAGCTCCCCACACCTCCAGGCTGCGGGATCGCAACTGTGCCCTCTCTGAAGCCTGGCATTTCTTTCTGCAGAGACAGAGCTGGCCTCCCTGCAATTCGCTCGGCTGTACAGCAAATCCTGCTGCAGCGACACCACCCTGATGCCTGCGGGGAGCCCAGGCCCTCGCTAGTACCTCTCACAGCAGCAGCGCGTTTTCCCCTTGTGCTCTGCTCCTCCCCTGCTGCAGATCTTCAGCTCCCGCTGCACGTACAGAGCGACAGCCTTATGTAATCCAAAGCCCTGGCATAAACAGCAGATAATCATGACCCCGCTTCCAGCCAGGGACAGATTTCCTGAGGGGGCTTTGGACACCTCGCCCTCTCCGTGACTTCGGGTCCGGCATCTCTTCCAGCCCGCGGCGTGACAAAGGAGATGCTCCAGGTCCTGCGCTGTGCCTGGAGCAGCTCCAACCCTCCCTAAGCCACCCTGGACACATCATTCCCATGGGATACGCTGCTGAAGCTCCTATAGGAACCCCCTATAGGAACCCCTGTGTCAGCCTGGCAGCAGCCCTCAGGCTGTGGGGTCATGGGTCACTTTTCCCTTAATATCCCGTACTGGGAGATAGATGTCCTGATCTCAAAGAGGCTGTCTGCTTTGCACGGCATCCAAGCGAGGGGGATGGAGAATGTGCCTCCCCAGGCAATTCCCTTGCAGCCTAGCTCGGTGGAGTGTATTTATTCATCCTTCCCAAAGGCCCTGTTGGCTCTGCTGTGGTTCTGTTTGTTTTTAGTGCCTGCCGGTATCCAAACGGGCAAGCTTCGCACTTACCAAAGTATTTCCGTCGTAAAGCGCGATCTCTCCGCTGGTTGCGCTGCCGGGATAAGCCAAGTAGGAGTTGGCGTGGTTGATCGAGAGAGCGCACAGACCTGGCAAGGCGAGAAGGACGCAGCTGAGGTTGTTTGTTGGTGGAGGACGGGAAGCAGAAACGCGGCCATGGACACCGCAGGGGGTTCAGGCTCTGTCTCATTTTGGGGCAGTGTCCTGCACCAGGGCACAGGCCGGCGGTGCACGGGTAATGCCTCGGCCGTGGGGACACCTGCTGGCATGGGACAGTACGGCTCCCTTCTCCCTGCCACCGTCCTCCCCAAATCCCGCTCAGAAGGAGCCCAGGTCCTGCTTTTGGGCACGCTCTTGGCTTCTCCCCCTTAATCGTCTCCTTTGAGAAGGCAAGAATAGGTGCGTGAAACACAGCAAGGGACATCTTGGTCTCAGGGCTAAGAGGACTCATGTCCAGGCACATCTGGGCACCTCCAGATGTCCGCAGGGTGTAGGTGCTGGGTCAGAAGCTCGGATGAGCAGTGCAGCGCAGATACAGCCCTGGCGTGAAGCCTGGCATGTGAAGACTGGCATGGCAAGGCAGCGGCTGTGGGGCCAGGCAGTGTCGTTTCCTTTTTCTCGGAATGGAAAAGGGAAGCAGAGAAAGACAAAGCAAATGCCACAGTTGCGCAGGGAGTTTCCGGCTGACAAGGAACTTGAACCTAGCTAAATTTTAACCACAGAGGGAATTGTCCCCCTAAGAGCCATCTGTTTCTACGCCAACATGAGCATAAAGGTTCCCGAACGCCCCTTTCAAAGTGAGCAGGAGTTACAGGATGAGAGAGGGATGGATGGATGTGTGTGTGGGGACGTCCATCCGCCTGTCCCCCAGGTGACCTTGGAAAAGAGCATCTCTTCCTGCCTCTCATTTCTGCCGCTGGCTGAGGACCCATCCCGGTGAATCCTGTCACATAGAGAAACGGGTCTCACTTGCTTCCTGCACCACGTCTGCGTGCTCACAGTCCTCCCAAATCCAATTCAAGGTTTCGGCATGACCTGAGCTTCCTGGCCCCCGACGGGGGGGTCCCACCTAGTCCCACGTGTGGAGGAAGCTGTGGGGTTAAAGGCTGCCAGGGATGCCGCCATACTCCCCAAACAGGACACCCGCACGCATGCACGTATACGCGCAGACGCACGCACACATGCCGTGCAACCCGTTGTGTCAGGACACGGCCCTGGCCCAGGCCCAGCAAGCAGGGAAGGATCGGCTGAAGTTCTCGTTTTAGGTCATTGTTTATAACCAAACAAAGAGACCGCAGCGGAGCCAGGAGCTGCAGGATCGGCCAGGGGCCCTAGGGATCCACTCCCTATCAATCACAGGCATTTACATCATGCCAGGGACAGCGCGCACCGGGGAGAAGAGACGCAGCGAAGCGCAGGCAATTAAAAGTCACCCAAAGAGGGAGGGATAGGAGGAAGGCAAAGATAGCCCAGAGACTTTGCTCGTGATGAACATCCTGGCTTTTCAGGATGGTCTTCCCCTGGCCCAGGCAGCACAGGGGCATCAGCGCAGCCCTTTCTCTAAGAGGAGGATCTAGGGAATGCTCGAGCTAAACAAAGCAAGCTCTGAGCGGCTGGTGTGAGTCACCCGCTCCCTCTGCTCCGCGCCTGGCTGGGAGAGACAGACGGGAAGCCAGGCCAGGGGAAAACACAGATGCAAGTGTACTGGGCTGACCTCAGGGACACACAAAGAACAAGGATCACAAGGGACACGGGGAGCCTTTGAAGATGCTCCTCTGCTCTCGGCAGCCCCACAGCCCTGACGAGGCTCGGTGCATGCAGTGGCAGGCTCAGGAGGGAGGAGGCAGGCTGGTGCTGCTCAGGGTGGCAGCTCTGGGAATGCCACATCGCAGGAGGCTTCCTCGAGCTGCATGGAAAAAAGCTACTCCGTCCAAGAAGCCTGGCCTTGCCCCCAAGCCAGCAGGTCCAGGCACATCTGGGGTTTGTGAGAAGCCATGTGAGGTGGTTTCCAAAGCTGGAGTCATCCCTGAGATGTGCCCTCGTGGCACACATGTCACCACGAGCACCGTGACCTCCTCAGTGCAAATCCTGCCCCTGACATGAGCCACATGAAAAACAACGTGCCTGAGCACACATGAAAAACAACAGGCTCACCCACCATGGGCATTTTCCTCTCCCGCGTGGAGGAGGCTGGACCGGGAGCCGCGTCCCAGGCAGGAATGGCCAGGGATCTCACTGCCACCGGCCGTTGGTGGTGCAGCAAATCCTGGTCCTCACTGTCGTGGTGTTACTGTGCCCAGGGCGCACGCTCTGGGGGGGTGGCACACTTGCTGTGTGCTCCTACACCGCCCCGGCACAGATCCCTGCTCCAAAAAGGGTTGTGTAAAGAGTGGTGAGGCTGGACTGCTTCAGCCTCCTGGACACCCTGCCCTCGGGGTCAGGCTTGGGACCAAAGCAGATGGTCCAGGGAGAAAGGCAACATGCGTGGCACAGCGCTTGTCACTCAGCTCATTTCAGTGACAGCTGCTACGGTAAAAGGGTTTTAAAAAATTAAGCCCATATGAAGTCCTGTGATCCGCAGCAGCCTAGTCCTGGCTCGGTGAGCGCTGATTGCTGTTGATCTCAAACCATGACCTGATCATTCGGCCCCATTGCAGAACAGCTTCAGGCCTGGGTACCCCTGCCCTTCCTAATGCTGCTGGGCTTTCTCGGGAAGGTTTTAAACTTTAATTATATTTGCAGTATTTAGTATGTTTAATCCACATGGAGAGGCCATCTGTTGAGACCTGAAGTAGGTCAGGGGAGCCGCCAGAAGAGCGTCCCTTGAAAGCCCAGAAGTCAGGCGTGAGCACATCAGCAACTTCCCGATCAACCACCCGTGAAACGATGCTGCAGCCTGCGACCGACCGGGATATCACAGCAACGCACGGCAGCGCTGCCGCAGGCACTCGGCCAAGTTTCCCTCTCCGCGGCTAAAAATAGCTCCTCTCCCATGAGCAGGAAAGCCGGATTCACCCTACGCTACACAGAGAGGATCTGTTCTGCAGCCACCTGCCCTGCCCCTTGGGTTTGTAGCATATATGGAATAGTATCAGATGGCAGCCTGGGCTCCTGGGAGCTCCCTGGCAGGGAATTAGTGCTGTGCCTGGCTGCGTTTTCTGCCCTGGGTGATCTTCATAGTGCTAATCACTTTGGGAGCTGACCCCAAGCCCATAAGTAATCACAGGAGCTTTCTACCTTAGCAGAGCAGTGCATTTCCATGGCCAAAAGAGAACCTGGGTTAACCGCGGGACTGCAGGGAGCGCAGAGCCCTGCAGCATGGCATGACGCTGCAGAGCTGACTCATGCCAGCAGCGTGGGGAAGCGGGGCTCCGGACCCGGAGAATGAAAACACCGCGGGACTCTCTGACACAGGGCACGGTGAAGGAAGGGCAGGGAGCCCCAGAGGGAGAACTGCAAGTTGTCCTGTATGTGGAGGGAAACTTGCGGTCCTGGCTTGCCTTACAGCTTTCCGCTTGTGAAAGAGGATAAAGGTACACTGCGGGAAGCTGTGAGCTGCAGGCATCTCGTGTGAGGACAGGAAGGGACCGAACCTGGGAGGTGAAATCAAACCACGCTGACCATTTCTGCTCTCCTTTGACACATTTGCTTAGGACAGAGCTGCGTTTTGCTCAGGACAGAGCAAGGTTTCTGCTCTCCTAAGCCTGACTGACTACCTCCATTCATTTCTGGCTCCCCAATGCTGAATTAGGATTCACAAGCCACAGGCTGGTTTAAATTCTAACACAAGTGTTGTGGCTCTACAAAGCTCCTGCAGAGCTAATGTCTCCCTTTCACACAGTTTTTCCATGCTTACCTGTTGTATTTGGAGGCGTATCCATAATAGTCTTCAAAAGCTTCATGTCCTTAATGTTATGGATGTAAATTGACTCCTCCAGGCAAACAACCAGCCTCTGCAAGGACACAAGGGACATGCACAGAACCTCACCAGCATGGTGCCTCTGCCTGCTGCTCCCACAGTTCACACACCCAAATCTTCACTGTTAGAAAAACTCAACAGGAATTCCTCACGCACTGAAATGTAACAGAAAGATCATCTCTTCTGCTTCTCCATCCCCTCTCACTGGACAACCTTTGATTTTGTATGACTCTGCTTTTGAGAGCTGCCTGCATCTGGTCTTGCTTTAGAAAGCAGCTAAAACATCATGACTTCTTCTCTGCTACTTTAAGAGCTGATACAGACCCCATGAACAGGAAGACACATCAGGATTTTATGCTACCATGGGCCTTGATTACCATCTTTTCCTATCCCAACTTTTCTTTGCAGTTCTGTTGATAGCAAATTACTTTTTGATCATGAAGACCTGGCAGCAGAAAGGCTGCCAATCCTGCTTGTCAGTATGCCAACAGACGGGACTATGTGCCCCTTGTCCTAACTTTTTCCTGATTTGGGAGCGAACATTTAGGTGATGGGCCTCCCACTGCTGCTAAACTTAATGCATCTGTTCAGCAAATTACTGTTTCTTTTCCCATTCTGCATCAGCAGGCAAGACCCTGCTTTACGTGCCCTGCAGAACAGTATAAAAACTGGGCTGCGAAACATTTGTTCAGGGACAGTCACATTTACACCATCTTGGCAGATGGGTAGGGTATTTCCAAGTTCCTGTGCTTGTACCTCTTCTACTGAACTTGTCAGGAACACCCACCCACCCAGCCAAGAGGCAGCTGCTAAGAGAGGAGCTGCCAAGCGATGGGGAGGAAAGGCAGAAAGGAAAAAAGGGAGCCTAATGCTGTAACCTTAGCACTGGGCCACCATCTCTGTGACCACTCAGCTTTGTGTCTCGGCTTGGTCCAGATCTCTGTGTGTTACCACGGAGGCATTTTGCATAGAGGCTTTTTTTGGGACCAGGCTTTGGATCTGGCTGAAGGGTTGTGCTTTCTAAGTCCAGTGAACGCACAGCTCCACCTACGTCAGTGCCAAATGTCCAGAAGCACTGAAAACCTCCCAATAAAAACGTAAGGCCAGGCTCCATCCAGGCTCCTGAAGTTGGAGGACCCAAATCCATGTACAGGAAGCCTCCACCTCTTTAGAAATGAGGCCACTTATTTAGTAACTAAATGTGGAGCTTAGTCAGTAACTTGAAACACCCACATTAGAAAATCTTTGCCTTGCTCCACCATTACTCTCGGATCAAACTCTTTCCCGCTTCTATTCCTGCTAACCACAGCATCTGGGGCTGTGTCAGAGCCATTTTGCATTTCCAGGAAGACTTTGCCTTTTCTACAGTAACAGGCATCAACTTGCTAGCAGAGACCGTCAGAGTAATATTTATACAGCTGATTTCGGCAAAGCCACCATGTGCTTTCCCAGAACTGCAAAACGCACTGCTATTGATGTACAGGTGAAGGGAGGTTTCCAGATGATGGCAAAGCAGCAGCCAGAGCTGCAGCAAAAGATGCTGGCAGCGACAGGGACAAAATCCAGGAAAGTGATGGGCGTGGGAGGTGAACAGGCGAAGGAGGCCTGCACAAGCTCACCACAAGTTGGAGAGGGCTGGTTCTCTGCCTCCTGCCCTCCACGCAGCTAACGTCACTGTAAACCCTGCTGAGACGAGGAACCGGTTTTATCCTCACTGTACACAGAGCCGGAGCCTTAGACAAGGTGCCTGGTGCTGTGATTGCTACACAGGGTTCAAGGCACTGTGTCTTGTACAAAATGTTACTGCTCACCAGTGTTTTTCTTTAGTACTTCAGTTTGACACAAGTCAGGTTAGATAACTGAGTTGTATGTTGAGGACTTAACGTGCTGGGTATGGACACAGCCAGAAAAACGTATCAAACCCCTCCAAAGAGCTCAGCAGGGTTTTGGCAGTAAATGAAAACCCAGGGAGGTTACGGGAGAGCTTCTCATCGGTCCCACAGCACAGCCTTATTTCCCACTTTGAGACAAATCACGATCTACCTTAACACGCTCAAGAGTTATGATGGAGCTTGGAACAAAGAATTCCCACGGATCAACAACAACCGAGGGACTTGCTTGTTTGCACAACGAGGACTTTTTCACAGAGATCAAATCAAAACATGCGCCATTTGTTTTGAGACCTGTTCCTGTTTTATTTGCCACTATTTTCCTGTGTTAATGCCTTGTATGGGATTTGGCCTTCTATGGACTTTAATGAAGTATAGCTTTCATACAGAAGCCCAGGCAAGGGGTTCAAATGTCACAGCGCATGCAGAACCTGAGTGCCACCAGTTTAAATCTTGAACATAGACTGAAACAGTGATTTCTCTTCTATCTACCCAGGCATCTGTAGCATCTTCAAATCTCTCCAGATGTATCTCTGTTACAGCTAGAGGATGAGCTCAGCCGAGGATTTGAACCCAAGCTCATAAAGCAGCCAAGGAACATGGATGCAAGGCTGGGCCTATGCATCATCTTCAGGCAATCTGCAGAGCAGCACACGGGGAAAAGCCTGAACTTATTTTATTCTCACACTAATCTCCTAGAGCTGCTAAGCAGAACCTCCCAGTTTATTTTTATACATATACATCTATCTGCAATTCAAAGGAAGTCCTTATTTTGCCAGCTCCATTGTAAGTTTAAGTGAAAAAAATCAATTTAGGAAAGATTTAATTGTAGTACAGGAACTTCTGGTCAAACACAGCTTTACTGGAAACTCAACCCAGAGTTTCCTTATGGGAGAGCCTTACTGCAGGACTCACTGTTGCTAACTGAGGAGAGCCTGATTATATACAATTACACAGACTGCTTATTTCTTCATTGTAAAATGTCCTCTGCTTCTTATGGCATATACTTTGAAAATAATTATGGACAAAAAGAAAAGAGGACTTAAAATCCTCAAAAAGGGCTCAGGGCTGCATGAGGCTATGTTAGTTCAGAGAGTAACACTCTCAAAGCCTTCTTCTAGAGTGGCCTGAATATTTTCTATGCCTTTAAAAATAAAAAAGGCTGCTAGCAGTACTTGAGAAGCAGCCTTTCGCCTCATCCACGGAGTTCAAGTTACTCCTGGGTTTTGTTACCAACTTTGAAGGTCTCATTTGGAACCAAGATGGCAGAGGTGGGCCTGAAGTCAGGATGTAGAATCCAAGGGAGGGAGGAAGATGAAAAGGTGGGTTTTTGGCAGAGCTGCGTGCTGCATAGGCAAGAAGGCAGACCACAAAAAGCCTTTGTGTAACTGCTACGAAAACAAGGACTTAGCTTCATTTTACTGAAGCAAACAGTTGCGGCAGATGATATCCACAGCCATCCTGCTCCTCTGTCGGAAGTCACCAAGGCTGAAGTGGAGCTGGTAGGAGAGGACAGGTACGTATCCCTCCAGTCCCACTTCACAGCCTCCATGCAAACCTACCCAGGCTGCCGCTGCTCTGCTAGGCAGCGGGGTCCCAGCTGGAAAGTCAACACCAGCAAAGAGCTAGAGTGGGACAACTCTGGCTAACCCCTTTCCCCAGCCTCTTACCTGACGATTCAGCCGGATGGATAGTATCTTACTGGAATAGCTATAGTTGCAGATCTCTGTCCCTTTCTTGAAGTGGTAGACATTCATTTGCTGTGGCTTGGCATGACTGACCACAACCACAAGGCTGCTGGAGAACAGACGCTCCACAATGTAAACATCTGGGATTTCATCTGGGCACAGAAGGAAAGCAAGACAAGAGTCTTTAGCTTGGCTTATGGTTGGTTTGATTGCAGCAACAAGTAAGACTCAACTCAAGAGGGAATGGGGTTGGAACGCTCAATGCTAAGGTGTTCAACATCTGCTTTTGTTAAAAATTTCTCATACCTGGCACAAAGCATTTAGGTCAGAGCAGGAAGGGGTAAACGAACCTTCCCATGAAGGCAGAATTTAAGCCAGCCCCCTTTGACAGTGCTGTTGTGTCTCTCCTGGGCAGGGCCCTCCAGCTGAAGCTAATCCTTGGGAAGGGGATATAAAAAGTAGGAGCTCACCAAACTTGGTCAGGGATTTTCCTGGAGGGAGTGAACAGGCTAGGGCTTGCTGACGTAAGGAACAAGCTGTGTGTAACTCACTGTTTATTCTGCATGGTGTCTGATTTCTCCCAGCCTCTTTAGGGAAGGCTGGCATGTTTAAGCTCTCTCTGTCACTGGGGTTGTGGTCTCTAGAGAGCTCTAGCGTGGCTGTGGTGACCAGTGGTGTGGTATGTCTTGCAGAGACCAGGTTTGGGATGACTCCTGTTGTGTTGAGGAGGCACCATTACAATGGTCCTGGTGGACCTGTACCTAAACCACCAGGGGCCATGAATTCTAGTGTAGGTAGCCCTGAATGGTGCTCAGTGCTGAGGCTGTGCTGTGTTGCAGGTAAAAGGACTGATCCACAGCCATGATGTGGGTCTGCTCATGTCTCAACCCATCACCTTGAGTGTGTCACCAGCAGGGATCTGCTTCCCTTTGGCCTGACTCTGCGGGGCAATCCAAACCCCTAAATACTTTTTAATATAAGTCTATGGCTTGCTGCTATATAGCAGCTCCGTTACCCTGTGAGACAAAGAGGAAAGGAGCCTGGACTTTGCTCCAGATGATGCAGCTATGGCTGGTTGCTGAGGCTCCTTCTATAGCCACTGGATAGAGAGTAGCATATTGCAGCTGTGAGGTGTCTCTTTAGTGCATCTCAGCTGAAACACTTCTGGCCATGGCCTGAACCAGACTAGAGTACATGCTCCATGAGGCCTGACTTGTTTCAGGCTGCTAAGTGCATTGCATGCTGATCTGAGTGCAGCTAATAGCTGAAAGCCTGCTGTGAATGACCTTCTCACATGGGAAACCTGTTAAAAACATCTTGCTTGTAAATACCACTTTGGACTAAAAGCCTGCATGTTATCCAGCATCTGTGCTGGGAGTCTGCAATCTCCTGTCTGTGTATCTGAAACATGCTAGTGGTAACTACCTCTGAATGTTGGTTTGCAGGACAAACTGCTGCTGTCAGACTGACAGCAGTGAAAAAGAAGCCAGACTCTAAGCTTGTGGGAGTCCTTCAACTTTGTTAAAGTACTGCTGACTGTTCAGAAGCTTCTCCAGGGCTGTAGCTCTAAAGGCTGCTGTGCACAGGGCAATAACCACACCCGCTCCTTTCCTGATACAGGTACAGCAGAAACAGATGCCATCTCTGCAACAGCAGCGAGCAGAATCACTCCCTTGAGGCAGACTGAAGTGCAGTGATACAGGTAAAGCCTGTTGGCCAATATTCCACTGCTGTGAAATAGGAGACTTACTGCTTTCATGGACCTGGTCCAGTTGCTCCACAGAACTTAAGGAGAAAAGCCTGTATCCAGTTGTAGTTCCAATTGCCAGGGAGCTGCAAAGACAAGACAAAAACCTGCTAGTTCAGATCTGAAGGCCTCCAGGTGATAACAAGAGTCCCTGCAGGTAGGAGAAACGGGTAGATCCTGGTACAGTGATCTGTGAAGGCACAACTTCAGTTTCCACTCTCAACCTAAAGCATATAAAGTAACTAACCCAAGAATCTGGCTTTCCATCTGAGGCTATCACAGCCTATAGAAGGCAAGTATCCTTGTGAGATGGCAAACTATCACCCATTCCTATGGTCCTGTGGCTGCCAGAGGAACAAACAGGCATATGTCTACCTGGGAGTCTGCAGAGGGGACCTTTGGGACATAAAAGGGGCCTGTTTCTGAAGGCAGGAGCTGACACCGAGGGCTGTGGAAGCTTTGCTCTCACTGCTAATGGCAGTGGGCACAGGCATGCAGCGCAAGGCGCAGTCATGCCAAGCGCTGGCTCTGCTCAGTTCCAGATATAGTAAGCAGCAACATCTAGGTCTTAAATCACCAGCCAGCCCAGAATACCAATGCACAGTGTTTGTGCTGGCGGCGGTGGCCAGCAGGTTCACGTCAGCAGCACGTTGCCACCCATCAAAGCACTCTTTGTTTAAAGCAGTGCTGTAAAGGTAACGATGTCTCCAGGTGTGGGACTGGTATCTGTGATTCTTATCTTGTACCCCATAATCTGGGCTGATCTTGGCTACGACTGCCAGACACTGTGTGTGCGGCTCGCTGCTTCGGGATGTTTGTCGTCCCTCTTGGAAATGGTTCTTAAATGATGGGCCTTGAAGCAGGTAAACCACAGGTTAGAAACGGTGTAAGGGCGAGAAGCTCCAAGGAAACCATCCGTTGTCTTGAGGCGGCGGTGGGGCCGTATTTTGGCACAGGCTGCTCACCAAAAGCCTGGCCGGAGCCCTGGGCAACTTTGCTGCCTCCGAGGTGGCTGCAGCGCAGGTCAGCAGACAAAGCCCTCGGAGAAAACCGCTTCTCTGACCATCCAAAAAAAATATTTCCCAAACTGGGAGGGGGGGGGGGGGTGTTAAATAAACCAGTGATTCCTCTGGATTTGCTGCCTCCCTTAGACTCTCAGAGCCCGAACCTGGGGGCACTGGAGGATGTCTAGCGAGAGCCAGGTGCCCTCAAAAAGGGGGGGGTAAGGCCTTGTAGGCCCGGGTGGGGGGGTCTCCCGTGGGGGGGCCAGCCCCGTTTGGGCCGTGGGGAGAAGAGCCTCGCTCAGGGCTCCACGGACACGGACCCGGGTGGAGGGGGGTGTGTGTGAGGGTGATCCCACGGGGGTCATCCCTGTGAGGGCAGCCCAGCTCCGACCTGTCGTGCCCCGTGTGTGAGTGTGGGGGGGTGTCTGTGGAACCAGCCCCTCCCTAGGCCGTGGAGCCGGGACCGGCCCCGCCCGGCCGCCTCCGCCGCGCCCCCCCGCCCCGCTTACGTGCAGTCCTGGTTGTAGGAGAAGCAGCTGAGCGCCGCGGACCCCCCCGGGGCCTCGGCCGCGGCCTCCATGGAGCGGGCGCGGCGGCTCGGCCCGCTCCGGCCGCCTCCCCCGCGGCGGCCCCGGCCCGCTCCGCGGCGCTTGGCGGCGGTCAGGGGCGGTGCCGCCTCTCATTGGTGGGAGCTTGACCGGAGGGGCCGTTCCCACCGCGGATGGACACGAGGATGGACCTATCGGAGAGGGGAAGGCGGGGCGGGGCCGCCTCTGGGTTTAGCGGAGCCGGCTGCTATTGGCTGGCGGTGGGGAACAGCTGCGCGTGGCCACGTGGTGATGTTGTGGTTGCATCAGACGAGCCCGGGCGGCTGCGGTGCGGGCGGGAGGGGGCTGCACATCTGGGGGGGGGGCTACACATCTGGGGGGGCTGCACATCTGGGGGGGGCTCACCGCTGCCTACAGCGGCTGGGAGGAGACCTGCCGTGGCGGCGCCGGTAGAAGTGGGGGACACACAGAGCAACCGGTGGCTGTTGGGGCGGGGAGGGGTTCAGTGACGTGGAGAAAAGGGGTGATGACGTCGTTGCGTCACCCAGCGGAAAAGCCTCCTCGGCGAAAGAGTGCTTTGGAGGGTCTGGTTTCCTCCTTCTTCCCCAAATTTACGCTCTGAGCTCGACTGCGTTTGTGCACCGAGCAGCTCCGTGCCTGCGGGCAGCGCCGGCGCTGCCGCGTGGGGTCGGATCTACCGGGGAAAATCCAGAGAAAAACAAACCCCGGGGCCAGTCGCTAAATGACAAACGTTCCAGAAGTCGGTACAATGACATTAGCAGTGCACAGAAACGCAGGGGCAGAGCCTGCAAACCCCCTAATTAGATGAGTAATCCTCATGTGAGCGCTGAAGTCATTGGCCCTAGATCACTTGATGCGCACCGCAGGACTTCTGGAAAAAAGAGCCACATGCAATACCATCTAAATGAGGCAGACGCTATGTGGACGCATACATCTGCCTGGATTAATCCCCCTTTGCAGCATGTGGGCCTTCGAGTGCCCATACTATTCCCCTGTTACAGACTTTAAAACCTGCAACCGTGAAGAGGATTGATTTGGGGGAGAAAGTGTGGAAACACGCAGCTTCAAAACAGCGTTAGCTTGGAGTGAGGCTGATGGCAGATCGTCCCTAGGACACGGAGCACGTGAGAGATGCTGCAAAGGCAGCAGGGGAATAATTTTAAATTCATCATGTTTGGGGGGAAAACATCCTCTATTCATAGGGGCCTAGTGGGAAGCTCTAATAAAACCCAAAAATGAAACAGAAAAGCTCTTTCTGAATGTCCTGAGACCGTCCCTGTGGATCAGCATAGTTTGATTTTGAAACAGGATGTCTGACAGAAAATGGGGTTGTGGAGCAGGAAGAAGTTTAAAAACAAAACACTCAACAAACAAAAACAGAGAGTCAGTGCCTTCTATTTCAAAAACCAGTTTCTGAGCAACTGCTACAGTTGGATGTTTGCCACGTGGGTAATCACCACGAGCTGGTTTTAAAATGAAGCCTTGATAAAACAGAGCCACAGGAACATCTGAGACTTAGGCAACACAATTATTTTTGTAGCTTGACTGATGCAACCACATTGGTCAATCTTCCTTTCAGCGAGCTGCCTACAATGGCTGTTTAATTAGCAGAGGTGGGAGAAACAAACAGTTCTTGTTCTCTGCTACAGTGTGAAAACCTTTGGTGGCCTTTGGAGCAGGTGTTGCTGTGGAGTACAGCCATGCCGCAGCGATGGCCGTAGCTGTAAGATCGGGGCAAGCTGCTCCTCTGGCTGGAATAGCTTCTGTGTGTTGGTGAAGCCCAGCCTCACGAAAGCCCTCAGAGATCTCGGGATCTGTGCTCTGGCAGATTGGGGCACTTGGGCTTTGGGCATGAAATGGAAGCTGAGGTGCTGTGTGTGGAAATTGTGGGTCTTTCTGGTAAAGAAATGAGGTCTCTCTGATGTCTCAAATGTAAAGAAATAGCTAAACTGATTTTTCAGGAACATAGCTTTGGAAGGAGGTAGTAGTTAGGGTAGTGGTTAGATCCCAAGATCTTTCTTGGGATCTGGGTATATGTCACACCTGGGGAAAATGGTCTGGCAGAGACAGCTGAGAGTCACGCCAGACACCAGAAGGATAGCTCTTGCTCTGATGCGTGCATTTGCTAGGAAGAATATATCAGGAGTTGGCTCCCCTTTCCTGACAATCCTGTGATTGCAGTAACTCCACGTGCAGTAACCATTGACGATAACAACCTCAACTCAGTCATTAACTCTAATACCAGTCCAGAGTGTGGCCATCTGATCGTGAATGTTTTTCAATGCAGAAAACTTTGTATGACAGATGTTGGTTTGCGTTCTCCACCCTGGGTGTAAGTATTCAAGCCTTAAAGAGGAAATGGAGGTGAAGAAATTGGGAAACCAGCTGCTGTGCCTAGAAGGGCCTCTTCCAGCCATGACATCCTGCATGTTGCCGTTTGACATGAGAAGGGTTAGGTACCTTGTGATAGGTTTTAGTCTTTCTCCCTGGCTCAGTGTTTAAATTCCAGCCAAGCTCTTCCCTCTCAGATAAAAGCCTGCTCCTACTGATATGACTGGTATTTGAATGAAATCTGCTACAGAAAAAGCAGCTCTTGGCAGGGGCTAAATCTGCTAAATATCCTTTGCTGGTATTCGTGATAACCAGGAGCATGTTGAGGGACCAGAGCCTTCCAGGGGAAAAATAGGCAGGAAGGAACAGGCAAAAGGTGAATGTCTAATAAGAAGAGCAAGCATTTCTCATAGCAAGGAAACCATCCTTTGCATGTGAAAGGAGTGGGGAGACGTGGCACGTACAGGTTCGCTTTGCTCTTATCTATTACCCTTACCAAGTGGTATCGTGATCATCGAGGCAGAGGAGGAAGAAGAGGCTGTAGCCCAACCTTTAGGGGCTTTAATAGCACGGACTGTCAAGCACTGAACCGCCAGTCCCAGCTGCTCTAGGATCTCCAGATAATAAATGCTGCCATCTGGTGCCCCGAGTCCAGCTGCACATATCGTTCATGCTGGTCCGGTGTTGGTACACAGCGATGCTTCCGTGTGGTACGCGTTAAATGGAGAGCGCAGTTTTTGCTTACTCTTTGGATTATCCAACGGATTACCTGCACCTCTGCTAGCTTTCAGTACTGATGTGGGAAAAAACACTGACTTCAGAGAGAGTCAAGTAGTCCTGCTCATAAAATGCTGTAGAATTGAATGTGGAATTTATACCCTGCATTCTCCTCTTGCTTTGATGAGTTACTTCTTATGTCAGGACAGATAAGGTTTTTTGGTTGGGTTTTGTTTGTTTGTTTGTTTGTTTCTCTCTTATACAGTGGAAAAGTGAGAAGAAAGTGGAGAGCTGGACTGTGTATGTCAGAGGCCAATGTGAGTTTGGAAGAACCCTGATCACAAGATCTAGACACCAGAGAAGTCATCAGTTCAAAGCCTTTTTCTTTTTATATATCATGATTCCTGTATTGAATATAAAAATGTGGGAAAGAAAAAACACTGGACAGACCATATTTGTGAGTCACCAGCAGACTGGCTTGTCTTGCTAAATTGACTGGACAGATACTAACCTAGTGTGGGGAGGGGAAGGGGTACACAGTGGAAGTGTGCGTGTCACGTGCATACAAGAAGTTTCACTGCACTCTGTTTAAGGTACAGAAATCAGGAAAGATGCATCGAGACCTTGAGAGCCATCTGCTGGCACTTACATCGGTCAGGGTGATGGAAGGACAACAGCAGTCATGCCTGACTCCACAGCCAGCCTGAATGTCACCAAAGCTTTGAGAGCTTTACTTCTAGTAGTTTTTCCTTTTCAGTTTTTGATGCTGACCCTGAGCCAGATCCTGCCATTTAATGAGCTGTTGTTTGTGAGCAGCCCTTTCAGAAGTGCTTGCCAAGGTCAGGGAAGAGCTTGCAACCTAATGCTGCGTTTCCTTGTAAGTTGGATGAATGCTCCTTACTTTGTCCTTGCTCTGGCAAATATCCTATTTCCCTAACTAGGATTAGGGCATCACACTTACCCTGGTAATGGATTATCTCACTGGAGGCTTTCACTAATTGGTTTGACACACTGCTCACAGGAGTGGTACAGGCTGAGGGTGGCTGAGCTCCATGTCTCTTTGGGGTGCACACTGGACTCTTTAAAAGTCTTGGAGTCTCTTCAGCTGAGAACCATAGACCTGTACCACAGAGAGCAAAGGGGTTAAAACTGGAAGGGGGGGGAGAGAGAAACTTTTGCCTTCCCCTTAACTCTTGGGTATAGCACTAACTGTAATTCCCCTGTAATTATCTAAAGATCAAAGAATGTCCTGACATGAGAGATCAGAACAAGTAATGTTGCGAGAGAAGACTGGGAGCACACAGAGGCCCGGACAGACAGGGGAACATCGGGTTCTTACACTGCCTGCTGTGACCAGACCAGAGGAGCAGTTCGTGTGGATGCAGCTTCATGACTCCTTTTGCAAACCATACCGCATCAGTTCTCGTGTGGCTGGCTTAAAGCTTGTTCAAGTAATTCAACTACTCATCCCCATTACTGGAGCATGCAAACATGTTGTGAGCTTGGATTTATCCTCAGCCCAGAAAGCGCTTTTGTCCTCATCCTGCTGGGGGAAGCGGAGATAGAGCGAGGCTAAGTGACTTCCACAGGAGAGGCTAGAAATCAGTAGCAGAGCAGGAAACTAGACCTACATCTCTTAATCATCTTGCTGCTTCAGTTTTAGAGGGTTACAGTTGGAGAATGAAAAAGGCTATATCATATTCCTGCGGCACACAGCACATGCCAAGCAAGCCTTAGCTGACATTTCAAAGACCTATTGTTTTTAAAGTGGGTTCCTTCCATCTGGGAAAATGTTCTATTATCTTGGGGGGAGGGAGGCAGAAACTTGCATCAGAAATCGCTTGATTCTGTAGCCAGTTTGTTAGATGTCGGTCCAGACATTGTTTGGATGTCAGTCCAGACCAAGAACAGTGGATCTGACCGACTACATGATGTGTTTACTTTGCCACCTGCTTTCAGAGACAAACATATAAGCAAATGGCTGTTTTGACTGCTTTTATGTGTGCATTTATCTTGCAAGAGAACTGTGTCATAGATGATGCTTGGAGAGGGAGCTCTCCCCAGACTACTTCTGTTAAAAGCACGGGAACCGAGTATTCTTTTCAATGGGGGTATTTACATTCTATTACAAAACAAACACTGGTAGTATTTCACATGCATTCCCGGAAAAGAAGTCAACAGTAGCTGCACACTATCTCATTGCTCTTTAATTCGGTTTGCGTCAGAGATCTTAAAGTCAAGAATCACATTTGCAGATGCTTGGGCAGTTCACAAACTGCTGAAGCTGCCCAGAGGTTGTATAAAGTTAAAGATGCAAAACAAAGACGGTTCACATCCAAATTGTGGGAGGCAAAGACCTGCTGCTCTCCCATCTCCTTCCCTCTCTCTGGAGGCCTGAGCCTCACAGGGTCTTTTTTTGCCGTGCTTCGGATGCTGTTTTCTATGTCCCGGTTCTGGTGAGGCAGCCCAGCGCTCTGACCTGCATCTGTTTCCCACTGTGCTAATTCCTGTCCTCACTCAGAGTTGAGGAGAGGGACAGTCCTTGAAGTCCATCACACTTGTAGGAATTTCCGACAAATATTGTCAGGAGGGTGCTTAGAAACTTCTTGCCCTGCTGCTGAGGTGCAGGTTAATTGCTGATCTAGACACAACTCCTTAGGTCAGAAGAAAGAGAGAACATTGCGTTCAAGTTAAACACGGTTGGATGGCAGGCAGAACACCATTATCTGTGTTAGAATTTAATCAGGGTATCATGGCTTGTTCAAAGTGTCATTGAGCCTGTCCTTAAGCAAACACAGGAGAGCTATGTGACATACCTCAGATAATGACAGCACCCCATCTGGCTGCACTGCCTCCCTCACGCTGCGGAGCTGTTTGTTTAGCATTTGCTCAGCAGGTAAAATGTTCCCAATGTTGCCCCTTGGGTGTTGGAAACCTTCCAGCTGGGAACCACACTGAGTGTGTGACGGGCTGTGTTGCAGCAGGCACGTCTTGCAGATGTAAATGAATTCCCCAGACTGGCCTATCTTTAAGATCTGGGCACTTCAGGGCATTTTTTTCTTGGCTCTTGGTTACTCTGTTTTCAGTCTTACCAGTCATTTTCTTCTTCAAAGTAACATATGGAAATGATTTGAGATCTGCTGCTCAAAGCAAACTTGTTCTGCACTGGGGACCATTTCACACAGCCATCTGCCCAGCTGACACGCAGCAAGACCAAAGCCAGCTTCCACGCACCATCTTTCAGGGTCCAGAGTGGTTTTTGGCCCATGGCACAGGTCACGATGGGGTTAGAGCAGGAAGCTCAAGTGCTGTCTTTCAGACTGTATGGTTTTTGATCACATCAATTCCTTGCTTTGTTCCTTTATTGCCTTTCATGTGGCAAAATTATAGATGTTGATACCAGATTTATTTATGCTGCCACTCATCCAGAGGCTCAGACTACTTGGCAAACGTTGTGCATTGCTGGGCACTGTGTGGCAAGTATGCTTTTTCTCTCCTTGCATGCAGGTATACTGAAGTGTCATGCTGAAAGCTGTCAGGTTTGTACAGTCAACTCCGGAGTTTGGCCTGGAACCCAGAAGCCCTCAAATAGTCTATTGTTAAATAGGAATACATTTTTTTCTGTGTTTTGTCTCCTAATCTATGGATCTTCTTATGAATCATACTGTATAGTCTCAGTGAGACACGGTGTGCAGCAGCAATAGGCAGTTATTTTCTATGCTTGTTAAAGCTTAAACAAAATACAAGAAGACATGCCCAAAGGACACAGCATGAACATTGTCCTCTGACATTGTCACAGTCCGTAGTGAGCTTGCAGGTTTTAGTTCCGCTGACTTTCTGATTGCTGGTCGATGTGGAATTTAGGGCTGTTGGGGATAATGGCAACTTCTGTTGGTAGAAGAAACCTTTCTGTACCACTAAAGCTTCTTCATCCCCCATTCCCCCCACCCCAAGACAGTGCATACACAGCAGTCCCCCCGATCAAGAGCGTTGCATGTTGGGCTGTGGCTCTTTGGACCCTGCTTGTACCGCAAGGGTGATAGATTTGCATGATTTAACATGTAAAACGGGGGAGGGGGGATAAATATTGGCTGCTTCAATCTGACACTTGTTCGATTCATTTGCTTTCAATCCCAGTGGCTTGCCTGAGATGGTGTTGGGATGGTATCTTCAGTACAAACGCCTGCTATTATAACTCCGGTGTGGTATTCCAGCTACCCACAGGTGCTGTTAATTTTGCTGCCACTAAAGTACCTATCAAGAAGCTTTTTTTGTTCTGTGCACACAGCAGGGGTAGATGACTTCTATGCTCTTGTTTCTCATCTTGGCTTATATAACTTTTTTTCCCCCTGAGCTCCCCAATCACTGCCCCACTGTTATACCTGGCAGAGTGCGATTGCTCATAAAGGTACTTTTTTCCGGCCTAATGATCTATGATTTTTTATTTTTTCATTTTCCTTTCAGATGGATCCAGTGACTCCTCAGCCACCTCAGCTTCAAGCTGCTCTTCTCACCCCTTTAACACTGCTCCTTGTGCCCTCTCCCCATGTCGTCCTCCCTGTTCCATGCACAGCTGCCTTACTTGGCTGCCTTGCCCTGGATCTCCTTCTCCTCAGCTAACCCGCTGTGCCAGCATGCCCTCACTTACTTCCTCGGTGAATGCTGCAATACTTTATGCTTGCAGGATAATACTGAGTCAGTATCTGTGAGGTTTATATGATTGCATGGTGGTAAGCAGAATAGAAAGCCTTGACTTCTTTCCTTCCCAGTGACCATTCTTAGCTTCTATTACTGTTGATCACCATGTTGATAAATAGCACCATAAAAATTAGAGTAATAAATTTAGTCTTTGTAAGAACTTCTGGGAAGCTTTGTTAAAAAGCAAACAAATTATCTTCCCACTTGGGATATTTCAGATGCTTTTTACAGACAAATTTATTGGTCTTTTATGAGACCAGGAATATGTATCCTACATGACTTAATGCAGAATGGCGATGAGCCAAATGCCTAAGAATGATGAGGTGGCATTATCACTCAGTTGAAGGAATTGTGATGATCTTGAAGAGGGCTGCTGCTTTTAATCATGAAAATAGTGCTTCTGACTCCTTCTTAATGAGGCTGAAGCAGAAGTGGCTAAATACATAAACCTAACAGTAGAGTACTTTACAAAAATGAGTCGACATACTGGTCTGGGTTCTCCAAGTATTTAGGTAGCCAACTTGCAGGGACCTAAATATCTCTGGACACTTTCATCCAGAATCTGCCTAGAAATATTACACTTCAGGCAGTGTTTTTTTGGTTTAAAAATGAGAGCAAAAGGCTGCTAAAACCCAGGAAGTCCTATCTGCAGCTTTCTGCAAGTCCATGCTGTGACACATGATGATTCACAGCCCCTGCCTGGGGAGTCATCTCGCCTCGTCCATGCTCAGACTCTGCCAGTATTTACCAGTCGTGAAAACTGAATGTCCCACCACTAAGGACATGTGATGGTTACCATCACTGAAATCACTACCGTGCTAACCCATAGTGCTTGCCATTGGGGTTGGAACCAGGACTGGCTACTAGATTTGTCTAAAACCCAAATATAATGGTGCTTTAGGACAGCCTCTCCTACAGGATAGGAGATGAAACTGAATTAGTAAAATAGTTCTGTGGGGTTCTTATTAAATGTAACCAGAAACGGCCAGTACCGTTCTCCACCTTACCCCTTTTCATGGTGACCCGCTGGCCGTGTCACGCTAGGTCTCTTACGCTTGCGTTGGTATATTCTGCTGGCAGACTGGGCAGCTCTCCTCTGCTCTTCAGCAGCCACACCCTCGGGCAACAGATTGCTTCATGAGAAACTCTTAATGCATAAAATTGTTTGAAATGAAAGTTGTGGGAATAGTGCTGACGGTAATGCAAGCTATTTACTCAGGAATGTTTATTATTTAATTAGACAGTTAAGACCAGGGTCTGACTGTAATTCAGACCAGACCAAGTGGAACAGGGCTTTGTTTGTTTTTAATTTCTCTTACGTCTTTAACTGTGTTAAGAATTAACACATGAATATGTACGAACATATGCTTATGAGAAGCATGACTTAACTTTCAAAGATAAATCAGTGCTGAGTCACAGTGAAGGAGTTGTACACAGTTAACAAGAGGGACCTCAGGCTGGCATCACAGGGCTCCTTTTGAAAGCCTGTTCTGTTCCCTTTATTACACTCCTGCCTTGCCATCCGAAATCTCTGGCACCAGAGCTCAGGAAAGGATTGCATCAAGAGCATGCTGTACAACAGTATACTTGTTTTCTTAATAAAGAGAATGTTGCAGAACAGGTTTTACGTATGGGTCTGATCTTTGTTCTAGATGGGATCTATCCCAAAACAGCACCAGGACTTGTCCAAACAAGGAGTGAGATGTGACAATAGCAGACAGCTGGCAAAAAGTGAAGATAAAAAGCACACCAAAAAAGTACGTAGGGGGGAATGCACACAATTTTTTTCTAGTGTGCTGAAACTTCTAGTAGTTTTCAGTTACATAAAGAAATAGTTACCAGGTAAGCAAGTAGATTTGATTATTACTAATACTGTATTCTGGCAGTATTTCACAAATATTATGATTCCTTACAATCTCTATTTTCTGTAAAAGTTTCAGCTTTTGGCTTAGTGTCAGAAAATCCTGTACCCTGGCTTCTAATTAACCCGTAACAGACAGAAGCTATCAAACATTTAAGGAATGTGAACATGGGGGCTAGCTTTCGTCTGTTGTAAATGGGGATCCAAGATCTACACCTAAGCTGTTATCCTGTACTTCTTTAATATGAGAACTAGTAAACAAGATACACCATGGCGGATCGTTCCTGATGGCTTGTCATGTCATTGCAAAAGCACCAGTATCTTCTGATCTCAGAATACACGTTAACCTCTGGTTATTGGAATCATTTTGGTCATGTGTTATACCATTCTTACAAATGAGCAAGCACTGGTGAATTTTGGTTGAAATGCTCTCACAGCAGTCCTAACAGTGAGTTGTAAAACCGAGCAATGTTCTCAGTTATAAGGAGATCAGCAGACGCACGATTCGGGGTTCATTTCTCACTTTCCCAAGTCCTTGAATGGGGTCTGTCTCTCCCTGCCCACACAGCCGAGATCTTTGCTTGCTTCTTACAGGCTGTAAGTCCACAAAGCGAAGGGATCCAAAGGGCTCATCTCAGCCGTAAAGACCTATGAAATAATTCTGCGCTCGGATTTCAAATCGACTGTAGTGGAATCTTTGCCAAACTCGAATACAGTTTATTTCCCGCCCCAGAACAGCCTCTGATCTCCTCACCCGGCAGTTTCAAGCCCACGGCTGGCCAGCACCCGCCATCCCCAGCTCTATCATTACTTAATCAACGCCTAGCCCAGCAGGCCGGACCACCTTTCACCCTAAATGCCATTTAGCAAGATTTCGGTTAAGCCTAGCGCTGTCAATCCCCCTGAGGCACAAGGCCTACGCAGGGCAGAAGCGGCTCCGCTTTTCTCCGAGCCTCCGCTACCGCAGCCGGGGGAAGGTTCCCTCCACCCGGGGAAGGAGCTCGCCTCATCCCGAACCCCGTCCCGGGGCCCGTCCCTCAGCGGGTGCCCGCTCCCCTCAGCGGGTGCCCGCTCCCCTCAGCGGGTGCCCGCTCCCCTCAGCGGGTGCCCGCTCCCCTCAGCGTCCCGGCCGCCTTCTGCCCGCCAGCCTCGCGCGCCTTAAAGGTTGCGGTCCCCACCCCTCCAACCTATTACGATCGCCCCGTTGGGAACAGCGGCGCCCTACGTTGCCCCTTTAAGGTTACCGCGGCGACGGCTCTGGGTGAGAGCGAGGCGCATTGACGTCACGGCGGGCGGTGATTGGCCGCTCCAGTTGGTTTCCGGTGGGAGCCACTGCCGCCGCTGGTGCTGTCGCCGAGGCCGCGGCCGGGGCCGGGACGGGCGGTGAGGGCCCGGCGGAGCCGCCCGCGGCAAGGTGAGCGGCGGTGACCGGTCCGGGAAGGCTGAGGTGGGGAGGGAGCAGCCCCTGAGGAGGCGGGGGAGACCGAGCTAGGCTGGGGAAGGGCGCGGAGAGGGAGGCCTGCGGCCTATGGGGGCGGGGGCCGGCCCTGCTGAGGGGAGAGGCCCGGCCTTGCTGAGGGGAGAGGCCCGGAGCCGGCAGCACGCGGGCCTGCTGGGACCGGGGCCGGGGTGGACGGTGTTCCCTTTTCTGCCACCCGTGTCCTGGGGGGGGGGGGAGAGAGAGAGAGAGAGAGAGAGAGGCCGCGCTGCGTGGGACCCCCGTGGGCTTATCGGGCGTCGCCTCCAGGTGCTGGGACGCCGAAGCAGTCCCCCGGCCACACATGGGGTTTGGGTCCCTCGTCGTCCCTTCTCCTGCCCCGGGAACGTCGTGTCGTTTCTTCGGCCGTGGGGCTGCCCGCCCCTCACCGCTGGAGGAGCCCTGGTCCTGCGGTGAGGGACGGGCTTGGCTTGACAGGGTAGCCCCGGGGTGGGCAGGTCTGAGTGCGGCCGTGCTTTAGCCGGCTCTGGAAAACTTGGCGTTTGCAATATGCAGAAGAAATACCTTGTGAAAATGCTGGTGTTTTCAGTATTTCTTTGGTGTTTTCTGCGCTGGTCTTGCTCTTCTGGTGAGCAGCCGTGGCCTGTGTCTGCTGGCTATCGGCAGCGCGGTGCTTTTTCCATAGATTGTAATTTGTAGGCTGTCATGGAGCCACCGAGTTTCTCTGGGGCTGTTAATTAGTACTGACCTTCACCGTGTGAGTTGTCAAAACAAAAGAAGTAACTGGAGAACTTTAAGGCACTTTTTCAGTCCGTGTGAAGTCCATACTTGGTGTTTATGCCACTCGTAGTACATCTGTCTGTGCATACTTATGCAGGGATTAACTGTCACAAGAATGAAACCTGTTTGAAGTGTTAGCAATTTCATATTAACTCTAGGCCTCCCATAATCTCCAGTAGCGTAATTCAAAGGGGCACCGTGTTATATTGCCTATGTGGCCTATGTTTCTCAGTCTGCTGCCTCAGTAGGATAAAATGCATAATATGACTGCGCCGCTTGGCTTTTCAGTGACTTATTTTTTCTCAAAGTTATTTTGTCTGAATCCATTTTTTCCCTTTCAAAAGCTGATCCTGGGATCAACATATCTTACTGCATAGTCATAAGCTGTTGCCACTGTCCCTGTACCAGGTAACTTTCTTTATATTTCATTAAAATGTGCTGAGAAATTCTTTCCTGTTTCTTTAGCTGTCTCAGTGTTAATTGCCTTATGAAAAAGATGCCATGAAATGTTTTTATATATATGTGTATAAAAACACACTTTAAAATGGTTCTATAACCTGAAATGAGGGAAAAAACCAGCTTTAGAACATTTTTGAAAGTGTTATAGCTATAATTTTAAAGCTATAATTTTAAAGTCTTTTGAAAACCTGGCATCGTAACAGATGTGTTTAAAGATGTATTCTTGATTATTTACAGGTGAAGAAATATTTTGGGGATCACAGTGTATCTGTGGAGATAGTTTTGAAGTATGGACCAGTTTAAACCAGAGAGTAGCTTTTTGGAGTAATGCCCCAATTCCCTAATTTGTTAGTGGACTCTTGCCTTGGCATTTGGCATACTGGCTTTGGCTTCAACCTTAACATGTGTCACTTCCCAATACTTTCCATACTGGCCTGTCAGATTCCCAGCTTCCACCCACTTATCTCCTGGTCATCATTCCCATGACCCTGTACGGCTCTGTGAAGTGAGCCTCCAGTCCTATGAAATGCTAGGTTTAATCAGCAGAAAGTTTAGGTGGAAACTTCCCTGAGTTTGAGTGCTCACAGGGCTTGAGTTGTTGAAGCTTTCCCAGTTCAATCAAATGCTTTTCCTTTTGTGTCTGTGGCTATAAAGTACCCAGATTTTTTATTTCTTTCCAGGTGCTAAATAATTTCATAGCTTTTTCTTTCACTGTTTAGCTTAGTTACTAGTCTTACAGATAAAGGTAGTTTTATGCTGTGATATCAGTAAGATGATAATACAGCATAACTTTCTTTTAGGCAACATAACATGCCTGACTATATCAGGCAGCAACGTCTTTGTTTCCACTGGTTATTTAACCTTCACTTTCTCTTATCTTCAGCAATGGCAGCTTCTAGCAGCAGCAGCAGTGAGGAGGAGCGTAGTCTTCGGGAATGTGAACTTTACGTCCAAAAACACAACATCCAGCAACTTCTGAAGGATTGCATTGTACAATTATGCACAGTGAGACCTGAAAGACCTATGGGATTCCTCAGAGAATACTTTGAAAGATTGGAGAAGGTAAAAATACATAGCAGGAGGGAAGGAGAGTGGAACAACCTAAATTTATATCACCTTTTTGTGATTCAGAGGCTGAGCTTCAGATTTGACCAGTGTTCGTATTGGCTGTTTGAAGTTGGAGCTGATGCTTTTGGAAAACAAATCCTATTTTCTGTTAGTTTTTGCCAGTTGATCACAGTGTAAAAGCACCTCTGTCATAACAAAGCATGTAGGGCAGAACGTAAGCTGACAAGGAGACTTACCCAGCTCGGATGCAGATGTAATCCCAATCTAATGCTTACTTATAGGTAGCATACACCATCATGTCCGTAGTTAGGTGATAACTGTGGCGTTTGACCTTGGTTGGACACTGGCAATAGGCATGTGGTTTCTTATATTGAGACAAATGGTTTGCAATAATTTGGGTACAGCACAGAAGCAGTAGGCCAGGGGTATTTACCCAGGCCTAGCTGAAGTCAAATGGAAGTATTTGTATTCCAAATCTCTAGGAGAGCAAGCCTGTTTCTGCTTCTCTTGGGAGTTTGGCGTTGGTGTTTTGCTTTGTTGTTCCTCTTGCGTTTGTCCTCAAGGTCTCTTTGTTGTTTTTGTTGTTGTTGTTGTTGTTGAAAGCATTCTGGGATCTTGGGAATGGAAAGTATTTTGTCATCTCGGTGCTCATATTTGAAATGGCGATTTCACATTCTTTTGAACTGTGCATTTTATATATTGATATCTAAGCAGATAGGAGAAGAAGCCGCTAGGAGAATGGGAGGTTTTAAAGGCTAATGCAGAGGAAAGGTTGGATACGACGACTCTATTCAGAATACACAATTAGTAAATAATGTAGCTGCAACCTGGTACAGCAGTCACTTGCAGGTGCTGCTTTCAGTACTTGGTGTATATGGGAGTTATAGCTTTTTCTTATTTTTTTTTTATTCTAGCTAGTTACTAATTGCTGATGTAAAGAAGAAAGAAATTAACACTGGAGATCATAAATACGTATAGTGGAAATTGTCTTTTAATGGAAATGCTCAAGGTAGATACTAGAAAATTAGAAAATGACCAAATGCTGCAAACTAACCTGCTATAACTCACAATGTATTTGAGGAACATTTTGCTTATTAAATGAACAAGAACTCTATGATATGTCTGACTTTTTTTTTTTAATGTAGTTGCATCTTGAGTATGTTCTCTTTCAGAGAGAATACCAGCAGCAAACCAGGTAGCAATCAGGTTCTTAAAAATTCATTGTCTCTCCCTGTTACCATGCCTCCTTCCCCACGTTGGATTCTCGAGTTTCTAAGTACTGATAGATTGATAATTTTTAAAACATCACCACAAGTGTTGATATACAAAACTTTACAAAGTAAACTGCATTACTGCATTTAGGTTAAATTGTAAACCAATCCATACATAGGGATATAAAACAGGAATATTTGAATGCTTATGTGTAGTGGATTTATGGTCAAGGTGCAGTATTTAAGATTAAAGGAAACTTAATTTGTTTTTAGCAAGACAAGAAGTCTAAGCTCTGAGCTTAACCACATGTAACTGTTGATGATTTTATTCTTGTGCAAATAGGCTGTCTATGTACTCTGTCAGCTTATAAGCAAGCTGAAAATAAAACTGCTTAGGTAATGTTTTTTCCCTTTAAATTACTCTTACCATTTTGGTCAGGGTCTTTTATGAGTTGTGTTGGCAGGGGTTATACATGCCCACTGGTGTAGCTCTAGCTACAAGTGAAACTGTAGCATTTTTCTTCTTGCCTCCTTGAATTTGAAAATCACTACAGCTTTCTCCAAGTAATTTCACCATTCAGTCAAGTGGATTGGTTTTGGTTTAACCAGATAACACAGTACCTTAATAGCTATCAAGTAACAGAACAGTGAACATCCTGTGCTACGTTAGCAAACTCCTGTGACATCCGTGTCTGGAAAGCACAAATGCTAAGTACTATTATTAACCAGATCTAACCCGGTACTTAGCTCTGATAGAGCAAAAATGTTTGAAATGGAATCTGCTTCACCTTCCAGAACTAACGTCTGGTACATTTTTAATAAAGCAGAGCAACTTTTCAGTATACTTTCTAAATCTGTTCATCTGTAAGACTGGATGAAGTTGAGGTTGAGGTCCCTTTTTTTTTTTTAAGATAGAATTTTGAAGAGACACCATAGGGTTGCTATTTTCTCTCTAGTTATCCTGACAAGTCATCTCTTCCACAGCGCGCAAACACAGAGCTGATTCACTGTCATGTTATTAAAATACGTTGAAGATATTTAAACATGCTTTTGAATTTATGTTCAGAAACATTAAAATTACTGCCTCTCAGATTGTGGTAGCTACTATAGGAATTCGGATGTCCTCTTCTGACTTAGGAAAGCTGTTATATGAATCTAATTACTACACATTGGTTGTATAAATGTTTTTATTTTATCTGTTTGTGGTGTACTAAGGCCTCTGTTCTTTTTGCTGTGCAAACATGTCTGGTAACACCAGTGCATACTAAAAGCTAATAGCTATCCAGTGCTGTGCTTGGCTGTGTAATGTAGTTTGAGCTATGGAAATTTAATGTAGAGATCATTATTACAGCCTGCCAGATGAATCTTGGATATTGGACATTGCTGTCCACTGGAATAAGTGCATGTTTGAAATATTGTGTGTAATGCAGTTATGTGCATATTAGGCTTTATAGAAAGCTGGAATTATGAAGTGTGATTGACATCTAGTTGCTGTACCTGTTCCCCACCACCTTCCCTGCCTCCACAGATACATACCTGAATATTTTTTTATTTTCCTAAGCATTTCTTTTGCAAAACGTGCAAAAGCATGTGGTAGCTAAGAAGGATATACTGTGCCATTGTGAATTTATGGCAGAGCTTTTAACACTGCTTTTTTAGCTTCTGAGTGTTTGGGTTTTTTTGAGGTTTTTCTGTTTTGTTTAAATATGTGGAGAGCTGATATAAATTGAATACTAATTAGCCAGGAGAAGTTGAGACCATTTCTAGTGTAACGACAATTACCAGGTGCCAGACTATATGGTATAAAACATAATTCTGAAATTGTGAAGGTCTTCTCCAGTAGCTGATAGACTTAAATATGTGAAGTCTTATCACTTTAATATTTCTTACTTGTAATAACTTAAATGGACTTAACTATATCTTACTTGTCAGGAAAAATAAAATTTACAGTTAGCGGTCACTGACACTGAAAACTTTGAACTGCTTCATCAGCTGAAAGACCAGGGTCAACACTTGGATGTAGTAAATAGGCTAACTTTGTTAATAAACTTTTTTATAATCCTGGTAATGGTTATACTGATAAGTACAGAGCAAAATGAATGCCTTTGTCCATTATGTGTTTAATTTGATGGAGCTTCTAAACCTAAACAAGTACATTTTCTTATTCATAAACACTGGCTAAATTCTAAGGTAACTGAGAGTAACAACTGCCACTTTTTCTTCAAGTCCTAGTGTAATTCTTCTCTGATCTGGTGGTGTAATATATGTGGTTTATTATCAGAAATTATAAAAGGTGTATTTTAAAAAGATGAATACATGAAAAGCTACTGGTATGAAAACAATGAGATTTTAGCATGTCATTTACTCCGTGGCACAGTGTTGTCTTGCGAAGTCTAATGTGAATTCATGGATATTTGTCTCATTCGGGGATGATCTTCCTCTCGATGAGTGTGTATATATCGGCTGTTTAGAATAGCTGGTATATTTTGAGTTCATGTATTATCTTACTCACCTGTAACTTGTTTCTGTGTCCATGCCCTACCTTAACATACTTCTTTTTAATACAGTAATGCAAAATCTCAGATCAGGCAGAGGTTACCAGTTTTATTTTTTCTGTTAGTGCAGTTTCCTTGTTCTTTGAGTGGGCCATTACCCTGGCGAGTCTCTTCTTGAACAGTGTTTTGATACACAGCTCTCTTGCTAGATGCTGCTGAAGTGCTTCTGTCTCTGAAAGTTACAGGATCTCAATATTCTATATTTTTTGTGGTACTGGAAAAAATACAGCAGCTGGTGTTCACTTATTTTAAAAGTGTCACATTTTTTTTAATGGGTTAAGCATTCTGTATATGAGCCAACAGTATGTTTCTGTGGTTGGTGGTGTTGCACCCTTCATAGAGAGGCAGTTTAAACTGAGCACTTGCTACTGCTCAAACTATTTGTAACCTCATCTCAGTTGAGACTCGTTTCTCCAAAATCGGAAGATAGAAACAAGGTTTTAAATGTGTTTTGCTCTGATCGTTTTGAAATGTAGCACTATTTTATCAATGGGCAAAAAGCAGGAAGTGTATTGTAATTCAATGGATCAGTGCTTGCTCTTTGGCTATCCGAGAGGTGCAAGATGTAAACTCACTGTAATGGTTATCTGATGTCCCTTTTCTCAAAGCGCTGTTGTTATACATAGCCTCTGTGCACCTCCGGAGTGGAGCGTGGCAGCCAAGCAGCAAGCTGCCCAGCTGGGCAGGGGACAGTTTGGTCAAGGACACTGGGACAAACCCAGCTTTTAAAAATGCCAGGAGCTCTCAGAGAACAGATGACTCCTTGTTCGTTTAAGGCATGTCCCCAAACCCTCTTTCCTTAATGCTGGGAAAGTCATTTGAGCTGTTATGATGCAAATGCTCTGGCTCCAAGGTTGGCTTTTTTGTTTTGTTTTTAATCTGATTTTAGTTGATTAAGGTGAATTTTCTGGTACATAGAAGAATCAAATTTCTGTGTGTCAGGTTAGACTTCATTTTATTGTAAGTACGCTAGTCTTCTACGATATCACTATAACACAGCACAACAGGTAACTGAGGGAAATAAGGAAAATGCGTAATGTTGTGCAAAGTTGACAGATCTGTGGTTTGTGGAAAAAGCCCTGCTGTCTGGCCTCTAGCATCCTTCCTCCAGCTCTTTTGTAAGCGGTGTTCATATTTCTTTCTCCTAAAATAACTGTTGGTTATTGAGTATCAGGTTGGTCCATGACTTGACCTTGTTTCAAAAGCTTCTCATGTAACATGGATTTCTGAGGAATTGCTCTTCTGTCTTTCAGATCAAAAAAGGCTTAACGCCTCACAGCTGAGGGAAAGAACTGCTGGGTTTACAGTTGGGAAAATGTCTTCAGCATTTGCAGAATGTCTTTCATCACCTGTTGAATATGCTAGTGGAAAGTAGAATCAACTTGTTTATACTTCTTAATAAGTTAAACTATTAGTGTAACTTATTAAAATAAACACCATTGTGATATGAATGTTACAAATGAAAGGTGTATCTACCATCTATTTTGAAAGGCCTTTGATGTTGGTTGCTCTAGTCTCCTGCTTGCCTTCATGTGGGAGTAATAGTACACAGGAAGCTCCCTTGCATTGGCAGACTAAATTGGAATATGATCTATGACAACTTTTTTCTTTGCTGGATTATGTGACACAAACATGTCTTCCTTCCTGTTTAGGAGGAAACAAAACAGTTGTTGAATCAACAGAAGTCTGGTTCTCGCTCAGACTCACGGGAGGATGAAATCTCTCCTCCTCCTCCTATGAACCCTGTGGTTAAGGGTCGAAGAAGGCGTGGGGCCATCAGTGCAGAAGTCTATACAGAAGAGGATGCTGCATCTTATGTTAGAAAGGTGCTCTAACTTTTAAACATTGCTAAAAATTGCAGTTTAAGACTGCCTTCTATCCAGTGTATTAAATAACACTAAGCTCCTGTAGCCTGTTAAATCTTGTGATAACTGTAAAAAGCAGACCTGTGTGTGTAGCTGTTTAATTAGAGGTTAGAATAAACTGTCATGCAATTAAACCATTTATGCATAAATTAAACCTGTTCCCTTTGAAGTAATGTATATTTAGATGTACCTATATTTATATATTATATATATAAACAAAGTGCTTCCAGTTATTTGACAGCTGCAACAACATTACATTTAGTCTAATGTCAGAGCAGGCTTGCTGCTATTCATAGAAAAAAGCAAGTTGAACAGATACTTGTACTCTTGCAAAAAACCCTTATAAACTTAGCACGGAATGATGCTTTTACAATTGCATAAAGTAATACAAGATTTTATTTACCTTCTCCACAAACTGGTTGTAAGCATTGACTATATTTGTTTTTAGATCTATAGTGCTTGAAAGAAACTAAAAAAAAAAATCAGCCAGTGTTTTGTAGCACTTTAAATAAGTTATATACCCTGGGAATGCAGAAATTTTTCTTGAAAAAATTAGTCAGATACTTTTTCTGATTATATCCTAGGTTATTCCAAAAGATTACAAGACAATGGCTGCTCTGGCAAAAGCTATTGAGAAGAATGTGCTGTTTGCCCATCTTGATGATAATGAAAGAAGGTAGGAATAAATCTTTGTAGTCTTAAAAGTTCAGACTTCAGAAGAGCTAAATGTGTCTTACTGTACAAAGCTGCGCAGCCTCTTTACAACAGTCAGTGTAACCATACAGAGGTTATACGAAAAGTATTGATGGGTTGGAGGTACAGATGTATGAATGAATGCATGCATGACAGTTGTCCAAGCAATGTCTAATTTTGATATCCTTTTCTTCAGTGACATCTTTGATGCAATGTTCCCTGTCACTTACATTGCAGGAGAGACTGTCATACAGCAAGGCAAGTGACAATGTTTACATTGATGAATAAGTTGGAGATGGTGAGCAGGCTCTGGCCTAGTGCTCTTGTTAGGTTTTGGGGTTTTTTTGAAAATAAAAATGTTGTCTGGATACAGTGACACTTTCTTGCTATGCTATCTGAAGCACAGCTCATGCTAAAGTGAGGAGTGGAGCAACTGTAGGAGGACGTGGTTTTGTTGCATATGTTACCTATTGGAAAGATTGTCATTTGATGGCATTGTAGAACATGTTATGTCAGTTTATGGATCCAGTATGCCTTTCCAGTATTCCTGGAAATGCTGCTGATCTCCTGCATACCAGTAGATGTCCTCTTTCACAGGACTGAGAGGAGTGCAAAATCAGCAAAATGTGAAACTTTACCCTGCAAGCTGTGCAAAAATTAGTCTCTGCCAACCTTACCAGATTCTAAACACCAAAGTAGGCAGAGATGCCAGTTCTGTGAAATGTGAATGTTTGCATAGCTTTACTCTCCTTTTTAGTGTGTATTCAATGATTTTTTCTTCTTTTTATTCTAGGTGATGAAGGTGATAACTTCTATGTTGTTGATCAAGGTGAAATGGATGTAAGCATTACTGGTAGTTTATTAATTATATATTCATTCCTAGCAGAAGAATAGCCCGATATTTGTAGGCCTTTTCTACAGGTCCTTCCTTTAGCAGCTTTTCTCATAAGTTCTTACCTGTAGAAGCTTATTTTGCTTTGGAGCCTCTTTGCTCCTCAATGGCTCAGTCTGGCTGCACAGACCATGAGTTGTGTTGAGTTTCAGAATGAACGATTCAGACACCAACACAATACTAATGCTTTACAAGTGCAGGGTGGAGTCTAGCTGAGGTGTGGGACAGGCTTTAAGAATGACCAGGCTTCTTATTTTGCAGTCCAACTAATCCATAGCTTTCTCTGACAGAGACTTTGTTGAGATTTTATTTCCTATCAAAGGGTCTCAGGAGTCTACGTGTGTAGTCTGTGCATGTGATGTAGATGTAGAAGAGAGTCCCTTTATCCATGAAAGTAAAAATTCTGGCTGGGACTGGGGTTGGCTGTGAAGTGTTGATGAAGCGTGGGAAGGGTCAACTCTGTACACACAGGAAAATTTCCTGTTACGATAAGGGAAATACAGGGTAGCAGGAGCTTTGTTGTCTCTGACCAGCTCACAAGATGCCATGAGCTTTGGCTTACCACCATGCGCTGCCTTTCAGGTTTATGTGAACAACGAGTGGGCAACCAGTGTTGGTGAGGGTGGAAGCTTTGGAGAACTTGCCCTTATATATGGAACTCCCCGTGCTGCAACTGTCAAAGCGAAGACGAATGTGAAGTTGTGGGGCATTGATAGAGATAGCTATAGAAGGATCCTAATGGCAAGTATTTTTCTAGTTGATGTGTGGCTTATGTCATTGGCTCAAGTAGCTGTGTGCATAACCTGGAATGATGCTTTTGGTTTTACTATTCACTCAGCTTATACTGGTCATTTGACCTTCTATCTGTGCCTGTCATTTGCTGGAGTTATTTATTCAAAATCCTGCTACTTCTTTTGTAATCAGAAAGCTGATCACTCAGCATACGTTTGTCAGGCGTGGGGCCATGGGGAGTCTTGCATTAGTGAACAAAACAGTACCAATGCTGTATTAAACTGGACTGAAAATGTAATACCTACTGGTTAATTTGTCAGATACTTTGATTCTGCTCTGCATTTAGCTTGCTATTTGTAAGTAGTGTGTGTGAACAACAGCTGTAACTAACTTGAGCAGGTGTTGTGAATTTTGGTAAGGTTATACAGTTAGAATGCATTTAAGAAACATTAAGGCTGCAATAAATGCTAAATACTTTATGAAGGTTGCTGAACTCTGAAATATTACCGAAATAATTAAATTTGACAACACTTAATCTTGTGGGTTTGGGATCTGTGAGTCAGGATGTCTGGTTAAATTTATTTTTGCCTTGAGTTTTATTTGAAGCTTCATGTAAAATGTGATGTGGAAGGAAAACTTACTTTGTGTGCTTGGGTTTTTTTTTTGTTTTTTTTTGTAGGGGAGTACTTTAAGAAAGAGAAAGATGTATGAGGAATTCCTTAGTAAAGTATCTATATTGGGTAAGTGAGAAGACTTCTGTTCTGAAGTGGAATAAATTACCATATTATAATAAAGCTGTTACCCAGCATTATTATGATTACAGGCTATTGTGGTAATCCATTAAAACTGACTCCAAAGCCTGTACTGTTTTTCTGCATAATTCAGAAATAATTCTAATTAAAGTCTTGGTATCTGATGCATAAACGTAGCCAGAAGTAGGTTGACCTTTGTATAAAGACAGAGCAAAAAGTAGAATTTGTGCCTTGAAAAGATACTCTGTTAATGAACTATTAACTCTACAGAATCTCTGGACAAGTGGGAGCGTCTCACGGTAGCTGATGCATTGGAACCGGTACAGTTTGAGGATGGGCAAAAGATTGTGGTCCAGGGAGAGCCAGGAGATGAATTCTTCATTATCTTGGAGGTAAGGAAGGTCAAAATTAAAAGCTGAGAACTTTACTACTTTTTTATAACATGGCTTATTCTGTCCCTAAATAGGCTCTTGGAGAAAAATGAAATATAAGAATTTACTTGTAGAGAATTCCTGAAGAAATACAATCTTGCTGGACATGCAGAAGCTTATATTTAGTTTTGCTATTTTTACAAATGGTGCTACCAGGAAAAAAGTAAACTGGTTTCAGCCAGAAACTTGTTATATTTTTCAGAGGAGTAGAGACCCATTCTAGACAGCTAGTAATGTCTTGCTGGTGGTATCATTGTCTTCTGAGTTGTGGTGTGGTTTTTTTGCTTTTTTTTTTTTTTGCTAGTCATACCGTAATATTCTTAGTGTTTTGAGGAAAAACAGGAAGAAATCAGTGCTGTGGATATGTAAATACCCTAGATGTTTGATGCTTAGAGAGGAGGGAGGACCAGCTGTTTTTATAGAGCAGTCTGGTGAGGTATGCAAGGATTGTGAAGTGGTTTTTAAAGACTGAGACATAGTAACAGTCCTTCCTGCAAAGCAGCTGATTCCTTCTGGAATTCAATGTTTCAAGTGATGCTGGAAATTCCCATTGTTTAATTGTTGTGATTTATTAAAGGGCACAGCTGCAGTGTTACAGCGTCGATCAGAAAATGAAGAATTTGTTGAAGTGGGCAGACTGGCGCCTTCTGATTATTTTGGTGAGTTACGTAGTGACAACTGTGATTACATACACCACTGTCACCATTTTACCTGTGCTGTGTTCATGACTGCTGTGGATGATGGTGATGGGATGGATTTGATTAATTACTGTTTTGGCTAACTGCTGTGGCTTCGCTCAGTGTCAGGTGAGTATCAGAGTCACTTGGCATTCAGGTGTGCAAGCCTGTCACAGAAATGTGCTTGTTTTAGAGTACTTTAATTTAGAAGGGGCCTGATGGTGATTTGGTCTGACCTCCCTACCCTAAGCAGAGCTAACTTTGAAATTGCATCATATTGGTCAGGGCTGTGTCCAGCTGAGTCTCTTGTGTCTCCAGGGATGGAGATTCCACAACTTCTCTGGGCAACTTCTTTCACTGTTTAACCAGCCTTATTGTGAATAACTTTTTTCTTTATGCTTAACAAGAATTTCCTGTTCTGCAACTTGTTGCTTTCCCTCTGCCTTACACTGTGCAGGGAGCGGTCTAGTTTTGTCTCTATAATCACTCATTACATGGCTGAAGACAGCAGTAAGATTCCCTCCTTGGCCTTCTTTTCTCCAGGTCAGACTAACCCAGCTGTTTCAGCATCTCTTTGTACATCCTGTGCTGCAGTCCCCTAACCATCTGGGTGGCACTGCTGGACTTGCTCTGCTTTGTCAGCATCTTGTACTGGGGACCCCAAAACTGTGTGGTACTTTGGATGTAGCCTCCTAAGTGCAGATCAGGGTCTCTTTTAATTCTGTTGAAGATGTTCTTACTCAGCTAAAAGTTACGTGGTGTGTAAGTTGCTTGAAAAAGTTACATATGCTGGCAAAGAAAAAGGCTAAGATCCTATTATAAATACTCGCTTGTGAAGACTTCTTGAAATAATCTTCACATCGAACTAATCACTTGTCTAGTGGATGTTGATTTATTTTGGGTCACAGATAAGGGCTGGATATGTATGCTCACAGAGCATTCTTGCAGTATAATGTAATAGTATATAACAAGATATTACTGGCAGCTTTATTTTGGGTTCAGAAGAAAAGTGGCTTGCAGTTCTGAAATAAAGCAAGCAACTTGTTCAGAACCTACTATTTAATGTTTAAATACTTCCCTCTCTCTCTCTCTCTCAAAAAAAGCATAACTTATTTTTCATGTTTAAAGTAGGTCCTTTTTCCTTATGACTCTTTCTAAGCACTCCTCTTGCTAAAGCCTTCTGGTTGTCTGTTCAGTTTTTCAGCTTTGTAGATGATGTAATCAACAAATAACTCTGTTGCAAGGCCTGAAGTGGGATGTACTCAAGAGTGCACTAATAGTACTGGGTCTGACCAAAAGTCTGCTTAGCTCAGTATCTAGTACTAGATTTTTATTCTATGTGTATCGTTTCAGTCTCTTCTAATATTTCCCTTGATGTGTACTCTTGAGTTTCCCACTCCTAAACTAAATGTTACCTCTACCATTGTGTTCAGGTGCTGCAGACCTGTCCTCTGGGGGTTTAACTCTCCCTTAGAACCTACTTTTTTGCAAGCCTGTGTTTTGGAGGCTAGTGAGTTCAAGAGTTTTAATTGGGCACAGAGGAAAAGTTTTTTCTCATTTCTTTTGAACATGCCTTCTGATAATGCAGGCAAATTTATTCTCTGAGGAGCACTGAGTTCTTTCCTCAGTCCTGAACTTGGAGATAACAAGCCCAGCTGCTTAAAAACAAACCCAGAAACTGATAGTGTGGCTTCTTTCACTGTTGTTGCTAGGATTGTTAGGGGTAGCTGTTGTCACCAATGGAAACAAGGACCTGTTGAAAACTTCATTTCCAAGTATGGTGTTTAGCAGTTGTAACAGTTACTTGAAATGAAGCTTTTGGCATGTTTGTGTGTGTCTTGTGAAATGGGAATCCCAGACTTCAAGATACTCATCTTCCACAGCCCCGTGGCCAAGTCAGATTCTTGATACTGGCTAGCTGTGGGTTAAAGGCTTCTGTCGTGTGCTGGTCTTGTTGTCCTGAGTTTCCTTGAAATACCAGTATTGAAGAGTAGCATACCTTACGTGTTAGAAAAATAACTACTTGTTGACTAAGAAAATCATGTGGTTAATTGAGACATGACCTTTTCCTAAATAGAACCAGTGTTGAAAATCTTTAGGCCTTCTTCAGAGAGACTTGAATGCAGACAGACTTTTTAGTAAAGAAAATTTTCCTTAGTCAGTTCATCAAGTAGTCTTTTTACACTGCCTTCACAATTGCTTCTAATGTAACTGTATAAATACTTGCTCTGATCAGTGTTAAAACATGAATTACCTTCTGTTCAATTCCTGCAGCAGTTTGAAAGACAACAGCATAATTTCTTTGGCTCTTTGCACGTTCGTTTTTAACATTTTGCACTTTCCTGTTGCCCTAGGTGAAATAGCTCTGTTGATGAACCGTCCCCGTGCTGCCACAGTTGTCGCTCGTGGCCTGTTGAAATGTGTAAAGCTTGATCGACCCCGATTCGAACGTGTCCTGGGTCCGTGCTCGGATATTCTCAAGCGAAACATCCAGCAGTACAACAGTTTTGTATCACTGTCTGTCTGAAACCTTCCTCCCTATCCAAAACATGCTTCACGAATGCAGACTGCTTTATTACCCTTGTGCAGAGCCACATTGCCGGTGGCATTTGCAGCTTCCTGTCTGTTTAAAAAAAGACAAAAAAAAAAAAGGCTTATCATGGCACTATTTTTAATTTAGAGCATATTAGTTCTGTGCTCTCTGTCCCATTAAATTAATAGAAAAAGTTCTATGGAGATGTTTGCTCTTATGGCTTCTCTCTGTGCAACAGTGTCCAACTCAGGCAAATGCAGCCTTGCATCAGCGAGGGAGAGATCTCCTGGCACCATGACAATTGCCATAGAGTAAGGAGGTGACAGCAGAGGGGAGGGGGGAAATCCTTCTAAAGGTGTTGGACAGATTTTAATGCTGTGGTCATAATCTGCTGTATTTCTTTTCAAATGAGAACTGCCCTTGTAATTGAGCTTCTTGGGGCTTGGGTTTTTGTTTTTTTGTTTTTTTGTTTTTTTTTTTTTTAATTTTCTGGGTACTGTAATCCTGGGTTCAGTCGTGAGGCATCAGCTGCTAAGAAAGCCACAGTTGGAATTTAACAGTATAATTGTTCCTGTGTCTGCTGGTTTAAGATTGCTTAGTTATGTTTTTGTCAAGTGTAAAATCAAAGCTTTCAAGGTTAATAGTTCTGGTGAACTACTGCAGTTGTTACTTAATTTGCTGACTTGCCGCAACTGATTTTTTTTTCTTCTTTCTTCAGCGATAGATATGCCATTTAAAACTTCCTGTTCAAAGTGGCAAGAACCAAATGTTACATGAAATGCCTGACTTTGGTCTCTAGTACATAGATTGATGTAAGAATGGTGCAGCTGTCCGGCTGTTAGTAATGTTCAAGTACTTAGATTGGTGTAGAAATTGGAAGCAAACATTTTATTTTCCCTGTGACTCTTGCTTGCTTTGTATTCCTCAGTTGACTTCTTAAAAAATGTTCATCAGTTCAGGTGATGCTTTGTTACCAGGGAAAATAAATGTTGAGTATTTATGGCCAGCATCAGTTGCAGGTGGCAAGATTGCTGGTCTATATAGATGCCATTATTCTTGGTAGAGAATGTGAGGCAGAAAAAGTGAATGTTTTAACTTTCCTGCAACACTCAGTTATTTTAAGTTTTTAAATCAGTCAATTCATAATTTTTAAAATGGTTAATTATAAATGTAGTTTAAATACAAAAGGTGCATACTCTTTCCTTGCTTATGGAATTTTCATGACGCATATTTCATACTCACTCTTTTTTCCAAGTTCAATATGTTGCGGAGTCTTAAATGTATTTCAGTATTTACCAGCTTTGTGTTCCATTATTCTGTGCGCACCAATACTTCCCAAAAGTTTTTACTGAATTCCATGGTTCAATAATGGTAGGCAATTTTTAAGGTTTCCTTTAAACTGTAATTTATATAAAGTAGTGTAGGTTTGTATTTGGGAGTGACAGCAAGCAATTTTGCATTTGTTGTGCAACTACTTCTAACGATGGAGCCCTCATTTTATTTCCTTTCTGAGGTTGTATGGATTCAAGTTCAACAGACTTTCTCCCAGGCATGCAGATAATCAGAAAGAGTTTGCCAATTGATGCAAAATAATACTGAGGGTATCAAGCCTTTATGAAAGGTTTCAGGGTATTTCTGAACCTGAAATCCCAATAATGGGATTTAAATGCTTGTGGTTTGAGTTCTCTATTCAAAGATGTTGAGTAGAGGATTTCTGCCATAGTCCTTAAGAAGTAAGCAAATGCTACCTTTTTGGTTCTTTTTTGGGGGGTTGTTGGGGTTTTTTTTGGTAAAACTGTTTTCTTAAGTTTTGACTCTATCCAGGTTTTTTCTTCATATGTGTTCTTTGTGTTACTTTAAAGCACCAAAAACTGTGTAAACTAGTTAGAGCTCCACAAAAAAGTGCACATTTTTTTTATATAAGGCTTTCTAATCAAGTTTCACTACTGCATCTTTTTAGCTTGCTGTTTACTCCCTTTTGTAGTTTTACCTACAAGATTTTAAGATAAATCAGCTAAGTCTGAGTTAAATATTAATCACAGTTATAGCTTTACCTTTGTGTGCAATTTAAATATGTTTGAAACCACAATTGGCATAGTTTTGCCTTAGCTAACATTCAGGGCTTTAGAAGTAATTTTTTGCTAGTCCACCTTTAGCAAATTTATGAAGTCTATTGCCCTAGAAAGCTATAGTCAACCAGAGGACCATTTTTGTATTGTTACCTGACTATATAAGTCTGATTTACTGTATGTGCTAATATATTATATTATATTCCTTTTGTTATAGATTGTCCTAATGGCAGGTAAAGCAATAAAATGATTTAAATTCTTAAATGCAATCAGTGTCTTTTTTTTTTTTTTTCCCCATCCCTATATTGTGTTTTCCTTTGGCCTTAGAGGATATGTTATTAAAGAGGTGATAGAAACTAAGAAGCTTAATGGATTAGGTTTGTGTTAACTCTGAAGGCTTGAGCTGAGGTCCTAGCGTATAGCACAACTGAACCTTCCCCTCTGGAGCCTGCCAGAGAGCTTGGTCTCCACAAGACAACCTGTGCCCGTGACCCTGGAACTTCTCTGGAGTTCTGGCATTGGGTGCACATCATTGCTTTTGAAATGAGAAGGTACCTGTGTCTTGCCTGAGTGTCTCTTAGCAACTCATGCTGCTTTGACCTCTTGTTAAGGTTGCTAATTCCTGGCCCAGCCACTGTTTTTGGAGCTCATAAGCTTTTTTAAGTTGTCTGCTCCCATCTCTGAATACCCTTAATGAGAGTTTTGAACATGGGATGATTAATCATGAATGACTCCTTGTGGACCGATGGTGAGAAATAAAAAAGTGGGATTTTCACACTATGATGAAGCAGGCAAAGTTTGAGAAGTGGTGATGTGAAGCAGCTCAGACTGGGCATGTTTTGCACCCGCTTCTGAGAAAAGTATCGCCCAACTTTGAAGATACACTGAAAAGCTACCATGTAAGGGAGAATAAAAATAAGAAGAAAGCAACCTTGCAACCCCTGTTAGCATACCAGCCATTTAGATACCCGTGGGTTTGTTTCCTGCATCTGGTCCTCCCTTTCCCCCATCCTTTTGACCAAAAAAAAGGCTGAAAACTTTTTTATTACCTAAAATGAAACTTTAAAACTTCCACTTCCAAATTTATAACTGTACTTTTAAACTTATCTTCTGTTGCCATGTTCTTCCTGTTCAAGCAGCCAACAGTAACCCTTCCGTGACACCAATCGAATTAATTTTGGGCTTGTCACGTGTGGCAAGCGGACAAAGTCACCGGTAGAGGGAGATACAACTTTGGGAATAGAGCGTCCTGTACTGAAATAACTGCTGCACTGTGCATGCTGAGAGTGAGTTAAATCCCTTTATTTTCATCCATTCTCTGTCCACAAGAGTAAAAAGGTCTGTAAGCCCACCAGCGTTGAAAATTCTGTTTGTTTGATTGAGACTGTCTAAAACCTTGCTTTTGTGAAAGCTGGAAATGGAAGGAGATGGCTGAATCACAGGTTGAGAGAAACTGAAAGAGCATGGTGTGGGGTTGTAATTTTGGTTGGTTGGGTGGTTGTGGGGGTTTTTTGCTAACCTTTGTGGCTTCAGAATATTGGAGGAGTCTTTGCTGAGTAGAAACACTCCAAACTTCCTCAAACGTACAAAAGAACAGGATAGGCACCTGTAGGGACATACTCAAACAAATTACAGCTACCATCTCTCCTGTAGTTTTACAGTGTGGAGACAGGTAGTCAATTGTAGAATTGCTGTGGAGTTGAATTAAATGTCAGCACAGTCCCCTGTGAAAAACGATAGCTGTGGCCAAACAAGCTTTGTTCCTTCCTTGCATGATCAGGCGCTTGCTGCCAGCGTCACCGAGTTCCCTTTAGGTTGGGCAAAATTCCAGCCCACGAAAAAGTGAGCCAGTGGTAGGTGCAGCAGCTCGCTGAGAACCTAACAACTGCTGCCTGACTACGTTTGGGCTATGGTTTTAGCATTCTCCTCCAGAAAGTCTGCAGTGCTGTAGATGTTTTTGGTTTAACTTAAAGGTTAGTTTAGAATGAGCTTCTAATAGATTGGTTGTGGTGTTTTTTGGGGTTTTTTGGTTTGTTTTCTTTAAGGATGATAAATTATCAACAAAGTTCTCAACTACTTTCCCTAGGCTGCCAAAAGGTTCAGTGCAATTGTTCTTGAACAGTTAAAGGAAAAAGTTATTAAAGGGAGCTTCAGCAATCAAGTTATTCTTAAGCCTTGTCGTTGGGAGGCAAGGGGAAAACTGCAAATTGAAAGATCTACGATAAGTCTCTGCCTGCACTTTTTTGGTCTCCAGTTTCTATTGCATCTCCTCATCTCCTCAAAATGCACAGAGATGGGGGGGCAGGATACCATTTCTATTTCCCAGGGAATTCTGACAACTTAAGTGATTGTAAAGCTATGAGATGACCTGAGATAAATCCCCTCCACTTTGGCAAAATGTTTTCACCAGAAGTGGGTGGCTTCTTGAATTGTAAATAGTTGTATGCCTCTGAGCAGTTTGGGTTTTTGCTTTTTGGGTTTTTTTTTGTTCTTTTGTTTTGGTTCCACCCACCCCCTGCCTTGGGTTCAAAGGCAACACATATCTGCCTTTCTCCCGTAACCCAAACTGGCTCTTCCACCCATGAGGCAGGTAAAAAAAAAGCAGATCTGGTTTTACTGCCCTGTGAAGCAGTGGGCTTTTGAATGACACGCACAGATCAGAGTGGTGTGGGTTGATCACCACTGAAGAGACCAGGAGGCAACGGGCAGGCTTGCTGGTGAGTACTGGACAGACGCTCTTCAGTCTGACCACGCTGAATCAACGTGTTACCTTGTCTCAGTGGCAGGTACTGCCCTTGTGAAGTAAGACTGCTCTTTTTCTCAAATACACAGTCTTGATTACAGAACAGAGCCTTAATAAGAGGAAAATGCTCTTGGCATCTCTTTATTCGAGCCTCATCCTTGGATCTAGTTTGTGTCTTTCACTAGCAAGACCGAGATCATGTGCAGGTTGAGCAAACCAACGGCCATGTGTTCCCCCGCTCTCCCAAAGGCATGACCAACTACAGAACAGGAGATCGCTGCTTTTCCACCAGAGAGCTGGTGTTTGGGGTGTAAGGGTCTGCTGCGGTCAGACCACAACTTACCGACACACTGGCCAAGCCCAGAAGCTTTGGTTGGGTCCCCAGCATAGAAGCCCAGTGTGATTCTTGAAGATCTTCTGAAGAGTTTCCCCTCTGTCTCCACAAGTGTTTGTAGATGGAAATTACCAGCTATTAAACCTTGCCGCTTGCCTTGCAGGGGTTTTCCCTACCTCTGAGCATAAGTTAAGGACTGTTTTAAGTGGTCAGCTTCACTCTGTCAGATGCAGGAGCCTCGGGCTGCGTGGTGTCGTTGGCCACCACCTTGGCTTCTCCGTAAGTGTCTATGCATTTTCTCACAGCTTTCAGGATAAGCTGTAACCGTCTGTCTAAAGCCAAGAGATGGGGTTCGGTGAGGACCGGTGCCAGGCGGTCCTGCAGGAGGGATTCCCTCATCATGTCGCTGAGCCGATATTCGGGCTCAGCCAAGAGCTGGAGTCGTAATAACGTTGTCCTCTTTATTCTGGAAAAAAAGAAATCGGACATCTTAATGCAAACTTCTTGCGGTATCCTAGCAAGAACCAGCTGTCTGAGCCCCTTGGTAGTAGGGGAAGGAGGGAGGGCAGAGATGGGTGAAGATGCTTGACAAAGAACTTTGGAACAAAAGCTTTCCCTTTCTGAAGGAAATGAAAATGTTTGCAGAAACCTCTGCTTCTTCCTTTGTTTTTCCAGACTGCAGAGTATTTGTACTGCAGATTTCTGACATCAGAGAGAAAAACATGATAGAAGTTCTCAGTAATGAGTGGTTTTTCTCTGAGTCAGAGATGACCCAGCTCCCCAGATTACTGCAGGGTGGTGCCATGTTCCCAGGATGATATTTATAGGGTGGGGGCAGAGGGCGAGGTAAAATGAAGAGGCATGAATGAGAAAAAAGATCTGTCAAAACTCTGAGCAAAAAGAGGGAGTATTCCCTGGAACAGCTTTAACTGTGACTTTTCACCTTAAGAGGTACTGAGATTTAAATATTATTTCCCTTTGACAGAAAGTGGGATGAAGTCTTGGAACACTTCTAGGAACAAAACTAAGTATTCTGAAATCATTTGTTTAGTCCTCGGCAAAAGTGTTTTGACTTTAGCATCTCTAATACTGAAATTAATCGGTGGTTTTAATTATTGCTCCTTAAATGTTGGAAACAAAGTAGTCCATGTTCCTGGAGCCATTCCTATTTAGCTGAGCCAGAATTTTCAGATGGAAAAAGGTGTAGTCAGAAACATTTCAACCAGCTCCAGAATTTGCCTTTGTATGCCTGTTATTTACCCAGGGCATCGACTGGCAACAGCGATCTGGCTCTCTGCAGCTCTTAAGAGGACACATGCTGTTCAGATGCCAGCAGAAAGGCTTGTTGCTGCTGCTGTGCCTGGCTGAGATGTTGCTGAATTGCACCAGGTTCTGGTAGCGTTCTGGAGCAGCCGAGTGAGGTGCACGGCTTTGGGTAGGCGACTTAAACTGTGGCTGTTGTCCTGGCTGCCTGCTGCCAGGCTTGCATTAATATTCCTACCAAAAAAAAAAAAAAAAAAAAAAAAGAAAAAAAATTGAAAAAAAAAAAAAAATTGATCAAGTGCTAAGCCTGGCAATGAGGCTTTAAATCACTGCCGGAGCATGGCTGTGAGGTTCTGCTGCTGCTGCCAGAGAAAGCCTTGCACAGAGCAGATGCGAACTGCGGCAAACGAGAGCATGTGCGCTCTCCTCCTGGGCAAGGGGTGACTCTGAGGAGCTGCTGCGGGTAAACACCAGCTGTGTTTGCTCTGGTCCGAACAGCGACAGGGCTTGGAGGTGGAGAACGGGATGGTCTGACCCTGCGAGGAACGGCTTATTTAATGCTTTAACGGTTACACAAGAAATAATGGGGAACGTGGAAAGGAGCGCGAGGTGGGAATCCTGCCGCTGGCCCTGCTCCTCTCCCGCAGGGCGGTTGTAACCCTGCTGTTGTACTGAATTGTCGAAGATTTGACCCAGAGCCTTCTCGGGACTTCACCAGCCAAGAAGATACATGTGCCGGGTTAACTGGGGGCTGTTTTCGGGCCTATCTGTGCCTTATTGAGGGTTTTGGCCCTTTCAGAAAAAAGCCCATCTTTTGCTGCCTGGCTGTATCTGTGCCATTTACTGTACTCGGAGCAAGGCTGGGAGAGGAGAGCAGCAGACTTCAGCGTGTGGGACAAGGACTGGTGGGGGAGCTGTGAAAGGTAGCTAAAAATACCAGACTTAAATCTGCTGGAAGCCAAACTTGGAGAAGGACTCGGCTGGGAACGAGATGAACGTGTTGAACAGGCAAGCGAGCAGCCTGTTGTTCAGCATCGCCGCGGTTTGAGTGGTCCTTCTCGTCTGGAGTGGCTGGAGGACTTTGTTCCTGCTAAGGTGTACGTGGCTTAATTTCATGTAGGAACAAGGAGGTGACTCGGTGAGCTGAGTCCAGCTAGTTGGTCAGGGCAGGCTGAAATCTGTGGCCTCTGTGCTTACTCAAATAAACCTTTTTTTTTCTTCCTTTCCAAGCGTTTTTGGCTGCTCCCGCACTCCGAATGGATTGGCTGTTGTGGGAAATGAGGTTTTGTGTGTCTCCCTTGGGCAACACGAGTTGTTTTTATGCTTGTTCTCGGCCCTAGTTGGCTAATTACAAGGTGTGACTTACAGGTATTCTTACCACTGCCTTTTACAAGGAGAAATAAATTAGGAAGAGCTTGTGGGAGGTGGATCTGGAAGAACAGGAAGGATCTGACCTGTGGATATTACTGTATGCAGGCCAAATTAAGAGGCAGACTTAATTTAAACTGCACAAAATAGGAGTTCAAAAGAAGGATTCACTGCGAGCCTGCAATTATAAATGAAAAGACTCACTGGGTGCAAATAACAGTTCTTAAAATTAGATCCAGTAATACAAATGTAGGGGGAGAGAGTTCAGTTAACAGCCCAAGGCTGAGATGGAGCAGCTACAGCGAGGAAATAGGTTAGGCATCTCCTAAAGAGAAGCCACAGGGAAGAGCAGCTTTTTCTATCTCTTAAATTTAACTTTCAGCTGATGATTTATGTGAATTAATAAAGGGGGAAGATAGGATTCAAATAGTAAAATTTATGAGCTTCTCCTTAATGCCACGGGAAGAAGAAACCTGATTAACTGTATCAAAGTTCTACCAGGCTTTTGGATAGAGATGTCTGAGCTTCATGTCAGACACACGGGGCTGATAGCACCTCATGTTGGTGGGCTGGGAAATGCTAGTAGGCACTTCTGGAAGGGTTCGATCCAATGGACAATGTCTCCTGGTCTGTCAGGGAAAGCTTTTATGCTTGCAAGTCCTTTTAGCTTCAACGGGAAGGTGTCCAGGAAGGATAGATGTGTGACACCGTAGCGGGCTGCAGCGCAACGCGGCTTAATGCTCTTAACTGACGTAGAAGCTTAATCCCTGTTTCAGGGACAACTTGTGATTCCCATGCTCCAGTGTCCAGCCTGCCCCCTTGGCTGGGATTAGTGGGGGGTTTTTCCCTGCTCTGCTGGATGGAGCCAAGCCCGGGTGACTTCCAGCAGTAAGTGCTGCCAGTCTCTCATGGTGGGAACACCAACGTGTCTGGGAAAGAAGATGAAGCTGGCACTTACATGCAACACTGGGAGAGCGGGGCCAGGATGGAGGTTTCGTCATGGGAATGACGCCCGAACCTGGAGGGGGGGTAAGCAGAGAGCGCAGAGCTTTAGTGCTTTTAGAGCTTTAGCCCACCACCTTCCCCCCCCGTCGCCGATGTCTTCCCACAGCCTCACCCTCTGGCGTTGTCCAGATGTAAGAGGAAGCCGTCGTCCCCAAACTTGGTGAACATTTCATAGTGGTGACGGTCCATGTTCCCTGTTAAAGGGCAGACAGAGGAAAAGAGTTTCCCTTGCACGCGACCAAGTAATTTTCTAAACTATCCTACATTTTCTTTCAGATCTGCGTGATATACTTGTTATCTTGCTGGAAGTGCCTGAGATGGTCAGAGCTGCTGCTTTCGTCTTGCTGGGGTGGGCTGGGGGCTCCCCCTCGCCTGCACATCAGGAGGGGTTGTGCTGGCTGGCTGTGGGGTGACAGCAGTTTCCCAAAACTGTCTCTGGAGCAGAAGGGATGGTTCTGAGAAACACCGTGGCATGGGAGGGAAGACAGACTGATGCTGAAGGCCCCACGGAAGGAAGGAATTTTATTTCCCCTTTCATCGTACCTATTAGGAAGTCAAATATGGCCATGTCAACGATGTTAAGCAGCCGGTTGCCGTTGCTGTAGGGGTAGATCTCCCTCACTGTGTTGCAGTAGAGCGGATTCACTTCCCACCTGCAGGAGACGGAGGAGAAGCGGGAGATGCACTCAGTGGTTGCTGCTGCTGTGTCCCACCAGCACCCCAAAGCCGGTCCCCTGTGCAGAGATGGAGAGCAGGGGGACTGAAATCTCCCTCCTTGTGCACGCAGGAGACTGGCAGTCAAACCCAGTCAATGCTCAGGCATCAAGAGTTATTAGACTAATTACGGGCAATCTCTGAACCTTGGCCTTCCTCTGCCTGGCCATAGAATTTCGGTACGTGTGTCTGTACCCCGCTCATTCTCCTTCCCGCATGCTCCCTGCAACGCAGATATGGGAAGCAGCATCATTTACCCACTTACTCCTCTTTTCCATCAAACGAGTAGGAGCGGATCCATGGGTTTGGGATGGAGAGTCGCGGTGCCAGGTTGAGGGAGGGCAGGAAGGCGGAGAGGGACCCTTCCAGGAGGTGAGGGTTCCCACACACCGCGTACTCGGTCTTGCACATGTACGGGCACTTGGCAAAGAAGCACACGTTGCTGGCTGGGAGGAGAAGAGAGAGGAGAAAGGGTAAAGGAGCTGTGATCTGCGGGAGACTGCAAGGGAGCCTGGACCGACCTCTTCTCCATCGCACGATGGTGCCTGCATATGGTGCGGCATACGTCACCGCATCATGGACGTGAAACTGCCAAATCGCGGATGATACCTGGGTTTTGGCTGATGGACGGATTTGGGCCTACGCTAGGGGAAAGGTTGGGCAAAATTGGGCAGGCGAGTAGATCTGGCAGATGATTCCAGCTGGAGGCTGAGGGCCGCCTCTGCCGTAACCATGTCTTTGTGCATGTTTCAGCCAAGAATTTTATTTCTGCTCGATAGCATGAGTCCTGCCGGCCCCTTTTGCATCCAGACCCTGCTCTTCCACCCACACGGACCGACACGTCTAATCCGAGCTTGTGGCAGCCAAGCGCTTGCCTACCTGGCGAGACAAAAAAGACGCTCTGCAGGATCTCGTTCTTGGTGACCTCCAGGATCTCTTTGGTGACATTGATCAACCTCCCGACGGTGGGTGGCACCCTCCGGAAATCCAGGATCCTGCACGAAAGGGACAGCTGCTCAGCGCCCGCGGTGCAAAGGGACGTTACTGCACAGGCTGGCAAGGTGGGACAGCAGATCCTGCTCTCGTCCCTTCCCTTGGTAAACCAGGGGCCTTCTGATGACTGCACCCACGTGGAATTTTTTTCTCCCAGCTTCTCTCTAGCAAATAGCCAGGATCATTTCACCCTCTGGACCAAAACGTGGCTGAGTTCGGATTTTGGTATTTTAATAGCTGCTGCCTGGAACACTCTGGATGTTCTCCAGGATTCCTGTCTCTTTCCCTAACCGGTTTCTCCCATCCCCTCGCGCACAAGCTGGCTCTTTCAGGAGCCAGAACAGCCCTTCGAGCCCTTCTATGATGTTGGGTTTGACGTGGAGAAAAGATGTGTTGAACCTGGTACAACACGGCTGAGACAGTGGGAGGTGAAGAGGCATCACCCCACTCAGAGGCTCTCATGCCCAGCTGGTTCATCTCAAATATTCTTAAAAAAATCAGGGCCTGGGGCAGAAAGGCATTCATGTCAATGAGTGCAAAGCTGCTGTTGATTGCTGAGTCAGTAACACGGGGTGAACCGGCTAATGCTATGCTTTTCTCCTTGCTAATGCCTTCTGCTTCTGAGAATTGGGCACAAAACAGGATTTAGCTTGTTACTTATTGAGCAATATTTAAAGAAAAAAAAAAAATCATTTGCTTTCATCTAGCATCTTTCAGCTCTAAAAACCACAAAGCACTTCAGAAAAGCAGTCCGGCCTCATTTTTCTGGCGGTGGAGCTGAGGTGCAGGCGGATAGTGGCTGAGTCAAGCAGAGTCACCGCAGTGATGTAGGGCCAGAGCTGGAAAGGGAATTCAGCTCTCTTCATTCCCTTGCGGAGAGTTTGAGCTCCAGGACTTACACTCTAGTCCTGCTTATCTTATAAGTTGGGCGTGAGACCTGGAGACCCCCATCAGGGATCACTTCTCCTTGATGTTCAATACTCATCCCATCAAGGGGAAGGCGGCTGCTGCCCTCCTCTTCTAATAAGGGTATCTTTGATTTTATTAAATACAAAGCTTGCTGGGAAGAGGTGCCAGGTTAATTGCTCATTAGCTGAGGGCTTGAAACCGCATCGCTGCGGTTTATCTCAATCTAATAAAACACGCCTTGGTTGCTGATTGAGCTTGTGACTCCCTCGCTGGGAGGGGATCCAGGCTGCGGCCAGAGCTCAATCTTTGCACTTCGATGCACGGCGGGGACCCCCTGCGTGTGGCCGTGTGACGGCCAGGCGAATACCTGACCCGTTCGTAACCTGGACTTCACCTGCCAGCCTGTTCTCGTGCGGCGACCAAGGCAAAGCTGACCCCTCGGCTTCAGACGAGAGCCAGAGCCACCCCATCCCCAGAAAACACATCGGCTCTCCCGAAAGGGTGCTGCAAAGCGATCGCTTCTCTAAGGCTGAGCAGGTCTGTAGGGCTCAGCACGGTTTTTCTCGTGCCAAAGCTCCCCGGGGGCAGAGGACGGGGTGCTGGCAGCCGGAGCGGGCAGACGCCGCGGCAAGCTCCTACCTGTCCAGGTGGAAGGCGGCGATCTCCGCGTTGTGCCGCTGGAAGTCGACAAAGTAGAAAAAGTCCTCGGGAGTCTCTTCCTCGCGTTTCTGCCTGGGAGAGAGCGAAGGGGTTAACTTAACCAAGCACAGCAGTGCGGGCAGGCACCGGTGTGGGCAGCTGGCAGGCAGCCTGGACGCAAAGTGGTGGAACAAGCAGGGTGTGCTTGGGGACGGCCGTGGATGGCCAGGGCCACCGGGCACAACTGCAGCGCTTGATGCCCAGCCCAGGACCCAAAGTTCCCGGTGCTGAGCCGGGACCATCGCCGGCTGTGCCAGGGAGCAGCGCTCGTGCCCCGTCTCGGTGCCGGGTGGGCGAGGGAGGCAGGAGGGCTGACTGTGGGCTTTAAAACCATTTGTGTCGGAGTTTAGACCCGCTTATTTAGGGCAGCATTTTAGGTGGGTACAACGTCGGGGGATGCTAGAGGCCATGCTGCACTTCTCATGTCCCCGTGGGAGGCAGAGAAGAGCTCAGGTTTGATGCTGTCATATCCCTGAGATGGGAACAGCAGCTCATTTAATTTCATTTTCGGGCTGTCACACAGTGCTCCAATACGTGTAGCTTGTGAATTTGCATGCTCAGCCTCCCAAGCAGCTGTATATCGCAGGAAAGCCCACAGGCAATGCTGAGCCCTCCTGGCTCAGCTGAATGCACGGATGCTTTCCCCGGACACCGGGCAGAGGTAGATGGAAACCAACAGGAGAGGAGCTGGCTGCTTTCCGGATGAGCAAACCATCGGAGTCGGCGTGCTGCCAGCTGCCGTGCCTGTGTAGGGAAAATAAAGTGAGGGGGAATAAATGTGAAGAGTCCCAAGGGGCTACAAATAAGTGCAGAAGCAATTTAAAACTCCTGTTTGAGGTGACCGGGACTGATGGCTATTTCTTGGAAATACTCTGGGGAATCCGAGGAGAAACAAGGTAAAGCACAAAGTCAGCTGGGGAAGAAGAAGAAATGGGCAGTCCCTAACAGCAAAGCTCTCAGGAGAACAAGTGTCCCAAGGTCCTTCGCCGTCTGGTATCTATGAACCGAGAAATTTCCAATGTCAATAAGCAGTGTGGGAACATGGTGTTTATCCGTGCGTGTCTGGGATGGTGCGAACAGCCAATAATAATTAAACCTTTTCAGCTGTCGAGGTAGCTGAGCGCAGGAGAGGAAAGACGCGGCTGTGGTGTGCCTGTTCTTGCCAAGGATGCTCGCACCCCTCGCTCGGGGCTCCTCGGTTCATGGATACGCCGGCGGGGGGGGCTTGGGGAGGAGGGTCTGCCGCTGTGCCTTACCTCATGGGCTTGAACATGGCTTTCCCAAAATCCTGGAACCTGAGGACCAGCTTCAGGTGCACGCCGCTGGGCTTCACGACTTGGGGAGGAAACGGGACGTTAGCCGCCTGGAAAGCCTCGCCGGCGCGCGGTGAAGCACCGGTTACGCGCTCCGGCGTGATTCAGCTTTCCACCCCGGTGAGCGCATCCCACAGCTCCTTCCAGTTGCGACCCTCTGCTTCTGCTGTTATTTTTTCCTCTCTCCTTCTCCCCAGTGCCATAGAGGAGATTTTCCTCCGGCACTTCTCCCAACAGCCGTTTGTTATGTCCTCTGCGGGACTTTTTCCTCCCCCCCAGGAGAAACCAGTGGCGTACTGGTGTCCCGGCACCTGCATCCCAGCCTCTGCTGGGGTGGCAGGGTTTAATTGGAGGGAGAAGGGCCTGGCATTGCCTGGCTTTACATTTCCCTTGCTGAATTTAGGGTGGAGCAGTTGGGCATTGGGCTCAACTGAAGTGACAACGGGCAAGGGGAGAGCAGGGACCCGAAGCGTCGCACTCACTCTGGCTGCAGTCGCAGGCTCCCAGCAGCGCTTTCTCGTCCTGGCTGTAGTCTGCAAGGGCAGGAGGAGCGGTGAGACCCCACCGGGCTCAAGCTTTTGCTTCTGACCCCCCCCCCCCCTCCCAGCACTGGGCATGCAGGGGAGCGCTGCCAGCGGTGCACAGCGAAGGGTGCAGTCCCCTTGGAGCGGGGAGCCGAGGCAGTCTGTTGGGATTAAACTGCCACGCAATGGGTCCCCGGCATGGCTGGCACCAAAAAACGCTGGATCGAGGGCTACAGCCAAATCCTTCCTCCCGTCTCAAGGTAAGGGCATGGCAACTACACAGCACAAAACCTGCCGGGAAGCCGGCAAAGGGCTCGGGGCTTCCTCCGGCGAGCGACGGCCCCTGCCTTCTTTGCAAATGTGACCTGGGGGGACTGGAGCCCCCCAACCCCATGAAGCTCCCAATGGCCCCATCGCCGTGGCAGGAGGGTGCTTACCGGCACTGATAGTGGTGAAGTCTTGCATGTCCCGGAGGAGTCTGTTGATGGTGGGACTGGAGCGCGGGTAGAGCCCATCCCGGCTGATGCCCAGGTGGAACTGGAGCCAACTGGCCTCCGGCCGGAGCGGCAGCGGTGCTGCCGGGGAGGTTAGGTTGAGCTCTTCCCTGTAAAGCTTGTGTCTCCTGGAAAAGAGTGGTTACGGGGTGATGAGGATGAGCCACGGGATGGAAACCCTTAATGCTCCAAGCCCAGAGGCTGTTGGGGAGTGGGGAGGGTGCTGGGGAGCAGAGCTGGGGGGCAGGGGGTGGATAGGCAGTCTGGGTGCTACCCGAGGGGAAACTGAGGCAGGGAGCGATGGCTGAGACGGTCAAAGATCTCACAAATTGTGTCGCTTTCTTGCCTCTACAAAGCCCTGGGAAAGCAGCCTCGGGTGGGAACACAAGGGACTCTCTTGTCTTCTCCTCGCCCCACCAGGACCAGGAGGGGTGTGAGGGCACAGCTGGAGCTAAACCGCGTCTCTAGCAACACAAGAGCTGGCCTATGGGATGGGTGAAGTGCTTCCTGGAGGGACTGCAAGCTTCAGGCCAGATTTGAGGAGGGGATGTGGTGTGACAGCAGATAACTTGGGTCTTGATGCTCAGTGAGGTGTCTGGAGAGCCCAGGAGAACAACGGGGTCTTGTCCAAGGGAGCCTCTGCAGAGGACTGTCTTTATGGTCGTTACACCTCTGACAGAGTTTTTTCCTCTGGAGGAAAGCTGGAAGCTGGAGGTCCCAGGCAGGGAAAAAAAAAAAAAAAAAAAATCACACAAATCATCTCCATGACCAGATTCACAGCCCTCAGTCTGGTGAGCAGAGATGTGATGAGGCCATCCGGCAGTGTCCTGTCCATCATCTCTTAAGATCAAGGTTGAACCCAGCCCTTTCTTGGCAGGTGGAGCCAAACGAACCTCCCAAGTTCAATAATAACCCAAACCCATCTCCCCACTTGATCAGCATTTTCCTCGACCTTGAGACCTCCATGGCTGGGACCCACGCTTTGCTAAACTGCAATCGAAAGGTCACTTATTCCACCCGGTGGAGGACAGAGCGTTAGTTTCTCATTAACGCCAGCCGAGCCATGTACGGAGTAGCCGGTCCTGATAAAGGGAAAACGAAGTTCAGTTTGCACTGAAAGTGCCAAGACACATCCGTGAAAGAAAACAGGAGCTGGGGGCTGATAATGAGTGGGGCATTAACGAAGGCTGGGATGGAGCGGCTGGAGAGAGGGAGGTGCCACGTGCCTCACTAGACCCAGACCAGACCCTTAGCAAAACATGCTCTGGGAAACAGAAAAGATGAAAGGAGACTTTTCCCTGCCTGCCTTTAGTTTTTCCTGATTTTTTCCGAATTTTTAAATTTTTTTCCCAATGCAAACAAAACCGAAAGCAGGGAGGAGAGCGTGGTGGGAGAGCGGAGCGTGTGCGGGCATCCGTGGGCACGGCAGGGGATGGCAGAGTGGCTCTGCCGGGGTTTGCCACGCTGCGTGGCTTGCAGCGGTGGCTGCAGCAAGCGGGTGCTGACCACGCACCGAGGCGTTTCTGGGCCAAGGAGTTGGTGCTGGTGGCTGGAAAGGGCTCACGGGCATTGCTGGTTTTTTTTCTTCCCTGCTCAGACCAGCAGGAAAGAGTTGGGTTTCGGTTGGTTTTTTTTTCCATCATCCTTTTCCATCCAAGCAGGTTAAACAGTGTGGTTAGTCCAGTCTAACCATGAGCAAGGGATGAACCCTCCTGGCAGCGAGGGACACATTTCAGTAACGTCCTGGGGAAAAAAAACTCTAGGAAACGGAGAGATGTGACATATCTGCGGATCAGAGCAGCCTGTCCCCTCTCCCAGTTTGTTTGCCTTTTAGTTGGATCGGGTCAGCTACAGTGCAAAGTCCACGAGTGCGTGGTCAGAAAGAAGGGTGTCGGAGCATTTCTCTCTTGGTCCGGCTCTTTGCTCAGGCTACCAGCAAAGGAGGCAGAAGCTCCCCCCCGAGTCGGGAGAAGGCGGACAGGGGAGCATGCTAAGACTTGTCCGTAGATTTGGCTGGCAGGCCGTGCTCGAGGATGTGGCCCCGGGATGCTTTTGGCTCCGGCGGACCTGCCTCGACCTTCCAGCGTGCTGCCACGCACCAGGTCTTGTGTGGGCAAGTCACAACCTTAACCCCCTTGCCGGGGACAAGAAAGACCCCAGTATAATTTAGAAGAATGACTCAGGATTTTTCCCTGGGGAAGCTGCCCAAATATTTTACCATATTTGCTCTCCTGCCTCCCATACACACAGGCTGTTCCCCCCTCGGGGTGGCAGTGAGCAATAGATTACCGATGGGGAAAAAAATGCAGCGGTTATGCAAGGGGAGGCAGTTCCTGGCTGGTGGCTGCTTCCCAGCCCAGCGCCCACATGGTCCCTGCCCCGGGGTGAGCTGCTGCAGAGCCAGCGAGCCCCTTTCCAGCCTTTAAATAACCCAAAATACAGCTCCCTCTGCCTCCCCGTTTCCTTCAGAATTCCTGAAATATTTCCCTGGAAGAGCAGATCTCTGCAAAAGACATAAAGATAGAAAAACCGGGTTCATTTCTACCTTGCTATAAATAGCCCCGGGGTTGCCCTAGCTCTCTGCTCAGCCAGCTCGCTACTGGGCTGCACGGGGCACGGCGTGGGGTGATGCTGGGCGCAGGCCACCGGTGTTCACTCGCCCCGTGTCTCCCCCGGCACTGAGCCAGTTACAGAGTTCGGTGTCTTAAAGCTGCTCCTTCAATGATAAAAATAAGCTTCAGAGTTTTTAAGGGTTGGTTTTTTTTTTTTTTTTTTGCTTTTGAAGAGGTGTGGATGGTTTTTTTGCTGTTTCCTTCCTGCATCCCCATCAGTCTCTCCAGCTCTTTCCTGCATCCCCATCAGTCTCTCCAGCTGGTTCTGCATCCTGCAATCAGACTCCTGGGTCTAATTGAAGCGCTGGGGAGAAGCCCGGTGATGGGCAGCGGGCAGCACGCAGCGAGCGGCGTGGAGGTAGCACAGAGGCTGCTGTGCTCCCCTGGTCGCGGGTATCCGAAAGGGGCCGTATCCTGGCGTTGTTCCATGAGCTGGCAGAGAGCCCCGGTCCAGCTGATGTCCATCTGGCTGCAGAAATGAAGACAGGCACGCTGCGCTGTAGCTCCGGGGTTAAGCGATAGCTCGTTCCACTCCAGAGGAGCATCCTGCCGCTCTGGAAGCTGCTTTGCCACCGGTCAGACCTACGCGTGATGCAGAAACGTGCCGTCACCCAGGCGAGGAGACGATGGCCATGGACACTCAGCTCTGACCCTCTTCTGCCCGGTGGCGGACGTGGTCACAGCTCGGTGAGAGCTGGCGTGGACCTTGCACCCACAGCACCATCTTCAGTCCTCACCAACGGCAGCGGCTTCGCTAAACCTATGGATTGGGAGAGAAAGCCATGGGTTCCTGGGTCCCACAGAGGACGCTGCCCTTCGCTCTCGGCAATTATAGGGACGGCTCTTTCACCGACCACATCGGAGTGGACGTGGGCTCTGCAGTGCTTCTGGTGAGGCAGAAACTCCTCCATGCGTGCAGCAAATCAACGGTCTTACAAAATGCATCAGCCCCGGCAAGTGCTGTCTTATTATATATTCAATTTGCAGCGCCAACGGCAGGGGAGGTTGTGTGTCACCTCGGCCTGTGCACGCTCTCTGAAAGCTTTACCCGCTTTTGAGCATCATATATTTTATTTCAAAGTGACTGAGGAATAATCAACTCTGCCTCCCTTCTCCTTCCTGGAGGTGCAAAGCAAAGTCAATCAAGGGCAAATGGCATCACAGCGTTCCTGCTGGCCACATCATAACCAAACCTCAGAACAAAAGGCAACGTGCAACCACGGCTTCGTTGCAAACAGCACCTTTAAACAAAGCAGTAAATAAAGTCGGGGAATGCAGACTTCTTGCCAAATAGCCGGGGCTGTCCTGCAGGTGAGGCTGGCACGGTCGTAACGCTAGCGCTGCTGCAAGGGCTCGGCACTGGGTGCTCAGGGCTTCTGGTGATGCTTAAGGAGCCATCGAGTAGGTGCCGTGAGCTGCTTGGGTTCAAATTCCCCATCCGCAGCGGGCTTTCGCTTGGGAAACATCCATCTTGCTACCCAAATCCTGATGTCTTCAGGAGGCGTTGCTCAGCGCCGAGAAGATGCAGCTGGTGGTCCGTGGCACAGCCTGGCCGTGGCCCATGTCCTGAGGAAACCCAAACCCACCGCCCGTGGACTTCAAGCGATGCGAAGAAGGATTCGACCTGCTCCAGACTGACTCGGGCAAGGGGCGAGCTTCGGAGGGGTGACTGCGGCCGAGCACACGGGGCAGCTCCGGGATAATTTTTCGGTTCCTTCCATTATCGCTTCCCATCATTTTCTTCTGTGAATCATGCCTGAAACCGGGACTGGGTGAGTCCCGCAGAAATAAGAGGAATACGCATCCAACTGGAGAAAGCGGGAGCTTGGAAATCCTGCCCGTGCAGCTGAGCAAACAGCACACGGGTGACGGGAGGAGCAGGGACCAGCTTTGATGCTGGAAACCAAACCTGGGCAGCGAGGAGGTGCCAGGGCAGGGACCTCCGCGCAGAAGCATCGCGGTGACCTGCTCTGGCACCGCATCACCGTGGCCGTCCCTGTTGGGTCCCAGTTTGCGCGCGAGGGAAGAAACCGGGGTGCAGGGAGGAGCGGGGATGCCGGGGAACGCCGGCTGTTTCCAGCTTGGATGCAATCCTCCTGGAAGAGGGGTTAGATCGGGGATTCGGGGGCCCTCGGCAGTTGGGTCATGCGCAGGAGGTGGATGCTCAGAGCTGGTGCTGAGGGTCACCGTCCCCTCCGGGGCAGGGACCACGGGGGGTTAGTGACAGTCCCACCCCAGGAGCAGGAGACAGGGGAGTTTTCCTGCAACCGTTGCTGGGAGAGGCAGCAAGAAGAGGGCTCTGAGCTGGGAATCCCTTGCTCTCCAAAAGTAAAAGCCTCTGCGCCTTTTCTGGCGGAGAAGTCAGCAGCAGGAACAGGAGGGGGGCTGATCGGGGAGCCAGCACCCCGACACCGCTATCGCGGATCAGAGGAGACCCATGCGTGGAGGCAGACACCGAGACGTGGAGGGGGTCTGGCCTGGGGGACGACTCCGGTTGTCCCCCAGCCTAAGGGCTGGTGGATGCAGAGAACCAGCTTTGGGGTTCAGCGCCGGTGAGGGGGGGGGGGGGCTGACTCCCCTTCTGCCCCAAGCTGAAAAAGCGACATGGAACAAAGGAGGTGTTCATCCCGGGAGGACGCGGCTCGTGGGGTCTCACCCCGTGCCCTTCTCTGGGTGGGAGCGGGAGGCACCCCAGGGACCCCCCTCCCAGCAAAACCCCCTCTGCTCAGCCCTGCCTGGTCATGGGGTGCTGGTTTTTGGGGAGGGGGGTGATGGGGAGGATGGGGGGGGGGCAGAGAGCCAGGAAGCGGGGCACAAGCAGGGCTGGGGATGCTGGGGGGGGTACCCAGGGGGTGCGTGTCCAGGCAGGGGGTGCTTAAGCAGGGGGTACCCGGGAGGGGTGCCCAGAGAGGGGGTGCTGGGGGGGTGCCCATGCAGGGAGTGCCCAGGAGATGCCTGTGCAGGGGGTGCCTGGAGAGGGGGTGCCCGGTGGGTACCTGCGCTTGGGGTGCTCATGCGGGGGGGGCCTGTGCAGGGGGGTGCCCAGGAGATGCCCATGCAGGGGGTGTCTGGGAAGGGGGTGCACAGGAGATGCCGGTGCAGGGGGTGCCCGGAGTGGGGGTGCCCAGAGGGTACCTATGCTTGGGGTGCTCATGCAGGGGGTGCCCGAGAAAGGGGTGCCCAGGAGATGCCCGTGCAGGGGGTGTCTGGGAACTGGGTGCCCAGAGATGCTCGGGAAGGGGGTGCCTGTGCAGGGGGTGCCCAGGAGTTGCCTAGGAGGGGGGTCTTTGGGAAGGGAGTGCCCAGGAGGTGCCCATGCAGGGGGGGTATCTGGGGAGGGGGTGTCTGGGAAGGGGGTGCCCAGGAGATGCCCATGCAGGGGGTGCCTGGGGGTCTTTGTGAAGGGGGTGCCCAGGAGATGCCCATGCAGGGGGTGCCTGGGGAGGGGGTGTCTGGGAAGGGAGTGCCCAGGAGATGTTCAGGAAGGGGGTGCCAAGGTGTTGCCTGGGAAGGGGATCTTCAGGAAGGGGGTGCCCAGGAGATGCCCATGCAGGGGGTGCCCAGGAGATGCCCATGCAGGGGGTGTCTGGGAACTGGGTGCCCAGGAAATGCCCAAGCAGGGGGTGTCTAGGAACTGGGTGCCCAGGAGATGCTCAGGAAGGGGGTCTTTGGGAAGGGGGTGCCCAGGAGATGCCCATGCAGGGGGTGTCTAGGAACTGGGTGCCAAAGAGATGCTTGGGAAGGGGGTGCCCAGGGGTTGCCTGGGAAGAGGGTCTTTGGGAAGGGGGTGCCCAGGAGATGCCCATGCAGGGGGGGTATCTGGGGAGGGGGTGCCCGTGCAGGGGGTGCCCAGGAGATGTTCGGGAAGGGGGTGCCAAGGAGTTGCCTGGGAAGGGGATCTTTGGGAAGGGGGTGCCCAGGAGATGCCCGTGCGGTGGGTGCCCGTGTCGGGGGCTCCCGGCGGATTCGCCCGGGTGGTTTTTTTTTTTTTTTTGGGGGGGGGGGGGATATTGGAGAAGGTTTGTTTGCCGTCTGGTCGGGACGCACCTGTTCCAGCGAGCCGCCTTCCGCCGGTAGTAACGCAGGGCTTCGCGGGCGCCCAGCAGCGGTTCGGCGGGGGCGGCCGGGTCCGAGGGGGGGGCGAAAAGGCGCCGCAGGGCGGAGGCGGTGCGGGAGCGGGGCGGCGGCGGCGGCGGCGGCGGGGAGGCGGCGGCGGGGCGGCGGCAGGGACACGGCGGCTGCCGGCCGCCCCCCCCGGCCAGCTCCCGCCGAGCCCGAGGCCAGAGGTGGAAGTAGAGATCGGCGACCAGCAAAGCTCCCAGCAACAGCAAAACCACCGGCCGGGCGCGGCGTGGGCCCGGCATGACCCGCCGTGGGGGGGGTGGGGTGGGGGGGGGAACCGAGAAGCCGTGGGGAGGGACAGCTCCGGGCCGTGGGGAGTCGGTATCGGAGTCGGTTGTCGTCGTTGTTGTCGCCGGTTCCCGGGGCAGGGCGCACGGGGGAGCTCGAGTGGTGGAGCCGGGGGTGGGGGGGGGGGGGGGATGCGGGCACCTCGGGGCGGGGAACGGGCAGGGCGATCGGGGCCCGGGGAGGGGAGCGGTCGGGGGTTGGGGATGGAGGAACGGGGCGAAAAAGGGACCGGGGAGTCACCGGAGAAGGGTCCGGGTCTGGGTCCGGCTTGGGGGTGAAGGCTGCCCCCCGGCGGGGTGCGGGGAATCCAAGCCGGATCGCTGGATCCGTATGGGGATGAGGTGCCCGAACACCTCCGGGTGGGTTCCAGCCCCGGAGGTGCGGGGAATCCGAGCCGAATTGCCGGATCCGTATGGGGATGAGGTGCCCGAACACCTCTGGGTGGGTTCCAGCCCAGGGGGTGCGGGGAATCCAAGCCGAGTCGCTGGATCCGTATGGGGATGAGGTGCCCGAACACCTCCAGGTGGGTTCCAGCCTCGGGGGGGTTCGGGGAATCCAAGCCAAGTCGCTGGATCCGTATGGGGATGAGGTGCCCGAACACCTCCGGGTGGGTTCCAGCCTCGGGGGGGTTCGGGGAATCCAAGCCAAGTCGCTGGATCCGTATGGGGATGAGGTGCCCGAACACCTCCGGGTGGGTTCCAGCCCAGGGGGTGCGGGGAATCCAAGCCGGATCGCTGGATCCGTATGGGGATGAGGTGCCCGAACACCTCCGGGTGGGTTCCAGCCCAGGGGGTGCGGGGAATCCAAGCCGGATCGCTGGATCCGTATGGGGATGAGGTGCCCGAACACCTCCGGGTGGGTTCCAGCCCCGGAGGTGCGGGGAATCCGAGCCGAATTGCCGGATCCGTATGGGGATGAGGTGCCCGAACACCTCTGGGTGGGTTCCAGCCCCGGGGGGGTTCGGGGAATCCAAGCCGAGTCGCTGGATCCGTATGGGGATGAGGTGCCCGAACACCTCTGGGTGTCTGCGGGCAGAGCTCCGGTGGGTTCCAGCCCCAGACCTGGGCTTACAGCCCTTCTGCGATGCTCTCCGGCGCATGGGTGGGACCCCGCTTTTATTTTCTGAATTACCAAAAAAAAACCAACCCCAAAACCCCAACCCCGAAGTGGAGGAAACTCCTCCCTGCAGTTCGCTCGGAGAGGTTTGGCGGTGGGGATGCGTTTGGGCTGGGACCCGCGGAGCTCGGGGTGGAAGGAGAGCCCCGCTGCGAGCGGCGTGGAGAGCCCAGTAAGGAACAGGTTGAGGAGCACCAGGCCAAGGGAGGGAAATGGAGGAGAAACTGGCTGTAAACAAAGGGAGCGTGACTAGACTAGCCTGGCTCCGGCACTCTGCTGAAGGGAGAACAAAAAATAAACTGCAGAAGGAGGGAAAAGTCAATTATGTTTTCAGCTGGCTGGAGCGGAGTTCGGTTTTGCAGGCAGCACTGCAAAGGGAGGCTCTAGGAAGCGGGCTGGGATCGGGGATTTGGGGGTCTGCAAACAGGCGTCAGCGGAGCTGTTGGCTGAGCATCTGTCCCGCAGCAAGCGATGCTCCTTTTGGCGAGAGAAGAGGATCCCCTGGGCTGGCCTGGCTTGTGGCTGGAGGGACCTGGAGGACATCTCTCCCCTCGGTCTCTCGATCTGTGGAAGGCAGGGGCTCATTCATGCTCTCATTTAGAAACGCGGTTTCCAAATTGCTCCATCTTTTGATATTTGAAGAGCTTGGGTTTAAGGTTTGGGGCGGCTTGCTCTATGGGTTTTTTTTCTGTAATACCAAGTTTTAAGTATTTTCCTCGGTACGTCGGAAAAATCATAAGCACAAACAGCAGCTCGTGCTTCTACGGGCCTGCGAGGACCAGTGGGAGCAAACGATGCGCTCCCCACTCTGTTCTGCTTCTGCCTGGGGACACCGGCTGTGCCCCCACTTCTGTGCCCTTTGGGGATGAAACTGGTATAATGATTACACTCGGATTCCTTTATGCTCTAAACCAGACATGAGGTATCAAGAGGGAAAATGTTAGGGTCCTGCCTGTACTGGAAAGGCTTGGGGGGCACTGGGCGGGCAGGGGCTCTGCTCAGAGGTGCCGGGTTGGGGTCTGCAGGACGGGAATGGCTCCCACCAGCCTTAGAGCTGATCCTCCTACTACCGAAGGAGAGAAGAAGCTTTCAGGACGTAAAATTGGCTGTAAAGAGGGGAAAAATGATCACCAGCTCTCTGGCCGTGTTGCTTAGGAGAGAGCGAAGGGGTGTTGTGGTGCAGCGTAACATAAGCCCGATATTAAGCAACGGCCTGGGACTGACAACAGGATTCTTGTTTTGGTTTATTTTTTTTGTGTTTTAAAAAAGATGAGATTAACCAGCTGAAGTTAACAAACTCTGGAATCCAACAAACCCCAATGAATCACCGGGAGCAAACACTGCTCCGTGGCTGTCAGCCCTCCGAAGGGAACTCATTGACTCACTGTAAGTTTAAAGAGCAACTTTTGACAAACACTCCGTCAAAAAACTGGCTAATACTTGCTTCGCTCTTAATCCTCCCTGAGCTGTTTCCCTGTTGCTAATCTCTCCCAGAAACCATTATTAAATCTTTCCTGGTTTGCAACACTAATTCTGAACAAATGCATCAGGAACAAAACATCAGCTGGGCCTGTGTCTTTGTGTTATTTGCATGCTCCACGGGAAGATCGTTTCGCTTTTAATGAGACTAATTAAAAAGAAACAAAAAATAATAAATCCATCCCATTAATCTGTAATAAATTGAAGCACTAGGGTCCTTCCCAAAGCATTAGTGACTGCCAGCTCCAAACACGCTGGAATGCAAAATCACTCTTCTCATTATTATTTAGAAAATCTCAGCGATGCTCCCGTGATGCCGGCACTACCTGGGCTCTGCCGGCACGGCAAAAGCTTCCCCGCTCAGCCGTGGCTTGGAGTCCTGTGGGAGCCGGGAGGTGATCCCGCTGGAGCTCGTCTCCATCCCACACACATCCCTCAGCATCTCACCGTATTCTGGTTTCTTGGTTCGTCGCTTTTGCTGCCGGGCTGTACCTGGACTGTGTGTAGCCTTGGGCTGGAAGGTGAGCACCGCTTCCCACCCGGAGCCTCAGCAGGGCTCATCCGAGCAGATTGAAACGGGTGGACGTGCTCCTAAAATTAACCTGCAAAAACTGCTTTGATAGGACACTGACAGCCAAAGCGGAATCAAATTATCGTTTGGAATTACCATGAGATAATTGGCCTCATTTACTATTTTAAGGTGTAAAAAAAAAGGCTCCCTCTCCCAGACAACTGCAATGGAGAAATATTCAGGCGTAGATGATGTCCCAAAACATATCATTAAAGCTTTAAATAAATGTATGATGACATCTCATCTTAAGAAAGGCTTCCTTTGTGTTTCAGATAGGAACCAGCCAGGTCATTTTCAAAGTCATTTTTTAAAGAACAAAAGATATTCCTCTTGTTTTTCCAGACATGCAACTTCAAATATTTGGAGATGTAAATATGTAATTTGAATTCTTTCACACATTATGGATTTAAAAATCGTCTTCCTTTGAGATGCCTTTTGCTTGCCAAAAGGTAAATGCCTCTGTCTGCTGCTTTTTGTCTTTTTTACTCTACTTGAAATGCTACAGAACTGACCCAGTCCCACCCTGCAGATTATAATGTTTGTAAAAGGGAGAAGGAGATGAGAACTAGCCCTTTCTCGCTCACTCGTTAATTACAAGGATTAAACGCCAAGGCAGCTACACAGCATTAGAAAGAAAATAAAAATATGAATTGGAGGAGCCAAGTTCTGCATTTGCTGCTTCACTATCACGATGTGTCTGAGCACGTGGCGGCATGGACGCGCCAGAAGCACGTCCCACAGCTCTGGTCCCATTCCCAGTCCAGCTGGTCCGGTTGGGGCTCAGAGCACCAGGTCCAGCTTCTCCCTCTTTAGGTACCGGCGCTGCTCCGTGCCGGCAGCAGCCACAATTTTGGGGGTATGGGGATGTGATGGGGGACGGGGACACCATGGTGCAGTGGGGAAGGAGGTTTTCTCCGCACATGGAGCTGCCAAAAAAAGGTGATTCCAGTTTGTATCCCTGGTGAGGAGGGAAAAAAACCCACAAGGAGCAAGGAAGCCCGGGGACACATTAGCACAGGACTGGAAATAATGGCAAAACTGCAGCTTGGACCCTCCCAGGGAAAAAAACCAGGCTGATGCGCAGCTCTTCTGGAACGTGAGTTCATGTCTGAGGTCTTTGCTGTTTCCCTGACCCCGTGATGCAGAGGGTTTTGGCTGCCTCCGTGGCTCTGCAGCTGGGACTAGCTGGGCTGTCCCTGCGTGTCCGGCTGCTCCCTCCCATCCTCCGTGGGGCTTCGGCTGCGAGACCACCTCCGCCGCCCTCCTCTCGCACGCCTTTTCCACCCGTAACGTGATTCGGGAGACGCAGCTGCTGGCTCGGGCTCCTGCCCTGTATCAGCTGCTCAGCGGTTGCATCCGACCGGGATTTTTGGCAAGGAAGGGCCCCAGATAGAGCACAGACGTGCCCAAGACCCTCGGGGGGTTTCATCCTCCCCTTTCCCCTTTGCTCTCAGGGCTGAGCGCCCGCTCCCAGCCCGGCTGCAAAGCATCCGGCAGCGTGGGCAGGGATTGCGGGCAGGGATTGCAGGCAGGGATTGCGGGCGGGGGTCACTGCCAGCCCCTGGCCTGGGGGAGGAGCCCTGGGCTGGGAGCCCCACCCAAGAGGCGTGGTCAGGAAGGGCCAATCAGGGAGCGGTGCTGCCTATAAAAGTGCTGCCTGTGAGCAGCTGGGGAGGGCAAAGGGAGTTGGTCATCCCTATCCTCATCCTGTTTCCTTGCTGGGGTTTATTTCCCAGGGAAGGTGATACCTCTCGCAGGGTGTTTGGTGGGGTCCCCTCTGCCTGATCCCCCCCCTCCTGCCCAGGGCTGGGGGTTTTTTGGCACCAGGGTTGTGTGAAATCCCTCCCCGGTCTCTGCCGTGCTGGTTTGGTGGGGGAAGTGCTGGCCGTTGCTCTGGGCTGTCTCCTGCTCTGCTTCAGCTTGTAATTAAAAATAAAATATTTGGGGTAAGTACTTAAATTAAGAACACATTTTTGTTAGCTAACAATACAGAGGAAGGCCCTGGAGACCCTGATAGGGCAATTAGTACCTCTCCACTTGCATTAGAGATTAATCTTTTGAGAGAGGAAGCGTGCTCACTCCAGAGGGGTTTTTTTTGGTACAAAAATGCAATTATAGGGTATACAAGGAAGCGTTTAGAAATATGCAAAGTGAGAATGAGGTCTGAAGCCTCCTTTGCTGCAGGACAGGGAAGGCAGAAGGTGAGAGGTGCCCCAGGCATGACACCCCCTAACGCTTCCCCGTCCAACATTCCGGGTCCTGGCAACAGCTCCCATCAGCTTGTGGTTTCATTTTCCTCCTCCCATCTACCTCTCCTGGCTGCTCTTCAAGGCTCATCCCCTTGGCCTCGGCAAGCTCTCAGCAGCTCTGGGCTCGGGAGGCCGGGCGGTTCCTTTCCTACTTGGCAATTAGTTTTTGCGCTGCTGAGTACAAACAAGATGAAACCGCCGTCGTGGTCCAAGAGCGCGGCTGTTGTGTGCTGGGGCCGTTTCTGGGCTTTCTCCTCCAGCGCAGTTTTGCTTTTCCCACGGCAACTCTGTCCTCCTAAGCATCTCCGAAGCTTGGTGTGTGTGTTTAGAGGAAAGGCTTGGGTCGCTGTGGCAGGTTCCCACGCTCGGTCCTGACACCAGACCATCCTGTCCCAGGAGGGACAATGTGGATGGTGACCAAGACGTGAAACCCTTGCCCAGCGCGTGGGGTCCAAGACGTCTCCCGCTCTGCTCCCCGTGCTGCACAGGTACCTGCTCTTGCCCAAAAGTCCGGCTGATGGAAACCAACCCTTGGAGCCTAAAAAAGTTCTGTAACAAGCAGAGCTTGTGGAGAAAGGTGGTGGTGACCTGCAGGCAGCGCAGCACGTGGGCAGGGCTGCCTGTTCTCACCGCTGCCTGGACGTCCCCTGCGGAGCGGGTGACACGGGGCTGTTTGTTTTGGACGTGCTGGGGTGGACTGGAAAACAGCATTGACCTCTTAAGCAACACTGGGGGTTTTTGGCCGACCAGCCGGTGGCTCAGCTTGCGTTGAGTTTATGAGATCTGATTTCCAAGATAGTAAAACCAAAACAATCTTCTCCAACAGCCGGACACGCTGGCTGGTGTTGCCTTTGCCAAGGAGGAAGGGAACAGCGCGTCTGTGTTGTTAAAGGTTAAATAACAGCAAATCACATTTCTTGTCTGCAAATGATGCTGGGCTGCGCTCGCGCATTCTTTAATCAGTATTTAGTTTGTTGAATTACTTTTATTGGTAGTTAACTGTGTAATGGTCTCAGTGGAACATCTGGTCCATGATTTGAAAAGAATATTCTTCAACCCTTGCTGAGCACAATTATTTTTGGATACAAGTGGAGGCTTTAGAGCCATTAAGAAGATAAAATGCAGATTGTTTGCAGAGGGTTTTTTTTTTTTATTTTAATGGCTTTCAAAGAGAGGAACTTTTATTATTTTTTTTTTCTATTGTTAGCAGACAGTGCAGTGGAAACCAAGCAGAAGGGTTGGGAAGAGGCACAGATGTTCCCTTTGCCGTTGGCTGGGCCAGGCACCCAAACCCAGGGCAGAGGGTTTGAACCTCCCTCCGAAGCTGCTGTAACATTTTCCAAATTTTGCAACAGCTCATCTGCCCACCAGTTTCTTAGTAAAACCACTGAGGGCTGGTGTGGAACTCCCTATATAATAACTTAAAAGCGTGTCAGTGGATGGGACAAGAGTTGTTTACAAAACAGAGAAAATGAAGGGCTTTGTGCTTTCTTCCATTGATGGGAAAATCACAGATGGATCCCAAACCTCTGACTCCCGGCCCAGTACCAGTTCATCCAGACCATGAAAGAAAACAGCCAATCTCCTTTTTTTGGCCATGGTAGGCTGTGATAGCAACTGGGACACCTTTATCCTCAAGAGTATATATTCTCAGAAAAAAAAAAAAGCCATTCATTTATCAGTAGATAATAAGTTATCTCATGAGTTAAATGTAGTTTGTACATGATGTCCCTCCATGGAGGAGGTTGGCTGACTCCTCTTTGTCTGCAAGAGCGCTGCTTTAAATTATTTAGAGGAAACTATACAATCTGGGCTGCTGTTTGCTATTACGATTGTGCATCTTGTCCCAGTGAAAACCGCAGGCAGACAGGCTGTAAAATTATGGCTGTTTTTTTAGTAGGAAGATAAAGTCAAACTGTTAAACCAGGTAAGGATGGATGCTTTTAGTTTATCCTGGGGACATATTGTTATAGGCGAGATCATGGATTTGAGAAGGACCCTGGACGGCATTGGAAGTGCCAAGGGATCAGTTATGGGATGAAGGAGAGACTTTGGCTCTTTGTGTTTTCAGGAGGCAAAGGGCACTGCAGATGGAGATGGAGGAACACGGTGGAGGCTCCCTGACCCTTCCCGTCAACGCTTTCAAAAGGAAAGCCTATGCCTAGTAATAGTAATAATAGTACTACTACTAATAACAAATCAGTGTTTCATTCCAGCACCTCTGTATACCTTGATTTTTTGGAAATGCCCTCGTGTTTCAAAACTGCAAGGGAAAGAAAAGGAATGGGAACAAACTTCTCAATTGCAAACTGGTTTTCAGTATTGTTTATTATACTAAAGGGGAGGGGGGAAAGCCCTTTCAACTTCAATCCACAATAAAAATTGTTAATTAAAAAGCACCAGTAAATTGGGATTGTCAAAAGCGAATTGCAGAGCAGCAATCTGTTGCTTCCCACTAGGTAAGGATGCTGTAGGTGTGTGTATAAACACAATTTCAGCTGGTGGGGAAGATCCTTCCTCTTCCCAGGCAGCCTTTGTGGCACCACATCCCTGCTCAGCTTTTCCTGAGCTTTTTTTTTTTTTCCCTTTTTTTTTTTTTTTTGTGTGTGTTTGTATTTGGTTTTCCCCTCCTGAGCACGTTAGTCTCTGCTGCTCACTGGGGTCATCTTAACCTTGGCTCTGCAGCTGGCCGCTGGGAAAGGGCTGTTTGCAATAACTCTTCTGGGGGAGCTCTCTTTGTGGATGTAGTTTTCGGTAATAAAAGTAACGATTTCAGAACACAGGGCTCGTGTAGGAAGCTACGCCACAAGAATTTATTAAATAGCTTATTCTGCAATAAACTCAGCATATATTAAGAAAAAAATCAGAACAAATGGAGGAGCTGGGAGGGACCTCAAGAAGACAACTGCTCCGTTCCTAATGATGCCAGAATGGATGTGTTTGCTGGATCCGGGCGATCGACATCCAGATTGATTGCCTGCTGGCTCCTCTGGCTTTCTTGCCGTCAAAACAGCTTGAACTATTTGGGCCTTAACTGCTTGTCAGCTTTGCTTCCTGTTTTCTCACTTTGTTGGACGTCAACAGTAATGTAGTAATGTTGAAGTTTTTTTTTTTTCCTACCAGTAGGATGTAAAATATGAGAATGGGTGAATCTCTTGCACTAACAGAAAATTAGCACCCTGCCAAAGAGCCTCTGAGCCTGCGTGTGTTCGCCCGGGAGGAGCCTCTGGCTGTCTTCAGCACAATCGTGTGTTTAGATCAAATTAAGACGCAATTATGGCACTGGGACTTCTTGTAGGTTCAAATGTCTCTGTATAAAATGCCTTTAGCGTTTTCGACGTGGGTTCTTGAGCCAGAACGAGGATCTTTGAATTAATCTTCCCTCTAGTGCAGCTTTAGGGGTCAGTTACCGTGGAGGGGACGGTTCATCCCAACGCAGATGCAGAAAGCTCACTGTCTTGCTGGACAACCAGCAGTAAGATATTTTTTTTAAAGCAAGAAAATAATCAGGATAGTTTTAATGAGGCTCAGAAGGAAGAGTCTCTTATCAGTAGAAAATTCAGCTGTTATTCAACCCAGTCCTTCCTTGACTTCCTTATTAACCCTTAGTCACCACCGATGGGTGAGCACCAGGGCAGGGAATACGATGTAGAGCAGAAAGTGAGTTGCCATCTGAAGGAGAAGGGTTGATCTGGAGAATAGGGTGAACACAGAAGTACCTGGACTGCTTACAACTCCACTGATTTTTCAGGCGCATCGTCAAATTAGCAGGTTTTCCTGATGGCCAGGACGGGTGTCAGGGGCAGGTGATGAAAAGGGGACATGGGGACAAGCGGGTAACCTCAGCCAGGTGAGCAGGGGAGAGCTGCCATCTCTGCATTTGGTCTGGAGGTTCTGGTGGTTAATCCTGGATTGCTACATAGCACATTTTGCTGGGATTTAGGGCAATATTAATCACTTTCAGCTATGCCTATTTCTGCTTCTCTTTTTGCACCATGTCCCAGCAGTGTGAAGTTTTGGGTGCTGCAGCAGGGCCTGAGAAGGACACTTTTCTCTTCTCCTAGGACTCCCAAGAGTGGAAAACATCTTTGACCTTGTTTCTCTCCATATTTTCAAGCCTCTGCAGTCCATGGGAAAGGGCACAGGTAGACTTCTCCAGCCAAGCACAGTGTGCTCGATGGAGAAAGCCTTGGAGAGAGGTGATGCCAATTTTAGTACAAGTTCCTGCAACAGAAATAGATCTTCCTGAGTGCACGCTTAAATCTTAGTAAATTATATCTCAGGTTAAACTATTTATTAAAGTGCCACAGGGGAATTTCAGGCTAGCTATGTACATCATCACAGGAGATAGGCTGAAAATTACAGTAATTTGGAAAGAACATGATTTGAATCTTAGGGCCCGTGGTGAGAGTCAATGCACAATGAATTATTCCACTTAACAATTCATGTTCACACATAGATTCAGCTGGAGCCACAGTATTTCTATAGCATCACATTTGTCCAATGAGCTACCGGGCGTAACACAAGAGTTCTTGCGGGGGGGGTTTGTGCTTGTTCTTGGGTTATTCATTTCTGCCTTCGTTGCTCATCCAGAGGCAAATGCCAATGAAGTGGACTTGTTCATCTGCTGGGTGCAATGACCACGAAGAGGGAGTATTTCTTCCTGCCCTTGGTAGTTAGTCTTCTGTGACGGTGGGAAGCAAAAGGCCGTGGAGTCCTTGTCATTTGTGTCCTGGCTGGTGGAACTGCTGAGCCACGTTGGTGTGTAGGGATGTCTGAGCTTTACATAAAAAATGGTCAGGGAAATGGTTTAACTGGCAGTGGGAGCAGCCCCAGCTGTTCCTGCAAACTGCTGAAATTGTCTCTTTGCTTGCTGCTGCTCCAGATGTTCCTCTGGGTCTGTCTGCCACCCTGGAGCAATCTCTGATGGGGAGAGCAGCACTGCTGGAAGAGGGACAGTTTGGGCTCAGAGGGGTGAGGGACCTCCCCTCTACATGGGTGCTGGTCTCACAACAAGGTTACCTCCCCATGTTCTCTCCTGTGCTCTGAATTTGCTCAAGAAAGTGGGATCCTTTGGCTCCTCTTTCCCTTACACCATCTCTCTGCTCCCATGAGAGGTGTTTTAGGTCACATATGAAAATTGCCTTCAAATTTTGATGCTTGCTTGGTCGAGCCAGCTGGAGTTTAGCACGGTTTCCGTAGCATGTGGCGACGTAGAAGTCAGTGAAACCTCAGCAGCTCAATGCATGATCCTCCTGGCCTGAGTGTGAAAGTATTTCTTAATGCATTTCTTACTGCACTCATCTGGTGTACAGGGCTGAGGTCCTCAGCTCAGTTGATGTTTCTGTCTTTCAGTACCAACAGCTACAGCTCTGGAGGGAGATTTAGCAAGATGTAAAGAAGTCTGCCACACTCAGGAAGATTTTTCTCCTCTCCCCAGTCTTGCATTTAATTTAAAATAAGTAATTATTAATGCCAGGGTCTTTTCAGTCTATGAACAAATGAGATACTGGGGAAGAAGGAGCTATGAGATTACTGAATGACCATTTTGTCATGACTCTGCTGCTAGTATGCACATGGAGGCATTTGTAAGCACTAAGAGTTTTAGAGAAAGATTTGAACTGTATTTAATTTGATAAACATCCATTATAACCAACAAAATCACGTGGATTGAAAATCTTGAATTTGGCCTTGTCCTTTCTGTTTTGCAGTGGAGTGTTTAGTCATTGTGTTTAAGTCACGTGCTGGGGATACCATCCCACGTGGGAGGTATTAGCGGTTTCTGCTGATGTGATTTTTTTTTTTTTTTTTTTTTTTTTTTTGGTGGGAATTGCAATTGTGCAACAGCTTTTGCTTTGCTGAACTTGATCTCTGACGACACGGAAAGGTTTCTTTTTGGGTCGGTTCAGAGGCTGATCTGTACCTGCCCCATGGGAATTGCAGCTCAGGGCCTCCTGCCCTACAGGTGTGAGTCGATGTTGTTGACATGGGTGAGTGGTGGCTCCTGGGCTGGTGTCATCCTTGGCATCACCCGCGCCCAGGTTTGCTGTTCATCTGGTTTCTCCGTGGACCTGCTGCTGTGAGCGTTCCCGTCTCGGTTCAGTGAAGGTACCAGCTGGCTGAAAGCATTTTAAAGAGCTGAGCTTGGCTGCAGAGCTAACCTGGCTTGTTTCATCAAAAATAAGTGACAGAGGAAACCAGCTGATGTGCAAAGATGTGATGAATAGCTGGAAGCAATAACCTTTCCTAGCAGAGCTGGGAGGTACAAGAGGTGCTCATTCTCCTCCTCCACCCTGGCACTGCGTTGCGTTGGTTGGGTGGGGCCTCTCACGCTTTCCAAATCAAAATTTTCAGTACTTTTTCACTGCACAAAACATGAGCATTTAGTCCATGCATCCGAAGCGAGATCAAAATAGCAAATTTTCCCCTTGGCCATGGTGTGGGTGCCCTGTTGGCTCTGATTCTCATGCTCTGAAAGCTGTTAAAAACATCTGTGAACCAAATGGCTCAAAGAACAGCAAGAGAAAAGCCTCGATTTTAGTTGCGGTTAAAGTCTTTTTTTTTCTGTTTCCAAATTACCCACCTTTCTTCCCAGCCCTCAGCTTGCACTGGGGCTGATGGATGGTTTTGGGGGTGTGCAGAAGATAGCTCGGAGAGGAAGCCTGTGCGTTCCTTTCCTCCATTTGTTGCGTGGGGTCTCTACAGGAAAAATGTTAAGGATCTGCTGGTAGAAAAAGGTTGAAAATTACTGAATATTTACACAGCACTCAATTGCTGTCCATCTTCCCCACCATTTCATTTCAATGCAAAGAGCAAATAACTGTGTGCAGTGATTGCAGCTATTGCTGAATTATGTAGTTATTCATGACACGCAGATTACAGGGCAATAATTATAGCTGATTTTACTAGATCCCTAAGTACGAAGATCTCCTAAGCGTTGGGGTTTTTTGCTCATATGGTAATGTTTAGCCTTAGCTGGAGACACAATTAAGTAGGGAGCTTTCAAAATGCATCTTAAACTGCCAGGGAATCACAAGTGCAAAATCTCCTTGAAAATAAGGTGACAACTGAGTCTTTCTTTGTCTGGACTGAGCGTCTCCCATTATATTCTGGATGTTATTCTGAGAGCTGGCACAGGCTCCGGGGGGCATTAGCAATGCAAAAATAGCACTGGGTTTGGCCATGTCCAAGTTGTTGGTTAGAAGCCCGTTGGTATTTGGGGGATGGTGGAGGGGAAGGGCTGAAGATAGCTGGAGTGGGAGGCTGGGGAATTAATTCCTTTTTGCTCACTGGAGGATCTCACACCAGCAGGTTATCTTTTCTTATTAAAGACAGAAAAGCTACAGTGCGGAAAGGCACATGAAAAAATAACTCTATATGCTTATCCGAGGGGAATTTGGGCCTGAGACTTGGCACGGCTGGTCAGGGAACAGCTACCTGGGCAGTAGAGAAGGGAGCTGGCTGGTTGGGAGGGTTTTTTGGAAAGACCTGAGGTCTGACTCCATGGTACAAACCGTTTCCTTGCTCAGCATCTTGCTCAGCCCCGGTGTAAGGTTGGCTCCTGCACTTCATGGGGACAGGGACCCGCAGTGAGCACGTGGGCCACCCCAGGAGAGGTGGTCATCACCGTTTCTGCACCAGCATCCTTTTAGCACACGCGCGCCCGTGGGTGTGTATGGATTCTGCCTGGGGGAACACTGCCGGCCTGGAGTTCTAATTATAGCTAATTGCAGGGTTGATACTCTCTGGATTTGGTCTGATACAAGTCAAACGATTTCCTGTTGTTCAGTACTTTACAGACACGTAGCCAGAGGCACGAGGTGGACGTGTTTTCTGAAGGCACCCAGCTGGGCAAACACACACTCTTCCCTTTCCTTCCTGCGCACGGACCTCGGTGGAGCAAAACACCCCACCGCAGCCTCGCTCTGTGGTCTTGGGCGATGTTAACACCGCTTTTTGTTAAACAGTGTAGAGGTCCCCAAACCAGGTGGAATGGTCGGGTTTAGTTAAGCCGAGGGCTCCTGGGAGGAGCAGGGTAGCTTGACCACGCTGAGCTCTGGGCTTCTGCGGTCGGACCTTTTAGGTCCCCGAAAGCACAGCGCTTTTCTCTGCACAGCCTTGCAGCTGGTGCTGCTGGCAGCACTTTGCGTCAAACCCTTAGGAAAGCTCTATCACGGATGTACTTTCTGAAAAATGGGAGCCAAAATCTCTTAACTGTGTTTCCTGCAATGGGACTTGGTGCATTAATTGGTTAAGTGTTTACACAATGCTTTTAATGTCAAATATTGCGTATGTTCTAAATTTTATCCTAAGTAAGTTATTAAATTCATACTTTAAAGCCCATTTTTTAATGTCTCCTAATGGGGAAATTAAAAGTGCATTTCATGTAGTTAATATAGTTGTAACACTGTGCTGTCAAAGATCCCAGGAGATTGAAGGGGAACTTGTTAGCCTGGGTAGTGTGTACACAAAGAGATGGACAGATCTCAAACACAGAAAGGATCAAAGTTCAACAAAGGTTCAAGAAGAAAAGCAGCAGCTTCTTGACAGGAAGAAGGAGAGTTTGACTCCAAATGTAATTTTTTTTTCTTCTTTTTTTTAACTTTGGCTTTCACACTAGCCAGGATCCAGAATGATGGTTTCATAGTCTTTAAGATGTTTCAAACAAGCAGTATTATTCTCTAGGAAAAAACGCCCCCCTCTCTCCCAGGCATCCTCCGCAAATTGAATCCTGGAATTGAAAACTTGGAACTGATGCCAAGCATTTTAATCTTACCAAAAGTAAACAATGAGCATCAATTTACATAAAAACTGACTTTTAAAATTATTTCAATGTTAACATTATAAGTGACACTGTAAGTATATTATGTGACTTTGGGCCCACTTGATGCTTTTTAAATGGATGCTGCTATTACAACAGATACTGGTCATATTTCTTTTCAGATGTTTGTAGGAAATTACGTGGAGAAAAAGCTCTGCTTTGGGAAAAACCCAGAGGAAAACGGAATGAAAAGAAGGAGCAGATTCTCCAAGGACCGCTGAGTCTGGAGGTCTTCTGGAAGTTTTCCTGGCAGGATGGGTTTCAGCGGGGGGGGAGGGTTGGCAGCCTGGGAGGATGCTCACCGTGATTGCTGGGGCTTCCAGAGGTGAGCACGTGGTCCCAGATGGGTGGCATTTGCTGGCACGGGTGGTCCCCAGTGTTTGCTCACCGACTTTTCTTCATGCTAGTGTCTTCCTCAGCTCATTTTCTGCACGTTGTCTGAGAAAGCTCTGGGAAAGAAAACGGGAGTAAAATTTGTTTGTGAGGGCAGGGGGTGAATTAAAGAGCAGCCTTTGTGGGAGAAGGGCCCTGGCAGTGGGAAGGGCTGGAGCTAGGCTGGCCCTTGCCTGTGGCCAAGGCTGGTGTGCCACTCATTGCAAATAGCTCTAAATTATCAAACCCCTGGCCCTGTTCAGTTACTGGATGAAACACTTTGGCTGGTGGTGGAGAGCAGCTCATATGAGATGTTTTAATGGCTGCTTCTGATCTTAAAACCAATGAGTCCCTGAATTGCTATCCAAACCGAGAAAAACATCCTTGTAGCTACACTGGCATTTACTGCATAAAGATGTACTGAAGTATATCTAAGCACAGAGTCTGCATTATCAGACCTTTGGAGATTACTTTTATCTTCTTTCCTCTATTAAATATAGCTCAGCTTTACTGCCTTTCACACGAATAAAATTTGCTGGCTTTTAATTCTAGGAATCATCCATTAAGTATTTTAAAAATGCTGTTCAGCCACGTGTTTGCCCCTGTGTTTGTGCTAGATGGGATCGCTGTTGCGTAATCCACAGAGTGTTCCTTGTGCGCGATGATTATTTTTTTGGCTGACTTATGTAGGAAGTAACCTTCACTGCTTCACCACTTTGTATGTCTTTTAACAAACCCGAACACGTGGCAGATTCTCTTATCTCAAGCTGTGGAGTTTTGCCCTTGGAAGCATGGAGTGGACAAGGTCGGAGAGAGGGAGATGGTCTCACCTGGTGGTGGTTTCTCTGGCTGGAGGTGCCGTTTGATGGCTGTGCAGGGTCGCTTTGCGCAGTTCCTTCTGAAGAACTGGGGCTGGGTGATGCTGGTGGGGTTGGGGAAGCAGCAAGCGGTAGCTGGATTGCAGCAGAGAAAGGGCAGGGTAGGGCGAGCAGCTCAGCATCCCGCTGCAGGAAGGATGCTCTGCTCATCTCCTCCTGAGGAGAACCCCTGAAGAGAGGAGGAATCGCACGTACCCAGTGCTAAACGGCATATGACTCAAACAAACAAACGAAAAAAATCACACCTCTTTATTACACAGATTTATCTCGCTGCGTCGGGGCCTGACAACCACCACCAGATGCTCATCTTCTCAGTTGCTTTATTGGATTCTGGGACATCCTCATAATTGCCATAAGTGGGAGATGATTCCCCAGCATCTGGCATGTGTTAATACTGATTCAGAGAGCTTATCAATCCACTTAAGGAAAGAGCGTATGTGCTCGGTGTGCAGCCTGGCAAATTCTAAGGCATCATCATTTAATCCTATTTTTTTTTCCTTTGAATTGCTGCTGAATGACTGAGTCCTTGCCACTGGACCCTGCTGCAGTTTGAACTGGGGTAGGCATTGCCCAGATGTCATCCCTGTTTCTGGCAATGGGTAGGAAAGTGCTGCCCCATTTCCCCCAGCCTTGCCCCCAGGTTGTATTTCAGGAGCTGCTGAAGTGCTATCTAAGCACAAGTTGCCCCTCGGCTCATGAAAAGTGCATTTAGCGATTAAGGCCCAACAGAAATCTTCCGATAAATTAAAACGACTTCTGTTTTATTTTTTTTGGTTTAGGTTCAAACTATCGCCTGCTCCCTTTGAGGCTGGCTGCAGGTATGGAGGAGCACAGCTGCTTGGACACTTTTCAGCTGGACGTCTTCTAAGGGAGGAGGGAGAACTGCTTGGAGGTCTACGGAGGCGGTGAAGTCTCGGGCAGGTGGGTTTCCTTGCTCAGCTCAGAGTGAAGAAAAGCAACAAATAAAACTGGCGAAAAGCAGATATTTCAAGAATTGCTCCAAAGGTGCTGTTTCCATTCCAGGTAGGAATAAAAACCACGGAGTTTAGGCAGTTTTTAAAACTTTTGTTCCCCACTTCCTTCCTCTGAGGAGCCTGGCAGGGCTTGGTCAAATGAGAGTTCGTGCTGGCGTGCATGCAGCAACGCTGGCGACCTCCCATCTTCCAGGCAGAGCTTTGGAGGTGGAGGTTTTCGAGGGAAACAATGGTGCAATAGGGTCTGTTTGAACAAGGGAATTAAATATTTCCCCACATCGCTCCTGGTTGAAGAATGCTGCTGGGTTTTGAACAGTATGCGAGGGCAGGGAAAAGGCATTTTTCAGGCTTGCAGGGATCCAGCGCTGTCTAGACTTCATAATGCAACGGTGTGCGCCGCCCTGCCTTGAACTCCTGCCACGGCGTCTCTCAGCGCATCCTATAAATGGAAGCTGCCAAAGCTTCAGTCACACTAACGAGACCCTAGATCCTGTCGAATTTGGCAATTTGTCCCACTAAACCGGTGAACTCGTAGCAGGTGGTAGCAAAGCTCATCTCCTAAAATCGCATCCCTCGGGAAACAAAAGGCCACACCTGAGTTCCCACGGTGGGGCGACCGCGTCTCCCTCCAGGCTAACGGAGACGCCCGGGCGTGGGGATGGATGCTCCTGTACAGGGAACCTGCCGACCACCGCTCTCCAGAGGTGGTCTTTGGATCGGCACGTCGCTCTCGAGTCAAATCACCGTCAAGTCATCTTAGGAAAGTGAGACTTGCTGCTCAAAGCCCGTCCCGTTGAACACGGCTCTGTCTACGTGAGGTTGCAGCCACCAGAAGCGATCTGTTCTTTAGATGTTTCTGTCCTATCTGGCTCCATGAATCTGTTGGCAGAGCTCGGCTGTGCAGAGTTAGTTTGGGTCACCCCCGGCGTTCGGATGCATTTCCTTCTCCACCCTCCTTTCTCCTCTTTCTGGGATCAAGTTTCTTGCAGCTAAGCGTACTCTCGTCTCTCTGTATTTCCCACTGAAGGCTGAAGCAGGGCTTGGTCACCGCTTGTTTTTCTAAACCCAACCCAAGTAATGAACATCTGCCAGGAGCCAGAGGTTTTCCCTAAGCCTGTGGTTTGAATAACTCTTTCTCTACAGCCTTGCTTCTCTCCCAGGTGGTTGCTGCCTCCTGCAAAGCCCGCGGCAGCGTGTGGCCATCAGCACACAGCATCCTCACTGGCCTGAGCAGCCCAAGCTGCCGGGATCGCAGCGCCGGCCGGGCTCGCTGCCTTTGCTCCAGTGCTGAGTCAAAGCCGCCTCATTTCGCTCTCGCTGGAGTTTTGGTACGACCTTTCCCATGGCATGTGGAGCGGAGAAATGTCCTCCTGGCTTTTACCACCAGAGGAGGTAATGAAGTGACCGTGCTGAGCAAAGCTGGGGACGTGGGCTTGAGGCAGAAAATGAACCGGCATCTTCCGAGTACCAATGCCTTCCAGCCCTGACTCACAGACGCCGGTACCTGGCACAGCACTTCACTAAACTCACCTGGCAGGCTGTCTTACTGCAAGCCCAGAGAACCATCTCTGCTCCTATTAGCAGGAAATTAGGATCTTAGTTGTCGCATTTTAAAAGAGGCTGAAGTTTCCTGGCGTACTTTGTCGTTCGTATGCCGGCAGTTTTGGGTGCCTGGGAAGACACTCCTCGGAGACCATTGGTTTCCAAAGGTTAAGTCCCAAGCAATGCAGATCACATCTCTGCTTCTTTGTACAAAAATGGAGGCAGCTCAGATCTTTTGTTATTTTGGTGCATGCTCCTGCACTCCGTCAAAAGACGGTACGCTCCTGTGCAAAACTGTTGGCTGTAGCTGAACAGGCAGAAGTGAAATCGGTGAAATGCTGCCTAGATCCCAGTAGGAGGTTTGTCCCCAATGTGGATTTGAACTTTGGATTAAGAAGCTTTTCAGACCTGCTGAAGCTTCTGGTTTGTGCTATTTTTGCCTCTTGGACTGACACATCATATGTGGGTTATGCATCAGGGATGAATTGAATATGTCAGGACCCATAAAGAAATCTTGTGGCCACAGGAAAAGGCTAGTCCAGCTTGTTCTGGCGTTAGGTCTGTCTACCCCAGGAAGGATGGAGGAGGGGCCTAGACTGAACAGAAAGATGGTCAGTTAGGGCCTTGCATCTCGGATGAGCAGTCGCTTCTTAATTTACATGCAGGGAAATGGGCACAGAAAGCTTCTGCGCTAAACTCTGTAACAAATGCTGAGAAAACCTGCAAAGTCCTGCTCCCATTTCCTGCTCTAAATTCCGCACAACAGACCCCGATATCCAGGGCCGGGAGCCAAACACTCTCAAGTCAATGGAAAGATTCCCCTTGACTTTAATGGTCTTTGCATGAGTGCCTAATTTCTTCCTGTTCACAGGCTCTCTTGGACTTGGTTATGGAAACAACTGCAGATATAAAGTGCTGCAGTGAACTGTAAACCCTTCAAAGCAGCGCGACGGCAGATTTTGCTGTCCTCCCAGACAGTTGGAATGGGTTTTGTTTGACAAAAAGCCTGATATATGTTCTTCCAGCCAGCGCCGTGGCTACAGCGTGAATGAGTGTTTTAACGAATATATTCATGCAGACAGGGTTTGTGGTCAGCCCGCTGGGTTTGGAGCCAAGCTCTTCCCAGCAGGACGGGAAAGGCAGGGAGCCCATGTCCACGCTAGGCGAAGCTGAACCTCCGCAGATTTGACATGCCAGCATCTCTCAGACCTGCGGTCTTGGGTCTTGCAGCTTCTAGGGACTGGTTAAATTTCCTGCCTGCAAAGACCATGCCACTGGTAGAGACTGGATGTTGCCCGATTTTGTCAACTCTGGCAAAATACTTAAAGAGGTGCTTAACTTTGAGGACCTAGATACGTTTCACTGATTTCCACAGGGATTAAACACGTGTCAGCGTTTGGCTGGGGAGGGAAGTTGGCGCATCTGGTTGTGCGGTGCCTTCAAGGGATACGCGGGATTTCCTCCCTGATGCCTGGGACTATCGACCAGTGCCTCGAAGCACAAGATGTGCCTGCTCTGGTCTACTCGTACAAGGAGCAATAATAGCAAACAGATTATTTAGTCTTTATAAAGTCCACAGACACCGAATCTGAGTCTGTTAGAGGAATAGCGACTTTCACAGGGGATCTGTCTGAGTGTTCGAGAAGAGCAGAAAGTGTTTTCCGATGTGGAAGGTTGCTCCGCTGACTCTCGGGGGAGAGGAGGCTGCTGCTGCTTGCTCTTTCTTTCTCTACGCCCTAGAAACTTTCTAGATCTAGTTAAGGGTTTAGATCGTTTCACTCTGCTGTTCAAACTCCGGATGGGTTTTGCCCTTTCTTTTCTCCACGCACCCAAAGGCAACCGGGTGTCTGCACCCCTCGCTCGTCATATGCAGCATGAGTACAAACGTGACCCTGTTCACAGCGTGGTCTTAATGGCTTGGGCAGAAATCCCCACTCCTGGAGCCACGTTCTGCAAGAGGAACCGAGACCTCACTTTCGCAGCTGTGCATTCCTGAGATGAAAAGGGCAGCTCAGGCCCAGGCTGTTTCGTAGCAGAAAATCAGACCTGGGCAATCTATGGAAAAGTCTGGCAGCTGCAGGAGCCGTCTGGCTGCTGGAAAAATCTGCAGCGAGCTCTGTCGGGGTCCCCTCCTGACGCCCTGATTTGGGGAGCGCTTTCCCTCAGATTTCTAAGATTTTGAATTCTTGCCCGTCGGTCTCACTAGAAATGCGCCTGTATGAAGACTCCCAGTTCAGAGACATAGGAATTATAAACTGCTGGCCTGGCTCTTTCGGAAGGATTATTTGCTTTTTAAAGTCACTGTCTGCAGCCTAGGCTGATCATTCTGTTGCAGAGGAAAATAGGCAGCAGACTGAGACGTGGATGAAGTAATGAGTTCATCTCTCTGCAGTCTAGCCAGGTACACATATTTTTTTTCTCCCAGAACTTAATTAAAATGCATACATCTTTCCTCACATTTTTATGAAGCTCAATGGCAAATAACGGTCACTCTCTAATTACACCAACATTAACTTGTTTTCATGGCTGAAAAGGACAGATCCAAGGGCAGTATCGTTCCCCTGCATTTGGTTACTCTGTGAAGTGCTATCTCCAGCAAGCAGCTAGAAACCCAGGTTTTGTAATGTGGGCCAGCACTCCCATGGGGTGGACTGTGCTGGTGAGAAGAGGATAGACTTGTCCGGTGGAAAATAGATGCATTAGTCTGGGCTGGCTGATAAATCCTTACCCAGCTGATGCTCTTCCTGTTCTGTTTTGCTGGCATTGGCACTGACCCTTGGACCTCGTCCCCTCTGGGGTTTGGAGATTCCCAGCCTGGAGGAGCAGCCCATCGGCCACGGCTTACTGCCTGTTCAGAGCCCTCTCCTGCCTGGAGACCTCCTGGTGTCCCCAGGGCTCACCGAGGAAAAAGGAAAATAAAAATCCAAGCAAGCTTGATTGAATAATGAGTTCAGTTTCTTTACCCAGCCACAAAACTGGTCATATTTAGCCAGAGCAAAATTAAACAGGGGCCCTCCTGGTGCAACAGAATAAATAGTCTGTCCTACAAAGGAAACCACCAGCTCTGTTGTGGGAGGGATGTAAAGTTGTCGATGGAAAAAAGCACGCCGTGATCCTATGGCCTTCCACTCCACTCTGGTTTTGGTTACTCCAGACTATGATCAGCACAGCCAGACCAGTCCTCATCCCAGTCCAGTGGGCCACTGGTATCGGTAGCTGCTGGTGGGCAGGGCTGGCTGATGTGCCTCATAGCAGGCTTCACGGAGGGTTGATGCAGTCCCAGAAATGTCTTTGTGATATCCGTCCAGCTTGGTTGCATCCTGCAGCTTGGTTATGAAATGGCTGGTTTTGCAGTGACGTTCTTAAAATTCAGCTTTTCTTAATATGGAATTGGTTTTTACTAGTATGAATTTTGCAGCGTTGTGTTCTGCTTGAAATTACTAGTGCTCTAACATGCCAAAGCTCAGGACATTTTGTTCCATTTTCTCGTCTAAACCTGACCAGTCCCATGAAATCCAAATCTAACCTGAAATACTCAAGTTGCACTGCATGCATGGGAAATGAAAGATGTGTTGCCAGGACGGTTGCACTAGGAGGGAAGGTTATGCACTATGAGAGAGCATGAAAGTCCAACATGACTCCACTGGTGGGTGGTTTGGGATTCGGCCAAGACAAGGAGGTTGGAAGGAAGCATGCGGCTTCGCTTGGGTGCTTTGTGGCTTGACCATCTGCAAGGAGAATGAATAGGCACTATCTCTCGCATCCACCCCCTCCAATTTAGCGCGTGCCTGGAAAAAGGCAGTGGTAGGTGCTGTCTGTATAATAAATGGCATCTGTATGACAAACGATGCGTCTCTAGGGCTTTCCTTTGCAGACTCAGAAAGTTGTGGCTGGAGTGATGGGAGCAACAGAAGAGGTGACGGCAAGACCAGCAGGTTCAAAGAGCTTAGCTCGGCTGCCTATTCTGGGGATGAGTTAATCAGCTGTAATATGTGAGGTCTGCAAGGCATGGCGATGAACGGGAGCATACGGAGGGGAAAGGCTATATAGTTAAAAGAACATTGGTGACAGCCCAAAAGTCCTCCTGGCAATGTGATTTATTAGGCTGTGATGGTGTCTTTCACATTCAGTGACAGATGCCTCATCATACACGACATTTAATGCAGGATGAGAGCGGTTTCGCTGTAGGAAACCATTCTCTGTCTGCAAGGGAGGCATTGGGCAGGCTGGACCGAGCTGGCTTTTGCGACTGCCGTGGCTCGCATCACGCTCGCAGTCAGAAAGGGAATTTTTAAAATCAGATTTTTATTAGGTGCCTAATTGACTCATCATCCCTGCCCCCTCCATGCACACACATTTGCTCTGCCCTGAAATGTGAGCTAAACAAGGCTGGCGAGAAATGTTTTCTGAATATAGCTGGGGAGAGAGAGAGGGCCGAGGAAGGTGAAGAAGGAGCAAATTCATACCGTTTTTTAAAACAGAGGATTGTAAAAGACCAAAAAAGAACCCCATACAAAAAATAACAACAACAAAAAGATGTGGTTTCTTAAGCCAGTTTGCATTCCTGGAAGTTGATGACGCCCTGGATTACTGTTGTTTTTTTAGACCTCTTTCAATTTTTTTTAGACCTCTTTCAATTTTTTTTAGGATAGTTTGTCTGTAATGTGGGTATGTGTGGGTAGAGAACTGGGGAATATGCAGAGGGAAAAAAAAAAGCTAAAAATGGGCAGGAACAAGCTGACTGCATATGGTTTTTTTTTTTCTTGAACAACAAGAAAAAAAGAGTTTGAAGTTGTTAAAGATTTGGATATGTGGGGGTGGAGCAAAGGCATGGCAAAGGAAGTTGATCCTGAAGACCACATCTAATACAGAGTCTTTTGTGCTTCATAAAACCTTGTGCCTCCTCAGCTACGGGAGAGCTGTGTCTCAGTTTGCAAAATAATCAGTCCAAACTTCTGATTTATGTCACTTGGAAGCTGCCTTGCTCTGCAGAGAGGAGATGGGATGGAGCCAAGCCATCCCCCGCCAATGTGCCGGGAGCATGGTGGTACAGGGGTCTTGCAGGTTTTGTATCGGTGCCACCAGAAATTTGTTTCTTGTTGCTGTCCAGTTTTGGTGTCGCGTTTCCGTTTGGCATTTTTGCTTAGAAAACAGTCCTCTTCTTCAGGAAGTTTTTCTCTTTTCTCCGTCTTACTCATGCTTACGCCAAGCTAAGCCCCACCGGTCTCCACGGGATGCTGCTGCTTTGCGGGTAGTCCAAAAAATGGAGAGTTAGCTCAGCCGGTCCCTGAGCGGGATGGAGGGAAGGTGGGGAGTCGGAGGGCCAAGGTCTCCTCCCGTTTACGTGAGTGTGTAATAGCCAGAGCATGTTCCGGCTATTCTGCTAATTTCCTGATGGCTGCTCTGGATTTTTATTGCTTGCATTAAAAGAAGGGTCCGGTCTGTAGTTTGAACATGTAGAGGCAACTTAGAGGAAAAAAAAAACCCTGTTGTTGCATCGGTGTCTGGAGGAGAAATAACTTTGCCCACTCTGCCAGGGCGTGCGATGGTTTCCTGGGGAGAACGGGGCTCCGCGCTGCCAAGGGCTTTTGGCTCAGGCTGTGCCCTGCCCGGAGGTAGCAGCTCTAAGATGTGTGGGTGCTGTCGCTGCCAGGTGAAAAACACCCACTAAATTTTCACTCCAAGCTCTTCTCCACCCTGAAGCTCTATAGACATGCCAAGATCATAGTTTGGTTTTTTTTTTTTCCTGTTACCAAAGCAGAGACTGACATTCCCAGTAAGTGTATCCAGTGGGTCTGTTCTTTGCTCATTGCTCCTTTCCAATACAGTAAGACCTCATTGGAAAATTTCAGATTAGGTCTCTTCCTTTTTTTCTCAGCCGGAAGCTTCCTTTTAAAACATTAATATCCAAATTATTTTTTCCCCCGAGCGGGTTAATTAATACTTGATTCATCACCTTGAAAGCTAATGGATATTTATCCAGATCATGAACGAAATGAATGCCTTCTATAAATAACTGCAGCAACCCTCGCTAGCACTCACTGACAACCCATCTTTATTTATGCTCCTTCTTCTTCAGGAAACGAACTCTGCTCGGCTCTAGAGGAGTTAATCCTAACCTTTTCCCAGGGCTGGTTTTGCACTGGCCTGGCTCGATGTTTTCCTACTTGAGCTTTACTTTGTAAACATGGTGCCTTTTTCTGAGGGAAAAAGGCAGCATTTGTGGAGAGAGACCCAGACAGCATGGCGTAATCGCTCCAGCCTGGGCCAGCAAAGGCCATTTGAGACCTTGGGTGTTTTCGTGGGCTGGGAGGTCTCTGGCACTCTCCAAAATGTTGTTTAGTTTTGGCTATTGGAAAAAATATTGGAAAGCCCTTTCCGAGTTCCCATCTGCTTCAAATAAATGGTGTTTATTGTCTTTGTCTCCAGCTCTCTAGCTATTGTCATCAGTGACCTTAATTAGGAGCATATTAAAAATCATGTCTAGTTTGTTGCTCACGCGTAAAGAATTAAGAAATAATTATTTACTTTTACTGTTAACTTGCACGTTCCTCCTGGGTGCTGCTCTGCATCCACGAGAGCGTCTTGCTGTCGCTGGAGAGGAAAGTCCTTGTTGTCCCTGTAGACTTCAAGGGCAGAAATAACTGCATGGGTGCTGGGAGGCTGGACAAGGGGTCCGAGGGACACAGAGGTAGATGGTGTGAGAGTTGCAGTGGATGCTGGAGGCCAACCAAAGCATGACCTGTTGTAATGTGGTGCCTTGGCTTTTCCCACAGCCTTGCCCATTGCTCGCTGCTGCCCGTGGCTGGGTCTGCACCAGGTCTCACGACTTGCATCTCTATCACAGGTCTAATGCTGCTCTCCTGCCTCCAGAGGGGCTGCCGAGAGCTCTATGTGCTTATCCAGACCAAGGCTGGAAAAATATTGCTGATGTCATTTCTAGGCTCCTGACCTCCCTGCAGTAAAACCCCGTGGACAGCTTGCCCTGGGGTCTGCAGGGTGGATTTTTTTGTCACTTCAGCAATGTCACTTGTTTTGAGGCAGGGTAAGGGGAACCAAATGAGCTCGCTCCTCCTATGTTGCTCAGTCTCTTGGTTTTCATCCTAAGTGATGCAATTTGTGAGGCTGCCTCCAGGAAGGACCAGCCTCTGGAGTTGCACGACTGTGTAAAAATCTCAGCTTTTGTTCATTTTCCTGTTCCTCATGAAAGCTTTAAGCACAAAGGAGCAGCTAGACATTTTCTATGGTCGTTTTAATCTATGCTACTTAAGATGAACTTACTTTTTTTTTTTTTTCCAGGGACATTGGCTCATGAATTTTTAATTCTTGAGCTTGGCAGCACTGGATGATTTAGAAACAGAACAACTGATTTTAATGAGTGTAAGATTAATGCAGATGAGCTTGGCTGAAACTGTGATCCAGCTGAGGAGAGAGGATTTTTCTCACTTCACCTACCAGCTCCCTCCTTGGTGGGCTGTTACGTTGCAGGCATTAGTGCAGCAGAGCATATTCTCATCAGTAGTCGTTACCTGGGGGAGAGATGCTCATTAAACAGCCCACTTCATACAGGAAATTTTGCACGTTAACCCTTGGTGGCTGTCCTGGACCCTCGACAGCCCTGCAAGGTGAACTGCGGCTCTTGAGTGTGCAAGTGGGGAAGAAGGCGAGTGTGGATGGATAAGAACTGATGGAGGAGAAACCTCCCCTGACTGTGGGCCAGTGTCTGCTGGATGGGAAGGAGAAGACTTCTGGCTGTTGCATGGAGCCACCACAGCTCCAAGCAAGGTCATGGTCTATAGCTGGTGCCTATCCCTTGGTGCAGAGCTGTTGTTTTTTTTGTTTGATAAAGTGCTTAGCACTCTGGGTCATATAAATAGCAGTTACCGATACAAAAGAGCCGTTCCGGGTGCCACAGAACAGCCCTGCACTGGGCAGAGCTCTCCCGAGTAACCTGTTAGCTCAATGACTTGCTTTCCTATACACCTGAAATTAGATATTTGTATAGTGAATGGTTTTATTACCTGAGCAATAAGGAAAGATGGGGGAGGCTGAGCTGAACTAATTTTATTTGATTCTGTGGGCAACTGGCGGTTTTATATCTCTGTTTTATTTTTTTATATCGTTTAATCAGGTAGCGCTTTCACAGATCGCATCGCTGCAGGTTTTGCCTGCTTGGGCTGGCAAGCGAATGTAGCAGGAGCATTCAGGAGCAGAGTGTGATGAACCATAAATAAAGAGGAGACTCCCAGGAAAGCATCAGGAGACCACGGAGGAGAAGGCTGACCCGGCAGCTGGTGAGATCGCCCGGTGACTTGTGTCCAGCTTTCCAGGGACCTCCTGCCTGACCATGGGTAAGCCACGGCATCGTGTTCTGCTGCAATATCCCACCCTCAGAGTGGAAGGAAGAGCCATGGCAGATGTATTAGCAGTCCCCAACCCAAGGGCTTCTTGGTGTCTGCACGACCCTTTGCATCCTATGGGGATTAAAAGATCGGACGGGCTGCTCGACAAAATAGCAGGACCACAGAGGCAGATGGAGAGGACATTAGTATGAACCTGTTTTGCAGGCACAGAGTTTCAGATCTCAGGGGTCTAGTAGAGAAATCTGTGAGGGCAAAGGGGTGCCTGGGACAAAGGTGCTGTGCCCCAAAATTAGAAGACCCTGAAAGACGGCATCCAAGATAACAGCACGCTTGCTGTGCTCTTCCCAGGTGCTGGAGGGCCAAGGATGTCTCAGTGCTGGGGCTTGGGAATGCACAGGCATAGGGCTGCCCTGTGGTGGGAGGCGTTTTTCTGAAAGCTTATCCTGAACTTTTAAAGGATTTTTTTCCAGCTTCAAACCCTGTATATTATAAAGCAAAATTCCTTGTGTTGTTAGCATCGCTTTCAACCAGCATCAATCATTAGATTCTGAGTCTGTTGCCAGCGGCAGCGCCGGTGATTTACCTTGTTTGCTGCAAGGCTAAAGGAACAGCCAGTTTCCCCCTTTGCTGAGCTTCCCACGTTGCCTCTTTGCTCACAAGGAAGCAAAATCTCCACAAAAACTGGGCTGCCACCACATCAGGAGACTGCCAACAACCGCCTCCAGGTGCGGCCGTCTTGGAATGTATTTAAAAACCCACCCCGAATGCATTTCTCCTCCTCTGCATTTTTCCCAATAGAATTTCCCCCCCCCCCAGCCTGAGCTCCCAGCGCCGGTGTGCTGGGATGACCACCCTCTGCCACTGGCCGGGTGGCCGGTGGCAAATCCCGCGTCAGAGCAACCTGTCCTCGTCCCATCGACAGGCTTTGTTCGCCGTGCTCGGTTTTGCTCCCCTGCTAACCCCATCGCGCTGCTCCTATTTTTAACACCGAGGGATAAACCCGCCTCTTCGCCGCGTCTCGCACGCGTTGTGAGCGGCGCAAGGTATTAAGTTGAGCACGTCTGCGTTTAGCACCTGCCAGGCGGGTCCTGGCAAGGAATGCATCGGCTTTTCTGCGTCGCCAGCCCCGAATTATAGTATTTCTTCTTCCTCCGTGGGAGATGCCTTCCTCGGCTGAAATGACAGCGCCAAATTCTCCCTGCGTGACAGAAGGTTGGTTTTCTTTTTTTTTTTTTTTCTGCTTGTGCTGAAAAGCAGCTGCTAAAGTGGAGTTAATTCATCCCAGTGCCACAAGAGAGGAGAAGGAGATGAGAATGCTGCTGCATCCTGGCGTCTGCCCTCGTTTGGTGCAGGCACAGGCAGCAGCAAGCCATGACTTGGGGGGTTACCTGCTACCCACGGGTGCTCCTTGAAAAAGTGGGTGCCACTGAAATATGCTGCGGATTTTTCCCCCTTTTAGCACAGCAATTCCCTTTATTTTTTCCTGGGCTCAACTTAAAGTTTGTGCCTTTTTTTTTTTTTTTTTTTTAATTTTTGCAGGGCTTTTATTGCCATGACAGGGATACCAGAGTGGAACATCTGATCACTGGGATAAACATGTCCCAAAATAAAGGGTTTGCACATCCTGTTTTTAAAGCTGGTCTTGCAAAATGCTCAAAAGCTTTTCTATTTAGCTAGCATTTCAGTGTCCATAAATGGCGCAAACTTTTTCCAGCTATTGTTAGTGGCAGTATCCATAACTCAGTGACTGTGATATTGCACATTCAAAATGAGGATGAATAAATAAATACATGAAGTAAAACACAATGGCTCAGCTAGGTTCCCTGGAGTTATGGTGGGAAAAGCTGCTGACTACAAGGCCCAGGAGCTCCTGTAATTATTTCAGGGAGAACAGGTTGCAAACAAGGCAGGAAAACTTGTACTCTAGGACTTTATCTTCCTGGGACATATCCTGAAATGGATGGGATGCTGGCCTGGAGTGTGAAATGGGGTGACTTTTGTGTCTTCACAGCTTCAGTGATGTGCTCTGAATGCCTGGGTCAGGAGCCTGGTCCCCAGTGGTCCCCACCGAAATCGTTGGAAAAAGCCCCAGTGCTGCGATGGAGCCAGCATCCCTGTGGGTTGCCAGGTCAGGATGTTCATGGTATCTTGCTGATGGCAGGATCAGAGCAGCTTTTACAGCCTTACCAGACTCAGGGGGCTCCCCGAGGTCGCTATTCCCTCTCAGCATCCCTGCTCAGCGCTCACAAGAATTGCTCTGCCTTTTGAGGTGCTCCACCTGGAGCCATGCTGGAGAAGAGCAATTCATCCATGCTTTCTCCTTAAACAAATAACACACACGCATTTTAAATGGTTTTATTAGACTCTTTGAGTCTATTTGTAGAGACCCAAACTCAGAATCAATCCATGTACTCTCAAAAGCCCCGTTAACATCCACAGTGTGGGGCCAAGACTCAGTTTTCCCCGGAGGGAGGCATCCTCGCGGCACCCAGCCCGGAGCTGGCGTGGGGTAAGCTCATAATTCCACGCCAGCGCACAAACATTGATGGTCTCTCTCCTGCAGCAATCGGCCTGTGCTGGGAGCTGTCAAGGACCACGCGCGTTATCCCTCCCGAGTGCAGAGTCGACGGAGAGGAGGTTGGAACGCAACTCAACGTCCCACACGGTGATGGTGGAACTGTCAGATCCTGTCCCCGCCTGCCAGGAAAGGAGAACTTGCTGAGAAATATTCTGCCTTGTGCTGCTTTGCCTTTGACTAACGAAGAACGGCCGGAGAAGGGAACTGACGCCGTGCCGTCACGTAGTGGAGAATTACGTCTTCTTTGGCCGGACGATGGGTTCCTTCTGCTTTTGAGAGGGAGAAGCCCTGTGCCCCCGTGGGCCACGTCAGCCACTGCCGGTGGGTTTCTGCGTGGGGAGAATGCCACTCGCTGTCGGGTTGGGGGAGGCAAGACGTGCTCTGGCTGGACGCTGAGCCGTGGTTAGCGTGGTACCCACCCTGCTGCAACCGGGAGGTTAAATGCTAATTTAGGAGGCATACGGTCCCGGTTAGAGCCTGCGCTGAGCAGTCAGTAACACAGAGGTCACGTGTGGGTTGTGCCGGGTTTTACTGAGTGTGAAAGTGGGGAATAGTCCAAATATACCCATAAAAGATCGGGGTTGGGTGCTTCATTGCTGCGGTGAGTTAGGAGCGTTTCCAACGGGGAGGCGTGTGTTGGGCTGGTAACGAGCTCTCCTTTGGCAGAAGCAGAGCGTTGAACGGGTGTGAAAACTGGAGTCTGAAGGCAGCAGATGTGAGAGGTGAAGAGAAGGGTTTTTGCAGCTGGGGGTACCGGGATGCCCGAGGCAGTGCACGCTGCAAGGGACCTGTGGCAGAAGGATGCTGCCAGGCTCCACGCTGGGTGGTGGGACCCAGCCGGCCCAGGATGGACAGCAAACTGGAGGCTATGGATGGCTACAGGGACAGGAGAGGGTGGCAAACCCCTCCTCAAAGGAGGCAAACCTCATCGAAGAGGTTAAAGTGAACGTTGAAGGATCCTAGGAGCAGTTGCCAGGTAATGCCATGCACAAGACTGACTTAATGCCAGCCAGGGGGTGGTGGTGGGGTGGTTTTCATGGACTGTTTTTCGGTCTCACCCAAGCGCTTCTCCATCCCAGATCCCAAATGATGAGGCCAAACACAACACGGCAGGAGCCAAACCATGACATGAACGCAGGGACCTGCAAAGGTGGAAAGTTGAAAGGCGCTTAGGACTTGTTCTCCAGGTGGGTTTACGGGACGTTGCTTTAGCCTCACCCTCTGTTTGCTGCAGGGCACAAAGTGGCCTCAAAATTGGTCCATTTGTTTCTTGTGGCTTCTGACTTCGGTCTGGCAGCAGAAAGGCTGGAGCATTGCACCTATGACTGTGTTTTTTCCAATGGATTTGGGAAATGAGTGACTAATGTCATGGCAAACAAGCGGGGCTGGGTGTGCCACACTGCTCAGCATCCCGCTGCTGGTGGCATCCATGGTGGGACGGGCTGGTGGCCTGTTCTTGGTTTGGGAACGGATTAAAATAATGATGTGAGGAACAAGGGAGGTACCGTTGGTGGGTCTCGCTGCATTGCCATCTCCTTGTGCTGCAAAAATAATGGAATAGGGATGTGGCCCTAGCTCTTTCCTTAGCACCTCCTGGGCCAGCCATGGCACTGTCCCCTTCTCAGATGCCAGAGGATGCTGCAACCCCCTCGCTGCAAGGACTTGTTCCTTGCAAGGTGTAGCACAGGGAAGTTAAAATGTCTCGTTACGGAGGAAAAGACATGGTTCTGCTTTAGTCTGGCTGCATGTGGAAGAGCCCTCCCTGGCTTTTGCAGAAGGGCTCCTCTCTCCTGGAGTTAGTCATGCAAAATGATTTCAGGGGGGTCTGCTGGAGCTTCTCCCACTGTGTGCATTTGTACTGCAGTAATAGTCATTCCTGGCCGCAATTGCAGATTTTTCCATTATTAGGGATTATATATGCACACATTCAGGCCCTCTCCTGTGTGCAGACGCCAGCTGGCCCTGCCTTTCGGTGTGTGTACGGAGCAGTGTGTGTGCTGGGGGCAGCGCAGGAGCAAAGAGAGTCCATAAAAATCTGTCCCAGATCAATTGCCAGCTTTCTCTTGGGAGAAGACATATCTCTGGTGCCTGAAAAAAGCCCCTTCGTGACTTATGACTTCAGCAGATTTCATCTGAGGAAAGTCTTTATGAAGGAAGAAAAAAAGAAAGGCATTGCAGTTCTTTTGCATCCAATATTTTAGACCTGATTTCTAAAAAAATTGCAATTTTTTAGACCTGGTTTCTAAAAAAGCAGCAGGGTCTGAGGCAAACACTGGGCAACATTCAAGAGTACAACCTGGAGATGGATTTTGTTCATTCTCCACTAACACGGGACAAAACCGTGTGTGGACTGTTGACAATTAGCAGGGCTCAAATTCTGCATTTCTGTTGAAATTGGATGGTTGTTTGGGGACAAATCCCTCCGGCACGGCTGGTGAAAGTGACGGGGGGGCTGACTTGGTGGGTGGAGGGGCTGTAGAGAGCACAGCACTGCGGGGCTACATGGATCACTACTACTTCATACCTGCTGATACGGACAAGACTTCCCATCCCGATGTATGCCGCAGACCAGAATAAGAGGAGGCAGGGAGGCTGTCGCTTGAGCGGGAGGGGAAAATCCCCCTTCTCCAACGTTTGTCCTGGATGCAGACGTGGGAACTTCAGCAGGAGCACCTACAGGTAGGTCTCCAAGAAAGCATCCCGGACTTGCAGCACCTGAGAAGGTGAGGAAGAGAGAGAGAAGCTGTGATTTGTTCCTGCTGCTCGTAGCTGGAGGTGGCTGCAGGGATCAACCCCGTAGCTGTGGGAAAGTTCAAGGCTGAGCTTTGTGGCTTCATCAGATCCAGACTGTGAACATTCACTCCAATATCTGTGTAATGAGAAGAGAACAGCAAGCAGCTATCATGATAGCTTCATGAAGCTAGCCAGACACCTAGCACTGGCAGTCTAAATCCAGCCCTGCCTTCCTCCTGCCGTAGACAACCCAAGCTGCTCATTACTGTTGTCCTACCCAAGTGCATGAGCTGAGGGAAGCAGAAAGCCCCAACCAGTCAAGCTTCTGCCTGGAACTGTTTGCTTTGGATCATTACTTATTTATTTCTTCTTACACCCATCTTCCAGCAGAATTAAGGGCAGTAAAGGGAAGAGCCCTGTAACACTGCTTGCACAGTCTTAAAATGCTTTATGCTCATTGCAGTTCTCATCTTTACAGCACCTTTGGGAAGAGAGACAACATTCAAATGCTCATTTTACAGCACCATGCACTCAGCACTGCTGAAAAACAAATCCTTAGTAGTGTTGGCTCTGGAGACAAAATATGAATATATGTGGGTTGCACATATCCAATCTCATTGCAGTGAGCTCAAGAAGGTGCAATTACTCTTATTTTTATGCTCAGATGTGATTTAGACTGATTAATTGCTAAGAATTCCTCCCTCCTCCTAATTGTCTGCAAAAGGAGTGATTTCAAAGCACAATAATTGTGGCCACTGCCAAAAGGAATAGGAGATAAAAGCAACTCTTATTACCTCCAAATGGCCCCACATGTGGTCCTTGTCCATAGCAGACACAGTTTGCGCTGGAATAATGCATCAACTATATATTTAATCTTTCACCCAAGGATCTAGAATTGCTTTCCAATGAACTGTTAGCTGAAGGATCCCCACGCAGCCCTGATTAGATAGGTAAGAAGACTTGGAAGTTGTGAAACAGCCCGGCTTTGTAGCACTGGGAGGGGAGAGAGCGGTACTGTGATTGTACTCTGTGGGGAAACTACAGGTGAAGGACCTGAGAAGGGACAAGGAGGTCAAGCCCACTGTTTTGAAGATGTTTTGGACGTGTTATAGTGATGCTACAGCCTCATGTTCTGAGCTTGGTGCTGTCAGTAGCCAGACGAGGCAGTTTAAAGGCTACTGGGCGGCTTTCTATGTAGCTCTGCAGAGAAATGAAATACCCTCAGAGAAACGGTCTCCAAAAGGAGGGTTGCAGCACCATGTAGGGACCCAGCAGCTGTGCTGGGACTCCCAGCCCAATAGAAAATTACCAACAAGACCTTTCTGCTGAGATCTGGGGTGGCCAAGGCAATGGGGCTGCAAGTGGAAATATTTTGGGGACCACCACTTTCCAGTCTGCAGGGACCACAAACACCTTATGCCCCGTCTGAACGCGAACAACCTCCAGCTCTGCAGGAGCAGCGGCGTCATGACGGGGAGCATCCATCGCAGAGTCCAGCGGTACCATCTGGGGCTTTTAGAGACCTGATTCCCAAATACCAGCTTTCCTTCTGGGTTCACAGCCCCTGCCACCGAGCCAAGAGACCCAGAGACAACCAGTGCTGTGGGGCAGTACTCGGCGTGAGCCCTGGCAGGAGCTAGATATGATGTCTTGGGTTTCACCCATGTCTGTCCCCAAAATGCATGGACAGGGGGAGCAGTGCTTGGCCAGGCTGTCACGTAGCAGCTCCAGGGGTGCACGGCACCATCCCACTCCAGCGACTGGGAGATTCAGGGGTCTGCAATCATCAAAGCACTTCACAGCCCAAAAAATACAGGCAAAGCCTCCTCAGCCGTGTTGTCCACCGGTGTCCTCAGCATCTCCCCAGCCTGGCCGGAGCCCTTGCTGTGCTGCTGACCTGGCCAGGTGGAGAATTCAAGGGAAGTAATTTTTTTTTTGGCTTTTTCACATTCTCAGCTTGCGAGTCAGTTATCAACCGTTGTTACCTTCAGATCTCTGGGATCAAGAGAGGACCACTGTGTCACCAAGGAGAGCTTAAATATTGTGATTAAAAAATTCCAGTCTCGCATAGTCTACTCAGACATGCAGGAAGAAACCTTTGCAATTAGACTCCCTGTGTGCCAGCAGGAGGGCAGAAGTTCCTCCTTTTTTTTCTTTTCCATGTCTATATTCTTCTGTGATTTTAGAGCAGCAGGGGGAAAAAAAAGCCTGTTTGATTTTCTTCATTATGCTAAGCCTGGTTTTACTTTCTGATTGCCAAAGCATGATAAATGGAACAGAGATTATTTGGAGATTTTCAAAGATCTGCTTTCAAATTTTATTCTTCCTGAGCCTCATTAAGCTTGCAGGTTTTATCTATACTTTGTTCTTATGGTAGAGTAGCATTACCGTATATTAATAGCCATATTTTTTCATTTGAAATTAAAACCAGATAGAGGCTTCTCATGCTTTGCTTTCAAATCCTATTTTAAAAAATATTGATCATGTGTGTGTTGTTTTTCTTTTCCTCTGACCCTGCTGGCTCTGTAAAGGGCACTCACTAACAAAATGCTTTCAGTCCTGGATCTCTGCTTACTACTGGGTGCAGTTTTGTATATTTAAGGTCATATTTTAGAAGGTAAAAATGTATAGATAAATGAAAAATGTAGTTTTCAATAGAGAGACAGGCAAGAAAAGTAAGATTTAAAAGCAGGACCTCTACAATTAGGAGGTACAGAGCAGCTTAGGCATGATAAGATAGCCCGTGATGTGCCTAGGCGCATCTTTCAGAAACTAAACGCTATTGAAAGATCTCGTCCTCCATTACTTTAGGAGAAATGGCCAAAAATCATCTCATGGCTGAGAGCCCCCAGGCACAGCCTCTGTGCCCCTCTCTAGGAGAGGTTTGGAGGAGGGTGGCAGGGGCCGGGCACGAGGACAACATGGGACTCGCACACAAAAGCCACGCTAACGTACCTGGTGGTGTTTCTTCTGCCGGAGCCAGAACGGACCCACCTTCTGGGTTTTCCAGGTGTACATCTTCCTCCTTCTGCGCCCACCCGTGAGCCCACAGAGGTCTTGGGGCAGCTTGAAGATGCAATGAGAAGGTCTCCTTGTGCCACCTACCCGGTGTGGAAAACAGCTTCCTCATGTGCATTGGGGTGGTGTTGGCACTGCAGGAGCTGGCTGTGTCCTCCGAGTTCCTGGGGAAGGTGCTGGAGATAAAAGACCCAGGCAAGTTTCTCTGTTGATGGCCTGCCTTGTTATCCTAGGAATGGGAAAGACGGGTGCACAGAGTGGGGTGAGGACAGACCATCCGTAAGGTGCTGCTACACCAACCCCAGCCATGCTGGGAGCACCGTTGACCTGGTGTGAAGGTGAAGCCCTTCATCCTGAGACCAGCCCAGACCCATCTCCAAGCCTCGAGGTGCTCCTCGTGACGTTCTCCTCCAGACGTGACCCTGGGAGCTTTGCTTGAACTGGAAAGCAGCTCATTTGGAAAGGTTTTCTGTAGTTCCTCCAGACCCACTCGACAAGCTCTAATAATAACTAACTGCCTTTCTATTTATAAATGAGAACAGCAGCGAGGAACTCGGCTCATGCGGCTGAGGCCACCGCAGCCTTGGTGCTCCCACCCTCTGCCATCGAGCTTTTTGTCTCCTGTCCTGCCAGAGCCCCCCAGCCCTGCCGTCGTGCATGGGAAAGGGCATTTCCCAGGGCTCTTTCCTTCGGGTGCACACACACATTTAATTTTTCTTTTTGCTCGTTGACAAGGGAATATTTTCTTTTTAAAGATGGGGATTGGTTTTTGTAGCAGCTCCTACCCCACTTTGTAAAACAAACATTTCCCAAGCGCTTGACGTTTCAGATGATGTTGTTACTCGAACGTCAGCACCAATATCAGAAAATGTATTTCTTCGTGGAGCCTGGGGATTTTGTGCTGCCCGTCTCCCAGCGGCCAGATGCGCCGCAGAGGACCGACGGATCCTTTCGGCCGAGCCAGCTGGATGTGGCCCGCGTTAGGGCTGAGTCGGAAAAGCGTTTGGGTTTAGATTAACGTGCTGTAGCCCAAGGCTCTCTCTTGCCCGGCCTGCACACAGGAGGGGAGCATCACCTTCACTTCGGCTGGGTCAGCTTGAGCCGAGGCTCAACTCAGGCTGAAGCTGCCTTTGCTGGCTCCAGTCTCCCAGGGACCAGACATCTCCAGCCAGTTCTGGTTGTACCCACAGTGTTCCCTCGGCTCCCCATCTCGACAGTGCCAGGCCCTGTACCTGCACTTCTGGGAGAGACTGGAGAGAGTTTTTCCTGTAATACATCCTCTTGCTATCTCCACTACATGCAGGATGCCAGATTGGATGAAAATACTCTGATCTGTTCTGACAAATCCTCTGTTCCTAAGTAGATAATAACCAGAAAATCTTCCTAAATAAATCCTGGTTTCGGATCTGTGCCCACACTTGTTATTCTTTTCGTACCAATTAACTGCTCCTTCTTGCCCTGAATTAGGGGCATCCTCAGCCCCTTGAAGTAAACAGGGGGCACAGATTTATGGCTGCTGAAGTCAGCATGGGACCAGGTGAAGTTTTATGACTGTAAAAAAAGAGAGTCTGATTTAGCAGCATTAATGCACAAGTGACCAGAAACAGTCTTCTCAGCTGAGCAGGGATTAAATGTAGCAGATAGCTATAACCCCAAACCGCAGTGGAAAGTGCTGGGATACCTTTTTGTCGTATCAGTAGTGCAACGAAGCTGGCACATGGACCTGACCTGGAGGAGAGAAGAAGAATATATTAGAATAATACCCGTTTAATTCTCCTCTCTCTTTCTTCAGTATCAAGTTGATATACTTGATACTGAGACGTACCCCTGGCAAAGGGGAGTTTTGGGCTTCGTCTGCCCCTGAACTCAGACCAGGCCTGGTGCTGCTGGCGAGGTCTGTGCAAATGAAACATACTGAACAAACGAAACGTCCTCGGGGAGGTTCACCGTGGAGGTGTTGAAGAAGTGAGCATCCCTACTGGTGGTGGCTGCTGCACTCCCGTGGCCGCCGGCCATGTCCACAGGATCTGTGGTCCAGCTTTTTGACTTCCTTCTTCCATCTGCAAATCCTCGGCGTGCATCCAAAGCTGTCGGACGGCAGCGCGGAGCTGCAGACCCAGGCTCTTGTTCATAAGAGAGGCAGTGGTGCCACCTTCAGCACAGAGCAGCCAGGCTTGGGGGGGGCTGAGCCCCTCTCCCAAAATCCAGGGGCTCTCCCAGCTGAGCAGCTTTCCCTTGGATGGATGCCTCGTACGGAAAATTAGAAATACTCTGATGAAAGATTCTGCTGCTGTTCTAAGTTTTCCCTAAGAAAGGAGAAACTCTGAGCAGCTTTTTTTTTTTTTTCCCGAGTGACACAGCATTACCTGATGAGTTTTCCTCAGAATCAGCCCAGTCCTTTACAATCCTCTTCACCTGCCACGTTTCGGCCTCAGGAACTTGTGGTCCCACGCGGTGAGCGTTCCTCCCTTGCTGATGCTCATAAACCATGGCCCTGGGATGAGGGTATCGCTGGCATCCTGGTAGTTGCTCCTGGATGGGAAATTAAGGTACAAACTGGTCTTGTACTGGATTCCGGGGTGCTCCCTCTGCCCGACTGCCTGGGGCAACCAGGAGCATCCCCTGGCACAATGTCAAAAGGTTTTTTTTTTGTTTTTTTTTTTGTTTTTTTTTTACATAGCCCTTTCTCAGGCCCAGGTCCCCATGACCCCAGCAGGTATTTTGCTCACACTCTTGCTCCAGGACTTCAGCTCACCCCCACCCATCCCTGGGTGGGGGGGCTCAGTCCCATCTGACTTATCTCAGCCTGCAAAATGTCAACGAAGGGTGACAACCTCCATGCCAGAGCTAGACTCACCCTGCAGGATCACAAAGGATGCCATGGGGCAGCATGCACCTTGATGGAGAGGGACCTGGGGGGCACAGCCAGCCTTAACCCCCCCTTGGCACCTTAAGAGATGGAAGCAGGATCACTAGGGGAGGAGGGGGGGACAAAAAAAAAATCAAAAAAAAAAATCCTGCAAATGCAAACCTGCCACTGCCTGGTTGCTGAGGAAGGCAGGGATGTCCCAGTGGTGTTTGGGGGGGGGAAATGATTGAGGAGCCTGAGTCCCAGCCGTGCAGCGCTGCGGTGTCACCAGGAGGTGGCACAGCACGAATGGAGATGCTCCGGGGGTGGGGAGGGGGGGGAAGCGCACCCAGAGCCGGGTGGGCTGGGTGTCGTCCCCCCCCGACCCCCCCATCCAAAGGGAGCGAAGTGATTCATTAGGGCAGTTCCAGGAAAGAGAAGAAAAGTCTCGCATCTTCTTTCTCGGAAACCCATTGTGCAAAATCTTTTCACATAAGGGAAGGGAAAAAAAAAAAAAAAAAAAAAGGCACAAAACCACATTTTCTTTGGAAAGAAGGGGAAAAAATGAGCACATTTTCCCCCCCTTTGTAAACAAGCAGCTGTCAGGACATCCACTGTCTTGCATCCCCGTGGCTTTTCTGCATGAGCAGAGCCTCCGCCGACTCCTGTTCCTCTGTCTGGTGCCCTCATTCACTGCTCTAATATCCCATCTGTCAGTACGTTCCTTAAAGAAACTCCATTTTATGCCTCATATCATATTAACAGTCAGCAGCTTGCAGAGGTTTTCCCTGCAAAAGCAGACCCAGCAGCAGTGCAAGGGCTGGAGGTGTCCGTGGCTGAGCAAGGACAGGTCCTGGCCCCTGCAGGTCTCAATCTGCTGATTCCCAGTTGGGATCAAATGCATTTTCCCCGTAGGACACGTTTAGCCCATCTTCCCTTGTGGGAGCATGCTTTAGGCACCTGCGTCTGGCCTGATACAGCTGGAAATGGCAAACTGATATTTTCTTCCTAAACATTGGCAATTTTCCCTTTCTAGCAAAGGCAGAGCAGAGGATGTAGAAGGAAGACATCAACCATTACAGACCAGAAGAAAGATTTGCTTTCAGTGAAACACTGACCTACAGCACTTCTGCTAGAAACATTGCATTTCAAGGAAATTATTGTCTGTACTTCGCTTGAACGGATGATTTTGAAATGCATTGCTATTGTTGGTAAACTGTATACTGTACCACTTAACCCGTGCCCAGTTTGTAACCCCCCAAAAAGGTGATTTCTTCCCAGAAAAAGAGTTCTTTCTCTCCCAATTTTCCCTTCTTGGGTTTACATGTCAAAAGTTAACTGAAACAGTCAACAGTGACTTAATGGGGTCCCAAGAGAAGAGGTACCAAGCACCTCCTTTGGCCGCTCGTTGGGGTCCTTTGGGTGCAGGACCAGTGGCTGCTGCCCCTTCCCCAGCTACTCCCCAGCTCGGGGGTCCCTAAAATTAGAGGGGCTTTAGCAGCTCCCCATGGGCGGCTTTTTCTTGCAGGAATTTTTCTAGGCACTTTTTAAAGCCAGCTCAACTTTTAGCTTGCACAGCACCCTCGTGGATGCAGCTGACTTCGTGTCATGCCCTCTGATCTCAGGCTGGAAAAATCAGCGCAAGAGACCCCCGTGGAGGGGATACTGGGGGGGACACACAGAGCTGCTGGCCTCTGTCCCTCCCACTCAGAGAGTCCCCATCTGTTTCCCTCCTGTAACTGCTACAGCCAGTCTTCCAGGAAAGCCCCAGGACAGTAGATAGATCAGATGGAGAAGATGTTGTGCAATCATTTGCTCACCGGAGCCCATTTCTCGCTTTTCAGTCCCTTGTGAGAGGCAGTTACAAATCCTCACATGAAATGCGGTATAGCCCAGCTCCATAATGTTGGCAGGAGTCTTCTGTCCTATCCTGAGAGGGAAAAAACATAGTGGTTTCAAGGCCAGTTATTTTTCAAAATAAAGCAAAAAAAAAAAAAAAAAATTCTTCCTTTTTGTTGTTCTGAATTCCTACTCAGCATCCTGAAAACCCTTTAGAGGATTTGCATTTAAAACATGAAATGAATTTCTCACAGTGAGGCCAAAGAAAACCAAGGTGTGTGGGTGGAGGAAGCTGTGGCCCATGCCAGCAGCCAGTGCCAGCAAGTAGATGTCCTCAGCTGTCTAAGGCGAGGCCAAGTACTATCTCAAATCCTCCTCGCATCCCACAACACTTGCTTTAAAGTCAGATAACAAATGTTTGCTGGGACTGGGAACATAGGGAATATTTCTAATAGCCCAGTGCTGACCTTGTCTCTTAGTCCACCTGTGGACGCAGTACTTAAATAGCTGAAGAAATCTAAAAAAAGCCATTTACAGCTCAATCCCGACGGTACTAACCTTCCCAGCAGTAGTCCAGCTGCTGAATTGTATCGGTTACCTCCACTGGAGACCTGCTGAGCCTGATGTGTGGCTGTTGGAGGCTGGGATCCCACTGGTGTCTTGGGCAGGTAAGGGTGAGCAAAAATAGCTTCGTTCACATGCCTGGATGAGAAGGAAGATGTCTTAGGTCGTCTTGGTGGGTTTTGCGGTCAGAGGAGCTGATGGCTGAGCTGGCTTCTGGCTCTCAAGGCTTTGGGGCATGGAATGAGAAGACTGCTGCAAAGAAGGAAACTGCTCAAAGCCATGGTCAAGCTGGTGTGGCCACCTGCAGGAGAGCTAATTATTTATAGGCATTATAGGTTCCTACAGCTGCATCCATTTACCTGGGAGAAACAAGGTTATTGATGGCAGTGACCATTCTTTCAGCAAACCCATGATATTTTACTGCCACAGTGACACAGAAGAACCTGTTCCAGCGTGCCCCAAATCCACAGGAATGATTTGCCTTTGGCATCTGGGCTCCCACTGACATCCATCAACCATCTCTGACCCAACCCAAGACCTCTCCAGGGACATTAATTACTGGACCAGATGGCTTCTGATATTTTCAAGTAGCCAAAATTCATTCTGAAAAGCATAAGACCCTGCAGGAGGGATGTATTCAGCCCTCGTGATGGTGGCATCTACCGTGGCCACAGACACACAGGTGTGTTTCTAGTTCTGCTGCTGCACAGCCCATGTCCTTCCTTACCTGTCCATAAAACACCATCCGATGTCTGTGCCAGGACGAAGATGCACAGGGACAAACCGGACACCTCCATTTTACCTAGAACATAAGTTCATGAACTTCTGTTATCATTCAGGCATGATCTAATTGAAACATCATGACTTTCACAATCATCTTCTCTGTCCCCCACTTCCACTCTTCTAAAAAACGTTTCCTGCTTTTTCCAGCTGGACAAGCTATCCTTCTGCCTGCTTTGAAGTAAATATTTTGTTGGGTTTGGCTTCTGTCACAGCCACACATAGTCTTCTGCCTGATATTTTATCCATCTGCTGCTAAAGAGAATATTTGGAGCAGAGAGTCTCAAAAGGGTTTTGAGATGCTGAGTAGAATTAGGGAGTACCAATGCAAGAGAAAAATCTTCTTCTCGGCTTTCATGTGCATATGCCTTAAAAATTAAATACTCCGAGAGATGCTTCTTACAACATCCTGGTACTCACGTGCTGCAAACCAGAGAGCGTACGCTGGTTCGCATTAGCTGAGGACCTGATACACTCTGCTCACCCCCTCCACGGTTCACATGCGGAGATGTAATCCAACACTGATTTCCTCTTTTGTCTCAAGCGAATGGAAAAAGAGAATTGGACTCCCGCGCCGTCGAGGTTGCCAACATCTGCCTTGCCTCATTTCTTCTGCTTGAAGAACATCTGGCTCTGCTCTGGGACAGCCACGTACGGCCAGTTGTGTTGCACGGGAATGAGCTGTGCTCGCTGTGATAAAGCTTCTTGCAGGTCTGCCCGCTGGAGCGTGGCATCTGCCCGGCTAGAGATGCTCGCTGCCCTTATGGCCTGGGAAAATGCAGGTTCGTGGTGCCTTTCCTTCCAGAGCAAACACAAATAACTCTCTGTTTGATGCTCGTCCTGTCTCCTGGCTTTTTTTTGCTCTGAAGAAAGGAGTTTTTTGGTCCAGTTGAGCTGTGAGATCTGGAGGTGCCTGCCCAGGGGAAAGCACGCATGGACGTGGCATTGCTGCGGTGAAGGGGGGTTACAAAAGGGACCGCGAGGAGCTGCACAGGACGGGGGTACATCATTGCCTTTTTACCCCACGGGGTATCTGCAGGCATGACACCATCTTGTAGGCCACTGCAGGCAGCCCTGCTATGGGCTTTCTGCAGGACACCAGTCCTTTGCTTAACATCGTCCATCTTACCCTCCTCCTCCTCTGCAGAAATTTGTCGCATAGCTATTTCGAAGCTTGCATCACTGCTTTTTGTGAAGTTCCTTGAAATATGCAGAAATACCACTTTTTGTTGTTGCTTACTTGCGCTTAAGGGGAGCTGCTTAACTAGCAGTTGAACTAGATAATATTTATCTCTATCACAGCTGTGAGAGGACAAGGAGACCTGGAAAACCCCGTCATTCCTGTCCATAGACATTTTTCAAATACCCCTTTGCTCCCCAAAATCTTGCAGGGTGAAACGCCATCCCCAAGTTCCCAAGCCTTGAGGACGCACGTGCTTTGCTCCCCTGGTCCCCAGCACTCAAAAACTATCTGCCGGCACCATTTTTTCTCACCTAACCTGAAAGCCATGGGCTGCTTTTTGCTGTCGCTCCGGGATGCCTGTTTGGGGCCACGGTGCTCGGGGACCGGCGCTGGAGGCGACTGGTGGTGAATGGCCCTTTGTGCGCTTTGTCGCTTTGCTGCATAAAGAGAGCATTATTAAATCTAATAAATAAGAAGCTCCCTGTTAATCGGACTAAGTTATTGCATGAGTTACTGCGGGGAACGTGCAGCATCCTCAGCAGGGAGCTGCCTCACCCGCTTTGTGCCGGGACGATGGACGCAGGCTGCAGCACGACCAACGCTCTGCTTCAGGTTTATCAGCAAAGACACCATGTGCTGTGCTGGAAAACAAGGAGAATAACCAAAATGTCAGGGCGATTTTGGAGCTGGAGTGGGGTACTGCCCACCAGGTTGCTGTCAAAGAGCAGGTAGAGCAATTGCAGCTGCTGGGGGATGGTTTTCCACCACAGCCCTTCAAGCTCAGGGCAGGGGAAAGGGGAAAGGCGGAGGTGACCTCTGAAAGGAATATTTAAGAAGCCAGTTCATTTCCAGGAAATCTCTCTCTTGTTCTTTTTTTTTTTCCCAGCGGAAAAGCTAAGTCCTCGTGAACTTTTTGAGAACTTTTGTTCGTTCCCTCTTGCCAGCTAAGCTCCGCTTTGTGCTGGTGACAGAACCCCTTTCTCCAAGCTCTGGTCACGGGCCAGGACGTGGAAATCTCAACTGTGTGTTGGCAATGCCACCGAGCCCTGTCCCCCTTCCCTCCAGGCTGATGCAAAGTCCCAGCTCCAACCAGCTTGCCCTTGGGGGACTCTCTGTGGGTTTTTTTCCTTCTCCTACTTGTGCAGGAGAGGAAAGACTTCCTCTGCAATGGAAAGCCCCAAATATCATGGAGAATAATCTGTCAAACCTGTGGTAGCAGAGGCTGAAGTGGGTTGGTGGTAGTTACTTAGAAGAAACAACTGTGGAAGCGGTGCTGGAAGGAATAGCCAAGGCAGGAGATACTCTTCACCCCAGAGAAGGAAACACAGTTGCCACAAGAATATTTCACTCCTCAGTCTGCTCTCTGCTTTCTCTGCTTTCACCTGTATCCCCATGTATTCCTCTTCCCCTCTCCAGCTCCCAGAGATGCTCTCTCTGGGGCAGGACTTCTTTGCTGGGGCTTTTATTCCTGTTTGCATCTTTACATCATTCAAAGACGTCCAAAGGGACCCGCTCCCCTCCTGCTGTGTGGTAGAAAAGAGATTGCCTGGTTAAAGAAAGGAGGGTTTGTGTGTAAGAGCAGAGAGGGTCCCCTCTCACCAGCAGCATCTCCAGAGGTGCAAACCACAAAATGCTGATAAAAAAACCCCGGCAGGAATGGATTGTATAAGCTGTCATTATATCAGGAGGCTCACGGCTTGAGTTCTTTACTTCTGCTGATATCCCCAGGGGACTAAATAAAACTCTTCCCTTTCACTGAATTCCCATTTCCCAGATCTGAGTGTATGAACAGGTGACCGAAATGTTTGGTGATTTCACTTACCCATTTCCCAGGGGTGAGGAGTAGAAACGGAGCTGTTGTGCAACCAGGAGGGAAATAATCATGATCCCTCTAAATATGTGTCCTCCAACTGCCAAAATATGTTTTGAAGCTGAGTGGGGAACGTACACAAGCAGCGATTGCAACACAGCCACTGCTGCGGATTATATAAAGAGATTTGGACTTCATATTTTCTGTGAGAGTTTTAACCTTTGCAAATGAGCTGGGCACAGGGATAATGCGTGCCCCAGTTGTCAGGAGGAAAATCATAGGATCGCAGAATGGTTTGGGTTGAAAGGGGCCTTTAAAGGTCATCCAGTCCAACCCCCTGCCATGAGCAGGGGCATCTCCAACTCGATCGGGTTGCTCAGAGCCCCGTCCAACCTGACCTGGAATGTTTCCAGGGATGGCACATCTACCACCTCTCTGGGCAACGTGGGCCAGCGTTTCACCACCCTCAGCGTAAAAAATTTCTTCCTTATACCTTGTCTAAATCTACCCTCTTTTAGTTTAAAACCATTACCCCTTGTCCTATTGCAATAAGCCCTGCTAAAATGTTGGTCCCCATCTTTCTTCTAGGCCCCCTTTAAGTACCGAAAGGCTGCAATAAGGTCTCCCCGGAGCCTTCTCTTCTCCAGGCTGAACAACCCAGGCTGTTTTCCAGAGGCAGAAGTGACAACCCCTCACCCCAGCGTGGTGGGAGGGCAGGGATGACCATGCTTGCCGAGACAGGCTGCTGGAGATAGTAACCATGAGGGACCACAACTGCCTGGCCAGCAGCCCCGGGCCCTCTGCAGCCACCTCCATCCCCAGGGGAAGAAGTTTGAGCTTCTCAGCTTTTCCTGACGGTCCGCAGCAATGATGACATATGAGGGTGTAACCACGGTTTCCATAGAGACATTTATTGGAAGGGTATAAAAATAGAGTGCAAATTTCAATACGATGTATTTAAACACATTGTAGGCAAATAGTCCCACACACTGGTGGGAGAAGAGCCCAGAGGGTTGGTGGCGTGTCCAAATTCCCTGATGCACCCAGATCCACCGAGCAAAGCAGAGCCTCCATCCCCAGAGATGAGTTATGACCCTTTTTTCTACAAACCTTTCTGTCCCTCTGCTGCACGCTGCTCTGCTTGACAAGAGCTCTCGCCAGTGCAGGTACTATTTCATCAGCCAGCCATTGGAAATGCAACTTGGGGTAGGGCTCAGTGTAGGCACCTGCAGAGTCCAGGTGAAATGTCTTCTGCATTGGAGAGGAGCCCTCAGCCGATGCTCTCTGGAAAGGCAGAGCCTGTTCCTCCTCTTCGTGGTACGCTGATAATGGTAGTAAATGTGTGCAGTATCACATCAGTTAGGTTAATACTGAGTAATGTGTAAATGAGCATCTTGGATCTTTAACAGTCCTCCTGCTGAAGTTGTTTCCATTCGAAGGTCCCATCCAAAGTCAGATCAAAATTATCTTTTTCCTGCTCTCGGGAGAGTTCCAAAAACACCTGAAATGGGCAAGATAAAACTCTGATTATTTCTCTGACTTTCACTAGATACTGTGATGCTCCTTTACAGGAGGTATAGCTCTGCATCCCCTATAAGAGGTATGTCAAGTATCTTTATGAGGGGAACACATACGCGGTAGCTGAGAGTCCTACTACTGTGCTCTCTGGTATAACCTGCTGCCCATAGGTATATCCATAGGTTTTACCCACCAATGGATTGACATAAACATTCCTCATCTTTGCCACCAGCCTTGTACAAGCAGCAATAACCTGCTGCTTCAGGACCAACCACAGAGGCTGGACATGGGCATCTACCAAGGGCATCCATCCCTTAGATGGGGTAAATGGAGTCAGGCAACAACACTTTGCCTAGGCTTGTTCCCACCGTGCTAAACCCCAGCAGTGAAAAAAACCGAACCATTTTTCACCACTTTCCCAGCAGAGGACCCCTTGTCCACCACCCCCAGGCAGTTTTTTGGTGGAGCAGCCTTCTGCCACTGCACTGGCCCAGATCTTGCTGCAGCTTTTGCTCCTGCTTATGCCTTTAGAGCACATCTAGCCTTGAAATCACTTGCCTGAGCCAAAGTATTCAAAGAGAAGCTGTACTCCTCGAGGCTGAAGTTTCGTTTGGCTGTGGAGAAATGGAAAGAGAACCCAAAATTAGCAGTCTGTGTTCCACCTTTTGAAAAAGTTAACTTGTTTTGCTCTTACCTTCCTCTAGCTTGGAGAAAGACTGAGACAGGGGCAGTGCATCCTCCATTGGGACCTTGTAGACTAGCAAAGAGGGGAACCTTGAAGAAAAAGGAGAAAAGGTGATTCTTGCCCTGTATTGAGGTTTTGGGATCAAAACTTTATGTCATGCTATGAGCTGGATATATGGATGTTTTGTTGCAGGGATCACAGCAGGGTTGGATGTGGTGACATTATCAGATCAGATCCCCATACAGGGATTCTGAGCTGTTCATCCTTCTCCAGCTGAGATCCTGTGTCTGGCCATCACACCGGGCACATTTTTAGGGATGAGAGAGTGCTGAAACCACTGTTCATCCCATATTTTATAGTTACCGCTCCTGACGGGCTGCACTTGGGAAAATCCTCAAAATCTCAGCATGGAGAAGATCAGCGCGCTCTGGATCCTTGACCTTAATTTCCAGTAGATAGCCTTTGCCAAACTTGTTCTTCAGGTACTGAATGGAGCCAATGCAGCTGCAGGGGAGGGAAGAAAAAAAAAAAAAAAAAAAAAAAAAGAGATGTCAGTGTGAAACCATTGGTGCCCCACCGTCTGCTCCTTCCCAAACTGGTGAAATCACAGGGAGCACTTCATCAAGCCCATGGTGACGGGCTCAGGTAGGTGCGGCTGGAGGAGAAGCCCCTGTCTCTGCATGGACCACTTCCCAGCTCAGCCGCTTGCCGGCCGTGCTGTTGCCCACCGTAGCTGCCCGGACACCACGATGGCCACGCGGTCGCACACCGCCTCCGCCTCCTCCATGTAGTGCGTCGTCAGGATGGCTCCCGTCTCCTTGGTTTTCAAGGCGGCACGAATCATTTTCCTGAGGACCAGAGGGAGGAGGAAAAAAAAAAAGCTAACAATCCCTAGGAATATCAGACACTTGTCCCTCCAAATGCCTCTCCCCTAAAACAAGTGTAGAAACTTTACATACAGTAACTTTAGACCGATGTGCACACGATAATACTTTGAAATAATGACAAAAATAGCAACATACATGACTGTCCTAAAGTTTGCAATAAGGATGAAGGTTAAATGGTTTTTCTCCCTCCTTGCTCATGCTTTAGCTAGAGAGAACCAGAAAAATGGAATTTCCAATAAAAACATTGGCACGTGACGAGCAGCACTAACTGCAGATGGAGTGAAAAACCTCTTTACCTAACCGTAGTCATCTACTCTTTGCTTCCAACCCCTTTACCACCATGGTGGCACAGTGCCCGAGGTCCTACTCACCAGACACAGCGCTGCCCATTGGGGTCCATGCCAGTTGACGGCTCATCCAAGAGCAGGACCGTGGGATCGCCCAGCATGCACATTGCAAAACACAGCTACGACAGGGAAAGGGGTTTGAGTCAAATCTTTTGCAGTCCCTGGCAGTCTGCCTACAAAGAGCTGTGGACAGCATTGCTTCATTTATGGGAATCAAGGTTCTGATTCATAGGAAATGTGGTTTTGGAAAAGGTTAATTTCTATCATCCCACCATAGGAGACAACGTGATGCTCTCCTGGGTGGCTCAGAGCACAAGTAAGTCCCTCAGCTCATGGAAGGGCTTATTGATCTGTGCTACGAGCATTGCAGTGCTCATTATAGGTAAAACAAAACACACCTTTCTGGTTATCCCAGCAGATAATTTTCTGGGTTTTTTTTTTAAATAATCTTGAAGCTGCAGAGCATTCACTATCCTGTGGGGAGAGGGAACAAGCAAAAAAAGAACATTTTTGTTACTCCCAACTCAATACTCTCACCAAGGATTCCCCAAATGATAAGGAACTTTCTTCCCCTTGATCTTGACTCCTGCTTGTTTTCATTAAACTTTCATTGTGTTATTAAAATGTAAGTGAATATTTGAAGCAGAGTGTACTGAATAAGCCACAAGCTCTTTTCTAAACCCATCATTAGTGTCAACAGTATTATAAATCCATTCCACCTTGCCAGTGTCAGCTGAGCAGGCAGTACTTAAGCACCCTTTCTTGTAGAGCCAAACTATAACATTGGAGATTTTAGAAATGCTTCCTAAAGATAACATACTTAAAAGGACACTAGTGGTAAATTTATCCCCACTAAATGCACTTAGGCAAATTGGAGATTTTCTTAACCCACTCATTTAACGACAGCATTTAGCAAAAAAATCACTTTTGTAACTCCATTTCCTGAATTTCCTTCAAGGTTGCCTCTGGCTCACAGTGAGTTTTGACTTTCTGGTCCTCCCCCCCCAACCCATGCCCTAGGACTAGGAGATAAAAAATTGACCAATCGCTGGAAACACCCTCCATCCATACCGGTTGACAGCAGCAGCCGTATCCTCCTTGCGCACCCCTTTTACGGCTGCGTAGACCCTCAGGTGCTCGTGGACGGTGAGGTCCGGCCAGAGCGGGTCGTCCTGCGGGCAGTACCCCAGGAAGGCGGGCGCGTGGTCCTGGAGGTGGGACGTTGCTCCATCTCCCCTCTTCAGCAGCACCTGCGCAACCAGGGTGATCGTTTTGCTCTCACGCTGCCTTGTCCAGGTACAAGGGTATGGTTCGGAGGAAGACTATGGGCTTCATCGGGATTTGGGTGAGGAAACCCAAAGAGCGAGGGAGTGATTTTGCAACCCTCATTTACATGGTTTCTAAATATAAACGTGGCCAAGTAGGGTAGATGCAACTGTTTGTCAAAGTTAGAAGTAGTTCACGATATTTTTTGTTAACACATTATTTAATTTAGTAGCACAATGAATTCAGTTCAAACCTTGATCACTAATAATGCTTTGAAAAAATTACAGCTTAGCCTAGGTGCAAGGTTTGCACTTACACTTTTATCATGGATCTATCCCTTTTCTCCAGATGCCTCCTACCTGCCCAGCAGTCAGTGTTGTCTCTCCAGTAATCATTCTGATAGCTGTGCTTTTACCAGCTCCGTTGGGCCCCAGAAGTCCTAGTACTTCTCCTGGAATCAGTGCATACAATTTCTTAGTAATACTCCCCATTCAACAAATATATCAGGCACAGTCCCACAAAAAAAAAAAAAAAAAAAAAAAAAAAAAAAAAGAGAGCTGGCTAGTATCAAAGACCATATAAAAGTAAACAGTGTATATATGTAGATATGTGTGTGTATATATATATACATGCTCTGAGAGCCCATAATGTTTCAATTCTAACTGATGCTGCAAGTCTGAGCATTGTTCCCAGGTCTCTCAGGCCACTGCTGAAGTGGATCCTGGAAAGCGGAGGCTACGTTATTTTAGATAATGGAGAGTCAAAGGTAACTAATAGGATGCATCCACTTCATGTTGTTCATTAACACATCAACCACAGACCGAACATGCCTTAACCACAGAGCAAATAGATTTGACCTTTATGTCCTTGCTCAGATAACTGAATCTGCAGAGAATTTACTCTCTGGGTATGACTCGGGGTCCAAAACAGGTCTAGGAGAACAGTTCCAGCTCTTACCTTTTTTAACACAGAAGGAAACATTTTTGGTGGCCATTTTCTTCTTCTTCTTAAAAACGGAACCAGCCTGCTTTATTTTGTATTCTTTGCACAGGTTGCTGACAATAATGACTGATTTCTGAAAGCAAGGAGGAAGAGGAAAGGTTAGTCTGTTATACTGGATAGCATTAATCCTTCAGTAATATTTTTCCATTAAAAAAGGCAGAAAGCCTTCTAAAGATCTTTGAATTTGTTTTATAGTTCACTGAGAATGAGGTACAACAGGACACTTTATTGTCCCCATTCCTCTTAACAGCTTTCTTCTCTATCCTGATGGCACCCACACTCTACATTTGGGAGTTTGATTTTCCCAGTGAGAATAATACAGCCAGAGCACTGACCTGCACTTACTGATACTTGGTGGTTTGTTCTTTACCAGTGGGCTTCATAGTGGTATAAAATAAAGTGGTATAAAAATGTAGTCATACCTCTTCCTGACATGGAGCTGCTATGGCATTTCTCACTGCTGCTCTTTCAGCTTTAACATCTTCATCTTCCTCTTCAAGCTCTTCAGGGTGCTGGTGGCTGCTTTCTTTTCTTGGGGAAATCCTACAAACCCACCAGGTTGATCTTAGCATTTTGTTCTTTACCCTTGTTCTCCACCAATGTATTTTTTGAAAGACCAAGAGCGAATGTCCCTCTGTGGTTTTTTTTTAATTTTTTAAAAAAATTATTTTATATTTATAACCTTTTTGTGTAGTACAAAGAACCAAGCTGGTACATCCACACAGCACAGGCAACACTGTGTGGAGGTACTAACAAGCTTGAGAGCTGTTTTGTATTATCATAGCCCTGTAGTATTTAAGGGGCTATTTTAGTTGTAAAAAATCACTAGTATTAAAAAAAAAATATTTTAAAATAGGGACACAAAGGCAATGATATCTGATCAAAATGTTGTCTTCAAGGAAAAGCAATGTGGTAGGAGTTTAGATCTCACATGTGCCTGTGGTACGTGTGTGTTTATACAAACCTAAATATTGGGTCCTTTCTCAGAACTGCTCTTCCATATTTTATCTCCAAATATCGAAGAAGAAAAATGAAACCCACAGAATGGATATAAGGCTGAAAAAAAAAGAGGTTGCCACATTAACAGCTTTGCCTTCCATCCTACTACGGCTGAAACTGAGAAGATGGTGACAGTGTTATAAAATACGTGGGGGAAAAACACAGTATGTGAAAATAAAGGCCATTAACATCTAAACTCAGGGTAATCCTGAAGGCTGTGAACTCTACTATCACTTACCAATACTGCAGAAAATACCAATGGTATAAGAAAAATACAATTCATAAAATAACAGGGCAGCATTAAGTGATTTGGTCTTATTTTATTTTTCCTTCCCCATTTCAAAGGAGCAAGGTTAAGGTTATTTTTGCGCAGGGGGGTAGTCTGTCATCCAGACACACCGAGATTCTCCTTCTGCATGAAATGAACTCAGGGTTCGTGCCTGCTTCTTCATAAGTGAGGATGGGATTTAGGAGACACACATTCCTAAATAAAAGCAATCTTAAATATTTTCTTACTGCAAAGACAGCTATTAGTACATCATTCTTTGGAGCCACACCAAATAGCTCAGCGTCTTCTATAAAAATCTGTAAGAATAAAGAAAAAAAATAGACAATGAAGACCTGTAATTCTTTAATATAATGCTGGCTAATTTTGGAAGGGTTAAAAGCAAACAACAAATACTTAGAAAAAGTCCAAAAGCTTCTGATTTACCCCAAATATTCACCATACAGGTGAACAAATACAAATGTTTGACTTTGGGCATCACGGTCCTATACCAGAAAATGTCACGACACCCAGTACACGTATCAGACTCTCCTCCTGGGGGTAATGGGCTATCACAGGAAAACAACTGGTCTCTCCTTTGGGGTCCCAGTGGAGAAGAGGTGGAGGTGAGTGGGACAGGACAGAGGAGGAGTCTCTTCTATTTGGACTTCACGCCTAAGTAATTTATGGCTCATAAATGGTCTTGCACATAGCTGGAGGGTTTTGTTAAATTCTTAGCTGACTTTCCATGACCACCCTCAGCTGACATGGAGTAAAGCACCTTGTGAGTATTCTTAATTCTCACTCGGTTTCCATGCAAAGTCAGATGCATAACTTCAAATTTTCTCTTAAGATTGTTGAAGCCAAGCTGCTCAACTCTGCATGGAAAGAATTAAGAGTGCTTACCTAATCTGCAGTCACAGATCAACTGCATGAGAAGTAGCCCCTAGCCATAATGAACAGCTGGAAAAATTAGATTTGATCTGAAACGGTCATCTAACAATGCAGTCTGGCCATTTGGAAAATCCATTTGGAAACTAAGGAGCCTTCCCAGAATGCAGCGTGTGGTTGCCACCAGGACTTTGCTCACAAGGACACATAGCTGTGTTTTATGGTGGGCTGCCTCTCCTCGCCCAGCACCACCACTTACCTGCTGGCAGTTGATTATTACACCCAGCAGTGGGTACATGGGAATCAAGAGAGATACAACGTAGAGGGAGACTCTAGTATCGATTGAGAAATCCATGACTCTGCTGATGATATAAGAAACAAAGCATACCTAAAAATAAAACAAGAAGGTAACTTAGCTGACGGGAAGGGTTACGCTCCTCTCTGGTCCTAAACATTGTGTGGGTCTACCTGTTCAATTCCCTGTTGAATTTCCAAAAATGGACAAGAAATATAAAGATGAGGAACAGTGAGGGTTCAGGAGGTCCTCAGCTGTCTCTGCCTGAGGGTAGGCTGCTGGTTTGGGTCAGCAGGGGAAACTTCTTCCCAGGCACAGGGCTGCCTCTGGCAGAAGAACAAAACATGGGATCCCGTCCTGTTCTTTCCCATCCTGGTTCTTGCCAAATAACCCATCCCCTTCCAGGCCAGGCTTGGGCTATCTGCATCTAACTTGATGGCTCATGTCTCAACACCTTACATCCCTTGGACGTGAGGTGTCAAACAGAGGGATAAATAACTTCTTTGCCTCCATTCCTGCACCAGCTCAGGGTAGATCCAAGCATTTCCTTGTGCCACAGCAAGATTGTGGGAACAGAACATGGTGACACGAATTTAATATAGAATTGGCTGCTACAAAACACATGCCAGTATTTATGTTCTACATCTATGCTTGGTGTTTTGACCTCTAGTTCATCCTTTAGATCTCAAAACACATTTCTGTAAACCCTACAGCACGTATCTAGCCGTGTGCTTACCACTATCAGGATAAAAGACCAAAAATCACAGCTCCATCCTTTACGAAAGACGAAGGAGATCAAGTAGATGAAGAGAACAATAGAAATTCCATAGCCAAAAGTACCCATGATCTACAGCAAAAAAAAAGAGCTTTCAGTGGAGAAAATGGAGTGATCTAAGCAATAAGAAACTTATATACGATCTTACATCAAGATCAGAGCATTCAGATATTACCACAATTTTACTACTAAGTGTAAAGGAGTATATTAAGGCAAGATTTATTGCCTTTTATTTCCAGCTGGGGAAACCCAAATGAGAGGTGAAACAAGAAGTTCAGTAAGCATCTGGGGACCCATGCTGTCTCAGCTACCCCTCCACATGCTCAAAATATTACCCCAACCCCTCCCTAGTGAACCAGCGATCACCAGAATGGGATGTACCAGCAAGAAGACACTGTCAATGTTCCTGGAAAACTTGTTGCTCATTGCAAACTGAAGCCCGAACATCGAGAAGAGAAGGAACCAGCACAGCGGGATGTCCACCAGTGCCTGGCCGCACCAGTACGCCGAGGGAAAGAGCCCCGAGATCCGTAGCTGGGCGCGAGCTCCCACCTGGGAATGCACAACACAAAGGGCAGTTTATTGTTGGGTGCCTGGTTGGCCAACTGCACCCTTGGGAATGGCTCCAGGAAATAAAAAGCTAACAAAAAGCTGTTACCATTGCAGTACTGGGGTAAAATTCCACCTCTTTTTGTCTTTTAGCATTTTCTGCTGGCTGCAAAGCTGCTTGTGGCAATACAGAGAAAAATGCCTCAAGCTGCCCATCATATTCAAATGTCTTTGTGGCAATACAGTTGTAATCCCTTCTGCCCACCCCAAATCTGCTCCCTTTCAAGGAATTTACCTTGTAATCCTGCATGTAGCCCATTGCAAAGTGAGGAGGAAAACCAGGGAATAACAGCAGCATATAAACAAGGTAAAAAGAAACAAAATAATCCCAGAATCGTGGCTCATCTATCTGAAAACAGAAGAACAAAGCATTTGTAGAACATCTGCGATGTAATGGCTAGATGCCACAACTCATCTTACTACATTTCTCATAAAGTACAGGGCAGTATGACCAGAAAGTGGAATTTGAAACCAAATATTGGCAGGAGAAAGGTTTGCCCCAAACCATAGCCCTGCAAAGCACTTGCCACTGGTGAGGAGAGATGGGTGGTGCAGGTCCCACTCCTCCATCCCAGACTTGTGGTGAGCTATCTCTTTTGTCAATTGATGGGCCACAGCTTGAATTACTTGACATAGAGAATAAGGAACCTCCTGAAGAAAGCCTCCCAGCCACCCTCTCCATTCAGCAGCCCTCATGACCCACAAGGGAAAATTTAGCTTCAGTTTTCCTGAAGTCAAACATGATGGTTCCAGAGCCACCACCAAGGAAGGTGGGTTTACAGGTACAGAAAGACCCCACCTGGCTTCCCATTAAAATCAGATGACTTACTGAGACCTTAAGCAAATTTAAGAACTATTTTCTGACACCTTCTGGCTGCCAGGCTCTGACACTTACAGAGAAAAAGGGATGACTCCAGATCCGAATGTGCACGGTGGAATTGAGGGCTCTCAGCAGAGCGTTGCTGATGACATTCACAAGCACTGGGAAGCAGTTGACAGCCTCCACGTGGCATAACACAGTAAACCTGTAGCTCTTCAAAGAGCAAAAAAACAGGATGAAAACTCTTGGCTTTTCTCATCTGCAGGGAAGCAGTAGAAAAGGAGAATCCAGGCCTGAAAGAATTTCGCTTATGCCTTGTTTGCTAAAAAACAAACTAGAAGGTGTTGAAGCCTGTATAGCTGCGCTACAAAAATATAAAGTTTGAGGAGGAGCATGAGGGAGATAAGGTCTTCTCTAGCTTGTAGTTTATTGGTTAAAACACTTTCAAATCTTTGTACCTGTGGGCCTTATTGAATAGGAACATCCCACAGGTAGAGTTGATGGAGGCATCTTGCTTAGTTATTCAATTGTTGGGAAGAAAGGGGAGGAGGAGACCAAAAATCCTCACCTGACCTTTGCAAGACACTTTTATAGCCCCATTGTGTTTTAGCTCCTCTGTGGTATTTTCCTCGCTCATTATCTCCACTGTGAGATCTTGACTCTCGAGCATGTGGATGAAGTCTTCAATGCCTGTGCCTGGTGTGAAAGCCAAAAACAGAGGAACCATAATACTAAATAACATGAAAGTCTTTGATTTTTTTTTTTTTTTAATCCATGGCCACCAAACAAAAACAGAGGAAGTCTAATAACTGTGGACATCAGACAGCACATATGTGGTGGACCATGGCACATATTTTTTGTGAAGTTAATGGATTTCAGTCTTACTGACTGAATTTTTGCATTGTCATTTTTTTTTTTCTGCCTTTGCTGAGTTGCTACAGAATGTATTCTCCTTCGTGGTGGTCTGATGAAGCCAACAGTATCATACTCTGGCCAAATAACATAAAATAGCATCTACTCATAGGAATGTTGAACGTAACACTCTGGAAGTAGACCATTAAGTTGACTCAGCATTAGTGAGCCCTTAGCTGAGTATGGTGCCTGGTTTGAGAATCCCACCCTCTGAAAAAGCAGAAATTGTTTGGACAGAGGTCTGGATTTGGGGCAGGGAAAGAACTGGGTCCCTTCTAATCTCATCTGCTATGACATCCCTTTTCATGTCATTGCATCAGGATCTCACCAGCTGCTGAAGCCAAAGTGGGCTTCATTCACAACCCTTTAAAAATGACCATGCCTATGCTCTTCTGCCACAAAAACCTTCATCACCCCTTAGATCCCCTACATCCTACGACCATCTGATCTTCCACTTATTTTCCTTTGCAACAGGAAGAAACCCCAGAATAGGAAAAGATGAGGAAAGGCTCCTTCTCCTCACCCGTGTTGTTGTGGACTAGGAGGCTGGTTGTCTCCGAGTGAGGTCTTTTCCCCAGGGGCAAGAAGTACCGTGCAGACGAGAGCTCCCAAGCACTCACACTCTGCCAGGCAGCAACCAGGGACAGTTGCAAAACCAGAGGAAGCAGAAAAACCACATAGAGCAGCAAACTACATTAAGAAAGACATGAATAAACACTATGAAAACAGATATTCAGCAGAAAGTATTGGGAATGGTATACTATATTCAGGTTACCCAATGCTCTTCCTGGTAAAAATTGTTGGCAATTTTATTTTCAGAAGTCTCAAACCTTGATCATTCGCAAAGGCCCTCAAAATTTAGCAGGGAGAGGACCTCAGGTCTGGAGTGCTCGACTTTTAGGGCCATGAAATGCCTTTCAGACTTCCTTAAGACATAAGTTTTTCATAAATCAGCACCTCCCTTCTGTTTCTTGTGCCCCACCAGGAAATGCCAGCTTGAAGACCAATAGGGCCAAATGAGTTCAGACACCAGAAGCATGAGAGAAGTTTAAAAAAATTAAAAAGGAAGTCTGAAAGTAGTACTTTTCTCTCCTCTCTCTGTACACACTAGTTTATTTTAAAAATTCCCCCTCCATCTGAAATAAAAGTGTTTCTAAATGATTCTTTTCTTCAGAAAGAAAATGGGTTTCCCTTGCATAAATCACTCAGTATAAAATGAAAATGCACAAAATGGAGATTTTGTATTACTGGCGCTGGAAAGGAAGAAGCTTTCCTCTCCTCTGAGTTCAGATTACCAAGGTCATTCGTAGCCAAGACCTGATATCAATTAATCCAGACGCTCTTTGAAACAGAGCTGTGAAAATTGTCCCCCCCCGCTGCTGTGACTGTGTCCAGCTCCAGTTCCGCAAGAGAGAAATCACTTTGGTACTTACATTGACCGCAGGTTTTTCACCGAACTCTTGAGCTTTAAGAAGTGCACCCATGCCATGGCAGAGACCTGCTGCCTCCAGAGAGCCAAGCCACCGACTGCCGCCTTCCTGGTGTCCGAGAGCAGCAGGGAGCCTGGCTCCATCTCATCGGGGCATCGCGGTCCTGCTTCTGCCCACTCCTCCCCAAGGACGTGCTCATCTGCAGAGAGTTTTCCACGCGCACATTTATGTCTAAGACCAGCTTCTATGTTGTAATGTGTGAAAAATTAAGAGCCACCTAGTAATCAACTGTCGGAGGCATGCCCGGGGGTTATTGCAAAGTAGCCGTTCTCTTCGGCTGCGGATTGTATATTTGCAGCCATGATTGTACCTTCTTGATCCACTGTGGTTTCTTCCTCCAGCCTCAGGAAGACATCCTCCAGGGTTGTCATGCTAACTCCGTAATTGATAATTCCCTGGTCAGAGCAGCTGTCGAGGCCACTGAACAGATCTGCAGGACAGAGACCATACAAGTGCGTTCAAGGTTTCGAAGATGAGCACGTATCTCCAGACCAGACTTTGGGTCAGCTGAGCCAACCTGACTGGAGCATCTCCAGTGGCAGGGAAAAAAATCAAGCAGCAAGCTGCCAGGATACAAAGGGTCTGGGGGAACACAGAACTGCCAGATCCATAGCTCAATTGAAGATGTTTTTCTCCTTAGCACCAGCATTTCAGACTACGTGTCCTCTGGGGCAGCGGGGCTGTGGGACTGTCAGACTGAATGTGATGGACGTGGTGAGTGAGGGTCTGCCTGGTGCCATTGCAGGTATGGAGCGGTACTGGAGTTTTCTCTTGTCACTATCTTCTTTTTTAACAGAAAGACAAATAAACTCTCAGCAACACACGTAGCCCAGTTTAGCCTGCTAGGTTTTTCATTACAAACAGCAGAAAAGCATTTGTTGTATGTTTTGATCTTAAATGTATGGATGCTAAAATTACGGAGGGAAAACCAAAACGCAGCAATTCTGAAGTCCTTCTGTGACTCCTGTAGAAAATCTCCCTCTTCATTTCTCTTTCCCCACATTTGTGATTATTTTTGTCTCTATGGACAATTCTCAATTATTTTAATATACTTTACCTGGGAATTTATTCACGTTTTCTAATGGCAGTTTATATCTCAGCTCATATTGACTGTGTCCTGAGAATATGACATTGGGGATGTACTGTTTAACCAGAGATGTCACGTTCTCTAAGTCGCAAGACTCACTGACATGAATCCTGTTCAGTTGAAAAAAATCAGATGCTTAGTTTTGAAAAAAAAACCACAAAAACCCCACAACCAAACAACCCCAAACCCAAATAAACAACAACCACTATTGTATTTGCTAGGATGCACAAAAAGAAAACTCCAGCATACTTTATTCTTTCCTTACTCTGGAGTAAAGTGCTGCTTCAGTTAATTTAACTGAATATTAATCCAGTTAATTTTCTTGGTTTGATGACATCTGCTCTACGGTTTCCCCCTTACAGTCATTCTGGTGGTTCCTTGTACATGCATGTTCCCAGATACCAGTTGTTGGAGCTGAAGTGGATACCTTAAATGATAGCCAATCCCCCATTTTTTCTTCAAGAACAGAGAAGAACCAACACATTTCAGCCTCCCATGCGAGATAAAAGCCTTGCGGTCTAAAGAAAGAAAAAGCCAAAGGAACTTGTACTGTAGAGCGGTCGTTCACAGGGTTTTTTTACAGCTGAACCTCACGTGGGCTTTCTGCTCTAGGGTTATTCTCCAGAGATGCTACAGACCGAGCCTGTGCTCACCTGCGAGGATGTCAGCCTCGTCCATGAACTGGGTACTGAACAGGATCACCCGTCCAGCCCTGTGCTCCTTGAGGAGGCTCCACACGTGGTGCCTGGAAAGAGGATCCAACCCAGCTGTTGGCTCATCCAGGAACAAAACCTGCAGAAAGGATGAAACCAGACATTCCTCGTTGCCGGAGCAATTGCACGGCTTGTGGGTTTGGTGCTCCCCTGAAAGCCTTGGGTCCTGAAGGCAAGAGACCCAGGGCAGCTTTTATGCAAGGGCAGGTATTCCGGGAGCTGTGCAGAGGTCAGGGAACCATCTATCTGCTTTAAAACTAGACTAGCAAGATGGGTTATCAATTTAACAAAATGAAACTATTAAATTTATTAATTTTAATAACTAGGAGTGCTTTAAAGAGGTCTGACATGCACAAACTTTTAGTGAACTAAAGCCTTATGTGTCTACTTATGTTGGACCTGAATATTCCCAATATTACAGAGCCATGCCTGCTGCTTTACCTGGGGGTTTCCAAGCATGGCTATTCCAATGGATAACTTCCGTTTTTGCCCACCGCTCAGTTTCTCAGCTTGAGTGTCTTGAATGTTACTGATATCCAGCAGTTCCAAAATGTTTTGCACCTAGAACAGCAGAAGGATGTCCATTCTCAGCACCGGTTGTCCTTCCGTCCTTTATTAGCCACGGAGGAGATCTGGCTGGGGCTGAAGGCAGAATTTCTAAGAGCTTTACCGAGGTCTACCACCAGCAGCAGGAGCAGCCGCTACAGGGACTGCTACGTCCCCTCATCTCCTTGGGTTGAGCAAAGGAATCGCTGTGGCTGCATCAAGCCCACAAAGCTTGCCTACTAACCTGGTAGAAGCTCGACACCAACTTCAATTTTCAGAAGACACAGCCAGGTGGGACCCTTTGAGCTTCCCAGTGCAAAAGGAGCCTTTACTGAAATGCGGGGCTGCCTACAGCCTCACGTTGCTGCACAGGGACGCGTTACAGGGGAACACGCACTTACCTCTCGCTCCACCTCTTTGGACTTGATGCCTTTGATTTCTGCAAAAGTTTTCAAGTTTTCTTTCACCGTTAAGACTTCGAACTGTATGTTGGTTTGTGGGCAAATGCCAATCATCTCTCTAATCTCTTCCCTATCTCCTATCTCAGAGAGTTTGTAGTTGTATATGGTTGCAGAGCCTGTTTACAGGAGTAAACACGATGAGGTGGAACAAACTGGTCTTTAAAGCTTCTGAATCAAGCCCACCCCGTCCCACTGTTTGCGGTCCTACCTTCGGAAGGCAAAGTGAGTCCACTGAGCACGTTTAACAGTGTTGTCTTTCCAGCCCCACTGTGGCCGAGTAAGGCAGTGATCTGACCCTCATAAATATTTAAAGACAAACCTAGAATGAAAACAACATCAAGTTTGGGAAGAAATGAGGTTTGACTTGCCTCTACTCATTGTTGAAGGCAAGGCAAGACAAGTCAAGAAGTGTAAGAACTAAGTAGCAATAATTAGCCAAAAGTGCATTAAGGAATGTGGGGCGAAGTTCTACAAACCTCTAACTAAAGACATAAGAAGCTGCTCTGTATTTATCAGAAAAGACAGAAATAGAACAATAGAAAAAAATCTTCTCTTTAGTCTTACTAAAGATGGAAAAATCAGTAAAAACTGAACAAAATAGTAATCAGTTGCATCAATTAATATTTTACATGAATTTTCAAGCAATGCAAGTGTTGTTTTATTCCTTTGACTGACAGAAATGTTTGCACAACTGTTTTTCCTTATCTTTAACAGGAATCAATATCGCAGGTTTCATACCTCTTAAAGCTTCTGTCTTCTTGTCCTTCTTTTTATATGCTTTTTTAATATTGTTGAGTCTAAAAGGAAGGTAAGGACAATATTATTTCAGGATTCATGTAAATACATTTCCCTGGTGCCTTTTTTCATTCTTATGGGCCTTAATTTAAAATGATAGAAATGGCATGAAAAGCAAGAGGTACTGGGAAGCAACCCTGAGATTCAGCAGGGTTTGGCATGCTCTGTACACAGGCATGAACATCGCTACCTGGCACGCAATACAGGAGCACCAAGCCTTGCAAAGACAAGGTCAAGCCCATTGCAACAGATGGATTCCCTTTGTTGTCCCTAATGGACAGTTAGTAAAGTCCACAGAAAAAAAAAAAAAAAAAGGTTTTATTTTTTAATCTGAATTTATCCAAATTTTACCATTAGTGACCAGCCTGAATTATCTATTTATCCCACCTGCATTTTATCTCTAATTTTCCTCTGTGAAACAAAGAGTTTTGCAAGAACTTCATGAACACGAAAACTGCCTGGCTAGGTCAAAACAAAGCTGATGGCAGAAGCAGTGGTCTGTGGGAGCATTAAACCCAAGCTACCCAACTCAAAAAGCATGAATAGCAATTCCTTCTCTCTTAACCTGACGGCATCCTTCCCCATAAATTCAGGGGGCACCGGCTCTACGTCATCACCGAGGAGCTCCTCGGGACTTGCTGCAGTTCTGGGCATCTCCCTGGTGGAGCCTCTCCTGCTCCGCACCCAGTACGAGGGCTTCAGGCAGAAAAAAGGGGGATGTGGGATGCCATATTTGCCTGACAAGAAAGCAAAGAAGATGACCCGTCATTAACCAAAGCCACAACCAAGACACCATCCTAGACTAAACATTTAGGAGGGTCTAATAAGTACTTGGCTGCCTCAAAATTGGTACTTTGTCCAGTTAAAAAAAAAAGGTTTGGAGCTGGGGGAGATACGACAAGAAGGTTGGCTTCAGGGTTATTTCTAATGAATTCAGTATTTTACTTAATGAATTAAAATATTGTCCCACACATTATTACACTATTTTCTCATAAACAGTTCAACAGCAGTATAATTAGAAAGAAAAAACACTAAATACTTTGTTGTCTTTGATCTGGGAATTAGCAGTGTGTGCCAGGGACAGAAAAGCCACTCAGCGATATAATACCTTTTTTTTAGTTCAAAACCTATTTTGGTTGACTCAGAGAATGGAGCAGCCCATCATTTCCTTGAGGAGCTATTACATGCAATGCATATAAATCAAAAATATAAAAGAAGAAAGTATGATCATAAGCATAAATCGTACCTACCTGGCAGAACTTTGTCAAAATACATAGCTAACAGCATGTACAAGACTGAGTCAAAGACCAGTATAATGTAAGTCGAAAATAAAAAGTATGATTCCTCCATAAGGTTAGAAAAACAGAAACCGATTCCATATTTTTCTAAATGGAAAACCTGAAATAAAGGACAAAGAAGAATAATTTTCAGGCTGGAAATCTATGCCTATGCTATCAAACCATGGATGCAATTGACTTTGTTAACCCAGAAATCATCTGCAGTACTGACCAATTTTTCTTCCTTTCTTTCTAGTGAGGAAGGGAGATAAGTTTACTCCAGGCAGAGATCTTATGTTTTCATTCAGTATTTTCCAGAACAATCCAGAAGCGGAAGAAAAGATCAGAGTTTTATGGAAAATCATTCAAGAAACATGACATTGGCACCCTTGATGTGACAGAGTCATGACAAAGACGGTATAGTTTTACATAGTGATTGATTTAACCATATGGTAAATTAGCAGTAAACTCAGTTTCTTTTTCTGCTGGTGCAGAAATCTCCTCTCCCAGGCAGATATTTTTATACATCAGGAAATCAAATATTAAATAACTGGAGCTAGAAAGCATCACTCAGAGCTATGGAGATACGACTGATTGAAAAGTGGGAAACTGCACAGAATTATCCAAAGCGGGGATGGAGGAAGGATGGCCGCAGCAGAAGACTCAAATTTTATTTTCACAATTTCTGTTGCCAGGAAGAGTCGCTGCAGCGAGAGGGGAATGACTGGGTGGCACAGAGCTGATGTCCTCGAGTCAACTCCTGCCTGCCTGGGGTCCAGCCCCGGCGGATAATGGTGCTTTTGTGTGCAGCAATGGGCTCGCTGGGGCTTCCTTAGGTTCATGTGGATGCTACAGAAGTGAATTAACGGCAGATTATTTGTGACGAGGGCCGTGGTTTTCTTTGCATTCATCTGCTTTTTAAGTAGGGGAGTGGGATGGGGGCGTTGGAGCCCCTCTTTGCTGCCCAACAGCAGCTCAGCTCCTATGGAGGTTTCAAAATAGGACGTGGATTTGAATAAGTACCTGAAGGTTTTACAGATATGGAAAAGCTGGTCTTCAGAAATAAGGACTATGACTTCCTATGCCTTTCTCTATCAGTAAAGTACAGCAGGGTCTTTTATTGCCACGGTCTGTGACAAAATGTGCTCTGTTCCCAAGCTGCTGGGAAGGTTCAGCTGCAGAGATGATGCCCCATACCTTTGCAATGCCAGCGTTAAATGCAAAAGGACAGAAGAGCCCAAGAAACCACTTCAATGGTTCTGGAAGATTTTCTATCAACAATGCAAGGCTCAGGCATCCGAAGAAAAAGGTGATGAGGAACCCCATGGAGCCAGCAAGTTTGGAGGTCCTTAAGAGGGAGCAGAGCATGAAAACCAGGTGGATCTGTAAGAAGAGAAATTTCCTTCAATCACTGAAGGAAATAAATATCTTTAACAGCAGCACTTCCATTTGCCAGGCAAACAGTTCTCTGGTGAGTTGAGTCCCTGTAATAAAATACACTAAAGTACTTCTTAGTAGGTTGCTCTGAGTTTCAAATCAGGTCTTTTGTAGCCAACTTACTGCCTGTCAGACCTTCGGGCTGCAATTCAAATCACTGCTGCTGAGTCAGAGAATCCACTCAGCTATTTCAATTAGTATGACCATGCAAAGGATACAGTCCTGAGCACTGTGCAAAAGGCTCTGGAGTAATGCTTAGGCTCATTGACATAGTAATAAATCATGTGGTGAGAAAATTTGGCTTTAAAACCTGACTTACACATGCTAGGCCATACAGGAAAAACAGCAGGAAGACTGCAGGGAAGCTGCTGAGGTAGAAAGCATCCCAGACCACGAGAGCTGTCAGCAGGCAGGAGAGGACCATCACGTAAACAACATACAGCAGACTCCAGGAGAGCCTGAGGATGGAAAGGTGGCATTACACTTTCATTTAATTAAGAACTGTTGTTACAACTTCATCTGCACGTCAGAACTGTTTTAAATTAAAATATGAGTTATTTCCCAGGGTCAACTCATTCACATCCTAGGCAGAAGAGATAGCATGATCCATCCTAGGAGGAAATACCCAAGGAAGAAGAATACACCACTGCCATGCTCAACCCTTCTGGTTTGTCTGTAGAGTACTGGAGAAAACTTATGAACTCATACTAACTTATTAACTGACTGCACAAATGCCCAGGAGTATACTGATTATTGGCAAACATACTGTAATTAAAAAACAACTCACCAAAATGCAATATCCTGCAGCCCCATTGTCTTCATCAATACTTTGAGCTTCTTCTTTTCTCTTACAACGTTCATTGATAAGAAGTACATGAACGGAGAGAAACACATCACAATAGTAATCATGAAATAACTGTACTCTAGTGTAATCGAGGAGATGACGCTCCGGGACTTCATACGGACACCAGCAATTGATTTCATTTCTTCCCAAACAGAATGATTTGCCACCACCTAAAGGAATTCAAGGTCAACATCTCAGTATTTAGTTTATTTTCTGCAGTGAGATGTATTTACATAAGGAACCTTCTGATCCATCACCCCTAGATTTACTTTTTGATGCAGCTTTATAGAAAACATCAACAAGTAAGGCAATAAAACCCTATGGGAAGGGCTCATCTGACTCACTTGTGTGTCTGCACCTCAGCTAGACTCCTTCCCTTGTCTATCGAGAGAGAGAAATCCTTCAGCTCTCCCAGAGGTAAAGATCTAGACACACAAATGACTTACGCTCCCCAAGGTCTTGTTCCTCTCCCCAGGTACGAAAGCAGCCTGGAGAGCTGGAGATGCACAGCCAGGTGGAATGACCCCTACCCTGGTCATACTTTTGAGGAACAATTTGGAAAGGAAGGACAAGAAATGACAGACATGCCTACTTTGAATCCAAGTCATCCAGCAGATACGCATACCACCCCAGCCTCCTGCAAGAATTGCTTTCTGCTTGGTATCTGAGAAATACTCTAAATCAAATAGTTATATTATGCTTAGTTCCTAGCCTTTAACAGAAATTGCCATTTTATAGAGAAACAAAAGTTAGTACAAATCTTCAAAATTAAATTGAAAGCGGTCATTTTTTCCAGGAACTGTCGATTGCATTCAAGTTCTCACTGTCACTGCCAATAATACTCAGGCGACTCAGTATTTTAAAATATTTGGGTTTCTGCAGAATTTTCTGACAAGCCCATCCCTTGCTATTGCCACGGAACAATTTGCCTTTCTTCTACCAAGTTTAAAATAAAAGGACACCCGCATCATTTCATAAATTTGATTTACCTCTATAATAGCAGCATCAATGCTGGACTGCAGGGACAGGAAGCCTCTGTACCAATACCTTGGGCTGTCACAGTACCGCGATGAGAAATTGTAGCAGTTATCTGCAAGGGTGAAAGGTTAAGGGCATCACAGGTAAGAGCAGTAGAACGTAATTCATTTTCACTACAGAAGCTGATGGTAAGCATGCATATGCACTAAGGGAAACTCTTCAAATAGACAGTGGCCCACTGATGACAAAAAAAAATATAAATTATTAAATCACTTAACACATATGGATTATTCCAACAAAGTGATGGCTATCCATGCCAGGCAATCACCCACCCATAAAATTCTCATTTTTTTATTACCTATATATCCAAAGTTGTCATTTGGAATAGCCACCTTCCCAGTAGGAAACCTGAGGTGATAGGAGAAGTTGTCCTTAAATACAACCCCTATAATTTCATTATTTGAAATCCAGGCTTCTTCCAGGGCTCTTTCATTATCCAGCGCCTCTAGTTTTATACCTGTAGTGTGTAAGAAAAATATTGCGATGAGTCTGGAAATGTGTGCACAGGCACTGGGTGTATATTCTGCTTTTTTAGCATTGCATCTCCTCCATTCCAGTTCCCCTCCCTGGACACGGTGGCACCTTTAAATGCTTTATTCTTTACCAATTAAGAAGAAGCGTACCTCAAAAGGATGAACCAAGGTGTCTCAATAGTATTGGTCTACACAGTGAATATCAGGTAAGGCAGAGCTGTACAGCTCAGAAGCACACACTGGCCTCGCTATTAATTTAAATACTAGAGAAGAAATAATTGTGAGAATGGAGGATTTGGGAAGAATTTTCTCTACTGACCAAAAATACTGGAGAACCACTGAAACACAATACACGTCTAACAGGTTAAAGAATGACAAAGCTAAATATTTGAAAAGCAAAACGTACCTGTCAGGACAGAGTTCAAGGCCACTTTATTCATTATCTGCCTTGTGGTCACAGTGATGGGTGTAAAAGCGATGGTGACCCCAGTGGCATCGTAGGCAGGATCATCTAACTGCCCGAGGTAGCTGTAAGGCACTTCGGGGTAGCGGATGTTCATCATGAACGTGCACACTATGAACATCAGCGGCAGAAAGAACAGAGACAGCATCCACTCCTGGGTAAGGGGGAGAGCAGAGGAGAGAATTTAATAATAGAACAGTATAACAGCATATTCTCTGTGGGATTAAAATATAAACAAGAGGCACTCAGTCACACTGGTTTCTTAGATGTTGACTAACTAACATGGTCTTGGCATTGTGCATGTCATTTCTGTAAATTACTCTGCTCAGAGAGCCCATCTGCGCTCTCATATGTCACATAAAAGACAGGAATAATATCCGTTAAAAAAAGTGAAGTCTCATAAAGTGTTCATTACCAGTCAGGCTTTCCAAAAGGACTTTTAGTTTTACAAAAAGAAATTGGGGTATAGGGGCAGGCAGGGATTGGCCACTCTCTACAGTTAGCTACTCACTTTTTTTCTTTTTTTTTTAAATCTTACCTGAAAGCTCTGCATCTTCATCCTCCACTTTATAAGTACATTTTTCCACAAGAGAATTTTAGTTTGCTGGAATACACTCATATTTCTCTGAAGTGTCTTCATCTTTGAACCTACAAACATTATTATGTATATTATAATATGCTATAGGCCTCACACCAAGAAGTGTTGAGCAACTCCTGGCTGTAGTGTCAGCTGAGCTCATACGGAAAGCAGCGTCGGTTAAAGGCAACTTGGAGCTACGAGAGAACAAATTCTTGGAAGTGCATTTGGAGAGCTGTCGTTTTTGGGGATATTAATGGAAAACGAGAGAGAAACGGATAGCCACAAGCATGCAGTGGTGTGTTACTTCAAAAGATGTGGCATCATCCTTAAAAAGATGCAGTCAAAGTAAAACAAGGATTTGTTGCCTGGATTAATGCAAGTGGTGGAAACTGGAAGAAGCTGGCTGTCAGAGTAAGTTTTGCAGATGTGATGAATCCATATTAACCATCAGTAAAATAATAACAAGTAACTTTAAAAGGACTAAGTACCCAAATGGGAAAGAGCTACACTCATGTAGCCAAACTGCTCTGCTGTCACATATGTAGTTAAAATATGCTTTCATACAAAATCTTGATCTTCTATAAGTGAAGTCTCAGGTAGAAATAGGAGAGCATTTATAGACCTAATCCTTTCAAACCTTCCTGTCATATGGCAGGAGGATTTACATTGTCCTGCTCCCTTTGGGAGATGATGCCTTCTGATGCTGATGGGCAAGGCGGAGTTTGTCTTCTTCCAAATATTTGTATTCAGCAGGACAGGCCTGTCTTGGCTGTAAGGAGGCAGCAGGCACCAAAATGCTGGAAAATCAGCTGCAGCAAAGGGTCTTCCCTGGCTGCACGCTGCAAACACATGCACTGGCAGGGCACGGCAGGAGGATGGGGCAGGGACAGAAATCTGCTATTTTGCCATCAGTCTCAGAATAGATTTGTCCCTTACAGATGATCTCACTAAATCCAGGCGTATAAAAATTTGAATTTAGCCTGTGCTAATGATCTCCAGACTTCCTTGAGGAAACTGTGAAGTTAAACTTGCAATTGCTTGGTCACTTTTTCACCTACCAGAAGCAAGGCGTAAGACGGCGTGTATCACCCGTACGCATTTCCACAACTGAAACGGGATTTGGGTCACAGCTAAAGCAGGTTTCCAGTTTGTCCTTTGTTTTATAGTCACATAGAGTAACCTCAACGAGGTGACACGCCACTGGAGTTTCGGCTTCGCACCCAGGAGATCCTGGGTGGGATGGAGAGCCGGTGCACCAGGTACCCGTCAGGGATGTCCCATGTGCCCCCCCGTCACCCCTCAGTGCTGCCTGACCCCCAGCCACGCTGCTGCAGAGTTTGGGCAGTTGGGGGACATGTGGCAGAACTGATTTCATTGTTCCTTCAGTATTTCAGGGGGAATGTTTAAGAGCATAAGAGAGACAGAAGACTTTTTAAATTCAATTTTTAGCTTAGACTGCATGTAGGGAAAGAAATCTGTTCCTCATATGTGCTGGATTACTTAAAATACTGAGCTGAGCTGAACCTACCGCATCCTCTTAGCGCCAAGGAACACTGGAAATACACCTCTGCTGTAAACTGAGCTCCATTGTCTGTTATTTCATATCAAAGTAAGGTTAGAAAGACTCTATCGCCTTCAAATAGTCACTAAGCTTAATCACAAGCTTAACTCAAGCCTGTTAGAAAGATGCCCAGTGTCCCACCTACGCATTTGTATTCTCACCCAGTATTATTAACGGTGTTATTAATTACTGGATGTTTTCATACCTTTTAAATAACAATTTTTATTTGCTTTAAGGAAAAAGTTTAAGCCTTACCTTAACAGGAAGGTTTGAAAGGAATCCAGAGCTTGTCCTTTGCAGCGTGCCTGTAAAAGCGGAGATGCTGAGCCTCTCTGGGATGGACTTGCCGGTTTTGTCCCAGCAGCATTCAGTGCTCTTTTGTCCATGCACTCGTTTTTTATTTTTACTCAGGCACTTCTGCCAAAAGGCATTCCTCACACCATCACTTCGCTTTTCCCTGGCTTCCTCCCCGCTTCCTCCTTGGCAGCTCTTCAGATTTATTTATGTTATAAAAAGCAAACAGAGCATATTGCTGTTGAGTTGCTGGAGCAGATTCTCTGAAAAGTTACTTAGGAAATTCTTGAGTCTTGGCCAAGAGAAGAAAAATGAGCCCAACGACGAACCACACAAAAATCCTTTCTCTGGCAAACTCCGTTATGTTTCTCGGTGCAGCGAGAGAGGCTGAAGTCAACAGCAATATCACGGCACGCTGCCGCAGGCGGAGGAGTAAACGGTGACTCTCGCTTATCTCCGAATGGCAAAGGTTGTGTTTGCAAACTGTTTCAATGCCACCAGCCCCGGTGTAGGAAGAGCAGTGAAGCGCTGCCTCCCGGATTAAAAACCATATTGTAAACATTAAAATAAACTTCTCTTGACTAACTCTGTGCTTCTAAAGGGAATGGGGTTGGTTTCATCCCCAGGCTGAGAGCGTGGCTGCGGAGCACGCCTGCCCCTCGGTCGCCCATCGCAGCATCCCCTGCCACAGCGCGGCCGAGGGACCAGCGGTGGGAGGGAGCAGCCACCAGCCGGGACAGAGGCTGGGCTTGCAAACGTGGAAGAGCTGGATCTGCTTCCTTTTGCTCTGCCTAGCGGGGAAAAAAAAAAAACCAAACCAATGTTTAGATGTTTCAAAGCTAGGCAGACTCCAGAGGCGTAGCAAGCCAGGACTCAGAATGAAGTTAAGACCTGTGCCCAGCCTATCTCCTAGGTGTACAAACCTTCTCCTCCCCTTTTGCTTCCTCCTTGCAAAGGGGGAAAAAAAAACCCCAAACCCAAACAACTTAGGTGGAGAAGTGGATATGCCAGGTCCCAGTCAGTGAATCTCAAGTAGAAACCTCCCTGCCCACCTCCTTGACAGAGGCGCTGCTGTTTGGAGAGCCATACGGAAAGCAGCTCTCTGGGGGTGTGGGGTGGCTGCTTTGGGGGCTTGTCCTGGCAGAAGCAGCCCATCGCTGAGCCACGGCAGCCACCTGCTGGTACCTGCTTGCCCACATCCCTTGCCTAGACACGCATCTGTGCCTGTGTAAAACCACCAGCGTCCTCCTTGCCCGCATTGCCCAGACCTGCATCACCCGTACCTGCATCACCAGCGTCATCCACATGAACCAGGGGAGCTCGTGGCGTGGGTGAGGGTCTTGTTGCTGTGTCTGTCCCATGGGATGGCTCTGCTTCTGTCCTCCAGTGGGACCCCAGCCCAGCCTTTCCCAGAGGCTGGGGATGCTGGGGGACAGGGCAACAGGTTACCAGGGGAAAAACCTGGGTGCCTGGATTTAGGGAGCTTCTATTTTATTTAGTTTTTTTTTAAATTTATTATTTAAAGCTAGCCCTGGCAGGCAGATGTCTACGAGGAGATGCTGATCTGCTCAGACAGAGTCAGGGTGCTGGTGCTTGTCCCCATTTCCCCACCAGTGCCCCCATTCCTCCCAAGCACCCAAAGAGGGTGGGTGCTAATGAGGAGCCCACCCTGTCTTCCCGATCACCAAAGCAAGTCAGACACACATGCTGTGGCCAGAAGAAGACCTGTTCAGCCTACTGTCCTGCTCCAGCGTTACTTTGGGTCAAAGCACATCTTATTTTGACTCCCGATAATAATTGGTTTTTTAAAGATGGTTATCTAAGAGCTGCCGGTTTTCATTACACTTTTCCAGGGACTGCTGAGTCCTTTCCTCTCTCCGTGTCCCCAGTGGTGGGGACCAGAGATGGGCCAAGGTGGCCTGAGCTGGAACACACAGCAAGAGCAGCTTTTTGGGTCAAAACAAAGCCCCGTGCCCCTCCACCAGAAAACACCACCTTCGTTGGCCGCATTATACCAGCCAGAAGGATGCTTCTCAGAACTGAGCAAGCCAAAGCCCTGGTGTCCTCCTGCTGTGGATGAGTGAGGGTTTCAGACCCTCCTCTGAGCTTGCACATGGTTCTCTCCAGCGACCGAGCCCCCCCGCACAGCCGCGGTGCCCGCCTCGCTGCCTTGGGACCAGAAATTCATCCCGGCAGGGTTATTCCTCAGTGCAGCGAATCTTCACGAGTCAGTCTGAGCAGGGGTACAGATGAACGGCAGGCTTCAATTTGTCAAAGGATAAAGGCTTTATTAAAAGAACCATTCTTTTTTTCTTTGTGAGGCAGAAAACCTGCAGAGCGGTATGTGTTGTGACATGAGTAACCAAGTCCTAGGGCTGCATCTGATCACACATATCAGTAACATTGATGAAATACACTGAATATTTTCCTTTGTGGCTCCAAGGGGTCAGGCGTGAAGCGGTCTCTGCTCCACAGCCCCGCTGGATGCTGCATCCAGGTCATGCTCCTCTGGGTCTCTGGTGAGGTCTAAAAACACCTGCAACGTGCCGCAGCAGAAATGACCCTGTTATTGCCAAGGACTGACAGTATTTACATTGGTCAAAGGCTATTTCTTCTTTTTGTACAAGCAGTTTTTAACCTGTAACTTCTACATCAACATACCTGTTGCAAAGTGTGCAATGACAAGCTGTACTCCTCAAGCCTGAAATTCTGTTTAGCTGCGGAGGGATGGAGAAGGCATCCTTAAAAAACAAATCCGTATGAACAATTCGAAAGCAATCTTCTTACTTAACTGATTGTTTCCTTTTACCTGCTTCTAGCTTGGAGAAAGCCTGGGACAGAGGTAATGCATGTTCCATTGGTATCTTGTAGGTAAGCAAAGAAGAAGTCCTGAAAAAGTCATTAAAAAAAAAAAAAAAAGAATTCATCAGTTTGTGACTCAACACCAATGTTTAGGGTTGCTTGTAGTGTTACTGTACTCCCACGTAAATTATTGAGCAAGGTCAATAAGAACAAGGCTGGGCTGGGTGTGCAGCCCACAGGGTAGTGACCTTTCTTGCCGAGCCGCGTAGGGGAAGAGTTGCAGAATTTCAGCGTGGAGAGCATCGCTTTGCCCCATGTCCATCATTTTGACTTCTAGGTGGTAACTTGTGCCAAACTTGCTTTTCAGCTCCTCAAGGGAACCGATGTACCTGCAGAGGAGGGAAAACATTGCTCGAACCATCAGAATCAGCAAATAAAGCAATCACTGGGTACGAGTAGCAAATATACACCCTCTTGTTCATCAGCTGCTTATACTGTGCTGCTAAAACAACCTACCTCCTTCAGAAAACCGGGACAATCCAAACCAACAGTTTCTATTAGATTATAAGAAGGAAAAAAACCCCAGCAAAACCCCAGGCTAAAAATAGCGTGGCATCCCGGTGAGCAACGCAACCCCGGTGCCCACCGTAGCTGCCCCGACACCAGGATGGCCACCCGGTCGCACATCGCCGCCGCCTCCTCCTCCAGGTACTGTGTGCTGAGGATGGCTGCCCGCTCCTTGCTTTTCATGGCAGTCTGAATCACTTTCCTGGGAACAGAGGGATCACAGTTACTTCCCAGGAACAGGCAGAGAAAATCTCCTGGTTTATGTCTCTTTCCCCCAAACCAACCGAAATGATAAAATTATAAAGAAGTGGATGACTATTTAAAAGATTTCAGTTATCTTGCTTAAAGATCACATGTGGATGCAAATCCTATGTTGCAATTTGCCATGCCAGCATCCCTCCAAATTCTGAACTGTTGACGAAAAGCCAGAGCAAGCACTAGGTCTGAATGACGAAAAGGAAGAACTACCTATATTTTTTTCTCTTGCTCTGAAGAAAACAGGAATTTTTTGTCTTTTGTACCAAATGCATGGGTTCAGCTGGCATCTACTTCGATTTTTTTGGGGTGCGCTACCATTAAGATTACATCTGGTGGTTAGCAAGGGCTTACTGCCTGCTGAATAAGGAGTTTAGCAAGTGGTACCCCATCCCCTGTGCATTAGGAAAAAGGGAAAATACAGATGTACTCCGCCACTGAGGCAGAACCTCTTTGCCTGCTCAACAATTATTATGATAGGGATGGTAAAACCCATCTTGTTAAACCTGTTACACACTTCTCAGCTTTGCTAAAACAGGGCTGCTCACCACATATGGCGCTGCCCTTTTGGGTCCATGCCCGCTGACGGCTCATCCCAAAGCATTACTGTCGGATCTCCAAGGATGCTCAGCGCAAAACACAGCTGAAATGGGAAAGACGCTCAGGTCAGGTCTGCTTTTACTTTACCTGTAAAACTGGTGTGTTGTCCTGCTACATCTTAATCCCTCTGAATCTTTTAGAAGCTGGAGCTCTTGATTCCAAAATGCAGGAGGAACAGGGATTAAAAAAAACCCAAACCCAAACCCTTAGGTGTTCTTAGTTAACATTTTAGTCTCCTAAAATCAGCTTTCCCCAAAACTCCCGAGCCTGCCAAAGATCTGAAAGTGGTTTTCCATCCCATTTACTGGCAGATGCATGTGGTGGGGCATGAAGAGGTTATTACCTTGTAAATCCAATTTGTGGTTAGCATTTATTAAACACACAATATGGGAGAGTGTGGAAAGAGGAGGGGGGGAGGTTCCTGGAGGCTGGATTCAAAAGCTACTCAAGAAAATAAATCATGCCAGGAACCCACTCTGCTGAAGGTTTTCTGTGCACCACGTTCAAGGAAGAAAGAGCGGGACTTGCTCAAGTAGCAAGCACAAATCTAACACGTACCTTTCTGGCTTCTCCGGCAGATAACCTCCTAGCTGGGGTTTTTAAATGCTTCTGGAGATCCAAGGCCTTTGCTATGCTGTGGGGAATGGAAAGGAATAATGCTGAAGCGACCATCTCTCTCTGCTAATGCTGTGTCAAGGGTACTGAGGAACCAGAGACTAACATACTTGTTTCGGCTGATATGCATCACCTTGTACTTCTCGCTCGGATAGTAAATTAAGGAATTTTTGCAGAAACTCAAGACAGTAAGTGCAGCTAATGAGAGAACTGAATTACTCATATAACTGGTAATGAACTAGAGCAAGTTTAGTTTTTTTCTGATGTTTTCTAGATAAACTAGGGGTAAAATCTTCATTGACAAGGGATTGAGAATATTCTAAAGTAGCAGATCTCATCAGAAGGAGATCCTATTTCTCCAAGGTAAAGAGGCACTGAAGGTGCTGTCTCTTAATCACACTAGCCAGGTTTGTTAGCAGAAAAACCCTTCCCCGTCCTATACCTTTGGAGAGAGGACGAACCAAAAGCTAAAACCGTCTGGCATCGTACCGGCTGATGGTAACAACCGCATCTTCTTTCCTCATCCCTCTCACGGCGGCGTACACCTCCAGATGCTGATGGACCGTCAGGTCTGGCCAGAGCGGGTCCTGCTGCGGGCAGCAGCCCAGGCACCCCGGGCTCTCCTGCCCTGGGGACGAGGCAGCCGCATCGCAGCCCTTGAGCAGCACCTGCACAAAACACACACACACCGCCGTAGTCGTAATGTTTTAGCTTGGGGTGAATCAATGAACCCCCTCGGTCGTGTTTGCTCCTGTGTTGTGAGGAACCTCATTAGCACGTGGGAGAGGAAGACCGTCATCATTGGGGTGGTCATCTCCATCTACCACGGCTTCTGCTCACCTGAATCCAGGACAGCGTTTTCACAAAACCAAACAGTATTTACCACTTTGGGTAACAGTACCAACACGAGACTAGCTTTTCCTAGTAGTACTTTTCTGTTTCAAACATTCAGTCCCAAATCTGTAACAGCAGTGGTATTTCCCCTCGCCCAGCACATGTCATTAATCACCCTGCACATAATTAAGTGATGGATTGTTACTGGCCCAACCCTGTTCACATTAGTTTTCAATTTCCTGGTTTTGCAAGGCTGTTTTTGAAGACGGGTTGTTTTTTTTTTTTTTAGATGTCAACATTTCTTACAGGTCTTGTGAAATTTCACGATGGGTTTCAAATGCACATCGAAGATTTTATGTAGCTCAAACCCTTAAAACTGTAACATTGATTTTGATGAAAACTAGAATGCGCTTTGTGTAAATCAACACTTTCTTCTTACTTCTGTAAATATCCAGGTTTGCATGTAAATAAATTCCCTGACATAAGGGCTGCGTTACCAGATCACCTTATCACACCCTTAATTTATAAAGGCATCAAGGTCGTCCCCCCAGCTGCTCCAAAGGAATCACCTACCTCCCCAGCAGTCACCGTTACATCTCCAGAAATCATGTCTATAGTTGTGCTTTTTCCAGATCCGTTGGGTCCTAACAGACCTAATACTTCTCCTGAAACAAATATGCAAGAACTGTTAATAATAGTTTTTTTTAATAAGACCTTCTTCCCTGTATGCTAGGCAATATCTAAAAGTACAGTAGGAGAAAGGGTTGTTCATTAACTTATCCCCATAAATTAAAACTGTGAATGGAGGAGCCTGGGTGCATTGGGTCTGGTGGCAGACAAAAAAATTCTAACAAAATCATGGTCTCCAAATGTGACCTTCACATTAGATTTTAGTCATTTATAGGAAGTGCAGCAAGATACTTGAACCTTTTTTAACCCTAAAAGAGAGGTTTTTGACAGCAACTTTCTTCTTTTTCTTAAAGATGGAACTGGCTTTCTTGTCTTCATATTCCTTGCGCAAACTGTTGACAATGATAACCGACTCCTGTGAAGAGATGAAGTGGGAAATAAAAACTCTCCTTCTATCCCATGAGACAGCTCATCTGTTCTTACCATTAAGTATGACTCTTTAAAGAGAAAATGTCTAAATTAAAAATCCAGGAAACTGAGCAACAGAATAAAAAAAAAAAAAAGAAAAAAGCAGAACAGGAATAAAAATATAGTGCCAGCTCAACTCCTTCTGGTGCCAGGGTGACCGTGGGCTGGATGGTGAGATGTGCACTTGGACATCAGATCAGTAAATAATAAATGCATGAGGTAAGAAAGCAGAGACAGACCTGGAGATGGAGAATGAAAAAGAAAACAAGCCCGAAGGCCGGTTTCACCTCCTCCTGCTGCAGGGAAGTCATCACGCTCCTCACCCTCTCCCTCTCTGCCTGGACTTCTGGGGATTCCTCCCCAGGATGGTCCCTGTTCTGGTGGGTGACCGCTCTCCTCCGCTGGATCCTATGAGTAGAGGAAGAGAGATGGTGTCACCAGGAATCGCTTCCAAAAAGGCTTGGGTTTACAAGTTTGTTCCCAGGGCAGTGCCAATGCAGCACCCTGCAAAATTTATTTGAATTCAGGGAGCTGTTCCACAAACAGTGTTTGCTCATATACTGATTCATGGGGAAAAAGAAAAAAAAAAAAAATTCCCACTGTCATGCATGAGAAAATAAAGGCCAGCTTTAGCTTTTCCTTCATCAGTAAGTATTGACTGGTCCCCTGCTCGACACATGCCAGTGATCTGTTCAAGGAGAATTAAAATATATGGGGCAGGTTTTCAAAGCTATTTGGACATCTAACTCCTAGCTGAGTTACATTTGTTGATGTTTGACAATTTAATATTTTTTACAGATCTTCTCCCACGCGACTTAGGTGGTCAGCAGCATGCTGTTGGTGACAGAGAAGCAGAGAGCAGGTAGCAGATGAGCCCAGCCTGATGAAGCTTTAGGGGAAATCTCCACCCTGCAGAGAGCAATACTGACGTATTTGAAAAGGAGTTAAAATGTTGGATTTCAATTTGTAACTATTAATTTAGCCAGCTGTGGTGAAATGTCCTGAAACCTCAGCTATGAAGATTAATTAAAAAAAAAAATAATCTCAAATCACATTTACTATTCTCTCTAGGACATTGTAGTTCAACTGACCTTCTATTGCAACACACTGGGTGGGAATTTGTCTCCAGACACAATCAGGGGAACTCCAGTAAGTAAAGTTGGAAACCGTAATGACCCAAAGGAATTAAAAAAATCCCTCCCTTCATTCTCAATTCCCCCCTCCTCCAGATAAACTGATTAAAACTAAAAATATGGGGTTTGTCCACAGTTTGCAAAATGTTTTTAAGTTCACTCTTCCCCTCCTCCTGCTGTCGGGGGTGAGCCAGGAGGGTCCTGCCTGGCTGTGCAGCACCGAGCCCACCCCACAGACCGGGATAACCATGGCTTGCAAGGTACCCCGGCTGCCCGGGACACACCTGAAGACAGGATCAAGTCTGGTAACTGCTTCTCCATATCTCGTCTCCAAACAGCGCAGGAGAAAAGCAAAAATCACACAATGGATGTAAGGCTAAAAAGCAAAAATTAATTAGGTTTGTATGGAGACAAGGTAACAACACACTCGATTAATTTTAATTATAAGGGGATGGAGGGACCTATCTCATTTACTTTGGCTATTGAAAAGGTCCAAAAGTGGCAGAAGTGAAATTGATGCTTTGCATACATTTCCATCTCATATGCATTTGCAAAAGCCTTGACTTCATATGGCAATTTTAGCTCAGATAATCTGCACCCCAGCAGACATCCTCCAGGAGCAGAGATCACATCTTTCATTTGTAGAAGCAGCATTAGACTGATTAGTTGATTAATAATGTCTCTGCCTTATACATGATCTGTATTTAATCCCCCCACCATTTTTTGCACGAGTGGTACAGCATCCAGGGGTCAGATGAGACACAAGCCTGTGATTACTTGATGTACCTGCCCTGCCAACATTTAATGTGAAACTTTGACCACATAACCCATGCTTTATTTATGGGGAGAGTTATACAAGCCCAGCGCAAGTCCATTGCATCAGAACAGTCATCCTTTCCAAAACAACCGTCATCAAATTGCTCCTTACTGCAAAGACAGCTACGAAGATGTGATTCCATGACTCAAGAAGACCAATACTGTGAAACGATGAGAAACGCTACAAGAAAAAAATATCAGTAAATTAGAAAAATTCCTTAGCACTGTGTGCCTCAGTGCAGGGTTGGAGCAAGTGTGGGATGTAGGGATGCTTAGCTTTTCTTCAGGATGGGATAAAGAAGCTTTGATCTGTACTTATTTTGGGGGTTCATACTGCCTCAAAGAACTGCAGCTTCCTTGGCTATAGCTAATTCAGAGGTGCCTCAAATCAGCCAGGTTAGATTGACCTTTTCTATCACTGCTTCTCTCTCCCCAGTCCTCTCACCTCCTTCTGCCAGCTCACTTCATCCCTCCAGGTCTTCCCACTCCACCACCTTCCCCTCCCATGCTACCCTGACTGCCAAAACACAGTCATTGTAACAGCTTTTTGCAACTAAACAAAACAAAAATATCCCAATCAAAGAAAGGATTAACAAGTCAAATCTTCATCCCTTCTCTCACTCCTCAGCCTGGACTTTTTCTTCTCCTGTTGTCTTTTCTCACTCTGTCTTTTTGACAGTTGGCACTTTGAGACAGGGAATTCGGAAAGTGCCTCTTGCTTTTCCAGTTCGCACCATTAGGACCATTACTGAATTTAGTAGGATGTATTTACTTACTGGTGTGGAAAACATAAACCAGCCCAGCAGTGGAAACACAGGAATCAAAGTAGAGACAGTGAAGTAAAACTCTTCGTGTAGGTCACTGAGCATATAGAGAGTGAAGTTCACCTGGAATAAAGCAGAAAAAATATTTTCAATATTAATGTATTGTTGCTTAAAAATAGGCTATTTGTCACTGATTTGGGTTACTCTTGCGAATATCAATATATTTGAAAAAGGAAACCTCAAGTGGCAAGATGTGTAAATCAAACACTTCAGAGTGAAGATTCCCTTCACTTACCAGAATGAAGATGAAAGACAAAATGTAACGATTGCTTCGTCCAGTGTGAAACTTAAAAGCGATTAAATAGATGAGAAGGACGAGAGATACTCCGTAACCAATGACGCAAATGATCTAGAGAGAGAGACTGATATCAGCAACAAGGAAATGGATGTGGACATATGAAAACCCACCTAGAGCAGTCCATTTTAATGAAAATATTTAAACCAAAAACTCACTGAGAAACAAGGGAAGGGGATTTATGTCTGCCCGTTTTCCCGCACGCAAAAAGCTCACCAGGGGCAGCACGGTGCTGGCGGGCAAGGGGCAGAAACGGTTGAAGAGCAGCAGAACCCCGAACATGAGGCACAGCAGGGTCCAGAAGAGAGGAACGTCCACCAGTGCCTGCCCGCACCAGTATGCCGAGGGGAAGAGCCCCGCGAGCCGCAGCTGGGTGCGAGCACGGAGCTGCGAAATCAGATGGGAAAAGGGGACTGATTTAGAAGAGCCTAAAGCATCATTCCTGCTCCTCCTCCTTCTCCATTACCCTCACTCCTCCCTTCCCTGGCTGAGCCTTCCTCTCCTTCCCAAGCACTTTCGATTCTTTCTCAGTTCTACTATTGTTTAAAACCACATCATTCTTAAAAAGGGAAAAAAACCCCCAACCCAAAATCCTCCTGACCCCAAAAGCTTTATTAACACCCAAATTGTTCTGAGCCCCAGCTGATTCCCTGAGATGCAGGGTAACATGCTTTGGTACAATGTTGTGCTTGTGTGGTTGTATTTCTTCTAGCATCCTACCTAGAAATGCCAGCCGGGCCACTGATACATGAACTGCTCTCCAGAGACATTGTATTTGCATTCGCTTCTTGTGTAAGACCACTTTCAGCACCCGCTTTTTACCTTGTAATCCTCCCTGCTGCTCATTGCAAAGTGAGGAGGCAAACCAGCAGCCAAAATGAGCATGTAGCCGAGACAGATGAAAAAAATATCACTCTTTAGTTCTGGGCTTTGTGTCTGCGGAAAAGAAATTCAGAGTCATTAATAATCAACAGCTGCCCAGGGAAAATCTAGATAGCTTGGCGCTCATGTGATGGTTAAACATGCAAGTGAGCAATAACACTAATGGTAAGTCGTTTGTGTTTAAGAACACAAAACAAGGCAATAAAAAAAAAACCAAACCCAAACACTTAGCATCTTAAAATTTGCAAAAATTATTGGAATTACTGTAAATTTTTCAGGATAGAGACCATTTTTTTGATGCTGATTCTTGCCAAACAGATGCTGAAGAAAGGTGAGGTTTGCAAGTATTACTGCTGTATTCCTACCACACTGCCACATAGTAGAAGCTCAAATATCTTATGGCACTGAAACCCTACAGAGCTCTTAAACACTGCAGAAGAAATTGTCATTAAATAGCATGGGTATTGACTGCCGAGCAATGCCCCAAGGAACCGGCAAGCAGTTGGACCACTGACCCCAACTCTTGGAGGTTGCTCATCCAACCAGGCTTCCAACCCATCCAGCCCTTATCACTTCAGCATGGCTATTTAAATTAATTTTCACCGAGAAAGGCAGGACGCTCACATTGTAAAAGGGCTCACTCCAGACGCGGATGCGCGCGGTGGAATTGAAGAGCCTTAGGAAGGTGTTGCTGAGGATGTTCACGAGCACGGGGAAACAGTTGATGGGTTCTGCGCTGCACATGACCGTGAATCGGTAGCTCTGAAGATGTAAGAGCAAAAGACGTTACCGTCATGCCCATGAGGTCCTGGGTGAAGATGAGGTGACCAGATGTGAAGGGTTTAAAGAAAAGCAACGACAAAGGGAGACAGTTTTATTGGTGAGATGATGGAGACCTGGAAGTGTGCTAACAGGTACCACGAGTGAAATGATTGATAAAGACACAATTTCTGGAGAAAAGCACAAAAGACTTGCATTAATGCTTTTCTCTCCACTGTATGCTTCTTTACAGCAATCTGTAAAGAGCCAAATATAATCCTGGTTTCCCACAAACAGGACTACCCATATTATTTAATATGTCAAATAAATAGTCTCCCTCTTGCTGGTGTGTGTATTTCACTGTGCCTCATTTAAACACATTTCAGAAAATCCTGTTGACATACAGGATGAAAGAAGAAAAAATATCCTTCACCTTGCCTTCCAGGGATATTTTTATAGCTCCATTATACAGTGGAATGCTTGTGATGTTTTTCTCAAGAGTTATTTCTGGGTTTATGTTTTGAGTTTTCAAAGCAGCAATGAAATCCTCAATTTCTGAACCTGAAATCAAATCAAGAACAGAAAACAGAGGTTTTTTTCTTTAAAAAGAAACAGTTTCATATAGACAAGTTCCCACTTGCAGGGGTATGTTAAAAAAATCCAAACATTCAGAATCTATGCAAACATATTTTCTCTATTTTTTTCTATTTTAAGTAAACTGGTTAAACAGAATGTATGTTTCCATACTTACTTTGTTTATTGCCTTTTTTTTTTTAATTTGCCTAGTTCATTAAATATCCGCTACTCGGTTATCATCACTAAAACTGGATTTGCTTTTGCTCAGAAGAAAACACCTCCCAAAGCCATAAATATATAAAAGAACATACAGAAAGAGTAAGGCAAGGCTGGTCTATCAATTCTAAGAGGACTTAGAGTGGTGCAGAAAGTGAATCAACATCATATGTTCTTCACCTGTATCATTGAAGATGAGAAGATTTGTTGATTTATCTCGAATTTTTTCTTTAGTGGGAAGAAAATACGAGCTAGCTGTTATTTCCCAGCTAGTGGAGCTGTCCCACAGTTGAAATTCAATGAAAATCATCAGCATTGGAAGGATAAATATTCCAAAGAACAGCAATCTAGATGGAAAAACAGACCATAAGTGGGTCTAGGGGAACTCCACCTTTAACTAATTATGTGATTTATGTTGAGAAAGACAAGGGGAAATTTAAAACTTAAGCAATTCAGAGCTCTACCAGTAAGTTCCCACTGTCCTTATTATTGCAGCTTTTAAACATTTTCCACCTAATTCTCTGCTTCTAAACACCTCCACCAGTATTTAAGCCTTCCCCCAGTCACTCAAGGGAATGATCAAATCCTTTGAAAAGCACCAAGCCAGCATGAGGGCTGCAGAGTAGGCGAGAGCTCCCATACTTACATGGACCTGAGAAACTTTCCTTCGTGCTTTAGTTTTAAGAAGCGAACTCTCATGACGGCACACACTTGCTGCCTCCAGAGTGCCATCCCGCTCACTGCCGCGCTCCCTTGCTCGGAAAACACCGGGAGGCTTTGGTCCCTCTCCTCCAGGTCTCCGTCTTCTGCATGTTCATCACGAGAAACACCATTATCCACAAAGAGCGTTCGAAGAACACGCTTTAACCTCAAACAATCAACAAGGATCTTCTGTTCTGAATAGAGGAACGCTTTTATTTTTTAGCCAGAAAAGAAACAAGGGCAGAGAAAATGGGCCATAATTTATCCAGAACATAATTTATATCAGTGAATTCAGACTGGCTGAACCTGGGCTCGTATGGCAACACATCCAATAACTTCACTGGCCTTGTGAAATGCCTTCTGGCTAGTTTATCTCTTTTCACCTCCTGGTCTGGGCAGTATACCCTTCAAAGGCAAACACCCTTCCAACATCAGTCTCGAATTCCTGTGCTCAAAAGCCTGTGGGAAGTCAAGACTGAATCATCTAGACTTCTCCAAGAAGATATTCTTCACTAAAGGGAAGTTGAATACAACTGCAACTCTTGACCTACCAAAAACTACCAAAAATCACATTGAACAGAAACTCATTAGACATTCAATTAAAACATATGTATATATGGAACCTTAATCATACCACACTTGCCAGTTGGAGTCAACGTTTTAACTTCTTGATCGATGGCTTCGTCATGCTCCAGCTTCAGGAAAACATCTTCCAGGGTTGTCCTGCTAACCTCATAATTAACAACCCCCTGCAAAAGACTGCTCTCGAGATGGCTGAACAGATCTGCACAATAGAAACAACCAGACTCAGCCCAGCAACCAAGGCAGAGTTTCTGCTCAACACTAGACGGGCACGATTCATATTGTACATTCTAGCATTCGCATCATTAATCTCCATAACTTAAAAGCCATGGAAAAATTATTGTGCTCTTTAGAGGTAAATAGTAGAAAATTCAGAGTTCTTGATTACCATGGGCCTTCCTGGTAGGAGAAATCTCATCCTGAAACCAGAGGAGACTCAGTGGACTTTGGTTTGTAGATTAGTTGGTGGATTTTCTTTTGTTCATCTGCATTATTAATATTTGCATGTCCATTAGAGGCTTTCTTTCAGGCTGACGTTTATGCAGCTCCCATGCAGTATGGACCACGGGATATAGTTATTCCCTTCACAGCAACTTTGCTTTCTGCTTTTCCCACCACTTGGTTTCTCTTTACAACAGGTACAACGACAGGTTTGTCTTACCTGGGAAGCTATCAGTGTTTTCCAGAGGTAGCATATAACACAGCTCGTCCCCTTTCTGTCCTTTGAGCACGGCATCGGGGATGTACTGTCTGACCAGGGATGATGTAAGCTCCGGGTCACACAGCTCGTTTATGCGTATCCTGTTTGTATTAAAAAGCAACTGCTATGATATTAAATGAGGAAAAAAAAAAAAAAAAGGTATGCATCATCCATTTAAAATACAAATGCAGTGGTCGTTCTTCAGGCCATAGGGAAACCTCCAGAACTGGGCAGCATTTCAGTGGGAATTTTTATAGACATCTGCAGTGCCCCTGGTTTTGCCATGCATGCAAGAAATAGTTGAGGTTAAGAATAACGATCCTGGCCAGTACTGCTAAACCAAGAACACAGAAATTAAAATTCAAAGAAGAACAACTTCACATTAAAGCTGTCGTATGTCACTCTGGCACCACAGAGTATGTGGAAATTGCAATTCATCTTACTCTCGTCCCCTTTTGGCTTTAAAGCAGGTTGCAAAGTCTTTTTAGGTACATGCTCAGAGCTTTCAGGATCGGGTTCCAAAGAAAAGCAGCTTGCTATCCAAAGCAACATATCTTTGGCAGCCTCAAAAGTCTTCTAAAATGAATTGTCAAGATTTCTATTACTCTATATACAAACTCTATAGAGATACAGACTCTACAAGAACATAGGCACATCGACTAGAAGCTTTTCATAAAAAGCGTGATGACCAAAAAGAAAAGGCTTTACCTTAGGTGATAGCCAGTTCCCCATTTTCTCTTCAAGTACAGAGATGAGCCAACACACTGTAATCTCCCATTTGACAGGAAAGCTTTCCGATCTAAGGAGGTATGAGTACAAAGGGGTTAGGGGGAATTTAGAGCAGTGCAGCAGACTGATCTCACTCTGCTCCTTCTGAACCCAACAGACATTTTTATAATGAAGTCGAGAGGAGTAAAACCAGACCAGTGATGAAAGTTTCGTTTTAAACTGCTGCCTTTCTCCTAAGCATCAAGGTTAATCTTTTAATTATGCAATCTTACAGGCTTGTGGACAATTGCCCATGCAGCCCAGGAGCAATAAGGAAATAGCAAAAATATCAATTCAAGCAATATCACTAATTTGTGTGGGTGCTGCTAGCGGTATATCCAGGTAATATGCAACTGCTCCATCCTGAAGCAGAGCATAAGCAAGGTCTTGGAGGGGCACGTTAGTCCAGTTTTAGCCTTTGCTCAGCCTGGGTTGGGTGGTTGCTCTCAGACAAAACATGTCCAGAGGGCACAGACAGCATCATGGTGGGACCCATACATGGGCTCTGCAATGGGAAACCCTCATTTGCAAACTGTAGTCAACTATGGTGTGAAAATCTGGGCTCACCAGCATGAACATCAGCCTCCTCCATGGACTGGGTGGTGAAGAACGTCACACGTCCAGCCTGGCGCTCCTTCAGAAGGCTCCACACGTGGTGCCTGGAGCAGGGATCTAACCCAGCTGTTGGCTCGTCTAAAAGCAACACCTGCAAAGGTGAATAAGATCAGACCTCCACGTGTCCAAGCCAGCATTTCTGTGTTTATATAATTTCATTTCATGCTTTTGATGATCTCACTCTAAGAATAAAATGCATCCTCAAATATTAGCCATTTTTAATGCTCTTTCTTCTATTACAATATTATTATCCTTTTAATTTAAAACATGGTTCTCATTGACCTAGGTTCCTCGATCTTTCCAGCAGCTGAGTGAATTAGTAAGCCAACAGACTTGGAGTGCCAGGGGAAAAGCACAAATGTCTGCTTGCCAAGTCAAAATACAAAGCTACATGCTAAAACCGTACGTGTTGTGTATGTGTAAATATGACCGGTCCCTACCTGGGGATTCCCTAAAATTGCAATTCCAAGAGACAATTTTCTTTTTTGTCCCCCACTCAGAGCATCGGAGCGAACGTCCTGAAGGTCGGTGAGGTTCAACATCGTGAGAACTTTCTGCACCTTGGCAATATAAAAAGACAAGAGCCAGGTTTCCAAAGCACTGGTTGCCTTTTAATTGATAAATGGCTACACACAGTACACGAGAGTATAACTTCAAGATTTAAAACTTATCTGCTTTAAATGGCTTTGCTTAGAGATAAATACTGCAAATCTGAATTCTAACTCTTAGGACATGAGGATAAGAAAGAATTGAAAAATCACTTCTCCCCTAAATTAGGATTGCACTCATTTCCACGGAAATGGTGGAATCTTTTATAGATTTTATCTGCTGGTGATAATCTTTTATAAAGCAAGCTCAAACTGTCCAAGATGCCATAAAACAGAGGTCAGTGACTGACAAGCACATACCAACCTCTTGCTCTACTTCTTTCCACTGAATCCCCTTGATGTGAGCAAAAGTTCTCAGGTTTTCCTTCACTGTTAAGGCTTCAAAATGCAAATTAAATTGGGGGCAAATCCCAACCATTGCCTGTATTCCCTCCATATCCTGTACTTCAGAAACTTTGTAGTTGTAGATCGTTGCAGAACCTGCACACGGGAATGAATGAAACAAATTTCATACTGTACAGTATTTCCCAGTTATAAGGGGAAAGCAGACTGCTTTGTGTTCATACCTTTGACATTAATTCCAGCATTCTGGATGTTTCTCAAGTGTTTAAAAAAAAAAAAAAAAGGCGGCAAAATATCTTTGAGTTGTCCAGAGCTTTAATACCACTCAAAAGTATTTCAGAGCACCAAATTTCTCCCTTAAGAACTAAAACATATTTCCTATAGGTATGCAGCTCGTGGAAAACACCAGGCCATCCAGATGGAGAAATAACCATCTGTGTATGCTTGCACAGATGAGCGTATCCACAAGGGATTAGCTGTGAAGCTCGTGTCGAAGCAACAGTCTGCACTGACAACAAGCCAGACTGAATGACTGCAGGAAAACTTGGGTTTTTGCATCTTTACCCCCTTACACTTGAAAAAACAAACCGCATCTCTTCAGTATCCAGGTCCATCATCTTACCAGCTGAAGGCTTGGAAAATCCACTGAGCACATGTAAGAGAGCAGTTTTTCCAGATCCACTGTGACCAAGTAATGCAGTGATCTGGCCTTCATATATATTTAAGGACAAACCTAGAATAGAAATAGGATAACATTAGGATGAAAGTTTGTGAGAAATAGACTCGTACCTGTAGCTTGCTGCCAGGTATGACAGAGGAGTGACATTTCTTTTGAAGCCAAGAGGCAAAAACACAGATCCAAAAACATGGGTTGCATCTTCAGAAGCTGGGACTAAACTTAATAAGGAATGTGCAGTCATGTCTTGATTGAATTCAGGGAACAAGTGTATTAACTTTAATATTTAAAGAATTTTGTCTTCCATTTTCTACGAGGTTCATAACCTTTTATTTCAGCGTGGCTCAAGAGAGAGTCCACAGAAAGTGAAGAGCCCATAGCCTTTCCAACGCCTGAGATTTCAGGAGTTATTTCAAAGCAGCCAGACTTTGCTACCTCATTTCCTTTAAAAAAAAAAACCAAACCAACTTATTTTGTATTCTTGTGGGTTGTTTGTGTTGGTTTTTTTTTTATTCAGTGTAAACCTTTGAGACCATATTGATATTTTCACCGTCACTTGGAGTTCTTGTTAAACAAAGGTATTTAATAAATACCTCACAACTATGCTACGACTATGCCAACTACTTGCATACCTGCAGCTGGCAGAGATGTGAGTGCTTGGAGAACACTGCTCAGCCAGTGACAGCAGATTTGTTTTTTTAGTCCCTGGCTATAACCAAGTTTCGTTTGCCCAAAATAGCTTACATTTTGAAAGGGAGGTTTGAGAGGGCATTTTTACAGTGGTTCATTGCTGCAAACCCCACAGCTTTTAAGGAGACTTCTGCTGTAGCAAAATACAATAAATGGTAATTTTCCTGGAGTGAACAGGAAGATAACAACCTGGTAGAAATTTGCCAGTAATTTACCCCAGCAGAAATAACCATCGCATAATGTATTTTAACAGTGCTGGAGGCAGAATTAAGTACATCCAGTACATTTCAAAACAGTTTGCGTTCATATGTAGTGAGAAATGAAATTAAAAGAATTACAAAACCTTTCTTACCCCTTAAAGCTTCGGTTCTCTTGTCCTTCTTCTTGTATATTTTTTTAATATTGTTTAGTCTAAAGGAAAGGTAAGCAAGCCATTACTATTGAATCTCACAATTTTGGCATGTTTCCTCTGCCTCAAAGTAACCTTTGGAAACTACTGGAAGAATATTCTCAACCTCCTCCTCAAACTGGTCCTGCTCATTACCATCTGAAGGAATTGCTTTATGCAATTTGTTTTTTGTGCACTTTAAAGCAGATTTAGCTAATGTACTTTTCTAAAAGATGTTTAAAAGGTTTCAAAGTCAAACTCAATGAACACTTAGTGAATGAAGCAGGAGGCCCTAGGGAATGAGAAAACACGTGGTTATACAATTAAAAGCGATGACCTAGTTATTATTTTAGCAGATTTATATTTGCTTTCTAGTAATAAGCAATGGGCGGCAACAGCAATGGGCCAAACTAGCCCCGTAAAGATGTAAATAACAGTATTTTATGCAGCACACTCCGTCAGCAGTGTTCTTAAAGACGATGGCGAAGGGGAATAGACTCGCTGCTGCTGCTCTGAAAAGAAGAAAGTGTTGGGCAGCAGGTCGGTCCCTGGCACAGAGGATGCACGATGTCTAATAAATGTTCGAATCCAGGTCTAGAGCAGAATGAAACACTGAACAAACCCTCCCTTTCACATCCTTACCATTAACCTGATCTGTATATGTTAGATGGCTCAATCTGACATTTACCAGTGCGATATGGCTATGCTCTCTAGAGTCAAATATAACACATAGTGTTGTATTTTTCATGCCTACAGGAGTCTTTACCTAATTGCTTCCTTCCCATCAAAGCCTGGAGGCATCGGCTCGGTGTTATTGCTGGGGATAGGACCGTGGTTGCTCTCGGTGTCAGCTCGCACCCCTGTGTACCCGCTCCTGGGCTTGAACCAGTACGATGGCCTCAGGAAGAACGAAGGTGGATAGGGTGCTCCATATTTGCCTAATTCAGAAACAGAGAAGGTGAAATATCAGCCCCAAACTGGTACCTGTCATCTCAACTTTGATAAGTGCCATGTCCAGCCATCTCTATAGCTGCAGAATATAGACTTTCAGCAGCATAAAAGGATTGGTAAGTTCTGTAATTAAAGTTGTCCACTTGTCCATATTGTAAATGCAGGTGGGGAACGATCACAGCAAAGACCTCATGGACAAGCTCTTTGGCCCAGAAGGTGTAGGAAAATCAGGTCAAGTCCTACAACATCCTTTTAAACCCAGTGGTTAGGGACGTTGGAGTAGGATCTCGGTGCCTCGCTGCAGGGTTTTAATGTTCCTTTTGGAGCCTGTTTCTGAGACAGGGCCAAATGAGGTAGCTACATATACCCAGCTTCTGGGAAAACTGGATTCTTCCCAAATGTTTTTTTTCCTGAGCAAACCAGCAAATCCAGTTTTCATCCCCTGACGTAACGTGGCAAGGCTCATTGCTGTTAAAATGCCTTTCCACAACCTAACGAGCTCGCTACCGGGACACCTTTTGTGTTGCTCCATGTAGACTGTAGTTTTCTCAGCTCTATCCCGCTGCCCCTTTGGTGACTTTCCCCCTATAACGGGAGAGGATAATAGAAGAAAAATGCAAGGAAATTTGTGTTCTTTCCCTCACACTTCTACTTACCAGGCAAAACCTTATCAAAGTAGATGGCCAACAGCAAATACAAGACACTGTCAAAGCTCAGTATGAGGTATAGGTTAAAGAAAGGGTACAATTCTGGTGTAAAAGCTCGTCCATATTTTTCTAATTTTATCATCTAAAAAAAAAAAAAAAGAAAAAAGCACAAGTCAGATGCAACACTTCCTTTAGTCAGAAATACTATGTGCAAGCCACTGCTGTGTCATCATGACCGTTTTTCCCAGAAACCCATGCCCGCTCATGATCACGATGCTGTTTCTAAGCAGGGCAACATTTATTATGATCACAAGGATCAGAAGTGCTTCGGTAAGCTGAATTCAAAATCGTGCAGAAGTCGTTACTACACCAGAAGAGTGATGCACATGGTATTTGCTAAGTCAGCACTTCAAGACCTCACAGTTCTTGCAGATCTTGGTACCCACCAGACACATCCCACTGCTGTGATAATTTTCCAGAGATTGAAATTTGTTGTATATACAGCCAGTAAAATTCCTGATGCAGTTGACAGTCCAACTGTATTTGTTCTGAATTGGCATGTACTTTTTGGAGTCAAGTTTTCTTTTCACAAAGCATTTAGGGCAGAGGGGTGTGATTGGGTCGTTATGGCAATGCAAATTACGTATGGCAGCTACTGTTATCTGGCAGAAGTCTGCAGCATGTTTGCTGCGGGCTGAACTTTTATGATGTGCTGGCTTTATTTTGAACATACCTTTGAGATGCCAGCTGTAAAGGCAAAAGGACTGAAGAGATTAAAAATCCATTCCGAAGATGGTGGTAGTTTTTCAAACAGTGTCAAAAAGCCCAGGAATCCAAAGATGACGTAAAGGACAAATCCCACAAAAGTGGCAATATTTGGCTGCTTTAACAAGGAGCTGAGCATGAAACAGAAGTGAATCTGCAAAAGAGAAAACCAGTAGTTAGCAGGATGTACTTCTGCTGGCAATTAAAAAAAACAACGCGAAAATCCAATGAGTAAAATTAGAGACCCAGTTGAGTTTCAGTTGTCCCCTACAGATGCACATGGCACATCACAAGGCTTGCCTCATTTAGCAGACAGCTCTGATATTTAGGACAGGTCTATAGGGGCAGACAGATCAGACCCCTCTTGGCCTTCCCAGCCTTCCCATTAATGCTGATGTTAGCACCTCTCTTTACCCTGATTTCAAGCCAGAATCTCCCAAAATGTAATAGCAGTCATATATTAGCCTACAAATTATAACAATAAAACCCAGTAGTGGAGAAATTTTTGTTCCTTTCTCATATAACTCCCAGCCCTAGAGTACTCCGTAGTCTTTGAGTTTCAGGTGTTTTAATTAGGAAACGGAAAAAATTGCGCGTCGTTTAAGAACACAAAAGCAGACTTACAGATGCTATGCCATAAAAGAAATTAAAAAAATATATTTCAGAGAAGCTGTGATCATGGATGACTCCGTTAATTGTGATCAGTGTGAGCAGACTTGCCGTTATTGAAACGTAAACGGTGTACAGCAAACTCCAGGATAACCTACAAATGAAGGCATAGTTATTTTTGCCTCTGTGCATGACAGCACTTGCCATGACATAGCCAATACAAGACACACTCTTTTTAATTCAAATACTTCGTAATTGCAAACATACTTCCATTTACAGTTTCCAGACTGGAAAGATGCAAATATCCATGTCTTGCACCTACCCAAATGATGCCAGCAAAGAGCCACAGGGCATCCTCTGCGGTCAGGATCACTTATTCTTAACGCTTTTCCTAATGATGTGAAATACTCATGCTCAGGTGGCTTTGGAAGCCTGTTTTGATACACCCTATGTCCCTCCCGTGCTTCATCATTTGCAGTTTTCCCCAAAATTTGTTATTTCTTCACTTCTTGTGTTCTCTGTGCGTAGTCATCCATTTCCTGGAGGCAAGCAACACCTCAACACCAAGAACCTTGCTACATGCATCTCTGCTACTTGGAAGAGTGCTTTCTCATTTTTGGGGGGAGGACAGCAGAGCCAAATATAGGAAATAACAACAAAAAAAACCACCTCTGTATCAGACCAATGTGCTTGGAAAGTGAGGTCCTCCAGCAAATGGTCCGTTACAGATAAAAGCAGCAAAGGTTTTGCTTCAACAACATGCAAAACTTGGCTTCAGCATGCCCAGGCGTACGGTGAGGCAATTGTGAATGCTGCTGGAGTCTGGGGAATTACTGCTTCTCAGCTGAGCGGTGGTACCAGACCCACAGCCATCCTGCAAGCTACTATACATCTTATATATGAAAGATAATATAATTCCTGTAATTACACAATTTATTTCTGAGACTTACCAGAATGCGATATCTTGCAAACCCATTGCTCTCATTAATACCTTGAGCTTCTTTTTCTCTCTTATAACTTTCACTGATAAAAAGTACATATATGGGGAGAAGCATAGTGTAATGTAAATAATAAACCAAATATAATCCAGCTTATATAGAGGTTTGATTAAGGGTGATTGCAGACGAACACCGCTAATTGACTTCATCTCTTCCCAGACGGAATGGTTTGTTTTCACCTAATGAAAAGAAATTAGCCATTAATTTGATTTGCTGTAATGAAACAGTCGACATCAAAACAAACAGGTTTTCATAAGCATTAAAAGTATTAGTCTGTCAATAACAACATTACAGTTATAAGTGGCAAATAACCTTGATATTTAGTATCTTTTGTATTGCCTTGTAATAGACACAAATTCTGCCTTGAGCCACAAGAATGATCTATCATTCTTTTAACTTTTGAATCACGCTATATATTTTAAAAGTTAATGATCACAGAAAATGAACTGGTTTGGTGTTGGGGTTTTTTTTGGTTGTTTTTTTAAATTTACAGATAACTTTGGGAAGAACAGCAAATGTATTTTCTATCATGATCATACTTACTTCTATGACTGCTGCATCAATGCTGGACTGCACTGTTAGGAAACCTGCATACCAGTACGAAGGAACTTTGCAGTTACTTGACGAAAAATTGGAGCAGGTATCTGTAGGAAAGAAAAAAAATTAAGAATTTTATCTATATATTTCCATATATATGTGTATATAAATGCTTACATATAATGTGTGGGGTTTAAAATGTATCTGACCTAAGAGTCAGGAAATCAAGATTTAGTTTTACTCAGCCTTTTTCCTGGAGCAGCCATTTTTCTCCAGGAATAATGTGGTATTGGGAGTTAGTGGCTTTGGCTCCATGGGCCACCTGATGTGGCATCAACCCTGTCTGTCTTCACGGCGCAGAAGAGCCGCCCAGGCTCAGCTCTCCTATTTTGGCAGGAGCCCAGGCTCCGAGTACGGCAACCGTAAACGTGCCCAACTGACTTGTGTAGACAGAATCAATAGCCTCTCCATCATTTCCATTTCCCAAGACCAGTTCTTAGCAAAACCCTTTTTTTTTTCCCATCAAATGATGAACTCACTTGATTATTATCTGATAATAAGCTTACTTTTTGTTTCGGATAGTTTACTACTTTTATTCAGTCAATAGGGGTGAATTTGGTCAAAGTAATAGTAACGTAGACAAATGTGTGTGCAGGTTTATGTTTTAATGTATTAAATATATGCCAATGCACTAAATGTTAGAAGTATATCAGTGTACACACAATGCTCATTTCCCAGGCATGATTTGACATGATAAGACATAGAAGGGAGAGGGACGAAAAGGACTGTGGATAATGTGTACACGTTCTTAAAAACTTTTTTCTCTGACATTTGTTTCCTTCTAAGTGAACAAAACCTCAAATTCTAATTAATACATTTCTTGAAGCACTTAGCACATACAGTCTCGAGCCCTTCTGAGTGGCATGGCATTACAGAGATCCATCTAAACATGTTTTAATGTAAAACCAAATTCTCTGGTTTCATTTGTTACCGATGTGTTCAAAGACATCATTTGGAGACACCACACTGTAGCTTTGAAATCTGAGACAGTAGGAGAAATCATCCTTAAAAACAACACCAATAATGTCTTCCTCCAAAATTCCTCTTGTTTCCATTTTTTTCTCATTTTCCTCCTCCTCTATTATTATACCTGTCATTAAAAAAAAGAAAAAAAAATAAATAAAACCACCACAGCTGAAACTTTGGTTAGTCATGCAACAACACGAAAATGGGCATCAGCGATAATTTGTACCCTCAAAAATTGTGTTGTCCAAATAATTTTCTCCCCCCACCCCAACAAGGACTGTGGGAGGGTCAGTTCAGACAGGGCAGCTCTAACAAGGATTTAAAAGCAGCGTTACCCGTCATTGCAGAATTCGAAGCCACTTTGCTCATTATTCGCCTGGTGGTGTTCGTGACGGGTGTGTATGCGAGTGTAACTCCCGTAGCGTTAAAGGCTGGGTCGTCTAATCGTCCAAGAAAGTCATAAGGGATTTCTTGCCGCAGGTAGTGGACTATCAAACTGGATGATATTTGTATTATTAAGAGAAAAAACAATGACGTCATCCACTCCTAGATGAAAGGAAGGAAATGCAAAGGTGAGTGGCAGCCCAGTGACCTGGTGGTATGGAAAGTGTCTTCAAGGACCCTTCTCATCCCGTGTTGATCTGGCTGCACGGTCCAGCTCCTCCGGCCATGAAAGCCTTCTTTCTGTACAGGGGGAAGAGCTGTTTCACAGGTGTAATAATTTCAAAATATGAGGAATGTTCCAAGTGAAAAACATGTTTTCTTAGTACCGGAGCCAACGAGGTCTGCTGATAATTTTACACCCGTGATCATGAATTGGACATTGTGTTCCTCTGGACAGTGCAGAAATGGCATCAACAACCAAAAGCAATATGTCAGCTTTGTAACAAGCCCTTATTCTGCCGTAATGTTGTAGTGTCACGGGAAGAAGCGTAACTGTTGACATTTTCCAGAGAACCACACTACCAGCTGAGGCTTCTCATATATCACCTAGCATAAAAACAATGCAACGTAAAAATACTTTGTAGTGGAAATAGTAACTTTCTTTTGGAAGAGCCAGTACTTGCCTGAAAACTTTCTGTCTTCATCCTCCACACCAGAAGAATATTTTTCCACAGGAGAGCTTGGGTTTGCTGAAAGATTTTTGAGGCTTTCTTGAATATCTCCTGCATTTTTCCAGCTAGGACGAGAAAGAAAATAATACCATTTAGAATAAAACAGATCACTGGAAGTTAATACATTTACCTGGGTAAACACCACTTTGGAGGAAGCCAATAATATGCCAAAGGTTCAGAACTTCTCTCTATTTTACAGTTTGGACAACCAAGGAGAAGTTTAAAAGAAATAGCCCAAGATCATCCAAGGGAACAGAGAGTTAGGCTGGACTCAGCTGCCTCTTCCACGTGCACAGATTCCTCCTCCTTCATTCCAAAGAGGTTTTGTAGAAAGAGGCATTCAACCGGCTATAGTTTGATTCTCTATTTACATAAAATCAACAACAGAAAAGTCAGTCTGTCCTGTACTAAAAATGTGAGAAGATTGGATGGCGTACAGAAGAACGATATAAATTTTAATTTCCTTTTTTATGCAGTTATTCAAAATACTTAAACCAGACGTGATCTGCAGCAGCAGCAGTGTCAAGTCCAGCTCCTGAGTGCAGCAGCTCTGGTTTGCGCTGCACGTCTGAGCTGAGTCTCTGGTTCTGCATTTCTTGCAGCGAATTCGTGCCTTGCCTTAGACACGCGGTTTGTTGGCAAGCCGCTGCTCATCTGCTCTAGATATTGTAACTAGACCCTAAAACATCCCCATTACATACAGACCTTCTCCCCACTTAGGAGGCTAAGTGAGAAACACTGGTTAGATGCTAAAAGTAGCCTAAAATAGCTGCTGCCACTGTCTGCCTTAAGCAGGCTGGTAAGAGACCAATTTGTTCTCTTTTCACCCAAATGCTAATAAAATGAATTATAACTCTAGTATAGCTAGAGCAGGGCAGCATTAAAACATCAATGTGTTTCTTTATATCCTCCTAAATACTGAGCAGGGAGTATTTATTGGGGGATATTTTTATGGGGAATATTTATTTCAGCTCCAACTTTGATCATGTGGCCAAGCAGCAAATATCCTAAGCAAGAACAAGAGCAAATTCAGAGCGACTGGTTTCACGACCTTCCCAGAAGGAGAGCAGGGGAGGGAACCTCAGAACATGTTTTTGTATTTTAATCCTTTAAAATGGCTGAAACCAAAAATCAAAGCAACCTCAAACGCATAGTGCTCTTTTCCCCTTGGACATCGTTTCCTGATTTCGCAGATTGGGCAGCTGGAGTTAATAAACGGTTCTACTACTCTGTTCCCTTCATTGTTTGTTTTTGGAAGAATTAAATATTTGCGTACTCCAGGGGCGATGGATCCAGAATCCCTGTTTACCCTCTGACTGTTAACACAAGGCTTATCTCCCCGGTGCTCTCCCTTCCCTGCCTAGAGCTTTCGCCCGTGCTCCCCACCGCAGCCGACAATGAAGGTTAAAGACAATTAGGAAGGGATTTCTAGGAAGGGCTACTTTTTTTTTTTTTGCCCAGGTCTGGATTTCAGCTGTTGTGAACTGAAAGCAGCAGCCCAGCCCAGGATGTTGGGGTGGTAAACAAAGGTTCATGCCGGCGTATTTGAATAACACGGAGAACATGATGGTCTGGTAAAAACTGCACTGAATTTCTATGTAACAAACGCTTCATTAAAAAAAAGATGGAGCTAATCTAAAACTTTTTAGAAAATTCCAACTAAATTTATATCAGTTCTAATCTTATTTTTGTCAATAGAGCAAGAAGCAAATAATGCTGGAAGCTGAAACATGCAGCCAGAAATTCAAACAAGTGATGCTGCCTACAAGTGCTGCACGAACTTCGTCAGGAAGAAGTTAACTTTCAATGGGATACCAAAAGACACAAAACGTAAGCAGGAGAGACGCCTCTACAAGACCTGAGATTCAAAACTTCAGATTCAGAAGACGAAAACCCAAACATCAGAAATTTATTGGGAGGCAACGATGTTTGAGAAGCTTGAAACCAGTTAAGAGCTTGTAAAAGTGGATGTCTCTGGAAGCGTTTCCCTCCCGAGGGCTCCGTAAACGCTCTCCAGGAACACAAGCCCTAGGCACTGCGGTAACTTCTGCTGGGATCCCCTGCCTAGCTCTGCTATACCAAAGGTTGTCCCAGGAAGGAATGTCCCATATAACCACGTCATTTATTTACCATCTCAGGGATTTCCTATTTGGCACCTCCTCAGACTTTTTTTTTTTTTTTCTCTAATAAAAAATTAACAGAGCATATTGTGACTAGCTCCTAAAAGCAAGCTGCTCTTCAGGAGCACTGGTAGGAACCTCTCAATACTAGCTACGAAGAAAGCAATGTGTGATGCATCTCGTGCTTCCCAGAGGAGCCGCCAGCTTTCTTTCCGAGAGCCAATAATTAATTCCTGCGTGGGGAGCGCAGAGGTGAACGTGCCCTCTCCGTACCCTCCTGTTTGCCGGTTATTGCAGTCACAAAAAAACTGCATCTGGCCCCTACGCAGCCCTGTCTTTAACTCCTGATAAATACGAGATAGATTTGTACTGACTCTACTCTTTAACAGGCAGTTTTTTAAACAGTTTTTTTTTCCTACTCTCCACTCGAGAAAAACAGCCCTAAGCCTGCCCTGTATGAAAGTTCAACACCTTAATTCATACAGAGAAATTAAATTTGGGGGTCCGTGGTTTTAGAAGCCTTTACTGGAGATAGCAAGGCTGGAGGTGGGGGAGCGAAGAGAGGGATCGTCAGCTGGGAAGACCCAGCGCTCAACCTGTGGCTCTTTGCTTAGAGCCAAAGTACATCAGTGGCCAGAATCAAAATCCCTGCACACCCAGAAAAGCAGAATATTTTTGCTCCTTTGCCCTCAAACATTTTGATGCAAAGCTTAATGTTTGTCAGAGAACAGAGCTGGGAAGCACAGCTCTTATGCATTCAGCATAACACTGTATTAAAATAATAAGGCAAAAATTAATCACCGAACACAACCCCTGCATGAAAATGCCCTAGGTATAATTTTCCCCTTCACAAAAGAGAAGCATGCAACTCCTTACCTGATACTGTGTTTTCCATTAGAAATATGTCTCCTTCAGCTCGGAGATGTCTGGGCTCTTCGTCTTTTTGCAGTCCTGGAGAGGGTTCAACGCTGTAGCACAGCCCGAGAGCCATGCCCCTCTCCAGCCTGACGTCAGAGTCCGGTCCCAGCGGTGCGAGCGCTCTCAATGCTTCTGGAGCAACCCCTACAACCAGCTGGCCTAGAGCTCGCAGATATTAACGGGATATTTTTCAGTATTTAACACAACACGTGCACGGCGTGCAATTTAACAGCGTGTTTCTACCAGGCTTGCAAGTTCTGGGGGGAGCCGCGGCAGGAGAGCTGCGTGCTTCGAGATGGGGTGAACGTGAACCGCAGCAAAGCCTGAGCTTTTCTGGAGGGAGAACGTCGCTGCCTTCTCCCCATCTTGCTCAGAGCCTGAGTCAGCAAGCACTCCTTCCTCTGCAGAGGTGAATCCTACATCCGAGGTCCAATGGGATTTTTATTTCTTGTTTCTCTTTTCCCCTTCATTTTTAATTTTTTTTTTTTAATTCCCACTCCTTTTAATTGCTTTTCCAGCAGCTGCCACAGAGCTGGAATCAGGATGGGGTTTGTTGTGTTGTTTTTTTTTTTTTAAAAAATAGCTTTCTAATGGATGTGCATTCAAAACAGGGAGGTGAAGAAATCAGATAAGCCAGGAAAGCCAAATGAGTTGGAGGCGCTTACAGCCACATGATAATTCAATTAGTTAAAAAGGAATTTGACTGTCCTGGAACTTCAACAGCTTGAGGACTCTGCATTTGATTTGCAGAGCTGACTAAAAACACAAGAGCCGGCTGGTTGTTGCTTAACAAAAGGCTGTAGCTCTTCTGCAGCTGCCGATGTACTCATTTTCAAGGAATGAGCTCATCTAGGAGAGGAGCAGAGTGTTTTCCTGCATCACTTCCCCTTGGGCAACAACGGAGAAATGGGGAAGGCTCCTTGTAACTGCAAAAAGCACATCTCGGATGCACTTCACTAAAAAAACTAAAAACCCACGACGTTTCTGACACATACCCTATGCCATAGTGTGCTGGCAGTACCTGGCGCAGTGCGGAGTCCTGACACACCTGCACGTTATCTACAGAAAATGCATTTTAACACAAAAAAAAGTTACCTGCTCTGAGCGCACCTTGGGGTTTCCCATCCTGCGTACTGGGTGCTGCCGAAGTGGGACCCCAGTCCAAGGCAACGCGTTGGGGCTTCACTGAAGAGCAGCTAGAGAGCACGTAGCATCTCAAAAATATCATTAATTAAATCCCCAAGCGGTTGCTCCACAAGATTTCTGAGAAGGGGACTTAGGACCAGCCCTGGATCAGCCCTTATATCTACCAGGAGGAGGAAAGGGGCTGGGGATGGAGCCAGCACCCTCCAAGCAACACATTTTGGGCAAAAGGAGAACTGAAAGCTCCAGGAAACTCTTATCTAGGAGAAATTTAGCATGCTAAATTAGGGACTTTCTGAAGATCTCTTAAAGGAAGCATTGCAAGAGAACAAATTAATTGTACAGCTTTAAAAAAAATATAAACGGCATGCTGCCCTTAACACACCATGGAAAAAAAACTTGGGAACTTTCACCAAGTTCAGATTAAATTTCTTTGGGGTGATTTTCCTCCCCGCTGAGGGGTCCAGGGAGCACAAACCCCTTTCATTTGGCGAGGTCCTTTCCTTAACTGAGCCCCAGGGCTCGAGGTGGACATCCTCCTCCTCCTCCTCCTCCTCCTCACCAGTGGGTCACACTGGGAGCTGGCAGCGTCTTCCATCCCCATAGACCACAGCTTCGCATCCCAACTTCAGCCAAACCTCTGACCGGCAGAATTTCGCCACCCCTCGCGCCCATCCAGCCACCCAGCGAGTTTGTCTCAGGCACGGATCCAACCAGAAAAATGAATTTTTTTTTTTTTTTTTTTCTCTCCATGGGGTTAATTTTCGAGCGGCTGAACGCGATTCACCCCGGCAGATGCACGACGTGCCGCGCCAGGAGCACGCAGCTGCCGCGGGGTCACTCCTAGCCTGAAGTTGGGCTGAATGAATCCGGCTGCGGGCGGTCGAATCCCAAGTGTTGCAATACTGCAATTCCCTGAATTCAATTAAAAATACGCAATTACTGCAGCCTGACACCCCCAGCCATGTCAAGAGCCGGGCCCCCTCCCCTGCAAACCCTGGTGCACCCCAGGGAAGAGCAAAGGCTCCATTTCTAGCACGGCAAAACACACGCGTGGTAGAAACACAAGCATTTAACAATACAATCCATCTTTATTTTGGTAGTACTTTCTGCTGGAAAAGGAAAAACCTTGACTTTACAAATACAGCAAAGTGGTAAGAGAAAGGCAGGTGTATAAAATAAACTGCAAATGATTCCAAGTCCCTGATGGCAACATCAGGAGGAGTGTCACCTTTAGACTCAATACCTTCTGTTTCTGCTACCAGAGTACTGGATGTTGGCTATGCAATAGACTTCACTCGCTATACAGAGATATTTTTAAATAAGAGCTTTTCTTGGTAATGTAAAAAAAAAATAATCAGAACATTAAATTCCTCCATAGAAAAATACAACCTTATAATAATACCACAAAGTAAATGCATCTTCCAAGTTTTGGATATACCAGCTAACTATTTCTCACAACAACCCTGCGAGGTAACTAAACCCATTGTACCTGGGAACAGTGGCACAAACTGATTTGATTTGCCCCAAGTCCCACAGTCAGCCCAAATCCAGCTGCCTTGTCTCTGGTTTATCTCCCAGAGCACAAACTGGGCATGTGTATTGTATGGCTGGGATTTGGCATGTCAGTGACCACGGCTGAACAAAGGGACTTAAAATTGCAGGAATAAAGCTCTCACGTTTCCAGGGGATTCTCTGGTTTAATTTTCCATGTGTTTTTCCCTATTCTGGCAATTACAGACATCGTGTGACACTTTGAAAGACTTCTGATACAATACACTACGACTACAGTGATGTTTTGGGGTGGCATCTTAGACCACATTGACACATGATGTCACCGCACCAAGAATATCCCACCCAACTACACAGTGAACTTATGAGCCAAATTCTTTGTACGTGTAGCTGCATAAATGCAGTGCCACCATCAACTGGGTTACTCCAGGGTAATCAAGAACAGTACCAAACTGAGCAAATCTAGCTGCTAATGAAAGTTTTCATATGATCCATTTGAAGCTTTAGAAAATAAGAAACTATCTGAAATTGGGTGACATCATCCAGACAGTACAGAACCACTTTACAGACTATTAACTCTGACTATAAGTTAAAGAATAAAATTAGAAGATGACAGCAAGGCTAACAGGTCACAACTGTGCTTTCCTAAGTTCAGGTGAAGAGAGCGTGCTGTACATTGCTGGACAGACGTGCAGATGACACTCGGCTGAAACACCATTTACAAAGAGAGATGAAAGTAAGAAACGTGGGACTTGGAGAAGACATGCTTAACTTGTATGTACATACATGGGAAAGTATCGCGAGATAAAATTCTGCGTCCCACCTTCGCTCCATGTAAAGGAAAACGCTCAGAGATACCAGCCAGCAGCAGGGATGCAGCTGGGAGCAACGGGCTGGGGATTCCCAGGGGCTAAATAAAAGGCAGCATAAACAAAAGAGCTGAATTTGGGTCATTTTTGTTTTCTTACAGGGAAGCTTCAGCCCTGGAAAGATTGCTGCTGGAGCTGCAGTTTCGAGGCTGCTGCTTTAATCCCGTTCTTTACCTCTGTTTCGTTTCCAGCACAGGAGATCGGGGCATACGCAAGTACCGTGGCTCAGGGCTCATCAGAACGGGCAGATTCGCCGTCTGCGCTCCTGAGGGCAAGGGACCTTCGTCTGGGGAAGCAAACGGGACGTCCAGGCGTTTCTGCAGTTCTTGGGCTCAGATTTTAACTACAAAACAAAATCTCTACATTTATATGCAATCTACAGGTAGAAAAGAGGAAGCAAAAGTTGTACGTAAAGAGTTCACATCTCCCCACAGTAGAGTAAGAAGCTAATGACAACAGATTTTGGCTCCACGCGATGACAAACCATTATCAGACGTACTACATACATTATTGCCCGATAATTACAAACAGTTGGGACACACAACTCCGCCTTAACCCACAGTTTTTTGAGTTTTCGCAAGAAAAACAAAGGTCTTTTCTAACTTTAGTGTGAAGAGACGTAATTGATATGACTTATGAAGCCAACGTCTCGATATAAATGCATCTCTATATTTGTTCATTGCAGAACGCAACGAACTGTTAGCAATCTTTAATTTCACCTTATAAAACTAAAAAAAGTGATGATAGCTTTGTGTAGAAAAAACAAAAAAATAATATATTTTCAACATACATCTCTCATATCATAGGATAAAGGATCACATATTCTGCTCTTCTTAGTGCTTCTATGCAAACCAAAGGCACCATTGCTACTGATGAGGTTGTGAATTGGGATCTTTTTCTTTTGGGTTTAACAAAGGTGAATGAAAAATTGCCAGGCCAGGACAATGAAAACGTTCCTGTGCTGAGCACACTACTGCATTACTTACTGCTATCACAACAAAGACGGATTAGGAAATACTGTTGTGCGCACTTATGAATTCGCTGTCAAGAAAAATGAAAACATCTAAAAAGGACTGTCTCTAAAAGCAGCTGGCAGGATACATGTCGTTACACCCAACGAAAGATTTAGACTGTTTTTAAGGAAGACAAGAAATACTCACATCTCTGCAAATCCCGTAACTACGCAGTTATGTCTTTGTACTTTTACCAAGCGGGGGAAAGAAAGCATCCGCTGCTGTACACCCCCTCTAAGCCCACAGTGCATGCATTACAAACATCAACGCCACCCAGAAAGGCAGCAGGAGTTAGCCACATCTGCCAACTTGCGGTAGAAAGGAATATAAGTGTCGACAAGTGCCATATTATATCTGTAAATGAATATTTTCACGTTGGTTGGATACCAAGCTAAGCTCGCAGTGGAATTCAGGACCCTCTTTGCAGTGAATACGATTATTTTGGAGTGTTTTTTCCCCTTTTTTCTAAGCAGGTGCATCTTCTAAGCAGAAGCAGGGATGGATCAGCGGGCGGGGGAGCGGGACCTCGCAGGGACGCATGTCGGCACAGCACCTCGCCGGGCAGGCAGCAATGCCCGACCGAGGGCACGGCGAGACCCCGCGAACCAGCGAGCGGGTCCCGCGGGGCGAGATGCTCCAGCGGCAACCGGGTTTGCTCAAACGCACGGTTACCAGTAAGGAGAACCCAACCTCGGGCAGGCAGCCCCGACACCGGTGCAGTCCAACCCAGCAGGCGGGTGGTCCCGCAGAAGCGGCCGATCCCAGGAGATGACCGACTGTCGTGGCAGCGTCTTCTCACTCCACGCCAACTGGGAAACCAGCGAGGGGAGAAGGAATTTCAGATCAGCCAGAATAACGGGTGGGGATGCTCACCGCCAGCGCGGTGTTATTCCTAAGGCCGGGATGGTGGAATGCTCTTGGTGCTTCCAAATATTTCCTCGTCCATTCCAGCTCTGACGTTTTCCACGCACGTGGAGGATCATCGCGGGCACAGAACAGGAGCTGCCGAGCAGACGTGGACCATAAGGAGCTCAGAAAATGACTCTGTCTTCTTGTGTCCTCTCCCACCACAGCGTGCTGTTCAGGGTGCCGAAGCTGCTGTCCTCCTCCTCCTGCTCTTTAGCAAGCTCGACGAAAACCTGGAGCAGACAGAAAGGATGTGAATAGGCCACGCTCCTTGTAGGAACTTTCTTGGTCACAAATAGAATTCATGCTAAAAACCTCAAGAGTATTCAATGTATTCTTCATCTCTGAGAAGGAAGTTTTTAGTATTTCAAGTTGTTTTTTTTCTCCTTGCTCCTACCCTCCCACCTCATTTCTTCAAGAGCTGAATGAAAAGGAAGTTGGACCAAATACATGCTGAAGGACATTTACTGTCAGCAATAACTAATCCAGAATAAGCAATAATAAGCCTCAGCTTTACGCTCCTTTCAGAAATGAACAGCAATGCCCGTCTTTGGAATAAATCAGAACGACATTTCCACTAACACCACAAATTTATTTTGCTCCAGTCACTGCAGTTGGCATCTTATTTTTAAAGGAGAAAATGGGAATAAAGAGGAGCAGGGGAACTGGCAGTCCCAATTCACTTTGGAAAAGGGGACTTCAGTTCTCCAAAAATGCCCAAAGAGGCGTCAGCAGAGCAGCTCCAGCTGCCTGAAACCCAGGCACGGAGGACAAGCTGCCTGCGCAGGACTCATCAGCCCCTCCATCCCCTACGACTTGCCCAGATTTGGATGCATGACTCTTACAGGGCAGGGGCAAAGTGAATCCACTCGACATCTGCGAAAACCCCGTCAAAAAACCTGCAACACCTTCGCCTGGCAGGGCTTACTTCCACGAAATATAATCTGCTTTAACATACCTGTTCCAGTGTTGCCTGAGAAAAGCTGTACTCCTCGATGTTAAAGGCGTGTTTTACTGTTAAAAGAATTAAGGAGAGCACATATTTAGCAATACTTCATTGTCTGACACAACTGGATTTAAAGCATTTTAAGCTGGTACAGGCACTTACTCTTCATTTCACAATAAAAAGAGTCGGGAACATCAATAATAATAGAAAAAATAAATTAATTGAATTTGGAACAGAAACGCAAAGTGCCACTGCATGGCAAATGCGTCAGTTATGGCAGATAAAATGATTTCTCTACGTGATGCGTGGCAAGTGCTTAATTACCTTCTTCCAGCTTGGAAAAAGAATGTGAAAGCGACTGCACATCTTCTTTAGGAATTTTATACGCCAAAATAGAAGCAAAACTGGAACGAAGAAACAAAGCAAATTTAGCTTCAGGTAATATTACTCAAAGCAAAACCATTAATATCCAAGTGAATGGATTTAAACTCATTTTCTGAAGGTTACTCCAGGCATTTTGACTAGTTGTCATCATCAGACAAGACAACAGGAACGATGCGGCTCCAGGAGAGCAGCCGATAACCTGGCTCAGAGGTCCAGGTCCAGGTGCATCAGCTGAGATCCCCTGAGATCGCTCTATGATTTATACGCTCTTCAGCTAAGATTCAACCATTTATGTTCTGCCTATAAAGTCATGAAAGAAAAATTGCTGCCTGGAACTCCCAAAGTTATGAGGTTGTGCCTTTCAGATGAACTCAGACAGAGGTCACAGGATCTTTTGGGACTTTGCATCATGCAGCGGTTCCCGCAATCCAGACCCCAGAGCAGGGAGCTGCTCCACCCCACACGTTTGCTTCTGAAAAATGAACTCTCCTCCAGATCTCCCACGTCTGAGGAATGCTCCTTACAGGATGGCTGCAGTGCCCTTTTGGGAGGGTCTCCTCAGCCATCACCAAGCCGGACCCTCGAGTTCATACGGCAGAAATTCAAAGCGGCTGGGGGAAAACCAACCCACCCAACCTCAAACTTTGAGGTACTCCCAGAAAATGTTCAAGCATTTCTAGGTAAGGGCCAGTGACTCAGATTTTACCCATTTCCCAGAGGCCCCAAACCAAAGAGGAAGCTGTCAGGCAACAGCTATGCAGAAATCCAGTTTTGCTTCCTCCGGGCCGAACATCTGCACGCAGGGCTCACAACCGCCGCCCTGGCAGCTTTCGCTGGCCTGCAAAACCCTTCCTCTTTTTTTTTTTTTTTTTTAAGCTACGTGTAAATATTTTTTTTTTCAATTTTACTATCGTGGCATTCCCTACTCGGTGCTAAGGAGCTGCTGAGAAATCAGGGGCTTGTATAAATATCAATATTTTCTGTGTATTTGTTAAACGTCACCTTTCCTGACGATTCGCGTTTGGGAAGATGTGCAAAATCTGTCTCTGCAGATACTCCACCTGCTGTACATCTGCTGTTTCTTTTAATTTCATTTCCAAGAAGTATCCTCTGCCAAACTTACTCTTCAGGTGTTGGACAGTACCTATACATCTACCAATTGCAGAGAGAAAATAAGAGTTGGACCTGTTACACCACACTCAAAAAGCAGCCCAACTTCCAACAGACCCTTTCCGCAGTTTAAATTGAATTTTGCTCCAAGTTTAAGGTGCAAAAAAATGGTCCGCCTATATTTTTCGAAGAAATCTATTCTAAATGACACTGTCCTATCCTCCCTGCCACATCACCCACCCGCAGGGGAGGGCTCCGGCGGTACCTGAGCTGCCCGGACACCAGGATGGCCACACGGTCACAGACGGCATCTGCCTCTTCCATGTAGTGAGTGGTCAGGATAGCTGCTCTCTCCTTATTTTTGAACGCTGCTCGAATTGCCCTCCTACAAAACATAACCACAAAAAACCATCCCCGAATAAAACACCTGGCACGTAACGGTAAATCCTGGGTTAGCAGGAAAAGAGGAGTGTGATGGTCAAACACAAACCCGTTATTTTATGGGCCGATACTGCTCCCACAGCAACAATTAACACCTGAAATTTTCACAAAGGTGACTCGAATCTCGTGGTCCTTACATTATTTTAAAGATTCCTTTTGACTTTCAAGCTTTTAATCTCCGAGCTGTTCTAGGAGAGGACAGAGATGAAGCGCACCCGGCCCTACGGTTGGGCTGACTCCCCGTCTATGGCTCTCCCTAGCGTTAACAGGGATAACGCACACGTAAAATCGGACAAACTCCCAAAAAGAATCGAGCCCGGGGCCAGCGTGGCCCTGGTGACACTCACCACATGTGCTGCTTGGCTTTTGGATCCATCCCAGTTGACGGTTCATCCAAGAGCGTGACCCGGGGGTTGCCCAGCATACTGAGGGCAAAGCAGAGCTGGGAGGAAGGCAGGAAAAAAAAAAGGGTAAGGACACAACGGCTGCTGGAGACACCCAACACGGCAGCTCGGGAAGCTCCCTCCTACCTTGCGTTTCAGCCCTACGCCCAGCTTCTTCGTTGTCTTCTGCAGGTGGTCTTTTAAATCCAGGGCACTCGCGATGCTGCGGAAGGGGGGAGGACCACACGTGAAAAGCCGCGAAGGGGATGGTTCGCCTTCCCCCTCATCGCACAGTACGCAAACGGTCTCGTTTGAAGAGCTCAGTTACAAATATTTGTATATAAAGTATAAAAAAAGCAAAGCAATACGCAGAATTGGAGCTGGGCGCTTCCATGCAAAACCACCTGCCTCTTGTCCTAGGGGAACCTGCAGTGACAACCCAGAAACAGCTCCAAGCCCTGGACTCCCCACCCTCTGCAAAGGTCATCCTTAGCACTTCATAACTTAAAAAAACAACAAACCAACCCCCCCCCCCAAAAAACAAAAACCCCCAAACCCCCCAAATACTAGTTGAATTTTGTGTGGCTGAATCTGTATCTCCTAACCTACAAATTGACACTTGCTGAACTTGCTGAAAAGATCCAACCAAACTTAAATGAAAAAAAAGATTGTATTAGAAAAAGTGAAAAAGACCCCAAACCTGCTAAGAAAAAGATAGCTAAACCTTAAACATTTCTACATAAACTGCTTACCGTTTTATGACTTCCTTAACATCAGTCTGACTCATTCCTTTGATAGCGCCATAAATTTCAAAGTGTTCCTGCAATGTAATATCTGGCCAAAGCGGATTCGTTTGAGGACAGTACCCCACAAATTTCACTGAGTCATCTTCGCTGTTCAGGCCAAAAGAACAATCTCCCATCAGAACCTGCAAGGAAAATGGATAGACCTTACTCAATAATATTGTAAGTTTCAGAACTCCTTTTGTAGAGTTTTAGCAAAAACCTCTTGGGAATGCTTGCAATAATAATAAAGAAATTTAAATATAGATTCATTTTCTATTTAGCATGTAACGTACTTGCCCACTGGTTGGTTCAATCTCTCCAACGAGCATATTAATTAACGTGCTTTTCCCAGCTCCATTGGGTCCTAACAAACCCAGTATTTCTCCTAAAGAAAGGACGACACAAAACATTGCCCATGAGGTCTGATAAATGGATTCAAGAGTTGTGTTTGTGAATAAAACAGCTGAATTGAACTCCTACCTTTTTTTACGCAGAGAGAAACATGTTTCGTTGCCACTTTCTTTATTTTTCTCCCTAGCAGAAATTCCCTTCTTTCATCAAACTCTTTGTGCAAGCTGCTGACCAGGATTGCTGGCATCTAGTAGAGAAGAGAGAAGCGGCTGCAGATCCCAGCAGCTCTGGGAAAACCTCCAAATTTGGGTTTTGGGTAGTGCCCGCGGGTGCATGGCATTACCTCCTCACTTTTGGGGCTGCTCAGGATTTCTTGGACTCGCAGCCTCTCTGCCTTCACGTCTTCATCTTCATTCTCGTCGTGCGGGACATCTGGGAACTTCCAGGTTTTAGCTTTTGTAAAACATTTTCTAAGGGGAAGAAAACAAGATAATGCCGTTCTTGGCATTCAGTTGAGATCTGCTCACTGCTTTGATGCAGAAAGTGATCCGTGTTTGCCAAACCCAGGAGTAACACATTTCTGCAGCACATCTGAGAAGCCCCAGAAGAGCAGAAAGAGCTGTCGACGATTCCAACTATGTCATTTTTACACTGAGCTCTTTGTTGTGGTATGGGATCTCTAGCCACACAATGGGAAAGGAAGTTCCCCTATTTTTATATAGGGGACATCCTTACAAAATTCCTGATTTTGCAGTGATATAACTTAAAAGGAAGTAAAAAAAAACTATTTCTGCACTTTACTGACTGAATTTCAGACAACTAAAGTTAGGAAAACAAATTCTTTAGACACTTGGGATGGGATACAACCAAAAGGTATTTTATTTTTTGCAATATCCCCCCTAGCTATACACTGCATACTCCAGTTTCATCACCAGCATCACTTTTAAAAACGGCTTATTTGGACCATTACTTTTTAAAAGTCTATTCAACAGAGACACACCTGAAAAATGGATCCTCTCTAACGGTCCTCCCTCCATTCTTCAGCTCAAAACATCGCAGTAGGAAGAGCCACACGACACACTGCAAATAGGGCTAAAACAGAGAAATTCAGTTCTGGTTACTCGGAGGGTGATCACCCTTAGGGGTGATCCCACCAGTGCGATGAGCGACAAGAAGCTCCAGCTCTTCACCACCAGAGAAGTGCTGACATTTCCGAGAAGATAAAATATATCATTAGATGCTGCTCAGTGGCTTGATGCTGAAGATGCACAACCAGAGCCTGGTTAGATTTAATGGCAATTATCTGGGGTTTTTGGACAGAGAAGGGACCGTCCCTTGCTCTGGAGTTCTTGCATCATCAGCACGGACTCCCATAATAATCAGGACTAATATCGGCACCGTTAATAAGATATTGAAACGGCAGATGTTGAGCTGGTAGGCACAGCAGCTTTTGCTTATACTGTTCATTCTGCAACAGGTTGCAAAGCTGCAGGCTCCAGTGATGCTGAGCATTAGATTAAATCTTTATTAATAAAGACGCCTGAGCAGAAGGGGCCTCCCAGCAAGAGTTAGCAATTCTCTACAGCAAATATGGCAGGTGATAACCAAATAACCATGCTTACAGCTATAACTGCCACCAGGAGCCGGTCCCACGGGTCGTAGTACCCTCCATTCTTTCGTTTGCCTTTCCACGAGACCTGACAACGCAAAGAAACCACATTCGAGCAAACAATCACCTACCAGAGGCTGCGTATTCTACACCGCACTTCAATCTCAAATCAGTCACTCAAGTCCTGTTGCTCAAGCGCTTTCCGAGCTCCGCAGAGACCCTGCTTGCCAAAGTCTGACACCAGTCAGCTTCCACCAAAGTCCCCTGGGCTGCTCCCAGTTTAAAGCCACCAGCTCCCAATTAACCCATCTCCCGTCACTGGGTTCGCTCAGTCCACAGGCTGAGAAACGCAGGGTTTTCCTTTAGATATTCAATGGAAGACTTGCTGCTTTCCTCATTTTAAAACTGCAACACTTTGCTTAGAGGAAAGAGGTGACTTTTCACCAGCGGTTGCTATTTTTCACGTGTTAAATGGCTCCGGATGACAGGACACCAGTAGGCAGCTAACTCCTGTCTTGTTATCATTACAGACCCCCACCCAACCCCAGCCACCTACAAGTGCTCTGGAGAGCATTTCTTGTGTCCCCTTACCTTTATAAAACAAATCAGACAGCCAATAAGAGGATAAATAGGAATGAAGATGGAGAAGACATAATGCAGGATGGTGGTTACCAGGTAATAGTCCAGAAAAAAGGCCACCTCAGTGACAACCGTACAGAGCAAGGCTGTCTGTACAAAAGAAAAGGAAAAAAAAAGTCACTTTTCATTCAGTTCAGACCCCCTAAGCATAAGTTACCTAAATTGAGGCACGTTTTTTAAAGTTTTTATCATTTAGGATATGGCAGTAATACAAAGACATTGGTAAATGTTTTAGATTTCTTGTGCATTAAGGACACACAGTTAAATAAAATAACTGGGAAGCCTGTTGTGGCTTTGGAGAGAACCAATCTTCCCAGCTAACCAAAACCAAGGTAAAGTTACTCACCACTGAAAATATAAATGACCAAAATTCTTTCGTATTCTGGACTTTTTTAAACGTGAAGGAGACCACATAAGTGAACAGCACGACTGACGGGACATAACCGATCAGGCAAAAAATCTGCAGAGATAGGAAAGGTTTCTCAGGAAATGCACAGCAAGAACTGAGGGGTGAATTTTTTGTATAAGTATCAACTGGAATTACTTTAGTGTGCTACGTAACTCTGGATTCATCTTTGTCATTTAATTTGCTGTATTTTGCCACCTTGGTACATAGAGCATATACTACTAAAGACACAAATAAAAGGCAGGAACCTCACTCGCTCCGTTTCCTAAAACTATTTCCCATTTTTTTACAACACAGGCTCCCATAAACGTTGACCTGAACATTTTTGGCAAACATTAGGAATTCCACCTTCAGCCTTAGGATTTTCGCAGCAACTAAAACAAGGGTAGATGTACTGGTAGAAAAATAGCCCTGCAGCACAACAGTCACATCCCAAACCTGATTAACTCAGAGCTTCTGGGAAAGCAGCTAGGAAAATCTGATTCTTCTCAATTACAGCTGGTATCTCAGGGAAGCCCGCTCTGAATATAAAAGACATGAAGACTTGTAGTCTCTTCAATTTAATCACATGCTGCAATTCATTGCGGAGCTGGTCTGTGTTCAAAGTCACTGTAACCTTGTCATTAGCAGCACGCCGATGCAAATGAAGCAATTATCAATCGGCAGCAAAGAGCGCAAAGCAGACTGAGCAAGCAGGGCAAAAAAGGACGGAGCACTTCCTTGGAAGATCCTGGTATTTTAAGCTCCATTTTATTCCACTTCTGAACGAAACTCCAAAATTTGAATATTTTTCTGCATGAAAAGCAGTACTATTTTGCCTTTGGTGCAGCCTGACTGGTGCCTCTGCACCACCAGCCTTAATTAGACATTTTCTATGTGTATCAGTTGGAAAAATTCCACTGGACCGTCGAAGAAAAAAACAAAACGCTTGCAGAAAACAGCATAACCATGCTTTCACATCCCCATGCGTGCTCAGCTCCCCACCACACTCACCACAGCGAGGAACTTGCCCACGTAGAAATAAACGCCGTAGTGGAAGGCGAAGAGGCTGCCTATCATCAGGACAAGGATGGAGAAGAACAGCGGGAGGTCGACGACGGCTTGCCCAGTCCAGTAAGCGGAGGGATAAAGCCCCGCTATCTTCAGCTGCGTGTATGCTTTGATCTGCAACAGGAAAAGAAAACGCAACGTTAATTAAATGGTAATTAAAACGAACACTGTGTTAAGCTGCCTTGGTACGTGAGCGGGATCTCGTTTTTTCCCTCTAATATGCTGCTTGTACACCGAGGTGGCATCAGCGTGGTACCCAGTTATTGCTGATTTTAGCTGCCAAAGAAGAAAAAAGCATTTCCATGGAAAGCAAAAGGGCTTTTCCCAAATCTGCTCTACCCCAGGCAGCAAACAGCAGTCACATCCATACTGCTGTGCCTTGCGCCTCTCACAGCAAAAGGAACTACTTAAAACACCTCTTAGGTTTTTCCCAAAACTCCAAGGTTCTGAAGTTCTTGTGCAGTCTCTGAATCAACACCTGGAAGCTTACCTTATGGTTTTCTGCATTGTCCATGGCAAAATAGGGTGGCATTCCGGTAATAATGATTCCCAGTAACACAGCTTCAAAATAGATCTCTAGTCTGAAAATTGTGTCTGGAAGATTCTGAAATATAAATCAGATTTCTTCAGTACCTGAATGTGTGTGACCAAAAAATGCATTTAGAACTGGAGCATGACCATAACTGCTAAAACATATATTCCGTTTATCTCAAGATCGTCTGAGCTGCAGCATGGAGAAAAATACCCATGGAAGTTTTGGGAGTATTTATGAGAGTGTCTAATAAACTCCTAGAGCGTTTCTGCCCTGCAGCAGGTCCTCTCCTCTCCTAAAGGCCACCCCAGTTCTGCCCAGGAGGCAGCAGACCTCCAGCATCCCCACATTCAGCCTCCGAGAATGGCAGGTAACCCGTAACAAACCCCTTCCAAATTCCCAATGGGACATTCTCTTTCCAAGCCCCTTTTTCCTCCACTTCCCACAAGCTGCAGAACAAAATCCCGGCACCTTTCAAGTCCTCTTCAATTCTGCAAAGGTCCGTACCACCAAGGACTTATTCCACGGGCTTTGGGTACCAGCTTCTCCCTTCGTTTACGGCGTGTTTTCGTGCTCCCCCTCGCACCCCAGGGATGCTTTGCCACCCGCCCGGTGTTTAAGGGTGATTTTTGCCGCGCAGCCCCCGCTGCAGCTCACCTGAATGAAGGGGTTGCTCCAGATTTGAATGCTCTCCGTCACGTTTAAATTGCGCAGAAGTAGATTGCTTACAATATTCATCAAAACTGGCAGGGAATGCACCATGGTGCTGTTGAATATGATCATGAAAACGTAGTTCTGGAAAGGAAAGCATGTGCTATATTAATTCTTCTGCACGAAGGGTAATACCCTGGGAGGGCTCTCCTACCGGCTTAATCAAACCTGAACATCGGGAAAAATCTTTGCATAATAGAGTATGCTTTGCAGGAAGCTCTGGGCCGCTCAGGGTGGTTATAACACGTAACCTAATTCAAGAAAACAGTCATGCTCGTGGAGAACAAATTATTTGGAATAAATTCCCAGAATGTTTTATGTAACTGTGATGCTATGACAAACGATGCTCCAGACAATTACAGTCTGAAAAACAAAACACATGATGACCCGCACTCGCAGGCTCTTGCTAATGCATTTAAAAACCAGACAGGCAAAAATTTACATTATCTAAGGGCTGCGCTGTCACACTAATATTAAGAGTTTGCAATGAATAAAAATGGGACCGAGAGAGACAGGGCTGGCATATTGCAGAGCAGTTCCTTTGCTGGAGATTAAATACGACCCCAATGTTCAAATCTTTCTGACACTCCTTCAGTGACCATACCGAAATAAATACTTACAATCCAAGAAACTCATTTTTCTTTACACATGAGAGCACCATGGAATTATACTTCTGTCAAATTGTATAATTCAGCCAGTATCAGTAAAAAAAAAATAAATTCCTATGCCAGGTCTCTTGTGAAGTAAAATATTTCTCTTGGCTTTTTGTATCCTTGTGGGGAAGAAAGGGGAATGGAAGTTTTATTAGCCTACCATAATTATCATTATGGAAGAACATTTATTTTGATAATATTTCCATTCTGTTAGTACAAGTCCTCTTTCCAGGCCTCTTGCATAAGCAATATTGTATGACATTATTTGATTATATGACTCAATACGTGCCTTTCAGGCAGGAGTACAACAAACCCAGCCCCTAACCAGCTGCTTGTCTGCTCTTTGGGATACGACTGGGCCGGTCTGTCCGTCTTACCTGTCTGGATTCGAGGTCAAACACGCTTAAAGCCGCGCTGTGAGGTGCAGCTGAGACGTAATCGCTGTCATTGAACATCTCCCAGAGTATGTTCATGCTCCCAAGAGAGTGGACAATGTCATCGATATCCGATTCTGGTGTAAGACAGAGAAAACACGATTAAGCATTTACCAGCTTCGAGTATTTTACACAAAATTATTGATGCATTTTCTCATCGATACGACCCTATGAAGAAGGATGACTGTTTCCTTACACATGCCCACCAAAGAGAGTCCTCTGCTATTTTGAACAACATCAATGATTTTATTTTGGCTTCCTACTCAACAGCCTCCAAAGAATTCAAGAAATTTTTTTTGTTACAGTCTCCAATTAATTTGTGCAAGTTAATTGGAGCAGTGAGGAAGCGGAGCTGCCAATGAGCATTATCAGGATACTCAAAGTTTCAGTAGAACACAGAATTAGCTAAGAGAGCAGGAAACCAGTAGCACTTTGATATGGTGTCCAGAGAAATTAAGTTGTATTAAGCACAAATTCCCGATAGCTCAAACAGACGCTCGTTTCTACTGCCTGGATTGCTGCTATGCACTTTTAAAACATCCTAAGTTGAAACAAAAAGGAATTTTCCAGAATGCTTTGTAGCAGGATTTTAATGTTGATGTATCTAAAGGTCCCTCTGGCCAGTTCCTTCACACGGGTCATCTTATGACATAGTGAGCACAAGGTTACCAGACACAGGAGGAGGAGGAAGATCTCCCAACCAAACCCTTCAGCACAAAGGATACTCACTCTCTACCATCTCTGGGTACTTGGAAACTCTTCAGTTGGGTTAATTTAAAGGAAAAAGGTTGTTTCAACCCCCCAAAGTAGCACACGCCGTCTTTCCCCACGATGTGAAAAGCTACGTTAAAGAGAGAGGTGGAGACAGGAGCTCTCTCCGTGGAGCATCTCTGCTCTCCTACCTGTGGAATTCTGCAGCAGGAGACGACTCCTGTACTTGTGATAGTCCTCTCCAGGCTTCAGCAAGTACAAATCTGGGGAAAGTTTGATAGCAGCTACAGAATTTTTGATGATGTGGTGTATGAAAAACAATAAAATCTGAACCACAAGAAAAATCAGAAAAAGCAACAACCTGAAAGAAATGAAAGTTTCAGTTTTATTAAAATTCAGCAAAAGCCAACCCAGTTTATGTGCATGCTATGAAAACAACATCTCCCTCACCCCCCAAAAAGCATGTATTCAACAGTAATGGATACCTTCATGCTTATTATTTTTTAAATGTAACTATGGGAAAAAAATTAATCGCATCCTGCCCTTTCTCTGGTGTCACTGAAACCGGTTTTGAGAATTTGTATACAAATGAGAAAGCCCCAATACTTACATAACTCTCACACATTTATTTTCCCGCTTGAGACTAAGGAAATGAACTTTCGCTATGGTGGAAACCTGTTTCTTCCAGAGGGCTGTATTGCTCATTGCTGCCGCCTTCGTCTCCGAGAGCATCAGGAGACTCTGCTCCATGTCGTCGAAGGATTTTGTATCCATTTCATCCTGCACTTGCTGGGAATTGAACACGCTATAATCTGAAGAAGAAGAGAGTAAAACTACAGATTTGATGCTCCGACAGAGCTAACGCCGTTTGAAATGGTAGGGCTGGAGAAAGCTGGCTGGCCATCAGCTCCTTCCCCTGGCTATTGCAGAAGCCACCTCGTCTCATCCCAGTCTCTCAACCCCAAGGTCAACGACACCGATCTACTCCAACGCTCTGAATCACACGCACAGCAGACACTTAAGGCAGACGATACAAATTTCTGCCGCTCAAAAGGTGCGGACTTGCCCCAATTTCATACCATTAGCCTATGCCTGCACCTCTGTTATTCAGTACCAGCATATTCAGCTGTTAAACCCTCTTATACCCAGGCAAAAGCTTTGCAAGAGCAGGATAGTTTACTAGTCTGCATCACACAGAAAGCTCTAGAAAGATTAAGATAGCTTAAACCATTCAAAGTTGACATCAAAAGAAGAATTGATTAATTCTGGAGTAATATTAAGCAGTGCCCACTTTTCATTTGCATTGAAAGTTAATTTAAAGGAGGGGGAGAAAGACAAGTTCACCTATTTCAGCCTTAAGCGCAGGCTACTAACATTACTGTTCACGCAGAAGGTTGGAAATAAATTTTATACTGTGCATTTACAATTTCCTGAAAGTAAGCTCCATTAGGAAAATAAAGCACATTTTAAAAAGCTAGTCATCAAAAGTGGAACTGTAAAGCAAAGAAATTAGATGCAAGTACACTGGATAAAAAATTAATCACTGCAGAGACAGCCAGTAAAAAGCTTTTCGCCTGGATCCTCCCAGAATCACTCCCCATCCAACTCGCTGCTTTTGCGTGTTTTTTGTGTTAAATATTTCAAAAGCCTGGAAAGCCGTGAGACCGAAGGAGCCCCATGCTGCTGGATGTAGCACTCCGCGAGAGGATTTTTTTATTCTTCCCTCCATAGCAAAACTCCCTCTGGCAGCGATGTGGTATGGGCAATTCTATGCTAATTAATACTAAATCAAATATGATGGAAAACAGGAAAACAGCCCCGGTCCACCCCACCTGCTTGATCAATCTCTGCCTCAACTTCCAGCTTCAGATAGACATCCTCCAGCGTCGTCATGGAAACGCCGTAGGTGATAACACCCAAATGGGAATGAGTGTCGAGGTCAGAAAACAAGCCTAGAGACAGAAGCGAAACATATTGGTTGCCCTGAAACAGGATCACGCCATCTCCCGAGAAATCTTCGAGCACGTCAGAGGCATCCCTAAAGCTTTCTGCGTGGTAGAAAAAAAAAGCAGGTAATGCGTAAAACACGGTTGCTTAATTACAAAGACGCAGGTCACGGCTTGAGAACCAAGGTTGGGGTTTTGCTCCTTTTTAGCACAAAACTTCAACCTCTGTGGTCAGGTATGGGAAATGTGGCGTATTTTCCCAAAGCTGTAGTGTTTATGAAAACCAGCTCAGCATCCTAAAGCTCCTGGGCTCAGAGCTGCCTCCTGCCTGGCTGCGAGAGCCCCTCTCCTGGAAACATCACACACGGGGACCGCAGGGCAGCTCGTCCTACCTAGAGCCCTGCCCAGGCACAAAGAGATTTTACAAATAAAACCACTAAGTAATTTTACATATTTTTTTAATATATATATAAAATAAATACCCAGATCTCTAAAGGCAGCTTAACTGGGCAGGAGATCCTGGACAGCATGCATAGCTTGAGGACCAAAATGATGCTCAGAGTAAGAACACTTATTAGCACCTTGGGATAAAACACGCTCTTGGGCTCCTGCCAGTCCTAAGAAGTGAAGGACCTGACAAAATGAGGAGCTTCAGAGCCAAGGTCACACTGAAGGGAAATGCAAATGCGTAAAATGGGAAGAGCAGCTGGATACTTGACGATGCTCATCAGATCTCCGCAATTTCTTCTGCCCCAGTAGCTGAGGCATATTCCTAACCTCAGCTTCTCCTTAAAATAGTTCAGGGAATTGACTCAATCTTGCATAAAGATGCCCGTTTCTCCAAAAGTACACGCAATGGCTGCTAAAGGTAAATCTAATAAATTATTAACTGGTTAAATGCAACGGGGAAAAAAGCATTTATGAAATATGAGCCGCATCCGAATCAGTATTGATTCTCTCTTAGCTTTCCACAGAGCGCAAAGGACACACTGTTTCTTCCATTTTCTCCTGGGAGGTGAACGAGGAGCCTCGTGGAGGACTCATCAGATAATTGCTGCCATCTAGTGAAACCAACACATCTCTTCCATGCTCCCTCTCACCAGTGAATTTTAAAGCAGCGACGTGATGCTCTTTGCAGCTCGCAACAAGGGTGATTAATTTTTGTAGGACTTGGGGCTTGCTGGCTTCCCACCGGAGGCCAGCCTTGCTCATTAAAACGCTCTGCAATAAGATGACGCTTTTGCAGGACAAGGGGACTCTTGGACAAAAGGGGCTTTTCACCCTTCTGCTAAAGGCATCTCCCCAGCACTTGCTGTCGGGTCCCCAAATCCCTCGTAACATACCACGGCCCCGTCGGAGGGAGCAACGAGGTCCTCACTTGCCTGGGAAAGACCTTGCTGAACGACCATCAGCCAAGTCGCAGTCAAAGAGTGAATATGTATAAACCCACATAAACGCAGAAGCGGCAATTTAACAAGAATCGCAGGCTACAGCCCCGCTCGATGCCTTTCTCTTTTACAGCCGTTCGACCCCGCAGGCACAACAAAAACGTTGATACCTGCGAACTTGTCCATGTCCTTGAGCGGCAGGGTGTACACGAGCTGCTCGTCGTTCTCTTGGATCAGGCTGGCTGCAGGTATGTGCTGCCTGATCAGCGAGGTTGTAGCCTCCGTGTTGCAATAGGCATCGATGTGCATACTAAGAAAACGCACAAGAAATTGAGTTTTTAAAGCTTGCTTTTCTCCTTACACCCGCATCAGAAAGATCAGCCAGCAAAGCAGCAAACATTCACTAGGAAGATGATAAAAGGATCTTTTTGGGGGGGGCAAGGGGTGCTGTCTTATAGATTTCAACAGAAAGCAATAAAAAAAGATACGCTATGTCACGTAACAGATATCACACAGAAAGAATACCTCAAGCGGTAGCCAATTCCCCATTTGCTTTTGAGAAAAAGAGAAGATCCGAGGCATTTTAACATCCCTTGAGAAATCACGGCTTTACGATCTGGAAACAAAAATCAAGAAGGCCCTTTGAATCAGAAGATTGTCAATTTGCTCCAAAAACCACCTAGATATTTCAAATAAGGGTGTTATTCCGCCGTTAGAGAAGCATCACTTTTGCTCTACAGTGACTATCCCTCACGGACCGGGTACCCAGGGGTTGGCGGCAGGACTCACCGGCGAGGATATCTGCCTCATCCATGAAGTGGGTACTGAAAACGGTCACACGATTGGCTTTTCTGTTTTTCAGGAGATTCCAGACGATGTGCCGCGAACACGGATCCATACCTGCCGTCGGCTCATCCAGCAGTAAAACCTTTGTGCAAAACCAAGAAGCGTTTGCAAAGCCATATCCACGTGGAAGTTACTGACCTCAAGAAATCCTACTTAAGTAACAGATATAGGAATTTTTGTTTGAAGCCTGCTAGTTAGTCCTCTAAAACGTACAGGAAACATCCTAGAGTAAGCAAGGCAGCTATCGTCACTACGATTTGAATAAATTCATCTCCTGTTGTGACAAATGGAAAAAAACATATAGTATGTTAATGCCATAATCTGTTTTATGCTGTTTCTAATACAATTATGTTTAGCTATGGATTCGCTCCTTCTATGAAGGGATAGTTAAATATACACACGTGCTTTTAAAATCCCAGTGAACTGTCACCTGCATCATTTTTAAATACAGATCTAAAAGCAGTCCCCATTCTTACAGGCCAGAAAAAACAGATCCGTAACACAAAAGAGCTCTCCGGCTCCGTTCTTGCTCCAAGTGCCTGGATAGCTTTGCAAGGAAAATCTCCGACAGGTTCACTGTTGGGGGCTAAATGTTACCTGCGGAAACGGCATAAAACTTGTCACACTGTTTCTTTCATAAAGAGATCAAATCCAGAGCTACAGCAATTACCGAAGCCATTAACATCCTCAAGCATGACGGTTGAGCTGTTGAAGTGATTTTAATCGTTTAAACCATAAACGAAGAAAAAAATGAGCGACAGATGCTCCAAGTAACAATTTCTGCATCTTATGTATTATTATATGCGTTAGTCGGGTTTGTCAAGAGACATCGACCCTTGGGTGTATGTATTAGTGACACCAAGTCGGGGACCCCTCCATCACACTCACCTTCGGGTTCCCGAGAACAGCAACTCCCACCGACAGCCGCCTCTTCTGGCCCCCGCTTAATTTTTTAGCTTGATTATCTCTGATAGGCTGCATATCCAAATCCAGCAACACTTTCTGCACCTTTAAAATGCAAGAAACGTATTTATTATTAAAAAACAGCTACAATTTTTTTAACCATGTTATTAACAATTAACATTCAAATTAACTGTTCCTAATTCACAGCGTATTCTGTATCTGAACCGTGCACCCTGTGTACATCCAGACCAGGGTCTTAAGCTCCAGCAAACCTGAGGAAGTTAAAAGGTGTCCACGCCTGAGCACAAATGCTAGGATTTAAAATGTTTCATGAGCATTTTAGTTTTCTAGGAAAATTTAACAGTTTGTCTGTGTAAAAACATCTGTCGGACTCTGCCTCCTTGTCTGTTATGCTTTAAAGTAATATTCCCCTGCACACTCGTCTTAAGGAAACATCTGTACAATATAAGGCTATGTTGCCCTGCAGGTTAAAAATGAACACAGAAGACAGTATCTGTGCCCAGCTGACTTACCTCTTGTATCAAATCATTCTGAGGGATTCCTTTAATTGCAGCAAATATGGAGAGATTCTCCTCCACCGTTAATATATCAAAGTGTATGTCGGACTGAGGGCACACCCCTGTTATTTGTCGCACTTCAAGCATTTCATCGATTTCGGAGACTTTGTGCCCATAGACAGAGACGAACCCTAAAAAACCAAGAAAAAAAAAGCCAGGAGCAATCAACTGAGAGGTTTTTTTACAGCCAGAGAGCAGCATGGACATGAATCTAAAGTGGCCTCTTTCAGACATTATCCAGAGCAAAATTTCGTGCACCCAGAAATAGCCATAAAGGCGAAAAGCTTTGGTTTTCAAAAGCAGGGTACTCAAAATCTCCTAACACTGGAGAGGCTCACCGTCCGTCGGCGGACACAGCCCGCAAAGGATGTTCATCAGTGTCGTCTTCCCGGTCCCGCTGTGCCCGAGCAGAGCCGTGATCTGACCTTCATAGATGTCGAAGGATAAATCTGGTCCCCGAGGCAGGCACGAGAGAAAGAGGAGACGTTAGCGATGCGCCCGCGGCACTTGGAGCCGGCTCCTACCCCAGAGGTAAATTCAAATACTGACATATGGGGTATGCATTTAACTTTTTGCTCAAAGGGACGCCTTACCTCCACGTCCCGGCACGGGACCGCGGGGCTGGGACAGTCCCCGCGCCGGCTGTGGGGTGGCCGCATTTAAAAGCCGCCCGGGGAAAAGGAGATGAAAAGATCAAGGAGATGGGGCAGGGAAGATCATATCGCTGTCGACACGGGCGGAGGAGGAATAACGGGGGTGATGCCAGCGGGCTTTCTTTAGTGATGGAAGGGCTCATCTTTTTGGGGTACCGTTTTTAAACAAGATTACTGCCAAAGCGGTGAGAGAAGACACGCACAAGCACATCTGGCATTCATGCTCCAATGTCCCACCCCGCTAAAAGAAACCAAAAAGCTCAAACTGAAACACAAAAGATCACTCAACAATTCAGCTATTGCTCCTCTGCATCTGATAAGCAGCTAAAAAGCTAAAATGTTCTTACTTCTGAGAGCCTCCACAGTTTCCCCCTTTTTCCTGAATGTTTTCTGAACACAGCTGATTCTGAAAGAAGACATGTCATTTTATAAACTATTTTAGGACCTTTATATGTCATTTTGAATGATCAACACTCGGCAACAGTCACAGGACGACCATATGGAACTGGCACTAGACACGTTAACAACCCACAGAGGCAAGTCAAGAGACGGGGCATCTTGTCACAGAACTTGGTCCGTCTCCACCCTGGTACCAAAAAGCTTTTTCTGGTCACCTTCTAAGGTATTTTCTATGACGACAGACTGAATTATTTCAAATCCGTGCTTCTTTCACACAGTAGCACAATGCACTAGAGGTTTCCCAAGCTAGAAAAGGGAATGGCTACTCCCCAATAATTTCACAATACTCGGAGAACACCGTTGAGAAGACTCAACAGACATGATATGGAAAAGAGGTATTAGTAGAATAGACCCCAAAGATGTGATTACTAGCAGCTCTTGATCAAAATTAGGCAAAAGAAAGCAGGTATCTTTCTCTCCAAGAAAGGTAAAAACCTGCCTTCCAGCCCCACCTTTTTTTCAAAATGAAAAGAACCAGCCACTTTATCTGAAGGCACCATGTGAAGGATGGGTTTTACAAGCCTGGCCACCCTGAAAATGAAGATGGAGAGTGGGTTACAGGTGTGAATAGAGGGGAGGAGAACCAGGTATGAAAGAAAACAAAACCTGTACATGTAAAGACGACAAGACAGTGCGAAAATGATGGAGAGCTGGTGGAGGGGTGCTATGGAAAGAGTCCAGGGTGGATGAATAAAGCAAAAACAGCCACAATGTTCTCATGTGAACACCAGGATTAAAACTGGACCCTTCAACTTATGGCAGATGCCCAAAGAGACATGGAGAGCGTGGACAACGCAAGACTTATTCTGGTCACTAAGCTCAAATATTTATTTGAGACCAGTGGAGCCAACCAGGAGTGAAGACGCAGTGTTCCCCAACTCACGTCAGGCTACGCCATTGGGAAATGATGGAAACAAGGGCTAGAAGGAAGATACTGAAAATAATATCTGAGACGCACTAAAAATACATGAGAGTCCAGATGCAAGACAACAGGTGACACAAAACGCAATGTGAAACTTGAGAGCACGGCCATCTATTTTTCAGTTTTGTTTTACCCTCCTAGATACGGCAGCTGGGTAAAACCACCACAAAGTTGTTCTCTGGTCTACGGAGAACACAATGGCCTTCACACAAACCTAGAATTCAGCTTTTTCTCCTCAAATGTGCGTTACCAGAAACTAAACCCTCCCAGAAGAGTAGGCGTTTCAACATCTGCAACCGCTTACGCCTCTTGCGGCCTCAGCGAAACTGAGGGAATGGAAAACCGGCCGGTTTTGACAGGACTCCAACTGAAGGAATACAATCCACAAACAAACCCTTTCTTTAAGCCCAGTGTTTTATCCTTGGAGAGCATCCATGTCGTTGATGATGGGGCTTCACTGCAAATGGAAACTAGTCGTGCCGCGTGTGTGCGGAGAACTCCCTGCAATGCATACCATATGCTATTTGAATCCCAACGACTGGAGAAACAAGAGCGATTTTCAAATTACACCCCAAAATGTCAGGGACCCGGGTTGATCTGCTCATCTGCACGTGAGGCAGAGCAGGAATCGTACCTGATGGCTTCTTTCCCCTGAAATTCCGAAGGCACGGGCTCGACGATCTCGCTGAAACTTAAGCTGCCATTGATGCTGCTCTCGTACAACTCCTTGTAATTTTTTCTGCGCTTTGACCAAAACGAGGGCTTCATAAAGAAAAATGGCGTGCGGCGTAGTCCAAACTCCCCTGGACAGTAAAGGGGAAAAGACAACTTCTTAACAGTAACTACAGATATTCCTCAGCTCTGGGGTTTTAGCTGTAAAAGCCCTGAGCTATCCTGCTAAAGGTTTAGGGGCCAGCCCACACCCCCATCCTGGAGGAATTTCATCGGCCAAATTTACTTTATCCGCATCCAAGCCACGGTTCCCATCGACACCGCTAGCACCTTCCAGTTTTGCTCAGTATTTAACTATATGGGCAAATCTCTTTCGATGCAAGAGAAATCCCCAGTGCTGAAAGAACAGTTGACTTAAACACAGGCACCGTAAATCCAGAGAGATCAGAGGAAAGGGAGTCGAAGGGCTTAACCAGGCATTAGTCGCAAGATTAACAACTTAGATTCTGCGCTTCACGTTAAACTACTGCCGTCACAGGGAAAGGTCTGGAACAGGCAGAGCAGTCTTTAATTTTCAACCCTGGAAGAAGAGCAAATTGCAAAGGCTGAACCACTAGTTAACCCGGTAAAGAAGCTTTTCCTCTAGAAAGAGGGGAAAAAAGTTTAGCTGGCGTACCTAAGGGCCATCAATTCTAAACATACAAATACCCCCTCTCATATCTCGGTTTTAATAGAATAAATTATTTCAGCCAAAATTATTCTGAGTCACAGCGTGAAATATATTTGTAAACAGCACTATCTCCTTTCTCCACCGTTGAAATTAAGTCAGAAATGCCACCCAGCTCCACCAGCCACGTCAACCTGGGGGGCTCAGGACTTCAGGAATGGGTGATGCTAGTGCAGTTCAGTTGCATTTTTCTCATGAACGTACCTGGCATAACCTGATCAAGGTAGACGGCTACAAGCAGATAAAATATGCTATCCAACACCAACAAAATAAGAGAGATAAAGAGCGGGTAAGGACCGTGATTTAGATTTGAAAATGTTGCACCATCTTCATAATCTTCTAGATGCATGACCTGCCAACACACACAGATAAATGGAGCTGTTACACACCAGCACTGTACCAGCCTGGAAAGACACGACAGCACGGTGCAAAATTTAGCAACAACAACAAAAAAAAATTAATGAAAAAGTGACTGAGATCACAGCAACAAACACGAAGAATAACAGTTGCTTGATGGTGCGCTGTGTTTTACTTGATATTAAATTGCCACAGGAAGCTATTAAAATAGGCATTTTTCCCCACCATCATCAGTTTATTAAAAAAAAATTAAAATATATATTTATTTACATCAAGACCTATTTGAAAACGATGCAAGACAAACGAGCGCGATGAGGTTGCAGTCGGAGGAGTAGCAGGTTATTTACCTGCGCGACACCGATCAAGAAGCTGCACTGACACAAGGGGCTGAGAATCCAAACGAAAGATTTGGGGAAATCTTCCAGTAGGACAATATTAAGGCCCACAAAACCAAAAGCCAGCGTTGCCAAGAACTCCACTATACCCACGTGCTTTGACTTTTTAAATAGAGGTGTCAGCATAAGTGCAAAGAAAACCTAAGAACAGATTAAAAAAACACAAGAAGGTACTATGTTAAAAAAAATTAACAATACAGGGTATAGAAAAACTAAAGTAGAAAGACCACAGTTTCAATCATATCCTTTTCCTGGTATAGTCACTACAGTATTCCCCACATCCCACACTTCCCTTACAAAGAGACCACTGGGAGGGACAGAATTCCCAAAGATGCCAGGTGACAGAGCACAGAAAAAAATTATAAAAGAGAAATAAGGAGCCGTATGGCTGAGCGTGCATATACACCCTGGTTAGTACACCTTCTGTAAATGACAGACAGTAAACAAATAACTATTTCTGCATTGGTGGCTTATGAACTCAGAGAAGTGATTTGCTGTATAAATTAATTCTCTGACCTTTAAAGAGGGTTTTAACATTATGCTATATAGTAACGACAAATGTTTAGAAGGGGGCATGGGTTTGGACTTCAAAACAGCAGTTTTCAGTTCAAAGACAGATGATTAACATAGAATCATAGAATGGTTTGGCTTGGAAGGGACCTTAAAGATTATCTAGTTCCAAGCCCCATCCAACCTGGCCGTGAACACTTCCAGGGATGGGGCATCCACAACCTCTCTGGGCAATCTGTTCCAGTGCCTCACCACCCTCACGACAAAGAATTTCTTCCTTATATCTAACCTAAATCTACCCTCTTTCAGTTTAAAATCGTTACCCCTTGTCCTATTATAAACTCAGATATTTCAGTAAGGAAAGATATTTCTCACAGTGACGGTTGAGACCTGTACACCATCCCAAACCAGAGCAGATGGATGGGATGGCTGAATTCAAGGAGACCAGGAATACTTACTGAAGAGATCCCGTACAGGAAAAAAAGGAGAAATATCACAAAGGCACTGCTCTGGGGAAAGAGGGAAGAGGCCGTTGCGATCACCGCCATAAGAATGGACATGACAAAAATCAGGCTCATGTAGAGCAGCACCCAAGAAAGCCTAGGAGCAAAAGGGGGGGGGGGGAAGAGAACAGAAATCAGTCAACAAATTCATAGCCTGAACTATTCACGCACAAAAATAGCTAAAACTTCCATTCTTTAATATTCCAGACAGCTGCACCAAAGGACAAGCTTGCAACAAAACAAGAGCCCCCAAATAAAAAGAGCTCTTGTAAACATCCCTGTAAATGTTCTAGCCATTAGAGCACACACATCAATACCCATGGCATCAAAAAGAAACACAATTAGACAATTCATGGTGGTTGTTTTTTTTTTTTCAACTTGCATAATTAATTCCATGGCATAACCAAAAGAGGGTAACTGAGTAGTATGTTTCAATAATTAAAGAAATTCTATTTAAAATTTAATACATTAGTCATTCCAGTAGCTGGGCAGGGTAATAAAATCCTTTTCTTTTTAAAAACAGAGCTGCAAGTCTGTGAGCAATTCTGACCTCAGGAAACAAGGGCGGTTTGTGTACAGGTAGTAAAAAGTGACACAGCTTCCTCAGAAACAAATTTCCGAGTTATATTCAGTGGCAGATCAAAGCTGCGTTACCAGCGTGCCTTTGCAGATCGCTCCTGTTTCACCCTGGGAAAAGTAAAATCATTTTCCCCAGACCGGAGTTACTCAAATGCTGATGTGTGAGGGGCGAGTGGGGACAGCGGGTGAAGGACTCAGCTGAATAAGATTTATCCCCAAGGACATACAGCAAACAAACAGAACCGACTGCCAGAAAAGAGCCTGGGTATAGAAATAAGACAAAAGCAACCAGAAAAAAAAATAACGCAGAGAAACCCCGGCTGGCTGTTATGGTGTAGCAGGGAAAGATGCTAAAAAGCTGTCGGGCGCTGCGGCAAAGGGCAAAGCTAAACCTGCTTTTATCTCTGCGACTATCAATGACTTCAGATTAGTACATCCTCTCATTTGGAAAAAAACCCAAAACATCATATTGCATAAGACAATTTCCATCATGGTAAGGAAACAAATTAAAACCTGTTGCTTAGAATACTCTGTCATGTTAAAATTATAGAGTTAGATTCATTTAATTATACGGCGGGGAAACTGCTGCTAAGCTCTGAAGCGAGACTGCAGGTCACCTGTTGAACCTCCAGAGAAGGAGGTGCTGAGCCAGAAATATTTAAAAACAAACTACATAAAAATCTCACGCATCATCACATTTAATCCCTCTAAGTCTGGTGTAACTTTACGTGCACAAAAATGCAAGTGTTACTCTGGTATTCACTTATTAAAACATACCTATTTTCATGGTACTGCAAGTATCTCTATGTTCCATTTTACAGAGTATCTCACTTTTCAACTGTTTTCACTTAATGACACTGAAAACAATTAAAAAACTGGAGGATGGGATGGAGTTGTTTTCCTAGAAAGTGTTATTTTTTTTATATTTCTTTATATATTTCGTATTTCTTTTATAAAGAATGCGTTATACCAAACACTCACATACCAAAAGGCAGTGTCATGAAGTCCCAATATTTTTAAGAATTCCTTCAACTTCCTCTCCTTTTCTGCCACAATATGAATTGCCAAATAATACCCAAACGGTGAAAAAGCGATCACTAGGTAAATTAAAATGATCGCACGAGGAAAATTATCTATTTCCACCACGGCAGCCTCTCCCATGACCATTGCTCTTGTCGATTCAAGTTGTTCCCAAACCGACTGGTTAGTCTTCAGCTAAAAGGAAAAGAAGGAAAAGTTATTTTTGCATCCCTCAGCCCAGTCTCCATCCCCGCTGACAAGGAGAGATCTGGAGACCCTGAAACCTTACTGTGCCCAAATCCCAGCCCAAACGCACAGAAATTGGAGAATATCTAAACACCTGGAGATAAAATGAACAATTTTGCAATTCCTACCACCTAAAAAGATGAGACTCGCTCTCACCGCGAGCGACATGACGGGAGAGCAATAGGGAAAAGGGCATTACTGACAAATACCGACAATAAAATAGTCAGGCAAATTCTGCAGCCCCTTTCGGTACAGCATCTTAAACAGCATTTTGGGGCGAGCGCTGTCAAGCCTTCATGTTTTGACGACTGCTGTGATGTACGGTTCAGGCTCGTTTGGACACAAATGAAGACAAACATCCGCATTATTCAACGGACAAGAATGCTTCTGCGCGAAATACGGCAAAACACACATGAAATATTCTGCCTTTTCACTGGATTCAAGCTAATTTTTGATATAGCATTTTACACAATTAACAGACAGTAGAACAAAACCAGTCAGAGCCAAGGCAGTCCATGGATTTGAACCTCCTTGGTTTTATTCTGTTATTTTTTCAGATTTACCTGTATAATTGCAGCATCGATGCAGGCTTGCAGAGCCGTAAACCCCGAGCTCCAGTATGTTACCGATTCGCATCCCTTCCGCAGGTTGGAACAACTGGCTGCAGAATAAAGCAAAGCATTTTAAAATGCAAAAAGCCAGAGTTACAGCTGTCCTATCCCCAATGTAAAGACGGTGCAGCTTAAGGTGATCCCTTATAAATGGTGGAAAAAACTTCCACAAACCAATATATGCACCATCAGGCCGAAAAGGAAAAAGAGGGCGTGATTTTTCAGCTAATCCCCTTACAGAGTACATATAAAAGCGTGCGCATTTACCTCTCGATTCCATATAAATGGAAGACATAGCGACCGAATCGGGAAACCTCAGCTGGTAGGACATGGCATCGTTGAACACTACACCCACAAAGTTTGAGCGTTTAAAAGCACTAGCCTCTTGCAGCTCCTCTTCGCTTAAATACTCCTCTGTGATGATGCCTGGGAGAGAGAAGAAATTATCATGTCGATTTAGGTATCAGCACAGCAGGAAGAAAAACTGTGCGACAGTTTTAAAAAAGCACCGTGTTAATCATTAATGATTTGTTTGGTTTTGGAGATATATATATATGGCTATATTTTTGTCCCAGTGAAGGAAGTATTCTGAACAGAAACCTGGAGTGTCGCTCAGTAGCAGGGTGGGGAATTCAAATTTAGCCCCAAGTCTTCCCCTTTTTCCCCCATATTTTGCTGCTCCAACAGCTTCTGTGCCCCAATCCTCTGCCGGCTACCCGTGAGTTTATTCTCCAGCACCAGCACTTTTCTTGTACAGGGCAGATTAACCAGTGCAGAGGGCTAAATATATGAAAAAAATGGTATTTTGCCACCAGCTTCAGCAGAGGATGGGGGGCACCCGTAAGGAAAAGGCGGACGTCGGGCTGGGCTGTTTCTCCGCAGTACCTTTGAAACATACATACCACAAGGAAGAGAATCAAAGATACCAAACTAAAAATACATCAGAGTGGTTTTGGAGAGATAAGTGCCCGCTAGATGTGTGAGCTGTGTAGGCAAAGCACTTTTAAAAAAAGAAAAAAAAAGAAAACTCGCTTTCAAAAGAAGAGGTGACAGTGTTAATGGGAATCAGCACATAAAAAAAAAATAATTTAAAAATGTTGTTTTGATAGTAACAACAGGATAGAAAACACAACCTAAAATATCTGCAGGACAGCATCATTTCCTGAATTTGCCCCAGAATGTCACAGGACAAGTATTAATTAGCCCCAGAGCTGTTCAGGGGCAATTTGTACTTTGCATTTGTGTCCTGCCAAAACCTTTCCTGCAGCCACATAACACTTGTTGGCTGCAACAGGAGAATGGGAACCACTTTGAGATGGCAGTGCCAGAACATTTGTCAACCAAGCAAAAAAAACGCCTTCACAGTCTGTTCTCTATCTGCGATGGAAAACAAATGCTTTTTTTTTTTTTCTATCAGCAGCAGCGACAGCGAGCTCCCTCTTCAAACACAAGCCACGGCATGAGATATACTGAGAGAAACAAAATGCTCAGGTTCTGAATACCATCTTCGAAGTTATCAAAAGCCACTTTCTTCATGATTTCTCGTGCCATTCGGGTTGGCGGTGTGTACCCGATGACAAAATTCACCAGCATGGAGGTATCCAGAGTGCCGAGGTTGGTGTTGGCGACCTCGCCGTATTTTCTGTGCGGGTGCATCATGCTCATCAGAATCAGCCAAAACAAGAAAAAGAGTGGGAAAAGGACCTCCTGCGCAAAGAAAGAAAGAAATACGAAAACTTCAAAGAGCAGTCGTAGGAACGAGAATTTCCAAAAATTTATCTTAGTTACACGAAGCTTAAAGGAGGGACTGTGAGTCTGACTACTTGACTGTAAAGCTCCCTGCATGTTTTCAACGCAACAGTAATTTTAATGCCAAATCCTTCTCTGGCGCTGAAGCAGGATTTTAATCGCATGCGTTGGTAACCTAAGAAGCCATTTTAAGGTATAAAGGGATAATTTTTACATGCTTTAAAGATCAGCACACTTGCGCTATTTGGAAAGTAGCAGAACATGAAGCATGAACCATTAAACAAGTCTAGCCAAGCTTTGTACTGTCTCTTCTTCACCCCAAAATTCATCTTAAAGTATCATACACATCACCTATGCACAGGGCTAAACTGTGAGAGAAGATAAAAATCTTCTGGAGAGGTCTAATCCCGCTATACTGCTCAGTTACAGGTGCAGAAGTTTTTGAAGTGCACTAAGATTGCAATATTAATTCAAGGATATTTTCTGGGTAATGCCTTCCACATTAGGATGTATTTTCAACCAAAGAATCACAAAATACCTTCTGAAAAAGCCTCTTTCAACCTAAAATTCAGAGCAGACCTTGAAGCTTCAGAAACATTATAACAAAACTGAGCAGTGCCTCTGACTCAGGAGCTACTTAAATGCAGAATAACTGCAGACATGAAGGCAGCAGTAAACAAGCCTTCCGCTTACCTGAACGCTGCTTTTTTTAGTCCTACATTTAATAAGACAGTTCTTGAATAAGAGAGCTCTGGTTTGTCTCCATACTCCTGCTTCTCTTGGAGCTGCTGGTGCCATTTTTCAAGCCTAGTTTGTTTAAGGAAAAAAAACCACAACAAAACCAAATCCATATGAAATGACAAAACAATTTAAAAAGCAAAAGCCAGGCAGTTGCAGCATCCAGTATCTCATATTTTTCTATTTTTATATAAAGTTTTCATTTTCAGTTTTTCATATTTTTAATGCCTTCCTATATATATATATATATATGCTAGATGCCAGTTACATGAAGAAATTGCTAGTACTCATTTAGAATGAGCGAGCTGGGGAAACCGGCTGGGGGAAGCCTGGGGATGCCACCCGAGCAATCTTCCACCCAAAGGCAGGACCAGCTCTACGCCAGCTCCCAAGACTCGAGCTAACCTGGGCTTATTTTCATTTTGCTACGTATAAACTACGAACCAAAATATTTATCTCGGAGCGCAATTCCCGTGTCCATCACATGGGCTCAGGGCAGCCAGCCAGCCCCGCGCATCCGAAACCACGAGCCATCTCACCCCAGGCAAACTGTTCAATTTACCGCGAGTAACCCCTTTTCATTCTGGAGCAGATCCAACAGCACTTATTTTCATTATTTTTTACCTTTTCATTAGGCCAGCCGCACAGCACAGTAGTGCTTAAGATAATCTTTTTGGCGGTGGGGAAAAAAAAAAGTAAATTAAAATTGAAAACGCCCTTCCAGGAGACAGCATCCCATTCCACCAGGACGTACCTGGCGAGGGACGGCAGGTTGGGGAACCACCAGGTTTCTATCCCTGGTTTTGCTGCCCGAGGTTCGAAGTCCCCGGTCAATCTACATATCTCTCTCCATTTCTTCACCTGTGAAATTAAATATAATCGTGAGCCGCTGGGCAGAGACAGCGTGAGAACTCGCGTGGGTCTTCACCCCACCAAACCCTTCCAGCCCCTCGACCGCTCCAGCCGAAAGTCCCACCTGCAGCAACACCTGCATGCCACTGAGCCCTTTCTCAACATTTCACCCAAAAGACAGCGCAGATTTTAAGAATTTATCCGTAGTCCAGGTTTTACGGCTACCGACACTTATTCAAAAAGCGAACCGATGGCTTTGGGGACTGCGTATTCAGAGCAGGACCTGGTTTCAATGTTATCTGTCAGACAACACATGGCTCAAGCTTCCTTCCCCAGCTGTATTTTAATATGGAAATCTATTTTTGGAGCACAGACATCAACTAAAGAAACACATCAGGTTGCTCAGATGTCAGGACCGCCGCTACGAGCTCAGCTTGAAGAACTTCAAATACACAAACTGCTCCTAGAGAGACAGCTCTGTGGGAGCCTGCGTTTTCTCCGAGCGTAGGAAGGAAGAGAGGAGGGGAAAGGTGCCCGCGAGGAACCAAACCCACAGCTCACGGCTTCCTCCGGTGGGTGTCGGGGTCCCCCGCGGGACAGTGACCCCCCGCAGGGACACGCAGCGCGAGGACCCGCGTGGGACACGGCTGCATGTCACTGAAAAGCAAACCTTGGGAAGAGTTCCCACCTAGAGCCTGGAGTGCTTCCGATCAAGTCCCATCGAATCTACTTCAAAAACGAAAAAAAAAAAAAAAAAATTAAAAAAAATTTCTTTGATTAAAAAAACCAAACCAACCACAAAACGCTTAAACATCAACCTATGCTAACAACTAATTCTTGCAGGAAAAACGCATACAACTCCTCTGGATATTTTCGAGCAAGAAATGCCTCGAAATGACAGCAGAGTGTTTTAAAAATAATCAAGAGCAGCAGCTATTGCTTACAGGTCGTAAAAAATAACACGCTTCTCCCCTCTGCTCACAGCGTGCCCCGTTAAGAGCTTGTGCTTCCGCTGTGTGCATTCAGGAGCAGATTTCAAGAGCACTTACAAGAGGAGAAGCTCCGTCGAGATCCTTGCTGAACGCTACATGACTGCATTAAACCCCTTCCCTCAGTCACACTCCTCCGTTTTACTGAAATCCAGAAAATGGGCAATGATTTAATCGGATTCAATCACTAATGCCAGTTACTGTTTCTTTAATTATTTTCTATCCAGTTATAAAAACCTGAAACGGTAATACTTCCACATCTTCACTGGAACGCTTCCATGCTTTAATTTACATCACCTAGGTTGGAGGAAGGGTCACTTTAAGAACATTAATTAATTGCTTGATACCTGCCATCTCCCCATAAGCTAATGAAGCTACGTAACACACAATTAAGAACACCGAAGAAGCATCACCTGAACAGTGAAAAATTGTATCTGGGGGAAAAAAAACCCCAACAAACCCTCCTAGAAACTCCAGATGAAAAAAATGAACCTGTAGGCTGAACAGAAAAAGAAGCAGCCAAGACATTTATTTGAATAATACCAGACAAAATGAAAATACTCTTAACCTGTGAAAGTCCCCCACAATTTAGCCTCTTCCTTCTGATCTTGTGCTGACAGAAGTGGCTGAAACACAACTATTTGTGGGCTTCTCGATCAAAGCAAGCTCAAGGAAATTAATTTCTTTTTGTGCTTTAATTCCACATCAGAGATGCTAGTGCTTTTTACGGGGGGAGAAGAATAACAATCAGATGATACTTAGGAAAACCTCCCTCGCTCCCCCAGCCATCAACCTGACAATGGTCAGTTTATGCGATTTTTATGCTGCACGTTAGGTTTCCCTTGGGTTTTAAGCTAAAAAACCCTGCTGTATGTGTGTGAGCCTCAGCTAAATGAGCTGTGGCTTGAGGGAAAAAACCCCAACTTATCAGTGAACAACACCTGCAGAAAGATAAGAAAAATAAGATTATTGATCTTGCTGCAAGAAGACGGCAGCCTAAACGCTCCTTAAGAAAAAAACTCTCAAGCGCTTCTCACTGCGCTTGAATTATTGAAGCGAAATGATTTATTGAAGCATTTTTTAAAACCGGGCTGGCTTTTCTCCCTTCCCTGAATCCCAAGGGAAACCAGCCGCGCCTGGGGCTGACAGCACCCCGGCGCCCAGCATCTGCAGAACGAACCCGCCGAACTCCTCGGCGTTTCGCTGCGGGAGAACGCGAGAACACCCACCGGCACCCAACACCCGGCCCCAGCCCACCTCCCCGGACCCCCCCCGGCCAAACCCATCGCTCCCCGGGGACTCCCGCAGTTGCAGCCGCGGAGCCAGGGTGGGGGGGGGGGCCCACCATTCCTTTTTTTTTTTTTCTTTATAAATACCGATTCCTCACCATTTTCCCCCCCAGCCCCGCAACCTTACTAAACACAAAAATAAATACCCCCCCACCCCCAAAGCATTTACTCTCGAGTAATGACGCCCACCGACGGCAAAACTCCTCCTCTTCCTCTCCTTTTTTTCTTCCCCTTCCCGCTTTACACACCTCGGGGAGGGGGGGGCTCTTTTCCCCGGTACAGCAGCCGCCGTGTGTGTCCCCCCCCCCCGGTCCCCGCCTCCATCCGCAGCGGAGAACGGCCGGCAGAGCCCCCCCCCCCCCCGGTTCTCCCCCCCCGGTTCTCACCGGCTCGGCTCGGCTCCGTTCCCCGCCCGGCGCTGGGCGCAGGGGCCGGGCTGCTCCACCGCCGCCCCGGGGCGGAGCGGGGCGGAGCGGGGCGGGGGCTGCTGCCCACCCACCGCCCCCCCCGGGGCCCTGCCGGGCACGGGAGGGGCTGCAGCACCGGCAGCTTCCCCCCCCCCCGCTACCCCCTTCCCGGGAAAGCCCCCTCCCAGCAAACCCCCTTCCCCAGACACCCCCCTCCTGGGACTCCCCCCCCTCCCGGGACCCCCGTCTTCCCAAGACACCCCCCCCCCCTCCCGGGACATCCCCTTCCCGAGACCCCTCTGTCCCAGGGCACCCCCCTCCTGAGACCCCCCATCTTCCTGAGACCCCCCTCTGGAGACACCTTCTTCCCCAGCAACCCCCCCCCCCCCCAAGACCCTCCTTGCCAGGACCCCTCTGTCCCAGGACACCCCCTTCTGAGACCCACATCTTCCCGAGATCCCCCCCCCCCCCCGGACTCCCCCTCTCCCAGGACCCCCATCTTCCCAAGACCCCCATCTTCCTGAGACCACCCCCCCCCATGGGACTCCCCCCCTCCTGGGACCCCCACTCATGGGATCCCCCCCCGGGTACACCCCTTTCCCAAGACACCCCCTCCAAAGACCCCTCCATCCCAGGACACCCCCCTCCCAACATTCCCCCTCTCGGGACCCCCATCCTCCTGAGACCCCCCCCTCCCTCCTGGGACTCCCTCCCTCTGGAGACACCTTCTTCCCCAGCACCCCCCCCCCCCCAAGACCCTCCTTGCCAGGACCCCTCTGTCCCAGGACACCCCCTCCTGAGACCCCCCCCCTCTTGGGACCCCCGTCTTCCCAAGACCTCCCCCCCTCTTGGGACACCCCCTTCCTGACACCTCCCCTGCCCGAGACCCCCATCTTCCTCAGACCCCCCACCTTCCTGAGACCACCTTCCCCCCAGGGGACTCCCCCCCCCCTCCTGGGACCCCCACTCATGGGATCCCCCCCCCAGGGACACCCCTTTCCCAAGACACCCCCTCCCAAGAACCTCCTTCCCAGGACCCCTCTGTCCCAGGACACCCCCTCCCAAGACACCCCCCCCCCCCCCTTGGGACCCCCATCTTCCTGAGACCCCCTCCCCTCCTCCTGGGACTCCCCCCCTCCCGGGACCCCCACTCATGGGATCCCCCCCTGGGGACACCCCTTTCCCGAGACACCCTCTCCCACGACCCTCCTTCCCAAGACCCCTCCATCCCAGGACACCCCCTTCACAACATTCCCCCTCTCGGGACCCCCATCTTCCTGAGACACCCCCCCCCGCCCCAGGACACCCTTCTGGGGACACCCCCTTCCCGAGACCCCCCTTGCCAAGACCCTCCATCCCAGGACCCCTCCATCCCAGGACCCCCCACTCCCAGGACCCTCTCTTCCCAGGACCCCCCCCCCCCCCCAAGACACCCCCTCTCCCGGGGACCCCCCCTTCCCAGGACCCCCCCCCCTTTGCCAGGGAGCAAAGGAAAAGGGTTGGAAGTACAGCCCTGGGGACCCGGAGATTTAGGGACGGGTGGGAGCGACTCCATACATCCAGCGGTGCTGGTTCCTCCTTGCATCCCGAAGGTCAGCAATATTTTATTGCATTACCCGAAATAGAATGAAAGCGTTGAAAACGCTGCCTTGAATACAAATGCTGAATTCCCGTCATTTACGTCTGGTGGTTCCCTACCTCGGCACCTCAACGGTGCGTGATGTTTCCCACCGGAGTTATTCCCTTTCCAGCAAATATTCCCACCACCCTCCAGCCAGGCCCTTCGCCTTAGTCCGTGACAGCCTTTTGCTGACAACCAGAATGGGATCAAACCCACCGAGATCTTAATTATCCCGTTCCCATGACCGCGATCCGACATCCTCCTTTTTTCCGAACGCCTCCTGCAAGGTGCTGGGAAAGGCTGAGCCGAAAACGAAACCCAGGAACGTCGCTGAGCATCTGGAGTCCTGCAGCAGAGGTGCTGCGTGCCTGCTCAGGAAAAAAAAATCTGCGAACTCCTCGTGCTCCAGCAAACAGACTGCTCGGCTTCTCGCAGAGGAGCACAGCAGCTTGACGGAGAAATATTTGAAATTTCTTGCCCCAGTTGGGTTTTTTTTTGCACCTGAGGAGCCGCCCCAGCGTCACGCACGCCTGCGCTGAAGCGCAGCTCTGTAAGAGCAGTATGGACACAATATTTTTACTTGGAAAATGGAGCGGAGGAGGCTGCGTCCTCACCTGGAAAGCAGAAAAGGGTCTCAAAGCACAGTATTAAGCAGAAAGCACCGATTACACGAGCAGGTATCACGGCCACGCAGAAACCTTTGCGTTCACACCTTTGCCTACAGAGATGATTGGAAATATCCCGGATTCAATCCCAGCCCTGGTCCCAGGGCCCTCGTTAGGCACAGGCACCTTTTGCTGCAGCCCCTGAGCAGCAGAAATCCCGTGGGCCGGCACGGCGAGGATTTGGGGAGGAGGTTTTTGGGGAGGACGTTTTTGGGGACGAGGTTTTGGGGAGGAAGCTGCTTCCACCAGGTGTCCCCCGAGTGCGGTGCGGCCCAGCAGCGGTGGGGCCAGGCTCCTTCAGATACCTCACATACAGAAAATGATCAAATCCCTGCCAATCTTTATGCTAGCGCTTCCTTTAGGGGAACAAAAATAAAAAATAAAAAAAAAATCAGAAAGGCTTGCTTTAACTGGAAACTTTCTTCTTTTCATTACCTTAACAAAGAGAATTAGATAAAAGTACTCTAATTAAATAATGCCCTTTAGTTTTGCTTAATGAATACTGGGTAAATACAATGGCATAATTTGAGCTTCAATAAAACAAACCCTAAACTCCTTATCTTCATCCATCTAGCATTAAATAGAATAAAAGCCCGTCTGGGGCTGAATTCTGGTCACTTTGATGTTTGGTTGTGGTCTCTGTTTATACTTCCAAAGTTTTAACGACTCATATTCACGTTCTACCTGCAAAGTTTCGAACTCCGCGGAGTTTAGGGTATTTTAGCACCACCACCGCTCCGCTCAAGCCTTGTCCTCCCAGGGAAGAGCTCAGAGCTCGGGGTCTGCACCAAGAACCCCCCCTGGCCCACAGCTCAGAGCAAGAAAAAGCAAAACGGTCCGCACAAAGCACGGCAGCAGCTTCACGTGGGGCTGTTCCAAAACATCGGGCTGTGTCCTGCGGGAAGATAACATCCCCTAAAATCCATTTTACCGGCGGACGGGTGAGACACCCGTGGTACTGGGTGCTGCTGTGGTCGGACACGCGCGGCGGCATCGCTACAAGAGTCAAAACCAACCTGCGCGACGGGGAGAGCGCCTCCGGAGAGGAATTATCATCTAAAGCACTGCAATGCTTTTCATCTTCAAAGTACATTAAAACCACTACCTAATTAATTTTTACAACAGCCCTCTATGCTCAGATGCTTTAAACGTAATCTCCACTTATAGATACAAAAAGCCGAGGGTGATGTAATTTGTTCAGGGCCGAAAGGAGTCTGCGTCTGAGGCGGGGATGGGCACTGCTTATTGCAAGCAGCGGGCACCAGAAACCCGTCCAACTCCTACTTCTGAGCGAAAAACTTTAAAGACAAAGCAAGCAATTTCACCTCTTTAACAGGAATAAAGATCTAAGCAGCTACACCCAGGTAGCGGCACCAAATGCAACGAAGCTGAGCGAACGGTTGCACAAAGGTTTGGTAGGTACCGGCAATCTGACTTTTTTTTCACGGAAACATTTTTCTGCTTAGAATAGCGATGCTTCCACTTCTGCAGCTCCATCAGCATCAAAGCCAGTAATAAACCAAGCCAGCACCTGGCAAAACAACCGAGCACAGGGAGCTATAAACGTTTACACATTTATTTGAAAGTTTGGGATGTTTCTTCCCGCTGCTCAGGAGTCCAGTGTAAACCTGCTGTAGTTGTTGCTTAAATTAAATTACGTGAGCTTGACGACAAAAGGTAAAATAACAAAGCATTCAGGAGAAGTAAGTCTGAGTTGAAACTCTCTTAAGAGCAGGGGGAATTAATGAGGGGGTGCTTGGAGATTGGTGGGGTGATGTGACAGCCCCAGTCCAACAAACCCAGCGGTTAGTTTGTCTTCGGTTTGAGGTACCCAACGCCTACAGAGATGCCGCTGGTGCCAGGGTGGTCCTGGCTCCTCAGCTCCTCCTTAGCACGCTGTTTCTGCTCCGCGTATGTAAGTAATACGGATGGAATATAGAATTCAAAACTTTAAAGAAAACTTGAACATCCAAACTCCGTATTTTGCTGGTGCTTCTGCTAGTGAGTCTCTAGTTTGTTTTCTGTACCCAAATGGCAGACAGCTCATGCCAAAGCAGCGGGGATTTTTTTCTAGTTCTCATCGCTTTGGGCCGATGGACTCTCTGCATCGTATCGGGAGCTCTGAAGCCACAGCAGCACACGCAGAATGGCACCTCTTCCCTGCCAGCCTGCGGCCGGCCGTTTCTTCCACTGTCTTTTTAAAGGATCTCCTTACAGAAGTATTTCTTTGAAAAAGAAAGTTGGGCGCAGGCACTCACCTAAGGGATTCAGTGAACAGGATATTATGGAAATCCAGTTCAATGCGCTGCAGTTGTAATGCACTAATCCATCGTGTTTTGGAAAGGAAACATGACTAACTGAATTTCCTTTCTTTAAGTAGGTAGTGACTCAGCCTTTCAAAAGTAAAAAGAAAAAAAAAAAAGTACGCATTAAAATCACAAAGGACCATTTCCAAATCCTTCGGTAGCAGCCCCGCTCATCTTGCTGGTGTAAAGGACTGTGCAAAACCTGCTACAGCTGGACGTGGAACAGAGCGAGAGGGAGATGGGCACAGCAGAGCAGGCTCTATTTCTTGCGATCAAAGATGGGAGGTTCCACCCATCCTTTCTTGTGCTGGGCTGAGAGTGGAGAACAAGTTCAGCATCACGACAACAAATAAATGGCCAGAGCTGGAACATTATTCTCGAATTTCAGTTTGGTGGATGTGGCCCTTCTGTCCCCTACGGCTTTTATGTTGCAGCTGGCAAGAATGCACCTGCTCTGATTGCTCTTCCCATTCAGCAGAGAGTTTGCAAAAAGCCCAGGAAGGCTGAAATGATTTTGTCCAGTGATGCAGAAGCTCCAGGTAAGCAGCTGCTCTTTCACTGCTTCTCTTTTTACAAAAGCTTTGCTGAGCCCTTTGAGAACCAGAGGCCCAGCACATACATCGCTGAGATTCAAGCGCAGATAAAACCAGATCATTTTACATTTTCCTTTGGACTTACCACCTGCTTATTAACTGACCCGAGTCCCGCTCCCAGCCCATTTCTTGTCACCGTTTCGATCCATTTTTCTCACGGCTCGGGCGCTGGCTGTCCTTCTGCTCCATTGCAGACGCTTTCCTGACCTCGGGAGACCGAGTGACCACAACCCAAGGGCTACTTATGCCGGGAGCCCTTGGCACGCTCTTCCTTCTGCATTCTAAGAGTACCTTCGCCTTCCAGAAAGCAGAAATAAAAAAAGAAACGGCATTTATACTGTAAACCATAGCTGTTCTCGGCACGCTGTCAGAGGACACAGATATTCTCACCTGACGATGGGCTCCTCCCGCATCCAAAAAGGTCGCGATTCTATCGAAGCCGAGCACCGGCACCAGGTTTTCTGCCTCGTGCCAGCAGCCTGCCTTCTTGCTGCCGAGGGTCTGCATTGAAGAACGGCTCTTTTCTTTCTTCGAGGGATCGTTATTAGAGACCACGCCGGGCAGAACCAAATTACAGGTGAAAAAACCGAGCTCCCCGTTGTGTTCCCGCTTCTATTCGGAGACAGCGTTTCCCGAGTGCCCAGCACTTCAGCCGGGCACAGGCGGGGAGAACAAAACCACAGTAATCTCCTTGTGCCTTTTTTCATTACGGTGAGTTTTGTTCGGCTGCGAGGCAGAACGCGGCACGGTCCCTCATTAGGAGCATCAGGGGTGCCCAGCGGAGCGGGGACCGCGCGGGAACCGCTGCTGCTTCCCTGCTCTGGTTTCATCCAGATTGAAACAAAATAAAGCTGTTAAAAAAGCAGGTTGTCCAGAATTTTTTTTAGGTTTAATGAATCAGACGAGTTGCCATCAACGGTTAAACTTATTCTCAGAAATCAGGTAGCTTTCTCCGTAAGCAATTATTCCACCCGCCAGAACAGAGGCGATGGCTTATAAGAAGACAGAACAGGCTTTAAAGAGGAGATATACTCCGTATTTACTGGAAACGATGTGTTTGCATCAATAAACCTGTTTATAAGCACCAAGGATGATGCATTTGCATCACCTAACGCTAGAGCCCAGACCTTCTGCCAGGGAAGCCCTTCGACAGCAATTCAGAGCACCTGATTTAGAGACCTGCCTCCTTCTGTGAGCTAGAAGGAGACTAAAATAAACTGTGCAAAATCCAACTTCCTTCAGCATTTACTGCTCAGAGGCTGCAGCTGCACCCAGCCGAGAAGGGTGCTCTGCCACTGCCAAAGCCACGAGCTCTTTGCCACCAAAAACTTCCCCCATATTCAGAAGCAGGGCACGATTATCAAGTACAGGCCAATACCAATAGCAATTTGTAGCTGCGTATCAAGAAAAAGGGTTAAAACCCTGTTGAGAACAGCAGTATTTTGCACCTCTGTAAACAGTTACGCAAAATGCAAGTTCTTAGGAGTCAGATTTGCTCGTAGCATGCAAGACACAAATTTTACTCTCTGCCCTTATCCACCTTCTATAACAACATTCAAACTGGCTCAAAATGAAATTTCATAAAAGAAATTGCAATCTTGGCCTAAGACTTGGCACAGAGAGTTTCAGCCGAGTATTGACTTTTATGGGAAGTTAGAAACCTCTGGAAAAAACAAGTTTTCTAACTGAAGCATCAACAGACTCTGAACAACAGCAGTGCCAGGGGTACAAGAATTATATATATATATATATATATATATATATATATAGTAGTCAATGCATATAGAATACGGTAATCACAGCCACGTCAGTATAAACTTATATTCATTCTGTTCATGAATGACACCCCACGTTTGTAGAAAAAAGAACCAAAACGTCTATTTTAAATCAGCACAGTTCAAAGGGGGCAAACATGCCCCATCGCTGATGGGGTTGTGGCAGAAATCAGGTATTTTTCATCAGCACTGCCGTCATGCATGGCACCAGCCCCCGATCCAGCGGCTGTCAAACACTTGCCCACCACCAGCTGTGTTCCCTTCCCAGGGAATTTTGCTGTATGGATTATGAAATATAATTTCCCGCTTTAAAAAAACACTGCACTGGCTGACTCTGTATTACAGCATACTCTAGATATACCTGTCATTTAAAGAAAAATTATGCTTCCTGTTGCCGGCCCAATAAAAATATCCCGTCAGACAGAGGCTGCTACCTGCCCTTATTTAGCACTGTTTTTCTCAGAATCTCACTTTTGGAGCTGCTCAACCTCATTTAACCGTGTTCGAGAACATTTTTGCAGTGGATTCCTCCTCCTCCTTCCTCTCCCTGGCTGCCAGTAAGGCGTCGGCTTCTAGCCCTGAATATTTGGGCTTCTTCTTGCATTGCATGCTCCATACTGGGAATTTCCAGGTGGTCTCCAGCCTGGGACACCGAGTAGCATTGCATCCATACCCAAAAAATCATCGGGCACCTACATCGAGGCAGGGCTTTTGCCAACAGAGCCGCCGTGCAGAGGCGAACCCCCCTGCAAAAAGGGCTCGCGGTCGCCTTCACCTTCAGTGTCCAAGCCCCCCGCTGCTGACGTTTGCAGCGAGCCATCCACGTTTCTATCACGTTAAACAGGAGCGCAAAAGCCTACCGCTAACAAACCCGTCAGATGTATTCACAAAAAAACCCTGGCTCCAGTAATTAACTCCAGATCACGTTACCCTGGGAGCTACATAAATAGAATAAAGGTTTAATAAACCACCTCGACAAAAACACTCAAGTGGTGGTGGTTGTACGCACCGAGTGATAAAGACCATCCCTACCCCGCAGAGCTTACAGGCAGCTCTAGTCTGGCAGCGAAGGAAGCCCTCGGACCCCCCCCACGATGCTCGGACCCCCCCACGATGCTCGGACCCCCCGTGGGACCCTATTCCCTGGGCAGGAGCATCGGGAGGCATGGGTCTGCAGCCAGGGGGAATCCAGAGCAATGACCCGTTTACAGTTGAACCCTTAATTGTGTTGTCGAATGAACCTGCGACTCGTTTTGCTGGGGGAAAAAAAAAAAAAAAAAAAAAAAAAAAAAAATCGGTGGAACAAAGGAATTGGGGAAAAACAGCAAGAAACAAAGTCCGAAGTACAGAGCAGTGCCACAAGGTGAAAAAAAAAAAAAAAAAGAACTAAATGCCTATGTAAGCCAGGGAGCGAGAGAGACGAGGCAGATGACTCAGAGGGACTGCCATCCGCCGGGCCAAAGGTTGTGCCTACACCTACAGCCAGCCAAGAACAGCCCCAGCAGCGTCACCGAGCGATGCCGCGGGGCTGGGGACGTACGCCGTGCGGGAACGACCCGGAGCCAGCGCTGCAAACCCAGCAAAGCACAAAAGGTCTGGGGCTGAAGGCTGGACTAAGTGCTCACAAGATGCCTGAAGGATGCATTTGGGTCCATTACTTCACCAAAGTAAACAGAGAACCTATTATATACATATATATATATATGCACGGAGTACAGATAGGAGGAAATGCAAACAGTAAAATAAAACCAGCAATATTTGCAGCGTTAAAACCCCCACCAGCAGCCAAGGAAAAAGCGGCCACGACATTTAGCTCTGCCTCTACCATGCCAACCCTAAAACGTGTGGCAGAGGAACAGGACCGCCGATGGGGGCTTTCTGCACGCAGGGCATGTCTCGAGCGTGGATGCCTCTGTACAGCAACACAGCAAAAAGGTGACCACGTAAAACGTACCTGGTAAAATTTCAGGCTTTTTTTACAAGAGACAAAAACATCACCAAGAGCATGACTGCAAGGCTCAGAAAGAGGGACATGCAATGTAAGATACGCTGTATAAAAACGCTTTTTCCCTCAGCCCCCAAGTAAATGATTTCCAGAGGTATGAGGCTGCTTTAGTTCACCTGTGTGTTAACCTCACATTTTTTTTAAATATTAAAAAAATCCTATCTGGCTCTTAGATGTCATGGCTCTCCACGTCCATGCCTGCCCCTCTTCTTTAGGTTAACAGACTCTAGCATCACCCTCGCCCCTCCTGGAAGAGAGTGCTCAACCCATTATTATTATTATCTAGCCAGATTTACGGCTCTAAGACCTTACTATTACTTAGGTTACTAAGTTGAAAGTAGTTTTTATTTATTGGCCTCTGCTGCTTTTATGAGCTGCATGTACTTCTTGGGTCATTTTATCCTCTCTGAATTCCCCAGCTATCTGGCTAAAGCCACAAAGAGAGACTTTCCCGACTCTGCGTGCACCAGGGCAGCACGGTTTGTTTAACTTCTGCCAACTGCAGTGTCCTCCCGGGCTTTTCATCCACCTACTCGAGCTCCAAGGTGGGAAAACGTGCAACGAGCCAACGGCTGCAGGAGAAGAGTCTTGGGGAGAAGGAGATGGAGGAAATTCAGAGGAAAGTTAAGACGTAGCTGAACTCTCAGGAACCGCGTTTGGCTTTCAAAATGCTCGCAGCCTGCAATTCCCTTTAAACCGGGGAACAAAGGAATGCAGGATATCGCTCGGCACCATTCAGGCCGGTGAAGAGCAGATGGTCTCTGCTCCCATAAGCGGCTCACGCTGCGGCCGGCTCATTGTTTCTCACCTTCCCTCTCGTCAAGCCGTATTCTCCTCCCCAGCATCTGCACCCGCTGTTTGCTTTGGCTTTTCTTCAAGCTCCTTCCCCAGACATCCTCTCGGGGGTATCCCTTTTTTCCAGCTGGTCCCTCTTGTCTTGGAGAACTTCCTACCGTTTCTTCATCTTCTGTAGCAGAGAGTCCTGCCTTGCCTGCCTGCCCCATAGCAGAGCCTTTAGTGTGCTTATTCCTACTCTTTTTTTTATTTTCCACCAGCACGGTGGTGTGAGCGTGCTGTATCCCAGGAGCATCAGGGAAATGGCTGGCATTCACCTGTCCGCATGCAATCAGCTCCGCTTCTCTAGGGGGGCTGACCACTACCTCAGCTAAAAAAATTACGGGAAATTTCACAGGATACTGCCCAGGGGATAGGATCACGCTTGAAAATATCGTTATCTTGCCTGTTGTCTCTAAAAGCCATCATTACCCTCTCTCACAGCACAGACCATGCCAAACCCTGGCTACCCTTGCCCCCCAATATCCTTCCTTCTCCCCAGCTCCCATTCCCATGAAGGGAGGCGATGGCTGGAAGCAGCAGAATCCAACAAAAACATGAACCGGAACCGAAGGAAACCAAAATAGCCACTGGGTCCTTCTGCAGAGGTCCTGCTGGAGCCCGTCCCACCTCCGGCTCCATGGAAGTTGGCTCACCAAGCTCCTCTGCTCCGCTCCGCTCCATTTCTTCATTTGCAAAGCGTATATTGTTTTTGGAAGATCCCACTTCCCAGGCACCGTGACTTCTGTCCGTCCCTGCACAGGGTTGTCATCCAAAATACACAACAGCTTCAGAGCAATAGCTACGGCACCTTCACGCCGTGTGACACGCTGGGAAAACCGTGATTTGAGCCCAAAACCCTGGTCTTAGCGTTTGAGGATGTACACGGAGGTACCAGAGGTGTTTTGGACACCAGTTGTGCTTCTGTTTCACACCATCTATGCTTATAACAGTTATAAACCACACATGACCAGCATCTGAATTTTCCAAACAATTCTTAGCGAAGGGATATCAACCAGGGGAAAACATAGCCCTCCCCGCCGAGATGTAAGAAATGGAAATATATAACAGAACTCTGACATGGTCCTGCAGGAGTGAAGCAGGACGACTTTGAGAAGCTGCACCCCTCGAGCTCGCTGTTGTTTGTGGACAGAGCCGTGGGATTAATTTTTGGCCTGTCGGTGATCCACAAGTGATCGTTCGCGCAAACACTGAAACCGAAGCCTCTAATTGTATTTTTACTGGACAAACCCACCACATGACATGGCTCGCCTTCCAAGCGACCCGATCAAAGCGAATGCTGGAAACGAAGTCGTGCCTAAAACAAATACATATTTCAGCACAAATCTCGTGTTTACAAACGCGGGGAGATTTTTCAGTAGTGCCCTGAAACTGCAGCATGTTTGTCCAATTTCTCTGCAGCAAATTCGTTTCTTAGCAATGAAGGAGCAAGCTGGAAGGAGGAATAAACAAACCATATCATGTATAAAATTCAAACGACTACATACGGAGGGTAAGTTCTAGAGAAAAAGTTATGGCCAGACCCAGACGTAGAAATCAGATCTCTTTGTTCAGCCCTATGGATTCGCCCTAGGAGAAATTCCCTTCCCGCTGAGCTGCTCTCTCCCCAGGCACTTTGCAATACCGCTGTATTTCACGGCCACTCGTAACTAGAGAATTCAGCTACTAAAAAGTCATTGCGCAGGGATGCACAGGGCACGGCACTACTTATTGACACAAGATGATTAAAGTAACGTTCCTAGAGAATTCACTTGCATGCATTGGGAGAGACAGGCTCCTGTAAGGCACCTTGCTGGATCCAAAGTGATTTTTCTGTTCTGCTTCAGTGTCTGCTCTCACAAACTAATTGCTGCCCAGCAAATCAAAGCGTTTCACTGTAAACCAAACCAGCAACTCAAGTCGCGTTTAAAAAACTACTTAATAAGCCCTCCGAAGACAAACTGCCTTTTCCGCAGCTTGGAAGCGCTGCTGACCGCGGGAGGAGACAATTCGAACAGCAGAGACGGGGACCTGGAGGAGGGCGAATCCTACCTAGGGCGAAGGAGATCAGGTCACATTGTCTGCAGAACTGAGACTTTAAAAATAAAAAAATCTGCCGAAGGGAAACTAAACGCCGAGCGTGAAGGCCGGGCACTGTGCTGGAGCAATCGTGAGCAATAAAGATTATAAAGCGTTTGGGTACCACTTGACTGAAAACTGATGGTAACTTCTTCCCGGCACCGTGACGCACCATCCGTGGAAGTCCCGTCGTCCTTCCGTGGGGTCACCCACCGCCACCCCCGCTCGGCTCCGGCGCAGGGCAGGACACCCCGCAGGGGCTGGGGAAGGCTCCAGCCCCTCACCCCAAACCCAGGGCAGCTCCCACCCCCTCAACCGCCTGCCGAAACTCGTCCGCCGGGCGGCACGTGACGGACGGACAAACCTCCCCAGGTCCCAAGCTCAAGCCTAAACCCATTAAAGCCGGGAGAAAATTTCCCTCGGCATTAGCAGGGTGCTGTAGAAGGGTGCCCTAATTCTAGGGAAGGCAGTGCTGTAGTGGGATCCCAGACCCCCGCGTGCTTTTGCAGAGGGGGAAATAGGGAAAACATAAAAAAAAACCAATTAAAACTGATATTGCGCTGTTTGCTGGGTGCCAGCAGGTTTTGCTGGGCTGTCCCAGCTCCTGCATGTGATGGGGATGTCCCGGAGCACCTGATGGCACCTGGGACACAGCAAGGGACATGGCCAGCGCTCTGGGAAACTGCAGAGAACAAGGACTCCATCCTTTCTAGGAAAAAAACACCCTAAACCAACCGGGCTCTTGTTCTCACTCGACAGATTTTTTTCCAACAGCCATCGAAAAACTTGATGGAAAAACCAAAGGAGCAGCCGTCGTTTTGCACCTGCGTGCAAGTTAGAGCAACAAAAGGATGTCAGAAACATTAAAAGCAAATTAAAAGCCATGGTCTTACTGCGCATCCTTATCGAGACGAGGCCTCCGGACCGCGGCCGGCTCGCTACGGCGATCCTCGAAGGCTGCCCGCGCCACTGCTAATTTAGCTTATAGCTACTGAATTTTAACGCTGCCATTTGTAATGTGTTAGTTAAGGGTTTGTCAGCGTTTCCATCGTAAACCTTTCATTTTGGGGATTTATTGCTTGGCTATAAGGATTCGCTCTTAGCTGCAAGTTTGGCAGGAAGGCACGTACAGCAGCGTATTTCCCTCACCCCAATCACTCCAAATATAAGGACAGTTACACCAACGGATCCCTAATTGGGGGTTACAGCCTCCCTCAGACTTCGGCCCTCACAGCTAAAAATGGGAAAATCCCGAGGAACGCCAGCCTAGCGCAGCTCAGCTGCACGGGGCCGGCTGGGAAATGGAGCGGTGCAAGGGCACGGTATAAAAAAAATCAGCTCCAATACAGAATACAAAATCCAGCCCAAGGGAAAAGGGCACGGGAAGCGGCAGCGCTTCTTACGATCCCAGACATGTTCTCCATGCAACCTTTTCCCTGGCTTTTATACCTTGGTCATCAATATTTCGCTGGGGTGTAAACCAACATCCTTGGCACTAATTTAGCTGTAAATGTTTTTAAAGCGCACAGTTCTTAGCGCTTAGGGTTTGTTTTTTTTTTTATTATTATTCTAGTGTTCCTATAATGAAACATATGAAGCACTGCTTTAGGAAGGCCTATCTTTTCTTTTTCTTAGGAGCTTTTCCCAAAGCGGGGTTCCTCCGTACAAAAGGGGGTCCCCATCTTCTACCGCACCCCGGCATACAGCTGCGTTTCTGATCCAGGCAGCATCCTCATCCTCAGGCGGATGCCATCGCATCGGCTCTTCCCGTGGGAAACCTCCGTGAGCCTGCAGGGGCCGAGCTGACCACCTTGGCAAACATTCTGGTTTCAGACTTGGGATGAACTCACTTCAACCGATCTGCCTGCGAGGGTAAAAGAAAAAAAAAAAAAAAGAAAATATTAAGAAATTGCTAATGTTATATAAGGCGACTAAGAGCCGTGGTTAAGCCAGGGCACCGCCGCGCTGCGCAGAACGTAGACCGCCCTTGGCATCCCACGAGCACAAAAGCCAGAGGTTCCTCTCCAACGGATCCTTCATATCGAAACCCAACGGAGACACAACGGAGCGTGTCTTTTTTTTTTTTTTTTCCCTCTTTCCGCCGTATTCTTCCCCCCCGCTCGCTCTCGCTTTCACCGTGGTGCATCGGAACCCCGTGGCGGGCTCTCCCGCTGTTGGGTGGCGGGTGGCGGAGGCTCTGTGTGCACCCACGGGTCACCCGTGGGCGCGGGTGGGACGACGGGACCGACCGCGCCGAGACCCCCGTGGGCTCCCGCTCTGCCCCGGCGTGCGACCATCCCACCACGTCCGCTTCCAGCTGCAGCCTGAGAGCTGGAGCCGTTCCCTGGTCCCCAGGGAGCCTCAGGACCCTCCCGGGGAAGCGTCTGCCCCCCCCCCAGGACACGGTCACGGAGGGAGGACAGCCGGCAGCCACCGCGTCCGCCTCCTGCATCGCGCCGGGACCACCCAGGAGCTGCGCAGCAGCAGGCAGGGGCACAGGCAGGGGTGCAGGAAGGCAGGGGTGCAGGCAAGGGTGCAGGCAGGCAGAGGCAAGGGTGCAGGCAGGCAGGGGCGGGTGCAGGCAGGGAGGGGTGCAGGCTTGCAGGGGTACAGGCAGGGGTGTGGGCATGCAGGGGCGCAGGCAGGGGCGCGGGCATGCAGGGGCGCAGGCAGGGGCGCAGGCAGGCAGGGGCGCAGGCAAGGGTGCAGGCAAGGGTGCAGGCAGGAAGGGGTGCAGGCAAGGGTGCAGGCAAGGGTGCAGGCAAGGGTGCAGGCCGGTGGGGCGCAGGCAGGCAAGGGCGCAGGCAGGCAAGGGCGCAGGCAGGGACACAGGCAGGCAGAGGCACAGACAAGGGTGCAGGCAAGGGTGCAGGCAAGCAGGGGTGCAGGCAGGGGTGCAGGCCGGCGGGGCACAGGCAGGGAGGGGTGCAGGCAGGCAAGGGTGCAAGCAAGGGTGCAGGCAAACAGGGGTGCAGGCAGGGGCACAGGCAAGGACCTTGCCCCTCACATCCCCAGCACTTTGGGGTAAAAAAACCCCAAACCAACAAACCAACCCCAAACCCCCAGGCAAGCCACCCCCCCCCCCTCACCCCCGGACCCCGCGCACCTCCGGGCATCCGCAGGCGCGCACCCCGCCGGCAAAACCAAACAAAAAAAAAACACCCCCCAAAAAAACCCCCCCAAAACCCCCAACCACCCCCGCCCCGGCGGCCCAGGCGCGCCCTCCGCGCGCGGCGCCCCGCCCTCCGCGGGGGCCCCTCCCTTCCTTTTTCCCGCGCAGCCTCCGCGGGCGCGCAAGCCTCCCGCCCCGCCCCTCCCCGCCCTCGCAAGGAAAAAAAAAAAAAAAAAAAAAGGCCAAAAAAAAAAAAAAAAAAAAGCAAAGCGGCGGGACTCCGGACTACAGCACCCAGGCGGCCGCGCGGGCGGGCGTCGGGGACGCGCCTGCGTAACGCAACCCCCCCCCCCCCCCCCCCAGCAGCTCCCAAGTTTGGAGCTTTTAGCTGCCAGCCCTGGCCCATCATGTAGGTGCAGCAGAGCCTTCCCTCGCATTGCAAGGAGGGGGGGAGCAAGCAACCCCCCCCCCTCTGCAAGCTGCCCTGCAAAGTGTGCAATTGCACGGCAACCCCCCCCCCTCCTCCTCTCCTTTCCCCCCCCCCCCCTCGCTGCAAGGAGAGCTGCTGCAGCAAGTCAGGAAAACTCCAGTTGCATGAAGATTGAGCGCTTGCAGTTTGCATCTTTGTTGCAAAACTCGCTCCAGACGAGAGGCAAGGCAAAGTCTTTTGTGCTTCCCCTCCCCCCAGCAAAGCAAAGGGGAAAATGTCTCAGGCGAGAGGTAAGGCTCCTACTTCGGTTCGTTGCAAATATGCAAAAAAAAAAAAAAAAAGCCGTGCCTGCAAAATTATTTTTTTTTTTCTTCAGTGCATGCATGCATTTGATTTTATTTATTTTTTTTTGGTCGGGATGCAATTGCATTTTGAAGTTTGAGGGCTTTCAATGGCTCTCAGTTGCATTTCCTGTTTAGTATGTGCCTTTTTGCAGCCACACACACACTCACACACACAGTTCCTGTAAGGCAGGGCTTGCAGTTCAGCTGTGCATTGACGTTATTTGAATTCTTCTGCGGGGATTACTGAGCCCTTTTTTTTTTTTTTTTTTTTTTTTTTTTGCCTTTTGCACAGTCAGGACAGATAAAAGGGTGTCGAAGAGCAGATGCGTTCGCTGCCGTAGATCTGCATGCAAAATGGGCACAATGCATGCGAATTGCAGCTGATTGCAAGCGCGGAATGAAATGAAACTTTTAAAGAAGTGCGGGGAGGAGATGAAAGGTGAAACTTGAGTGGAGTTACCAGGAATTAAATATATACCTATGTTTCCATGGGAAAGTATTGTTCTTGTGCCAGGACTGAGATCATTTTCCACCGATTTCTCCCCCCCCCCCCCCCCCCCGCCTTAATATTTGGTAACTTTTGGTCAGAGGCAGCAATGTGGTTTGTAACACCAGATCGCTGAGAGCATGCAGAAGGGCTGCTTTATTTAGAATTTAGGAGCAGGGGCTCGGCACTTGGGATGGAGCGGGAGGGGCGTGTTTGGGTAGGGGACAACAGTGATTTGATTTTTTTTTGGATTTTTTTTTTTTTTGCCAGCGTGGTGGGGAAAGCTTGATCTTTGCTTTTTAACTTGATGATTATTCCGGCGTGGCTCTGCCTTGTGTCCTGCAAGGGGGTGGTGGGAGGAGGTGGAGAATTTAATATTGCAAAAATGCTGTGGGAATGCAATAGTCCCTGCAAGACCAGGCTGAGATGTTTAAGGAGGAGTTGCTCCGGCCATTCATTGTGAAAATAGATGCACATATATGTCAGCGATTGGCCACACAGATGCAGCTTTTGGAGCTTCTTTTAAATGTTTGGATTTGATGTTGCAGCTTGCTTCTTGCATTTTGCAGCCCTCGCACATATGGGGTTTTGGGGGGGGGAGAGACAGTGCATGGCCCGCTGGGAGAGCAGCTCCCAAACTGGGACTGAGGCTTTTTTGTTGTTGTTGTTGTTGTTGTTTTTAAAAAAACAAACCCAAGACATCTGTGAAGTCCGTGGCCTTCCACTATAAGCCTTGCTGGGAGGACATAGGAAGGAGGTGCCTTCACAGCTCTTGCCACACAGTTTTTCCTTTGTAAGAAAAATGTAAAGTTGTTGTATAATTTATTCCTAATTTGGGTTTGCTGCAGTCATCTTTTCCAGCCAAGCAGAGAATTGTAAAAGTTTCCAATAGAAAGAGCCAAGGGAGTTTGATAATGCAAAATTGAACCAAATGGTACCCAGGGCACGCCGCCGTCCCCGTGAGACCCCCGGAGGGGCAGGGGAGCAGCCGCTTCCCAGGGATCCCCAGAAAACCTTGGGGTGGGAAAGCCTGATGGCATGGAGCCGGTGATGGGCAGGGACCTGTGCTGGTGACCCCGCAGCCCACCGGCCTTGGCCGTCCTCCTCGGTACCGGGAAAATGGGAAAAATACGAGTAGCCAACCCACAAAACATGATCTCGATGAATGGCATCATTCTTGAATCCGTTTGCCGGCCATCTCACGCTCTGCAATACGGGTGTCTGAAGGCTGAATTCCTTACACGGATAACTTTTCCAAGTTCAGCTGTTCAGGCTGAGGTTTTGCTTGGGAAGGGGTTTCAGCGCCGGGGTTTGCACCAGAGGTATCGTTCTTTGGGATGAATTAAGGGAGGCATAATCTGCACGTCAGGATCAGCTTTCATGTGTTGCACAGGAGGTTCCTCGTCAGCTTTCTAAAATACTGCACAGAGCTTCAGCCAGCTGCTGAGCCCTCTCCCTGCTTTGAATCATTTCCAAAGTTGTTCTGAGAATTTGCCAGAGATTAATTTTTTTTAATGCTGCTTGTCAGGGGAACATGTAAGCGGGAGGGTTATTCTCTGATAAGACTTACTCCCTGCAAGGAAACTCACCTAGTTAAGAGAGCAGAACCGCTCCTCGGACCCTACCTGTGCCGTATGAAGAAGCAGAGGTGGTCTGCTCTCTGTGCAACCATAGCGTGGGCTGGAGAAGATAAAAATCTCCCTGGAGTTTGGAAGCAAGAGTTTCATTCCGGCCCTTTCCATAGCAGAAACCGGCGGACGCCTGCAGCATCGCACTTGCACCGTACCTGCGCCCTGATGGACTCCCTAAGACTTTGCAGTCAACAAAATACAGATCAAGTCAAAAAGACAGCCCCGGGTGCAAACTCCTGCGTTTTGCACTGTGGTGGTTTCTACCTTCGTTCCCGCTTTTAAGTTGCAAAACGGTATTTTGAGTTGGATGGAGCAATCCGCAGCGAGGAAGAATTCCTGGAGCGCAGCAGGTCCCTGCGGTCCGATTCTCACCTTCGGAGAGGAGCCCGCTCCGCACAAGTGGGACTTGATGTTGATGGTAGCTCAGAAGAAGTTGAATTGTTGCCCAAATACGGCACATTTGGCTGTCATGACTAATAGGATATTATTCTGGAAGGGAAAAAAAATGCGGAAGTCCGTATTAATTACAAGCTAAACACAGTTTGAGGCTATAAATCTGAACTCTCGTGACAGCAGATATATTCAAGAGTCTTCCAAATTCATTGTAATGGGGGAATTATTCACTCACAAAGCCCACATCAGAGAAGCAACCTGGAAATATGCAAATGTCTCCATTGAAATAGGAAAAGGGAAGGGGGAGCGGTTCCCATTAGAGCACTAATTCATAAATAGTACATTGAAATGAGCTACGTTTAACTAAATATTGCTCTCCATTGATCTCATTCCTAATTCTTAGACTTTGTTGTTTCAAATACAATTTTCCATGCTCTAGCTGAAAGGGAACACTGGGATTATAAGAACCACATCCCACGTGGTGCTGGCTGAATGCGTACCCTACGGACTTTGACCAAAGGCCCTGCGCCTATTAAAAATACTATATTTTATGTAAAATGCTCGCTCTCCAGCTCGAAGTCTCAGTGGAACAGATGTAAAGCCTAAATGGTAGCTTTTTTTTTTTTTTAAAAAAAAAGTCCTACGTAGGTGGCAGGTTTTTGCTAGTATAAAATTAACCTGTAAGCAGCGTGAGGCTCCTGTTGGTTGTGCAATGTGCAGTTTGCCTCGTCAGCACCACCTCAGCTTCTCCCCATTAACGCACTCCCATGACATAGGCACTTGGCAAGGACGGGCTTCGCAAAAGCACGGTGAGCAAAGCTGTGGCACGGTCAGGGAGGTGCAAGCCTAGCAAAGCCTAGTCTAGCAGCAAACACAGCCGATTTCAGTTCGAGTTGTTGATCTGTCTATTTATTTATTATTTAAGGATACCATGTTGATTTACTCTTTCGCCCCGTTGCATGTGCTGCCTGCTTTTGAGACGGAGGTGCCCGTGTACCCGCTGCGGGTTAAGAGGGGGCAAACGTTTATAAAGAGGTTTAAAAGTCTCACGCGACGCCACGCTGGAGGAATTAACCAGCACGGGAAAAAAAGTAAACCAGCTAGTTGGGGTGGAAAGTATTAGGCTAGAAATGATGTTTGACATAAGCCAAATCACTGCACTAGCCAACTGGGCAACCTGGAACCAAGACACCCAGTCGAGCCCCTCCAGTGGCTGTATTTTGCTGCCTGCTCCTTCTGCATTGCACTAAAGAGGCATTTGCTTGCGGGGAAGGAACCCTCGTCCCCCCCCCACCCCAGGCACCAACACCGGGGGTGCAAAAACCAGAGTGTGTTTGCAGGGTGCCCTGTCCCCATGTCGCGACACGGCACGACAGCCAGCAACGTGCTGGTCAGGGCAGCAGCTTGCCAGCGCTAAGTGGGCTGTTTGGCAGGGCCAGGAAGACGTAAGGATTTAAGAGCTCAAGCTATAGAAGTAATTCTAGCAATAAAAGCGATGAGTTGCAGGGAAAAAGGAGCAAAGAGCTGTTCTCTCCTCCCAGCTGAAAAAAGTTTAGGTTTCTCACTGCCACAGTAAGCGTTGCTCACTTGTTACTGTAGTCACCAAAAAAAACGGAGCTTCCTTTGGGGTGAATTCCCTCCCATGACACATACACAAGCTGCTGCTAAGGTGAAGCAAATGATACTCAATTAAAACCACAGGAGTAATTTAGAGAGATGAGACACTAAATTCCTCCAAGAGTATTGGCATTAATGGAACACAATTACCTTCAAAGTTACATGGCAGATTTGCAAATCCTGTGTACTGTGGTTGCAAATATACAAGATGACTAAAAAGTTGCTTTTTTTTTTTTCCCATAAACGAATCATCCATTTGATGTCACTTGTCCATTTTCTCTTGCGGAAAAGAGCCGTAACAACACCTATAGAAGCCTCTCGGAAAAGGATTTAAAAACAACACATCTGAAACAAGCTCCGATCCCTTTTTTATGTTGGAAAAATAGCATGGGAGCTTTGGAAGCAGAGGAGCGGGAACACACTTGCAGCCCTCCTCTGTGAATGCACGTGGAGGACCGTAGCGTCTGTTACCCTGATCGTTGGGCACAATCACGATTCCCAGCCCTTTCCCGTGGGATTTCCTGCCTTCACCCCATGAACTTGCATTTCTAATGCTTGGGCTGCCCACAGGTCTTCTCCCGCTCCAAAGGCAAAGCTCTACATCTCACAGGGAGCTAAAGCAGCCGCAGCAGCGCTCGCTGGGCAGGTCCCAGCTTCCCGGCAGCAGCGGGTGGCACAAGTAATTCTGAATAAGGGAAAGGGGTAAAAACCAGAGCACGCAGGCATCCCTTACTGCAGTCACTCACGTTTTGGGGGACGATCAGTGCGTTGTACGAGTCGGCAGCATGGCCACCGGCAGCATCATTATATAAAGCGTTGAGTCAGTCTCCAGTGGCCGGATAAATTGCAGGACTGTTCTTTTAATTTTAGACATGGACAGAGCTATAATTAAAAAAAAAATGATGTTTCATTACCTGTAGAGTTACTTAGCTCCCTTCCTTAGGGCCTGTCTGGGAATAGTTTAAGAGATTAGCATTATCAGCTAGAGCGATGTTAGCAGGAAAGCAGATCTAGGACCCTGGAGCTGTGCCACATTAGATATTATCATCTGTGGTGGCAAGGTGGTGAAGGCCATTCAGTGCAATTTCCATATCTACTCATTGTGCAAAAAGGTTTTTTGGTTTTTTTTTCTTTTATCTTCCAAATCCACAGCATTCTGCATGTTGACAAGTGTGAATGGAAAAGTGTCTTCTGCTCAGTAAAAAGCAATTTGGAGAGGGGAAGCCTGAGACTCTCGCTTGTAGGGCTTTCTTTTGCCTCAAAGCCAAAATTAAAGCTATCCTTCCTTTTAAGCTAGACTTTCCAAACACTCAGTTGATATTTCAGAGGGTTCATCCCACCATGAAAGTCTCTGGGGTGCTAAAGCACTTCTGAGTCATCTTTACTTTGGAGATGTTGCAAACAGATGCTGAACATCCTTTATGGAAGCTCCAAGAAGCCACTTGTGCATCTTGGTCTGCTGGTGCTAGCCAAGCTGCAGCTGAACATCGTTCTGGATTTGCATCCCATAGTCAAGTAGGGGCCTGAATTTGCATGGCCATGGTAAAAGCAGCATCAGGACAGTATTTCGGGGTACTCAGGAGCTACTCGGGCTGCTTTCCCCCCACAATTGCTGTAGGAGCAATGGCCGTGGCTTGTTAGGCTGCTGCAAAAAGCTGCGTGCAGTGAAGCCCAAGGAGCATCGTGCAAACAGCTGGAGAGAGCAGCCTCTGCAGCTGAGATAGTTTCATATCTGTAAGAAAGATTGCAGAGAGGGCAAGCATTTTTTTCCCCTCTGTTTGAGCAGGAAAACTTCACCCAGCACAGCTGATTCAGTTTCTTGCTGTTGCTGTTTTGTTAGCCTACTTAGTTTGCAATTTTATAATCGAAGCTAGGTTTTCCTAGCCTGCACCCAAGCAGATCAAAAATCATTAGAAGAACTGAAGCCCAAGCAGCATCCACTTGTACTGCACTCGCATGAAACCAGTGGAAAAAAAACCCCAGCAGAAGTTGCAGATGAGATGCCACAGATAAGGCAGCAACAGAAAGTACGTACAGGAGTCAACACTTCACTGTGTCTGCAGTAAGAGGCCTTTAATGAAGGCTGAATCAGCATAGACTTGGTAGCTGCTTTTGAAGGAGAATCTCTTTCTAAACAAAAATATGTAATTGCACTCAGTGAAACAATGCTTATCAGCGCCAAATGGCCTCAGAGCATCATCTGGCAGTTCTTCTGTGGAAATCCCAGGCAACATGCTTTTGTGCTTATTTTCCTCCCACAATGGGGTCTGAGCCTGAAGTTCCCTATTCGTGTGCTTTCAGCAGGGCTTATTTGACACTCCAGCAACAAGTTAAAATATAAAAATTACAACTTCACTCCATGTTATCATTCCTCTTAAGAATGTTTATTGCTTCTCCAGTAGTTCAAGGTCAGATATAGAAAAGGACTCAAAGAAGTCTTTTGTTGTTCTGACAGCTCTAAAGTAATGGAAGTCCCCATCTGACAAAGACAAACCTTCCCAGAGTACCAGCATCAAAAAGGAAGGGAGAGAGAACATTTTGAAGGCAAACCCAGCATCGATTACTGATTTTCTTTCCCTGGAGTCGCTCCATGGTATCTGCTCTCAGTAGCTCTCAGCATCTCCCGTTTGCAGGAGCCCCAGTAAGAGCCCGCTAGACTTGCAGGCTCCCGCAAGTACATGCACGTAGGAGGTGAAGCGTTCACTTAAAGAGGACACAGGAGATGAGAAGGTCCTTTTGGTGCAGCGCCTAGCACTGCCCTGGGCACCGGCTCCTTGTTCCAGGGCACTTCTCCAGTGCTGGCAACTGGCACCCATTTAGAGGCACACTTTCCAGCTTGGATTTCAACACAGCCCTTTTTTTCCTAGGGCTGCTTTAATTGCCTACAATTAGGGTCTCCAGTGCTGCAGAAGTTTGGCTTTGCGAGGACTGGAATTGATTTCTTCTTTCAAACAGCTGATGCTGTAGCCTTTTAAAAAGGAAGCGTCAGCCTGTGATCGTAGCATTTATGCACCCGACTGCCCAGGGATTAAAGCCCAGGTATGTGCCATTTGTTGTTGCTGCCTTCAAGGAGTGAACCACCTGTAGGAGCTGAGAACAGCTGGCCTCCTTCTTCCAGTTAGATGAAGGAAAAGACAGGGACTTTACATGCCATCCAAATGCCAAAACCCCTTTGGGCAAAACTACGTCTTAAGTAGATTTGTTTAAGCACTGAGCCTCAGCACTTAGCAAAAATGACTCGGCAGAAGTGCAAGTCACAGCACCGGGCTTTTGGCAGCCCTGATGGGTCCCTGAAGGTGCAATGGGTCACCCTGCACAAGAAGGTCAGGATCTGGCCAGCTGGGACTCTGTGCTGTTAATGAGGTGCAGACAGAGATCTGACCTTGATTTCCAAATGCCATGAAGGTTTCGGAGCTAGCAACAGGGCAGGGGAGCTGCAACAGTTTTCATCCTAAGCTTGACCACCACTGAAGTTTTGGACGTGGAGGTGTAGACTTAACCTGCAGCCCCCTCTTGCAGATTTGCGTCTCTGAATAGAAAGATGCTGGTGGTTAATGCAGAAGTTCACTCCCAAGCAGACCTCAGTACTTAACGGTACTAATTAAATGCTTTCAAAAACCACAAGACTGACCTTCACTACATGCCCACAGATTTTTCTCTCATTTAACAAGCAGAGGGTTGACGGAGTAGCCTATTAAAGGAGAAGAAAGGCAATGCTCTAGATACTGTTGTTTTTAACCTGTTCCAAAGTGGTTTTGGCTTTTTAACTGTAAGAGATGGAAACCATAACCCCCTAATAACCTACCAGCAGAAACCAGGCTCCAGACGAGGAGCGGTTGGCTCAAAGCACAAAGTCTGATAAAAAGGTAAATGCACTTTGGTCTGAAGTTTCCTCAGATATCTATGCAATAAGCCATGACAGCCATTATATACACAGGTACTTATGTAACCAGAGAGCCATTCTATGTGGCATAGAGTTGTCCTTTGGGAGATAGCCTCTAGAAAAAAATAAAGGCAATTAACACAGACTCTGACTTCCTTACCTTTCCCAAGGACACCAGTAATTTGCTCATTGCTAATAAAACTTGGAACATCTCTACGGAGAACTTGAATTCCTGCCAAGGAATCAGTTTTACAAATTAACTAAAAGACCAGATCGGTGCGGAGCACTGCGTGAAAGGACATCGCAAAACAGCCCCCTGACGGAGCAGCATCTGAACTGGAGGGAGAGCCCAAAATAGTTCCTGGCAGCCAGGGAGGGTAACACAGACGCTGCATTCAAAGATGATTAGTGTAGTAAGTTGCTTTCTGGAGACAAGACAGACTGAATTCACAGCAGGCACCTTTTTGGCAGGGAGCAGGACCTCTAGGCTTGCACCTCTCTGGGTCTGTGTAGGGTGACAGGAGGGGAACGTGCCCTTGCTCATAACCACCTGAGCCGGGCAGCACAGCAAGCTTCCACGTAGCATGACTTCAGATTCATTCATGTCATTAGGCAGCTTCCTTTATAGCTAAGCATGTGATATTTTTTTTCCCCTTTTTCTTTTTTTTAATTCCCCTCAAAAACATTTGGTACTTCCCCCGCAAGAAATCAGAAGCTTTATGTCTGATAAAAGGCTGGAACAGCTTCCTGCAATAGGAGAGCATTCCTCCTCTCGCTCTTCCTGCACGGACCTCAGAACAATGCCAGCGCTTCCAGCAACAACCAGCATTTACTTTACCTTGCAGCACACTCATTTAGGGCCCATCCTGTGCAAGCATCTCCCCAGCCAGCCAGCACCTCCTGCAAAGGAGGGGGAGGCTTTTTTTTCCAGGAGCTTGCTTTAAAAAGGCATTGCCGCAGCTGAAACGCAAGGAGCAATCTGGGAGATTGAATCCGAGCCGATTCAGAGCAGCTGTAGCCAAGCAGGGCCCTCATTTGGAGGAGTGGGGTCTGAAGAATTTTTTTCTTTCCCCTTAAAAGAGAAGTTAAATAGGATTTTTTTCATGCTCTGATCTTGAAACTACTCGGGCATGTGCTAAACTTAGAGCGTATGAGTCTTTTGCAGGAGTCAGTGGGACTGAATGTGCTTGGGGTTGAGCACACACGTAAGAATTTACAAGGTTGGGGATGTATTTTGTCCTGGTTGCTAAGTAGGAATGGACATCATGGTTCTGTGTAGATGATTTATACTACCCCGCTTTCTCTTGGTTTCTTTTTTCCCCTTTCTGCTTATCTGTTCTTGCAACTTAGAAAGCAATATCGTGTTTGCGAGCGTGTATGTATGTAACTGAAACTACAGTCGTGAACCTTGCACAGGGAGTTCTATGGAGGCTTTGATAGAAAGGCTTATAAAGGGAGTTTTGTATTTACAGCTCCTGATTTAGAAGGCTGGGTGGAGAGGTGTAACCTGACAGGGTTTGATCCACGTGGACATATGTGGATAGAAAAAAATCTGCCCAGTTGTGTCAGGGACACTTTATTGGGAGAGAAAGGACAAGACTTGCTGTACTGTGCCGTAATGCATTTCTTCAACGTTTTCCAAACTGAAGTAAAATTGCATGATAAAAGCTGGGGAAAGGCTTTTGTTCCTTACATACTGCTTGCTTTACTTTATTATATGATGTACAAGCAAGTGTATGCTCTTCGCAGGTGCCTGGAAGGAGAGCTGGAAGTTCACGCTCTCTGACCTCTGGCTAAAATCTGTTTGAACTTGGAAGGGCTTCCCTGGAAGCCCCGAGAGCCGTGCTGCATCCTGCAGACCTTCACGTGCGCGGCTGTGAGCCTCCTGAGCCTTCTTATATGTGCAAAGTTGCGTTGCTGACGTGGTTGCAGGACCGAGACATCGTGTTGGTGGTCGGACGGACTTGGTTGTCGCCCATCTCTGCCGTCGGCGGTTTCTTGGAGCAGCCGCTGTTGTTGCCGACAGTGGAAACGGGGTGTCGTTACTCTCCTGGTGCCTCCTGTCCTGCTCCGGTGTTGGGGTGTTGCCCAAAATCACACTGCTGGAGACCCTGGTGGACGCTGGGGCTCTAAGGGGACATGGGTTTGGTTTTGCTGCGGTTGTCCTTGGCTTCTCACTGTGAATAGGATTCCTGTGTGTTTTTAAAGTAGGACCTACACCTTTGCTGGGAGGCATTGCCAGCAGAGGGAGCATGAGTTAGTTCCACCCATCTATGCTGTCCACAATTGTCAAATACCATCTTTAATAATTTAGGTACAAAAATAAGCAAATAAGCTCTTAAATCAAAAAAAGAATAGCAAAAGAGAGCTGTCTGACAGGGTAGCGCAGAGGCAGATTGGTCGAGGTCTTGACCGTGTTGAAAACTGAATCACAATATTTGGCTGAACCTTTACAAAAATGCCCCATGGCAAAACGTTAAGGAAGGAAGCAGATCCTCTCCTTCCATGTCAGTGCTGCGGGTGCCGTGGCATTCTTTTGATGTGGGAAAACCTCTGGGCGAGATTGCCACCAGATTTCTAATCAGCTCATCTGCTTGGCCCCAGCCACGAGTGAAGGACGGGGCATAAGCAGCATATCATTAAAATGAGATGTTGATTTGAAATTCTTCTGAGTGTTATTTGCACCACAGAAGAGGGAAGTGGTCCTAAAATTATCTTTGGTTCAACACTTTTAGATGAAACAAACAGTTGCCAGCTGCCAAGCAGAACAGCACAACTTGGGAACTGAAGAGAAGTAGTTCAGTCTAGAGGTGTCTTGTACAACTTTGGCACTATTTAATAAATCTTTTCAACCCAGAGGTGCTGGTTTCCTCTGAGGAGCACAGTGGATGCTAGACCACATGGACTAACGTAGTCCTCCTGTTCATCAGGGACCTTCTGCAGAGGGTGAGGATATTCGCTAAAGAAATGGCTTGGGGTACATTCCTCTATTCTGTGGATATTCCCATTTGGCTGTAAAAGTTATTGGTACTCTACAACTCGCAGAATGACCAAATAATTGAGCAGTTTTCTCTCTGTGGAACATAAACTGCCCATTTTGTCTGAAGGTGGCTTTACTCATGAGCAGAAAATTATAAACCTGGGTTTTATACGCAGCGCATCAGCAGTAGAAGATGGCTGATAACGGTGTAGTGTAAATGTCCAACATTTACAATATGCTGAACGAATTAAATCTGTGCTTGGTAAAATGAGACTCCTGTGGCTGCCTGGAGCACCGGGTAACAGAAATGAAACCAGAGCTCAGATTGCCCTGTGGTATTGATTAGATTTTATTCTGTCCTGCTGCGAGGGTGATGACACCAAGACAGGTATCCCACAGACAAGGTGCGATCCTGCTCAGCGAGCAAAAGCGTCTCTGCAAAGAAATGGGGCTGCGTTAACACGTGGGGAGAAGCCGTTCAGAGCTGAAGGACAAATAACTGTGTGCACTTTCCTGGGGCCAGTGACACCCCAAAGGGCCAGTTTGCTGAGCTCCCCAGGAGAGTCCTTCCTGGCCCATGGCACCCTCCTGATTTAGCAAAGACCTGCTTTTCCCGTGTTTAACCCTCCTGACTCGTTTTTGGCTGAACAGCACTTGCCCGCGTAGCTTTGCCAGCGGATGCTGCGGGACGGCATCTCGGGCACGGGGAAGAAATGACGGGGAACCAGCAACCCGGCTGGCACCACCGCTTGCGGAGGGACTTCTGCCAGTGTCTGTGTGTGGGTTGTGTCTTTTGGTGGGTCTGGCTGAGCAATGGGCTGAAGCCTGCAGCCGGGTATCCAGGGGACAGACGCTATCCAGGGGACAGACGCTTGCTGCAGCTATTGCAAAGGCTAAGACAGCAAAGGCTAAGACAGCAGTCTGGCAGAGCCTTTAGGTACGTGGTCCTGCTCAGTTTGCCGCTTAATACAGCCCTAATAGGAACGCGTGCTCCCGGTAAGCACATGCTTAAATCATCAAGACATACAAACCTTCATAGCTGGAGCCGCAGGCCTGAATTGGGCTTTTGAGTCTTCAGCACAGCAGAAATCAGCACGCGGGTGGAAATGTCACCTTCGTTTTCCAAAGCAATTTGCATTTCCCCAGGCTGGCAGCACATCTGACAGCTCCAAGAGGCCCTGGCTCAGAAAGCACGGTGCTGGCGCTGGCAGGGTGGCTGCCCCTCGCCTGCTCGGCCGGGTGCGTGGACTCGTCACCCCTCGGTGTCCGGGCAGCTGGGGCAGATTTGGGAGCTGATCGTTTTTTTTTCAAGGGAAATGAAACTCTGCTGCGGGGTCCTCCACCCGTGATGCTTCTTTAAAAACACCTTGCAGGACCCGCTGGGAGAAAAATCCCAGCTGCACCAAGCACGTTAAAAAAACCTGAAAACCGAAATTGAAACTGGAGGTAGACCTCGAGCAAAAAGTCTGTCTGATGGGGAGAGCATCCTTATCGCCTCCCTGCAGCCAGACCTAAGAAGGTTGGGTTTTGAGGCTCCGCAGAGCAGTGGGGAAAGGAGGTGGATGCTCCTTTACTGCGTCGAGTTTTCCACAGAGTGGCGGGTTTGGGAAGCGTAGAAGTGTTTGTAGCTGGGTTGAGGCTGGTAGATTTAAGGCAAATCCTGTTCCCACCATGGATGAGGCAGATAAGACTGCGTTTAAGGAGACTTGCTGCTGCCTGCTAAATATTTGTATGGGAAGTTGGTCAGAGCCCCGTAGCTGCATGTGGTCATTCACTCTGGCATTTTGAGGTGAAATCTCGGTGGATAAGGGGAAGTAAAAAAAAAAAAGCAAATGGAGTAGCAGGAGTGATGCCCTGCTCACGGGTGAACCCGCAGCATCCCCGCTCACGCTGGCCGTGGGAGCTTCAGCCCCTCATCCACGGGGTTGCGTTGCATGGGAGCACCCACCGCACGGCACCCACCCGTCCCTTGGGAGACTTTTTAGGGTCCAGCCACCGCACGGAGGAGCAGAGCCCACCCTGCCTTCCGTGTGAGGGCCAGAGCCAGGGCAGGGAGCGTGAAGCTCGGCCGAAAGGCTCAGGTAAATCTTGCACGCCACGACGCGTGAACGTTTTGGAAAGCGCTCTGCTTCCGCTGCCCGTGGGAGTGGAAGGCATCCGTCCTCTTGCCCGCACATTCCCCCCCGTGCACGGGCAGCAGCCCACCTCCTCCGGTGCCGCTGGCAGGTGCTCTTTGGCAGGGAGAAAATAGAAATTAAGGTAGCGGCAATGAAAGCAGCCGCGTCCTCCAAATCCTCCTGCACAAAAGCCCTTTTGTTCCCCGGGTGAATTCCAAGAGCTTTTCTCCAGTTTTGATTCCAGCAAACTCCCACTGCAAGCAGACAGCCGAGGGTTTGAAAACAAAGCAGCAACTAAATGAAAAGTCCCTCATAAAAAATCCCCACGAGGGCCGGAGGCTCTTGACAAACAGCTTCCCTGGCCTGCAGTTCCTGTGGATTTCCTAATTTGAGATAAGCAGCAAAGAAAACAGGCTCTGGGATGGGGAGGCAGCGAAGCCAGCGGACCTTGGCAGAGGGAAAATACGGGCTTGATTTATGGTGTACTGGTGACGGGAGGGAGTGACTGCCCCTGCTACTCGCCTCCCTGGAGCTCCACTGCTGCAATTTCTCGTGATAACAGGGGCGAGGGGAGAGACCACCAGGCTCCCGACAGCCTCCGTTGCTCTGTGGGATCTCCGCCACCATCGCAACTTTCCCAGAGCAACAGGAGGATGCAGTTGCCCAAATGCTGGAGGCTCAGGAGCCCCGCGAGGGATGCGACCCGCTCCAGCGACCGCAAGGAGCAAAAAACAAAGTCCTTGTTGGCGTCGCTTGGACCCCAATAAGATTTCCCTGAGCCGTTAGCTGCCTTTGGCTCTCGCAGCTTCACGTCGGGCAGCTGTGAGGGATTTGGAGGATTTGAGGGTGTTTGAGGTGGTGTGACGGGAGGAGAGGAGTGGAAGTGGTTTTTCTCTGTGTGTGATGAGGAAGGCTTGGAAGGATGAGGAAGGAAATTAAGTTGATGGGTGGAAAAGTAGTTAGGCAACGCAAGGTGAGAAGAAGGAAGAGGCTTTGGTCCTTATAGGATTTCCATCAGACTATTGGAGATGGGGGTATGCAGAGGCAAACCGTTGAAGTTTGCATTTTGGGTTTTTTATGCATGTGCCTCCACAGTGGTCTCCGGAGGATCCAGCATGTCTGGAGCATCAAGGGACAGCCCCAGCCTCGGCACGGGCAGCTGTGTCCTTGCAGCTAAAGGGTGACACAGATGTCTCACAAGCCTGGTGGGGATCGGTGCTGCTCTCCCATCCCTAGCTTGAGCCACCTCCATGGGTTCGGGCCAATACTCTCAGGTGCCAAGGGGAACGGGATGGTGGTGTGAGCCCGTGCTGCCTTGTAGCCCCCCGTGCAATGTGGGCAGCATTCTTTGGCGGCTGCCAACCTCATCCGTGGAAGTCCTTCGCTTTGGTGGATGTGAGTCAGAGCCCAAAGCAACAGAGGTGTTTTTGTCTTAATTCATTATTGCAGCACACCTGCACAGTAGGCAGAGAGGGGACATGCACACAAACAAGGCTTGTGCAACTTTGGGAGTTGGACTCGATGAGATCCTCATGGGTCCCTTCCAACTCGAGATCTTCTATGATTAACTTGCCTGCAGCCATGGATGGGATTGTTAGAGCTGAAACTGGAGCGTGCACACCCCAGTGCACAGTCCCTTCCACCCACCACCTCCTCCTCCCCTCTTTATCCGATGGGTCACGAGGCAGCACCCGGTCCCTGACAGAACATCTTGCAACTGGGCTGAATCAGCAGAGAACTGCCCGTTTCCACTTTGCACCCGATTGGGAGATCCCAGAGAAGGAAGCCGGTGATCCCTGGAGAGCTGTGCAGGAGCAGGGCTGGTGCTGGGGATCAGGTCGGAATTGCCCGACAGCAGCAGATGCTCCCAGCTGTGGTGCATCGAGTGCCTTTCCTTCTAGGCGATGTTGTCGCCGGTTGCACAGAGGTGCTGCTGTTCGGGAGGAGCCGTGCCCTTTCCCCCAGGCCATCGAGGTTCGAGCAGCTGGATGCACGCGCCAGATGAGTTCAGCCAAAGTGTTGTAACAGGGTTTTTAATATTAAAGTCTCTTGTGCCCTATGCTGAAAGCCGTAGGCAGGCAAAACTTCTCGTATCTACCATCTCCCACTTACATTAGCACCTAAAGTACGACGGATTTAGGGCTGTTTTGCATTGCATCTGTTTTCTAAAGAAAAACCGTCTAATCTAAAGGCTGCCTCGGCAGTGCAGGATGTCAGGGGAGGACTCTGTCTTGCCTTGTCACGTCTGCAGATACCAGTGTGGTCCTGGCACCAGCTCAACAGGAGCATGATGGGTGGCCCCATGCTGTGCCTGCAGTTCCCTTGCTGAGGTTGGGAGCGATGCTGCGTCTGGGCTGGGAAGGGACATTATCTGGAAAAGCTGTTTGTTGTCACCTCCCCGTTTCCTCGGAACTGTTCGCGTCAGAAGGGAGCACGTGGTTGCTCTTTGTTGGTGTGTGAGCGTGAAAATGGGCTCGGAAGGCCCCGTCTCCTCTCTCATGTTGGTGTTCCTGCAAACAAACACTGGAGCGGGGTGCAGGGAACACATCGGGGCAGAGCCAAGTTGGGAAGTGAAGTCCAAGGTCTTGGCAATGGAAGGTCCAGACCAGTGTGGGAGCCCATAAAACAGCCCAGCAAGGTGGCAGCAACTTCCACCGGACACGAAAGATCATCCGAAACCCTCATACCCTCTCCCGTGCAGCTGCGTTGTATCACCCCCTCCCTCAGCCAGCCAGTCTTCATCTCCAAACTGGCGTTGGGTGTTGGTGTCCCACAAAACCTGCTGGAAGGTTGCTCCAGCACGTGATTACCCCAGTGCTCCCTGCAAGCTCCTACGGGCTGGAGCTGCAGGGGGGCTCAGTTTTGTTTGGTGGGGGATTACAGGAGGGTACAGAATTGCCCAAAAGCTGTGTCAGCTCCCTGCCCCTCCTTGCCAGAGTCTGTGCAGGCCTGTGTTCAGTGCATGTCTTAGCACAGGATCTCATGTCTAATCTCTATCAAAGTGTCTCTTCCGCTTCACACTCAGAAGGTCTTAACTCTTCTAAAATTTTGAGATGTACTCTTATCAGAGTGACAAACAGACTCTCGTAACCAAAATGTGCAGATAGATAAGAAGAAATTGCATCCCTCTGGTTTCTGTATTGACATGAATAAACACAGCAGCCTGCAGCCCTTTTGCAGGATGTGTTAAGAGCAAAATGGGCAGAGTAAGAGAGATTAGCCTGAATCAGGAAATTATCTTCAAAATTGAATTACTGAAGTACAGAGCTTATTGAAAGGCAGGCAAATAGGTTCTGATATTTGCACAGTTTGGTGACATTTCTGTATGTTTCTGCACTGCGGGATCCAGAGATTAGTCTGCTGGAGTCCTTACTGCAAAGCTTTGTGCTTCACCTTCTTCCAGCGCTTTGTTCTTGTGCTGTTGAGAGCTTTGCCACCAAACCCGTCTCCTGCTGGAGGCCAATCTTGAGGCAGGCATGAAGGACTGACCTTGTGCTTTTACCTTGCAGTAAAGCTGAAGATCTTTGTCTCCGTCGTGTTTGTGCCTCAGCAGAGCTGACCTACGTCAGCCACGGCTCGCTCTTGCAGCGGAGACAGGCCCTGAGACGCAAATAACCCTGGTGTGATCTGCGCAGATGTTGCACAACCTCTGCCGTGCCGTTCGTTCGGTGCACCTCCATCGCTCCTTGTAAAAGCCCTGCTATTTTGGTTTGGGGCCTCTCCTGCGCTGGGTTTATTACAGGTTGCAGGATTGAGTCAGAGGAGCGAGCTGAGCCCTGCGACAGAGAAACCCTGGGGCAGCCGCTGGCACGGACAGTGAATTACATTTCCAGCATTATATTGTGGGTGCTAACGGTGTCGGCAAGTAGTTTGGGATCGGCCGGTACGTGGTCGCTGGGTGAATTGTGCCCAGGTTGTGGCATGCCATGCTCTTCTTATCTTCAGGAGCCTTGGGAATTAAAATGGAAGGTGAATGCAGCATCCTCTGCTCGCGTGTTGTGCCAACAGTTCAAGGTTTCCTACTGTATAGGTTTCCAGATGTCGGTTTTCCAGATGGAAGTGCAGGGTTTTTCTGTCTCTGTATTTTCATTGCTCAGACTGAACCTGAGAAAAGAAAGTATCTGCCTCTGGGCTGTGGCTCTGAGGTCATCTCCTCTTTGCCAAAGCAAATTCGGTTCCGCTTGGGGCGATGTGTTGGCTGGTTGAGTCTCCGGGAGGTGTCTTTAGGAGCAGGTTCCCCCCTGCTCAGTGCGGTGTGTCTCAGCCATCAGTCAGAGCTAGAAAGGAGAGGCAGAGCGAGATGTGACTCAAGCACTCCATTTAGCCTGCTGGCATTTCCAGGTTTGGTATGAAATGAGATTTGCTTATTTATTTATTTTTTGAGAAAAGCACCAAGAGGAGGAGTGGAGGACTAGGCGTTCAGAGGCAATTAGGGCTGACCCGTGGCATCTCTGCGCCTGGCGCATTGTTTTAGGCGTATCCTGGTTCTGGTATGCGTTGCCAAAATCCGTCATGGTTATAAAAGTGCTTTTGCCTTTGCCGCTTCCTGTCCCAAAATGTGGTTCCTGGGGGAAAAAAAAAGAAAAATAAATAATGCTTCAATTCTTGAGACATAAAGGTCTGAGTTGCAGCGTGGACACGGGGCACAGTGATGGGGCCGGCAGCAGCGATGGTGTGCCCAGACCTGGATGTGCCAATGGCCACCAAATGAGCCGGCAACTCCGTGGCACCAAAATAAGAAAGGAAAGCCCGGAGCTGGGAGATGCCTCAGCCTCACGACCGCGGCAGGCTCAGCTCCCTTCTCCCAAGCAGCCCTGAAATGAGTTGTTAAGGAAACAGATTTCAAGTTTGCCGTTTCCAAGGAGTTACTGCAAACAACCGCGAGGGAAGACACAGATAAAGGACGTGCAGGAAATGTCCCTATCCTGCGCAAAGGACGTTCCATGTTCCTCCTTGGAGCGTCTCCATTTGCCTCCAACTGATCCAGTTGCTCATGGCAGTGATGGAAGAGCAGCCACTGGTGCTTGGCCACGCTTACTTATTGACAGGGCTAAGGAGCGAGCAGCTGTATTATATTTTAAGGAGGCAAATAAAGCACAATATCCACTTCATGTCTTCCCTTGGTCTTTGGTTGAAATTTCAACAGGTTTTAAGAATCTCTTGCACATAAAATTATTTTTCTGTGGCTTAATGAGGGGTTGGAAAACAGATTTTCAGGCCCACTTCCACATCACTGGTGCCTACACGAACACCTAGCTTTTGGTTTTCTCCAGAAACCAGGGCTTGGCTAAAGCTCTGCATTTACAAACTGGACGGTGGGCACAGCTCAGCCACTCACCCACTCTGTCCCTGGCACCCTGCTTCAAGCATCGCACAATGTGGTTTTATGCAGCTTTACCAAAGTGTTACTGAGACACGCAACCCAACCGCGGAGGGAGAAGTGGTGAGAGAACTTCTCTCGTGCCTCCCCACCCCAGCCACCAAACCGCTGTCACCAACACCAGCCTCCCTATCACCTGCAGATCTGTCCCAAAGACATTTAAATTGAAAAGACACAGTCTGATTCCATGCTTTGGCTACCTGGGTGGCAAAATTCAAAGGCTTTCGCACAGGCAAAGCCCGTGGGAGGAAGGCACTGTGGTCATGGCTGCGGAGATCCCACAACGACCCATGGAGGGGCAAGCGGGGCTGCCGGGAAGATACATTTGTACTACTAAAACCACCAGAAGTGGCTAGTTTGTGAATTTACACCCATTTACGTTTGTTCTCTTTGGCTGAGGACTTGGTTTCCATTTCAGCTGGACTGGAGCCAGGTGGTAGGAATGAGCTCTGGCAGCATGGCGTCTTCCTCAGACCCACTCGTTTAAAATATACTTTGTTATCTATGTATATTTTAATTTTTAAGCGCAATGATTTGGCAGGGTATCTCGGGCATCTTTGCTCGGTGCCTGTTGTTTAGTCTAGAGGTGGTGAGTGTTTGACTGCGAGGATACCAGGAATGCACTTGGCCTTCCCGCTCCTCTTACGCTTGGCTGGGGCGTCCCCACTTGTGGGATTCCTTGGTGGAAAGACCTGGACAGAATTAAAGGCTTTTCACCTTGAGAACTGGTGAGCGGTGACAAGCTGTTGCTGGGGCAGGTGACTGAGGACCAAAGGAGATGGGCAAGTCCATCACCAGTCTCTGAACTCTCATGTGTGCTAAGATGGGTTTATATCAGCTCTAACCATTACGTGTGCCTTAACCCTTAATAATTTGCAAGCCTAAATAATAAACCAGTGAGATGATCTTTAATACTAGTTTAAAACAAAATTTTTTCGCCGTCTTTGCTCACCTTATGTGAAACTGATGTTAAATATGAGGTTGCCTCATCTTCTACAGCAGCAGTTGCTCCAGGTGACCCTGCTCTGCCCTGGGTGCCTTGAGCAGCTTTAAGATATCTCCGTGTTTATGTGCCTGGGTCCAGGTGTGTTAATGGGTGAAGTTCTCAGAAGTTTGGATATTCCCACCTGGCCTGCAAGGCTTGAACTTCTCGTTGACAGCATCAAATCTACCACTGCTTGCTGAAATACAGGCTGGAACTGAGCAATGGCTCAGAGATGCCCTTTGCAGCTGAAGACCCAGTCTTTACATGAAGAACTATCTCCTGCTGGGCATTTCCAGGGCAGCTGGGACAAAAAAAGGTTAATCTTAATTTCTTGGGTTTGCAAGAACCATCTCAGTTTGGGGTTTTGCAGCTAAGCCATGGCCATGGGTCCTTTTCCACTCAAAGTGGGCACAGTGGCACTTCAGTATTGGGCGAGACGTTGGTTGTGCAGCTGTGTGGTACAGGGCTGTCTTGCAGAGCCCACGAGATGCCCCGTCACTCTTCTTCCACGAAAACACACCAAGCATTTCCATTTTGCCCTCATGTTAGGGGTGGGGGTTTTGCTTACACAGTTGAGTACAGCTCTTAGGGGAAATGCAGATCATTTGGCTTTCAAAACCTTTCAAGAAATCAGACAAAAAATCCTTAGGAAAGACAGGAATAGTAAATGAGCCACTTTTATCTCTTAAAAAAGTGGGAGAATGAGGCATTTCCCGCCTGTGAAATTTTACCAGCAAATTATATGCTAAAGAGTGTTATTTGAAAGAAAGTGTTGCTACATTGCTATTGAACACAGCTTTAATAATAAATTGTGGTGAAGACAGAACTGGTTAATATCCTTTGAAGGAAATAGGAGCTTTTTGCGGCAAGGAACCATTTACTTTGGATTATATCGTAAAAAGTTTTTGACTGCAATGAAAAGTCTGGAGACTGGGGAATGGGATTTTCCTTCAGAAGTAAAAGTTTATTTTCTGTTACAGAGTATGTGGGTAGTGAATTCCTCTGTCTTCCCTTTCTTTATTATTCTCCGTTATGCTTCCTACCCTTTTGTTGTGAAACTTTGAAGTTTCCTTTTTCAATATTGATATTTAACGCTGCCCTAATTGAAAGGAGCTAGCAACATTAATCTCTCTGTCCGCTCTGTCAGCGCTGGTGGGAAGAGGTTAACAAGCCCATTGGAAGGTGTATTTTTTCTCCCCTCCCTCAGGAATTGGGTTTAAGACCTTCACAGGGAAGTATTTAATGTGTTTTCATTAAGTCAGGTTTTCTTTTTCCTATTACGATTTTGCTTTCAGACCTCACTTCGTTCTCAGCATTGACTTTCTTGGGCTGGTCTGGCCAGTGCCCGCAGAAGGGACGCGCGGTGGGTAGGTGGGCACGGAAGGTCGCAGTGATGTTGCCCCTAACTGCTTGTGCATTACTGCTGTCCAGATCGGTGCGCTTGCCAAGAAAGCACGGAGGTTTTTTAAAGGTGGCAACTTCTCTAGCATCAGTCAGTTCACTATTTACTGTGGGTAATTGCTTTGCTAAAAGAAAGTAGATTTAAACGTTACAGATATCCCGGATGTTTTGCTGAATCAAAACTCGGTTCTGGAGATGTCTCTCAGCGTTGCTCCAAACCAGTCTGGTTTTTTCCCTCAATTATTCTTCAAACCTGGCTTTTGAGTCAAGTGCTTGTGGAAGTGTCTGTGTGGAAAATTGCAGGGAGAGCTCTCAAATGAGCTCTAGCTTGAAGGCTTGGAGACCAGAAAGCCACCAGTGGTTGTTTACATGGAAAAATCATGACTTTTTGGATGCTGGGGAGTAGATGTACGATCCCATCATCAACCAGGACTGTGAACCTTCTGCAGAAGGAGCGACATTTATAGACTACATGCTTTGTATGGCAGCTTATTGGGGCTTTCCTTCTTGCAAATCCCAAGGAATTGCAGTGAACCCCCCCCTAATGCTCAGGTCCTGGCTGGTTTGTGCCTCAGGATCGAGCCTCGTGCTGTTATTTTGGTGTCTGAGACACCCGGGGCTTCTGCACAGCTCGAATGTGGATGCCTGGTGTCTGCCATGGGGTGCTTTTGTGCTTCAGCCTGCCTCTAGGTTGGGAACTTCTTTATTTAGTCACCTGGTTTTATCAGATTTGCAATCTCCAAAAGCTCAGTTTCTCTGTCAGAGAGGGCTGAAATTGGCCAGTGGATTTAAACTTGCCACAAGGGACACAGACTGTCAAATACACACATGCGGTGATTTTCTTCAGGAAACAAAGCTAAAAATAATAATGATTCATAAAAACACTATGGAAAATACTGGTTTTCTAGTGGATGGAACAGGTAACATCCAATTTTGTATGTTATTAAGCTGCCTCCACATTTTGAGCTCTGGTACAGATGACTTTCTCTGCAAACTGCAATTTAATACAAGTCTTTCAAAGCCGATGTCTGCTATGGTAAACCGGGGGATTTTATTTTGACAGCGAGATACTTGCTTGGCAGTTGTTATTGAAGAGAACTGATCTTGGGACTTGCAATTATTCCTTTTCTGAAAAAAAAAAAAAAAAAAAAAAAGCTCTCTAAGCGTCAGTGTTTGCCTTTGGGGAGAAACTCCTTCAAGCATGTGTGACCTAGACCCTTGTTTTTCGGAGCAGCTGCCTCGGCTGAGCCCCTGCCATGCAGCTGGGAGCCAGGGAGCTGGGGCACGGGACGATGGGGGGGACCCCGGTTCCTGCACCCCGTTGCAACCTACCGGGGTGCCCAGCCACAGCTCTGCAGAGCAACGCTGACCGCTGCTCCGTGCTTCTGGTTTTAAGGCAGAGTCATGTTCAGGATTGCTAATCCTTCCTGCAAGACACTTTGCAGACGCTGGCCCCAGAAGGCTTGGAGAGACAAGCATTTTGCATGTTGTAACAAAAGGAGCTCAGAAACTTTGCCTGATCCCGTTGAGAGGCATGAAATTGCCTGATCACAGCCTGAGACTTTTATGAAATAACCGTGCGGTGAGCTGCGGGGCGGTGGTAACCACTCTCCCCCTCCGCACCGTGAGCTAATCCCACCGGAGCTGTTGGTGCTGCAGGTGCGAGTGCCGGCCATGGCAATTCCCATTTGCAATCCCTTCTCCTGGTGCCATCGTGAAATCCGTGTTTTAATCTTGCTACTGTTGTTGCTTTCTTCTTTCTTGAAAAGAAAACCCCAAAGAACGTTAAACTGTGTCTGTGTCTTGGCAACTCGAATACGCGAACAGATTGTGCTTCAAAAAAATGGCGAAGTTTCAAAATATTGTATTCTGTGAAGAAGAGACAAGGAAAATAAACTCCCCAAAGTGCAGATTTTATTTCACCAGAAGGCGGAAGGCCTTTAATATTTATTTGGGTTTGGCATTTTTCTACCTAGTTCTTCTACTGACACCACTTGTGAACCATGATAAGATTAAATGCTGTACAACCTGTTCTGGGTCAAATTAGGTTAATATCCAGTAGGTTTGTTTTCACCCTCCCAGAGCAGGTTTCTGAGGCTTAGGTACAGCACATGGGATCGTGCAAGCAAATCAACAAAGGAAAAAAAGAAAAAATGGAAAGAACAGAGCAAATTTGTGCTTGTTTCTCTTTTGATTTTGGTTGCTGTGTGAATGTCATTGCAGCAGTGTGGATGGATGGTCGATGTGTCAAAGTATGCCAAGAGATGGCTGGTGAGTGTTAATGGGAAGAGTTCAGCTCTAGAGCTGAAGAGGCAGTTCCTGCCTTTGTGGGCAAGCGGGCAAACTTCTGTGTTTTGATGACCACATGCAAAATAAGGAAGAAGTTACTGCTTTGCTTGTGCCCGTGGTTGTCTTGTTTGCTTGAACTGCAAGAGAATGCAGGCAAGTTTTTGGAGGCAGAGAGGTCACTGGGATGGCAGACTTAGAAATTGCCAGAGAAACAGGGTTTTTGTTTGCCTGCACTGCAAGACTGCAGTGATTTTGAGATTCCTTTTTTAGCTAAAACATGACAACATCAAGAACACCGTTACCCATTTAGCATCCTGTTGGATCCGATGTGCACTTGGCGCAGTTTGGGCAAGAAATGCTATCTAGAGCATCTCGCACAGCAGGGCTTGCTTCTCAGTTGTGCCTTCTAGAGACCTTTGTAGTACAACTAAGAAAACTAGAAGGAAAAAGGTCAAAGAACAGCTAACTGTAGGAGTTCCTCCACTTGTTTTTACAATGATTTTTACTTCCTAACGCACCAGCTTTCACCCTTTGGGAAAACTGAGAGCTATTCTTCATGCTTCTGAGTGACCTTGCTTCTTTTATTTTGCCTTTTCTGTGCTAGACTGGAAGATCCTTGGAGCAGAGAATTGGCTTTTTTTTTTTTTTTTTCCTTTTGTAAATTTGCAGCTCTGTAGATTTCTAATAACAATAGCGAGTATGCACAGTGGTTTCCAATAAATGCTTTTCCCACGAGGCGTCAGCTGGGTTGTCACAGCCTGTCCCATCCTGGAATGACTCTTTGCCAAAAGGAGCAAGAGCAATCCTGTCTCTTGGAGAAGACAAGGAAAAAAAAAATATTAAGAAAAGATTGGCAATCTGAATTGACTAATTGCTTCAAAAAGGTCATTTTCAGTTCTGGGTGCCTGCACTTTGATCTAGCACTCCTCTGGCACTGGAATGCACAGACATCTACTGACATGAGTTTGTGTCAAGAGGAAAACCAAACTCAAACATACATAGGTAAAGTTTGAAAGAAAGTGTTGGGAATAGAGAGTGAAACTCATGCTTAGAAGAAAGAAAGTAATTGATATAAATTGTTAGGTTGAAAATGTTTAACGCCTAAATTAGATGCTTGTGCCTTTTTGGGGGACCAGGGATTTTATTACACAGCCAAACAGCCAGCTGTTTACCTTGGGGTTTTGGTGACATGACTTATGTTTTCAGGTTATTCTATCCATGAATTCAAAACCCCGTGCTGAAATGTGGCTGTATATGTTTAGTCATAAAAAGGTTCTTGTATTTCTCTAGTCTGCCTGGCTCTTGTGTCTGCCGGCTTGGACCCCCTTTACAGGAGAGCCTGCATTTGAACTGCTTCAGAGCTTGAGCTTCATCCAGCTCAGAAAAGCTTGGCTGGTCAGTGTGAACAGAAACAAATGGCTTTGAAGCCTGCAAACTTAATTCTGCTTTATTTTTGCTGGGTTTGCACAACTTTAATGACCAAGAGGTGAAACATCCATTTAAACAGAATCAGAATCTGGTTCTGGACTTTCAGATTCAATTTTAAAAAGATTTTTAATCCTGCCAGCGTTCACAGTTATGTATCTGGAATGGTTTAAAATTTAAGAAACATTTTAAGGGATCCTATGTGGGTAGGGCTGACGAAGGAGAAATACCTTTCTCTTTGCATTTTCACATGGCCTGCCTTTGCCAGAACTCTTGCCTGTTTTCTGTACCAAGTTGGCAGCCAGACCTTGCAGGTCTAAATGAAGCGTTACTGAACAAAGGCACTTTATGTTTTGAACTCTGTGCCCTGAGTCTACACCACCAGCCTGGCCAGGCATTTATGTTAAATAAGGTCAACAAATATAGACAAGCTGTGTTTTGCAAATTAAAACAAAACAAAACAAAACAAAAAAGCGCCTTTCTTTAATTCTGCCTCTTTCTTGTTTCACAGGCAAGAAGAGAAACCCTGGGCTGAAAATTCCTAAAGAAGCATTTGAGCAACCACAGACAAGCTCCACGTAAGTCTGCAAACACTAAGGCAGAATAAAAAGAAAACCACGAACTCCAGCTGCCTTCCAGCCTTTGCTAGCGCCTGCGCTACCACGGCCAAGGGCCGGCGGCCGGTCACGGCCAGCACCTGGGGCTCGTGCTTGCAGGTCTGGGGTAACTGGGACCCTTCACGAGGAACAGGGGCGAAACACCTAGGTTAATTTTGGGACTGTTAGGGAGGATAATAACAGCCCTTGTATTTCTCTCGTAGCCCTGGGTACAACCAGGGAGTCTCAGCCCATCACCCTCTACCCATCACTACCCATGGTACATGTCTCATGTGCTGCTTAATGATGTGCCGAGGAAAAGGAAAGAGCAGAATGGGCACCCAATTTTAAGTGATGTGACCCTTCTGCCACCCAGTTTGAGTAACAGATGCATTTGGTCAAGGCATAAAAATGCACGCCCTTCCCTACATAATCAGCCTTGCAAAGGAAAACCCTGTGTTTTTAAGTTGCAACTCCAGCCCGCCTGACTTTCTTTGCTTCCTTGAGGATTGACTTTTATTAGCCTGTTAACCCGTGCTGTATGACTTAAGCAATCATTTACAGTGGTTTTAGACCTTTATGCCCATTTAATCCATTTTTCATACAGGCTGGCAGAGATTTGGTGCTTGCCACCTGGCTTGCCTTTCGCAATGAATCTCTCTGGGTTCCTGCATGGGGAAGTTGGACTTGAGAAATGCCAATTCCAGCAGCTTCCTTCCTGATCTCTTTTTGGGGTGACTTTGTGGATCTTGGCTGTATCTGTTGCTCCTGCAAAGCAAGGAGGCTGGTTAGGCTGCTCAGGGCTGCGAGGGCTGCTGTCCTGCTGGTGTGAGGGGATAGCCTGGGGGACCGTGTGGGTTGTATTTATTCATTGAGGGAAAATTGATCTTTATAAGGAACATTTCACATCTTTACCCTTTTCTCTCCTGCAGGCCACCCAGAGATCTAGACTCCAAAGCCTGTATCTCTATTGGTGAGGAGGTAAGACTAGGAGTTATGGTGAGGAGAAGACCTCTGGGGACTGGTGACCATCCTGGGCTGGCTGCTGTGGTGCTGGCTGCTTGTCCAGGCAGGCTGCTCGTGGGATTGCTTAACTTCACCCCCCAAAAAAAGGGCAGATTAATCAACAGCAGCTATTAAAAAAAAATGTAGCCCATTTTGCTTGAAATGGAAGGCAGTTGCTGGATGAATAAAAGCTAAGCAGAGCCAGCCTGGGAGCTTGTGTGAGCCCTGACAGCCACCTCCAGCCACAGAGAACTGACTAGTGTCTGGTGTTTGTGCTTCTCTGACAAGGGCTGTCTGCGTGGGACCCACGGCCCCATGGCCAGCTGCAGTGTGACCTACTGGTTGTCACTGCTTTGATGAACATGCCTCCAAACGCTCACCCATTGCATCCCATTGCACCTGGGTCCCCTTCATGTTTTCCACATTGGAAATTCCTTCCTTGCTTCAATAAGGTGCACCTAGTCCCCTGGAAATAACAATTATAAAGCAAGGGGATTGCTGACAGCAGATTTTACTCTCCTTTGCAGTTCCTTTGCTGATTTAAAGCCTTCATCCAAAGTATTTCCTTTCACTAATATAGAAGGTCTTCTCATCAGGAGTCTAACTCAAGGCAGATCTTCCTGTCCTGGAAGCAAATCCTTCTGACAGCATGGAAACCAGTCCACCTGATGTTATAAAAAAATAGCAGGGAAAAAACAAAACTGAGGACAGCTATTTTGATAGGAGAAAATGGCACAGCAGCATTCATACAAGCAATTTAAAGCCGGGCAATAAATTTATTAGGTACAAAAGATAGGCCTCAGTGTCGGCAAGTTAATTTATGAAGTGAAATGCTAATCCAATAGTGTTGTATAATGTCTATCTTTGGATGCTTTTTTTTTTTTTTTTCATTTTGGATTTTGTATTTTCCCTGGCATGGAGCAGGGGCTGGAAGGTGGAAAGAGTGTGAGATGCCTCTGGAGCAAAATGGTGCAGCACTGAGGCATAGAAAATGCCTGCTGCTAGAGCAAGCGCCCGCTCCAAGAAAATCATTTCTCCCCTGTAGTCCCAGGGACGAGGAAAAGCTCAAGCACTCCAAATAGGCTCCATGCATGGAGGCAGAGAGCCCATGTTGGACGGTGCAAAGAGAAACGCACTTGTAAAACCCGGAGCTCAGTCTGTTTTATGGATGCAGATATGTGGCTATCTCAGAGGGACCAACATGCCATGGCTTGCATTTCCCATAGATCTGTTACCTATTTGTCCAGCCAAGTTCCTTTAGGATGTGCTCCCTTTTCCACCAGCCTTTCTACACTCACCCCTGATCCCTAGAGAAAGCCACTTTCCCTCTTCTCCCTTTAAACTTGGCTGCTAAATTTAAGAGTGGCCTTGAGAGAGCCAAAGTCCTTTTTTGGAGAGGGTCCCGTTGAACAGTAGGAGCAGTGTCAGGCAGTCAGAGATGCTTAAATCTCTGCCGTAACACAAAAATGTTAGTCAGGGCTCCTTTTGCATGCGACGGAGCTGCGAGTGAATGACCGGGAGCCCGAGCGCACAGTAACGCAGTGTATGGGCCCTGCACGCCGTGGCATCCCCAGCCAGCACATTTCAGGCTGCAGGTTTTTTTCTGCTGCGCCGGCAAAAAGCGGTGTGGGATTATGCACTGTGAATCAGTTCATTATAACCACTTCTTTCTGTAGGATGATTGACTGATGTGGTTGTGCGTTCAGCAAACAGAATGGCTGGTTTTAGTAGCAAAGGCATATTTTAAACATCCAAAAATAATAATAAGCAAAAAATAGAGCTGCTGCACAATATCGCGGCAGAAAGAAGAAGGGCAGGTTAGAATGCAGGGCTCCAAACAAAGTCATCCTTTGTGTAAGGCCAGGAGAAAGAGATCTCGAATGCTAGACAAAATAAATCCTCTGTGGTTTAAAAATGGGGCACACTCAGCTGGTATTTGGCCCATCTACAGCTCTGGAGAAATAAGCTTTTACAGGCCCTAAAAAACCGTGGAGATATTTCCATAATTGTTTGTGGGAGGAGGATGGAAGGGGAAAAAAAAAAAAAAGCCTGAAGGTGATTCCTAGGGGAGAAGCTGCCGTGATGTTTTTCATCCCAGCCCTTAAATGATGGACAAGCTGAAAGTGCTGGCAGCTGAAGGTGGTGGGGAGGGACACTCGGGTGCGGGTGGCTGGGGGGAGAGCATCCCACCGAAAGAATGGTCCTTCCTGCGCCTGCCCTGCTCAGGATGCTCATTGACACAGGCTTCCTGCTGATGCCGTTACGAGGCACATCCTCTTCAGACCTCTGCTAATTACTGCACGGTAGTTAAGCCTCCTGACAGCCCCTGAGGACCATGATTTTGTTTCTAGCCTCGTGAACACAGATAGGGAGGGGGGATGCACAGAGGTGAGTTTATGTGCCAAGCAGGGCTGGATTTTAGGGGTGTTTCACTTCTTGCATAGCATGCGACCACCTTAGCGCTGGTGCTTTTTTCCCCTGCAGAACTTTGAGGTGAAAGCCGATGACCTGGAGCCCATCTCCGAGCTGGGACGAGGTGCGTACGGGGTGGTGGAGAAGATGCGGCACATGCCTAGCGGGCAGATCATGGCAGTGAAGGTAGAGTGAGCCTCCCGAGGTGCTTTCTGTCTGTATCGTTGTGTGTGGACACCCTCTGTGCTCTCACCTGTGCACATTTCTAATCTCACTTGTTCTGACGCATGCCTTTACTGGGATTGACTTCTTTCTGTATGGAATCTTCTTTCTACACAGGCGCAAAGAGTGCTGAGGTAGATTTGGGCCATTTCACCAAGAGAAGGGGTGTGTTTTAAAAATATGATGCTCAATGTGTTTCCAGCATTGTAGTACCTACGAACATATTGTTCACCTTTGCCTACAATATTCCTGTTTTCACTAGGATTTTACAAGCTATTTGCCATCATTTTTTAAATATGCGTATTTTTTTCTAATGTAGATATACCCTCCGATTCAGGGCTCTGCACACTAATTGTAATTGTAACAAAGAGTGTACTGTAAATTTAATTGCATAAGATAATTTTCTTCAGCTGGGACTTTTTTAGCCTCTTTGGAACAGGAAATTTTTATTGGAATTTTCACATTTTGTCTGCTACAGTGGCATCTTGATTCATGACAGGCTTGTAGATACTATTATGAAATTTTTCATAATAACAGTTTAGACTCATAAGCTTGCAACTTAGGGAAATAGTCATGGGAAAATTTGTAATTTGGGAAGGACCAATTTTTGCTTGGCTGAATTTTAGCTCAAGTTTCCTTTCAGAATAAGAAAAAAGAGAAAAAAAGATGCAGAGCTGGAAGCTATGAGCAAACTGAAGGAAAATTCTTAGCTCCTCCGTTGTGGATAGACTTTGCTGTGGATGCTGGGATGTGTCTCAGGGCCTCTGTGCTCTGCATTTGGTCTTCGTGTTTGCTTTGGTGTTCACCAAAGAGCAAAAGACCTCTCTGAGTATGATGGAAGGCCTGAAGAGGGTATGGCAGGAACATTCAGGCTATTACTTGCATCTCTGATGCTGAACAGTTTAATTCTATCACATTACTGACCTCAGTTGGACTGTGTCATGCCCCTTTGTAGTGCTTCCCAGCTGAGAGTCTCCAAGTGTTTCACATAAATGACATCTCTTCCCTGGGAGACTGGGAAATGTCCATTTTCCAAAGCCGTGGGGAGGAGTTGGGCTCTGGCTGCAGGGCTGGAGCCCTCTCTCGTGACCAAAGTCTGCTGATGTAAATAGATGTCCACTGCAGCTCCAAAAGTCATGGGTTTCCACCAGCCTAGAAGTTGATTTCCTGCTCCGTTCTCCTCTCCCAAGCCCCAGTGACTTTTGGCTGTTGCAAAAAGAGTGGTGTTTGCAGGGAAGAGCAAAATCACCTGCCCTTTGGGCTGAGGTGAGAAGACCCCTTCAGCCACCATTGCCTTGTTGCACCAGGGTGCTCCTCCCGCGGGTGCTGTGCTTCTGATGTGCCTATGACAAATAGGTATGATAAAACGGTAACGCAAAGAGGTGTGATAAAAGGGTAAAGGTGTGATGTCAAGGCACCGAGGCCAGCACGAGTATGGCTGTGGTATGGAGGTGCTGACAGCCAACGCTAAAATGCTTTGTCTTCCAGCGGATCCGAGCCACCGTGAACAGCCAGGAGCAGAAGAGGTTATTAATGGATCTGGATATCTCCATGAGGACGGTCGATTGCCCCTTCACTGTCACCTTTTACGGGGCACTTTTCCGAGAGGTATGGCATCCTGGAGATCCGCCGTGCTGCCCCTGGGAGACTGGATCCTCTCCCAGGCTCTGAATTCCCATGCCTAGACTCCCTCCAAGTGCCAGGGCTTTAATCTCCATCTAGACATGGAGACTTGGTACAATATGGATTTGCTCAATCCTGGCCTAAGGATCTGTCACGTACAGTTACTTCTTGGCGAGCGAGGAGAGACGCGGTCCCACGTGAGGAGGAGCCAAGGGCAGCCAAGCCCCAGTGCCAGGAATGTGCGAGGCCCTTGCGCTGAGACGTTGGGGCTTGGTAGCGAGTTTGAGTGATGGGGACACCAACTCACAGCCCGGTCCGTTAGTGTTAATATTGTCCTGACTTGCAATGAGAAAGCCACATGGAGGGAAAATGTGGAAGGCTCTGCAAAGCAAGATTTATTGAAGAGTTTTAAGCATAGCTCTGCAGAGCTGAACTTTTCCTGGCTGAGCATTTGCAGTGGTCTGAACGTGTAGGAGCCTCAGTCCCGATAACTTGCTGGGCTCCTAAATCACCAGGACTCTGCTTTGGGAAAAGACAGCAGAAAATACACCCTAAATGGTAGTGAAGGTGGACAGCACTTAATTCCAGCTGGAGAGGAGGGAAAAAGAAAGCCCAGTACAGTTTTGTTGAATGAGTTTTAAAAGACAGGGAAGAGGCAAACAGGCCAGCAAAGGGCAAGTACCAAAGAAGACCTTTGTGTGTGAAAGGAAAGGAATGGATGCTTCATTCCAGTAGGCAGATATTTGCTTTCTTTATCCTCCAGGGAGATGTGTGGATTTGCATGGAGCTGATGGATACCTCACTGGACAAATTCTACAAACACGTCATTGACAAAGGCCTGACGATTCCTGAGGACATCTTAGGGAAAATAGCCGTCTCTGTGAGTATTAGCAGGGCAAGAAGGCAAGGGAAAGGGTGTTTCTCTTCTAAGCCGAGTCCTACATGACCCAAGCTCCCTGCTGTATTTGTACCAGGAAGAGCATGGTCCGTGGGCCAGCCCACGTGGACATTCCTAAGCTGGCTGCCAGTATCTGCTCTGAGGTGATGTTATTTATAAGCCATAAGCAACCCAAAATGTGCCTGTACATGTAATTGAGAGACGGCACAGTGTTAGATGTGGGGAGGGCCCTGCAGTGACTTTGCCTTCTCATGAGGGTCCTGGAGCTCCTGGGAGATCCCTGGGTACCCACTGTCACCTTGGGTTGCTGTGAGGGTGCAGGACTTGTGGGAAACATAGTTCCTTCCCTGCAAGTAGGTCCAGTGAGGATGGGGTGGGTGAAGCCAGATAGCATTTCCTCCTCGTCATGGTGCTGCCAGCTGTGATTCACTCTGGATTTGTTGTTTCAGATTGTAAAAGCACTAGAACATCTACACAGTAAGCTCTCCGTGATCCACAGAGGTAAGTGCCAGGCACACAGCCATGACCATGCTGGTATCTGTCTGCCCTGTGCCGCGTGCTCTCAGCCTTGCAAGGGCTGGCCTTGCGGCCAGGCACAGGGCTCTCAAAATATCCGAGATAAAATGGGCCTTTGACAGCAAAAATATGCCCCAGCATCTCATGACTAGCACAACATAGTCAGAGGAAATGTCTGCTGGTTTGCTCTTTAAAAACTGCATGCTGGTCCCAGCGTTGCCCCGAGGTGGAGAAGTGAACTCCAGCCTTATTGTGCTGGCAGAAAAAGGGCTGTTTCCCCCTGGGTTTTGTTTCCCTAATGCACAGTCTAAATCCATGGTCTGCTTCAACACCTCTGCAAAATTAAAACAGACTTTTCCTTCTGACCTTGGTGGGCTTTGGATCAGGCTTTGCAAAGGCTTCTCCCCGGGCTTGACGGCTCCATGTTGACGTGCAGTGAGAGGCGTCTCCATGCCAGCGTGATGCCTCATGCAGTGATCTAACCATCCTCATCCCCTTCTGTGAGCTTCCCTGAGCACTGGTGGGGCAGAACAGTTTGCTATCTAAAATAGCCTCAAGTGAAGTCATAAATACCCTCCTTAAACTCTTCTGACATTTTCCCCTCTAGAGCATCTCAACGATGCCATGAACACACTTAGAAAGAAACAAATTTGCAGTGTTGCTGCTTGACACCTTTATTTTTAAAGGGTCATTTTCAATTTGTCATGAGGAGGAAAAAGCCCTCTCTGGAGTGTGTGACTGCTGGGGAAAGGAGCATCTGAAGCGAACAGAGTTCAGCTCTAGCAGTCATGTTTTGTACACTCTGCGTGTGGCTGGGGGTTGAGTTTCTGCCTTCTGTATCATTTACAGTAGGTGGAAAATGCTGCTCGGCTTCTGGATTTCTGTTTACTTGTTTGATTTCCACTGAAAATTGTCTTATTTCAGCATAGTAACAGATGGGTGAGGATCTCAGCTACCTGAAGCTTTCGATTGCAAAATGCTGATTAGAGAGCAGATGTTAACAAACTGTAAACCACCCAATTCTAGTAAGCAGGATTCAAAAGCAGCTTCTGGCCTCCTTCGGATGGTGTTTCAGTTCTTCTATTTAATAGTTTATCACATGTAGACAGGGGACCTTCTTGCAGAAGAGACCTCTTATTTCTGGGTGGCAGCAGGGAAAGGATTGCTCCCTTTCTGAGGATCAGTGCTGGGACAAGAGAAAGCAGGGTAGCCTGCGCTATCTGTGCTGTGTTGAGATTTCATCTGGGGTTAGCCTCACAGGGAGCGATTGCCTGCTGTGCAGGAAAGCACCTCCATGCTCTCCTGGATATCACTTACTAGCTTCTTTCTGTGCCTTAATTTCTCTTTCTGATGGTGATTGTAACTGCCTTCGTGGGCATGATGCAAGTGTGAATGCACCAAGGATTATAAGGCCGTGATGGGAAGCAGATAAATCTGGCAGTAATAAATAGATGAGACACTGGCCTGATTTCCATAAGGTGTGGAGCACCCACACGCCTGCTGCTGTTCACATTGCCTTCAAGCTTGGTATCCTTAAAATTAGAGGCCATTTCTGAAATCTTGATCCTTGTCTTAGTTTACTGCTCCCTCCTTCTGCAACCCCTGCTCCTCTTCGCCCTTTCCTGCCCACCCCTCATCCTTTCCCCATGGGTTTTTCCTTTTGCTGGCATGAGACCAGATCCAGCTGGGGAATTGCCAGCGGTCCAGCCGTTTGCAGACATCCTCTGGAGATGCCCCCAGCCCCGCTCGGCTCTTCCCTTGTGAGCGCTCTGATGTCCGTGGCCATCCCCAGCGCAGTGGGATACGATGGTTACGTGCAGGGTTACCTCCCACTCCCCCAAATCGGAGAGAGGAGTCTGGAAGCGAAGGGACACTTGCAGGACATAGGACAGGCCCATGAGGCAGTCACCTGAACTTGCAGTACCCGCAGCCCGCCGGGTTTCTGGCATGCACAAAGCACAGGGGTTTGCACGGGCACCGTTGGTGCCCTCTGCTGATAGGAAGCTCTTTGGCTTTTTTTTTTGCTTGGCACAGCCACCCATGCATGACAGTGACTGTGGTATGTGTTCCTTCTTGCAGATGTAAAGCCCTCTAACGTGTTGATCAATACGCAGGGGCAGGTGAAAATGTGCGATTTTGGAATTAGCGGTTACCTCGTTGACTCGGTTGCTAAAACTATGGATGCAGGATGCAAACCCTACATGGCTGTAAGTTGAGCCACGGAGAAGCTGCTTGTGAAAGCTGCTGTGGGACAGCCAGAGGAACATGAGCCTGGGCATCGGGTCATCCTAAAGGGGGAAGGATCAGCCTCCGGCATGTGTCCTGGGGACTCGTTTTGGAAGACGTATCCCTGAAGTTACTTGTAAAGGGGCAGAGAGGGGAGACGGATCTCAGGGGTCAGATCAGATCTCCTGGGCACAGCTTCTTGCTGCCTTATCACCTCCCTGTGACCTTGGGGAAGGCTCTGTAATTACTCCGTGTTGCATTTTTTGCCATTTGCCCTGTGGGGACAATAGTACTTTCCATCTGGGAGGAAAAACAGTCCCCAGGGATTGGGTCCCTCAGACTCCTCCGGGGAGCTGCTGTTTGTGATTTGCTCTGTGTGGAGCACTTGCACAGGGTGAAAACGGTCCCGGAGAATTGAGACGTGTCACCCCTACGTGCAGATGTGCTGGGTCAGCTCCACCACCCCAGTCCCTGGTGGGGGTACCATCTGCTTCTGGTGACCCATTTCATTGCCTGCCCTTACCGGCAAGGATGTAGGACCAGGTCTGGCCCCATGACAACCCAGGGAGCAAGCTGGTGGCATGGACTAAGTGGCCCTGGCCTGCCACCATGAAAGACCCCTCTTAGGTCGGTGTGGGCATCACGTTGGGGCCATCCCTGTCCCTCAACTGCCTTTGTCTCTGTTCACAGCCTGAAAGAATTAACCCGGAGCTGAACCAGAAGGGATACAGCGTCAAATCCGATATCTGGAGCCTGGGGATCACAATGGTAGGGTGATCTCGGGGCTCATAGCGATGCCAGGAGGGTTGAGTGTTGCTCATGGGGTCATTTTCCCCCGCTATAACCCCCCTGACACTGGTGGCACTGGTTCCCTGGGAAGGTGGTGGGGGTGGGAATGGGAATACACCTCTGGGGATACCAGGGAGCACGCCGCAGGGTTGAGGGGAAGGAGGATGGAGCTGCTTTGACAACTCCTCGCTGTCTTTTTATGTGTCCGTGGGTTGCCACCCTGGTGGGGACGACCCCGCTGCCGTGGCCGTGGGCTGCCGGGAGATGGCAGCATGGGCTAAGGCGAAAAAGAGTCCGGCACCACACATCTGTGGCCTTGGAGCAGGTTGGATTTCAAGCACCAAAAAAATACTCCCCAGCACTTAGCAATTAAGCAAAGTCCCCCTCAGAAGAAGAGGGATGGGTGGCGTCTCCCACACAGCATTTAGGGGGAATCCGTCTGCTTGCAGAGTCGTTTTATAGCGCAGTTACCCTTTGCAATGGTGTTTGTTTTGTTTTTTTCTTTTAACCTCTAAACTTTCCCAAGCGACGTCTAACACGAGGGTAACGGAGGATTGAATATGGAGACTGCTGGGTCTCCTCAGGCCTTTCCCTTCTGCCGGGGGAGGTTAAGCAAGACGTTGTGGCCAGCTGGGGTGAGGAAATGCCACGTGTTTGTGCGGCACCTAAAAAAACACCCCACAGTCCTGGGTGGGCACACAGGAATCTGGAATCCGTGGGGCGTCCTCCCCCTGATGCCTGAGGCTTGGGCTCTGTCTCCCCAGATCGAGCTGGCCATCCTGCGCTTTCCCTACGACTCCTGGGGGACGCCCTTCCAGCAGCTCAAGCAGGTGGTGGAGGAACCGTCACCGCAGCTCCCGGCAGAGAAGTTCTCAGCGGAGTTTGTCGATTTTACCTCGCAATGGTAAAATATCCCCTCAGCCCTGCTCGCCCCGGCCCTGCTCACCCCGGCCCTGCTCGCCTCCGCCATGCTGAGGAGGGCAGGTGCCGGCAGCCTCCTCCATCCCCGTCCCCGCAGGCGTCTCTCTGGGGTACACCCCAAATTTTTGAACAAAATATCCCCCCTCCCCAGGAAAGGGACAAGCCTTCATGCCCTCACTGAGCTCTGAGGGCCGGGCTGAGGCCTGGTGCCGCGCAGGCGACGCGTGCCCTTTGCCAGAGCACTGGTGATGGCGGTTGTGGGGGTCTTCTTCCCCACCTGAGGTGGTGAGGAACAGGCTTGGTCACCTTGGCGGGACAGCGCAAGAGGAAGGGATTTAGGAGATTTTCTCATCCGGTCATCCCATATCAACAACACAGGGTGTCTGTGGCCAGGCCGGCAGCACGGGCAGGTGCAGGCAGGCAGGTCCGTGGAGTCCCTCATGTCCCCGGGGCTGGTGTGGGGTGAGGAAGGGGAGCAGGGCACAAAATGGCTGCCTCCTCCTGCCTCCCACTCCCTGGGGACACACACACACAGAGCTCTGAGGGCAGGGACGGTGCGGATTTTGCCCCGCGGTGGCCCCTGTCGGCGGTTGTCCCGCTACCGGGGCCCTCCGGCTGCTGCGCTGCTTTCCGTGGGACTCGGAGCTGGAAGCAGCGGGAGAGTTTGGCTGCGGTGTAGGAAAAGGGTTGGAGCAGATGTGCGCTGTCTGGAGGTTGCGAGAGCTGCATAAAAGCACAGGCTCTCCCAGCACCCGAGGAGACTCACAGCTGCCCTCATCGTATGGTTCAAAGAGAGCTGGCGGCGGCCCCGCGGCTCCTGACTGCTTCTCCCTCCAGCTTCCCTGGAAACCGCCTGGGAGGCGTTTTTATTTTCCAGGCGCTGCAGTGCCATCCACGGCTTGCCAAGTTGGCAGGTGGATGGTGGGTTTGCGTGGTAGCCAAGAAAGGACGGCAGATCGACAAATACAGAAATGTGAGACTGTTCCCGAGCTGCCAGCGTCAGGGCCTGGAGCCCGGCCGGCTCTGCTGTGACCCAGGAAGGGGATTATCAGCCACTCCTGCCCAGGGACTTTAAGTACCGACACTCAGATTCTTCGGAGTCTTGTTCAAACATGTTTTCGAGGTGCCTGTGATTCAGCTGCACGCCTCTGCCGACCCACGCTGGGGAATACCTGCCCGTGCCCACACTGCTCTGTGTCTATCAGAGGTGGGAGCTGACTTGGAAAAAACCTCTCACAAAATGCCCACCGTTTTTGCAAGGCCCACACTGAGATTTTGGACCAGCTGCCTTTCTCCCGTGCTGCTGGCTCGCTACTTGTTATTGCAAAGTTGCCTGTTTGTGCCAGGCAGGCTGTTGTTCCCCACTGAATATTTTGCTTTTGCAAGCACGGTGTCTTGCAGCTATAGCTGTGGGCTGATTTAGGAGTAAGATAGCCGCAGCCATTCACGATGGTTGCAGCGAGAAGAATAACCCCGCTGAGCAGCACTCATGTCTTGAAAGCTCATCCTTTGGGGAGCACGTGGCGGTTGTTCTCTTTGCAAATCCTGTCCTCCAGGATCACTGAAGATCCCTCAGCGCCAGTGAAGTGGCGTGGACTCAGAAAAGTGCGCTTTGGCTGCAGATTGCACTAGTTTTGTGTTGTTGGAGTCTGAGAGTTTTTTCTGACCCGGAACCAGGTTACATCAACTCAGTGTATCGAGATTGGCCTGGCTTGGGCCTATCTCAAATTCAAGAGATCGCAGAGTGAATTGCACCATCTGCTGCCTGGGGCAGCGAAAGTCTGATTACCTGTAGCCACTGCAGGGAAGTTCCTGGGATGTCTGAGTCAGGATCAGATCCAAATATGGCTCTTCATTTCTGAAGATTAACATTGATTTCAGTAACTTGTCACCAGATTTCCTGGTATTAGTAACCTGGGAACAAGGTTTTTGTTTGTAGAGGGTCTAAATTAAGAGGATTGTACCCAAATCCTGCTTCTGGACACACCTAACCTTCAAATTCACCTTAGCATCTCGGCTTGGGCTGCTTTTGAGCTCAGAGGATGTGACACATCCCGTACCTTCAGTTCGGCAATATTGGCACGTATCGTTACTAGGTTCCTCTGTTCATTCACAACATGACACTAAACATGAGCCCGCTACACACAGCAAGCAGGAAATATCTATTCAGTGTGTGTACTCCGCTTCCTCTGGGCTCCGGCAAATCCCAGCAGAGGAGCGACTTATCATCGCTGAGGTTCTCACTTTTGTTTTGCTCAGTGTGACACCTTTTCCCCGCCACCGACGTGTACGTGTGTGAAGATCTTTTTAAGTTGCTCCAAGTGTCTTTCCCCTAAATACACTGTCAGGAAGTGAGTAGAGATTACGTCCTGTCTTTTAAAAGCTATTTTCTGCTGGAGGGAAACCAAAATAACTTCCAGCTACAACCCTCCAGAGCCATCTGTTGTAGGAGAGGAGAAAAAAAGGATGTCCCATGTAACCGTCCCTGCTGATAACAGCGTGGTGATAAACAAATAGTTGTACACGTGCTTCGGAGCCACTCGGTCACTGCTCCCAATCAGAGGTCGGAGGCTGTATCCATGCCCTTAGTCACTGGCCTACTGGATAGTACCCAAAAACCCAATTGTACCTGGCCCCCAGCAACAGGCAGTGCCTTGACTGGTGTATATGGTGTCTCTGGATCTCTTGTTTGACCTTGAGCTCACTGCACTTGTGTGTACCCAGCACCGTGTGCAGGCTGTGTTGGCTGTAGGTGTCCTCAAGGCCTAAAGCTGTTTGCTTAACATACGGATGAGTAGTTGAACTTAATTCTACAGAGACCTGAAACCTGGCTTTTGTCATGGTATAATTTTATGGCCTTGCTTAAATTGCACACAGAATGTAACTTCTAAATTTTTTCTTCTTTGTTTTTCATTAAAGCTTGAAGAAGAATTCCAAAGAACGGCCAACATACCCAGAGCTTATGGTGAGTGTGCCTGCATTAAGCAGTGTATTGCTTCAGAGCTGAGATGGATTGCAGTGAGATGCTGAAGACAGGGTTTCCAGTAGTGACCGGTGATTTGGGATACTTAGCATCTCTTTTTTCATAACAGATGTGAGAATCATGGCACTTCAGGGTCTCAGGAGGGTGACTGCAAATCAGAGATGCTCTTTGAAATCTCGCTCAGGTGCTATTGCAGTCAGATCAAGGGAGAAAAATCTCTTAACAAATTTGCTAAGGGACAAGAATGAGGCTGTGAAGAATCAGTTAGCAAGGATAAAATCCTCCTCTTGGGTTTGTGTGATGGCTTCAAACACCTAAGTGAAATGGATGCATCATGGATGCTCCAGTGGGTTGCAGGAGCTGAGTGGCCTGCTAGGCTTTACTGTCAAGGTGCCTTGGAGAGGAGACTTTTTGGACAGACTAATTCCTGGATGTTAGGGACAGGGACGAGTCTGTGACTAATAATTCCGGTTATTGAATTTCATCTGCTGCTTAGAGACTGTTTGCTGTGAGCATGTCTAGGACAGAGGAATAACTAAGGAAGAAAATGCTGATAAAGGCTTACAACAGGGGAAATGCAAGGCAGTGCAGGGCTTTGAGGCCAGATGCACTTAACTGCTGATGAACTCCCAGCAGTGCAGACACTGGTGTATACTCAGCCAGAGCTCTGGGCTAGAGCTGGCAAGAACAGGGTCTGTGGTGAGATTTTTCTGCTAGGGCTCCACAGCTTCATGGCCTCTCTCTCTCCTGACTTTCTGGTATTGATCCTGGTGCTCCTAATAGTCGGCAAAAAGCAGGAGAGCTTAGGAAGTCAGTGTTTCACTCCCATAAGCATCTAGTCCCTTTTTTACTCTCACCTGATTCACAGCTTCCTAAAGGCAGGAAGGTGCCTAACTTTGTTATTTCTGAAGATCCTGACCCAAATGCTTGCCTGTCCTTACATGCCCACCCCTGTCCGGTGTCAAGATCTGGCTAGATCTTCTGGGTTAAGGGTGGAAACTGCTGCAGAATTCCCTCAGGCATTGGTGTCTCCTACCCCATAACTTGTAGGACATGCGTTATACCATCCAGGGGGTCAGCCTCCCTGCTACCTCACTCTGTCTGCTTGGAGGTGTTGGGACCTCTGTGGTGTGAATGTACCAGGGTTTAAGGTGCTCTCTAGCTGCAAGATATGCTGGAAATCCATGTACCTTTTGAATGTGAGTTGTAAGCAATGAATAATTCTTGTGGCATTTCTCGCTAGGCCCTGTAATGCAATTAGACTATATATAGATCTGATTTACACACAGTTTGCCCAAACACTGGTTTCAAACAAAGGGAGGCCTGAGGTTTAGGGCTTTTTTTTTTCCTTTTTTTTTTTTTTTTTTTTTATTATTGAATAAATACATATATATTTTAAGAAAATTTCTGAAGTTTGCCAAATGGCCTTTTATCAAAAAGGTTCACCGGAGCAGCTCCGTCTGTTGCAGCATTAATACGCATTGGCAAGCAAGTGCATTTCTATTGAATTAGGTTCTTGGATCACCTCTCCAGAGTATCTCAATGCTGTGGTATTTTATGGCTGACATGAATGTTGTGAGGTCCTGTGGTTGAGGGTTGCTGTTTTGTTGGGTTTTTTTCTCTCTCTTCTCTCTCTTATGGCATTAAGTTGCGGTACTGGATTGGACTTGTCATTTAGACCAAGACTGCTCCCTTGCTTTCCTGTGGAATTGAGGTTTCTCATGGAAAGTATGACTCTGTGCTATCTTGAGCATCAGGAAAACTGATACGGATGCTTAATTTCATTTGAAAACCCACTTCCCCAGGTGAAGTGGAGCATGAAACTACTGCAGGACTCCTCCCCGGTGGTCTGCACATTGCATGGAGCACATCCCACCGGGCATGGGATGTTTTGTGCTATAACCAGACTCAGTTGTTGCAAAGGGCTTGGATTCACTGAGAGACAGGGCTGGAGGCCACTGCTGCCGCCCGTGTCACGCTTGCGGGTTCTTCCAGGCTGCAGAAGCTCTGCTTTGGGTGCGACTTAGCTGGGATATGAAAGCAGTGGCATCACGCTGGGATAATAGCACAGCAGGCCATTTGGGCCATCTCTCTGAGAGCTATTCAGGACACTTCGATTCCCGTGACTGTCTGACCCAGGGAGACCTTAAATTATGTCTGGATCCTTGCCTCAGCCCATTTCAGCTCTGTTTCCCACATAATTGTGCTTCCTCTTCCTTGCTGGTGTGTCTTTGGGTCACTTCCCAGCTGCTCAGAGCTGCCTCTTTTTATTCACTGGATAACTTTCCGCTCAAGCCCACCTTGGAAAGTCTCTTTTCTTTGCTCATCTTCTCCCTCCACTCAGCCACTGCCATAAAACAGCCAGTGCTCAGGGCCTGAGGTGAGGGACAGCTTTGAAAAACCCTGGAAACCCCAAATTGTCTTTAAAAATCCGGCTTGAAATGAGAGGGTCAGGAATGAAACTGAGCACCCCCAGCCTGTGTATAGGAAGCACAACAGCATTTTGCACAGACTGGAGGTCACCTGTGAGCCCTGCAGGGCTCCAGCTGCCTTTTGGTTCTTTCTGAGACCCTCTGTACAAATAAATACAATTAACTGCTAGGACAGTGTGTTGAACAGTGTGTGGTGATTTCAGGTGGATGTTGGCTGACTCCCTGGTAGCAAACTGAGTCACTGGTGCTAGCAGAGAGGGGCTTTGCTGTTGCCGTCAGGGGCATTTCGTTGTGTTTTTTTCTCCTTACACATATTTTTCCGTTTGTGCTGAAATGTAGGCAAGATTTTCTGGCAGGATGTCTTCCCATGTTGGTCACGATTAAGTAGTTAAACATACAACTGTGGATGGCTTTCCAGCCGGGATGGCTTTCCTCTTTGCGGTGGTTGGGGGTAAAGTAGCCATCTCCTGCTGCGAGTATGAGCAATTGCAGGGAAGAAATGAGACTCAGAAGTCACCGGAGGGTAAATACACAGATAAAGCAGGAAGCTGAGGGAAAACCCACTGCAGTCAGCTTTCCTGCAAGGTTTTCCTTGCTCCTGTTGGAGCTGGCGCACGGTGGGGTGGGTAACCACCGTCTCAAGAGGAGCACATCTCCTCCCTGGGCACCGCAGAGCTGTGAGCCAGCATGTGCCGAAGGGCATGACGTGCTAGAGATGGAGGCAGTGTTTTTAGTACTTTCCCTCGCTTTGAGAGCAGCCCAGTTCAGCCGTCCCAGCCAGGGCAGGGTTTAGAGGGAATCCGAGAGGCCAGCACGAATCTGCAGCCTTCATGAAATGGCCCCTCGGGCTCCCCGACTTGCCTCAGCTGCAAAGAATGGAAAGCCCAATATTATGATGCTAGCAACAAAATCTTTTTCACTGCCTAGAAGACTGTCTGAAAAGGTTTTAGGTTTGGTCCTCAGCGTTGTGAATAATGAACTTTTCTATTTTTTCTCTCTTTTCTTTCCCAGCAACATCCTTTCTTCACCCTGCACGAATCCAAAGAGACAGACGTCGCCTCTTTTGTCAAACTCATCCTGGGAGACTGAGAACTGGACTTGTAAATGAATTGCCCTTCTGTGGACTGGTGGGTGCAGGGGAGGGGCGCGTGGCAGGACTTGTCATGAAAGCACCAACAGAAAGTCGCTGTGTTTTGTTTTGTTTTGTTTTTATTCTGAGAAACCCCCGCCTCGCCGAAGTTTTTAAAAGGGTTCTTTGGTATCCATAGTGACATAGAACGAGCTGGTTAGTGAAATGAATTTTAATAAGGTTGGTAACCTTAAAACAAAAACAAAACAAAAAAAAATGTAAAAGAGTGATTTACATATTTAATGACAGTCGAAGTCCCTCTTCCTAACTTTCTCCTCATTCCCCTTCCCTTCCCCCTGAACCAGAATTTGCTTTGTCATGGTAATAGGTGCTATGGTAGTCATGAAGTTGTATGTAGATTTATATTTTGTCCCTTCCATTATTTTAATATTTATGTTAAGTGCTTGATGGAATAGATTTCTGTTTTATATGAGGATGAATGTGTGGTGACGATGGTGATGCTAAATGAGGCCACAGCAAGCAATAGTCATAGGGCTTTGCTGGGGAAAAGGTGTCAAAGGAAAAGAGAAAGAAGAGAAGAAGTGTCTGTGTTGTGGAAAATATTTAATGCTCATCGTAAAAAGAATTTATAAACAAGGATCTCAGCTCAGCTACTCGAGCTGCTTTCGCAGCGTGTGAGGCAGCATCACTGTAAGGGAGGGAGGCCCCAGCGTCCCGTGAGGTCGCCTCTTCTCCGGACACCGCGCTCCGAGTCCGGCCGGCCCGTCCCGGCCAGCCTGCCACCTGCGGTGCACTGCCAGCCTCCTGCCTGCAGAAAGCCCCTGCCCTATGTCCCACCGACTTACTCTGCTATATCAGGCGGGTGATGAGGTCTGGAGTGGGAAGACATTGCTGGGGTAGTGTCTGGGACAAAAGCTCCAGAGGGAAATAGATTGCCAGATAAGTTGCACAAAGATCAGGAGGAGGCTGCAATGGTCAGTCCCTCACCTGCCCGCAAGCCCAGCAGCATTGCAGCGCCCAGGGCTCCCTTGGGCTGGGGATGAGCTGCTTTGGGCCTAAAAGGGTGTTCCGCTCTCCTTCTCCAGATGAGAAAGGATAACAGTATGCATAGCATGACATCTGTGAAAAATGGGATATCTCAGCGCAAGTTTCCAGGGCTCTCGGCACTGCATCGGCAGCAATCCCTCTGTACTTGCCCACAGACTTTCGGAGTGCTAGCGAGCTCCCCTGGAGCCTGTGCCGGCGTGCGGTTTGGGCTGTGTCCAGCTCTGGTCGGGATGCTGAAGGCAGCCAGGAGTACTGGGCTCCAGCGTGGGCCGCAGGTGTCCCCCACGAGAGCTGCAGCCTGGGAAACCACGCAGGGAAACCACAGCCCACCCCTATCAGGAGCTCGTTGCTGTTGGCTGGGTCCTCAGAGAAAAGCTGCTAGCCAAGGGCAGGAGCATGGGGGCTGTTGGGGTGGGAGGGGAAGACGGCGGCTCACGCTGCTTTTAGGTAACGCGGTTACTGTCTAGAGAAAGGGGGGACTGTGCACTGCAAGGTGTTGCTGAGTCTGGAGCAAGGCCACTGGCTCCAGATTGATGCTGGTTTGACTGAGCCAAACCTGCATAGCTGCCTCGCTCGGCTATGAGGTCCTTTGCCTTTGCCCGTGGCTCCTTCCCCCAGCCCTGCGAAGGAGAGTGCCTGTGCTTGCAGCTGCGCCGGGGCATGCACACGTGCCTCATGCCCCTCCACGTGCTCCCTTTCCCCATCTATTGCTTCGGTGCAGACTTTCAGAGTCAAATCCCAACTTGCTCTGCAATATTTAAGTTGTGCAGGATGTAATTCAGCCTGGGATCCAGCCCTTTCTCTCCCGGGTTAGTGGCTCCAGTCTCTGTTGGGGCAGGTTGGGCTTCTGGACTAGTCTAGGCATCTGTTTGGGAAGCGATCCCTTGGAAGGGCTGATGGGGAGGGCAATATTTAGAGCAGGGGTTCCTGAATGGTGGTACCTCTTGTGCTAGGGACACGCCGACCACTTTGAAGAGGTGCACATAGACACTGCCAGTGTCTGGGCTGCCACTGTCACTGCCACGGCCGTGGCTGGCAGTGCCTGCAGAGGTGGCTGTGAACCCTAAAATACTGCAGCTCTGCCCTGGAGCCAGCATTGAAGGAGATAGGGGAGCATTGCTCTTGGAGATTTATTGATCCTTGTACCCCTCAGCTGCAGAGCAGGGTGGCTTGAGGAGGGCTCACAGGAATCGGGCTGCGGGGGTTTCCTTGCTGCAAATTGCTCATGGGTCGTGCAGACTTTGGGGAAGAAGTTCCTCTTCCTCAGCTGTGTTTCACGAGCCTGCCCAGCCCTCGGTAACGATAAGCCCCATATTCCGCTTTGTGTCGAGGGGAGCCTTTCAGGTTACATTTTGTTGCGGATGAAACACAAGGATGTTTTACTTCGCAGTGTAATTTTAAGAGGCCTCGCATGGCTCATAATCTGCCCTCTCATATTCCATGGTGTGTGTGTGTGTTTTCTCTCTCTCACTTTCTCAGAGTCACAGAGCTGTTTTGATTGATTGTCCTCAGCTGCAGCTAAAAGTCCAGCCAGCCAGTTTATAGAGTTGGTTCCAGCATCAATTCTCGCTTTGAAAAACATGACATTTAAAACCACCCTTTGGTTTTCCTACATATGGATCTGATGCTTTTGTTAAAGATTGTTTTTGCCGCTTTTCTCCTGGAATATAAGTCTCATTTGGACACCACATCTCCTTGACCTCAGAGCACCTTTATTTCAGTGCCATTGTAATTGACAGGTTGAATTTATGAGATACTGTCAAAGTTCAGTATTAATAGCAGATATTAATGTCACCAGCGTTTTCCAATAGAAAATTAATGTCAGCGTTGTCTGCAGCTAGTAACCCTCTAAAATGATTCCTACATGCCTCGACACTACATGCTGAGTGCTTTCTTTTATGCTTTTTGCTCTTGCAGTGCTTGGGCCATCTAATCCCTTTGTTTTAATGACATTACAATAGAGCATGCAACAAATCACTTCACTTCCCTCCTGATTCTCCATGACTTTGTTCCTTTAAAAGTCATTTGCGTCAGCCCAGAGTAAGTGTGAATCCGTATGACCAGTGTGAATGAAAACAGTGATCCAAGCGATTGCCAGTGTGGAAGGTAGTTACGGCAGGAGAGAAATGCAGAGGCTGTCTGTCTGTCTGTCTCTGCAGCCCTTGTGGCACATATGGACATAAAGGTCGGCCTGACGCAGGATTTTCTTAGAGAGAAGCCTGAGCTGGTGGCCTCGGCGCAGGGAGGAGAGCCAGGGACTCCTGTGTGCTTAAAAGCTCTGAAAACATCCTGGGCTACAAGGTGGAAGTCAGAGTCTTTTCTCTTTCGTTTGATTGTAACCTCTGTGAAGATGTAAAGCCTTTGGTCAGTGCTCAGAACCTTGCTTGGCTAGAACATGAGCACAGGGTTGCCTGGGACAGCCATGGTCTCTGGGACAGTAAGGTTTTCCCAAAAACCAAGCCCCCTGAACAGCCAAGGTATTGAGGCTTAAAGCTGTTCTTCAAAAAGCTCTTCTCTTTTCAGACAGGACAGGACTGTGGGCAGCGTATTGTCCCGAACTGGGATTTTTAAACTGCAAAAGATGCAGATCTCATGCCATAAACCTGCAACAAACCAAAACCACACCAGGGAGCAGAGAGGAGAGAAAAGCTGCTCGGAGCTCAGCACTGAGCTGTGACCTGGACCAGCTGCATGAAATAATTCCAGCACAGTTAGCCTTTTGCAAGGCAGGGAGGGCTTCTCCGCTTTGCCACAAGCAGTGGTTATCAGGCTGCATGAAAGATGCACAGCCCAACCCTGTGGCAGGTGGTGGGGGACCACCGGGGCAGGATGTTCATCCTCTTTTTTCCTCTACCATACAGCTCTTGATGTTCCTGCAACCTCCTGGATGCTTGAGATCTTGCTATTGCTAGAGCTCTTGAAGTGTCACTGCCAGGAAAGCTATTTTCTGTGTCTTGAAGGTCTCTTAAACCTGAAAGAGTAGTTGGAGGGCATTTGCTGGCTACTGTTTTTGAATGCCAGGTTCTTGCTGCTGCAGTGGGGGAAATGCCCATCTTTTCTGGAGTTTTTCCCAGTGTACAAAACTTTACACAGATATCTATGTACTGTATTTCTGCATTTTCCCTGACTTTTGTCAGGTTTACTGGTGGGGAAGAAGGCATTTCTGACTTGTTAAAGAGGTGGGAACACCATTTCTGGAGGCAGCTGGCTTCCCCTGTGGGATGGAGGAGGCAGTTGGTAGGTCATTACTCAGAAAAAGCTCTAAAAAAAGATACGCAGTTGAGCTCGCAGTTCTTCAGCAGGTGCAGAGGGAGGTGGCTGTGTGCCTGCTGGGCCAGCGCTACCTGCACCTTGTCTTGGTGGGAAGGGACTGCCAGGCCCTTCGCCCACACAGCAGAGCAGAGCCTGGTGCTGAGGGCAGAGACACCGGCATGCACAGTCTTAGCTGGGATTTCTCCATGCTTGCTGCAAGCTAAGTATGTACCTGCACATTTCCCTTCTTTCCTAGACATTTTGGAAGAGGAAATCCTGCTCGGTCAATGCAGCATTGCTTTAGTGGCTGGTCTGATGTAGTTCAGACAAGGTTCCCACCAGCTCCCTTGTTTAATAGACCTCTTTTTTATTAAAAACAAAACCCAAACTCCTCTCTCCGAAAAGCCAGCCAAGATTCTCTTTTTTTCTCTCTTCCATCTTGTTCCTCTTAGAGGAACTCTGGGAGCCCGTCTTGGTGCTTTCACTCTTTCACATGCCAAAGATTGCTACATCCCTCTTAGTTACGCTCCTGCCAAACCAGATCTTATAGTCTTGCCTCAAAAATCATCCACTTCCCTGCTCCTTGGGGTTCCTTTTGTTGCTGTTGCTTTTTCATTGAATTTCCTCATGTTTATTGACATGTCTATTGTTGAGCTTCCTGGACACATGCAGCTCTCTTTTTCGGATGCAGAGAAAGACAAATAGTTGCCTTCACTAGTGTGCTCCTGCTGTTGGGGAAATACTGTTAGTGATATGATTCCTACAGATGGGGATGGGTCTCATTTAGAGCTAGGGTCATGGAGGGTGTAAACTGGCATTGCTCCATTGGCTTGGCTGGAATAAGGCCAGTTTTGTCCAGCTGAGAATCTGTTCTTAATGTCTAAACAGTTATTACACACTAATAAAGATTAATGATTGTAAATCCCCACGGATTATACATAAAATGGCAAGTTTTACTCATTAATCTTTATTGCTATATTATAGCTGTTTATGTTAGAGGAGTCGTCTCTCTGTGTTCTGAACATGCACTTAGGAGGTGGGGGTTGAGCATGGGGGAGATGAAGGGTGGACAAAACAGACCAGATGTCCACGTGTTTTACAGTCTGTGTCCTCCCCCCAAGTTGGTTGTTTCCTTAAAAGCCGTTAACCAGCAGCAAAGGATGTATCACAGAGCTTTGTCTGCTTCGCTGGCCTCTGGCTGAGCTATAAAATCCAGATTGTTTCTGGTGAGAAGGGATCAGATCTCCTAATTAATATTTCAGCTCAGCCTTTACTGGAGCAGATGGATAATATGAAATTTGACGTGCATTCTAGCAGGCCAGAGCTCTGCAGTGCAGTGAGATTCGGTCTCTCGGGCCGTGGCTTGAATAGATGCTTTCTGTGCAGTAGGCAGCTGTGTTGCAGGTTGAAAGGATGCTGCTCCTTCACATAACCCCACACCATAAAAGCAGTTGATTTTGTTAATAAAGAGGGCCAGAAAAAGCTCAGTTGAATCTCGGCTTTTATGTGTTTGCAGATGTGTATAGACACAGATAGGAGGTGGCGGTCCCAGTGGTCTGGACGCAAAGCTTCACGTGCTGTATAAATGAAGAGGACTCTAAAGAGAGTGTAGTAAACTGCAAGGGTGGTTTTAATGGCATAAGGACAAAAAAGAGTCCTCTGATAGGCAGCTGGTGTCAATCCACTCTGCCAAGGAAGGTCTGGAGTTGATGGGGAAGGCTGGAGCAGAAAGAGAGGGCGAAAGAGGCAGCCAGAGACTCAATGGAGTACATAGCCTGGTGAGAGCAGCCTGTCTCCCCTTTCTTTTGCCATGTACTCCTTCAGGCCCAGAGTTTTAGGTAATGGGTTTGCTCACAAGTCCCAGATTGCCACTGCATCCCCACATCCAGCAAGAGAAACAAAATCTAAACCCCAAAAGAAACCCACAGGGAAAAATTGCGAGCTGATGCTTGTTGCCTGCTGCGTGGCCTTGTGCATTGCTGCTTCCCCTGCCGAGCTCGTCAGTGAGATTCAGAGGTCTGACTTAAACGATGGAGAAAGCATGGGAAAGGCCTCTGTAGCTGAGAAAGAAGAGAGTAAACATTTTAAGGTGGTCTCTAACTAGCCTAATGGTGGAAATATCTAATTTACAGGCCACAGTGATAAATGAATTCTTCAGGGGCCTATGCAGCCGGCAGTGCCATTCCACTGGGAACAATTTTGGCTGCATGACATTTATTACATGGCCTCCTTTAGTGCACTCCTGGGTTGCTAGAAAGCTCTTTGCCTCCATCGACACCTTACGTCTCAGTCACCTTTACATTTTGTATTTTACTGTCTGGGATTTTACTAGCAGCCTTTTTTCTAGGCGGTTGGTCAGAGTGTAGGCAAGGGAAAGGGGCCTCCAGCCAGCTCTCCGCAGAGTGCTTTGGGAGAGGAAGGAGCTGCCTGTCTGTTATCCAGTGCCTGCTTAATGGGAAGCTGCAGCCAGAGGCTAGCTACCCTGCAGGTATCCAGCCGAAGCGAGAGCTTCTCCTTTCGTGCTTCGCTGCCATTGCATTAAAAATCCCTTTCTGGAAGTGGAGCAGCACTGGTGTTGCAGCAGCCTCGGTCCAAGGCGGCTCGCCCTTGCCGGCAGCCAGGCTGCAGGACAGGCCGCGTTTCCTTCCTCGAAAGGCTCTTGGTTTTCTCTAAATGATGGGGCAAAAGTCCAGCGGCTGTGAGGTACCGCAAGGATACGCTGGGAAAAGCTTGGAAGCATCTTAAACGCTCTGGAAATAGAGATGGAAATCTCAAAAGATCAGATGTCTTTCGGCAATTTCCAAAGCTGTGTGGTTTTAGCCAGACCTGAAAACCCTTCCTAGAAGTTTATTGCAGCGTATTTTGATATGTTACTTTCGCTTTTAGGCCTAGCTGAATCCAGGAAACTCACAATAGTGTAATTTTTAAATAAAGGGTAAACACACCCCAAGTATTACCGAACTGATCAGGAAAGTTTCTGTTTGGTTTCTCTTACAGGAATAATTCAGGCCACCTCAGGATTTATACTAATTCTTTTTGAGAAAATAAGAGATCAGACCATGGTCTTTCCAAAACTCTGTGACCCGTCACACAAGCGTGCGCACCAAATTGTGCCAGAAGGCAGATGGAGATCAGTGCTACAGTAAGGGGTGGCCAGCGTCTGATGGCTGGAAAGAGCAGTCTGGCAGCAAGCGCGCCCATGGCCTCCAAAAACATAGGTAGATACAGTTTCCCCAGGAGTTGTGTGATGGAGGTATCAGGGTCTGCCACGTCTCATTTTTTTCCCTCTAGTAAAGAACATTCAGCCATCTCAGAGTGTCCTGGAACAATAACTGAAAGCCTTCGGTATTTCTCAGCCCAGTTGTATGGTTTTTTTCAGGACGGATACTGAGAAAAGTTAGGAAGGGCCAGGTGTCCTTGATTTACGCAGCCAGAGTGAAGAGATGTAGATCAAGTGCCTCATAAGAGCCAAAAAGGTGTGTTTAAAGATAAATTACAGTCTCTGTCATAGCTGTTAAGTCAGGATCAAATTTTCACACATACAGGTGCAGCTGCAGAGCTCTCCGTCCATGTTTAGCCCAGATTTAGTCATGAGTCTTGCATAAATATCTTATAAATATCTAATAGCACGGACTGTACCATTTGGTGGGCTTCTGGCAGACTGGGGCTCTACAGGCAGAAAAAAGCTTGGTTCAAAATACAGTATCGCCAAAACCAGGATCTGGCTTCAAACATTTCCTATATAAACTATGTATGAAGTGAATTTCCAGAGCTCTGCCACCGTTTTGTTTCCTCCATAATTGTGAATCAAGCGGCTTGTGCTTGGTGACAACTGTCACTGTGCCAGTGGGTCTGCTGGAAATAGTCACAACATACAAAATAGTAGGAATTTTGCATTTATTTTTTAATAGCAATACATTGGGGGGAAGCTGCTAAATGTAGTTTCTTGCAAACTGGAAATGTGTTGGAGTAAAACTTGTCATTTCTCGTAGAAAAAAATAACTGTCTAAAAATGTCCAAAATCTCCAATTGAAGCAATTACAGATTTATTGGCAAAGATCCATGTTTAGCATGAAAATATATGAAATTTCTAGAGTTTCTGTCTTAAGGCGTGAAATCTGCTTTTTCTTGAGATGGTGGTAAATTTGTAACAAGGATATGTCTACATACTTTCAGCTAGAATAAAATAAAAAAGATATGAGCACAATGGAAAAGCAACCACTTCCCAGTGGTCTGCTGGTATCGAAGAGGCACAGGCAAAGCACCTGTGTTTTGAACATCTTAGAAAAGAGAAGGCTTTCCAACCTACTGTAATGCAAGTCCTTATTTTACTTTATTTTTAGGATTTTTTTTTCACAGTAACATCGTTTGTTTTACAACTGTGAAAGTCTCTGCTTTTCCTTACATGTGGAAGGCTGATTATTCTTTCTCATGTTCTTATTATTTATTATTTATCCATTTCTGGTACTATCTAAGATGTGCTGAAGGTATCTCCCAGCCTGCCCTTGAGCCATATGGAATCACTGTAGTATCTCCTAACAGCTGGGATGGCGAATGGCAGTAGATGGCTAATTATGATTTTAAATTATATTTATAGCAATTTAGATTTTCTTTTAGTGACCTGGTTTGTTCTAGAATTAGGGATGGGGATTAGGAATCTTTTTTAAAAAAATCACATTTTTCAATTTTTCTTTAAACATCTTGGAGGCTTCTGAATAAACCTACTGTTTTGTTTTTGATAGGAAAAGCATCAGTTGGGTTGTAATTGTTCCTTCAAGAGGGGATTAACTAGCATCAGGGTTCAGTTTAACTGGTAAAAATGCTCTATGTCACAACATCATTAACCAAAAGTGCACTGGCATTCTGAGAAAACGATAGTTTTCCACCTGAAAAATAAAATCTGGTTTGCGATGAACTTGGTTTGTCCAAGTCTCGTGCCAGGCTTTTCTGTATCAAATTTGCCTGGAGTTTTCCTTTAGCCCTCGAGCCAGGGAGACTCAGGGTTGCCAGGATTGCTTTGAAGCAGGACTGAGGGCCACCCAGGCACCCTCTGGCCAAATGTCTGCTCTGGGTGCGGAGGACACGAGTCCTACAGAAATGATGGAGCAACTAAGGAACAGCTGCTTCTTGCTCTGTAAGAGACGTTGAGGTGAAATCCTGTAAGCATGACCTGTGTGAGACAAGCAGGTTTGAGGGTGCAAAACCATCAGCTTTTTGTTCTTTTTATTCCCTTTCTCCTCTTTGCAAAGGTGCCTTGCTGCTCCACTGCTTCAGAAGCCTCCCCAGCCTTTCTGATAAAGAATGCTGTGGTGCATCTGTTTTCAAACAGCTTGCATTGGTTTTCTGGTTTGTTTTTTCTTCCCCCTATGTATAAGAAACGTTGGGTAGCAGAATGTGGAATTCATTAGAAGTTCATAAAGCAGGGACCTCAGAAGGATGTGGGTATAAATGCTTTTCAGGCATCTGAGGTGAACTTTAAATGGAGCTTTGGCCCTCATTTGCTTTCTGCTTTTCAAAAACCATTTATGAGAAAGTGGAGCTGTCAAAGCCATGCATGAACTTTGCCTTCTTGCAAATAACTTGTCTCAAAGTAAATTGTCAAAATGCACAAGAAACTTGTCTCAAAGTAAATCCAGTAGCTCTACAAAGCTGGAAAGGTATGTGCATTAGAGAGAGAGAGTGTGTGTGTGTGAGAGTGTGTGTGTGTGCACGTGTTGTGCATGGGTGGGTGGAGTGAGTAAGTCTACCATTTTGGAGATTTAAAAAACACAATGCAAGTGTTTTTAAAAAAGGCAATGTAAAATATTTATTTCTTGGCAAAAGTACATCAGACCACATCTCCCATCCTTCTTTTAATTGCTTCATGTTTGTTTTTGTTGTCTAAGTCTTTGCTGGCCTGTTTCCTCTGCGGTGCTCGTTGCTACTTAGCAGCCCGTAACCTCACACAACCCCTCTCGCAGCGAGGGAGCGCATGGCACAGGGGAGCTCGCAGGAGCACAGGCTCTGCGGCTCATCAGGAGAAACATTGGTGTTCTCATTGATGGGAGGAATGGGAAAGGTAGTGTTAGATGGAAAGGCAGGACAATGCATGAGAGTTACTCAGTTTTTAGCCTTGTGGAGGTAACTCTCTCATGAGAATCAAAACTGCCCACATCCTAACGCAAGACCCCCACATCATAGCTTTGGGGGAGGGTGGATTTGTCCAGAGATAGCATCCCTGCCTTGGCCAGTTCTTGGGAACACGTACTGGTGGTATATTTAAAAGAAATGAGGTGCTGTCATCTTTGTGAGATGGCACCCAGGTTCTTGTCAGGGCTGGTTAAGGTCCCCTCAGGCTTTGCCCAGGGTTTGTAGCCGAGCGGAACCAGCTGCCAGGAGGCAGTGCCGCCCCGTGCCGTGAAGAGCCATCGCTCTGAGCTCCTATTCCTGTCTGCAACCAGGCGAAATTTCATCAGTCAGATATTGCAAAGCTCACAGGGTTCTCCCTGCACTCCAGAGAGTTGCCTGGCTGCCCACCCGTACGGCTTCACGTCTGCTCCATCTGAAACACTTCTCTTAACCTGTGTTGTCTTCATTCATCTCAAAGCTGTTCCTCATGCCATGAAGATGATAAATAGTAGGAGACTGACAGTAGGACCATGTGTGTAACATTAGGTAGGTTTTTATTTAATGTTGTTGTTGTTTTCATGAGATGCTTTTAGGATCTTTGTTGTACTGGATTAAGGATATTGGTGGAACAATTGAACTGGTATTCTTTAACCCCGACTGCCCCAGATCCTTTCCCTCCACGGTCTTCATTTTAAAAAAAATCAGATTGGGAGAACATATTTAACTTGAAAAAAAACCCCAAACCTTGCTGATGGAATAAGTTAATCTTCTTTACTACGCTTCGATTTTATTTCTCAGGATATCCAAAGGTTTTTCACTGCTGCTGAGAGAAGGGGACAGTACACCTTTTTGAAACTTCAACCACTGTAACCGTTTTCCAGATGTGTGTGTGTGCGCGCGCGCGTGTGTGTGTTAAACTCAGCACTGTGTGTGCGTGTGTTCTGCTGAATATTGTGTGCATCTATGAAATGCTTCAAACAACTGCCTGGAAGTCAAAACCAACCACCTCTTTCCAGTCATATGTTTGCCGTGACTTTTCATAACCACACTTGAACTAGTGGTCTTGGATTAAATATTCAAAGAGCAGGGCATCTTTATAGCAATGGTATGTCAGTCAAATTAAGAAAAATGTACACAAAAATAAATAAATGAAATTTAAAAGTAACGTGCTGTCGGTCTACCTGTATTTACCCCGTGGAAGTACTACCAGTTGTTGGGGACACACTTTGTACTGCTTTTGCTGTTCATATGGAAGGTTTTTAGGGATCATCTTACTCGCAACGGCTTATCGTACATTACTGAAAACTCAGGAATGCTCAAGCTGCTCTACAGAAATAATTATCAGTCTTTCTGCCGTTGGTTTTTCTTTCTGCGCTTCGGCTAGCGTGGCTGGCGAGAGCAGACACATCCACATCCCGTCCAGCCCACATCAAAGGCGCAAGCCCCGGCTCCCGCCGTGGCTCTGGCAGGGTGCTGGTGCGACGAGAGGGGCCGGCTTCCTGCCCTCCCCCCCAAAAAATAAGCTTTCCAGCGTGGATGGGGGGGTTCGAGGGGCTGCGAGCGGACACGGCCTCCGTGCCCAGCATTGCCTGGGGGTGCGGGTCTTGGGGCTGGGACACCACCACACGTTCTGTGGGGGTTTGGAAGCCCGGCGGCTCGCTCAGCACCTTGCACCGATGTGGCCGAAGCGAGCGTCGGTTTTGTGCAGCTGTCGGCCCCGGCGCTCGCAGGCTGGAAAACAGACGTGGTGCTTTGCTCTGTCTCACCAAATCCTGGATCCGACCCTGGATTCCACTGCCAGCCCCATCACTATTATGTGCAATTAAGCCTTGCGTTTCTTTAAAGGTTAACTATTAGGCTGTGCATTTGTCATGATGCAAAGCCAATTTTCACCCTTAATTTATTAGGCTAAGTCAAATAGCATTTTGCTTGAGTAAAGCGTGCTGGTCTGGGTCATACTGAAACATGAATCGCTATTTCCCTCTTTCTCATGTAAATAAAATTATGCTTCCATTTGTATTAGAATTGCCGAAAACAATATATCAGCTCCCTCTGCTGATCCTGCAGTCCCAGTTAAGGCAAAAGCACTAGTTGCAGAGCTGATGCGCTAAGGAACAAACTAAACAAAAATAGCCCAGTTAATATAATAACCTTTAAGGGCACAGGAGAGGAATCAATGTTTATCGCATAGAAGAAAGCGCAGTGGCCTGGGCTGAACGCTTTCAGATTGCAGGGAGAATGTTACCCGGCGTCGGTGATGGGAATGCCAGTGATACGGACATTGCCATAAAAATGTCTGAAGAGAAGAGTTGCAAGAGGCACATAACCATTTCTGGGAATCCTAAGCAAAACAGCTGCCGAAGTTTTATCTGCGCTGTGGTATGTGTATGTGTGTTCTGTTTAAAAAGGAAGAAATTAAGACCCATACTTTTATTTTATCAAATCAAATTACCCTTGTATGTTCAGAATATTTATGCATCAGTACATTTTTTTTATTAGAGCTTTATCTCACTGTAATCAATTCCAAATACAAAACTATTTTTATCGCTGAAATGCAGCAGTAATTTATAAGATGTAGACGGAACGCACACGAGATGCCAAAAGCAATTTTATGGAGCCTCTTTTGTTGTCATCTACAATGCATCAGTTCTTGCCTTCAGCCTCCCATCAATTTTAAAAGCCCCAAGATGAAAAAAAAATAAAAAATAAAAAGGAGTGAGTGTTCTGAAGCAGCTGCCAACCCCTGAAATAGTCTGGAGATACGTATGCACCTTTGGGATAGAGTTTGATTGAACACGGCACAGTAATGTAAACTGTGCTAGGCTTTGTAATATAATTGTTTTAGCTGGCGAAATGGCAGATCTTGTTCCCTCTGTCTCCCTTGCCTACTATATAGTATTTCATGTATGTGCAGAAAATGAAATTGCGAAATAATGTCCTGCATTATCACAACTAACATCACACTGAAATGAGCAAAAGAAGAGGAGCGAAGGTTGAGGTTCTCACAGCCAAACAGGAACTCCAGGCCTGTACAAGACAATATTTAAAAGCATCCAGCCTAAAGCATATCTTTTATATGGTCCTTCTTTGGAGTATTTTCCCAAAACGGAGTCGCTCACACTGGACGTGACTTGTAGGGCCAACGTTGGGTTGGCAATGGGTTCTCAGAAGTTGCAGGCACCCATCTTAATCCACTCTTACCATCAACAAAGGCAAAACTTTCTCTAAGACAAATGCAGATTAAGCTGGAATGAAGTCCCAAATACCTTTTAACAGCAGCAGTCTCATGGAATTGAGTGAAAAAGAGTAAGAGCCATTTTACAGTAACTGAAGCATTTGTGAGGCTGGGAATCCTGCCTTTTGGTCTTGCACCCGTGCAAGACAAGGTGATTTGGCCTTGGGGTTTCTGTACTAATAATGGTGATAAATTTGCTACTAGAGGCTTTCTGAAATCCTCAAAGCTAGAAAGAGGTGGCTGCTGAAATGCCTTTGCCTGGTGGTTGTGGACTTGTGAATATACACACAATTTTCTCTTCACATGGCACAAGAGCGATCCTCTGCCACCGCAAGTAGCACTCAGAGAGAAATATCCCTGCCCTTGTGGAAAGTACCTCGTCCCCTGAACGTGTCCTTGTTTTCTGTATATGTGGTGCTTGCTGAAACTGGAAAGAGATGATAAGGAAAAATCAAATGCTGAGGCATAAACAATTTGCAGTCGTTAGAGATTATAAAATTGAAGAGAGACGTGTTTCACAACTCTTCTTGCTAAAGATTGCCTTGAATATCTAGAATCCAACTTTGATTTGTGACTTGTACTGGGATGCACTTTGGCTTGACAGATGGCATTTTCCTAATACTTCTCCATGGTGACAGATGTCCAGGACTATGGATGAAGGATTTGAAGAAACTGCAGGAGTTTTTTTAAGCACACGGTACCTGTTCAAATACAGTTCTTTCTTTGCAGGTTGGCTCCGCTGCTGTTTGATTTCCACTCCAAAATCCCCATCCCAATTTTCATGCCAGTCAGCTACTGGTGAGCACTTACTCCTTCCAGCAAGCTCTCTATGCCGCTCAGGAGCACCTGCAATAGCAGCATCTATGTATATGTTCATGGTTATGTTTTTTCGAACTGTATCTTTGATCTTACCAATGCAGACTTCATTTCTGCTCTCTCAAATTGCCCTGATATTTCCTGCTACAAAGACATGTATTACCACTCTAACACACGTTTGGTTACAGTTCTGGCTCTCTGTCTGCCTCTGTGGTTCTGCAAGTGCATGGTGGGATGCTGAAAGCAATATATTGCGAAGCTTCTTAAAAATACATTGCATCTAGAGGTGAGGTAGTTTACTGATGTTAAAGATACAGACATTTAATTCTGTTTCATTTTCTTGCCAAATCCTACTAATGTTATGAGAGGAATAGCCAAATTGGACATATATTCAGTCTTAAAAAAGCATCTCATTTTAATACCCAGTGATTGGTTTTAACATATTCATGTTAATAGGTCTCTCTCAATATGCTTCTGTTAACTATAAGTATTGAAAACAAATGGAATAACATCACAGAATGTTAACAAATTATTAATGGCAAACATCACTAAGACACCTTTCTTGTTTGCCTACCAATTTCACATAATAATAATAATAATAATAATAATAATAATAATAACTAATAATAATAATAATAATCCCTCTTGAGGGAATCATTATTAAAGCCTTTTGCATGCAGATTACTTCAGGCTTCAGCATTGCAACTCTCGTCTAGGTTAGGAGATGAAGGCCAAGATTTGTTGATTGAGATCAGATGGCTGGTGGCGAGAAGGAATCTAGATGACTTAACTGGAGGGATTAAACTCAAGTCTTTTGGCTTCCATTTGGCTGTTGTATAAAGTCCACCGCTGGGCCAGCTAGCTGGGCTGTGTTCCCCTCATCGCGTATGTGTGATGTTAGCAGGGCGTTTTGTAGTATCAGCCAGTCCATCAGTGTTAGCAGTCCAGACGTTCTGGGTGAGAAAGGAAAAGACAGTGTAACTGAAAGCTAAAATTAGTCCCCGAAGCACCCGTCTGTGCACCTCCAGCTCGGCGGCTGACCTACTGCCCAGCCGCTGCCAGCTGAGGAAAGCAGGGGCGAGCGCTCTCTAGCCCAGCCAGCACCTGGGTTTTTTGGTAAATGACGGCGTGCGGACGCCGTTGGGCAGAGCCGGCATTCCCAAGAGCTCCAGCCCCGTTTCCCTGCCCTGCCCAGGGAGAGGCAGGTCTCTGCGGCACCCAAAACACAACCCAGTGCCCCCGGCAGCACCGCGGCCGGCACTTTGCTGCGGGGCGACGTGCCATCGGACACGCGAGGAGGAGGGGTTTGTTATCGGCAATTCACATTTGAAGCCTCACCCATTAGCTGTACCCCCACGGGAGCAGATGGAGGTCACTTTCTTCTTTCTTTCAGAGCCCTAACCTTTAATTTTACAACATTGATTGAAACCAAGAGTGGAAATAAAAAGTCAGAGCTACGCTCTGTTTTCCTTCCCCTCCCTTCCATTATCTTCTTTCTTTTCCATCCATCCTCATTTCACATGCCTCTCACATTGCGTCCCCCTGGTTTTCCAGTTATTTATTGACCCAGACCTAATTCCTTATTTCCAGAAATGTGTCATGAATCCTGCCTTTGAGTCATTTGCTTTTTGCTTTCCAGGCTCACCTCTTTGACCACGTCTTCCTGTAAGAGATAAGGATATAGGGTTTGTGGAGTAATCGCAGCAGGATGCCTGGGTTTCATTCATAGATCTGTTGCCACTGGCTCATTATGGAAAATTAGGAGAGCTATTTCACCTTTCAGTGCCTCACCTCAGTGTCACCGTCTGTAAAACAAGGCTAATAATTGTTATCTCTTCCTTGCAGGAGAACTGGGGAGCTTCACTAATGACCATCTGCTAAATGTTCTCAGAGCCTCACATGAACATTTCTACTGAAGTGCAAATTATTATTAGAAACCAGGGATTGTTACTGGATTGATATCAAATCATTGTCGACAGCTTCTCTGCAGGGAAAACTTAGGCGCAGCCAACAAGAACAAGCTGCATGTTTTGAAGTTGTGCAGTTGATTATATTGGCTTTCATCTTCTGGTAAGAGGATCCTCTGCCATCTGAACTCTCTGATCTCTGGGAACACAATTCATCCAATCAATCTGGAGGAAAATAAACCTCCTCAGACAAAAAAATAAAGTATCCACCTGAGATCATATGAAGATGGAAGATGTCAATTAATTCCCAGCCCCCAGTCCTTAACTCTTGTCAACCCAGTGTTTTTCTGGCCCACCAGGCAATGCTTAAGAGGATATAATGCATCCATCACACAGTCTCGGTATTGCAAAGAGTCTCGTGGGCCTGCCTGGGCTAAGTTATAATTGAAAACATGCAAATATTTTACAATCAAATTGGTGCCACTGAAGGCTTCTATGGACTGTCTGAAGGATACGTGTTGATCTCGTGGTAGCATCTGGAGATCTGAGGTGCCAGGACAAGATTTCAGCTGTGGCTTCTTCCCGGCATGAGCCAGCCTGGGGCGAAGGACGTCTCCATACCGCTCCTGAACCTGACCCGGTGCCTTTTCTCCCTAGGTCAGCCTCAAGGTGCCCACCCAGTGCTGACAGCTGATGGATTTAATTGCAAACTGTATCTGGAGCCCATGTTTAGCACCGTACAGATAGAGAGAAACCACCGCTGGGTCATCATTGGTGCGTGCCCCATGTGCCCAGGACCCGAATGAGCTCCGCGGATGACTTTACAGGGAACCACTGCCTTAAGCGAGCATGGTCTCCCAGCCTTTTAGTGTATGGGCTCATCTGTTGTGTTTTCCCTGAGCTAGAAATTGAGAGGGAGGATCGCTGGAGGCTACAACCCATTACTGGGTATTCAATAGCAACGCTGTCAATAGGGACAAACAAGCAGAGATGGGGATAATTGCAAGGACCAAGTTGTGAGGAGCAGAGAGCTCAGGTCTCCTGCGACACTAAAACTGATAATATAGAACTGGCAACGGCCCCAAGTCTTCCCCCTCCGATACCATTATGTACCATTAAGGTCACTGTCTCAGTTTGCTGGGTTTAAGTAAAACAAATGTGGTTTAATGATGCTCTTACTATCCAACATCACCGGTGCTGTACTCACAAAACCCTTTTTGAGGGCTTATGGGGAGGAAAACGGGTGAGTCTGGGCTTTTGGGAGCTGCAAGGGGAATGTAAATACCCCTGGTGCAACCATCTGCAGTGCCCTGGGGACTCTGGAGGCAGAACTTGGTTCTCTTGAGCAGTGCAGAGCATATTAAAAATGCAAAAAATAGCCCAGTAATTTTTTAATTAAAAAAGGATAATAACATCTTGTGTTAAAATTTTAAAAAGCAATCCTCTACATTTAAAAATATACCTGTGAAATAATATGTGCCTTTTGGCTATTTCCTATAATATGTAACTTTGGTCACATGGCTCTCATTAAGACACCAGAAAATATCGTAAACTAGCATTTATAAGCTCAACATAGGAAATTTCTGTATTTTTATTTTGAATTTATAATCCCCGTCCAAGATCTGCTGAAAGATATGAAACTTTATTTGAGGTTTTGGAAATGGAATGATTTCTGAGCAAAACAGTCTTCTTTTGGTAAAAACTCCCATCTGTTCAAATTTTGATACTTTCTTCAGGCAAATATGATTTTTTTTTGCCTACAAATATTAAAAAAAATTCTGGCTGAGAGCACAGTCACTAATACTTAAAAAAATGCAATGTTATGAAATATTAACAGTTAAAGATAACGCATGGCAGCATAAACACACGCGCTCTGCCTGTCTCTGCAGAGCTGAGGAGTGCTGCTGTGGATCCCTGCGTGTATTTCGCACTGAAGGCAAGGAAGTTTTGCTCTGAAAATGGACAAGAACCTGAAAAGCAAGGAAGATATTAACCACATCTTTTTAACACCAAGGCTTGAATAACACTACCCCAGGTAGTTAATAATTCATATTGCCCAAGCATGTAATCAGATGGAAACTTTCCTGTTTCCTCTGAGCTCGCATCTCCGGACAAAGGTCAAGCTCTAAAATCTGAAATAAAGTGGACTAATTACCTTACACGACGATGAGACAAGGGCTGATGCCCGTCATTCCTGAATAATCTAGGGATTTGGAAGCGTACAAGCAGATTCAATACCAGCCTGCAAGCCTGGTTTCAGCAGCTCGATCCCGAGCGCGGCTCTTTTACAAGCAGGCTGCAGGTGGCAATACATTTATGTTCGTGTCTCGGAGCAGGAGAGCGAGCGCTCCCCGAAACGCCGCGCCGGGATCAGAAGCAGAAGATGTTGCTCTCGAAGAAGAAATACATCAGGAGGGAAATACGATAAGCGTAATTGCAGGGAAGGGGTTAGGAAGAGATCAGATAGGTTCCCTTTCAGTGGGAACGGCTCATTTCTAAAGGCAGCCGCTGTGGTTTTTCTGCTTCGCCCTCTCAGCCCGTGCCCGGCCGCTGGCCTTTGCGCCGTGCCGCCTGGGTTGTGCCGGGAGCCAGGCGGAGAAGTCGTCTGGAAGTGGAGCAGCGTCCCCCGAGATGGGCAAAGCTCTGGGGCACATCAGGGAATATCTTAAGTAGAAAGGATGAAATGAGGCATCTTTAATTCTCCTTCCCTGGGCTCGTTGTCGTGTTGTTCACCCGGGAGCAAGAATACAGACCTGCAGCTCTCCCTCTTTCCTTAAGGAAGATTAACCAAAGTCAAACTCAGATTAATGAAGTTATGATTTATAGTGTCCCTAAGTGCATTATAGTGCCCTTACAGTGTCCATCTAGCAATCCTGCGTCTCTAGGTGCTATAGCAGGGTTTTACTCATAACTAAAGGTGTCTGTAAGTTTTTTTGCACTGGGGTTTTGCTAATCAGCCCTGGTGCAGCGTATTTAATCCCGGGAGATGGACGGTCACCGGGGGAGGCAGCCTGGCAGAACAGCCTGGGAACATGGGAGGGGAGATCCGTCTCCACAGGGAGAAATGCTTCTGAAAATGGAGCAGCTTTGCCAGGAGGGCAGGGAAAGCTGTGGCGAGGGCTCCGATATTGCACAGAAGCTCGGGTCGTAGTAGGGAGTTCTCTTGTCTAAGCCGTACGGGTCTATCTCAAGACACAAAACAACAGGTTGTGTAAGGCTCGGGCTCTGCCAGTTCTTCAGCATCAGTCCCGCTGCCGGAGAAGTGAGTGGTGCTTTCTGCCTTTTTGCAACGGCTCTGAATCTTTTATCTCTATTAAGTGCCTCCTCTGGAAAATGGCCCTTATTTGCTATGCTGTGGGAACAGGACTATTATTAAAAGGTCACAGAGAGTAATTGCCTTAAAATAATATTGCAGAGTACTCACTGTGCTCTTGCTCAGTTACACTAATAACAGGTTGATCAGCCCTAAATGATGCCACTATTAATTCACTGGATGGAGCGCACACGAGAGCCAACCCGAAAAGGCACTTTCCGACAAGAAAGAATACCCTGTTTTACTGAAAAAGCAAGAGTATTTTGATCCAACTACCCTTGATGAAACAGCCTGATGACACAACTTCATCTGAATTAAGTTGCTTATGCCAGAGCTGTGCCTGTGGGGCGTCATTGCACATAAAAATATTCACGAGTGCATCCACTGCATGTGGCCGACACAGCGAGCAGCATCCCCGTGGTACCCGATGCTTGGCCAAGGAGATGCTATGGCCTCTCCCTGCTTTCCCCACCTCATCTTGCTCTTTTGTTTTAGCTTCCAAGGCCCCTGAGCGATGCTATTCCTCTGGTCCCCACCTCTGCCTGGCTCCCTCCTCCATCATTGCCCCCTGCGAAGCCACCAAACCAGGTCCCGTATTTGTGGGTGCCTTGATGGCAGGCGATGGGGACAAATCCAGCTTAACCCTCTGCCCTCCTCCAGCTAAAGGCAGAGCTGCCCTGAGCCCTTCTGAGCACAGAAACCTGCTCGTTAGTGCAGAGGTTTTAATTAGGGGCTGGGAGCCTGGGTAGCGCACAGACAGGACACACCAACAGCCTCCGACCTTCATTTGGGAGTTTCCAAACTGCAGAACAGGTCAACGGGGTGATGGCTGGGGAAACCAGCAATAGTCGGTCCGTAATTTTCTTGCAAGGTATTTCTGTTGTTCACGCTGATAGCAGGAGGATGGAGGGGTGAAGCCGGACCCGCTCCCCGCGTGGATGCTGCCTCTGCGCTCCCGTCCCTGTCCCAGTGAGCGGCTCTGCCTGCGCTAAACCCACGAGCAGGGCAAAAGGGCAAATTCAGCAATACCTTTGGCTTATCAGTGACAGAACAAATTGATACCAGACTTTTAAGAGGGTGGGGAAACGTCTCTCCATAAAAAGAATCTAAATTTACCATCGTGTTAACAATTTTGTAAGACTTTTTGGCAACTCCTAATGGAAATTTCAAGAGCAGATGGAAATATTTGGAAACGTATAGAACACATGAGCCTGCAACATCCATTTTTATTTTCTCATTGGGAGTGCGGAGTGGTTTCATGTTGCCTTTAAATTTTTTTTTTCTTTCTCTCTTCTGGATACTAAGAAAAGCAAGAGGGGAAGCAGGCGATGGATATAGGCAGGAGGGTTTTTTTGGTATTGCTCACTTGATTCCCCTGTGTGGTCTGTGATGGGATTCAAGAGAAAACAGCACCAGTGTGAGGTTACTGGGTCCCAGGTTATTTGGGAGCTCAGCAGGAATGGGAGGGCACCTGCTAGCCTGGCTCTGTGAGGTCCAATGAGCCAATTAACCTTTTCCAACGTAAATAGAGGTGGATAACCTGTATCTACCTCCCAGGCAGCACGTGAGGTTTAATTAATGAGTGTAAAAAGGCCTCAGGGATTCTTTGATGGAAGATAATGTCAAAGTATGCAGAATGGTTTTTACTACCCCTGATGGGCCATGCCCAAGGTCACAGCCTCCCTGGGAGAGGAAAATCCTCGGAGAACTTCAAAAATGTGGATCAAATGTTTCCAGTCCCTGTTGCCCCTAGAGCAAGAAAAGCTTTTGCTTTTTAGGTCCTATAACCCATCCCAGAGCATGACATTCGGCGCAGTAGGACAGGAATCAATAACAGTAATAGACACTTTATATACAAGAGCTGGGAAAAAAATAATAGTGCTCGGTTACCAAGTTTCTGGATCACTGCTGATCAGTAATGATCAGGAATGAAGCAATAAGCCCTATTTTTCCATCTCCCCTATGGCTTAGTAGAGCGAGGGCCAATGCACTGGCTTCACTGCTGGTCTGCTCTGGTAGATCAGCTGCTACAGTTTTTTATGTGGGGAACTCATTTGGAAACTGAGGCGTTCTCCAAGGTGTTTACATTGTCCCACTTCCACCGGATCTCAGCAGCTCTTGGAATATTCATACCTAAAGCCTTTAATTAGAAGAGAGGCTTCTGGGGCTGGTGGTCACAGCATTTATTGTGCTTGGAAGAGGACTGATCTATTACAGCAACAGCAAACTAACCCAGCACCAGCAGCAGTTCCGACAGTTATCACATCCGTGGCTAGATGCACTTCAGGATAGCACAGGCTTTGGAAAATGAGTGTGTGTTTCCCTTGAAGCCCAGGGAAACAAACCTGGGTGATGACAGAGTGACTCCTCTCTCGACCACTTCACCAGCTAATGGAGAAAAATGAGTCGCAAATCCCTCACTGTCTCTATACGTTAACAGTAGCGTGTACAGCTTCTTCCATTTCACGGTACTGAATCGGAATATGGGACGGTTTAGAAATCGCTGCTTTTTCTGATGGGCACTGTTGTCATCCCCTGAAAGCAAATAGTCTGCAGTGACAGGGAGCAGCTTCGTGGCCCCGTGCAGTAATTCAGCAGCCTGCCGTGGTGGGGGGCAGCCGTCCCCGCTGCCCTTTGCCCCTCGCCTCCCCCTCTAATGCAGATGAACGATCCAGGGGCAGCGCTCAGCCCTCTCCCCTTCTGCTTTTGCTGCACAAACTCTTTTTCCGTAGTGGGATTAATGCAAGGGGATCGGGTTAAATTTTCTTGTATGTTGGCCGCGATACAGGACCACATCTGCCCAGACCTGCAGAAGTCGTTCAGGTCCTAAATCCTCTTAGTTGTATCACTTCCTAGTGATTTCTGCGGCAAAGAGACATTGGCTGGAGAGCTTTGCAGCCTCGTGCCCGTGCCCAGCGCCGCAGAGCTGCCACCGTCCTTGCTGCGGGAAGGTGTCGCCGGTTTGGTCCTGGCACCTTTGCCTTTGCCCAGAGGCAGCGGGTGCTGAGCCACAGCATCTCCAGGTTGCCACTTCTCCCTGGAAATGTTCCCCTCAGTACGTTGTAAAATACGAAGAAAGCATTTGGAGTGATTAACTGCAGGCTCTTCCTTCCTAATTGCAATGTGATCCCATGTGTGACATGGAAGCTGTTACAATAATTCCTTTTTTATTGACTAGTAGTGAATAATTGTATTATAATCCCTGTGTCCCTGATAAATATGCATAACACACTTGCGACTGCTTCGAAGCAGGTTTAAACCACATGCTCGCACAACTTTACCAGATGCTGTGTACTTCTCTTCATCCTAAATCAGAAGAAAAAACAAACAAAAAAATTCCAAACTCTGTTTTATTCAAAGTAATCATCAAACATAAAAACCCACCAACTGAAATTAAAAAGCTTCTATGAGTTGAGAATAATATGTCCATGAAACCATTTGATTATAAACATGTTTAAAAATCTCTATTTTGTTTGCAAACCAGTTTTTCTCTCTAAAATGCTTGAAGTGAAACCACCTGAAGATAAATCTGAAACCAACCCAAATTTATTTTATTCACAAGTGCAAGGCACTCAGGTAGAACATTAATAATAAAAACCAGCTGGGTTTTTAAAAGTTAATAGTTTTATTCAGCTAAGGAAGGACTGTTATTTATAATGCAGACAAATGTCTTTGCCTATACTTGTGATTCATGCGCTGACAATGACTCCTCTCTTCCAGCTGTCCTTCCTCTGAGCTACTTCACCTTTTCCTCTATACTTTCTTGTACAGTATGTTATCAGCCAAGACGATTCACATTTAACACAGTGAATATGAACTGAGGGCTGTGCATGGCTAGAGCACGGCTGGGTGATCTTCCCTTTCCTTGGTCATCATCATTGAGAAGATGCTGGTGTAGAAAGACATCTCTGAGTTAAGAAGGAGCCCCGTGAGCTGAGCTGGAGGGGCCAAAGGGGAGGGAGTGGTGCCAAAATGGAGGCTCGACCCCTCTCAGACACTAGAGGGAAATTTCAGACCCTGTGGCCCATGTAAGCTGGACCAGCTCCTGATCACTGATGCTTTTGTGCTGTCTTTTATTAAAATCCTTTCTTAGAGTTGCAGCCTCTTGTATCAAGTCCCTCCAATGCAATTGTAGTTCTTCAGCCTTTCCTATCTCCATTTCAGTCTTCTCCTATCAGCATAAATGTTGCAGACCTACATTCCCTCTTTTGTGCCCTACTGAAGATATTTCAGCACAAAAACCTAAATAGCAATTTTTAAGGCTTTCCACGTGTTGGGATTTTTTTTCCTTGCTAAGAGGTGCTGCTGCTTCCCACAGAGTGGAGCCAGCTCGGGAGCTGCTCCCCAGCTTGCCCCAAGGCAGAAAGGACAAGTTGTGTTTGAAAAAAAAAAAAAAAAATGAAAAAAAGAAACACAAATTTCCCCCTTCCATGGAAGTGTGGAAAACTCTGGCCTGCTGGGGGGATGGATGTAGCCCGTTAAACACCCTCCAGGTAGTATGGTAAGATGAGCCTCCCCAAGCTGGGGAAAATGATGCTGGGTGCTGAGTGTTTGACAAAAAACTGGCTAGAGTTACACCAAATTGTTTCCTCGTCATCAGTCAAAATTACCCTTTCCTTCCTCCTCCTCCTCTCCCTCCTGAAATACAAGAAGATAAAAAGAAGAAGGGAGGGGGACAAGAGGAAGAAATCGGGACAGCCTAAAAAGTGCAGTTGTTTCTCCTCAGAGAAGCTCTGAAGTCTCTGCTGTGTCCCCAGGACCACAATGTCTATTAATGCCCGTTAATCCCGCGCGAGGTTATTTGGGAAGCGTCGGGAGCTAAAACCTTGCAGCCAATTTTGCGTCCGGCCTTTATAGCATTAAACTCTGGCAACGCTGCAGGGAAGAAAAGACTCATCACGAGGGATGATGTCTCTGCTGTAAAATGGGACTGGGTCCGGCTGTGGACAGCACGGGGCGGAGGGGGACCGGTCCACAGGGGATGCTCCCATGGGAGACAGACAGACAGACAGACCGACCCTTCCAGGAGCCCTTTCTGCAGCACTGCAGGAGATTCCCAGAGCAATTAAAATAAAACTAACTATGGCTTTTGATTTGGTGTAACTCCATCACAGCAGAACAGCCCATTGGCATTCCTATCTAAATCCAGTACTTTTAGTTTCTCCGGATTTCCGTTTTTTTTTTTTAAACAAAGTGCCAAACAGCACCAAGGGTGATCTTGCAGATAGGGCATTTGCACTGGGTTTGGGAGATGCTCTTTCAGACACCCCATCCCTCATTTGGGGTCCCTCCCCGGCCGGGTCAGCGCTCTCCTGAGCTGCCCTGTGCCCATTTGCAGCGCTCGCTCCCCGCATTGTTCGGTGCCGAGCCCCAGGAGCACCACATCTTTCCTTTTAAAGCTGTTTTGGTTTATTTCCTTTTTTTTTTCCCCCCCGGAGGCTGAAGAGTTTATGAACGCATGTTGTAGGTGCAGTTTGAAGGGTTTCCGTCTCCCCGGCGTGTGCCGGGCTGTCGGGAGGAGCACCCCGGAGCACGCCGAGTGGGTTTTCCATTGCCCAGAATAATTCAAACTGGGATGAAGGAATTCTTTAAGACAACACAGGCAATCAGCTCTAACCAGGCACACGAGCGCTTATAGCGGCGACGGCGTGGAGATTCGGCCAGCAAAACAAAACCCATCTAGTCAGCATTTTGCCTGTGACTTATTAAAAATGACATAAGTTAAAACACTGTCTGGCAGGGTCGGTAACTGAGACCAACCGGCTCGACTGGGAATGATCCTCCAGCAGGCTGTAAAAATAAAGGTGCTCTGGGTTTAGCAGTGCAGCATCTCTGGCAGAGGGATGAAAGCCTGAACCATGGAGAGGGGAGATTGCAGCAGGAGAGGCTCACTTTGATCACTCGGTCTAGGAAAATGTGCAGAGGTGTTTAAAAAAAATCCCCGAGCATGCACTGGGCAGTAAAATATTTGCCCCATTGCTGAGCCTATTGCACTGAGTGACCGGGACCCCGGCTTTTCTCACCCCGCTGCAATTCCAGGACTCCCTGGGGCTGCCTTTTTGCAACCGGGGCTGATCCTGCCATGCAGAGGTGGCCCAAAATGGAGTGTTCCTATGAAAGCTTGGAGCTTCCCAGAAAATGGCATAAAAATGAATAGCTGTATTATCCAACCCTACGGAAGGAACGTCACAGCTGCCAGTGGGTTGTGAGCAGAAATGACTGTCCTGGCTGAAAGCAAAACTCATTTCCTCAGCTGCTGGGCAGAGGTGGTTTTCGGAGGATTTTTCCAAGATAGTCCCAGGCTCCAGGCACAGCCATCTGCCCCAACAGACAGGCATGTGCTGGTTGCTCATGGCTATGGGGAGGGCAGCGGTCGGCTCCACGAGCAGAACTCAACCCAGTGACTCACCAGGACCTCAAAGCCAGATTTTTTCAGCTGTTCCACATTAGCACTTTGACTTCAAGGCAGCTCTGCTGCTTCACCCCAGTCACTGACCTGGCCCCAGCAGCCCCTTTTTTTTTTTTTTTTGTTTGCGGAAAATCTGTGAGCAGATAAAAATTTCCCTAAATTTCTTGGCTTGTTTGATGAACCCCCTTTATTGATTGATTTATTTGTGTTTACTTTGGTGATGGACAGAATCCGTTCCAGTTGCAGGCAGGCTGCCTGCCTGTGACCGATCCCAGGCAAGCTGGGGATTTTTCTTTTCCTTGCTCCGGTGGATGCCTGAGTGCTTCTCTCACAAATACCAACTGGTGGAAAATGAAAAATTCAGCTTCGCCTTCTCTCCCTCGCGCGACGGACTCTGGAGAGGGATGATCGTGGCTATTGCTAATTCATGTAACGATCTGCATGAATAACCGTGGAAAATATTTGGCATTGCTCAGCCCCAGATATAACATGATTAAATATGTCTCACAATTATGCTTAGTCTAAAATTATAGGCCCTTAAATACCTTGCATACTGCTCACAGCTGGTATATCTAAATTTAGGGGTTTCATCCACTGTGAACGGTGGCGCAGGATCACGCAGTATTGTTCGAGGGGATGCGGCGGGGACACTCGGGTCAACCTGCGGCAGCAACCGATACCATTTTCTTTTCTCAATTCCTTCGCCAACTTGCCCAGCCGTTTGCAGGCACCACCGCCAATGCGGGTGTCGCGCACCCATCCAGCACGGTGCGGGGATGGGTCTGCGGCTCCGGGATGCTCATCCTCATCCCAGGCTTGGGCAGCACCTGCCTGCCCGTCCCACCACCCCTGGGCACGGCTCTGCCCTCGCCCAGCAGCCTCAAGGGAGGAAAGAGCTCTTTCAACTTCTTATTTCCCGGTTGGGCTTTATTTTTCTTTCCACCACCTCTTGACCCTGGACGTGGAAATAAGGGCTGGCGTCCACGGAGCTGAGAAAGTTCTCAGCATCTTCTTTCCTTCCTGCGGACATCAAAAGGGGATTGTGGGCTCGATCACATTTTACATCACGGCTGGTTTTGATCCTTTAAGCATAGGAGACATAAATCTTCTTCCTCTTTCTTCCTCTGTTTGGGTATCAATTCTTTCCTGTGTTCTGAAGTTTCTCAGGAGAAAATGTAAGCGGGGTTATAAGCTGATTATCTATCTATGGATTTTTACCTTGGTGATTCTGAGCATTACTGTTAGGTGGATAACGTACTGACAGGGTTTGGAAAGGACTAGAGCAGGGTGCAGAAGGGACAGCGGGGATTTTAACTCACCAGCAAACAGACCTGGTTTAGTAAACCCACGGCTGTGCTGCCTCAGTGGGGAGATGCCTCCAGCAGTTTGCTAACGCTGATAATGGTGGTGCCAACTTTTCAGCGTGGCTGGGCAGGCAACGAAGCAGAACCAGCCTCCCAAAAGCATCCCCTTCATGGACATCCCTGGGATGAATCGGGGCAGACCCACTAAAGCTGGGGGTGCAGGCCAAAAAATTGGTATTTCTAATTTTACTCCAAGGGACAGAAGCTGTGAGCCCGGGCACGCTGTTCCCACAGAGCCTTACAGCTGCCGAGTTTGGCTGTGGTGCTTCTTCCAACATCCACCAGGTGATGGAGCAGAAATGATACCCTGGTGTCTTCTTAGGTGAGAGGCATTTGAGCCAAGGGCTGTTTTGCTCCGTGTTTAAAGTGCCTGAAATCTTAAGGTGCCTTAAATTTCATGCCCCTGCCTGACTCCGGTCCCTCATTCAGAGCTTCCTTCACAGCTCCGATGGAGGCTGAAGGACCCAAAAAGAGGTAGGAAGGTGAGAAGAAGGTGAAGTCCAAAGAGCAAGAGTGAGCAGGGGCAGATCTGCAAATGTCAGAGCACATTTTAGCGCTGAGCTGTTGTTCGAGCGAGCGAGCATCGCCCGCGCCGCTGCCAACAGCTTCGTCTCCCACGCGCTCGTCCCCAACCTCCCCGCAGCAACTGCAGTGGCTCCTGCCTGGACAAGGTACGTCAGGATGATATCGATGTATTTGCGCTGCCTTTTTAATCTGCTGGGGAAGCAGCTGAGGGAAACTAAATATATTACAGGGAGGATTTTCTTTTTTCCCACGTGCAAGTCTGGGAACTTGCTTTGCAGACAGGATGGGGCATGGACTACTATCTGCCTGAGAGCTGGTCATCATCATCATCATCCTCCTCCTCCTCTTAGCACTGCCATGCTGCCCAGGGCCAACGTACATGCTCAGCTCGGCGTCCAGCCGCAGATGTCCGGACAGGGAACACAAAAACTGCACGCAGCAATTCCCCTGGTGCTGCCTGCGAGCGTGGGTCACCGTCGCGAGTCAAACCTCGTGCCTGCTTGTGCCAGGGCGGCTGTGGAGGGGAGTGGGAGCACGCACGGCTGGGCATCGCCCACCAAAGGCCATTCCCTGGGCTATTTTTAATGAAGCACAATCACTTGAACGCAGAAATTTCAGTGATTTACTGCCAGGAGCATGAAAAAGCAAAAGAAAAAAAAAAAAGTGGCAATGGGGGCAGGGGGAGGGAAGGTCATTCCAGTTTCTTCCTGCTTACACCCCTCGCAGCTTTCGGATACAGGATATCGCTGAATGGCAACCTCCATGCTGCATTTATTTTTAAGCCACTGATAGCTTTCTAAGTGACCTCGCTGTACATGAGCAACATCAGCCAAGAAGCTGTTTTTTTCCGGCCCTTCGACGTCAGATTGCTTCCTTTGACACCTCTGAGAGCCAAAAAATGGGAAGCATTCTCTTCCCAAGGTGACTTTATTTTTTTTCCCCTGTGATACTACTGCTGGGTCTTTCTCTCAGGCTCCGGGGCTGCCACGGTATGAATGGCACTGCCCTGGGGACGCAGCCCCGAGGTGAAAGCTGGAGGTCGCTGCTTTAGGGCAAAGGTGCTCAAATTATTCACTCCCTGGGAAAAAAAAAGTAAAAATGGCCTTGGCTGGAGCCAGAGTTAGGGCAACTTCACCTCAATTTAAAGGACTCTGGCATGCACTTGTAATACTTTTTTTTTCTTTTTTTTTTTTTTCTTTTCAGGGCAGCTGGGGCTTTCCAGGATATCCCAGCTCACATGTCCATAAACTGTTTACTGTAACCTTAGAATTAGCACAAGTTTTTCAAGCTCATTCAGAACTGAGTGCAAATAACCGAGTGCTGCTCTAGCACGAGAAACGCTGGGACACCAGGAAAACGCTTCACTTCCACTTTTTGAAAGCGCAGGTAGTTTTAAGCACCCTCACATGAAAATATTAATAAAAGCTCCTGGAGTCTATTTTAGACTCTGCAATGGAGCTGTGTGTGATTAAGCAATTTGCTCGCTTGGTGCCTCAGTTTATCCACTTATAAACCATGGCTTTGCACTGTCGTAATGACTGCTGCGCCCTGCAGCATCAGTGTGATGTGGATTTTTCTATCCACTCCTCAACTACAAACTGCAAGAGAGATTTTTAATAAAACAAAGATGGAATGGGTTCAGCTGGAGGTACAAGTGCAGGTCCCAGCTGCATCTTATTTTCTCAGAATTGGGGATACACTTGAAAAATCTCCTGGAAATCAATAGGAAGAGCCTGGCTGGAGAAGACCCTCATGGGGGTAAATGAACCTGGACAGTGCTGCTCTGCACAGCTCTCCAGGGTCATTAGGAGGCTGGAAAAGGGGGAAAACACCAGGTTGGGATGCGGTCGGCTCCCATCCCTGGCTCTGCTTTGTCTCTGCCCTGCCTCCAGCACTTCAAAGCAACCGGGTGCAAAAATCTGGCTGAGAGGTATCCTTCAAAGCCGCTTCTTCCTGCGTCACTCATCAAGGAGAGGGCACCGGGCTCAGATATGGATTTCTGAGCTCAAAAATGTCAGAAGGAAGTGATGGACTCGGAGGAAATTCTTGCGACGGTCTAGGAGGAAATGGGAGATGTGAAAATACACGATGTATTTTCCTCCCACAAGCTGTGCGCTCTGTTTTTATTATCATAAACCTGGGCCCAGAGGATGTCAGCTTGTTTATTTATTTGTTTAAATGAGGTTTCGCTCCTTGTTCAAACATTCCCATGTTGGCAGCTGCTGCGCTGCCGGCCCATGTCCCGGTTCCCGTCTCCTCTCCCCTAACGAGGGGACGTGTCAGCCCAGGCAGCGTCCTCGGCCGCCGATGAGGTGGGAGATGCTGAAGGCAGGATGGGACGTGGGTCCCCAAAGGGTCCTGAGCATCACAAGCTGCAGCAAGAGCCCCTTGGGCTGGTGACACCGCCGTGTCCTCATGCACGGCACCGCTGTGTTGCCCGTGCAGCCTCCCTGGGCTCACAGCTTCTCTCCCTTGGAGTAAAATTAGAAATATCAATTTTTTTTTTTGCCTGTGCCCCTGAGTCAGTGTCCCCCCTGCAGAGCAGCTCTGGCAAGTATGGGCTGGAAATGGCACCAGTGTCCCATTTTCTGTCATTTTGAAGCATTCTCAGGAACAATTACTACGGAAAATCACGCCGCAGCATCAGGAGCCTCTGTGCACACCTAAAGCTGCTCATGCCAGCTCCTTTCCATGGGCTGGCCGGGCAGCAGTGACCTGTGGAAGGTCTCACGGTGATGGTGACCCCTTCCATCCCAAGCTCCCCAGACACTTAGCGTTGCTGCCGCATAATCCCCGATGAGGCTGAAGGATGCCCGGAGCCCCTCATGGACCCAAATAACCCAAGCGAGACAGCAGCATGCATCGTGCTCAACCCACGTCTTGCTTTTACCACCACGGAGATGAGGGAGGGGGGAATTTATTTATTCCCTTGCAATGTCGGCCAGCCCAGACCCTTGGCTGGGGCTCTTCTTCCCCGGCCAAGGTGGCATTTGGCGGTGGGGGGGGGTTACCCCCCATCCGAGCCCTGCATCTCCCGGTGGGGTCACACCAGCAGGAAGCCGCCTCTCGCCCCTGGAGATGCACCTGGGAGGAGAAGCACTTTGCTGGAGGAAGAAAACAGGATCTAACATATAAACAACATCCTCAATGGCTCAGCAAGTGAGTCGCTCTTTCCAGAGCCTGTTTTCGAGCCATTGTTGCAGCCCCCATGGCCCCCCCCTCGAGCTACAAAATGCAATTAAACCAAGATAGCAGGAGCTGTCGTTTGCCCTGGGGATGGTGCTGCCCTGCTCCTTCTTGCAATGATACAGCCCTGGATGGACCCAGCAAGGGCAAGTATTGCAGAGGTGAAGGGCAAGAGTATTTCCTGGCTCCGTTCCAGAGCATGTTTTGGGGCCGAAATACATGGGTTGGATGTGATTTCCACCTGCCAGGCCCTGAATATTTAGTCCAAAGCTTATACGGGGCTGCAAGGTACCAGTGAGCAAACGGGACAGAGCAACTCTTGGGACAAAGCGACGGCTTTCCTGAGGAATCATGCATGCTCCTTCCAGAAAGGTGCTTGCCTCCACAGGATGTTTTTTCTGGGTAATAAACCTTTATTTTGCATCCACATGATAGAACCTCCGCATGTTTCTGGAACGGAACATCCTATGTTCTGCCCTCCGTGGTCATGGCATTAAGCAGAGCACCCTGCATAGCCCCTGAATTTTGGCTAATTTTTGACTGAAAACAATTTTAATGTAAAAAACACAAACAAACAGCTTGTTAATTTGTTTTTCATTACTTATTCCTTCCTATAAAGCAGAGATAACTGAGTACAGCATTGCTGGCAGCCAATGAGTCCAAATGGCTGCGGTATCCCAAAGGGATCCAACTGGATGGGCTGGGAGGGCTGAGCAGCGTGGGCTATTCCTGCACCACATCTCCCAGGGCCTGAGCCCCTCTGGGCTTTGGGGTGCTACCCAGCCACCCCAGGATATTATTAGTGTCCAACTGACATGATATGACTTGTTCCCAGATTTATTTTCCGGTTTGTTTGGATGAGAACAAAGTGTTTTCTTAACTTTGGGAACTGTTGCACTTGGCTGGGCAGGCTCCCACCAGCCCCGCGAGCGGCCGGGCTGTCCCGGCACATGAAGGAGGTGAATATCCTCCATTCTCGTACCCTGTAGCTATCGGTAGGTGTTATCCTAGTGTTATAGGCAGCATTTCTTCTGCCAGGTTATGGGAGGCCCTGTGACCTCCCTCCAGCCCACCCAATGTGCTGGCTTTTGCCAAGGTCCCTGCGTGGGAGCCTCTCCCCATCACCCTGCAGCCCCGTGGACCATCCCTGGGCTCCTGCTAAGGGCTGAACCCATCTCCTGCCTTGTCCGCACCCCCATCACGGCCACTTCCCTCCAGGGGACTTCAGACAAAAGGTTAACGTGGACCCATCCCCATGGGCTTGGACCTGCCCATCTCCCTCCATCTCCCAACTGAAACGCCGTTTGCTTTCTGCCTGGAAATATCAACCAATGTTGGTTTCTTCCATTTTTCCTTTTTCCCTTTTCCTTCCTTTCCCCAAACCTCGCCGTGGAAGCCCTGCCACCTCCAAGGACACCCCATCCCACCTTGGTCTGGCTCTGGTGTCCCTGCTGGGGAGCAAAGGGGTCCCACCTGCACCCTCCCACCTCCCCATGGGATGCACCCCAGCCTCACCAGCCCATGGGGTGCCCCGGGGGGGCTGGGACATGGGACATCCCAAAGGGTTAAGCTACTCCCCAAGCACAGGAAACCTGCAGCCAAAGCCAGATTCCCAGGGAGGAAACATGCCGTTTATTGTGGGAGAAAAGGTAAGCGAAGTGTTAACGCGATTGCCCGAGCAGAGGTCATCGGCGTATCCTGCTGCAAACTTCCTGAGTAACCTCACACAAGAAAACAACAACCCCGGGTACGGGACGTGGTGGGTTTGTTTTTAACTCTGATTACCTTGGACCTACTTTCTCGCCAGCGCTCGTGGCCGTCCACATACCCGCCCTGCAAAGCAGCCGAGAACCTGCTGCAGCGGCTGGCTCTTGGGGTTTTTTTAATCTTTCTCTTGCATGACTGGTCGTATTTTTATGCCCTGGACTTAAGCAAAGGGGGAGAAGAGGAGGGAAGCAAAACGCAGCTCTCAAGGTTTCAGGCTCTTGGAGATGTTGCTGCTCCCTTGGAGGTCTGCAGCAGGTGGGAGCTGGAGAAGCCCCACGCCAGAGCTCTGCGAAGCTCCTCTAAAATCCTCTAAAACTTTCTGCGTTGTCTTTTTTTGCTTCTGGTTCTTAGGACATGGAGCAAAGTGGACTGGGGGTAACTGCGGGGGTAACTGCGGGAACAGACTGACACTTGGGGAAACCACGAGCGGGACCAAACTGCCGCATTGCCTTCCCCAGCCTGCAAAAGGGAGCAAAAGTGTCTCTGCTGCTTTTTCCAACCCCTAATTCTTATTAAAAGTAAGGTTTTTACAGTAGCTGGGGTTCCTGCAAAGAAAAAATCCCAACCTTGAAGGGTAGAAAATGCCCAAGATGCTATGCCAAAAATTATGTTTAGACAGAAATGACTCAGAAGTTTAAAAACTGAAGTGTGATGCAACTAGTTTTATTTACATACATACACAAGAGCAGTGGCAGGTCATGACCAGCATATGAAATAATTTCATTCAGTCCAGCATTGCTGTGTGGTTCCTTAGCAAATATTTGGTAGAAGGAGGAGACTCCTAGAAGAGGTCCATCATGAGTTTTTGCTAACCTCCCGGACAAAATTGGGATGAGCTCCAGGTCTGAAGCAAGATGCTCAGCCTGGCAAGCTTCGTTAGAAGTCACAGGGCGTACAAACATTTCCATTTCCAGGCCCTGAGGTAATGCCAGAAATTGGACCTTAGCAAGTGGTGCAAACCACTGAGCGAGGGTTTTTGCCGAGCTGCTGGCTCAACGGGCCTCGCACGCCGGGTCTGCTGCTTCCCTACCGCATCCCTGGACGTGGTCCAGAGCTGGGAGCTTGCCCTTCTTGCCAACCAACACGGGAACAGGTTGGACATGTTTAAACATCTCTATTTTTGAAAACATGGACCCAACACTCGAACAGGATCAGCTTAGATCTCACTTTGGGGTATCTGCTCGTTGCTGCGGGAGAAACAACATGGGTGGGCTTGGACCGACGGCCGGGATGCCGTCACGTGCAGTCCCACGGACACAGCCGCTGGTGAAACCGCCACGTGTCCGCCTGTTCGCATCCTTCCACAGCCATGTCCTCCTGTCCCCTTGCATTTGCCTTTCTTTATATGCCTTTACCTAAGATGTAAAGTCCAAAGGTCCCAGGTACCCTTGAAGAGGATTAAAGAGACTTTCAGGCTTCCTAACAGCTACTGACACACCGGTGGTGGCCGAGTTCAAAGGACTGGACTGAATTTTAATTCCTTCTTTTTCCTTGTCTTGGGATTCAGCCAAAAGACCTGTTTCACAGCCACCACCATCGGACTTCCTGTGCTCAGTATTTATTTTGCTTTGAAGGGTTTGACAAGAGAAGAATATACATCCAGGGACGTGATTTGGAGCCGCGGGACAGCGGTGCAGCCGTACGCCCTCGGAGTAATGCATGGCTCCAGGGGAACGCAATCGATGCCGTGATTAGCTATGCTAAATTGAAATCTTATGATCTTCGGGGTGGTTACATAAAATGCCAATTAGTATGCGGTCTACATTGTTTCATATAAATGTTTTTCATTATATTTTGCTGTCAGCAAATGCTGGTGTGAAACCAGTTTTCATCCCTCATATGGCCACCATGAGGAGGTTGGGAAATGCACTAGCATGACTGGAGTCTTCCTTTAGACAGATATGTTATCTTGTTTACCCAGCACCGGTGCAGCATCTTTTCTTTGGGCAGTGGGACGGACACTTTCCTGTGGGAAGGGACAAGCCCAGAGGTCCAGGAGCTCCTGTGATTCCCACAGAACGCACCAAGGCCGTCCTGACAAGGACCCCCAGCACGTCTGATCTGCCGCAACTGCTGTTTGTTGCCTCTTTGAGTTTTATTTTTTATGCCATTGCTGTGTCGATAAAGTGCTGAGTCACAGGATCCAAGAAATACTGTGCAAAATAGCCGCAAGGGACTCCTATTTGTTACAATGTCTGGGATGCTTCCTATTAAATAATAACAAAATGCTGTAATAATAACTTGGCAGCTCTCTGCCTCCGTCAGTCTGATGCTCAGTGTGGGTTTGCTTTCCTAAAATTCCTTTAAGTATCTTGACAAGTTGCGCGATAGGAAGGAAGGCCGCTTCACTCTTGACTTTTGCCTGAATAAGTTCTTGTAATGAGCAACTGTCCTGAAGAGATGGAAAGGATGAGAGACGTATCTTTGAATCACGGTAACTGGCAATAGCGTGCGTTATTACACACTGTATTTCCTGATAAAGCGGGGACGGGTTATGGATTTTGCAGAGCTGTGGTCTTGGCAGGTTTCACTAGACATGTAGGTACAGGTCAGTAGTGGCTTGTTTCACCTCTTGGGGAAGTGTTACAAAACCACCTATGTTTAAAAATAAAAAGCAAAAACCAGAACTACTCCTGGCATGCATCGACATTGCATCCCTATTTCCTGATCTCAGTTAACAGTCTTTAGTAATGAAACATTTTAATTCATATATAGCATCAAAGCCTTAACAAATTTGCATGGGTGTATCTGTGGACATTATTTTGTTTTCATTATTTATTAAAGAAATCTGTCTGCTGCCTGCTAAGTTTATTGGAGCAGCTTTCCTGGCCTAGGTGGCACCAGCTGTCTCTGCTAGAGATCCCTGCACGGCAGGGCATGCTCTTCACAGAACTTCAGTGCTGGGAAATCTTTCCAGAGTACTGCATTTTTTTCCCCTGAATTCAGGATGATGGAAGTTGAACCAGATGAAAGATCAAATACATTGTGCTGACTCCAATATGTGGGCTTTTTTTTTTTTTTTTTTTTTTTTGATGAGAAATACCATACAGAGGGTTTGTTAAAATGTTTTGCGTGAGTTACTACTATACTTTGTAAATCTTCTGAACAACCTGATCCTAAGTTGCAGGATTTCAGTCTCCTGGCATTTCAGACAGTCTGTATTGGCCACATACTCTGCTTCACTGCTTTTCCTGCATTTGCTCCTTAAAAAGTCAGGGATTTTCATGTTCCCTTTGAGGTCACCTGCGGTTTTGTTGGTGGCTGCAGTGAGGCCATCGTCTCACCCCTGTTTATCAGGAACAGTCGAGCAGAGCTGTGGACGGACACACAGCCCGGTGGGACCGGGTGATGTCGGAGGCACGGAGCAGCACCTGGATGAGGAATCGTGGGGCAGATGCTTTCTCTCGAGACATGCCCGAGCTGTCTGGGGCTGGCAGAGTATTTTGGGAGCCATTCCTATGGGGTCACTGTATGTCACCCCCCGCCTCGGCTGCCCCCTCTCAGGGATGGGATGTTGGTGTCGAAGCTCATTTGCCCCGGTGGGGCAGCTCTTCTGGTCTTAGTATTTCTGGAGTATAAAGCATCCTGGTTTTTTATTCTGCGTGAAAACAACACAGTAAATCTTTAATAAAACAGAGAAATCTCCAGGAAACCTACTGCAGGAATATGTGTAAACCCAGAGGTGATAGCTGAGTTACAACATCCAAACAAACCTTTCTCCTCTTCTGATAAACAAAGACCTCAGGAGACCCTGATTTCATGCCTATATATCCGAAATGCCATATAAAATGAACATCATCGCAACGCGTTCCTCCCCCCACTATTAAAAACACTGTCCCATTTGCATTTTTCTGTTGATGAGCCGCTTTCCCTGCCAGTGGCAGAAGTGCGTTTTGCTGTCAGGGTAGCAGCAGGCAGCGTGAGACACGGTGTGCGCATCACTCCAGATTACGGCTTCCCTCCTCTGTTTTGAATATTTGAGCAATGACGGCGTGAGCCATCCTCAGCAAGCCTAACGCAGTGTTTGACGCTGCTTTCTGCATTCAGAGTTTTCCAGCATGAGTGTGATGGTCGACTGAGATGTATACGAAAATAGCAGGACGCCTCACCTAGAGCCCAACATTCCCTACGGCGAATTTTAAGAGCGTCATTCTGAAATTGTTTCTTATAGTCTTAAAATTGAGATTATTTTTAGATTATAAGTGAGTTTATCCAGGTTTCTTTTGCACAGGGAGATCCAGGGCTGAGGTTCTGGCTTTGTAAGCTGCAGAGGTGCAGGAGCAGAATGATAAGGGGCAAGCAGCGAAAAATCACACTGTTAAGGTTGAGAAGCATTTTCATCAACTGGAAACTAGAGAGGAGGAGATGGAGCATTACACTTTTATGGCACAATAATGACACTGCAACGTGATGCTCTGATGAATAGAGCAACCTCAGTTCTCAATGTGTCCACCCAATTATTTCCAAGAGAGATAAGGGAATATTCCTGTCATTGCGCAAAGTCTAGATAAAGACATCTCTAAAACCTGCGGTTCTGGTGAGACTGTTCAAGAAAAATTAAATTAAACTAGAACAGATTCAGAGAAGTCTATTAGTTGACTGGAACATGAACTCCTCTTGTAACAGGAAAATAGGAGAGGTTGGTTTTGCTCAGCTTTGTACGATGAAAGCTCAAAATCCATATAAGAACATCAGGATGAACTTGTAAGCAGTGGAAGAAGCTGTAAACTATGGGAGAAGGCAAAACTGACCCTGGATGCAGGGGAAAGGTTTCTAACCATCAGAGCAAGAGGGACTGGAGCAACCTTCACATACCTGTAGAAGAGGCAAATCAACCAAATGTTAAAGATGGAGTTTAATCCCTTTGAAATGGGTGTTGTGCAATGGCAAGGAGCGTACGAATGCAATGCCACATGCATGCTTGGCTTCACAGATAGCACAGAAAAGTTTCTAAAAACAAATACAGTAATTTACTCTGTCATAGATTAGCGATGAAGTCTGGGCTGCAATATGGTGAAGGGGAATTTACCACTGATTTAATATGATTAGGATTTTTTTTCCCCATGAGTTTGTGTCTGTCTTTTTATATTATCTGGAGGGTCGGCGTGGAGTCCTGAGTCAGGAGAACAGCTAACTTAAATTCATCCCTATTTGCAGCAGAAGTCTTTGGTTTGACTTCAGACTGATCCATGCATGTGCTTAACATTAAGGCTCTGCTTACAGGCTGTCCTGAATAATATGCTATAGTGTATTTTGAGAACTCATTTTTACTTTTTATTACAATAATAACTTCTACAGTGACATGAATTCCAACACGAAGCACCAAGAAATAACACACCCTTCCAAATGGTTTTCCCCTTTACACTGTTATTAGAATACATATTAAGAAAGCAGCGTATTATAAGACAAAGCACTTTCCAGAAGGCATATTTTTCTCAACCTCACTGCAGCACAGCAGTTTCTTTATAGTCAAAGATTAATTATATTACTGAGTCTGCTTCTGCAAATCATAGTCAAATGGATCATTAAAAGAGAAGGATAGCAGGGACCACTGCTAGGGTATTGCTTCCGAAGGGTCCAACTCTCAGAGGTGCTGAGCTCCTGGAGCTTAGGTTGGCCTTTCTTTCCCTATTTCCTTTTCAAATTTCATGCTGGCGTTCCATAAAATGATGTGTTTGAAAAACTGTCCTGCTGCGATTCTGACAGTATATTGCATTACTCCAAGAGCAGAGCTACCTCGGCTACTAAGCCTAGGATTGTAGCGAATGGCCAGTCGTATGGGATAAGGAGATGTCTAATAGTTCCCTTTGTGCTTATTGGTAATTACCGCCTGAGCCCTAAATAGCAACAGCAGACACAATACAAATCATGCCCATGAGCCTTGATAGGGAGATAGGAAAAACCCCAGACATATTAGTCAGTGCAATAGAAACAAGGAAGGTGGAAGGCAACTCAGACTCCACCAAATGTGGGTCCATCCCTCTGTTACTTCTCCAGCTGCTGGGAATTTGGTTGTAGGATGGGGCGAGTGGTGGCTCACGTGGGTGGGTGCAGGAGGAGAAGGGAAGGACCACGTAGCCGGGGTCGCTCCTCTTCCATCGCTTAGGCTCTGCACCCTGACACTCGTCTTACAAGCAATTCCTCTTGAACCATGCCAGCTTTTAGACCAAATTTGCTTTAGCCGTGATGAAAAAGTAGATTTCTTGAAGTGAAAGCTAAGAGGAAAAGTCAAACATTTACTTCCAGGCTGATGTTTTATCTCAGAGTTACCAGCGCTGTGATAATCTGAGACACATCTCCTCTGCAGGAAGGAGAAGATAAGCTCTGGCTTACTCACACTTCTCTCTCAGCGTCTTGTCTTCAGGGGAGAGGAATGATGACAAGATTTCCACTTAAAATTAAGCTGCAGAAGGCAAAACAAAACTCAAACTCAGCTAATTTTATCTGTGGTTTAAAAAAGAAACAACAACCAAAAAAAACACAGTAAAAAAAACAATGGCAGAAATGAGCAATATCTGCCAAATAAAATCATTCACTCACTTCTCATATTAGTCAGGAGAGAAATAAACTTTTAGAAGGCCACACAGTTAAACAGATCCCCAAGTATAGTTAGAAAACAATGAGTCAAGATCCCTGCTTCAGCTCCTCGAACTACTTTATATTTTCTTGGGAAACAGCACGTTGCTGCAAAATGGTACCTATGCCCCCAGGATCTGGAAATAGATGCGGTTCTTTAGACCGTTTTGCTAATGCAAACTACAGAAAAGAGAGAGTAATTGAGCCAATTTGCTGCGTGGGCGTGTAGTTGTTTGTGTCGCATCTCCGTACCACTGCAGCGTTTGGAAATCTACTGTCACTCACCTCCGCACTTGGCAGCTAAAAGGGCTAAAAGTAAGCCCGAGGAGCAGGTGGTGGTTACTGGAGACACAGCTAGTGCCCTTCTTGCCAAACTTTTTTTATTTTCCCCAAAGTGGGGAAGTTTCTGGTCTGGAAAGAGCAGAGCAGTGATTTGCGGAGCATCACTCCAGCCCCAGGACTGCTGAATATTGGAGAGGAGAAACACTTTGCATGCACCAGCGTGCATCAGATCAGCGAGGAGAGGATGCAGCTGTAATCCAGCAACGTTCACGCAAATTGTTTTGCATTGCAACACAAACTTCTGGGTAATTTTTCATGGTAAGGGTTTCACACGGAGGCAGCATTCCTCCAGTGCACCGCCCCGATTCCTCCAGCACCCCTGACGCGCGTTAGAGACCCTAATAGCATCAGGACCACATTACCGCTGTTTCCATTCCCCGTGTCAAATGTCAGACCACCGCCACGGCGGGGCACGGCCGGGCATTTTCCAGATGGCCACGTTTTGCCGTGGGGGGGGTCCAAAAGTGCTCCCACATTGCTCTGTGGTGCACATTACCCCCGTCTAAATTTCTCTTGTTTCCATCTCAAAGACCCCGTTCTTGAGAGAGCAGAGATCTTCGTGGCCGCCTGCTTGTTGCTTTATATGTTTTGGCATATGCCTGCTCGTTTTACAGTAGAGAAGCTGTTTGTGCCTCTGCAGACATATTTTGTAGGTGCAACTTAAGCAAAACTTTTGATGTGTTGGGCTTAGAGGTCACCCAAGGAATGTCAGTGTTTGTCATCAGGAATATGGGCCAAGTCCTACTCACCTTCTCTGAAAATAACACCTTTGAAGCCAGAAGAAGCACTCACTTGCACAAGGGGAAACATTTGAGCAGTAGAATATAAAGGTAAATTTCACACCATGACTTTTATGCTTTTTTTTTTTTTTTATTTATTGTCTTACAGAAATTTTTCCTCCCTCCTTTCCCCTCCTTCCCTGAATTTGACACCAATGTTGGTCAGACAAAAAAATCAAGCACCCAATAACCATTGGAAAACTTATCCGATAGAGTTCAAAGGGTTGGGAAGTGTAATTTCTTTACTAAGTGTTGAGTATAACCTGAGTTTATGCAACTGCATTCTTCAGGGTATTGGGGAGGTGCTAAAAACACAGTAACGAGCAGCTTTGTTTTCTGGGGTAAAATTAAAAAGATACTGAGAAGTACAACAAATAGAGAAAAAATCATCAGGAAAGTTGGCAAAACCTTTGTAAAGACGCTAACAGATGCCCCCAAAGAGGAAATTACAACATGTGGCAGCTGTGGTTTTTTGGTTAAGCAACTTTTTGTAAAAGTTCAAAGCATCTGGGGAAAGTAACTAGTAACAGGGTGAGACAGATTTATGGAGCCCACACATGGCAATATTTTTGTATAAAATTAATAAAAACCCATTATATCCCTAGATGAAGAGATTAATTCATACAAGTTTTCATTCTTTGAAGAGCAATCATATTTTGACTTTGTAAACTGGAAGAACTGAGTAATTTCTTGGATTAACTGATCACAAGGGTTGTAGTCCGCAATAAAAATCCATGCAAGGCTGCCAGGCTTTGTTTCTCAGAGGATTAGGGTAATGAGTTGATTTGACATTAGCAGAATGCATCCCAGGCTGCAACCCCATTACCTGGATCTAAAGGGTGAGTTCAGAAAGATGAGGCAGTTAATCAAAGCCTTCAATGTATTTTTTTAATATGGGGAACTTATTGTTTATGCGAGTTGCTGGATTGATAAGTGTGGGAGAAAACTGCATAAATCTATGGTGTTTGGCATGGGCACTGCCTGGACTTGGCTGGCCAGCCTCCTATGTGCTACGTATACATGTGTGTATTTATAAGCCCCTAGAAATGTCCTCTGTAGCCATGAAAAGGACAGTCTGCAACAGTTCGCACTGCAGGTTTGTGTTTTTTCTCTCTTTTTACAGCACTTTTGTGGTTTTGTGCTTTGTGTTGCGGTGAGAGAGCCAGAGGAGACCCTGGCCATCTGCTGTCAGAGTCGCCACGTGACGGAGAAAGAAGAAAGGCTCAGGTTTGTAAATGCTTTGTTTGGAGCTAATAAAGCCCTAAATTAAATTTCTAAATAAATGGGTAATGTTCCTGGAGCTGGGGGAGGCTATGGCTACCTGCAGCGATAGCAACGCAAGGTGTTTCCCTTGCTGGTTCTCTCCTGATGCCGCAGCTCCTGCTCCTCTAGTCCTGGCACATCCTGAAAGCCAGATCAGGGAAATGATGCTCCTTAAAATTAAACCAAATGTTATTTTGCTGCTGGGTTATTTTAAAGCCAGATCAATTCCCACTCTGGTTCGCGGTGCAGTTGCAGGGCCAGCTGTGCTGGCACGGGAGGGAGCCTTGCTCGGGGTGGTAGGAGGGCGAGCGGACACTGCCGGGGAGAGGAGAGGACCCACTGTCATCCCTGAGCGCTTCAGAGTGTGAAACCAGGCTCTGGGGCACCTTCAACAGGTTTGGGTTTTACCATCTTTCACCTCACCCCAAGTGCATAGTGCTGACACTGTGACAGCAACTATTAAAATCAATTAAAACGCACCCGGATCCTTTTGCAACCCTTAAGGGCCAGCAGGGATGTCTCTGCAGAGAACAGCCTGTTTATCACATGTATTTTATTTCAGATCTTCTGGGAGGCTTTGGATTTTCAACCCAAACCCTTCCACGTACCCGCCCCATGCTCCCAGACCAATTAACCCTTCTGCAGATGAGCAGCACAAGGCAGGGGAAAAAAACCCCAGCAGCTACCTCTAGGTACGTGGAGGGACAAGGACAAGCTAAATGTGCTTTCCCACCGCCTTCTCCTCCTGACCTGCCCGTCCCTGGTGCACACTGGTCAGCACTGGACACACTGGTCCCCCCAGCCCACATGCACACAGGTGTTCCCGCACGGAGTTGCATCTCCAGAAGGCAAAGAGAGGCCGGAGGAAGCCGCAGTCACGCGAGCCGCATGTGGTTTAAGGAGCAAGTGCCAACATCTCTCACTCTCACTGTCCCAGTGTTGCTCCGAGGGCAACCTGATCTGCCTTTAATCTACTCTGACCACAGGACAAATGGTTTAAATAAAATCCTGCATGACTGAGTCACTCCGTTTCTGGCTTTTATACGACATGCTGAGGAGCGATGGTTTACTTTGCCTGAGTAACAAAATTAATATAAGAGAAACATTTTTGTTATGTGGTAACTAAGAAAAAAAAAAAGGGATGTAGAGAAATTTGGGTGGGATGTTTGTACGTGATAAAAGGAAAATCAAGGAAAAGAAAGTAGTGACTTCTCTTGGAACAGCAGGTAAAAGTAGCAACAGATGAACAGCTATCACAGACAGGACGAGGGCTCTGTTTTAGCAACCCAGTTATTTTTTAAGAGCAGAGACCCGAAGCCCCGCTGCCCTCAGCCCAGCTGCAGGCAAGCTGTCATCAAGGAGATACCGGTTCCATACATCTTCCCCGGGCAAGGTGCGGGGAGAGGCACGGGCTGAGTGAGTATGGCGTTACAGGGAAGAGAAGGACCAAGAGAAATACCCCGGGCTCTTGGCAGGAGAGCTGACTGCAGCTATGACTGCCATTTAGCAGACGGGGGACTGACACACTTTGGACTTTGCCTCCGTCTGGGGGAAGAAGGTCACAGGGATGCAGCCTGGTTTGCTGGTGGGTATCTGCTAGAACCAGTCCCTGCCCCTGCTCGGGCTGTGGTTTGCAATAAAATGTGTTGTGAGAGGCTCCGCTCTGACTATTCACCATCATTTACCTCTTGTCCAGGACTTGTTGCCACCAGCCCCCCCTACCCCACTCAGAGCTGTGCAATTAATCTCGGTTGGGGAGTCGAGGTATTTAGATCTCATCATCCTGAGCCTCGTGGGAATATGTGAATATGAGCTCAAATGAAGGCTATTAAAGGATGAAGTTTAAATCCCAGCAGCGTGGGTTTCACACATCACAAGCCAATAGCGCCTATAGGAAAAGCTCTGGCTTTTTCATTCTTTTCTTTTTAATGAGAAAACTTCTAATGATTTTTTGGTAAGCTTTAGGACATGTAAGGTAATATCCTGGTGTTAGTGAGAAAAACAAGAAATTCCCACTGACTTTTTGGGGTGTAGAATAGTTTTCACATCGAGTAATGCTTTTGCAAGGAAGGATTTGCCATGCTGGACCAGAGCATCGCTGCCTGCAGACACCTGGCTTCTTCCCTCTGCCAATAGTCTACACCTCGTAGCGCCGATCTTCAAACCATCTCCTGGTCTTGCAGGTCTGGACGTCCTTCCTGATTCCCTGCAAAAGAGATCAGGGCGTGAAGCTTGAGATCTCATCACCTTTCTCTTAGCACATGTGGTTGCACCGTATTTTTAGGGTCACTTCTCCGTTGCGTTTCATCAAAGGACTGGTACGTTGTGTTCAGGACATGTTCCTAACGCCTGTCGCTGCAGCACGGCAAATCCACTTTGAAGTGGGAGTTTTGGTGCTTTTACAGCAATCGATGCAAGAAGAAGAATGTTCCCCTTTGATGTGTATTAGTTATGAGCATTGCTGGCCCCTTTTGGAGTTGATTTCATGCATGGTCCCCTTCAAGAATCGGAAATACGTTTTACCAACATTTCAAATGTTATGAAATGCAGCATTTGGTGGGAAAGAAAAAGACAAATGAGAAAAATATGGTACATTTTCATTCTCTGAAAGAAGTTATAGCTAGAAAAAATTGTGCAAACGAAGTATTAGCTATTACTCTACAAAGTTTTCAGCTCGCTCTGTCAGGAAGCAGAGGCTAGACGTGATTTTTCAGCTCTTACACAGGACTGTAGTCCATACTTTACAGACATAGGACAGGCTTATGGATATTTCTTTTACAGAGTTTTGGGGTCATAAACAAAACAAAGTCAGCAAAGACGATCAAATCTCTATGTACTTCCCTTTATTGTCTTTGGATCATGTTTTTGAAGGTGAGTCAGTGTTTATCGATATAAAACTATAAGAAACAATGTAGTATCAGAGTCGTACAGTTTCCCATGTGTTCATTGTCCCTTCACTTGCTGTAAAATCCACATGATGAGGAATTAATGAGCAGACACCTGTTTTCTTCACGAACCTGTGCTTTATTTTTAAATTTTAAGCAGTCTCTCAAAGTGGCTGCAAAGGCAAAACCCCAAACTTTGCCCTCGCAGATGGGAAAAGGGAGATGTTTGCTGCGCAAAGGGTAGCCCAGGCGTTGCACAGCCTTGATGTATCAGTCAGAAAATTCAGGCTGGCTATGAAGCAGGACTCTGGTCTGTACTGAGTGATTTCTTCTGAGGCTTGTCTGGTTTCTCCTTGTTCAGCAGCAACCCAGGCATGTGAATTTGGGATATGCCTCCCTGAAGAGCTGATACAAGTCGGGTACTAAGGTTTCATTAATCCGTAAGGCAGGAAATGTCACACCAGGATGCTAAATGCAGTAGTTGAGTTTCACATAAAACACCAATCTGCTTTGCAGGGCTTATTCTTTCCATCTATTATTTATTTCCTCACTCATTAACTGCTCCAGTAGCCCGAGACACTGAAATCTTGCAGCCAGATTTCTCATGTGAGAAACTATTTGCTGTTAATACAAGATCTCTCATCAGATGTGCTTTGAGCAACTCCCCTTTTCTCTGCTATTCCTCAGACCTTCTGGAAGCACATACTCTGTTTTGAAGATGATGCTTACACTTAGCAGATATGCAGGGAAATGGTCTTTTGCAAAGCAGCATTGGCCAGAATTGCTAACAGAAAGACTGGTGAATCCAAAAATAGCTGCATGAGGGAGCAAAAGAGAAGTGGTAAAGTCTTTCAAAATTCCTTCTAAATTGTTCTGCCAAGCTGAGATGCCTGCTGGAAGATGGTCCTACCTCCAAAACCATCTGTTGAGCTTGAGGAGAAGGGAGACTCTACTCTCTGAACCATACAGAAAGTTGAGTTCATGCCCCCAGGGATCCCTTCTTAAGCCTGAAATTTGTCAAGCAGTGGGAAAACCAAACTTCTCTACCTATGTCTTGCTTCCTCCTTACTTTTGATGTCTGGCAGACAGACAGATAAACCAAGTTAAAAGAGATAATTCGCAAGAGAATTGCAAAGCTAGAAAGTGGCAATAATACTATATTGGAGCAATTTTGTGTCACATGTAACCTGGAAATGGTATCAGCTTACTAGCAGTGAATAATCCATCAGGAGACAAAAGGCAAAAGGCTCTGATGCAGTATCTGTCAGTCTTTGGTAAATGGGTCTTCATTTAATTCGGAATTATTTTCCAGTCCAAGGACTCTGGAGTGATCACACGACTTCTTTGGGGGTGGTTTGGTTTGTTTTTTTTGTTTTGGCAGGCAATGAAGCCATGAAGCCTGAACATAGGCAGAGCATAAAGCAAAAATTCCCCATGCTACACGCAGATGGATTTAACAGCCCTCCTCTTATTCACGTGTAAGTGTTTATATGGAAGGGATCCAACTTTATGACAGATTTCACTAGTTTCTAGCCAAACAGGGATCCTCTCCAGGGACAGGAAATTTGGGGATGAACAACTTTCATCAGATTTGCATAGCAGACTTGGAGTTAGAGGCATGAATAACAACTTGCGATATCAGAAAGGCTTCTCTAGAGAACTGCTGAGGGTCTCCAACCCCAGATCCCGCCTGCTCCAATGGAATCCTGCAAAGGGCTACATGAGCCACGAGGGTCTTCTGCTGCTGGTGACCATGGACATCCAGTAAGGAGCAGGTTGGTCTCAGCTCTATGGAAACCCAGGAGATATTGGGGTTCTTAGTACCTAGCAGGACTGGGGCCTCTGCTGGAGTCTACAGGCTGGATCCGGATGGAAAACAAAAAGCACCTGTGTGGTGGAAACACTCTCATTGTCCCAGATGAATCCCTATGTATGAGGGAATACAAAAAAATGCCCGTCTCTTGCTATAATTTTAGCAAGCATGCCAGGTGCACTGTGTTTTGAGAGACATATTTTCCTCTCCTGGATAGTTTGCCTTCCTTGCTCATGCACAAAGATGTCCTGAGTGCAGAAATAACCATGCCTTGAGCCGCTTGTGCACGCACTGTGGGAGCAGCATGAAAACAAGTGCATGGCAGGAACATAGAGAGGCTTTTGCAGCTGTGAAAATCCACCAGTAAATCTGACCGGTGAAAGTCTGCCCTCTGAACACTTGCTCATGGGACATTTTAGAAGAAAATATTTTTGCTTCGCTTTTATTTGCTTTTTCTTCTCGTGTACATGTGTGCACGTTCAGGGGTTCATTTGTCTGCTGCACTGAATTCCAGATTTCATTTGCTCCAGCTGTTCATTTCCCACCTGAGATCACATCTCTATGACTGTGGCATCAGAGCTAGTTGCTATAGGTAATGTTATGATGTCATGCAGCAACATGACAATTTCAGCTGGGGAGTATGAGGAAGCACCAGGTCTCATCTTAAACAATAATGAGCTTATTTTTGTAGAATTACCATTAGTTTTAATAAAAAGCAGAAAATATGGGACATACTGGCAGAACAATCTCAAAACAGAATGTTCTTAAAGTTTCCATTGAGTATCAGCTGCTTTTTAATTAGTAACCAGAGGGACGTCACAGAAAGTTGCTAATTATGAGCACATAATAAAAATATAAACACTGTGTCCCAGTTTTAGAATAGCAGCACCTTACTGTGGATGCAAAAGTGAGCTTGGATTGGCTAATGAATGGAAAAATCATGGGATTTTTCTTGAACAGCTCACGAAGAGGCATCTGCAGTTATAAAATCAACTATTTCCTTTGGAAAAGGAATGAAAATATTTGACAAAAATACCTTGAAGGTTGGTTATGTTTTTGTTTTTTTTTTAATATATACCAGGAATAATCAAGATCTGCAGTTTTTGAAAAAAAAAATCATAAATCAAGATGGCTTTATTGAAAACCATTGGTAATTTCAGCATTTTTATGATGCCTGAAATCTTCTTCATTCCAACTTCTTTTGTTTGCTGTTTCTGCCTTTTGAAGCTGCACTGAAAACCAGTCCCGAAGTGAGAGAGATCGATTTGCTACAGTGAAAAAAACCTGACGAAAAGAAGTGTTGCTGAGATCTGTGTTAGGCAATTTGACTTTAGTCCAATAGTTCTCTTTGCTGGAGATTATTTTATTTCTTGGTTCTGATGTTTGCACTCTTCTGCAGCTATCTCCTGGCTGAGAGTGTGGAGATGGCTTGTCCCGATTGCAGCAGCTGATCCTGGAGGATGTTGTGTGTTTAGTTGCCTCTTTTCTGCTATAACCCTACTATTACGGCAGATAACGAGCTCCGCTCAAGTTTGTGCTCTGGGTAATAAGAAGAGAAGCAGGGAAGGTGACTGAGGCATTTAAGACCAACAATTTAAGCTCTAAGTGGTTTCTGATTTAAGTCTCTCCATTTTTGGAAATCCAGGCTTGACATCTCAGGCCTGATTTTCAGAAATGCTTGACAATGCTGGAATTGCTTGGAAAATGAAGGTGCTCAGCGCTCCTAAAACCAGACCAAAATTGGGTCTTGTTGGGCATAAAGTTCAAACTGTAATTCCCTCTCTCTTGTTTACCACCCTGAAGGAACTGGTAATCTAATGTTTGTGTCATAAAGTATTTTTAACTACTGCTTTTTTAAATTTTGAGGGATAATATATAAAAATAATCAAGAAAGAAGAAAAATTGTTGCTGAAACATATTTTGCCTTTATTATTAAAGCATATGAGGGGGTTGACACCTAGTCATGGAATGATTCCCAGCGATGTGGAGTGTGGTAAACACTCCCAAATCTTGATGCAACTACACAGAGGTGGCAGCTCTTGCCAAGTGGGCAGTACTTGCTCTCAATGTGTCCATCACCACTCACATGCTGGACAGCTGAATAAATTACCCAAAAATAACTATTCCCAAATATTTCACTCTCAGCATTCAGTCCCATCAGAGTATGGCAGTGATTGACAGCAAAGCCTCTGCTACAACAAGGCTGAAACAGAGGAGTTAACGGGAGAGCAGAGAGAGTGCTGCAAAGGCGAAAACAAACTACGAGCTAATTCAGAATAAAAGGGATTCCCGGGAGGTCAGAAGATGGCTTTGAACAGGTTGAGTCGTTAAATGGATGTAGGGTTGATTGATGAATCTGCATCACTCGCTGCAGCAAGATGAGCGCATTACGTTGTAAGTATGGGTTGCAGTGGATCACTTCGAATACGACTGTCTGCCAAAAAGATGAAGGAAGTTCATAAATTACCCTAGAGTTATGGAAACAGATCCTTTCTGCAGAGGGACCCGGGGAGCAGCAGTGTCCCTGGGTAGCCCATCTGTATCCCATAAAGAAACGGATACCTGTAATTAGTGCCATGAGTTATCACAACTGCGCGCAGCACACATACATCTCCATCTGAGAGGACAGTGCTTTGCAAGTGGGAGCATTTAATATGGAAATAACCAAGACAGCTGAAAGTACAGTTTCACTGGAAGGTTTCCAGCCAAGATGTTTGAGGCAAAAGCTCGCTGTTGCCAGTATGGGAGAAATCTAAGATTCAGAGCTGATTGCATTTCCAAGAAACAGAACAGGGAAACTTGGACACCGCTGCAGAGTAGGTGCACTGGAGTTCATACCATGCAACCTCACAACTGGCCTTGTTTACGGCTTCTAGGTGCTCTAGTGAGGTGCCAAAGTGCCAGTTGGAAATCAGATATCTTGAGAAAATAGGATTTTGTTTGTATTCTTCAAAGCCGCAAGTCTGAATGGGGGAATCTGGGATCCATTTTCCCACCCCGTGCTCCCTGCCTCACTCTTATTGAGACTTAAACAAAAGGGCAAGGAGGCCACTGCAGAGTAAATGAGGCCCTTAATTTACCATAAAAAGAAGACAACTGGCTGTTAAGGTTTTATCGGATTACAATAAAGGCTCTTTGCACTCGGGATACTGTGGTCTGATTCCCGGCATTGCTGGCAGGGCTGGAAATCATAACCACAGATTATAGCAATAAGCTTCCAAATTTCCATATTCCAGCCAAGGGTGCTGCTCCCCGGCGTGGCTGTTGCCCCGTGCCAGCCTTGTGCCAGCACGGTCAGGATCTGCAGCGTCCTCCTGGGGCAGGACCTTCAGCCAGGCTCCAGGTCTCCGGGGGCATCCCTCGTCAAGGTGGGGGATCCATCCTGCCACTGCTGAGAGCTTGTCGGCTGTAAATGGGAACAGGAGCAAGGTCACGCCGTGTTATCTATTTAATTATCCAGCAAGAGCCTAAAAACAAGCTACCTTCTGCAGTATGCCTATAGATTCTACCTTTTCAGATGAGAAGTCTCCTTCCTTCCTCCCAGATGCCTTCCAGCAGCCGCCGACACAGAGTGAAATGAAGCAGATTATGGCAAACAAAATTTCCCCTCCATGAACAAACCTTGTTGTTTTTCCCCAGGCTTAAATTTCATTAGGAAAATAATTTTATTAATATAACACATCTTCTTCCAGCGTAGGGAGTGCTGGCATTTTGCTTGTCAGCTAGCAGAGGGAGCAACAGGCAGCTCTGCATTACGAGGAATATGCAAGCAAGGATGCTATGCTTTTGGTACCTGGAAGACATGTCTGCATTTGAACCTGTAAAAGAAATGCCATTACATCTTTTTCCTTTAACCCTTTGTTGCAGTCAGTGCATAAAAAACCGTACGCTCCTGTTTGTGCACAGGAAACGCGCAGCTTGTTTTGTGTTCACAGCACGTGGCTCACCATCAGATTTTTCTCTTTCTCAGAGACTCACAGGGTGCTGAGGTGGGCTGACACCTCTGGGGACCACCTAGTCCTGTGGCTCAAGGCAGGGTCACCCAGAGCGGGATGCTCAGGATTGTGTCCAGTTGGGTTCTGAATATCTCCAGGGATGGAGACCCCACAATCTCCCTGGGAAACCTCTCTGCAATCAACATGTGCAAAGTAGGTATTTAACCCTTAAAATAATGAGCAACAAGAAGCCAGGAGTAAAGAGATTAAGCTCAGTGTCCTTGAAAAGTTGTTCTAACTGTAATGGCCTCTTTGGTTGGGTGCACATAGCATGGGTGCAACCTTTGGAGGGATATACCTTCTCCTGGGGCTGTATCGCAAATGTCAAAATAACAGTATGGTAAATTATCACATCCATAATGGGTTGCAGACCAGTCCATAAACTCTCTTTATTCCTTCATCATTTGACACTGCTGCCCATAAATCCGGAGGAATCTGATAGTAAATGGCAGGGAAGCAAAGGGCAGTCTGGACAAGATTTGCAGGCGCCCGTCTCCCTCAATTTACCCTTCATAAAAACAGCACCTGGTGTTTTTAACCCAAGCTGGATGTCTGCTGGAGAATGTATGCCTGCTGGGTCCTCCTACAGGACTAAGAAAGATATTGTGACCGGTTTCTCTCTACTGCATCCTTCAAGGCCAACGCAGCATTTAGTCCTTTGTTACAAACCAGAGGCTGTGCAAAGCTCCAAAGTCAAATTTTCCACAGGAAGAATCCAGAAAATGTTTTCTGTAGATAAACCCAATTATTTTCACTATAGCTTTCTAACTTTCAGTTCTATAATATAATATATTTAATATATAAAAATATTAGAGAAAATATAACAAAACCAAAAAATTCAAAACAAAAGCCATTTTGAAAAGGAAACTCTAAACATTCTGTTCTGAAATAGTCAAAACAGAATATTTTGACATTGTCAGAATTTTTTCCCTCAGGTTCTCTTCCAAAACAAAATTCCAGAGGAAAAAAAACCCCAACATTTTGTTAAGCATTCCTATTTAACTTCCACTTCAGCCCTGCAGAATCCAACAGCAGAAGTTTTTTTGTAGCAACTTTTGCAGTCAGCACTTCTATACACAAACATGCACCGTGTGCAGAACAAACGACCATGTATTTTGTTTTGATAGATGCTTTTATGTTTTTGTATGTAAATAAACCAGATAGCAATTAATCAGATTAGAAACCTTGCTAGAGTCAGTCTGTAATTGATAATGAGGTTTTTTTTAAATTTTAATTTGGCTACTGCTGAAGCAGGACAATAGATTCAGTGGATGATCAGATTAATATTAATGAGCATAATTATCTCTCTGTTCCAAGTATGGCATCTTGGTAACACTAATTTTCTTGTTAACTGATGAAGGTCGTGGAACTGATTTACTGATTTACTCCTGGATGGGAATACAACAGAATTTAAGAAAAAAATAATTGAATAATGGTCTTGAATTTCAACATGAAAATATACGAGTGTGTGTGTGTGTATATATATCTTTCCCAATGGGGACTCTTCCTTGAGACGTAGGTCAGCATTTAGCCTCCCTGAAGATAGCCCTTAAAGGACTTGCAAGATCTGCAAAACTTTTCCAGGAATGGCTTCATAAACCGCCTTCTATTATTGCACACATTAGGGTTGAAAACGGAGCTTTGCCAGAGGCAGGCTCACAATATTGCAAAAAATTTCCACCCAATGAGTGGCAGGCTATAAGAAAAACAATATTGATGTATTTTCCTCTATTTGTGGTTTCTTTTGTCCACAGAGTGTTTTTTGTCTCTCAATGACGTCAAAGCAAAATTCTCTTGCAAAATGACAACTGGAAAATGACCCTGAGAATATATTGGATCTCCTAACTAGTAATTAACTAACTTGAGCTTAATGGAACGTATTATATATTTTACCAAGTCTACAGAAGATTAGCAAAACAAAAGTAATATTTTCTTTTCTTTTGATTGCAACGCTTGAGGCAAAGGCAGCTTAATACTTCACAAGTAAGCGTTCTGCATTCCTAAAGTATCCGTATGCTCAAACATGTCACAGCATCCTCACTGGAGGTGACAACAACTCCACGGCGTGTCACACACTCAGCCCACTGCTCTTGGGATGCGCCAGGGCAGGGGCAATAACGATGCCCACAGTTAGGTGACATCCATCTCATCCTTTAAAAGAGCAATTCACTTTCTTCTAGGAGAAGCGGTCCTGTATTTCCCAACGCCATCACCTGTGAATAGAACCTCAGCCGGTTATCTAACTTTGAGCTTCCCAAAAAAAGGCAAGGGGAAAAGCACTTTCAGCAACGGTCAGCAAGAGTTGGGGGCCCTTGACAAGCCCTTTTTCCACATTTAAGTATGAAGCTGTTGCCGTCACCAGAGCTCAGTAATTAATTCAGATCACTTCATTCTTTTCTTCTCCTTGGTTCTTCATTTCTGTAAAATGGGCACGCTCACAAGTACAGCATTTTATTACACATTGCTATTTATGGCTTTCTAAAGGAAAAAAGTCATCTGGTTTTCACAGAACTCACTGTGTCTTTAAGACTGCCTCGCAGAAAGAAAAATACAAATTTCAGCGTATGCTCCATTGTGTAATATCGGAAGGAGCAGGTTTTACTGAGATTGTCTAGGACAAACTCAAACAACAATGGATGTTTTTCCTTCCTCTATAAAATAGCTTTTTCGTGGCTTTACACTATTAAGTGCTGTGCAGGAATGGATAAGAACTGAGTCCCAAACCTGACTTCTAAAAGCTTTGTCAAGTCTTTTTTTGTGGTTTCAATCAGTTGCTGCTGAGGATATTCTGCCCTACATAACATGCACCAGTCTAATAAGTGCAACCACATTACATCACTGCTGATTAAGCTTACATGCAATACACTTGGCATGGCCCCTTTCCAGCCCCATGCATAAAGAGTGAGTAAAGAAAAAACTTTAAAACATTATTAATTGCAGACTAACTTAAATGCCACTCATCCGTTGCTTCAGCTCGATTGCTTGCTTCTAATTAGGGCTTGACGGCCATGGCTAAAGAAGTTTCTTCTCTTGGACTCTCTGACAACGTGTTTCAGGGATCAGAAAAAACACTCTTCTGCACTATTCATACCTTGCTATGCATGTGGTGGCAGTTATGGGAAAGCCATATGTGTGTGAGAGGTGGAGCCCAAAGGGTGGGCAAAGGTTGTACTGTTAACCAAATCACTCTGGAACTCTAGATCCCTTCATAGGGAACATCTGCCTGGAGCTACGGAGCACAGTACCAACATGGATTTGGTGGCCTAAAATGTCTTTCTGGTCTTATTTTGGATATGATCTATTTCTTCTTCCTCCTATTTGTCCATGTGGGCCCACAATCACTATGGGGAAAATTAAATTTCCATTTCTTGTACATCTTCCCAGCTTTAGTGAAAATATCCTTCTACTTATATCCAGTAAACTGAGACTTTGTCATCATTTGCTCTGGGCTCCTCAAAACAGACCTCTGGTTTCGTGGAAAAGATTTAGTTTTCCAGGGAGATGCTTTTTCATGATTTCAGTGAAGCACCAATGTGTTTTAATAAAATTCAATAAAGTGTATATATGTCAGGGAAGATTTAATGTTGATAGTGGTGTTGTGCTTTGGAGATTCAATTATCCTTGGGTGAAAAAGACATGAATGTTACTGAGTGCACAAGCGAAAAGGGAACATTAAAAAAAAAAATCAGCTTTATCCAGCCAAAGTGGAAATCAGGTGACTAAATAAGAACGTATTTTAGACACAGGAGAGACTATACAGTGCTCTGCACTGCAGAGGGACCTTTCTCTCTAAAAGACAATGGTGTTTTGAGATCTACAAAACAAGTGTTTTCTTGCTCATACATCAGCAAAAGCAGATGTTCAACCTGTCAGAAACAGTGGAATGAACGTTATATCTGTTGAGGACCTGGCTGCTCAAATCAACAAGGTTTCTTCTGATGTGAAGTTTGTAACTGGAACAACATGATCCAAGTTGGTATGTTGGTGTGGGAAGATCCCATCGCTGGTCCCTTCCCAGGGCTTTCCAGAGCAGGGTTGTACTTGCAAACTCCTATCCAGGCCCTGCTAAAAACAGTGACAAAATGGGATTTAAATAGCAAGGAGACCCTGAGCTGGCTTCTTCTCTTCTGGGTGAGCCTCAGCCCAGGACAGTACGTTATTTTGCATTGCTCATTGGTCAGTTCTCACTCCCTATGTTTGACCCTGGTCACAGGAATTCAGTCAAAATCCTGGGCTTTGTGGCAAATTCATGGTCTAGGTCAGGGTTTTGAGAGTGTTCTTGATCTCAGCCAGCATATCCATGAACCTGGTGTCAGCTTTGCATAAGATGACTGGAAAGTGGGAAAGCAGTTTGCAAATCTCTGCTTAGCACTCTTCCCTCAGCAGGGACATGCCGAGGAGGTGAGGCTAACTGAATCCAGAGTGAAGGAAACCAAGTTTTACAGCCTATTCAGAAGAAGCCATTTATTTAAGGGAAAGATTTGTCTACATTATTTTGGATGTTATAGTTTATACATCAGGTGCAAAATTGCCCTTTCAAAGCTCTGGTACGAGGTTCCGTTTGAGTACTGAGTATTAAAAAAAAATAAAAGGCCACCCTTCCCCTTCCCCACATTTGAGAAGCTATTATCCCCAGGGCAGGGAAATGAGTGTAAAAGGGACATTACAAAGCTGTATCCCCTGCCTGCCAGTGGTCCATGCTTACTGAGTGCTCCGAGGGAAGCACATTATGCTTTCCCCACTATATCCTTGCTTCGAATAGCAAAGATGATTTGCTCTGCAGAAATCACATCTTAGCAAACCACAGCCTTGCATCCATGTCTGGTTAAAATTAATTCAAAGGCTCTCCAAAATTGAGGGGTTCACTCACTCTTGAGGATGGCAGACAAAGTCAGGGCGACTTTGTTTCCTTCACCGATCAAAAGGAGGAAGCGTGCAATGAAGTTAAAATGAATTTTTCTAAATGGTGCCTTGGAGGGAGAATTCATTGGAAGCTAAGTGATTAAAACGTGGGTCAGAACCATGCCAGCCTGCCTGGTTATGCTCAGCTTGCAGGTAGTCTAGAGACAGAAACACTTCGTACTATGTAAAACAATATTGGTGAGCACTGCATGTTGCCTCTGTATAACTGCATCTGGAAAAGGGACGTCTCCTCTCCCCAAGTGTTGAGTGACATCTCACAACCTGTTTCTTTCCAGCCGACCTGGAAAATGTACACTCGGATTTCAAGGGAGAGGAAATATAAAGTATTTTCTCATCAAACTTGGCATTATCTACTTAGCAGGCAGGCCTCTCTCCCACTGTACAGTATTTTTCCATTGTGTTGAATCAAACTTTATCTTCAACTCTGTTTCCCCATTCTAATAATAATGATGTGGCGTTCGAAGTGTGGCTTCGCGAGTGATTCATTTCCTCAATACGGTTCATTGGGACTTTACACTACTTGAAAGGTAGGCAGCAATTTGGCTTTTTTTAACACATTAGAGATAACATTTCTTTTGCATGGGATGAACTCATTATGGGCTTTAGGACTGGGACCCGATTATTTGCAGACACACGGTGCTACTCTTCTGCTAATAGGAATGTAGAGATGAGGCAAAGTAATAGATTGGGTAAGAACTCATTAAATGTTGAGGCAGAACAATAAGCTCTTCCAGCCTTTAACTCCTTAGATTCATCTGGATCTTTCAATCTCAGCATCCTCCAGCCACTGGAGACTAAAACAACAATGAACTGAATGCAGAAAAAAAGCCAGGCAATTATTTCACTTCGGTAAAAATTTAATGGAATTCATAAAGTCAGAGGAAGATAACTGTGCAAGGAGTAAATTGGGTCGCTGAGATCCTGACTTAAGGAAAAGAGAACAAAATGGCAGAGTATGAGCTGATAAGTGCTACCCTTTTGAGGTTGGCAATGATTTTATGAAGAGCCCTAACACAAACACCAAAAAACTTGGGAGAGACTATCTATCAACTTTGGACCTACCTATAGACGCTCAGCTCCTCTGAGGGTTGGGGTGCTTACGTTTTAGCACCTAGACGTAGGCTTAGACGCGTGCCTATGCCTTATATTCAGCTGATGCATGTTCTTTTAACGTATCTTGGATTGCTTTACATGCTTGACAGGCCGTGTTTCTATTGGCCGTATACAGCACTGCAAATGCAAAAAGCCTGCCTGCAATAGCCGCCTTCTTCTGAGGTTTACATTATCATCTTTGTCTCATTATTCCTGGATGGCTGCCATCATTTCTTATATAGGTCTTTCCTCAAAAGATGAAAGGAGAAGGGTGTGGGAAGGGAAAGGAAAGAAATCTTGCTTTTTCTTAGAAAAAAGAGCAAATAATTCATTGACCTGCATGGGCTTTAATATTTATGCAACATACTTTGGGATACTAATATGTGAGTCAGCTGAGAACATATAGGAAGAAAAATAAAGATGTCTCTGCTGTCAAGGGGAAAAAAGCACTCACCACCTCATTTCTCTCCCCCCACCTCTGATGTGGCTTATGAAGGAGGATGCCCAAAAGAATAGAGCCAAATTAGGAGCCAGATTGAGGGGATGGTAGCATTAGCTGTGCCTCTTGCTGTTACTTATGCCATGGAGCTGCAGATGATGCTGTATGGGTGGCAGTGGCAGATAAGGTCCAAGCTCTAAGGGTGAGACACACGGCTCATCCTTGCACAGTGTAAGCTTCACACAGCAGAAATACCAATTTTGTCTTTCAGGAGCTTTTTCCTGGTGTAACTCTCAAATCTCTCTCCTGCCAAAGATTATAAGAGCTATTAACAATTAATGTTTATGCTGGTGTAGTTTCAGATACCCTTTAATGGGACATACAATCTGAGTTCCCCACGCTCTCACCTGAATGCCACTGCCACCATTTCCACGTGGCAGAAGTCCAGTTGCCCAGGCTGCCTCGCACCTCAGCCGTCTTATTTTGACATGTCTGAAGTTACCCTGGACAAAATAGCCAGTCGGTGCAACACAACAGCACTGAGACCCAAGGAAACACCTCCAATTTTTGTCAGTTAAGTCATAGTGTTGACTACATCAAGTTTCCAAGGCTTTGTACGCTCCTGTCTGAGCTTGATCTTTTTTTCTTTTTTTTTTTTTTTCTCCTTGCAGTTATTAAGAACCCTTTAAACTTTTTTTTTTCTTAATAACTTAGCTGAGGTCGCTTCAGCACAGCACATGGATAGAAGGGGCCAGCACTATGTACTCTTGCACCCTGTGCAATTACACCTTGTATTTACATGCACTTGGTGCAAAGACTATTTGGTGGCTCTCCAAGCAGATGCTGAAGATCCGCACAGTACTGCACAAACCTCCAAGCCTCGAATAATTAGTGAAGAGCTGATTGTCTCCTTTATAGAGAATGAAATTCACAGCTGAATCCGAGCAGCGGGAACCGCCAAGCCTAGGCAAAGACCTTGAAGAGGGCACATTTATGGTGGAGGTGTTTAAAGGATGGCTTCGACCTGGGGATGACAGCCACCCTTCCTCCTGGTGTCGAGGACAAGCAGAGGCGATGATGCTCTAAGAGGCAGCGACACATCCCACAGCCTCAGCTGCAGGTTGCATGCACGGACTAGCAAAGAAGGTTTTTTTTTATTTTTTTTTTAAATTTTTTTTCTATTTCTTGCAGGTGAATTCCTAAGCCATCTGCAGAAAATTTTCCCTTCATGGCCAGGAACACATGGCCCAAGGGTTGGTGGGGGTGGGTATTTTAACTCCCCGCTCCCTCCCCCAGGCTGAACAAAGCCCTTGATTGAGAGGTCGGCTCTGGACTTTGCAAGAAAAGAGAGCTTGGGGCTTTTGTGTGTGTGTGTGTGTGTGTGTATGTGTGTATTTTTCTTTTCTTTCCATCATACTAATGAAATTTGCAGACACAGAGAGGAAACTGAGAGTTATTTATAGGAGTGAGAGGAATGTGAGGCCTAATTGTGCTTAGTCTATTGCTAAGTATGTAATCTGTTTGCTATTAAATTTTACAGTCTTGCAGCAATGTACATAGGTTCTATTGTGGGTTTTTTTCTTTTAAGTGGAACATATACATCTGATGAAGAAAAAATATTAGGCTAAGGTGCTTGCAAGCTTTGAGAACAAGTGACACAAGGCAGCATTTTAAAGGAGGCAGGGACATTTTTAGGGTTAACTAGGTTGGGTCATTTTGGATTTTTCAACAATTTTTTTCCCCTAATTACCTGTTCACAATTTTAAGGTTGCCATGTCCCTGTCCGTGATGCACTGAGGTTACCTGGAGCTGCTGGCTGTTTCCACGGGAGGTGCCGAGTCCCGGTGCGTGCACAGGACGAGGGTTTAGGAGCGGTGGTGGGATTTCTCCTCACCTCCTGGTTGGCCTTTTCTACCCTGTTCCACCTCTCAGTGCCCAGCAAACACATCTTGGCAGGTATTTGCTTACCTTACCACTGATTTCAGTGGTGAGAGGTTGATGATAACCGGCTGGACCGCTCTGTAGAAATGCAAAAGCACTGAATCCTTGCATTTTTGCATACTGTTTTAGGGAGAGCCCACCCCACCGGTGCACCCTTCCCACCTGTGTAAGGAGCAAGGCTGCTGCCCACGGGCACGTCGCTGGGTGTCCTTTGCTCTTCCCGGACACGGGTGACAATTTGAGGCAGTGGAATTGGGGCAGGGGGGTGCAGGGGGCTTCTCCGTGGGGCAGCCCCGGCTGCCGTTACAGAGGGAGGACAGCAGCTCTGCAAAGCTCAGCCTGGAGCAGGGGGTTAGCGTGGGGACCTGAGCTGCTGAGCTAAGCGTCGTTCCTCATGGAAAAAAGAGGAAAAGCCAGGCATGCAATCCGATACAATTGCTAATATCTACCAGGCAAAAGTCGAGCACTCAAACAGCTCTGGAGTTAGCTGCTTTTTATTGCTTATCGCTGTCCACTTGTGCTGGAATATTCCATGCCTATAATTTTTGAGAGGCTCTAAAGGATCCTGTCACCTCTCCTGGGTCTAGGTTTCTTGCTTTTTCAGACAAACACTTTTCCTGGGATGTTTTGCAAAATGCCATAGTGACTCATTCTTGTCACTCCTCTTTGCTGGGATAACAACACTAAGGGGAAAAACAAATGATATTTACTCCCGGTGTCCAAAATTGGCTTTGCCACTGCGAGCAGAATTTAGAAAGACAGGAATAGAGGAGCAATTATGGAGTGCATTGCAATTAAGAGACAGCCCTTTAAGATCCTCCTCCGGGTTTACAGCTGAAACCAGAGGTGGACTGTCTCCGTCCAGGTTGACTGCTCCTGAATGGGATGCAAAGCTGCTGGAAAGCTGCGTAGCTGGGAGGGATGCAGCATGCTGCTTACAGCTGTGCTTACAAACCGGTCTGCCCCCTCCCAAAGGGGTCAAGGGCCCGAGATAACCGGTGGTAGCAAATCAAAGGCAGGGACCAAGAACTGCAAGGCAGCACTTTGCTCTTTTCTTTGGCTGGTAAACCTGCCAGCCCACATACAGGTGTGGGACAATATCCCCTGCAGTGTTTCTTGCAAGCAAATATAAAAGAAGAAGGAAAGAGACTCGAGATACACAGTGGGAGGTGGCATTTAGGGCTGAAACCTTGAGTGATGTCCACTGTACATCTCCATGGGAATTATCTAGCCCTTCTCCAGCTTCCTTGCAGTTCCCTTTCAGACCCCGCTCCTAACTCTCAAATAAATTGACTTTATTCAGTGGGAGAATGAAGACCTGTCCTGGTTACCACGTTTCTGCCAGGCCACCAGGGAAATGCTGATTTAGCGTGTGACGTTTTGTGCATTTGTAGGGTAAACAGGAGAAAATGCCAGGCAGGTTATCTGCAGCAAGGCACTCGAGCCCTCCTCCATTGCGAATCAGACATGGGATGCCAGTTGGCCGCTGGCCAGTCATTTGGCTACTGACCAACTGGCTGACATTCGTTTCTTCCATACTTTACTCCTGGACCTGGTGGGAGGGGTGTTTTACAGCAGCAATTAGTTTATTCCTGGGGTAAACAGTAGAAATTGGAGGGTAATTGCAGCAAGAAGTTTGCTTCCTGTTCCAGTGTGAATAACCTGCTGGACGCCAACTGGATGTTAGCCCTCAAATCCGTAAGGCCAATTGGCAGCTGGTCTGCATTTGTCCCTCTTAGGATTTGCAGATGTATGCTGGAAAGTGTGGGAATGGGGATCCCATCAGTCCATCCATCACCGAGGTGAGCTGCAGCGCCAGCGGCCGCAGCGAGGGGCTGCGGGAGGCAGGGCACGGAGCAGCAGGGCGAGGGATATGCTAGGATGTGCCTGATGACCCAATCCCACTGCTTTCACCTTTTTCCCATCCTGAATAATGGACATTTTTCCTCCTCACAGTCCTGCTGGGCCCTCACGTACGTTAGTTGGTAATACAACACTGCACAGTGCTGTTTTATTCCCTGTTTTGTACCCAGACCCCCTTCACCTTGCCTTACACTTCTGCAGTGGGACCTATACGTTAGCACAGGCTTTTGTCTGGGATGAAGCTCCTTGCTGGCCTCAGCATCCCCCCGTGTTTCCAGAGTAACTCTCTTAAAATTATTTAGCTAGCTGCGATTTGCTCCATTCAATGCTGTCACTACACAAACAAGGAGGACATGTGTACCTCTGCTGACCTTTCTTCACTATCAAGCCTGACACGTTTCCTATCCTTTTTTCTGTTTGCTTTTCTCCTCTAGTTATCCTCCTCTTTGGCAGCAATTTCCCCTCACATGCCTTATTATATCACTTTTTTTCTTATTTCCATTGATCAGATGGATCCTTAGAACAATTTGCTACCTTTTTTTCGAGGTTACAATGTTTTCTTTCAAGGTCTCCTTTATTATTTCATTATCTTCAGGCTCCTCTCAATTTTGCATCTTTACTTGTTGAAATTTCCTAAAGGCTGATGTCTCCAGGCCAAGGTATACTGCACTATTTTCCAACTGGGAGGTAACAACAGCAAAGGAGGGACGGCTCCATGAGCATTTCATCCTTCTTCTTGGATTTGAGTAGCAGTGGTGGCTCAGAGCTGGAGGACCAGACCATGCTCTCCATTTAGGTGGTGAAAACCCCTCAAATCCATCCAATGATTTAACTGGAGTAACACCGAAAAAAAAAGATCAGCTCAGCATGTCCAAGGACACCTTATTCAAGTTGCTAATATTACTGACATAAGGAAATATTTATACACATTCGGACATTTTCCATTTTCACCGAGACCTCTGGCGTGTGGTTGGGAAAGGAGCCTGGAGGGCAGAAGTAGGAGGGGAGGAAAGAGTGGGCTGGTGAATGAACATGGTTGTGCCTACATTGCAAAGGGAATTGAGCAATGCCCTTGCCACACCACCGAAGAGAGGGGTAAAATAGAAAACTGCTGCTTACTAACACTTTTATTGAGCTGCTATTTTATAAGATGACATGTGGTGAAGTAGATTATATTCAAGCAGAATTTGGAATGAATCTCCAACAAGTCCTTTGGCTGAAGCATCCCTGAACTCAAGATAAAGAAATTTCTATCCCTTGGATATGTTCTGTCAACTGAATGTAGCTTTGTGAAATTTATTGGTTTTGCAGAAATCAGGACGACATATTTTAGGATAGTCCAGACGTCTCTGGCTGCCTGGATTTCCTCAGTTTAAGCTTGCTAGTTCCCCTCCCCCCAAAAGAAAAAAAAAAAAAGAGAACTTTCTTAACCCCTTTGTTGGGTACAATTTATAACAAACAAACAAACAAGAAAACTTTCTCCATCTGGAAAAAAAATCTGGCAAAGAAAATATAGTAAGGGGGGAAAAGTTTCCCTCACAGATATTAACCTTTACTCCTTGAGATGTGTTCGTCCTTCAGAAATGAGCAGCTGTCTAAATCGTTAGGAGGTTGCTAAGGATTAAGGCTAGCCAAAATATGTTCTTTTACTGTCTTAAATTTCCTCAATGTAAAATAAATGTAAGCTAAACTGCTCTAACGGCGGATGCTGCCACTGCTTACACAGAACGCAGTCTTGATATGGATGGATTACATCCCTTCTTAAATCGATTTGATACTTGCACGTCACCTGAGAGTGTGAACACACGATGTGGCACATCTTTAAGGGGAATCAGAGTCATAAGAAAGAGCTCGGAGCCCATGTGCTTCAACTGGCAGCCGGGACAGGCTGGTTCCCAACAAGCTTTCATGCTGTAGATGTGGGACCACCGGATAGTTGCAGTTAACCCCAGTATAATTCCTCATGACTATTGCTCTACGTATTTTTGAGGTTATCAAGAAAAGAGCCTGCTGGATCTTAGCACCTTTGGGTCAGGGATAGGGTTTTGGTTCTATATCACGCAGTCCCAGGTACACAGAGTTTCTGAGTCACATGCACTGCCCTTTTGCTATGATCACCAATAGTGAGGGATGATAATACCTTCTTCTGCCACCTGAGAAACTTGTTTCATTCTGCTAATACTAAGTATATGTTTACCAAAAAGGAAAAAACCCAGTCCTAGTTTTCCCATGGGCTCATCAGCTCTGCGCGTCCTTCGCTCAGAGCTGGAGATGGTCGGTATTTTGCAAGATCATCCCAAAAGGCAGAAACAAGGTGAGAAATGGTGATTTGAGTATGTGCTACTGAAGTTCTAGCTTGTGCCTTAGAGTTGCAGGCATCTCTTCCCTCACCTTCTCTAGCAGTTTATTTATTCTGATATGAAATATTTATTCCTTGACTCTAAACAACTTTCTGTCCCTTGGTGATGCTTTTCTGTCCTTGATGGAATTTGATGCACTTTCCTTTTTATCATCAGCCATAGATCCTCTCAACTTTGCCTCTGTAACTGTCATATAATAGATCTGAATGAAAAAGGGCAATATTCATCCCTATAGAGAACTCTCTATGTATCCCTTGAACCCCTACAATGCTTCCAGGGAATGCACGTGGCTGTTAAACGGTTATATTGCACTGAAATGAAACCTGCTTGAGGGAAAAAAGCTAGAAGGAACCCCTGTGTGTGGAGAAGCTGTAAACCCTCCGCTTGGCCTTGTTGATAAACCTGGTTCCTTCCAGCACAGCTAAGAATTGGCCGGTGGGATATGGACCCCACTGCTCTTCAACGTCCTACACGGACCAAGCTGCAAGCAAGCAGGGATGCCCGTGTTGTCCATCCAGAATCCGATCCACTGTCCCAACCAGGCTGCAGAGCAGCTCCAGGTTGCAATTATCAACAGGGAAGAAGAAAGAATAAATGGCTGCAAGCAGCCACCTCGGTTTTGAGTACAAGCCACTGCCTCCTCCCACCACTCCCAACTCCCAGTCCCTTCTGATCCTGCACCTACAGGACGAGTGGAGCTGCAGCCAGCACAACCCAAAGCTCTGACTAAAACAGTGCTGGTCCAGCAGCAAAAGAAATTTCCATTTTCCCAGCACATGCTGTTTTGCAATCTCATAATTTCCTTGGACCTCGTTTAAAGAATAAGGCATGGCAATGAATCAGCAAGTTGAAAAAGTTAACAACAACTGCAGCAGATAATTACAGCAACATCTTTACCTTGTAGAAACAACGTATTACATTAGATTTCGGTTGCACATGTCAAAACCAGGACAAATCTAGAAATCAGAAATTCAGTCTGTGTCAGTCTGGGAAATCTGCTTTGTATCGTGCTGAATTGGCTCAGTTAAAAGGAACAGCTGGCAAGAGGCTTTTGTTTTATTTTGTTTTATTTTTTTTATAATCAATTGTAAATCAGATTCTTCCAGTTATCTTCTGTTGCTAACAAAGGCTCTCTATTGCCAAGTTAGTGTGTTTGTGTAATTATTTTAAGTATTGTTTGGGTGTGTGTACGAAACCAAATGGTGTAATGGTGTAAATGAAAGACAGGTCCAGGTGACGGTTGTTCACAGCTACATACATGTAGGCTTTGAACTTCTAGTTGCAGAATTTTCTAGCATCCTTCCTATTAATTAGCCTTCAGGAATTAATAATTCAGTAATCTTTCTTTCTGCTACAGCATTCTGACAACAGCGAGTGCAGCTGTTTTATTGTAGATAACAATAATAAAATATTCATAATTTAATATTCTTATTCTCTCCCAGCAAGTGAGGCAGAGGCATCCCAGCAGCTCCCCTCCTAGCTGGCATCTGCTTTAAAGCTCAGCTCCTGCAACAGCCTAGACGACATCCACGCTGCTTTGGGTGTCCGTGCCTGAGTTGGGATGTCAGCTCACGAGGTGTGTGTCCCCATCGCTGCAGGGACACTGTGCAAGGACAAGCCAGTTCCCCCTTGTTTCCCTAAGCTGGTAATTCCACTTGATGTCAGTGGGACTACTGAAAGTCTGTAAGTCAAGTATGAATTAGGATAAATGCAAGACTGGGGTGTGCATTTCCTTTCTGCTCACTTTGGGTTCTTTTTATTAGCGCAGAGGCTTATGGGATCGTACGGGTTTGCCACGTTCACACAAAAAGGCAAAAGTCCCACCCACACCCGAAGGGAAGTGCGATATAGGAAGTTCCTATAATTACCTTAGGAGAAAAAAAATCTCTTGTAAATCTGTCCGATGATGGACACCTGGGTATCGTAGTGCAAACACAGCACCGGGGTTGAGGAATGACTGACTAATCACATTAAAGAGCATTTAGCTCCCCATACAGACCTGCCAGTGGGATGAATAAATCCCAGGGAGTACCAAGAAGACCTCACCCAGGATATAAAAGCAGCCCCATTCCATCCATGGCAACTGAAAATGCTGTGTTATGGCATGTGCATTAGCCTTATCCTGAGAAATGCACAGTCTGTTCCAAGAAGTTCCATTAAAACAGCAACAACAACAAAAACCAACACGGCCAACTCGAAACAGAGGTCAGGAGAGTACAGCTGAGAGGATGCTTTGCTGTCCCTGAATCCGCTCACTGCACAGCTCAAGAAGAGCTTCTTTGCAAACTTCCCCTGTTGCTTTGGGTCCTGCCTCGCCTCCTTTGGATGGTTGGTGAGAAATGTTAAGTTTCGACATGTTACTCTGTCGACAGTGGATGCCAGCTATTAATATTCATACTATTTTGGCAACATAGAAAGAAAAAAAGATTTTCTTTGGTTAGAGAGAAAGTAACAAAATAAATAGCGTCTCTCTGTTAAAGACGAGATACCTAAACTGTAATCAACAAGTTTACTTTTCTTGAGTCAGAAACCATGAATCATCCTGTAAAATCAGATCAAATTCAAGATTAGTTTCTCATGGTATTGCTCAGGAATTTCAGATATTTCCATTGGGAAAAGAGTTATTTCTTTAACCATCCCAAGGTTAGTTTGTTCAGTACTAATTTTGTCTTGTGTAATGAAGGTTGCCCAAAGGTAAGGAATGTCAAGATCTAAAAATGGAGTGAAAAATAAAAGAGAAAAGAAAAACGTGAGATTAGGACAAGATTAAGATACAAAGTGGAGACACAAATCAGACTATTTCAGCTAGGCAGAAAGTTCATAAAAGCTTATGACTGTCTTGTTAAATACTACACAAAAATATATCAAACCACTGGCTATAGAAGCCTTCTCCAGCCAGTTGTAAATAAAGCAATAGAGAAAGTTATTTGAACACAGGTTTCACAAGTTTTCTCTATTATGTGGCAGTCTTGCAACTGCCCAATATCTAAGATATTTGTTAAAGCATCAATAAACTTGTGAGGTTACTGTGAATAAAATAGTGCTCCTTGCTCTTAGATTTTACTTACACATGCCAGAACCCAAATCATTCCAAATCACTTTACAAATCAAGGGTCATATAGTTTGGGGAAAGTGGGCTCAAAACCAGGTTGTATATTGCTTTGTTTTTATACCTGCTTTTACTGAAAGGTCAACCAAGAAAGCTGGGTCTAGGAGGACTTCTGTGTGATGGCAGGTCTGAGATGGGATTCCCCTGTGCTGGCTCCTGTTTCTGTACTGCCACAGCCTCAGCTGTACGCCTCTGAAAAAGTAATTTTCACTCTGTTGGGTTGCCATGCTGCTCAGCCATGGATGATGATCCTTGCTCAGTCTCAAAGTTTATCTTTTCAGATTTTTAACACCTATGGGCAGGAACCATCTCACTTCATACCCACATGCTGCCCCGCTGAGCAGTGCCCTGTCCGTATTTCAGTCTTTGTGGGACTGTTGACTCCCCAGTCGGCACCATCGTAAAGTCAGGCACAGCGAGACAAGATGCAACTTGAAGAAGGCAGGACATTTTTCCTGAATAAACTCTGAGAAACGCTGGGTTTATTTCTGTCCTTGAATTTATGAGTTATTTTATTCCTTTCTTTCTCTTAAGGTGCTCGTATCTGGTAGATGGACCAATAATACAACGGATTTTAAATAATGCATTTTTCCACTTAGTCCAGTTTTGGAGAACTCCCTCACTACCTGACAGCTGCAGAAGTGTCTAGTTTTTTTTTTCTCTGGCTAATATCAACCTATTAATAATGCTGGGCAGTGACTACTTTTTCTTATTTAGCCCTCTGTAGGCTGCTGCTGATTTTGTATATGCCTAAGGCAACAAAATGCTGGCTCTTGACCCTGCTGTACCGTGGCAGATGGAGCATCAGCAAAGACAAAGACAAGCATCCCCAAGTCCTCCAGCATCCACACCGTCAACAGCCTCGGGGGCCGAGAAATCTGTGCGCAGCACTCACCCCACTTGGCAGCAGCCATTTCAGAGGGGCGCATGGCCTGAGATCATCATCCACTTTCTGCCGTTGTCAGCAGGGAATGGCAAGAGCATCCGGAGGGTGATTCATCCACCCAGCTCCGGACGGGGTGAATCACCCTCTGAAAGCAGTCATCTCCCACCACCAGAGAATCGGCTTTAAATAGATGCCTAACTTCAGATCGGTAAACTTGGGTGAAATTAATCCCATCCCGTGGGATTTTCTATCTCAGGTCAGTTAAGCATGTCCCATTACTACTTTCTTCTGGAATATCCTCCTAGTCATGACATATATTGAGGCAAAATCTCGCCTGCTACTTGGATGATGGTGGGAATTTTCTGAAGTGTATTTTTTTTTTTTGGTTAAATAAAGCCTTTAGCCAATCGCATTGAATCGGCGGTGCTGAGCAATAGCAGAAAGTGAAGCTACAACTACATGGGTAGAAATTTTGATGCAGAGGGTGAATAATATTTCGAAGTGAAAAGTATCATGCTATTTTCACCTCCTGCTTTTCAAAGGAGTAGAGGGAGAGAGAAAGAAGGTGCTCACTGAAAATCCTGAGTTAGATTTTTAATAATGTAGATTTCTCCCCCACTTTTAGCCCCCCCCTTTTCCTTCACATAGTGAGAAACTTCCCAAGGTTGCCAATGGCACTAAAACAGTCAGTCCACTTTCAGAATTTCAGTCACCTCTTAAACACTTAGAGGCTGAATTGAGTGAAAACCCGTTTTCAGAAGAGTTTCCAAGGAAGTAGAAAGTTTCCACACCCTGAATCTTGCACTCAAAGAAATGGAAACTGGATTGTTGCTGCCAACAGTCTGAACTGTTGTATTGCAGGCTGCTGAATGCTATATTCTGTAATAAAAAATGCGAACATGCTTGGTGCTATATTAAAACACACAAATACACTTTGAGAAGTTTAGCTGAATAATATATTATGACTTGGTGGGTTTTTTTGCTTGCATTTGCTAGGCATACTGTTGCTTTTTAGCTGCCTGATAACAAATAGGCTCTGATGAAATCACACAGCTTGTGTTTCGCAAAAGTTCAAGCTTTGCAATCACAACGACCCCTCTGTAAAAAGATAGGGAGGAACGTGCCTTGTAACAAAGACACCTGAATAAGAAAATCTGTAGACCCAACTGTTCATGAATGACTAATCAGGGAGGACACGTGCCATGTGATCTTTTACTGACTCTACCTATTTATGGTTTTAAATGTAAAGCCTGGACTTCGCACAGTGCTACAAGGAAAAATAAATGTTCAACAGGACAATGAATTGAGACCTTACCCTGGAGACTGCAGGTATTTGGAGACTCCTACTATGAAGCCTAAGTGAAGCTTAAATTTGTGGCATTTGGGGGTGCTGAACCTTTCCACTGTCCAGTGAGGAGGGCAGGACTTGTGTCCAATGATTGTTCATTCCTTCCCATGGTAGCACCCAACTGGGGCACCAGCAGTAAACCATTTGGAGGGTTAACTTCCCACCTGACCAAGCTGCTTAGCTCCAGGCAGGTTTTAGTAGAGATTGGCTCTCTTTTGCCAGCCTGCAGCTCAGACGGGTCTGAGTACTGAACGTTGGCAAAGGGCATTTATGCTGCTTGGGGTTCATGATGAAAAGGCCACTGAAGAGCTCAGATGGAAAGGTCCTATCAGAGATGGACTCGGTGTTCTGCCAATTCCATAAGACTTGACCATACCAGAAGGAACTTTATAAGAAGCAAAAGTGAGAGTTTAAAAAGCCTTTCCTTTCTGTTCACCCCTTCTACTTTGCGTAAGAAGATTTATTGCTTACAACATTCCATTTGATGACTACTTTCATGCAAGGGAAAGCGTAATAAAGTAAAAGACAATATTGCATTTTAAAATTAATCCTCATTCAGTGCTTGAAGTCCACGGAAAAACTCTTCCCACTGTTTGCCCCTGCTGGATGATATTGCATCTGTACAGTAACACAACTGATGATCCATTTGATCACCTTATGTCAATGGCTCTATCTGATTTCCAAATGAGAGGAAGGTATAAATAATAACAAAGCTGTGTAGGGCTTGATAATGACGTTGCTAGGGCGTGCTGGTTGAGAAACTGGAGAAAGCGTTCAATGATATTTTGGGATTCCTCTATGCTAAACACTGGTATTTCCTGCCAATGTCAGGCTTAGTCTTGTTATCATTTTGGTACAGCACAGTAAAACTGAATTAAATTATTGTAATTAAATTGTTGTTATGTAAAAGCTGATTGCTTTGTATTGCTTTTCATATTATACAATAGAAAGCAGTTTTTATGTGAAGCAACCAATCAAACAAAACAAAAATCCTTTCCAGAAAATCCTTCTCGTTTAAAGTGTGATCAAATACTAAAAGCCTTTGTAACGAGCAAATAAAGTTTGTGAACAAGATTTGTTTCTCTACAAACTAACTTATTTTCCATCCTAGTCCAAAAAAAGGAATCATCACCTTTTCCTGTTGATAAATTTCAGGATCAAAATGCCAAGTCATGGGTGGGTTCGGAAAATCTTGTTTATAATCAAAGGCTTGGCGACCTTCCTACATTTTTTACATTTTAATTATGCACTGCATTGGCATCCTGCTATAAAGACATTACTTTCTGGAAACTCCCAACTATTTACATGACTAAGACTTAATTGAATCAAGGATTCTTGCTCTTTCTTCTCTCTTCTGTTATTTTTTCTTTTTTTCTTTTTTTTTTTTTTTTTAATAAAAAACTGTCATTATCATTCCTTGCTGCAGAAAACATTCCTTCACTCCCGTTGGATGTTGGTAGCAAACACAAGCAAGACTTTTGTCTTCATGCAGCATTCAAGACACATGGTCAAATGAATCAGAATCTATATCTTTCGAGGAACTGTTAATTACTGCTGCCAAATCAGATTAACAGTTCCTATAAAACTGATGTACGTGTCCAAGTTCTGTGGTTTTCCACTGACTGGAAGCATGTAGATATGGCTTTGGTACCTACTTAGGAGCAATAATCCCCACTAATCCAGAGCGTCTGAACTGGGGCTTACTGCAGTTTAACTAATTCATTGGAAAAAAGTTAACTCAGATTACCTTTCCCAAGTAGCCATGGGGAAGGAAAAGAAAACGATATAATTTTGGTCCATGAGGAGCATCAGTAAAATCCGTAGCTGTAGTGGGTGAAGCCCATAAAGGCAAACATGTTGCCCAAGGGCATCCAATTAGCAGCAGAGCAGGGACCAGAACGCAGGATGCTGGATGTTCATTCCTCTGCTCTGTTAAAGCCTCAGCACCATCTCTTCAAAAGATGGATGGGCTGCAGGACCCCCACCCCGTGTTCATCGTACAGGGCCAGCAATGGTTTGGATGTGAAGTCTTACCTGCTCAGCGTGCGTGATGGATGTAATTGAATCCTTCTTAGGAAAGAAAAAAAAGACAAAAGCATTTGTAAGGTGCTATAAGCCTTGCTTTTCCAAGCATTAAAAATGAAGATGACAAGACTTGCTCGTTTAACCAAACTGTAGTGAAAATTATATGTCTGCGTAAAAAAAAAATTATTATATGCACTGTTATCTTCTCCCCATCACAAGACAAATCCTAATTCTGGTAATTAGAGCTGTGCCTCCCTTTTCCTAGCTGTTTCAATGGGTTCAACACACTTCACTTCTTGTTACAGTTTCTTGCACTGAGAAACTCAAAATGAAAAGTACTGTTGAATTGGAAAATATTATTATTACCGTAATAGTCATAAGGAATTGGATTTGTACAAAACTATAAAGCAAAACACACTGAGATGATTCATTATGCATCACATGGAGAAAGACGTAATGTTGTTAATATGGGAGAACAGATGTGTCTATGTATTTTAAGTATCTCTTTTTCTTTTCTCTGATGAAAAGTTGTTGTTTTCTGAAAAAAGTAAAAAAAAAAAAAAGAAGAAAAACCAACCTGATCTTGATTACTGGTACTATTGAGAAAGTTCATTGGGAAATGAAAGCAGTCACTGCTGTTGCCATTAATCTCATTTTATGTTAGTTTGGCTTTTACTGCAGAAAGTAAAAACTCTTGGGTTTTCTTTCATACCCGGTCCCATATGTGAGTTAAAGCAAAGTTGACAAGCAAGTCCTTGACGTAACCTCACGCATGCTGTGGTTAGAAGCTGTATAGCAGCAACAGCCCAGATGTGATTTCCTCACTTTATTCAAATTAATTGGGCTTTAATTAAAAACGCAACACTTTTTGTTTTGTTTTGTTTTAAAGAGACATGGCTAAGGGCGATCATTTGTTAGTTATCTATATTTTTTTTTTATGGTAAATTTGTTTTGATGTGTGTGAGAAAGAAAGTTCATTATTTTTCCATTCTGTCATACCTCAAGCATTTCGTGCAGGGACCGAAAACACGCTCATGAGTTAAAGTGGTCTATAGAACAATACCCTGTGATTTTAAACGTGACTGCACTCCCACCTTGCCTATAGGAGTGAGGCCAGTTTGTCACTGTCTAATGGCTAAATACTCCATCCTCAGTGACTGAACTCCCTCTCCAGTGGCTCCATACTGCAGACACTACATATTTTAATATCCTTTATTGCACAGACCAGTGGAAGACAGATCTATAGAATTTATGAGATGATCCTTCTGGATTTTAAAATTATATGATACGTTTATACAGTGGAGGTGCTCCTTATGAATCCCGGAGGACTTATTGGAAATGCACAGGAATTTTTCTGTCTGTATTACACAAGGAACTGCCTCTTCTATTTACTGTGCTGGGAATAAGGAGTAGATGTAGCCTCTTGGCTACCTGCTTTTAAGATCCAAGTAAGTTAAAGATGAAATTGCAGTAAGCCTCAGACAGTGCAGAGAAGAAAATGGGTGAGGAAGCCATTTGGGTAGAAGGCACCTGGTTCTAGAAATAATTTAGGGGAGCAAAAATGATTGCAGAGCCTGACCTTCCAAAGGAAATGCTTTGGAAAAACAGCCTCTTCCCACGACTTCTCGTGCTGTGGAAGAGCACCCATGTCCTGTGCCCACTACCCCTGGTGGCTGCTTGCTAAAAGGGAAGAGAAAAAGTCAGAAGCTCCTCGTCAGGGCAGAGATTTTCTTGCCGACCATTTCAGGGGAGATGGAGGCACCGGGGCGGTCCATCAGGGACACGTCCACCTGCAGCGATGCTCACCTTGCCCGGGGATGCCTGCAAAGAGCCAGATGGAGCCGGCGCTCGGCGGAGGGATGCAGATCCCAGCGGAGGGATGCAGATCCCAGCAGAACGTGATGCCGTGCCCTGTGCCAGCAACCCACCCTCTGGTCCCAACTCTGTGCTCCTGAGGTTGGACCAAATGTGGCCAAAGGCAGCTCCGTCAGCACGTGGCCGTGCCGGCTCACGCGGAGAAACCTCACGTGCCACTGCTCGGTAACCCTCCTGATTACCGTCATTAGTTAGACGCTATTTTATAAGCACCCAAAGACTTGCTAGGTCTCAGCCACTGTTGGAAGTGATGACTTTTTAATGGCAACCAGCACGCTTGAAAAATTCCCCGAGATTGAACAATATTCTGGAGACAGACGCGTCCCCAGGGAGCCAGCTGCCTGCCCTCTCATTGCTCAGATATTGAGGTTAATTGGGGAAGCAGAGGGCTTTGAATTACCACTACAGTATAAAGACATCTACGTGCTTGTTTTTAATGTTTTATTTCAGATCCTTGTAAAAATACCGATGCAAGTTTTAGCTATTACTAATCACATTAAGCTAGTGGACGCATTTTATTATTTGGCAGCAAGTTTATCCTATGTACTGTAACTGAGCCTGTAACAAGATTCCCACTTCATTTTGTTTGCTTACTTGGTAGTACAGCTAGAAAAGGGAGGCTGCTGAAAATGAAAACTCTGTTTAGGCCACATAATCTCTTTCATTAAGTATCAGTGATGCTGGATAAGGCTCACTTGGGGACCTATTAATGGAAACACATCTGCTGTGTTCATAATAATAAAAGAGTGGCTATAAAGTGATTAATTGCCGTTAACTGAAGCAGGCCCTGCTTTGGGAAGGCAAATATGTGGCACATTTGGATGCGCAAAGCACTCCAGGCCCAGGAAGGCATTGCAGAGGCGAGCACAGCTCTTGCTAAGTTTGGTTTGCAGCACTGCAAGGACGGCTCAGAGCGTTTGTCCGTGCCGGAATGGGTCAAATCGGGCCACCTTGCCTCTGGTTGACGATCCCACCTCCCCCCCCTCCACTTTCCCAAGGTAAGAGCTAACTGGAAAAGAAGCATCACTGCCTTTTTCTGATTCAAATGCATTTTATTAGCAGTATTTGTATTACGGTAGTCACAAGAGACCCTAATCAAACTGGGGCCCTCTCGCGTTAGACACTGTCCAGATACATAATATAAAACAGCTCTTCCTTTTAAGAACTCAAAGGCTTGCAGATAAGCCGGAGCATGGGAAGGGAAAAACCAGACACAAAGTGGGGAAATGCCATGACCTGCCTGAAGTTTTCGAAGACAAACTGAGATCTCGGAGGTCTCGGTTTAGGATTATTGGACCGTACCTCCTTTATGACCAGAAAGTTTTGTATGAGATCCTCAGCAGCGAGACATGAGCATATGGCCTTCAGCAGAGCCACGCTGCCTTGTGCCTGCAGAGGATCTGGGGGAGTCTTGGCTCTGGCATGGGGGGGGCAAGCAACTCAGCAAAAGAGAAAACACTCGCACTGGAAGATGCTCAGGATGCTTGAACAGAGAGCTCAGAAACATTCCCAACTTACAGTGACTTTATAAGAAGGCATGTCATACCCTTTCAAATGGATAGAAAGTATGAGGCAGAATGGCAGGAAAATACGGCTTATTTCCAGGCAGTACGCTAGCACATTGATTAGAGTCCAGATGAAGATAAAAAGGCTAGAGATCCAATGCACAGTGCTGGAATTGTATGTTTCTGTAGAAGATCTAATGTATTCATGCTGTCAGGTCACATACATTAGACCTAGAAACCTGATGTTTTCTTTCTTCTTTTTCCCCCCCTTTTTGGAAGCACTTTGAGCAAATATATTGAATGAGACATTTGCAAGCATGGAGCCCATTAATAACACAAGCTGAATGCAATGCTGCAGTCTCATTCATACTGCTCTTGGGAGCCAAGGAAATTAAAATCCTATACGTTTCTTTTCTGCACTGGGGAAATCAAAGCCAAACCATGAGATGGGGCTGATTGGAGGCAGGTGAAATGTCTGTTTGTTTTTAAAGCTTTACAGCTCTCATTTTGATAGTCCCTAGATTTTCCAAGAGCATTCTGCAGATACCAGAGGAGAGATGGCTGTAAGAGAAGAAAACAAGTCTAAAGGCCATCTGAGAACCAGGACCTTTTCAGATGCCAACGAACAAAAGATGCTACAGTAAAGGCTCCCTGCTGACAGCTGGTGGAGATGCCCATCTTGTACTTATTGTATTCCCCACACCACAGATTTGAAAGACTGTGAACCTGTAGTCCAATTTGTGCTAAAATGACAATGACAAAAATGAAAATCTTCCGTGAATCTAACAGAATGAGAAAACAGTAAACCAGACAATCATTATGAAATTCTGCATATGCATATATTGTGTACATAAGATTAACTCATCTATATATGGATATGTTGTTACTGTGTATAACACACATCCCATTCAAGGTGCACAAAGAACCATGTCTGTGCCTATATAATCCTCGGTACTGATCCTTCTCCAGGCAACCACTGTAAATCAGGATGCAGATGTCCATTAGTTGAGTATTAAGTGGGCAGACAGACATCAAAATGACTTTGTCACGAATCTGATGTTCTCATCTAAATAGATATAAACGGCCTTGTTTTATAACTGCTTCCTCCAGTCAACGTCCTATGATATCCTAGACTTGCTAACGTTCTTTTTATTGCTGCCATCTGATTGTATAACTCTCCACTGATAGCAGCTTTTCATATTGCATCGATTATAAAGAGAACAGGAAAATGAACAAAATGTACTCATTCTGTTTATAGTTTGAACTATAATTTTGTGGCCCTCCTTGGACGCCTTAACAGAAGAATCAGATGCACTTTTCTCCATGTTTGGCAACACCTCATAATTTGGCTGGGAGCTGTGTCCAAGTTTACTCAGCTTTTGTGCTTGCCTGCTTTCACGAATGGCTTTTTTTAGGACATGGGAGATGGACAGGGCTCCTAATGCAACTGTTGAGACACAGCAGGAGATTCTATTAAACAGAGACTTTCCAAAGAAGAAAGGTTGTTCATCAAGCCTTGATAACCACCCACTGATGTGTGATTGGGGTATGAAGGTTCAGACATGATATACGAGGGCGGTGGATGATGATGTACTTGGCAGAGGTTATATTTACCCTCCTAGTTAGAAGCACAGAGTTATTACTATTCATCAAGGTGAGCGGGGATCACAGCCTGCTTTTACTGACAAAGTCTTACTCCCTTTCCCATCTCAGCACGCTGCAAGCCTCGTCTTTTCTTGATCTGAAGGGCTGAGATGGACAGTTGTCTCATTTTCAGCTGTGAAAAAGCTATTTTCTTGCTTTGCTGTACTTTGATCAATTCACTGGTGAATGACTCAAGATTACAGTAGCCTGATTAAATTAGAAGTTTAAGGGAGTGTGAATCTGATTTTTTTAGAAGCGGAAAGAGAAAAAAAGGCAATTATTTATTTATCTCTCTTTCCATAATAAGAATTCCTATTCAAATTGAACTACTTTTTATAAAATCACTTATTTGCTTTAGGGCCAAGTGGTAGAAATCTCATCTATATAGCAAGAAAAACCCTTTGACCAATGTATTAACTACTTAAAAAGCTAATGCCTGTCTTGCACACTTTCATTCAGATACAAAGAGGAAAAAAGAAAGCAGTTTGGTAAGACTCTGTAACACTGAGAATGCAACTCTGTGCAACCTGGGCTAGAATATTTTTTTTTACTAGGTTCAGATCCAAGCCAATAGACTGCATGAGGCTAATCCCCAAACAAGAGACCACCCTGGTTTATCCTCAGGCATTGCTGCTGGAAAGTGTGCACTGAAGTTTTTGTGGGAATGTGGGTTTTTCCTGTATCACTATCAAATTTCTCTGTATATGGCTATGTAAAAAGGCTAATTGAGGTAAGGAAAATTGAACCTAGGTTCCTCAGTTTCCCTGTTTGCTGAATGGCCGCAGTCAAAGCAGCGCACTAATCCTGTGTTTGTTTTATTTCTGTAGTTTTTGTTGACTGAGGTTTCTCCTAGGGAGATTTCATGTCATTTTTTCCCAGGCCAAAAAATCCCACCATTCTTGCACTGCTCCATTAGCTGTTATTAGCCTAATGATGTACTTGAACTGCAGAGAGGGAGATAAGGCTAGATAATGAGGAAAACCCCCAAGTCATTAACAAAATGTTGCAATAATAAGGGTAGTAGAGGACTAAAAAGCTGTAGGATGTCACTTATGGATGTGCCAACTGATGCCAGCCCAACTCCTATCAGTATGAATGCACCTGCCTTTGGTCAAGCTACCAACTACACAGTCTTTCAAGTTTTTGTCCTGTTTTCTAAGGCAGGGCAAAAATTTGTCATTGGCAAAAAAAAGATTAAATAAAGCATGAGTAATGTGTATGTAGATCTGGAAGATATCTTGGCACTGAGATCAATTTCCTGCTCTGACGGATTTAGAAGTGCTCAGGTTCCTGCTGCGACTGGAAAGTTGCTTCAGAACATCTTTCCTGTGATGCTCAGAAACCTTCTTCATGTTTCCACCCTCTATTTACTCACAACCAGTTTGATTCGGGGCCAACATTGTCCTTTAGCTTAAATAACTATCTCCCTTCCCTGGGGTTTTACCTGGACTATTTATAGAAAGCAATCCTTTTCCTAGCCCTTTCCTCCTTTTCCTAGCCTAAACAAAGCTATTTTAGTTTCTTCTCCACCACCCTCATTGCCCCACATCTTCCTCTGCACCTGCTCCATCGGCCAGATCCTGCCCGGTCCCAGCACCCCACACAAGGCAGGAACCTTCCTTCTCCCCCTGGAATGCACCAACTTGATTTTCAGCTCGTGTTACGCTCATGGTTCGTTTATCCTCTGATCTTTAATACAGTCACATCTTTCTTTTCCATTTGCAATTTTTTGAGCCTTGTTTATCACAGAAGCCTCTGTCGTTTGTCCCTCATCTCATTTCCATGCCATCTTTATCAGCAGAAGGAGGTATGTGGATTGGCAGTGGCACAGAGACACTATTTTGGGATTTCTATTGCTATGACTATATAATTTTCCTGATTTATTATTGAAACCCTATAAACAGGCTGCTGACACCTCAGCCTGGGCTCGTTATCTGTGATCCCTTTATAGCCCGTGAGAAAGCGCAGGTTTGTCTCATCCTCAGAGCCGTGCCTACAGTCGGTCAGAGTGAAACTTTGAAGGTGTCTGTTTTTCTTCAGGGAATATAAAAGGAGGTCAGGGCATGAGCCCAGGATTACTCATCTAACTTTTAGACACCCTGAAGTCAGATAAGATGATTTTCCCTTTTAAGTATCCACATCAACAACGTAGCGATGACTTTTAGATGTGCCAGTTCTAGCTGCTCAGCAGCAGATCAGGAACTGCCCGACAGCAGATAAATGTCTTTTCTGAAGATGACATTCTGTCTCCTTTGTTTTGGGCATCTGCATAGGAAAATAGAACGGGAATTTCAAACCCCCCCAGCATTATTCAAAATCTGCTCTTTTAAAAATCTGGTATCAACTAGGAGGAAGCGATGTAACACTTCTGAAAAAGCCTCTTATTGTCCCTGAAAAAAATCTAGTGAGTTTGAGGTTGGCCACCGTTAGCCCTGGGCTAGACACGTCCTTGCTCTGCTCTTACAACAAATCCACCAGCCCAAGGGCTGAAGCAATACCTGTTTTCCAGGACCCCAGCCGGGCATCTCTGCTCTGATGGGGACGGACCGGTCCTCAGTTTCCCTCTGCTGTGACTGCCAAGGGGGCTGCACTGCTTCACTCTCGTCTTCAGAAAACCTGTACATCAGGCAGTCATCACAAGGTAAGTGATGTAAATCCTTGGGCTGTTTGTTGTGATGGAATCTGGGCAAGGAAAAGGACTTGGAGTTCGTGATGGAAAATATTTTTGAGAGCAGTTACTCTGGAGCAGCAACTTTGCTCGGCAAGCGTAGAAATTATTTTGGTATACAATAAATCTTTGTAGTTCTGCAGTCTCACTTGTCAGCTCTCCCAACGAGCATCCTCCCAGTCCAGAGCCTGACAGGTTTAGCTTTGGATGCCGTGCCTAGCTGGGCTGTTATGAATTCATTAAATTTTTCCCTTTTCCCTTGTTACTTACATAAGCCTTCCACGCGATGTAAACTGAAAATATGTAAACTGAAAACATTTCTTTTTGTTTATAGGGACAGAGAGAGATTGCTCCCCATACACATGGGAATGGCTTCATCCTAGACATCAGGTTTACTTGTAAGTGCCCCAAGTCGGGGCACTGACTTTGAAACCTCCTGCTACGAGTTTCAAGCCCTTCCCCTGAATATCCCCCCAGGCAGATGCCTGAAGAAAACTCCCCCCTCCTGGAAGTGCTACGGCATGGGCAAACCGATGACTCAGGAAAAGAAAAACCAGTATCTCAATTTTAAAGTTTGCTAACAAATGTGACCCCACTGGAAGAGGACTGGTTGCATTTGGCTTTCAAGTCAGTCACTAACCGAAGGCCAGCGGTGAGTTAAGAACTGCTCAGACGTCTTCGGATAACTTCAGTGAGAGTCTGCTGACACATTTCAGTACAGTGAAAACAACACAGAAATATTTCAGGGTAGATTATTAGCAGAATGGGAAAAAACCTACAGATGCGTAGTAATTAATCTTGTCCCTTGAAATTTGCTTACGCTATTTCTTTCCTTCTTTAACCTTTGTTTAAAATCTTCAGCGGGGGTGGAGAGCTGGGATGTCATTTTAAATAAATGTCTCAGTCCTGAATAAATTTCTGAAACAAAAGAAAATAAAAACAAAGCGTTTTGAGCCTGACCATTCATGGATGTCACATTGGTTTTAGATCACCAGTTAAATGCAAGTCCAAATGCTAATAGTTGTGTAGCTAAATATCCAGCTTCTTTAATTTACTAGATCTTCAGTTTATGCTTCAGCTTAGCACCTGCACTAAAGATTATTTAGAAATTAATATTTCCATTGGCTGCAGAGGATTGTATTTCAAGTTTGTTTCAGAAAACAATTATTTGCAGCAAGATGGCAGATATTCTCCTGCAGAGACTGCTCTTTATCCTTCATGGAAAAGACCAAAAAGTTTTTGGAAGAAGTGCAGCATATTTTATTTGAAACCACCATAGCGATTTTTCCCACTCAGCTTTGTCAGGAGTGTCTTTAAATAGGAAGCATTGCTTTCTATAGACGGTTTGAGTTAATCATTTCCCCTTACAAACACACTGGGAGACACGTTTAGTCGGACGTTTGGAGAAGCAGCTCGGCGCGATGTGAATGGAAAGCTACCGGGCTGGAAACAGGAGCAGAGCCTCCACCCACAAACCGCAGGACTGTGCATGACCTAGGAAGGAAGCAAAAGGATGTTTCCGAAACCCATAGCATATAATAATTCACTTTAATCTTCCGTTGTTGTCTTGCCTCTATGGCAGGGAAATAAAAATGAAAAAAGTCCAATTGAGATTTACTAGAGTCTCCTGGTTTTCTGGCTGTCGGAGCAGTGTTCTCCGGCAGCAATAACTGTAGATAAAGAACTATCTCGGGGACAGCGTTGAACAAGCTGTGCTGGGCCACACAAACCCTTGATTTGCCCTTTGGAAATCGATTGGGGCACATTATTCCAAGAGGCCAGTGTCAGACCATCTGTAGGGAGCTGCCTGCTCCCAGGGCTGTGGACCCCTTGTCTTTCCATATCCTGACATGGAAAAAATCCCCCCACCAAAATAACTTTTGAACAAATAAAAACCTCGTTTCATGCAGCAGAGGAAAGACTGTGTTCCTAGCAGGGATATGGGTCTATTAGCTTTAGCAAGCAATTTTTCAGCCTCTAACAAGTAGCACATTGCTAAATACTTCTGAAATTTTCCCCCTTTTTTTTGTACATCTCAAATCACACTGAACTGTAGATGCCTGACAGAAACTTATTGAGAGCAAACCAACCACCAACAAACATTTCTTGGTTCCCATTTCCACGGCCTGGAAATGCAGCTAGCATTACCAGTCCGAAGAATGCCATTTACCAAGAAGCGAAAAGCAAATCGCTATTTAAGACATCATCAAACTCCCATTGGGCCTCATCACCTCCGACAGATTTGTGAGTCACGAAGAGGAAGTATTTTACTGCTATCCTGTTTGGTCAGCAGGTGGAAGGGAAATAGCTCTCGCAAACCCTGGAAAAAATTAATTTAACAAGACTTTAATTTCAGCATAGTCTTAGTGCTTTCGGCCTCAGTGTCACTGCTAGTTTCATGTGGTGCCAGCAGTTTTCTGGATATTTTAGAGAGGAAGACAACAAGACAAGATCCTTGGCATAAAGAAATTTTTTTAACCCTATGTAATTTTTGTGCTACTTTCCAACTTTTCATCCAGCAGTATCTTCCCCAAAACCATAAAAAGCTCTTTTCTCTTGTTAATTTTTCCTCTGGTGCTTGAGAATTTTTACTTCTGCTCTCCAAGAAATTTTGCTGCAAGATGAAAATTGTTACATTTTCTTAAAACTAAAGGGTGGGATTTTAAAAGGACTTGGGTAGTTCATAAACTTTGCAAAAGGGATGAAATTCACCCCAAAGAAAAAAGAAATTGCAGACATCTCTCTTTTTCATAATCCAGTGAAAATAGGATAAAGAACTTTGCTGAAGAAAACTGAGAAAATTATTTCCCAATAGGATTTTAGGAAATTAAAAAAAAAATGTTCCATTTCTACCAGGAACATTTCCTAGCTGGAACCCCAGCCAGCTAAGTGCTAGTGGACAAATTATAATATCCCTCACTTCATGAGCCTTTTAAGAAAATTAACTCTTCTGCTGCAATGTTAACTTGTTTGCCAAATTCATTTCCACGGTGTTGTGCTCCTTTGCCAGAGACTTCACCAAGATTCAGCAAGGTGAGAAGGGAGTGTCAACATCGCAGGACATGGTGATTATACACAGCACCCAACCTGGGACACCTTGCTGGGCGCTCTGGCTGCCCTCAGCTTCATCACGACATCAGGGGAACAAGACAGGTACGAGAACTGAGGTTTTTGATGCTGCCACCTCTGCTTTCCCCTATGACAGATAACCTGTGAGGTCTACTGTTGAGGTTTCCCTCCTTGGTGATGAGGAAGACCTCAGGTGTGCACAGAAACTATCCAGGAGAGGAAGGCTGTGTGGTTTTGAGAGAACCCCATAATAGATCAAGCTCTGAATATCCACCAAACATTCAGAACGCACTAATAATGTTTAGACTTGACTTACATATGTCTCTTGTATTACCGTTGTCGGTCTTCTACCTTCCTTATTATGGTCTTCTAAAAGGTAAGAACAAGATAATCCAGCTCCTTAACTAAGCCTTGAATATAAATTAACTTTAAAGACCTTTTAGAGCCAATTTTTCTCACTGTTTATACATTTCTCTTTCAGCAGATATCCATCTCATAACAACAATGAAGAAATGGGTCCATTGTTCAGTAAAGTATATAAAAGCTCTAAAGTTTCCTTAAAGATGTTCCAAAGTGATACATGATCTTGGGTGCTCAAATCTGAGACATATAAGAAACGTTTTAAAATATTCTTAAATAAATTAAGTCATTGGGTCAATTCCAGCCAAGCTGATGAGAGAACAATGTATAATATAGAGAACGACCCTCTGACCCTCATCATGTGCTTGTTTCTCTAACTACATCCAAAGAGAGGATTTTGGAAAGCCCTGCAATGTTTTGACACACACACACATTTCATTCTCATGTTCCACCTGGGATTTGTAGTAGCCGCACAGCAAGGAGAGCAATTGTTTTTGTGGTTTCTTTCTGGCTCGGACCACAGGCTGATGCACCAGAAGTCTTACGAGAAATTCTGCTTTGTTGGGATTTCCTGCATGATTCTGCACACAAAAGCAGCCCAAGCGATTCAGCTGACACAGTTATTGGAACCTGCAGACGATTTTCCCAACACAGATTGATTTGGGAACCTCTGCTTTTCACCCGCTACTCTTTGTTATATCCTACGTACTTCCTGTATGATATAATTTGGACATACTTTTTTATGAACCATCACTAAGTGTTATGAAGTGACATTGTATTCTGCTAAAGCACTGCCAGGCCAGGGAGAGCTCTATTTCAATTGCCAGGAAGAGATTTCAAGTTACTGAGATTTAACAAGTTACCATGCATCAGCTGAGCGTAGGAAATTTCCATATGTGCTTTTTTTTTGTTTTCCAGGTCTGTGGCAAATGCAAAACAAGGCATCTTGTTTTAAGTCTGTCCCAGTGTGTGCTGAACAAAGTTACCTTGCAGTAACCACAGACCGTATACTTAGTGGGTAGTAACTCATTAACGGTGGGAACACGGGGCTGAGCATCTTATGCTTGGAGCGTGAAACACATCTTGAAGTCTCAAGAAGAATCAGCATGTTGCTTCGCATATAGCATTGATTAGCAGAGGCAGTGACTTCTTATCATCTCTGACAGCAACATCCTAAAGCACCAGCTCCTACTTCACGATGAGACACGACCCCTCGCGCCCACCAAGGAGGTGTGTAGCTTTACTAGTCTGACACCTCACTCTGTTTAAATATTTCCTCGTTTATATAGTGATCAGCAAATCACCATAATGCCTAAGCTTCTGTTCTTCCAAACAGCCAGTAAAGGCAAAAAATCCCACCAGCCCCAACCCAAATCCACCTGGTTTTTGGACTGGGAGGTTTGCCAAACAAAACTCTTTCGCTCACTAATGGATGTGCGTGGGGCATTTTCATGCTGCTGCTTAGACCGGTGCTACTCCCTGTGGTCTTTACTTTCCTCGGCATCGCCTGCACCCTTCGTTTCTGCTGCCAGAGCAAATCTCTGCACCAGCTAGGGGCAGGGGGAAACAAAATGAAGGAAAAATGCACTTGTAAAGCAAAGTTAGGACAAGTTTGCCAGTAGGAAATATTCAGCTTGCATAAACAGAAAAAACTCTTGATTACAAAAAATATCCCCCAAAAAACCCAAACCAGCAACACCCATAAAAGAAAGACAAAAGCTAAAGTATTGTGATTACAATGAGTAAATGAGAAGCATTTTGGGATCAAGAACACATTAATATACTTGGCAAATAAAAAGGAAAGCTATTTCATTCTCTCACCAGCCTCATTTTATTTGTGCATTGAAGAGATCAAAGCTGATCGGCTGGTATTCTAAGACTACACTGAAAGTACCTTGTGTTTTTCCTGATGAATGTCCATTTTAGATAGTAAGGCTGATGCACCTCTCTATAAAGCCTAATGGGAGAAACGCTGCAGTGAGCTGGTACCTGACAAGGCACTGCGGGAAGTTCGGTCCCTGGGGAGCGGAGAGGGGAGGGTCTTGCCTTGAGGGAGAGGGAAGGAACAGGTTCCTTCTCAAAATCTCTTTCAGTCCTTATTTTAAGACTTTTGTGGAGCTTTGATACAGCGGTTGGCATGGGCAGACAGATTTTATTTCCCCCCCAAATAAAGAGCTGAAATTGAAAAAAGCCAGCTGGCCAAATATCACTGTTTAATTGCAGTAAGATATGGAACTGAACCAGTTAAATCTGAATTACTGCAATATTACTCCTCAAAGGTTTACTGTATGGTGTGAGTCACAGTGTGGTTTGGTCCTTTGTCTATGCAGAGTTTGCAATATTTTTTTTTTGGTAGAAGCAGGAGATTCATCAAAGCAACTTAGACTGATGACTTTATCAAGCCCTGAAAGGCAAGCCCAGCAGTCCTGTATGTCTATCGATCCCACAGAAGGTGAGAAAGCCCTGTGAAAGCACCTCCCCATTTGGGCAGCAATATCCTTTCGAGGAAAATTCTTTCCTGATCCTTGCTTTAAAGAAGTGATTTGAGATTAATGTAAAGACCATTTGTCATTTTGGTTATAAGAAATGCTAATGGCTTTACCAGCTTTTTGCATTTTCTACAAATTAAGTTTGTATTATAACTTTTCTGTTAAGCACAAAACAGTAAAGAAATAGTCTCCTCTAAATGGCAAAGCCCAAACTGAGTCACTCATCAATTCACTGCTAATTGTCAAATGTGTTTATTGCATGGGAGAATTGATAACCTGTAATAAGACGTGATGGATTTAGCCAGCTGTGTTTCTACAATTTCAGACTGGTGTATGTCCAACAGAAACCAAGAGAGTTACACGAGTATGAAAAAAAAGAAGAAAAAAACAGTACAGTAGTGTTGATTCAGCACTGGTGTATTTTCATTTCCTGATTATTTCTGTAATACAAAGTGTCTGATAAGTGGGTTAAAGACTGACTGAAGGAGATGGGATTGGAAAAGAATTGCCATTATGTTTGTTGATATTCCTCCTGTTAATTTGAAATGTAGGCAAGTCATGGAATAATTTAGACTGGCAACATATTTCATGAGACTTTCTTTCTCAAGCTAAAAAAAAGAGAACACACGGTCTGTATTAGTAAGCACGCAATGTATTTAGATAAGTAAATGGAGTCAGAATGAATACTGCCTACATGAGGAATAAATGGAGACAGAATCCACAGTGGAAAAAGTGTCTGCTTCTCGCAGACATTTGTATCGCCCATGGCATTGGAGCAGCCCCGTGTAAAAATCATGTGTTGCAAAACCCTGGACACAGATCTCTGCAATCGCCCATCTCTCACGTGATGGCCTTTCATTTTCAGCTGAAGCTGGAGGTGCCTACACAGCCCTCTGCCTTTGGGACACGGCCACTACCCTACTGCTGAGCCCTCTGTGGCACCAACCCGACCATGGCACACAAGCATATCCAAGGAATACGGCTGGAAGGAGCCAGCTCAGAAGTTCAGCTACCAAAACCGGAGAAGCCCCCGTGGGGGAGACACTCAGCTCCTGATGTATCAAGGCTTGAGGACAGTGTGGTGGCACCCTCCTCTGGTGATCTTCTCTTTATCTTTCCTCTTCCGTTAGCAAATTTTCTCCTACCAAAATCCTGCCAAAAAAGTTCCCAAATACTGGGAACAATTCACATGATATTTGCAGCTGACCACATCCTCCTCAATCTTTCTTCATCTTGGCATACTCAGCTTATGAGCTTGCAGAGAACAATTCACCCCTGGCCCAATGGGACTTGAATTCAACCACCATTCCCAAGCACTCCAGTAAAAATTGGGCACGATTTGTGAAAACCTAGTATGGCCTTAAAAACCAAAGATGTCCTGATGATGCCTGACTAATGAATGTGTCGTGGCCAAGAATACCTAACGACACATGACTGTGTTAGTCCTACAGAAATCATAGTGATTAATCATACAACTAGATGAGCACACATAATGATAGAAAGCCATAGGCATCTTCACAGAAGACTCTGATGTCTTCCTGGAGGATAATTCATACAGGACGCGAGACTACTGAGCTTCATGCACTGAGCTTGATGAAGGCTTTTGATCTGTACCACATGGGGTTAGATTAGAAAAGGCATGAAATGTATACAGTCTCTTCAAATTGCAGGAAAACTTTTCCTTGATCACAAAAGAAGATATGAATCAAGATTTCCTTGAGGAAAAACTCAAAGTTCAGGGGTTTGACAGTGGCCCCAAATACAATTAGGATGTGGTGAACCTTGGTTTGCTCTTGAATTCACCTGTGTGAACTGAAATTGGAAATAGAAACACTACAGCAGCTTCCTGCACATATTTTCAGCCTGGATTTCATTAATATCTTCCCCAAGCTGGTATTATTTTGCTCATGTACACTGTTCAAATCTGTTCAGGCTTTGTTTGGAAGCAGAAAAACACTCCTAATGGAGGCATCTTGTATAACCTAATAGAAAGTGATAGTGTTCAACAGCTTTTTTTTTTCTTTTAAACAACTATTAAAATTTAATACATAATCATATCCCACTATGGAATTCTACAAGAGTGTTAAAAATAACCCAAAAGGAAGCATAAAAGCACTTATTAAATTCTACAAGTATTTACAGTAATTTCTGCATATGACTCTATTAAATTTCCATGGCACGCTCAGTCCCATTTCTACCAAGTTCCACAGAATTTTTCCAAAATGGTCAGCTCTTTCTTTCCAATTTCAATGAACAAAGAAACAAAGCAGCCTGCTGCTTATTCTGAGATCTGATTACGCCAACACCGGTGGCTGCAAAATACAGCACCAGACTCTCAGCTGGTGAAATTCAACATAAATGTGTTGCCTTCAAATCTGGGCTTGGGGACTCCAGCTCCTCCTCTGCCTACTGCTCACCTCAGTATAAATCCATGTGTCTCCTGCTTTTGGCTCCCATTCACCAGTTAATCAAATTGCAAAGCTATTGTTTTGAACTTCGGTATATTTTAGTAGCTGTAAAATGAGCTGCGTTCGTTCATAAATTATGGGAGGGGTTCCTGAGATGTTATTCCCTCTAACATTTTCTGCTGGAGATGGATGGGACAGCCAAGGACTGAAGTCATGGATGCTTTGTGTTTAGCAGGAGAGGGGGAATTTCCAGCAGACCGGCTCCCAGTGACTGTCAGCGTTATGCAACTGGATGTCTCCATGGTGCCCTGGAAAGCTACAGCCCATCGCTGCTAGAGATGCTCTTTCTGAAATAGACTCTGCATTTCAAAGAACGACGCTTTCTGACTTCCCAAACACAAAGGCACAATCGTTTCCATTACAGAGCTTCTCTCATCACCCCAGGTTGTGCTGGCCCCAAGGAGTTGCTGCCTAGAGACCCTGCAACTGGGCTGCGAGGATGGGTCACGCTCTGTACAGTCGGTTGCCAAAAATACTTCTGGGAACAAAGATGCTCCTTGATTTTTCTGCAACTGAAGTAAATCTTAGACAAAAAACCCAGAGGGAGCTGTTGGCACACATCATGCAGCCATCAGACAGGAATCCTGCTCCCAGATCAAGCCAGCTTCTTGACAGGCAGCAGTTTAGAAACCATTTAGCACATGAAAGCTAGTAAATATGTGTGTGTGTATATATATATGTATATGAGAGACTTATGCATAGGGAAACTGGGCTAGGCATATCATTTTCCAAAGCTGAAAATGTGTCACTCAGCCATAATTGCTAAACTGAGAGCAATCAAAATGATTGCTTTAAAGACTGTGATAGGGAGTTCAATGAAGCTCTTAGAGATACTTATACCCACAGTTGTGGTTTTAATAGGGTGGTTCTGGCTAGTGGCTGAATAGATGCAACTGCACGAAACTGGTGAATGACAGTATATTCTTTTGAAAACTTCACTCAGTAACACACTGGCTTTGCAGACTGCAAACTTCCCAATAGATGACGGTCCCTTTTGGATACTGAAATGTAAACAGATGCTCCCCTGCAATTAAGTCAAGAGAAGTTGCACATTTGCATTGATTTTGCACTTGCTAGTAGACTTCCTCCAGATTACTCCTAGACCGTAACTTTGCTGCTTTGAGAGCACTGAGCTGAAGCAGGAAATGTTTTCAGCGCAGTTGCTCGTTATTTTGCAAACATCCTTGGGACAGGCTGCTTGCCCACAGCTACTTTGTGAACCACCAGCATGAGCGATGCCACTTGAATACTGCTGAGCTGAGAAATAAACTCCCTAAGATAAACACAGACTGGGGATCAAAGGCATTCTGGGGATCTGCTGTCATCATTTGTGTATCTTCAGCAACTGCGCAGCTCTTCCTGGTGAATGATCATTGTCCGTGCGACGCCAACCGCTGTGAAAGGGATGGGTGTGCAGGGAATTACGGCAGCGCGATTACAAGGAAGCTTTGACTTTCAGTGTTGTATCGACTTGCCCATTAAGTGCTTGATGGACTTTGGTTTTCTCAGATGAGTTTTCTGCTTGGCACTTTCTCTTACCTCTAAGCTACGCCGTGTGTTATACAACTCTGCTTGGCTTGCATCTAGCCCTGGCTTCGCCACAGGAAAAGCTTCGTATCAACAGGCCAGGTATATAATAACGTGTACTCTCCTCGAGTTATTTATGAACTAAGAACTCATCCCTTGGCAAGGCAGCAATACCTCATCTCAGACACCGTTCCTTAAAAAAGCAGCTTCCTTATTTTTCAGATGTGGCTTATTCTTCTAAATGCCATTTGCACGAGATGGCTTCAGGGCTATGTTCGGAGGAGCTGTCTTTGTCACAGCAGTGCCATCCTCCTCCATGAGACACACACTGCCCCACACCTGGGGCTGCCGGCAGCACACCTTCCTCCTCCTCCTCCTCCTCCTGGAGGAGAGATGTCATTGTCACATGGGGACATCTGCCACCTTCAGAGATACGCTGCTGGTATCTCACTTCAGGGAGTGGGGTGGGACGGGGGACACGAGTACCACGATGCTCGGTTGGGCTTTGTCCCTTGCTCTTCAGGGCGTTTGGGGCAGGGGTGTCACCTCCTCACAGCACTCCCTCGCCACCTCATGAGTCCTTCTTTTACCACCACTTTACCATCCCACATGTACTACAACAGGTTTCAAAACCCTCAGAGAGTACTTCCACCAACGCACAGGAAGAGTTGTGTAGCAGATGCAAGTGATAGCTTGTTTTTTGATTTTATACTCTCCATAAAAGTCCATTCCATCTTGGAAGGAGAAACAAAGAGGTGGGGAATCCAACTGTATCCCTTGGAAATCTCCCAACTGACTCCAGAAAAGGATCAAATCTCCGTAATGCAATAAAGCAGACAAATGAAAAAAGATTCTGTAATCGAGGTGAAGGCCAAATTTCCTCCATGTCAATGGGAAAAGTCACTGGCCTGTAGTCAAAAGTATGTTCTGTGCTGACCAAATAAGTAATGCACAGGATCAGAAGCTGAGCAGTTTTGGAAAGATTGTACAGTGGGAGAATAAAGGGCTAAACTGATAATCCTATCAGGAAAATATAACTTAATCTGGAGCTACATATGAAAGATCGAATCCAAATCATAGCAAATTTACCAAATTTGCCTCTATCAGCTTCTCATGCTGACAGTGGAATTGGCTGCCCAATGCTTTGTGTCTAATTACCTGCATTACAAGCGAAGTGCACAGCTTTTCTTAGGAGAGAACATTTTTTTTCCCCTGAAAGTTTAATCCTCATAAGAGGATTCCCATCCTGTCCTTGGCAGAGTCAGAAATCAGACTTTCCACATCGCCCTCAGCACAAAAAGGAACTTCTACACAATTCGCATCTGCATGCTGGTACTTAGCAGGAGCTCCCTGCACAAAGCTCATCAGACTCACCAGGGAACTAAGCCAAGCTTTGCTCCAGCTTAGTGCCCTTTCTTTTCACTTTTTTCCATTTCTTCGCTTTTGTTTCTCTTTCTCCTAGAAACTCCTCATGGGCTATTAATGGCATATGCCTGGGAATTAAGCCTTTTGGGTGCTGAATTAGAATATGCTCCACTACACTGACTCTGAGCTGCAAACATCTCACCGAGGGCTGGGGCCACTCCGCCAGCAGCGCACGAGCAGAAGCAGCCTGGCAGCATCTTGACCTGTGGTCCTGAGCTTACAGATGTCCAAATAACATGGTTTTACTTTAGTGCATTAAAAAAGAGCAAGCCTCAGACCGCCCGTGTCCTGGAAAGAGCAGTTCCACCAAGCTTGGCTTAAAGTTTTATCCTATGTACGAGGAACAGAACCGAAAACATAGATGCTTATCTAACCAAGCCCACAGGCACACACAGCAAATAAAAAAGCCATTCATTCACTCGCCTTTGGTGACACTGAAGGAAGCTCACTAGCTATCCGAAGCGAACAGAGATGTTTTACAGGAGTGAGGATGTCAGCGCTGGATTAACTCTTTCTTTTGCCAGGGATGCACATCGCTATTTGGTGCAATTCCCTCTGGCTGCCCCAGTCTGGAAGCTGCAGCCTGCATAATAGACCCAAGAAGCATCTGAAGGATACGAAAAGATGCATTTGGGAGCTCAATAGAGAGACCAGCACAGGCCACTGAGAAACCAATCACCCTGTGTTCATTCACCTCCGAAAAGCTTCATCATCTCTGTGCTGTCCAAGCCCAGGAGCGGGCACATCGCTGGGCAGAGCCGTCCTCCCTCTCGCTCCCGCTCGCGCATCAATCTGGTGTCATTTGCGGGTCTGTGCCGAAACCCGACCCAATTCTCCCTGTCCCCAGACATACACAAATCGATGGGATAAATCCGCTGGATCGGTTAGTGCCTCGAGCTGCCACAGCAGAAAGCAACACGCTAATGAGGCCATGGCGAGCCTCTGCTAACCAGCGGGGTTCATTAAGCTACCGGCCGTGCTGACGTGAAGTGCCATGTAATAACAAATAAAACCCGTCAGTGCCTTTGCCGTGAAGTCATCAGGCAGCAAATAATTGGGAGGGAAGAAAACCAGCAGCTCACGGTTGGATGGTAAAATCTTTTGACTCGCTTTAAAGAGAGTTCCCTTTCTTTAAAGGGGCTCTCTGCTCCTTCTTCCAGGAGGAGCACAGGTTTGGCTCACCCCCAGGGGAGCAGGGAGCCCCATTTCCAGCAGAGGTGAGGGTGCTGGGCAATCAGAGAGGAAAGACCCCACGGCTGGAGGACGTCAACGCTGCGACAACGCGGACACTTCCTAAAGGGCAAATGGGAACAAGCTGGCCCTGAGCTGCTGATCTCCCACTGACGTTGGCAACTCGCTTTCCCATTCAGCGGTAAAAGTCATAAACAACTTGTATCGGGGGAAACAATAGGTTTAAAGATGAACCCTAGCAAAAGATAAAAGCGGGAGACTCATGCCCGGTACAACGGTACACAATGTTCTGTGAGCCCTGACTGTCCTCTGCAGCTTTCAAACTCTTCTGTGGCACCGGATCTGTCTTTAAAGCTGTTTGCAAAGCATCTGCTGCCCTGGCGGTGCTCTAAGTATTGAGGAAGGACAAATACAAAACAGGCTTGGGCCACTCTGGGGTTTGAAGCCACTCAGTAAAAATAAGCTGAAGCACCACTCAGCTCTCCGTTCGACAGAAGCGGTTCTTGGAAATGAATGAAGGAAAATAAAGTGCAAGTTCATTTGCGTGGTACATAGCAGGGAGGCTTTTTGAGAGGAAAGCATTTAGATCCTGGCCTTTGTAACAGCAGCTACGAAGTTTCTTCCTCGCTCCAAGGCTTTGTATGTCTGTAGGATATTGTTTGTTGCAATAGCGGGGCCACATCCCACGCCGTGACACCGGGAAGAGTCATCGGTGTGCTGCAGGGACACGCTACCTGTGACTGTGCAAGCAGGACACAGCGTGGCTTTAAAGCAACGCAAGCAGCACGGCTGCTAGAGATCACCCAGACATCAGGACCCCAAGCGCTGGGTCAGTGCTGGGCTTTAACCAAAACGCACCCTAAAAAGGGGTTCTGTCCTGCAGACTCAGCAGAAAGCTCTCCCTGGGAGAAACATCTCCTGGCGATGCTGCCAGAGGCCGGTGGCTTGCTGTGTGGGACGGGACAATACTCCAACCGCACAGAGTAAAGCGATGCAAACCTCCCAAACCGCCCTAAATTGCTATAACTGCCTGGAAATCGCTTACCTTTCAGGAGGGAGCAGCACAGCACCCAAACCAGTCCTCCAGTCTGTGATGTGCAAACCTGCCAGCCCTTATAAAAAAAGATTTTTATAAAAGCTATATCTATTCAAACTTCTTTAATCACTCCAACGCAGTGCTGCTAAATCTCTCCAAACTCCTGAGCTAATCTGGCCTTCTTCAAAGTACTTTGAGTCCAAGTGGCAAGTGCAACAAGCACGGAATGAACGTTTTCCACTGAAGAAGTCCTTGCTCTTTTGTGCTCCGCTTATACAAGTGACTGTGGTACTTCAAGAAACTGCGAGGAGCTCTCTGCACACTCGAACCACAGGCTATCTTGCTTAGCACATATGTAATTTGTTAATGGGGTAATGTAAGCATGATTGGCTGCAGATGTCGCAGCAGATTTAAGCATTGGGTCTGCAACAGAATTCCTTTAAGGTTGCTAATATAGTAAACTGATTGATTAATTAGCTTGCAAGGCATCTGACTTCCCGCTTTTGTGGCAGTATCTGTTGGAATATCAAGTCACTTGACAGTGAGTAGAGAAAGAAATATGTGAGATGCCATGCATACCACAGGCAGCAGATTCATTTTTTGACCAGCAAAATAAACATTTTGGGTCTGATCAAAAAACGTCTTGTTTGGAGATTGCTGCAGTATAATTAAATGCAGGAAAAGCAAAAAAACACAGCTGCCACCTCCTCGCTCCACTGCTCGCAACAACATTTTGGGGGCTGGGGGGGGCAAGCCCGGCAGGCCAGGTTTTTGGAAAAATTCGGCAGGTCTGAGGTTGAGTGTGCAGTCCCAGAAACTGGAGCCAGATTCTCAGTCATGCTCAGCCTCCTGCTCTTGCTCACTTGCAGAAAAAAAAGGTCAACCCTCCAAATACTTGTTCAGCACAGCGGCTTTGCACCGGTGCGCTGGGAGAGCACCCCAGCCTTCGGCAGTGCTGCTGGGAAGGATCTTTGCCCACGTCCTGCCTTCTGCAAAATGGCATTTACTGGCGAGTTTCTGGCTGCAGGGCAAGGCAGCTTGTTTAAATAAAGATATTTGCTGAGAGGAAGCTTATTAATTCTCCCTCGGTGTCAGAAGCAGGGGAGAAACGGCATGACGAAGAAGTTCAAACACTGGGGAAATACAGTCAACCTATAAACAGGAAGTTAAAAAAAAGAAATCCTAAATCCCAAGGGATGTCCTGCTCTTAATCACCACACGCTCAGCTGCCACCACACCGCTGCGTTTTTCTTACCAGAGGCATCTGAGGTTTTAGCTTCTTGTCCTTAGCAGAGCCCCTCGTCCCTGGTAGCAGGTGAACTCTCAGGTAGCTGCATTGACATCAGCATCTCTGCTGGCAGAATATTTTGAACATCCAGCTCAGTGCCATATAAAACTTGCTTTTGTGCTATCACACTTCAGAGTCGTTCAGCATATTTGTGGTGGTTACATACCAGGCTGTGCAAGCGCGTGGAGGAAAGCGTGGCACCTAACGCTTGAATGAGCCAGCGCTTGCTCCCAGTACCACCATGGGGGTGATGGACCCCATCCTGCACATGTTTTTTTGCCCCCAAAAAAGCTTTTTTTGGCCCTGGGCATTGTGGTGCATGGCAGTGACTGCTCATGCCCTCTGCTGGTTGGATTTCTGTGAGTTTGAGGGATTTTGTGCAATGATCTTTTTTAGGATTGAATGCATTTAATTCAGCCCTGCAAAAGGGGTAGGATTTTGGAAGAGCTGGGTGCACTTCAGAAGGAAAGATGCAAACCAGGATTATAAGATTTCTAGCAGATTTTGGACACAGGCTGCTTTTTTCTGCAAACTTCCCACACTGATGGCACTCCATTGGATGGGCTCGAGCACCAAACTGGGGGAGCGGGAGAGGACAGGGCAGGACTCCAGCTGGGGCCAGCTGTGGACCAGCATGGTAGGAGATGGGATGGGATCACATTTGGCAATGCCCAAGCGCCAAACTCAGAGCAGGACAGTGGGATTGAATGAGGAGGGTTTGTGCTGCATTTATCTGAACCTACCGTGCAGAAAACAGGAGCGTGATCCCACGGGATGCTGCAGGTCCACACCCTGAGGGTGGGAAGCTGCGCTAGCTCTGTGTATTGTGGTGAGCCACAGAAAAAGCCTGGACCTGAGGGGGAAACAAACCTCTACACAGATCATCGTGGCAAAGCCCTGAACCACTTGAGCACCTCCCAGCAAGCCCGTCGGGAAGGACAGCCAGCATTAGCCCATCATGCAGGCTCAAACCTCCGTGTTTGCATTCATATAACTCCCTCCATGGAAATCAGGACCCCAAATGAGCAGGCACTAGGTATTTCTGTAGCTTTTGAGATAGAGTTGAGAAGAGTGGTTTGTTCAAGGTCTTCAGGGATGGTTGTCACACCGTGACTTGACCTTGCAGCCCCAACGTGGGACCTTCCACCAGATCGGGCACCGTGTCTCTTCCGAGCATTTTGCTTTGACTAAACCCAGGCGAGCGTAGCTTGAACAAACCCCACGGATGCTTTTTTGAGGAGTTTAGCTGCATCTGCCGAGCAGGCGGGCAGCTCCCTGCGTGGCTGCGGGAAGACGTGGGGTGGCAGCGGCAGGACGACTGCTGGCGAAGGAGCCAAGGGGCTGACTCATGGGTGCTGAGCCCCTGCCAGCACCGCCGGCTCTCGCTGACTTCAGCGGCTGAGAGAGTTCTCGGTGTTTCTCCCTCTTCCCTTTCGGCACAGGAATCGTTACTCATTCCGTACACAATGCCAGGTAGGTTTTATTGTGGAACGGGCAATGACATGGAGCGGCTGGGCATGGGAATGCAATTGATTGGAACTCTGGATTTCCTACATGACTTCAAATTGTAACAATCCCAGATATTAAGATTTTGGCACTGGGACCAGTTTGGAGGATAATTACGTGCTATGATCTAATTTTTTGGGATCTGCACTTAGTGCCAAATCTCTACGGCTTTCCTGTCTCCCTCGAGAGCAGTTCAAGCTGCAGGTTCCTTAACTCTCTCATCCCCTAGCTCATTCTGAATTTTTCTCCTTTTTTTCCATCTTTCTCTTGAGTCTTTCAGGAAAGCCTCTATGCAAACCTGGAAGAAGTCAAGCTCTTCTTCAAGGGTCCTTACCTTCAAAGTAAGTCCATAGGGAAAAAATAAATTAAACTGGGTCAGAGTTGGCATCTTTTGAATTTCAAGCACCATTTGATTCCAAAGGTTGATGCTCATGTAGATTCAATAACTGATGCCAGTGTCAGGGGTTTATGGATGTACACACACAAAAAACCCCTACAACTTTATCACTAATGATTGAAAAGCCATTTTCCTAAGTCCTTTTAAGAAAAGAACAAATATGCAAGTCAGGAGAATTGCAACATCCCAGGGCTAACATCCCCTGTGAATGGAACCCTCGTAAAGTGTCTTTAGACATATGAATGGGGTCTTCAGAGGGAACAATGAAGCTTCACCGTTTTTCTGCACGTTGTTTTGGACTCCTGACGCCACCACACCTCCTTTCTGTCTGAGATTCCTCAAGTTGAGGCAAGTTCAGCTTCAACCCGGTCCCTAACGGTGGCCGCTGCCTTTGCACTCGTTTTGCTCTGTGTAAATAACTCAGCAAATACAAAGCACGGACCTGAAGTGCACAGGGGAAGTGTTTCTTGTATATCCCTGCAATGTACGGCAAGCGCTCTCTCTTTCAGGCTGTGCTCACAGCCAGTAAATCATGCTCTTTCAGCTAAAATTGCTCTGGGTATTATCTCTGCTGTGATTCACTCCTTCACACCAAATTTAATTCTTCTGAAAGGCTGTTTCACTTTCTATGACTAATTCGAGGCTTTGTGTTTACCCGCATTAGTGAATCTCGGCAGCAGCTGAGTGACGAGCGGTGGAGGACTCGCGGTTACAAGCCACGTGTGATATCGTTAGAGCCGTCAGTAGGGATGGGGCAGATCTACATAGAGACACGGACAAACTGCATGCCTGAGCCTGAAGGAAAATAAAACTGGGATACATCTTGCATTCGTGGTTTCCTCCTGATACTCAGTAAAGGGCTGGCATTGCAATAAAGTCCTCACGTTTCAGTTTTCAGCTTATAATCTATAGGGCGACCACATTTTGCGGATCAATGAAGCTGATGCTGTTGGAACTAATGACTGCTAAAGTCTACAGGAATCAGAAATGATTTGTAAACCATCCATGAGCAAAGAGTCCTAAAGGCATGGAGGTCTCTAGGTAGTCTCTGAGCTATTCACTAAAAGTTTCAAACACACAGAGCAAACAGGTCTGCCAGATTTCTCCAAAAAGGCAGGTGTAGAGACTGCAATTTTAAAAAAGTGGGTTTTCATTCCGGGCATTTCAGTTTGGGGAGACTTTGCTTCCTTTTGTCTAAAAGTACTCGGTTTCTAGCAGCAATAGCCCCTTTACAAGTCCCTCCGCCCCTGCATGGTTGAGCAGAACATTTCCCCAGAGCAGCAGCTTTGCCCCAGCTCCATCCGCAGCCTCAGACCTTGCTCCGGGGCACTCTGGTACCCACAGCCAAAATACAACAGCATTGAGACAGCACCTGCCTGTACCGCCTCAGCTTGCTCGAGTAAATTTATTCTCATTTCCTGATAAAACAAACCATCCCCCTCAGGCTTGCTTCTAGAAAAAAAAAAAAAAAAAGAAGAAATCAATCAAATACTAAAAACATGTTAAAATAAACAACATGCACCGAAAATCTGTTTTCCCTTGTTTTCCTTAGTAGGAAGTCAGCAGCCTCAACAGGGCTTTGAAGTGGGGATACACATTTGATGTCGGCGCTGCTGACAGACAGGCCTCAAAAGGCTCTGGAGGAGGGTTTGAGTTCACACAAACACTCCCACGTTCAGGTACTTCTCTGCAAGGGCATCCGAGCGTTCCCAATTGCCTGAGTCTGCAAAACCCAGACCCCGCGCTCTCGTGGGGACGGGCTCCTGCAGGCACCTGCTTGAGCTGCTGCCACAAAACCCCCATGTGCAAGGATTATTTTTTTTCCCCTTTGGTTCCTGTTCTGGCTGGAGATTAAAACACAAAGTGTCAAAAAACTAAACAGAAGCCCCACTCCCCTCCAAGGCACGGGAGATGCTCCGGGAAAGGTTTGATTTTGCAGAGGTTTGATCTGAACTTGTGAAGACTCAGGTGAGTGTAAAAGCCCAGAAGCCTACAGAGGCCTTTTTAAAACTTGTGATCTCCTCAGCAGAGTTGCAGTCACTCCCAGGCAACATCACGCAGTCATCTACAGCAACGTTCAAAGCACCGAGAAAAAAAGCTCTGGCTTTTTTCTTTACTGAATGCTGGAGGCTGGTCAGACCCTGGGGTTTGCGTATCACGGCGGTTAACAAGGTGCCACCCTCCTCCCAGCCCTGCTGAAAATCCTTTTCTAATAGTCATCGGCCACCTAAAGCTGCTCAAGTCAGCAGGATTTTTTTTTTATTCCTGGAGTTTCAGGAGTCCCTTTGCATTGCCAGTCTCCCGGTCGCCTACACCACACTAATTGCAAACAGCCAAGTTCTCAAAATTCTATGAAAACACAAAAAAAAGGGTAAAGACATCTTAAGAGCAGATAAGCAGGACTCTTCATGTTTGGGTGACACCATTCTTCTTAAAAGGGAAGTTTTTGTGCCTGGGCTGGAACCAACCAACCTTTCAGTCCCGGGACTTTTAAAACAACATCCACTTGTACCAAGCTGTTGCTTGACCATAGTGATTGTTTCTGTTGACACCAGATGGTTTTCATATAACTCAATATTTTTGTTCTGAAATAATAACATTGCCAATTGTGAATGAATTAAATTGTCTCAACCCTCACTTTCCCACCAATTATAGTGAATTATGAACAAGTCTTGAATAAGAGAATCTCCCTTACAGTTATTGGTGCTAGAAGATATATTTGCCTTGTGGCCAGCACTATATTATTTGACTGATTTATAGATCCATAACTTATGGAATTAGAGATGATCTTTTTTTTCAGAGCTTTAACTCAAAGTGGTTCCTTTTTCCTTTGAAATCATGTGGAAAATGAAGATGATAGATTTTCCCTCTATATATTTTCAGCCCTCTAATAACAAGTTGAATCTCACTTGCAGCTTTCTAGCCTGCACCCTCACCCTACATTAACTCAGGAACTTGCCATTCCAAACACACTGCATCTAAGCTGACATGAACTTTAGATTTTCTAAAATATTGATCAACCTTTACCCCTGCAGAGAGCCAGTATGAGACACAGGGACCTGTTCATAAATTTAGGCATATGGTGACTTTTTTCCATTCAAAGCCAAACTCACAAAAGCAGATTTTATATGACGAACAATTTGTCAGAGCGTTATCAGCAGAAATCATCTTGCAATGAATGCTACATTGCTGTTGCTAGAACATAGGTTTTGGTCAAATTTATTTGAGACACGGAAAAAAACCCCAACTTTTACTCCTATTTGAATAGAGCTGACACAATTCTTAAATGATGGAAAATTTTAAGACTATTCTTGTGTTGCAACTTTGCTATTTCTGACCCAAAGTGGAAATGTCGGAGTCAGAATGCCTCCTCCTATGGAGGCGTAGGTTTCTCATCAGCACTATTGAAATTTATGGGGTCTTCAAGGTTGAGCTGAGTTTGGAGGATTAATTTAGAAGGACAAAGATGCCAACTCTCCCACATTTATCTGAACCTAAGGCAGACTCTCAGATTTCTCCAGAACAAATCTGTACTTGGAATTGTTGACAAGATTAAAAAAGAAAAGCATCCCTGTACTTCAGAAGTTATTCTGGGATTGAAAAAATCCAAGAGATTTAGAGATTTTAAAAATGTTTGCTAAAGAAAACAGGTCTTTTGGCTTCTTCTTCTAAAGACTGCTAATCTACTGGAGTAGATGGCTATGTGAAATTTTGCTGCTGTTGGGCTAGAGTTCAGTCAGATTGTAATTTTTGTTAAGTTATTTTTTCTGGTAATATCTAATAAAACAAAAAATTGACAGTAAAGATACCTCTGCCTGGCCCACCTGCAAATGATGTCATGGAATTTCTCCATTCCCTACATGCTGGCCAGCCAAATGTCTCATTAGAAAAGGAGAGAGGGAAGTATCTGTTGTGAAATAACAAAAAAAGAATATTTAATAGGTCAGGCTTGCAGAAACGCCTCCAGACAAGCTGGGCCAGTTGGGGTCAGTTCAGTGTCCCAGGGCATGAGGCATTAGTAGTATTTTCCATGGGCTAAGTACAAGAGAAAATTGGCTCTGGGTGTTCCTCCAATACCTGTGCTGCCTTCAATGACTTTTTGAAATCCTGGTAAGAAACAGAATTTGATGCTGGAGCCCTTTAAATTGGGTTATGAAAAATCAGTGGCACTTTGCCTCTGTTCTTCCGTTTATGCCATTTTCTGGATCACATTTTCCTTGACCCAAAAGTGAGCTCTTTGCTCAGAGCTCCCCATGCTCTAACGGATGCCCCATCAGTCGATGCTCGCTGTCAGCATGGCATTGTCGCCCTTTGAAGGCATCGAGCACCACCTGCGTGGAGCTCAGCACATGCTGGAGAGCCCCGTAGGACCCAGACCCTGCAATTCTCCAACCTCCTTGATGGGATGGGACAGGCTCTGCTCCTCGGGGAGCTCCGGCTCCCGTGCTTGCCTATGGGCTGGGATCCTGGTTGTAGCTGGAATGCAAGCATGGGGTCAAGTCCACTCTTGGCTCCCTGATGTACATGGAGAGCAAAGAGATGCACTTTCAAGGATCCATCCAACCTCAAACAGCTACGTGGGGATGGGTGGCGATAGCCTCTGGAGGTGCCCACCTCTCTGCACGGACCACAGAGCGGTGGCGGGGGAACGAGACCCACCGCACTGCCCAATGCTGATATTGGGCACCGATATTTGCTCCTGCTGAGGTCCCCCCCACCCATGTCCCACCAAGGGCTGGCTAAGACAGCACGGACACCCTGCACCGTCACTGCTTTCACACAGGGAGAGAAAGGTGGAGACTGGTGGGACGTGCTTCATGAAGACTTCTAAGCCCATCCACGACGGCACAGTCACCTCTAAGGCTACACATTATTAATGGGGTCCCGGAGCCCGTGATGACTTCTGGACGGATGCCACCCAACCACTTTACCTTTCTCAGGCTCACATTCTCCTGCCATCTGCAGACGATTATTGCAAAGCTTCAAGTCCACTGGCTCCTGAACAACATCGTCCGGTTATCCCAGTAGGCTAATTCAAGGCAGTGTGTGCTGGGGAGGGAGGGGGAGCGCTGTTATTATTCATCTCATGAACGAAAGGTGCTCGACTCTGGTTTGTTTTAATGGCACAGTAACCACAGGCTAATATTAACTGGTCCTCAGCAGCATGCCAAAAATCCAGTCCTGTTGTGAGAGGAAAAAAGGAATAAAGCACTTGAGAATCCAATATCTTTGGTGCTAATTTTAGGCATGTATGCTGGCACAGGGTGCTTGTTTCATCCACTCAAATCTGGTGCCGTGCCACAGAGTCAGATTTACAGACTATTAGTGTCTCAAATAGCACTTCATGTGCAAGAAGCAAGGGGAAAAACACCGGGTCCCTCAACTTCGTGGGGTTTGAGCTGAGTTATGCAAACAAAGTTACTTTAACTGCGGAGTTATTTACAAGTTGGCTCGTAAAAGTCTTAGTGACAGATTTAAATGAATTAATTTTTCTGACTTTCATTCGCTGTCTTCCCCCTTCTTGCCCCTCTAGCTATTATATGTAATTACAGGAAATCTTAGTATATCACATCTTCAAAAAGACACAATGAAAAGCAATAGCAAAGATATTCATTTCTTCCTTCTTTAGTATTTTTCTTGGATGGGATGAAAGGGTGTGGCGGAGCTTTTCCTCGCAGCACCTCTGAGCTCTGCTCGGATCACCCAGCGCAGACACCCCGAGCACTCCTCTCCTCTCACTCAGGACGGACGAGATCTGGCAACCCTGCAACAATTACTTAGTTCTTTCTTGGCCTTCCAAACTGCTTTTAATGATTATGTGAGACACCCACAGTAAGCAGTCTAAATAGGGCCCTTTTGGTTTTAAGCGTTAAAGAAGGAATGTAAATGGATGTCTTTTAAACGTGTGTGTTTGCTTGGACCTCATGGAGCAAAACAGTTGTTGACAGTCGTGCTTAGATCTAAGCAGTAAAGCTCAAAAGCACAAGCTTCATTTTGAGCCCATTATTAACTCAGGAGAAGGAAAGATACGGCCGTACCAGCTAACAACTCCTAGAATGACATGTTTGAGCCCAGAGCTTCGGTGCACAAAGAATGGGGAAAAGAAAACAGCCGGAATCTGCCACGATCAACTTAAAATATCACCAAGGACATCTTCATCCCAACCGCAGCGTCTCTGCTCCCTCTTTGAAGCCATCCACCAGCTCTGCTTCCAGTGGGGCTGTCCTGTTTCCCACGATGGTTTCACTGTGCAGCTTGCACTGCACTTTCTGCAGCTACTTTGGCTCTAACACCATTTTCCAACATGTCAGAAGAACAGCTAAACGTCACTTAAGGCAGAAGAATACTCCTCTGAAAGGACAGCTGATGCAGAGCTACTGTTTCGTCTCCAAAAGGTCCACCAGCTACTTTTACATGTGTATTAGCTGATTATTGAAAGCAAATAGAAACTAGATTAGGAGAGAAAGAGAAGTAAGTAACAAAGATGGTGGACATAGTTGGATAAAATTAGGGAGAGAGAAAGAAAAACACTGCTAGTTTGGTTGCCTTCAAGGAAAGAAATTTGCTTTTTAAATGGAAAAAAAAAAAAAAAAAAGCCCTTTCCACTGGAACCTGGGCAGAAAGTCAGAATCAAATAGATATAATTTGAGGCACAATCCCAAATGAGGGCTTAGATTACTGACCCTTTTTTTTCTAAATGGTCCTTCTTTTAATTTTATGTACTGTCAGGAAAACCCCTTAAATACATAAATACTGCTGGAAGTTAAATTGCTATAAAAAAGTGTTGGGTTTTTTTTTATTTTCTAACAGAGGCAAGTCAAATGATAATGGCTTGATCTATGAAAGTAACATAATAAAGTTTACCTGCATAGGAAGTATTACCACTTACATTGAATGCAAACAACTAGCAAACTACATTGAATTTCAAGGCACTGGCGTAGATATGTATAAGGGGAACATGGCTTAAATCAAAATCGGGCCCAATTCCTTACTCCTGTTAGTGACTTGGGGCTGTGGATGTGTGCATGGGGGATCACTTCTAGACACAATTCAGATGGACCCAACACCTCCACTCGTCACAACCATCACGTCCACATCTTCCTTGCAGCTTCATGTATTTTTACCACCATATAAATTGCACTGAAGCCCAGTGACATCACTGTTCCAAAATCCCCTTAATCCTCAAAGCAGATACAACCACAGGGCTTGAAACACCTCTGTTAATCCCTTACAGAGAATAATAAATCATTTGTTTGATGAAACTTTATCTCTTAGACTTCGACACAACATGCCCGTGACATGAAACACCAGAAGTGATCCGAGGGTTAAGCACAGGAAGTCAGACTAAAAATTTGACTCAATTAAATCCCAGATTTAGACATTTTTCTCATCTTCATATGAAGGCTGAGTTACTGGGAGATGAAGTAAGTTGTATCTTGCTGATTGGCACGACTGCAGATGACACATTTCAGGTATCCCAGAACAAGTTCATGAGCCCAGCTGAGCCATTTGGCTAATCCCCAACAGAAGCTGTTTTGTAAGACTCGGCTTTCCCAGGTGGGTGCCTGGTCATGAACCCCGGCAACTCTACATGAGCTCTGGAAAGTTGTCCCCCTCTCTTGAGAAAATACCTAGGCTACAGAAAAAAAAAATTAACTACCCCATATCACCAGACCAACGGGACCTAAAAAGTCCCCAAAAGACTGCAGCAACCAGAAGACATTAATCACCTTATACCTTGCAGACACAAGCATAGCCATCCTGGTGGGCTTTAACAGCTTTGCCGAAAGCTGCTGCTAGCCAGGGAAAGCCCTTTGGGATTTAAAAATCCCACCCATCCACACCCAGGTGGATAACTGACCCTCCTTGCCTGCTTGAGGGACATTAACTGTAAGGAGACGGAGAAGGACTGCAATGTGGGGCACATCCACTGCACGTTGTGTTTTTCCTCTTCTCAGTTGTTCCCTGCCGGTCGCCAAATATAAACAGATTTTCCTTAAATTGGGCCATTATGGTAATAATCCTAAGTTTATTTAGTCTCATATTCTGAGAATTTACAAACCGTAACAGCAACACAAACAACAGCGTTAGTAACAACTCAACCCATTGCTGAAACAGGGCCAGCGCGGGAGTGAGCTGGGACAGCGCTTTGGAGCAGGAAATTTGGCTTTTTCCATGGGAAACTGCGGAGGGAATTTAGGGAGACGAACTGTAATCATGCATGGAGGACTCTGCCCAGCTGATACGGATGTAGAAGTCCTTTGCATCCCTTGAGTTTGATTTTCAGCTGTATTTTCTTAGAAAATCAGGCTGAAGAGGCCAAGGGTAAACATCGTGCATAGCCCTGTCCTTGCACTGCACTTTTTAGGTACCTGACCTTCCCACAGGATGCAGCACTGTGATGCTGAAGCTTGATGAGTCTTACTGTCTTTAGTAAGACGACTGGAAATGTATAAATGCTGGTCCAAATCCAAATTGAAGTCTTAAATTAGGTAGGGAATGTAGTAGTGGTTTAGGTGTTTTGGGAGCATGGACATGCAGCAGTGGAATGCTATCCCTCTGCAGATGCTAACTTTGCTGGGGCTTGTTTGTTCTGTAACACCTTCTTAGCCCTGTATGGTTACAATTTCATTTGCATTTTTTTAACCTAAAAAAGGGTAAAGTGAGAAAACAGAAGGAAAAAAAAGCAGTGATTTTTAAATCAACTGTCATTTCTGGCAAGGCTGAGGATCCCAGCAAGGTATTTGTTTATTATCAGGTATTTCCTCAGGATCAAATCCAGAGGAGAGAAGTCTGGTACTAGTTAAAGTCTGTTTAAAATCCTTCTTGAAAAGAGATTTATGCGAGGAAATTACCTAACCTCAGGACAGAGGCTTAGTCAGCGGCAGCGCGGCTCTGCCGCGCGCATTGTTGGTTGCCGCGCGGGGTTTTTTTTTAGCCCCGCCGAGGGTGCACAGTGAGAACAGTGGCAGGTTTTCGCTCACATAACGGGATCAAAGCTCCCAATTGTTTCGAAGGAAATGACCCAGCAGGAGGAGCGTGTCGGCCGTCAGCTTTTGCTCCCAGCCTCGACGGGTGCCAGGCGGCAGCTCCCCGCAAGCCGGGGGCGGGCGACACATGGGTACCCGAATTCGGGTGAGGGGTACGTGGGCATCTTGCCCCAGCAGCCCCAGCACTCGACCCCTTCGGTAGGAAAACAGCATTTCCTAATTCCCACCTCTTCCCAGCCTGCCTGGTTGAGAGCTGGGGCAATAACACAGGTTCCCACTTCACTGGGGTGTTTTCCCAGTCCTGGCCCACTTCGCCCTCCCCAGTGGGAGAAGGGGACACAAAACCTCCTGGGCCGGCACTGACGATGCTCGGGGCGGGGGGGGACAGCGGGAAGGCAGCCCCCGCTGCTGTCAGACGTCCCAGCAGGTCCCGACTGATGCGCTGGTGGATGCTCCGAGGAAAGCGGCCGCATCCAGCGCGGCTCAGCAGCGAACGGCAGCAGAGGGTACGTGCGCTGACCCAACCGGGCGGTAGATTTAAAGCACAAAGGATGGAAAAGACCTATGAGTTCATCCCTGCCACTTCCCTGCCAACAGCAAGTCGGATGCATTTAATTGTCTCATGATGGGACTTCCACTGTTTCTTTGGGAAAAAAAAATTCCCATACATAGCTCACCTCAGGACACTTCAACCCACGGTCAGGGCAAGCAGCTACAAAGCACATGACCAGGGTTGAAATGAGGTTTTGGAGGCAAAATACCGACTGAGCAGGTTGTCGTATTATTTTTTCAAGGTCACCACTAAAATATCTGGCAGGCTTATCTTACGGCTGGGAAATTTTACTGTACTTGCAGAAAACAACCAATATTTTTTATTCTGGTGCCCGACTCCTTGCTGTTTTTGTTGGTTTAACTTCACTGACCCTAAAACACGAAACTAGAGTAACGCGGTGTTGAACTGGATCCCGATATGGATATGAATTATGTGTGTAATACAGTAAATTATTGTGAAACAAACATTCAGCAAGCATCCTGTATGGAAACTCTTTCTTCTTTCATCTCCATTGATCATTGACGTCTCTGCTGACAGAACGTGGTTATGCCGGCAGCCTATGATCACTTCGAAATGTCTCAGAAATATGTCTCCATGCAGTTAAGGTTTTCCGCTGCTAAGAAATATCTTAATGCTAAAGGTTTGTTTACAAGGGGTGGCTGTTTCCACTTGCTGGAGCATTTAAAAAGTTGTTTTTTCCAACCACTAAGTAGATCTAAACATTAAGTGTTTCTTAAGTTGGGTTTCCAGCTCCTAGACTGCTATAAACATTAACTTTCATTGGTTTAAAACAAAATAAAACAAAAAAATTGCTGCTTTCACTTAGCCTCTCATAATGTAAAAAAAAAAAAAAAGAGTATTTTAAAAGACGCTTTATTTTTAAAAGGCTCGTTGTGCAATCCCTACGCCAGCTCCGCAGCCGAGAGCAGGGCCGTGGGGACAAAGCTCTTCCCTGTTTTCCTTGGCGGTGCAGGGGGGGCAGATTTTGGTCCCGTCCACCCCCTCCGCCTGCTGCACCGCTGCTCCCTCGGGGAAGGGAAGCCGATAAACACCGGCTCTCCTGCTACCGACTTGAGCGGGTGGAAGCGTGACTCACGGTGCCTTCCCCAGAGGGGAATTACCTACAGGGTAGCTGGTGTTGGATGCTTTTGGGTCTGCAAAGCCGTAGGGCTTGAGATCTGCTCTGGGGGACCGTCCCTCTGCTTGCTGTTGTCCCCAGCATTTGCAACAATTGTCCTTGCAATAAAAAAACCTTTTCCTAAGCCAAGCATCAGGGTCATTCAGGGGCTAAAGCCAAAGCGACGTTGGTGCCCACCTCCTGCCACGTGCTCCAGAGCATCTCTGAGTGTCCCAACGCTGCCCACATCAGGCTGGATTTTAAGAAACCCCTGCGATGGTGATTGCCGTGGTCACCTCAAGGGTGGGCGATTGGGCCCCTGGAAACAGCTGGCTCCTCTTGCAGATTTTTATGATGGTTGTCTAAAAACTGACAACCAAAATTAGTGATTTCTGTTTGAAAATACAGGCTGCTGTATCATTCTACATTTCCAATTAGATCACTGGAAATGAATGATCAATAGTAAAATAGTTGCTGTTTTGGAATGGAAAATACAGTGTCTGGAAAACACCACTGTAATATAAAAACATAGCTTTAATCAGCTGTAAGTAATGCCACTAACCACTCCAGCAGCTGAACACACCCACCAGTCTACAAAAAAGACTCTTATTCATACCCAGGTTTTATTTACTACAATATTTTTCCAATCTCTGTAAAATTAAGGAAGTTCTGGTGTTGGTGGGAATTAATTCATGACTTGAGCATCCTGAACCTCTGATGAACTCTGCCTGGGCTGGAACTCATTGTGGCTTCAATATCTGAATGATTAAATTCGAGTCGGGCCAGACTGGCTGCTAAGTGTCGGGAGATGCCTTTCCTCATCCAGGAAGGGAGATCCACTTTCTGATGGCTTCACCTGGGGCTCCGCTTACCATAAATCTGCGGTGAGAACTTGCAGCAGTAGATCAAAATGCATGACATGCTGCATCGGCCGCCCGGTGCTCACTCTCCTGCATCGATTCTGTGCTGGATCTGTCCCCATCACTGCCGCGGGTATTGCCTGGCCTCCTGCCGCTGCCCTAAAGCTGATAGGAAACTTCTAATGTGATCTGGCTAATGCCACAGAAAGCATGAGCTCAGACTGAACACAGCTCACATCTGCTCTGCTGGGTGGTCTAGTGATGCTTGGATGCCACGTTAGCAATTCTTGAACTAGATTGTGAAAACGCCATATTTTTTTTTTTCCTCTCTGGCATATCCTCGCTTCCCTCACAGGAAACTTCAGGAGCTGGAAGCTCTTGATGAATTGATCTGAAGTTATAAAACTTCATTAAACAAGACAGAGGTAGCATGCACATTCAAATTCAAACGCCACCTCAATATTTTTCGCTCTAAACTTCTTATCAAGAATTGCACATCTCAGAGTAACAGAAAGGTCCTGGCTATTTGGGGATGACTCAGAAGTGGAATCTCATTGATACTATCTCTGATATCCTTTGTGCAGAGGAAGGAGAGATGGTCACGAGCTGTCGATCCTGTTGCCTGGTTGAAATGTCAAAATTAAGTGATTTTTAACAGAAATTCTGAAAGTAAAAACGTATTTTGCTTCTTAGTTGTTGTTATTTTATAAGGTACTTTTAATCAAAAAGTCACATGAGCCTTTTCTTGATGAAAAGGAAAGCTGCTTGTATCTCCAAAACATTTCAAGTGGAAATTGTAGACACACTGTCATGTTAGCCAAAAATGTAAAAGCACTTCACTACGATTAAGCAATAAGTATCTGTCATTCTTTTCTGCAGTCACTTCTCTGTTTCCCTTATTATGTTGTTCATTTAAACGTGACCACAACATCCAAGTTTCCTATCATCAGAGTTTATTCTGGTCTTTCTCATTTCCCTCTCTCACCATCTAGCGATATTCATTCACTCTGTAATTCCCTGGCTGCTCAGGACCGGTGTAGGAAACACCACGCACCAGAGCATCCACGTGGGAGAGGGACAGCGAGAAGAATTCAACAGCATCGAAAAAGCCTCCTCCTTTAGTATTTTTCCTGATAGAAGTCAGCCCAAAAGAAAGAGCACAACGCCGCAGTCGGCGCAGTCTTAATTCCCCGTCCGAGCAGGACGAGGACACCAGCGCGGTCTCTCCAGCTTGTTTGAGAGCAGCACAATGCACGGAAGCTAGCGAAAGTTTATCACCAGCCCCCGAAACAGGGATGGTTGCAAGGAGACAACGCACGTTCCCTCACCGAGCAGAACATATACAGCCTTATGAATGGCACATTTCAGAAATGGGAACAGGATATGTTTTTCCCATGGTTGGGGAACAATGTGAATACTTTCTCACACACTGTTGGTGAAGTATTTTGGAACACCTGTGCGTTTGGAGAGCTCCATTATACTCCAAGGTCTCCTAGTCAGCTGTTAAGGACTCTTTTCCTCTCTAAGAACATGGATTGATTACGTGGAAATATGATTTGGTTTTGTATTTGTGCTGGATCACGGATCAGAAGGAAGTTACAGTATGTACTGGCTCCTGAGCGCAGCTTTCTGCTTCGCAGCTCGGGAGTGAGAGACAAGCAAGGGCAACTCGGAGATGTTTACACAGCTCCCTTTTTTATTTTTGACCAGACTGAATAGGGAAAAATTGTTTACATGCTGCAGAGGATGTTTTACCACTGTTACTTCCTACAGAAACGGCCTCAAGCTTCAAGTGCTGGCAGAGACAAACTGCTCCTTATATCTTTGCTTGGTGTCTCCCAGAAGAGAGGACAGACATTGCCTCCTCTGTGGGACCATCAATCCTGTAATCAGCTCCGCCAGGTCTAAACAAATCACAGTCGCTTCAGGGCATCTGCATCTTATTATGCCAGATGACATAATTTTGGCTGGCGTGCACAGCCTTGCACAGCCACAGGAGCTCTCGGACCCCCAGGCGAGTGGCAGTGGGACGAATGTTGCCCCCAGCTGCCTCCATCCCACTCCTGCCCCTGCTGTGGGCTCCTGGTGGGAACCATGGAATCATTCAACGCAGTTGGCTTTTTGAGTATCGACTCCCAACATATTCAGAGGCAAATCTTTTGTTTGGTTAAGGTCACTTCGCAGGACCGGTTTGGCATGGTCAGGGGATGGGGACAGCACAGAGAAGTGCCGCTGCTCCGGGAAGTGGATCCTACGTCACCTCCTGTTTTGAGGGTTAGCACAGAGGATTCAGCTATTTTTTCCTTGTGTCCAGACAATTCCTCAGCTGCTCAGTCCCAGCCAGTGCCTTACTCAGCACTGGTAGAAGTAAAGACCCCTTGAGAGTGTAAATTTAGAGTCCATCACATTTCAGCATCACTACCTGGGCCAAATTTTCAGATGCGCTGATCTCCAGCAGCTCTGGACATATTGCTGCAGTTGTGTCATGCAGGTATGATAGCAAAGCCCCTGGAAGAGGTGTTTTTCTAAGCTGTAAAACAGGATGGCTGCAGTAAATTGAAAGTTTACCAGTTTCCATCCCCATGAGAAGTTAAACAGGGCACAAAAAGCCAGAGAATTGCAACATTTTCCCCATAAATGTTCTTTAAAAATGTTTTCAGTGATCATTTGGCACAGGAATATCATTTCCATCAAAACCTGTTGAGGGACAGGAATGGTTTCCCTCCTCTCCCTCCACAACCGGGAAGAATAATTTGTCCCTGCAAAAACTATAAGAAATTTTCCAGATTAGAAACCAAGCTAAAACCGATACCTGGACACACATGTGCAGGCACACGCACACGCTGATGGAGATTTTGCTCCCGTCCGCGAGCGGAGCTGCTCCTGCGAAGCACAGCCCATGCCATGCTGCAGCCTTTAAAGGCAGTCGGGAGAAGTAAAATGAAAAAAACACATGAGGCAGCATCACGCACAGCGGCCGGAGCTACCTGTATTTTATAACATCCACTCTGTTTCCAATTTCATCAGCTTGGCAAACGCTCTCCTGGTGGAAATAATTGAGGCCTGAAAGTCAAAAGCAATGGAGGAAATATCTAAGCTATGAAATGTCAAGTTGCTTTCCAAAAGGGTTCCAATCTCCAACCACATCAAGAAGGGTGTCTGAAAAGACAATCAGGACTTCGGTCAATTAAACGTCTTTTTTACTTTTTCTTTTGCTTGGGAATGCAGTGCCGGAGGAATGCCCGGCATGGCGGGGTGGTTATCCTCCGCAACCCCGCAGACCTTGTTTTTCAGCTGCAGGTTCTGTTTTTTTCTCCTGAAGTATTTGTATTTTATATAAAGCTCCATTCAGATTATTCTAAAAGTGAGCAATTTAGGATCTTGTTGTTTTCATTTTATTTTTGCATTGGGAAGGTGAAACCTTCAACACTTAAAAACTGAAGCCAAGGAAGCAAAACCTGAGCTGAAAGTAAATACTCCTTCTCCAATTAACCCCGACTAAAAACACATTTCGACCTGAGAGCGTAGAGCCTCCTGCACAGGGAGATTAATTTCATATAAATATCAGTCACATCTACTGCCCAGCAAATCTTTAAATACAGTGGTTAAGAGTCAAAAAGTCATTCCTGAACATGAGCCATGGGGCATCACAGGAAGATGTCTTACATCTGGATACCAAAGGTCCTGACCACTCGCTCTTCCATGTGACAACTGTTTCTCATCCCTGAAGAGGCAGGAATTCAGTAGCGAGCCTTTCTGGGTGCCTTGAAGCCTTTTCAGCTTCATAAAAAAGGGGAAAGAAGGATGAATGTATTCTTAAACGTACCAAAGGAAAAAAAAAAAATTCAGCTTTATTTTCCCAGGGGAATTTAACTATATTAGTTTACATCCTGTGGTATGAATAAATAAACAATCCCTAACCAATTTCAGACTTGCCGCTGTTTTGGCTGGCAGAACCTTTGCTTAGAGAGGCTCGACTAACGCCATGCCGCCGAGCTCCCATTTTCTCCTTCCACTCGCTTCCGCGCCGCTGGGCCTCCCGCCTTCCACCCTCCCTCCTTGCTCTCCTTTCGTGTTTCCCAGTTCCCTCTGTGGCCTTTCTTTTAGGAGACAAGGTCCTTTGCACATCCAGATTTTTCTTCCTCCCCTCTTATCTTTCTCAATTGCCAAATTGCCTCTTGTTCCACCCTGCCAAGGAGGTGGTCTCCATAAAATCCATATTTATGGACTAGGGATAAATAGCACATGGGCTAGGGATAGATAACACATTTAAAATAAGCCCACTGAGTCCTGCGGGATGGCTTGGGGTTCGAGTCCTTGCAATCTCTGCTGTCACTGAATCTTGGTGACTTCTTCCCTGTGCATCTTCTCCTCTCCATTACTCTGCAGTCACTGGCCATGTCCTGTGCTGTGGCCCCAGTTCAGATCTCTCATCACAGATAAGATGCTTCACGCAAGAGAGGGACCGAGCTGCTCTCACCGTGGGTGGCAAAGGGACTCCTCTGCATCAGGTTCCTGCAGTGCTTTAAGTTTCTCGAGCTCCCAAAAGCCAGCTGAAAAGGAGATACTAAAATAACAGACTGCAAGGTGATTAAAAGCTTAAGTATATTTAAGGAACTTTGAATAACAATAGGTGTGTCTTCTGATTTAAAAATGGCATACTTTCACGCTGAAATCAAATAGGCCTGGGGCAGCGCGGCCCATCTCCTTCTGCCAAAGTAGACTGATCATATGGTAACAGCTGGAATTTATATGGTTTTATTTTACAAAATATTAGATTTGCCAATCTGCCACCTCCTTCCTCCAGCAATACGGAGATATTAAAGGAAGGGTTTCCAAGCGTACTGGGTATGGTGAAGGTGAGGAGATTTAACACAGCCACAGACTGGGAAGAGACCTGAGGGTGTCCTTGCAGAAAACACCAAATCCAAACCGCACATCTGAGCTGGGGACAAGCTCACAGGGACAAAGCTGTGCTAATCACGCCTGATTAGAAATGAGAAGAACGGTCATTTTACTTCTTGAGGAAGCATGGGTGTAATGAGGAAAAGTGAAGGCAATGATAGCTGAGCTGTGCTTTGTCTCAGCGAGGTTTCTTGAGGCAGTTGCATTATACCTGCTCATGCTGGGCTTTTAATTCAGGTGCTTTAAGCTACCCCTTCAGGCACCTACTTTGCTGAGCTGTTTAGGGAACCTAAGGAGTTGACGCTCTTAATGCATGTGTCTCATTTAATTTTAATTTCTGTGTCTAATTTGGAACATGAAGTTAGCCCTGCTTCGGTGTGGTGGCTGCTTCTTCCAGCCGCCTGTGATGCAGCATTGGTCAGTCCTCTGAACATCACCTTCTCCTTGGGACCGGGCTGTGCAGGGAGGAATCGCTCCGAACAGCAGTAGGGAAGGACCACGATGGTTCCTCACCGGCCCTGGGCTCAGTCCCACCACCAGCACGGCTCTGACGGTGCCTCCAGCCACGGCTGTGGTGCGGAGGAGGATGCTGAGCTCTCGATCGTATGAGGTGCCTTGGCTGTTTGTGGGTGTTGGGGCTGGAGATCACTGGGGAGCCTTTGGGAACATCATCCTGGACTCCTGGGTTTGCTCACTACTGTCTCCTTCCAGCCACCAGCCCAGGACATCAGGACGCTTTGGGGCAGACTCTGTAAGTACCTCTACAAAACCACAGGCTGAACCCACACCCCGGCAGGTGTGGAATGCATCGATGCTTGATTTCTTGACTCAAACAAATCTAGAGGAGGAAGAAAGCCATCCCAGCGCCTAAGCTGGGTTGGAAAATGCTGTTTATCCCCTTGAACTCCCTGCAAAGGACACAATAGAACAATGGGCTCGCGGCAACGGAGAGGCGAAGCCCTGAGGTCACCTTCACCGCCTCCCAGCTGGTGCAGCATTGTTCCCTGATGGGAATTTCTGCGCGGCTCGGTTCTGCGACCATGTGTTTCCTACGACTGTTGCCCAGCTTCTCCCTCCCCCGGTCCTTCCGCCTCTTTGTTACTCCCACAGAGACTGCGGATTATTAATTAAACCTACACACAAGCTTCTGAGGTACGTAGGTATTAAGAACCTTTATCTTACAGATAGGGAAACTGATGCAAAAAGAATGAGAACAACCTTGTGAAAGGCAATAAAAGGCAAGATCAAGGCCAGTCCTTGAGTGCAGGATTGCCCGTGGGCCTCTGTGCTCAGCAGAGAGCAGGGCAGAGACCCAAGAGCAAGACTGACAAGTGCATCCCTGGTAGTAGTATGTTTATCGGCATCCTGGTATGCGTGAGCTAATGAGATATGCTAAGAGGCAAAGTTTATGTGAATGACATCAATACGGCTATCATCCCTTTGGGACGTGAGCTAGGATCCCCACAAATATGCTTCATCAGTGCTTGCTGGGCACCACTGCGTTTTGTTCCACCGGAGGATGTAAGACAGGTACCCTCAGGAGATGTGCAGCTTGCTGTGATATGTTAATGAAGCTAATCTGCTCAAAACATCTGAGCTCCTGTTGATTTTGGGCAATACCTTTTGTGCAGGTGGCTAAATCCTCTGTCATTACAAATCTAAAAGAAAACTTTTTTTTTTTTTCAAAATTGCCTGCAAGAACTGTCCACAGGAAAAAAAAAACCCAACCCAGAGCAAAAGACTACACGAAATAATCTCCAAAATATATTGCATGGTTAGCAGGGGACTTAGGGTACTCTGTCCCCTCCATTAGCACTTGCAGGCACAGCTGCATATTCTTCTTGTTTCACTCAGGACTGTGTCTGTATCTTCATCAGTATGATTTATTTCAGCGAAGAAACCTATCTATCTGGGTGAGAGTCTAACAGGAGAGAAGTGGCAGCGGGACTGCAGTACTTCCTCGGGAGGCACGTGTGTCCATAAAACGAAGGACCTTCTGGTATTACTAGGGATCAGGTACAAGAGTGACACAGGGGTCTCAAGGAGGAACTTGTTATCATTTATTAAATATCCGACACCCCTCTCAAGATATATATATATATCTCCACATATATAATACAATATAATGGCTTTTGCAGGATTCAGAAAGTGATGTTGTTCCAGTTGTCTGAGCTGGCGGCTTCCAGTTTGTGGCCATATGGTTGGCTGTGAACTTGACTAATAAAAATGGAGTGAACTTTTTTCTTTTTTCTTTTTTTTTGTTCTTCCTGACCCTAGTCAGTGCCATAAATACCTGTATGTAGCAAAGGGTTTATAAATAGCACAGTAGCATCCACTGACAGCAGACTGGTGTTAAGTCTGACCGGCAGGCGTTGGATTGCGGTAATGTGGAGCTGGAGCGGTCTGGGAGAGGAATATGTGGCCAATAAAGATTCATGAAGCTAAAGTCATTCAGAAAGCTCAACACTAGGCAGAACTGGGCAAAAAAATACCAATCTGCCATGGGACGAGGTTCTGAAATGGAAACACCTTAAGCCAATATTGCCCCTCTGAGATAGCACTGAAATTCCATATAAATTTATGGTGTAGCTGACAGCGAACTTGAGTAACTTGGTGTGTCTGGATGTCTGGACCAGTCCAATAATAACATGAAAGAGAATTTTGTACATATCCTTTGCTGATCCTGAGACTTTGGACTTGGTTTTTGGAACTTTTTTTGTTCGACAGTTGTCTACAAATTGTCGGATTCTCAAATGAATTTGTTATTCAAAATTGTTCATAAATTTTCTCAGCAGTAGCTCTTGGTATGCAAGACCTTTGCAATTTAAGTACCGCTCATTAGTTATTCAGCTGATGCAGTAATATTCTGGTTCCCTTACTGGATAGTGTCTATTACTGCCTGTCCGAAGCATTCAGAAATCATGAGTCAATGCCCAAAACTCCAGGGACTGGCTTAAAAAACACTATTATTTTTAGTAAAAAACATATCACACATTGGTGCTTTTTATTGGCTTTCTTGCTTCTGAGTCTGTAGGGCTCACACATCCAATCTGCTGGAAAGCAACCTTCAAAATAAAGCAAGCTGCAGCTCCCACATAAATACAACATTTTGAAAGTTAGAAACAAAAGTTTTTCCTGACAAGCCTGATTTTCGATGGATTTTTAGCCTGCTGGATTCTTTGATGTCTAATACAAGCCCGAGTGCCAGCTGATGCTTTTCCCACTGTTGGGAGTTTCCTAAAGTGTCTCTTTGGTGTCCGTTCCCTGGGTTTTACAGATGGTTGAACTCACCCTGCAGAGCATCCTTCAGCAGAGACGGCGATAGCATCTCGCCCTGCACCTGGCTGCCTATCTCCGCACAACTCTTGCAAAAATACTCTGAGAGTGGTTTATTAAGAGCTTATATCTGCAGTAGTCAGAGTAATGGCAGCCACGCACAAATTGCACTGGTTGACTTCAAAATAAACTATTTCCAGGAAAAGGCTTTTGAGTATTTTTAAGCTGAGTGGAAAGATAATCTTTATCTCCGTTATGATTCAGAACAGCAGCGTCAGCACCGAGCTGAACCCACACAAGCCAGCCTCCCTCTCGCTGTACAGTCAGACCCCTCTTTTCTCTTGAAAAATAGAAGGAATTGAAAAATTGAAAAGTCTGGAGGGGAAAAGTAGCATTTTCCTGTTGGCAATTGGATGGTTCTTATTCGAGTGTCTTCTAAGGGATGCTTATGTCCAGAGAATTAGCAAACATAAGGGCTCAGCTTCCTCGGGAGTATGTGGGATTTTTGGTCACACTATCTATACTCATCTTAACACATTGCCAGACAAGGCTAAAGTCATCTCAGATGCTGCAGGAGAAGGGCCGCACACTACAAAGCACAGCCCTGGATGGAAAAGGAAGGAATTTGAGGGCTGCCGTGCTCCTCTTTGCCTGGGAGGGACGATGCACACGATGGATGCTGCTCCTTTCTGCTTCAGTAGCTTTCAGGAGGAGAATTAGTCCTTTTCCCTTCCCTCATTTCTTTTAATCCACTGCAATCCTCCTTAACTACTACTACTACAGTTTTCAGTCTCTGCCTCACACTGCTGTGCTGAGGTAAAAGCAAATATTTTAAAATATTGGTTCCTCAACTTAGGTGAAGCATCACCTAGATAAAGGTAGCAAAGCAATTAGAGAGGCAGACCCTCCATCGTGTCCCACCGGAACACAAGATTTGATCTAGTTACACGAAACCCTCCAACTCCTTCATTTTTTCACTTCAAAATCACCTCGTCTGAACAGGACCCTTCTTTTTTCCCCAAACTTTCTCATGAAAAATCTTGAGTACATTTTTCAACTGAGGTGTCCAAAATGTCTGTGTTTTATTTCTCTTTTCTACTCTTCTCCTTCCCTCTTTCGCCCACCTTTCCAATCTTCTCCCTCTTTTTTTATTTTTTCCATTGACAGAGGAACAAGAGAACTGAAATGATAACGACAATTTTCACATTCAGTTCTCGAATCTCAGATAATTTTCTGTTTGCTTTGCTTTACAATGTAAAAGTTTTCTAACTTTTTTGAGCAAGTTTTATTTCACAAAAGAAAATGGTGCTGAACTTACCTATAGGCATTCACAAGCCATACCAGACAGAGCAGCATACATCTGAAGAACTGCCTTTTTTTTGATTCTCAAAGCAAATTCCACTTTACTTCATGCATTAAAGCAAAGGGGAAATCATTTGAGCCTTCTATATGTGTCAAGCCTCTCCAGTAAGGTAAATGTTTTTCCTACAAATAATGCCTTGCATGTTTAATCAACTTTGTAACCACAATATCTATAAGCGCCTCAAATGTTAAACAACACATGAGCCAGATATATTTATCAGCCAGGAGATTTAAAAGCCATTCTTGACGTCAAGCTGTGAAGATCAAATATTCTAACTTGATGGCTGCCAATACGGTTCCCAACCATTGTCTAGATCCAAAACCCATTGTAGTTGTTTTTGTTTTTGTTTTTGGCATCTGAAATAAGTCTTTTACTCAGACCACTTATGTTCTTAAATAAATAAGTTTCTAGGTCAACCTGCCGATGGATGTTAATATAGCTATGATTTAAATCTAATGGTGATATCAGCTTCTAATAAGGTATAAATTAGAGTTGTACAATACAGCATGAAGTTAGTGACTTTTCTATAAAGGAAGTATTTTCTATTCCTAGTGCAGTGATCCAAATTCAAAGATTCAGCTTTCTTTTCCTTCATGGTCTTTTTTTCCTTGGGTCTAATTATACTGCAACCTGTGCAGATACCTCCAGAGGAAGCATTAACTCACGTAATATTCCTCCCTCTTTCTTCCATATTTAATACCTCATCCCTCAAAGAAATGAGAGGACAAAAGCTTCTCTAACCCCATCACCTCTAAGAAGACAAAAGCTTCTTTAACCCCATCACCTCTGACGTCCACCCTGGGATCAGTGGAGGACATGGAGCACCGTGTTGCTCAGAGCTGCCACCTGAGCCGAGAGGGACGGCGGCTCTCCGGGGTGGCTGTAGTTCAGGGATTATCCCAGGCTCCAATCACAGTAAAACTTAATTGCTCAGTGCAAACATATAGTGAATAACCTGGACTTCTGAGCAGCTTTTAAGTAAGTAGGGTTAGATTTGTACTGAGGAGTTCTCTATGGAGGCTACAGAATAACTGAAAAAGTACAGGGCCAGGTTCTGATATCATTACTCAGGTTTCATAATAATAGCATCAGCAAGTGATGATGCTTGTGGAGTAAAAGGCTATTAAAGCAGAACAAGTGTGTTAGACTGTGCCTCTCCACCCATTACAGTCAACAAGTACATAAAAATCAGGCTCTGACATCTCTGGGACAAATACACCGACCTTTCCCTCTACTGATAAGCACTTACAGCCTTTTTGGAATTACAGCTGGGTGTAATTATTGTTCATAATGTGTATGGATTGCTGAATTGGACCTAGAGATAATCTGAAATGCCGTTATGTTGTTAAAAAGGCGATAAAGTTCATTGACATTTACTCAGCTCTGATGGAATTTATGGGTGAGGACATCGCTTGAGGATTTTTTGTTTCCTTCTTTCTCTTCAGCTTTGTTTTAGGAACAACCTTTTTCCCACCCAGATGCAGGAGAGACCTCCTATCCTAGGTCAGGAAAGCAAGGAGATGGGGTTCTGCTGCTAAGTATTACAGATGCACTCGGCGTCGTTTGTCAGTCACTCAAGGAACTGATGGGATGCCCCAGGCGATGACCCCTCCTGACCCCAGCATCCTGGACATCACGGCACCTTGGCCGGCAATGTGCATAACTGGTTAATAATCCCATATGGAATAATTACAGCACGTTCTAAATTTTGTTTTAAAAATGTAGAACGGGGTGAAAGGATGAAAGAATGAAACCTGGCACCCACCATGCTGTTCAGGATGAACAGCGAGAGAAGAAAAGTACCTGGCTTAGTCATCCTCTGGATAATCCAGACACCACAGCGCTCTGAAGTGTCTGCCTTTCCCCAAATTTAGTTACTCAGTCTGATGCTGCTCAGCCTTTACACCCCAGTTCAAGTCTGAGCCGGATGCCCATGATTTAGGACTTGCTGTTTGTCCAGGAACACAAAATGTGTTGCAAGGTACAGAGGCACAGACTGCAGCTAGCATCCTCTCCTCTAGCCCCTGAAATACAAATTAGCCAGTCTGGTATTTGATCACGGACTGTTCTTAAAGCAGTTTTTTATTCTGTACTTTTATTTTCCATGGTTGTTGCCAAGACAGAGTCCTCTCCAGGACCCCCTCCCATCCCATCCCATCTCGTCCAATCCCCTGGTTCTTCATCCTTGCTTTTCCCTTTTTATTTTCCAGATCAAACCTTGGCTCCTTCTACCCCTTCTCTTCCACATTGGCTTTTGTGGCCTGCTTGCGAACTTGCTTGTGTATTTTATGCATGCCCATGAAATCTCGCCTCACTGGCACTGCATCGTCCTAGTGTTCTCAGCAGTAACTGGTTTTGTGTTTTTTTAGTGTTAAGCTGTTCTGCCTTACTCCTGGGTATTGGACTGCAATGAAAAAGACTGTAAATTAATGAAATATCTATTGCAGCTGACTTTAAATGATCCTAAAAAAAAATAAAAGTTTAAGTCCTAATAGTTCTGATTAGCTCAATTACCTGCCAGTACAGGCTTCTTCTTTATATTTCCTAATTCTTTGCCCAATCTATTATTAAATGTCTGAAGGAATTGCCTTCCTCTGCTTTCATTGAGGAAATAATTCCAGTGCCTAATAGCTCTCCCTGGCAGGAAAACTCTTCTTAAAATCTTCTTTTTGCACCTCCTCCCTTCACCCGGACGACACTAAACAATTCCTGTCTGTCCTTGAGGAATATACGTCTTCACATATTCATAGGTAATTATTATTTTTCCACTTTCACAAGTATTTGGCCACAAAGTGGTTACACTAAAAGATCCCTGTCTCAGATACTTTGGGAACATTGCCTCATTATCTGCAGAGTTACCGGCAGAGGTAAGACATCCAGTTTCTCATCTCAGCTCCAAAAGCTGGCATCAAACCCAGCTAAGCGGCACTTTGGGCTCTACTCCTGACTTCAGGAGAAGTTTTGGACTGTCGGGTTTTGGGAAATGACACCCAATCATGGCAACGTTCACTCTTCCCTCTTTACCGGGTAGGGAGCGATCGGTTACACAGCCTCAGCCATCATCCAGCCAGTCAGGACATCCTCACTTGGAAATAAAAAATAATTAGCTGCATTTGCTCTGGGAGACACTGTTCCCTTCTGAAGGGGCTCCCCATGAGCTCGTGGTCAGCCTTTGGGGAGCCAGGCTGGATCGCTGGGTTTTACAGGGGTCCCTGGTTTGCCTGGGTACCCCCCCCCAGTCCCCCCAGTAAAGCATGCATCACAGAAAAGGTTTTACTGCAGAAATCTGTTGTAAAAGTGCAATAACTGCCTCTATGGTTTTATGACATCTCTCAAGCACAACGGATGCGTCCGGTTAATTTTGTCATAGAGACACACTTGGCAAAATGAAATAGAAATGTCAGGCGGAGGTGAAGAGTGACAGAGAGCTCTGCCGCTTCACCAGCGGGGCCGGGGAAAATGGGAATCACTGGTTCAAGGAATTAAGTTCCTGTGCTGCAAACAGATCTATTACATTATTACAGTAATTTAATATAGCAATTATTTCCAGTGTATGCCCACACGCATCAAGGTTCTCATACATGAAAGCGTTTCATGGTTTTCGGGCTCTGACGGAAAGCCTGTTAGCGCTAACATTTAGGCAATAGCTTTAGTCTTGGTTTTAGGGGCTTTGACCGGGGGCCGAGCACAGGCCCTGCCCGCGCGTCACCTCTGCATCGCGGGCCACCGCACATCTGGATGCAGCTGTGCGTGGGGTTAGGGGGGTGAGAGCACAACTGCCTGATGCCGCTTTGGGGCTTATTACATGACTCATGCTTTAAAATGGCATTTTAAAGAAGCCTAAGCTCAGAGAGAAACAAATATGCTTAATTACTACTTACACGGTGCTTTTCACATCACTTTTTTTAATAACCAGATATTGTCCTTGTCACTTCTGGGGATGTAAGGCTTCTGTCAGCTATCAGGGCTGCGATAGAAAAGCAGTTCGCAGCTCCTGTCAGATCAGGTGAGCCGATGGAGACAACCCCATCTAGCACCCTTCCTTACAAATATTATTTGTAAAACAGTTTGGGCTCTGCTGCCTCAGTCGGTCTTTCATTTGAGCTGATCAGATACAGAACTCGGTTATTATTTCATAAAGTGCTCTGTAACTAAAATGATTTAAGACGTTCCTGGGGGCTGGGTGGGATGGCTGAGCATCCAGGCATGCCAGACTTCAGACTGATGGGAATTTAAATGGCTTAGTTTTAAACTCCCAGAAAATAAAATAAAATGGTGAATGCTCTGAATGGAAATTATTCTCTGCCACAATGGCATCAGCAGAAATGCCAAGCTTATCTATTTATACCCTTATCTGTGTCTAAATACCCATAAATAGCTATGTAAAACACTGCAGCTATACGTATGTGTGTGTGTATGTCTTTTCCAGCCACTGAAATGTTAAATCAATTTTATAACAAGTTGCTTTTCCAGCCACTGAGTGGCTGTAAATGTTAAGTGTTTTTACAGGCGATTTTTTCCCCAGCTGCTAAGCAGCTTTAAATGTTATCAAAAAAAGTTGCTTTTCCAGCTGTTCAACCACTCTAAGCATTTTTAATGGATTTTTTTTTAACTTGCTAAAACCTATTTATATTTTACTCACAAAGCAAGTGCAAAATTGTCCTGGCTCTGTCTAGGTCTTGTTTTTATTGTATTTTTTTTTCTTTTTTGAAACCTGTGAATAAAAATTCTTTCTCTGTCTGAGGAAATTTTTTTTTGAGAAGAGAAGGGGCTTTGGTTTAATGAGTCCAAGATGAACATTATGAGTTCATCTTAGCATTTAGATACCTCAAAAGCACCGTCCTTGTGGTATGTTCAATGGAAACACTGTTCTTGTGGTATGTTCAATGGAAATACTGTACTTGTGGTATTTTCAATGGAAAAAATATTATTGTGGCTTTTCCAATTCAGGAAATGCTGGTCGGTCTTTAAACCAGGGAAAAAAGAGGGAGTGGAGGGTGAGAGAGCTAAATTGAGGTGACAGCGAAATGGAAGAATTATTTTATTGTAACGAGGTGGGGAGAGATATACGAAGAGTTTAGGGCAGGAAAATGGAAAATTCTTGTGGCCCTTGAGGATTCATAACAGTGGGAGAAGGAAAAAGATCTGGGGTAGCATTAAGGAAAGGTGAAGGACAAAGTTAGGAAGGAAGAAAAGAATAGGTTGAAGGAAAAAGTGAAAAAGAAAAAGAAGTAAGACAACATAGAGATGTGCTAGAAGAAAGGGGAATAAAGAAGAGAAACTCTTGCTAAATGCAGCAACTAAGAATGCGCCTCGCTTGAAAAGACACAAGAAGTCCCTTTACCTTTGGGTCCCAAGGTCAAGTATCCATAGGAAATTATTGATGGATGTTCAGAGAAATTAAAGGATTTTGCCATTGACTTAACCAGAGAGCAAAATGCCCCCAGCCAAGCCCACCCCGCGACTGCATCAGCCTTTCTGTGGTCACACTGGAAGAAGACCTGTAGCAATTTGGATCCTCTTAACCAAGGCTAGGGATGAACCGAGGGAAGGTGACTGTCAGGGGACCCTTCCTACCGCCGCTGGAGCTGCCGCGGGTTGCCTGGTTCTGCAACAGTAACTGTGATGGTGAGACGGCTGCTGGAGGAAGGTCTGGTGAGACTCCCTCCAGGCTGCAGTGTCCAGTGGCTGGCGGAAAGATAAATGCATCATTTACAAGTAGAGCAGGCTAGAAATCACATTCCTGGCTCTAAAAGCACTAAGGTTCTGGAACAACGTTTGAATTACAATAATTAAAAAAAATAACAGGGGGAAAATCCAAATTAATTTTGACATCCGTAAGTTCCTTGAGAAAAAAGCAGGATTTGGTTTAGACAGGAAATAACCAAGAAGTTCTTTCCAGTCTGATACTCCTAATCATAATGATTTTTTAGTGTTGTTTACAGCATGTGTAGGAGACCGGTTTAGTTCACCTATGCTTGTGGCGGGATCCAGATGCCCTCTCAACTAACACAACATGTCCAGCAGAAAATACCAAATAGACATATAAACATAAATACCATGGTTTTTTCCCATCTATTAAAAGTCTATATTCTGTAGTTTCGTGCATGTAACAGTGACGTGATCCCAGTGGATTTGCTTTTAACTTAAAACCCCAACATTTCCATCTGCTCTACTACTAGTTCAAGAACTGTGCATCTTCTGAAGTCTTTAGAAAAGATTCAATTTCACTGCAGATTTAATGTGTGCTTTAACTGATATTAGATTCATTCAAATTTGCAATAAAGTCACTTTGGCCACGTTCACATCTCTTTGTCTTTGCTTTCTAAGAACTTTTGAGTTATCAAGTTTTACTGGCCAAAAATGTAGCGGAGAGCAAATTTCAGAATCACACAGAGAAGTATTTACAGAAACTGACATTTCGGTTTCTACCAGGGAATATTTGCACCAGATGTGCTTACACATGCCTCCATTCAGGACTGGAAACACCACCATGTGATTCATCTGACCAGTCAGAGTTAAGTAACTCAGATCAAATTTTGAAGACTCGTAACAAGTCCCTGGAGCAAACAGTTCAGAAATATGGTGTTTGTGTAATAGATTTAGATGGTCTGATAAAATCCAAGGACCCAGCAAAGTCAGTGGGCAGATTTCTTGTCTCTTCATGAACTTCAGGTCAATACCATCATGAATGGATTTAAAAAAAAAATAGAATTTGCTTTTAGATTACCCATAAAGAGAAAGGAAAAAGGCAGCAAGTGGATTACTATCCAAAATACTATAATCTTGCTGGCAAATTGTTACACGTGTGAATTCTGCTCTGTCTTCTTTGTCTCATGTCATCTGCCATTACTACATAAAACAAGTTAGCAACTTAGATAATCTGATAGTAAGTTATCCACACTGACAATAATTTTATTAGCCTGTTACTTAAACACATGTGTATTTAAAACTTAAATTATCTCCTGGATGTTGGACCATATGATATGAGGCACTTTAATTATTTTGCCAGAGTGACACAGCAAATCTGCAATTACTGCTGACTGCTCTTTCTCTCATGGGTATCACCGCTAGTGCTGAATCTGAACATGTCCTTTAAGGACAGATGGCAAGTGTTGGGGCATAATACCTTTCTGTTTGGGCTCAGCTCTGTCAAATTAATTTCCATATTATTTCTGATGGTCTGAAAACCTAATGTGTCTTTCCAGTGTTCTTCATGCTCTCTCCCAGGCCACACCACGTGGATGAAGAAGGCTCTCTGAACCCCAGGGCACAAGCGGTCCGCTGGGCAGCAGAGCAAGTAAAATATAAATATTTACTTTCCATTTACCTGGTTTAAAATTGCTATATTTCTCGCTGAGATGGGAGCTTGCTGTCAGGTCCTCCTTTTTTGCATTGCACAGGTTTTCTCTTCAGCAGGTTACGGAGTCAGAGTCCATCCCTGCGAGCTGAACACGGTGAGTGAATTCGTCCTTAGACACACATGTCTCATCCATATTCTCGCTCTCTGGGCATGGATTGATTTGTGATCAATGAAACTGAAGGAGGTGGTGTTGGATACATTGACTTGGCCTCTTCAGTTCACCCCCTTTGCTAGGGCAAGTGTTTAAGATTTATTTTTAGTCCTTTGTCCAATCTAATGGCAAAGTGCTCAAACAGTGGAGCTTCTCCCACATCCTTTGGAAGAATTTTCCACAGTCTAATAAGATTTCAGCACTTGGAAGTTTATCCTGTTATTCAGCCTAAACTTTCCTCTACTTAACATTATGCTTTCAGTCCTTATACCCTTTTCACCATCCTAAACAATTCATCTTCTTCTCAGTGTTTACAATCCACAAGATTTCCTTCTTCCTTCCAAGAAGAAGTTTCCAATCAGTATTTATAAAATGGAAAAATAAATGACAAACAGAAGGTTCAGTAGAAAAGAACCTCCTGCACTACAGCAGTCAGATGTTTGTGCAACAACTGTGTGTACTTCAAAATAGATACTATTTCTGTAGCCTGCTGGTATCCAGCTATACCACCAAAGGTGCTAGACACATCTTCAGTCCAAACAAACTTTGGGAAGTGAAGAGCTGCATACCTTCAACTTCCAGAGCAATGCTTTATTTAAAAAAAAAATAAAAAAATTAAAGCCAAACAAAACCAGGATCTTTTTTTCTTATTATTTTGCTATTGTTATTTTTGACCAAGCATGAAATGATTGAGTTTACGTGGTCAAGGGCTTGTTTGTGTTGTATGATGGTGCTTGGGCATCACGTCCATATAAACAGTTAACCTCCCAGGATGCAGGATCTTTGTTGTGTCTGATGAAGGCAGACTTTCATTAGGCCTTTTACCACCAGCTCTTGGAACTCTTCCACTTCATGCAAGTAAAAAAACCACAAATATTCCTCTACTTATATCAGTACCAGAAGCTGGAAGCATGGAATGCTTCAGAATGCTTTGAACCCCATAATTGTCTCTTGTAATAATACATTTTTTACATTCGAACTCGTGAGTTATCAAGGAGAAAGAACGTAGCAACTTGGTTAAAATAAAGAATTAAATTATGGTCATGGAAAAAAAAAAGGTACTTTCCACTGTTCTCAAAAGAAAGTGTCTTTGGGAAAGAATGAATCAGAACGGATCTCTGTTCTCTGTATGACTTTGTATTGTATTTCATGTACTGAGGGATGGACAGTAGGAAGCTCATGGTTAGACAGACCTGAGATAAAGGTCTTCCATGTTTTGGAATTATCCTGTGCTATAGCACCTTCTGCAAAACAGAAAAGTAATGTTATTAAATGTAGGTTTTATATACTAAATCAGACCATATGAGAGAACAGGTAAGTGTTATCCTTACATGTTATGCCCCAACCACGGAGCAGTTTTGCACCTTATCTAAATCACTGTAATTAGTGCAGCCCAGGTCCTTGGCCATATTCCCTGCTGGCCCATCTCTTCCCAGCCCTGCCTGGCCTCAGCTCTGTTCCATGCAGCACTAAGATCACTTTTTGCCTTGCCTTTGCATCTTATTTCTGTAGGGTTCTTTAGATCTAGATTTGTACCCAGCAGCTCTTTTACAGGAGAGCACCCAGTGTTATTCAGTTTGGTTCTTTCAGTTGTTTGATTGTAGATGTGAACACTGGGCTCTGACTAACTGCTTAGTACTTGGCTTATTTCTTCTGGAACATCTTCCTCCTACAGACTCTAGTTCAGATGTATCATCATTTCATCACCATGATCTTCCCAAAATATACTGCAGAATTCATCTTGAGGGATCCTCTAATATTTATACAAATGTACCTCAGGAAAGAGTTTGGCCATGGGAATCTTAATCCTCCCGTTACACACTGTGGCAAAACGTGTTGCCCTCATAAGAAAGCCCATCATAAGGAAGTCAGAGAGAAAAAAAAGACATCTTTTAAAAGCTAGTTCAAGTCATTGGTAGTACCCTTTCATTTGTTTGGACCCTAAATCCACAAAATATATAAGAAAATGAAAAATAAACCCCAAATGAGACCTAGCAATGTTATAAAAGAATTTACAATAAAGTAATTTTGTGTTAAATTAAAGGAGTATTTACATCTGGAAATATGTACGTGGAAACAGAGTCTTCTTTTCTAGATTGATTTGATTATGTTTTCTGGGTTAAGACATCAGTGTTCAAAACAAAATTAGAATCTTTGACCCCTTTGACTATCAAATTACCTGGAGCAGAGGATTAACATTGTACAATACAACGTAGGTAGCCGAAAGGAGTGGACCCCAATCAGTGTTGGGTGCTGCACAAACACATCCATTTCAAAACCCTGTTTTAAAGAGCTTAGAGCTTCAGATGCCAGTGCAGATCCCAGTGCAGAATAACTCAGGCTCTTGTCGGGCTTCACGCACACACGACCCCAAATTATCTTTTGAGGGGGAATTTGGAACTGACACTAAAAGCTGCCTATAGCTAAACCTGTTCACAAGTCTCTGCTCTGCTCAGGCCTTGATTTCAAGACAATGCAAGAGGTGCTTGGATGTGGGAAGGAGCTGAAGGTTAGCAAAGAAGGAACAGAAGAAAGCTATGTCGTGATAAGGAGGCTCTTGTCAGCATATTAAGATTTATTTATAATTTTAAGAAGTTGATTAAAGAACCTGGAACTTATTCCTGGTTCAATCCCATTAAAGCCTGATAAGAACTTTGCTGCTTTGTTGTTTCATCCTCGAGCCACCCTCAACACCCCTTTGGGAAAAGTGTCCCTTGTTTGCCTAAAGGGAAATCCAGGCACTGCCCTTCCGCTGTCGGTGGGGATGTGCCCGGGGGACCCCAGCCGCTGTGATCTGGGATGGTGGTTACGCAGGTCTGGATTAGCAGCATCTCCTGTCACTCCATGGCAGAGGATCAGAGCAGACAGACCTCTTTGATGGAAGGGTGAATTGCCTGATACTTCTCACTACGGATGAATGGGGAACAAAATCTTTTGTTACCAGGCTGCCTTTGCTATCAAGAGCAGAGTCGGATAAGGAAAAAAAAAAAGGTCATTTGTGTAACTGTTTTATGTCGAATCTGTCCGTTTTGGCTTTACGGTCTCACATGGTAATAACTCACTGCCACACGTTATCGACCCTAATCAGCCTCGGACAGAGCCACACAGCAAATGCCGAGCGCAGGAAGAAAGCGTGCCAGGCTTTGTAAGAGGAAAAAGAGTTTTCTCCCACAGAAGCCCAGTGAAAACAAAACCAAACCAGCCCCCAAACCTAGGGAGACCATAAAAAAAAAAAAAAAGCTCTTGGAGATAACTTCACATGCCCCTCAGAATCACAGGAGCTGGCTTTCAGCTGATCCTCGGTGGCTCTGGCAGCTCGCGGTGGACCAGGGAGAGCCGGGCATCGCAGGATGCGGCTCCATCGCACCCGCTAGCCGAGGGAAGCAGAGCATTTCATTCCTCTTTGATACTTTATCTTCCCTAGTCACACACAGTAAAACTACAAAAAAGTGTGGGGACTAAAGAAACACAAAGGCAGGTCGCAGCCGTATTTCTCTACAAGGATCTTCTCCCTGTGGGAACCTCCAGCACTGGTTCCTGCTAATACATGACTTCAGCGACTATAGATAGTGGAAGTTTTCTGTGCTTTACTGCCTCAACAATGGGCTCAGGAACTCATACAACCTTTCATTTCCGTCCTTTTATTTGTAAATTACTTTCCTTTAAGAATACTGCTATTTAATAGATGGGTTATGATGTCAAACTCTTTAATAAGAGCTATGCTTTTTCCTCTGCAGTTTGTTTTTATTCTAAACAAGATTTTTTTTTTCCTAAACAGATACAATTTTAAGGAAAAAAAAAGCCAAACATGACCAGAAAAGACCTTATTTGTTATGGAAAAATTATAACAAAGATTTTCTGTGGTTTTTTTTTCCTTTGCTCTTCCTGTTGTTGGTAATAAAAGAATTTTTATTGTTCTTTGGTGGTAATCCTAGCTTTATGTTGAAAATCAGAAAGGATTTTTTCCTTCTTTTTTTCTTCTCTGTTTTTGGTTTGGTTCTCTGGTTTGTAGCCTGAATGGAACTAAACCAAGCATTGAAAAAGCTTGCCACACACGGTCAGAAATGGTACAGGCAGCGTGCACGCTGATGCTGCTTTGCAAAACGTCAGTTCACGTCCAATGACTAAGAGGGCATGAGGAGCATCTGTGCATATTCTGTGGTAAATGCTGATCTGGGTTATACAGCCGTAAGTACAGAGCAAAATCACAGTTTGGAAGATTTAGGCCAGGTTTGCCCCCCGTTAAATGAGACCATGAGCAAAGAAGTGTGCACAGCTATCTGGGAGATGCCCCACGGTATGGACACCAAGGCTGGCTGAAATTTCCGCACTGACATTTTCCCCCAGATAGAAATAGCCTTTGTGGAAATTTATTTTGGGGGATTAGGCTGTATTTCATTCTATTTTTTTCCTTTTTCTTCCCTCCTGGTGGTGGCGGTGCTGGTGGAAACCAACAAATGGTTGGAATTTTTGTTTCTGCAAAACTGGAAAATTAAATTTTATATTTAATAAGGAAAATACCAGCAGCTGAAATGTTATAATTTCAAGACTAATTTAACTGATACACTGCCTAAGTAAAATCACATGCTAATCACGATAACCTTTGTTTTCCTTCTCCCATATAAGCTGTTCTGCCAATATTTATGCAAAAGTCTAAGCTTGGATCCTTGCCTCCTTTTCAAAAAAAAAAAAAAATCCCATCCTTAATTAATAAAAACATTACACAAAGACAAACCAAGAGCAAAACAAAGAGAAGCAAAACAAGAAAAAGCACTCTTCTCCCCCTCCTGTTCAGAATTACAATATTCCAGAGGCAGCACGGGAGCGTGAAGGCTTGTGCTCAGCAGCAGTGGTGGGACGGGACCGCGCCGTGCCTGGCTGCTCTTCTCGTGCAGGTACAGGGCGACTCTGCTCCACGCCAGCGAGATCCCCGAGAGGATTTCCCTGCAGCACAAGCTCCTACACAGCACCCCAACGCCTGCTCAGCCCATCATTAGGAACTCAGAATATGAACTGAGCAACACGAGGGAGGTGGATCGGAGCACTGAAAAGTGCTTTTCCACTTGCCTTTACCCTTACATGATAACGCTGAGAGGAAACGATCACAAATAATGTCTCTTTTATTATAACTGAGTCTACAGCTTTTCAACGTGATGGCTCTGGCAAGACTTGGAGAGACATCAGACTAATAAAACATCCTTAAATATCAGTTTTGGAAGTTAATTCATTTGGAGCCATACTTTTTTGCCAGAAAGGGAACTTTTTTGCTGCGAATGTTTGTCGATTTTTCAGACGAGTGGAATAACACAGCAGTCCCAAAAAGTCTTCTGGAAGTTATCAATATCCAATTTGCCACTTGAGCCTTCTCATTCACCCTGCAAATGAGCTATGCAAATATATCCTTTGTGGTGGGAGAACGGCAGAGCCGAACGCAGTGTCTGAGCTCTCCGGGAAACAGGGCAGAAAGGCTCAGCCTCTGATGTTTGTCTCCTCCTGCCCCCTTCCCAAGGAAAAACAGACCTTGGAAATCGCAGAGGCTTTGCTGCTCCTTGCAACCAACAGCAGCACTGAAAGTAGTGCAAATAATGTTTCCATTGCTCACTATTTCAGATTGAGAGCATATTTTTCTTGGAGCATTCTTAACCTTTGGGATCTTTTCATGTTCTTTAGCCATTGTGTTTGCTTCTTCCTTGTTTTCTTACAGGGAAAGCCGAAATGGCTTACAATTAAAATCTTTTTTTAACAGCTTTCTCCTGTTGCTTTGGCAAAACAAATTTTGAACAGTTGGAACGGTACAGTGCCTTTTACTCCCTCCTCAAATAGTCTTTCCCTTCTACCAAGAAATCCTGCTCAGTTTGGATCTGATCGTTTGCTTGTGTAAAGAAGGATACCTTTAGGGTCTTAAACAAAACTGGAGCGATCTGCACCAGCTGAAAATTTTCATTGTTAAGTCAATGGACAAATTTCTTTATGCTGGGCCAGATTCTTTCAGCGCTACTTGTTTGTTTGTTTTTAAAATTTGCAGGATCAACTCGTGATTCACGGTGGTGCAACTGAGAACAGAATCTGGTTAACTAATAGAAGGTGCTAATGACCAGTCCGGCTGTAACTGGAGGTAAGCCGGAGCCACAAATTGCTAATGTGATCCACACTGTAAAATGTGGGAGGATTCAGGATTTAGGAGGCTGGGTTTACCCATCCTGGTAACAGAACATGACCACGACAGTCCCATGTGAAGGCAGGAGGGCTTTGTGTCACCTGAGCTCACTGTTCTAGGTGCAGATCACCTGCAAGCGTTGGAGGTTTTCCAGTCCAAAGCTTGGACTCACAACCCACTTCGACTTACAGCCCAGCCTACGCAGTGACCCCTTGGAGAAGTCGCCTCTAAGGAGACCACGTCCTCAGCATCACCATCTCCCATGACCCACTCTCACCCCAAAATTTCTACAGTGTAATATGCTTGATTATTTTCCTCAATGAGTATGTTTACTCTGAAGGTAGACACATAAATCACACCAGCTGAAACCCAAGCAAGCATATGACAAATATGGTATTTTTAAAGGTTAGTTGTTGTTCTTTTTTAATGAAAGAAAAGCAAGAGGATGGGGTTGGACTTTTATGATGTGCAAAAGAGGTTGTAACCACAGAAAAATCTGCCTCCAAAAGCCAAATATTATTCATTTTGGTGGAATGCACTGTTAAAATAGCTCAGCCTTTCAGGAAGAAGCACGCTTATGTAAACCAGCTAGTTTACTTTCTTTTGAACAGACAACCTAAAAAAAATCCTATCTGTAAGTACATGTGGTATCTTCCTCATATATATGTATGTAGACTTAAAAATGCCCACACGATCAGTTGTGGTCTTCAGAAGACTCATAGAGCAAATTTAAGAAAGGAGGTGAGCACAGAGGGAAGGCAATGTCATAAGCCATGACAACTTACTGGTGCCAGTGATTAGGATCCACAAATCCCAGCGCATTAACAGGAGTCAATAATTCCCATGCACCTTCCCAGTCCACCACTTATTTCAATTAACATTTAAAAAGGGCACAATAAGGGCTGAAACATCATCGCCGATCCTCTGTCAGAGCTTGGAAACACCTGCTGTGAACAGCATGTCCGTCAAAAAGGATGATCAAAATACTGGCATGTCTTCAACTTTTGAACAGCATTTCTTTAGTCGACACCTAACTCTTTGAAGTTTCACATTAAAGTTCAACGGATATGACACTGAGGAGCTCAGTACTGTGGGTATTTATGTTGAGATTTTCAGCTTTCTAGGGATCCTTAACAGGATTAAACATAGGTTTTCATACATTCACCTCAATGACAAATTTATCTCACATTGGTTCCATTGGCTTTTTGTTCCCTGCACATGCAGGACCTTTTCTTATTTCATATAAACCCTATATTCTTTCAGTACCACCACACAGCTGACATTTATACACACCCACGAACAGCTCAGCTCCTGCAGCCTGATCCCCTGTGCACACCGATGCTGCTCTTGAATTCCCTCCTGCTGCCTATTTCTCCTTCCCAGCCTCAGGATCTTCCAAACTCAACCCTCCATCCATTTCCCCAACCTCTTCAATAGAAGATTGAAGCTGGGTGTTGCTTTACCTGGAACTAATTGTAATTTTCTGTAATGCTATTTAATAACTGCCTTGGCTGCAGTGGGGAGAACCAAGTGTAAAGGAACCAGTAAGGGGGTAATTGCGTTCAGATGCTCTAGTTATTGTCCATAAAACCTATAGCACAGGAAACTACATGGGGCTCTCAGGTCTCCAAGCCCTACAGATTATGTTTCAAAACAGACACTATTGGATTTTTGCTTCTATTCCCTTTTAGTTCTCAACACTGTTGGCATTCATTGGAAAATAGTGGCCAGTCCTGAAAAAGACGGTGGGGCTAGTCCTGATGGACACCAGCCCCAGGGACGTGAAGGACAAGTAGCACTGATTTACCAAGGGCAAATTATGCCTGAACAACCTGATTGCTTTCTACAATTAAATGATCAGCTCTGTGGAAAAGGGCAGAGAGATATATAATACGATCCTCTTTCTTGTCTTTATATGGAAATGTGCAATGCTGTTGAAAACCCATTTTCCTTCTCAACCAATTTTTTTTTAAATAGATAAATTTATATTTCTTTCACAGCATGAATCCTGCAAAATACTTCAGTTATCTGGGTGTGCTACATCAAGGAGGGGGGTCCCTCTGGTCTTTCTTTCACCCAAACCTTCCTTCTATCCTCGTCTCTTTTCCAGAATAAGGCCCATTTTAAGGAGAGTTCCTCTGCAAATGTACAAGATCCCCCATTCACATTATTAGTGTAAAGAATATGAGCTTTCCTGGGTAAGGATGCTCTCATGAATGACTTTGCTGCTGTTCTATCCTGCAGTCAGGCAGCTAGGAAACTGCGCTTTGAAAAGTCAGCAAGAGTAACACACAGATTAAATATTCATGTTTCTATTTTTCATCCTTTGATTTTTGTCCCATGTAGCTGTAGGGGAAAAAAAAAAAGACTGAAAATATGATCATTTAATTGAAAGTTTAATTCGAGAGAGTTCAAAAACATTTAAAATAGAGGACAAACTACTTAGAGTGATTTCTGTATACTTCATGTTGTTAATTTGCATACTTCAGCTTCTCTTCTCCCACCGCTTTCTGTCCCCATCAATTAGATTTATTTTTTTTTTAATCCTGCTTAATTTTTGCTGGGAGTAGATGAAACGCTGTGGCTGCTTTTCTTGGCCTAAGGAAAAGTTATATGTGTGCAGTAAAACTACTCCCTGCTATTATCACCCTAGGAGTTATACACATAAAACCCATTTTTATCCATGAAATAAAAGAGAATCGGAAATGCTTATAAGTTATTATAATTGGTGAAAAATGCTAAATTCAATAGGTGATCTTCTCCACTGTTATAAGTGGAAGTAGAGCCTTTCTACCTCAGTGGAACTATGCTGATTTACACCACTTAAGGATTTTACCCACAGTAAGAAGGGAAAAACATAAAACACTCAATTTTTTCCTGGGGGGGAAGAAAGAAAGAAAGAAAAAAAAGCCTTTCCTGACTGTGAAATCCACTGGGTTTTAAAGGAGAAAGTCTGTAAAGAACATACTCGCACTAAGTTTGGGGTTTGAAAAATGACAGAAAGGCAAAACAGAAGAGAAGGGAAATAATCCAACACAGGTGACAGAGATTAGGTTACTTTTATGATTAACCTCATGATTACATTACCCTGAAGTATAGTCATACACAGAGTTTTCAAGGAATTTTTCAGGATCAAAAAAACCTGGTAAAACTGGCAATATTTAAGATGCTACATTTACGATGATTTAAGATATCCAAAACTCTCATTGAAGGAGTGTACTTCAAAAAGTCACAGGAAAGTTCTAGTGAAAATGTGACTCACCATACTCCAAAGCAGTCAGCAGGAATGGTCACTCACTTGTACAATACAGACACACTGAATCACTAGTTTGCTAAACTTAAAGGTATCCACATCATGGGGTATATAGGTAGTAGAAATGGGGTTCTCTTTCAGTTTTCTGTGGGATCTATATGACATTTAATCAATGATTGAGTCTTCATTGTTGTATGCTCATGAACATACTCATCTTCCTCATCTGAAATGAATGCTAGAAGCAGAAAGACACAGATCCTTGTGACGTCCCAGCTTTCTGTGCTGGTTTCTGCAAAGGAGAACCTTTACAGGAGATCAGTTGTGTTTCACATTTTGGCTTTTGCAGCACCCTCTCGGCCAGTAGACAGCGGAACGTTAGCAGTTTGATGACGAGGGAAAAAGGGCTTTGATAAACACCAAACCCCATCATTATCTCATTTTGGTGCACTCTACATTTTTTCCTAAACAAATTCCATGGAAAACTCATGTAGGAAACCATAACTTGCTACAAATGAGAACCCACAGATTGATTTTTTTTTTTTTTCTTTTCTTAATATGTGAATGCAGGGATAAAATTACTTCATTTAGAAATACATGGCATGAAAAAGAGCAGAGGAATAGAAGAAAAAAATTACCCCAAATCTACCAATGTCTAAACCAATTTTTCTGGGGGAAAAAAAAAAAGTCCTATCTTAAAGCTCTCCTACGCCACAGTGCCTAGCAAAGATACTTGAAACGGATGTGCTGAAACCACTGTTCATACCAGTGAGCAATTATTTATCATTACTTCTTTCCATTCTTTTATCTGGTCCCAGTGATGATGTTTCTTCAAACTGAACATACTTGATAATCATTAATTTACAGGCAACTTGGAAAGCATGCCAGTATGATAAGTAAGGGAATCATTATGCTGATCTTTAAAACTCCTAACCAAAACACTAAACCTGAAGTTTAAAAGAAATCAGTATTACTATTACTCATATTAAGTTCAACGTGGGACCTAGAAATGCCTGAACTTAAAAGCTTTACAGTTCATATAATGCTTGTGTCAGTATATTTTACAGTGTTACTTGAGAGTGACTCAAGCTTACTCATATATCACCAAGTCGGTTCTCTTGTTGATGTGTACCAATTCTCTCCTCTGATGAACTGTTCACCTCCAGTATTAGCCAAGCATAATAGCATGGTGTTTGATACTGTGGAAACACGCACAAATTACAACCCAACAACCACCATGATGCTGGCCTTACTTCTGTGGAGGGTAACAAATATAGGTCTTTCTTCTTAAGAAAATCAATGCTTTGTCATTTTTTTGGTCTACTGTTGTACAGGATGTCTATCTAGTTGGAAATTGCTCTATGGAAATCATTAGAAAATGCCAACTTTCCGTGTTATAATTTCCCGAGAGAAGTTCCACTGAAATGTGTCTGAAGTTCAAGACAACAAACATGGGTAGCAAAAAAAAGACATCCACTCCAAAACTAGCCAATTACAGGGCCATCCCTTGGCATTCAAAAATGCCACATTTAGGTTCTTGCCATGGTCTACTTGATTCCCATTAAGGTATCGGTCGTTCTAGGTAGAATTGGGCTTAGGCTTCTTTTGGAGCTCTCCCAGGGTGGATAATTACTCCTTGGCTTGGTGCTTACCACCTATATCTCATTGATGGATTAAAAAAGCATCACTAAGTTCCCCATATCGTAGAGGAGCAGCAAAGGTTTTGGAGACATGGGATGCTCATTTGACATGTCATGGCCCTTTCCATCCTAGTGACTCCTGTGGCCTTCTGTCAGCTGAAAGCTGTATTAAAGAGCAGTCCCCCAGAAGTCACAGTGACTGGTTATCATTAAAAGCAGCTAAGCAAGAAAAGCACTTGCAAACTTGCAGGGGAGCCAGAAGACAGTTATGAAGCTATTTGGAAAGATTTCCCCTTGTATCAAACAATAGCCTGTTTTATTGAAACGTTTGTTAATCACCACTTATTGACTGCCCAGTTCCTACAATTTCTTTATATTTACAGTGCATGCTTCTTGTTCTCCCTTCTTCTTAGGTCAGTACGACTCAAACTGGTGTGGCTGGCATTTGCTGAGCCTGGACCTCTGCACCAAGGTATCCACAAGGTGACAAGAGTAGTAATACTCCTTTGTGGCCCCTGTCTTCACCCCGGCATTTAAAAACACTCACACGGGGTTTTAGATGTTACTTCAGCCCTACCACAAAATGGCAAATCCTTGGAAACAGAAGTACATGCCAGCTGTATGCAGAAAGCCAATAGTCGGTGGTGCACCTGGATATACAGTAAAGTTTCCTGTGGGCCCGCTAACATGTGGCGTTGTGAGTTGCAAATGACTTCCTCTCCTCGCTTCTTATATGAATTCTTGATATGGTGTCAGAAATAAAACAGCTTTAACTGATTTAATTCTTTGTTGTGGCTAAAGAGTCACTTCAGGAATGGCAATAAACAAAATCCTGCTCCCTAATGCAATGTAAATCCATGTCTGTAAGCAGGATCTAGCATTTTCAGAGTCCACACACAACCTCCTTACTGAAGTTCATACCAGAAATCGGGGTTGATACGGTAGTTATAAAAGCTCTGGTGCTTCAACAACCACAGCAGCTCCAGGCTCCTTCTCCAATGCCGTTCCTCATGAATTCTGAGCTGTGCACAAGCTGAGATTTGCCATGCAGAGGACAAGGACTGAGCAGGGACTGTCTCACTTGTCATCAAACATTGAAATCACATGGCGTCATTTCTGTTCCAACCATGAATCTTTTTGGCAAGCATTGTCCTTCAGCTCTGCCATGTTCATGTAACAGGGAGGCAAACTGAAACATGTTGCATTTGCTATTTAATATTCACTTAAAGAAAAAGGACTTTTCTGTAGAACTGGTTTTGTCTAAACTACTTTTGGTGAGCAATCAGGTTTTTAACTTTTTTCTGGTTGATGTAAAAACAAGTGTCTGTCTCTCTGAAAAATTGAGAATTTTTACTGGAGACTTTGGACAAAAAACAAAAATATTTTGGCCGCAGACCAAAAACTTTAAGCTTAAAATGGCAAACCTCTCATTTTCAGCCAAACAATGAAAACGTTGGTTTTGGCTGGACATTTTTGGTTTTTCAACAGAAGTGATCTTTTTCTCGGTCAAAAATTTTCCATGAGGTGAGGAATAAACATTACGGTTAAAAGCCTGGTGTAACTGGAAGGAAGGAGTAAAGAGAGAGATAAGGAATAAAAACAGTTTATCACAACCATCACGAAGCTACTGTTACCAAGGTCTCTTACAAGCCACTGTACCAATCCGGTAAAGAAACCCTGAAACCTATAGCCTGGTATATTTATAGCATGACTCATGGTCACTGAATGTTCTATAAACAAATTTATGGAACTGTTTTTCTCTCGGTTGTTTCTTTTTTTAGAATATTATCACCAGGAAAAGCACTGGCAGACTATGTCTACCTGGACAGGGTTTTCATAGCTGTCCTGATGATTTCAGTTGCTACACAGGCAATAAAAAGTCCCGGGCACTTGTGAATGACCTTATTAATTCATGAAAATCAGGAGTCCCACGCAGGCATCCGGCAGGCAGAGGAGTGATTAGAGATGGCAAAGTCATTTCAGGCTAAGATTTGAGCTATCCAAGCAGCAAACACGATGCTCACGGATTGTCCTGTGTAACTTTTAATCACCATGCGGACTCAGTGAATCAGTTACTTTTGCGGTGTAAATCTCATCAGGGATCCACTTCAACAGGGAGTGGATTGAGCAATCAACTGCAAAAGGGCCAAGGTGGGAAAAGCTGGAAGGTGGGAGGATATGGATGCTCCAGGTTAGCACAGGGAGAAATGAAAAGGTGTTGTGCAGCCAAGACCTGCCCTGAAGTGAAGCTCTCACTGATGGTGCATACCTGGTTTATTTAATTACTTGTTCATTTTCTGCCTAATATTTGGCTCTAAAGAGCGCGTTTCAGCACAGCACAGCATGAGTGCTGGGCTAAAGAGTACGCTGGGCAGTGTCAAGAGAAGAGCGTTCCTCTGAGTTACTAGTGCACGTCCTGGTGTTTTCCTTTCCTTTTTCCATGTCTTCAGGAAATACTCCATCATTCATGAAAGCACTGCTGTCCGCATCATATATGTAAGTCTGCCTACTTGGGAGGAGAAAGGTGAATTAAACTGCCGAGAATCGATGCTTTCACCTCCTAGTTTTCGTGCAGAATCCATGATCAGAGACAATTTTTTAATCACTGTTATAATGTTTCCCAACCAGTTCATAAAGCGGCTTTCAGGACATGACGCAAAACAGCAGTTTAAAGCCATAGATCTTTCTAGTTAATCTAAAAGATTAAGCATCTCACAGCCACTGGAGAGTGCTCCTTGGAACTACAGTATTACGGCCCTGGATAAATCTGGTTTTATAATCCTGCTTAGTCTACACTGATCTGGATAAACGGAGCCCCATCGTTTGAGAGCGAAGCTCAGAAAAGCACGGTTTAGGCAAAGGGAGGAAAATAGGAGCACATATTTTCAAGAGGGACAGGAAGGTGGCATAGGATGTTAAATCGCGTTAGGGACAAAACATAATCCCCAGTTGCCCTTTACAATCAGGCTTCACACAGAGTCACCTTACTATTAAAGTCCCTGCAGAGAGAAACAGTCAATCAGCCTGGCGAGGAAGGCTGCGTAGGATGAGGATGATGAGCCAGGGAAGCTCAGACGGCGTGTTGGAAATACTCGCAGCCAGCCCGGGTAGACCTGCCACCCCCAGGGACCCTGTGGGCAGGTCTCACTTGGAGACATGGCGTGAGTCTTGAATGTGCACGAATGCTGCTGGGCTCAAGGAAACCAACGCATGCGCTTCTGAGGGGAAAAATAAATGCTACTTCTCTACCCTCCTCACCTTGGGGAAAGAACCGAGAACAGAAGTAAACACGTACACAAACCAGTTGATTACCACCAATCCCAGTTTACCTACCAGCACTGAAACATGGATATTTTTATTTCTAGCAGAAATTTGTCGTGGGAACTCAGCTATTAACCCAGTGCACCAACACCACTGCACCGAAAACAGCCTTCAGCAACCGACAGCAGCGACTTATTACCTGGGGTAGCAGTATTCGTCCTCCTCTGCCTTGCTAACTTGTCCTTCATTGCAGGCTGCCCAGGGGAGAAGAGAGGGAGCACATCTTGTAGGCACAACCATGACATGATGTTGGCCACCATGGAGGTGGCACTACCTAACAGATAGAGCACTGGACGTGAAGGCAAGGTGACCTGGATTTTTTCTTCTATTTGGCCAGCGGGTCATGGATGTAGTTGAGGCAGTTGTTTTCCACTTTTTCATCATCGTTTCTGAGACACGAACTGACCAACACCCGTTTCAAAAAGCTCTCTGATGGAAGGTTGATATGTTGTCTGTATTCTGCACTAAGAAACCTATTCTACAAATGCCTCACTTCAGTTAAGTTTTTAGATTCAGCTGCAACCAGCTCAAGTTTAAAGCGCATGAGATCATTCATTACATCACCGGCTTATCCACAGGGTTACTAAAGCGCTGATCAGATGACTGAAGAACTGGAAGTATTTGTCCCAACCAAGGATTTGGGGAAATACTTTTCCAGCACTTGTACAGGGCACACTTGCCTGTACAATTATTTGTGAATAGTGTGAAATAATTTAGTACTGAATATATCTGTAAATCCATTATTTCTTCTATTTCTGAAGAAAAATGAAAATTGCCTGTATTTCTGAAGATGTGCAGCTTAAACATAAGTTACTAACTTAATACACAAGTTACTGGGCAAAATTCCCTTGTCTATGTTTTGCAGATCATCAGATCAGCGGGTCACAATGGCTTTATATTCTGAAGAAGCTGTGAACAAACAAGTTGGGCACTGGATCTGCATATGCAAACAAACATTTTGCAGTTATCCCACAAAGAAAAATGAATTTGAATTGCAGATCTTTCTAATATATAGCCTTTGTCTATTTTGTATCAATGCAAAACTTTTGGCAGTGAAGACAGTGAGACTGAAAGTGTTGAATGTACAAAATTTAGCTTCTCCTTACCCTAAGTGGTAACTTTAAAATAAGTCTCCCACAAACTTTATGGAAGCAAAATTCAGAAACAAGAAAAGGAAGCTTTTAGAAAAGAAAGCAACTCATGAAACTCATTACTATGAGACATGGATTACTACTGCTATTATTATTATCTAGTGCCTGTAAGCTACAATGATGAATAATGACTCTTCCTATGCCTTGTACAAATAAAAGGATAAGAGGTCATTGTCATCACAAATTTAGTGGACAAAGAAAATGATCCATGCATAATGAGTCTCTTTAAATAGAATATTGGCACAATTTTTTTAAGCTAGGTAGAAATCATCGTATCACACATGGCTTGAGCTGGCCACTAATAAATCTCCCTTATGTGACTTTTTTTTTAAGATGCTGGTAGGGTTCGCCTTGAGAAACAGGAATTGTTCTATAGGAGCAGAACTCCCTGCTGAGCCTGGTGCTACACTGGGAACTACACTGGGGTACATCAGAAGGCGAGAAAAGAGCAAAGACTTCCAGACTTGTGGGATGTCTGCTGGAAAGGAGCATGCTTAAAAGATAATAGCACTGAACAAGTTTCCAGCTTTTCTAGGAGCACTTTCTATAATGAACATGTGTCAATTACAAGTATAAGATCATTCTGTTGTTTTGAAAAATATGAGAATTAAATAAACAAAACACTATTTTTACCAGCAGAGAATTTGGCTCGCTCTCCCAAAGGAAGAGGCCATTTTTCCATTTATGTTTAGCAGAAAACAAAAAACCCCAAACCCTTAAAGGCCAGTAGATACTAAACCAAACAAAAGCATAAGAACTGACTCCAAGCCAAAGTGAACGTCCTGAGGTCTATTTTCCCGTAAGGCCTTTGCACGCCATCCTGACTACGCTTCTGATGCCAATAACTTAACATAGGCAAGTGTTCCCCTTCGTTTTACTCTTCCAAGTAAGATGCTGCCTAGTATGCACAGGACACTTTTCCATGGCAACACACTTCTGGAAATTAGCAGTGTTTTGGAGCTTTTGGCTGATAACCCAGATTGCTGTATGTGCTGTGATTATCCGAGTATCTTTTTGGTTCACAAAAACTACCATGGCACCATGATAAGGAAGGAAAAATCCAATTCTGAACACCCTTGTCATTAACCAGAAACTTAGCTGTCATGGTAAACCTGGAGCCAATTTCTGCACTGATCATCAGAGCTGCGATTGCAGAAAACTTTGGGTTGTAGTTTTCCTTTTATTCCCCTCATTAAAAAGTTTATATCAACTATATGACAAAAAATGTCAAATCAGCACTGAAGAGCCCTCTTCTTTCTACCCTGACACTCTTCTCTTTCCATTGCCTTAGAGGAAAACTATGTCACCGTTGGTGTTAAAGGAGTGTGATCCAACTTAAGCAAAGGTTACACAAGCTAGTACAATTACTAGAGTCTCCATATTTTCCCAATAACGAATCTCGCTCTAATTCAGAAGATATGCCCTGCCTGGGAAACAATGCGAGGTTGAATGAGGACAGAGCAAAGAATGACATGTCATAAAAGCCTCATGTTCTTGAGTGCCAGCAGAACCGTTCCCTTCTGATGGGTGCTCTTGGGTAGCTAATTTGAGGCATTTGGAGCATTTGGTAGACAGCTGTTCTGCTCAGAGTGCAATGGCAAGCGTTTTCAAGCTAAAACCACAAGAATGAACTGATGATGCCATTTGGAAGCCATGTTCGGAGAACTTACCTCCTCTGACTACGTTGCTGGTTTTTAGGAACAGAAGGCAGCTTTTTACCCTCTCCCTTCCCTGCTGCTTTCCCTTTTGTACTTCTCTAAGCAACCAAATCTTGCCAGAGCTGCAGATACCAGAGGCGACGCGGGCTGGAGATGGGAAGCAGAGCAGCTTCAGCCATCTTGGGTGGTGCCAGCGGTGAGACAAGACGGTCTCGTTCTGTGAGCACCTCCTCCTTCTGTGCTAGACAATCTGCACCTAGGAGCAGTTAAAAAGGATCTTTTCTTTCTTCCCTAAGGTGCATGCAGCACGTGGCATACTTTGTCAGCATGTTGTACTGCCAGGCACCGGCTTCGGTGTGGATCGTCCAACAGGAGGGGATAAGTCAGAGAAGGTTTCCCAAGGTCACTTGCTCTTGTTAACTGTTAACCTGTTTACTGTTAACTGTTTACTGGTCTTCTCCCGACAGAGGATGCAAATCGACCTGAACTGCCACAAAGATATTCATTAAAAGACAAAGATATCCATTAAACTAAAGAAGGTCAAGGCTATGCAAGAGAGGAAAGGAGAGGGTGTTTCGTTCAAAGGGTAACATGAGACAGGAATGCAACTATGTGGCTCCTTGGGATCCGCCTTCGAACTAAGCTGATTTTAAAATTTTCACCAATGATCTCGGGTGTGTTAAAAAGTCGGGGTCGAAATGAAGATGCTGGAAGAGGGAAATACCAAAAGGGAAGAAGCAAGCAGTCCCAAGGGACTGAGTAATGGCAGCGGATGGAAATTTAGTAACACATAGTATCAAAGCATAAATGGCAATAACAAGATTTTTTGCTACGTATTCAGAATATAACACATAGGAAAGAGGGAAAAGAGGAAGATGTGGTTATGAACAGAGGAAAACAATGAATCCAGCCCGAGAATATATCAGAGGAGATATTTGCAGACAGGAAAGTATTACTGTTGTACTACTGTAGATTACTCTTTGTAACAAAAAGACTATGTCTTTTTTTTTTTAACTATAATAATTTGTTTGATATTCTGCACACTTGGTTTTATTTGGTGGAATAGAGCATCAACCATTAAATTGGCACTAAAAAGGGTATGCACCATTAGTTCTTTAACTAACTATTGAAACACTTTTTTGGAAAGTGTAAGAATGCACAACTGACTTCCAAAGAAGAAACCATATTATTTCCTTTTCTTCTTCTTTTTTTTCTTTTTTTTTTCCCCTGGTATTTCTAGAATAATTCAGTTTTATATCCCTTGTTTGCTGCAACTCATTTTGCATCTTAACTTTCTTGATTTTTGTCTCTAAATACTTGTGCTGCTTTTCTATAGTAATTATCAGTAAATAGAAGCCTATCAAGTTCTTCCAAAAATTAATAGTTTTTAAGACAAAAAGGGGAGAACAATTCACTAGAATGATCCAATTCTGTTCCAGACTTACCAGTCATCTAGTTTGCTTACTGTTTTAAAAACTGCACCTTGTGTGCTCCTTGTTACCTGGCACTAGCGCAGCTCTTCAGCTCTCATTCTACAAATTTTGCACGCCCTTATTAAAAATAAAAAGAAAACAAACATTAGACATGGTACATCTTTCAACAACAGTCTTTGAATGTTGTGCTTGATGTTCTAAGTCACTTTGAATGGAAACACTCACAGAGAGGACAGCATGGCCACACACCCCACAAGTAACGGGACCACTAGCCTTCTTCCTCCATGCCCCCCAAACTATTGCATGCATTCAGTGCCCGTTATTCTGTTTAATTGTCTCTGAAAGCACACATATCCAACTTCATTACGATTATTATGTTCCTTTATGCTGTCAATGTTTCCAACCATTCCTGCACTTGAGACCAAATCCAAATTAAAGTGATGTTTAGCATGTGCATGCTGTGCATAGCACACTTGCTTGCCTATTTTTCACTTCCTTTTCACATCACTCTTAATGGGCCTTTAAGGACATATCTGTATTCCCGCAGTGTTATTTATGGTTCTGACATCATCCCTCAAGGTGAACAGTACTTTGCTGTAGAGTATTTACTCTTTTATAGTAAATCTGCCTGCTGCTTTCTATAAAAACAGGAAAACAGCTGCAACTTTTATAGGTGAGAATGAAGTTTTCTCCCTCTTCTTAACGTACATTTCGTCATGGGGAAGTTAAAAGTGATCTTGGGAGGAGAAACACAAAGCCTGAGTGTGGTCTTTCATGGTTGAATTTTATCTGTATTCCTTCAGCTGACGTTAAACAAAATGCATAAAGCCACACCAGATGTTTTTATTATCATTCATTACTTACATGAATGCAATATAGGCAAGCATGGTACAGAATACAGAAGAAAAAAGCAGCCTTGGCTCACGGGACCAGATCTTTCTTCACAAACATCTTGTTAAATAGTTAAGTGTATGCACAATGTCTTTGGATTAATGAGTGTTGAGTGAAACAAAATCTATAAAGAAATACAGACAAATGAAGAAATAGGCAAGTGGCTGCTAGTATCTGAAGTCCAGAAAGATCTGTTCTAATTTAAATTGATACTTAATTGCCTAATAAGCTTTAAATCACATTCAACTTGGCCAAAACATAGGGACCAATATTTCAAGTGCAAACCAGGTACCTAATGGGTTCTCATTTTGAAAGGACACATTCAGCTTCCTTTCAGATATCTTGAATATGTATGTTGATAAGAGAAAAAAGGTGAGAGACCTTAGCATCTGCTTTAACACTTTGGGTAATTTGGGAAAGAGTATCTTATTAGTGACGCATTTAGGTCAGTGTTAGCAGATAACACATGGCACATTTGAGAGCTCTAACATGCACGAGAGAGCCTGAAGCATTTTGTACCACGTACCACCATGCTCAAGCAGCACACAGCAACTTCATATTCTCTGCAGGCAGCTGCTGAGAGGTTAAAACAGAAATGGTATGGCAGGAAAAAATCCAGACTTTGGGATCTGGAGAGATGAATTGGAAGTGCAAAAGCAATGAGTAAAAAACTTCATTAAAAGATATGAACAAATCACAGGCATTGAAAGTACATTTACTAATAGAGGCAGAGGAGGGTCAGGAGGTTTAATAGCTTTCTACTTGCTGCTCCAAGAGCCCATTTTGTAGAGAGAGCTTGCAAATTCCATGTAAAGAGTGGCTCTGGAGTGGTTTCTAGCACCTGCATCTAATTAGAAACAAAATAAAGTGTAATTATTCTTAGTTTGTTTTTTTTTTCCTCTTTTGTAACTGCAGTTTTAAAAGAAGTTGCTTATGTTATTTGCACTTGCATCCGATCCGAACAAAGTGATATCATGTAGTACATAACACGTCTTTCACTCCAACTGCCTCCAGCCCTTTATGCACTTAACACAATGAAGCTTTCTGAACAGCTGGAAAGATCTTCTGAATGGCTGGGTAGGTCAGATGGAAAATCCTCAATATTATCACCTCTGGGATATGTCTTTGTATTAGCATTTTAGGTGATGGATCCTTATGAATGAAACCCTTTTGCTCATCAGTGGGAGGACTCCATGTGCCAATCCATTCAGGTAAGTTTGTATACCAAACTTTTACACACTCAGAGCAACGTGGAGTAAATCCAGGGCCAAACCAAGAATCAACGTTTTTTTGATGCAAAATATCCGCTTGCTTAAAGTTTAAGTGTTCCTAAATGAAGCACTGAAACCAAATTATCTTTATCTATAGACTGCAATTTGTGCAGGTGCTTCTGCCTCCTTGAAATGGATGTAAAACTTCGCAATTCTTGTCCCGAATGCTGGGTATGGTGTTTGCCACATCAGATACAGCGAGGTCTACACATTATTTTGCAGGACTCGAACTTTTAGGCCTCTGAGTCTTTCTGACTCGATTTCTCCTCTTAACATAGATAATACAGAATATTACAGTTGTACCAGAGCAGTGCTGACCTCCTCCAGGCTTCAACAGCAACTAGAGGCTTTATTTTGCTACTTGACTGGTCAAACATTATTTCTGGATCTTCAAGTAGCTTTCCTTCTGAGCATTCTCCACCAAGCTCATGCGGATGTGTGAGTGCAAATCTGTTTAAATAAAGACAACTCATGGAAAACTTTCCTAAGGACAATGCTGCCTCTCTTGATCAGTGGATCTTGCTGATGTGTGCAGACTGGATACTGCCACCACAGCTTCCTAAGAACTTTAGAATTTGCTCTCTCCTTTTTTTCCACTGTCAACTGGCCAAATATTTCAAACATTTTCCTTTAACAAATGTGTCCTTGTGGGGGAAAGTCCATTAGTAACAGAGTAGTTGCATCTTGTCAGGACCAGACTTTAATGGCTGTTTGAATTTTAACTATTATTTGCTAACTATTCCTGTTCAAGCCAACTAAGACCATAATAAAAGCCATTAAATACCAAGTAACTGGCCTCAGTCTAGCTGCAGGGTATAACACTGAGTATGATCTGAATTTATCCACTGCAAAGCAAAGACTTTGACACTCACAGACTTTTTAGAGATGGAAATTTTTATTTTTCCAGAGAGGATTGCCTAGAAGAATAAAAGTACTCTTCTTTGCCCCAGGGAAGGCCAAGCATAGTCTGAAGGTAACATGACACACTGTAATCCATCTTCCTATTTACAGGATGAATGAAGACACTGTAAAATATCTGGCACTGATTTGCTAAAATATATGGGACAATGCAACCTGGTGTTTGAATCAGTGGAAAAGTACACTGCGTAGAAGGACAGAAAATACAAAGCATTGCCCCACTGAAAGCAGGGGAACTGCCAGCGCTCCTGGATGAACAGGGCAGGTGAGCCAGGCTGAACTCTGCATTTTTTTGCCCTTTTCCTCCAATTGCTACTGTCCATCTCCTGAGCCAGTGTCTGAGGGAAGGCATTGCATCACAAATCAAGGAAAATATAACACAACCTCTCGAGGGATTTATCCTCTACATTCTTAATGGGTTTTCTGCAAAGACCTGGGGACAAAAATTAATACTGGCAGCATTTTCACTTACACAACAAATCTGAGTCTAAGCCAGTTAAGGTGGTTAGAACTAATAAATCAAAATCTGTACAAGCTAAAGAGAGAAATGTTGAAGGCATGAATCTTAATCTGAATAATCCGTATCTTTTAATATAGATGTGATGTAACAAATCAAGTAAAATAGTCAGTGCAAGAAAGGAGAAAGGTAGGACACAGGTTAAAATAATTAAAATTTCCTAGTTATTTACTTATGGCCCAACCAAAGTCTATCGCAGAAAACAGAAAGCCTCAGTGGGCTTTGGAATAGGCTGTTAAGACATTTGCACATCTTAAATGATCGCTGGATGTAACCAGTGCACTGAGACTGCAGTACAGAATGGAGAATTAAAAATAAGCAACACATTAGCTCAAATGGGAGCATAACGGAGATCTTACAAAGCAATTTTCCATGCAAAGCCCTTAACTCACAAAAACAACAACAAAAAAAGACCAGTCCAACACAAAACCCAGCCCTCACAAGTGATGTTCAAAACAATGCTTGGCGAGAAAGATGAGCTTTACACCATGTTCCAAATGCGAACAAACTCCACAGCTGGAGACACTAATCTGAAAATGTTCACTGCATGAACTGATCACTGCAGGGATCAGGAAGAAATGTATTTCCCTGAAGAACAATAACGTATTGGCAAGGTGTACCACAGAAATGTTTCACCTTTTTGAACCAGCGAGTGTTGCTGGTGGCTGGATAGCAGACTTGGCAGACCACGAGGTATCATCTGTTGAGGCCGTATCGATGCAATATTGAAGGTGGCCCAGGAAAAATGTTATTTAGCTGAAGGGCTTTATACGTCATCCTGTAGAAATAGCTTACTGGGGCTTCATGAACAAGTAACCCAACCCTGAGACTCTTACTCACAATGTTTTGCTCACTCTCCTAAGTAAATCACAGCACACCCTTTGCATTTAAGGTGCTTAATTAAAAGCTAGCAGCGCATGGGGGGGCAAGGTAGAGTTCCCTTCTCTGGATTAGCTTGCTTGTACAGAATTGGCTCTCCTTTTCACCAAAAAGCATAATGCTGTGTAATTTCACAGGGCTGGAAAGCCCACACCAACATAGGTTAAGACTTAAACTGCTTGCAGAGTGCTTGGATCATCTCTGTGTTTGAGTGAAATGTTGTCACTCAGGCCCAGGAAAGCATTTAGAAAGCAGCTAATCACAGCTGTCCAGCAGTGGTTTTCGCAGAATGATATTACAGTGCCTGAGTTACAAGACTAATTTGCTTCTAAATATGTTCTTTTTTTATTAGAATCAGCTCAAGGGTTTGCATGGTTTCAGTGATGTTTAATGGGGATTAGTTTGAAGTGAAAATGTGTTTTCCATTTGTCTGAGAAAGACACAACAGGGAGCTGAGCCCTGGAGATTATTGAGAGCTTTGGGTGGTTCTGGGAGGCCAAAGGCCGAGTGACTTCAGATTTCAGTGGAGTGTAATAATCCCCTAGAAATGCACAGCCTGGTGTGTCTCATTGTGCAATTACGGGATGGAAATCGTAGTGCATTTCTGACCTGTGGATTATTCACTGTGTATCATTAACGCAGGTACAACATGCTCGTTAAGCAGTCAGGCAGTGCCAGCTGCATCTGGAGCTACCTACAGAACGATCTCCTCTCCCATTTTCCCTGCTCCGTTAGGATGCAGTACCTCTTACTCAGTTTAACAAGAGTTTAACTATAGAGTAGCAAATAATGGAGCTGGTAAAGCTTATTCCCTGATTCACGGATACCGAGTTAGTCATTTTGCCCACCTCAGTATATTTATACCGTTAATTAGTGGCACAAAGAATTGCTATTTCAGGGCTCAAAGAGGCTACGCTGTGCATTGTTTTTCTACTCAGTGGTCTGTGACATATGGTAGGCTTAAATCTTTGTACTTATTAAATGACTTGCCAACATAGGAACACACTGGCTTGTTTCATATTACTTATTTTATTTACTCACTTATATTTGGTTGCTAAAACAAACATTTTCCTTGGCTGCAGAGCATTGCTCTCTGTGTGTTGCTGGAGGGTCATAAAGGATGCTTACCAGCCCAGACAGCACCCTGAGTGACATCTCAAACATTTCACAGAGACATTACTGCTTGACAGATCCGATTTTTTTTCTGGAGAACCTTCCCACTGTGATTGTGTAACACCTCATTGTCCTGAGAGAAAGGTTGTGTATTTACTGGGGATACAGCGCGCCTGTGATCCTTAATAATCCCTTGGATTTTTGCATTTGGAGAGCCAGATTACTTTATCTGCGGTACAAGGTATACAATAATATTGCTTCTATTGTTTCTTTCCTTCATCCCAACTATTTGCTAGCTGCATTTCTTGGGACAGATTTGAATGCTGTTAGTGACCTTGTGAAAACACCGTCTCCATTATTAAAACCAGGTCATAAATACCCCTGGGCACAATGAAATGCCTCACCTGCAATTCTTCAAATAGTTTCCACTGCTATTAATTCTTTTAGGTGTATGAGGTCTCGCACATGTCTATTCACTAAATAGATATCATCTGGAGGTAGCTGAATATAACATTTTGGCATCAAATAGCCTGTATATAGAACACCTAGAAGTATTACTTGTGGATTTATCAATGTACCAAATTCTTGATTTCCTGGGATAGCTCATCTGGAGGGAGGAAACCCAGCTTCAAACAGGAAACTGAACTTTTCCAAAGTTCATTGGTGTTGGAGGTCAAGCTTTAGTTCAGCTCATTACAGAGACAGATGTTAAATTCAGATTAGGAGTTACATTTTGGGAAAGTTTAAGAGGTTTTGGGATCTGTGGTTTTGGCCTAACCCACTCTTTAATCAAAAACGACATCCCTGGGCAACAGTCTTTAGCTCGCTCATACCTCTCAGAAATATGCATTCAAGACATACAGAAGCTATTTCAATCTCAATGAGGAAACTCAGGTCATGCTTATTCCCAGAATGCAGTTGAATAATCTCCTCCAGTTCACAAGAAAACTTTTTTCCTCGCCCATATTTCATTTTTTGCCTCTGACTTTTACAACCTTGTGGGTGTGTTCTGTTTTGATAAGAAAAACAGTTCGATTATGATTCTCAAATCAAGTCAAACTCCTTTGGTTCCAAAGAAAAATTTAAATGAGGACTTTTCTAGTTTGTCAGCCATGACTTCTACTAAAGTGGCTGTTACTATAAATTATATGTTATAAATATGCTCTTTTAGACAATATTTTGTTTTGGGTTGGTTTTAATTACTTTTATTAGAAACACAATGACTAAAGTGATGTTAATTTTAGAAAACAGTTTCTTCAAGCCTCTGCACGAAATTCTTGCACACTCATTCAGTGACACAGGTTTTGGGTTTTATATCCTCCACTTAGAGGTCTGAAAAAATCCTAATATACCCTTTAAATTAAACACGTGGCTATCAAGCTTAGCCTGTAGAAATACTTTGTCAGGTATCTCTGACAAACATGACTCTATGCTCTAGGTGCTCTCTGCTCTGTGAGACTCTCGGTGCTCTCACCTACCAAAATTTTCTGGCCTGGGAAAGGTGCCTGAACTGCTTGCACAGGAGCCAGGAATTCCCTACAAAGGCACCAAAACGGGGACTGTTGCAGAAAGCCGGCTTGTGAAGAGGTGGCAGCGCTGCCTCCGTGCTGTGCTGTCCTCCAGCCACCTGCCAGTCAGAGGAAAGTTACTGGGCTGTGCTATATACTTGTTTAAAAAAAATAAAAACCTTTAGATAAAGGCCAGTTTACAAGATCGTATTACAGTCGCAGCTAAAAATCTGATTATGGTGATGTATGATGTAAACAGCATTTATGAACACTTATAAAAAAGCATTTTGCTACTAAATATTATCTCTTCAAGGCAGGTAAATATAATTTGCATCTTTATATGTAGGTGAACACCACAGTTGGCTGCAGTCATGTGAAACCTGGAACTGACCCCAGGCTTCAGGCCTGCTTTTTCAGTCTAACATTACTCTGTGCAGAAAAGGAATTTACTAATATATAGCATTTTCCATCCACTACATATGCCAAAGGATTAGAAAAACAAGTTAAAAGAGTGCAGGTGAAAGAAAAAGGAAGTATCTCAACAACTATTTGTAAACAGATGAGAGTATTTAGTTCTTGGTAATATTATACAAAAATAACACCATGAGATTGGACAGCATTCAGAAGTGACCAACAACAATGATTTTGAGCTGGAGACACTGATTCATGAAAGTAAAATAGTACGATTGGTTTGCATGCCTTGTTTTACCAAATGTAGCACCAGCATTGGAAAGGGATAGTTTAGTAGGATATATGAAACACAGCTATAACTAATGGGGTGAAGTCAAGGAAACTAATGCCCTAGATAGCAGGGAAACCTTTCTGAAACCGCTATTTCTTAGGCTGCAGCAGTCTGCAAAGAGAAATGATAGAGGCCACATCTCTTGGAACATTTGCAACAAGCTTAACCAAAGCACCAGAAACTGCAGCACAGAGAACAGTCCTGGCTTGGCAGGGCTGCTGACAGGATTAGCAAAAAGGTCTTTCCTAGGGCTGCTGAGGGGCTGTTATAGGGGTTCAGAGCTATTTTTGTCTTTTACGACAACTGTTTGATGAACAACTCTATTATTTCCCAGTTGTCAACGAAGAGGAAAGACTTTCCTGTGGAGTAAAATCTTTCCTCCAAGGTGAAGAATCAATCGGAGACAAATACCAATGTCACATTCCAGCGCTTCACTCCTTATTGTGCTTGGCATGTCTCTTCCTCCGTCCTACACTGCAATTGGTCCATCCCAGGACAGAACCAGCCTGTTCTGTCTAATAAAATTTTATTGAGTTGCTTTTCAAAATAACAATTCCTATACTGGCACTTTGAAAGCCAGGAAGGCACACAGGCAAGAAAAAACATGCCTACAACTCATTAAGGCTACTAGAATAGTTGCATAAAAGGATCTGACAATGCAGCAGTTTGTCATTCCAGCTTCATTCCACTAATTGTTCTTTTTTTTAAAATGAAAAACTATCACCCCAAAATAGACTGTTTCCACAAGAAAGCACAAAGATGAAATTGGAAATAAAAATCATTAAGTCTTATTATCTGTACAGTCTTGCCAACATTTTTTTTTTTCCAATGACTTTCTCAAATTCTTTTTTCTGTCAGTTGATCTCTCTTAAATCCTGCTGGAAAGGAGGGGAAAGGATGAAGGGAAGTGGTCAAACCACCATGTTCTCTAGCATTACAATAATGACAAGCTGACTGTATTCTGAATTGTCAGTAATTCCTACACAGGTTCAACCCCTGGAAAAACCACTCCGTCACTGACGGTGTGCTGTTCGCCCTGCGCCTCTTCACTCCTCGACTTCCAAAAAAACTAAAGAAAATCCGTCGGAACCTGGGCAGGAATTTGCTTTGCCTTAGGATGCCAAAGCTTCCCGTGATGGCTCCTGTCTGTGATTACGGAAGGAAAGTGGTTTCTGAAGAGACTCGGTGGCCTCACACCGGTGCCTTACATCTCAGCGCACAGACTGGCAGCCCCTGCCTGCACTGCAAGCCTGTCACCTTTTATTTTTTTAATTTCTCTAATGGGAAAGCCCGAGAGTGGGGTTTCATAGATAAGGAGGGGATAAGGAGCCCGTTTGGTGAGGAAGGTGAGCATTAGGGGCACGTGTGGGACGTGTATTGTCCAGTCTGGGAATAAGAGGATGTAAAATGTGGAATAAAGGAATCACTCCCAGAGGGGCTCGGCGGGGTCTGAGGGACACCACGTGGAAAAGCATCCACCGATAAAGCCTGTGCCCATGGGCAAGCTGTTTGGGGGCTTACTCAGCTTTAAGGGGTCTGGGTCCCTTTCGGAAAGCATTCACTGAGAACAATTACATTCCTCCATTTGGTGTTTTATTTATTGTATCTTTTCTGTTTGTCTGCCAGGGTGCCCATCACAGCAGGTTCCAGTGCTGCCCCTTCAAAAGCACCCACATTTCCAGTGCAAATACCTACCAGTTGAGGGGAGAGAAATACTGGCTCAGAAACACAGAAGGGTATACACAAGCTCCTGTGAAACACTGGGACCTGCAGGACAGTGATACTGTGCATGAGAAGGGTCTGTGATTTTATCCTAGAAATGCTGCCAAGCAAAGGAAGTAAGTGATTATATTTTCCAGGCTTATTACTTCACTTAAAATAATAAAAAACTGCTACATCTTCTTTCTGATCTCCTCCCTTTCCCTCACAGCCTGGAAAGCCCAAGGACAGGTCTGTGTTTGAGAATGGGAGAAAATGTTTCTGAGGTGGTTGCAAATGAACTCTTAAATATGAAAATAAAAGAAAAAAGGGCAAGCATCTCCATTTAATTTCCTCTGTTTGCAGCAAGTCCATCCTTCTCTTGTTACAGCCTGCAACGATGGAAGTCACAATCTAGAATTTCTTCTCCCGTCCTTCTGCTAGATAAGTAGGAACGAACCTAACGTGTCCTTGGCTCTTGCACAGGTTGATGAAGCAGAGTCACCCACATAAAGTTAAGAGCAGTTCCAGCCTGTATAAGTCCCTTTAGCAACCACCACCCCAGAAGGGCTTGAAAAAAAGGTGGGTCATTGCCAAGCACAGCCCATTACACGCACTTAAAGGTTGGTGCATAGTCAGTGCACATTGATCCTCGAGGCACAAGCTCCTATTTAGGCCACGCATCCCCACAGCATCTCGACTTGCAGGCGGTGACAAACAAGCGCCATCAGGCTGGTGGTATCAACCGCCTTTGTACTGTCTCGTTCTGTGCACACTTTGTTTGCCTGTCTTACTCTGCTAATGCTGAAAAGAATTCAATTTTAAAAGGGAAAAAATGGAAAAGAAAAGCAGAGTGCCATTGGGTCCTAAGAGTGCCATTGAGTCCCTAACTCATTCCCCAGCTGTTTGCTCCGAGGCACTGGGGAGTTATAAATAGCTGGAAGCAAGAGTGCAGAACAGTGGTATATACATTTTGTAAATGGAGCTCTGAGCAATGTCCTTGTTTCAGGACCAGTGGAGTCAATAATGGCCTAGAATCTACCTCCATGTGCAGGTTATTATAACACGGAATAATAATAAAAGTGTTCCTGGATTTTCACAAGTTCAAGCCATAAAGAGGAGGGAAATTATATATCTACTCTGCCTTCCAGTCACTTTTTGTAGCTTTTATTGTAGCTTTTCTTAGAGAAGAGAAGGAAGGAGCAATGTTGGCCATCTCTGGGTAAAGAAGAAAAAGGAGGGAGGGGAAAAGAGAGACACAAAAGACTTGAGTCTAACTTCTGTTGGCATCTTTCAGGCTTAACTGTGCTGCAGTCAGTAGCAATAATCATGTAAGCAAGTCGGTATCTGTTCCAGTGGCTTCCTATTATAGACAGCTTCGCAAATACAGGAATCAATGACAAAACCACTGTTGATTATCATGCACTACTTGCCAGTGCAAGCAGTGTTTCTTCATTATTACCAAGGAGAATTACTGTTAGTCATTCTATCAGAGAGTTGGCAGCATGCACGATAACTAGTAAATGTTAGGTATATTATGGTCTAGCAAGAAAAAAAGATATAATGGGGCCTCATGTAGTATGGGACCAGGCATAAGGATTTATGGATACAACTCCTGCTATTCCATTGAGGACTATCACAATAGCGGTCTCCTGAAACCAAGATTTGTGTTTGTGTGAGTAAAAAAATAAGTTCATTGAAATTTCCCTGTTGGATTGTATTTTGCTTGATTATTTTTTTTTTTTGTGTGAAGTAGAATTATACTGATTAAAGTCATTTGCTGTCTCTGCACCCCAGTTTGCTATCCATACAATGGGACTAAGTACTCTTACGTACAGGATGGAATACATGGACTTGTGGGACTGTAAAATATTTTGTTAATCAAGAGCTAAATCCCTCCTAGGGTACAGATATTTTTTGAGCCTACCTTGAAGTAGATGACAGATGATATCTTCCATCTGACTGGTGACAGATGCTCTATCACTGCTGCAGCTAACCCCGTCACTGCCACTGTGGAGTGTATTTGACCAGGAGCAGCTGTAAAATGGTCGTGGAACTGTTTGAACAGTCAGAGTAATTTCTCCAGCAGGCTATTGCCTTCACTCCTATTGACTTCTAAGGAACTTTTTACTGGTAACCTGAAGGTGCAGACAATGCCAGTGGCAACTGAAGTAAAGAAGTAAGTAGAAGAAGCAGGACCATCTGAAAAAATCAAGGCTAGAAAGAAGCGCAGCACGCTACAGTCATCAGGCAGGGCAAACGGCGATTGGTTCAAAGTGGGAAGAGCCGAGGCAAAAAAGAGCGTACATATGCAGCTGCTTCAGTTCCAAGTGGTGTGCTTTGCACATGCTACTGAAGCTCCAGCTTGTGTGATGGGAACATTCATCTGCAGGCAAAGGGGATGTTGTATTATCTACTCCAAGATGATCTTGTTTTCATTTTTATCTTGCGTGTGTTGTCATCTGCTGCTTTGTAGCGCTACAGACTTGTCTTTGCTACAAGCATGAGGCTACACTCAGCAGTGTGTGGTAATTAAGCCCTTTGAGGGTCATGCATATTTTAATTATTACTTGTTTTATTGTCAAAAGCTTGCCCACATGAGATGCAGTCTTGCATTCCATGTGGGACTGAAATAAGGGTCAACACATTCCTTCAGAACCCCAAATATTAAACAGACATTAATTTGTTTTGAACTTTGCACATTTTAGATGAGCATAAATCAAGATGTATGACGGTGAAAAAATTTCCTCCGTATGTTGGAAAGTTGAACTGAGACACTAACTCTAAGTGACAAAAAGTGGTGGCTGCAACAGAAAATGATTAAGTGATTTGTTTAGCATTTATGTAATGTATGAATGCACCTTGTCTGTGTTAAAGCAAAGTAATGATTGGTTTTCCACCAGCAAGGGCTGTGAATTTTAACTGTATTCCCTTTTGGGATTCTGAAGTTCTCAGGTTCCGGCTTACACAACAGCAAAGTCTAAACGCAGACCAGTTTTTCATCCATGAAATGGAAGTTAAATAACACTTGACCAAAGTAGACAAAACAAGAAGATACGTAGACTAACTGGAAACATCAAGATTTGAAAATTACCTGATAGGAAAAGGGAGGGGAGGGGGATCAAAGACGTCCCAGGGAATGAAAAATTCCTTCACAGCGCTTCCTGTTCTCTCTGTTATGCTAACCAAGGTAGGATTAGGTTTCAGCTGCCAAAAGAAATAACATTTGTAGATTTTTTTTTTTTTTGTCTGGGGAAGTGGGATAGAAAGATTTAAGACAGCTTTTTCCAAACTATTTGCTTTTTGTCAAGCAGTCAAGTCTAGTTATTGTTATTAATTTGTATTACAGAACTACCAAACTGAGACTGGATTTCCATTGTATTAGGTGCTGTACAAATATCCAGTCCGAGACTGGTCTTACCTCAAAGAGCCCGTAGTCTAAATAGACCAGGCAGACAAAGGGCATTTTGCCCTAAGTTGTATAGCTGCTTAGCAGTTGTGCTAGGAATTATACTCATCTCTCAAGTCATAGCCTCGTACCTCAGCTACTGGAGTACAGTTCTGGAGAGCAGAGCTGTCATTAAAAGAAATGAGCCTGCCTTCTTGTATCCAAATACAAGACAGGGTGAGACTGATTCAGCAAAACCAAGAATAATGTGAGTTAGCATAACTGACTCCTGCTGATGGCTGGCTGTGTGAGCTGGAGAAACATCATACCACCTCGCACCAACTCATTTCTCTGCTTAGTCCTTCTAGCTTGCTGTTGATTTTGTTTTGTAACAGGTTCATTTCATATATAAGGTTCAGAAATGGACAGGGTCTCTGTGCAGGGCTTGCATTCTGGTCTGCTCCTGACCTTGCATGGTACAGAACCATACCTAGAAATTCAGATGGCCTAACTTCATCTTGAAGTGCCTAAATGCATCTTCAAGTGCCTAAATGAATAGCCTGAATGTAATGTTGTGAAAAGTGAAAAGCAGTAGCTAGTACACTTTCCTGAAGCGGCGGAGGTTCTGGGCAGGGAGGAAGGCTGCGCTCCACCCCGGTTCTCACCTCCTCCCAGGTATCTGCCAGCAGGAACCGACACGTAACGCTACCTGCTCTGGGACTCGGCTAGAAAAGGAGATTGCGCTTCTTGTGTGGACTGGAAGTCTTTACCTTAGCCTCTTGCTAATATAGAAACAAAAGACTTCCTGTAGAATAGTAACTGAATGAATAAATTGGAATGTAAGTATAAACTCGAACCTGTTTATACTACTTGTATATCAGTGGGTAATTCCAAATCCAATCCCATGTGTAAATATTTGAAGTACCATTTGACTGATGAAGGGCTTTTCTTACATGGGAGAATTTCCCCCTCCTTGTTTTTTAAATCCTAGCCTAGATGCGCACAGGTAGCCAGCTTTCTGTGGTGTGTGTCTGAGCTGCAGACGGGGAATTCGCCGGGCGAGCAGCAGTTTGGCCGTCACCTGTTTCTCAAGATGCCAGCAGTTAGCAAAGCAGACCCTCTGAGTTTGCTCACAAGAACAAACCGGAGTAAATGTTTAACTTGAGTCTTTGGAGTCTACGGCTTGTACCTTCCTTTATTATTAACCCAACCCCTGTTTTTCTTTACAGTTGCACAGCTGCTGGCGCACAAGAAACAAAGGACCCTTGAAATAACTTCCTCATGGAGGCATGAGCAAAGGTAAAGTACCTTTTGTATTGTTTCCATACCTCTGCATGGGAAAGCAGTTGCACATTTCTGTGTTCTGCACTTCTGGTAGGGCAGAACAACCCGTCAAGAGCAAGCATTGTTTAATTGTGTCTTTTCTAAACTAGATCATTAGATACATCCAGCTAACTTCATCCTAATTTGACATGAACTGAAAAAGTATCTATGTACAGAGTATAAGTGTATGCATGGTGAATCTGTTCAAACATTCACATACTCACCGGTACACACACACTGCTTTCCATCTTTTTTTTCTTCACAGCAATAGCCTTGATCTTTTTAACTGTTGTTTTCCTCCTAATTGTTTTCTGTACTGCTCAAGTCTGAAAAGGTCTGCCTCTTCTTCTCCCTGTGGAGAGGCATGACTGCACTATGAAGATCTGAATTTACATCAGTCCTTTCACTAAGCTCACACAAACCAGCTGTACCATTTGTTTTGCTTTCATCCCGCACCCTTGATTTTTTTGCTTCTCGCGGGTAAGCTGTGAATTCTAGAAGAAAGTTTCTTGGTGAGGCAGGCACCCATCAGCACAGTACAGAAATGACTACAACACTCGTACCACAATTGCTCTGCTTACTGTGTCAATATGGTGTGAAAGCTTGTTTTAAAATAATGTTAAATATCTGTGTATGCTATGGGGTGGCTCAAAATTGGTTTGCAGAGAGAAGGATTCACTTGCTCAGCTCTTTTTTTTATTTTATTTGCTGTGACACAAATTTACATGGGAAATGATATAATTGAACTTTAGCCATAGTAATGCATCAAAGGAAATCTGAGTGAAGATCAAGAGTGGAAGTTAAAACAAGTGCTTAAAGACATTAAAAAAGTAGCTGTTGATTGTGTTGTATAATTACATATTAGATAAATATAATACATTTTTAGAAACAATAACATTTTAATAGAAATGGGTTTTACAAACTTCAGTAAAAGAAGAACCAAATTGTCCCTGTTTCCAGCTGCTCAGAATACCATTTTACTCCATGAGTAAATCCTGTAAGTCAGGTGTGATCTCCATCTACACAGACAATGTCTCAGCCCCAATATGTTCTTTAAGAAGATGCAGGTGCAATCTGCTCTCTGTACTTCTGTGTGTGTGCTGCCTTGTGAGGATAAGCAGGTCCAAAACTCTTGAGTGCTGCTGGAAAGGAGATTTCTAAAGGCACTGCAGCTGCGCTGTTTGCATTTTGATTTATATTAAAGCAGCATTTGCAACATGGTATGTGCTGCCCTCAGAGTAAAACGGTTCCTTTATATTATCTTTGAGCTGTATTGGCAATCAAAGTATTTGACCTGTAAATACTTCAGAATCTGGTGTAAGACACACCATCTTCATAGTTCCTGAAAAGAAAATATAAATAGCTGTTTGGGAGTAGTTCATACATCTCTGATTCTTGTAAGCCTATTAGATTAGGAAGACGACTCTGCTATTCCATGTTTTGATCAGATCCAGCTGTTTATTTAGCCCTAAACATCATTGGCACCATAAGCAGGGGATGATGCAGGGATGATAATGTGGCTAACAGATACTTCCAAAACATCTATCACATATAGCTAGATTCTGTCACTTTACTCCACCTGAAGAATACTGAAATGAATGGGAGCATTGGTGAAATAAATGAGTATGTCTTGGAAGGATGTCAGAAAACAGACCTGAGTGACTATGAAAATCTGAATCATAAGATAGAAAAAGTAAATGAGGCGTTGCATGAATTTCAGGAGACTGACACTTTGGTTATGAAGTAAGTGGGAAGTCACTTAGCTTTGAACCTGTTTCTACAATGGCCAAATTCAGATTTTGCAATTTGCTCAAAGATTAAGAGACAAACAAGCAAACAAAACATAAACCTGTGCTCTAAAAGAATGGGAGAATTGGCAATTTCATAAAGAACCTTGTGTCTGTTCAAAGGTGACCTAGGTCTTCAGAGGATGAATTTGCCTTCCTTTTTGTCAGGAGTTTAATGTTTGTTAAGGGTCCATGGGTTTCTCCATTTCCTGAGCATTTTTTTTTTCCACTCTGGCAATTCTACAAAGCATATGTTGGACTTTAAACGTATTTGCCTAGCTTGTTCTGGGTGCTATGAAATGCAAATAAAGACCCTGGCATCAAAAGGGGATGGAGTGCTTTGAAGATGAAGGGCTTGACAAAGAGCCAAGGAGCCAATGGACCAGTGAGAACTGGAATTCTCATAGGACTTAAAGGACACTGGTGAGTTAAAGGCCTGTTGGTGAAAGCAAACACACATCAGAAAGGAACCAGGGGAGATCTTCATTGCTTTCTCCTGGCTCATTGCTTTCTCCTGGCTAATTGCTTAGGCCAACAGAGCTGCCTCAACTCAGCTTCAGAACTGAAGTGGTTAAAGAAAAAAGTGGATAAGGAACTTACTTGAGCGCTGTTCCAGAGGAGAAGGTGGAAAATGAAAAGTGGCTAAATTCTATATTGTCTGTATTAAAAGTGGACAAGCTCCTTGTGCCTCAGTTAACTTTTGGCTCTGCTGGTGTGACAGAGCCAGCAGCAAGAATCCCAGTGTAACAGGACCTTGAGCCCTGTAGGGGTTTTACTTCATTGATTGGTTGGGTTTTAGTTTTGGTTTTTTGCTTGGTTGTTTTTTTGGTTGGTTGTTTTGCTGGGGTTTTTTTTAGCGCAATGCTAGGAGCCAGTTCTGAAAACATTCTGGTGATACTAAAGGATAGGATAGGATAGGATAGGATAGGATAGGATAGGATAGGATAGGATAGGATAGGTAGGATACCACCTTGTCATGCTTCAGAGACATACAACAGAAAGCAGAAAAGTATAATTTTCCAGCACCACTGCCCCATCCAGGCTCAGTGGCATTATTCTGACAATAAATAGATTAGACTTTCTTGGGGAAAAAAGTACAAAGCAGTAACTGCTTTTTGTGCCTCGCTCCAGCTCTTAACATGCTTCTCATCTCCTGTATAACTTCACAGCAAAAGACTCAATTGGCTAGCAGCAATGTGTGGTGTCAAGTGTTAAAATGCAGTCACAATCATAGAAATAACAATAACACTATTCCATGATATGATCAGGGTTTCTTTTTCAGAATCTAATGATGTTAAAATAAATGGAATTATGTTGCTTTTCATTTTTTTAAGTCAGTAAATTCCAAAAGAGGATTTGCCCCATTTCTACAATGTGCTTAAGGTCTTACAGCGCACGATCAAATGCAGATTTATTAGGGGCATGAGGGGTTGGCATACGGCATTCTCTGCTTAAAGCTGCTCAGTGCCTTTTCGTTCTGGTCAAGGAGGATTTTTTTCATCTTAATCATTATTCATGAGACCATATGGGGCCTTGCATTTTCCAGAGCTTTTTTTTTATTGCACAGAAAACGTGGTGAACACTCTTTTAAACAGCAAGGAAAACTTGGTGTTATGGATAGGACCTAGAAAGCGTGAATTGGAGAAAACAGCACACAAATGTAGCTAGTGGAAGGTTTTTCTTTCTTTTTATTTACACGGTCAGTGAGAACACTTCCCCTGACTTCAGTGGATGTTAGATCAAATCACAATGTCTCTCTAACTCTCCCCCTCTGCTGGCAATTCAGTTCTTGCTACGCTGTCAGAGCTGCGTAGGAACTCTCAGCTTTGCAAAAAAAAATCTTTTAAGAAGTCATATAGTACCATTCCTCATTCGAGTCAAAGGATGAAGCACCTAAGAAAACTCCAGGGCAGTGGAAGGCAGGAAAAGTAATAGATGCTAGGGAAGGACAGGTAGATTCTGCAATCTGAGCTGTATCTGTTTACTTTTATAGCAATTGGAACAAAGCACACAGACTGTGATTGATAACACCTGGTCAAGAAGATAGTGTTTCTGGTTCAAACATAAGGAGCAAGCATTCAGTAAGGGCACCTTAGACTTTTACCACACTTCATTTGAGAACCCAAATCAATTTCCACCAGTAAGCCAACAAAGCATTATATCATTCTTGTATTTTGAAACAAAATAAATAATGTACAATCCAGTGACTGCAGATAAGATTATTTCACACGCTTTTGAAAGCCACTGCAATTTACAGAATATACAACACTGGTGCAGTCCATGCTCTGCAGTATTGTACATTATAGATCTTAACAATTGTGCTTTGTAATGTGCAGGAAGATTGGATGGTTGTATCTGAAATGTTTAGCTTGTAAGTGTACATGATGTGAGAGGGGTTTGTCTGACAAGAATATTTTCCTACTCCTGTTTCACAGTCCTTCTCGATGCAGATTTTTTTTTTATTCTTAATCTGCTCTGCACAATTCTTTGCTTTGTTCAGCACAGAGGCATGAAAGTTGCCAAATGTAAATGACGATCTCTATTAGAGGAAGAGAAATCCAGTCCTTGAAGTAACCTTTTCCACCAGTGTTTAGAAATTTCCTCTCTCAATAGAAGCAGGAGCATTTCTTTTCAGCATTCCTTCTGGCCAGCTATGAATATGTCTTAAATATATAACACAGAAAACTGGGATACTATGGAGGTCCTGATTTTGAACAGAAACTTAAAATTCTCTGTCTTTGATGGAAAAATTCTCACCTGAAAATAAGTGTACCAAATATTTTTAGTGTCATGGGGGCTATTAAATTCCCAGGTATTTGCTCAGTTCTAAAGACAGCTGTTTCCTCCCTCAAGACTGAACTTGAAGCAGTGAACAAGCATGCAACGAACTGAGTTTATTTAGTTGGTAGGCAGATTATTTTGCAATAGTAGAGTATGAAACAGTCTCATCTGAAAATGAAATCCCTAGTGTTCAAGATAATGGCAGACATGTATGTCTTAAAGAAATGAAGTTCTAACCTTCATTAATCCAAATGATAGTTTTATCTAAATTGCCAGCTCAGATCCACAGATTGCATGGTTGCTTAGTTTTCTTCTGGCATAATTCCATGTACAGAAACATTTTTTGAGATGAGGAGAAAGCACAATCAATATTTTACTGAAAGTAGTTTTCAGATAATCTTTTCTTTTAACTCAGAAAAAAAGCACCTTTTCTCTCTGTTCTTTTAGTGCTAATGAAAGGTCTTAGTAAGACAACATTCAGAAAAAGAATTTGCTAGTTTGGGACTTTGGTGCATTTTCAACATTCAGACATTTTCACCTTGTCTTTTGTTCCTAGTTCAACTTCAGAAAATCCTCTTAGGTTAATTTGTTTTCCAGTACAAAATCACATGAAACCTAAACCGAGAGCAAGGCATTTTCTTCTTTCCTTTCCTCCCCGCTGCCGAAGAATGAGACAATCCCACTTGGTCCAAGCAGGCAATGCCGTACGGCAGATCTTGAGATCAGATGTCCTGGTTGCAGCTGGGATAGAGTTAACTGTCTTCTTAATAGCTGGTACGGTGCTATGTTTTGAGTTCAGTATGCGAAGAATGTTAATAACACTGATGTTTTCAGTTGCTGCTAACTAGTGTTTAGACTAAAGTAAAGGATTTTTCAGCTGCTCATGCCCAGCCAGCGAGAAAACTGGAGGGGCACAAGAAGTTGGCACAGGACAGAGCCAGGGCACCTGACCCAAACTGGCCAATAGGGTATTCCATACCATGTGATGTCCCATTTAGTATAGGAACTAGGATGTGGGGGAGGGAATTGCCACTCGGGGACTAGCTGGGTGTTGATCGGCGGGTGGTGAGCAATTGCCCTGCGCATCATTTGTACACTCCAATCCTTTTATTATTGCTGTTGTCATTTTATTAGTGTTATCGTTATCATTATTACTTTCTTCTTTTCTGTTCCATTAAACCGCTCTTACCTCAACGCACGGGTTTTCCTTCTTTTCCCGATTCTCCCCCCCATCCCACCGGGTGTCGGCGGCGGGGGGGGAGTAAGCGAGCGGCTGCGTGGTGCTTCAGTCGCTGCCTGCCGTTCAACCACCACATCAGACCTGCAACCTTTTGAACTAAGACAACCGAGGAGACCCAGAAACCTTCCTGAAAGTCCTTGGGGTGAGTTTCTCGCCCAGCTCCTTCCCTCCCGGAGGGAAACCCATCCCCCGGCTCGGCGGCGGCCGTGGTGCTGAAGGGATAGCGCCCACCCCCGCGCCCGCCCCCGGCCCGCCGCCCTCCGCTCCTTCCCCGGCCAACGAGTTTTTCTGTCCCTCTCGGCACCTCTCCCGAAGTTTTCCAGCCGTTTAACGAAGGCGAAGAGAAAAGGGAGGCGGTGGCCAAGTGCTCCTGCAGCGCTTTCGGAGAGAAAAGTTGCTCAAAAAAAACCCCACCAAACCCACCGGTGTTCCTGCCCCAAAGCTCGCTGGACCAGCGAATCACGGAATCGGGGAATTATTTAGGTTGGAAAAGACCTTTAAGATCATCGAGTTCAACCGTAAACCTGGCACTGCCAAGTCCACCGCTAAACCGTGTCCCTAAGTGCCGCATCTAGACCTCTTTTAAATACCTCCAGGGATGGTGACTCAACCACTTCCCTGGGCAGCCTGTTCCAATGCTTGACAACCCTTTCGGTGAAGAAATTTTTCCTAATATCCAATCTAAACCTCCCCTGGTGCAACTTGAGGCCATTTCCTCTCGTCCTATCACTTCTTACTCAGGAAAAGAGACCGACACACACCTCACTACAACCTTCTTTCAGGTAGTTGCAGAGAGCGATAAGGGCTCCCCTCAGCCTCCTTTCTTCAGACTAAACAACCCCAGTTCCCTCACCTGCCCCTCACAGGACTTGTTCTCTAGACTCTTCACCAGCTTCATTACTCTTCTTTGGGCACGCTCCAGCACCTCAATGTCTATGGACGATGTCCACTATGCTCCGTGAAACTTAATTTCCCCTCCCCAGTAACAATTACTGAGATTTAAAATATTACAGTAGTACTCAATGCCCCCAGTAATGGTCTGTTGTGCTGCTTCACCAACACAGAGCAAAGAATTGGTCTCCAGCCTGAATTGCCTACAGCTTAATTAGCTATGACACACATTACTTCTTGTGCTAAACTGCTGCAGGGGGATGTTGTATGTTGTTAAACAGCTGCTGGATTCTGCCCGAGAGGGAAGTCTATTTATGGGTTGTATTTTGGGTTGTAAAGTTTGCAACTATGCTTAGGAAACAGCAAAGCTATAGAACTGTGCTGAATTATTAAGAATGTTCAGTCACACAGAACAATAACCATAAAACAAGGGGTCAGACACCGGCTGGCCCCATGTGGGTGGTGTACAGGGACAGAAAGCACAGGTCATCCTGAGTGCAAGGGCTACTGCTGAGTAGCAATACCTAAGCAGTCAGAGACCATTAACAATTACCCTCTGGCCTGTGGAACTGGCTGGATCCAGACAGCTCAAAAATAATGTAACCCCACTGGAGAGACTGCACTTATGCAATGGGAAGTTCTGAGAAAGATTTCCTGACTCACTAAGGAATCTGGAACCTGGAAGTACAAATGTTAGTGAAAATTAAGACTTTTTTTCTTCAAGTACTTTGGAAAAAAATGACTTCCTGATTCGCAGTAACATCCTAAGACCAAGGGGTTAGCTATGCGGTTGGCAAGGCCTGGGCTATTTCTATTTATCAAGTATCCCATTTGAATTGCCCTGCCAAGAACTGAATATTTAGGATTTCCATGGCAACATATTTCTGAAGCCATATTACAGTCAGACTGACGCGTGTCAACTGATACAGGGGTGCAGGAGGCAGTGGCTGAATTTATTCAAGCAATCACATTCTCTTTTCCAAGGCTAATGCACATGAATACTGAGTTAGCAAACTGAATTGACAGGGATTCCATCTCAATGAACATGTATAATGTTCCGGCCCAGGAGAGTAGCATTTAATTGATGAGTGGGATTATATTTACATAGCAATTATAACAAAGTCAAGGTTGGCTTTATGTGAAAGACTATTTGCTGTAGTATCTTGCCGCTTGGTTGTCCAGGAAAGCTGTTCCTTTATGGGCAAGAAAAAAAAAATCAGAACAGATGCACTCAGCTTTGACATGTGCTTCTTTTCATATTCCGCAAATACTCACTTCATGAAGCCAACTCTGTAGTCACAGTGTGCTTACCTTAGATATATACATTAATTTACTCCATTATGACTTACATGCTGATTGTTTAGCTGCACAAGTATTAATAGTTATTCACTGCTATCCTCAAATGGCTGTTCAGTAGCTAATGTAATATGAATAAGGGCTCAGTCTAAATCCCATATAAGTCAATGGGCATCTTTCTCCTCATTTCATTCAGAGCTGGAATTAGCTATCCCTGCCGCAGTGCCCCCAGATATTAATTTTTTGTCCTCAAGAAACCTTTGCAAGGTAAGGTAATGCTACTGACTCAGTTTCACAGATGGCAAGCTGGGGCCAGAAAGGTTACCTCAGAACCATCCAGCATACACACAGAGGTCCTGACCCTCGTCATCCCTTCAGCCTGGATTTGTTTCTATGGATAGTGGGAAGCGGAGAGAGGAAAAGTGTGTGCCTGAGTTTTGCTCCAATGTGAAGTTGGATTCAGGGGCAGGGAAGCAGCTGGACCTCGAAGCTAGGAGGCAATTTCACATCTTGTAGTTCTGTGCAGTCACAGAGACCAACAGCTGTATTCAGACGTCTTCTTATGGGGCCTAGCGTGGCATTAAGTTCTGCTGATGGCTCTGGAAACAAGAGGGTGGTGAGGAACTCAAACTATCTATTACCTATGGCATGGCAAGGAGAAATATGCATGACACCTATGCTGAGCCATCTGAATACCTCTAGACACTGAGGCTGTACTCAGAAGCCTAACACAAGTGCCATACTCATCTTTTTTCATTGACTCATACAGGGAGCCAGGTCCTGGCATCCTTGAATTCCCAAATGGTGAGAAGCGATCATCCTTCTCTTGAACTTTGACAAAAGACAGTGCGGTTTAGGTCCATCTTTGTTACTGCACTAGGAAGATATCCCTAAGTGGCTTACCTAAGGATATACTGTGCTAGAGACAGGGAAATAAACTTAGGTCTCTTGAGTCTTTTACCACAAAAGCTTTCACTGCTCTCAGTCTTATTGCCATGGAAATTGTCTCCATAGCTGGTATTAGAATTGCCTTGTTGACATCATTAGTAAAGCATATAATAGATAGCCGAACTGCTCTGATATTTATCTTTAGGTCAACAGCTATTGAGACTCCAGAGGCAGATTAGAAAAAAAACATAGACTCTTTATTAGTAGAACTTAATTTAACTGTATTTAAACTTCATTAAGGAGTAAAAAAAATGACCTTTCTTAATGCACTCTTTCTTTATAAAGTATGAAATAAGGATATTAGATTAGTTTGATCCTGGTTCTTATTATGCACACACAGTAGATGAGAATGCAAAAATTCCCTCATTCAGTTAGGTACTCTTGGATGTCAAATCAAAGACCAGGTGCTCCACAAGCCCATTTCCTTTCTTCAGTGTTTTATGTTTCCTAGCCCTGTAATTCCCCCCAGGAAACCAGAAGAAATCTTAATTTCTTACCCCCCTCCCCCCCATTAAAGTAACAGCTCTGGTCATTTAAACAATCAAGCACATGTTCTTACACTGTCTGCACCTCATGCTATCCATAAATGGTGATGTGGTAAGAAAAACCATGGAGGAAAGGAAAGGAAATGACATTAACCTTTTCCATCTGATAAATAAGGGCTCTATTCAGCTGCAATAATCCACATCCTTCCCTAGAGATCCAGTTAATGTAATACCTAAGGGCTCAGTTCATTTAAAATTATTTCCACACTGGCCAGCTGATTTCTTGGTGAATTATTCAGTCCCCAGACTGAAATATTCTCCCGGTGCAATAGCACATGTAAAAGGGTTAGAGTCCTTCTGTAGCTCCCAATAGTCTGAACGTCCTCTCAGACACGCCAGAGGGTCTGTGACATCCACACGGCTTATCTGCACCCTCTAAGTTAACAGGAACTTTTGTCCCGATTTTCATGGGACCACCAATCTGTAAGCACTGAAGATAGCATACCTTGTCCCATTTGCTGCTCTTCTCTGCAGGGGGCTTCTCACCTCGCTATCAAACTTTAAGCACCTGCAGTTTATAGGTAGTAAAAAGAGAGTTAGGACTTTGAATGAGTGGAAATTTAGCAACAGACTCGGCCAGTTCAAAAAAGGCAGCCTGGATTATGCACATGGTTGCTGGAGTTTGAGGTAATGGATGTAGATCAGAGACCACTGCAAGGTTGCTTGAGTGATCCACTCTCCCAAAGACTAAAAGCTGGGAATTGAAATGTGGGTTGTTTTTTTTTCCTTTTCCCCCTTTGCAATACATAGATGACTCCAGTGCGACTGGTATCTGCTCAGCTATACCTGCCCAAGAAACTTGCAAAGACAAAGGACTGTTTGTATGCATTGAGGCAGATGTTTTCAAAACAGGACAGGGGAGCAGGGCATACAGAATCCAATTGCAAATCAATGGGAAACACTAGACTAACACCAGTAGCAATATGTGAAAATCCCAGATTTTTATTAGCTGTATGGATCCATAGTTGATTGAAAGCCATGGGAATCTTGTCATTGGCATCAAGACATTTTGGATTAAGTTCCTACATTATGAGACATGTTCCTTCATCTTTTTTTTTTTTTTTTTTTTAAGGGAGTGTAACTAATTGAGTATAATAAACCAAAGTTGTATGCAATTTTGCAACCTTTCTGATGCTGTAATAAGCTGTGCTCTGAGGGTTCATTATTAGACTGTCCTGAAACTTGCTAGTTAAACAGGAAAAACAAGAAACCTGACCTCACTGTTGTACTTAATTGAAGTGCCTTTATTGACTGATTTTAAGCTCTTATAGCAACTCTGCTAAGAACTATGGGCCAGCTCTTGGCTCGTATGGACCCTTCGCACCTGGGGTGGACACAGCCTAGCCACACAAACACATGTCCCGGTCCAGGCTTGCATCACAGGGTTGGACTGGGACTGAGCAGGGAGCTATAGCTGGAGATTGGCACATTCTCCTTTCTTGCTATGCTGCTCAGCTTCTCTCCTCTTCCAGGAGCCCACAGGCCAGCTGGCCCATGTGGCATCAATATGCAGAGGTCAAGCAGGAGTGTTGTACTGGGCATGTTTTAGTTCCTGGCTCTTTGATGTTGGGGCACATAACAGGGGTCAGCAGGGAGAATAAACCCCTTTGGATCTACCCTGCCTCCTTAAGTATTCTGCAAGTTGCAAGTCTCTAGAAGGGTCTGGATCTCCAGCCTCATAATGCTGAGGAGGGAGGACTGGGAAGACTTATATATCAGTGCCAAAGCAAGCTACAGCTGGATCTCTCTGCTAGTAAATCTACCTTTGATACTGTAATGCTGAGACTGGCACACACTTAATGCTAATACATTCTTATCCCCTTCGCATCTGTATTAGAAATTAAGGCAGAAACATGAAGACTGTTACCATGCTGTAACCTTAAGAACAGTTTCTCACTTCATAGAGGCATTCAGCAGGCACTGGTGCATTCAGCCATGATTCATTATCACTGAACTTTGGTGCTGGCCCTGGCCAGTTTTGTCTGGGTTCAGTTAACTTGTTCCACTGGCAGGAACGATTTCTGAGCATTTGTGTTATCTTTGTGGAAATCTTAAGTAGGGAGCTGAACACGATTGAGAACAGTTGCCTGACAGAAGAGAGAGAAAGAAAATGCATTTTGCAGGAGACTAGGGAGGAATGGAAGTTGGTCCTGGAATAGACGGACATGGCCCTCCCCTGGTATAAGAGAAAAAGCTGAACTAGCAAGAGGTGGAACTGGACTTTATTGTATATGATGTCATCTTTATTTTGTGTGATACCCATTGAATTCATCTCTAATCTAGTTCACCATGATGTTAGATTAAACTGACTGCTTTTTTTCCAAAGGTTTTGGAACACTTACACCTTTGCGGAGCTGTTGCTTATCAGCATACTAAATACTGTAATGCCAGCCATAGTGACACAGGTAAAGGAAGTCTCTGAAACGTCATTGTTATAAACCTGCTGCAAATCTGACCCAGAGGAGATATGGATTCTATTCAAGGAGTCTGTCATGCAAATTTATGCAGATGACTGTCATTAGACTACTGTATGCTTGCTTGAAACAGCAGGGTAAGGAGAGACAGCTACTCCGCAGAGAACAAGCCATAGAAATTGCAGATTTGTGCCCAAACTGCCATTTTAGGAAAAGTATTAGAGCACAAAAGAGACTTGCCTCTCAATTCTTTTGATAGATTGCAGGAAAGTGGGAGCGTAGAAGCTATTCCATCACCAGCCGCCAACCTCTTGGCTTCTCTTTCTCGGCATTTATTAACAAATTATTAACAAATATTAACAAAAAACCAAAAGCAAAGCTCTGTGGCCAGGTGGGCACAGGCACAAGCAGCAGCGGTGCACAGAAGTGGGAGCAGGCAGAGTTCATTTGATGAAGACCTTGTCGATAGGCTCAGGGTAAGATCGCCGTCTGCATCTTGTGTGTGACACTCTCGAATGGGCTGAATTAAAAAACTTTGTAGTAGCAGGAGTTTCCAGGAATGTATTTTGTCTTGGTGAGCCAGAACACCTGGGAAGGCCCGTGGAAGCACATAACTGATAGTATTGCTCTGTACTGCATACTCCTCTTTTTACACTGACCACTTTGTTTGTGGCCAATGTGTCCTGCTAAAGACCCATCCCAGCTCCCTGGGATTACTCTCACATTTCAGGTGACAGTGACAGAAGGTGAGCTGGTCTCTATGCAACCAAGTCAGAGGATGGAGTAGCACAAGAGTTTAAAATAACCTGTTTTCTGCTGTGGGTGAGGGCAGGTTGGCAGCAGCAGAGGGTTCTGGGGGAAAGATGAGGACTTCGGACATTTACTGGTGACTTTTATTATACATAGTGGTGGTGGGATGCAAGGGTAAAATCCAAGGCCCAAAGATAATTTGTGCTGCATGCAAAAAAACCTTTCCACTTCTACAAAAATCCTCTTGTCAAGGCTGCCTTAACGGGGCTATAATTACCTGTTGGATCAGTTATCAGAGAAATAGGAAAGGTCTGGGTTCAAATTAGTTCCTGGTGTAAATCGTCTAGTTGCTTCATACTTATTGCAAAGTAGACGTTGAGACTTTTTGAGAAAAAAACCTGGAAAACTGCTGGGCTCCCAAATGTAGTGTATTTCTTGTCAGTTCTAATGTGTTGAAAGGATGGGATTTTCTGTGAACTTTTCCCAAACAGTCTTGCATTTTTTTCTCTCTTTGAGAGGGGGAGGAGTTGTGCCTAAAAAAACAAACCCAACCTGTCGTTCTCAGCTCTGCCAACCTGTCAGTCCAGCCATGCAAGAGAGAGGGAGAGAGACAGAGAAAAAGAAAGGAGGGAGTGAAGCAGAGATTCTTTCAGATCTCAGAAGACTTTAAGGTAAAGCCCATTTCTCATTTCCTTGATTATGCTTGTCTCTGTGTGTGTACATGTAAACAGAAATTCTGTTACCTTACAGAGTTTTAAACTAACTAAACAACCTGTATGGGAATAAACTGTTTATCTTGTTCAACTGGAAGTGTGTTTTGCATGTAAACTGGCAGCTTGTTAGTTGTTGTTTGGAAACACAGTTTCTCTCTCTGAAATTCAGAAGGCGAGTTTGTGTTCATTTGAATATTAAAAAGAGGCAGAGCTTTAGCGCTTGTATGAATACATGTTTGGGAAGGATATTAAGCTGTGTAATTTCAGGGCTGAAGCCAGCCTCTAATTACTGAAGATCAGGATAAGAACTTGTTAGAGGAGGGAAATTCTTCCAAGGCTGCCTACTGCAGGGCTCTTACACCTTCTCCTGGAGCATTTGGTATTAGCTACTGGTGGAGACAGGATACAAGATCAGACAGACTGTGGGTCCGATCCAGTTTGGCAGTCCTACATTCCTCCATTCCTGTCTGTCCGTTTCTGGTGGGGTTTATCCAACTTGTCATTACCGGAGGAGGAACAAAGCTAAGGTGCAGTAAAACTGCCCGCATGAATTCTTGAGTTAGGAGGGCAGACCAGCAGAGGCACTTTCAGCTCATACCAGAGGAAATTGAAGGTTACAGACTGTGAGAAATTTTGGCTGAAATGAGTGTGAGTCAGAAGAATCATTCTGCCCCAGAGCTTGCCTTATGAGTCTGGTCTGGGCAACCAGTTTGTTGGAACAATAGTAGTAGAGGGGGCCTAGTAGAGAAGGCCTGAAATACAAGAATGGACACAGTTTTGTTAGATCTGAGTGTCTCTGCGTGAGGACCTGTGTGAGTGTGTAGCTGTGCACAAACGTATACGTGTAAGGAGTCTGCTGAGAGATTCTGACCCCTAGTATGCCATGAAAATCCGCAAACAAATGTAAGAAAGGAAGAATTATGTTCATCCACGTTAGAGGTACCCCTATTTCTATATTTCTAAATCCTGAACAAACATTTTAAACTGTACTGAAAACACTGTAATATCTTTCTAAGTAAGATGAGGATCTGGGAAGGTCATATAGAAGGCAAACTGCTGGACAGGATTTCCTTTCCTTGCTGTATATTTAGGGTTTCCACTCCTACTGCCAAGGTGTGCCTGCTGAAGACAACCTGTCTAGTAATACTAACCCAACAGACAGAACAAGTTGAAAGATGGCAAAGACAGACAATACAATCGTTGCGTTGCTCACTGCATGGGTTGCGATGCCCTTGCCAGGGGTTTGGTTACTTAATACCGGCTTCTGCATCTTCCTTGTTGTTAAACTTCCTCAAAATACATGTGCCTGGGCCGTAGTTTTGGATCGAAGCTCTCCTCCCATGGCAGCGGCCACAACAGAGCTGTGAGCCTGGGAAGAAGACAGAGGTGATCCAGATTAAAGGGGAGGGGGTCTGTGAGGTGTTCTGTCCATATGACCATTCCTATAAAAAAGTTTGCAATGTCCTTGCGTTACTTCACTTTCCTTTCTTCTGGTAGTGTGGTCTCCTGGGAAATTTGAGCTGGTGTTTCTTATTACCCCTGACTCATTCCCCTTGGGGATGGTGATACAGAGTGAGACTATAAGCTTTTAATACACAAAAGAAATTCTTTTACAGATAGTGTTTTTTGTAGTATTATTATAAGCTTTCCTGCCAGAGCCAGAATGGAGAGGGAAGTGCTTTTTCAAGTAACCATAGGAGATGGAGAAGAGGAAGCGAATGCTTCAGTTCTGGTGGGGATAAACATTCCTACTGCTAGTTACAGTAATAGAAATTAGTCACTGAAAGAAGGAAAGGAGGAAAATTCTTTAGCTTTCATGAACTGCAAAGACTTCACTAAGACTCACAGCACTTTTGTATCTTCTTTTTGCTTTCTCTTCTCTTCTCTTGTCTCCTTTTGTTTACATGATTTAAAGGAATGCAAAGCAGGCTTGGGGCATCTACATGCCACATTCTACAATGCTGATGGGCATTTTTTAAATGGGAGCAAACATTCTGATGCACTTGTTTCATTACTGCTTTGGAAAGAGTGTGAATGTACTGATGTAACAAAATTGGTGCTACTAAGTCAGCCAAGCTCCCTACAGATCAGACAATTGATCTATGTACTGTCAAATGCAAGATTATAGTACATGGTGATAAATGGTTTAGCACTGCTTAGCAAATGTCAGTTGATCAATCAGAGTTAACCAGCTGCAAACTTGCTAAATTCAGGCAATGTCCAGGCAATCCATATTTTAGATGGGCTTCATTAGTGTAGCTGTAACAACTCAGCACTGCAACAGAAGGGAAGAAATGTCAGAAATACAAGTCAAGTTCTTACCAAGATTTCTATATCTGTCATTCTGGAGGCAGAAAGAGCAGGGACTGATGTATCAGTCATTTGTTCAGGAAACTGTTTCTAAAGAAACAAACTTTTGCAAAGGAAGTCTTATCAGACAAAAAGGTTGCAATCTGAGAAACCCTTCTGTCAGTAAAGGTTCTGAATAGTTCTTGGAAAGATCAAAAAGTTCTTGGAGAGAAACACTTCATACTGAGAAAGATTCTGCCTTTCAGCAGGACACTGCTAATTCACCTCGCTCAGTATTCTCTGATGTGACTAAGATTTTCTAGATTGGCTGATGCCTTGCTGTTCTTTCTTTTATTAGTTACCTTTCTTGCCCAATATTCTCACCATGAGCTTTTGGTGAGAATATTTGGTAACAGAACATCCATTTCCAGTAACCCATTGTGCAATTAAAATGCCATATGATAAATACAAACAAGCCAAACAAACAAAACCAACCTCAGATTTATTTTCTGTTTGCTTTTTAAATTGGGATAAGACCTTCATTTGATTCTTCATCTTTTCTTCTTACATTGTAAAAGCAGACTAGCTGTCCGTCCTGTCTGGCAGGAAGCAATTCTGTAACCCAAGAAGCCATTGTGTTACTTTTCACAAGGAACTGTTCATTTTTTGTAGTTTGCAGTCATGATAGTAGCACTGGTTCCTCTTTTTAAAGCAGTTAAATCCGTGTTTTAAGAGTGCAGACAGGGGAGAATATGCTTCAACTACTCAAATGTTATTTGTGGTGACACGCTGGATTGGAGAATTGGAAGAGCAGAGAGCGTTTCAGCCCTTAATTTCCTGTGGAAAGATTCAGCTGAGGAAGCATTGAATTTTTGGTTTCTCTTTGCTGTCAACATGGTAGAGGATAGTAGGTCAATACTAGCCTGAGAAGATCTAAGAATTGACATTTGATAAAAATCAACAGCCTGGGAAACAAACTGAAAAGAGGCAATTTCAGAGAACAACTATTTTTCAGAGAAGTTTTCCTGCACCCCAAAGGAAAACCAAGAGAGGGATTCACTAGGCGATGTGAAATTAAGACTCATCTGGTTAAAAGAGTAAAACTAACTGGAAATTTTCCATGTATAAGAACTAAAGGCATCTCCATTCCTGAGGCAACTTCGAACACAAAGGATCTCCAGTTCTTTTTAAAACATTTTCTCTCAAACTGTTTTCCAATTGGCACCTACTTTTGTGTACATCAACATCAGGGCATTGATTCTGTGTTGCAGCATGAGGATCACCTTGTTGTTTGCAAGCCTGCATGCTGGCAGTGGTCAGACCCGAGCTGACTTTACTGACCTGATTTCTGACATGGCCAGATGGCCCATTTTGCTGTCCAAGAAATGCTGATCCTTAGCAGCTATGGGAGAACATGCACATTTTCTAACTGGCATTCTCCCACTCAAAGATAGATCATATTAAGACAAAACTGAACAACTGAGATGATATTCACTTAGTACATATAAAAGTAGATGCCATAAAACACAGCCTACTTTCCACCAGAAATCTCAATGGGAAAATTCAAATATTTCTATTTCCACTCGCAAGCCTTAACCAGCTGTTTGACTATTAATGAAAATCCTTTTAGTTTTCCACAACTGAGTGAGAACTCTTTCCAGGAGTGGCCTGTGGTGAGATTTCTAGTGCAGTCTTGCTTTGGATAGACTAAGAATATTAATCTTTTCATGGTATTTTGTTGCCACAGCTAGCTATTCCCCAAAGAAATGAGGCAATTGGTGCCTCATACAAAAAAACAAGTAACCCTCAAACAACTTCTATAAGTTTCTGTTATTCAGGTCTCAGAAAGATTTGATTTAGACTTTTTCAATGGGAATAAGTAATTAGTGCTTTGCTTTATCTACATGAGTCCATTCAAATTGAGTCAAATGATTGGTGCGGCAGAGTTTTGGATTGAGGTGCAGTTTCCCCGGTAACAATCGAGAGTGAAATCAGAACCTTTTGAACAGCCAGTGGAATGTGGTTCTACTTGGATGACAATAGGTCAAAGCATTTTAATGGGTAAAAACGTAATCCAGTACAATAGGATTTATTGCCACTATGTCATCAGATTGACACTATTCCTGCAAATTCTTTAGCTTGTGACAGACTTCAACTGAAATCTGTTTAGTGGAAAAACTTGTAAAATGTCATTAATCATTTTGTTTTCCAAATCAACCAAAGAGTCTCTGTGTCTCAGGGGGTTAGAAAGAATATCTTCCAAGTGAGTGAAATTCAACCCCTCTGCACAAAGCCCTAATGAATGGCTGCTCTGGACACAATAAATGGTTCTAAGAACTAAAGGCTCATTTCTGCAGGGTGCTGAGTACTCTGGTCCAAGTCTATTGCAGAACTTCTGCAGTTGCTTAATTTTACACTAACAAAATAGTTTCCAGTGATTTCTAGGATGGTTATTCATGCTCTTAAACCTGATTGTATTTGCTGACAGACAAGACCTTGCAGGATTAAGTCCTAAACTAACACTGGAAGAAAAGATTCCCTGTTCAGCATGGCAAGGGCATGGGGCAGTATTTCATCCCTTCTGCTGACATTTTTCCAACTTCTGCAATAACGATCCTTTTATTCTGAAAGATCCCAGAGTGCTGTCTAAACTAATAAAATGCAGCCACAGCTAGGAGCAACAATGCATAAGATCAGGACAGGAGAACGTGTTTCCTGCAGCCTTAAGGAAATGTCAGGTTAGGGTGCCAAGGTCTGCCCCTCTGCCCCAAAGCCAAAAGCTTAAAAGGTTTGGCTTGGCATCCTTTGGGATGTCCGTAGGGGATCGCTGTCACACATAGGTGTCTAGAGCCATCTGTTTTGGTGACAAGAGAGCAGAAATGGCCCTCAACTTTCATTATAGGTGGGAACCCCATTGAACCTTCTACCAATTTTCCTTTCAAATAGATGGATGTCATTCTCATTCATGTTCCTTTAATATGAAAAGCAGATTCTCCTCAATCATTTGTCTGGTACCATGCATATCCTTTCATTGTTGATATGAGGCTTTTACAACAATAAAACTTCAAGCTAGTAAGTATGCCTCTCTTTGGAATTATTAAGTAGTTATGAAGAACAATTGAGCCAGACAATGACACAACCTGTTTCTTGTCTTCCTCAATGGGAAATGGGCTTTGAGTTTGTGAGGATGTTCATAAACAGCCAAGGGTGTGTAAGGCGAAGAATGACCTCAAAGCTGAATTTTACACAGGAGAACAAAGAGATCTGAAACCCTGATTTGAAAAACACCCGAAGACCAAATCAATGGCATAATATCATAATTATCAACACGCGTCATAATGTTGCTGGAACCCACTTGCCGCTTCTGCCTTTAAACACAAGTAAACACAAGCTCCTCTCCTAATTGCTGTGCAGCTGTCAAGCTCCGTAAATGATGTTTGTGCTGGCAGTAGCTGGAGATAACTTCATCTATCTAGCACTCATATGGACTGGAGATTCATCCTTGCTTCTTTCTGCAGGATGTTTTGGGACATTATTGTTTTCAGATTGCTTTCCCTTTGTTACAGTACTTCTGGCTTCCTTCCAGAACCTTTTAGGTTACTTTTTAGTCTCCTTAATCTGTACTTTCTCTCCTGAGTGTAATCAGCATTGCAGTTGCTCCCAGACTAAGACACCCAAGTGGTGGGGCTTGCTTTTTCTGTGGGAAACACCACTTTATGTTTTTCACAGACTTCATTCCCTGAAGATCTTTTCATTATGAAGTGAATACAGCTTAGCACTATACAAAATGTTCCAGAGGAAGAATGCCACCAGTCCAAGCTCATGTGATTCGCAGCTTGTCAGGCCTTGATAGTGATTTGCAGTTTAATTAATCACCTACGGATTTGTGTGACTTTTGAATGACTCTGGCTTTGTGGCAGGAGAAAGTGATGCTCTTAATCAGTTTTACTCAGTGAAAACAGGAGTAAAAATGACCTAGGGAAAATATAGGATAAAACATCTCCCACTTAGGCTGGGCATATCGCTTCTGAATTGAATTTTGTTGACCAATCATTTATGTAACTCCCAACTGATTCGGAGTGGATTGGGGGCCAGTGAAAGGAAATTTCAAACCAGAGTGTGAAATTCTATTTAGGCATGCTGCTGTCTCTGATGACAGCACCCCTGTAAAGTTAATGTGTAATAAACAAGACAGACATTTGTTTCACAGGTCCACAGCACCTATAAGGAAAAACACAAAAGTTTCTTCTCAAAACAAGCTTTGGGAATTGCTTTGGCAATAAAATCAACTCTACTGTAGCTTAGATATCTTTTTCGTGAGTGTTGACATTTGTAATATAACAGATTTTTATTTGATGTCTTTTTGTTAACATCGTCTTGATAAGATCTGCTCGCTTGTTCACAGTGTTTGCCTTTGAGAAGTGAAACAGGAAAAACACAGCTGACTGAACAGGTCATCACAAACATCTTGAAATGAGCTGAACCTCCCATAAGTAGCTCGTTTAGTTAGTAGTGCTGCTGAGTGAAAATATTCCACGCAAAGGGCAACCATAGAGGCACAGATCATGGGCAGTGAGGGAGGCATAGACAGACTCTACGCAAATCACTGGAAGACAAAAGTCCTATTACCCCCCAATTAACTTTTTTTTATTAAAGGCAACTTTTATATATATATATATATATATATATATATAAAAAATAAGCACTGCCATTTTTGGAAACAGTTTGGTATTTTGAATAAAAAATAATGTATTAACTTTCCCTTAGACAGCTGAGGATTTGCTGATTGAATAAATTCATTATGATGGGGCTGAGAAACCAGTTTGTTGCATTCCTCCAGTGGTTTGTTGTAAAGCCTTCAACAAGTATTTCACCTCTCTGGCTGCAGTCTCAGGAAGAGTTGAAGAAGTCTTATGTTCATTCTTATTATGTGCTTATAGTTAAACATATGCATGAATGTTTTTCTTAGATTTAGACCCAATGCCTTAGGTTGTAGATTGTCCTTATCCCACATGCCTTGCCTGGGATTCCTGTCCAGCCCTCCAGGAGCTGAAGAAACTGATTGCCTAGTATTGAAGGGTCTATTCCTTGGGGAGCCCATGGAAGAATTCATTGGGATTTACTGACAAACCAGTTTGGCAAGTGCAAGCTTGACATACAGTGGTTGAAACATGGGTACAAAACCAAAGAAGAAAATATTTAGGAAATTACATTAAAAATGTTAGTAGTAGTCAACACAAATCAAATAAAAAATAAAACAAGGTCAAGATTTAAGGCTTTCACCATCATGAAAAGTATCTTTTTAAATTGTGTAAGGTGGATTGTGAAAGCCATTTTCAGTGCCTGTTGCAATGAATGCCATATGCACAGTGTGGAAAGCAAGAGCACAGCAAGAATAAAAGCTATATTCACTCAATAACCTTTGAGAATTCAGAATATGCCCAAAAGACAACTCTAAGAAGCAGGACAGTGAGAGGACATGAAAAAAGAGAAGGATTAGATCTGGGAAACGCTGATACAGAGTGGTATATTCCAGAGAATGGGATATTGATATGGGTAATGACTCATCAGGGTGTCACAGTTAGTATTGGTGCAAATATTGAAAAGGATCTTAAGAATTAAGCACTAAATCTGTCTGCTACACATGTTTTTGGATAGAGTGGAGAGGAGAAACTTTGTATATGGAGCCATAAATGATGAACAAAGTTTAGCCCATTAAATATTTGATGTGGACCACCATTAAAGAGTAGGCACTGGCACGAATGAAACTCAACTCTGATTCAGGATGAATGTTCCTATCTTTAGAGGAATTAGTAACTTATCTAATGATGTGTTAAAGCTGGGGGAGAAGAGACAAGGTTTAAGAGGAGATTCTGCCTATCTTTATATTTCCTAAAATACTAATCGCTGTGTACAGAAACTCACTCAGCTGATCAGGAATAAACTGTGGGACAGCTTCAAGAGACCAGAAATGAAGTTATGCAGCCTGCACGCTAAGGTAAAAGGAAAATTCTTAAATGTATGGTCCAAACACACACACATACACGTGATTTTCCACTTCTACATTATTTTAATCATCTGACTTGCAAAACAGCAACATACTGTTTTTAGACCACTGAACTTGGGAAGAGAATGACAGTTGAAAACAAGGGTGGCCAACACCATGCTGAGTATAAGTTCTGAAAAAACAGCTACTGAGTTCTCAGAGTAACCTGCCTTTCCAGATCACATGCAGCCATGCTGAGACAGGGGCTCATGAGGATGTGTACACAGAGGTTCAGCCATCTGCTCTACAAGGTGATGAAAGCCATCTCTGAAAGAAGCATCCCATTCCCAAATTTCCTATAGACCTCAGCGGAGTTAAGTAACAATATGGAAAGTCAACATTCTGCCAAAATCTGTGAACCAAAGAAAATGAAGGTTTGAAAAAGCCCTTGTTCCTTAGAAAGTATTGCTGTAATTCCAGCAAGCCAAGCCAATTTTGAAGAGCAACGATGAATACTGCCTGTGGTGATACTAAGAAACCCAACAGCTAGATCTGATCCAAAACAAGAAATCAAAGACAACCCCTTTGCTGACTTCAGTAGGATTTGGATCAGGCCTCTGACTTCTGAAACGATTTAATATATTTCACAGGCTTTTAAAAAGTGGTGACATATATAGGCCGACAAATGTGGAAGCGTGTTTTGGTTTGAAGAACCTGAAAGTCAGGATGCCATCTAGGACTATGGGCCTTGGCTGAGCAGCTCCAGTCACAGGAGCTACATGATATCTTCTACCAGAGTAGAGAGAAAATCATATTTAGGCATGTCAGAGGTGGAATTCTGCTGTATCTATATTCACAAATGAAAGGAGAGTCATACAAAGCTGCTCAGAAAAGTAAATAGTGATTATTGACCCTAGTTATAATTGACAAATTAACTTCTTGAAGCGTAGTATTTGATTGCCTGGTTTATCTGACTGCGTGTGTTAATGTCAGTCACAGAATTTTCTGGTGCTTTTCCTAAAAAAAAAAGCACTGATACATTGTTTGACTTGATCCTTAGCTAATACTTATCTCAACCGCTTTGATTTGGGAATCAGTTTAGTAAGCTGAGACAGCAGGGTTTTTTGTGGTATTTCCTAAAAAATTAGGTCATAGTGGATGTGATTCATTTTATTTACATGTTTTATTTTGATTTTTTTTCCTTCTCCCTTCCATTTCCTCAAAGAAGTAATGCAAAATGATATTTTCACTGTTAGACCTTACTTCAGCTTTGAAAATGTAAAGGCTTTGGTGATTTAATTGGCATTTGGGATATTTTATTAGGTGAGATGAGACAGCTTCTGAGTATTATAGTGGAATTCCTGCTGAGGTCAGTAGCCCAAAGTTGAGATCAGCAGAAACTTGCAAGTGTTCCTGTCTGCCCTGGATAGCCCTTAGAAGTTAATAACTGGTGTCAAGCGACATCTTAGAGAAACTTCTACTAGTGTTGGAAAAAAAAATAAAATCAGAGATCCTCAGGCTTCCTACTCACATCTTACTTCTCTCATCTGTTGAACAGAGCTCACTCATGCTGTTAACTTGGGATTCTATTTTATTCTATTCCTTATATGAAATACAATAGCAAGGCATCTGATCCAAACTCCATTGACACCAACACAAGGCTTTCCATTGTCAAAGCTGCAGCTTTTTGAATTGGCAGGATTAAAACTTGCACAGGCAATATAAGGGGTTCTCTGATCTTCACATAACCCTTTGGTTAAAACCACATAACCTTTTCTTCTCTCAGTTGTTTTTGCTATGTGTGCACAGCCAGAGAGCTGCAGGACCAGGGAGCACCAAAGTACACAGGACTGCAGGAGCTAATTGTGGTGGCCCAAGAAGTGCAGCCCCGTATCTCTACCTTTCTTATTCTACAGACATACCTGAATAAAGAGCATAACTGGAAAGACAGTGACTCTGTGTTCTTATGTCACAGTGCCCTTCCCTGGATATTTGGGTTACAATGTACTCCAGAAAACAGGAAAAAAAAAAGGAGTACACTTTCTGCCTCAGGAAGCAGAACTGCACAATGTGACGTAAAGGAAACAGCCCCTGAGACTAGAAGAACCCTTTTAGAATATCAGCTCTTGCCTGTCCCCAAAATCCTACATTATTAATAACCTGTTGTGTTTTGAGAAGAGATATAACAGCACTGAATTGCGGCAAATAACAGAGCCGAGGGTGTTGGCTCTGTTAAATGGAAGTGGTCAGCATTATCTAATCTGATTCCATCATTGTTCATGACCTGCCACTTACCTATTGTTGAATACATTGTTATATTACATCATGTCTATTAAGAGCTGCAACAAACTGTTCTACTGTTCCCTGCCAACAAGATCTGGTGGAAAAGTTCCTCGAAGCATTTTTCTGTGCCTCTGTAGGCTGAATGTAATCCATAAGGTTCAATGTGTGGAGAAATCCCACTGCACACATCTGCAGAACTATTGGAATAAACCTTCACTGTGCGTCGGCGCAGACATCAGTGTGTCAGGGGAGGAGGGAGGAGGAAATGATAATTAGCACTAACACTTGTATTCAGTTGCCTCACAGCTAACTTGCATTAAAGCCCAGGGGATTCTGCCTGCTGAAGTAAGGAATAGGTTGGCTACTGATTTCCAAAGGAAGAAGACTGGATATAAAATACATCTTTTCAGCTCTTCCCACGTCTGCTCTAGGGGAGGCTGGTGTGGGCAAGGTGCTGTCGAGTGCACGCTGTCTGGTAACCCTGGTACAGGAGCTGCTGAGAGCTGAGGGTTAAAAAGAGGAAGAGAGTCAACAGTTTTAGGTTTTACCCCTGCCAAATTGTCTGAGACAAAGAATGGCAGTGAGGCCCGAAATCAAGAGTTTCAAGTTGCCAGCACTTTCCATTTCTCGTGGTATTTCAGTGTTTCCACTGCTTGTTCCTGGCTAAAACCATGCAGTGCATACAGTGCGAATAAATTAAAATAGACATTTTCAGCTTTCTACAGATTTTGGGAATTGCTCTGAGTGGTAAGCAGGGGGCTGGTTCACTTTTAACCTGTCCTGTGGCTCTGAAACAGGCAACCAGCCTTCGTCAAGGAGCAACTTTCAGAGTCTGTCTTCTCAAACTTAAGGGACCAAACGTCTGTCTTTTTCTTTTTTTTTGGTTTTGTTTTAAGGAGATCTGGTTTCACTTAGATGAATTAAATGTCAATATATCTGTTACTGTGAGTTGTTCCAGTGAAGATTACAGCACTATTGCATGACTTTAAAATCTATGCAAAGGTCTGCTGCTCTGTGCTATTTATGTCTATCTTTTAAAATGTTTAATAAACAAACACTTTTATATTGACTTTAGGTCTTGTCTCTGTACAGAGGTATTGAATAAGATGTCTAAGAAATATCCTTTTTCTCCAGCTCTGAGCTTAGCCTATTCAAAATTTTCTTTTATTTCTGTATTTGCAATCTTCTTTTCTGCGGTTGCAAGATCTATATACACAAAATGATGGAGAGAGGAAAGGTGTTACTTGTAAGGGGATGCTTGCAGAATTGTGTGTTACAATTTGAGAGTCCTGTTGCTGGTTGGTGAACTGCAGCCCTACCAACCTCCGCTGCACTCAGTCATCTAAGCTGAAGGGATGTGAACAACGAAACTTTTATTTTAAAGGGAAAGCTGAGCCATTTAAAAGCTTCGCTCCGGTGGCTTCAAAGACATTACTAGGGATGTAAGAAAGTTCTGTGATTGAAGCTCCTGTTGGGGTGTGCTCCACTCCTGTAAGGTCAGCACAAAGGCATGCACTGATCTGAAAGTGCTCTGGGTCATGCTCTGTGGTGGGAACCCCTCTCCTACATCCTTGCTCCCTAGACGTCTGGCTCCAGGTTCAGCGTAGGGGATTTTGCATTCCCTCTCCCCTTGTAGACATGCCCTTTAGTCATTTGTGGGGACCTGAGCTGAGACGAGGAGCAATAAATACAGAAAAACCCACTTGTAACATAAAGTTGTGCTTATCAGGCTCTCAGGTCTGACCTTAGAGACCAAGAATATCTGACGCTTTCTGAAACCGTGACATGATCGCGCTTTTTTGTTCTGCCAGAGGAGACGAGTGAAAGCTTTTGCACCATAAAGGCAAATCTATCTTGTGGGCTAAGGGTGTTCAGACTTACAAGCCAAGCAGGCAGTAGATTTACAAGCCCAGTTTCACGTGTCCTGAAGCATACCTGTTGGGGACGGCTGGCAAACAACGTGGTGGGGCAGTCATGTGGTGCTCATGATATCAGACACATTAACGGTGAATCATGATGTGTGCCCACCCTGCTCTGGGGATTACCTATCGGAAGCAGAAAGACTGCCTGTAAGTATCAGGAGAAGTTAAGTCCCTTTGCAAAGAAGAGTGAATGGAAGGAAGGAAAGAAAGAAGGAAGGAAGAGTCTCAATGCTGTCCTGTAATAGATTTATTTAGATTTTGTGGGTGGTGATTTTTTTTTTTTTTAAAGGAACAAGTATTTGAGTCAATTCCAAAGCAGCTCAAAAGGTTTTTACTTGTCACATTTCTGGTCTCGGAGCTGAAAGTCTTCCAGGGTTACACAACAATGACTAAAACTGGAAACCTTTCAGACCATTTCCAAAATGAAGCAGGAAACTGAGGTGATTGCTAAACCAATGCTAGAGAGAGAGATCCACTTCCATCTGTGTGGGGTTAGAGTGAGAGTACCCAATTTCATTTGGAGGTTTCGAGTTGTTTTCTTTTTGATTTAATCTCAGAACAGCATTATTCTGGAACCAAGATCTTCACATTGTTTTTCTTAATGTTTTACAAACAGGCTGTTGACTGAAGTTGTCACTGAACAAAAATTCACCCCTGCTTGTTTACATAATGGGAAAATATAGTCATAAAATGGGCGTAGCCACAACTTGTTAGGTATTAGGTTAAGGTGCAATATAGGGATTATCCTCATAAAACACTGAGCCCTAAACTCAAATATCAAGATTAAATTGACAATTACATTTAGTGGAAGCCTTCAAAAGGCTAAACTTAATGCTTAAGGCTTTTAAGGTACTGTTGTTCTGAGCAAGTTGATGAAAATCGAGAGTTTGAGTTCTTCTGGTACAGCATCTCTATTCAGGAGGAACTAGATGAAAATGATAAATATGATAAAAAGGCTTTCTTCTGCTAGTGTTTGCTTTGTGGTAGCTCTTCGCTGTGTGTTGGGTTTGTTCCTATTTCTGCCACTGCACTGCTTTATGACCTTTGAAATACAGGAATTTACTTCCCTTTCTCCCATATCTAATTGGGGTGAAATTTTCAAAGATACCAGTTTGGGGTTCAATATGCAGACCCCATGAACACAGGTTTGTAGAGCAGTTCTGTATGTCCCTGAGCATGTTTCAGTATCCAACACAGTCAGATCCTAACCTTGGCTTAGATAATTAAGAATGTATGCTGATTTTCTGAACTTTGAGTCTGATATATGTATGCTTTAGAAGAACTTCTGAACCCTCTCTGACGTTTACCCTAATGAAATCTTTCAGATTTCTCTATTTCTGTCTTCCTGCCTAACTTCACTGCTCCATTTTTATCTCTGATAAGTTTTTATTGGGGAGTGGTAGAATACATTTATAAGAATGTTTAGCAAAAGTACTGCAAATTTCAGCACATTTCCTCCTCTGAACAACAGAACAGTATGCAAGAGGAGGCTCATGATGTGTACAAACATGCCCAGAAATAAAGGGAAAAAAACCCATGGAAAGTAAAAGCAAAACAAAAAAAGGGCAAGGGTTTGTGTGTTAGTGTTAGAGGAAGGTGAAAACGCTTCCTGGCAACATCTGAGAATCATTTGCAGCAACCGATCCATGAGCTTTAGTGAGTAGAGAATGTTTTTAAATCCTCCCCCACCCCCTTTGTTAATCTTTACCAGGTAGTAGGACCTTTAATGTAATTCATATGGCTTTCTTAGGGATGTGTAAAATATTTCCATTTTGAAAAATAAGATTTTTGAAATGGCTCTGAAGATTGAAGTTCATAAGTCTGGTTGTAAGTCCGTGGTCTTCTCCCCTTTAAAATTTGGTAATAATAATAGTCTTCAGACTGTTCTGCAAAAGGCAGTGTGTCTCAGTAGAGTGAGCGATGAACATCTGGCTTCACAGCCTCGCTGCCTCTCATTTGGAATAGGAAAATCACGTGCCTGTTTAAAAGTGTCCCCATGAATGAAGTACAGATCATAATACAGACTTACATAATTCAGAAACATTGAAGGAAGTTTTTTTAGACTTAAATGTTCTGAGCAACATCAGACAATGTAAAAGAGTTATTAATTGTGATGCATGATTATTATTGTACTCAAAAGACTTTAAAAGGTAGCCTGGAAAAGTTCGGATTTGGCTTACCTTTAAGCACACCCAAAATACCAGGCAACATTTTTAGATGTTTTTGAGTGGCTGAGGAGGCTATTTCCTAAGACTTTCAAGCACATTTGGGATTTTAGGTCATCTGGGGCACGTCTCCACTGTGCAATGCCAAATGGCTCTAAGCAATCCAATTTTCAACACGACGGAGAAAGATTAACTCAGATCCTGAGAGCAATATATGTCTGTTAGTGTTGCTCTGCACTGATTCTTTTTCACTCCATCCAGCTTCAGGGCTAGATTATTTGGTTCTGGTTTAGGAAGCTCTGCATCACATTCCCTTTCTTATTACAGACATACTTTTGATTGTTTTGCAAAATCCGATCTAGCATCTTACTACATGGCTTCATTTATACCAGTCAAAAACCCATCACAGACATCCATGAGCATACATATATTACTACAACCAGTACTTAGGAGAGACCCTAAGTAGAGTCAGAGTTCCTAATGCAAGATGCCTCATCATCAAAGTTGTCTCCTGTGTGTGACAGACTACTGTAAAATCAGAGTGGACTTTGCCACATAGCTGCATGTGTGACAGTCCGTGATTCTTGCCAGCACCAACAAAATCCAAAGATGGTGCCAGCAAAACACCATTTTTGAAGTATGATGATCTGCTGATGGCAACAGCAGAGAGTGGAATCAACTCAGTAGTCTTTGATTCATGAACTGTTTAGTCCCTTTTAGAGTCCCAGGATGTTTGTGAGTATTTTCAAGGAACTCTAGTTTGAATCAGTCAATAAGAAAAACAGTATAAGCCTTAGTATGTTTTTTATTTAAGATTATATTGGCTCCCGATTACAATTTGCTTCATTTTCACACCTCACATTATGAGGTTCTTAAAAAAATAACTCAACAGTTTCCAGTTTTTGTTTGTTGTTAAATATGACTTATAATATGTTAGGTCAAGAGTCTTCAATAGACTAGGCTACACTGTTTGTTTAAAGCTATGAGTAAAGCAAGTCATATGAATGTTTCCAAAGACTGTATTCCAAGAAGTATTTTTGGAAACATTAATGTTGTGATTTTTAATGAAGGCCACATTCTGAGGCTACGACACCATATGTCACATTCATTTCTGTACTGAAAAAAAAAAAAGAAAAGAAAAAAGAAATGGAAACTATGTTTGGCTTTTAAGTGTTTTTGGAATAGTGTCTATGCATGCTTGTCATTGTTCCTTGGATGAGAGAAGAGTTCTCGGTCTGTTAATCTAGTCCATCCAATATATATTACACTCTATGGGCCTGACTCTCTTCTGCCTTGAAGTGTGTGCAGTCATTTATACTCAGGCAATGTGAATGAAGAGCTGAGGAAAAAGGCTACCACTAGGAAACTTTTTTTGAATTCATTTTCCATTAATATGTTGGCTTCATTGTAAACCTACACCTGAACTTTTGTCAGCTGAAACCAGCTTAAAAATGGGAAAAGTACTTGTCATTTTTCCATTGAAAACTTAAAATTTTTTGAAGAATAACAACAGGTTTTCCTCAAAAATATTAGCTTTTTTCCTTCAGAAATATCAGTTAGATATCAGAGATATCTATGGCAAAAATTTTGAATTGTTCTAGCTGTGTACCCTATCACTTCTGACTTGTCAGTGGTTTATGTGTTAGCGGTTGGGATATTGTAGAATGAGCTGGAGACCTGCAGGAAAAGGCATTTGCCTTTTTCAGTGCTGTATCCTACAAGTAATTCATAAGTATCCTGTAACTGATTACTTCAGCTAAGTCTTTCCTTTTTTATTGGATTCCATTTGATGAGGTCTCAGTTTCTAACATAAGTTCTTGTTATTAGTCACTAAACGTATAGCCTAGCACTTCGTACTGCTGAAGTTCATATGGTTGCAATCTGCAAAGACATCCATTTTTTTCTCCGATCCGACAGAGGAATCTCCTAATTCGCATCACTTCCTAAATTTGTGTCATCCACGAATTTTATTAACATACAGCATGTTTCTTTCAAACTTATTAATAAAAATTTAAATACAGTTTGGCAGCCGGATTATTTTTGTTTGTTTGTTTTAAGGAATGATTTGAGAGGGTTTCCAGGACCTCAGAGAGGTTTCTTTTTCACTTGAAATGTAAATACTTTTCTACAAATTGAACAAATATGTCTCTGTAGCACTAGCCCAGTAAAGTTCAATTCCATGACCAGGTTTTTCTGGGCAATACTGAAACACAAATAATGATGAATGATTGTGCGTTTGATACGTTTTCTGGTTAAAACACATTAGGACTGAACTTGCCTGCTCATGCTACTGAAGTCTCATGTCTAAATGAGGGTGTTTTCCGAGACATTTCTTCTAATGGAGGAAAACAAACATGCAACAAACAAATAATTAACTACCTCAGATATTTGGCTAACTTTAAGAGGGTTCATGCCATTCCTGTGACTGTTCATGAAAGCCCATCCTGATTTGAATGTTACTTCACCAGAACATTGGGAGAGATACTCACAGTGGGGTCATCACAAAGGTTTTCGATTTCTGTTTTCATCTACATACCAAATTTTACTATTGATATGGACATTTTTTGCTAGTCGAATTGCTAGCTGCCTCATATTTCCAGGCCTAAGTTTTTGAGCTATGCTGTGTAATGAATGTCAGAGTCTGTGCTCTTCAGAAAATTGCTCATGATGGCCACAGAGTGAATGTATTTAGATTTGGTGTTACACAGTTCTGGCACAGGAAATTAAACCAAAAATAAACTCTTTCTTTTATTTCATAGATTTCTAATGAACAAAGAAAACAAATAGCCACTGGGACCACAAGTGTGTTCTGTAAACTGATTCCACGAGGCAGATATGAGAAAGATGACTGAGCAGAGTGGTTGCTATAGGCCTGTAAACATACAGGGAAATAAGATCAGTTACCAAGGCACTTGTCAAGAAAGCCCTGAAAAGGGGATGAAAAGATTGCAGAATCGATTTCTCCACAAGGATGGCAGCTGCAACGTGTACTTCAAACACATCTTTGGGGAATGGGAGAGCTACGTAGTGGACATATTTACCACACTGGTGGACATCAAGTGGCGCCATATGTTTGTGATATTCTCATTGTCGTATGTTCTTTCATGGTTGTTCTTTGGACTAGTCTTTTGGCTGATAGCAATCCAGCATGGAGATTTATTCAACGATGAAGAAATAACCCCCTGTGTTGCAAATGTCCATAGCTTCACAGGAGCATTCCTATTCTCCCTCGAAACCCAGACGACCATTGGTTATGGTTACCGCTGTGTTACAGAAGAGTGCTCTGTTGCAATCCTCATGGTTATCCTACAGTCAGTATTAAGCTGCATTATTGACACCTTCATAATCGGAGCAGCCTTGGCTAAAATGGCCACAGCTCGAAAAAGAGCTCAAACCATTCGTTTCAGCTACTATGCTGTAGTTGGCTTAAGAGATGATAAATTTTGCCTCATGTGGCGCATTGGGGATTTCCGGCCAAATCACATGGTTGAGGGCTCTGTACGAGCTCAGCTTCTGCGCTACAAGGAAGACAAGGAGGGGAGAATGACGATGGAATACAAGGACTTGAAGTTGCTAAATGACCAGATCATACTCGTTACACCAGTGACAGTCGTACATGAAATTGATAGCGAGAGCCCCTTGTATGGTCTCGACCGGAAAGCTCTGGCCAAGGACAACTTTGAAATCTTGGTCACATTTGTCTACACAGGTGATTCAACAGGAACGTCACATCAGTCAAGAAGCTCGTATGTCCCCAGAGAGATTCTTTGGGGCCATAGGTTTAACGATGTCTTACATGTAAAGAAAAAATACTATAAGGTGGATTGCTTACAGTTTGAAGAAACCACGGAAGTTTATGCTCCTCACTGCAGTGCCATGCAACTGGATCGGAAGGAGCAAGAATGGAGCCGAACCGAGAAGACGCGGGAAAAAGCAGCAGAGACGTCAGCACTGGAGATCAAGTCATTTAGTACTAACCAAAAGTCATTTAGCGCAGTTGCTCTCATCACTAGTTGTGAAGATCCAGAAGACCTCGTGACAGCTGTCAATCAGCCTTCTGGAGAAATTCCTTATCAGAAAGCAGCTGTGACCTTGAGTAGTCTATCAATAGAGTCCCAAGTCTAGCTTTTTTACCGCAATTCAAGTCACTTCCAACAAATTCTCCCAGCATAGCTTTTAGAATATAAACAATGAACTCATATGCCCAAGTATTTATGTTATAAACCTCGCTGACAGCATGCCCGCATTGTAATACATTGCTGAGCTGCTAGAAGGCGCTTCATACTGGTTAGCATGGGTATCAGTAACAGATTAGCATTGGCACAAGAAAACAGCTTACATTTGGGTTGACTAGACAGCTACCGTACTCGAGCAAACTTATTGTAAACTTTATTACCCTGCAGGGACCAATGTTGGACATACCCAGACGTAGATAATGATCTAGGCAGGGAACAAAAACAATGTAGTGTGCCCTCTAGGTCAGATTTTTCAAAGCTGCCTAATTTATTTGGAAGGCCAGTTCCCAGTCTCTCTAGGAGGCTCTGAAACTCCCCCACCATCACAACAAACGATTACTCTTTCATTGCGCCTCGCCAGCGGTTCAAATGATGCCCTCATGCCAGGGCTACGCTGGGGAATCTATGGGGCTGTTCCTTGTAGGAAGGAGCGAACTGGCAAGAATAGCTGAACCCAGTATTACTGGGTAGCTTTGGAAACCTGCTTACACCCTGCCTAGTCGTGTGGGATCCACAGTGGGATCCTGGAGAGCTTTTCTCATTTCCTAGCGGTGAGCCATTCCCAGAACTGCCACTCCTTCAACAGCTTGAGGTATGCGGTATGTCAGCTGGCTTGGGGCTGCGTGAAGGTTTTGTTACGTGGCTCTGATGGCTGGGAGAGCTGGCCAAACTGGCTCATTTGCAACGTTCAGAAATCGAAACGGGACCTCAAGTCTGAAACTGAAATCGGCAAAATCAGGTTGAGCCTCGGAGAGAAGATCATGTTTTTGGAGTGAGCTGTGCAATATTTCAAATCAAAACGTCTTTCATTTCAGAATGTCAGCCTTGCTTTTCTTCTTAGTATATTATGCTTCTTTAAAAAGACAAAGATCAATCTGGAGACCAAACAGTGTGATTTTGTCAAAATGAAATATTTTTATTCATCTGAAATGACTGTGTAAAAATGATCCTTCACAGAGAAATTCAACAAACTCAGCTGTCAGCTCAATTTGGAAGAAAGGAAAATGTTAATGTTTTGAAGTTGTCTGTGATGTGGAGGTTCCATGCTCTGCACATCTCTCTAATTATTCAATAAGCAATATCTCAACATGCTTTTTTCCCCTGATGGTTACAGTTAATTTGCATTGTGTTTAATTATCATGCTAACATAAAAATAATTATCTCTCAATTGGTGGTTGCCTAAAATGGGATTTATCTCGCCTGACCTCAGCCACCAAAAAATTAGAGTGTTTGCCTACTGGTCGAGGCTCCTTGTGGTTACTGAAGTGTTCTTCTGTATTCACAGGGGAGTTCATGCCACCTTACTCTGGCTTTTTAGGGAGCTGAAGGCAACAGGGCATGTTTATCCTGGAAATGTTCATCCCTCTCCATTTATTGTTGAAGGAGATGAGATGACTGTTGTGGAAATGCTGGCTAACTTTAGGCTGCTAAAATTAGGTCTGACGAGTCATTCACATCATTCTGACTAATTAAAAGGTTTTATGAGCTCATCACCTTTAATGAAGAAAAATAGCATGCTGAATCTTTTTTCCTGAAATTTACTCCGTATAGTAGTATTGCTGCATTATTTTAATGTATCTTGCATTTCTCTTTTGATAGCACTTGTCTTTGAATCTATGTGATCCCTTTAGGTAAAACCAAGCATATTAACAAGCCTGGGGGGAGGTGGTTATTCCAAAGCTCATTAATTAGCCTATTTTATATGCTGAATCAGCAGCAGCATCCACATGTAACTGCAGTAGAAAACATCTTCTTGTATCCTGGATTTGAGCACTGGCAGGCATTGGGGAAATAGTCTAAAGAAAATGGAAAGCAATGTAGGAAAATGTTTAAGGGTCTCAGTACTTATGTGGTGTTGGAAAAAAACACCATCCGGATTGTATAAAATAGAATATAACCTTTGAGACATGTGAAGTAATCCTTCCACACTCCTCTGTCTTTGAGAGATCTTGGCTGGGTTACTTTATTTGATGTTGGGCATCACGCTTTGGGAAAGATATGGAACAATGTGAAAAGAATCTGGAGATCTAGAAAACATGTCAGTGAGGAAGTAGGGAAATAAGGTGTTTCAGTCCAAAAGGGGGCTAGGAAACAAAGACACAGTTCTCAAACACAAAAATTGCAATTCAAGAGAGAGGGACAATCTGTTGTCTGTATCTGGTGGGTAGGACAGGAAAACATGGGCTTAAACTGAAGCCAAAAAGATTGAAGTTAATTAGGAGACACTGGTATAAAGAAGACGAAGCACTGACAGATCTGTGGGGTTTGTAATCCCTGGGGTGGTGGCTCCTGGGAACCTGTTGGAGAAGATACCTGTCAGGAGTGATACAGAATGGTCAACATTGCCTTGAACTTTCCAACCCTTTTTCTGTGATCCTATGATTTTCAGAAAAAAGGAATATCTAACGTGAAATCTGCTTAACTGGTCACTTCACAAGTACTTACACACATGTAAGTATTTGCTTAATCACATAAGTAAAGCTACGCAGAGGGATGAGATACTACTGAGACGTGTAATCAAAATCCCCAAAACATCTTCAAAAAGGTGCATATTTCAGGTGCTGTTTGCAAAGTAGTTTCCCATATTAAGCTGCGAATCTCAGCTGCCTTTCCCTCTCCCTGTTATGTACTGTGTGAGCCGCTTGCAGTGAAAAAAATTCTTTCCTCGTAATGACTTTCCTGTAAGTGAAAGTACCTGGAGTCTGATTTAGCATTTTGTCACATGCTTCTTGGTATGGATAGATATAAATATGTGAGCATGTATAGTAATGTATGCTTTGGCATATAAGTCAACCACTAACTGATGAGGGTCAGGAAGAAACTTCTCTCCTGGGCATGTTAATTCATAACAGGCTACTATACAGTTTCTTCTACTTTTATCTACAGCATCTGATACCAGCCAGTGCTGGAGACAGGATACTGGTTTAACCACTGATCTCAACCAGTCTGGCTTTTTCTGGGTTTCTCTGTTTGATATTTTAATTATATTTATCACAGAATAAAAACTATGTATAATAATGTATAGTAAAGCATGCATTGCATTTTTATGAATAAAGACACAGAAATAAAGAACATGCCTCTGCCACACACCTTGTGAGAGCACATTTTACTTTTCTTCCCTTCAGCCACAGTTTTAAGCTTCCATATCTTAGGCACTAAGAGGTCATGGAAAGATTTATAAAGGGCAGAGTAGTCTTTTGACTTTAAAAGGTGCCAGATCACAAGCAAACCCACAAAGTTATAAATACATTCTGTGGAAGCTTCTTAGCATGAACTCTGTTTGTTTGGAGGAACGAGCCAAACAAAGCCCTGCTTGCAGATATACACACACACGCTTCTGCAGTTGCATCCAGAGCTTGCATACTTAATCTGCAACCTCCTCACCTGATGAAGGGTCTTGGATAGCACCAGGTGGGTAAGACAGGAATGCACGGAGTTGTAGAAGGGATACACAACCACACCAACTGTGCAGACTCCTTCCATAACTACCATTTAGGTGGGGACTGACTGGGCTCTTGGTAGAGGTTCTTACATCCTCCTTGCCTAGGAGAGGACCTAGGGAAGACTCTAGCAGTACAGTGGTGTACAGCAGCTTTTGGTAAGTAGGGGGGAGAATCTTCCTCACCCATCTGCTCTTTCTAGATGAGGATGTTTCTCAAGGATTTCCATTTTTTTTTTTTTTTTTTTTTTTTATTCATTGCCATTGCAGAGCTGAGCAATGCAAAAGCAAGTAAGCTGCTCAGAAACCCAACAGAGGTAATAACACATGCATCCTTACAGCAGAAACGCAGACCTCACCCTTGAGTCATCCCTAATGAAATGGATGAAGTGCCCACCAGTCCTAAAGTAAGTGTCTGGCTGCTTTCTGGGCTGTTCAGTGAGTTGGGAGCTGAAGCGAAACACAAGTACCCTCCTGCTCTCCCAAAGCATTGCAGGTGCTCCTTGGGACTTCAGCAGAAAGGCAATACATCGGGTTGAAGTTCAGCAGCTTCTTCCCAGCCACCAAGAGGCAGCAACTGGCATTTCTTTCTGCCTCAGCTAGAAGTTGCTGCCCCTGTTCCCATCTTTTCCACAGAATTTACCAGATGAAGCAAAATTTTAACAACAAAGAGAAAATACAAACCACTTTGCATTGGACTCAATCATGATTATAGCTGCATCTCGGTTATTTTCTCTTGGAAAGTAACACTATTGTTCTGGGTCGAGATTAGTTTATGTCAAAGGGAATATAATAAGAGATTATTATAGAATTTATTTTTCCAGTTTTTGCCTACCACCGTTCATTAAGGCAGCTGGCATTTCCTTCCCCATTATCATGTATCATTTAGTGCATATTTTCTGTGAAGTTGATTTTCAGAAGGGCATAATATCTGTCCCTTTGTTTATCCCTTGTTTCTTACACGCTGTGCAGGAGGTCTGACTTCAGCTGCCTACTTGAAGCATTACAGTTACACAGTTAGCCTCACTTCAGGAAATAACAGGTACCTTTCAGGATATCGGAAGTGTTTGTGTGGGAAGAAAAAATTGCTTGTAAGCTTTTTTTAGCTCTTGAATCTTTGCTGGTTTTGAGCTGGGAACCTGCAAACCGAACGAGTTGGTGTCTCTGTGGTGGGCCTGAGAGGCCCATTCAGGGAAGCATCTGACAACAAATTCACTTCCAAGCAGACAAGAGAAAGCATGACATAAATGAAACAAGAAGGAAACAAGGAACAGTTACGGTTTTAGTCTGGGCTGAAAAACGCGGATCGATATTTTCATGGGGCTTAAGATGACAACCCAGGAGCTACTTCCAGAATGTAGAGCTTTTCTTGGGGTCAGTCCCCGCGGCTGAAGAAACGGCGAGGGAATCCGATAAACATCAGGCAAATGAAGTCGGATAATTCCATTTCGGCCTGATGTCGCTCCTAGAAAGCCAGGATTTTTGGAAGCGGTGACATTACCACCCGTCAGTCGACGTCTCCTTCACACACCCCAACACCAAGTCACCCAGCCCCGGCAGAAACCCCCAACCATCTCCCCCCCAGGTGCCTCCCCCAAGCCCTACTACCTTTCCGGACCCGGCACAACCCCCCCCAAACCCTCAGATCCTCCCAACCACGTCCAAACGGCCGAGGGGGCTTCCCCCTTTTCCCAATCACTGACCGCCCCCCCCCCGCCCCGCAGCCCCCCGCGCCGCGCCGCCGCGGGCACTTTGGCTCCACCTGGTGGCGAACCGCGGTACAGCCGCCCCCCGTCCCCCCCGTCCCCGCTGCCTTCCCCGCTTGCCCTGCTCCCTCTCCCAGGGGCTTTCCAAGAGCATCTCTTAGGAGAAAAGCGCCCTAAAGTCCAAGGGAGCCCTCAGGCTCAGCCCCCGTCTCTGTTTTAAGCTCTCAGGGGAGCAGCTTTGCGGCGGCGCGGGATCGCAACGATTTGGGAGGCACGGCGCGCTGTCCCCGCGATGGGTTCCCCGCAGAAAGGCGGTGTTATAACCACCGTGTTATAACCACCGCGTTACAACCGCCGCGTTACAACCACCGCGTTATAACAACCACGGCACGAGCGGAGAACCTGTTGTCTCCTGCTATTGCCTGACCATCCCAGGCAAACTCGGGACCGGAGGTTAAGGCTTCCTATAGCTGCCTTCTCGGGCTCAGTAGACTAAATCGAACTCAGACAGAAAACGATTTTGGTGTAAGGACTGATTTGACATGTGCTGCGTCCAGCTGATTTATTCTATATCATTCCTCTTTATATATAGAAGCAAAAGCTGAGAGGTTGCTTGATTTGCCAGCTTAGGTATATATAGCCAGTCAAAACTGGCTACACTCCACTAGGAACTTTTCAAATAGGGCAATGATCTATTTGTGGCCAAAGATACTTACTTCAAGAGGTATCAGTGACAAGAAGCAAAAAGCTGCTTGTTTGTTTGGACCAGGGAACATGTGTGCGTGTAGAAAGGCAACGCTAACGTTTATTATGTAGAACTACACACAGAAGGGCTCCAAAACAGAAATGCCTTAATAATTATCTCATATTCAGTGCCATGTCCACTTCTGAATGCACATTTTCCGTTGAACAGCTTCGTGCTTTCTCTCACGCATGGGAGTAGCTCCAATTAAACATCTGCTGAACCATCTATATCATCATCCTTCTTCACATCCTTTCTTCAGGCTCTCCTTCGCAGCGGCGTGTGTAGGAAGCTCCACAACTGTCAGGCAGCTGGTTTGCTGCGACTACTGGGCATTGTATTTGTTCCTCGTGTTTCCCCATCTTTGATCACAGGGTGTCTCTCAGACTTGCCTGACAGGGGAGGGACTATTTTTGGTCTGATGTTCATTCGGCACGATTCCTGCTCGGTCCAGGTGCCAAAATGAGCTGATGGCCTTTACGTGACCGTTGTACAAAAGAGCAGTAGAGACGAGACTGTCCCAAACCCTCCCCAACACCACTGCTTTGTACTGGGGCTTGGTGAAATGTCCGTATTGGGTGCCTCTAGCCCAAATTTTGACCGATAAATGCTTCACTGTGACAGCCATGCCCTAAATGGGGCATGAAAAACAGGAATTATGCATAAATGGGTAGGTCTCTTTTCAGATCTCCAAGCGGAAATCAAAAAAGACCCTGGTGAGTGTACCCAAGGGGAAACCTTCCTTGCCCGCCCAGGTCAAGGGCCTTACTCATATTAAGTAAATGTCACCCCACCAATTTCAATGGGGCGGTTCCCAGAGTGACCTGTGGTAGGATGTGAGTCGGGAAACAAAATTTGGTAAGTACTTTACTGCAGTTTTTGGAATTATTTACTGTATATACTGATTAAAATCTCTTCTCTTCAGTGATCACTTTTTCCATAGGCAAAAAATCCACCTTTCTTTTGCCACTTGTTTCATTTGAGAGGGTACAGCAGAGTGCCACTCCTGAGTTGGCAACCACTCTGTTAGAGGGCCCGTAACGCTTTGCCTCACTGGGTCTCCTTTCTCTTTCCTCCAATCTTATCCTTCTTTTTTGGAGAAGTACCAGATAAAGCCATTGAATATAGTTCCTCACAATCACACAAACCATCAGGCCTGCACACCTTTACACACCACAAGCCGTTTCCCAACACCCTCCAGCAAATGTCTGGCTGATAGTACAGAAGACCAAAACCACAGACCTCCTTTGATATGGTCTGTACCAAAGATGCAGAGGGTTGATTTTGGAAAACCTTACGCTGGCATTAGCAGTCCTCAGGAAGTTGGGTGCAAAGCTCTAGCAGGGAAAATCTCAGCAGAGTGGAAGCGTCGCATGTGAGTGTGTGTCTGCACGTGTGGATGTGGGACTGAAATAGCTCCCATCGCTTTCCTTACGTTAGCCTTAATAAAAGGGGATGGTGCCTGCCAATTCCATCTCAAGTTTCATCCCTCTGAAATATGTGCACTTTCACCAGCTGTATATTTGGCCCAGGGTAATTACTATAGTGCTAATTTTACCTGAGATGATGAAAGCGCTGGAACAGCCTAGCCATATAAAGGGAGGAGATACATACAGCTGATGCAGTCTTCTGGGTCCTTTTCTGAGCAAAGAAAGTCATGACTTCGACTTGTAGATTTGCTCCTTAGGGAGGCTTCTTCTTACAAGAGTTAGCTGAAACACAACTGAGGCTAGAGAAGAGGAAGGTCAAGGATACTTGTGTGCTGGAAAATGAAAGCACTGAGTACTGAAGTGTTGCCTTGTAGTAAATTACCTTATACAGATTAAATTACTCAAATGGATCTGCTTCTTTTCTTTTCTCTCCTGTGAGACAAGCCACTTCCAGACACCAAAAGCACAAAGATGCTTGAAAGTCTTCTATTTCTTTCTGGACCTTCCAAAAAGATTCAAAGTCAATTCACATTTCTAATGAAGATTCAGAACAGACACTTACTCTATCCAAACCAGTTCAGCTTGAAAAAATTACAGTGAAGTATGGTCAGAGGAAAAGCAATTTGCCAGAGCTTGAAGAGTGTGAATAATGCAAAGCAAACAGCTCTCTGCAGCATTCACTTGTGCTTCCAAGTGTGCTCACCTTCACTGTGCACCCATCCTGGCTTCACCTGGAGGTTCTGGTGACCAGCATCACAGATGGTGATTAAGGAAAGATGAGCTGGTTGATGATTTCTAACTTCTGTAAACTTGGAGGATTGTTTTTGTTGTTTTTTTTAGCAAAAGACCCAGAAATGATTGGCACTGCTGGCACTCAGTCCTAAGCACTGGAGTCACCCCATCAGGAAGGACGAACAAAGCCAGGCCGTTGTGCTCTGGTCTGGTCTGTTCTGCAAAGGTTTTTTTTTTATGTCACCTTTGCTGTCAGAGAGCACAAGCACCTTCCAGCACTGTAACAAGCGACATGATGAGCCTCTGTTCATTCTCTTTATCTCTTTGTCTCTCGCTTGCTCTCTCACTCTTTACTCTTTGCCACTGATTGCCTCTACATGTGATCTCTGGCCTTTGTCAAATCAAGATAGTCAGAACCTGGGTGCTGAATGCTCCCTCTGCCCGAGCCCGTTACCGATGGCCTCAGTAGGCATTTGGCTCCCACGTTAAGTGTGTGCTTAGATTAAAGTGAAATATGTATCAAAGTGCTGCTCTGAATAAAGGTTTTCTAGTCTGAGGCCTCCGAGGAGGAATGTGGACTTCTTGTAATCAGCCCGTCTTTTTTGTGAGCTACGGACCGGCGGCATGTTTCTGCAAATCGCTTTACGCCAATAACAAACTGCAGAAAACGCTAACTCGTGCCAGCCCCGACTGCAGACGGAGAAGGGACCGGCAGCGAGCCCTGCTCCCTCCCAGGCACTCTGCTCTCTGCAGCACCCATTTGTGTGTGTGAAGAGCAAGAACAGCCCTGGGAAACCGCCGGGGTTCTGGGACCTGTGATGCCACCGGTGGACCATGATGTCAGCGGGTCTCTCAGGAACTGTGGGCTGCAGCAACTTCCACATTTTATGACTTTCCATACTGCTTTTTTAATACTTGATGGGAAATGGCACAATCCTTTCCCCTCCAGTCTCTGTCACAAGGTTGCTTAATAGGGTTTGGGCACTAGCTCAAATAATATCACAGGATCAAAGCCAACTTTTGAAGTATTAGGGAGATTAGGAAGAAACGCATGGCTCATGCCTTCTGAGGTGCAACCTTTCCTAGTGCAAAACAGGGGAGACCCTCCTTCTGCGGCCATCCTTTCCCTCTGTCTGTGCATCTCGATCAGGCCAAAACAGAGCACAGGCCGTGGAGTTTGTCCCAAATTTTAATACAGGATGCCCAAGAGTGGGTGAGGAATCCTTCTTCCCCTGTTCATCTGCATAAATGAAAGGCAGAATTTAGCCTGGAGGCACAAAATGGCATCAGAAAAAGCAAATAAGCAGCACAAGATCGTGATAGCAGAAGAAAGGAAGCTGTGGCATTTACTTGCTGAAGATTATTTCCTCTCTGACGACAGATTTTTCAAATGACAGAGGTGTTTTAGCGGGTGGGCCTTGGAGGGCTGGTCCAACTAATCAGTCAAAAACAATCTCAGGAAGTTTAACCAACAATTTGAGCTTGGTTTGGTTTTACTCATCTGTCCAATTTTAGTTTTGAGGGAAATTTAGAAAGGTGCCAGCTAATTTAATTTGTCTGCCTCCTTCCCAGCCACGCAGGAGTTACGAGAGGGGCTGGACTGCCATTTTGTGCCAGCGATCTACTCCTCTGATTACCCGGGCGACGTGTCTCCCGGTCAGGCTCTCCTTGCTCAGCTTGGCTTCCTGACCAGGGAAGTGCAGGCACGGCGGAGAAGAGATGCTGTGATGGCTAGGAAAGGTCTCGAGGTTCTCCCAGTCAAGGTGGGACTGCTCGACACCAGCTCTGGCAGCTCAGGGACCCTCTTTGGTGCACCTGCAGACCCAGTATGGGAATTGCTGCGTTGACAGTGCTTTGAAACAGTCAGCAGAAACACAACGTGCAATCACCCGGTCTCCTACCAGGGAGTAGTCTGCACCACTACCGTCAAGATGGAAGTTCACATTTGATGTAAATAGGCACAGTGCTGGCTCCTCAGGGAACTTCAAGCTTGTTTTCTACTGTGTTTTTCCTTCCACAATGGCCAATGATCTAACTCTCTGTTTTTAGCAAAGTTTATTTGCTTTCCAGGAGAGAAAATAAACTCTGATATTGTCATTTACGTTGTGGCCATGGACTCCAGGCAAATTCTTAGGTTCTGGTACAAACTGATAGAAAACACTGAGAACATTTGCATCTAAGCTAATATACTACAATAAAAAGTGTGAGAAAGTAAGCAGAGCAGTAGTTTGTGTGGTGCTAATGCAAATCAGATGCTTCTGAGTTTATAAATGCAGTTTCCACTGGAGTGGATACACTGATAGGTAATAAAGTACAGTGATAATTAATGATCATCAGCAGAAATGCAGTATGCACTTTGCAATGCAAGAAAACCATGTAGGGTTTTAACAGAGCTTCTTTGAGTCACTTCTGGGTATAGTGTTCTGCTGTTGGAGGCAAGTTTAATCGTGTACTCACGTATTTCACTTCATCCTTTTCTCAGGAACTACCAAATGTCACCTGAGAAAGTGAAGCTGCCCAATTTGAATCACTTTGGTGAACCAAGTTGTGTAATACAAATGGGTCAGTAAGTGAGTTTGCAGAAAAGGCGTGTACTTTGCATTAATTTTGCTTAGAAAAGATGAAAGGTTTCTAGCTCTTTCCATTGCAATTGACTTTTTATTCTTTCTTGCCACTCCCTTTCCCACTGGAAATTTTCCACATTTCCACCTAAGGTGGCACACAGATGGTGACAAAGGCTGAAGCAGATTGCTGCTTCATCCCTCCTCTTACAGCCATGGTGAAATTAGAGAAAACACAAGTCTGTAATCATTACCCATTCCTCATCCTGCACAGAACACCAGAAGGTAGGTTACCACTTTTTTTTTACTAACCAGAATGCCATTGTGGCAGGAAGGTTGGTGGTAAGATGCTGCAGGGGCAGAGAAGCAGGGCAGAAACACATCTTCACCCCGTGCAGCTCTCCTTACCCTCACATCTTGGCTAACAACCATTTATAAGGATCAACTTATCAAATTCTGATAACCCCCAAGGAAGGAGGTTGAGGGACCCAGCCACGGTCTCTGAGCACAGCGGACTGCAGATGAAAGTTTGAAAGTTGGCTGAGCACCACGAGGGCTTTTGAGCAAGTAGGTGACTTGACTAGTGACAGCCCACAGTAGGGGACTCATTGCAAAACCTGTGAATATCTACTGCCTTGAGAGCCCTCCTGCTTACATACAACATTTACATAACGAAAAGTTTGCAAGCCAGAGAAATACAAAGATATTCTTACCCTGTTTTGTTCAGCTGAGCGTGAGCCTATCCTGATTTTAGAAAATCTGGCAGGCCACTAGCAACTGAAGCTGTAAGGAAGAGAATGAAAGTGTAGTCACACAGTTTTGTGTGTGTAAGTTGCTGGCTCTTAACCCTTTTCCTTCCAGGAATTGTCAAGTTCCCTATGTCAGCTCCATGGGCATGTTCTCACCACTCTGGCAAGTTTTATTAACCATTAACTCCCTTTCCCTTGAGATATCCAAAGAATGGGAACTATGGAAGATCATTAGATAACTGTGAGGTTAATAGGAAAATATTAGCCTTATTAATATGTAATTGCTTGGTCAGTTTTATCACTTATACTAATATCCTTCTCATTAATCCAAACATACATTCCCCACTGCCGCCTTTGAGGACAAATTGCCACAGCTGACCGATGGCTGGACAAGGAAAAATATCGAATATCGCCATGTCTCAAACAATGCTAGATGTCCCTTCTTAAGATTACTGCATTTCTGAAAGATTATCCACAATCCTAAATTATGAAAATAGATCACTAAGTGGTAATACAACTCTCTTGCTACAGCAAGGCTTCTAGAAAATAAAGAATGTGCAAGGTGTACATTAAATAACAGATTAACATTTCCTCATTATTTCAAGGCTTTTGACCCTGTAGAGGTAAGCATGTGTTGAGAGCTGAAAGCTCACTTTTTACCAACGGGTATTTATCATATTTTGTTGGGTCTGAAAGTTTAGCTGGAAATTAAAGACCCTTTAAACTAGGCATCTTAATTTATAGAGAATCGAGCCACATGGAATATAGTGTTGGAAATAAGTTTTCTTTGGCAGAACTTCTTGGGTTGCTGTTGGATTGCTAGTTATATACAGTTACTGTTAGCTATGGATTACAGTTTGTAATTCATTATTTCAAGATTTCTTCACCTTACTTCCCACATCCACCATCTGCAGTAGCAAAACCTGAAAGTATATACTTAATATTTTTTTCAAAATACAGTCACTGGCTGGTGATTTGACTTTAGAATAAGACTAAATAAGACAGCCTGAAATCTTCAGCAAAGATTTGGGACACAAAGTGTCTGGAAAAGAAAGAGATAAAAAAATCTGAATGGTGTGTGACTTCCAGTGTTCTCAGATATACAAAGCAATTCAATTTCCTATGTCATATTTCACCCCCTCTATGAACAAACACATTATTATCCAATATAACTGTGTCACTGGCTGCACATCTGTATATCCTATTTGCTTGCAAAGTACAAAATATATCTATTTTCTCTCTCAAGTCTTATCAAACGTATAACTGACTCTCTGTGGAATTTTCATTGGATTTACCCATTCCTTCTATTACCAATGTGGCTTCATTTTTCCTTGGAGATCCCAGCATTAGACCTATAAAGATCCAGTTAATGTCTAAACCCCAGGGGTTTACTGTGAATGGGGAAACCACCTTTTCCTGATGAATTTTTTCCAGTTGACTTAATGGCTAGAGAAGAAAGGCTAACTTATGCCAGTTTACATGCATGGAAATGGTGAGACCAAAAAAAAAAAAAAAGCCCAACACGTTATTTATGGCATTTCTTCTCATCTTGTGGAAACCGACTGCTTTGATTCTACCAGACCATGTTTTCTTTGCAAGTACAATACAATTAAGCTATTTTCAGCTGGCAATAAAATCCTTGAGAACCAAAGCAGATTTGGCCACTTTAAGAGATGAAGACTAATGCAATCTGATAATTAGGTCATTTCACCGCCAAGACAGAAAAAGCAATTTAATAACATCTCCCGTGCAGTAAGACGGGGGCTAAAGCCTCTGGTCCCAGCTGGCAAGGACTATGCCTGCAATACAACTCTCAAATTTGCTTCCACAGGGCATCTGCAGATCTCTGCAAGACTGAGGGACAAGGTGGCTGTGATGGGCAAAGGTGAGAATGATGCTGGAAAACAGAAAATGTGGGGAGAAAAAGCCCCTTCTCTGACTGATATGGCCTGGCTGAAATCCGTCTAAGAAAAGCATCCTGCTCTGTTGCTGGCTCCTTTTCCTACACCTCCTACACTGGTATGAAAGATGAATGTTCTGCCTTCCCAGAGCCCTTCTTATCCCTTGATACCGTTCCTTCTGCAGATAGCAGATCTTGTCTTGAAAACTCTTCAGACTATGACTGTTTCACGTAGCTCGTCTAATATTTCAGTCAGGACGCTCTGTAGAGCGGCAGTACGAGACCTCTGTAGCTAGACTACGTCAAATTAGAAAACCATTCAGTGAGAAAAGGAAAACAAACCCTCACTCACTCTTGAGGGTTAAGTTTTCAGCTGCCTCTCACCCTCTTTGTCCTGGCTTGTTGCAACAGGAAAGGGTTTTTTAGAAACTTTTCTTGTAACTTCAACTTCCCTGTTTGGGGGGTTTGGAAGTAGCTCTCTCGCCGAAGTCCATGCAGACGAGAGATGGCTTTGTTACGGTTCTCATTCCCTGTATAATAGATTAGAATCGATATTTCATTCTAAGAAGAGCTTTCTGGGCAGAGCTGCTCCGACTTTAAGAAAACCGTAAAATAGTCGTGATGTTATATGCTCTACCCTTCCTCGGTATGAAATGCTAAATGGCTTGACCTGCAAGTCTGTACTGCTGTGAATAAGTCTTACTCATAGCGGCGGATCTGGGATCTCTGGGTCTAGTAGCTCTGTAGTCTTTATCAGTCGGTTTGCATGAGTAAAGGCTGAGTAAGAGTCTACAAGGTTAGGCTGTAATCTGCAATATCTTGTGGGTATTGTGCAGAGATTTGTCGAACCCACCCCCCAGCAAACTGTGTGTGTTCTCGGCAGAGCATCTCTTGGCAATAGCGGGTCACAGCTCTACTTTATTTCACTTACATATAGATGAGTACATACTTCTTCAAGGTGGGTCAAATTGTTGCTATTTTAGCTGTTCATAGGAAGCACGCATACGTTCAGAGGAACGAGAGATATTTTTTTTCTCTGATATATGTACATGACCTGTGTAGTATTTGTGCCTATGGCTTTCAAAAACTGTGGATTTAATGATCTTCATCTTACTGAATGAATAAAATAATTGCAGTCATTCCCTCTTACAGATTTTTTCTCCAGAGCCATCATTTGTAAGAAACTTATCTGTGCTATAGGACTTTTCTTCCACTTAAAAATGAACAGAATCACCCAAGAATAACTCATAAACAGTATGATTGCCCAACGTGCCAGATTGCTCAATATACACAACCACTTGTCTTTTCTTCCCCTCTCCCCATCATGTACATTTTGCGTATCGTCCACACATAACAGTGGGGACTTTTAAAACCAGCTGCATTTGGCCATTGTATTTGTTGCTGCAACAATGCGGTGCTTCCTCATTCGCAGTACCGGGAACTCAGCAAATACTGTAAGTGACAGTAAGGGCAGTTGGTGGAAATTGTTCAGCAGCAATATGAGGAGTGTGTTCTTAAAGCCTATACTCCATGAGAAAGCATTTGGCCAAAGCCTTTTCACTGGGTATTTAAAGACAGCTAATGTCAAATTACGAAACGAACAAGGAGGAGGAGGAGGGCAGGTTAAGCAACTACGAGTGACTGCGGGCACCGGCATTGCTGTGGAAAGCAGGGAATCATATTTAGACCCTGCTCTGGACATTGTAAGGGAGCTGCCCGGAGGAGAGTGGCCGACCCACTCGGACCAGCAGCTCCAGGCAGAAGACCTGACTGCTGATTAACGCTGTCTTGTCCCAGAAGCATCCCCAGGACCCGTTCTCCGGGTTATTGCAGAGGTTCCCGTTGCAGTCCTGGGTTGCAATTCAAGGTGTTGGCGCCAATTTCTTAAGCCTTGTGCGGTCTGCAACCCTTGCATTCGGCAGTCACCTTCGCTCTTAGTTTTCCAGCACAGCACGCAGGGGCTCCCTGCTGCATTTCAGCTGTTAGCACTCGGGAACTCGCCTTTTCCGAGGGCGGCAGGAGCGCGTCGCAGCAGCGGACACCTGCCTCGGAAACTAACACCCCTGCACTGTCCATCAGAGCTGGAGTTTGGCAAACTTCAGGCTGTGCTTACAAGGCTGTTTTTGTTCCTGCAAGGCTCCCAGCCAGCCATTTCATCCTTGTTTTCTTTGTCTTAGGCCACGTCCACCGTAGGGAGGACAAGCTATTAAAAATCATTTTGATTTCTGCGTATTCCAGCCACGGCCAGCCAGCCGGCTGATCGAGCTGCCACAGGTGATCTACGGAACAAAGAAAGGGATCCTGCGTGCTGCAGCCAGGCAAATGCTTCTCTTGCTTCCAGCCCCGCTCCACAAGATCTCAGCTCAGGGATCACAGCTCTCGTTTCGGAAGGGACGTTCGATTTCGGTGAAAGAGAGGGATGTTAAGTTCAGCAGCCGCGCTGCGGTACGCTCGGCTCGCTTCTCGTGCGTGTGAGGCTCAGGCGTTTTCGTGACGAGACGCCCTGCACCTTTAGCGCTCCTCTTCACCCAAACCGAGAAAGCAACAAAAAGAACAAACCCCCTTCTCTCTCCCCCCGGGGGTCTCTCCTCACCCCGCGGGGCCTCGCGCGTTAGCCCCGTGGGGAGATCCCACCCGGGACCTTTCTCCCGAGTTCCAGGCAAAGTCATGCAAAATCCTTCCTCGCCGCGGCGGGTGTCGAATCGATACCCGGAGGGTGCAACCGGAGGGCACCGGCCTGAGGCGTGGGGAGCACCGGCGGCCCTTCTCCCCCCCCCCACCCCCCCAACCACCACCCCCCCAGCACCGAGGGGTCCCCCCCATCCTCCCCAAGGACCCTCCACCCCATAGACCCCCCCCCCGAGCCCCAACACCCCCTTTATCCCCCCCTTCTCCTCAGCCCCCCCCCAGGGCCCCGCCATCTCTCCTCAAAGCTTCTCCCCCGACCCCCCGGGCGCGGGTTGGGCTCGGCCCCGCCCCCCCGCCGGGTTCCTATTGGTGGGGACCCAGCTGGGTGGGCGGGGCCGCCGGGGCCGCTATTAAACATCCCATGGCCGCCCCAGCAAAAAAAGGGGCCGCGGCTCATTGAGTGGCTCAGTTGCGAGCGGGGCGGCGGAGGCCGGCGGGCAACCCCCGGGGATTGCCTTGCTGCGTGGGGTTTTATTTTTTTTTTTCTCCCCCCTTTTCATTCCTCATCCATCCCGTGTTTGTCGTCCCCCCCCCCCCCCAGCCTCCTCTCCTCTCCAGCCGCTGGATCTTACAGCCTTTTAACTCTCTAAGCACCTCCTTTAAGGCAGGTAAGGAGCGCCTTCTTTTTAGATTTATTTAAGGAGCCCACCCGGTCGCCTCCCGAATAGCCAGCCTGGTTTTCAGGGGTAGGGTAGCCGTCCGGGTGCCGAGAGAAAGCTTTCCTTGTCGGTCGATGTCTTGCAAACGCTTGGGCATAGCCGGTTGGAGGGGGAACTCCTGCATTCTCATGCACCGTCCACGAGCTATTCTCAGTGCCTAAAATAATTAGATAGGTATGCTGGGAACACTCGAGCATCTGCTTGCAGCATCTGTTTATGTTCATAACTTTCCATGCACCAGCTGCTCCCCCCCCCTTCCCTCCCCTCCGCCCCGCGATATTTTATTCTGGGGAAGGGCTGGAAGTTTGCATGACAACTCCGTGTCGCAGAAGTAGCACCGCTCCATCCCTTTCCATTCTTCTCGCCTGGCGTTTCCTCTACAAGGGAGAGGTCAAAAGTATCAAGTCTTAGAGATCAGATGCGTGTTTGCGAAAGGAGTGTCCAAAATGTTTGAGAGGGGTGTGAAACGAACCTGTAACTTCATTCATTGGCAGTATGCAAAACGGGGGAGAGTCTTTATTTTTAATCAGCCTGGCCAAAAAAACTAGGAAGAAAGAAAAAAAAAAAAAAAAAAAGCCGTTGCAGCTGGGGAGCCTGCGAAGAGGCTGTATTGTTTCAACTTAGTTCATGACAGTTAAAGGAAAAAATACTGATAAGAGATGGCAGATTTATTTGCAGGGCTTCGGTGGCTGCTTTGTCATCTTCCTGGGGTTGGGGCAGGCGGGGACCCGCAGGTGCCTGGGCCGGGGCCATGCCGGTGGCCCGGGCTGAGCCAGGACCCCCATCTCGGTCCTCTCCCAGCCTGCTGCCACCTTTCCACCCCGCAGGCAGCCGGCACTTGTTTCTGGTTCAGCCTTACCTTTACACTTGTTTGCTTTTCCATCCTCCCAGCCGGTGCATCAAGTACACCCCCTGGTGATGACTATTTCACTTGTAGTTATTTTGTCATCAGCTAGAAATATCCTGAACCCCTCTCCTTCGCAGGACAGCAGATGCAAAAAGCCACTTGTCCTCTCCTTTCTCCTATTTCTTTGCACCCATTTCCCTACATCATCTGCTCTTTTTTTTTTTTTCTTTCTTCCTTATTTCCCCCCCCCCACTGCCTGATGGCGAAGGACAGATCCTTCTCCTGAAGACAGCTCACCACTTTGTGTAACTTGACTCCTACTCAAACCAGCGGAGAAGCCCTGGGGAATGACTTATAAGTAACGCGGGGGTCTGGAGAAAGGTTACAGGGGTGGCCGTACCCGGCAGCGATGGAGCAGGGACTGTGGGAACAGGCTTCGCTGGGGCGAGTAACTCCTTTGTTCTGTTTACTAAGAGCAGCAGGGAAAGGCGTTTGGCTAAGGTAGTGCTGGTTCTCTCTTAGCAACATGTGCCCGGCTCATTCTGCAGGGCTGTGTGGCGTCAGCCTGGGAATAACTGCTCCAAGCGCTCGTTAGTGCTCCTCTTCTCCCCCCCACCCCCCCACCCCGCTCTTTTGGCACTTCAGAGTTTTTGCTCGGTGTTAAACCTTCCGCACAAATTCGCTCCGAGCTGTTCGTTGGGGAGTTTAGACATGCGACGTGAGCATCTTTGCTGGGGGGGGAGGTCTCGAGGGGGATGCTTGCTCAGGGGAAAGTGAGGGTTCGGGCTCCTCATCGCGGCATTTCCAATAACGATGGTTCAGAAATGCTGCAGATATGCAGCACAGCCCCGTTTTTCTCTGCTCCTCCAAGCATCCCCTCACAGCAGAGCAAGCCCAGGACTCTCCCATCCCATCTCATCCCTTCCTCGTAATGCTGCGTCGGTGCCAGGGCTGGTAATTACAAGCTGCATTGCTCTAGTCTTGTATTCAATTCCAGCAGGAAAGGTAGCCTGAATTAATATCACACCTAGTGATGACTGAATTTACAGCTGCGTGTGTGTGCGTGTGTGTGTGTGCCTGGCTGCAGTGCTTTGGGCCCAATTGTATAAAGATTTGGGTTGGTTGGTGGGTTCTGGGCTGGCTTCTTTTGTCTGGTGAGGATTGCAGGGCTGGTCCCACACTAGTTTGGCATCTTCAGTGCCACCAACAACTGCTAAGGGGAGGGTGGCAAACTTGGTTTGCCTTTGAGCAGCAGGTGGATTAGCCAAATAAGAAGTACCGTTTGATTTTCACGCTAGTTTGATTGTTTCTGGGATTTGGGGCGGGGGGGAACCTCTATAGAAACTGGTTGGGAAAGTCAGGATGAATGCCAGTCAGGTGTGTGATCAGGCAGCCAGTGGATGCTGCGTTGCACCGGCTGGTCCCTGCGCACGGTGCTGGTGGTGCTCCCATCCCGGCATCCTCCCAAGCGCTTGCAAGGAAGAGAGGCAAGTTGTGCTGTAAAAGAAAGAAGACGTCTGTGCTGCGGTGGAGCATGCCAGAGCTTTGTTGTATAAACTTCAGGTAGCGTGTAAAGGTGCTCCCAGGCATACCCCTGAGTTTAAGGATCATTAGAGCCAAATCGGGGCAGTTCTGCTCCCAAGGGCAGAGCACCGACAGTGTGCAGCTAGGAAGGAGAAATGCGGTGCGAGGAACAGTAGGTAGAAGGTGCTCAGCCATTCGGAGTAGGAGTATGACAATGTACGATACCTAATTCGGGTCCCAAACTTCCAAATGCAGCCCGCTCGCCGCAGGAAGCTGGCATTATGATTTCAGTGATTTGTGGAATTCAAACAAATGCCCTCGGGTCAAGACTTTTGTGGGGGGAGCTGCATATTCAGACACTTGAGACTTTACAGCTTATCTTTCCCTCCACTGCAAGTTTTCCTCTAAAATCCAGGAGACAATGCAGGGGGAAAAAAAAAAAAAAGACTTCAAAATAAACTGTTTCCTAGGCTGTGTGTTTCCATCAGCTTAGAACAAAACAAGACTTTGAATGTGGAAATCGAACATGACTGTGATTATAGGATGTGGTTTATAAAAGTGATCAATTTGCAGACCAATGCAATGGTTTTTCAAGAAGTTTTTTTGCGTGGAATGTATTAACAGTAATTTCACTTCCCCCCTGTGTTCAGGTTTCTAATAAAAGTCTTTTTCAGCCAAGAAAAATAATTTAAGTGAGCATTAAAAGAATTCCTTTGTATTTTTGAGAACGATATCCTGACGGGAATGAGAAACCCCATGATCAAAAAGGTGTGAGGGGGGGAAAAGTGAATCCTTACACAGTGTAGGCAAGATAGTCAGATAAGAAAGAGGGCAGCTGTACTGTGAGCCTACATTGCTGAGAGCCGCACTCAAAACCGGGCATTACCGAACCTATCAAAAGCTGCCAAAATGTCTTGTACGCCGCTGAAGTCACAGATGACTAATCTCAGCAAGTAGGCGTTGGGACGCATTCTTGCACAACAAACAGAAGTGAGAAAAAAAGAGAAGGTAAAAGTAAACCCTAAAGAGATTCTAGAGGGAAAACCATCCCGCATGGAACTGCGAGCACGATGTTTTCTGTTTGTCACCTGCTCTTTTCCTAACAAGTGTTTGCTGACCTAAAGCCCTTGTAATGTGGTTGAAGGATGTGGGAGGGCTGAGAAACTGTTTGAAATCCCTCAAGTTTTTTGGAGCACCTCTGCAGGGCTTTAGGGGCTGTTTTGGAGAAAGGAGAGAAACTCTTATCTACAGCTGTTGTCAGATACAAATCAGAGGAAGAGCCACAGAGCACTGAAACCAGTTCGTGGGCAGAGGTTGTGCTCCTTGGCAGTTGCAGTTTTGTTGGGTTTTGGACACTCAGATGAGTTTTGATAATATCGATTTACAAAGAGCATCGCGATTTAACCCCCCGCTACTGTAAATGGCACCAAAGTCTCCTCTCCTATGGCAAATGGACAGCAGACATTCCTCATCACTCGGTTTTAGGTTTATTTCCTCCGTGGGGTGCATGCGTGGATGGAGCAGTTGCATTAATGCATCTCTTCTCCTCTGCAGTATTTCAATTACATTTCCTGATATACAGTACATGACTTAATGGATGACGCACTTGTTAAAAGCCAAACCTGGGTCTAAGCCAGACCTCCCTGAAACAAGTTTGGTGGCTTCTACCCTGAGGAAGAAGGTTTTGTAGCCTCTCTGCTGAGTCTTAATTGCTGACATTTAAGACCCACGGGACGCCCCGAGCCGTTCCCCGTTGGAGATGGAACTGGCTGCCTCGGGCTCCCGAGGGGAAGGTGCTGGTACTTGCCACCAAAGGTGTTACAAAGACACTCGGCTGGTCCTACTCTGTTGTAGCCTTTTGCTAGTTGCTTTAGCAGGAGGAGACGAGGGTCATTACAAGGTTTAGTTTGCTTCATACAACTTAAGCCTAATGGGAGCATAAAAAATACACAGATCCCAATGGGTTTATAGAGTTAAAGAGGAACTAAGGCAGCCCTTATTCCTGCCACTTGCAAAGCATACACAACTCCTTTTTCTACCTTAGTTTAAAAAAAAAAAAAAAGTTATATGCAATGTAATTTCATGGAAATCATGGACATTTGCATTTTCCAAGTTTATTGCTTTTCTCAGTACACGTCATCTTCCCTTTTGCACGCTCCTTTGTTTGTCATAGGTAAAACAGTCCAGGAGACACACACATTGTATGTCACTAAAAACTGCTTCAGTATTTATGTTCGAACAGATGGATGTTAATGCTAATTGTTTGTTTCAAAATAAACAGAAAGCACAGTTGTAAATAGTAGATAGATTCTTTGCATGTCCAGCTTTAAGGTGAATATTGCTCAGAGACTTGTGTGACATGATCACTTCAGTGCCTTCCCTCGGGAAGAGTGATGCCTTCTTTGTAGTAATGATGTCACGTCTGTCAATATACAACTGCGCACGTTATGCATTCCAGAAAATGCTGTCATTAAGAATAAGGAAAGCTCCTGCAGGTCCACAGGAGACATTTGACTTGATTCTTTCAGGTTTGATCCCTTATCCTTTTCCTCCAAGATCTAATACGACATTTCTCTTTCTCTTGCAGACCATGCCCTCTCTATGACGGTTACTTGTTAAGCTAACTCTGCATGCCAGAAGACTGTCCTTGGTTGATCCAAGGGCTTTTGGGGACTCCAGCCTCTCCCCAGTTTTTCTGTGTGTGTGTGTTCCTCTAGAACTTTCAAAACTGTTTCTCCAAAGGGTTTTGCAGAAACTTAGACTGTTTTCTAAAGCAGAAGCACCTCAGTCCACAGCAGTAGTGATGGGCAGCGTGCGAACCAACCGCTACAGCATCGTGTCTTCGGAAGAGGACGGCATGAAGCTGGCAACCATGGCCGTTGCCAACGGCTTTGGGAATGGAAAGAGTAAGGTACATACCAGACAGCAATGCAGGAGCCGCTTTGTCAAAAAAGATGGCCACTGCAACGTCCAGTTTATTAACGTGGGCGAGAAGGGACAGCGATACCTGGCAGACATCTTCACCACTTGCGTGGACATCCGCTGGAGGTGGATGCTAGTTATCTTCTGCCTGACTTTCATCCTCTCCTGGCTTTTTTTTGGCTGTGTGTTTTGGTTGATTGCACTGTTGCATGGGGATCTGGAGAATCAAGAAAATAGCAAACCTTGCGTCTCTCAAGTGAGCAGCTTCACCGCAGCCTTTCTGTTCTCCATTGAGACCCAGACCACGATCGGCTATGGCTTCAGGTGTGTCACAGACGAGTGCCCCATCGCAGTTTTCATGGTGGTTTTCCAGTCTATAGTAGGCTGCATCATTGATGCCTTCATCATTGGTGCCGTCATGGCAAAGATGGCCAAGCCAAAAAAGAGAAATGAAACTCTAGTCTTCAGCCACAATGCCGTAGTGGCCATGAGAGATGGAAAACTGTGCCTGATGTGGCGCGTCGGAAACCTGAGGAAAAGCCACTTGGTCGAGGCACACGTGCGAGCGCAGCTCCTCAAATCCAGGATCACGTCGGAAGGGGAGTACATCCCCTTGGATCAAATAGACATCAACGTAGGGTTTGACAGCGGAATAGACCGCATATTTCTGGTCTCCCCCATTACGATAGTACATGAAATAGATGAAGACAGTCCTTTGTATGACTTGAGCAAACAAGACATGGACAATGCTGACTTTGAAATTGTAGTAATATTAGAGGGCATGGTGGAAGCTACCGCCATGACTACCCAGTGCCGTAGCTCATATCTGGCAAACGAAATCCTCTGGGGCCACCGCTACGAGCCCGTACTCTTTGAAGAGAAAAACTACTACAAAGTGGACTACTCGAGGTTCCACAAAACATACGAAGTGCCCAACACACCCATCTGCAGTGCCAGAGACTTAGCAGAAAAGAAATACATTCTCTCGAACGCAAACTCCTTTTGCTACGAGAACGAAGTAGCCCTCACCAGCAAAGAGGAGGATGAGATTGACACTGGGGTGCCTGAGAGCATGAGCACAGACACCCACCCGGACATGGACCACCACAACCAAGCCGGGGTGCCTCTAGAGCCACGGCCGCTACGGCGGGAGTCGGAAATATGACTAACAAACTCTTCCTCTCTCTTTTGGTTGAAAGGAAAAAAACCATAAAAAATAAAATACATCTATCGGTCAAAGGCACGTTGACCTGAGAAGTTGGCCCAGAACAGTTTTCAGACAACGGTACTGTTGAAGAGTGGTGTGAAGGCAAGCAGACCTGAGAAACCCGGGCTGGTTTTAGGGCTGTCCTCAGAGGAGGGATGACAGAAAATGAACTCTAAACACAAAGCACTAAACATGTCTAAGTATGAACAGAAGGCACATATGTTGTAGAATAAATTATGTATATATTTTTTTACAAAACTTGAACTTGCAGGCAAGCTTTGGTTGGGTTATTATTATTTTTTTTCAACTTTTTCCAGAATGCTTCTCTCTAGGGAACAAGAATGTTTTTAATGGCATAACAAAGGCAAGAATCTGCCTTATTATTATTATTATAATTATTTTTTAAAAAGCTGCTGCTAACTACATGAACACAAATGGTTATTTTTGTTGCAGTGTAGTTTTTATTTTCTCTTGTGTAATTTAAAAAAAAAAAAAAGTCAGTGTTGAACTTTTTGAGTTGAAAAGCTCGTGATCACTTCAGAGAGGCCAATGTTGCCAGAAAGTCTAAACTCCTTTTGAGGCCAGTAGTTTGATAGCTAGAATCAATTTCTCTCTTTCCAATTACATAAGGGGCATTATGTAATATCAGGCCAATCAGTAGCCTCCAGCAAAATTATGATTTTTGGGGGGAGAATTTAATTCTCTGTCTAAAGGAAAAAAATGAAATAAAATATATATATATACATAGAAAAAGTACTAAGTTAAAACTACCTAAATGGATACCAAAGAAAATGCACAGTTTTGCACAGCGGAGTTTATTTAAAAAAAAAAAAAAAAAAGGAAAAAAAAAAAGGAACAGGCTGCTTTAAACAAAAATATTTCAAACCTCAGACACTTTTTTTTTTGTTTTGATTTTTTTTTTCTTTCCTTCTCTTTTTAAGACCTTTCTTTTGCACCTTATTCTAAAAGCTTAAGACTCGGATCTAAAGTGAGCTAGGACTCCTCCCCTTTCGCCCTGCTCTTCTCTGGGGAAATAAATTCCCTTCTTTTCCTGTAAGGAGAAACGCAGTCGGGGGAAAACAAGCGAGCAAACCTCTGTCCTTGCCGGTCGCTCACCGAGCCGGACAGCAGCAGAGGGTCGAGTGTTAGCGCGCACGTTCCCAAACCGGCGCGAGAACCTCAGCCTCCCGAAAACTGAGCCATCCTCCGTGTGCTGCAGGCGTCTGACCCCGGCCCCTTGGCTGCCATTGTGTTACCAGTTCAACTCTGCCAGGGACACGCAAAGCTGCCGATCGATGCTAGAGGCCGGCGTTTAGGGACAGATGAGCCAAGCGATAGAGAAATCCCCAGGAAGAGGGTTTTTTGAAGAGGAAGGGAGACGGTCACAGGGAGGAAGAGAGAAAGAAGGGCACAGGGATTGGAGCGTTTTGTAAAAAAAAAAAAAAAAAAAAGCTTCTCTTCAGCAGGGCAAAGGTGTCAGAAAAAGCGTGGTTTCCACCTCGTTTAGAGAGGGATTATTTGGGGGGGACGAGGCTGCAAAGCGAGGGCCGTCTCCTGCCTCCTCTCCCCAGCAAACGCCAACCGAGCGGTCAGCGGACGAGACGTGGCACCGAGCTCGGAGCAATTTGGTGACCTTCAGGGAAGTTCTGGCTCTAGCGGTATTTTGGCTCCTTCGCCCAGAAGGCTGTAAATTCTCTGTGCCTCTAAGATCAAGGAGACGGCAGACCGGCGCTTCACGCCCGCTCCCCAGGACCAGGTGGAGAGGGGTGGTGGTGGGGGGGACGGACACGATAATCCTAGTCAACTCTTGCAGTATTGGATCACTGTATGCCATTAAAAAACAGCTTGTTCTAGGTCTAACGTCTTCTGCAAACGGATATCTGTGAAGGCCTCTGGCCCCTTCCAGCCCTGCCTGAAAGAAATGCCTGCAATGAAATGGTTTTCTGATAAGATGGTATCTACAGTGGGTGGGTTCGAAACTGTGGAAATTCGACATTGTAAACATAGATTTGGCTACTAGAGAGGGCAGATGATTAAGTGCAAGTACTAAGGCTGTTACTGGGGTGGGGGGATGTAAAAGAGAGGAAAGGCTGAACATATAAAGGCGACTTGATTGCAGTTTCTGGGTCAACAGTAGTGAAGACAACTGAGTGCTGCTAGTGCTGCTATTGTGATATTCTTGTAAAAGGAAAATAACTAAACCAAAGAGTATTCAGTGAAACAGAGGGTGCACGAAAACACAACGGGGAAGGGATGTAAAAAGGAAGGCTGACTGGGAGGAAGGGGACCTGTTCTCCAGGTCGGCATCCCCCAGGTGCACAGTGTTCCTGCTAAATGATACTTGAGATATTTGAGGGAGGGATGAGAGATGGGGGACGGGAAATGCAGGATTCAGCTTGTTTCTTTAAAGCAAAAGAAATTCAGAGGTTAAAAAAAAGAAAAAAAAAATCCCCTCCCCCTTAACATTTCTGGTGCAGAGGTTTTGGGTTTTGGGGTTTTTGTTTTGTTTTGTTTTGTTTTTCAAGTCAGTTTTTCAGAAATATTTTTAAAATGTACATTTTATAAAGTTTATCAAGTATTTTCATATTTAAAGCCAAATGTAAATAGAATTCTGTAAAGGAGGACAAGGAGAAGAAGAAAAAGAAAAGGCCACAAAAAGTATAAATTCTGCTCGGCAGTCTCGGCTAGCTAGTACCTAGATGCTACCGGTTAGCATGATTTTTAGCAAATACTTGCAAGCCTTATAGGATTCCTAATGCTATGAACTTCTCTTTATTTATTTTTAAGCATGGACTTTTAATTTGAAAACATGTTCTAGTTACTGGCATTTTTAAAAGTTAACAGCTTTCCGAGTGCTAGTCTTGTCAAGGGTGTGCATTGAGGTAATCCATTACACTCTCTGCCGCATTCTTTTTTTTTTTTTTTTTTTTTTTTTTAATAACCCTTTGTCTTCGCCGATTGAATCTTACATTGCAGAATTGCACTCAGCCTCTGGCTCCGGGAAGCTGCTAGAAAGAGACCTGCAATGTACACTCCATGGTACCCTTCCCCCTTGTCCATCATTTCTGTATTTCTCATCACGCCGTGGCAAGCCCGGCATAGGACAGACTATTGTAGCACACTTCTGCAGCAGCAAATTGGGTTAGTCATTTAAAAAAATGTCGTTGTTTTTAAGGACTATACAGTGACTGACAGTGTTTCTTCAGTTCCCGATGATCCTGGGCCAAGCTGATGCTTACTTGGGGGCCCTTTAAACTGACTGAGCTCTACCCGCAGACTCCAACAGCCGTTGGTTCGGCCTCTTTATCGAGGATAAAGTTGGCTCAACCGGCTCGCACAGAAGGTTTATACTGTATTTCGCTTAGGGTCTGGGGGGGAATATGTTATTTCTGCCCTTCCCTGAAAATACTTGAATGAGACACATTGTCTAAAACATAATACTGCGTACAGTGACAAAAAGCATTTCCGAGGCAGGTGGGGATGGACCGCTTCTTTCCTCTGTCTCTTCCGTGCGAGCTGTCCTTCGTTAAGTAGCAAGGGTAGAAATCATTACTTACTAGCTGTGTTTAATGATACTCTCTCCCAGCCATGAGAAACTTCTACGTTGTTAGCTTAGCACTCGCTCTTCTCGGAAAAGACAAAGGGGCCAGATATTTTATTTGTTCTCTTAGGTCTTCTTTTTCATAATGGATTACAAGGTAAAACTGAGAAGTACTGTAATGTCTTTAAATTATGGCTGCTCACAACCGTTGTAAAGTAGAAGGGTGCTGCATAGTTGCCATCCCACAGCCAACGAGATACTGATTTTGTAATGACTTTTGGCCTGCAGCTATTGTAAGGTGAACAATCTAGGCATCTGACAGTTGTCCATTACTATTTTCCTGTTTGCAGCCTTTTTGTATCGAAGTCTTCCTAATGTACTGCACAAATTGTGGATTGTACAGATTTTTATATATTATGTCTTATTTTATTATTTCTAAATAAATAAAAAAAAAAAATTGGGAATGAAGCGATGTGTGCACCATGTATGTAAATGAACTGGGGAGATGGATCTGGAGGTTATTATATAGGTGTGTTTATGGCTGTCTGAGCACAGTCGTTGTCTGAAGCACTTTGGGAAGAGACAGGTCGTTCTCTCCCTTGACAAAAGGCAGGAGGAAAGGCGATACCATCATTATTTCCCAGATGAGAACACAGACATGGTGGGAGGTAAGGCACCTTGCACCAAAGGAAGATCTGCCCCAGAGAGACTGAGGGACTTTCTTAAGGTCATACCTGGAACTGCAGAGCTCCCCATCATTAGCTACAAGTTGTATGAAATGGAAAAAAAAGCTCAAAGTCTGCATAAACTACAAAGCAGGGGAAGGGGGCGGGGAGGGAGTGAGGGGAGGAAATGAAAACACAGAGCATAAGCAAGCGCATTGAAAGGTTTGGAAAGGGATTAAAAAATTAAGCAGGAAACTCATCTTCAAATCCCCACGTTTCATGTCTGCCTGGAACATCCCCTTATCGAAATGATGCTCCTCAGCTCAGTTCCAAACACGCTCACTGTAATCTTCATACATGCCTCGCTGGTCTGGAGTGCTGAGCCTGCTGTCACAAGCGTGGAGCTGGGGTTTTGTGGAACGGGACGGGGAAACGTAACGGGGACGGGCCTTGAGTAACCGAAAAGAGACTCCGTGCCCTTATTTGTCTGCGTTGGAAAGCTCCTTTCCCGCTGTTTGTGTGTGGCCTCCAGGGCAGATATTGAGGCTGCACAACTGTGACTCAGCTCAAAACTGCTGATCTCACTGGAATCAAACACGCTGCAACGGCCGAGGACGGCCGGCAAGCATTTCGATGCAGTTTTGACCCCTCCGCTGATCTTTCAAACTTTACCAGTGGGTAAAGCTATTAAATGATGCCTCGGGTGGAGCCAGACCCTCTTTGGAAGGACTCCATTTATAAATTCAAATTTGCTTTTCAAATCTAACGGTCTCTTGGAAAGCTTATAGTCATAATTACAGGGATGGATTTAGAGATACAGATTAGCTGTCACAGCCTCGATCTGCTTATTCTCCCTACTGAAAAGCATCCTCTGGGAGAGCCGCTCGCTGATCTGACCCTGGCTTTGATGTTTGCTGCAGGGGCAGCGGGTCGGCGGCCACTATCTGCATAATCTGCCTGTCTCGCTCCCGTTCCCTAAATCGTTAGCACCCTCTCCTGTCAGTGCCTTTCCCTTCTCTTGCCGGCCACTGGTCTGTGCAGGTGGAGTCAGCATAAATATAGCAACAGAACAATTGACAGCATATTCTGGGAGCTAGCAAGGTACTAGCTAAACTCTTCTCCTTCCCTGGATGCATCTAGGAAGCATGAAGCCTGCAAGCGGCTGCTATCTGAATCTGGGCGGCATGAGTAAAATGCCACAGAAGATGTAAGAGCGCGGGTGTTGGCATCCCAGAAGCAGCAGGATACGGGAAGGTGCGTTAGAGAAAGCTGCATGAACCAACTGTTGCCTTTTTCCCCAGTTTTCTCATCAAACTAGCAGTGCTTGCTGGCTGCTTTGACGTGCCAAGCGCATGCTGACTGCTGGTTTTGTTGCTGTGCAAAAATGTGTAATAATGTTTAAAGAAATGGCCATTCTTTCAAAATGTTTAAACTAAACTGGTGACTTCAGGGGAGCCTGTTTCATGGTTCTGGATTCTTGGCAGGTGGAGATCACCTTGCGGGGAAGGTTTTGGATGAGACGTGCACTCTGGGAGTCGACACCTGCCTTGTCTGGATTAGGTCACGTGTCCTGGTGCAATGGGCTTGTCAGCTCTTTGAGGAAGGGGCTATCAGCCTTTTTTGGGGGGGGTCAGTGCACGTACAGGCTCCCCACAGCTTCTTGCACCCCTCAGGGCAGCAGCGTAAGGAGTCATACTTTGGTAAATCTGTAGGAGATAGAATGGGGTGGGAGGGGGAGTTTGCAAAGTAGAATTTTTCAGACTGGTTTTTGCTTCTCTCTCCGTTTGCTCTTTGGTGTCCAGTATTGGGCTGTTTCACCTGTACTCAGATAACACATCCCCCATTGGCTTCCAGGTAGGCAGAATCTGGAAGTGCTTGCAAACTTATGTCTAAATTCAATGAATTGGCAATCTTTAGACCCGTACATATCTCAGAAGTCGTAGTGGAAATCAAAATAGGCAAACACAAAAGCCATACGTCCTCACGGGGGAAGCCAAAAAGAAGTAGGAAGCCTGCAGCACTCCCTAACCCGCCAAGCAAAGCCAAACTCTGATCATTACCCCACTACAACTCCAATGGCATTTCACGGAAATTAGAGGATGAGTAAAACCAACTGAATGATTGTGGAGTCACTTGGTGGAGGCTGAGATTGAAAATTTCAGAGTTTCAGGTGAGGGAACAGGAAGAGGTCTTTGGGAATTGAGCAGCTACATGGGAACAACGGCCGCTGAGAGATGGGAAGCGACAGCAGTACGTCACCGCTTGTGGCAATCCTGTATTTTTTTTTCTATTAGGAGAAAGGGAAGGAACACTGTTCCAGGACCAGACGCTGCCAGGGGAGCACCAGCAACATCGCATGAACTGTTCGTATCACGTCCAGCATGAACCTCAGAGGCAAACACGGTAACACCGGCTACCGCATCGCACCGAGACCCACAGCAGGCTGCTCCGTGCTTTTGGCAGTTCTCCAGATGGAACCGAACTCCACAGCTAAATCCTTCCATTTATCTTGTGCCTCGGGTAGACTTTATTTTGTAAGGTGTTAACATCATTTTATAACCCTCGTGGCCACCTGAAGCCTTTCCCTCTTTTTAGCTTGACGCATTGCCTTTGCTTTGTCCTCTCTTGCAGATCGCGGAGATGTTTCCGCTGGTTTGTCGGTGTCTGGGGACAGGACAGAAAAGGGAAAGCAATGAAATTATAGGAAGTTCAAGAATATAAAAATGAAATATGAGTCTTGAAAGTATCTTTTTTTTTCTCCTTCCAAAGTTTTCTCTGAAGTACAGTCTTTAATCTAGCACCAACATTTACAGCTTGTTTGAGTGTGCAAATCCAGGTTGTTACACGCAAGCCAATGCATATTATAGTTTTGGGTGGGCAGGACAGGAAGGGGCTACAAACACACCTGTTTCAGCAATATATACATTTTATATTATTCTCTAAAAAAAAAAAACAAAAAACCGGCTCTTGTCTTTTCTTTCCTTACTGGCTTGGATTTCAACCCAGAGATACTGGAAACAGGTTTTATTAAAAAAAATCTACATTGAGACTCGTGCAAATGACATATACATTAAACTGTGAAATACCTACTGAATCACTCTGGCTGGGAAGCTGTGCAAAGGGGAGTCACGAGCCGCAGCACAGATCTCCTGTGCCTGATGGATACCCTCCTCTTTCCACCTCCCAACTACAGCAGAGTTCAAGGTAACTCAGGAACCAAGGTCAAACCCAAGTATTAGCTCTCAGATCCCCCAACTTAGCCTTATTCTGGTTATTCCTCGTAACCAGGCAGCCGGGGAAGGATCCCCACAGGTAAACCCTGTTCCCTCCTGCTGCAAGAGGCACGTTGGCTCCTTGGGGAGACCTTCCCTGCTGCAGCAGGGAGGAAACCATAGGCTCTTGCTCTCCAGGATTGATATTTTACTAACTTTTTTTTTTTTAAGGCAAAATATCTTGCTGTGCATAAACTGTATTTGATATGCAAATTAACTCATTAATTATTTTGCATTACATGGCATGCAAGGTGCCTCCTGGCTGCGCCTGTGTTTCATCCAGGCTGGGAGTCCACAAGCAGCAGGGACACAGCCGCTGTGCTCCCCAAGCCTCCTACCACTGCCATGGGAACCCGCTGCTCCAGCCTGCAAAATCCGACACTCAGCTATAAATAAAGAACCAACCAAACCAGAGCACTTTGACGTCACTACGTAAGAAATTTCTTGATTATTAGGCTTCGAGAAAGATCTGGCTGCTAGGGTTGCCCAAGACTAATAAACTCCAAGATACTGCTTCCACTGAAATCATTATAGGAGTTTCATTTAATTGATATATAATAGGCTGGTAACAGGAAAGGATAGATTTTGGTAGTTTAATAGCACAGGGTGTTTATGAACAGGGATGAATCTCGCCCTGGGGCAGAGAGATTACCCAGAGAAATAATACCATTTTAGCTCTGTTTTTGAAGTCTTTTAATATTCTTAAATGGTGTGGTGGCTCCTAGCTCCCAGGAAGGATGAATGTCTACCTTTAACCAAAGCATTTCCATCTTTACCCCTGTAGTTCTGTGCGAGTCCTTTGCATGCACACAGAGAATGCAAGACAGACCAGCAAATTGTTTTTTCATTTTCCCATGTTGATACTTGTACTGACTTCACTTTTGCTGGAAAGGTAGAAGCAGATCAAAAGTTGGTATTTTCTCTGTTTACACCTTAGGCAAGAGAGCTTTGGCTGTCTGCAGTTGACTCAGGATACCTCTGTGATCTACAGATGGAAACAGAGGGAATTCCATTCTTCCTTCTGAAAGAGAGTTTGGCAAGAGATATCCACCCTCTAAAAAGAAGCCCAGCAGCTAACTGAAGGAAAAAAAAACAAACCAAACAACTTTAAAGGAAAATAGAGCAAATAAAGGTATGGAGCAGCTCAAATGCACATGCTGCATTTCAAAGCAACTAGAGTGCAAAAATGCTCCATCTGCTCTTTATAGCACACTCAGTAGCTCCACCTGAAGGACACCTATCTGCAGGGGTTTGGGATGGTTGTAACAGCAACATCTGGAAAAGGAAAGCTATTAATTCAGCTGAGGAAGCGCATAATGCCACCTGCATCTTGCTTTGCAAAGGCAACGTGCTGATGGAGACAGATGCTCTTGCAGATCACGGTGCCCTTGGCCTCCCTCCATCCCTCTGTATCTGGCCAACCTGCAAATCTGATCCCGTATGGGAAATTGCCTCCGAGAGCACCAGCGGGGGAAGGAGGCTGCAGACCCCCGACACGGTGCTCTCCTCCGTGTGCCACGCGTTCCGGCACAGGGCTGCATGCCTTGTGCATGGTCACTCCTGTTTTCAGAGAAGCCAAGGGGATTAAAAGCAATTAGGGAAGCCCTGATTTATCCTAATTAGAGCCAGTGCTGCAGCTGTATTAGAGTCGTTATCTCAAGTTTTCCAAGCTGTCTCCCAGCAGGCCCAAGAGTTTATTTCTGCCCTTCTCCTTCTTTCCCCCTTCTTTTCTCTCTCCTCCCAGTGACACTCTTCGCCAGGCTTTGATCTCAAGGACCCTTGCGGATTTGGTATTTACCTTTATAGTTGCAACATTTTAATGTAGTTGGAGCATCTCAGTAATTTCAATATTTATAGCTCATTAACTCCTGCGATGAAATACTTCTGCAGTTCTTTACACCCAGTGTTTAATGAGGAGGGGTTGCTAGAATTGCTGTGCCTGTCCCTTGGCATATTATCTGACAGTTTTTCTATTGAATTAACTCAAGGTATGCATTGACTAAACATCTTTAGAACCATTGGACAAACAGACTATGTAATATTCATAAATTAATGCAAATCAGCTTCAAATATGTCAGACTAGCTCCCTTAGGAATCCCTGGACCTCAGCATGTTGTGACAGTTCTTGTTTAAGCAAATCTGGATCTTTCAGTGCGAATAATGAGAGTGCTTTCATCCTGAGCGGTATTACCAGTGAGACTAATGTGCCATTCTCCTTCTTAAAACTGTAGTCTCATCAGATATAAATTAAACCACTGGGAGTGCAGGAAGAGAAAATGTGAGTAGCATCTGCATGTATTGTCCCTCCTTTTCATCTGCTGCAAGAATCGCATCGTGGCGCCTTTTTAATGACAATACTGCTATTACAGTAAATGATTAAACAGTCGCAGTCTTTCTTAGTCTGGGTTTTCAGACTTGGAGATTTTTTTTACACATGTAAATTATTTGCATGTATTTGAGATACCATTAATTATGTATTGCTTGAAAGCCTCACGCCACCCACTTCAAATCTCACAGGTTTCCTTCCACGTGGATATTTCCATGTCCCTGGAAAGATTGCTGACGGTTGCTGCCGATGGCGGTTCAGGAGGAAGCTTCCCAACCCGTTTACAGGTAACTTTATCTACTCTAAAGGCTCGTGGAGTCTTGCTGACACTCAGCTCGTCATCCATACGAGCATGTAAACCCTGGGAGCTTCTGCGACCGCAGCGGTTGGGGGCTGCTTCGCTGCTGACGTTCCTCCTGCTCTGCTCAGGCACACATCTTACTCTTCTGCCAGGCTGCAGATGTGCCTTTTAGTATTTCCACCAGCGCTGTAAAAGTCCATCGTGTGACTGTTATTCACAAGGGCAGCACCGCGCTCTATTATTTGTGCTGAAAAATATAAGCGTACCGCTCAAATGTATTACTGCCCCTAACACATCTTCCTAACGAAACATGTTCAGCCCGTTCCAACATGGTAGATTTTGTTTCAGATAGGAGATGTCCACATTCCTTCCTTGAAGTTTGTCTCCTCCACATATCAAAAAATGTTAACAAATAGGTATAATATATGCCCCGGGGAGCAGAGAAAGCTGCCTTTCTTTTTCTTGGCTGGCTCAATTCATGCTGGAGTTGTGTGACTTTTCATCTCTGCAGTTGGAGGAAAAGGCTAACTCACAGTGTAAAAGTAGTATGATAAATTGTGGAAAAATAACTTGCTGGCTTTCCTAAGAAACTCTCCTCTCCAGCTCCTCCTCTCACTGTACTCCTTCCAGCGCCCCAGAATTCATTGCATCAGTGCATGTTATGGCACCTTTGGGATGCGTTAGTCATAAGAATGGAGCTACTGGTGCTTTGCAGGCATATTTTAACTTTGGCTCTCACATGAGTGCTCTGACACATCCGTGCTGTCTGCACGTCTGGGTAGCGTTTGCTTGCGGGTGCCTCCTGAGATTCCAGACAGCTCAAAAAAAGGAAACATCTAATTTATATTTGCTAAGGTATGCGTGAGGTCCTTTTGTTATTCCTTGTTGGTGGTGAGGGCTTTTTGGGTACAGGGTTAACGTGGGATGAAGGCAAGAGCGATGGCTCAAATGGGAACTCTGGGTTCGTGCCGTAACGTCCAGCTCCAGTTCTGTCCTTTCTCTTCCGAACACTGCAGGGTGGCCAGAGAGAGCGGGCAGACTGTGTTTGCTTGGCCAGTCTTGCTCGTGTGCCCCTACGTTATTATTTTCCGCCTTGGGAAAATTCACGTGGACCATCTCGGGCTGGGGCAGCCTCCTGGCTACATCGCCCTGGGCCCTTGGCACGCTGCTGGCCGCAGGGTTCTCCGTGTGATGTTCCCTTCCCCTGTGACCTACAGGCATCAGGGACCGCAAAAACACAGCCTCCGGGAGTTTGCACTGGCATCAGGAGGCTCACGCTCGCTGCCTCTGCCTAACTGCTACCGTCCACGTACCAAATTGCCTGTGTAATTCTGCCCTTTGTGCAGCAGATGTGAAATGGACTTGATCTGATCCTAAGTTGTCTTCCTTTGAATTCGTTTGGATCTCAGAATGCATCTGTAATTGCCTATAATTAACTTCTCCTTACAGGGCGCTTTCGAGATGAGAGCTGATAAGCGAGTGCTGTACATTTACATTATGGACGTTTTCTTCTGGAGGCAGCCCCGTCAGGTTCTTTTGCTCTCAAACAGTGTAATCTGGACTAATTTCTGCAATTTCAGGCTTATATGCAAAAAAGTTGGATCAAAACTGACTCTCTGACTATCTGCTTTTGCACATAAGTGCAGAAGAATTCCCAGTTCACCCCTGCAGCTTCAGTACCAGCCCTGGTTTGGAAAACTTTTCTTGTGCTTCTTAGGCCCAACCTAATGTAACCAGCAACGACTGGTGGAATATTAAGGTTTATTATCAAGCAGTGTATTGTCCACCAGCAAATATACCAAGGTCAGTAAGACTTAAAATACCAAGGTGTTTGAAATTAAAATATTCAGGCATTACGTGCATATGCGGTCCTTTCATGCTCTGAGTCATTTGCTAATGTTTTGCACATAACCACGATCATTTTATGCAAAAGAAGGGACAGGCATGGTCGGAAGGAAAACTGTTCTGGCCTGTCCACATTAAATGTTCTCACATTTAAGAAGCTGTAGCACAGAAAGCAACCTTTTCAATTTTTCTCTCCCTCAAAATGAATGACCCGATAGAGATCTTGTGCAGAAGCAGGGGAACAAAAATACATTAAACCAGCAAAGTAATGTGGTTGGTAAAGGTTTTGTTAAATGAAATGCCGTTTTTGTTTTTCCCCTTAGGGAACAATAAGAAAACTTCTCTTTGTACATATCTCTTTCTGAAACAAGCTCCGTGACTGGTCGCAACCTGTAATAAAAATGCCATATGCAAGAGAATATATTTAATATTGGGACGGCAAAAGAGAATGATATGATCTGTTTGGGGTTTGAAGGTAAATGTTTAGACATTTTTTCCTTTAAAATAATCTGTGATAGATGCTGGTTAGCTGACTGGGAAATGAAATCACAGAGGATTTATGCCATTAATGACAGGCTATGATGTCAAAGACATTTGGCCTGTAGCCATAACCTTTTGTGTGGCTCTGGCTGATTCTTATAAATAAACAGGACTGCTCAGCTGCTGCCTGGATAGAAGTCCCCATCACTTGGGAGCACTGAAAACTGGGCTAAGGAGAGCACTTAAAAATATCAAGCAAAAAATTGAGGGGAAGGGATGTCCTGCAAGAAGTGCTTTCTCCCCTTAGTGTCTCTGGTTTTATGCAGTAGGGCTTGGTTAATGTTTAAAGAAGCACCAGATTACTGAAATAACACCGAAACCAATCTCACTTTCTGAAACTCCACTGTCTCATGTTGATTTACTATTAGTCAAAAGCCCAGACACATTGTCAATAGCGTACATCACCACCATTTTTGTTCTCCTCGTCCTGTTTGTGGTATAAAAAAGCAGACTGGATTGGCTTTTGCAGTCTTGCCAGTATGGCACCCAATCTTAGCATCGGGTGGGAAGTGGCGGGACCCCTCACCCTGCCTGCCCGGGGCGATGTGGCAGGGGCAGGTCTGCAGCACCCAGCCAGGAGAGGTGCAAACCCCAGGACACCCCATTCCAGTAACCTCTGAAAGAAACCTGCAAATGTGGCTGCAGAGAGTCAGGGAACCCCTGAAGTATGTATAACTTCCCTAGGTACCATATCTGCCTCCTTAAGGAGCTTACAGGCATAATTTTAATCATGTTTTGCTAGATAATGCACAGGATTTGCTTGCAGCCATTTCAGCGGTTTGATACGTGGGAGGGCTTCGGTATGTTGTTATAGATGTCGTTTTTCTTTTCACACAGAGCTGTTTGCCGTTTGTACTTTATCCTCTGGGGGCTGTGTTGCTAATGGTTCGCCGGGTGCCAGACCCTCAGTGGGGTGAAGCAGTGTAGCTGCATTGCCTTGAGTTAAACATCACCCATTTAAACCTTCTAAGGATCCAGGTCCTTTTATTATCATTACCAGCACCACACTGGTAAGTGCTATAGAAGGTCTGAGCTAAGCAAGCTCTGTGTCCTGCAGGTGTTTGGCTCCCTGGTGACTCCAGCAGACCCATCTGTGCCATGCGATGCAGCAGCAATCCAGCGCTGGGATTTGGACGTGAACCTGGCAGGAATTTTCAGCACACAGGGCCAGAGAGTGTTCCTGAAATCTGGCTCGTGACTAGCGAAACAGCTCTTTGGAAACCCAGCGAGTGTGTTAGCAGCCTAAAGGTTGTTCTTGCTTATGCCAGGGCTGAGCAGCGTGCCGCTGGGCTTTAAACCACGTTTGTTTTCCCTTCTCTCCTTTTCTTGCCCTGAACGAAGCAAAGAAAACCCATGAAGAATGCAGGAAATGTTTTATCGCATCAACGCTGCGATTCAGAAGTCCATCCCTTCTTTTAACTGCAGGCTGCAAAACCTTCCCCGAGGAAACCCGTTCTGCCGCAGCGGGCACCGATGCCGGTCATGGATCTCGCTAAGGGCTGATTCAGAAGCATCCCCGGTCTAAGAGGGGACCAGGACCAGCTCTTCCAAGTTGGAGGAGCATTAAAGCAACGTAAGTTTGCTCCGTGTGGGGCCTCGCATCCACCTGCCGGGGCACAGCAGCATCACGGCAGCGCCGCGCGGGCTCGCCTTCCAGTGCCTCTAATTCAGTCCAGATGTCAGAGCAGCTCTGCATTTTGATGATTGTATTTCCCTATTAACATATTCGTTTTATGATGGAGCGGGATCGTTAAAACTGTCACGTTATTCTCTTTTTTTTTCCCCTCTCCTATTAGTAGAGACACTTATTATCATTTTAATAGGGAGAAACAAGTTCCCTACGTCCTTTTCCAGTCCTAAAAATACAAGACTATATTTTCCAGAGGAGCTTATGATTGTAGGTTTAAATGTTCAGCTAGAATGCATTAAAATGCCCTAGATGTCAAGGAGAAACAGGGAGTCCTGATACCCAGAGGAAGGTAGGGTGCTTAAGCTGAATTATAGCAGCATGATTATTGGTATTGTCAGATCTTAACAATCTGCAACATTATTTTTAGGCACCCATCCAACTCAGAAACAGCTTTCAAATAATTTCAGAAGGACTTCACTTGAAGACTGTTTGTTTTGGAAAAATATAAATCATTGTTCCATTTAAACATATTTCAGCTCAGAGAGCAATAAGGTTTTATTTGTGTTGAAAGAAGGCAGGGGCTTATTAAATATTAATATGTGGTTTACAGCATGGGTTAAAGTTCCTCTCTTAATATATACTATAACTTTGCCCAAGAGACTTCATTCCTGAGGGAGTCTATGTTTCTGCTTAAGGAACTTGAAAATAACGAAAAAAGTATATTTACAGGGTATAAATATGCCAACAGAGGGGATGATTTCTGTTAAAAATTCTGCTACATTTTGAACATTAGTGATAATTAATGGCATGAGCTAATTAATGACCATACATAAATATGACACCTGGCACGGTGCTTTGCTGAGCACAGGTAGTGTGCTCATGTCCAGGGCAAAAGGACCCGACTTATTTCTCTATCAGGCTCTGACTTCTAACTCCCCTGGGACTGAGACAGACACTAGAGGTTGTTCCAAGGTCAGACCATGGCATTAAAGGCTGAAACTCCAACTCTCTGTGGTCAGAGAAAGGAAAGAGATGGAAAATGCCAAGGAATAGGCACTGGGAGAGGAAGATTTAGTGAAAAGGGAAAAGCAGATCCTAAATCAGGGTAGGTGATGTGCAGAAGGGAGTTTCGAGGAAAGGTGAGTGGGAATTGTGTCTTTCAGTCAGAAAGAACCAAGTGTAAATTATGAAAATGCAATGGGAGTTCAGCTTTTAAATCATGCAGGCGCTGTTGGCAACTATAACACAAAAGTCTTTGAATCCACAGAGACGAGGAAAAAGCTTCATGAGGAGATTTTTTTTTTTCCAAAGACTTTTGATAGCACAAAGACAACTTCCATGCTGGTTCAGTGGCCATCATCCACCTCTGGGCACGGGGGGGCTGGGTGACCCCACGGTCGTTGGCAGTGGTCCCCGGGCTGGGTTACTCTCCGTTTGGATTGTGGTGGCTCCGAGCATCCCTCCCTGCCAGTGGTGAGACAAAATCCCACGGGCTGCGGCACCGAGGAAGCATCAGAAGAGCCAAGGCTGTTTGCTGCACATTTGGTTGCAGTGCAGTATCCCTCCAGAAGAAATTAAGATGTAATAGTTGGGTGTTTCATTAATTTTTGGAGGTGTTTTAAGCCTTACCTAATTAGAGAGTGTGAGACATCCTGAGACAGAAGAGAATAGTCATTTGTGAATGGAAGGGAACATCGTATTATTTCCACTGCTTTATACCACAGATTTGAAGGGGAAAAAAAAAACCAACCCAACATCTCCTTGAAGATGAGATAATCCTGGTGGAACAATCCTGTAATATCTGCTGAAAACTACGTGCAAGGCTGAATCGTTAACTTTCAAATGGGAATGTTCCTGACATGTGCAGTGTCTTGCCTTTAATTTAAATTCCCCTAATTCTATCCTTGAAGATTTTGGTCCTTTAGACTTAAAAGGCGGAACTGCTTATTCTTTGTGCTTGGGAAAGGAGACGAGACCTTTATAGTCTCAAAATGGGCTTTTTTTTTTCTTAAGGAAAATGTAATTGCATACAAACTGCAAACCCCTCTAAACAATTCTCATCGGTTGCCTGAAGAGTCCCTTGGCTAAACTGTAAATCACTATAAAGTGCACCAAAAAAAAAAAAAAAAAAACCAAAAAAAAACCAAACCCAAACATCGGGGCATAAATGAGTTTTGGAGCTGTCTAGTCTAGAGTTCTGTAAGGTAATTAAATCAAGGAGACTTTCTGATCTATAGAAGGGTCAATGTAACAGGGCACTGCTTTGAACCATGGTCTCATTAAGACACAACTGCCTTCTTTGCTTCCCAGATTGTTTATAACAGAGGACTTATTTCCAAGCAGTCAATAACTGGAGAACATAAATCACAGCATGGAAAGAGTTATACCCAGTTTATGGGCCAGATCCTCAGCTGGTATAAATCACTGTTGCCCCAATGATGTCACCTCAGCCATGCTTTATTTATACAATCCAAAGATCTGTCTCACACTGTTCTCATTTTATTGGCTTTTATTGACTCATTCTGTAGGCACTGATTTTCATATATAAAATGAAGGTGGAGATAATTGAGGTATGTGAAAAGTAATCTTGTAAAAATTTCAGGAGAAAATCTGAATTGTTCTCTTCCTTCCCCCTTCATTTTATTAAAACATAGTTACCATGTGAATTTTTATCAGCTCATAACCATTTCCCTAAATACCATAGTCACTTCGAACACTCTCATTGGAAAAATGTTCCAGTTGGTCTTCATATGATTTAGTGGCACTGCTTCTAGATTTTAATTAAATTCAGAAAGGACATCCCCAGGCTCAGCACCAACAACGGTGGCAATGGCAGCAGACCCCAGGTCCGTTATTCTGCAGGGGGATGTGCTCAGTGCCTTGGACATCTCTAAGTCTGACTTGCCCTGTGTGGGCAACAGCAGGGTACCAACACTGCTGTTTGGGAACTTTTCTTATTACCCTGTGCTTAGTGTTGGGCTAAAACAGGTCACAGAAAGATGAATCTCCAAAAATCTCCTCCAAAGCTAGGATCAGCTTTGGTCCTTTGGCTGAGCCACGGGTTGGTATAGGGCATGTCCAGCAAACCTCCTCCCCGCAGCCAGGGAGCCAAGGTGAGCGCAATATCTGCTTTAAATGCCTGCAACACCGATTTCAAATATCCCCCTGCCCCAACCGCTGAGGCAGTCCAGCTTTCCTCCTCTCAATCTCACCTCAGCATCATGCCTGACCAGCGTAGCATAGACAGCTGGATGGCAAACAAGTAATACTCCCCCAGCCTAGAGAGTCCTCTAACGAAACATTATTACTACGAACTAACTAAACTTACAAAAGATCCTTCCCGGTTTTGTTCCAGTAGTTGCGGTGAGCAAATCGGGCAGGATGAAGTCATTTTTATATGTCCTGGTTGTATTTCATCATGCTGATGTCAGGACCGGTGTCACCATTGTCAATATGGTGTTTATGAAGCTGGAGATCAATATTAAATACTGGATTTAGGATCCATTGACAGAGTTGTAGCTCTGACTGCATTTGACCTTCTTTGGCTGACAGGGAGCCAGAGGGGTTTTTCCATGTCATTCAGTTTAAAGGAGTTTCCACTGCCTGTCTTTCTCCTCCCGCTACACCATAGCGCAGTGACAACAGTCATTTGGAAAAAAAAAAAAAAAAAAAAAAAGAAAAAAAAGATCTCTCCGAGGAAACAGTAAAAATTTATGAAAGAAATCTCCAGAGAACAAAACATCAAACCAGAGAAGAGATTGAATGTGAGAAAACAGCCAAGAAATACTGTGAAAAATTGATGAGTAGAGCTGCAGATACTTGAAAACAATAAACAAGCAGAATCTACTTAATTAGGTATGATTGTAACATTACTTCTCTGGGTTAAAAACACTAACTTTTATATCCATCTGGGATTTTGGCACTCAGATAACAGTGTGTCCAGGCATTTCAGTTCTCTGCTGTTCTCTTTGCGACACACGGAAATTATGTCCACTATTTTTTCCATGAAAAATTACCAGCATTTTATTCCAAGCTGTTTCACAAATCAAAGCTGTCACTACAGCGAGGGTGAAATATTCATCGGATATCTACACTGTCCTCCTACCGCTCTCAGAGGGGGATGAACATACGTGTTCAAGAACAAATAATAATATGTTGTATTTAAATACCTCTACCTGCCAGAATAGGCATGTGCCTATGAAGAAAACCCCAGAGGAGATACGATCTGCAGGAACAGGGTACTAGATAACAAGGCAAACTTTTGCATCCCAGCTCTGCTGGGCAGCCCTGCAAGCATCGCTTTCTTTCCCTCTGCCCTGCTTCTTCTCCAGCCCTCTGTCCATCCTCCTTACTCAGCTCTTCAACTGGGCAAGACAGACTTTATTCCCCTCTTGTTTAAGGTGACACCTACAGCTTCATCTCATGATGCTCCTGGTTGCTGCCATATAATAAAACCTCCAGAACCATAACCACTGATTTGTTTCTCTAAGCAGACTGAAGCCTATAAATTTTCCTAGTGGTGATTTTCATATATATATATATATACACACACACATACAAACACATATATAGGCTGTCTTCAAGCACACCATCTCTAAGTTCATCACCTTCACTAATCCATCCTTTTCCCATCAACTTTCTCCAATTCTCCCAAGTGATTTGGAAAACTCAGACCCTCACAGGTGGCAGCATTTCTTCCTGAACTCGTGATGGCACTTTCTCTTAACTCCCTGTTAGCCTGGAGATCTTTCTTATGCTCCTAATCTTCCTGAAACCATCATTTCTTATCCAAAGCTGCTTAAGCAGTTGGAGAGTAACGTTCATTTCCAGGCAATATGTGCGCAAACTTGGATGAGGGCTGGTTTGCAAACGGAGCTGCCTATAATCCGGAATAAAATTAAACCTTAATCACTATGTTCCGGAGGAAAGATTTGTCACTGCCCAGCAAACACGTATCTTAATAAAGACATTCATTCTCGTGGAGCGCAAATCCATTCGTATCCACTGGCTTAAAAGAATGCGCATCTGCACAGAGGAACTTTGGATTTTCCCCATCTGAAGCAGTATGTTGCTGGTAAGAGAGGCTTATATATAAGCACTGGGGACCCTTAAAGAAGGTACATCGTTATCGCTGCTTGAATTACATTAGCATCAGCAGGCCACGAAGGGCTGGCTGTGTAAGGCACCTTGTGTAAGGAGTTGCTGCCTGCGCTGCGGGCAGTGCGGGCATCGGGCAGGCGAAGGGCAGCTTCATCCCTGCCGTAGGAAAGGATCCGAGCTGGAGATGAATTAAAGGCTCTTTTTCTTGCGCGACACGGCTGTGACAGAGGTTAGAAATCAACCTAGGTCTCCTGAGCCACCGCCCTGTGCACTAACCACAAGATATTTTTTTTTCATGCTCTCTGTTTCTCAACTGCTAGTAATTACACATAGAAATGCTCTGGAAGCCAAAACAAACAAGCGAGATATTTCCAGTGAGCTTTCAGTTTGTTATTAATGCTTCAAAGATGGTTTTGTCCACAAGGTAATGCAGAAAGTGATCATGTTGCTAAGCCCGCTTCTCTGCTTTGCATGTTCGCGGCATCATTTCTCTCTGATGAGTCGATTTGCATACAGGCTGACATCTCCCTTTTTGGACTGGATGTTTTCTCTCTCACATGATGGGAAAAACAAATTCCACACTGAATCAGAACACAGCCTGCGCAACTAATGTGATCTGGATTTGTTTCAAAGGACAGGGATTTTGATCACTCAGGACCTACCTCAGAACCAACTGGAAGTAATTTTGTGCATGTTTTTTTCCCCACCATACTACAAAGTATTACCTCATGAGCAGAGCATCCTGGGATGACAGTAAATATCCACAGATACTGGGTATTTGTTTTCTGCCTCAGATTTCCTATCGCTTATCTCTAATTTTAAATAGAAGCTGTGGAAAAAAGTATGCATTTACTGGGGTTTTCTATACTACATTATTTTTACATGGATGTGAAAATTCCAGCACCTACTCATCCTGCACTGAGTCACTGGAATGTGCTTATCGCAGGTGAATCTATTGAAGAAAGTCATCCTTATTGACACTTTGCGTTTTTCCTTGGAGCCTATTCGTGCATGACCTCATGGAGATTCACAAGATTTGGCTGAAGACTGGGTGCAGTGTCCCTCTAATTAGCAATATTGTCTCACCTGGCATCATATTTTATGATCAGCAGACATTATCTGGGAGATCCAATTCAAGAGAAACCAATGGGAATATTTCAATTCTGTTATTGACTTTTCTTCTCAAGCTTTGTAATTAATTCCCACTGCCTCAGGCAGGCTGTAGTAGCAGTGACAGACGAGCTGTGCTCCACCACAAATGCAAGCTAAAGCCCAAGATGCCGTGTTCAACTGGGTGTCCTACTCCATCATGGTTGGTGACTCTGCCTCTGCTGTCTCTGATACAACAGTGGCAATGTAAAGGCAACACCTGGCGATATGTTTCCCGATGAGTATTAATGACTAAGGAAACTCCAGTCTATAGTAGCGTGGCACGTCAGGATAGACCCATTCGCCTTTTCTTGCCCTGTCTTCAAGCCTTGCAGATTTCTAGGAATAAAGCATCTCATGTCATTCTCCAAAGTCGAAGACTATAGCGTGAAAGGCTATTTCCAGACTTTCAGGGCAATCACTGAAGAATTCATTTAATGAGACTTCAACTTCTAAGGAAGAGATTGTTTACAAGTGTTTGGGCCAACAGTGCAGGTAAAAGCGGTGGAATTTCTGCTTGGCTTTGAATCCAGTGAGTTCATTCAAATGATTGGGATGTAGACCTAAAAGTCCTTTTGAAAAGGACTAGCGGCATTGTTAGGTTCTTTAACTAAAAATCTGGGCCGCAGGGTTTGATTCTCGTCTGTTCAATGGGTGTCAGGGTATTCCCCTAACTCAACCGAGTACTGTAAGTGCAGATCACATTATATGGCAGAAAGTTCATGTAAGACTGGATTAGAGCCAAATAAACCTTCTAAGACAAAATCTAAAGACAGGCTGATGCCCAGACATTTGTGCGACCATTTAAACCCAACCTACTGAACATGTTTTACATCAGAAATTACGGCCTAGTGAAGCATGGAGGTGACTCAGATGCCAACGTGCTTAAACACTGCTGCTCTGCCTCATGGATGCACATCCAACAGAGCACACGCCGTCTGACCAAGCCTTCTTGGGTAGTAGGACCTCAGCCAAAGCTTGAAGACACATAGATCAAGATCTCAGACTCCCTCTATAAAGTTCAAGCGAGTTGGCAAATGGTGTTTTAGTGCTGGCTGATTCCTAGTTTTAACTACTTCTCTGGATAGACTGGGTATAGCTGCTATGAAGTGAAGACGGATTGGCTCAAACTTATTTTTAACAACTAAACTAGCCAGATGATTTTTTTTATCCAACTATAGGCCAGTCCAACCCACATGAAGAAAAAGCTAGAGCACAGATCAAATATTTCTTGGCCAACATGGCACTGCTATTAGGGGAGATTTCCAGCAACCTCTATCACAAGTTGCAAGATATTTATCAGAAACAAACAGAGTTTGAAATTTCATGACATTTAATTTTTTAAGCCAGTAATTGCCTATTTCCTTACCAAAATTAGAAACAGAAAATGTTTTCAAAAGTCCTCTCTCCAGCAACCTCTATTGTGATTCAGTTTCTTTTCTTTGCAGCAAAGGCATTGATCCCCTTTGTAACAGAAGCCCAGTATGGTCTCATACCCCCTGAGCTCAGTTCAAGTGCAGGCACGAGCAGTGCCAGAAGGGGAGCGCCAGCTCTCCTGCTGCTGGAGGAGCGAGGTGAGCGTGCTTTCAAGAGAATGACTAAGGCAGCTGCATGATATAAGTTTCACTTTATCAGTCTCTCAAGGAGAAAACAACTTGGCTTGTCATTAAAGTCCTTCTGGAAGCTACAATGCTTGTCCTTAAAAATTAAAGGATGGAAATGAGTTTTCTGTCAAGTTTGTTCCAGTTTGCCACTCAGAAGCTGAAGAGCAGAAGGTGAAGAATAGCTGTTTCAAATATATATGTGTGTGTGTATATATAGAGTCATAATCTGGACACAAGCTTCCACAAAGTGACATGCAAAACCATGTGGACTACTTGCAGATTTGGGTTGTCTTTCAGTCTATTACATTAAGATAGAGCAAAAGAGTGAGAGAACATGGACAGTTTGCAGGAGGTGATAGTAGGAAAAAAGAGATATTATGCAATTTAATCATCTTGCTGTTGTTGCTTGCCATCTCCTTACCTTGTCTTGGTGATACGCCCTACAAAGCTACCGTCCACGGTAAGTGGATGTGCAGGTATATTGCCGTGTGGCGATGTCCAGATGCATGTGACTCCATCTGCCTGGTTGAGGTTTCAGCAAAAAATCTTGACTGTGACTGCAAATTATTTTAACAGCTGTCAGGTCACCAGCCACTGCTCACTGCCTCCATCTGTGGTATGGGCATGTCTTATGGGTAAAGTTTTAACTAGCACAATTATCCTCTGATGAATTAGTGGTATTAAGCCAACTTCACTTCAATTATATCTACCTTTCACCCCTTTTTGCCACATGCCCTAGCTGTAAACATTTGTAAAATGCTTCAGTAACTCTTAGAAATGATTGTACCACAGTTAATGAGAAATTCCAGAGCCCCACGTAACATCGTGCTTGGAATGAAACTGCTGGGCAAAGCAAATGAATTATCATTATTCTCACAAGTACTTCGTGGAGCTCTCTGTGCTCCGGGGGTCTTGCTGTACCTTCTGAGATTTCAGAAGGACTTCAAATTATGTTGCCCCAAGCACACATTGCATAACCTTCAAGTTTCTGCAGAATAAATGTGGGTAAACACTGGAAGACATAATTAATTGGCATAAAGGCAGAACCTGCAGAGCCGCCTGATAGGAGTGGACAAAAGAATACATCATGGGTCTTCCTCTGAATGTGATCAGACTCGCTCTCCAAAGCAGTTCTTGGAAGACTTAATTTCAGAGGAAAGTGTTTCTACTACTGAAAATACCCTGCCCTCAACACAATAGAGCTAATTCAATAGTACTTATTATGGGTGGTGGCTGAAACCAGAGGCAGTTTTAAGGCGATGAGGTGGAAATTAAAGTAATACATTGGGTGTGACCAGGTGGTCATATCCTTTTATCCTGCTGCTGGGCCATCAGTATCCCACCCTTGAACCCTGGATTTTCCTTTTAACATTACTCTTTTTCTCTCACACCTCTGTACCCTACTGATCTATTTTCTCCCAGTAAATTCAAAGTCTAGATCTTCCCTTTTTGCGGCCCCTCCAAATTTGGAAATTTGTGATCATGGCTGAATCTACAATAAAGAAAATTATCATAGGGATCTCGCAGCTTTGCTAAGGACACCGCGCATGTGCTCACACGAGATGCATATAGTTCTGGGTTCTAGCATCGCTTCTCGAGATGGATCCCCTTTCAGAGATGCTGGTGGCTGTTAGATATTGCTGCATATTAGACCCTTGGACTGAAAAGCTGTTTCAAGGGGAGGACAGGGAAAGAGCTGAGCAAAGACCCCACTGTGGACCACCTTCACCAGGAGCCAGGCTGCTGACTCTCCCTGCTCCCTTCTCCCACCCATAAAGCCTCATGCTGGACACAGATGGGTTCCGAGTCCCTAATCCACAGGCCAGCCCGTGTCTCACGGATGGGGTCACATAGCAGGAGAAAGGCTCAGGTCACGGAGCACAGCATCTCCCGTTACACGACCCAGACCCAAACACTGATTGACCCCACGTGCGAGCATGCTCTGGGGATGGGTCTTTATCGTCTCACCACGGGTTCGGAGGTCTCATGTGGTGGGAAATTGCCTATTAAGAGGCCCGCTACCAATAAATCTCGTCTAAAAAATCTGAATCTAGGTTTACAGCAGCTGAATTACACTCAACCCCTAAAATCCTTGCGACGGCTTTTAATGTAGGAAAACATTCAGTGGCTGCAAGGGTTACGTTACACCTTGTGACTGGGAAAACGTCCGGCAGCAGTCAGTTAGTCATGCAGTCTATAGTGTAATTACAGCTCCACAGACCCAGAGTATGTTTTGGCTTTGCTCCACAGACACTGGGTAATTACTACCCTATAGATCCAAGGCTTTTCAAGGGTTTATAGGGCTGGCATGTGGTACACCCCGTGGAAAAACAGCAGATCGGGCATGATATAACAGGTATGATACAGTATATTAATTTCCATGGAAACCCTTGTGGCTAAACTGATGCAAGACCAAACGGAGCATCAACTAGCAATTGTGCCATGATAAGTGAGCACTTGCTGATCAGTGTTCATGCTTGGGCTAAAGGTTTCTTTGTAGGGTCAGCGAGGATGAGATCATTAGTGCTCCTTGGGGAACGCCTCATCATACCCACAGGAGTTCTGTGGGAAGAAAAAATGATCACTCCTTAAGTAAAAGTGCTAAAAGATTTTTACCAATTGCCTGCTGACAAATCAGTGGAACATCTGAGTATTGGTCCCTTGGTGCAACTCTATCAAGACCAGCAAAACCACAGTGGAGCTGGACTTAATTTGCCCCATTGCCTTTTGAGCAATTCCGTGCTTTTTAAATTCTTCCCTCTCTCGGTTTTCATTTTTGCTGTGACTTTCCAGCAGGCAGCAGAGACAAGGTACACACTGAGTGATCATCCTGTTTGCTTTTCCACATCTGACACTCAAAAAAAAACCCCAAAAACAAAATGTGGAGAGGAAAGAAGGGCTTGCAGCAAGCGATAATGGCTCTGCCCGTTGCTACCATGGGACATTGCTGATGTGAGGATGTTGGCGTTAACGCACGCGGGCTGCGCAATGGCACGCTGGGAAAGTAGGCAGGTTTGGTGGCAGTGGACCGTTGAAGGCAAAAGGGATGGGGCATGCAGAAAGTCAGCGGCAGAGCAGGAACCGAGCACAGGCGAGGTCTGCTCAAGCCTCTGTGCAGCTGTCTGGATCAGTCCCGGGGCTTCTGGGGTGTCATGGCATACCTTGGCTGAGTTTCAAGTCGACCTCAACTGATTTATGGGCTGGATGGAGACCTATAAAACCTGCGGCAATTCTGCATGGGGGTTCTCTGTGAAACTCAGCGAAACTGCGAAACTCCAGCTGAGCTTTGTCCTGATTTTTCTGAAACCCGGATAAATGTAAACCAAAAGCCTCAACCCAAATACTGCCAAATTATGGGGAATGCGCCAAAACAGAGAGTGTTTTTAAATATCTTCCCCTGTTTTGTGGCTTATGGGATGGGCATAGGGATACTAAGCAATAAACAAAGGAATAGAGACAGTGTTTTGTGAACTCTGTACATGACCTTTTCCACGAGGTGAAGTTATTGTATAAGACTTTCCTGTCTGAATGGGAAGGGAATGAGCAGGACAACACAACAAACGATCTCTCAGCAAATGCTGACGACTCAATTACAAGGGTATGGCCTAATTTCAAGGTCCCAGCCAAACTGAAACAGCTGCTGAGCCACAGTTGGGTGTAAGGCATCACAGGACCGGTCCCCCTTGGATCAGAGGGGCAGTCAGCAGTCCAGGGCTGTCCGCAAAAAGACAGTCTCTAGAAAAGTCTAAAAACCCTCAAGCGCCTCTGTCTAACATCAGGGGAAATGTAAGCTCTAGGTAGAGAGATACAGACTGATTTACTGCCCTTAAAAATCTGTTTTCTCTTAAAAGTCTTTTTTCTAAATAAAAATCTTTCTTCTAAATAAATAGTACTTGGCTCAGATACGGCCCTTTCTTTACTGTATACCAGTGTCATTGCTCCCAGAAAGCAGAGAACCACAGGCAGTGAAAACAGATCAGGCCTGCTGAGGTAATGGGGATAACTACCCTCACTCCGAGCCTGCAAAATGGGAAAACAGTGCGATTTCTCCCCCAAAACTTAGGATGCGAAGCTGGGATGATGTGTGCTCGAGAAGACCGGGAAGCTCTGGGGCAGGTGCCCACATCGGCTCCGGCAAAGCATCATCAGCTGAACCCTCTGCACCATCCAGTGCTTGGGTGGAGAGGGAGGGAAGGAGGGAAGGCAATTAACTCTTCCCCATGAGAGGAAGAGCAAGAAAAACAATGTTTGTCAATAGGAAACATGAAAAAAAAAACCAAAAAAACCCCACCAACCCTCAAACCCAACTGTCCTAATTCCACCCATCAGATAAGCTAATGGAGCATTAAACTTCTCCATTTCACCCTTCCTGCCCTGCCCTGCAATTTGCAAATGGAACAGATACCTCTGCATCCCTTTGCTGTTGCTAAACTGCCCATCCTATCCCACATTTATCTGCTGGAATCACAGCACAGCGCACGTATCTGTTCCTGTTATTAAATCAACAAAAATGGTGATGTTGACAAATGACAGCGGCTTTCTCCATCCTGGACTGCTGCTGCTGGTTTGATGGTGACCCGTCCTCCCTGGGGAGCAGGGACTGTGTCCAGAGCTCTGGAATTTTTGAAGGGTATGGTGATGGGGCTGATTGCCAGGGCTTCCCACATTTAACCAGTGGGGTTTATAGCCCGCGTCCTTTCCCATTCAATTGCATGGGGACAGGGAAGAAAGCGTGACTTTCTAAGAGCTGCTGAACGAAATAGAAAGTAGCGCCTTCTCCTTTGCAGGGATATTAACAGAGCTGTTTTCTGAGGGCACACACTGGTCAGCGAGTTCTCCTGTCCTTTCACTGGGAGCAAATATTGTGATGGCATTACGCCTACCCGGCAGTCTTCACAGATCTATAGAACTCTGTCATGGCTTGAAGCTTGTGCGTTCAAAAAAAGAATAAGTCTGTTTTTCACTGATCCATGAAAGCTTAAGGTGAGAGGTGAAGTATCACTTAGCCTCTGTCTAGCCTCCTTCCCCCAGTTCACAGCCCGCTGAAGTCGAGGCTTTTAGCCTGGTGTATCTTCTAGAAAGGCATCCAGCCTTGCTGTGAAGTGATAAAAAGGTCCACTGACTCCCGCAGTAATTTCTTTCCAAGGATTATGTCACTCTGCTGTTAAATGTATTAATCTAATTTCTTGTTATAATTCTACAATCAGTAGCTTCCAGCTACTGATTCTTGCTGCAGCCATCAAAACCCAGCACAGTATTCCAGGATCAGCCTCTCCTCCCATTTCTGTCCCTGAATACTCCAGTACCTGTGCATTATTCTTCGCTTTACTTGGTTTGTGATTATTTTTTTAAATGCAGAATGCATTAGATAAATGTTGTAAGTCGGAACAAAGTGACTGCGCATTAGTGCCCTGGGTTATGAATTCCCCTTCATGTTTGAAGAATATCAAAATGTGTTGGGAAGGAGTCCAGCAAATATTCTGGATGGATGCTGCACGAGTCTCTAGCACTGGGCACAGAGTTCCTTACTGCAAAACTCTCCTTCTTCCCCTTTAGAAATACAACAATTGTAAATAAAAGGACCCAACCGTGGCTGAAAGAGAAGTGTTTTAAAGACAGAAAGCTTTGTTCTTATCCTTACTGCTCCAGACATATACCAGAGTGAAATGGAGTAGGGTATGGGGCCAAAATTAATATTATTTTTGGAAAGAGATTGATCCTGGAAAGTAAGTACATGAAAAAGGAAGAGAAACAAGGGATTGTTAGTTAAGGTCACTTTGAGGTCTGGCACACATGACCCGAAAAAGCCCAAAAGCTTTGGATTCAATCACCCCAAACAATGAAGGAATTGACTGTGATTACATAGTTACAAGAGCGCACGGGGTAATTTAACAGTCGGAAATTGAATTAAAAAAGGCTAGGATATCTACAAACAAGATGTACTCTGCCATGTTATGAAGGGTTTAACAGCAGCCATAAGCACTTTTAGGTGAGCCTGCCACTAACATCAGCCTGCCAAGAATATGACCATCCTTGGGAGTATGGGAATATTGTAAACTGCTGGGACTCTGTGGCTGGGCATGTAACTTGACTTTCTCACCACTTCCTTCCTTCACAGTAAATGGAACAGTAAAAAAAATAAATTAAAAAACAGTGGGTATCTGGGTAGGCCAAATCCACATCCAGTTTCCCAAAGCCCTTTATTAGAAAGTGCCTGAGTGTTTGAGCATGTAGAGCTGAGGCTGTCAGGGAATCGAGGACACTTTCCACTCCTCCACCCACTGGGATATTGGGAATTTAATCAAGGTTGGGACATTAGGACCTGTGGCTCGATTCAGCTCTGCCCACTTTCACCTGAGACTGGGTTGTTTGCTCTGGGTTTTTTTGTTGGTTTATGTTGATGTAATAAGCCAGTAATCAGAAAGACCCCTGGTCCAGGATGGAAGTTTTCCTTAGTTGAACCAAACTAACAAAGACCTGGGAAGTATAAATATTGCTCTGTCTTCCCCTCTGCTTTGGAGATGTTATAGACAGCCCTGGCTATAGAGTGAGGAAAATGAGTTTGCTAAAATATCCACTGAAGCAGCAATATATACTCATATTAATAAGTGCAGAGTCCAGCCCTGGAACAACCACAACATGTGAATAAATGTCACAGCAGCCTCTAATGACAGACTCCTTTAGGGCTTCTTTCTAAAGAGTGAGCAAGAAACCAATCTCCATAGAAATCCTTTGCTGCACTTTCTCCCCTTTTTATAAGACCCCGCGGCTAATTAGCACCTAGCAACACCTCGAGAAAGATGAAACTTCATTTAGGGCTCGTTGCCTTGACACACAGTTAAAGGATCAGGGAAACAGAAGTCTTTTTTGCTATCTTATAGCCCACAGACACAGAGTACCTGTAAGATGAGAAGAATATGCTTAGCTTTAATTAGCTTTCTAGAACTTGCAGACACATTTAGCAGTCATAAACCCTGCCTATCTGGGATCTGATACCAGCCTGCACTAATCATTAGCTCTCAATTGCTCCTCTCTGTCTTGCTTTGCTGAAACCTACTCAGATTTGGAGGGGTGTGGGAAAGAAAAGAGTTTGCTATGTAGAAAATAGGTAGGAATTAAACTTCAGGAGAAGAAGTGAAGAAGACAGAAGAGATGAAATACTAATAAAGCTAAATTTTATTTAAATAAAAAATATTGTTTAAATAATATTATTATTGTAATTATGAATTTGCTTTAAAGGTAGTCAGCAGTACTTACTGAGAGGATGAGTGGTAGTCTCTGCTTTACCTCCATGTGTCCAACTTATTTACTTATGTATCAACATACCTGTTTCTTCCTCGAGGAAGCCTGGACCCTGATGCCACTCGCAGGGATGGCAGACCCCGAACGGGCATCGAGCCACACGAAGCTGCTACATAGAGCATCAGATGGAGCCCAGCAAGGTTTTGCACCAAAATCCTGGTAGTGCTGTGGCTTCGGTATCGCTTCCACCCTGACAAACCCTCCCAGATGTACACAGTGCATCCTCAGTCCAGGAATTTAGGTGGACAAATTTCAGGATGCGCATTCCAGTCCTGGGAGCAACTGGACTAGGGAGCCGGGGCGATGATTATCGCAACATGATGTTTCAGGCAGCCTTTAGGCATAAGCTGAAACCCTCTGCAATGGAAATTAAGCAACCCTATTTTAATTAGTTCCCTATGTAAATTTGAAAGCAAAAAAGTTGTTGGGCTGTTGCAGAGCAATACTTCGTGTCAGAAGCAATGCTCTTATAAAAGACCTTGTGTTTCAGATTGAGGGGAATTACCTCTAACCTGAAAATAAAACATTTACCGCAGTGAAGAATGCTTCAAATTCCCTGGAAGGAAGTTTCTTTTTATCTTCTCTGGCACTAATTCTTTAAGCGTTTAATAATCCTGAACAATCTCAAGCACTGAAAAGTGCAGTATTTCTAGATATGAAATGCTCAACGAGAGAGAGAGAAAATGCTTTTTCCTTCCCCCCCCCCCAAACTTGTTTTTGTCATTAAACTGAGCTGACAATGAGCTGAATTTTATTTACTTCCTACATTTAAGTACAAAGACATACAACAACACAAAACATCTGATACAATTGACATTTAATACTCTTCATCTGTAATGAAGATCTCCTGTGACTACTTTTCTTATTCCTGTTAACACAACTTCCTAATGCTAATTACTTTCACACTTGCCTTATGAGTTTTTTATAGTGTGTGTGCAGACAACAAACAGCTAATAGTAACAATAGTCATCAAACCCCAGTCACCTGCATCATCAAAATACTTAGTGTCGTACTTTCTAACCTCGAACTGTTTTCCAAACCTTAAATAATCAGCTGAGCTGATTTGCACATTTTGCAAACTTAATTAGACCTCAATATGGATGAAGATCATGAAGATTTTTGTTCTCGCTAGTAATAGTTGTACTTTATCTTGCTTTGCCTTTGAACTAAATACGCCCTAATTGTGTATTTACATTTGCTGGCATGTGCAAAACATTTTAAGCAGATGAGCAAAGCAGCTAATTAGTATTGTACATTCTGTACTTGCATGGTACACCAGAAAATTGTTCAGTGGAGGCAGGTCATCAAGCACACAGTCAACTTTATTCATTAATTCAAAAATATAAGTCATTTATGAGGACCCCACATTAGTGCTCTGAAACTTGTATCAAATAGCATGGGATTTCTTATCAATTTTTTTTTATGAAATCATATGCAGGATTTTGCTGATAATTTGGAAAAATATGGGTCTCTGCTGTAAGTTGTACTTCTACATAAGGTTATTTTTACTGCTTGCTCAGCTCCCATTCCCAATCAGAATTAGCAACTCTCCCCTCAGACTATATGTGTTCTTGTTCCTTTGCTTGCTCCTCTTTCTCCTGTGGAAGACATATTTGTAGCATCAACAAATGCATAGCAAAAAATCGATAAACAAATGTTCTGTGTTGAAAATGAGTGGATTTCTTGTTTAAGCATATTAGTGTGATTCCTGCATATAATACAGGGAACATATGTGGGCTTTAATGCAATGCTTTTAAAATACTAGTTAGAAGCAGTCTAAGATTCAAGGGTTTCTCTCTAGAGACTACAGCAGATTGTTCACAATTATGCAGGAGTGTAATGGAGATTATAAGGAGCTATATTTCTTCGTAATGGGGATGAGGATAATGTAGTTTAAAACCACAGACTGTACTTCGCTATGCTTCGACACGCAGTCATCTGCCAGCTGGTTGCTTTATCACGAAGGAAGCTTAAGAAGGCAAACACGAGAAGCTGTTGGGTCTGTACCAGAGATCTTATGGGATGTTAATGCAGTTTTTCTGGTAGCAGTGGTGCTGGGATGTGTGATTACCGCTTTGTTGACAAACATGATTTCAGGTGTTGGTTTGTGTGTTATGCAAAACAGATTTACCTCCACAACAGAGCCTGGTGAGTGTGCTGGAGTATGGAGAAACTGGAGAAATTTCTCAGAACAGCTGGAAATATTTTGTTGTCCTTTTATCTCCTTTTCTTTTTAGTTTTCTCTTTTTTTCTTCCCATATTCTGCATTAGAAGACCTGTTCCAAATTGACTACTGGCTTTATTTAATTAAATTGACCCTGACTTGTGCCTTTGATGAACACTAGGGCTAAAAGCATAACAAGAAGCAAAATAGGCCTCATATTGCTGCAGGTCTGGCAACTCCACTAATAAGAAAATCTAGCAGGTCCTTTAATAAGAACACCAATAGCTCCTCTAATAAAGCTGCCAATGAGCCAGTGTGTGGGTTTTGCTCTGCCTTCTGTCTTTTCCTGCACATAGAAACAGGTATTCACTAAATAAGAAGTGATGAACTTTATTATCGGTGCCATGTTTGGCTTTTTTTTCTTGGTGGTGGACCCAAACTTAACTGATCTACTAGAAATCAAGAAGTGCTACTTCTCAAGAGCTTGCAAGCAATTACTGATTTCATTATAGAGGACATACATATATATATTTCAAACTTATCTCCCCAATGCACAGAACAGGCTGGGGCATGGACTGCACTCCACTGGCACAGAGGAAATAAGTAGAGTTGCCTGTCTTCAAAGCATCAAATTCCCTTTTTTTATATACTTACAAAGCTTTTTCTGACAGCTGAGGTTCAGACTGGTGACACAGACAACATTAAGCAGAGACATGCGAGATGTGATGTTCCAGGCATCTTGGGCAAAGGTTTTGCCAAATAAGCGTCTTTAATATGCTGGAGAGTGCACATATTTCTGGAGCCGAATTTCTGTCTCTCCATCAGCATAATGTGTTTATTGAGGATCACAGTTCTAGTGCTACTAAATTTTAAATACATTGCATAGACTTGCAGAAGAAGAAGCATTTACCTTACAAATATCTTCATTTGTATATGATGGTCAATACCCAGCGTGTGAACCCCACCCTACCCCTTCTAAACAACCAAAATCAACGCACAGTGGCTTATAATAGTCACTACTATCACAATTGCTCTTATTAGCTCTTCTCCTGTCTTAATTGGTCATGTATAGCAAAGCACAAGTGTAGAACAGACTTTCCCAGAAGGGACTACTGTAATATTAGATGCATTCTAAGTTACAAGGAAACATAAAAGTTGTATTTCAGAAAAGAAGTCTGGCAGGTGATGGGATGTTCAACTGAAACAGGTCAGAAGTCAGACCTCATTTCAAACTGAGATTAAATCTGAGATAAGGCTCAAGTTCAGAGGTTTGGTGAATAGGTTTGTTTTTTTTTTCTTTTATGAGATTTTTACACAAACTGTAGTTAAGAGCCAAGTTAGGCATGTTTGCTGAAAAATAAAATAGCCATTAGCTGCAAGAAACCAAAGCCAATAAATAAATGTGTTGTCTCTCCAAGCTAATGCTCCTTCAGTTCTTCCAAAACCAGAAAGAAATAAAGCTTGAAAAGATAAGTTATCCCCTCAGCAAAATTATCTCAAAAGAACCTGGCAACTTTCATGAGCTATAAAATTCAATTAACATTTTTTGCTTTGTGTGTCACACTTCAATTAAGTAGAAAGCATATTAATCATATAGAACAGGAGTGTATTTAACATGAGATAATGTGTTGGATTTCAGGACTTTGCTACTCTGGTTGTGATTCAAACCCAGAATGGTCTGTAGCTTGTTTATGTCTTTGGAAATGGCAGGGATGGGAGTCATCCGTGGTGTATTTATCAATTGGAAAAATGACTAGAACTGCACTTGAAGAGCTTGGAACAGCCTTTCCCTGCAAACTGCTGAATCTGTGCCTGGCACTGAAAACATTTTAGCAACAGGGTGAAAATGACAACTGGATCTCTGAGAGGGCTCTGAAACCTTCACAGTACGGACTGTGAAACGCTGTATGCCTAGCAGAAAGGTCAGGTTTTCAAGATGCAGAAGGACTTGTTTGGAAAAGCGCGTAGCTGCTTCACGCCTAGGTACCAAACTCCCCCACAACTGCGTATTTTTTAAAATCCCAATAGTTACTGCCTTTGAAAATCTGCCCCAGGAGACGTGAACCAGCAGCTTTTTCCTCGCAAAGGGAAGAGAATGATGCTTTGGTGGTTTTGGCACTAGAGGAGAAGTCAAGAGCTCTGTGTTTTCATTTTGTCTTTGCCATTGTTTTTAACAAATCATTTACACTTGTGAGCTTCGACTTCCCATCTTTAAATCAGGACTGACTCCGCTTCCCTCGCTTACAGAAGGGTTTGTGAAAATAAGAGGACCTATGCTAAAGAACACTGTTAAAATGTAAGTTCTTCCAGGGGAAGGAGCATCTCTTCGCTCAACGTCTCTGTGGCGGCCGGTGGGGCCAGTTCCCCAGCAATAATGCAGGAATGCTGCAACACCAAAAATGCTCTGGGCAATGCCAGCTTGGATGATAAAGCTGAATAGCTAGGCCATCCACACTGATGAATGGCATAGGTATGAAAAGCTTAATTTAGATACCTTTCCAGAATATCCAGAGCTTAGCCTTCCAGGCTGCCAATATTTTACTGGAAATCTCATGAGACTTACAATACCGACTACTTCTGCCATTTCAGCACTTCCAGCTTGAGCTAAGAATTGGAAGCTTAGAGTGTAATAGGAAAAAAATTAATGGGATTTGTCAGAAACTTCAAAGAAGTTTGGCTCTATAAGGAATAAAGGATCCAAGATTGGCAAGAGATATATATTTTTTCTCTCACTCAAGTAGTTTCTTAATTACAAAACAAACAGAAGCAGAAAACAGGAAAAAAAAAAAAAACCTTTAACGCGCCATATGGTCAGGAGTAGTTGGAAAGAAAAAAAGTTTCCTTCTCATGTTTCAACTGAAAGTTTTTATTTATTAGAGATGATTTAAACCCTAAAAATTTGAAAAGATTAGAATAGAAAACAATAGTGGTTACATGTGTCAACTTTTCAGAAGAGACGAAAAAGATGAAAAAAAAAAGAAAAAAATTCTTCAAGCATAAACCAAATGCTGTAGTAAATCATTGTATGTGCTAAATAAATCAGCGTGATACTGATAAAGCTTCTTTGGCTGCTTTGAGTCACTTTTCAAAAAGGTTTTTAAACTGGTGGTTACATCCCGCCTGTGATATGTAGTTGTGTAACTAATCAGGTGGGCCAAAAAAGTATCAATAAATAAATCTTTAAGAAACATTAATGGGATTTGGCTCAAAGGACAAAAGGACCTGTGCAAGAAATTTCCACATTAAAAAAACATTGGTCTTTCTGAATCCTGGTGTGAAGAAACAGTTTGAAATGAAACAGACAATTCCGTAATTTTAGGGGGAAAATATTTATTATAAAAGAGACAAGTTCACCAAAACACCCAGTCCAAGTTTAATTTAGAAAAAAATTTCTCAGTCCCCTGCTCCACTTTGCTAGCAGTTGTAAGCTGGAGCGCAACGGATTCAAGGGCTTGGGAAAGATTTAAGCTGTCTGTGTAAGTGCTGCGATTACCGATTTTGTGATCCAAAGTTATTTTTGTTTTTAATTCTTCCCCAGAAGATCCAAAAGGCTAACTTTGAGCATGGGACCTCTTTTTTTCAAAGAGCTGTGCAATAGATGGCAAGACATCATTCTCTCCAAACTATTTGTAATTGCAATTGGAAAGACAGCGAGCAGCGGAGATATTTTCCTAAGATCAGAAAGGGCCAACAGAAACATCCCTCAAAAGGGCAGCTGGGCACTCTGTGTTGGACCGTCTCGGTCTGAGATAAAGCAATAGGTCTGCAGTGGAGCTCTGGCATGAATTCAGCTTCTCTTAGAAGGACCTATTTGAGGTCCTCTCACAGCAGGTCCACCAGGTATCTCATCAGCTTTGTTTTACAGGGTTGACTGCAGGAGGAGGGACAACCCAGCCTTGATGGGTGTACTCCCTACAGTTATCTTCTGAAGCATAAAATGTGAGACATGAGATTTTGACAGGGGGAAAAAAAAGAATAGGTTCTCGAAATAGTGGCAGATGTCCAGGATGAGGCACGAGGGCGCAGAAAGGGCTGCTTCAGGCACAGTCGCGGTGCTAGCAAGGCTCTGCCCTCCTCACTGCTCTCACAGTGCTGCGGAGTCGGCATGGAAATGCCATCGATTGGCATTTGATCGGCATATCCCATCAACGGGGGCTGGATACAGGGCAACTGGATCCCCTCAGCTGGGCATCTCGCCCCATTGATCCAGCCATGCATCACCTGAACGGCTTAATGCTTGTATAAGATATACACCTCCTTGGAAGACAGTTTAAAGTGTGTCCACCTTGTTCTGTTGGGGTTTGAAAGGTCACAGGTGAACGCCTTGGACCTATCAGAAATGACTGAGCTTTGTCCCCGATTTTAAAAGGGCAGTGCATTTCCCTTGATCTATTCAACTATTCTTCTTCTTTTTTTTTTTTTTTTTTTTTTTTTAACAGCAAAAAGTTAGATTTTATCCAGCCTGACTTCTGGCTTTCCAAAGCATGAAGTTCTGTGCAAAATGTGGGAGCCAGTGCATCCTATAGATAGTAAAAAGAGTTACCCTGTGCTAGGTTTCTTTACTTCTCTTTCTAGTTCCATTGCTACATTGGAATTGAGAAAAAACACCCAAATAACAAAATACTAACCAGAAGGGAATAAAGAAGCTGGAACAAGACTATTAAGAATACAAACACTGAATTTGTGTCCAGGTATAGTCTTCTGTAAAAATTTAGGTTGGTTTAATGGCTAATCAAGGTCACTACCCCCGGCACCAAAGGTAATTTTTTCTTGTTTCCCTACTATCATCACGTTGTTGCATGGTGCATGGCTATTTTTCTGTTGATTAAACTACTGGGAAAAAAAAAATATAATATGAAAACCAGTGCTGGATAACTGCATATTACATGTGCATGAAAAATCTGTGCTGGCATGACTCTGCGTAGTGTTTTGCAGGTGAGGTCATTACAACAGCAGAGCTCATCTTTTGTTTTTGACTCTTGGACACATGTCAAGCTTGGAACAGGGAAAGGAGAGAGAGGGAGACCTTTACTTCTTTTGAATATTGTTCTTTCTCACTTCATATTTTTGATGCCACTGATGACCAGTGTTAAGTCAAATCCCATAAGCTTAGTATTACAGACCAAGACACCAGGCTAGCAATCCAGTGTAGGGAATTTTCTGTGACGGTGTCATGGTTTAACCGCAGCCGGCAACTAAGCAGCACGCAACCACTGGCTCACTCCTCCCCCCTCCCAGTGGGATGGGGAGGAGAATCAGAGGAAAAAAAAAAAGTTAAATTTGTGGGTTGAGATTAGAACAGTTTAATAACTAAAATAAAATAAAATTACAACAATAATAAAATATAATAGCAATAATAATAATTGTAATGAATTGTAATAAAAAGAGAGAAATTAGACCCAAGAAAGACAAGGGATGCACAATGCAGTTGCTCATCTCCTGCTGAACGATGCCCAGCCAGTGCCCGAGCAGTGATCTGCCCCCCCGGTCAACTCCCCCCCCCCCCATTTACATACTGAGCATGATGTTCTATGGTGTGGAACATCCCTTCGGCTAGTTCGGGTCAACTATCCTGGCCATGCTCCCTCCCAGCTTCTTGTGCCTCTTCTCCCTGGCAGAGCATGGGAAACTGAAAAGTCCTTGACTTGGGATAAGCACAGCTTAGCAACAACTAAAACCTCAGCATGTTATCAACATTATTCTCATACTAAACCCAAAACACAGCTCTGTACCAGCTACTGGGAAGAAAATTAACTCTATCCCAGCCGAGACCAGGACAGACGGGAAGCCCAATGCTCCTGGTAGGCCTTGCTGACAATTTTCCATTTTCGAGATTTTGATGAAAATTCAGCCTTCAAGACAGCAAATAATAAACAGCCCTGGAAAAATATTTGACACAAGTTTTGCAGAGTGCATGTTTTGTCCCCATTTTATCCTATGAGAGATCATTATGACTAACAATGGTCATTTTATATAATTGACTATGTAATTTTATGACCTCAATTATACCAAATTGTAGTTACAAGCACATGTTCAGGGATGCAACAAATCTCAGAGCATAAGACAGGCAATGAGAAAAAAATATTCTCACTATTCCTGCTCTTGCAGATTAGAACAATATTACTGTAAAATACTGTAATTCCTGAGTCTGCTGGGATGGGTCACCTGCAGAGACAGAAGATGATGACTGAGGGTACGTATCCATCTTCCTGTGCCTGTTTAGGTGGTGAATTTATACCACAGTGGTGATAAAACCAGTCTTTGTTGCAAAACTCTGGAAAAAAGATTCTTAAAGAACAGGCAGATCTTTATATTTGTATTTTATCTCCTTCTGAGCCAGAGACTGTGACTCTTCTGCAGGTCCTCTTAGTAATTAGAAATAGATCAACCCCCTGATGAAAATGTCCTTAAAATTTGGGTTTGGGTCATTCAAAAAGGAAAACAGGGAAAAAGTCTGGATCCAACTTTGAGCTTCCTCTGGTTAGCATGTTGTTTGGGTTCTGGGGCTTGGTATTGGTCCATCTTAATAAACAGAGCTGACAAGCGCAACCTGGTTAATTCATCTTGCATCTGCAAATGGAATAAGGAAAATTGCAGATCTATTTCTATTTCTTCGGAGGGTACAAGTCTAAGATTAAGAAGAAGAAAATATCTAGAAGCTTACTTTAAAAATAACAGAAGGTTCATTATCTTTCTTTAATCCATACCCAAATGTGACCCAGGCTCGGAGAGAATACAAAGCTTTCAAGACAGTTTCAGAGTTTCTATGAGCTCATGACCCTTTGTGTAATCTGTATTATATGTGAAATTGTTTTGCAGTGAACTAGGAAACGATCAGTATCCAGCATGTCACTAGGGACTCTTTCAAACTGTATAATTAGAATAATTTCACTTGTATTGGGCAGGGCAGGGATTCAAAAAGCAATTCAGAGGCAAAAGGGCAAGCAGCCAGACCATGCTATGTGGAGCTGAGTTATGTACTTTGCATTTTATTACTCTTCCACGTAGAATCTGGCAGTCATGTATTTAGCAAATCCTGCTATTTGTTGTCTGCAAACTCTTCTGAAATAGTACCAGTCTGCTCAAGTTCAATACAATTGAGCTCGGAATGGCTAGGAATAGTTTACAGGAAATATAATGCAGAAAGTTATGGTTTGGAAACTGTGTGACAGAGGCTCTCAAAAACTAAGACAGCTGGTACAAAGGGGCCCTGTCTACGCTCTAATGACAGTAGAGGAAAGCGTGTAGACACCATTTCCACTGGTGTAAAAGTGGGAACAGAGGGATGCTCTGTGTCCAGGACATCCATTCCTGGTTCAGTCAGCAATTTTCTTGCAATAGTTGGACAGTTATTTTAACATTATTAAACACATTTTGCAAAGAGTTTATCTGTCCCAGTGCAATCCTATCACCTTCATTCATTAATTTTTATAGAGAGGAGTATTTGTAGCTCAAGGAATAATAAATTTTGCGCAGAATCCCCAGAGGCAAAGATCCACATTTTTGTGAGTTTTCCGTAAGTTTTGTGAATGGTTTCCCACCCAACATCTTCCTTAAGTTGTCTCCCTTCATATGCTCCTTTCCTTAGTGCCTTCTGGCCCTCAGCAAAGTGTTTGTTCAGCCACACTAAGCCGCACACCTCTCCCTCTCTGGGAATATTTATCTTTTACTTGTTACAGGGAAGATCTGCAGCCTTAGAGGAGAGGTATAAACATGTATTAACCCCTCAGGGATTACATTGACTGCCTTGGTAACACAATTTACTTTAGAATTACAGTTCCTCTTACATCGGACTCCTGGTGCCATAAAAAGAGTCTAGTATAAACAAAATCCTGGTTTATACCTTATTTCATATTGATAAAAATATCCAAGATAACCTTCCTACAACAATATAACATGGCCAGTGGTTCTCTTGAAACCTAGAAACAGTTTAAGATGTAGAGACAAAATCTGACCGTAGACACCCTGGTGTAAGTCTGGACCTTCCTGCTCCCATTCTTATGAGTATGAAGGTACCTACTCCTCCTTCTTTAATGTATGCAAATACACTGGGCAGAAAGGTAAATTCTGAGATTTATCAGTAAGGGTAGCCTGCTTCGCTGCACTGATGTTAAGATGCTAAATGGTTTTCATTCATTTTTGTGGTCAACCTTTTTCCACCTTGCTTAAGTCTAGTGGTCCTTGAGGCTACGTCTCCACTGCTGAGTTACTTGTGATGAACAGGACACAAACAGGGAAGGCAGGGAGTGTTAGACCTCATCCAAAATGTGAAAATGCAAGAGACGCTACCAACTTACCAAATCTACCAAAGTCCCAAGTTCCGAAGTGACTTTGATACTCAGGACCCTAAATCCTTGTAAAGAAATCATCATCTTAGCCTAATTAGTCTTAGTCTAACCCTAACATTGCTGTGTGTTTGTCCCTTTCTAGTGAAAGCCCATCTTTATGTTCCTGTCTTTCTTGGTGTCTTGTCTGGCACTGGATGAACTTTTTGGTAAATGCAGAAAAATGCCGTGTTTAATCCTGAATACCTGGATCTAAGGATCCCTTTTAAAGTATTCATTCTATGAAGTTATTTTCCTCCTTTTAAAGATACACTATTCCTTGGTGGCCTGGGCAGGCAGAGTGGGGGCTGAACTGTGTGATGCGGGGGAATTACCTTTCAGGTACGAGTACAGATGGGGACCTCGTCACTCCAACTTTTTCTAACCCCTTCTGTGATATTTTCTCCTTGTGTTAACCTGGGATGAGTCACATCTGGCTGAGTTTTCAGGTGTGGCTCCTAGACCTGAAAAATCAGGCCGCTGACCTCTTTGCACACTACAAAGGGAAGAACAGTAATGCCGAGTTTGCAAGAGTGCTTTCCGAGGTAATTGATCTCGGCGGAGTGCTTTGAAGAGGATCGGCATTATATAAATGCCATCTGACAGTCGAGTCAAAAGATTCCTGCAAAGGACAAATTAAAACCAATTAACCTAGCGAGACGTTAGTCCTTCCATTATGATAGCAGCTCTGCTCTGATAAAAGCAAGAATTCGAACAAGTTGATGATTTCATCTCCTTGGCACGGAGATTACAGCACAGCTGCACAGCTGAGATGTCACAATAAAAGCAAATGCTTACAAAAGGTTGTTCTTTATGTTTTTGGCTTGTAAATGTAAACTGCCTGTGCTATCCATACATGCCAGGAATGTCAACAGTGGCTCCAGCGTACGTCTATTCCCCTCCGATCCAGGACAAGACAAAATTACAAATGATAAATCCTCTCACTTTCAGAGCTCAAAGCAGCAAAAGAAACGGTATTTGGACAGAGAACGCTTTTATATTGGCTTGGGCAATATATATGCAAAGGAGAACAAACTTACTCTGCCAGAAGAGCAGATTAGGTGACCTGCATTACCCTTTCCCTCTCTCCTGTTGCCGTGACTTAGAAGATGGTGAGTTTTCTCCCTCCAACCCTCCCAGACAGACTGCAGAAAGAAAAGAATAAATGGAAGGTAGTGGTTTGTAGGGCTGTGGTTTGTAGCGCTGTTCGATTTAAAGCGCTTTCGGTGTAGGAACCTGACAAATGGTCATGTTTTCTAGGAGAGAAAACCTTTTGAAACGTTTAGAGGGTATGAGTGCAGCTGTGCTTTGTCCATTTGTGTTCCACACATTTGTCAGGGGAGCTCAAGTGCAAACAAGTTGCTAGTGCTGTTGGAGCACCGCTCCGACGTAGCACAGGAGTTCCCTCTGACATGCAAGAAAATGCATGTCCATTGAAAGCAAAGGATTTACAAAGTACAGCAAAAACATGGAGTTTGGGGGCAACTTCCAGTTCTCCGAGATGAGATGGACATTTTTTCTTTGGATAGGTTATCTCATAACAGCCATGTATAGGTTTTTCTCCTGCCTTTTCTGAACTAACTTATTAGCTACTCTTTACTCCAGAATTTAGACCACGACTCACCCCTTATATCCTTTCACCTAGGCATCACCTTTGTGGTTGTAGGTGCCTTTTTTTGTAACTCAAGTTTTCCCCTGCCCTTGGTGTTACAAAGCTGTATCTGATGTGCAAGAGCCCAGCCTGCCCTAGGGTTTGCAGGACAGCTGCCCTTGCAATATCGGGGTGATATATTTGCCTGGAATTACAATTTGCCTCTTGATTTTCTTTGAAATCTAAGAGTTCGGGTAAGGGAAAGAAAAAGGCAATACTTAGACGACCTGAAAAGTATTACTGCCAACTTGTAATATGAACCTGAAGTCTGTAAAATGATGACAAGTATGTGAAATTGTAAGATGCTGGCTGACATTTCAGAGTACAAATATCCACAGCTTCATCCAGATTGCAAAATATTAATGATTTCAAATGGAAAAATCTAATGGGCCAAATGCTGGCCTCTCTTTTCTATTTTAGGGACACCTAAATATGCTTTTTGTTGTTTTCTAAGAGAAACTAAACATATTCTGGAAGTGAAATGACTCAAGTTTAAACGTGTGAAGTATTAGGGAAAAAACCCACAAACTGAAACCTCAACAATATTCATACACATTGTCAGTTTTAAGGTAAAAATCAAGATTCTCATCAGGTTGAAATTGTCTTTTTTTAATTAAGAATCTGTTTCCAAATGGTCAGAATCGTAATACTTTGATACTTTCCTGGCACTTTAGATTATTAACCACTATGCAGTAACTTAAAACTTATGCTAACTTTTCCCTCAGTGTTTCTGTTTCACTTTCTGGTTCTTGAGACAATTCCAGAACAGTAAGGTTGGGTTTAACACCACCAAATGCAATAATGACATTTAAAGTAGCTCTCAACTGCAACTTTGCTGGACTTCCTTCAGAAAATTACTAACTTCCATCTCTTTTTTTGGAACAAATAAGGATGGATCTCCATTCTCCTTTCCTTCTATACCTTCACACAGATACTAGACTTTCTCTAGACTTTTTTGTGAGTCTTATTTTTTTAAGACACAGCAGGCAGCATGCCAACCTCATGGTCAGGTGCAGTAATCCAATGAGTGTATAATTTTCAATTGCACACTCACAAATTAAACTGCAGCTGCTGTCCACAGTTAACCTGATCTGCTCACTGAGACATCATTAGGGAAAATCAATTAATTTTTCCATTCTCCCAAATGGTGCTGAAGTTGAATAGGAGGAGAAGAAAGAGAAAAGGAGGAAAAAAGGACTTCTGTGTCTATTGTGTTGGAAAGATAAAACCAACGGTATTGAGTAGCCAGGTTAATGCAGGTCAGTTACAGCTAGAAAGAAAGGAGATACAAGTAGTTTGTATTACATTTTATATATGAAAATGAGAGCTGCTCAACCATGAAACGAACCTGCTTGGTACTCAAGCACGACTTCCTTACTTTTTCACCAGATACTTTTTCCATGTACTTCTGCTTTATAATCCTCTGTTGAGATTAGTTAAAGGTGAATGGAAAATGTTATATTAAAAACTAGAGGAAAGCCTGCCCTGAAAAACTTGACACTGGCTTCAAACTCCTGAAGGTTCAGGGATTTGTTATAATTCATTAAAAATTAGCTGTAAAGTAAGTCTTTGGAAAATGGGATATGTTACAATAGGAATTATTATTTTTTAAAATCATGAGCCAGACGTGGAAAAAAACCAAAGACAATGCTTAATTAAAACTCATTGCACAGGGCAAAAGATAGACCTCTGAAGAAAAATCCATTAGGATGGCTTTTATGAAGTGAAATGGAGCTGAGTGCATTCCAGGTTTTAATGAAAATTTTAAAATATGATTTTTTAAGGACGGACATTTCAGTTTGGGTATATTAATCAATTTTTAGAAATGCTGTAGTTGGTGTTCACTACAAAAAAATTTTTATTTGGTTAAGAAGATTAAATGCTCAACTGAAAACACTATTTTAGCAAATTCTTGCTTGAAGACGGGCATGTTCTGATGATAATCTGATATGAATCATCAAGAACTGAGCTGGCCAAAGAGAATTAATCCTATTCAAACATCCATACCGAAACTTTAATGAACGAAGTGTTTGCTATAATTATATTTTCTTATGGAAATTCTACCTAAAAGCAAAATAAACCCAAATTTTAGGAGAAAATAACCTTAATACCTATAATTTTTTCTAAAAATGTCACACTAGAACTTGAATTAATTAGATGCTATTATGATGTACTGAATTTTTTTATATAGACAGTATAAACAAATGCCTCCTAGCTGGAACACAGTTATTCATGAAATGTTTCAAGCATCAATCCATGCATTTACAGAATTTTCAGACAACTCATAAAATAACGTTCATAGACAACCAAACCTTTTTTTTTTTAAAAAAAACCCACAAAACAAAACCAAAAACCAATGGGTGGTAGGGTAAGAAAACCAGAAAGTTTTCTGAGCGTGGAGCAGATGATGCAACAGGATTGTGTAGTCTCAGAGGGCTACGAGCAGCTCGCTACGCGATGGTGAGGCTGCTCCTAGGTTGTACAACAGCAAGAGCAAATGAATCACGGTAACTGAGCGGCATCTCCAGTAGTGTCAGCACCTAGCAATGTCAGATCCTGTAAGGAGGCATCCTACTCATAGGAATTTTATCTACAGAAACATAATGAAGCTGAGAGAAGAGGGGGCTTTTTTAGAAAATGAAAATTATGAAAATTCAGGGGAATGGGGAGAAGGAGAAGATATATGGGCTACATGGGTCAATCGTAATTATTTTCTAAGGAACTTTCATGGTAGCTCATAGACAATGCTGAGACTGTGTCTGTCCTTCCTTGAAGGACATGAGGATGGAGGATGATGAAGGACAGGAGGAGGACGCGCTGCAGTCCTGATGGAGCCAGAGGGAAGGGAGGGAAACGCTGCAAAACCTGCACTCAAAAGCCAAAGCAAGTGGGTGTATATTATGCCCTTCCTACTTCACACTTTGTTTTCTTTTTTTTGAATCATAAGTAAAACTTACCAAAAGATTTCAAAAAGCAAAATTTGTGAAGAAGGATCAGACTGAGGTGTGGGAAATTCCTCCTTCACATCCAAACAAACGCACACCCCCACGTTTTGAGCAGAGATACCAGCAGGTACAAACCATACACTTAGTCAGAGATCATTATCAACCCTACCAGATGCCATAATACACCCGAGCGATCACATCACTAAGTAATTAACTAAGTAATCAATCAATTAATTATAAGGGAAAGTTACTCTTGTAACACAAATCAGTTTAGGAGCTCTGGTTTCAGAAATAAAGTATTTACTAAAAGAACTAAAGAAACAGAGCCACCATTGTTTGCAGGAGAGACTCTGTTATTCTTAATTAACTTTTCTGAGTGTAGGCAGCACTCAAATGACCAAAGACTAAATCATCAGCTGGTGTGAGTGAGCATAACACTGGTAAAGGTGAGGAGCAATGTGACGGTTGACAGCCTGGGTCTAGTTTTCGGCTATTAGCAGAATAATCCCAGCCCAGGCAAAGTTTTCATTACTTTTTTTGATAAAAGATATTTAACCACTTTTTTTTTTCCCCACTGCAATTTTTATGTAACTCTGGTTCTTCTGGGACCTGAGCATCACTGAGCTTGCCTGCACTCCCCAAGGAGTGAGATGTACACTGTGGAGCGGTACTTCCAGAAACTGCGATATTTTGGAGAAAGGACCTGTTGACTAAGGAAATAAATCACAAGCTGGTTCAGAAAATGGTTTTGCTTTGCGGAAGACTCCGTTGTGGCTCCCATTTTGTAGCCTAACAGTTCCCAGGATTTAGTTACCCAGAGAGCTGCTCCCTAGGACTACTAGCAAAGACCCTGTTTTTCTTCTGCACAGTGAATCTTGCTGAATCCTCAGCACAGACTGAAAAGCATGACCCACAAAGAGGAACGTGAACAAGCATAGAAAAGAGGATAATTTGTGTCACATCATTTAGGACAAACCAATGGTTTTGTTTTCTGGATCTGAACTTGACTTCTACCATTGCTGAAATAAGTCATGACTTTTTTTTTTTTTTAATGTAGCCATCATCTGTGAACTGGGTAATATATATTTTGCCTATCTTTTTCTACCTAAAGTGTAGGCATTGGGGGGATATACAATGTTCTGCTGAATATTCAGAGATCCTAGCTGTCATCTGGATTTATTACAATAAAAATTAAAAAAAGAAATCGTACTACCTAATTCTACCCTGCAGCAGTTACACCTGTAAGCAGCAAGCTGTCCTGTGTGGGTTATTCTGGAGAGGTGCACCATGTACGCAGAAAAACTCCTGCAGATGGCTCGAAGGACCAAAACATTCTGGAATTTGGGGCTCAACCTACGTACTTATGTAGCTGGGGAGAAGGGGAAAGACTGTGTTTACAATCCAAAGTTTCTGTCAGTCGTCCAAAGCCATCAACACTGCTGCCTGCTGCTAATATTGCTAAACACTGGGAAGAACTAAGATTGATATTTTATATATAAATAGATATGAATATATAGAGATATATATTTTAACAGAGCTCTACTTGAAATAATTTTCCTTGCTTTTTTCCCCTGATAGGGTCACACCTAAATTAACACAGATTCAATGTGGCTAGCAGAAATCTGTGCTCTAAGTAGCTGAGACGGTGTCACTAGTCCCCAAAATATTTATGTGCTAATGCTGCAGTGAAGCTTTAACTAGGACATGAATTTGCATAGTATGCATGCTTTTCTTCGCCTACCCATGTGCCTATTTGCTCATAGAAAAGGTTAAGGAACCTGGGCTATGAGTTATGTTATTGTATGCAAAAGAAAATTCATATATTTGGTTCCCTTGAATATAATTTAAAAAACAAATGCAAATGCATATGAAACAGCAAGCATGAATTTCTGTTGAGGAATGGAAAATGACATTTTTCTGGGAAGGTAGAATAGAAGGATTTGGATAATTTGCTTCCAAAAACCCATAATGGAGAGGGGAAACAAATTTTCAGTGACTTCTTGAAGCCTGGGGTAAAGTTACTACTTTTCATGTTGACATCATTGTTTTGTCTTAGACAATATGAAAGTCAAGGTTCCTGGCTGCACTGTTACCACAGCTCTGTGAGCGCAGAGAGATATCTCTCTGTATTGCTTAGATGTAAAGGTATTTATTAGGAGTTCATTAACTGTTTATTCAATGAAATGAAACATACATCTGGGAAAATCTAATACACTGCTAAGTGTAGACTGTAAAAAAATGATAGTGTTTGCTGGTATCATAGTTTATGCTGGAAGAGGGCTTGGACTAGAAAATATTATCATTAAATACTCTTTTCTCTTTAATAAAGTAGTGCTAAAGCATTGCTAAAGCTAATATTTGTACACTGACTTTTAAGGCATCATTCTAACTGACAAGTCCAAGAGCTGACATTCCCCTCAGTTCCCCAAGCTGGAGTTTGACATGTCAGTAAATGCCGTCTGCAGCCCAGTGTATTTGGGGACTTGGAGAGTTCCCTCAGCTTTCAGTAAATGAGCAGCAAGCTAAAAATGTTTGATATGTGTCCAGCAGCGTAGCATGCTTTGCAAAATACAACCCTAAGGTCTCTTGCTTTAGGGGGATGCAGAAAAAGGGGTGGGAGGGCATATTTTTTGAAATTTCCATTTCAAAAAAAATGGCACTACCATTTTTTGAAATGCAGCTTTTATATAAATATATATATGTGTATCATGTGCATGTGAAAACACACAGCCACACAAATAGCAAAAAGCCCAGATCTCCTCCTGCAGCCAGATCTCAAGCCCCTGCCCCAAAGTCTCACAATATTAAAACTGATCAAGTTTCTGGTTGTTTGTTTTTTTTTTTTTTTTTGTTTTTTTTTTTTAATGGGAAAATAGGTGAATTGTTTTAGCTGGAGGGGGAAAAAATAATGAAAAATTTTCTGAAACCTACACTCCACCACATACATTTTCAGTTCAAACAATTAAAATTTTTCAGTGTTCTATGTAACCCAAACCAGGAATTTACAAAAGGCAAATGAGGACAATGCTAACAATAGCACTATCAAGGCATTTATAAAGTGAATTTATTATCCTTACTATCAACCAAATGGAATGCTGAGAGACAGACGGGGAAATTTTTTATTAATTTATAGGCACACAACTGAATTTATAAGGTGCCTACAATTGTGTAGAAATACTTCTTGAAATGGCATCAATCAGAATAAATCCTATTTATTAGTGTTTTCAGGTTGCCATATGAAAACAGAGCTGAATATTATACATTTCCTGGCAACCGATGGACTTGGGCAATCAACTCCTTTTGGCAAATTAAGAGTAGAATCTGAAGAAATGCCTGATTTCTTAAACACTATTGCATAACTGGAGGATCTTACATTGGGTGTGTCTTTCCAACTCTTGTGATTCACATATAATACATCCATACCCTTCGGAGAATTACATGCCAGATTTCATGTTTTCATGCCATGTTGAAATGGATGCTGGGAATTCTACACTTGCTCCATTTTGCAATGCAAATACTTCGATTTAATGACCAGTGACAACTCCCAACAGAACAGAGATGGGAGAAAGGAAAGCAAAGGAGAAAAGGGGGAAATTAATATAATTTCTGGGCTTAATATAATTAATATAATTTCTCTCCAAATTTGCCTTTTAACTCTCAAGTGACCAAGGAGGCTGCCTGGATGATTAGTTTAGACCCGATACCCAACTTCTAGACGGTAAAGTAAAGGGCGAAGAACGTTGCCCTGTATTCTACTGCACCCCACCAGGCTTGGTTTAAGGCAGATCAGAGTGGGATGCTTTCATAAGAAGAATATTCAGCAGGCTACTAGACCACAGCATCATCATTTTGGCTACCTTCCTCTTAGCGATCATTCATGAGGCTTGGGTGGTGCCACAGCTCCTCGGGGTCACGAGGAAGGTGCTTTTTGCAGTAGGTAATAATTTCAAATTGGGGGTCTAGCAGATTGAAGGGAACAACGAGCCTCTAATTCCATTTCCAGGAAAAGTCTACCGGGAAAAGGTTTGATAAATGTCACTAGTGATGGAAGAGGACCCTTATATTTCCTCAAATATGCCAAGATTATGTTTATACTGAACAATGTTTTAAGTTTCCTAGGAAACATGAATATTTTCTTCCTTAGGAACAAGAAATTTAGGCTAGCAATTTGTTCTGAGATGGTAGAGTTGTGTCCTTTCTACCAAATGGGCAATTCAAATTCAAACCAAGAAGGAAAATTGAAGCAGAGAAGCACTGGTATCAGGTACAGAGATGCAGGAGCTGGTCTGGTAGAATGGCTGGATGGGAATGTGAAAAATGGTGTTAGATGAAATAAAGACTATTCTCCAGGGAGGGGGTAGAATAGCACTGGTCTGGCATTACGTGACTAAGGCTGCAAAAAACCTCAGGCAAAAATCCGCCATTCTACACCCAAACTCCTACGCAGGAAATGGACTGCCCAGAAAAGAGTAGAGAGAAATAAAACGTCCCATGGAGGGAGTGAAGCTGGGGCAGAAAATTCACTCCTCCATCTCCTTTGAGCCAGTTGGGTTTTGTGCACCTGTGGCTTATCAGCAAGGCATTTGCATTTTGCAAAGCTGGCTCAGGCTTTGTTTCCATGAGAGCTTGCTGGATGTTCTCCCGGTTTTACAGAGCCCTGGAGTATGTGTTCTTGTAATCATGTGTTTGATCATATGTTTGACTGCTAACACCGGTGCGTTTTAACACTTCCAACAGGAAAATTCACCTGTACAGACCTGATCAGTGACAAACCTGTTCTTCTGACAGTATTAAAAAATACCTATTAAGAATGCTTTACATGGAGATGAGCAAAAGTGTATAAAAGCAGATGTCAGTTATTTAATTGGCTTAGTCGTTTGTTCTCTGCTGAGTCAGACAAAAAGCTCAGAAATCTGTCATTATGCAGCTTTTCTTATCTATGAAGTCTGAATCTATTATACTGAGGGAGCATGTTTTTAATCCACTCTGCTCAGTATGACCTCATGGCTGTGAGATTGCATTGTCGTATATAAACACTTAATTGTGTGGGCTTCATGTGGACACTGGGGGATTAAATGTGATAGATTCGAATGTGAGACAGCTAGATGCAGGCTATTGGCCTCATATTTTGCTTTGTTTCTAGGGACAAGACACTTAATACAATATGTATGTAATGCCAAGCAGCTCCCATTTTATCTAGTACTGAACCTAATTCTTATGGAGGCAATGGATTTCTTCACAGTTTGTTGCTGTTATAACAAGAATATAAGGTTTGCAGAGGTGCAACAGTTTGCAATCCAGATCTACTTTTCTCGACTGATCAGTTACAATGAGCAAGCTAAACTTTGCTTTGTTAGTCTTTCTCCTAAAAGATATGTTTTTGAAATTCCTTTTTTTTTTTTTTTTAACTTTACTGAAAGGGAGTAAGGGATGATATTGCTGAAATGATACTACAGTGACATAACAAAGAACAGTAAAGGTCAGACCAGATTAATTTGCTACAGGATCAGCTGGAGAATATTAAACCTCTTAACTGTAATCCTTTGATAACCAGTCCTATAATGTAATCATCAGTGTACATCCAATAACACACATGTTAATTACTTTAGAATTATATTTTTCACTTTTAATCAAAAGACAAATTTTAAAGGATGCCACCACCATCCCCCAACAGCTAAAATAACCCATTTCAAATAAAAAGAGACTATTTTTATGAGGTGGCTGGGGAAAAGTCAGTCTGGAAAATATCCTTATGAAGGAAGCATCTGTCACAAGTCAAAATGTTATCACTGGTCCCTGGGGAGATCCAGCCTAGGTACAAACAGAAGTGAAATACTCGGTGCTGAGTTTTGACAGGTGAAGTGTGGATTTTGTGGTCTGGAGAGTATGTTGTTAAGCTGGGTCCGAGCAATTCACAACCCCCCCAACCTTGGGCTAGCATATAAAACCCTTGAAAATCCAAGTTTGGAGGAGGAGGAGGGTTTTTTTCGTGCACAGAGGATTTAATATTCATGGAGAGAGGGCAGCTGCTTTACATGAGATCCACAGGAGCACTTTCTCCCGAAGATAAGAGCCATGTCCCACATCAGCCGCCTTGTGCCAGCTCCCATTGCCCCCCCTGCTCTGCTCCGGCAAAGCCCACCCGTCTGCAAGCCCCTCAAGCCCGTCGGAGGGAGAGCCAGAGCTTTCTGCCAACCGGGCAGTAGTTCATCTGCTATGCGGACAAATGCGTCGAAAACATCAGGCTGCGACCCACACATTTCGGGAACCGTTCTGGAAATCATTACCCACCCTCTAAAAGCAAGAGCGCTTGTGGGTGTGCTGCACAGCTTGTGTTAGCGCGTGTCTTCCAGAAAGATGGAAACATACTTCAAATCTTAAAAATTAGGAAAAAAATATGTCCGCGAATTGATCACGACTTCTCTCCGAGCCAAAAAGCGGTTATGTTGAAACACTGACTTTATTGAGGGTGGTGAAGTGCTGAACTGTTTTGAATTCTGTCCACTTCCTTGATGACTAGGTAGGAATTTCGAGGTGTAATTTTAGGCATTCACAGTGTAACAGTTGGTAAAGTCTTAGTAAATAAATCGGTAAACCCCTCCTTCCCCATTCCAAAAGAGCAGAGATCAAGCTGGACTGAATCTGGATGGTATGGTCCAACTTCTAACAGAAAGGGCAAACACTGTTTTCCTTAAAGTAGCTTGTAAAGTCTTAAAGTTCTTGGGAAAAAAACAATCCCATGGGTACTCTGAGAAAGAGTATTTATACATGACTTCAGTTCCAAATGCGCTGTAAAAGTCTGGATGTACCCAATTATAACAATGTTCGTTTTGATCCTAACAGAGTCATCATTTCACAGTATAATTTCAGATTTCCATAACTGACTCTCTGCTTTCAACAGTCCTTTCCAGTGAAATTTGCTCATCGGAGATGAAGGTGGATGAACGAGTTCAGCAACAATTGCTGGGCAGAGGTGTAAGGTTCCTCCAGAACAAAATAATCACTTCAATTTCTTAAGACGAATGGTTGAAGATAATCCAGCAGCACGTTTCTCTGGCATCCAGTTGTGCCATGCAGCTTTCTGATGGGTGCAGTATTTTGGGGAGGAGGTCAGGTCTTGGGAAACCAGGGGTCAGCTCATTGTAGGAACCTTCCTCTGAGAGCTCAGGTGAGTTACCTGAAGTACGTTTGTATCTATCACACGGCAAATAATGTGCTGAATCCCTGCTTGTGCTGAAAGAACTGAGTCAGGGCTGAAAATGGGCTTGGGAGGTCTCTCTGAACTGACTTGAAGTTTTTGGTGTATTCTAATTTTCAGGCCCTTCCTCCTTCGATAAATACTACATTCCAAACAAAATGCTTCCATCCAAAATGCTTCCAAACCCAAAATCACTCAGACAAACCCATGAAGAAGCAGCGCGTGCACTTTCCACTGATAACTGATCCCAATATGTTACTGTCCTGAGAAAAACAAAAAAAGAAAGGAAAGTTGACCTCAGGGTCAATTCTTGCTCTGGGTTGTGCCGTAATGTAATAGGATTTATAAATCTTTAATTGCAGTTGGTTTGCTATAAATGCTTAATGAAAACATGATGTCCAAAAGGCTGTTGGAGGGTATTAGTGACTAGGCAGAGTTACAAAGCTGCAACGCTGTAAGTAACCTAGCAATGGGCAGAAGCTACAAAGGATTCACGTTTACTTCTCTTGCATCTGTTCTAAAAACGTGCCAGGGATAACAGGGTGTGTGATGTGTGTATCTGTGCGTGCGTGCACGGATATGTGCGTGCGCACGGAATTACATAGCAATAGTTCGATCAGCTCGCCTGGGAAATTTTAGTTTGCGTGGGAAGGCAATTACATCACTTGAAAGCGCTTTTAATTAAACCTTTAAAGGTTTGTTTAGGCAAAGAAAAGCTCAGAGCTCACAACTCATTCCTCCGCAGAGCACTCGCTTTTGGTCACTTCCCTGGTGCCTTCTACAGAGAGCTGAGCTGAAGGGGGAGGATGAGGATGGAAGGGGAGAGGGGGGGGGTCCCTCGTTAGCACCCCCAGCCCTGTGCTCGCTCACTGCTGAAGACTGGCGAGCTGCCGCACGACTCTCCAGCCTCCCCATCTGCAGGGCAGGCACATAAAACCCTGGAACCTCACCCTTTACAGCAAAGGCTTTTATGATTCACTTGTTCCCTTTCTTATCCTGCTTCCCCTCGGAAGCCAAAGAGGGGGGAGGAGGGAGAAGGGAGAGGAGAGGACCCCATCAGATATCGTGTGTCCTTTCGGCCAAGAGTTGACTCTTGGGTGTAGATCAATTAAAAAGAGACTTCACGTAACGATTTTTGTTTTTCTGTGGAAGAAGGGAAGGGCAAGCAGTGCCAGACAAGCTTATGGCTGTTCTCCCTCATGTGGCTTCCTGAAGCTTTTACTCTGCACCATTTACCCTGCATAAATCAATTGCCAGAATATTAGTGCTTTGCTTCCTTGTTTACTCTGAAAGATTATGTCCCATTAGCAGATTTGTCTTGTAATTGAACTGAAGTGTAAAATGCCAATGTCCTGACAACCTGAATGTACAGGATTAACTGCTGCAGACTTTTCTGTCCTCTTTTGAAACATTTTGATTGAGCATAATTAATCCAACTGAACTGATAGGATGATGGATGCTTCCAGCCACAGTGGTTTGCAAAGTGAAGCAAGACTGGACATATATATCATAGCAAGATAAAGAGGTAATGACAGACAATGGCTTCTGTTTTTACAGTGCTGCTTTTTTCTCCATCTAACTACATTTCAGCGGCAAAGCACAAACCTCAGTGTCCTATTTCAGGAGTACGTACTTGTGTCAATTCATTTTTGGAGCGCCCTGAAAGCCCCTGTTTAACTTTGATCATCTGCATAAGTGTCAGTTTGGAGTCAGGGTCTAATCACCTTCAGCAGTGGCAGCGTGTGGGCTGCCACTGACCTGGACACAAGTGTTACCGAAGCAGAGATTATTTTTTTTACCATTGCAGCTCTCCCAGGCACGTTCTCTCTTCAGGGTCACAGCACACCATTGACCAAGCAGGAAAAAACTTCAGAAGAGGCGGGACACGTCTTTTGTACGTTGCATTAATCCAGCAGCAAAAGGGTTTTCTGCCCAGACTGGATTCTTGAGTCTGTGCAGTATATGAAGTTGCAACGCTCAGAGGAAAACGCCAAAATTTTATAAAAGAGGGTATGACAAGTTAAGTGCTGACCACTGTCACCTAACAACAACAACAACCACAAAGCAACTTCAGACGATTTGCATGAACAAGTCCCATCCCCTGATGTACACAGACTGAACCCAAAAGAGGAATTGGCGTTATCAGCGTTGTCCGACTGTTGCACGACAAATTCAGGGTTCCCATTCTCCTTCCATCCAGCCTGGCCTTTGCCATTGCTCTTTACTTACTATTTTTATAATGTCATCCGCCACATCTGCTCTGAAGGCTCAGGGCCAAAGCAGGGATTGAGGGCTGAAGTGGAGTGTTTATTATTCGTGGGATAATGAAAAAGGAGACACTAGTCTAGCAGGTACCAAGACGCAGGGTAAGAACGTGAGAAATAGCCTGGCTTTGCAGTTGGCCTACGTTATTTTGATGTCTTTGCTTTTTTTCTGCTGTTGCTTTTAACCCTTTTCTATAACAAAGATGAAAGGTTTTAAGAAACAAGGACAAATAGATGCTTTGCAATTCTTCAGGGCGCAGCCTTCAAGTTCAGTTCACAGAAGCGGCATTGTTTTAGTTTACCAGAAATATTTGAGTTTCTTGTCCCTGACCAAAATGAAGTTAGAAATCTTGTAAAAAACGGTATTATTGTGGTTACTTCCTCTAACCGATCCTGGAATTACAGAAGCATGAAACAATGAATAAAAGGAAAAAAATCAGAAGATATGTGTCACCACGTGCCTTTATTTTCAATTACTATGAAGAGAACATCATTTACTGTCTCTTTCACGTGTGAAAACAACACCTACAGCTTGACTCAACTTCTGGGCTTCTGCAAAATCTCACACACGAGGCACACCTCGCATTAGAAATCAAGAGGCAAAGCAGAATTATGCCTAAGGAGAAGAAAAAATTTGCTCGAGTCAGATTTCTGAGCACAGCACCGCAGCCCTCTGCTCGCTAGACTGGAAGGTCAGCAAGTGTATGGCTTGGGAAGTCATATTCTGCTTTATTATGTAACTCGTATCTCCGGAATTAAAGCTTAATCCCAAACTGTGGCTTGGAGAACAAATCAGAAGGGACTTTCTTACATTATCAGTAACACAACCACCCTGTTTTCTAATGGTACAGTAACATAAGCATAAGCAATAAGGATGTTTTTTAATCTGAGCCACCATGTAAGGGAAATGAAGCTGCTAGTTCTCCTTTGCTGCAAGCCTACAGCAGCTGTCCAGAAAATAAAGGTTCTTGCCAGAGCTTTGATGAAACACACAGGGTTTTGTATGGCATCGGGTGCCAAACATGCTGCTGATAGAAGCAATAAATCCACATCCAAAACCTAAAAATAATATTGGGATTGTTTTAAATTAAGGTTAAGGAATATGGATTTAATTAGACCCTGCATGGATTCTGAATAGCAATTATTACATATTTGTTCAGGTTTAAGTATTTTTATAGGATTTTTTTTTTTTAATCCTGTTAGAATATTTTTCCTATGGGATGGGGATCATCTTTGTGAGAGGAAGAATGGTCTTGTGGTTAAGGCTGGCCTGAGACTTAGGAGATCTGGGTTCGATTGCTGGCTCTGCCACAGACACCCTGTGTGAGCTTGGGCAAGTCATTTAACAGCCAGCTTTTTTTTCTTAAAATAAAAGTCCAAGGCCCATTTAAGCATCTAAAAGATGCGGCTGCTGAGAACTGCTGAGTGCTCAGCATTAAAAAGAAGAAGGAAAAAAAAAAGAAGAAGAAGAAGAAGAAAGCTGGCTGCCTATCTAAGGGTTGTCCTCTTTTGGTCCCTTCAGCGCATGCTGAGAATTTCTGAAAATCTGTCCCTTCGTGTCTCTATTCTTCATCTGTGGAGCAGAAATTGTAACACTCCTCTAGCACACAGGGATTCTGGAAGTGCTAGCAAAGCTGCAAACGGGGAGTACGATTGGGATGAAGTTAAAATGATTTTACTTTGGCTTTTATGCCAGCAGTGGGTGAAAATATGAGAAACGTCATTGCTTCTTGCCAAACTGGTTAGCCTACTGCTGCAAGCAACCCATGAAAAGGAGGTGGTGCGGGGATAGTCTTTCTGGCATGATCGCATTGTCTGGGTTTGAACTGGGCGGACTGGTGGCATTAGTTTGGGGAGTCATGTGCGTTTGTTTATTGTTCCCTCCAGCAGCCCGATTTTCAAACTGCTCATTCAAAACGTTGACTCATTCTGCCCCTGGTTTGAACCAAAGGACACTTGCGGGTGATGTCAGGAGCTCAGAAGGAGCCCCACGAGCCTTCGGGACCTGTGTGGGGTTGGGCAAGGTTTGCGCTCGCAGCTCAGCAGCGTTTTGTGCGGTATTTCCCAATGCGGCTGCTGTGCCTGCCACCGCTTCTGGCTGCCAAACCAACACACGCTGTTCAGAGCCTCGTCCTGATCGCTTCCCCAGTTCCATACATGACCGGTGAGCCAAAAATTGCAGTTGCAACATCAACAGTCTTCAATATACATTTGCAGTTTGGCACCAATTCGTTGTAGCGTGATAGAGGGGACTCAGAGAAGCTGATGAAGCTCAGACGTACAAGTATTTGTTTTGTTATTTAGGACAAGGGAGAACAGAAAAGATGACTAGGAAACTTTTTAGAAAAGGTTACCAAAAATTGCTGATTAAAAATGTTTTTGCTGTGACAGTGTCTTTCCATCCCTTAAAAAACAATGAATGAATTTGTACTCACATGAGGGAATTTGACCTCGTTTCTCCATTTTCATTGATTAAAAAAAAAGAGATGTGTTTTTGGTTTTGACAACACTTTCTGCATCTGTAGGTACACATGGAGGATGAAAGAAACGTGGCATATAATAGATGTCATAGAGTTAACACAGAGGTGAGGGAGGTACAGCAACAGGACTACGCAACTACGAATCATACAAATGCAGTGAGAATCCTAGGGAAGTATTGGTGACAGATGTTCTGGTGACAGGTAACTAACGACAAAATTATTATTAAATTAAATCAGGCTAGCAGGGATTAAAATTACAGAGGAGATCAATAATATACAAGAATACGGCCGGCAGTACATTCATTCAGGATGCACACATTGATGCAAAAGAAAATGCTCTTTTTGAGGATGCAGATAGCACACGGGAAAGCTGTCTCTAGAGTCAGGGAAAACAGTTTTGAATACAGCAAGATTATAACTTTGTAAAGTCAAAGATCACAGGTGTAGATTCATAAGGTCAAAGCGCATTTCTCATTGGAAGGAACCCTCTGCTCAAAGCGGAGTGAACTTCAAAGCTAGACCATGTTGCTCAGGGCCTCATCTAACTGAGTTTTGAATATCTTTATGGGTGAGGATTTCACGTCCTCTCTGGGCACCTGTTCACTCTCATGGTGAAATTTTTTTCCCTTGTATCTAACTAGAATTTTCCTTGCTGCAAGCTGTCTGCTGCTGCTTGTCCTTTACGGTGTACCTCCGTGTTGAGTCTGGCTCTGCCTTCTCTGCAACCTCCCCGTTGAGTAGTTGAAGACGGCAATTAAAGCTGTCTTCAGCAATTAAAACACAAAGCTCTTCCTGAGCAGCCTTTCAGCCATATTTTCCTCTGCTATCAAGTCACCTATTACAATCACTCTGTGCTGCTCACGTGCTCCTCTTCACTAGCCGTGGATAAGCAGCTCTGCATTTATTAATATTTTAAAATAGAACGCTATTACCAGTGGCTCTGGCAAGCACCTGATCCATTAATTGCTGGGGGCTGGAGAGTGTGCAGAGAAAGGATCGCAATGAATGTGTCAGCCTGTCCCACGCTTTTGGGCTGATACCCGCTATGGGCTCCCTCCGGGACAAGGCGCTGGGCTGGGTGAGCCCTTGATCTGACCTTACAGGGACCAGTTTAGGGGTACGAATGCAACCTGTCTGCTTTCTTGTAAGTATTTGCAAAGCTGCTCCGACAACATGTTCAAGCCAGGTAAAAAGAAAACTAATTTCTCCCTTTTAAGTGTGGGCTTGCCCACTTGCTAGTCACAGGGGCTGATACCACAGTATTCCCAATACCAGTTCTGGTGGCACTGGGACAGTTACAGAGGGCAAGTCTTTCAGTGCCTGTTTGCAGTGGAAAGTTTTTGGGGTTTTTTTGGGTAAGCAGCACGTGCCCTGGAATGTGAAGAATGTCCCTGTGTGGATTTCCACCCGTTGCTGCCGGCCAGTACAGCCGTGTTTCGCTTTGGAGCATGGCCAGAGTGGAACAGATTTGCAATATATTTCCTGAGTCACTTACGGCGGTTGGATGAGTTTCCTTCCAACAGCTGTGTAAGAATCAAAAGATAAAAACAGAGATCTGGACCTCGTGCCCAGCCAGAGCAGAGGCTGGGAGTGGTACATACAGAAGCTGGCCATTGGCACATCCTCTATATGGGTCACGGAATTTCATCGCCTGGAGCCAGCAACATCTCCACGTGGAAATTCCTCATGATTGTGGAAGGGGTTACAACTGACACTGATCAGATTTAAGTCGTTTGAATGGATTCCCCCACAAAAAGCACAGTGTAAAAAGCTAGAGAATCATATCATGCTTGCTACTTCTGTACTTTGCATCCACTCTGAGCTAGGATTTTTATTTTTCTTAACGAAAGTTAAACTCATATTCGTAAGCATAATTACAGGGGTGTTGGAGATTTCATTCAGGATACTGACAACAATGTAAGACCTGCGGAATATCTTAAAACTTTCCAACAGCTCTGATATGAATTATCTTGGAAGTGTAGGGCAAGTTTGTTACATTTTCTCATGGTTTCATCATTTGTAAACTTCATGCTTAATAAAATTAAGGTTTTTATGTGCTTTTAGATAAAATTTGGGGGGGCCTCAGCTTAAGAAATGTTATGGTTTTTTCCAACATTTTAGCCAAAGGAATAGAAGGAAAACAGGACTCTCCCAGGGCACTCAGCATCCTGCAGGGCTGGAGCTTTAATTGGGATCTTAAAGGGCAGAGGTGGTATTTTATATACCACTCAGTGCCAAATGCACGGTTGGCACCAAGCTAATCATCTGCCTCCAAGCAATCTCACAAGGGCAGTGTCAGATCAAAGAGATTTAAAAATGAAGAAAACCCTATGAAAGCTTAGCATTGCCAGGGTACTCCGTTGACGTGGGCGAGAGAAGAGCCTGGTCCTTCAGACATGAAAACTAATGAGGGCTCTCAGCCTAGGAGATACGCTGCCCGACGGTCCATTCTCCAGAATTGCCCCCAAAGCCTGTTACTACTAGACAGAGACTTGAGTGGAAAAAAAGCTATGGATGCCTGCCTGGATATGTCCAAAATGCTGGTAGAATTCTTTATTCAATGATGGTCTGAATGAATACAAATATATTTGAAATTTTATTAACGTCTGTAAAATAATTTTGAAATGGTCATCAAGCTCATAGCTGCCAATAATAATGACTCCCTGCTTCTGAGTTAATATTTCTTTTCATCTCTGGCTTTTGGGCTCCATTAGCCAACCATTTTCCATGGTGATAAGAAATGGCACACCAGAGGAGCCATAACAGCGATATCATCACTGGGCACTCCTTCGGTGCCCATCGACAGAATATTGCAAAGTACTTTATCAATAGGAATTAATTAGTTCATACAGTGTGACGTCAATGTTATAAGGGTGCTTTCAAAGAGGAGAAAACAAAGGCGCAGACAACTTCCGCGACGCTTGACAAAACACTTCATAGTGATGGATAAAGCCAGAAACTCATTTCCCAAGTTCCTGTTCTTGCTTTGCCACGTCTTTTTGCTCCAGCTGCACCAGCACTAGTAATTGCTCAGTGAGGCGTACTGCAAAGTTTCTTTGAACTGATTACACTGTTTAAGCACCCTAGAAACAACAATAATTTGCCATATGGTAAACATAATTCAATTTGAGCTCTAAAATCTATACTAACCCAAATCCAAACAAACGCAAGCGTGTTTTCTTATTAACAGGTTAATATTTGGATCTTCCTTCCTTGTAAAGACACTCATTTTTGGACGATTCAATTTACGTGTAGTCCACGATGAGATCTGTTTGCAGGTGGGATTATATTCCCACCGCTAGTAAACTTCCCATTTGCTTCCTGCACAGCACTGTTCGAACTTGATACAGTCTCCAGCAATTAGACTGCTTTACTGACAAAGAAAAGGGGTTTGATCACAGAGACAAAAGCATTTCAGGCTCCCCAGGAGATCATAAAGTTAGACTGCAGTTCCATTGATTCATGGCCTATGTGTTCCCACAGTAAAAACACAAAGCAACATCATTTTTTTTCTCTGTGGATCCAAAAAAAGAGCCTACCAATAGACCGGAATATGGAGGATAAATGCTCTCACCACTGCTCTGCTGGCTGGATTTTAGCAGGACTTGAAACATCATCCTTCTTGCATCTAAAGACGGACGAATTACCATGAATATTTTAAGAAAACAAATTAAAAAAATCTCCAGCGGGTTCTGGAAAAAACAGAAGGAAAAACAGCTGAAAGTTGGACTCTCCAGGCTGTGCAATACAGAGGACATAGACATTTAGTTTGATTTTCTGACTTGTTGTTGCATCTTCTCTCAGACTGAACCTAGCATTAACTCTACCTTCATTATTTCCATAAACTTGAAAGTAAGTAACCTTGGTGGGTTTTTTGACAATAGCTTTCACACAACATTGCGATTGTCACTACTCTGAACAACAGAATTTAGCTGGGGATGTCAGCCCTGTCTGATACACTTGAAACATAACTCAAAAGTGGGGGAGGACCCCCTTGAAAAGGCAAGCACAGAGATGATGCCATGTCCCTTCACTCCTCAATCTCTTGCGTTAATATTCAGAGAAGTAAACACCTGCCCACCGATTTGCCAGTTATCACTGACCATTTCACCCAAGGCAATAATACATATCAGTAACTAAGGTATGGGGCTTGAGAGGCTTTTGTGGGAGTGGAAAGACGAGTAGTAAAACCCTGCGTTTCATACAAATTATCTGCCTGGAGCAAAGACTCGTGCTTTGTGTAGATTCGCACATGTAAGACAGAGAGGTGTAATGGGTGTTGTTTGGGGTGAGCACTGAATGGAGTCCCAGTGGCATTCCTGGGCTCTTTCAGGAGGACAACCATTCACCATTTATGTCCATTCTTGTGGTTGAAAGTTAAATCTTTGTCTGGTGGATTACTGCCAGTGCATTCCTGAAACAGGAGTCTTCCTTTGCTTTTGTGTAAGATGTGCATTCATTCTTTTCCACATCAGCAGTGCATTACACAAACCAGCATCAAGTGTGATTCAAAAAGAAATGGGATTAGAGGTACCATGCAGTACAAAGCATACCACACGCGCCAGACAAAATCACAGGTTCAAGCAATAAGCAGACGGAGACATAGCAAGAGGGCACGAGCGGTGTAGTAGTGTACTTAGGAAGCTAATCTTAGTTATTATTTGTTTGAGCGTGACCACAAAAATGGTTTGAAAGAGGTTTTGTATTCTGCAGCTACATCATATAAACCATTGCATAAGCTGATTAAGTTATATCTTAAAAACTACTAGTCTCTGTGCTCCCAGTGTTCCCAGTGCTTCCAGTGGAAGGTAGTTCCAGACTCTTCCTGTTCAGGTTACTGGAACTTATCTGATATCCAGCCTAATTATACCCATCATCATTTTGCTGCCATTTGTTCTTCTCTTAACACTTCCTTTAGCTTAAACAGTTAGCTGTCTCACCTCCAGATGTATTTATGCGATTCTTACTCGAGAGCCATCATTTCAAAGATAAATAGGTGGAGGTCTTTAATCTCATAAGAGTGATCCTGTGGTTAATAGTATGTCTTCTCTGTTCCAGTTTGAATCTATTGTCCCTGTGTATGGATAACAGGGAGTATACTAGCCCTCCTAATCTCACCACTTGCAAAGACATTGCCACTTCTGTCTCCTGGGAAGATATCTCTAGACACAGTCTAGGAAAGATTTGAGTCTTTCATGGATAATTCACACAGATACAAAGTAATCGCACTGCGACTAACTCACATCTTTGCGCTCAGTTCCTGCTAATGAGGTCTCTGCTCATATCACCACCCATGAATTTCCATCCAACACAAATTCTTGGTTCATGTACCGAGTACAAAGCAGCTTGAGAAACATAGTAAAACTGACGTTGATACACTGCCCTCCTGAAAAGCATCCAATTATTCTACACAAACATAGAATTTCAGCTACACCCTCCCACTGAAATGCAGACAGCTTATAGTGTGGAAGGTTGACTCTATTAAATACAACTACCAGTCACATCTGACAAGATGGAAATCACCTTCTCTAATGGAAACAGAAATTTCAGGAGGCAGGAGGTAACAAGGTTTGCTCAGTGCACCAATATTGCTGAGTATAGTCTTGCGAAACACGCCGTGGGATCTTTAATGATGTGCTATTTCATGGGTAAGGAGAACATTTTTAATGCGACAGCTGAAGGATGCCAGATGCTACAGCACAAAGCTGCCTAACTTCACACATGAGAGTTGGTCCTGACTCAAAGGGAGTAGTGCCACCTACTGAATTGCCGCCACCATTCCCTGCAACAGCTGGATTTTAATGCCACTTATTTGGGTGAAGCCCATGGTCTCCCAGATGATGCACTTCCCAAGAGTAGCGGGTGCAGGACTAGATGCCTCATTTTGATGATGTAGAGATGTGCTGAGGATGGAGGACCTTAACTTGCTCTGTGGCACTTCGGTGTTACCTTCAGAATGAACATGCCCATTGTTTCCAAATGAAAAGAGGTAGAGGAAGCCGGACCCAGAGAGTAATGTAACGTGTTATTGCTTCCATAAGAAAGCACAGGTTTCAAGGCACTCATCTCCAAACCCATGGAAGTGCCTGTCAAACTGGAAGTTAGATACCCATTTTCTCTTTTGAAAATAATCCTGAATATCTCCTTCACTCTATTTTTTTTTACTCCCTTAAATTAGTCAGTCACACATATATCAGTACTTACTACAGCTGACATTAGTGAGAGGTCCAGCTCTTAGGACAGTAGGCAATCATTAAGATTTTGCTTCCCAGGAGAAACTGGGGACACTCTATCTCTTTCCTCTTGCCATTCTTCTGATGATGTGCAAAAGTAGTCTAAAAGTTCTTTAATAGCCTACTTATTTTTCTTATTCGTTTACCTTAAAAATATCAGAAGCGTCTTGTCTTTCTGATTTTATTGCATGCATTTCTTGAGAAATGCCTAAGCCTCATTTTCTGAGCTGATTAACTGACAATTAACCCAAATTAGTTTATACATTTGTAAAGACTAATTTAGCCACCCACAAGTATTTGTTTTAGGATACCATAATTTGTTCAAAATGGAGCAAAATATCTAATCTAGCTATTCTTGGGGTTGATTAAGAGGTAGCAGCTCATCACTGCTGAAGATGTAGTGGTTAGAGCTGGTTTGAATATTTTTGGAAGTCATTCTTTTTCCGCAGAACCCAAAATTGTTTCATCTGATGTATCTTGGCTACGTCAAGCTTTTGGTGAATCAAAGGCTGGTTTCCAATGGAACCATGCCTGGATTCGTGATGGGCTTCTGGGGATCTGAGGGCTTCCAGCGCTGGCGATTCCCAGGCAGCCTCTGCTGCCAAGCTCATCCCAGGGCGGCAATTTGAAAGCCCTAGGAACACGGGTGGTGGTGGAGAACCAGAGGAGAAAATATAGAAAAGACATAGAAAGAATTTTAAACAATCATAATTAAATTTAGCTCATCTCAAATATCAGTTTTCTCGTCCAATAACATCCCTGACATTGTCAGTTTATTTGTTCTCTAGCCATTCATTGTCTCCTGGAGGCACATGCTGCCAAACTAATGACAAGCAGCTCCTCGGACAGAGCCGGCGGGTGGACGCAGCTGGGTCCAAGCTGAGAAGGTGCCATGGGTCCAACCGAGGTCCCCAGGGAGGCAGCGGAGGGACAAGCACTGGGCTTTTGGAGGTGCCTTTCCCAGCCGGCTGGGGAAAGGGCTGTCGTTTCCACAGCTGCCTTCGAGCGCAGCCTCGGTCTTCCGTGGAAGAGTTCTGCAAGGCTTTGATAGACCGAGTGCTTCTGCCTCTCCCAGAAATACAGTTTTTAGGCTTTTTTCTTCCCTTGTAAGGAACCACTGAAACCCTGTGAGCGTTTCCACCTTTGAAAAATTCCATTTTAAGCATCAGGAATCGGTCAATATTTGCCACTGCCCAGTGTCCCGCAGAGCTAATAGCAGCGTATCGGCATCATCAGCGTGTGTTGGAGAGAAATGAATGGCCGCAGCTTCAGACCTCTCTGTCAGCTCCTGGCAGGCAGCTCTCCTGGCATCCCCAGTAACACCGAAATGTCTACACAAGTCGCAACGCATTCCTCGTAAAGATAAATCACCCACCGCTCTTCAGAAGATAACTTGACAAATGCAATTTACCACTGAAACAAGAACAACCTCACAATATTTGCTGCCGAGAAAGAAATAACTAACCACGTTGATCCACCTAAAGTAATTTGAGGAATCTTGCTCGGAGATGTGTTGTTGCTGCTTGGATGCTATGCAGCTCTGTAGAGCATTAACAAAAAAAGGGATATTCAGTATCAAATTCACTCCATTCCTCATTAATTTGCTCTTTTCACAGGCACAGTATGGGCTGGTGTAAACTAATAATCAGCAATGTTGGATGAAGGAGCCTCATGGAAAACTCTCCGTAAGATTTCTTTCTTTGTTTGCTCTGGGACTGTTACTGCTGCCCTCCAGAACAAACCAGGGGTGGCATTGCTGTGTTCCCTGAGGTCCCTCGACTTGTAGGAACCCGCATTTTTACTTCAGACTGCTTCTTCGATCCACCCTCTCTAAGGCTGTGTGTGTATGTGTCCATATACTGTGATAGCGCCTGGACAGAAGGCTGCCACTGGCCTCCAGGATTTTATGAGTTTCAACACAAAAGTTTGCTATTCAGCATTAGTTGGCTTTTTTTTTTAATATTTTTTTTTTTCAAAGCTGCTTTCGCTCCCTCCTTTTTTTCCTCTCTTCATTGCAATTTTTGGTCATTCAACAGGGATAATAGTGGCAGAACAGATAGATAGAATTAAACAGCATGAAAAAATGTGAAACTTTCCAGCTGACGTTGAGTGGATTTAGGCAGAAGGTCAGTACGGCAAAGTTACTTATGTCAGAAGCAGGCACTGGGATAAACTATATTCCTGTAAGTTGCTCAGGCTTTGACAAAGAAGGTGATTTCTGTGTGAGGAAACAATTAGAAAATAGTATCTTGGTCACATCTGCCAGACCTTCATACCTCTGCAGTTCAATTGTATATACAACTTTATTAGTTTGCATTCTTATCTCCACCGTGATTTATACTTTTTCATGAAAGCATGGCCTTGTAAAAGTTTTTCAGGCTATAGGTGTAAAATACATTTATTTTAGGATGGTTTGACAAGAGAAAAAAAAGCTTAAAGTATTTGCAAAGATATGTTTGACTATCTGGCCTTTGCATTCCTTCCTCTTGGAATGAAGAGTTTGCAGAAGAAATTGCCAGAATACGGACAGAACAGACTGCCAGCTAATGTGAAAAGGAGGATATGGAGGTAGGAGATACAGAAGAGAAAAGCAACATTTGGCAAGATTTCTTGTGTAAGAGAAGAAAATGAGAAGGTACAAATATATATACCAAAACAAAAAAACCCATGCCATTCACAAGTTTAATTCTGAAGAGAGTGAAACATCTCATGGAAGTGCAGAGACCTAAGACAAGTAAAGACCTTTAGATAATTGGCAGCATTTTTGTTCCCCAAACATAAGAGCAAAAATTACTTAAGTATTTTATTCTGCCTCTATATTTTGGGTGCGAGACTCATGTTGCATTGGTTTACGATATGTAAAAATCTGCCCACTTCTACCAACATAAGCTATCGTAGGAGGGAAGGAATTTAAGAAAAGGAATGTTATTTCTTGCTAATAGGTTCCCCTGAAAGGAGGAGTCCAGATACAGCAGTGAAATGCTGGTTAATGGTAGTAAAACATGTTGAACTATGGGTGTGGATAGTGTCCAGGTCAGAATTCACAAAGGAATATTTAGTTTGGGAGAGGTCATGATAAATTACAGTAAAGTGAGGGGTTATCCCTGCTAGACAAGAGAATAGGGATTTGGCCCACTAAGTACTATGACAGTTATTCATTTATCCTGCTCTTTGGTCTGCTGTAAGGAAGAAATCCAAGTCCTGCTGAAGTCAATGGTTCCTTTCCCCCAGCATGAATAAGGCAGAATCTGACAGAGGGTTCGAAGACTTGTTGCAAGCCAAAATCCAGAAAGGACCCCTTTTTTCCCCCCTAATCAATAAATTTGTCCTTTGTCGCAGTGCAGTTTTCTATCTTATTTTTTCTCTTCATAAAGAGAAGTTATTGGTTTTTCTCTGATACCAACACTGTATATAGAGCTGGATCTATAATTCATGAGAATGAAAACAGTGGCATTAGGAAGAAAACCTGTCATAAATTAAGCTATTAGGCTTTTAAATGAGCAGTGATGGCAGTGTGGGGATGCAGAACATTTATTAAGATGCTAAATATAGGGATAATGCTAAAAGGTTTTCATCAATACATGTTAAGAACAAAATACTGAAAGTACTTTGAGCTTGAATTTTTGTTCTCTGTAAATTGTATTGATGGTTTCTTTCCTTTGGTTTTGTGGGTGGTTTTTTGTCTGATTTTTTGAGGGGGGTTTCTTTACCCTTTGAAATCAAGACTGTTTCTATGGCTCGCGGGAGGACAGCTGCGTTTTGAAACTTCGACCTTCCCCCTCTCCACTTCTCCCCCGGCAGCATCACTAAAGACAACAATTTCAAACAGAGGGTGGAAGGAAGGGGCTGAGGCCGTGTCACAGATGCTCCCGGAGATCCCTCGTTGTACAAACAAGTTGTTTACGAGGAAGTTTCTCAAAAAAGTGCCGTGGCTCTAAGAGGTGGGAGAGGCAGAGATGGTGCCAACAGTGCCAAGGGGCCAAGAGGGGACCGCTTTCTTCTACAAATTCCCCATTTATTGGGATCTACATTCACTTTTTATAGGTTTACAGGTGTCCCAGCACACACACTCGCAAGTTCCTAATCCCATTTGACCAAATACTGTCACCACTGACCCCACTGCAAACGTGGGTTATGTCTGATGACATTATAGGAATACCTAAAATATGTTGCAGTCTCTTTGGGAAGAAAATGCACCCCACTGCCTTAATCTGTACTTGCAAAAGATCAGGATTTTACAGCAACAAAAGGAAAAAAATATTGTAAGATGAAATATGAAAGAAAAATAAAGCTGCAGCTTCAGCTTGTGTAAATCACTTGGAGCCCTGCCTGAGGTTTTCTATTTGAAGCTAAATATGATAGTTTTCTGTGGGAGTTGAAAAATACAAAAGTTCTCCTGGGATATTGTAAACATAATTCATGTTCGCTCAGGCAACCACTGACATCACTTCCGCCGCGCCGAGAGGCCAAGGCACTGAATGTGCCGGGGCTTTGTTAAAAATAGCAGCTTCATAAATCTGCCCATTCCTTTAATTAGGCAACCCTGATGACAGGATTAAGATTGAATGCTTTCATTTCAGATTGGTTAATGAAGTGCTTTCTAATACTTTCTGTACAGCGCACAATGGGCTGCCCTCGGAAGGAATCCTATCTGCCGAGATGCGCGGTTATTAATTGCTTCAGGTACAGCCGGGCTGGTAAACTTCCTTATCAAAAGGTTAAAAGGGAAGATTATGTAGACATTTGATTATCTCCTATTGTGTTTGTAGACTACAAACACTTTCCAGACAGATGAGACTGCTCATTTTTTTTAATTAGTTATTTAATAGAGTAAACATTTGATCACCATTGATGAACGTTTTCATATTGTGTTTTTTCTCCCCTGTCTAGCTTCTACTGAAATACTATTAATTGGAAAAAAACCCTCCAAACAAACCCCAAAAGAACAAAGTCATCCACAAAAGCTGTCCTCCTATTCAGCGAATGAATCTCCTCATGATGAAAGAGATGAATTTGGTGCATCTGGGGAGAGACTAGCTTGCTGCAAGCAAGTTTCCACCGACCCACGCCGCCAACTATGCTCAAACCACCCATAGGGACTTACAGAAACTTAATTGCCCATTCCTGCTAAACTGGTGTCCGGGGGATTGCAAGTGCCAGCCGATTTCTCTGATATATAGGAGATACAAGTTACCTAATAGCTGAGCTGTCAACACTGTCCTACATGAGATTGGTGGTTACTGGTGCGGCCAAACGGCTTACTAAGAATGTGCTTAAATTCTATTTGTTATATTCAGTTGAATGCTTTCCTGAATCCTGAGGAGTATTTATCATTTGCGTGTTGATAGCATTCAAAAACTGCTCTGGAAACAGATGGCGCAAAGAGGAGAAACCATGCTTTGCTCTGACGAGTTCACCGACTGACAAAGGACAAAGTCGAGGTGCTTGTAGGAAATAACAACAGGCAACATGAGGCCAAGGAAAAGGAGGGAAAATCGTTTTTCCTGCTCCTAAGCAAATGCCTGCGGTGGCCAGCTTCTGAACATCTGGTCTCCCAGTGTGTTTTCTCACATCATGCCAATACCTGACTGGAATAAACAACTTTATCTCGATCCTTGTTTCTTACCATCAGAAGCCGATAAGAAAACTTATTCCTATCAGCGTGAGATTCAAGCAGAAGGAAGAAAGATTTATGCCTAGTTGAAACCAGCCTCCACCCTGCCTAATTGTTTAGCGCTGCGGAGAAACGTGAAGTTTAATCATGCAGATTTTTATTTTCCAGGACACTGTAGATCACAGCATCAGTGCTGCTCTCACCACCCACCAGGCAGTCAGCATACAGCTCCAATTTGTTTTTACATGGAAATGACAGCGTGCTTCCCCTCTGCAATTTACTGTAATGCTGATATTTTGTATTTCTACAGCTCCCTTCCTTCCCTGGGCTCTGACTGCTTGGGAAACCTGAATATATTAAGTACTAAGCCCACGAGGCACTCCAGAGGTGAGAATAATTTATGTTCTGATGGGCCAACCAGGGCACATTACTATTCTGATGGCATTTTGAGACGTTTCCAGCCCCATTTGTTGCCACCTGTTCAGAATTTGTCTCCATCCAGTTGTTCGGATTCAGCTGGATCCGATTCAGCTCACAGCCTGAGATTTGTTCTCCTCCTGGATCGTTTCGCTGATCTGTTTTGGGCAGCTTAACTGGCACAACTGAAATGGTTGTACCACTAGTGCTGGTACGAGGTGGAAAAGGAGATGGGAAAGGATCAAGCAGGATAGAAAGGACAGGTTTAAAACGTTCTCTTGAAGAAAGAGCAAAATAGAAGTAGCTCCGTAGGTGAAGCCACCACGGCACCTGTAGGATTAGAGCCCAGCTATTCTCGTTTCTATTCTTGGCTTCTAACCTTTGAATCACCTTCAGTCATAGATACCTGCAAACTTAACATTTTATTTGCAAGCCCTTTATACCCTCAGCTGTTTAAACAGATGTACTGCCTTGGATGGGGAAATATATTTGGAAAATCATCTATTTTCAGCACTTATAAGAGCATTTGAGCTGTCGAAAGTCTCGTCACACATTCAGCTTTATAAAAATTCTTTCCTGTAGGTGTGCAGCTTCTTAGTAAGAGTTTGAGAGCTGGGCTCAAGTTTTACTTACAGTAGGTTCATCGTTCAGCTTAGAGCATCTCCCACAACCACTTAAAAGAAAAATTCACACTTAATAGCATTGCATTATAATTATTACCATCTTGCATCCAATACAAGGTTGAGTGTAAAAAATTCATTTTAATTTTCATATTTGAGAGCACTTTACTATGCCTTTTTGATTACTGAAACAGGATGAGAGAAATTTTTACTCTGTACATATTTCTGCTTTTTTTGTGTCGAGGAGCTGTTTGGCCAGGCAGCGTCCACCCACCCCACAAATGGGAGCGAGCACACGTGTGGGGCTCACATGTGTGCAGGCACACTCAGAGTGTGGTGTAAGGCAGTTTTTGTGCACAGTAAAACTGGTTATTTCTTTATGTGCAGGCTGGCTCTGACGCAAGTTCAGTAAAAGGGATGACATTCCCTGTGGTAAACCAACCTCTTTCATATAAAACCAGTTTGATCTGGGGGTCCCAGCTTGAACAAAAGCTGACTTGAGCAGTTTAAAAGTTCAAGTGAAGTGCATTAGGGAGCTCTCTGTAAAGTTCGGCAAGACTGATGGTCTCTGCTACAGAGAAGTACAAGAACTGGAGTTTAAAAGGTTTTCCCATTGCAAGCTTTCTCCTTTCATCAATTCCAAGCTGGAAGATGCGAGATGCCCTGCACTGTGCCTGGCTAAAGAACAATCTCATTAACCTTTCACACTTGTGAATGCCATGTCTTCATAAAAAGCGATGACATCCGTTTGGAGGGCTGACGGCAATGGGGTGACACATTACAAAATCATCATACGACTATTTATTTTAAGCACCCCCATTACTTTGGCCAAACGTAGCAAAGGCACTCTGAACAAGAAGTACCTACCACCACCCCGTCTTATCTTTTGAGCATGTCTGAACAGGAGATTAATTTCTATGATACCTCTATTTAAGATGATAACAGAAAGAAAATAGCTACTCTAAGGGGATGTGGTATCTAAGTGTTTTGACATGCCTCTCTCTCTTCAGGCTCTCACACTATATCCATTTCTATGATATCTGAATACCTTTTGACCTTCTAAAAGATGAAAAATCATTCTTTCCTCTGTTTCTTTTTGAAATGTTAATTAAAACACCCTCTCAGTACATGTCAAAAAATCACCTACTAAGCAAGGGCCAGTAGATACTAGTTGGCAGCATTCCTTAAAAATGTTTTCCCAAAGAGCTGGTTTGGTTTCCACTTTCAGTGACTGTCTCAATAGAAACCTGTGTCTTGAGAAAGAAAAACCTTCTTAGACTCTTTGCAAGAATGCAGATACATATAGACATAGAGAGGTTTAAGACTGCATGCTGTCAGCTGTGCTATCTACTCCCCCTTGGTACTTCCAGTACTACTTAGCAGTGAAATTCACAATAATTAAATCACAATCGCATGACCTCAAATGATTAGAGAAACTCTTCCATAGTAAGTACAGGCACAAATCATGCCAGGACTCAAACAATGGCTTCTTTGGAAGGCTAGTCTTCGAAAGGATTATGTATGACTTCCCAGCCTCAGTCCAAGTGACTGTCAGAGCTCTGGATTTCTGCTTCCCCTCTTTGTTTCCAAGCTCCTTTCTTGTAACTCCCACCCCACGCTCCGCACACTGCACCCCTCTCCTCCGCTGACCCCTAGGCTTCACCATCACGAGAAGACTCAAGGTGCCCAGATTTCATGGAGCTCCACAAAGCACATAAACACCTCCAGGGACCTGATCTGACAACTCAAAGAGGCATCCAGAGAGCATTTTTTCTTGGCTTTCTTTAGGCAAAGTGCTAAAGTTCACCCTCCATTGCCCCCAGACAGTGATTTTAAAAGTAATTTTAGGTTCAAAGGCTGCCAATGGAAGTTTTCCTTCACCTGCCATCCCTTCCCCCTCAGACTAATTTTGACTGCGTTAAGTCATTTCTCTCACAACTCCAATCCCAGCATGTCTGTTGGCATAGTTTCAGCTATTTGGGAGTTGCCTGGAGGCAGCGGACACTGTGAATCTGCCTCACCTGCAGCTAACTGCTCCTCACCGCTGTTCGGAGCTGCGAGCAGGTAGCACGCAATTGCAGCAAAAACTCTTCTGCACTCCTGTACACAAGAGCACTAACGTGTGTGCGCACATACGTGGTGAATGGGATGTTCGTAAAGTGCAACGTGCTGGACAGATCATTCGTATTAGAACCGGGAAAATGTTCCAGAATGGAGTTTTAAGTCATTAGTTTTTCTTCAAAATGCCTTCATTACCAAAATATTTTCCATTAATTATAGTGGCCCTATCTAAAGGACACAATGGGGTATTTGCAGTAAATATTTGGGGTTTTTTTTCCTATCAATTTCTATTTTGCATGTAAAGCAATCTCTTAATTCTCACCTGTTATGATACTTTGATTAGAAATAATAGTTGGATAGTAAATAATCTGAATCTTCTGTGTTTTCAGTAATACAAATCAAGTACAGAAAATTCAGTATGCTTTTTCTGCAAGAGTGCTGATCTCATTCTCTTTTCCTTTACAGGTGAGTCAGAGCTCAAGAATGAATTGTATACCGACTTTGATCTGGATGGAAAGGACAGAAAAAAACCATCCTGTAAGCATTAAATGAATTCCAGTTTAAATCCTTATGGGTTTACCCCAGGAAATATCCTGAAATGGTTGTCAGTGTTATCACCGATTGTAAATTGATCTTAAAGTCCCAAGGTGGTGATTGTATCAAGATATACACTCAGAGAAAGCTCATAACCAAAATGGGCAATTTCAAATAAAAAAGGAAAAAAGAAAAAACAAAAACAAAAAAAAGAGGAAAGACATGGCAAATTGGTGCATCTCAGACCTCGCTGCTCTTTGCAGTCTCCTAGTGTGCAGTACTATGAACTTTCCACATGATTTTTTTGTTTGTTTTTGTTTTCACTTCTGCAGCAAAGATTAAGATAAACACTTGGATTGATCCCTGGAAATATCCCTTTCTAATGAAGACTATTAGGCAGTAATTTCCAGAAGGCAATATCACAGAGAACAATCCAGCACTGTCAGTGGAAGAAATAAAGCAGGTGACCTGCTAGGCGTTTTACAGCTCTAAGTAGTTTACTTTTTTTTTTTAATCTATCCTATTACAAGTCTTCACTCTGGTGCCTCCTATGAATCATACACTAAATACTTACTGTGCAGCAGTTTACACATAAAAGTTATGTGGCAAGGAAGAACCAATTGCTTACCACCCACTTAAGCTATTTATAACTAATGAAAACACAAGGCGTCCATATTAATTAACATCTATTGAAGAGCATGTTAAATGGTACCATAAGCTGCTGGCAAGAGAAAGGAGTTGGTTTGTTGACATGTCGCTTAACACAGGTACTTCTTATTTTCAGGTAATTAATTTCTGAGAAGGAAAGGAAACTGTCTTAGAACCTGAAGCCATTTATTATTGGCTTTATATTAAAGCATGTGTGAACGTACATGGCTTTTTTGTGATGTTTGCAAATTATCTTTCTAGAACTGCCAGGCGCTATCCAGAAAAAAGAAGGAATGAACATAGAAATATTAGAAAAAAAAAAAAACAAACCCACACAAGCCCTGAACGCTTCAAGAAGCTGGTGAAGGTTAAGGGCTGACGGCTGCTAAATTCAATGGCACGATATGAAATGCCATGGCCTCAGGATTTTTGGTAGCAGCTGTCGGTAATAGGCTGTGTGGGAAAGGACAACAAGGACAACTGTGTTATCCTACATTTGGGCCATGTTCCCTTCAGATATACCACTAAGGCCACCACACTAAGGCCAAATTATGATACGTGGGAAGGAGCCTTTTCAACCTGCACTAATTCCAGCCTTATCGTTCTAGGACTTTGTCCCACAAAAGCCACTCGCTTTTGGCTGAATGGAAGCAGCTTGCATTTGAGTTTATGCCTTTCAGGTCGTGCTTTGTCAAACGAGCAGAAGGGTCTAAGTGAGTTTTAACAGGGATTTTTCTTTTCCTGCCTTTTCCTCTTCCTCCCAGGTGAAGGACATGCAAAACATTAAAGGCAGAGTTTTTCCGAAGTTCACGCTGTGCGGTTGTTAGCCGGGTGTTATCTTACCAGCGGTGCCCGAGAGACAAACCAACAAACACAAGCAGAGGTAAAAGGTTTGCAGCGGTCAGCTGGACCCTCAGCAATTCACACGGCTATTAGAGGACGTGGGCCAGCCGTGCTCACTTGGGGTCAATGCAGAAACAGGATCTCTCTCTCTCTCCAAGAGACAGATGATAAAAACGATTTGGATGGGAGGGAGAAGGTGAGAAGAGAGCGTGAAAGGTATTTGTAATACAGCCTGGGAGGTGAAGCCTTCTGGAAACTCAGTGTGATCCAAACCTGGAATAAAAATAGAAGATGGGAGATCCTCGGCTCACGTTTCATGGGGGAAATCAATCAAAGCGATGGAGGAGTGGGAGGGATGGGGCAGACCAAGGCAGTGGGGCAGGGAGCGAGTGCTGCGAGAGCGCAGATCTCTTATTTCTGCAAAACCAGCTCAGGTTTCATTGCTGTCCTAGTACTCTCAGTGGGAACGCTTAGTCTAGTGTGAACGCTTTAGAAAGTCCCCGCTGTATTTCCATTCTGTCTTTTCTTTGCCCCCAGCTTCCCACCAGCTTCTGTAGACAAGTCTGTGTCATGAGCAGCCTGTGGACTGGATGCTAAACTTGCAGGTTTGCAGAAAAGAGAGTAAGTGTACCTGGACTTGAAGGTAGCTCTTAAATTATAATTAAAAAGAAATTAAATTGTATGGCAGAACATAAACATGGTCCTTCTGCCTTTTAGGGTGAGCAGTCAGGGAAAGATGTATGTCCAGGCACTGCCCAGTGGGGGACAACATGTAAAGCATTTACCCAAACGTTAAGATAGCAGATCTACCTGTAAAATTGACATCGTAGATGAAGACTATATGAATTATTTCTACATGCTGTGATTCTTATACAGGAAAAGGGTAGTCTGCTGATAGGGGTGTGTGTTAAAAGGCCTCCACCCAAGGACCATGCCCTGATCTTCTGATGCACTACCATTCGCCTTCCCTAAGTGCTGTGGCTTTTGGCAGAGATGCATCTGCAGGAGGACTGCAACTGGAAATTGGATGAAATTGGGCAAAAAACAGAGACAAAAGCCTGTGCCAGCAGAAGGTATGCAGTCCTCATGAGAGCTGTGCATTGGCTATGTTGACACACATGCTTTCCACTCGTAGAGTATCTTGCGACTTCTTTAACAAGTCAAGGCAACATACAGTTAGTGTATAGCTGAAGTTTCCAAATACCAGATGTCACATTACATCACTTTGTAGTGAGTAATGTTCTCGCATGTTATGCAATATTATGAGCAGTAGTCTGTTATTTCAAAAGTTGCCAAGAGAAAAGCTCTGAATTTTTAGAGGTTTGTATTTTTGTTTTGTTTTTATAGTCATTATTTTTGCAACTGGATTGGATTCCCTTTTTATTTACCTACAACATTGTAATCTACTTCCCCTGAAGAGTGGATGTAAGGGCTTCCAAAACTGCAGGCAGGAAAAGCAAGTCAAATTTTTATTGGGTACTAGGCAAGGCACGAAAATAACAGCCTTGCTAAGTGGTTGATGGGAAGAGCCGCGCTAGTGTTTTTAATCACACAATTACAAGCTCTTTCTTCTCATGGTTGAGTTTGCTCTAGAACAGTTTATCACACACACATCCAATATATCATATTCCTGCACTGATAACAAACCAGTTTCTGCAAGTGATCAGCCTCTCAGCTGGCTGGGAATGATGGGGTAAGCCACCAGATGAGCAGAGAAAACAGAGACCAGATGAAATTGCAAGTTCAAACCTGCAAAAATCAAGCAACTGCTTGCTGTGGTCACATCCAACACCAGGTGAAGTCACTGGGGCTATGTCCACATAGCAAGAGAGAAAGCCTAGAGCACTGATCAATGTTGGTATTCAGTTGACATTACTGGATGTGCCTCAGTCATAAAAGGGGGGTTCCTCTTCCCTAACTATGGGCATCTACATTTGAAATGTCTTTTCCTAGTCTCCTTTTAGAGTCCACAAAGATAACCAGGCACTTCCAATTTACCCCTGACCTGACTTACATTGGGTGCCTTAGGGACAGACAACAAAATGAGTCCTACCCAATACTGTAATAAGAATAAACTTTAGGATAGGTTTTGATGTGTGAGTGGATACGAAGCAGATAACGAGGACCTTTCCATTGATTTTCATTGGGAAGCTGAATTCCCTTATTTTACCCCAAATCTCTAAGACACTTTGACGATCAGTTTCATACAAAACAGTCGCAACCGCAAGAACTTGCTTCGTGGATATAGTGCTTCAGCTTTGCTCCATTTGTAGCAAAATATCTGAGGTTTCCAGTGAGCAAAATACAGTATGAAAATGTGTGGAGCCTCTCCCTCCTCTGGGAAAGGATTCAGGGAGCAGCTGAACCCATACACCCGCGGACTCCTCCGAGTTTCAGAGCACTGCAGCGTTTGCTGGTGCCAGATATTTCCAAGATGTGGGTTCTGAGGAATGAATAATTCGGATTGCTTCATCTATCTGCTGAATACACTATTTGCAATAAAACGATGTATGCGTAGTAACGGGGCAGGGGGGGAGACGACGACACACACAGGAACCTGGGTTTCCTTTTGCTTTTAAGGTCAAAGATTGAATCACGTGCTAACTGCTGTTGCAAGCTCTGCCTTTTAAACATGCCCAGAATTATGACCTTTCAATTGTAGTCTAAATACGGGGTTCAGTTATAGGATCATCTTAGTGCCCTGTGCATGATTTATAAAGTCACGTGTTAGTGAGTAGTAAAAGGGATTTACAGCAGATTGTAGGTCAAAAGGGTTAGGGCATACTGGAAATATTGAAAACAGAAGTAAATTTAGCATAAATGAACGTACTAGATATTGAGTGGATGCCAAAGCATGTATGGGATTTAAGCCATTGTTTTCTATGGTCCTGAGCCAAGGTACAACGTATAATGGTCCCAGATTGGTGGATTTATGAGTGAATGATTAAAAAAAATAGCAATCAAAGCAATTAAAGAGGAGAAAGAATCTGAATGTCATCGCTGTGATAAACATTAAAATTAATCCAACCCTAGATCTCAAAGGGAAAGAGAAATCTTTCAACAGGTAAATTTATACACTTCAGAGAATTTCTATGGAGCTATTTACATTTTGTCTTCTACTTAGAAAAATCAAAATGCCCCTCTCACTTCTACATACTTGGGCTGCACTTTGCATTTTAATTTCATCCTGCAAAATCAGCAGTTTATTTAATTCTTTGCAAAGCATAACTGCCCAGAATGCATAGTGTCCAGCCCTGAAATGTTTCAGTAATAAGAAGATAGCTTAATTATACCATTCTGATAAGAAACCAAAGGCAAACATTTGACTTGTTCTTTATGTCACCTGATTCCCCTCCCTTGCCCCTTTTGATGAAACAGTTAAAAAAGAAACAAAAACACAGCCAAAAAGATAAAACAAAATCTTAACTAATGTGGCATCTTGTGTGTTTTCTAAATTCCTTGCTGTCAGCAATAAAAGAAGAAAAGCCTCCAAGGCACAGAAACTTCAGACCCCAGAATACCTACAGGCGTAGGAGATAACAAGCCATGATGTCTTACAATAACTTTCTCTCTGCCTCTTTTCTGTCTCAGTTCTGCTGCGAAAAAAACTTTGACTTTCAGGGTTTTTATAGCAAAAGGTTTCCATTTTCTTTCTTTTTAGCTGGTTCTGCATGGGGGCTAAACGAAGGCTCCCCTGCCGCTTTTCCACCCCCCCTTCCTCCTGCCCTCATCTTTCATTTTAAGACAGTACGTAGCTGCTGCTGGGAGAATTTTCTCACGTGTGCTATTTCAGTCTGATATGTCCATCCTTCTTATGCTTTCCTTGTTTTTAATATCCACCTTCCTGTCCTTCTCAACACTGCCCTTCCTCTCCCTCTTTCCTGGTTTTGTTTGATGACACTCATCTCTCATGTCTTCCATGGATGCAGCGCTTTAACACTGCTTTTGCTGGTTATTCACACCCTTCAGTAAACACAAGGAAATTTCGAAAATAAAACTTTAAATGGCACCTAAGGGCATTTCAGTAAGTCGTGCCCTATTGCCTCAGGCCTCTTGAGCGTGACTGTGCAGGGTATGAGTATGGCTTTTTCCCCCGGCCACAGAAAAGCTGAGGAAAACCCTGTAGTTACAGCGATATCTCTTATTTTGCTTTTGCAAACTGGAATAAGCTATACTGGTAAAAGCACTGTTACACCCATTCAAGTGAAGGGGAGCAAGTTATCCCTCTGGCTACGCTGACATCATTTTAAATGACAGAAATATAAATCTAGTCTCGATTTTCGTTTTCTTCTGAAAATCCTATGCCGTACATTTGCTCACCTCTTTCAAAAAGGCTGAAGGAGTTCGCTTACATTTCAGAAAGAATAATTTTAACTGTAAAGAAAGTCCTACCAGGAGGATGTGAGCCAAGTATGGTAATATCAGCCCCCAGCTTTGCCAAGCAAATTAATAACCCCCCTGGCTGTCAGCCGGAGGGTGGGAGTAGGTGGTAGGTGGTGCTGCTTCCCCAGCAAAAGAGGCATCCGAGCAGAGACAATGCAAACTGCCTTTTTTTTTTTTTTTTCCCCCTCCCTGCTTTTATAACAGTACTCAGAGTAGCTTTACATCCTTTAAATAATCCAGACTGGCAAAACTTCTGCTCAGCCAGAGCAGCACAGGAAATAAATGCCTTTTGGGTCCAGCTTTAAATACGCGGTAGCATCAGCACCCGCTTTGCAGTTCTAATCACTGAATAAATTGCAGATGAGGTGTTGGGCTGCATATATACATGGTACTTACCTCTGCACAGGGCTCCTGACTGCAGTTGGGAATGCTGCCTTGCAGGGAAAATTTGTCTTGCTTTTTGTGTCTGTCAGAGCAAGGTCATGCACCCGTGTCTCTGCCAATTTGCCCATGAAAGACCCTCCGACCACAGCTCTGTTTCTACAGAAGGAAATGAAAAATGCATCTAAAAGATGCTTCAAGTGAATGAGTTCACGTTGGGCAGATACCAAAGGATATTTGGGATGTGTCAGTGCTTGGGATAGCCCTTTATAATTCACTTTAGCAGAATATACATCGGTGTCAAAAAGCATCAGGCAGTTATCAAGCAGATTTTGGATACGATAAACCAGGACTGCCTTACTCAGTAAGAATATCTCTAGTTTCAGGTATCTGTGTCAGGTGGCTCCTGAAAGGACTTTGAGTCTTTTTCCAGAAAACTGGTGAACCCACGATTTGCAATAAGCTTTTAGGGACTTAAGCAAGACCAGCAAGGAAAGGGGGAGCGGGACATTTCTAACCGGCTTCGCGTGTTTTCCCCCTCGCAGCTCTGGGGTGGAAGCGGGTATGGGGGAACCCCTCCGAAACGCGCAGGAAGAACTGGTAAGACCTTCCTGGAGGTTTGCAGCTGTTAAAACCAGTAAACACCAGAAGTCAGCACATCACCAGGGCGGGCTGAAAAGTAAATACAGGAAGCTGACTAAAAACTGAAACAACAACAACAACCCCTCCCCCCCCAGATAGAAAATAATGATGTATTTTCTTTCTTTCTTTTTTTTTTTTTTAATCCTCACAACTTGAACAGAGCCGAGTTTGAAATAACACGCACAAAGAAGAACGCAAAGCCTGGCTCTGCGCTCGCAGGCTTTCTAAATCATTTTTAGACAAGCAAGGGCTATAGAAAACTAAGGAACAATAGAGCGGACCTACGTGTTTGTTTTAAGCCCCAGAAGCTCCTGCGATGGTTGGATGTTGGAGGAGCAGGAGCTTGCCCTGGGATTGCTGGTGATTTCCCCTTTGTCTATTCAAGGTAAGCTGCAACAATAACTTCCTGCTCGCTCTCCTGTGAAAATACCCTCTGTTTGTGGGTATGAAAATAGCTCCGTGTCCCATAGCTCTGCAACCTCCAGAACGCTTCATCCCTGGGCACGGAGCTGCCTGCAAGCGGAGGCAAACCTTTGGGGGATGGCTAATAAATCAAATTCCAAATGCCAGATGCCCCCAAGCTATATCTATCCGGCAATTTAAAGCACGAAGCGCTTAAAAGTCACAGGCCAAATTCTGAAGGATGTTTGATGATTAAAGAGGAAATGCAAGGAAATATTAACTAAGGAGAAACAGCTTGGAGAAGCAGTGTTATTTGTGAATTAATCTCAGCAGAGTGAGTCAGGTGGGGTCATTCTGCTACAGATTCATTTTTGGAAAGTCATCTTTAGGATCTCTGCCCCCTTTTTCCAGAGGTTTGTGGGTCTTCAGAACGACAATAATTCAGTATCACAAAAACGGTAATAAGCACTGAAAACTAAGATCTAACGTACTCTGGAGCACTTCAGAGAAACTGGTAGAATAAGACCTCAGATTTCATAAAGAAAGTTTAAATGCTGATGCAAAAACCTGTCAGAAAAAAAAAGCAGAATACCACAACAAAAATATGTTTGAAATTCATCTCTACTCTAGGCAATTTTTCACTTCAGAAAAGTTCAAGTTTTGTTTCAATATTACTAAAACTAACTCTCTCCATAAAAAAAAATATTAAAGCCTCAATAAAGCATCGCTTTGGTCTGAAAGAAGATTTTTCACTTTGGGTCAAATGGTCTGTTTCTGCTGCAGAACAAATAATCTTTGGTCTTTCTGCATTGCTGGATGCTGGAACAAAATTAGGTTTGCATGACGCAAGGTGAAGAGTTTTTCCTTGCTCTTTCCTTTTCCTCAAACCCACGAGGCAAACAAAACAGTGAGATATTTGTACACCCCTTCTAAAGATGCCTGTTGGGATTTTCAGGAGCACCTAAGGATCTGTCTGCATCCTTAAGCATTTAAACAGTCTTAAATATAGCGCGAACAATGCCACGAGGCTTTCTCTAAACCAACGTGCTTCTTGACCTGGGATATTGTCAGCTAATCCAGCTGAGGAAGAATTGAGGTTTCCTAGCTCTTATCTGACACCGTTTCCAAATGACTAGGCTTTACCTAAGCAAATAACGTATATTTAGAGCACCCTTAAAGATATTCCCTGGTATGGATTTCTACAGGGAAATGACCGTTTATTTGACAGTTGCAGGAATCAGGGGTTTGTTGACATCTGTTTTAGGAGTCATGACTGTCACGTGCCACGATAGCAAGCTATGCAGATATCCTAATAAAAGGACACCTAATCACCCAGGTGCAACAGGGAAACAGAGCACATGCTCAGTACCTGGTGTATCACAAGTCTGATTTTACTATTGGGTCTGTACAACCCATTAAAAGAAAATGATGAGCATCAACCAGTGGCTAAACTGAGTAATATTATTTGCTAAACAAAAATAACATGCAAATACACAAATAATAAACACAGTCTTTGCGTTCAGCTAGAGATATCGGCCAGCTAAGAGATGTGAAAGATTAGCTCAGCCACAATTATCTTTTCCTTTGAGAATAATTTTCCACCTGCTTCCTAACCCCCTGGGTTGTTTTTTTCTATTACCACATTCACACAGGGCTCAAGTTCTTAAAATGGTTAATGAAAATCTTTTGTCCTCCTTCAACCCCTATTTTAGGAACCTCTATTTTTCTTCTTTCCTGGGTCAGTCTTAATAGCATCACCAGACACAGAAGGATCTGTTAAGCCTATGAGCAGACAGGGCTGCGAGTCACAGTGAAAGGGGCACTCCAAGGTGAACTGAGTAATGAAGACTCCGGCAAAGGAGGAGACACATGTAAGCGATGACATCGCCACGAGCCAGATCCTTACGTGGTACAAGCCCGGCTGCTGCACTGGAGCAGCACAGACATCTTCCCCCCAGATTTATGGTGATTTGGTGCACTGGTCACGTTACGTTCACGATATGGTAGGTGCTGGGAGAGAAAAGTAGGGGTTTTTTTTCCTTTGAGCGGGTTATCTTCTTTTTAATGAAAAATCGACTGCTCTGAGAAAGCCCCAGATTGCAGCGTAAACTTTCCTCAGTGCACAATATGTAGACGGTTCCTTCTTTGCGTAAGTACCTTCTACCTAATCCTCAATCTTGTCAATATGTATTTACCCTTAATAACTTGGATCTGGGTCATCACTTTGTCTTCCATTTGTTTCAGTGTGTCCTAAGCTGCAGCTCTATTTCTGTCCAAGCTAAATGCTTGGTATTCCCCCTAAGACCTGGGCAGTTTCCAGCTTCTGTCTCACAAAATAAAACAAGCTATAAACAAAGACTCTTTCCAGCCAGGCACTGTATTGTGGTCACAAAGGCTTGCCGGTATCTGAAATTTCCCACCCTTAAAAGTATGTCAAAGGTATTTTCACAGCTTCTGCCCTATGTCATTTCTCCAAAACATCTCAAGTCATTTTCCTTTAGGAGAACAAGGGAGAAAAAAAAAAAACACACAAAATAACCCCCCAACCCTAACATGCATGTGTCAACAGGTGAGGTCTAAAAATTTCATTAGAAAAAAAAGGGGGGAAGCAGTAACAGCTGCACGCGTGTTTGGAGGAAATCAGAGGGGCACTTTCCATCTGGCATGTGCTCCACAGGCAAAAGAGCTTTTATAAGACTTGGAACTCAAAGACCACTTATATTTTGGGGAGCAGGCTATTCTTGTACTGCTCATTTTAGGCAGCACAGCAACAGCTACCATTCAAAATACCCCACCATCCCACCCCAGGAGAGTTCACACTGTAGCTAAAAAAAGAAAAAAAAGTCCAGCTCCGAGTGGGAAGATGGACATGGCCAAGGTGAGGACATCTTGGTTTTGTTTCAGCCAGAACCTGTTGTGAAATTCTGGACTTGAGCCTTCTGTCTCTGAGCTTATTTTCTCCACTGACTTCGGATGTGACATGAAGGAAAGGATCTCTGCTTTCAACCTTTTCAACCACTGCAGAAGGAACCTATGAAAATGGAGTAAGGATGCAGATAAATGCTTCCCTTCACCTCGCCTGCACCAAAGAGCAAACAGGTTTTGCTTTTCTTGTATTACCAGCTTTGCCCAGGAAACATTTGTCCTCTGCCATGAGACTTTCTCAGACTTTGACAAAGCAGCTTGTCTGCAATAAAACCAAGTTAAGACTTCGGAAGAAAGGGGTACCTGCAAAGGGAGAGCGTGGAGAGCAAAGCAGGGACTGAGGAACAGCCCGGGAGTTGAGATAATCACTTAAAATGTGGGATGATCCATAGGTCCTTCCTCTACCACGCTTTTACATTCGATGTAAGGGCCATAACCACTATGGATTGTGGGCTTGCCCTCTGCATAGTCTTAAAAAGAAATTCCATCCTACAGATTTTTATCGAATGGTATTTTTCCCAAACCAGTACATTGCTATGGAAAGGTTTGTTTAAAGAATTCTGCCTTATCTGACAAAACCTAGGGGGTCACGCACACCCAGAAAACCCTAATATTAAATACCCATATTACAGCAAGCCCAGGCTGTCCTAGCCATGGCCGCTGCTGTCCTAAGCCCTGTACTAATAAAGAACCAAACGCACAGCTCCTGCTCCAAGAAGTTTACGCTTCGTACAAATGAGAGATTGACAGTTGCAAAAGCACAAGGGAGCATTTCTCACTTTCAGCTGTCAGATCTGATTTGACTCATCAGCTCTCGCATTCACTGGATTTTGCGCAATCGCGCTCATATTTAAACTCGACATCATCAGCTGGCTCAGGACCAGCTGACCACTGCCTGAGATGGTCCTGGGTTTGGTGGTGTGTCAGCAGACCACAGAGCAAATTGCGTCTTCTCACTCAAGCCCTGACCCAGCAGGACATTTAAATGTATTTTTAACTTTACTCAAGCAAATCCATAAAGCCAAAGGCATTACGCTTCTCTGGCTGCGTTACTATCACTGCAGCGTACTTTTGGGGGACCCAGTGCATCATTGTGGCTTGAACTTTTCACAGGCCATAAGCTTTGGCTTACATCCAGCTGAAGGTCGTAAACACTTTGCTCTTTTGGGGGTCTTTGCAGAGATGCATAACCATTATACTGGTGCCAAAGCAGGCTGCTTATTCTCCCAAGAAATTTTGGGCAAGCAAGCAATTGAAATTTTTTTAAAATGTTATTTAAAAACTGAAATGCAGTCACCTTGCAACTTGAAATTGTAATTATCAATTCAGGTTAACATGTCAGCAATCCTTTCCTGTAAATCAGAGCACTGAGCAGCACGGCTTTTCCTGCTCAGTGCCTCTCCTCCAATTCCTATGGCTGATTTTATTTTTCAAAGTATTTCTTTCCTATGTCCTCTAAAGCCAAGATGCCTTACGGAGCTTGGACCCGTTGAGTTAATTGTGCGGAGGTCAGCTCTGCCACCTCTGAGCTATGCGAAGGGCTGCTAGCCTGTAGGCAATTCAATGTAAGGTAAGGAAAGATAATAGCATGCTGCTCATAATAGTAGGAGCACAGAAAGAAATCAGAGAGGTCAAAAGAGACTCTGTAGAAAAGAAATAAAAGCTCTGGCAAGATTGTTTTAAAAACAAGCAAGAAAGTTGTTTCTCAATGTCCAAGCTGGAAACAAGCTGATCAGCCATAACAAAAAGCTAACACAGCAGTTCATTCCAGCAGGCTAAGTGCCTCCAGGACTTCACTACTCTTATGCCAAACAGGAAGATAGCAGCTAATCAAACCTGCTAACAGAGCATTTCTCACTCACTTGTGTGGATCCTTTGCTCTTCCCCAAAAGCGGGAATGTACGGCCACATAGTCTGTTATGTGGTGAGCAGCATGATATTTAATATATTTGCTTTAATTCAGCTGCCCCAACAAGAGAGAAGTTATAATGAAGGAAATCAGCCAGACAAGTTACTTAGGCCCACTGGGAAAGAGCCACATGTACTGGCGTTGTTCATATTTACCACTATACATTTGGATGGACATATAGGGTGGCTCTGAGGTCCATCTGAGCCATCACCCTGTTTTTTGAAGAAAAAGCGTAAGAGAAAAGCAAGCCTACGGCCACACTGACAACACACTTTCCCAGCTTCCCCCAGTCTGCAGCTGGAGCACACAGGTATTCTTGTCCAAAGCCCAACCAGCTCACCTAAATAAGGACAGAGAAGAGAAGAAAAAGGGACAGCTTTGTGGAAGCAAGTGGTTTCCAAAATGCTCCCAACTCTCCTTGGTTCCAGTGCCAAGAGCTAGAGTGCAAGGCAACTAATACTGGGAAGTTATCATCTTTAAAATAAAGGTGGCCAGAGGTTTGGGTTTTTTTAATGGTTGCACCCACAGCAGAGGCTGGGGACTCATTCTGGGGTATGGCATTCCTGCTCAGGGTTCCTTCCAACCTTCTTAGCTTCCAGATGCCGTCAGCAGCAGGTTCAGAAGTACAGGGAGATAGTAGTAACACATGGCTTTTAAGAAAGACAGAAATCATGAGTATTTTTAAACTGAGCCCTGAACCTGACAATGTTGGGATATCTGCTGGCTAAAGTGCCCTTCTGGGAACCAACCCCCAGCCAGATGGTAGAGAAGAGGGCTGCTCCTTTTGTAGGAGGTTTGGTGAATGTTGCTCTAGCCACCACCTTTTTCCATTAGTTACTCAAATAGAGGCATGAAAATGGACACAAATGTTGTGGGGGAGAGAGGAAGCCTTTTCTGACCTGCTGAATTTCCTAGCAAGCTTCAGAAGCAGTTACAAATGGGGCAGGTGGGAATTACATACTGTGTTTAAGTCAGTTTTTGTTTGGTTGCCTCTCTTTGATTTTAAAACCTCCAGGCAGGACCAACAACTGTATCTATGGGGTCTGAACAGACAAGTGCATCAACATATGTAAGGGGTTACTGTGTGCATGTTATAAATGCACATATGCGTCTCAGTGGCATTATTCCTGAAAACAATTTCCCAGTGTTTTTCTTTTCACGCTTTTAAATGTAAATGTTGAAAGTTCAGAGAACGCTAATAAAATATGAATGATGAACATTCCTCACTCCCTGGTTTCAAGAATGGCCCAAGTCACAAGTAACATAAAACCACAGATTTTTCCCAGGAGTAATAGTAGAAACTTCATTACTTGAATCATTTGTAATCAGACTAGACAAAGCAGAGAAGATTGTACTCTAGGGTACAATCCTGAATCCCTTCCCTCCCACCCCAAGAACTTTTCCCCAGCTGTTAGCACGTGTCTTTACTTACAGATTACTTGCCAAGACAGGTCCTTTGCTTTCCTAAACATACCATTACTAATGAACAAACTTCCAAATTACTGAAAGCTTCTAAAATATTGCATGTCTTTCTACCTGAATATTCGTTTATGTTCAAGACTACTGGACTAAATATTAATCGCAAGCCTTTAATCTCTGAAATGTATTAGCAGTATGTGCTATCCTGATTTTTCTTGCTAGTCAGCTCACAGAAGTCAATTGGCAATGCAAGTAGAAAAGTAAGAAAGGTCTGATCTGTACAAGAAATTGTTTAAAGTTGTCACAGAGGTTAATGCTCAAAATCTCAAATAATAACCACAAAAAGCTTCCATTTTCCCAAGGAGTTCATGCCTGAATGAGATGGTAAGCAGTAAGTAGGGTTCTGATTTCTAGCTCACGTACTTTAGTACGGCTGAAAGGAACTCCACAAAGACAGATTTTCCTGATATCTCCTTGAGAGCTTCCATGTCATTGCAGAAATAAATTCTGCAGTCTTTGTTACACAAACTGTGTTGACAAAGAAAATTCAGTGTAGCATAAGGATAAACATGGCTGAGGAGCACAAGTCCAAGAACTCAAAAGATGTGGAATCCAGATCAGATCCAAAGGCAAGGATCCTGCCAAGTCCCAGCGCCGGTCACCCTGGCACACTGAGACCAAGTCTCCACTCTGGTTTTGTGCTGGATTAGGAGCTGCTTCTCTAAAGAGAGAGCTCTTCCTCTTTGGAAGACAGCAGTGATTTTTAATCTGGCCTGCGGTGGTCCTGGCACCTTTAATTTAGGAGACCCATAAAACGTGGCTGAAAGAGCTTGAGTCTGCAGAGAGAGAAACAAATACCAGCCAAGCTGTAAACCGGACCGGCTCTTCAGTGACAGTTCTCCAAGTGCTGTAGTCCCTTAATCCCATAGCTGGAAGTTAACACACATTTCATCTCAAGTCACGTTAAGCGCAGTCATACTTCCGCACGCGCTAACATAACGCTTAAAAAAGGGCTTGTATCAGGTATCCAGAGTAAGTCACCCGGCTCTCCCGGCTATCTGCACGCGCCTTAACCTTCATCCAAACTTTTTCTGGTTTGCTTCTGGTAGGGTGCTGCTCTGCACGCCCCAGCAGGTGTTCTCCACAGCCTTGGCCGGCTCTAGGCGTGCAATTCATACCGCTTTGAAATCAACAGTCTTTGTTCGGTTTGTAGGAATGCATTAATACAATAAAAGCCTTAACAATTAGGAATAGCATCGAGTCCCCATGAATCACTTTTCACACTGTTTTTGCATCCTCTGTGTATGTTTGTCTTTCTTCCCAAGGCTATTCCCAAGCTATCGCTTTCCCCTGGAGCCCTATTAGCGTCTATTCTTTGTATTTACTAACAGGAAGCGTCACAGTTCTGTCCTCACCAGCTTCACTCGCAGGCCCTCTTAATTATTAGTATCTTTTTTTTTTTTAAGCTTATTTGGCAAAAATCATGTTCCTCTATTCTTCCTGGCTAGCAGGTTATTTCTTTCTTCCTCAAGGTGCAATCCGGTTTCCTTTTGTTATTAAATTGCCTAATACTGATACTTTCCTGGATATTGTGGGAAAGAGTCCTGGTTGACAACCAACTTCTTTTCATTTCCATCCTGATTAGCAAGCACATAATAAGTGGAAGCATAATTTATGGTTTGATTTAAGCCACCTCATTCACATTTGGAAGGAAATCTAGGATGACTAAATCTTGAAAGGGAAGGCAGGATAAGCAGTATTAAGAAACTGTCAGGGATCAGGGATAGGAATTGCATTATAAGTTCCTGTTTTATTGTCATAGACTTTTGGTCTCTTGCATTAACACAAGATGATATTAGAGAACTCTTTAATCTAAATGTATGAAACCCAGAAAATATGACAGAAAAACTGACCATGAAGAGAAATTTAGGTGACTGGCAGCCTGCATCTGTCTCTTGAGTTCACCAATATATTCTTTCATTAATTTCTTGGCACTATTCCTCTGTTGACAGCTATTTTTTTTCTGAGGCATTGCTTTACATTTATATTCTAAACTCTTTTGGGCAATTAAAAAACCAAAACCAAACCAAAACTAAACACCCCCCCCAACAACAACAACTATAAATATAAATATGCATATAGGGTTACTCAATTTCTTAGGAAGTTTTCCTGTCTGCTGGATGCTCAGAGCTTTCATTCTCCCTTTCAAAAGCAGCTCGAGGTGTTTGGCAGATTCAGCAGAGAATCCCTGTCACCCCCTCAAACTTCAAGGCTTTTGTTGACCATGTTCCAGCACAGGTATCGATATCCAGCCTCGGGGATGCTCTCTCATCTCATCTCTTCCTCCCCTACTTATTCCCCAAGATGGGCTTTTCCATTCTTTCCCCTTTAGGCTTCAAAAAAAATCAGTCAAACCCACATTAGTCTTCAGATCTTCTTCATAGAAGCTGACGATCAGCTGAACATCGTTAATGTTATTTAGCACTGCTTTTAAAAGAAGGTTTTTTTTATTTTCCCCTCACTATGAAATGTTAAAGCAGGAAACCTCTCCTTCCTGATCCACCCAAATAAAAACAGATTGACAGAAAAGAACCACTGCTTTCCAGCCCTTAAACATTAACTTGGCAGTTTGTGTTTGTCTCTCGGCTGTATAACTTGCGGAGAGGTCAGGACTGGATTCGATCACGGGCGTAACTGCCAGCCAAGATACAGAATCTCTTTCAAACTTATTCCTGAAACTGAAATATAAATCACTATTAACACGTCATTCTGTATTTTTTCTAGCTGCGGCTAACCTATCCTTGCATCTCTGAAAATATCAAGCAGTTCCACTAACGGCATTTATCTCATTTAGCCTGAAATATACTCGTTGCTGAATTGTTTTTCTCTGCAGGTGAATATTGCATTAGATAAAACACCATGTTACGCTATCATATGCCCTGTGTGCAGATGGAACGTTGCCTCTCGTTGACCTGCTCTCACCCTGAGATTGGGTTGTCTTGGAGCACCAGGGAGCAGCCAGCCATAACCTCCCCGTGGTAGATGATCTCAGCAAAGTCTTTAACATTACCCTAAGTTCCTTCACCCCCTCTGTGATCCTGAACAACGTTTTTTTGTGACTTTTTTCCTGAGTTTCAGCCCCATGAACTCTTATCTTTGCAAAATCAAAGTTCCCGGATACCTCAATAGAACAATAATGCATGAAAATATCAGCAAAGCATCATGGGGGAAAACAGCACCGCCACTCTGACAACTAGATTTTATTGGTGAGTGCCATTAGCTAAGCCAAAGGACAGAATGTGTCAGAGAACAGATCACAAGGAAGAAATGTTCAAAGGAAAGCTTGGAGAAAGGAAAAATGCAAACCCCGCACAAATTGCATACATGCCCTAGCAAGCAGAGCTGCGCAAAGGTCTGCAGTGTGAATTGGGAACTCATCTTGGGCACATTCAAGGCTCCCCAAAGTCTCCTAAATTAATCATGGCCTCAGCTAAGCCTGATTCAAGGGATGCTTTTAAACTGAGCGCAGTTGGACATCTTAATTGCTCTGTCGATTAAAAGCAGAACAGAACAGTCTTCCTTTTACTTGACATATTCCAAAGGAACTTTAATTTTGGAGTAAAATAGATAGTAATATTTTGTGCTTTTTCTTTTTCCTAGGTCTCAAAAAGGAGAGAAGAAAAAGGAAAACAAACCTCAAAAAATTATACCGGAAAAATTTTGGATTCTTTAACCTTTAACAAAGTCAAACTCACAGCAACCATTCAAATTCCACTTTGATCAGACTTCAGATCGGAACAAAAAGTTCTAACGCTACAGAGCTACACGGGTTGAAGTGTGAAAACAGCACAAAACCCAAAAGCAAATGCTTTGGCACGGCTTTGCCTGCTCTGGCATGGCACACAGCACTGCTCTCGGTGCGATGCTTTCCCACCAAGTCCTGGGGACACACAGTGGTCACGGCTGCTGGACAATATCACCCACTGACCTCATCAGAAAGGAGAAAAATTGCCTGGGGAGTCCCAAGAGGACATTCAGCAGAGGATCATCTACTGAGCAGCATTATGCTGGTTTTGGCTGGGGTAGAGTTAATTTTTTTTCCCAGTACCTGGTATGGGGCTATAGTTTGGATTTGTGCTGGAAACAGTGTTGATAACAGGTTTTGTCGTTGCTGAGCAGTGCTTACCCAGAGCCAAGGGCTTTTCTGCTTCTCACGCCACCAGCGAGGAGGCTGGGGGGGGTACAAGGAGTTGGGGGGACACACAGCTGGGACAGCTGACTCCAACTGACCCAAGGGATATCTCAGACCATAGGACATCATGCTCAGTATATAAACCTGGGGGAAGAAGGAAGGGGGGACGTTCGGAGTGATGGCGGTTGTCTTCCCAAGTGACTGTTAGGTGTGATGGAGCCCTGCTGTCCTGGAGATGGCTGAACTCCTGCCTGCCCATGGGAAGTGGGGAATGAATTCTTCCTTCTGCTTTGCCTGCACGCGTAGCTTTTGCTTTACCTGTTAAACTATCTTTATCTCAACCCACCAGTTTTCTTGCTTTTACGCTTCTGGTTCTCTCCCCCATCCCGCTGTGGGGGGGGGAGAGCGAGCGGCTGCGTGGGGCTGAGTTGCCGGCTGGGGTTAAACCACGACAAATATCAAAGAGAGGTGGCAGAAAGGAGAGAACATGGAAAGCACGACACATGGGCAGTCAGCTAGACCTTTAGGAAACTGCTGTGGGAGCCATTTCTCTGGGAGGTGACACCTAAAATACCTGGGTTATCTGCAGATTATCCACAGTTTCTCCATGCTTATTGTTTGCCTTAGATGGGGGGGGGGGGGGGGGGGGAATCCCATTGGGTTTGTCCTAGTAAAGCAATGTTTCTATTGAAGACATGTAATGAATCTCCCAACATTCAGACAGGAAGATAACACTTGATTACCAGTTTCTGCAGTGATTATTTCTGGATCTTTCCCTTATGCCTATCATAATGAGAAGTGCTGGTCTTTCCCAGACATATAATTATTTAAGCTCACCTTGTTTCAGAGTCCACAGTCTATTTCCATAGTTGTGCCACCAGGTGGATAAAACTCCTCTCTGCCATTCCCTTTACATGGCAAGACACTGACAGTTATGAAAAAAACACAGGTAAGGCAGGTATGACCTTATGGCAGAGTTTTAGAACCTAACATTAGGCACAAAGAAACACCTCGTGTAGGAGACCTATAATAACTCTCACAATCCCTACACAATCCCAAGTTAATATTAGCTATTATGCTCTACTGTACAAATACCCCAAACAATCTCTAATAGCTGAGCATAAAGGATAGGCAGCCCCTGCATCCCAAAAAGGAGAAAGGTTCATCAGAATCCTAAATCATCCTAAACCTCCAAAAACCTCCTCTTTTAAGACCAGTTTCTTACCAGGTGTGAAGCGACAAAATATCCTTATGCATAAAAATACACACAGGGAAGTAAAACACAGAAAAACCTGATCTCTGACAGAACTGTTACAAATAGGGTATTTGAGAAGTTTTCCATACAGCATCAGCTGCCCTTTAACCCTTGAACTGCAAGCAGTTTCCATCCATCCCTCTAGCCAACTACTGTATGTTTGTGCACACACATGTGCATATGTATATATATACACGCACATGTACGCACACATTTCTATACCTTAGGACTGTGGTGTATGTATAATTCAATGCTGCTTTGATAAAGTGCTTTATTAATACTCTTACCCCAATCGCTTATTACAGCTGAAGACATACAGTGGTTTGTTAAACGGCCTGTTTGCTTTTTGCGAAACTCATTTGTGCTAATTCAAGGAGGCCAGTGAGCTCATGAGTAAGATTTAGGGACCTGCAAGGCACTTCACACCTCTGTGGCTAATGAGCAGATATAATGCATAGGAAGCCAAGAGGGGAAAGCTACAAGGGATGCTAGGATCTGATCCTGGCTCAGAGTTGGGCTGTTTACTTGATTTTGTGTTTCGCAATGATCAATCACATCAGCATCGCTATAGGCTTTATCTTCACTTCACTACAGACCAGCACATCGAGCTCACCAATATCGCTCCGGAGTTGTGCCCACACATCTCAGAGCAGAGTTACACAGTGCAGCAGACGGGACGTGGTGCAGTTTCACTGAACCTATCAGAGAGCCTAGGACTTGAAGAACAAGTCTGTAAAAAAAACAGCAACAACAGACCCTTAAGTGTCAGATCCACACCAGAGAAATGATGAGCATGGCCCTGGGTGCTGGCTTCCTTCCTTGAACCCCCTACGGAGCGTGTTTCAAGCTCTGGGTTCAAGAACGCTCGAGCACGTGCTGGGAACTGCTGGAAGCGTTCAGTCATGAGCACCAGATGAGTACCCTGATAGCAGGACAGCAGATGCATGCCCTGAAATGAGAATATGTCCCAGCCCTCAAAGGAACATGCCTTTGAGCACTGAGAAGCTCCTACCCCTTTCCAAAGCCCACCGAGACCCTTTTGTACCCCTAAAATATAGGAGCAAAGTCCAGCCTCCTAGGTGTATTTCCCAGAGCTCTTCTCACAACTGAATTGCTATGTGCTGCACCTTTCCCTCCTGCCTGAGGGATGTGTCAAAGCGAAGGTCACATTCAAACCGCGGGGACACCCTAAAGCACTTTTTCATCTGTCTTAAATAGAGCCAAGACACACAGAAGTACCCTCGAGAGGTGGCAGATGAGTGACTGCCGGAGGGATGGGCAGGAGCTGGAGGACTCTTGGCACCTGGGTGGGGTTGTGAACAGGCAAGCACTATTTATCCAGGTAGGGATAGACCAATTCAACAGAACAAAATATTAAAATAACTGATTTGCTGTACCTCACCAACTAGAAAGGAGCTCTCCCTCCCACCCACCTGTCTATGGGTTGGCACAGGTGTTTGTTAAAGATACATGTATTTAAATTAATGGCTATTTATTACTCATCAATAACAAAGTTATGGCCAAGTACTAGGTAAATACAAGCAATATATCTCCTTGAAATGTTGCAAGAATCTTTTGTTCTAAACCTGGGCTCTTCTCATCATTTTATACCAGGGAAATTTATCACGACCAAACCTGAGGCTGCATGTAATGCCTTTAGGAAATTTCATCCCTTTCTACAAGCCATATCCAATAAAATTGGCTGGAGAACAACCTGGCATCATTTCTCAAGGGCAATAAAAAAGGAAAACTGAAAAACTTTTCATTAATCAAGTGTTGAATGAATCAACTTTGGAAAGTTATTAGGATTTTTGGCAGACAAAGCAATGGAGTTCTTAACTGTGTTTGTGGTGCCTTTGCACTTTACAGATGGGATATTAGTAGAGACTGTGCCTTGGCTGTGGACAGAGACATGAAATCAGACTGGTTTCACCATTAATCTTTCACACCACTTTTGACGTAAAACTCAACCTGGAATTCTTGCCAGCCCTGTGTGCATGCTCATCTCACAGCTTTGACTTCATTCTATAACTAGCTTTGTTTGGGCAAAACCAAATTTTAAACCTAAACAGAAGAAAGGAGAAAAATGTGAGAAAAGAAAACTTTTTAAATTTTTTTTTACTTATATATTAGGTACCTTGTGAACTTCTCTGGGTAGCTGCAGTCTACTTTTAAATGCCGATCCCAGAGCTGAAAGTTAAACTAAGGGACCACTCGCCCCACTGATTTTTACCTCAACTAGATGTTTTCCCCTTTATCTGGGTGGTCATTACCTATAATAGCTATTTATGTACTTGCATTACTTATAGTAGCTATTTATGTTCTTTGTCCAGTCTACTGTGACAATAAATTTGTTAAGCTTTATCAGCGGCCAGCTACAAGCAGACATCAGAAAGCTGATGTATCGCTATGGCCTTCAGGAAGCTGCTACCCAAGTCCTGAAAATGACGTTTTTAGGCCACACTTTGCCTCCTAGAAAAAAAAAAAAGATAGTATTCTGGGGAAATGTCTCTCTCCCTTTACTTAGTGTCTGGAGAAATGGCTGTACTCTTAACTTCAACACTTCCACTAGCAGTCTCAAACAAAGCGGGATGAATCCAGGCCTCGCTGTTGAGTGAGCGCACGGAGCCTTGCTTTTCCTTTTTAAGGCTAGGACGTACACAGGACCTAAAATAATTAGGTCCCCCAAACCATCTAACCCCTAGGGGCTCTTTTGAAAATCCTAAGCTAATTTCAGCTCCTGATAAGTGTCCAAATGTTTGGATCCCTATGGAAACCTTCCTCTGGAGCATCTGAATCTTAAGGTAGTGGTATTTGTATTCCCACTCCCCATGCATTTCCATTGGCATCATTAATATATGGCAAGAATGCAAGTACTAGGAAAATATGTTCACAGTCCCTGGCTGATTCTTCCAAGATGGTGCTGTTGTAGGAAAAAGGATTACGTGAGTTAAAAGTGCACAGGGCTCAGCGGTCATTAAGAGCTACAACTGCTCCTAGCAAAAATACTTTTTGCAGCTGCACTTTGGAGAAATGTTTCGCGTGTTTTCGGTTGTTTGGTTTCTTGTATAGATGTCAATATTCCTCGACAGGCATTTCTCTCCACCTGCCATTTGGCAGATATGACCCAAGGTGGGTGGGTGGATGGATTTTGTTTAAATGATGAGATCTGTCAGCCTTTGGGGGAAATGCAAAAGAGACATTGAGTTCAGCGTAAACGTAGATTAATCAAAAGGGGATAGACGCATTACTCTGCTTTAAGCTGCATTTCTTCTCGTAACTGTGCTGCCAATGTTTGGGTACACGTGATGTTCCTGGGACTTCCCAGGCTCCACTGAACAGCCCTTTGCAGTTTCCTGCTGTACATCCACCCAGCTCTGCAAAAGTCCTTGCTTTTTAAACCTAGACATCACTAAAACCAAAAGGGTAACCTGCCCATAGCAGTATTAAAGAGAGTGGCACTGTTAAAGCTGCAGTCTTCACTGCAATCTCAGTCAGGTACAACCCAGAGTCTCACTTAAAAAGTATAATGAAGCTATTTCACCATAGCAACGGGATGTGCAGCTGTAGGATCTGACTTGGGATGAGCTTTCCTTTACTTAAATTCTTCTGCTCTTCCCTCTCATGAGGACAGAGGAAAGGCATCCCTCTAAAACTCAATCTTTTATCATCACTTGGAAACACATCTGGTTTAAAATTCAATTTCCATGAATTTTCCTGAATCATCATTTGTGACCTTCATGGCCATGGGCTGAGATTCAATGACCTTTGCAAACCCAAACACAAGAAAAAATAATTATAATGGCATTTTAATCTATTTTAAATAGATTCTTAGAATTTAAGTCAAAGCCAAACTTTTGGTTATGACCTTGTTATCATATTTTACCTTGATCTTGAACCTATGAATAATAACTGTCTCATTCTGAAGAACTGAAAGTAGGGACACTCCATCCCTTTTCTCAGTCATTTGTTTTGATGATTAAACACCAATTCTTTAGTCAAAACACATATCTGTCTGGCCATATCCTTCCTGTGCTATGAGGTACAGTGCAGAGGCCCTCAAAACTCACATTTTGAACCAGCAGCACTAGAAAGTAACCTGGAGCAGGGCAGAACAAGGTCCAGTCCAGCAGCAAAGGTCTGCGGAATCCCCAAAGGTAAGTCTAATTTTGCAGCTTTCCACTTTACCTAGTTTTAATAAAGACTCATCATTTGTTCATCTCTGCGCAGGAAAGCGCTCCATAAACCCCAGTTCTATCCCACTCCAAGGCAGCAGCTGCTTTTTAACTGGTTGTTGAGGTCACGGTGCCTCCAAAGCTCCCGCTAATCTTTCAGGCTGTAAGTCAGGCTATTGTCTCTAAGCTCTGCAATAGGCTCAGCCTATTGCTTTCACCACCCACTCATCCAATATTTTCTTAGCAGTATCCTTTTCTAAGCAAACGCCAAGCTATAACGCCTTTGCATGCAGCTGAGATTAAAAAAAATCAATAGCATTAGGCCTCTGTATAGAGCTTCTAATTTATCTAACAAATGTTCAGCAAACAATAGTCTACTGGCTTTTTTTTTTTTTTTTTGGCTAGCTGACTTCTCCTAAACTTGAGAAAACATGTAAATGAAGTAAAAGCAATAAGATAAAATGCTGAATAAACTCTGTGGAGGTATAGCAAAAAAAAAATATACCTATGTCCTCTTGGAGTGACAAAAGACATGGAGACGAGGGACATTCATAGGACAGCGGGACACTGTATAAAGATAATTTAGGGAGTCTCTTCTGTATTAAAGGTAACAATAGGTATGTATGCTCATACTCAATTTAAGAATATTTTAAACTCTACCATCGCAAGTGAAGTTCAGAGACATCTCTCTGCTACCTGGGTCTTTCATGACACGCAGGGGAGCACAGGCTAGTTGGTGCAAAAGACTGTATTGCTGCAGCATCAACGATAACGAGTCAGAGATCTGGACGTGATGGTAGAAGGCCATCAGAGGGGAAAAAAAAAAACAAACCCAAAAAACCAAAGTGGCTGCTGCCCTGCACCATTTCTGCGTAAGAGAGGAGACAGCAATTGTTTGCAAAGAGAAAATGACGCTGAGCACAGGCAAGGACCGAGCCAATTTGTCAGCCTAAGGCAGAAATAGAGGTCTGGTCCTGCAGGCCAAGATGAGCCTCAAAGACAAAACCAAAGAGCTCATGTTTGTAGCGTGAAGTCACGGAAAGGGGTGCAAAAGGAGAAATGGCACAAGGAGCCTCGCAGTTTTGGAAAAAGTCATCTTTGCTGCAGCGCTCTCAGTACATCTGGTTAAGCCAGATATTTCCTGCTGAGCTACAAACGTCACCGTTCCTCCTCCTGCCACAACTGCTCAGGAGGAGAAAATACAAGACCCACTGCATTTGTGACTGCCAACATCCACGCTCTTGAACTGGGTACGACCTTTGTGCAGAAACGGTTGCCAAGTGACAATCTTGCGTACTAAGATTTGTTTTAGCAACATCATAATAAAGGTTTTGCTCAACAGTTTTTGAAACCTAGGTATAAAACTAAAGGTAAATATAAGCTCTTGATAGAAGAAGGTAATACTGGGGGAAAAAAAAGAAACATTTTTTGTGTGTGAAAAAAAGAAAGAGTAACCATTTAAGAGACAATATTTTTTATCTCCTTTCATTTACAATAATTCATGATGGTTTTTCTTTAACTACACATACCATGTTAACTCCAGAGAGCAAAACACGACAACAAATGCAAAACTGTAAGAGATGTCCACTTTCAAAAGCAAAACCTAGAAATTACAATGAGAGAATCTGAAAAAGCTTGTGCTAGACCAGGTCAGGCAAGCAAATGAGCACAGTTCAAATTGCTGTCAGTTGGGTTAAAAAAGCCATTCTAAAAAACCTTCCCCAAACACTAAGGGTAGAAGTCTAATTGAAGGAATACCAAAGTGGGACTCCCTAAGACCTTTCCAGTCTTACCAACAAGAGTAACAAGGAGGATGTGTGCGAGAAACTTGTTCCTATCCTGTTTTTCCTGATCATTCAAACCTCTGCCTGTCTGGAGCAAGCCGCTCAATACTCCAAACCTCTTCCGCAACAACATTTGTACCAGTGCCACAGTAAAAAGATGCTATTGTGAAAATTGTGGATGCGCTCATCTTCCTTTGTTCCAAGACTGGAGTACTGCGGGGTCCAGAAAACACATCAGGTCATCAAATCAACACAGTAAATCTTCCCTTTTACTTAGAAAGACAAAAATAATCTTGACTTTTTAATGAGCTCACACAACACTAAAAGACATTTCAGACTCAGGAAAGTATCTCATTTCTGCTGGCGAAATGCAACACAGCAGAAGTTGGACTGGGCTGCACTTGGATGGGCTCTAGTACTACGTGCCAAATCCAACTCCATCACACAGAGGGAGCATCTCGAGTCACAGATATTTGGTAGCAGCACCCTATATCCAGCTCTCTTTCTGAATTCAGCTGGTGCAGAGGCACTGGTGAATTTGACGCCAGCCTTAATATTAAAAGCAGAAGAAGGAGAATTACTTTTGTAGAAATAGAAGACGGACCTCCTGTGCAAGAGATCCCAGCTGCCACAGAAAGCATGTAATCTCTTTTCATGATCTTAATTTTAAAAATTGGCCTGATTTTTTTTCATGTGTCCTCACTATTCCTATTGGAAGGGATTTCCAGCGCCTGTCTATTTATACCCATTTCTTCCTGTGCCAACATTGTCTCTTCACTTAAATAACTTTCCTCTGCCTGCTGCTTGCCTCCTTGATGCACTCATAGGCAGCTGTCGGATCTCCTCTCAGCCATCTCTCCTTAGGCAAAACAAGTCAATCCCATTTAATAACCTCTGAGAAAGAGTCCCCATTCCCTGGATTCTTCCTACTCTCTCCCTACAATGAGCTCCTCTTTTTGGATGTGGCGATGAGGGTCCTCCGCAAGCCTTCCTCCGTGGAAGTTTCCCATCCAACACATTTTAGGATCGTATCGTAATCTGAGGACTCAGAGGAAAGGTCAACAGTTCTTTCTTTGCTTTCACCCCTGCCAGTAACAAAACAATCACTGCGTAATAATGCAACAATTAATCACACCCATTGTGTCACGCACAGGCTCATGAGAAAACACTGTGCATCGTACTGCAGCATATTACTACATTAAGCTTTGCAGCTCTTCCATTTTCTCATTAACAGCAGCAAATAAGGACATTGCTTTTTCTTCTACAATTTTAAGGCCCAGTTAGAGGTTCAAAAATGAGCAAACATATATACGTATTTATCAAATAAAGAAGAATACAGACAGGTAGAGAGAAAAGCTTCCGCTTCATAGCTTGGTAAAAGCAATTAATTCCTTTTACTATCATCATTACTATCTCTCTTCTTCACCATCATCACATCTATTCAGGGTAAAGCATTCAGCACAGGCAGATAAAAAGATCTGTTTCTCCTTGAAGTCAAGTCAGTGGTAAAATTCCCATTGACTTCACATTGTAGCAAGGAGCAGCTTAGGGTTCTGGTCTTTGTAACACAGACAAAAAACTTGCTGGAACAAAATGAATTTGGAGATAACCTAGTTTAACAGAGCACACTTATCCCAGACAGAAAAAATCAGAAAGGTTTTCAAAAGATGCAGCTAGAAGTTAGCTGCAGAAAGAAAAGTGGGACTGATTAGTCGGGAAAATGCAGCTGAAAATTCTTGCTGAAGAGCACCGGTTCATCCTCTGCCCAAATTGTCCAAGGTTCTAATAACAAAGTGCTGCGCAGACCTCTATTTGCACACTCATTATTTACATATCTATAGTAGTTCTTTGCTGCTAATGAGCACACGTGGTATTTTCCTAAAAAGGATGATTTACACATTGTCTTTGGAACGTGCCTTCCCACAGAAATCCTGACACATATATCATGAAAGGCCCCCTTTGCAAACATAAGAAAGCACAGGAATAAAGAGATCTTGCAGGAAAAGTCTGACCAGCTAAAAAAGAAAGTATGTTAGGATTAACAAATACCTGGCTTATGTCAGAACCTGTTCAAGATAAGAGGAAATATTTTTTAATGAAATCTAAGTATGGCCCTTGCAGATGTGGAAAGAATGTAACAGGAAGATATTTTCAATTCCCACTTGACTACAAGAAACAGGTTTTGCAGCCAGGTTGTTTTTTTATTTTTTTTTTTATTTTCTTCTTTTCAATTCCCCCTTGTCCTCTTTGCTATGTTTCCTTGGGGAACGGGAAGCCCAAGTGCCCTCCGCTTCGGCCATTGCAGGCTCAGGAGCAAACCCGGCTTAATGTCTGTTCGAGGCTGTGCAATATGTAAAGGCAAAAGGAAGTCTAACTCGGTGACTAATTCTCCTGCTGATTTGGAACTTCTGATACCGCATGAATGGCAGCGACAATACAATTCCGTACACATGGGCTTATTTTTTTCCCAAAACCAACCTCGCTTATCCTTCTCACTTAAACACATGCTGAAATCAGGGGAAATAGAGATTTCATGTTGCTTTTTTTGATTTCTGTTACTTTCGTGCCTCGTTGTGGGTGGCATTTCCCTCCCCCCTTTCCTTTTTTCTTCTGCAGTGCAGAAAGAAGTTATTTACGAGGGAGATAAAGGAGAACATATCCTATAAGAGAGCTTGTTTAGCCTGAATGCCATGTTTTGAAAAGTGTCCCATAGGAAAAAGAAATGAGGTTAAGTCTTGAGCTGGGGTGAACTATTTTTGTACATACAAATTGGATAGTCAAACACTGGTGCTTGGTAGAGATGGGGTTAAAGTTCTCAGGCAGCTTTACTGAACTTTGAAAACAATATTTACACACTACCAGCCCTCCCTCCCAAAGAAAGGAGGCAGTGTTGTCCACTAGCCAAAAGACACCTTCTTCACCTCTTTATGGTTAAAAAGTCTAACACGAAATATTAGCTTGTACTTAAAATCCCTGCAAGTGTTTTGGGTGGGAAAATTCTGTGGAAATTTGGGTTGAATTGGGTTACATTTTTTCCTTACAATGACTTTAGTACAATCCAAATTTCCAGACCAAACAGCATTCCCCCCCCCGAAGATTTTTCATCATACGGTGACAATTTGCAATGCGTTATTTCAATTAATTTTGTCAACTATTTCCAGATCTCTGACCAGATTACCATATATAAAATTGTCACTAATAGTCAATTTGCTTTTCTTTCCTCTCATATATTTTCCAAGACAAGAGGTTTTGGGTGACCAGCTGCTTCTTATTCTGAACCTGTCTATTTTTGTTAATACCTGATGTCTCATGTCTCATGCAAACTCTCAATTAATGATTGATAAGCAGGTTTTTTGTTTTGACATATGTCCCCTATTCTAAGCAGCAATGCTTTAGAACTCCGAGTTACTTTTCTGTTGCAGATTTTTTTTCAAGTACTTCTTTAAATTCTGCTTTAGACCCGTGTTTGGCAACCATTTCCAAATATGCTTGGCTTTATACATTTGAGTTACCTCATTAAATGAAATAAAGACATTTGTGTGCTAAAACATAAGCATTTGCGGAACAGGGCCTTCACAAATGTCAAGCTAGGGCTCCATCTACTCTTCCCTACTGGTTTCCATACTCAGCCTGCTCAGTTTTCAGACCAAAATAGTTTTATTTGTCTAATGAGCAATGCTGCTATATCAGGATCACACTGGGTCCTTTCCACTCTTTTACCCCTAATGCAGCTGCTGTCAGGTAAAAAGCTTCAGGCAGAGTGCCAAATACCAGCCTCACCAGATCTTAAGTGATGTTTATTCTCTCAACTGTATTGACTTCTTGTCCCCCCGCCATAGGATAAAGCAGCTTTAAACCCTTCCCAGCGGTCATCTCTTAAGTAGCAATGACTTCGAGAAGGCTTGAAAGTAGAATAGGAAGAAATAACCAAGACAAGTAAGAAATAGTGTCTACTACCATAATAATCTGCTTCCCCAACCCCATTTGGAGCTATCCAGGTAGCAGCACATATGTGAGAGCAAGGCTGCAAAAATGGGATACGCAAAACTCAGGTGCTGCTTAAAGCCAGCTTTGCTTCTAGATCCATTCTCCTGTCTGCAAAAGGCTTGATCTTCCTTTTGCCTCACCTAATTTTTGTGACCAAGGTGTGATTCTTGTATTAAGAACGTGGTGATTTGGGGGGTTTGGGTAGATGGAGAAACGCAAACTTCCCTGGAGAACAATTCAGCCTCCCTAAAACATGAACTGCTCACTTTATCTGTCTTTTTCTATCTTATTAGACAGACATAAATATCTAACATTAGGGAGGATGAACCTTAGACAGGAACTTCCCACTCTTCAGGTGGGAAGGTGCTTTTGTCTCCTCTTTAATTGTTAACAAAAGCAGTTGATTATATATTATTTTTCCCCATCTACACTAGGCAGTACCTCATATGTAAGCAAAATCCCTAGGTTTTTTTTTTTTTCCCCTCTGGTTTTTCCTTACTCTGTTCACATTTTTCTCATAAAGTCTGTCACTAATGGCTAGTTTCTTTCTCTCTGTAATGGAAATTTTGGGAATGATTGGTTAAGAAAAACCCAAATTCTAAATCATTAAGCAGTAATTCTGAGAGATTAACTTACTGAGTAATAAGCAATTTTATAGCAGATTTTTCGACAGGGCATATTTCACTTAGAAAACCATCATTTTTTTCTCCCTTAGGTTATAAGGTGCTTAAATCATTTTTTGAAGGAAGGAGGAAACAGCTGTGGCTAAAGCATGCTTTTTCCATCTGTCATTTTTTCTTTATTTTCTCTTTTTGTGCACGGAGCACTCTGAGTGAAAGCATTAGCAGTGGTGCCAATATTAGAAGTTAAAGAATGTAAACTTGAACTTGGATGATTTTGGTCAAGGTCCGAGAGTAGGATTTCTCTTTTTCCCATGTTCTCTGGCTGGGTTGGAGGTCACAGTTGTGCTTTCAAAGTCGGTGTGAAGAGGCAAGCGCTGGGATATGCTAACCGCTGCCGTACCTGTCCATCCCTTCAGCCTGATTTTTTGCTCAGCCTTTGAGCTAAGCTATGGGTAATTTTCTCAGCTGCTTCCATTTAATCAAAGGAGCTACCTGGACCAAAGTTTTAACCCACCAAAAGGAAGGACAAGCACTAGTCTGATGCTGCAGCTGGTTTCAATTCCAATGTCTAGTTTATGGGGATGGCTTTAGGCTGAGACTATTGAAAATAAGAAGTTTAGAGGGACATGAGCAAAACAGGCTGATGATCTGCATTTAGCAGAGATACACCCATAGTCTTCCCTGCTTATTTCAATGAGAGTTTTCCAAAATCGTCCATTCTAATACATGACTTTTCCCTACCCATTGCCTTCCCTGCCCAGCCTCACTCGTGCTCACTAAAAATCCTCCGCTCCATTTTCAGGAATCACCATTTGGGATCAGACCCACAGTCTGTTGCCTGTGCAAATGCCTAATTCAGTGTTCTTCAGAGGAAGCCTCAGGATGCCCAATAACAAAAAGGTATGGAAAAACAGCTTGGAGATATACCGTCCCCATCATTGTTAGTTATACCTGTTTAAGCACTAAAATCTTACAGGTAGTAATTCAAATTAATAACATTCAGGAAGATACTTGCTATCTTGAGTCCAGTCCTCACTCCACAGTAGGAGAGTAAAATATAAACATAACATGGAAAGACAACTTTCCATCAGGGTAAAGCACAAGTGAAAATTAGTAGAGGTTTTGATTTAATTTTTCCCCCAATTCCTTCTGTCTCTACCAAGGAGCAGAACTGAATAATTCAGTTAAGCTTGAACACAAAGAGAAGTCCTGCTCCATTCTCCTGGGCTGAGAAGGGTTATGAACTATAAAGCAGCTAGGTGAAATAAAAAAACAATGATTATGTGGATGAAAAAAAGGAGCATATAATCCCACAGTTATTGTTAACTTCTGTGCCAGCTAAAACCGGATTGGCATCTATCCCAAAAAAGCTAGCACATATTTTGATTGTGATTTTAATTTTCTTCTTCCTTTAAAAAACTGCCCCTGTAAAGTCAGCCAGGATTTAAACAAATACATCTATAGCATGATAATACTGCCATTAAAAAAATAATTAGGAACATAGCCTGAAATAACTATCTAAAGACACTTGAAAACGTAAATCAGCCCAAGTATTTGAATAACAGCAAGGTGATGATGGAGACAATGTGAGGTGGTCTTGCTTGAGAACCAAAAGGTTTGTTTTGATAGAAAGAGCATCAAACGGAGCAGAGCAAGGTCTGTGCGCTCCACTGAGTTCTCAGGCCAATCCATCTCTAAGAAAACTGTCAGAAAGGGCAAATGGGCAATATAATTCTTCCCACTAGTTACATTGTTTTGTGGGAGCAGAGCAGCTTTTAACTGACAAAGACAGATCTAACCTCTGAAATCCAGGCCTCTTACCTATTTTTTTTTCATGAAAACACTGATTTTCTATTAAACCTTTTTTTTTTTGGCTTTGAAGCTATTTGAATGCTATTATTTCAGAGACTTGCTTCTCTCCTATAGATCCCTGCAGACTTTTTATTGATGGAGATAAATATTACCCCACGTTCCTTTTTATCATTTGCTGTCAAACATGCCAAAGAGCTTGACTCAACTGTGCATTACAAAGGGAGTTTTTCAGTGGGTTTGGATTTAGTTCTCAGTTTCCATCTTTATCGAACCGCTTTGGTCTTTTCCACATACATTTCCCGGAGCCGTAGGAACACAGCGTGTGCCGGTGCAGCTTTTCTGCTGGAAAGCCAAGGAAAGCCTACATTAGGAGGCAGCCCAGAAGGGAAATCGCTGCAGCCTGGGGAAGATACCACTAAGAATCAAACCTACAGGCTCCTCCAGCTCATTGCATCTCTCTGCTACGCTCCTCTCCTTGCTAGAGATCCCAGATTCAGTACGAAAGCAGCCGGTGATTTGACCATCCTTCTGCAACGCGGTGCTGAGCCCCTGCACAGCCACACACCATCAGTGTCTGCGCTCTGGCCAACAAATCCAAAAATGCTTTCTCAAATCATGATTTGTTTCAGAGCCATTTCCTTACATTGCCCGAGCAGGGTTTCCATTTCCATCGCCATGTCACTCGGAGGGAGGACAGCCCAAATAAAGGAGTCCAGGTTTCGGTCCATCATCTCCAACCAGCGCTGCTCAGCACTGTGCAAAAGCTGGACTCCTCTTTAATCCCTGCAGGTTGCCAGAACTAGTGTCGGTCATTGCGAGGCGAGTTTTTTTTCTCTCCTGGGGTTGGTTCTCTGATTCAGCACAGAGAATGTCGTACAGATCTTCCTCCTGCTGAGTCACAACCTGTTCCTCATTCTCTCAGCAGGAGCTGTGTCTAAGGCAGGACGTTCCTACACAAAACACGCAGGACTCGGGGAACATGAGTGACTCACTGCTGTAATTTATTTTTTTATACCCTGCATTGATAGATATTAATAATAGCTTTTCAAAAATCTATTACAAATACAGATTCATTTCATGATATCATTTCTTCACCCTATTGCTAAGCTTTAGTAGTTACTATAATAATTGGATAGTAAGTTTAAAAACAAAAAATAGTTATTGTCTGCTTTAAGCCTGTGAAATCTTACTTTTGTCCTTATGCACATTCATCAAGAAAAAATAAAGTTCTGTAACTTCATTTTTTTTGTGGAAAACACCATGTTAGTAGCGCTATTGACATTGGCTCAGAAAACTAGATCTTCATCAGGAACAGGGAAAGCTGTTGCTTTTTCTATCATCAGAAAGGTGGGGAAGTTAGGAGAGATAAGACAAGGCATATTTGGCAATGCATGGTATTACCGCAGATCAATATTTTTCAGACAAAATGTTTTTCTTAGCTGAAAAATGGTCTGCTTTTGCAAATACGATTTAGCACATGAAAACAGACTTTTGGAACTTTTTCACGTTTTACATGTTAAGTTTTAATGAACTTAAAAGGAATGCTTTTAAAAAGAAAACCATCTTTCTTTTTCAAATATAAAGCTTGCAAGCAAGGCTACATGTTTCATTAGAAGCGTGAACTACTCAAAGAGTTTTGTTTTCAACTTGCAAAACACAAGTACTTAAAAAAAATTCAGGATTTTTCCCTCTGTTGAACTCTATCTTGTTCATGCACTTTCAGAACGCATGGAAGCGCACTGCAAGATAAAAGCCAGGAAAACGAGCATAGAAAGTTATTAAACGATGGGGCCAACAACAGCCAGAAACAGCCGTGGATGAGGGTCCTGCTAAGGCAAGCGCGTGTAGTTGTGTTTAATAGGGATGAGGATTCTTGGCATAGAAAACAGCATCCTTAAACCAAGGTTTAAGGTTTGCAAAGTTGTAAAAAACCTGAACATGCATCTTTGAATGGAAAGGTTTAGTCAGCTTCAGAAACAGTTTTCATTTATAATGCATGGAAAATTGCTAATCTTACCAAGTTTGTCACCAAACCAGTGCTAAAGTCTGAATGGAAAAAGTTTTGCAGTCATTTCTGTGAAATGTCACGTAATTCAGAAGAAAAGGAGAAAAACAAGAGAGCATTATTTCTGGTTTTTTTTCTTGCATGGTCTGGTAGTTAGACCTTGCATCTTGTAATCAGGAGCCTGGACTCCATTGACCTCTCTCAGGAAAATCCTTCAGGTACAAGGAAAATGTTGTTGATGGGGAAAGAGCTTTGAGAACATACCCCGCATGACCTCGGAGTCAAGTTCCCTAGCTTCGGAGATTACCATTTCCTGGACGTAGAATTAGGAATTAAAAGTACTAATTACTATGGTTCCTAACACATCTGAATGAACATGGTAAGTACATTTTATACTAATCCAATTAACAGATATTTTTTTTTTCTCTTTTTATCTCAAAAAAATGCCTTGCAACCCATTGTTTTGCTAGTTAACAATTCTGTGCTGTTACTTTGGGGCCAAATGCAAATGTAAACCAGATCATTTCCATTTAACCAATTTCTGGAAAAAAAAATGCTCAGTGCCTACATAACAGACTTCAATATTAATACATCACACAGACAGCTAGAATGAGAAAGAGCAAAGCAAGGATCCCACATCACAGAAATGTAACTAATGCAGAGACAGAGTAAATACCAATGTCAAAGGAAATTCATTAGCTAATCTTATCTATAGAGCATATCTAAATGTGTCAGGTGATAAAAAGCTAGACCAGCTCAAACCGGCTCTCTTGAAGATGCCTGCCTTTTTGAGCCACGGAAAGAATGAAAACGCACAGACTGGATTACATATCACCCAGTCCTTGCTTAGCGCACATTAAGCAGCAGAACCAACAGTTTGGAGATGACAACAGTCTTACCAAGCATATGGTTGCTGAAACAATAAAACGTGCTACAGATCCTACTCCTTTTGCTCCATAATGTTTTTGGCTAGGTGAAAAGTATCTCACACAGGGGCTCCTTAGAGTAGGAAAGACTATGAGATTCTTTGATAATAAATGTATTTATGGCCTCACTGCTGATCTCATTGCAAGCCATGAGCGATACACTTTTTTTTTTCCCTGCTTACAGGCTAGAATGGAGCTGTGGCTGGTGTCAAGGTACTGCTCCACACCTGGGCACCATCTGCAAAGGCTGGGCAGAGCCACGGCTCGGTGTGAACTGCAGTACAAGCTGTTGGACTAGAGGCAGAAAATGAGAGTTGCAAATGCTCTGAAGCTTTGGGGTCTCTTGGAGTTACAGAAAATGCTAGGGGAATTACACCTTCCCTTATGACTATTTCTATTTAAATCAAGAATGTCACTCTTTCAGGACTAGCTTAAAGAAAGAACTAAAATTAACATTTTTTCTATTTAAGTTCTGGTAATCTTCCTGGATGTTCCCCTCTGGTTTCACCTTTTGTAACAATCTCTCAACAATGCCTTAAGCTTGACAGTTTCTTGGAAATACTGTTTCTCACTGTTGGGTACCTACCATATCCTTAACAAAAAAACCCCTTACACGTTCCCAAGTTCACAGACAGAACAGCTGTGCATCTTTATTACACATATGCTGCATTCTGGTTTTGCTTGTTAGCCAGCAGACAGGAAAGTTTTATTTTTAGGCAGATGTGAAAGCCCTAATTTGTTGCAGAGGGGAATAGAGAGCCTAATAATAGCATACAATAAAGCCAATGCCAAATTAATTAATGGAGACCAAAACAGGTTACAGCTTATGAGCCAAAGCTACTATTTTGCACTTCCCTAGCCTTCCCCCTCTCCCTGAAATAGCACAGTTGAGCTAGAGTTGGAAGGAGGACACCCCACAATATCTGCTCCTTACTGCAGGCCTTTCGCTGTGCATTTGAGTGACGGTGCAGGGAGGTTTGTCTTGACCTTACAATACTCCGGTGGAAGAGACCAGCCTGCTCGTCAGCCACAAATTATTCCTTCCACAACCGACCAGCATCATTCAAGTCCCTCGCTGGTGGGAGCATCCCGGCTTGCTCAGACACGAGCCAGCACAGTGGGAAGGGGCACAGAGGAGGAAACCTCAGAACTTTGGAGAAGGTTTTTTGGAGAAGGTTTTGAGGGAGAAGGTTTTGAAGCCCAGCAAAGCTGCTGCTGCGACCAGGTGCATCCACCTTCTCGGTTACAGCCTCCACCGGCCAGGGCAGATGACCCGAAGGGAGGCTGAGAATAGCGTGCTGCCTCCCGCTCTGTTCTCGGGTGACCACACGTGTTTGCTGTCAGCCCTTTCCAACTAGGAGCAGGAGCCTATTTTAAGCACTCCCTTTCCTCACGCATACACTGTTGCCATAGCTGCAAAACTAATGCACATGGAAAGAAAGGTTCTTACTCTATTGACTCAGCAGAGAGGCATGTTACTGAATCTCTGTTTCTTAACTCATGTAAGTGAAAGATAGTGGGCCAGATCCTTCTCCAGCTGGTGCTAAACTGGCATGACTATTAACTTAGTGAAGCCCTGTTAGTTTGCAGCAGCTGACATACTAGCCCTGTGTTTTCCATTGCTACACCTTCCAGACTTGTTCACGGTATATTGTAATTAATTCAGCTTCTCCTGTACCTCCCCCTTGATGGATATAGTCTGACAGAGACAGGAGAAAACCGTATTCGCTCTCCTGCTGTCCACTCTTCAATTATCCTAGGATTCAGGGAGTTAAGGCACATGTCAGGTACATGGTATGTATCTCAGCCTTTAACTTGCATCAAATTTCCAGCATCACAGACAGCAGTTTTGGGAATATTTAAGGTAAGCTTCAGATGCACCGGCAGTGAGCTTTCATTCTGACCTGGCAGTAGTATACACTGCTAACAGTGGCTTGCACTGATTTTGCTCACATTTGCAAACTTTCAGCCAACTCCAATTCAAATCTAATTGCTAATACTTTGAAGCTTTGGTTTGCCAGGATACTTCAAGAAAAAACCATCAATACACTTGAAACAAGCCCACTGCAGGTTTGGCTAGCGTTTTGAAAGGATACTTGATTTACATGTTTAAGTTTTCCTGCCCATTCCTAATGTTAAACAGAAAAGAAAAACAAACCAGCACAACTTTAATAAAAGGCAGTCAGGTCTTCAGTTAATATGAACTTGCATAACTCCTTTGCCTTCCAAGTTTATCGAAGCTTTAGCGTAAGGAAGACACAAATGGGTCTGATCCAATAAGCAGGCAGTTGCTCAGTGTATACATAAAGTGCAAGAACTTGTTACGAAAGTTTTCCATCTCCTTGACTGAAGGTAGTGTCATGGCTGTTGAGGTTCCCTGTGGAATGGACTGGTGTTTGGGTACCAGATCCCAAATAAAAGGACAGCAGTACCCTGTGTGCCTTCGCAGGGTGGGGAAAGGCAGAGATGCATCCTTGGTGCATCCAGAAATTGGGGAGAGAGACGAGGGGCAAAGGCTAAATCACTCATTTTGCTTCTGGTCCTCAGCAAGTGGGTGGTACAGTGGGGACTACTGGAATAGAAATAAATGATCTGTGACGGCAATGGCACTTGGAGGAGTGGAGGCCGTAGTTCTGCTGAACGGCTGGATCACAGAAATAGCCAGATATAAGGAGAGAGAGGAAAACATCAAGGGCTAAATGTGGGATGTGATTACTGAAAATGAGTTAATGCTAAGAAGATGAGAGAATAGAAGGGGGTTGAGGAAAGAACAAGACCTTGGAAGAGGGGGAAGGAAGTTTTCCTACATTTTGTCATTTTTTGCTCTGACTTGCAAGCCTTACACTCTTTACTTAATGAACTAAGGAGAGACAAATTAATTATCTGCAAACCTGGGGCTGACTCACAATCCCTGGCTAGTAGAAGATAGATGGGAGACAGGCAGGTTTTCTTCAGAAGCCAAACAAGAGTACAAAACAAGCCCTAAGAGGACATTGTATTTTGCATCAATCAGCTGCGCTAGGTGACACTTTATTCACTGCTTGCAAGTACCTTCACTCAGGCAGGTTGCCTCTTTGTTAACTACTAAAATGTTTAAGTAAGCATTGATACAGAAGTAAGAAGGATTAATTCTGGCAAAAAGATGCCATGCATTCAAAGTCTATTAGGAAGGGTATACGATATAGCTGCTACAGAAATTAATTGTAGAGATACAGACTGTATTTCAGAGCTTTACTCTGGGTTTGTTTTTGTTTGGGGTTTTTTTTTCAGATTTTTCTCTTTACACAGCTGTGACAATTAGGCAGAGTCTGTAAAAAGAGATCTACAGCAGGTACATTTAGGTACAAAGTATTCATGGTGACCCAGAAGAGCACCTGTACTTTAATCTGAATATGAGATTCAAGTCTCCTATATCTCATCAGTTACTCTTTAGAAAGATGAATGATCTGCTTACCTGAATCTTAAATTAATTAATATAGATGTTCATATTTCATTTAGATTTCTGACTTAATCTGTTTTAAACTGCAATACCCACTTCTGTTTGTGCCAAGAAGAGCTCGCAAGACTTTAGCACCATTAAAATCCAGCACCATAGCTCAATTTAAAGCTGTCAAGATATAAATATTACCTCCTAGCTATTACTTGTTTATAAAGTGATCCAGCTCTTTAAAAAGTCAAGCTATACCATATACTCATGTGGCTTCCTGCAACAGCTAATTCCAAAGGCTGCTTAAACACGTATGATATTTTTTCTTTGACATGCTTTAAATGTATTTGTCATTAATCTTGACCCTTTGACTGTTCCCCGAGGGACAATGAAGTGATCAGACAGCTGTACCCCTCATAACTTTTAATACTTTAATTAAATCCCCTTTGGACCTTTTTCCCTTCTCTATTCTTTCTTTAGTCAGCCACCGAGAAAAACGACCACAATTTTAACATCTAAACACTGGAAACTATGAACATATAACAATGCAGAAATAATTTCTTATTTTTCAATTTACTTAATTATTTTTAAATTTAATTTCTGGAATGAATGAATGAGAGTTCTATTTTCTTCTGAAAAGTCTTTTTGAAGTCACAGTGGTTTGGCCTCATGTGTATAACCATAAACAGAACTGTACAGCTTTGGATAGATACTTTTAAGACAGAGTTCAAGCTCTGCTCTTCCATAGTTCAACAAGACAATAGTCTTTATAAAACTTTTACCCACAGAAATAGTTGATCTGTCCCAAGGATGATCAATCTCATTTAAAGGTAACAGGCTTGGCTCACAGATAAAACAATCCCTATCATTTTACTATCCTATTCTCATGTTTTGCATCCAAGTTTTGGTGTTTGGTATTTACTGGCATGTATAGGAATTGCCGAAAATGTCAGTGAATTGGCAAATTGTAAATATCACTGACATTAAAAAAACAAGAAATTATTTTCCACTGCCTCAAACTTTCCATTAGTACGCTGTCAAAAGCGAGTATCACTTTTGATTCCCTAATTTCTCTTGGAGGAATTGAAGAAATCAACCAGGAATAAAAACATTGCTCAATTACTTTGCAGTATTTATTTTGCATAGAGCAAGTAGGGGGACATTACTAGAGTTCAGTTTGGGTTTTTACACCTCTCTCTGCCTCAGAGGATTAGGGGAACAGTCTTAATTTCAATGAAATATATTTGTGCTTTATTTGTAAGGGTACAGGTAAATCTCAGCTCAGTAAAAGGTAATTTTGACTGTTTCTGTTAAAAACTAACCCAAACGATGTAAGCGTTTAGCTAGTTTAGTCTTTTGTTGCAAGCTGACAAACTGTTTACTTGGAAAACGTTACGGGAACCGGGGCTGGTTTATAACTTTGCATTGCAATGGTGTATACCTGCAGTTCCACAGTTCAGTGTGCAGAGGTATGAAGTTTTACATATTTTTTTAAGCTCACCCAAACTCAGAAATCAAACTGAAGCTCAGCCGTATGTTCAAAGGGAACCAGCTTGAACAAAACTCCTGTAAAGACAAACTGAATTTGCGGCACACCTTCCACCCACCCAGCGTAAAGACAAAACTATTTTCCAGTATCCAGAAGAACTGGGAGAACCTCTAAACACAGACTATGATGCTGTTATTGCCACGTTCTTTTTGACCTGGCACTCCCCCAGTTTTCCCATGCTGCAAACCTGCTTCAGCAGAGGGAAATGGTTTTGCGGGCTCTCTTCTCCAGCTCCACGCAGGTCCCCAGAGATTTTTACATTTGTTACCTGTGAGTTACGTGGCCCTGAGACACCTTACATCTCTGAAACACTTTTACAAAAGAAATCAAATTACTGTGAATAAGCCCCCCCATTCAGAAGCAGCACCCAAGACATGCTAACAGAGCAAAAATTTTTACATCACGCTGTGAGCTGGAACACCTCTGAATATGCAACTGTTACTGCACAGGCATCCCCAGCCACTCAGTACAGGCAGGAAACAATCATATTTTTAGACCTAGACATCCCAAGCCCAGTTGAGCCCTGCAGATAAATTATCCAGCAATATCATCACTTCTGCACACCAGAAAGCCAGCCACAGTTTTTACTCTTTCAACATACATTAAACTTGCCAGTACAGGTGCCTCTGGGGATAATTCTGGTGCAGCCAGAACAGCTAATAAAGAGTCATCATAAGCTGAATTCTTTTTACCTTTGGTGTATGAGGGGGGCATGCCCTGCAATAGGGAATATCCACTGCCTCCCCAAGCAGCTGAAGGAGGATCTCTAGGCTCGACCACAGAAACGTTTCAATGAAGCAGCAGTGGATGGCACAGATTTAGACTAGCATGGCAGGAAGGAAAAGGGTGTCCGAGATAAAAGTGCCTTATAAAATAACTTGGAATGTCAGCACATGATTATGTTGTTTTCCCCTCAATCATTAGACTGCTGTGTTGCAAAACACCCTGAAGCTTGAGAAACTGCTAATGGGCAACAGCTTTTGGAATGTCATAAATGCTAAGTTTTACTGGACTGGAAAGACAACGTATTGTACAGTCAGAATTCAGATGGGGAAATATTTGGACACTTGCAGCGTGTAATAAAATGAGAGAAAGTGGATTAGTAGGTTTTGTAACTCATTAAAATGGAAGAGCTGCAGAAGAAAGATTTGTGGGAAATCTGCACCCACAACACTGACAGCACCTTGGACCAGGTTCTTCCCCACCCTTTCTCAAAGTTATTTACACCTGGAGAAAGAAAACACCATTAACTCCCTATGCTCCATCAAGAACAGCCTCACAACTCACAAGACAACTTGCAGATGAGAACCTGCCAGATGATAGGACTGAACCTGGAAGACACTAACTGTGGATACTTGAGGTAAGGGGCTTTGCTTTACAGTTTGAAGGTGCGAGATAAGCCCCCTCGCCTTTGAAGAGAGCAGGATCTTCAAAACATACAGTGTGCAGCTGCTGTGCGCACGATACTGAGCCCAAACCCAGATGACTATAGGCCTACGTGGCTTTTGGCTGAAGCAAGAGGTAGGATGAGCTTGTATCTGCCTTCAATAAATCATGTTGACTTGCCCCAAGACTAATCATAATGGAATGAAAAAGCCTTTTACTTTAATAAAGCAGAGGGCGATTCCAAAAGGTATATTAGGAAGAGGTACATTATAAAGAATAAAAATTCCTTTCAAAGGTATTGGAAGACACTGAAAGGCTATAAAATACCTCATTGGCAGCCTCCATACCCAGCACTGGGTTTCTGTTCTTTGTTCTAAGAGAGCTAGTTCACACTCCTGAAGAGATAGACAGGCAGTAATGATGGCTTTTACTTGCTAAGATACAAGTTGACCCGTTAGATAAACAGGTTTGTTTAATGATTACATTTTCCTATGCCAAATGAAAACACATAAAAGTGCAAGATTCAACAGCTTTGTATATATTTTTTTGCTTGAGCTGCACAATGGAAATTGTTTGTACTCTTCGCCAAAACAGTAAGGCTCCGCAACTTTGAATTTGGCAGGGACGGAGCCTAGTCCAAATCACTCTCCCGTGATTGCTGGAAGAGAAATGCCAACAATTTGTTTTTACGCTTACAAGATGTGTCATGTACAGTACAGAGTGATCCTAAACAATTTTAAATAACCATGTGATGGCTCTTCATTAACAGGGGAAATTCTAAAAAGCCACCAGAACTGGGTCTTCCCTGCAGGAATGCAGTTAAGGAGTGGTTTGTACACGGTATGTAGCAGTTCTATAGAGGATGAGCGATCACCAGCCGAGGTTGATGGAAGGATTATCATAGACTTCAATGAATGCTGGGTCAGGGCTCAGATACAGCTTGATTACAACCTCTTAATTAGGTCTTGCCCACGACATCTGCAAACTTTGCAGTAAGCCATATTGTTGAGTACCAGCATCATGAGGTAAAGACACTTGTTACAGTTCTGTCATTAAGCAGAGCTGAAAAACTTTAGTAGAAGTTAATTGGAATTATCAATGTTCTTTTTTTCCAATAATATAAGCAGTTAAATAAACAAGCTAGACTGACAATTTTCTTTATTGTAGCTGTAAAAACATCAGGTTTTCATTTTCTGATGTTCGACTTTTTTATTCTGACACTATGACAGTTTACATATTTATTTGCTTAGTCATTTGCCTTTGATTCTCATAATTGCAGGTATTAATTTTTACTCATTTTATTTTTATACACTTCTTATACAAAAATCACTTGTTACAGCCTACTTAACACAACTTTTCATGACTATAATGCTTGTTTTTGCATGCCTGAAACTAATCAAAATTATAATAGGACAAACACTTGTCAGATGTTGAACACTCCATCTTAAATGCATTTGTCAAAGTGGCAAGTACATTTCTGCAAGCACAACTGCCACCTGATAATTACAACATAAAACCTCCCTCTCCCTATGGAAAATTAAGTAACTTTGTATATGCTGTAAGCGCACAGTTGCAGGCTAAATATTGTGTTTGGTTTTATTTTACCAACAGAGAGCTTATCTCCATAACTTACTGAGCCTTGTAAAGCACTGTATTAGTAACTGTTGATGTGCTTAAGTCTAAAATAGTTTATAGGTGGTATTTTTTTCTGACAATGCTGACTAAAGTTACCATTTGTTATACTGGAAATTCTTAAATAACACTGACAACAGAGCACTAATAATAACCTGAGTGACTGTAGGAGACTTGAGCGATGACCCTTGTTCAGCCTGTTCCTGGGAAAGAATCCAATTGGACCGGAGTTAGGCTGGTTGGGATTTTCAGATTTATTGGCTCGTCTTTATAATTTCTGGTAATTTCTTATTTGCCCAAATGCTTGGGACTGATTTTAGAGAAAACGCATAACATGTAGACCACGCAAACCTCATATGAGAAGAGCCAAATGCTTTATCAGTTGTCACCAGAGGCGAGGCAAGACAGCATGGCCAAAACTTCATGGAGATGGAAGCCTTCTGCAGTCATGTGCTTCTTGCCTCGATTATGCTTAGCAAGGAGAAACACTTCCCAATCACACAAAGCCAAAGTGTTCAAATAACTCCACAAACTGGCAACGTTATTTCTGCTCCCTTTATCTCTGTGCCAATGACTGCGACTGGGGCTTGCTAGCCTGACTTGGATGCTGTCTCCATTTATAGAGCATCTCATGATGCTCCCACTTAGAACAGCACAAACCTGAATATTTTTCTGTGATAGATCTAACTGTGAAATGATGCAATTTTCCTATTTTTATACCAGGAACAAGTTACCTTTGTCTCATGCCACACACTTCTGGTAGGAAAAGAATGAACACTGAGTTCCTTATGTTAATTAAGGCTCTGGGCAAAACTGATTAACTTTTACACATTTTTTGACAGGACAGTGTGCCTATAGTAGCACAAGATTCTCATTGACATAGGTATTAAAGCCTGATGTTCTTTAAAACCTAGTCTAAGTCTAACAATGGAGAAACAGTTGAGATTCTGATAACTTCTGGAGGATCCTGAAATGTCTGCAGACAACAGGAGAGTAATATATGCAATAAAGACAAAACTATAAGTTTTTCCTACAAAGGATTATTTTCTTTGAGCTAGAGCCATGTATGAAAATGTGGAATCATTTTAATCATTTTTACATTTACTTTTGAAACACATAATATCCAAGCTAAAGAACAGAATAAACTTAAGATGAGATTAGCACTCACCACTTCCACAACCACAAAAAGGTACCAAAATTCAGACTGAAAAACCTATCCTTTTTAAGAAACCCAAACCACTCCCATTGTCATGTTTTATTTTAGCCAGAATTTTACATTTCAGGGAGATTTTAGCAAGCAGTTGAAATTACTACCATTTCAAATACCATGATGAATACAGATGTATCTCTATTTTGTTTTTACTTTTGGTAATTAGACAAGGACCTCTCCCTAACCGTACTCCACTCTCTGGAGCAGCTACATGTGCCTTAAAGGACAGGACACTTTCTTCAGCAGCTGCATGAAGGCAATGGTTATACTGAAGTACCACAGCACTGTTCCTCCTCTGATGTTACAGTTCCCCTGGCCCTACAACTGGGAATGACAGAGAAATCTGGAGAGACAGGTGGACCGAAGCACTGAATTTTGAATGACCCAAACTGTCACCCATCCTTTCCATTAGCTAATAGCAAAGGGATCACTGTTCTTGCATTCACAACCAAAAACAAGGTGTTGATATACGGGTTACAGTAACAGTAGGGTGGAAAGTAAGACCTGCCTAACCTTTCCCCATGTGTATATTTATTTTACAGCCTTGTTTTTCCACAGTTGCCATTGGGTGTAGCACCACAGCTGTCCTTGCTCACTGGCAGTGTATTTTTATTCACTTATCTCCAACCTAACAGTTATTTTTTTCCATCAGTGCTTAGTTTCCAATTCCCTTACCCTGACCCCCTGCAAAGAAGAGCGGGTCCTCTTTTCACCTCTGAACTTGGTCCTTTCAGCAGCTTTATCAGGGATGCACTGACTTCTGTGGTTTGATCTATGGTTTTAGGCAATCCATTTAGCCTCCCTGAATGGGTTTCTCACTCTCTAAAATAAGTCATGATCTCTGCTGATGTGAGACTTCATCATTGACCTTCCAGACCAAAGTAATACAGTACCCAAAATATCGCTGTTTCATGTGATGTTACCTCTTAGTTTTCCCTGTGAACCGGAAAAGTGACATGCTTTCCCACTTCTAGGTAGAAGCTTCAGTTTTACTTGGTTTTAATGCAAAGAATCTGTTTTCAGCCCATTGCTGGGTCACTGATTTGGATTCATCCACACACAAATGGTACAATTCCTAAACTATTATTCAACCAATTAAGAGCAGTTTTGGAGTCAAGAGGCTCAGATTCCCCTTTCTACCACAGAACAGACTTCATGACACTGACTGTTTTCACTGCTTAATCTTCCCACTTGTAAATCTGAGACAACACCTCCCTGGTGCTGCAGCACTAAATGGATAAACACAATGAACATAAGAAGTGTTCAGAGAAGAAGCCCATATATCATGGAATTGAACATTTGATCTGTAAGGAGATTAAAATAGAAAGAAGAAAACTCTTGGTGAAAAAACCCTGCCTTTCAAGCACAGAAGTTTCTGATCAGCTGAAGAGTGAACTTTGGGAGCAGCCAAGAGGACCAGCAGAAGAAATAATGAGCTAAAGAGCAGACATGGATCACAACACCTTATGGCCAAGGGGCTTTCACACTCATGCACACAGCCCAACAACCACCTCTCCTAGGGAACTGGTGGCCACCCAACCAAAAGGTTCTGAATCAGCAAGCTTGGCTTAAAGGGAAAACTAATCATTTTACTGAGCTTGGGGAAAGAAACAAAAGTCACAGAGGGAGGAGTATGGAGGTGGCACCCACAAACCCATCTTGTAAATTTGGCCAGACTTTGAGCTGCTGCATTCTGTAAATAGTTCTCTTAATAGAGCACCAGCTTAGTTTTACAACCACCCTTTACAAGCACGCTTTCATGTTCTTATTCTACACATGATACATGAAACAGATTTAGGTACCTAATAAGTAGGCAGACAGATATGAAATTTTTGGCCTTGGATTTTAAGAGCAGAGATGGGGGAAGAGTCCCAAAAGCAGATCCAGAGCATCTTAACAAAGGGATGGGTACACATACGCCTGGAAAGCACCTGTTAGTAGAGATTAGCAAATAAATCTTTGAGGAGTAGAGGAATAATTCCCCTACCAATGACAGACAATACTGGAAAGAGAAAATGGCATCCTTAAAAATAATATGTAAGTATAAAATCCTGGACCTCTAGACTGGAAAGCTTATTTTTAAGCAGTTATTTTTATGTGTTATGTGTTTCCACTTAACATTACAGGCCTAATCATTTGCAGCTTAGTGAAGGGTTGAAGCCCACTTGCACACACCCATATTTCCATACACAGCCTATTTGCGAGCGTTATCTTTCTGGCCAAGCAACTGCTTGACTTGTTCAGGCAAACAAAAGCTCCGTACACTCAAACACACATTTTGCTTCTCTGCCTTCACTTCACGACAGTAAGTCTTCACATTGCCTCTCAGCATGCATATTTAGAAAATACGTGAAAATATTAAAAAAGCAACCAGCACAGCTTGCCCTTGGTACAATAGGGGAAATCATGTTTAAGACTGTATTTGTTTTCCAGCTGGATGTACCCTCCCAAGCATTGTTCCGAGTCAGACATCAATTTCAACACAACTTATGTATATATCTAATAGTTGCTCTGAGACAGACCATAAAATACCTGTGGATAAACTTAGAGCAGCTCCAACTTTTATTAATTCAGACATAACAGATTCTCAAACTTTCCTATTGAGCTCAGTTAGGTAAGAAGAAAAACTTCAGCAGTAAAGATCTTCCCCAGGAATTTTTCAATCAGCAGAGAAGACCTGCTGCTGCAAATAGGTACTTGCGCTTTATCAGGCAAGGATATTACTGAAATGCATTTTCCAACTGTTGCTGCTCGTTGTCCTTGCTTTAGTCTGTCTTCAATGTCTTCAGCCGCTCACTTTGCACACAGGGCCCAGGACACAAGCTAGCCTTCCACATCTAAACAAACCTGGTTGTCTTCCAGCCTCTGCATGGAGCCCTGCAGTGGAAATTTCCATTTGCCCCCCCCCGAATAGCTGAATTCTGCTCTGTGAGCCAGATCAATGTACAATAATTAAAGCCTACATACCTCTCAGTATAGACCTTTCCTAAGCTTCTCCAGCTGGGATTGCTTGGGTTTATTGGAGGCTGATAGGTTATACCGCTTCTGGGAACTTAAAACTACTATAGCATGAGCATTAATCAGTTGGTTTAAAGCAGAGAAATTCACATAGGTCAAGACATGAGAGTCTTAAAAACAATCCAAATGAAATATTTAGAAGTGCGACAATCTGGAGCTCGTTGTGTTAGGTGGTATCTCCAGAAATACAAGAGTGGTGTCATCCAGTGGCTGAGCTACATATGAACAGGAAAAAATGCTACAAACCAGAAAACGCATGGGCAGGAGCTCACATGAGTATTTTAACACTTAGCAGAAATAGAGCATTGGCCACAGCATTCCCTTCACTAACCCTCCACTCAAAGTCTTTCTTACATTGCAGTAGCAGTCCCTAATCATCCAGCCTAGTCACAGTGTTAAAATCAACTGTTCCAGAATGCATTTCCAAAAATACAGAACAAGATGTGAGGAGTAGCCAGCCACCACTGTCTTTGAGCAGCTAACCTGTCCGCTTCCCCAGCCAGCTCCTCTCTATTAGAAAACATAAAATCATATTGTAACTGATAGCAGCAGTGGATGTAACCTACTCTGTGGGGAAAGCTGAATTAGTGCTTTTCATTCCTTCTAATCCCCCTGAGCCATAACACCCCTCGTGGAGGCTCTAGCAAGGTCGAAAGACTTGAACACAATACTAAGCTGGTGAGCCAGGTGGCTGGCAATATTCCTTTCATGCAACCCTATTTTTGCTTACCTGCCATTTTAAGGCCATTTGTAAATATAGATCAGAGGGTTCATAAGCAATAGGACAAGGAACACCTTGCTGGAAAGAGTCTAGCAACAAAAAAAGTTCTTTTTTTCTGAACCTTTCCATTCTCTAGTAAGTATTTGCTTTTATAGGTGGAAAAAGCTGAAGCCCAGAGACCAATTATTACCACACACAAAACATTTCGTACTCCACACAGGGAGATTACATCTTTCAAAATACGGGGTACAAATCTGAGACGCACACTAGAGCCAGCACTGACAGCTCTTCCGATTAGAGAGCAATGGTCCTGCAGGAGATATTCAATGCATACAAGCAAGGGTTTCTCTGCTCTGCTGTGTTCAGCATGAATCTCTTGGTGGATAGTTTGGCTCAGCCTGTTTTTTTCAATAATAAATGTACACAAGAATAGTTTCTCCGAAGTAGCAGCATTCATTACAAATTCACTCTGCAGCTTGTCTTAGAACAACTTACTTGCATGTCTATACCCCAAGAAACCCCCTTTCAAGAAGGGATTGTTTTTCTTAAGATGGTTGGGCTTATTTAAGGTGCAGAAGGCTGCAGAAGAGCACGAGATAGGTTTCAAAACAGATGTGAGCTAAGAGTTCATTCTCCCATTGAAACTCACTGCACAAGAAAAAAAACATTATAATTGCATAGAAAAATACTATGGACACAAAGGATTTTTTTGTGAGCAAGTGAAGAATGATTGTTAAGTATTTCATCCTAAACTATCAGTTACTGACAGCTTTGGTGAAACTAGTTGATTTTCTTTTTTGACTCCGATTTCTTAGCACACTCCTTTAGAAAAAAATTAAAACTCAGACCAAGATAAGAAGAATTATCTTTCCAATGAAGTTTTCTGCAAGATATTTTTTCAGGTCCCAAAATTCCAGTAAAGGAGGTCACAGACAAGGGCGTACATAGAAAAATAGTCCTTGGTTAGCTCTAATCTTTGGTATTTCAATGATATTTTCTAGAGTATTCATCCATCTCCCTGGCATGAGTGGGGCCGAGCTAGCCCCCAAGCAATTTTGAAAATCCCACCTGTAATGATTGATTATTCACAGCATTGCATGCAAACCCCTATGGCTCTTTGACAATTCATTGTAATAAATTAGGCACTGATTGGATTTTTTCCTTGCATTTATGCAGCTTAATGTTATTTAAGACAAATACCTAGCAGCGTAGTACGTTTTCAGAGAAACTGAAAAAATGAATTTGGTATCCACTACACACACAGGCACCTCCACACCGGGCCAGGTCCTTCTCATGTCTCTCTAACAAAGTTCCTGAGGGTTACAGACATTGTTTTGGCCCTGCTCACCTTAGTTACCTTCTTTACAGTGAAATGCAAGATAAGGCAGACCACTCCGCATAAGATAGGATAGGGGTTTGTGTTCATGAACACCACCCAGTACAAAGCAACAAGAGGACAGAATTCCTTTTCTAAAAATATATGTTCATTCTATGTGATATTTTTTCAGAATATTCTGAGAAAGTAACAAGAGACCCACAACTAATACCAAATCAAAGCATTTCCATTGAGCATCCACACAAACTTCTGGTCAATCTGCAGATATTGGTTGAACACATAGCTCAAAATCCAGTGATGACCAAGTACACTTAAGCTAGGCAAGAGCTCTGTGACTGCCGCCTTAATCCAAACAGCAAGGAAGTGGCCAAGAATCAGGTTGGAATTTTTTTTAAGAAAACATAAATAGACTTGATTCAGTTAACTGATGCATTCACCAGCTGTAATCCCTAACCAATGGATTATACACAGTGTTCAATGCATAATTCTGATCTGCTCTTTATTTATAAGAGAATAAAAAGGATCAGGTCTATTTTTAACTTCCTGGAAAGTTTAAAAATAAAGAACAGCTTTCAATAATGCATTAAACAGCAGGTTTCAGCCTTCTTAAAATGAGCCTGCATGTATCAAAAAGGTGAAGTTCTGTGGCTCTACTGCCCACACCATGAGCAGGTGAATTAAGAACAGCATGTAAGGAACCAATGAAGACTGAGGTATATATGTTGATAAATACAGGTACACTATGTGCATGGTTAGATTTAGGAAGGAGCAGGGAGTCTTAAAGTGGCCCGGAGCTTAATTTCCACTCAGCTCAAGAAGTGTTAGGCAGAAAGAACAGAAATATACATCGGCATTTCACTTGTGATGGAAACACATGCACATACTGGATTTGGATCTTTAAGATCACCCAAGTCCAGCTGTGCATCTTTAAAAATCTGGAGTTTCACTTTAAGAGATTTTCCATTCCCCCCCCATGCACATTTTTCCAGCACATTTGTGCCCTGTGCCTTTCACTATTTAAAATTCAATTTAAGTCTTCAGTCAGACTAGGCTGGGTTTACATTAGTACATTCCACAGCAATCCACAGTGCAGGGGAGAAGGTGACCAGTGGTCACAGCACCAGCCTTTTCAGAAAACTCCACCTGATTTCACTGATAAGGAGCACTGGGGCTGGAACAGAGCCATTGGTCCCACCTGTGTCCCCTCCTCAGTCCCTCACCACTTTGTCACACTGTCACCCTCAGCATCTACAGCATGGGCATCCAGATATTTCAGGGGGACACTGTTCTGCAGAAGGAAGATGTGGGGAGCCACCTTGGTGGGAGAAGTGTTACCATCACAAGCCACCATCAGTGGATCAACCAGGGTCAGGGGTAAAAGCCATCACTTGTGGCTTCATTTCAGACATACCAAGTGATTCTTTCCTTCAGAGAAAGGAAGGAATTTGTTTCCTCAGAGAAACACTGACAACAGATACAAAATGGTTTAAAAAAATTATTTCTTAACAGTTTCAGCTCAGATAAAACTTCAGGTTATGGGTAGCCCATAAAACTAAAATTCAACTTTGCCTCTATACTCAGATCCTGTTAAGTTTTCTTCCCTTCCTTTTATTTATCTCTCCTCACTTAGGAATCATTTTCCTTTAGGCCAAGAAAAGGAGATAGTAATAATGAAGCAACTAATTTCACATAAACAGTGCTGAGGTGAAGGACAGTGAGAAATGATGCCCTGGCCAGCTCAGAGCCCAGCCACAGAGAAGGCAACACCTAATAAGCATCATTTGCACTTGGTGTGAAAGACAGGCTTTCTTCAAAACAAATGTATGTGATTTTTTTGTCCAGAAACTCTGAAAAAGCTCTTTTGTAGAAGTAATTCTTTCAAGTATCAGGTGATGTATGATGAAAAAATACTTTTTTCTAAGTGTTGGCTATGCATATAGAAGTCTGCCCACGTACCAAACTACCCACCTGCTGAGTTTATAAAGCATGCCGTGTTGTGCGAGTTGATCACCGTTACAGCAGCAGGCAATCTGAAACCCAACCGATACAACAGCACCGCACTACCACCACAAGCACCGCGGCGGAAAAATCCCTTCCCGCAATGCCGGCAGAAGCGGATTTTTCCTAAGAGCGAGAACAGTTCTTAACCTCACTGCGCTCGCTGCTCTCAGCCACGGGTTGCGTTAAGATCACCGCAGGTCGGCGTGACGCTGCTCCTGGCTTTCCTTCCCCCCAGCACGGAGCCAGCCAAGCTCTGCCTTCCCTTGACTTTATAATAGCCTCGCACTGGTGGAAGCTGGGCCAAATTTGGCTCGCTGCATTACAGCTGAAATAAAGGACAATACTAACTAAAATGATCAGCAATTCAGTTTTAAGTCCCTCAGGTAGCTAGCATAGCCCTCTTCCCAATACTTAAGGATGGGAAACACTATGCTGTACAAATACTATAGTAAATTTAGCTGCTGAAAGCTAGCAACAGTCTGGCTTTTATTGGCACTCCTCTCTATATGCCCTGGCTTCCATTTGCCCATATATTTTAAGCACCAGCTTCTGTACATATTGGTACCTTATGCTTAGGCAGTTGCGCACTGTAAATATAGATGACTTTTAACCTAGGGCTCAACCCAGATCTTTCCCCCCCAATATTTTTAAGGAGAAAAGGTCAGAGTATTCCAGTGAACTGACGCAGTCTGTCTAATTTATACAGCAAGAAGCTTAAAATTGTGCGTCATTTGACCATTTTCCATTTGTTCATGCTGAGATTAAGAGATGGGCTTATTGTTGAGCTTATAGTTGAAATTACAACTAAGAGAAAAAAAGGGTTATAAGAGATCAGTAGCTGCAGCTGGGCTTTGATTTACTGCTGCCCAGTCATGGCAATGTAAATTAGAAAACTTGAAAAAAGCAGCTCATTGGGATTGAGAGAAGCCAAGTAGTTAACCATTTCAAAGGTAAAGGTTTCCAAATAAAACTGGGGAGCCAGGACTTGCTGTGAGCAGTAACAGCTTGTTTAATTGCCAGAAAGCATCTGTGACAACAGAGTGGTATGCAGCTGTGATTGCAAGGGAGAAAAGCCCAGCATCAACACCAGAAATCATTTGTAAAGCTGAGGAGTCAGCATATTTTATACTACTTCATCACTGCACTGTACATCTCGGGTCAGACAGATGGCAAGCTTTACGCACCCACCAGAAGACAGCTCTTTCCTTAGATACCTCTCCAGCATTTCTTCCAATATAGGGAATGTTTTAACTGCAGGAATAAGTTCAGGATCAAAAATAATCTCACAATACATGTTCTTGAATTTTGCAGCAGTGCAGGCAAGCCCAGTAAAAATAGAGCTGGTCAATGAATTGGTGTACACTCACAGCCATTTATTCAAGTAGGTTATTGTGAGTGCACACGTATTTGCACGAAGAGAACGCCAAACCCTGAGCTGATGTAAGCTCAAATGTTTCAACTGAAGTTGGTGGAGCCATGGAAATTTCTACAAGGAGAACTGCAGATAAGAGTTTAAAAGACCTATTCCTTCTAATAACATGGATCAGTAAAGTTCATCAGGTTTTGGGAAAATGGGAAATTCATGACAATGCTTGCAATTCTCTCCTATTTCTTTCCATTTTCTTTTTATTTTGTATACAATATGAAGCCCAAACTGGTTAGTATTTATGTGATAGTGGTAAGAAGGGTGACAGATTTGCTGACATTTTCCTGGAAGAACTGTTGCTATCTATAGCATTTTCCATTTTCATTTGGGATATTTTTATGGGACTGGAGACAGATGGATTTTCTAATAAGGTGAAAATAAGAACATTGCCATTTAGATAATGTATTTCCATGTGAGGCAAATCACTAATACCATATGATTTTGCTCAAACTAAATTTATGTGTTTTTTACCACCAAATAGCCTCCTTCACTAGTGGAAAAAACCAAGAAGTATCACCCTCTAACTTTGCAAACTTTTGTGAACACTCAAAAAGGTGAAAACTGACAAAACTCTGGTGCCAAATGCTGCTCAAGCTGCTTGTGACAGCCAGTCTCCATGCAGGGTAGGTATTTTGCTGTTTAGAGAAAGATTTATGACAAAATATCCATTAACAAACTTTTATAACTATGAAAAATACTTGACATTTTCCAGAGCAGTATCGTTCTTGAAGTACGAGAAAAATAGGAAAGTCTAGCTGCAGGAGAGACCAGAGCATCTACTCTAACACATGCAAACTAAAACAGGTCACCTAAGCAGGAGATTACTAAATCCCAGCATAACAGATTTAGGAATCAAACTTGAAAAAGCAAATATACTAAATATTGGTTCAAAATCTATTATGAAAAAGTTTGTTTAGTGTCTGTAGTTACACCTCCTGGAGTTTTACATTTTCTTGACCTTCCTGTTCACTCCCTTTCCTGCACATGAAGCTATCCCTTGTCTCTTATTTTACAGTCAGATTGCAAGCTCTTCAAGAACTCACCTTTATCAAGTTAGGGACTAATATTCTGATGGGCTATTTACACATCATCTATTATTGGGCTTCACCCATGACAGCTTCACATAGGTGATACAGGAATACAAAAAAGATCATACATAAACCTATCTGCAAGTTAAATTTGAGATTCAGACTTGAAGATTCAAGATACTCTCCCCAAAACTGGCAACGTTAGAGTATGATTGTGCACATATGCTCATTTCAAAGGAACAGGATTTCATTCTAAAATCCGATCCAGCAAAGGGCTTATAACACCCTTCTGGTCTCAAGACAGCCAATGACTGCGATGGGGCTTTTCTCCAGCAAAGTGACATATAGGCTTAGTCTGCACAACTGAGGCCCTTTTCATTCATGAGTCAGCCTGAGCTTTGCTTGGCACAGCTCATTTTCTACAAAAACCCAAATTCTGCCCATTCTTTGAGGCCCACACACTAAATCCATGTGCACAACTAATTAATCTTCATCTGCTCTATTGGAGAAAACTTTTCTTGTGGGACATCAGTGAGCTCTAGATACATTAATGCCTTAACACCAACATAAATGTCAGAACGGATCTTCACAGGCATGCAGGTGGGGGTTGTTCAGAAACATTCACGTGAATACAGTTTTCTTTGGATTATGTCTTACTGTAAAACCAGCCAAGATTTTGCTATGTTACTTTCTAAGTAGAAATGTCACTGCAGAAATAATGCTTAATCCTAGAGGTTTTATACATCCATAGCAAAGTATCTTATAATCTTCCAACCTCTAGTGTATTAAGAAGCATTGTAAGATATGGAAGTAATTTTATCCAATTTTGAAGTGGCAATCAGACAGAGACAAATTATTGTTACTGCCTCGCTCTAGCATAGCATTTTCCTACTGGAGACCTCAAAGTGCTGACAGAACAAGAAATTTAATCCAGGTCTCTCCAGCCCAGTTTAGCATCCTCAGTGTTAGACCACCTGTATTCCAGGTCCAGCTCTAAAAATGGGGTGGCCAGTGGGACCTCTCCTGATACTTACGCTTGGAGCAAGTTTCATTTCTAATCAAAATGCACAGGTAAAAAAACCCAAGAAAATGAGGCCACACAAAAGCATGATGCAGCAGCTCATCAATTAGCAAGACAGGTCAAGCCCGTATCTGTTTAAAGTTGTCTTTTCCAATGACAACTAAGAACCTAGCAACATCTCTCTCCATACTAATGTTTATTTCTATCACCAGGCCAATTTACAAGCCTTCTGTCAGATAAGGAATTTCAGAGCTTTACAGAAAAATGCATTTAGCCATGTATGCCCTAGGGCAAAGCAGATAAAGTTTAGCATCTAAACTTATGAAGATTTAAATGTTATTGTGACACAAAGCACATTGTGCCAACTTTCCACCTCCAGCAAACATACTAAATGTCATTGTCTTTCTAAGAAGAAAGGATCTATTCTTGTTTCCTTTTTTATTGACTGAGGAAGATTAAGGGTAATCTCACTAAATCCTCAATCACCCCACATGATACATTTTTTTGGACGTTGCTGTGTCATTCAGACTATTATATTCAGTAACAGAGAAAACTCTTGCTTTATTCATCCCTGCTTCTTTTTGTCCCTCCATCTGCTTCAAAACACCCCCACGTCACACACCTCTGCTTTTGTCACCCAGTGAGACCAGCTTAAGTTTGGCACTGAAGCCCAGGGTGGCCAGAATCGTTGTATTTTACTTTAAACAGTTAGACATGTCCAGAAAGGATAGCAGCCAACTGCAAGACATTTCCTTCCTGCTTTGGCTGCAGGATAGAAAGACAAATTAAGCTTGCCAAACTGGATTCATTTTCCTGCTCCCCTCTGCTCTCTCCCACCTCCCATTAGAAAAAAATAAATAAAAATCAAACTAAGTTCCCAAACATAACAAACAAGTGTGAAAAAAGCACTAAAGAGAAACTCTTTTCAGCTCCATGGCCATGAAGTCTGATTTCTTCAGGAAACTTGACAAAGATAAAACTTGCTGGAAACACATGTATCGGATGGCAGCATCACTGACCATAGGGAATTTACTTGCTGTATTGTGATCTGTCAAGGAGGTGGCAGAAGCAATTTTTGTGCCAGACAGACTGTTTTATTCCTGAAGTTACTGGGGACTAGTCAAAACCACAGCAGACTCTTGCTGAGAGGTTGGATTAATACTTATAAAGCAAAGTAAAAGAGGCCAATTCCTCTGATATGAAGTAGGTTTGCTGAAGCCACTCTATCCCAGGAACACCACATAACTACCTCTGGGATTTGGTACCCAGGAAACAGCCAAAGATTTTTTTTTTTTCCCCATAAAAGCTCATTAGCTCTTCCCTACAGGTCTGCTCTAAAGGCAGTGGAGCCTTTCCTTTGCCTCACTTGGTCTTTGGACAGGCTTCTCAAAGCAGCAATGAAAGGGGATGCTGAAAACTTAGCTTTTCCTCACCAGAGGCACACGTCTACCTGGACAAAAGTACCTGCTTGGTGAAGGATTTGGGGAAGATGGCAGAAAGCATCACCCCAGGCTGGTCAGCTGCCTTCATCCCATCAGTGATTTAAAGTCTTGAGGTCCTTGAGACAGCATCTTAGAACACCAGGGCAGGCTTAGCCTCTGCTAGGGTGAGAAGAATCCCTCCTCGTGGAAGTCAGATGGGGATGGAAACGCGTGCTGGCTGTGGGCATCCCGGAGGGGACTGAAGCTCAGCAGCGAGTCTCTTCTCCCTTCATCTCCACCAAGCAAACACAACACCAGCCTGGGTAAGCATGCAGCCAGCAACCTCGGCTGCACAATGAAACCATTCGGTACAAAAGGCTCCATTCAAAAGCAGCAGCTTTGATCTATCCATAATAAAATGCAACAACAACGGCAAAAAAAAAGTTTCAGAGGGAGAAATATCATGCCAAGGCAGGTGGTAGGAACTCCTTGGGTGTGAAGTCATTGCCTTTTACCTTCAGAGGAAAGACTGGTGTAAGTCCTAGCATTTATTTCAAAGCTCCACAAAACTAGCTTTCCCCATCACACTGCTTGAAAACTGACAAGGAGGGAGAAAATCTGGAGAAAAAAAAAATTAGTACTGAAGAGACTTTATTCCAGGGTTTTCTCACTCAAAGGTATTCAAGCCAAGCAATCTGTGAAATCCATCAGGGCCCCCATTGTTCCGTGCCTTTTTTTTTTAATAAAAAAGCAATCTTAGATGCACAAATAGTCAGTATGAAGTCCAAGACAGAGCAAGTGTTTCAAAGCAGAAGGGCCAAATTCTGCCTTCATGTATTTAACATATGAACACTGTCATCAGTGGGAGTTTTGCTGAAGTTTCCAAGCTTTGGATTTTTGCCCAAGTGTCCAGAAGTTGCAGTCCCTATTTTAACAAGTGGGCTGTTCATCTGAGTAGTGATGGCACAATTTCTCATTGGTTCTAATTAGAAAATAATTAGTACAAGGATTCTAATGCAATGATAGTGCCATGGCTTGCTGCTTATTTCTGTTAATCAGAGCCTGGCACCAAATCAATATGCTTCCATAACAAAAAAGACCCAGTAATACAGAGCCATTCCTAATAATTTCATTCAGCATGCCACAAAGTAAATTCTGAAGATTTAATAGGAAATGATGTTTTTAACAGGAGTCTGTTTTTGCAATTTCCATTAAAACCAAATGTCCTTTTTACTTTATCAAAGCTATGCCTTTTGCTAATGGTGTTCTCTTGGATTACTGTCTTTTTATCAGCTGTATTTTTATGAGACTCAGAGGACCCAATTTGATGTTCCCAGGTATTTCAAACAGAACACATTGTACATTGTTCAAAAGTAATATTATTAGAAATGTTGCTAGATACATTGTGTTACAATCTTTTCTTTAGAGAATTAGAAGATTCAGAGAATCTGAATCTAGTTTTATATTATTCAACAACTTTTAAAAGTTTGAAGACAAGAACCATTTAACGGAAAATATTGTTCAGATTCCAAATAGCCATTATTGGCTCAAAAATTCACCATTCCCTGCTTCCATCCATCCCTGCCCAACACCAAAAACCAGACACTGCTTCATATGGCCCCTGCCATCCCCGTGGTGGTCAAGGCAAAAAAAAAATCACTGCAGACACAGGGTAACCTAGACTTTAGTCACAACTAGTGGTGTGACCAGCAGCAAAGAGCATGCATCAGCTGTTATAAAAGAGCCCCTCAGGTCACTGAAATCAGTAATAAACCCCCCTTACAATTTTTGATAGTAAGCATTACTTTCACCCTGGAGCAGGAACAATCCCTATAAATACCTTTTACCTGCAGATAGGCAGTGGAAGATAGCAACTATGAGAAGTCACTTTACTTTTTTATATTTATCATCTCAGAGTCCAAACTGTTTTCCTGGCACAAGGTGGTGGGCAGAAGCGAGATTTCTCTTGCTACATTTGAAAGCTTTGCAGTACAATATCTGCAAGCAGGAATTTGTTTTCCCATTGCAATGGGGACTTGCTAAACCACTGAGTAATGCAGGCACTGCTCTCCGCAGTCACTGGGCAGTGGCATCTTCTGCAGAAAGGAAAGAGTTGGCTCCCAAAGATAGGCAAGTAGGAAAATTACCTCACTTCTCTATTATATCCTGTACTGATACATGTTTTGTTGCTGTAACACTCCCTTAATTTATGATTCCCCAGTACTGAAAGACTTATGTCCCTCTCTGATAAAGCTCTGAGCAGCTCCAACAGCATTTGCTCTGAGTTGACCGTGGTCACATCAGAAGCATTTGGGCATCTTCAAAGTTTAAAGCCAAATTGATAGTCCTACAACTCCTTGCTCACACACAGTCCTGCTCCATCCCACTGAATTCAAGTTTATCTACATGGTGAGCCAGGTTCGCAGCACCAGGCCTGAGTTTGCAATATCCCACAGGAGCTGGCGCTTCATGGCTTTTTCACTATCTGGACTTTAAGTTCCAGTTTGCATTTCTTACCTCATACTAATATTTGCTTTCACAGACTATTTCAACAAACAGTTCATCCAGTGTCTGTTTGCCTAAGATTATCTTCAGATGGTTGCAGCAGGTATTTTGGTTTGGCTCCTCTTATAGGAAATCCATAACTTAAGAGCAAAAAAAAATCCCTTATGCTAAATGCATCTGAATTTGCTGCAGTTTCTGGCTTGGTAACACATTTTGTCTTTTCCTCTTAGAGAGAAAATCTGCATTGTTGGGGATTACTGTAAGAAAAGCAACAGAACTTGGGTCTTGTGTCCATGCACTCCCACATCTGCCCCTTGCCATCTGTCACCTTGGCGTTATTCTTCGCTCCTAAGCTCTTTGGGACAGTTACTGCCTTTTTGTTTGGTCAGCAAGATGACAACAGCTGCCCTGCATTTACTTACCTCCACTTTGGGATCCTAATCAGTCATACTCCTAATAAAAATAATCATCATTCCCCCTATCACAAAGTATGGTACCATGACTCAGGCATTGCATACTTCTGCTGGCCTCCAGCTGCCTGATAAAATACTGTACAGAGCCAGAACCGTTTGCCATTTTAGGATTAATGTAGAAAAAGATGCCAAAGTTGGAATACTGTTCAGTACTTAACTGAAGTATCAGCAAGAAAATTGCTTTAGAAGATACATGGCTGGATTCCTATTTATCTATCTTTTTTATTAAAAATCCAACTAATAAAATAAAAGGCAGCTATGAGAGACATCAAGCACAGTAGAGGAAGCTGAATGCAAACACTCTTGCCCAAACCGATGAGATCTTTGGAAGAGAATCACATATGTCAGCAAAAGATAATTTGCCCAAGCACAAGTGAGAAAGCAATTTTTTTGCAGTCTGCAATGAAAACAATCCAAGGATGGTAAGATTGCTCAGAAGAGACAGAAAATACAAACAAAAAAGGAGACAAAAAATGAGATTGAGAGGATGGAGGAAAAAGGTGACAACAGATAAGCAACTGAAAGAATTACAGTCCAGGGAAAACTTACAGGCTGTGATAAAGCTTCATGAGCTGGAATCAGAGTAAAATTTGGAAAGGGAAGAATAAAGAAAAAATGAACACTCTGATAAATGCTTCGCATTTTGTCTTATCTCCCCTCTATATTATTCACACAGATACCTTTTTTAAAGAGACCTCGACAAGCAAGTTCCAGCTGTGACCTGCTGTTCAGGCTCAGAAAGAACAGGGCAAGAGCCTGCTTGCCAGCTGCAGGTCCTGCGATAAGACAAAGCCTCCTACTGTCGCCTGTTATCTAACCATTTGGCATCTGGGTCAGACACTGTCATCTCAACATCATCCTACTCAGCCACCCCTGCTTGATTTCATCCCAGCTTAGTAAATAGCCCAGATGTTTACAACACATTACAGGACAGGGGACCACATGCCAAAAAGCGGTGAGTGTGGCTGCGGGGCTGGGTTTGTCCTTATCCTGTGCCTTTGGACTTCTTTGAGCCTTCCTAGCTGTGTCTAAACTCTAAACCCAAATGAAATTACAGTGCAACTCATTATAGGCTTGCGAGTTTAATTATTTGAGCCATCCCCTGCACTCTGGCAGCTTAGCAGTTGAGCCTCCTCTTACGGAGCCATCCTTGGGAACTCTCCAGTGCAGGATTGGTGGCGATCAGCATCATTAAACCAAGTTACATAAAGAGTAAATCACAAAAAATTACTTTTCAAATTGCCTTGCTTCTCCTGTAGACTCAGGGGGAAGAAAGGGGTATTTTTTATTTTTATTTCTAGGAAAGATGATAGCTAGGTAGCTGAACTGACCTTGCTGCAATCCCCCTACAAGTTCATGCCTTCTGTGCCCTTTAGTTTTGCTCTGCTCATACATTTTGGATGAGGTAAGTGGCCAGTGTACTGCTTAAAAGAAAGTCAGACTCTCAGCATGCAAACTGAAGGTGCAAAATGCTTCTCTTCACACCCAAATTCAAGGCAGGAATGAGGCTGTGATATGAATTAACTGTAAAAGGGAGGAAAATCAGACTCTACACCACCAGATAGAAGAGAAACAACTCAAATTCAAAACTGCTGGTAGAGTCTGGCAGGAATCACGGCTTTGTAAGCAACTGGCTGAATTCAGCAGGGGCAGACACGTACCTGACAGTAAGCATTAAAGCCTTTCTACCACACCAGCAAACCCACTCACAAGCACAGAATTAAACTGTAGGAACCTGGAAAGACATGCCACCTGTTTCTATACAAGGCCCTTGTGAGCTACATCCTTATGATAAAAGCATAATTACTTCTGGCCATAGATATCAGTCCTCTAAATAAGTGGGTCTGCTCTTGCAATGAACTGTTATATGAAGCCTCAGGCCAAAAACAACCTGCCTCTGCCCCAACCTGTTCCCAAACTCTTTTCAGAGGTGGGTGCAAGGTATAGGTGAATTTTTTATATATATAAATGAAAGGCTTGTGTCAGATAAGGAAAGGAAATCTGGAGATCCAGGAAATCAAATGCAAAACTTGGAAATTCTCATTGACACTGAAGTCAGTCACACCACTCTTGGGGAATGCAACAAGTTTTTACTGCACTTCCCACCTCTTCCTTCAAATTTTGGATGGTTAGGCTTAGTAGCAAGCCACCAGGTTGCACTACTGTAAAACAGCGATTGCTGTAATACATTTGGCAATGCATCATGTATCACCCACCCCTCATCTCATGGAGAAAGGTGGAATTTCCAGAAAAGGATGGTTTCCTTAACTCCAAATTTCACTCTAGCTTTCACTCATTCCTGTGCAAGACAGGATGCTCTGAGAATAATGACATTCCCAAAGTTCACAACTCATTCCAGACCCATGCCTAAAGACTTTCAAATGGTGGAAGACTCTATCCCACTTTTTAAACCGACAAATGATGGCTAGTATGACACTGCTACTGAGCCCAATTTCTTTTTTGAATCCTCCATTATTTCAAAATCTTACAAACTACCATCTGTGGAGATACTCAGCGAGCATTTGACAAGGGGTAGGATGCAGCATTTTACCAAAGCAGTAATATCAATAGTTGCAATATACATATTTGGTCACAGAGGGGAAAAACTCATATTCCAAACCAACTAAGAAACCGTTTAAAACTGACACAGAACCTCTTCAAGCAGAGCACTATGGGCTTTTTCCTATTTGGAGTCATTCTGACTGGTCAACAACAAACTAAGCCAGCAGATGCTTATTTTCCATTTTAACTTTTATGGTGTATTAGATTTAGTCACCTTGTCTGGCATCAGTTATGAAAGAAGAATTAAGAAAACATCTACAGAGGGTCAATTCCATTTTAACCTTCATAAACAACAGCAAATATCATCAATGCCAGTTAGCTGGCCACAAGCCTGCTATTAAATTAATCATAATAAAACCCAGAAGAAAGAGTTCTGGCAGCCTCTCGGATGTCATGCCTACATTTATATCCTGAGTTACTACAGTTCAGCACTGGACTTAGGGTTGGCTGATTAAGAAAAATCTTATCATAGGAGATAAAATTCACAGCTACAACAATTTCATATTGAGAAAGGAAGAGAAGAGAGATCACCTGTAACCTGCTAAATAAGAATCAAGGATGGTGGTAGAAAATAAGAACGAGGTTGTACTTTTAAATCCAGTATAAATTATCTGCTTTTTAGAAGTCAGCTCTGAATCATGGGTTCACTTACTAGGAAAATGAAAGACTGAGAATCAGCATCTTCAAATAAGTACTAGCCTCAGGAAAAAAAAGAGCTGAAGATGACAGATGACCATTTCAAACCTCCCAAATTAACTAGTTTATATCTCACACGTACCAAGTGGGGTTTTGGTTTCTCCATCCCAGAGCTATGGAGAAACATGAATCCCAATAAACAAATAAAGAAAAAGCAAGCTCAAAGCAGAGATCAGGAAGCACTCAACAATCATAAATATTTTATTGAGGCAGAATTGCTGTTTCATTCAGGAAATTATTTGATACCATCAAGAGCTGAATAAGAGTTGGAAGTAGAGAAGGGACTGGGCAAGCCAAATAATTACTCTAATTGTCAGAATCAGTTGACTTCATCCAGAGCAGTGGCTGCTGCACAGAACTTTAAAAATTGCTATTTTTGCAATTTTGCACATTTACAAATTCAACACTGAAAAGGTTTAGGAGTAAGCATACCTACTGCAATCAAAGAATATTGCCTGCAGGTTGGTATGGGCTGTCAAAGCAGGTTAGGGCACTTCAACAGCCTCTATGAATTGCAGTAGGAGTCACTTTGGGCTCCTTTTTTTTTTAACATTCTCCAAGCTTTTACCTCAATATCAGTAATCACCATATCACTATTCTCCAATACAATCATTCTGGACATCTTATTCATGCATCTGTTACTCAGCCTGTTTTCTTTCCATCAGTTGAAAAGATTTTTCTCAATTTCAGCTCTTGCCATGTCACCACTTGCAAGTAACAGCAGTCTTTTTTTGAGGGTTTTGGTAGAGCAAGCTCCATCTTCTGCTTCTAGAAAGGGTTTTTTTCTTGGTATTTTTGTTATAATAGCGGTATTTTCTGTGTGCACTCCTGCAACAGCTGGTATGTAATAAGCAAAGTGATGCAAAATTGCAATGCACCAGTTACCACAAAATTGCTTCTCTGCAACAGTACACAAGAGCAGAATGATGCATTGGTTATATTGTAGTCATTAGTAAGTTTTTTCTCTATATTCCATGCTTCAGTATCCACAATTATTCTCATTTTGCCACCTTCTGTGGACAAAGGAACTCTCACAGTATGTGCATTTTGTAAGTGGGGTATTTTTAGCTGAAAGTTTATAGAAGGAAGACAGTGGCAGTGTTCTCCAGGCTGTGCCTGTGCCCTGGTCACAGCACTAAGAAAATGAAGGTGGTGATAGTCCTCACTACTTGAGCTATTCATTACAAGTAATCAAACAAGTAATTCCACACCTCCCCAGCTTTGCAAATCCTCCAAGAGGCAAGTGAGAGCTTCTTGGCATGCAGTATCCATCATTTTTCATTGCACAGGCTGAAGAAATAGTTTTCAGGCTAAAAATGAGTCAAACTGCTTCCCAGAAAATGCCTGTGTCTATCGTGCCGGTCCCTTTATCAAAAGTAAATATTTAAAAATACACTTGCAATCATAACTTATCTTTTGTATCTATAACCATCCGAAGTAGAAGTCTTTGTTCCTCTGGAGGTGCCTCTCTAGACTCACCAGGACCTGCATAAGCTAAACAGCTTCTTAATAACTAGAAATTAATTGTCAGTTCCCCATTCAGGTCCCATGCCAGCTCGACGATGAAGGGACATCCCCAAGCGGGCCCCACACACCAGAACGCCTCATGCCCAGCACAGGGGTCCCTCGCACCTCTGCGGGCTCCAGGGAGCCTGGGCTGGTGTTCCCAGCACACATCGGTTTTGCAATCCGCGTTTATAATCAAACCCTTGTCTACAATGGGAAAAGGTTAAGAAAATAAACTAGTGAGGCATTTCCTGGTGCATTTAATCCCTTACAGCATGAGATGATTAAGCTATCTATGCGTGAAGAGAAACATTACCAACATGGATGGGGAAGATGGCGATTATCCCATGGTGTCTGACTGATCACAGCTCCTTCCAGTAAATTAAAAGCTGCTATTAAGAGAAAACACAGCTTTCCCCATTACGTGGTTTGCAGGAACAGTATTACACAGATAGTGAATCACTACAGGGTGAACAGAGATGCCTTCAGAATTTCCATAGGAATTCACTGAACAATTAGTGTTAATATCGATGTGGCTAAAGCAAATTGTTGCCCAGTCCTCCAAGTAATCATAATTATAGACAATCACTCTGGAACTGAAGACCCAAACACATCCCACTTGTCACCTTCATGCAGTTAGCCCTATTTTCAAACACAAAGGTGTTAGCAGAAATGGAAGGTGAAATTCATGGGCTATATGCATTGTGGAATCATCTCTGCAATATAACATCATGTGCTGGACAGTTTGGAAGAGCACTTGCTCAGCAGGTTGCCTCCAGAGAGATATTATTTGATTAAAGAGAAAAAGCAGAAGAAATACCCCACATTGCTACTAGCAGACTTTTACAAAGGCACACAGATTTTTAAGCTCCCATGACAATGTCAGAAAGCATTGCTTCCATCTTCATCTTATAGGGAAAGGAGAAAGGAAAAAGCTCTCATTGTTTTTATTTGAAGAGATTCTCTTAAAATTTATGGTCAGCTTGTTACACTTTGAATCAGCCTTTTTTTTTATCCTGCTGATTGCCATAAAGTTGCAGAGCTCCCACCAGCTTAAGATCTGTGTCTTTTGAGTCCTGTTACTGCAGGCTGATGAGGTGACAAATTTCTTATAAATTACCAAAAGATAAAATATATTCTAGGTAGATAAAGCACAGAGGAAGAGGAGTTATTTTCATATATGCACTCATGTTTGTGAGCACGCCTACACATGCCTGTATATATCATCACACAAGCTAGTCTTAATTGCAATTAAATGCCCCTTAATTAAGGCTGTCATTGCATAGAAAGCCTCCACCCCTGGAAACAGGCAGCAGGTGGGTTTTGGTAGCATCATGATAACACTTCCCAGGGGAGCGAAGGCTGGACAGTGAACACAGCTGTTGGCCTGGCAGGACGTCAGAGGCACCAAGGGATGTTCTGGGAAACACTCAAGCAAGCAGCACAAGGTTAGCAAGTAGTTCCTATTTAGATTTCCCCTGCTCAGAAGGGTTTTGCTGCCAACTGCTGCTTCTTACATCACAGCACAGATTTTTTTATTTTTTTTTCCTCCTACTGACATTCATAGCATCATTATGATTCCCCAAGTGGACATTTTCAGATGCAGTTTATTATATTCTCGTTAACTCTACAGAGTTATGGAGAACCTTGGGACATTCCCTGCCACACAGCATTCCAGTAACTACCATGGGGATGGCTAACTGTAAAACACAATTATGAGCTGAAGCAGGAGCAGTGTGAACTTATCACCCATTATATCACCCTTTTAAGTGCAGCAGTCCTTCCACCTTCATGTTCAGAACCGGATCAAAAGGTAAAATGTTTACAAAGAAAGTTTCCAAGTTGTTTACTGAAATTTGAGAGCAACTGGTTTTGCTGTTAAGGACATGACTTAACAGGCAGCCCCAGCAGAAGGGGCTGCACCAAGGGTTACTTCTTACAGCTGAATATGGGGGTAGGAAAGAGCTTTCCAACCTCATCTGGCATTTCCAAATCCATTTTCTGTGACAAAGCTAGAATAGGAACACGTAGGATTTTGCAGACCACAGGGCAGTACCCTGAACCACTAGCTGACAACTTTGGGGTTTTTTTGCTTACACAAAACACTTGGAAAGCTTAAATGGGTGGATTCCTCTTCCCTCAGCATTAACCAAAGTCTACCTTTTGATTTCTGCTACTTTTAAGCTAGTATTAAGATAATGGACAAAGAACAAATGAGGTTCTATAAATTACAGTTATTTAGAGCAATCAAGCAGCTGGAGGGACTGAGACTTTCATCTGCTTCTTGCACTAGAGTTAAAAGGAAAAGCTACAACAGCATTCCACTAAAGAACCTCGCATACTAGTAATTGCCTTGCAATCCAAGAAAGTGAACACAGTGGGCGAGAACGCAGCACATAGCAATAATATAAAGTCAGTTTATTAACCCTGAAGTCAAAGCTTGCCCTTCACACTCCCATTCATTCAGATTTACATCAAAAGCCTGAGTAACAAAGTGGCAGTAAATGATGGGGTTTCCTGCCAAATCAACCCCAGGAAATGCAGGAATCCCAGTCATTTACAAATCTACACCTCACCGGATTTCCAGCACAAAACAGAGGCAGTAAATTTGCTCTTTATGACAAATGAGTGCCAGTCCTTCTGAAGCTTGCCCAGGAAAGGCAAACAACCCTGCTGATGGAAAGGAACTAGGAAGACATCTGTGCAGCTGATTTACATTATCTCCAAATTAATTATTTCAGATTACCTAGAACTGCGTAAGTTACAAGAAAAATCATTTGGCCTTGATCAAAGCTTTTAACAAGTTCAGGTAAAACCTGACAAAGAATTTTGGCAACACAAAATCATACAAAAGCCCAGATGAGAACAAAAGCAGTAAGCTTTCAGAAATTTTGCTATTTAACTATTTGTAGAATGGATAGTTTCAGATTTCCATTCAGGAAAAAAGTTAAAAAGACAATAAATCCCATTATGTATCTAAACCAAAGTGGAATACAAAAAAATCCCCAACCAGAATCAGACATTTGAAGTGAGATGTCATCCAAACAGTCCATCCAGCCCTTAGCCAGGCTCTGGAGATACCTTTGAGATAAAAGACCTTAGCCTAATCCCCTGCCATTTTTAGCAACATATTTGGGAACTGTTACTAAGCCTATGCTTGGTGCTGTACTCCTGCAGCCAGGCTGCTAGCAGCATGCTTAATAAAGATGTGGGCATAGGCTGCAACTGGGCATAACTTTACTTCTCCAAACTCAAACCTGATTGTAGAAGTCTGTATCTGCCTTTTCCTGCCAAAGGGGCACTCCGCTCCTATACTATTTTTATTCCAGAAAAATATATTTCAGGAAAGAAATATATAGATGCCAATTATTCACATCATGTGATTCACAGGGGATTTGCCTAGAAAGCTTCCACTCTGCTCACACACATATCTAGTTGCATAGTTTTGTTTTTTATCAAGCACCCTTTTCGTATTTTTTTCCAAGAGAAAGAGGAAAAAAATCTGTCTTGGAATGATGGAAAGAAACAAGTGTGGCCAGTGATTATCAATAACTAAAAACCCCTCAAATGACAAGATTAGCTTGCTTAAATTGGTGCAGTTAACTGACCACCCAAGCCTTTCTAAAATACAAAGCCCTTCTCTGTAAAATGGGGATTCTCACTTGATGAAAAGAATGTTTCTATTATATATTTCATAGAAAAAAGCAGTCCCGAACAGCCTCTGCTGTACCAATTCTATAAAAAAATTAAAGAGTATGACACAAAGTGCTCCCCCATCAAACCTGATTACTGGGTGTGGAAAGCTTTGAATTACATAACGAAATGTTCCACTCATCCCATGTTCTGAGTACAGGCTCTAAATGGGCAGACTGAAAATGTAGGTCAGGCATGGAGGCTTTTCCTACCTTCCCAGCTTGCTCACCTGAGCAACAGCTCCTACTTCTATAGGACCTTACAAACACCTTGCTGCACCTAAGGGAGGTGAATCAGTGGCAAAGTCATGCTGACCCAAAGAAACTAGTGAAAACACCTCACTGCACAACAGAAATCCCAGCCTTAAGTTATACAAGATGCTTTACCTAGAATTTAAATTCACCTCTCCAGACATGCAAGAAACCTGTTTATTTCACTTCTATAAGCTTCCAGGTAGAACTAGAATAAAGAGAAAAAGCAGGAAGAAAAGTCTGTGCCTATAAAAGATGTCAGAACTAGAGATGGAAGAGAGAAATGGAAACCTTCTGCTTTTTTCCTTTCCCAAATTGAAGCGAAAGTTGTGATTGCCCTAGAGAACCAGTGTCTGCAGTCCCAGTGCCCGCAGAGCTCGAGCTGGAACAGCAAACGACCGCTGCTGCCGGGGGATGCAGAGCTGCAGCTGGCTTCAAAGTTATCACCCTGCACTGGCTTTAAAAGTAGCACAAGCCCCAGCTGAAAACACAGTGTGAAAAGTGTCACGGAAAACAAGCCCTTTAAATTAACACTCATGGCAAGCTAGAGATCCATAGGAAATTTAAATCACTGATAAAGGATTATGTCCTTGGCCTGGCAGTAGCTGATGCAGAACATCTGTTTACTGACATCCAGGACTTCCAGCTTTTTTGATACGCTGGAACTTCCCATCTTCCTTTCTATTAAATCCTAGCCATAAAAAGCAAATTTCCTTGCACTTCATGCAATTCTGAGAAATAAAAGGCCTCATACCAGCCTTGCATGTTCCTGTTCATTACAAAGCCCTGCTTTTTTAATGAAGGGCAATTCAAAATGATTTACAATGAAAAACAGGAAACAAAGATCTGCTTTGTGGTTACACCTCCTTAAAATACAGCACGAAGCACCGATGGCTATGGAAGGCTTTTCTACTGATTTTGCCTTCCGACAGGCTATTATTTAATGACAGCGTGCACTAGAAATATGCTGGTGCTCTGGGATTTTTCAAGCAAATGCTTTTGAAAACTGCCCTTAAATCATGCGTAGCAGACTGATCCTAGACTTGCTTGTGAATAATTAGATCTGGTTAACACCCTCAGAATAGGGCCAAACACTGACAGTGGCCAGGGCAAGCCAGAAAGTTGCCAGTCCAGGACTAACTCACATTCTCAAGAGCAGGAGGAAAAAAAAGCAAAAGGAGTTACAGAAAGCAGCAGTCCCTGAGCTGCTCTGTCCAGTTTTTAATCACAACAGCAACACAATAATCTATGGCAGCATCTGCTCCAGCAATACCTAGAACCTGCAAAGATCAGGTGTCATCATACTATAGAGCAGAGGTGCGTGAGGCACTTCAAAGTCTAAAAAAAGTCTAAATGACTCCAAGTGAAACATTAGCACAGGCACAAACAGCGATACAGCCAAGGCTATGGACCAGAGCAGCAGACAAGCCAGATAACAATTGCATCTCTGCATTTCTTAGTTTATTGTGCAATGTCTAAGCACAGGATCATTACCCTACCTAGTAAGGTGCCTCCAACATCATCTCTTTGCATGGGAAAAGCTATATTATTTTAAGGATCAGTTTCAGTTATGTTGCCAAACAGACCATTTATTTGTTGCTATGCTACAGAGCAAATATTTTTACCATTTGGTTTGTTTAATCACAAACAAAAAGCTATGGGGAAGCAATTTTCTGTTCTGATTTACTACAGGGAAAACCTATCCTTAAAGTGAGAGCAGCTTGGCTTCATGGGCAATTCCTAGAAGTTAAACACAGAATATTCTGTCTGGTGCCAAGTTTCAAGATTACCTTAAGGCAATATTCATAGATCAGGGAGGTGATAAAAATTCAACAGGAGCCCTTCCCATCCTAGGCATCACAGGAGAAGTTCTCAAATGCCTTCTACCTGGAAAGAAGGCAGCAATGATGGAAATAGCAGACAGGAGCGGCTGCATCAGCACAACTGTGCCCACTCTGCTGCTGAAACATTTTCCTGTGCTTCCAGTACAAAGCATCCCAGCCAGATGCTCAACCATGACAGCGCTGACAAACCAGCAGCATCCACCAGTTCTGGCACCAGCTCTACGATAACCTCCCCATCTTCCATACCAAAAAAGTTCTATTTAATGAGATTAACGCTATTCAACCGGTCAGGCACGAGCAGGTGCTGTGCTGGATGGCAGAGGGGTTACTTGCTTTGCTTACAACTTGATTTCAAGCCAAGGCTTGGCTGACTTGTTCCCTTTGGGGGTGAAGTATTGTGCCCTGCAGTGCATACACAGCACTGGCCCTTCGGTAGAGAGCGGTTTGCAGACAGGACCTCATCCACAACACGCCACTTTCAGTATATGACATCAGACCACATTAAACTTGCACTTAGTTCAACAGAGAATTCATCGGGCTTTTCGTTTTGATGCCAAAGAGGGGAAAGAGGATTTGATGACTTTATGAACTCTGATGTTGCAGGGGAAAAAAAAAAGGAAATAGTTCAACTCACCCTGAAGTGCTTATGTGTTGAGATCTTGAGTTATAAGTTAACATCAAATGTTTCCAGGAACTATGACAGAATTTAGCCCAGCAAAAAAGGGCCATCAAGGCAAAGATCTATTTCAGATCCCACTTAATATTTCAAATGGGGTCACACTGACCAAAAGACACAGTAAGGAATTATACCCACAATAATAACTATGGAAGAGAATCCACAGATGTCCCTGATAAATGCTTTGTAACATTTGTTAGAAAAATCAGACACATGGACAATAGTTATTAAAAATAATTAATAACTGGTGTTCAACGATTTGGGGATGAAGGAAGAAAATTAACTGGATTTCAAGAAGTCATTACTCAAGAAATCAAGAGCTAATTTTTTCCTAAAACACCACAATAAATGGATATGATAAAGCAGATAGAATTAAGTAGTCTCTAGCCGCAGAAACACTACACCTTATCACATCACACCTACATTTAAGTACCAAGCAGAACATACAACTCCTCTAAAGATATTTTCTTACTCTAGCTAAACCCTGATGTTACAAGAGCTTTCTTTCATCTTCTGCATAAAGAGTTCATGTGGTCATGTACCTTGTCAGCCACTGAAAGATACTGAGAAAAAACTCCTTCACTTGTTTTATGTATTTGCATGCATGGACATTATGTACAAATGTTTGTATAAAACAGAGGTACAACTTAGAAGCAGGACCAGGAAGAGAAATACAAGAACTTTTCAAAGCATGTCTGCCAAGGTTGGCTCAGGTAGTATTTGCTTGGTAATAGCTGTAGAATTCATATTCAAAAAAGCATGTTAGAATATTTAATTTGATCTTCTGTGTATCAGAAGACTGAACTTCAATCAGTCATCCATTGTACTGAATAATATACTTGGGCTTGACTACACCTAAGCTAGTGTTTAGCTAATATACATTCTACTCTTGGGGTAATAGATTCTCAACCTTTGAGTATCTTCATTGCCCTTGGCAATTTGCTCCAGAATATAATCAATAAATTGCATTAAAAATGTGCCCAGTCTCCAATTTCAATTTGTACAGCTTCACCTTTCAATAAAATACTATGTATTCTCCAGCAGATTAAAAAGACTTTTAAATACCAAAATTCTCTCTGAAAGGGAAAGTGACTGCATTTAAATCACCAATCAGTCCTTTTTATAAGCTAGAGTATGTCAAAGCATTTTATCCTATCTCTAGATAATTTCTATAGTCTTGCACTCCATTTTAAACACATTTTCCAAGTGTAACACAAATGGAAACGGTAACAATAAAACACCGTCTGATCAATCCCTCGTTACCTCCAAACATCGCTTTGCAAAGTTGCAATGGTTGTGGTAAAACAAGCAGATTTGTTTTCCACAGTGGCACCAGAACAAGGGCAGGAGCAGTGCATAGAATAGGGTGCAGCTCTCCAAAGGAGAAATAGTATATGCTATATAAGAACAAAAACTAATTTAAATTAGCCATGTATGTAGTAGGAACACATTGGCACTGGCCAGTGCTCTCTGCTCCATCAGTCTCTGCCTGCATTATTCTTTTATTATCTTTCACAGCCTCTGTGGATTATAAAATGAAAGGGCAACTTGATTGACAGGGTATTAAAAGTCCCTGCAGCCCTCCAATCCGATTTGGATCATTCCCTACCCATCAAGCTGCTGGAAAGTTACTCTGGGTATAACCTCTGGAATTTACCCTTTGCAGGTGACCCCAGTCCCTGGGATCTCAGCTGGGTACCAACTTCTGGCACAGCTGAGGAAAGCTCCTGGGCATCTGTTTGGCAGCATCAATCCTTTTCCTACTGTAACACATCCACACAACTCCATTTTCTATCAGTTGCTGCGAGCACACAAATGCTGTTTTGACATACTGAAGAAAAAAGCCTGTAAAAGCCTTTTTTTCCCCTCCTTGGGAAAAAGCAAAAGTGAAACTAAACTGCTCTCCCTACTCAGCACCAACAGATGCTCTTTCCTCAGCACGCTGCAGCAGCTACATGAACGTTGTACTTGTTTTAAAGTTTTCCCACAGATTCAGTTATTTTGTTTCTGGGCTAACTGTTTTGTGGCAGTAAATCTGACAGGAGATGATGACCACTGAGGCCGGCAATATGACCTCTGGTAAGAGACATTTCTCTTGTTTTAGAGTTTGCAGTCTCCTTCCAAAAACAGGAAAGAGGCCAAAGTTTAAGACTTCTTAAAAATACCTTATAATTATCCATGTAGAAAATCTGTTTACTTGCTTCGTATTTTTCCTGTGTAGCCTTACAGCATTACTATAGGCTCTAAGTCAATAAATGCTGATAAAACCCTGGGCCAAATCTCACTATCTTTATTCATTTGAGTAGACTCTCTGAAGAAGTGTTTTCAAATGAAGGGGTGATCATTTTAAGGTGCTGCCCACCCCATGAATCAGAGGAGCTATCAGACACTGCTAAAGCTGCCTTTAAGCACTGTCAACAGCAGTAAAGTTCTGCAGGATAGATTTCTCTTAGTTTGTTCTCCCTTTCACAACCTTTTTTTCTATTTCTGCTCTGCACCATTTGATTTATTCAAGACCCACAGAAGAAACATCAGGGTATTCAAAACTAAGCTCAGCAAGAAATAGCAACATCAGAACAAGTCACTAGCTTAGATCTTAAATCCTGAGTGCACAGTGAATTACATTCACTTGCAAAGATGCCATACAAGCTATGGTAATAAAAAGACAGACTTCCACTCAAAGTGGCAGGTAGACAGGTAGCATAAATCTTCACAGCTCTATCAATTTTGGTAGCTGGGCCATGTTCTGATCCCATTTGCTGCAGCATCAAGGAATAGCTTTGCAAGTGTAATAGTGCCCACAGCATAGAACAAAGCTTATAGCCCTTGTGCTTGTACAGCACAGATCTGCCCACCCTGAACACCGTAAAAATCCAGCCTCATTTCGTTGTGATTAAGGCTACTGAGACCAAAATTAATGTATGGACCAACTGATGCTATTAAGTACCATTCTGAACAGTTAATACTGAACATTTATTTTACTAGAAGGGAGTTATTTAAAAATCTGATCTCTGCCAGAAAGAGCTGAGTCCTGAGAAGATTTTCAGCTTCATCTAAAGCCCAACAGTAGTTAATAAAATATGGTCTTGACTTACACTCCTTGAGGGTATTTATACCCAGCAGCACCTCACAGGAGCAGTAAGTCCAGCATACATGCAATACCTTTGCTCAGCAAGGACTACATTACTGCTCTGCCACAGAGGAAGGAGAGTGGATATTCAGATATATATTTGGCATAAATTTGATTTAAAATATTGTTTCTATGGGAAAACATGTAATCCAACAGGCTCTGAAAAGCTCTCGGGTCCAGGTGTTACTGAGTCTTAGGTAGGGAGTTTCCAATTACAAGATGCTAAGGGCACAGAATTGAACCTCAGTCTCCCAGTGATTTCAGCCAGAGCTTCGGTAATCATACCCAGAGCTGGTGGAATCCTATTGATGACATTGGCAGTTGGATGAAATCTTTTGGGAAGGAAGAATGCAAGATTAATATTTTTCCACCCCTATGAAACATGAGCTTTATATACCTAGCCCTGCCGATGCATCATAGCCCAAATTATCTCAAATAATTATATAATTCTGGGCAGCTAATACAACTGCCTTCAATTTCACTTAGCAAATATTTAATTTGTCATCTGCTCATTAACTAAGTAACTGGCTTGTTTTCCAAGATGTGACAGCATGCAAAGGAGAGTTCTAGGCCCTTTCAGAGTGGTGTCTATTTTAAATCCAACTATGCACAGCCTTTGGCTCAGAGAGTTATAGAGAAATATCCCAACTCATCATGTCCAAAATGAAATCTGATTGCAATGCAGACAAGCATTATCACTTATTTTTGCACAATAGCCAGGGATTTTTTGATCAGAGCCTCAGTTTGCAGCTTTCAAAAGATTTTCTCATTGTTCTTTCTATACTCGGCTTCATGACACACTTGTAGCTATCACTTTACATTGCTCCTTCAGTAAACACATTTCACATGTTTTCCATTAGAAGACTCAGTTGTAGACAAGTAGCTGAGCAATGAGTATCATTTCAGAGTAGATTGGTTTTCACTGATCTGTCAAATAAAGTGTCTGACTTTATTTACATAGATTTGTTAAAGGTGTGTAACAAGTCTGGCAGGACTGTATATTTTAAGCAGCAATTTTCACTCGGAAGAATTATTTCCTCTTGCATTCCTGATAATTTCTCATTTGAGTTCATCTTTAACTGAAGCTTAATTCATGCAATATATAACCACAATGAACACAACTTTTTCTTCAACTTGCAGTAGTTTTTAGCCATTTTGCCCTGATCCTTTTTAATCAGCAGGCAGAATACATTCCTGGCAGCAGACTTGTTCTGCCCTCCCAGTTAGCAGAAACACCTGGGAACAAACTGGAAATGTATTGATTTTTCCACACAGCTTCTGGCTACAAATCCATATTCATAATACAACATGGAATCTCTGGCTTTTATCAAAATATGAAAGAAAAATGAAATTGAAGAAAAATATATGCAAAAAATATTAAATTAATGAACACTTTGTTCAGTCCCTTGGCACACAGCTATTGAAAGAAAAGAACATTTATGTTATACACCAGCTCAGTTTGCCAAACTCAGCCTTTGCTGCCTTTGTTATTATTACTGCTATCTCTAGACAGGAATGTTCTCATCCTATTCCAGCCTTACCCTCAAGTGAAGTTGTACAGTCAGGAGCCTGTGGCTTTACAGCCTTCTGACATTTATATAGCAGCTCTAGCAGAAGTTCTGAAAAAGGCATTTTCATATAGCCTCTGTCCAGTCCAAGGCCACACCTTAGATGAGCCAGTCCTGGTATTCAGGCTAGCTGCACACCAAGGAGATATCCTCCAGATCTTCTTTCCCAGAGTAAGATCTGACCTGAAAGCAGGGACAGGGTAATCCAACAGTATTCAGGACCAAAGAACAAAACAGACTACAGAAACAAAGGTTTTTCCATAGTTTACTATATACACTCGCATCCTAAGGAAATATTCCCAGTAGGGGATGATAATATAAGAAAGATAGAAAATGATGTTGTCAAGCCTTTATCTTAACAATGCTACTTTTATAAGTCTGTGCAGCAACATCCCTTTGCATACTAAGGATTGTTATAGCCACCAAGCATGGCACCAATACCCAGGTTATTTTCACAAACTTAAGGAGTGGCTGTGTGCTGAAACACCGCCTGGTGCCATGAGGCTTTACGTCATCTTCATAATGTGATTGGAGAGATCAGATGAAAGATGCTATAAAGCTCAAAGCCTCCTTAAGCAGCAACGGAAAGGTCATCCTGCACTTTCTGCCAGACACCACAGACTGATGGCAAAGTATGACATGAGAACACCTCAGAGGCCCAAATTGCATTTGGGGAAGAGCAAGAAGCAAATCTCCCATCATAGATGCACACAGGGGACCCAGACTGATCTGTTGCTAACTCTGACAGGGTAAACAAACACAATATATTGAGATTTATTGTAAGTTAATGGCTGTAGCATTTTATAATGGTCAGTTAATAGCTCTGCAGGATATTATATTAATATAACTTAAATACATTAAAAAGGGAACTCATCAATGAATGCCAGCTCTTACCTGCTCAGCTACCTGCTGAAACAGGCAAGTTTTGGTTGGAGAGGGCCAGTAACTTATTATTCGTGCTAGTCCCTTTTTTCCCCCTAGCTAAATCCAGAAGTGGAGGGGACAAAGAAATCTGAGCCCTAACATGCAAATTGAACTCTGTTAAACATATACAACAAATACAAGTTACATACAAGCAACCAAAGCACTGCAGAGTGGCTACACCAAGCCCCAAGAGCTGTTGTCTCACTATTCCTTCTTCAGGGTTTCTTTTACATTACTGTTAGTACTATGCAATGGTAATTATCGAAGGCTGAATAATTAGCAGTACCTTTCCATATTTTTTGCTGCAAAAAATATGGAAAGATATGCTTAGTTCACAAGTTTGGCTTGGAAGGGTCATTCTTGTAAAAGACAGCAAAAAAAGAGGGTATACTATACCAGCCTTAGCATAACCAAATACTTGGCATGTTAACTTAATTCACTTTTTAAGCTAACAGGCCTGATAGCTGCAGAGGAATAACCCACTTCCACTAGCCCTCCTCCAGGAGTATTAAGTTCTTGCAGAAATGCAAGACAAACAGGTGCAGGGGTTGGGGTCAAACAAGCCAATCTGCAATTACCAGATGTTGCTGGAAGGCATATTTAATCACAATCAAGCTCCATTTGCCCATAAAACTTTTCTGCCAGCCAGTCTAGCCTTACCCTTTCCATTTTCAAACAACACAGAACAGGGCTGCCTCTTATCCACACCAGTGCCAGACACAAGAATCCCCAATCTCATTTGTACCTCCATGAGCTACCATGCTGCAGGCTATTAGCAGCTGCACATGTCTTACTATTTTACCATAAGTAATGGACCTTAAATTCTCTCCTGTTGGCCATCTCTATTGAGATAGAGTGGGAAGAGCAAAAACAGCATCAAAAGGCTATAGCTCAACCTCCTCCGCAGCTGGAGAGCATCACTCAGGCAAAGCTAACTACACAGCAAAGTAGAATCAGTTATATATTGGTTTTGAGAGGTTTTACTGGCTCATTAACTGTTGAGTAGCAATAGCCTATTCTTTTAGTTGCATTAAAGCAAGATAAATCCTCCTTGCTCAGAACAACTTGTAATGCAGTTTAGACAGAGTTATTACTAATGAGGTCCTAGGTTCAGATCAAAATGTTTAAAGTAACCAGCTCTACAGTGCTGTTAATGCTGGAAAGGGCTCCACAGAAGACTCCTTTATTTCTTTGGTCTAACAAAATTTAGACCTTCAATTAAGAAATAAAAGAAAATTATTTTCCCCACATGCCTATTCAAGGACTTGTCTGCAACATAGGTAAAGTGATATTACTCTTGGGAGTCAATGCTTTCACAATTTCTAGAAAAAAGATTTCACAATTGAAATGATGTTTGGAGGAAGAGTCATCACATACTACTTATTCTGCAACTAATTAGTTGTGGCACCATAAGCAAATATTATAGAAGATACTCATAACCACAGTTTTTTGAGAAATTCCCTTTACAGTTGAGAGCCCAAGGCAAAAGCTCCTGGTGCTTATACAGCTCTGCTTTACACAGGAATGGAAACCAAAGCCTGTCACATTATCAGAGAACTGTCTTTTCTAAGCATATTCTTAGAGGACAGTTAAATTCAATAGAAAACAGCCTTTAGCTTCTGCCAGCACTTTGTATAGGCATCAATGTGTCTACATAGAAAAAAAGTTGCAGTAGATTTCCCTCACTCTGAGGTAAGCCAGTGCTAAGCAAGATGGTCCTTTACACATGTCAAAAGCAGAAATACTCCGTAATGTCACAATAACTTGATTTCTTTTAAGCTTTGGCAAAGTTAATTTCGTTTGAGCCTTGTGCAGAGCATGATTTGTGTTCCTATTGCAGTACTATCTGTTGAGTAATTTTCAAGTAACAGTCACACCAGTCCTTGTGCTATGACACTTTAATTTCTTTCTTTCCTTAAATTTTAGGCCATCAGATTACATGATAAAGACTTGAAAACTTAAAATCCAGTACTGTAAGAAAATTTCTAGAATCCGCTAGTATTGGCACATTTGCTTACATGCACCAGCTTATGTGCAGTCCCATATGTTTTGCATTCAGTGAAAACATCTTTGGCTCATGATATTCCAGTGACTCCATCCTCACTGTGTCCATGCATTTCAGTGATTTTTATGGCAGGAGAAAAGCAGGCTAAATTGAAAAAGGAAGATAGTGCATACAAAATGTCAGTCCTTCTGCAGTACTTTTCCATGTAGTTTTAGCACACAAAGAGGTTACCCAATGGCATTTCTGGTTGGAAAGGCAGCCTGATGGAAACCAAGGCACTTTTGGCTAAGTGGAATGGCAAGCAGAAAATTGATGGTTTAAAAGTGAATTGTAAACCAGATATCCCATTCATCACACTGGCTATTAACAAAAGCATTGTGAAGATCATAAGGAGATAAACACTCAGGGTTTGAGTCTCCAAAACGTATTTATATAATATTTCATAAATACTAATGTGATAACCAGTTTCTAAAGCTAACCTTTCCTGCCTTCAAGGTAAGTACTGGAAGGTGGGAGATAATTTCACTTTCTAGACATAGCCATGTCCCAGCTATACAGCCTGACAACTTACCCAAGGCTAACTCTGCAAGCTCCCTTAGTCCCAGGCTGACCTCTTCTGACCTACTGAAGAAAATTAAATAGTACCCTATTTGCATTTGTCTATTTACCAGGCAGAGAAATTTGATGTTACTAACATTATTTAATTTGAAATTGAAGCTGGCATTTTCAATGCAACTTTGCAGATATTAGATAGCAGTGTTAAGCTAAAACCTCTGCTTTAGTTTTGCCAGAGAACAAAATACTTTCTGAAGCTGACTGTGCTCAATACAAGAATTCTCAATCCAGTATTTTTTGGCAGAGTTTAACAGCACTGAACCGAGTAGAATTTGAGGAACAATTCAGTTGAGCTATCCCTTTTATAGATACAGAATGAAGACATCAGAAACAAATAAGAGATTTTATTATGCATTTAGATTTTCCTGACTCCCATCTTTGGAACAGTTTTCCCAGGATAACAGCCATCCTCATCAGCCCTCGATGCTAACAGAGTGCACTGCCACAGCAAACAGCTCAGTTTTCTGTATTCCTCCATGTCATCCTTCCCATCCAAAGAGAATTCTTACTGGGCCTCCATATAACAAATTAGCACTCATATTGAGATGAAGACAAATGACCAGCTGGGTAAGCAGTGCACAGGGAAGGACAGCTTAAATTGAACAGTTTGTTTCTAAACTTCTCAAACACCTTTTCCCTTCCAGGAGAAGAAAACCTGCCTATTTCACATTCCCAGACCAGTTGTTACAAACCAAAATAGGTTAGGATAAGTTCCAATTCCAAGTTTTCAGGCACCTTTCCATACCAGACCCACACCAACACAGCAAATTGCACATCTACCATGATAGCCGTTGAACAGTTTCTGGAGGATCAACTGTCCTGAGACAAGCATGAAAGCACCAGGACAGCCCATCTCACAACTACTCCAAATAGATAATGAGGTTACAAGTTTCCAACTATTTTCTTAAAAATCTTTGCTAGTTCCATGCATCCACCTTTTACCAATTACTTTTGTGCTGCCTGTCATTATATTATTTCCACCTTTGCCTTCTTAAGCTGGTTTTCTCCCTAGCACCCAATAATTCCCACTAGTGCAAATTGATACTAGACTGACACCTAGTTCTCATCAGCCTCTGAAGAAGCCATAAGTGGACTGGGAATTGAAATAGTGGACTACAATAAAGGTCAGAAAAGGACTTGAAAAATATTCAAATAATCTTCCAACATTTTACAACCTTAATGCACTTTGAACAGAGCCATAAAGTAACTATAGGGAGTGAAATGTCATTTTAAATAGAAAAGTTCTAATGAAAGCTAGCTATGTTCCCCCCGTTAAATGAATAAAAGCTTTCCTTTATGCTGCTGTAGAATTTCCTTCAGTGAAATCCCACCTGTAACCCTATACACTGCTAATCACGGACAAGCACCATGTACTCTCCACAGAGCATCAAGTGCTCTTTAAATACACCAGCAAGCTGTACAGGGTGTTCTCTTACACCGGCCCAGAAAGCAAGTCTCACATTTAACACCTTTTCTTGAGCAGGCACAGAATGAGCCCGTAAAGGGTTAAAGAAAACCAAACTTATCTAACAGTAGCATTACATTATCTGAATACCAGCCATAGCCAGTGCTGCAAAATCAATAGTGCCATATGCAAAATATCTTCCACAGTAGCTTTGAGGGACAGCTGTAACTAAACGTGCTGTATAACTGATGTTGGCTGAAAGGGAGGAAAAGGAAAACAGGGGAAAAGAAAAATTAAGAACCTTTCACTGTTTCCAGAAAGCACAAAAATGGACAGAATTGAGCAGAACTGCAAAATGCTGGTACAAAAACTAACATGCATGTTTATTTGATTTTGAAATATTGAGGGTGCATTCTAGAAAGTGGTTTTAGACCCCAGAGCTACCAACCAATATACTTCAAAAAAGGAGGAAAACCAATCATTTTTAACAACACAGCTTCATTAATTTCTCAAAGAGCATACACAAACATTTGTCTCCAATAGCAGGTGACCAAAGTCCCCAGACCCGAGAGCCCTCGCTCCCCAACCCAACACAGACCATCCCCTGTGCGTGCAGAGCCCGGTGTGAACACGCCGCATACCGACCGGCTTCGTCCACGCACAGCCAAGGTTACACTCCAAACGAGTCCTGAACTCACATGCAGGGAAAAGAGCAGCAGACAGGGGGCCCATGCCATCTGTGCTGTTTAAAAATAGATGTCACCTCCATCGAAGTTTGACCTTGAATCTATTTCTCTACCCAGCGCAATCTACATGGATAACGATTTGAGGCAAACCAAACAAATCTGCAGGGAACACGGGTCACAAGGTCTGTTACATCCCCGTTCACGTTTCCATCTACAACTGCTCACGTCCTACTTGCCTTCCCAATTTGTTATGTGGACTACCCCTGCAAAGCAGAAGCACTTTGCTCTTGTTGCAAGAGAACCTTTCATGGCTGAGAAGATCTCTCTATGCTTCTGGAAGGAAGCAACTTTTAGAAAACTGCTGCTGAAAACTGGTTAAACTTCATTTGATCAAAAATCATATAATAGCAGAAGGCCCTATATTTTTAAAGCTAATATCTTTTTTTTAGCTTGCTGATAACTTTTGGCTATTTGCACTTTTGTTACCAATACCTCTGTTCTTCTATTGTGCAGCGAGTTACCGCAGCACACATCATCCTGTCAACATGCACATTTAGTCTCTGTCATCCAGGTATCCAAAAGTAAACTGTATATATGTATATACATGACCAATACAGATTTATAAAGGCTAGAGGGAAATGCAATTTGCCAGTCCAAGTATTAATGGGAATGCACAGGTGAAGCTTAGATCTTTTGTATCTAAGTTACATTTACCTAGACTGACTGCTCTGGTTTAGCCAGACCTGAGGTTTACCCAGATTCTCCACACAATTACATCAAGCCCTTTGTGCTCTCAAAATGGAATTGAGCTGAATCATCCATGAATCCATACACTCAAAATGAATCTGTTTTCTGTCAAATTACTAAAATAAGGCCACAGAACAGCTGGAATCAAAACAAACCCTTCATTCTGTAAATGCTTTATTCTATTACTTTTTTGAAGAGAATACTTGTTTTTAATTTAATGAAAAGATGTTCTTGTTTTCCAAAGCATCCTCTAGCCTTCACCCATGCTTGCAAAGGCTTTAATTCTACTATTCATTAGATGCTGTTATGAATCAGGATGGAATATCATGGCCAAAGGACATTGCAATAATTATCAATAGTTTCATTATTATAGACAAGCTAACAGGATCCTTCAAAGAGTTTTGTGCATCACTGGTCATTCTCCACATTATCAAGGCAGTGATTTGTCAGACTCCATCCCTGAAGAGACAATATGTCCATCAGCAAAACCTGACCATTCCAAATCCAGTGAAAACAGCCTTTAACACAATCCCTTCACCATCTATCATGCCAGCTGCACAATTTGCATAAAATTTACAAAGACTGCCAATTTCTGATGAAGTTCCACAGAGTACCTCTCTATACATCAATATTTTACTTTCCTGTGCATCAGTGAAAGCCCAGGAGTTTGGCATATTGATGAGCTGAGAATAGAGTCTACTCACCAACACAAGTACTGTACGAATACCTGGGTTTCCACTACAAAGTAGAACTCCAAAATCAGGTTTCTAATAAGCAGGTAAACCAGAAAAAGATTACCAGCCTGTGTTATCCACAGCAGAGCACTGCTCTGTTCTAAATTGTTAGCTTATATTCACTTATTTCCCTACCTCAAATGTGCCAGTGGTGCCAGAAACATTACTGCACAATTATTTCAAAATGTATTTTCCCTTCACATAGCCATCCATTTGTCATAGTTGTCATCTAGATTATAAACATTTTAAGACTACTCTGCAGGTCTCAGATTTCTTTTGGAGAAAATGTATTTGCTTATTACACTGATCTGTAATACATTCATACAGCAATGCATTACATTTTCTGTACTTAAAGATGCTGAGGTTTAAAGATAGGTGTGTAAACTTGATGCGATGACTTTCCCACTACTGTGAAAGTAACTGAAGAATATATTAGCAGCTGGTACAGGCTCAGATTTTTAATTCTTAAAGGGTCCTACATACCCAAACCACTCTGAAAACAACATTTACATTTATTAATTTGCTCTGAAATAGAAACCAGCCACGCTTACACCAGAGTTAAACTAGAGGACCAGATATAGCTGTTGGAGGGTCATGTGCATATGCTAATTCTTTAGATGTCATAACAGAGGAAAGAGGCAAACCTCTGAGCTGGAGAAGCAGCTCTTGAATCTTTTTCCATGCCGAGTTGAAGTCTCCACATGGTAGAGAATGAAAATCACTGCAGTAATTTTTAAGCAATTGGGAGAAAGCCAAATTGATGGTCAGTCACATTAATTCAGCCTTTCTGCAAATTATAAGAGGTGTTACTCATTCCTCAGCATTTTTATTTTATACCATTTTTCAAAAGGTATCCAGTTCTTATACAACTGGCCAAGACAGAAAATCACAGTGAAAACCAGTAGTGTTCCAGGAACATTAGGTTCTTATTGTCCTGGCATGGTCTATATAAATTCATAAAATGCCAAAACTTTCTAAAGCAGGTGGTTAAAAATGGGGTGAATGTGAGGTTATTTGGATAGATTCATTGTTTTTGGAAATAACAGCAGAGAGCACCTCTAATAAGAGAGGACCCTCTCAGCTCTAGATAGGGAAATACAAAAGAGTGCTCCAGGTTCCTTTGCAGCAGATGCCATAGAAAAAAGGATATAAAGCTAGTGTGCCCCTTGGTATACAAAGATTTTGTTTTCTAAAGACCTCCAACTTACTTTAAAACTTGATAGCTGCATATACCTGCAGAGAGAGGCCATATTAGAAAGCCTAATAACAGTACCAAAAAGGTTTTGTGATTTGATATTTTTGACAGGGACTAAATTAGTGTAGCAATTAGAAGCCTCATGCATAAAGGAGATGAGTTTCCTATGCTATTTTTATCTGAGAGAGGCCTCTTGATCCAGTCTCACTACTGATTTCCTTCCAAGAACATGCCATCTATATTAACATCTCTGCATCTCTATCCTGCACTAAAACCACACTCTCCTATAGCAAACTATGCATAGCATAAACCTGACAGCTATAAAACACACTTACAGGTAAAGTCCAATGCCCTGGCCCTTGAGTCTCTTCTTGCAAAACCTCCACCCTGCACCCAGCTCTTGCTGGCCACAAAGCAGTTTAAAATCTGAAATAAACAAGTGCTTTGTTAAAACCAGGCTAAACTAGAGCCCCTGCAAACAGACTGTTTGTCCCACTCATCCTAAATTATATCACAGGACATCATGCAACTGTCTTCAGCTGCTTCTTTTTCTTTTAAGTGCAGCTTTCTGCTTTTGGAGCTGGGGACAGCAGTGAGCCTCCAGAAAGCCTTAAGGACACAGCCAAGGAGGTCATCAAGGGGCAAAAGGGAGGTCAGCTCACTTCAGGTTGTCCTGCACATCTCACAGGCATCTGTTCACATCTGCAGGTATGTCCTGTTCGGGTCACTGCTCGTTGCTGGAGTGGGAAAAGCTTGGTGTGTGCTCAACCTCGTACCTCTAATTCACCTGGCATGCCTGACCCTGGGAAATCACCCACACTGTGATGTACGTTAACAGCAGGAGGAGGAATGGATAGGAAAAAAGTTTTGGAAGTGCCTTGTCTTATCTCTTGCTATTCTGCAATGATAACAAGAAACCTCAGAGAGGCCCCAGACACTGTAAAGAATTACATGATGTGAGCAACTCTCAGCCTCGTCAGAGGGGAATGCTGGCTAACACATTAGCATAGCTAATTGGATCCTGACCTTTAAATGAAATGTGAGCAGCTGGCTACCTTCAAATTCCTCAGCTGCTGTCTGTCATTTGTTTTGCTGCATACAGTTCTGTTTAGAAGTGAGAAAGCAAACAACTCACTGACTTCCTACCTTGCAAGTAACAGGCCAAGAGACCTTGAGTGCCTGGCAAGGAAAGGTATTTTTTGTGATGGCACATACACACATATATATAAAACCATATACATATTTTCATAAAAGTATGGGTCTTCTTACTGGAAAAAATTGAGACACCTGGGGATCTGCATCAAGACTGCTGAAATTATGTTCACATGAATCAAAATGATAATCAAAGGTTGTTTACAGAAGTGCTGATCTTAAACACTGTAATTCAAAATCTGTTAAAGATATCAATGAAATCTCTGAAATTTGAGCCATTTCAATTGTAACTAGAAGTATTTTGAACATGCAGATTGGCAACTACATGCTTAGTTTTCTAACAGATGAAACTCCTTGCCAGCAAAGCTGTTAGAAAATTTCACAGATCTGCATATTCTGACAAATGTATATCAGGACATTTGCAAATATGGAGTAACTGGATGAAGAAGAGGGTAAGTCTTCAGAAATTGCAGTCAGACAGATTTAATCAGACAGGAACATCTGATCATATTTCTGTGTCTTTTTAGTCCCCCCCAGGTTAGCAGGAAACAGACATTTTCAGGCAACATCTGTAATCCTCCAGCATGAAATAAAAGGAAGAGCTGTTCTAATACCAGTGTGATCACAGGACACAGAGCAAAGCAGTTTCTGAATAAACTTCTGTCAGTATTTACTTTTAACAAGCCATACCTATGAAGGATTTATTATGGTGGTTAACAGAACCCTGACCAAACATTCAATCTGGATATTGAAAGCATCCTGATTGTCAGGATCATTTCCAAATTGAACCATGCAGCACTGGAGATAGATTCCCTATGCTGTCAATGCACAATTTCAATTAAGTCAACTTGATCAAATTGCTCTGTCATTCAGTTTTTTGGCTTCACTACAGTAAGCCATGTACCCTCTTGACAGCGCAGTTTCTCTCTCAAACCAAAGAGAATAATTCCTCTTTAAAGAGAGCTTAACCAAGAAGCTAGCTGAGCCCTGCAAAAACCCTATGCAATTCACTCATTTGCAGTGATTTTTTTCCCTTATTTGAACACTATGAAAAAAGTCTAGAATTTAACATTTCTTCCAATCATTGCACAAAGTTTTTGCACCTCGGTAGCACTATCCACATGCCTAGAAGTAGGATACCCAGAGCTATATCCAGAACTGAGCTCTAGCAAAAAAGATAGTTAAAATAGTTAGAAATAGAACAGTCCTGGGGCAGGGAGAACACTGCATGGCCCAAGCAACCCACAGGGATCCTGTGTCCAAAAAGGATGTCAGAGCCAGGCTACCCCAAGGAAGAAAAGCTGAGTTTTCAGCTAGGACACCAGCATGGGGGGGGGAATGTTTGTTTCTCAGGGCTTCGTTCTGCCTCCAAGGTCCACCTGGAGAGCTGCTGCCATGCGAACACATCAACTGCTTTGCCCATCTGCAGTTTCATACATGGCTTGCGTGCCTCTGGCTTCTGGCTTGACAATAGCTATTGAATTGCAGGAGTGAAAGAGCAAAAGCAAACAGGTGAGGAGGTTGTGCTTTGTTGAGCACTAGGAAAGAAAGGAAGTCACTCACACCCTACCCACTGGGGACCTATTCTATTCTGCTCACCCTCCCCTTGGGTCCGATCCAGACCCCACTGCAGGCAGTAGAAATAACCCCATTGAGATCTACACTCTCCAAGCCAAGTTTTATATGGCAAAGGGGGAAAGAGGAGAAAGACAAAGAGGTCAGGTTAAAAAATACATTTGTATGATAGTTGGAAGTGAGCCCTAAGCGGATACAAGACCACATGTTCTACTATCATTACAGTCACTGTATTGAAAATAGTGTGTGTATATATATACATCCCTAAATTTATCTCTAGCTGCTTGGTTATACATGGTACCTCTCAACTTATATACCCTCAAGCAAGGAAAATAAAATACTTCATGTTCAAGACTATCAGGTTACTAAAAACCTTCTCATCCAAACCCCATTGCACAGCTGGTAACTAGCTTCAAATCTAAAATACTACTGTCAATGTCAAGAGCACAGATATACATATGGAAACTTGTCATTTTTCTCATTTATAAAGGTTGCTAGCCCAGTTTGGATACACTGCAACTCTTCAGAGCACTACCACACTCACAACAGTACCGACAGTTAAGGCAGTTAACTCTCAGGAATTTACAGCCTCTAGAATATTTTATCAACATTAATTCTCATAGGAACAACTGCATTTATATATGCTATTCCTCCCTTTTTACAGGAAAGTGAAGTAACAAGACCCACTACAGTGCTGCAGGAGCAGGACTTTCCCATGCTGCTGCTCAGGCACTCCCTTCCTCACATGCTCTGCAGTTAGGGAGGCTTTCCCTAGAACTTTCTCAAGTACAAGCCATAAACACAGCCAGTAAATCAAAAGGCTTAGTAAATGCTCCATTTCATTTTTAACAAAAAAAAAAAAAGTTGCAAAGCTGGGCGTTTTTTTTACTAAATGCACTCCAATCCACAATAAACATTAGTAGCTGAAGCAATTACAGTATGTGACTGACTTCAACCCTACAACAGCACAAAATACACAGCAAATATTAACACCACAAACAAAACAAGAATATTGCTTACTATATAGTTAAGACATGATCTCTATCATACACAGCATAATGAAAAAAAGAAAAAAGACTACTTTTTTTCTATTCACATACTACAATAAACACCAGGCACACGAGTTGACCCACAAGAACAAGAGAACTGAGCTGAACTTTCAAAAACTAGACTTAAAAAACTTAATGAAAATATAAAAATTATAAAGACTTACTCTGTGCAGGTACCTCATCTAACAGGAGAAGAAAAAAAAAAAAAAAACCAAACAAAAACAAAACTCTCCAGGCCTCTTCTTCCTCAAAACAGCCTCTCTGGGAAACAAAGAAAAATGTTGTCTGGCCCACCTGCTTTAATACTGGTGCAGGAGAGCCGTGCCAGCTGGGTGCCATCTGCATCCTCAGTGCAGGCACCTGTGAATGTCCCATCAGGTGTGGGGGGTGTGGGTGGGGAAGTGGTATTTAAGGTTTTCTGTCTCCTAGCATGCCTAAAATGGACTAGGTTGGGGGATTGGTGGTAGATTCTTGGCTATTAAGGGTAATAGACAGTGTAAGGAGGCATAATCAGAAAGCTTTGGGGGGGGGGTCCTGTTTGTTTCTTCTAATGGTACTAGTCAGCTCATAAAACCTTTAAGGCGTAATGTTGTAGTGATTAAGCTTCTGATTGTTCTTTCCATTGTATTCTTCAGATTGTGGACTTTTAAGAGATAGGGCTTATCTCCTTGGGATCTAAATGGTGACTGGGTTGAGCTATGCTGTCTGTGTGTAATTGCTCTGGGGGTTGCAGTGCTGGGGACCCTGAGGGGCAGGTGGAGGTACTGTGCTGTCTGCCTGCATTACTAGGCCTTGTACCCTGATTTACTATTTATTTTTGTTTTCCTCATTCTTTAAGGTGTGGCAAATTGTGTAGCTTGCTCTGCTCTGTAGTACTAGGTGCTATGAAAAAGAAGACAAAGACAGCTCTTGCTTCAAAAAAACCTCTATCCTACTTTTACTGAAGGTTTCTCTCTAGTCTACAGAGAAAAATTAAATGAGAACTAGGTACTCCATAATAGTAATTGCTACTAAAATTGAAGCTAGGCAATTGCAAGACCTTCACACTATGCTGCATTTTCCTTGCAAGAGCTCTTTGCGTTGCTACTCCCACCTCAGTCTGCCTGTCCTTTGCTCCCTGGGATCCAGCCCTGGCTCTGAAGCTGCTTTTCCCACCTTTTGTTAGAGTCAGCTCTTAGTGAGGTGATACAACTTAGTGTGCAAAAATCGTGTTGTTTTTTTTTTCTATTGATATGTGGGAAAATGAGCAGACTAGAGTTTCTGTGGAATGGGCTTTTCTAGTAGCGGAAGAGGTGAATTTGGTTGTCCCAGGACTTTGCTTCAGACAGCAGAAAATGGAGTATGTACAGAGAAAAATCTTGAGTACAACATGCGTTGAGAGAAACAGAAGGAAGATTATAATACTGTCAGCCTCTGATCCTTGGAAATACTCTGTCAGAGCCAAGAAAAATCATGAGACTGACTCAGAAAAAACATAAGGCTTTTCAAAAGTGATACATTTGGGTTCTTTTTGTTTAACTTCTGGTTTCTGAGCCTCTTGGTTCATATTTTAGATTATTTTCATTCAAAAACCACAATGGCCAGAAATGTATGTGTCTTGTTGATGGTTGTGTTTCCTTTTCATTTTGACTTTCCTATAAATCAGTACATACAGGGAGCTGGTCTCAAAAACAAAACACAGAGCGGGAGGCTGCTGATAAAATCATGAGAGCTGGTGAAAGTATTTATTTCAAGCAGGGAAAATAACTTCAGGAAAGTTTTGTCTCATGGAGTGGGTTGTTCCCCTCTGTCTTGTGTGCTCTAACAGGTAGATGTGCAACAGTGACAGCCTGGACTGCGATTGCTCTCTGCAGGAGAAGGCAGACTAATTTTTGGAAATAGTTCCAATTCTGAAAAAAAAGTAAAAAAAAAAAAAAAAAAAACCAAAAAACCTCTGGAAGACTCCCCCAAATATTTAATCAGAAACACAGGAATGTTTTGCTTCAATAATAAGGAAGCATTATACTAAATATTAATATTCTACTGTGATAGGAAAATTAAAGCAAAATGTTTACTCTCTTGAAGTTAAATATTTTACTATTACTGAGAAGAAGAAATTGAAACAATCCAGTAGAACATCTCAGTTTTGACAAAAACTGCATTTCTTCATTGGACTTTTCTGTCAAAACATTATGACCTGCTCTAATAAACATATGCATAATGAGTATAAACATATGTTCACTCTAAAGATGCTGGTTTAAACATTACTGCAAAATTAAATCTTTGTTTATCCACAGAATAGACTGAATGTGGGCAACAGCTGTTCAGCTTTTTTTGCCACCGTGTGCCTCGGTGCTCTGCTGCAACACTTGCTAACGAAGTGCATTTGGGGGGCTTGTCCGTGAACTGTGGGGGTTCACGCCTCTCGACTGGTGTCACCTACATCCTGAGACTTAATTTATAGCCATGTATAAAGTTTCTGATTCGCAAAAACATACGGTGACTATCCATCTATTGCTATATCCTCTCTACTCTCTTTCAAACCAGAGGATCGCCCTTATTGCAAGTCAAATTAATTATTTTGGCTGCAGCTCTTAAACACCCAGAAAATGGAAACCTTCAGAAAAACAATACCTCAGCAGTGCTCCCCAGACAAGCCCTTTTTGTCAAGAACCTTCCATCCCTAGCGATGCAATCAGTAGCTCTAAAACAAATGTTTGCCAATATATACGCTGCATTTATTCAGGACAAATAGAGGATAAATCAGTCGGTTTGTTGTGAATAACTTACATGGCTAATGGTTGCATACTGTTTTACTACAGCTATGGAAACATTTGTCAGGATCCTTCTCCCCTCTTAGGGGACACTAGCTCGTTTTCTATTTTTAGATTAGGTCCTGAGTTAGGGGCAGACGGAAAGAAAACAAACGGAGCAAAATTAGGAAACAAAGTAAATTGTCCACAATTTGTATAAAAGGCAAGTGAAGAGATTATTCCTTAGAAATCTCAATCTTCATGGAAAAGACAAGAGGACATCTTCCCAGCGATGCCAGCCTCAGCTGGCTCCTGCAGCCCATGGCAGCTGGTACCAGCTCACCGGCCTCGCAATAACATCAGCCGCTGTAAAACTCCCAATTTTCGTTATCTTTTCACCAAAAGCTATATATCGATTTAGAAACAGCAAGGTCACCGAGACACATCTCACACGGGCAAGGACAACACGTAAGGAGGTGTTTGAACGCAGCCGCGCCGGTTATCCCTATGGAGTTTTTGGCAGGCAGCTCCTGCAAACCTCCCACCTTCTGCTCACATCGTGGCTTCCAGAGCAGATGACAGAAGCCACTGTGACATGCCCCACTGTGACATGCCCCGCTGTGACATGCCCCGTGCTCATCTGCTTTGGGTACGTGGGACCCCCACGCTCCGGGGTAATACTCACCCCTCCCAAAGCCAGGCTTGCTGGTTCAGTGCCCGTATATGTAACCTGATCTTAAAAAAAAGAGTTTGGGACAAGCCTCAGAAAGCACCGAGATATCCCCGAGTGACCCGCGATTGTAAAAATGGCTCTTGTGTTCTTAGAAATAATTTTTAAACCGAGCTCTGCGAGCGCAGGAGGGAAGGAAGGGACTTCAGCAGTGGTGCTGTGCTTCGGCTGCGGAGCAGAGACCCAGCGCAGGGATAAGTGGGAAATGCAATATTCAGGTTAAGCATCCTTCGCCCAATTTCTTTTTGCATAAAGAATTCCGCAAACAGCCAACTATCTCAATAAAACTAAGCAACTTGTTGTAGTGAAAGCCGTGGACATGCATCTCGGCTAGCAACTCACCTAACAGAGCTGGAGTACCCTGGCAAAAAGAAATGCACGGAACTGTGTGAATGGCACAAAATAGTCTTGCCTTGTTGACAAACTCCTTGTCTGATGTGTCTGATTTTATTACTGACCCCCCCTCATTACTCCCCTCTTTGCTTCTCCTCAGTCCATTTATTAGATTTATTAACTTAATAGAATTGTAAATGAATACTGTACTGTGGTTTGTGCATGTCTCATTCTTCAATAAACATGACAAAACGCAGGCTCCATTTTCAGGTTTTTTATACTGTACTGATTTTTTGAAACATCTGCTTGAATTACCTTTTTATACTAGCAGTATTCTCTTATCCAAAATTCTAGCAATTTTTAGCAATTAAATGTATTTTAAATAGCAGAAGTGCAAAAACTCTTCTGCTTTAAGATATTCATGTAAAGAACCGTTTTCAGCATACAACTTTGTTGGAAAATGCACAAACAATGTGGTTTTCAAAAGTACAAATTCTGCTTGTAATTTTTAACTCTACCCACTCTCTGCCCACCTCTGCACATTGCAGAAATAGCTGTGAATTCCTCCATTTATTGGCAACTAATTCTGCACAAAAGGCATAAAGGCTAAAGTTTAGATGGAGAAGTAAAGCTGGATTTAAGACACCTAGGATTCAGGTGATCCTTTTTTTTTCCCCCAGGGTTTTTAATTAAGAACACTAGAAAAGTAGGCATTAGTGTAACTCAAACTCTAGTTCAGTATTTTAATGAAGACTGTAAGAACATAGGACTTGAAGAGCTCCCTTAGCAATCTAAGTCAAATTTCCTGCTATTTCAAACATGAGCTTATACTCTGCTCTACAAACTGACCAAGTTGTTCTAAAAAGTTACTTTTTTTCTGTGTTTTATTATCCCATGGGAAGTCAGCTTTACTACTACAAACATTAAGGCCACCAACACCTTGCTCACTCCAAGGGCTCTTATTTTTCTGCTATGTAGGTTTGGGTGAGGAAAATCATTGTACCATCTGTGATTATTTGTAGCCCTGCCTGTTTGTAAAGGGGCCATCTCCGCATGGATATCTGGGTGCTTCTGTTTGTGCCCCTGCGCAACGTTTATGCAATAAGGGGGAGAGAATGGGAGAGCAAACTGATTTAGGGTCCAAATTCTAGCACTGACAGTCTCCAAGCTCTTTATTTCTCTACCAAAGTTTCTTTGCAGACTAGATATAATGATACTGATTTTCCTTTTAAAAAATGCATGTGTTGATTTGGTTGCATGAATGTTTTCAGTTCCATATCCCACCATAGTATATACAGTCCTAAAATGTTGATCTATTACTTGACAGTAATCTTTTCCTGTCATTTACAACATAACCTTAGTAAAACAGACTTATTCCTACCATAACTTATAACATAACCATACTCCAGTCAGTTCAGAGTTGTTTTATCTAGAAAGGATTAAAACACTTGCAAATATTAAATTTAATCCACTCCAAGGGAGGGAATAAATTAATCATAATTAAGCCTCAGCAGCTGTAATTCTTAGCATAATGTATTATCTAATGGGGATTCTTGCTGAAGAATAGGTATGAGTCACGGGCATCCTATTTCTTCTGTAAGCTTGTGCTGCAAATCAATACGTTTAATAAAGTAATCAAACAAAAATATTAAATGAACAATTCTTTTATTCAAAAATCAATACAAGGAAATTGATACCCTGCCTACGCGCATTTTATGGCACATTTCTCTTTCTGCAGAACAATAAAAGGCTTAGAGTAGAGTGTTTACAAAGCCGAGAAAGAACATCTTTTATTAGGGACCAAAGCATGAGGACCCACTTGCACAAAAGCCTGAGAGCACCTGGCTCTTTTTTAACTGAGCAAAACTGCAGGAACCAAGAGTTCTTATCTCACAGCCACCCCCAAGCAAAGTCCAGATAGTCTGCAGCTCAGCTAATTGCAAGGAGCGTTGGCCATAGTTCAGAGCTAATAAGACTTGCACTTGAACTTCAAAGGAATGATGAGTTGTTTGGGGTGGAGGTTTTTGTTTGGGCCCTCTAGCAACACCTGAATCCATTCTTTGCCTGATTTGCTGCAGCTCTAACTCATTCACTATCTCATTAGTTATCACCTGTACGAGGTTAATTTCTATTTATTCCACTCTTTGAGAGCAGACTCACTGTGCTGGTGCTCTGTAAAGGTGTAAGCTCTATTACAGTGCTTTATGGATGTAAGTGAACAAGTGTCTCTTTGGAAAGGCCTTGGTTTAGTTGATTTGGGCAATGGAAAAACTCTCTAGAGGGTTTGGGAAGCTGTTGGGCTGTGACTGACCGTCCCTTGGAGAAGTGCTGTCTGTGCAGAATGTGCTGAGAGTTGCTCTATGCATATGATGTGGAAATTATATGCCTGTATGTATCCCCTTATCTCTTACCTGTTCTATGGGTGGTCTGGAAGAGTATCCAGCTGCTGTGGGGCATCAAAAATGCTCCTGTGGATGAGCTTCTGAAATTCCTTCTTGCTCTGTTTTATGAGAGCTTGCCATGTGCTGAGACTAATCTTACTGACTTCAGCAAGTGTCCTTACTGTGTATGTGCGGGGCAGGGAGAGACTTTGGGAAAAGGCCCTCATACAAGACAAAACAGAAAAAGCAGCCATTAAAGTAATACAATAAGATATAGGCCTTGTTAAACCACAACGATGTGAAAATAATGCGATAGTGTAGGAAAGAAATTAGTTCAGGTTTACTGCTGTTGTTTTCTTGTTTATTTTCATCTGAAGTAGTCTTTACCCTAATTTCCCTATCTTCTTCCATAAATATAAAAAACATGAGCTGGCTCTTTTATTCAATTATAGCTAAATTTGGCTTTTTAATTTCAGATGGATCTTTCTACTGCCCTAAATGGTAATACATGCAAAAGGACATGCTTACCCATGACTAACAGATGTTGTGCCTGAAATACTCCTGTAAACAAGGTCTTTAAATCCAAGGTTCTTGAGGCTCATACTATATTTAAAAAAAAAAAAAAAAAAAAATCAGTTCAGTTAGGTCATTATTGGGATAATTATTTTTGTCTTAGTGTGATAAATCTGAAATAAACACGTGACTTCCCAGATTGCTAGAAACCATTGTAGAACAGAAGCTCATGCCATAGATATTTATAACAGATGCTAACATGAGCTTGGTTTTCCTTTATTCATTAGAACAAATAAAATCTCATCCAAGACTGTCCCATTTTACGCCCAGTGAAACCAGGGGCCAAATAGCCAACCGTCGCTGCTTGCACTGTGAGATGGTTCATATTTAACTGGTACCTCCCAAATGATTACCCGAATTAGAGGAAGTCAGACAAAGGCACAGATGGTGTTCGGACAAAATTTAAATCTGTCTGGCTCTTGGTCGTCCTTTCCGTGAGCTAATGAGTGCATTAATCAGAGATCAGTTTCTTGTTTGCTCATTTCCATTAGGTAACTGGGTGGTGCGTAGATCTGTCTTCCTCATTTACTGAACTACTGCCACCTCCCTCGGCTGGCCGCCAGCCAACCCTTATTACAAAAAGTAAAAGGAGGGCTTCGGTATTTTTTTTTTTTTTACCGCTGTGGATTCCTGCTCTGAAACAGGCAGGTGCTCATTAACCTTAATCAAGGGGTTTGTGAAATGTGCTTGACGTGCTCTGGGCTGCTTGATTTGTGCTCCCGTCTCCCGTCATTTACCACCTGTCTCCCTCATCACGGGACCGGAGGAGCTGAGGTCGGGATGCTCCGTTTCGGCTTGGCAGCCGCTCTCGGAGGAGCAACCGAGGCTTCGAGTAACCCAACTCCTCAAGGAGCGGTGGAGCGCCTGCCAAAGCGCTCTCTTCAAAAGGTGCCCGGGCTGTGTCCTGGAAACGGCGCAGAAAAACAGATTTATCAAGTGACCTTTTGCCAGGGCTGCCTCGAGCTGTCTCGTGTGACAGCGGACAGGGGCACGGCGTGTCCCTCCACGTGGTGTCACCGTGGAGGGCAGGCGGGAGATGGGCTTGGGCTTTTGGGTGGCTGAAAGGGGCGATGGGGGCATGGAATAGGACTCAGAGCCCTCAATCCCACGCTAAGCCGAAGGTGCCTGCTCTGTTTGCTACGGCCGTGTGTCCTCTCCTGTGTCATATCACCCCTCTGGCCCATCTCCCGTCCTTGATCCTTCATCTTCAGAGGTTACCTCTCCTTTTCATCCACCCTGGCTAATCACGCAAGTGCTCCCTGGCCTGTGTCAGTCAAAATGAGCTGGGATAGCTTAAACCATTTAAATCACAGGTTAATAAAGAGCTATCGACTTAACTGGGAAGCGTCGGGGATTTATTAGGCGCGTGGCTGAGCTTGGGCTGGAAGGTGGTTACTGCCATCGGGTCAGTGAGTGTGGTCTGTACATAGCTAAGGTGAACGTTACCTTCACCTTTCTACCTGGCTTCTCCCAAAATCTTGGCCAAAACTCAGCAGTTCTGGTTGTGATGGTGTGGATGTATCTGAAATGCTCTGAGCAATCCAATACAGAAATACTGGGAGTAGCACCGAACACCCGAGAACAGAAACCTTTGGGCTCCACTACTGCACTGCCATCACTTTGGCTGGCTTTACAAATGAGAAGATTTGTTCTTCTCAGCCAACTGGAATCACCTATTAATTATTGGGAGGCCCCAAAAATGCAGTTGGTGATCTCGGAAAGAAACGTGTCCATAGCCTGCTGGCCTGTGGAAAATGAACAGGCGAGAAAAAAGGTAGCGGTGTTGAATAAAATGGGGATTTCCCTCTGTCACCAGACATGTGGTGGTTGATACAAGTAAGACAGGACTAGTTAAAGAGGAAATAAGTGGAGTATAAGCTGCAGAAAGTATTTTGCATTAATTGCCAATTAGCAATTGTAAAAGGAGGCCACTTATTCACATAAAAATACTGGTTAAAGCCGACATGCTTAGGCTGAAATTGGAATGTAAAGTGAACCTACCGTATGGGCTTTAGAGTGGGATGTGGAGGGATTGACTTAACTGATTGACTCCACTGATCCCTTCTGCAATGATAAGTTAAAGGAATTAAATATTTACGGATAAATACCACTCCTGAGTATCAAAGGGAAACAGCCTTTGACTGGAACCTCCCAGAGAGGTGGATATAGTGAATCTCGCTCTCACCACCGTATTTTGAGGGGCCACCTCCCAGCACGGACTTGCTGTTCTTCCAGGGGAGCATCCCACAGCCACCGCATGGTGCTATCTCGGCTATCCAAGAGGAAATGCTGATGAGATGGCCATACCTGGGGGATTTAAACACCTGCCTCGGAGCAAGTCTCACATCCTTCCCCTTGGTATCATCTACTGCTTTTTCCTTTAAAAAAAATAGGGTGGGGTAACTGTTCTTTTCGTACACAGCGGTTGGCCATGCCCTGCCCCTGTATATTGGTTTGATGGTTACCACGTTGGCTTCTATGTCCTTCCTCCTGCCTTGCAGGGATTCGTCTGTGCCAGCGTCATGGCTGGTAATGCTGTACCACTGAGCTACGTTTTCCCGATGAAGCTGTTGTACTTAAGAAAGAATAATACAGCAGTCCTTGAGCTAGGGAGACTGAGCAGGTGAAATTGGGGATCCAGCCTTGTGATTTGGATGCTCATGCAAGAGGGGAAGGCTTCCAAGGACACATCTTAAACCTTCGTGAGTTAAATAGTTTTCTGTCCTTTTATGGCTCAAACCTGTAATACAGAGAAAGCACTGGGACTGTGTAAGAGTGTCCAAGGGCTGATTTTACAGCGCTGGGGCTACTCAGGTGAGTTTGAAGACAGTGCAGCTTGCAAACTAGCACCCACCTCACCCGAGGACTGAGAGACTGTAAACGGGAAAGAAAGAAGCTGGTCCCGCCGCGCTGCGGACATGTGAGAGAAGAGACATTGCTGGGATGCCGTTCTTCAGTCACATCTCGGAACAGAACATCTTTGCTCCATGATCTGTTATGTAAAGGGTCAGAAAACTTTTTTTTTTTTCTTCCCCTTCAGGAAGGCACATATGTCCTTGTGCTGAGGCCAGTGCTGGCCTGTGCTCATTGCCAACCCTTCCAGAGCCAGTCCCTTGCTGCCACCACGTGTTGAACTAGGACTTGGCATACCTGGATTCTCCTGTGAAGTGCCTTTTGCCAGCAGTTTGCGAGAAACCTTATTGTCCTCAGAGCTGCTGGCAGAGGCATGCGTGGGTGCAATGGCTTCAGAGTGCTCGATTTCCTCTTTGACCCTGGATCCAAGCTGTCTTTATTCTTTTTAACATGTTCCACACCCCCCAGGGGATTTGCATTTATCTTTGATTTAAAGCGTTATGTGCCTTTTCAGCTTTAAAACAAAGAATTTGTGATGGAAAATTTAATTCTATCCCAATATGTCCCGTGAACTTTGTTTGCCTCTAGTGCAGCTTGCACAATATGTAGCACCAGTGAAAGTACTTGTTGGATTTGGCACGGACCGTTTCGGATGAAGGAGGCCCAAGCAGAGGGAAATGTCACATGTGAGAATGGGTTATATTCTTCACCTACGAGCAAAACAGGTTTCTAAATATGATGCAATATTACTCCATACAGACTGTCAAATGTCTCACCTCAGCTGTATCAATGAATATATGGTAGAGCAAGTAATCTAAAACCAAGAGTAGTTCCTTTGTCATCAGTAAATATGTGATTTTTTCCATACACAAGGAATAAGCTGAATTCCCAATTCTTAAATTTTAGTTCTAAAAGTGATCTGAAGGATATTGGAATAAAAGCTGTGTACTGTAATATACTATGAAGAAATGGTCGGTAGGTAAATAATAAATTCAACTAAACTTTTTTTAATCAGTGAATCAGTCATTAGGAAAATACTTGCAAGAAGTCTAAAGGACAGTGCAAGCTGTCTCTGAGCTGGCAGTGCACAGCAAGGGCTTTGCTTCACCCACAAGAGGGAGCTCTGTTAACATTAATGGAAAAAGCTTAAAAGGTTGTTATTCTCGTGAAAACTGCATCCCGGTCTGAAACGAATCAGAAAGAACACAGTGGGAAGTACCATAAGCTCACATTTTAATACCATGCAAGCTTACGTTCCCAGAACTTCACTGATTAACCTTGATGCCAAAGTGATCAAGAAATTATTAGTCTATGGAAGGCAAGTCACGACACGGTTACAGCTATGATGATCTAAAGAGACACACTAAGCCAACTTTGCAGGAGCAGATGATAGGCTTTTTAGCACCAATTAATACAGATTTAGAGGCAGGGGGGAAGCTTTTGGGTGGTAGAAAAGGCCTTGTACAGATCTTTAAAGTTGCTGCTTTTATTTCAGATCTGAAGAAGGCTTATGCTGTGGACTGTGTAAGGTTTTTTTTTTCCGTTGCCTATATCAAGGGTACAATAAAAGATATTAGTTCTCACAAATGTTGCCTCACATGGCATGAAGAGGATCTGGAGAGCCCCCTCTGGCAGGTTCTTGTTGGCATGACTAGAAGTCAGGCTGCTTCATCTTCTTAAAGATTATTCACGCAGCTTCATAGGTTATCTATTCACTCAGAGCAGTAAGTTAGCAAAAATCCCGTCCAACATCTCTTTCATTCTCTTAAGCAATAAAAAAAATTTAAAAAAAAAGCACCAAGCCATGGAATTTTGTATTAAACTGAATCCTGGGAGGAGGGAGAAACTAGCAACATCATCAAATCTCAGAGGAATAGAAGCTGCTTTCCAGAAACTGCCTGGTATTTAGTAGTCTAATTTTGACATATCTGGGTTTTTCTTTTCTCCACTTCACTCTCCCTCTGCCTCTTCACAACCAAAACTATAAGTAGAATTCCTGAAATGAGGCAAGGAGAGTCCCTTCCCAACAGCATCCTCCAGATTCTGGCAAAATAAAAGTTTGTTTCCAGACCAAACGTCCAAAGAAAACCCTGACATCTGAGCATCATGGGGTATCTTGAAAGGGTCTTTAAGTGACCTTAACACACCCCTGGGTGGCACAGGGCAGATGAGCCTCTACAGAATCATCAGTGAGATCAAATGCAACGCGAACGTCTGCCCCACTGTGCCGGGAGCTCATTTCCGAAGGAGAACGCGCGCAAAAGCTCCCGAACGCGGAGCCTCTCTCCCCGTCCCCAAAGAGGCGGCTGGTACGCAAACTCCACACATCTCGCCAGCCATGCGTGAAGACGCCCCGTTCATCCCCGCTCCCTCAGCCAGGGTGGTCGTCTGTATGGAAAGCCTAAAGCAAACAAAGGCGAGCTGCAGCCAGATGTTGGGAGGCTTTCAGGTTCACTTAGTGTTCCCGGGGTAGGCAGCACATGCATGCCGGTGCTCCCCGCTCCGACGGATAAGCCCGAGCAGCCGTTCCCTTTAAAACCTTTCTCTTTGCAATGGAAAGAGCTGCTTACCTTTCCAGAACCATCTGAGCAAATACGGACCTCGCGGAAAACGTCGGCGATGCCCGATCCATCAAGGCTGTGCTAAACAAACCCGGCCGAACAATTTACAACTTGACCTCACGTTGTGCCTGTAAATGGATTCTGTGAAAGGCCTTTTCCTGGATTAGTTATATTTTCATGGTGTATACACCAGGCTAAATTAAGCAGTTCAACAGCTCCCCTTGGTTTTGCTTTTTACTGGGGAGGGGGGATTTCAGAAGGGACTTGTTGCAAATCCCTGAAGCTCTGCTTTATCTCTTAGGTAGGAAGCGTTTTCCTCTGTTTAGGGCAAGAAATTCTGCTCCTTTGTGAAACGAGAGGCAAGATTTTGCGTTACCTTTACGTGGGTTGTTGTGTATCTTTGATCAATATTCTTGAGAATGACTTTTCCCGAGTGACTTACAATCACCTGCTGAAACTTATTTGCAGGTCTCATGATGGATTTGAAGTGATCCCTCAAGTAACATGTTTTAAAAGTCACCCTAATATCTGCATGGAAGAAGTTGCTGTTCTCGACGTGTCCTATGCAAGGGGAAAAATCAATTCTTGTGACTACAGCCTGATTTTGTACAGATTACAGAAACTGAGGCAAGCACACCGTTTTCCTCTAAGAAAGAGGGTTTAATAAAGTACTTCCTTAGGAAACCAGGAAGACAGTTGTAGAAAGGAACAAAAGGCAAGACACTGAAGGATAGCAAGAGAAAAAAATATTACACAAACTGCCAGAATTTTTCTTCTCTTCCACTGATTACACTTCCGTGTCATGCAGCCAGACAATACATCCAGGATTTGTAATTGCACAATAAATCTCCTAACCCAGACATGGGAGAATCTGACATGATGTTTCTGTAAAGAACATATTGCAGATGGACAAACATGAATTTAAATTCCTTTTTCCGTCTATACACACAAATGTTGCACAACTCTTAAAGGTGACCAGACCCATCATTTTTTATCTATAACAACCAGAACATAAAAATAATATAAAAATACTCTTCAATAATAGTATAATATTGAAAATAAACATAATCATTAACATTAAATACTGCTTTCATCATTGTCATCTTAGTGACATGCATATTTAGGCACTTAAGTCATTCTCGAGATTGCTAGGGGCCTTGATGTATTTAAGATTTCCCTCATCAGATATTTCAAAGTCTTTAGCCTTGATAAACAGCCCAGGACTTATCTCAATGCATCAGCTCAAGGGAAAACTTACACCAGGTTTGAAAGAATAGCATATATCCAAACAAACTGGGATGCCTATGTGATACTATTCTTGTTTCTACATTAACTTTCCCAATAAAAAATACATTTACATCACAAAGGAGAAAGAAGATGGTGTTTTTCCCGCAAATGGATCATGAGCTTGGTCTCCCAGTAATTCGTGCCTGGATTACATTAAAATAAAGGCATTCATTTCAAAGGCTTTCCTGAAATGTAGTTTAGGCTTCTTACACTCCTGGCTAACCGGCTAATGAGCATGAATATGACAGATTTAAAGATAGGATTAAGTGGCATATTTCTTGTGAGGTCCTCAGAGCTGTATCATTTTATGGTGCTTCCAGATCTGGTTCATGAACTACAATTTGATGCCAGCAAGATGACAGTGAAACATGGAAACAGGTATCCTGGCCAGAAAACTGGTGCTTTTCAGGCAAGATGTTAATCTAGATTCATGCTCATGGCCCTCAGAAAGAGTTTACTATTCGAATCTGTAAATTATATGAACGTTCACACATGAAGAAATACTTAAAGGATAAGAAATACATTATCATAATGGAGTGTGAATGACAGGTAGCAATGAAGACACAAAGTTTTTACTATACTTTTACTAGCACATATTTTCTTTAGTATGTATTTTTCCTGTGTCCTTCTCAACTTGGCCTCCCCCAAAGCAGGACTAAAGGGCCAGCATGGAGCAGAAGGAAGGAGGACACATCTGTGGTAGGGCGAACGCTGAGCACCGGACAGCGAGCTGCGTGCGAGCTGCAATTCTCACGATCCCCAGGCTGAACTTTGTAAATAGACTTGGCAAGGGTTCTTGTCTGGAGAAAACAGGCTTGGAGAGGATATAAATAAATAAACAAACAACTTTCCTTTCCTTCTCCTGCAGTCCCTCCTCTCCCCTCCTGACCGAACTCTGGGAGGACTCCGGCCCATTGCAAATTGGCTGTGGCACCTTTTTATTTTGATGCTGAGAAAGGCAAAGCATTTGCATCTCTTTATTACTGTCCTTTCTCTGAACAGGGGGGCAGAGCACGCAGTCGGCAGCTATACAAAGGGATGAAGATGCTCATTCTATCATAACATCTGATTTAAAGTCTCAGGAATAAGCTACAAAGCTTGGGTGTGAATGAGAATATGGTCCCTGTGGAACAGAACAGTTTATCTTTTATTTTAGAGACAAGCGCTGATGTTATAGTACAGAAATACCATACACCCCCAATCTATCCCTTGCATCTCCCTACTGTCTATAAATGCAACTAAATATGATGGAGTATGGGCAGTTGGGAACACAGAGTCTTCCGCAAGTTTGTCTTCACTACAGCGCTAGAGCAAGCTCTCTCCACCATGATCTCTGTAGTGGCTGAGAATCCTCCCAGAAAATCACCAAAATATTTTTACAGCTGATAAACCTTAAAGCTGAACCTTGGGAAACGCCATATTAGACAGCTCCGGCACTGACGCAGCAGCCAGGGCATACCTGGAGAACGTCAAGTGTCTGTCAAGGTACGGAGCGTTCTTCACCTGCTGGGGACTCACGGGTCTCAGGGCAGCAGAGATGGCAAGAAAAGTCTCAGCACTTCCCAGGAGAAGCCGTTCCCCCAGGAGGGTTAGGCCCATCGAGTAAGTCCTACCGAAAGTTGATTGTAGGGTATGTTGGGATGCTGCCTGGAAACGTGAACCATGAAAAAAACCGTCCTCAGCGGCACCGTCGTGTCCTGCATACAAACAGGAGTGCTCAGGCCCTCTGTTTGATGCTGATTTGCATTACAGAGGAAGCTATATCATTCAGGGTGGAAAGAAAAAGCAAATCAGGCCTTTTTAATAAGCTGGTGAACCACCAACGAGCTGCCCACCTTTTATTTACTGTAAGGCTTGGAGTCTCTATTGGCGGCACAATTGTGTATCTCTGCACAATCACGGCATTGCCTCTCCTCCTCGCAGACAAAGAAGGGAAGGCATTCACTTGCTGCTGCCTGAAAGCTGGCTTCAGCTATTCGCGAAACCATAGATACATCTGCTTGTACCATCCAATCCCTGACGTTTCCCCCAGAGGGTGAATATCCAGACATTGTCATTTCAGCACAAGAAGCTCGATGCATTTATTAATCAATCTTTTTGCTGAGTGGAAGTCTGGCTGGTCTCTCCTAATATAGTCTAAATCCCTCAGTCTGTTTCTATTACAAGACTGACACAAAAGAACATTTTCTTCTACTCTTTCTTACAGAAATGGGAAGACTTGAATGCTTTTTTTTTTTTTCCCTGGGTCTTCTTTTGACTGACTGGGATTTTTCATGGCTGTATCAGAAAGTTGGACATTCCCCTTTGTTTCGGAAGCATTTGGTGATGGATCACATTTTAATTGGCGTTGAGGTTTACAGAAAAAGGGAGCACCACAGGAAGTTATTAGAATAACAACACTACGCATCTGCACAGGAATTAAAACTGCAAATGTAGGGGGCATATTAATTGCTACCAAATGCTTTGGTTTTCTCCTCTTGGAAAAGCCCAGCTCAACAAAAGTGGGTTTTGATGTATATTTTCCTGTCTTTCTGTTCCAGTAGAAACGTGATTAGATTTGTGGGATTTTCGTCTTGTGTATAAAATTTCTTCTACAGCCTGTTTCAAAGCATTTGCAAAAGAGATAAACACATTTGTTTTGACAAGGAGGATACTGATGGCTGCAGACAGATACGGCTTGTCCAAGACTGTTGTTCCCACAGCAAGAATCTGAGCATGGTCTATATACTAGCTCATGCCAAAGATGGTCAGAATGTTTTGCCTTTTCTTTTTATTTTTTCCCTAAGACACTAGTGATGTGTTGTCACAGAGCTATAATTCTTGTTGCTGCTGAAAATAGAAGTAATATACAGATTGTGAACAGGTTTTCTTTAACTTGTTATTTTTTAGTTTTTTAAACGAAAGGAGGAAAGACTGTAGGAAGGAAAGCAAATATTGTTCACAGATATCCATAAACAATTTCAGCTGATTGAAACCCAATTTTTTTTCAAGAAAGCAGAAGGTTGGAAATATTTTGGACAGCCCATCTCAATGACACAGGCAGTGAGCCACTTCAGTGTCTTCCTTACTTTTTGCCTTTAATTTGTTCCAACACATCACTTTTCCCTGTTCCTCGCTAATACTGCTCCAGAAATTTTCCCTGATGCTACTTCTTAAAGGCAATGCCCTATCATCCATAACTGTAAAAGGACATACCTAGAACTGACGGATTTTCTGGCAGCTATTATAATACACAGAGCAGGTCTTAAGGAAGTATTAGATATATGGGTAGTGTCTAATTTACACTGGAACACCCATTATGTGTTTGTTGCACTACTAGGAATAAACAAAAAATTTAAGGGAAAAAGAAAATCATCATGTAAACCTATTTAATGAAATTATTCTGCATTTCTACTACCATAACTATTAGTACAACATAGCTGATGATGGTCGTTAGAGCTTAGGTGATACTTATGTAAGGCCTGGTCTTTTGCAGCTAACAAACATCTTATTGAGAAAGCAAAATTCTTGGGTATCTCCTTGGGCTTGGTGATGCTTTACCAAAAAGACTGTCCAAGGCAGACTGTACCAGAGGTTTTCCAGAAGGAGAATTCTTGCTATTGAAGACAGAAAGAAAAGTGAGGTTTCTTTTTGCTGATACCAACTTGCTATGCAATCTGTTGCTTTCTTTCCCATCCTGAAAATGGGAAATCCTGGAAATGACCTACTTTGGAAAGGACACAGGTGGATTGTTTTGACATCTGCAGAAACTCCAGCTATCAACAGCTGAAAATCAGCAGTTTATTTAGCTCTTCATGTGCATTTCATGTATCTAAATATTTGCTCAGTTTCACCCCTGAGAGATAGGATCTGCATGCTCAGAGGTGATTTGACATTGGAACAGGGCCATGACACAAGCCCCGAGAGGATGCAAAATGCCATGTGAAAAAGCAAACCCGTGCTATCAAAGCTTTACCACTTTGGCCTTCCTTGTAAGGATATTCATCTCCTAGACTCTCTTTAGCTTCCTCAGTTTATTGAACAGACACATGCCACTTCTAGTACACACCAACTTCAAATATCCTGTGACTGTCTCATGCAGAAGATCAGGAAAAAAAAAAAAAGGCAAAGGAAACAAATGCATTGGTTTATCTCAAGCTGCAATTACAGGGGAGCTCTTGAAAGGTGTAAAAGCCTACACAGCTCTACTCGGCCTTTGGCCTTACTCCCAGCTGGTCTTGGCTGAAAAATCTCCAGTGCACAGGTGGGATTTTAGTGAAATAAACAGCACCATGGGGATGTCAAGTGCTTGTTGATAAATTCAAGCACAAGCTTCTCCATGTCCTGGTCTTCCTCTCCCATCTTGCACATCTGTGACTTTGGCATCAGGCCTAGAGGAAGGACACACAGCTGAAACAAAGAGATCCAAGCCAAGGAGGCAGGCAAGAAAAATTCCTATCAGATGGGATACAGATGAAGACTGTGCAGAGAAAAAGAAAGCCAAGACCTGGAACTCTTCAAACTCAAGAAGGCATTGCAAAAGGCGTGCTCAACTGACCGGTGGTGCATTGCTTCTGCCCACGCTTCAAGTGACAGCCCCTTTCCTTTCAGGCCAAAAAGACAACGGGTTTCCTAAGGGGCATATTTGGCACCTTGCAGTTTTACAGGATCACCGGCTTTCCATCTGTGTTGGCCCAACAGCTAAGCATGGTATTGTCAGCTCGGCTTTTTTGCTTGAGCAAATACCTCAAGGAGGAATCCTGCCCTGTAAGAGTGTTTCCAGGCATTACGTCATAATAATTGTTTCTAAATCTCCAGTGTTTTCACTGCTCAAAAGGATTTGCCTTTATTCGAAAGAATAAAAAGAAGCGACAGTAGATGACAGCTGCAATGGGCTGTGTTTGCTGGGCACCCTTTGTTCCGTGTCGCTGCCGAATTGTTCTGGCTGGGGGGAAAATAGGCAAGTTGCTGACTCAGGCAGGCATCCCTCCCCCTGGACTCCAAGAGATTGCTCAAAATATTGCCATCAGGCGTCTGGTTCAGGACAGCCAGGGAATTTCAGATGCAAAGCTTACTGGTGGGAAGTGCTGATTCATCAAACCAGAACCCATTCATAGAAACAGGTTGGTTTCGTGAGTCTGGCAAGTGAAAAAGAAAAGCTTTCGCTGCGGGGTGAAAATACGTGTGGTTAATCTAGATGGAGATCAGAAATTGTGAAGTCGCAGTGGACGTGAGAAGCCAAGGGATGAACCTGTCGGAGCCAGCCCATGTGGACTGGGAGCAGGGTTGGGGTCTGTCCCTTTATAAAGGACAGTGCTGTTTGGGACTGCAGAACCAGAATTGGGCATTTAGGAAAAAAAACATTTTCATCTGGGATTTTGGTTTGAATTCAGCTATATCTGATGGATCTGAGGTCACAGGCTGGAAAGCAGACTAATTCTGATCATATACATTAAACTTCCCTGCCCAGAGCCATTCATTCATGCCCCATACTCAACAAAGATTTTTAAATTATCTGCAGGAAGATGATTCAGCCATTGCTACATGGAAGGTATTGAGATCTGGCAAAACCATTTTGTGAACCTCGCTTTAATGCTCAAATGGTGATATACAGGGGACAGAAAGACAGCCCGGTACCCACGTACAAAACCTCATCCGTCAGACCTAAAGATGCTATAGAGCTGTTGGACAACCTGGGTTGGGAGGGACCTCTGGAATCCATCTGACCTACCTACTCCTTCAGGCACAGCTGTTGTCAGTCAGATGCATCTTCAAAGCCAAATCAGGTGGCTTGGGGTCATATCCAGATGATTTTTTGATATCTCCAAGGATGGAGATCGCACAGCTTCTCTTGGCAATGTTTTTCATTCTAGTATCTAATTATCCTTTCCCTTATCTTCTTCCACTACTATGCACAGTCATTTTCTGGGACCCCGTCTCCCATGAGAGGCAGTGCTAAATTCCTTTGATTCAGCACCAGCACAATTAGTGCAACACTTATGGTCACAGATGATGATCACACAAAGGCAGGGAACATTTATTTAGCTTCTTCTATTCAGCCAGTTAATGGTGCTCATTCTCTGCTTTGAATAGTTGTTGGCCATTCTGTAATCTGCTTTTTTACACTGCTAAACAGCCATTTTAAGCCTCTAGAGATGAATCCTCCCCGAAACTTTGCTGCATAAGACCTCATAATATTTGTTTGTCCAGATTTTGTTTTTCTTTAAAGTATTATGATTTTATGAAGAGCATATGTAGCTGATGGGTTTGCTTTTTTAAAATTGTCTGATATTTGAAATTCCATTTGACAGTGAACAGGATAATGTGTATGTGAACCAATTCTCAAAGCTGAATGAGATCTGCAGGGTACAAATGTGGACCAGTTCTCTTATGAAATTAGAAGATGCTCTTTCTGCCCTAGTAGCGTAAGTGTATTTACTTTGGGAAGGCTGATTATTCTCTGTTGTCATTGTATAATTTCAGGAAGACCTGGCATACAACAAACATACTTATTAGATCTCAAATGGCTTCTTAAAGCATTACTCTCAAGGGTAATTCTTTTCCTTCCTGAGATAATGTATCAGTCACCAATGAAAACCAAGCCCAGCTCTTTCAAAGGTTAAAGTATGAGGTCCAAATTTAGCCCAAAATGTCCGTGAGGGGAGGGGGAGCCTAGCGCAGGGGCTCCTGGGCAGGATTGGGGACGGAGGAGCTTTGAGATCCTCCAGTGAGAAGGTTTCTAGGTGAGCTGGACGCCCATGAGCTATCTCAGCTCACTGAAGGAGATGCCAAACTCATTAGCATATCGAGAGCCAGAGGATAATCAGAAAGGAAAACAAAAAAGGGAATGTGACCATTCAAGGCACTTTGTCATGCGGTGGGCCCGGTGCCAATGCGTCCCCCCCCCACGCTGTAGCGCACATGCCTCCCGTGCCCCTCTCCCAGCCCCCCAACACCCACCCTTGCTTCAGGACTACAAAGCCATCCCAGGGAAAAACCAACACCACTCCAGAAAAAAACAAAACAAAACAAAAGCCCCCCTCACAACAATAGTCTGTCAGGCATGATTTACTGTGCCTGCATCCACTGGGCAAGCTTCATTGAACAATCTCAATCCGCCGGGTTCCCACACTGGTTTGCTTTCCTGCAACTCAACGGGACACAAAGACACAAGTAGATGGGCAGTAAATAAAACTGATGTCTTTTGTGTCATTGTGTGGGGGCCTTTCTCTGGGGGAGGCAGAATAAATGAAGTGTGAAATGTGATATGAAATCAATTTCTTCTCTTGGGGGGCTGGGTTGGGAGGGAGTAGGTGGACTTTGTCATGGTCTCAGGGATACCCAGCAATACATTTTTCATCAGTTTGTTGAGCTGGTTAAAGAAAACCACACTTCTCTCTTGCACTTGCCCAAGTTCCCACTTTTTTGTATTGAAGATATCTGTAAGCATGAGGAATTGGCGTCCCTCTTGATCTGCCTCAGTATATACGAGATAATAACAGCCGCTCTTCTGTAGAAGTACAGTCCCCCTAGACCAGATGTATGTATTTGGGGGTAAGGGGTGGCCTCCTCTTTCCTATGCTGCAGTCTGAGTTTCTTGCACACCCGTCTGCCCTTGCCACTGGCCATGTCACCACCTCACTACTCCATCACTCTTAAAATGGTCCACCCTGGAATATCAGAAAGGATTTTGGTGGAGAAACAAATACTACACCCCATGCAGCGTGTCCTCACGTCAAATAAATGTGCACAGCACCGTGGGTGTCAGCAGAGAGTGGGAACTTGTCCGTGTCTGAAGATGTGGCCTCCAAGCGCGGTTGTTTTCTTTTCATTCTGTGGATTTTTTTATTCAAGCTGCTTCTGATGTGAAGTGTGGGATTTCTGCAGTTATGCAAAAATGATAAAGAGCAGGAAATCAAACATGATACTTGGGACATGGTAGGGAAAAAGAAGAGCAGACTTTATATACTGTGTATGTGGAGGAGATATTCCAGGAACAAACTGCCAAACAATATCATAAATTAGGTAATACCAAACACAATTGCCTCACTAGCATCTCCCACAATACCCCCCCACCCTCCCTGGACTTGCTGCAATAATTCTGTCTGCTACATGTATTCAAGCAGCTGCATGTCTTAAAATCAAGTTACTGCTATAGGAGTTACCTCTTTTCTCCTGGAAGTGTTTGAGTTTTCTGCTCCTTTTCCATCCCCAGATTCTCCTAAGGTATACAGTAGCCCAGGTTCATTTTTGCGTCATTGTCACCCCGAGCTTTCCCGCAACCACCACCCCGTTGAGCTGGACCAAACCTCAGCTGGGGCAACTACATCTTTCCTGTTTGTCTGGCTCTCACCCCCCCCAGATTTTATCTCCACATATTTGTGCTAAGCCTGCGTGTCACTGCACAGTAAACAGCGGGTGATGATCCTCTCCAGAAAGCGCTGCATTTCATCGGTGACATTTACCTTTTCTGTTGAGGGAAATTTGGAGGCGTGCTTATTACAGCCAGATTCCCACCGCTACACCTGGATGGGTTTGTACCACTCAGGAAATAGAAAGCAGCTCTTAAGCTAATTGAATGGGTTGTTTGACAGCTGCTTTGCATCAACGACACTATAAAACAGCCCGAGCACCCTCGGGTTTGTGGAGGGCAGGGTGGCCGGCTGGGTGGGCTCACCTCTGCCTGCAAGAAACATCTGCCTGGGACCATCCAGCCCATCCTGACACGCATCCAAGCTGTGCTACACCTGCCTGTCCCTGCCTATGGGCTGCAGAGGCACGGAACGCTCGGACGCCTTTCTTTTTACACGGCGGAGGTAGCCAAGAGGGATCCTGCCACAGAGTTTTATTTTGAGACGCATCCCAAAGTGTGACAGTGCGGTGGGTTTTTTCTACTGCGGTGTTTCTTCCCCTGTTTAGCATCACACCCTGGATGGGTTGATGAAAGTGCTACGGTGTAACTGTTAAATGTTAACTGTCACACATCGTAATCTGGTTAGGATGCTTTGTTTGATTTGAAGATTGTAATATAAAATATAAATGCACCACCACAAGCCTTCACATCAGCTTTAGAAAAGCTGAATGTATTTTTTTTTTTCTTGTAGGACTTTCATCTGTCTCCCTTCAATTACTGTTGCCCTGATATTTTTCAACAATAAATTTCTTCTGAACCTTCATAACACCTGCAATTGCAGTGTGGTTACTGACAGCAGCAAAGACAGCAGTGTCCACGGTAGGTGAGACTGCAATTTCTCCCGGGGAATTATTCAGGGTGTTAGATTGCTTCTGCAAACTGCCACAGCCTGATAAAGGCAGTTGTTTCTGTGCTCAGCACATTGTTCGCTCCCTCAACAGATGGAACAGATTAGCTGGGCCCTGAAATGTTGTTAAATAAAATACGCAAAAAGAAAATACAATTATTGCTAAAGTGAAAACATACCGCATGGGATTATTAAAAGACCAAGATGTTTTACATTTTAAGGATGTTCTTCGGTTTTTTTCCATCCTTCACGCACCAAAACCTTGCAGGGGTAGTGTTAAACTTTTCCATCTGATCTCATGGAGCTTTCACACAGCAGAGCTATGTCATCCCCGCGAGGGATGGGGTTGCCCTCTCCCCTCCCTGGCCGAGCGCTCCGGGCTGCCTGGTGGGATTTCCAGGGATCCAAGTCAGATCTTACTCCTCTTTCACCAAGCACCAGACGTGCACGGGAGCAGGGGCTTGGCAGAGCTTGTCTTGCCTATTTAAAGTGCAAATTTCTTCTGCTGCTTCTCCCCCATGCCCAGGTGGGGTGAAAACCTCTTGCCAGGAGCTTTTCCCTCTGTAAGAAAAGTTTTCTAACTCTCAGTTTTCACCAGATCCCATCTACATCGGGTCGTACACCACGTACAAAGGACTCTGGCCTCCTAAATTCTGCAACATGGTTGTGCTCTGTGATAACCTCAGTCTAACCATCATTATTGATTTTAGTAATACTAGCAAAGCTTCTTTTTAAAGTGGTCTGCAAACCTTGATCTAACGATGATCACTTTGGGTTGGAGTTGTTTACTGATTGCAGGGGTATACGCAAGAAGATGGAAGGTGGAGATGGATAACATGAGGGCTGGAGTGGGTATGGCTATAGAAAATACAATCGGGTTTAAAACAGCGTGGATGATTCCTTAATGATTCCCCTGCTCATAGGGTTAGGCAGCGCTAGGTTAATGACTTTATTTGAGCGTGTGCTTAATGGCTATTCTGAATCTGGCTGCAGGAATGCAATGCCTTGCAGACATTTTCAGGTGTGTTATGATAATAAATCACTTTTTAAATGCCCTTAGAAAGGGAGTTTTGAATTAACCTGCATCCATTAACGTTCGAGGTCTCTCCTGAGCATCACCGGATCTCCTTAATGTTCCTCAACCTAAATCATCTCATTAATGATATATGAAAAATATACTCAGCTCCTTGAAACTGTTCTCTTCCATTTGGCTTTTAATGACGGGGGCGATCCTGGTGTTTGGTGACTGATGACAGAACTTCTCCCCCGAAATCCAGACTGGCTTTTCACCATGCTGTCACTCACTGATGTCTAGCCACTGGAAATGAGCACCTCTGGGAGCAAGTTTGCAGGATATGTTCACCACAACACATCTGTACTGCAGAACTACTGCAGTGCACACAGCTGGGGAAGGCAGGAACCTAACCACTGGCTACCGTACTAATTAATTTGGAAGTACACTTATTAGACAGCAATTGGTAAACACAAAGCAATAAATAGAAAGTCCCAACTTCAAATAGATTTTCTTTCAGCCACATGGAAAATTCCATCCACATTAATTTAAAAAGGTCAGTCAAGCTATATTATAGAAAATTGCAGAAATTAGTGGAAACCCCCCAAAGACTGTTCTAGGTAAGGAGTTTTGCCAACAGAAGAGTGGGAATGTTTGCTGATGGCTTACCAAAAAAAATTCTGAAATTATGTAAACATCTTTAAAATAGAACACAAACTACAGTCCAACTGATTTTTATAAGGTGAGCCATGCACCTTCAAAATAACTGTGACTTTTTAACAGAATGCTGATGGGATCACCAGGGTGGTTTTTCCTATCGTGGTGCCTTGAGAATGCATATGCATGTGTGTGTGTGTGTTTGTGTATGTGTGTGTATATATACGTAAATATTTGTTTAAAATTTTGACATTTCCTATTCTAAGAAAAAAGTGAAAGTCTGTGGTATGTCCAATATGCTGCTTTTTTAACATGCAGGAATATTTCTTTGGTGGAAAATTTTCAGAAGACTAAATATTAGGGGAAGTATTATGAAATGTATTTGCCACGGCAAAGATACTAACCAGTAACATGAAACTGCTGACCAATACTTTGCATTTTAAAAATGTTGTGCAGATTCATGAAAAAGAGGGAGTCCAGTGAAACTAAATGGAGATACTTTTGATGACAACTTTCTTTCCTTTAAAGAACAATTTGCTTATAGCAGGCTGAAGTTAAAATTGTGAACATAGTGGGGTTTTATTTCATAACATTGTACCTACGCGGGAAATTTGCCCCAGGCTTTGCCAGGCTGAACCAGGATTTCCATCCGTATGGAAAGTCCGAAGATATCATCGCCCTGCTGTGACCATTCCCAGTGGGGACCCTGTCAATGTTGGCATTCCGGACAACACCACCATAGGCTCACGCGTGTCCTCCAGGACAGAAGGACACCAACTCTTTCTGGTGTGAGAGCTCGTGCTAATGCAGGACTGTGCACTTGTCCTGTCAAGCGTCAGCCTCTGGACAAGCCAACCTTACCACCGCCAAGAGCCTTCACCTCTTTTGCTCTATCCCAGTCACCTCACTCAAGATCGGATCTTAATAATCAGGTAGACTGTCTCTAAATGCTGGTTTTAGTGCATCGACTTCCCAAATTCCTGTGCAACCAAGACAAAAATCTTAATGCAGTTTTCTTGTTAATTAAGTGACCTTCCACAAGCTTAGACCATAAAATCCTCTCTCAACTCCACAACTAAATGTGATGACCATTGACTGGGAGATGGGGCCCCATCCTTCCACTGGCTTCAACCCAGTACTTAGAGATAGTGAACTGGTTAATGTAATAACAGGTTGGATTTAAATCTTAACTCTGCCACAGCCACCCCAGGTAATTTTATCAAGTCACTTAATCCATCAGTATCTCAGATTCCCCAATGAGAATTCAGGAAGAAAAGCATTTTCCTACATCACATGAAGTGTTCAAGTGTTTTGCAAAGAGGCCTCTATGATGTACTTAGGGATTTCCTATATGGAAGCTTAAACACCTAAAATCCTGTCAGAACCCCTCAAAATGTTCCAGTCCAATAAAGTTCAAATGGGGAATAGCACATTTGTTAAAACAGGCAAAATTTTATATTAAGAGGATGACATGGCCAAGAGACCATACATACCTCAAAAGAAAATGAAGACAAGATTATCCAGCCAATGCAAACTGAATTGGCGTGGTCAGTGTTTTTAAGATTTTAGAGACACTTGGAATGAAAGAGGGAAAAAAAACACAGCCAAGTCTCAGGCATTGCACAGTCTGTGTACACTCCAGGAGGAAACTTGGGTTATGAGCAAATATTTTAGTACAAATCAAATGCCTTCCAGGGATAAGCAGCTGGGAAGGCGGGAAGAAATTAATATTGGAAGCTTTAGAACTTCCCAGAACTATTCTCTACCTCCTTGATTGCGAGAATTAACTTTTATTTTATTAACTTTTTAATGCCCTTCTCCCATCCAGGGTGCTCTCTCTGAATTGTTTCTCCTCTCCTCCAAAAGGGCTGCCCTGGGGATGTTGCTCTTCTTAGGCTTTAAGTAGCAGCTGGCTGTGATTAAGTGGATTGGGAGGATCAGTGCTTGATTAACTTTCTGCTGCTATTGGTTTGCCCAGGCTCCTGCAAGAGAATTAATCTCTTGGTTCGGCAGAATGTTGGGCCCTAATGGATACCAGACATTTCAAGCCCACCCAGAGCATGCAGTACCCAAGTCCTTGTTTTAACACGTTCGGGCTTCATACTCCTGTCCTGCTAAAGGTAAAAGTCATATGGGTGTCAATGGGAATTTTTTGACTTTGCTTTTTTAGTCTGGGTGTTCATAAACTTGCTACCAATTTCTCCCTGGCTCTGTATTTTGTTTTCTATTATTTTGTTATTGCCTTTTTCATTGGCGTGTGCAGGTAGATGTTTTTTTCTTAACCAGAAGAAATCTCTGTATAAAGCCAGCAGAAGCGAAGCATGTGCCTAAGTGTCGTGCTATATGAAATGCTCTTTTCTTAACTAAACTAGATGAGCGTGCTTTCCTGAAGAGGGGTCTCGGAGCAGAGCCGCTTGGCCGGCTCCTTGGCGAGGACTTTGGAAAGGAAGGGGTGGGCTCTTCAGGAGGGACAGCCATGCAGAGAATCACAGCCTCCACTTGCTGCAAGGGCAAGGGGAACTTGTTGATCCTTTGCAAAAAGTTACACTTATTGGCCAAAAGCTAAGTATAAATGTCCCCAAGTGGCCAAGCCTTGGACAGATTTTATAATATTCTTTTCCTTTTTGAAACCAAACCACAGAAAGGAGCAGGGAAACTGAGATGTGCACTAAGTAAAACAAAATACTCCTATTAACGTGCACCATTAAGTGATCAAAAGTAACTCTAGTATTGCTATCAGTTCCTGCTCCAGAAAAATCCTACAACAGTCTTAACAAACCAATGTAAGCATCAAAAACTGAGCAGAAGCAGCAGTAGCTTTCCCAAAGAACTTCTAGTTAATTTAAACTGTAAGGTAAAAATAGCAAGAATTCAAAAAAAAAAATAAAAATCAGGAGAGTATAAATGGAAGCTTGGCTGTGCTTCTCACTAAATTATGCCTTGACGGAAATGAATAAAGCTCAAATGAAGTCCACAGGCATCTCCTAATTATATCACAAGGTTTTATTCCACTTAGTTTTTCATGAAAGACTTCTGATTTCTTTTTATTACTCTCCATGGAAGTACAACATATTGGTTAACCAGGAGAAAGGAAGCAAAAAAGATGAAACTCTTGATCTCTCTCACTCTCTGTGTTTGTCGGGATAGATCAGTTGTGAAGTTTAAACTGGATATGGAAATTCACTGCTTGCAATATGGCTAAAAAGAAAGAGCATGGATGATTTAACAATTTACATAACCTGAGAGACTCAGCTGCAAATTGAATGAATGGACCTCTTTGTTTCTCCAAACTGAAATAAAGAGAGGGGGAGAACAAAAAAAAAAAAAAAAAAAAAAAGTTTCTTATATAATTGTCTCTGCGACTGGCATGATAGGAAGTTTTATGTCTATTGGTGGAATTAAGAGCGGGACATATTAGAAAACACAAAGCAGTAAAGGGGCAGTTAAGCAATCGTACATATCGGCTAATAGAGAGTGACAAACCCAGCCCTGCTGCACAAGCCCATGCTATGCTTTGCATTATTGTCCTGATTAGATTTGGCTCCCTTTTCGGGCAGTCAGCCTTTGACGAGTTCGACCGCATCCCTGGAGCTTCTGAACTCGTAAAGATGTTGAAGATCCTGAGAGATTAAAACCGATGCATGGTTTTACAGCATGCAGGGTCTCCTTCAGGCATGGTTTTGTGGATTTGGTGTTCTCCTACTGCCAGAAGCTGAACAAATCCCTTTACTGTAGAAGCCAAGGGGTTAAATTAGTTGGCCTGCATAAGTGTCACAGGCTCAACTACATTAACACCACGCTCCCTCTGGTCTTGATGTGCACAAATCTCCGAATGTGGAAATATTTTGCTGTCTTTCTTATGTGGGCATGTATACTGTTGAGTGTGAATTCCTACAACAAAAGCCAGGCAAACCCTCAGCTGTGTTCGAAACCACAGTCACCCACTGCCCTCCAAATATTTACTGTCTTAGGATGCCAGAGAGACAGCTGCCTCTGCTTTACCTGCTGCCTGGATCAATAGCCTTTAATTTTTAAGGCCTGTTAATCCAGCATGTTTTCACCAGCCTGAAAGTCACATTCAAATAAACAGCTGGAAATGAAAGTTGGGAGGGAAAGGCTGTGCTCACCAGAGTTCAAACCTCTGGCAAACATCTTGCTACAGCTCTGTGTGCAAGAGCAACTGGTGGCATATGGTGCGTATCTCCTCTCTAAAGCTAGTTCAAGAGGAAAAAACAAACTTCACCTTTTGGAATGTAACCAGCAGATGAAAACAAATTAACCTCTTTCTTTTTTTTTTTCTTGTATATTTTAACCCAGTGTCTGGTTTAATGTCCTGCTTTACAGCTTTTTATGATAAATTCCACAACTTGCCACCTCCCTCTGAGCAGAATCGGTCCAAGTCAACAACTTCTCCATCAATCACAGCCAGGACATGTTGTTTCCAGTGCCTGGACCCCCATTCTCTGCTTGCTGCCCCACTCATTGCAGCAAACGCTCTGGAGACCATGTTTGCTTTCCACGTCAGACACGGTTAGCGTTACCAAAGGGTGGTGGCCTGTAATGTGCATGCAACTTGGGGGTTTTGCCTTTTTTCTTTTTTTCCTTTCTCCCAGAATGGACCTTTATCATTGAATGAAAAATTCTTAGTAAAGGATCATGGCGTAATATATGCTAGCAGTTAGACAACGTTTATTTCAGAGCAGGTCTTGACCGTAGAACTCGCATCATCTTTGCAATGTGTATTAATAAACACCTGGGGCCTCACACAATTTATCCACAGTGCCTTTTGAGCCTGCATCAATACTATCTCCATCCTCTCTTATGTGCTTGTATATTTAAGTAGGAATGACTACTCCTAAGCGACAGTGTTGCCTGTGCAACTGATAGCACCACAATGACAACTTTGATTATAAACCAAACATGTTTCTAAAGGACATAAATGGTTTCTCTGTGGTAAAATGCACAGTCCATCAGATAAACAAGTTGTCACTGAGTGTTCCCTCTTCTACTTCAGAAGACACATGAATAGATAATAAATCTGGCAGTACTGAGAGAAAACATTTTTTCTGTAACGTGCCTGGGCAGGCTGGCATCATTAGGAATAGCTCTAGTTATGTGGGATTAACATTATAAATTGCTTTCCTTCCTGCACTCTGAAATGCGGAATGTTTTAGCATGCAGGGACAGCTCGGTTAGGCTTCTTGGCTGTTAACGAAGCTGCAGTGTTTAATTCGGCTTGACTGCTGTCTTCTTCTGGGATATCTACCAGCTCCGTCCCATGCAATCTAATTTACGTCTTGGAGTGGACAGTGCCTTTATGTGGTGTTTGCTGCCACCTTATTGGAATGAGCCCAGCATAGAGTCAACGATTGGAGTTAACCACATGTAGGAAATACAGTGGAAACACAGCTGGGACTTTGAAATGTGATTCTTTAGATCTTCGCTTTTCTCAGCAAGGTAGAGTGATGGGAGTGCTGGAAGGTTTCTTCATACTACCCTTTCAGAAATGGGCAAATTTTGAGTCGGTGACTACTGCTCCACGCTACGTGGAAGAGTCACCTGCGCTACTTGGACATGTTATTTCCCTGACTTCTTACAGGGCTTGTAAAAGGCCAGGAACTAAAAATGTGTCTCCTCCAGCACTGCTGAGTAGGATGCTTTATAAGTGCAGGAACCCAGGAGGGAAAGCTTCACCCTCACTGCCGAAAAAGTGCTCCTCTACCCCGGGCTCTTTCTAGCAAAGTGCCTCCGTGTCACCTCATCACCTCCTCTCGTCCACATGCTCTTCAGCCCTTCATTCGTGTCTACGCAGCAGGTTTCTCCTAGGGACTTCATATAGGGTAGGAAACTGTAAAAAGTTTCCATCATAACATCAAGCGGTAAATTTAGTGTTGGAAGCAGGCTTTTGTGTTTTTAGGAAGGGGAACACTGAGGAAAACACCTCTTGCCCAGCTGATCTTGTGCCATGAAAATCTGAGACGGACTTAGCAGAGATGGGGGCAAAAATTATACACTATTTCTAGCTGAGCTTGGCAATTACACTTAGAGAAAACACTTGTAGCAGAGCCCGAGTTTGTCATGTCTATTAAAGATGTGAAATTAAGAGAACCAAAGTCTTTTCCTAACTATAAATATACATCCAATGCCTTGATAATGTTTGTGAAGTCCAGTGGAGCTTTTTGATTTACTCCACAGCTTTTCTCAAAAAAATATTTTTGATCCTTTAAATAATATTAATTAAAAAAAAAAGGCAGCAAGTACTTAAAAAAGTCTAAGCAAACAGCAAGGCTTGATATTACAACAGAAATTTTACCCTTTCTGCTACAAAGAAACAAATAAAGGGGGATGAAAAAAAATCAGGTTTTTTTAGAAATACCAGGAAAAAAAGTCCCATTTCAGTTCCTGGAAAGGAACTTGAAGGTTTGCGTTGAGGATACAACCTTGCCAGATCCCTTCTGTAGAAATCAAAGTTGTTATTTTTGTCTTTGATTCTTCTCGTCATTTTTTAAGCCCAGTTTACTTAGGAAATGATTATATTCTCAGTGTGCGTGTGTCTGCATGCAGGTGAATCCATTTACCTACAATATTTTTTTAAACTTTCTTTTTTAAACTTGTCTAGCTGTAGAAGTCTCAGAGATATTACTCTGCTAAAGTTTTGTGAAAATGAACAAAGAGCAGAGATGCCCAAATGTGTGGCACCACTAAGGCCAAGGTGACAATGGGAGCTCAGTCTCGCTATTAGGCTCTAGAGACCTCACACAGAAAAACAGATTTTCTAAATTGAAAATATAATAGTGATTTAATGAAAACCTGAAGACTCAGTCATTGTATTTGTAACACTAATATAAGCAGAATGTCATGTTCCCCTACCCATAAGAAACATCACCAGTCACTGAGACTATAAAAATTTAAAAAATAAAAAAGACTGTATCCAACACATAAACATACATATGCCTATGAATACTGGTCTGCTTTATCTTTCATTCTCAAAAATTTGAGATAGCAATGGTGTTTTTTTACCCACAGTCTGCTCCCAAAAATAATCAAGTATTTTGAGGTCGTCTTTTAGGGTACATTTTTTCTCATAAAAAATATTAAATGTCAATATCTGAACCACACTTAGGTATTTTATTTGATCTTTGGCCTGCCAACTAAAACAATTATTTGTGTCTTTATGTGAAGGCACTTCACCATTTTAAAATAAATATTTAAATACTACTTCACAGGAAAAAATATTCATGTGGTTAGATGAGATATGCTGGAAAAATTAAGGCTGGTCCTCAAAGGCATGTCATGTCGTTACACTTTCCTGTTCTTAATTTGGTTAATCCATCTTCAAACTAAAAAATTCAGATCAGAGGGAAAAAGAAGGTATTTTTAAAAGAGCTTTGATACTCCTAGCGGATTTCTTAATTAATTTTAATTTAGCAATTTGCTGCAAAAAACAGGTATGAAATAACAACTCTAATCTATATAATTTATCTGTTTTCTTGTTAATTGTGTTGTATAAAGTCTGCATGCCTGCCAGGCAAAGGACTTTCAATAAAAAATTTGAATAAGAAACAGATTAAAAAGAGCAACTGATATCTTTCATGTATGTTTGTAATCAAATAGGTGCCACTTACATGGGTATTAGTTTCCCATTTTTCTTCTAGAAACCTAGGAAAAAATGATGAAAGGAAGCAAATTGATGAACGTCCCGTCACAAACCCATGCTATAAGCTCACACGGAACATCAGGGCTTTACTTAAGTAACTGTCGTAGCAGAAAATGGCTGATAAGTATTTGCATCCCTAAACGATTGATGGGAAGGTAAGCCAAGTGAATCCTGGCCTTCTGCCTGCAAAAAAAAAAAAAGATTTAATGGGAACAATAGTCTAAAATTTCCCATCTTCTGCTAGCATTTCTTCAGGTTGTGTTGTATCTACTCACGTAGTTGAACTGGCAGAGAAGTTCGTTAGTTAAAGGACCACGTTGGGACTCAGGTTCAATCTGGTCTTCTGCATTGAAAATCCCCCCGAAGCCCATGGGAAGACTTGGCTGGCCTTGGATCAAGGCCATGGAGGAGCAAAGAAAAATCTGTTTTTCAGGCAGCATCGTTTTGCTCTTGACGGTTGAGCCTCCCACCGTTTGAACCTCCCATGGTTTGAACCTTACCCACTCTTTTCTAATTAGCTACTCCTGCTTCAAAAATCCTGATAGCTACCTTCATTACCTGTTATCTTCACTGAGGAGAAAGATCTTGCTTTGAATTGGATATGGCTCTTTTAAGCAGTCGAGTATCGGCTTTCACAGCTGCAATCCCCTGCACTGCAGTGCTGTTAAAGAATAACCCATATCTTCGCTTGGTATGAAAAAACCAATATTTTCCCTCGGGCACTGAGGCAAGCGTGAGGTAGCAAATCACACATTACTGGATTTCCAAACTATATCCCTTTGGTCTACCTTATAATACCATTTTCCCTTGCCCAATGAATTGCATATCCGTTATTTTACCACCCAGTTTATTTGATCATCAGGGAAGATAAATGGCTTCTGCTGAAATATTAAACAAAGGGAAAATTAAAGTACTGGAAAGAGTAAACAATACAGTAAAGCACAATTTCCTTTCTGCTACGTGAACAAAATGTGTCTCTCTCTTGCTAAGTAGCAGCACACATGCTCAAATTCTGTCCATCGGCACACATGTAATATTTCTCACCAAAGTCGATGGGATTTGTATGTGCCTGGGTGAATTTTGAACCAAATGCAAGTGAAGGAGGGCTTCCTAAGTAAGGTTCATCCAAGTGAAGGAAGGCTTTCTAAACAAGGTTAATCCAAAAATAAAATTTATCAAGAAGTTTAGTATGTGGAGCCTTTTAATTTCACTGTTTTTCTTCATGTTCCTTGCTTTCTCAGCATCATTTTAAGCAAAGATAAAATAAAAGAAATGTTACTTTAGCTGGCTTTTGGGCAGTTCTTAGTAAAGGCAGGTGGAGATTTGTCTGGAGAAGAGCCCAGCCCGGTGTAAACACCTGCAGACAGCGGCAAGAACTGGTTCATCCCTCCAAACACCAGTACTGGCCAGGGACCACCAGTTCTTCCCCACCTCGGGATGTACCATGGGAAGAGCCTCCTTCAAGCTGAAAGGACTTAGTTCGGCAGACAGCTCGAAGGTGAGAAGGACCAACTTTTTTTTTTCTGAGAGCTGATGTCTTTGACCGAGGTTGGATTCCTCCCGACGGCAGCCTGGAGAGAAGCACCTCGCTGCATTGCAGTATTGCTCGTGCCAGCAGGGACGGTCGGCGGTGACCTCAGGCAGCAACTTCTCTTCAAAGGCTGTTGGCAGCCCAGGATGCAAGTTTGTTTTTGAAAACTCCCAGGTGAAAACATGAAGTAATGTCCAGGGCTGACAAATTTCCTCGCACGTAGTTTATCCTAACTGCTGCTTTGGAGGGAGATGCTTTTATTTCAGCTGTCTGCTGCTGCTTAGTTTAGAATTTAAAAAAGAAGTTTCTTATAGTATTCCAGAGGCTCAGCACTAGAACTCTGAACTAATTTAGTTTGACAGTTGATTGATGGGAAAGAAGGACTCATTTCATAGGGACTTGCCGCTACTCCATACGAAACATCTGAGGATCACATCGATTTTTCTCATTCTCACACTGTTACAGCCCAGTTTCTGAGTTTAGGTTGACTAATCATCAAAGAACTAGTCCTGATGGAAATATGACAAATGACAGCTGCTCAGGATTTGCTCCACAGATTTTAATTCTCCTCTAAGTTTTGCCAGTTTTACTTTGATTCATTTTTTTCAGCAAAGCTACCTATGTATCAAAAAAAATTATACTCGGCATAGTCAAGGCATTCCTTACTGCAGGGAGACGAGGCACCAATTTATTACTACTGAATTATTTCTGGAATCTGATGTGGATTTTCAGGCAGACTAAACAGCTATGTGGGGTGCAAATGGACGACAGCGACACAAAGGACTAGGAGAGGGGCAACAGGACAGCTCTACTCTGAGAGTTTATAGGAAAGGAACAAAATCGTGGAGTTTCTGTAGTTGCAAAGACAGTGTCGAAGGTGAAGCCGAAATCTCTTGTTTTGGAAGGCAGCAGTTTATGCTGGGGCTTCTCTGATGCTGCCCTGGCAGTGACCTCCATCCCACCCCAGCGCCTGTTTCTCCAGGGTGAAGGTAATTCAGATTCCATGCTAACTGAGCCCTGACCTTCCCCTTGACAGAGATGGATGCCCAGCCCTGCTAATGGTCTGTGGCGGCTTTGTGCTGCGGGCTTGCACCTCAAGCACTAACCTGGGACGAGCAAACTCGCTTCCCACTCAGATTGTGCTTCCTCCGTGGTACCTGAGATACCTCCTGCTTTGAATACGCCAAGCACGCCTCACGTTCTCCCTGTCAGTCTCTCAGACTAAATATTGCTGAGCCGTAACACGTGCCTCTGTGCACATGCACACATACACAGCTGTAACCATCAAGAATATTTGGAAGTTGCAATGGTTTTGCAGATACTGATCTCTGCCTTTATCTGCTCACCTAAGTGAGCAGACAGAAACTGCAGATCCTTTTATGGTCTAGAGAGAAACGCGAACCAAATTAGTACAGTAGACATTAGTATATCTTTACTTAAGAAAAAAATATGGGGAGGGGGAAATGACAGTGATGCTGGTACAGTTTTGTCATAAGGTATTCACCAGACTAACGAGCGAGTGGCTTTCAGCATCTCTAGTTATTTTAGTATTCCGAGGAGAATAGCAGTTTGCAGGCAGGTCCTGAGCAAGCCTTAGATGAGAAACACCAGCTAGATCAGCCTATGTGCTAACCATTTGCTTTCTTTGTCCTCCTCTTCCCCTCTCACTCCATCCAGCCCTCTTGACCCTTCGTCTTTCTGGCAAGGGATGATAATCGCCCAAAGCTGGACTGATTTCCACAGACAATCAGGTTAGCAAGGTCACAGTGCTCCTTACTTGAGAGCTTCGTTTCCTTGATGGGTTAAAGTGATTTTTGAACAATTCATGAGCCTTCCGAAAGTGCCACTGCTGCAGACACAGAAATGTGCACAGTTTCTGGAGGAGCTTTTGCCCTTCTCCTTGGAACGGTGGGAATGGGGAGGAGCGGTCCTCCGCAGTTTGGGAAAATTAAGGACCCACCTCCTCTGCTTCCAGGGTTGCAGCACACCCCTGAGATGTGCTGTGTGGTACATTAGGTGTACGTTTTTAGAGCTGCACATGAGAAAGAAATGGATACATTTGGAGAAAAAAAAAAAAAGTCTTTGACGAAAACATTCTCCTGGACAATTGGGAGGAATGTTGGGCACCCTCTTTTTTGGACTGTAGTGGCTGACTTCAGTCCCTCCAGGACACAGTTCTAATTTAACAAGGCATGAATTTAAATATATTAAGAGCTAAACAAAACACAGAGAGAATCAGAGAGGTGAAAAGTCACTGCCCCTCCTTGTCCTGCTGTCTTCTTTTTGTTGGCTGCTGGGCTGGGAGACACAAAATAAAACTGAGCAACATAACCTGTCTGAGTTTTATTCAAATCAGCCAATTAAAACATCAAGTTGAAATGTCAACGAACATGTTATGGCCACTCAGGAATTAAAGCAGGAAAGCATCTGTCTGTCTTCACCACAAAGAATTGAAGATTTTTAATTCCACTTCTGCAAAAGCTATGACATTAGATTACAGCCATGAAAAACACCATCTGCAATGTGCCCTGACTGGCTGGCTGTCATCAACTGTTGCTTTTACACAAAATTATATTGAGTTAAACACCTTTTTTTTTTTTTTTTTTTTTTTTGTATTCTCAGGAACTCTTTTATCATGCAATGTTCTTTTCTCGAAGGTGTGCACCATATACCTTCTGACATTGACAGAACTTATTCAGCTCATTTTTACCTTTGCTTGCTGCCCAAATGCTGATTTGAATCAGAGGAAGACCTGGTCCATTTTGGCATAAGAACAGCCAGATTGAAGTTCCTCTAGCTTTAAATTTTCTCCAGTATATAATCTTGCGGACTTAAAGCTGAATTTTAAGGATTTCTTCTATATGACAGGACATTGGGTTTGACACAGCCATCCTTCCATCGCATCCACGTCTTCTGAAGTTACATCTTTCTGATAGGAACTTGAGGTCGATAGTCCCATGTGTTGCAAGAAATCAATACCTACCCGGGCTACTCTGGCAATCTCTTGTTAGCTACACACAAGAAATTTTTCAAAAAAAGATTTTGTCAGAGTTGATCTGTTTCCACAAAAATGTGTGGTTTCAACAAGTCATCTTTCTTTTTAATGAAAGTATGTTGTGTTGAAGAATGCCCATTTGCGAGGCAACCAGATATTGGGCTAAGAGCTACAGAAGTGCTTAAGGTAGATAGATCCACTAGACTTTTTTTTTTGTTTGTTTGTTTGTTTTTTGTTTTGTAATTTGAAGTGCACTAGGTACATAACTTATTTTCCAGACGAATATAATCCACACTTGGCCTAGCCACTCAAAGTAATTCAAAAGGGTCCATTAGAAGTGTATCCTATAGATGCACACATGCAAATGGAAACCAAGTCTCCAACATTCCACACACTAAAAAAACCCAAAACAAACAAACAAAAATCTTTCCATAATCCACATATTCAGCGTGCAAACGTATGTTTCCAGTTGCAGTAATTGGCAGGACAGCTTCTCATAAAAGTTATGTGCAGTGCTGCTAGAGTCTGTGTAAGTAATATTCTTGTCCCTAGGCCAGATCAGGATCACAAATAATGTTTTGGAACTGCTCCTGGTATGCTGTATTTGATATTTAGGTAAAACTTGCCTGAGAAAATGGGCTGTTTTCATTTTTATCTTGACTTCAATTCTTATTACTCTACAGACATAAATGCTCAGCTGGTAGCAGTGATGCCTCTGGTCTTAAATAACAAGATTTGGGCTTGTGTCCAACAATGACATGAATGCACAGGCTATGGGTTTGGGTGTACACAGTCCTGGCTAAAGCAGCTTTTATTGGATGAAGCAAAAAGAGAAGACACACGTGTAGCCATCATGAAAGCTGCCTGTCTTCTGCAAAAGGGAAAGACACCACGATAGAAGGACGTGGTGAGGTGGGACATAAATGCTGCAAAGTGATGGTAACTCTTTGGATGTGACTGCTGTTAGGTTTCTTTTTTTCTTCTCTTTCCCCTTCTTTCTTTAGCTAAAAACGGAGCAATTCTTGGGGTTCGATATCTAGACCGAAGATATTTCATTGCTCAGCTTGACCAAATCCCACGCTGCCTGTACAGTTAGAGTAGGGCAGGACAAGCCCATAATAGCTGTAGAGCATGAAGTGACAGCGGGCACAATGTATGCCTGCTCTGTCCTGCTTTTTGCCTTGCCAAAAATACTGCACTAAGAACAAAAGTGATGGAGAAGTGGCCTCTGCCCAGCAATCAGTGCTGAAATGTGGGTTGCAAAATGTTCAGTAGTGCTGCATAAAACTGTGATCCATGAGGAGCCCCTACTGCCATCAAATGCACCACTAATTACAGACATGATGGTTACAGTATTACAGAAAATAATTGCAAGAGGACTTGGAATCCAAGTGTCCTAATTCTCCCTCTCCACCATACTAGGCTGTGACTTTCTGCTGATTCTCTATTCATACTGAAAAAGGCAGCAGAAATGACTGAAAATATATTCTTACTTTCAGAAGAATGCTAGGAACATTTTGAAAGACATAAAGAAGGTATTCCTGGAAAACTTATATAGCCAGCATGGATATAGGAGCAATGTCTAGACCAAAACCCAATGTTTCATGCAACTTAAAAATTAGACAAGTAAAACCAGGTATTTTCTGATTTTTCAAAGAGATTGAGTTACAAGCAAGAACGGATGAAATCCAGGGCGTTCCCTGCAAGCCAGAACTTCCTGTGCAAACACTATTGACCATATTTTTGGAGAAGTGCATAAAAACAGTTGATGTCTGCAGTAATTATAGTGTGTCAGAAAAATTAACATTTGCAATTCCCCATATCCTGAGCAAGAAAGTAGCACTAATCATATGGACCAAAGTACCCTTAAAATAAACACAGGCCATCCAAGAGGAAACTATTCCTTCTGCTAAGTTTGAATTTGCTGAAATGAATAGCTATTTGGATTTTGAGTCTCAGCTAAATTATGTTCAAATAGGTAGATGTAGTTGCCTGTAAGTTTGGGGTCTCTGTAAAGTGACTGTGGTGATAATGGGTCAAAAGCCTAAAGGGGTTCCGCATATCAGTGCTATTCTTATATGAAGGTTTAGACCCAGTATGTATCAGGTCACGTCTAATGGCTATCTGGGTGGAAATCACGGCTTGAAGAGGGCTTTTTGTTTGTTTTGTTTTGCTAAAGACACAATATGTAGGGCTGATTTTAGAGTCGAGAAGAAGGAAATATGGATCAGGAAGTTTCACACAGATCCAGCATCTGCCTCACTGAGAGCCCTTTGACTGCAAAGGTGTGAATAAATGCAAGAGTGGAAACTGCACTAAACCAAATCTCGAAATAAAACCTAGAGTCATAATATACATTTTAAATAACATCGAAGGATGTGCACTGCACATACCTGTTTTACTAAGACTGTTCCACCACGAGAGGTTTATTTCCTCTATAAATTACCTCGTGCATCTTAGTTAAAATGAGACCAAATCCTCTGCCAGTCATGTCCCAGCAAGCAAACATGTTGACACAGGAACAAGTAAAGCCTGAAAAGTTTGAGAGCACCATTTCGGTTTTGGCTGAGCACCCAAAAGCCTTGTGCCCCAAACTGCTTCATCCCCTGAGGTTTGACAGATTGATCCTTTTACTGCCAGCGGTTGAATGTCTCCTTCTTGAAGGACAGCACCCACTCGGATGGGTGGATGCCCAACACATTGCAGAAAGTGCTGAAGCCAGGGCTCAGCTCTGTGCCAGGAACGCAAGACAAAACTTTCAGCATTATCCATAGGATAATCTAATTGATCTGGGACCACTTCTGCAGGTAGTTGGAAAATTTTCCAGTACACCCTTTCTACTCCGAATCTGAGGTAGCTATAGATACTCTAAGGGAGGGCTTTATCTTCATTTCAGGTATCCTGCACTTTTAGATCATGCGGGGAGATGGTATCACATGAAATATTTTTTTTCCAAGTTGTTTTTTTTTTATTTTCCAATAAACAAACAGCAACAGGAAGAGCATTAAGACAATGTGGTTACTTCTACCTTTCATTCTTTTAACAAAACCTCTCGCAACTCATAATTCTGCTCTCAAGCAAAGGCTTTTATTTCTTGATGCCACAGAGGCACTGTCGTGCACTATTTAATGCATATCTGGGTGGAGACATTAAAATGACAAATGATCACAGACCAATGTATCACCAAAGTTCATGGCAGATTGAGTTGGCTGTTATGGGTTTCTGGCCTCAAAAGCGATGGAAAGGGAGCAAATTGAAAACATACAGCTACACTAGAGATGCATGCACATGATGTAGCTGGTTTTTTTCCACAGTGTTTCTTCCAAGCTACAGGGTTGTTTATTTATTATATGTCCTTTGAAAAGACTCTGAAATGCTCTATCTGCAGCAGGGAGCTCCAGCTACAATCTGAAGAAAGGGTTTAAAGCTTTCAATAGGAAACTTTGGAAATGAATAGCAAATTCATACATGGCAATGAAACACAACAGCCGCCCAAGTCTCTGTGTCTCCAGAATCAACTCCCCAAGATTATAGGAACAAGAAGAGGCAAAACGCAGATTCTTCCACTCAGAAACTCCTAGTTGGTGTGACCTAAGGGCTCCTGAAATTTGGGTAAAAAGTTGTAACTTTCCCAGCAGAGAGCACTGCATTCACCCGCTGTCCTGCTCACCCTGGTTTGGGAGATGGGAGAGAGGAGTTGGGTCAGTTCAGCCCAGTCGCTTGGTCCTGATGTGGGCACAGTGGGACCAAGCAGGACCCTCCTATCTCATCCCAGGCAGACCCTATGGCATGAAGATCCTCTGATTAAGGAAATAGTTGCTGATACTGATGTGTAACAAGCCCAAATTGGGAGCAGCTGATAGATAAATTGTCGTTTCAGAGAGGCCCCCAAATTAACTCCATTCATTTCAGTTGGAGGCTTCAAAAAGGTTTGAAATATTATAGAATATTTCATTGTCCTTAAATCTATACGGCCAGATCTTTGCTCTGCTCATTTTAGAGCTGTACTAAATTTTACCAGTTAAAGTTCTGACCCAGAAAAGTTACAACTCTCTGAGATGGGCTCCACACCAATCATATTTTCTACCATAAATTAGGTCAGTTTTAGATTACCTATAGCAATTTAGTTCTTTCTCTTAAAAAAAAACCAACAGGGCAGGGAAAAGGAATTCCACTGTACTAATATCCCAGAGAACAGATTACTTATTGTTCAAAAATATCATCTTTAATAGCATTACCAGAGTGGTGCATGAAATCAGTCGTTTACTAGAAGGATGGGCTGATTTTTCTCCCCAGGCTGGCAGTTGTGAGGTGTGCTGGACAGGGAGCACAGCAGGACTGTTGCATGGGAGTAAATTCACGTAGAGCTAAAGATTAAACTATGCCGTGAATAAGGAGGCAGGAGATTTCATTCTGCTCCTGGCCCTGCTGCCGAGATGCCCTTTAGCAAGTCTCTTACTATTTTATGAACTTCCATTACAGCCTCATCTGTCCTGTGGCAGCTTCCAATCTGACTTGATTTGGTTGAAAAGTTTCATCCAGAAAAGTTTCCCACCAGGAAATGCCCTTTCATGTTAACCAGAATGGTTCACAGGCACCTCCTGCTTCTGTCAAATCATTCATGGCAAATCTTTTTATTGCTATCACTTCTATTTTAATGTGTAGCTTGAAATGATAGAGGCTAAACATTGTCAAAATAAAAATTTTGTTCTTGTCACAGTCAAACTTTTCCATAAAGTCAGAATTAATATTTCTTACGCACTTGAGTTCACAGATAATGAACATGTTTGCATTTTTCAGCTGAACCCAAGATTAAAAACAAGTTCTGAGCTCCTGAGCCTCTTCTGGAGAGGATTTCTGTATTTACACCAGTGCCCTGGTTTAGATTTATTCAAACGCTAGATCTGGTCACCAGTACTCTGTTTTTACAATAGGATCCCAAGTTCTGCTGAGGTTTTCAGGGTCCTACTATAGCAGAAGTAATAAGCAAAATGATGATCATAAAGAAATTTTATTTTTAGGGAATTGGGACCACAACTTCCTGAAAACTACTAGACCAGATAATGTCTTTTTCCCTTCTCTCTCTTTTATGGCAGGCACTTGTTCTAAAAAAGTTAAACAACTTTCTTTAAAATGGACTTTTTAAATCCATCATTTAATGCAACTCTGGAAAGTTAGCTCCTATACTATTTCCTTTCCTTCCTTCCTTTACCTCTCTTTTTCTTTCTTAAATTCATCCCTGCATTTTAAATTAGTTACGAGAAATAAAGAAAAAGGAGGTTTACGGGGTTGAAATCACTTCAGTGTGACAGGGTGATGTTTTTTTTGTGTATGAGTCTAAATGAGGCTTTAGAAAATGATATGGTATCCCTTAAATGGATCTGCTATGGTCAGAGACCATTAGGCAATTGGAGGAAGATTCCTCAGGGACAGCTGAGACCAGACGTCTGAATCCCAGAGGACAGAGACCACTATTTACTTTTCTGCATGGAGAATTAATATATGTCTCCATCTTCTACCAGCGGCCCTGAACCAGTGAACATAAAGGAAACAGAATGAGTGGGGGGAAAAAAATGGCATGTGTGTTTTTCCCTTTTTCCTTTGGTGAAGATTCATTTTTTCATTCAGTATTTGCACATTATTCTTTGCTTTCTCCCTGTAGGATTTTCTTCCCTGACTTTGAGGCAATTCATCTGTCCTAAGAAGGTACCTGAAGATAATGAAGAGGCACATAATTTAGTAACCTTGGCCATCTTTTACTTGGAAGATTAATTTTGGCCTTTAAGTGTCAAGGTTGGTTAAACCGAGGCAGCAGCAACAAAAAGCAATAGCCAGAAGCACAGACAGGAACCTGGGCTGGTGCAAACTGCACAAAATAAATGAGTCATGGAGTCATTTCACTATCTGCAAAATGATAGACTAATGATTATTAAAACAGAAGTACTCCCTGATTCATCTAGTCTAAGTTTAGAGCTCTGAGTTTCTTCTTTAATTTTCTTTCCTCTGCCCACTTTTTCCACAGAAAATTATGTCCTTGGGTCTGTCCTGTAACTTCCTACTTCTCATCTGCACTACAAATGTTTTTGGAGATTTGGAAACTTGTTCGCTCTTTTCAGCACAGCAGGGTAGCTTGAATGGGTTTCACGTACATGGCTTCCTATTAGCCGTGCTCTGTCTAGAGATGGGAGGGGTGTAAATGAGCTTTTTACTGCACTTACAAAGTTAAAAACTAGAACTCTGATAATGAACTGTGGTCTTGTGCAATACCAATCTCTTCTCCCAGTTTCGCCATACATGTATGTGACTTGCAGTTTCGATACGGTTTCTTAGTAGTATAGTAAGAGCTGGAGGAGATAAGGGTAATGATCCAGCCAGCATTATTCATCCCAAAAGAGAAGCTGAAAAAAACCCCTGAGCATGAGTTAAGCTTGCAGACAATGCTAATAGTTAAAAATAGTCTTTAATCTATACCATCATCACTTTCCGTCCTAAATTTGTCTGTAATTTTGCAGCATGTAGCTGTCTCTGTACCCGGGTTCAATTCCTGCATCAAACAGCAAGGTTAACTGGGAATCAGCTGCTCTCGCGGTATGAAAACAACTTCTTACCTAGTGGATCAATTATGCAAAATAGCAAATATGTTCATATTTTAGGAACTGGATGGAAAATAAGCAGCACTACCAAGAGCAATGCACCTCTATTTCTGCAAGAGTGTACTTAAGGAGGGTGGGTATGTGGAACTGAACAAAGAACAGAAGCATGGAAATGCTGAATTTATGGGGTAGAAAACTAATCTGAAGTCTAACATTTCTTCCCTCCCAGTGATCTCTCTTCCCAGATCACTCTGGATTCACTGTTTGCTTTCATGGTGCATGTGAAATAACAGAAATATAAACTCTGCACATCATTTAAAAATGATGAAGTGATTATACATCCACTCAAAACACTCAGATGTGTCTATCATAGGTTTATTGTTTCTATTATTCTCTACTTGGTACATGATATGTGTCTGAGACCCCCTGAAACATTTCACAGCTGGATTAAACTTGTCTTCTGTGAGATTTTCCTTTTCTATCAGTAAGTGAAGACAAGGCTCCAGTCTAATCCTATTTTATTGTCATCAGCTACTCTACACTTGTATCCTCCATCATAATTTGTGTGTGTGTATGTGCGTGTGTGGCATAAACCTGTAAATGGTAACAGATTATGTTCCTTCACAATACACAAAAGCACATGCTGAGCCAGCTTGAAACTGGAAATATCCTGAATGCTAGTGCTTTCCTGTGGCCGATACTCTGAGCCCACAGCATTTAATGGGGTGAATTTATTTTTTTTTTCCAGGAGTTTGCCCAACCTTAGACAAACAGCACTCTTATCCAAGCAAGGACGGTTGAAGGTGTTAGTGGCTTGCTTTATTGGCAAATTGAGTGCCCACCAGCATCTCCCTCGCTCCTCGGACCTCACAGCTGCTCTAACTCCCTGCGAACGTGAGGTCCCGGAGGATTTGCTCGGATTCGTGGGGAGCCGAGGCAGCACATGGTGCCACCCAGTAACCGTTTCCTGAGTTCTTTTCCCAGTTTTGAGTTCAGGTTTCTCGCACCCTGGGTTGAGGGTGCGCGTGAATGCTGCGAGGGAGCAGCGTAGCATTTGCTGTTGCTGGATGCTCAAGCCTTGCTCCCTTTGGACAGCAAAATCTTGCACATCTTTAGCCTCAGGGAGGAGCATCTCTATATTTAGCCTGTCCGACCCCAGTGGAGCCTGAGTCTCCATTTGGAAGGATGAAAAAGTTTTACTGAATTGTTTTGTTCTCTTGGTTTTTTTTGGTTTGGTGGTTTTTTTTTTTTTTCCCCCTGCTGATTTCAAAAGTTTACCACTGATTTAATTTATTTTTAAATCAACCTGGACAGTTTAAAATGAAAATGTAATATTTTTAAATAACATGTCCAGATAAAACACATGGTTTCCTTTCATTTCTTCAAATTTTCATTTCATCTTGAGTTTGGACCAGGCTGTGCTTCTGAAAAAGAATGGGATTATTCATTTTTTTCTGCATCTTGATATTTGATTTTAGGAATGCCTCCCTTGATCCTTAAGTTTCTTCCATACAAAGTTCTTAATTCAAGACAATAGAAAGTGAAAAAGTGAGAAAACGTGAAAAAAAATTTCCCTTTTTCCACTTGTCACTTTTTTATAAACTGCAAAAATTATGCAACATTATGCTATATGGAAAAAAAAAAAAGGAGTGAAAAACATTTCTACCATTTTTTTGCCAGTTTTCTGACTTTTCTGCCTTTTTCCAGCATAGAAAAAAATGGGTAGGAGGGGAAGGAGGAGGGAAGAGTCAGCAGTGAGGGAAAGAAGTTATGTGATAAAAATTCAAAGTGCTTAAAATGAAGCATGGACTCATTTTTATATTTTCAAACATAGGAATAAAGTGACATCTTAAGCAGAAAGTGTTTTTCAGTCTAACATTTCAAAATGAAACACAGGTTTTCATTTCAAGGTATTATTTCATATCCACACACACACAAAATCGAAATGTATTTTGAAATGAAAACTCCACAGGGAGAATGATATTTTCAATTGAAAATTTTATTTTTGCCCCCCTCCCCTTCCTCCTCCCAATAAATAAATAATTTGGTTTTCCAGGAAACTCTAAAACTAAGAACAGGGGGTGGAACATAATGAAACAAAAGGGCTGTTAGTCATATTAAGCATCAGGGTTTGCTGAAAAAAATATGTGCATTAACATGGCTTATTTCTGGCATGTTAATTCATCTGTTAAGCAAGGATCTGCTCAGAAACATATGGGCATAATTTACTAGTTGTAAATAAAAGGTTTGTTATTATTTAGGTTTTTAACAGTTCCCCAGGTCATGGAGGTTCTGATGAAGTAATAGCTCAGCTTCTATCAGTTAACTTTTCCTGGATATTTTGGAGACATCGGCTGCAGTAACAGAGCAAAAAAAGGACAATGTTTCCACCATTAACAAATGGTGTACGTAACTGGAAAAGCCCCTTTCACTACCAAACTTTCACCAGGATGGGGTGGCTGCTGGTTTCCACTGGGGCTGTGTAAGCCGACGTGGTCAGTGGCAACCAGTGCACCATGGAGCGCCCTGACCCAGCACTTCTCCTGGCGGCGAAGCCTTCAAGAGAAGTCGTCCTCGGTCCTGTCATTTGGGCTTGCACCGCGATCCAGAAACGCATCTGCAATGTGTATAAACGTGTGCGCCTGGGCTCGTTTTAAAGGGACGTGGGTCGAGCTGGAGCGTGAGCCGCTTGGGCAAGCGTGAGGAGGCTGAAGTCCATCTCCAAGTAGAGGCTGCTCTTCGGGATGGCTTTGCTAGCTGAAACCTCGGGCTCATACCTCCAGGTTGCGGTGCTGAGATAGCCTGAACGGCAGAGCAGCAACATTTAAAAGGCTGTGACGGTTCACGGCCCCATTGTGAAAACCCTGGGTGGAAGGTCAGCAGATGTGGGCTGTATTTACAGGACACATGTGGAAGCTGCTCCTGGGTGGGAAACGGCGCAGCTGTCCATAGGGCAAAGCTAAATACACAAAACCTGCGTTTGCGGTTAAAGGCAAGCCACCTAAGAAGAGATGTCGTGTTTGCTACAGAAGAATGTGGATGAAATGCCGGCTGAAAGGATGTTATAGCTATGGCCGGGCTCGGTGCATAATCTCAGCTCACAGCACAGTTATAGCCTGATTTTCACTGATCTGAGAGCTCCATCAGTCTCGCAGCCAGCGAAGGGCTTTTAGATCTTTGGCCACGGAAACTGCTACGTAAGCTTAGTCAAGATGCCTTCATTTTTATTTTCTAAAAGAGCACACAGGTCCATTACGCTTTGTGTAAATCACTCACGGTAAATGTACGAGGCTGCAAAGTAATTTGGGGTTTTCAGGACTTTTCCGTGAGTTATCCACAATCAGAGGCAGTTGGCTACAAGCAGAAGAGATGAAGTGTCGGTGCACAGGGAGGAAAATTGTGCCTTCTGTTTCTCTTTTCAGTATATAAACCACATGCTGCATAGCTGGGTTGGAAATGAAATAAGCTTGTAGTTCTCCAGCTGCACAGACTGTACTTTTTAGCATTCTGTTACGTAAAGAGCATGCAAATATATTAGTGAGAAAAAAGCTGAATTTGCCCATTAAGGCATGTGATTAATGCAGTGCTGAAAGCTCGTTTAAAGGACTGTACGTTGCAGCTCACTTGAGAAACAGAAGAGCAAGAATACAAAAAGTGAGTTGAGCGTTCTGGGTATGAATGAATTCACTGTGGCTGTAGAGGGCACTAAAGATCTTTATGATTTCTTGGAAAGAAGCGAAAGCTGCAAGTTGCTTTTTACACTTCACTATTAAAAAAAAAAAAATTAACCCTCTTTAGGAGCAAGTGGGACCACATCAGACTCAAATATTACAGCTTCTCCCCTTTTAACCGCTAATAACAGGTTGAGCTAATTTCTGTTTTGATTTGGGGTTTCTTTCTTCCATTTCTAAGAAATGGTTAGCTGTGTGGAGCCCTCTTGTAGCACCAATTTCAGCAAGACAGACTATGTTCAGCACAAAGAAATCTCATTCCTTTAAATAAGAAATCTGCTTGAACTGCTGAGAAATGGCAATTTATCAGTCACGTTGTCATGGCTGAAACAGAGAGGGACCGCAAAGAGACCTGGTCACATTAACATGAATCCTAAAAAAACTTCTGTGCGTCTCAAAACACTTGGGGTGTTTCACTTGTTTAGTTTTGCACGTCTCTAAAATTTCTGGGTTTGGCTAGAATAAAGCAAGTCTTTTCTTGTGGTATTTTCTGCCATCAGGAATTGGAAATCTCTCAAGAAATCCTGTTCTGATGAGATTCCCAGCCTGATATATAGTTTACAAGAGAAACTGCGGATTAAATTTTGGATTTCAGTGCTTCATATGAGACAGGTCAAATTCTCCAAGAAATAAAGATATGAAATGCCCTGTTGTAGTCTAAGAATTGTTTGCAGATTGCAGGCCACTGACTTAAGTCCAATATTAAAGGTGAAGCCTGTATCTTCAATCAGCATGGGATATCTTTTACTGCAGATTTCTAAGGATTCTCAGCGTTTATTACGTGCCACTCTGCAGCTGATCCTACAGCCAGAACACAGATTCCTCTCCAGAAATCTGCACAGTCATCTTGTTTTTCCTGGGTATTCTGTCAGCTTTGCAACAGACCCATATTAGAGAATTTAGCATGACTAAGAAGTCTGTCTACTGCCTAATTATATTGCTATAGTTATAGGAGTGTAACTTTCTCTGTAGTTTCTATTCTGGAATAAGTGTGCCTAATAATAACATTATAATTACACTGCTATGATTTCACTGGTAACCTGCCCCGTGTACTCAAGTCTTAAGTGCATACCCAAAAAAATACCACACGATGCAAAGGAATTCTGACAGACCCTTACGCACACACTCAGCAGAGCCATACACCCGCTTCAGGAACGTGCAGCTTTGTAAACGAAAATCATTTGATTTCACTCAGCTGATACCGAGGCCACACACAACCAGTACAGATTCCATCTCATGCTCCGCACCGCTGAGGGCATTTTATTTTTGAAGAGCTGCACCTTCCATTCCAGAAATGAATTGCAGATGGAGAAGCTGAAGGCACCAAGATATCCTGGTGAATTGTTTTAACTGGACTACTGGAAGTCTTGCAAGTTACCGACCATCCTAAATTAATTTTGTCGACTATTTCTGAGTGCTTTGTGAGCTGTGTAATTCCCTTTAAAAAGGAACTGGCTACTCTCGGCTCTCCTTCTTTTGAAACGAAGTCAAAATGATGAGTTTTAGCTATGGTTCGGGGACAGGTTTAAGTCAGGATTATGGTTCAGACTCGATGGTAATACATAACATTGAGATTATAAAAGGCATTTTCAGCTTTTGGTCCAAAGTAAGTGAGAGAGCTGTTGGCTGTTGGAAGGAATTAACCTTGTGGCTGCAATCGCACGGTGAGCAGGAACAAGCTGAGAGCAACCAGCGAGACAGGAGCTCGAGCCTCTTTTAGCCTGAGATCTGGTGGAATCTGATTTTCAGGTTCCATTTTTAGTCCATCTGTATATATAGAGCCAACCGAGGGGGTGTGACAAAATATTCACATCCAGGACCGCCTTGACGGGGGCTTAGCTGGTTACGTGCACATCTATCCCTCACGTAAATACACACCAGCTTGTTCCTCCATGCACAATTTCCACCTCGTGTATAAAGTATGCGTACTGATAAGATGTGCTCCTCTAAAAACGACATCAGACAAGTATGGGGTTTCGATATTGAACAGTCAAGAGGCATTTGCTAGCCCGGTTTGGCCAGAGGGGTCTTGCTGTATTGTTTCTTTTCCTTCCCTGGCTGAATGCCCATGCGATTTGGCATGAATAACTGCACGTTCAAACAGAGCACTTGGTTTCCACAAACACATGTGCATGCGACCTTCAAATTCACTTCTACAAACATTTGTGTCATCGGAGGTTAATGGGTGCGTGAATGGTACTACACGAAAAGAGAGGTTACTGTGAAATTTCTATTAGAGCAGCAGTCTTTCGCACTTGAAAAGCAGCAAAATTATAAGGGACACTTCTTGTCTCAGATACACAGCGAATTCATGGATAAGTCAGATAAGTCAGAGTTAATGGCAATCAGCCAGCTGGACAAGGTAATTCAATATCCACTTCGAGTTACAACAGGGTGCTGGTGACAAGGCCAGGATGGTTTTATCTGGATTTACACTAAAAGGCAAACTTTTTTTAAAGGCAATTGGAAAGGGAAAATAAAAATCTATTTCAAACATAGAAACAGAATAAAATACTGAAATCTGGAATGCAAGTTCTCCCTAGGAACCGCAGATACTCTAAGTTAACACAAAATGATGTAGCTTAACTTATAAAAATAGTAAAACAGTAAAAAGGTACCACATGTTCCTCCCAGACTGCAAGCCAAACAATTGTTATTACATTTAAATCATGTTCTGACATAATGCTGTAGAAACCCTGGAAAAAATGGAGCCCAAATTGCTGAACTATACTCTGCTGAGGAAGCACCGTGCGTTTGGAGCTGAGCATCCCCGTTGCTCAAAGACACTTCATTAGCCGCTTTCACGAGAAAACAAAATACTCAGATTTCCTCATTCTCGGTAATCAAGTTGTATCGCATGAGAGCAAAAGAGCTTAAAATCAATGACACCTTGGCTGGATAAAGTCCGCAGCCTGCGTGCTGGAGGATTCAGCTGTTAGCCATCGGTGGCCTCTGCAGCTCCCGGTGTCGGCTGTGCCGCGGGCGATGCCAAATCTCGGACAGCCACAGAATACTAATCGGCAGCTGTGGAGTTGCCTGTTTATTTTTTCTTTTGAAATAGCCATGCAAATAAGACACTGGCACAGAATGTCAGTGCCCCTGGAGCTTATGTATGATATGCAAGATTCATTGCTTTCTTTTCCTTGTTCTCCCCTGCTTCTGGTTCTTTTTTTCCTCTTTTTTTTTTCTTTCTTTCTTACCCATTCTGCTCCCCCACCTCCTCCCCCATTAAGATAAAAGCACAGTTTGCCTGGTGTTAAACCTGCCAATTATTAAAAAGGCCCTAATTTTTCATAAGTGACTTCAAACTGCTTCTGCAAGTCTGATGCCCGAAGCAGTGGGCACTAATTCTGAGATGAACACAAGTCGTCTCCTGGGAAGAATCTCAGCTTCATGTATATCCATGGGGCAGGACAAAGGGTTAGCAACACCTAAACAGGTAGCCTAGAACTGGCCTAGCCAGTTTTCATAAACTGGTTTTCATTCACTAGTGTTGCTATATTCTCTGTCAGGTGCAAAAGCATAAAACCAGAATTTTTTACACCTAAAATAAAAGCCACCTTGTACCTTATAACTTCTTAAGTCCTAACATATGTAGAATCTTATGTCCCTGTGAGACTCACTGGCATTTATGAATCTAAAAATCCTAGGTGTATTTAATTCCCCCATCCCTTTAAAATTACAGATCTAAAGCCTAGTTTCAGGGGGTGTATGGCAGCAAGGTCTGAAGAAGCAAGAACTCCAGATTTTAAAGCCATAGCATCTCAGCTTTTTAAATAGGTTGAACACTATCTGCCCTTACTGTCACTTGGTTAAACACATGGGAATTACTCTGATATAAAACTGCTGCAGGTAGAATTTAGGCCACGATGTTAATGCTTATCCTGGTGTCTGAGGCCACAGGAGTCTGCTTTTCCAGAGAGTGTCCCAAGTATGTTCGTCTCAATGACTCCTCAGAGATATGTCCCATCCCCTTAGTGACTTGCATCGAACCAGCTCTCAGGTAACTGCTTAATTTTTGCCTGTGTCCCAAGAGCTCTAGTGTTGCTGAGTCAGCAACAGGATAAGAAAACTTCAGGTGGAAAATCTGGTCGGAGCGTAGAGCAGCTGGACACCAGGGACTGTGTGACCCCCTGTCACACAAAGCTCTTACACATGTTTCTATCTTTTTATTTGTAGAGGACCCAACGTGGTCATAAAACAAAACAGAACTAAAGTCTCCTATTAATGATTTCTACAAGTTTAATAATAAACCTCCGTGCTGCTGTCCCACAGCACACCATGTCTCTGCTCAGCAGTCACAAATTAGTCCCTGACCTCCCCCAGCTCTCCTTGCTGGCTTGTTATCTTTTTTACTGTGTTATGCTCAAAAGGAGTTTACAAACTCCTTCGAGCAAGGACACAGTCAGTCGACCAGTTCCTCTTCAGGGTGACTTGAACAAAGCTGGGTTGATTTTCACCAGCTGCAAGGTTTGAGCTCAGTGAGATTTTATCAGTTCACTCTTCTGGCCATTTCACTCCACGTGCCTTCTATATAAAGTAGCTTTAGCGCAATCTCAAAGTGAAAAGCATGAAGTGCTTTAGTCCCTGAACCTCCCACAATCAAAACCTACCAGTTTAGCAGAGGCACGTAATTAGTTTCCGATTAGTGTAAACAAGTCCATCCAGATTATACTGTAATATGAAAACAGGTTTAATTTGATTCAATCACCTCCAATGTGAGCCTGTCACAGTTTATTTGTATGGAAAAAACCCACAAACCCCAAAACAAATAGTGTGGAAATATGGTTATCTTTTAGCTTCCAGAGTGCTTTTAGCTTAGTGAGGTCTGGGTGGTCCATGAAAATGAGATGATCGGACAGGTATTAAAATGAATTGCATGAGCTTTTGCTATGGAGTCAGCATGTCCCGAGGCGAGGGGCGAATTGGATGGGCTGATGGAAAGGGCTGCAGCCAAAGGTTTGTGGCACAGCATGACGTTCCAAAAATCTTGTAGGACATAAATGAAGTGAATATTTCATGTTCAAAGGCATACCTTTTTCTTGGAGAAGATCAGCCATTTTATCTGGATCTAGTGTCCATGTGCAAGTAGCAACTCATTGAAACAGTGGAGGGTAAGGTAGATTTTAGATGGAGACTTTGATTGATGTCTGATTCTTGCTATTTCCCAGAAAAGAATGAGTCTGTGGCTCCTCTCTCAAAAATTAGATCCTCTGCTGCATTGAAGATGTGAGAAACGTTACTGAGATCTGTTATCCAACAATGCAAAATACTCTTGACCACACACTTCTGCTGCATAGCAGGGATTTAAGAACTCTGTGGGAATGCAGTATCCTGTATCAGAGGGGAACACTTGGGATCCAGGAGTAAATCTGAGACGCTTATTGTGAGCAGAGCTGGAATGTGTTACTCTGCATCCCAGACCTGACTTCACCACTTCTTAATCAGTCTCATCAGAAACGAATAGGAAAAAACCCCAGGTTTAGGTTTCAATGGTTGTAGTACAAAATATCTTCAGATATTGAATTTTAGCTTGCAGACAACAAGAACGCATATTTAAGTCCGAATGGGAATTAGGTAACTTGGAATGCTTGCCTAAAAGAAAAGAAATGCAGTTTCAACTCCTTACTCCATCACAGGCATGCTGGGATATGTCTTTATCACCCACAGTGTTGGGATTAATAGTTCAGGCAGAGCATTACATTAGCACAGTTGCACAGCTTCTGACCTAGAGCTGTCTTTCATCCCCTTGTCTGGGAACACGCACAGAGCTGGATCCTGTTTGTCTGTACCCTCACTGTGGACATTCTATACTCACTAGAGGCAGAATTTGTCTTCCCTGATGTTAGCCAGCTAAAAGCAGGATATTGCCTCCGCACTAGTCATGTCTCTCATCTGGAGAGAGAGATACGCCTCAGCAGAAGGATCCTCCTTACATCCTTAGATAGAAGGGCTTGGTGAGCGCTGCTTTGGAGGGTGTCTGGCCAACCAGCTCTGAAGACAGGATGGAAGTTGGAGAGGTGCTCAGGTATCCTAGTAATGAGGCCAGAGAGGCACTTCATTTTTAGTTTCAGATATGTTTATGTCCCGGATGGATGTCTTGGGTGAGGAGTCAGTACACGACCCTTCTGCACGCTGCTCTGCCCGAACCAGTTACCAGCTATTCCCTTGACTCTTGTTTCCCAGGCCAGGTTCAGCTTGTGCTGCTGAATGCTGTTTCTTGGACCTTCTCAACTCATTTTGAAGTAAAGAAAGGGCCAGACTTTCCCGTAATCCTCACACATCATTGGCATCCTTGTATGTCTCTGCTACAGAGCAGAACAAACACAAAGACTGCATCTCGATGTACCCTTCGCACCAAGTCCCTTCAAGTGTAAAGTGAAAATGTTGGCAGAAAAACGCAGGAAAGTTGGGTAGTTGCCTGTGCCCTACCTGGCTTGCAGATAAAAGAATTAGATTGCCAAGGCTGCTAGTCTTTTAAACTTGACAAATCCACACACTAGGCATTTGAATAGATGTAAAACATTGAGGGAAGATCATCTCTAGAGCTACAAAGCTTCACTTCTTGTATTGCTTTTCAAATGAATTTAGATAACCTTACAAAACTCCAGGCTCCTTTATTTCTGTCTTTCATTGTCCTTTTTTTGTAAATCATGGATTCCTTTTCTTTTCCATTCCACCTTCCTAAATTTTTCACTTGTTTTCTTTCCTGCGTCCGTGTGTCTCTGTATGTAGTCTCAAAGAAACAGCTTTGGTAGAAGAAATACGGCTGCACAGTTGCACAGAAATACAGCCTGGCTTTATGCAGACGGCGGCAGAAAGAATAGCACTCTCCAGCCACAACAATAAAACCTTCAGTGCTCTCCCTATTGCTCCTGGGTGCCAATCCTGCACAGGTGGAAAAAAGCCCCTTAGTATCCCAGTTCCCCAGGCAGCAGATGCTCCAGGGATCCTCTTAGTGAGAAGAGCCACAAAATATTTAGCAAATAGTCTTTGAGCTTCCTGAGCACTTAAATAGCTGATTCGGGTTGCTTAGGTAGAAAGTTAGAACTGATCAGTCCCATTTACCACCACAGGCTGCTACAAGAGAAATCCAAGGTCCTTCCCCTCCAAGGAGCCCAGAGAGCTTTCCAGTACCCTGGAGGTAGAGGGGAAGAGGAGATGACAACCCTTAGGACCATTTGCAGCTTTCCAATATTATAAGTCCTTGTGTTAGTTGGTCATTCTCTAAAGATATTTTTTATATAAGTTCAGGTTTTGGTTGTTATTTGCTAATTACTGTTGGTATTTAGTTATGGCAAAGTTTAAATTACACAGGCAGCCACTAATCCACATTATTCAAAGACATTTTCCAAAATTCTACTTTAAACATTCTTTGCGGTCCTTAACAAACAGAGGCTGTTCTCAGTTGGCCCAAAAGTCACATTGCAAATATTTTCACAAAAGCAAGGATGAGCAAAATGATCCTACGGCCAATTCAATTCATTACACAGACTTCCACCCATGTTTAATCTGGAGAGATCCATTTGTTTTCCTGAACTCCCTTCCCAACCCTAAATGAAATTAGGACCAAGCCTTCTTGGACCATCATGGATTTAAGAAAAATATGCTGTAAATTAACTTCTAAGTCTTCTTACCTTACCCACTACTGAGACAGAAGTACTGTTCTCTCCCTATTCAGATGCTCCTCAGTGCTCTGTGTAAGAGAGAATTAAGAGAAGTTGGTTCTTCTGTAGGAGAGTAGCTCCTGGTTTTGGAGATGGAGGTTCAAGTTTCTGCTTTTACACAGATTATATCACCGATCTTCCTTTACCCATCCAGAAAAGAAACATTACCTTAATAATTGCATTAGTATTTACAGTGATGAGACATGCAAGCAGTAGCGGATGGGGAATTCAAGCTTCTGTGTGCTCAAATAAGCATATCGCCCTGTAACAACAGCATAAGTATTGACAATAGTGAGGTAATGTTAGAGTAAAGCTATAAACATTATTAGACCCCTTACAGCACACATCAGTCTAACCTGATGGGACTCTAGGAGGAGCAAACAGGAAAGCAACCCAAGAAATCTAGATAATCAGTCTCAAGCATACACAGGGAAGAAAACAGGGCAAGCTGTTAGCTTCCAGGGTCCTGCCTCCATAAAGCTGGAAGACTTGGTTTGCTAATGCTAAAAGTCAGGATTTTAAACATCCACCAAATAGTTAAAAGACCTTCTCAAATGGAGAAGCGTGACTCACTCATAAGAAGCTATGTAGGGAGATGGGGTGATAAAGAGACCAAGGAGTTCGGAGAAGCGTTCTGGTATTCCTGGTCCCAGCGAAAGGTTATCCATAAGCATGGATGCATAAGCTTTTCTGTATCCTGTGCCGCTGAAGGAGGTCACAGCCTCCAGCTTGCCTGTACTGTCTATCCCAGCCTCAAAGCTCGTGTTTTTTGCTCCCCAGCTCTGACTGGTGAGCTGCCTAGAGAAATGGTCTGTGGCCAATTCATCAAAAACAATCAAGCTTAAGCTGTTTAAATACTAAGTCTTTGATAAGATGGCAGAGTAAGGAAAGCTCCTGGAAGAGATGAAGGAAAATAATGTCTGTATGACTCGCAGAATGACGTCTAGACTGGGCCGTTATCCAAAGTCCAACAGGAAAGCAAGAGTGTGTATAAGCTGGCTCATTGATCTTCAGACTTACATGCATTTTCACCAGAAATACTTTTGTTGTAAGAAAAAGGGGGGCAAGCCCTAGACTGTGGATCTCAAACATGTCAGCGTGCCCAGCAGTGTAGGGTATTCACAAATATGTGGTTATAGCAAGAGGAGCAAACCACGAGCTCCAGGTTTAAATCCCCCTGAATCTTTTTGGCATATATATCACTTGGTTCAGGCTTCTTTGTAGGGAAAGAAAAAAAGTAGTTTTAGGAGATTCAGTTAGATTCTTTTTTCTTCTCCTCCTCCAAATTTGCACTCCATATCTATCCCCTTGCAAAATCCTTGTTTTGTTTTGTTGATTCAAGAAACCACTTTAAGTTTACAATAGGCACATAGTATACTTGGAGTAAAGATCTGTTCTTGTTCATGCAGGTTTCATCTGAGCTGTTAATCAGTTGTCACATCTTTAAAGTAACATGCATCATGTAGAAAATCCTTACTGCAGGTATCCAGGACTCTGCCAGACACCGGTAAAGCTGTTGTGACCCTCCAGACTTCCTGCAAAAACAAACTTAGTTGATGTGCTGGCACACTGCAGCTTGATGGATATTTAATAGCCCTGCCACCTTTGGGGATGCATTCATAAATTGCAAACAGAAAGATAGGGTTTTTCCCCTTCCTTTTTCTCATGTCTTCTAATTTTGGTGACATTAATGGATTGCCCAGAGCTAGGATGACCTGCAGAACTGTTATGAGTGTCCTCAAAATCGAAACAATTATTCCCTGCTCTGCAAACCAGGCGAGTGCTTGCTGTATTTCAGAGTTCTTTCAGAACTTCTTTTTGCTCCAGCAGATCTCCATTGTCCTACACCCTCGGTCAGTGTGCTGTGTGATGGATCTTATCCTGCTTCACAAACACTGGATGTTATACAATGTTGAAGGAATTTATCCCGTGTCTACTAATGTTGGGATTTTATCATTTGAATCCATGTTATTTCCTATTTCAGTTAGTTACAAAGTTTTAAGTTTCTTTGGGAGCAACAGGAGACAGATCTCTACCTTTAATAACGTTTTTTGGGAAACCACAAGCATGGCAAGGAATTGGTTTTTTTCATGTGGATTCTTTAACTTACTTGTTTGTAGTAGAATTAAAAGCTTGTAGTGTTCACCCAAGTTAAAAGTTCACAGTTTGTGTATTACAAAAATTAGGAAACTCCCTGAGAAATCAGAGAATCTTCAACTCTGCATTGAAACAAATCCACTTATTGTGCTAACACTTTGCAGATTCTTATTGTAACTGGTATTATTTTTTCTCCATTTGTGACCATCTAACTCCAACCAAAGCTCTGTACCTTTCCATGTAGCCTGAAAAAAACATGAGTGAACAGCTCAGACTCAGTAAATGGTGCTTTTAAACCCCTCATAAAATCAAATATTATCTTAAGAAATCCTAATCAAATTAATCTTCAACTCCATCTTCCCTCTCTTCACCCTATGACTTCACCCTGAGCTTGCCTGAATATGACCTGAATCTCATTTACTTCCCATTAGAAAAAATGAAGTGAACTTCTAAAAAAAATAACCTTTCAATTACCTTTTAAACTCCTAAAAGAGGACTCATTTTGACCATGACATCATCCACTGATGATTTTAGCACATGGGCCACATTCCCTGGTTGACCTAATTTATCTGAGTTAACAGAGATAAGTAGACAGTGAAATATGAAAAATCCTTTGTAGTCATTGGTGAATTTTCATTATTTTTCATACATATCTCTAGATAGATGCCCACAGCTTATAAAGAACAGAAACATTCGGTTGGGTGTGTAGCCAGATACCTGCACATACAAGCTGGAGGAAAGCTGGATACTAGGACACGGATAAGCTGAGATTCATGTACAATAACTTTGCTTAGACATCTAGAGAAATAAGCCCTTCCAAAGAGCTATCCATCTCTCCCTTCTCAGACACCTATTTTAACATGTGATGAATCTCTCTCCAGAGAGAGCCATTTCTCTCCTCTCATGATAAAGGGAGCCTAGAATGACGGATGTCTAAATTTAAAATGTCTAAAGTCCATGAAGATGGATACGACCCCAAGCAAACAGCACAGCTATTAGGATGAATAGATGGATATTTAAGGAGCTGTACAATTCTCAGAAGGTAGAGGATGTCTAATCAGCATGGTATAAGCAGGATCTGGTTTGACGCCAATGCATAGGCTGTGTAAAAGTGTATACTTAATCTGATATAGTTTTTTTCTTAGAGAGGCTTGTTAAATCAGCCTAACCATGGCTATTTGGTGTTGTGTCAGCCCACTTACAGATATCTAAAAGCAGAGTCACAAATAAACTGTATAGATATATCCTTAAAACTACTGACACAGGTTTAATTGATGTAGTTCTTATTTTCCTATATTCACATCCTGAAAACTAGAAATCCATATTTGGCCCAGTGGCCCAAAACACAAGGACTGTCGAGAATAAAGTTGTCAGTGTACTATTTTCATCAGAGACCTTTCTAATGGCAAGATTTTCATGGTTTTTGTTCTCAAGCCATTGCCCCAGGACCATACCCATTCTCAGAACAGCAACAGGGGAGTGGGAAATGTAAGCCCTTGGTCCCTGCTTTGGCTTGTGCAAGGCTGACAGGAGAGGGAAGAGACCTCGTGTGCTGGTTTCGGCTGGGGTAGAGTTAATTTTCTTCCCAGTAGCTGGTATGGGGCTATGGTTTGTATTTGTGCTGGAAAGTGCTGACAATTCAGGGATGTTTTCGTTACTGCTGAGCAGTGCTTACACAGAGTCGAGGTCTTTTCTGCTTCTCACCCCACCCCACCAGCGAGGAGACTGGGGGGGCACAAGGATTTGGGAGGGGACACAGCCGGGACAGCTGACCCCGACTGACCCAAGGGATATCCCAGACCATAGGACATCATGCTCAGCATATAAACCTGGGAGAAGAAGAAGGAAGGTGGAATGTTCAGAGCGATTGCAGTTGACTTCCCAAGTCACCGTTACGTATGATGGAGCCCTGCTGTCCTGGAGATGGCTGAACACCAGCCTGCCCATGGGAAGTGGGGAATAAATTCCTTCTTCTGCTTTGCATGCATGGCTTTTGCTTTGCTTGTTAAACTGTCTTTATCTCAACCCATGAGTTTTCTCACTTTTACTCTCCCGATTCTCTCCCCCATCCCGCTGTGGGGGGGGGAGAGCGAGTGGCTGCATGGGGCTGAGTTGCCGGCTGGGGTTAAATCACAACACCTCGTCACAGGACCTGCACAGCGTCACGAAATATAACATATCCATCACTTCAGAAGGGGGTCATTCTCTGTGTCATCTGGTTTTGGTGGGGGTTTTTGTTGTAGTTTTTGAGGGGTTTTTTTCCCCAAAAAAGTCTCTTTAGATGACAAGTTAGTAAGTCCATGAAAGACTCATCTTTTAGAGCAGTGTGGTGTAGTTTGAAAATTTGTCTCCTACTGAACTTGCCAGCCAGGCATTGGTAGAAAAACCGACCTGGCTCCTTTCCAGTATACCTGCCATAACTTGCTGGATGTTATGTTAGAACAACACATTAGCATCATTCAAATCAAGAAATAACGCAGCACTTTGTCCTTCCAGATGGCTTCTTTGCTAAGTCATTAAAAAACCATCAACCTCGCAACTGTCTTCTAGACCTTTGCAGCTGAGAGGCGCTTAGCCATTAACTCCAACTGTGGTAGAACGAAAACCACACCGCGGTTTTTAAAGAAGGCTCCCTTCATTTTCTCCTTCCCTCCCCTTGTCTCTGCAACCTTTCTTCCCTTATCCAGGCCATCCCTTTTCCAGCACAGAAGTCGAATCCCCCCTCGCCTCCACGATGTCCTGCTCTGCAGGAGCCACTCTTGTGCTCCTCCTGCTATATATCAGGGTATTTATGAGACACTCAGCATCAACAGGCTTAACGTATGCGCTCATTCCAGGTAACTCTGCCAACCTGCTGCTCAAAAGAGCTGCTTGTAAGTCCGTTCTCCACTCGCAACCTCTACAGCGGTTTGCTGCTGTAGCCCTGACAGCCTGCCCTACTGCATTAAGGTAGGCTTTAACACACCCCAGAGGAACTTGTTTTGTTATTCTTCGTGGATCTGCTTACTCATTTTCCATTCCTGCAAGATAGGTTTTAATGGATTTGATACAGCACCAGGAAGGCCTCATTGGATCCATAATTAATGGATGCTCAGCATAGGAAAACTTTGACTTAGAAAATGTCATATATCAAGTGAACAGGACCAATTAAGGTAGCCAGGTTTTCAGCAGAAGTAGCTTTAACATCATCAGGATTTCCTACTGAATGTACTGTTTGGAAAAGGTGAGTGGAATTGGGGGTGATGGCAGAGAGGGTGGAATTTGTTTTTCCATGGTGGAAAGTAATCTGCCACTCTTGGGAATGCTTTACCAACACCAACTGCAAAAACATCCATGTTGCCAGTTTACATTAGGGATAATATTGTGACTGCGTTTAAACTGGAAGAAACCACTCCATCAGTCAAAGAAGGATTTCAGGGGATATGACCTTGAGTAATGTTCTGGCTTAGCAAAAACTGTGGATTTGATCATTAATAATATTTTGCATGATCCATTTTTTTTATTCAAAGCAGACTTTGTCAGCCAAAGGAGTAAAACCCTCTCTCATGTTCCATCCTTCTCCATTTTAGTGGAAGCAAGAGGAATCTCTATGAAAATATCCTCTGTTTGCCAAAACTGAAAAGATAACATTCCTAAGAGTGAGACTGGATTCACCTAAGGTCTCTTCAAGTTATAAGATGGTCAAATGTGCAGTCTCAGCATCTTGGACAGCAAAATATAGCTAAGAAAGAGCGGATTTTTCTCTCCTGGAAATGCCTTGCGAATCTGGCTGCGAAAGCCTTTCATAGTTAATACTTCGATTAGATGTAGCACAACTATTGTCAGCCTGGCGAGTTGTATCTGAGCCACACGGCTACAGCTGCTGCTGTGAAGACCCCTGTACGGTTTGCGAAGAACTGTTACAACGCCTTATCGTTTTGCAGCTTTCTAGGCATATCCTATCAGCTTGAGTGTTGGGAAATGATGGCATATGCCTTCTGGGAATTGGGACTTGGGAGACTGAAGCTGGCTTCCACCACACTCCCAGGGATGCTTCCCCACATCTTGGAGGATAGCTGGTTCTTGCTACGTTTTAGCATAGGGAAGTTCACGCACAAACACATCTGCAAGTGGTTTATTTTTTTCTCACTGCCATTTGGCATTGCTCTCATTAGATCCCCTATATTGTGTTTTGCTATTTGCTACCTAAACAGCTGTGGACTCTTTCTTCAGGGCCTCGGAAGAGAGAGCCCTTTTTGTCTAGCAAATAACATCAATAAAGGTTGGATCTACAGTAGCGTATAGCAGCTCATATACAAACACTTTTGCCTTCAGCAAGAGAAACTCTTTAGCAAACACACATCCATGTTGCCTCTGGTGATCCCGTGATTCACCATAGCAGCACCAAAGCCCAGCTCAGCAGGGTAAGTTATCAGTCCAGATTCAATGAAAGATTAGTCACTGTGGGAGTTCGGTTCCTCTATTATTCATGCCATTCTGCTACAGCCAGATTTATGTGTCAGGAAAAACATACAAATGGAATCCGATTTACTTGCAGAAGTTCCTGTTCTGTTTGATTTATGTTTGAGTAAATAAAGACATATGTCTTGTAGGTATTGGTTTCTGGCTCCCTTTCTCTTCATAGATCTATGTCTAATTTATCAGCTTCTTTCTTTGCTGGACTTCTATTTATGAGAGTTTGCAAGAAAGGCAATGCTAGCTGAAGGGAATGCCTTTGACAATTTGAGGTTTAACTTTTGGAATAGGTTTAACTTTTGGAATAGTTTTGCACTGAAATTTGCTGCACTTCTAGCAACGTCTAGCTGCTCATGTTGAAAGAACTTTATGGAGACTCCTTAAACCACACTACGACGGGAAAGAAACAACCCTGCTTGTTGTTTTCGAAGCCATATGGCAAATTAATTACCAAACGAGGCCAAGGAGCAAGGACTCCTGATAGGTCAAGTTCCACAATCTCAACAAACAGGCCAAAAGACCAATCGTTACTAACCCATAATTAACCACCTAACCATAAACTGTTCATAGCTGTTCCAGGCATATTGAAACACAATGTAGTGAAACAAGTGTTGCTCTATTTCAAAAATTAAAAGTAAAAATAAAGATATTTAGTAATTTTCTTCAGAATTTTTTAACTGAAAAAGAAGTTGTTGCTTTTAGATTATTTTCTCCTCCTGTTCTATTTTTGTTCTTTTTATCTGCTGAAAACAGTGCAGAAAAGATAAAATATTGAGTTAAATTTGAAAAACTTCTCATCATTCCCTGTTTCCGTATATTAAGTAGTCCAGTCCAAGCCAAACTGAAATTTCGTCATTGATTCCAAGTTAAAAAGAAGGAGTGCTAGATATCTAGTAGGTACTTGTTTGATATAGCCGCAATGGGCGGATCCGACAAAAATCATACAAAAAGAAATTAATGAACATACATGTTGTCAAGAATTTGATCCAAGCCAGTCCTCCACTCACCTTAAAATAAACCCTGGCCATTCAGGCCCAGGGAAAGATCATCCATTCTCACGGATCCCCAGTTGCCTCTGTGATGTCCAGCATGCACACTGAATTCCTGGCAATGAGGCACTTGGTCGAGCAGGATTTTAGGAAGTCTGAGAGATGTATTGGGAAATAAGGGAGGGAAGAGAAGTATCTGAACCCGAAAATAAATATTAAAAGCCCTGAAGTTTTTGAAAATGACCCAAACTCCTTCTTTCTAACATGAAATGGCTGTCCATCCATCCTCTCTAAGAGGAAATATCCCCAGGATACCCAGCTGAATTTGCTATTCCCTTGCTTGGCGTCCTGCACCGTTTGATTCCTTTGTTTCATACAGAAGGCCTCACAGAAGTCTTTTTCTGATGAGTTTGCCTGGGTCACCTTTGATCTCCTACAGATCAATGTACCTTTAATGGCATAAGTGAGCACCCACGTGGCAAGAGGCAGCCTGCATCCCATGGTGGCCAGCTCCAGTAGCACCGATGCTGCTGGAAAATCAACTCACTAATGTGAATGTTTATTTGGCCACTCTTACTACCCGCAGTTCCCTTTGCTGTTCAGTTCTACTAAACAGCTTGAGAAAATATTTATCAGAGGAATGTGGTAACAGATTTATTGAATCCCCAAAGCCTGAGGTCAGCTTTTTAACATCGGGAGCCTCTGCAAGTGAGGGAGAGCAGGCAACACCTCAGAAATAAGAGGCAACCCACGAGATCACTGATGTTTCTGCTAATTAATGGGAAGCTTGTGACCAATAAAACTTACATAGAATAGAGGCTGGCAAGATCTCTTCTCTCTTGAACAAGCCCTGGAACTTACCTGAAAGATGTGCATAGTTTCCACACAGCTGTCGAGTTTATGAGCATTCTGTGGGAGTTCGTTTAAATAGATTTGGGGCCTTACTAATGTTTGGGGTTTTTTTTAATAGGATTGATATTTAGAATGGTGCTTTTGTTTTAATTTGTCTTGACATTTAGTTCAAATGCAGGTAATGGAATGCCACTTCCAATAATAGCTCCGGGTCGAGTGTGATTTAGAGTAGGACCTACTGTGGGACAGGAGCATGGGCTGCATCTGCAGTTGGACTCATGAAGGGCACCGTAACATGCTGGAGCCTCATGGACTGGGCAGAAGACAAGAAATCATTCTCTTTCCACAGGGATCTGAAAAGATAAACTAAACAGTGTCGCCTGTAGTCATGACTGGCATTTCAGTGGCTGCACTTTATGCTCAAGTACATGCAAGCCAATTCCCAATGACTTGGATCTATCTATTTCCAGGAGCCAAATCTGGTACTAGTATTTTAACACAAACTTGAGCTGTTGCAGCAAAAGAAAGAAGAGGTGGAAAGGAGCATCTGCAAAGCATTGCCAACTTCTGCGATAAAGCTTTATCTGAGAGCCAAAGAGAATTCACCTCTGTGTTACTGCGGACAACCACTTGGTTGACTCATTGTGCAGCATCGCTGCTTCTCATTCTGCTGTCAGAGAAGAAAATGGGTCTGTAGAGCAAATAAAGAGATGAAATATGTTACCATGTGGTTTATGAGAACATGCCTGTGTCCAGAATATAATTTGGGATGGAAGGAGTAGCAGGTCTGCAATGTGTGTTCCTGTGTGCATTAACAAGAAGAAACCCCAAACCCTCAAGTTAGCAGCTGGGTTCATATTCCTCTGTTTTGTCTACACAAGGCAGTAAGAACCTTAATTCTGCATCCTCTACCATATAAAAAGCTACAAAGCTTCATTCTCTGCCCTGTAAACTAGCCAAATGCCCAGCTGAATTTATGAAGAATCTAAAGAATTTGGTCCATGGGTGAGCCTGAAGTTCTTTAGGATGAAGAAAACTGGTCAGTAGAAGGACGGAAACCTTCTTTTTTTTTTTTTTGGTTAAATGCTCCAATAGTACAAAGATTGCCCTGCAGAGCAATGGTGTTAGTCCACATTGTCCTGGCTAGTTTTATCCTCTAATAAGATCAGCCTTTTGGAAACTAAGATTTTTGGCTTCAAAAGTCTTTTAGATTTACAAATTATATGCTCTTGACAGACCAGTATGTGTAAGTACCAGTATACATGGGGGTTTATTTTCCTCTTTGCTTACAGCATCATCTGTAGATTGCAATAACTCTTTTAAAGCAAACTAACATTTTTAAAGGAGAGCAGTAACATCAAGAAATCTCCTTGTCATAGTTAAAGCACATGAGATCTAATTAAAATGAAGGAAAGATATTAGATTGTGTCATTTCTTGGGCAAGTTGTCCCCAAAGTCAATTTTAAATGAAAACCTATATTTGAATGGAAAAGCGCTTTTGTGCACACTTCATATTTGCAGCTGTGAGTTAGAGGAAGTAATTGTATTTGCACTGCTGCTTCTCTGCAAGTACATTTCTGTGATAAATCTAATGAAGAGTGTTGTGCAGGATTATACAGCTATTCCCTTCAACTGCACCTGAGAAACTCATCAATCTCATGCCACAAATCAAATAAGAACAAGCAACCAAGCAAGCAAACTACTCCTGTCATCAAATCCTCTTCTGCTTTTGATGAGAAGTACAGACTTGGTTTATGTTTCTTACCGTAAGAAATATTCTGTTGCTTGACAGATAAAATCAAATCAAGTACCTTTTCCTATGTTTCTGCATACTCCAGCTGTCACGTCCCCATCAGGTGTGTCTCTTCACTGCTCATCAGCTTTTTGGCTTGTTTGGGATGTATAGCTGGTAGGCGCCAGTCACCATTGGCCTTCAAGACATGTGTCAAGCCGAGAGCTTATGTTTTGTGGTGGTTTTCCATCCTCCAAAGCCAGATCCTCCAGGCTGGATCCTCAGCTGGTGGAAAGCAACATTTCACTGTGGTTTTCAGTGTAGCTATGCCAGAGAAGGATCTGTCCTCTGTGTTTCACACAAGGTTAAATTTATCTGTTCTGAGTCTTTGGCAGCTCTGCACTATTTTGTTAAAAAACAGCCCAGGCCATATGGAAAGATTTCCACAGAATGTAAAGCAGCTCAGAGACCATTATACTTCCACGCCTGGGTGTATTTCTTCCCTTTCAGCTCGCCCTTCTCATCTTGTATCTATTCTAAGAGATGAAATCCCTGACCAGCTTCACATAGCAGTGATGATAAGAAGAATGAACATGTGTTCAGGTCCGGTCAGAAACAGCTGTGCTGATTTAAGTATCATGCCTGAGCAGTTCACTAATTTCTCCCAGTTGTTCAATACCTTTCCCTCAGCGGAGACGAGGCAGTAAATGACTCTCAGAAGTTTGTTCCTCCCTTTCAATGCAGAGCAAACAGCAGTTTAGGTCAATCTCTAAACCATTATCATAAAATCATAGAATGGTTTGGGTTGGAAGGGAACTTAAAGATCACCTAGTTCCACCCCCCCTGCCATGGGCAGGGACACCTTCCACTAGACCAGGTTGCTCCAAGCCCCATCCAACCTGGCCGTGAACACTTCCAGGGATGGGGCATCCACCACTTCCCTGGGCAACCTGTTGTTCCAGCCTCACCACCCTCACAATAAAGAATTTCTTCTTTACATCTAATCTAAATCTACCCTCTTTCAGCTTAAAAGCATTACCTGTCATCCTATCACTAGAGGCTAAAGGCATAAATATTAAAGGTTAAGGCAACCTGCTAGCAATCATGGGCTGTTACGATATCTCAGTGGCTCAAATAATGACAGCAGAGAGAAGTGTATCGTGCCACCCTGCGTGCCCCAGGACAGGGCTTTAACCTGCAATTTGGCTAGAGCAGCTGGGAGGAGAGAGATGCAGAAGCAAGCAGAAGCGATTATGATAACTGCAAAAAAACCCCAATCTGCAGCCCATGAGTCAGGCCAACGAGTCCCACATGATGTTAGTGTTAATTTGATATGATACGTCTCCATCGCTGCTGAAAAAATTCACAGTTGATCTTTCCCTTAAAGACCAATAAGAAAGCAAAATATGATGACTTAGTACAGTGCTTTTTGACGCCTTGAGACAGATGAATAAAACAATGTGGAGAGAGGGCAGATATTACTCAAAGTCTTGGCTATGAGAAAGAGTGAAGAAATTACTATAATTTGTATTTATATATTTGCATTTGGGCAATGATTGGTATCAATTCTGCAGATAGTTTTATCATGGCCATTTTCTATGAGTACATGAATAATCTGGCAAATGAGGAAACTAGCAAAAAATTTAACTTAATATTAAGTTAATATTAAATAAATCATACCAAATATTAATTGAAATTTGGATCCACACTTACTAAATATTCTTCCTGGAGACTAGCAACTTCCAAACAGAAATCAGAAGATGGTACTTTCTGATTTCTGCATGAAGTCAAAATAGTTCAATTTTTAATGTTAGATGCTAACAAGAAACTGAATTCAGAACAAAGAGAAAGCCAAAGAGTATTTGGAGAAATTATCTAATGAATACTTTCTAATAACAAGCACATTTAGAAAATCGACATCTGCTCATGGGTAATTCATGAACAGAAACACAGTCAGCTTCTTTAACATGAATTTCAGTATGAATTATTCACCGAGCTTTAAGTATTATGGCATGTAGTCCCAGTTATTATTTGCCAGGGTTTAACAAAAGAGGATACAGACACAGATGCCAGCGATACTCATAAGCTATCAATCTCCTTTGCTTCCCTTGCTAGCATGAGGGACTGTGAAGAGGTGTTCACTTATAGACTCTTTTCTCCCTCAGCTGGAACTTGTGTTTATGGCACCACTGTGGGCTTTTCCAAAAATTATTCCGGTCTCATAAATTCAACATATGACTTGTCCCTGCAGTGGGATCAAGCATGATAGGAGGAGAAGATGGGGTCCTGAGGGAGAGTAACCACTTGTTTTACTGCAAATGCCTATGACAAATAACAAAGGTACCAATGAGGAACCTGGAGTGTAAGAAATTATGTGCATTTACATGAATACTACTTTTGCATATTTGTATTATAATAGCAGGCAAAGCCCCAGTCAAGATTACTGGCAATGTACTAAGATGAAAATAGGACAAAAGAGCTTTCTGACCTTGAAGTACTAATCTTGAAGAGTATTAATATCTCTTGCACTGCTGCTGGAGAGCAGGATTTCATGCCTGTCCATCTGCTAAACATCCCTTTTCAACCTTGGTGGATGTAAATAACACTACAACATGCCTAATACCATCCAAGCACAGACAATTCCCTGCAAGCCCAGGATGTAAATGCTAAATATACATCTTTTCCTTTCTACTCATAGACTGCTTGATGTACTCTCTGATTACCAAGTAATCCCGTGTGACACCAGCCTCACACCCAGGTTTAGTATGCATTTCGGGTTGACAACTGTGGCTAAGGAGATGTATCTCCGAGACCCTACTGGCAAGAAAAAACATTGGCTGTCAGCAGTGAGGACTCTTTACATAGTAAAGTTTATTTGCTATGACACTAAATGCAAGTCTTCTTCATCAGATTGTTCCACGCTATCTTTCACCATGGGCTTAGCATGGAGGAATTAATACAGAATGCCATCTCAGGGCTGGCTGATATCTATTGACTATTTTACAGGACAGAAACCAACCCCCAAATATTACAGAAGTTCTGAAGGGTTACTCTGGGGTTAGGGATGTTTCTCATCTCGGCAGTCTCTCATTTATTAAATGATATCTCCTCGGGGGGAAGATGGACCCGTTCCTGGTAGACTTCACTCCGTGGTGGTGGCTCCAAGGTGTGCTGATGCTGATGGTACGGAAACACTGCTCTCTTTTTCTCACCTCGAAGGCGTACAGGGCCACTTACTCCAGCACAAGCTCTCCTGGCAGGGAGTGCCATGATATCAGCACCTAATAATTATGGCATCATTTGATATCGTGTGCATTTCAAACAATGACCTCGGTTGTGGCTTCTCTATATTGCCCACCGGCACACTGGCAAGAACCTGCCTTCTGTCCTCTGGAGAGAGCTGGAAGGAAACATTTCACTCAGCTAGTTTCTATCATCTGCAATGCCAAAAGGGAAGCAAGAGAAATATAAGGAAGTTGCAATGATAATACCAAAATAATCTGCTGTTCTTACCACATGTTATAGTAATTATACCCTTCTCCTTCCATCCCCAGATGTTCTGTGTTTGAAGAGAGATTCATGGTTACATAATGAATCAGGAGGGAGATGCAGAGAAAGGATGTGAGCCATGAGGATGATGTAAGGAAAAAAGAAAAAGGAAAAAAAAAAGGAAAAAAAAAAGAAAGGAGATGCTTGAACTCTTTTGGAAGGGAAGGAGGAAGCCTCAGCGCAGGGCTCTTGAAATCTCACATCAGTCAGATGAGAAGATTACTGCAGCAGAGAGGAAGAAAATCAATAGCATATGAAGCAATTCAGGAGAGAAGCGAGCAGTACGGCAACAAATCAAAGAGCTGTTAAAAATCAAGATCTGCAAAGAAGGAATTTTCAGGCAGTCCCCCATAAAAACCAGGGTAAAAACGCAGCTTTTAGTTGGAGTGCCAGGATGCATGGAGTGTGCTAGCTGCTATTAGAAAAATTAGTAAAAAATAGTGAGTGTGATCCAGTAAGTCCAAACGAAGAAACAGGCAAATTTGGCTAGGACACTGTTCTACAAATACGATTTATGACTTAAAAGAAGGTAGACCTTTGGCTAAATCTCATGAATTTTTCATTTCCTCAAAATTCTCCTAAACTTTCATTTTAGGGGCAAATATTGGCAAACGTTGGCGGGGAGGGAGCCTTTTTAACATTTTAAATAACATTTTCCTTAATACTTCCAGCAAAGTGCTTGAACTATTTTTGAATGAGAGGAAAGCGAGTATGAACGCTTTGCCCACAAGGAGAAAAACGAAACCCTCGCCTCAGTTTTACGACCAGTTCTGATGATCCCGTATATCTCTATTAGCCAAAGCTGTGCTTTGACTAGAAAATAGTTTCTACCAGCGACAGGTGTCTTTGATTATTCCAGCATGATTTTCAGCACTTCTTATCCATCTTTCGGAGTGTGGAAAGTTTAGCCATTTACTCAACATGGGGTCCTGAGCCTCGCGAGGAGCATGAAGCTCTTGCGTTGGGTAATGAACAGCTCATAGGAATGGCCTTTGTTCTCCATGAAAAAGGAGACACACGCTGAGGTCTAGAGCTTGAGCTCAACCAAAGAGACGTCAACGGGCAAGCCGAAGGGTAAGGTGCGAGAAGAATCACTTTGCCCAGCTTGTGGTTGGAGCGGCTCCGCCAAGATGCACCTGCCTCTTCGGGGTCCCTCAAGAGCTGTTCCCATGCCAGGGATGGAGATTCCTGGCCATGCATGGGCCTCGCTCCTCTGCGAGGATGCCAAGAGCGTGCGGCGGATGGGCAATGCACCAGCTGGCTGCCGAAACCAGATTTGGAGAAACAAAAGGGGATTTGGCTCAGAGTAGCCAAGGAGTTGCATGGCCAAAGCTGGTCTGCTGGTGCTTCTTTGTTCCTTCGTAAGGTGGAACATCTTGGCCCTCTGCCTCACACCGTTCAATGAGGGAGGAGAAACTGTAGGAAATGGGCTACAGTCTAACGAGGAAAAGGCACGCTGCAAATAGTAGGAAGAGCAGAAACAAGGAGCACTGAGAAAATTTAGGAGATATTTAGTAGAATATTCAGGTTTTGGTTTTGGTTTGGTTTTTAAATTGTTGGTAGATTGTATCAACCAGGCTCTTGAGTTGCAATTATGCAGAAACCAAAGCTGACGCTGCTAAATACCACTGTGCTCTTGAAATGCTCAGTAGGGGCCTGACTCAATGCTCATTGCTATGGCAAGGAATTAAGAAACATTGGACGATAGTATTTCACTTTCCTGGAAGGAACAAGGCTATAGAACAACAGCGAGCAGGGTATTACTGGAATAATAATAAAAAAAAATGTCCAATTATTTTTAACCTGATAGAGTATCTGTTAACAAATTATTATTTTCTTATCTGTTTCAGGGCTGACTGCCTTCTAACAATGCCCTTTAAGACTGCAGAGAAGGTATGAATAGAAGCAATAACAAGTGACTAAGTTATTTGCATTTCTTCTGTTTACAGTGGCCAATATTATACTACGCAGGCTGTGCCACCTACCCATGCTGCAGACCTCCCTGATATCTCATCAACTTTGCAAGGAGATAAATTCTGGCAAGATTCATCCAGCTCAAGTTTACAGCCTATTTCTACCTATGCTTCATTATAATACATTATACCGACCACATAACAGCAAAGGAAACTGTGAAAGCAGGATCCAGGAAATAGTGTAACTAATATGTGAATAAAAGAGAAAGCAGATGGGGAGGATGCTCTTCTGTGAACCATGGGAAGAAACTTGCTCCAAAGCCAGTGTTCCTTTTCCTCCCCTTTCTTGCTGACAATCCAAGCAAGTTGTGGCATTTCAGAATAAATCAATCTAGTGACATTGATGCAAATGAGATCAGAATAATTTCCTTTTGCAGATGAGGTCAAGAGTTCTACTTTGCAGAACAGACATGGTCACTTCTTTTAAGTCAGAAAAGAAGCTACCACACTGTAAAATAATAGCAACAGAAACAAACTGTTTCTTTATGGAAAAGCCACCTATCCATTGTGAGAAAGTTTTTCATGAGCTTTTTAAATTGCCTGATAATGCTTAGCAGAAAATTATCACCTCTTCATAAATTTCTAAGTGAAGATCCAGTTAAACTGATAGGAAAATCAATGTGTCTCAGGTTTAAAAGAGCAAGTCTATACAACAGAAGTATAACAGTTATACGTCTGCCAATCTAATCCCCATTATATTATATATCACTCTTCTGTAATATATTTATTGATATCCAGCACCATATTATACACAGGCCTCTTAACCACCCCTTTAGATGTATTTCAGTAAGATGCACAGTAATGCACTACAAATAAAGTAGTATGAACCTAACAGAAAAAGCTGAAGTCAGTTAGACTTTTTACAAAGTCTTTCAAAGGACTATGGTTTAAAACTTAATTCATGATATAGGGATGAATTATTACTGTTACAATTATTTTACCTTTGTTATCTTAGTTTGTGATTTTTCTCCTGTTGAACAATTCCAGTTCAGAATACAACCAAGAATTTAAGAATTGCTTCTTCCAGTGGATGTCAAATCTTCTGGTTTTCTGCCCAAAAAGGATTCCAGGGAGTACAGATGTACTGCACTGCTCAGGAATGACAATTATAGAGGCAGAGCAAAAAGTACTTAATAAACAAAGTTTTCAACTCACAGTATGGGATCAGCAAAATTAAACTTAGGAGCTGATGAAACCATGGCAAATTTCAGAATTTCAGACAAAAATATGGAACAAATTCTAATGCATGAAAATACAAAAAAAAAAAAAAAAGCTTTTATAACTGGCTTTAGCAGTTTTACTTTAACTAGGCTAGTTCAAATTTCTCCCCAGTCCTACCCAACCATCCACTGCACAGGATTATGTCCCATTACTGGGTTGGACACCTCGCTCAGCAAATTGCTGGGCCTCAGACCAAAAAGTGGGAAAGTCATGAAAGGCATAGGGGGTGGAAAGGCAGGTAAAGTGAGATCTAAATCTCTTCAAGTGTTGAGTGGGAATTAGCTTAATTTTATTCTTGAAGCATGTTGTTTGAAAGCCTATGATAAGGAAAAAACCAGCCCAGGTTTTTCAGCTTAGCTGATAATAGCCAAACACCTGCTTCATTCATGCTGAAGGTAGCCCTGGACAAGGTCTGACCACATCTGTTTTCATTCAGCTGTTCGGAAGGGTTTGACATCCTATAGGGCTTGACAGTCCATATAGTCCATCGAGTCTTCCAGATAGACAGGGCTAGTTTGTTTCTTTGGAATGGATTTTACCTGGCTTTGCTGATTAGTTTTGTAAAAGTCAAATTAGAAACAGCTAGTCATGTCAAATACAATGACATTAGGTTGAAAACTAGGTGAAATGTATTTATGCACAAAGAATATATACAGAAAAGAATGAGCCTATAAAACCAGCTTTCTGTATCTGATTTTTAGTTGACTGAAACTGTCTTAAAGGATCAACTGCTTATATTAATCTTTTCTATCCATGAGAAATTCTTTGGAACTATAATGTTCTACAGGATGAATCTTGAGTTAGCAAAGCTATTAGGGAAAAATAAGAGTTATTTTAGTGTGATACTCCAAGGAAATCACAGAGAATGTTCCTCAGGGTTGAATCTGCAGTAAAAGAAAATCTAAGGACAATTTAAGTTCTTGTCAGATAAAAATCTTGGTGTAAATTTGACAAACGGCATGCCTTTAAGCAAGCATGAGTCTGTCTATTTATCTGTCTGTCGTCTTGTTTCTCAAGACAGTCTTAGGAATTAAGGCGTTGTACGATAGTTTCTGGCTTATTTTGATCAGGATTCATTATCCTTTTTCTGTCCCAAACCACAGCAAGAAATGAACCTGAATATTGGCAAGATACTTGATTCCCTATTCTTTCCTTAAACCCAAGCAAAATATGCATATCCCTTTATACACCATGATAGTCTTCTATACATTTGATGTAGTTTTCTTTTCCTATTTGTAGAGCTACTCAAGGATATTGGTTCTTCCATTTAACCACAGGGGCCCTGGAACAATCTTTAATGCATTTAGGATGTGGTCATATTTTAGGATGTTTTAGAGTATAAAATCACACTTGAGGGCTATTTAAGTCCTTGAAAAAGTGCAATGGACACAGCTGTATGGCCTGCCAATCTCATAACTGTCCCTCCTGCTGGCCCTGGGAGACATCTGTGTTAGGGAAGGGGTAAGAGGATTAGTCTGCCTACTGTGAGTTCACCTGTTTACCTAGGCTATTATTTATTGAAGATCAAATTGACTGAAAATCATTCCCGACAGAGAGCTGGCAAGAGATGACATTATGAGGAGACCAGAGTTCGTGTTTTATAGGTTCAGTTATCTGTGATTTAGGGATCATTACGATCTCTTTAAAATTCTTAAAGCTGGCCAAAAAAACTAAAATTAAAGGAAGGCTGTGCCTTACATTAAACAATTTAGAAAACAAATGGGAATAGAATAGAGACACTATTCTGTTGGGCTAACCCTTTTCTTTAGTTTGACATGTATGAATTTCTTTAATGCTTTTGAGCTTGGTTTTGCCAGCTTGAGTGCATGATGGGGGAAGTGTTATTTGTGATGGGCGAAGTTTTCCTACGAATAACTTCTCTACAATTTCTAGAATGGTATGCACTCTTAGTTTGCCCTTCAACTGGAGAAGCAAGACCACTTCGTAGTTGAGTAAAGGTGACATGTATTCTGTGCTCCAAAATCTTGGTGTCTGAACTAGTCATATGGAGACAGGGAGACTCCTGGGTCTGAATCTCGGACTTGAAACACTTCAGACTGAATCATGACAATATCTTTGTTGTTCTGATTTCAGTTGATTATTAAGGCAGTTGCAAGTGAGACACTTCAATCTGCCTTTTCTTGTTTGTATGGATATTTTACAACTATTTAGTAGTGAAAGGAAGATTTAATACTGTAAGACAGAAATGCATGCAGTTTCTAGCTCCATTTTCAACAATCTTGAAGTTGGCATGGGCAACAAATCTTTTTAGACCTTGGTTTTCTGCTCTTGGAGGGCAGCAGCTTTGGGAAAAGGCAGGAGTTTCATCAGAGAAAAGCACCCTCTTTTGTTAAGCAAAGCCCATCAGTTTTATGGAGCAGTTCAGTTTAGGCAAACCTGCCATCTAACAGGGGAGACATCTATTTCCCTCATACTTTTGCTTTGTTTTATTTTAACAGAGCATTTCTTCCCTGCTGTTTATCCTCTCGGACAAATACAGGAAAAAGCCCACTTGCACCCCTCGACCTTTCTCCTCGACAACTGACAATTACCTTCCTCAGCCTAAAGGCATTGCTTTTTTTGGGAGTGCCTTATTTAGAACACATGATCAGCATTCAGTGCTTTCCAGTAGCCTCCAAGCCCCACTGAGTATTTATTTACATTGTATAAAATTAGAGGAAATGAAGGGGTATGTGTTTGAACTAAAAGCAACAACCTAATTCTGCTTGTTATAAACTCTTCTAATGGAAGGATTTCAGTCAATGTCAGCTTAGGGCATGGAGGGGAAAGCACACTACTCCTGGGCATTTCTAGCATAATGGGGCATGATGCCTAACAATAAAACACATTTAGCAACTTTCTAAACAAAAATCATCTTGTGGGTTTGAACTGATTTTTACCATTCCATACTATGAACCCAGTTTGTGTTCTTGGCTTCTTTTCTTACCAAAGGACGTCCCACAGAGGTACCCTTTGGGGTTAAATAAAATGAAGAATTTCTTATTAAACAAATACATTAAAAAAAAAAAAAGTTTATTTGTATGTGGGGGAAAGAGGGAAGATTCCACTGCAAGTGAAAAAGATGGGTGTCCATAAAAAGGACACTGACTAAACTGTAATATATGTACAAATTACAGGTAATTAAATTCAATGAATTTGGTTTGCATTGGTACCTGCACTCATTCTCTGTCTTTCCTGAATGAAGGAAGAACTCCTCATGTCTTTCTGGCTTCACTCTGCATCTCGAAGGTAAATACAAATGAAATAACCACAGAAGGAAGTTGATTAGATCCAGGTTTGTGTTGTGGAAAAGAATCCAAAAAATTAGTTACACCATAATACTGTAAAAAAGTTTTTTCTAGAGCTAATAATTACAGACTCCAAGATGGATCTTAGTAGGGAGCCTGGAAAGGAAAAACCATGGAAGAAATTCCAGACATCCATAGCAGCATTAATGGTAATCTAGAACAGATCCCCAATCCTGGTGCCAAAGTTATTTTAAAAAACATTTATAGCTCATTGTCATTGGTGCCAGCCCAAATTTGCCACTGCCAAATTTAGCACTGGTGTCAGTGTTTGCCATCATTGGTTTGGACATGCCTATCATCCACTTTTTAGAAATCCATAAGGAAGTGACTGTACTTCCTGGAGCTACTGAATGTTTTACCAAAAACTTCTCAAATGTCTGTAGAATCGCTTATTAGAAAACCATTCCTGCCCTGTTTGGGTTAGTTCTCTTCAGGTTTATTCTTGGGATAGCACAATTACCAATTTCTCTTCAAAGCAACTCTGCTTTTAAGAATAATGTGTAAATACAATCAGAAAAAGTTGTCCAGAACACTCGATCAAATTACTGTTAAAGTTGTGCCATTTAGTGTAATGAACTTTTCTCTGGGCTGGAAGGAGAATGAGGGAAAAAAGGAATGCTGAATGCTGAAGAATACATTGATGTCTAGGTCATTGCCCTTGCACATGAGAGTGCTGGGTTCAAACCGGTATTTGTGAGTTTTCAATTATATATAGAAAGTTTCAACAAGCAGGACCAAGCCAGGCTGAAGCTCTCATCAGGTTTGTGTTCTGTGAGGTTGATTGTGGCCCATCTTCTTGCCGAAGAAGATGACGGTATTTTTTAAAGCGTGTAGAAAGACCCCAGCATCAGAGTAAAGGATTTCAGAACTAAGGCGTTTCAGGCTTGGCATGCTAGTCTTTCTGAGTGGGATCCCCAGGCCTGAACGTAATTAGGTGCTACTAATATCAGTCCTGAAGGTTTTCCAGCGAAACTCCCATGAGCTCACAGGAGACTTTAATTCTAATATTTAACTTTGCATGAAATGGAACATCCCCAAAGTCATTTCAATGGACGGAAAGTTATCTGCAGCTTGCCCGCTACGAATGCTGCTCAGCCATTTTCAAAGGCTACAGTTCCCTCCCATGCTAAATTCCTAGAAATGGGGGAAACTTCAAACCTTTACTCCTGCATCTGCCGGGGTTGCCCTTGGCTGGCAGCAGCCTGCACGTTCCACTGATGACTTTGCTTGGCTTGCTCTGGAGAGGCAAAAAGAGTTCGGATGTCACACATGTCTCATGACTTTAGCCGTCAACAGTGACATAGACACAGCCAATGTAGTTGTGTATGAGTCCGGTCTCCAAAAAACACTGATGTTTCCATGGTATCTTCCCTGTGTGCAGCCTGTAATAAACAATTACAACAACTAAATGGGTGTAAACACCATTTAGTGCTTATAGCACTTAATATATAAAAATTCAAATATATATATATAAGAAAATAACTGGGGAATGTGGATGCTCCCACTTGCAGCTATCCAGCTGGAATTCCCTTCAAAACATCTATTTTTTCAGAAGGAGATGCTCAAAATTTTCTGAAAATCAGACTTACCTAGCAATGTTTAAATACTTCTAAGATCATGATTCTTTCCTCTTTTTTTTCTTAAACCAAAGAGCTTATGAAGACCCCATGGCTTTATAAGCCCACTGGAAGGCCAGCCACCGAGTCTGCAAAAATCAGCTCAAAATGTGATGGAAGGAGCAGGTGAAGGTATTAGAAACTAATATCAGCTTACAGCAAAGTGGAAGAAAAGAAGTTTACTTGTCCAGAGGCAGATAAAGACAGAGCCATGCTTGGGTTCCTGGCACTACTTGAGAGGAAAAAAGGAGAGAAGTAACAAAGCAGAGATGATAAACAAGGATGGGGATTCTTAAAGGAACTTATTTATTTGTAAACCTTCTACATAAGCAAATAAATGTGTTCTGCTAATGACTGGGAATTTAAACAGGTTTGGGTTTTTTTCTTTAAATAAAACAAATAAATATTCCTGTGCACCTTTAAGACTCCTCTGCAATGATTTATACCAAACATATCAACAGCATAAACCACTGTTCAGTAGCTCAAGCAATAACTTGCATTCAAGGTCAAGTAAAATCTCAGTAAAAACAAACAAATTTTCAGCGGTCTTTCCAGAAGCAGAAGCTGAGAACAACAGATCATATGTTTAGAAAAAACATTGGAAAATTGTGAAAAAATGTCAACACAAATATTTGGCATCCATAAGAAACCGTTCTCTGGCTCTTCCTAAAACGATGCTTGCGAAACATGCCTTCTCCTTGGAGGTATTTTGTAGGGCTGCAGTTTTCTTGGGTCTGATTCAGAAACCCTCAGGAAGTGGCTGAAAACTGTGTGGTGATGTAACTGTCAAATTGACACAGGAATGGTTCTGTTGATATTAGCCGGGCTAATCATTCCGCTAATTGGACAGCCATTCGAGACACAATGCAAAGACAGATCGGCTTTCACTTTAACTACTCACACAAATGAGGTTTGACTCAAATGTAATACTTTATATCAACACACTGGATGACTGTAAAAATAATACCACATGTGCTGGTGCCTCTTTTTAATAAGTGTCTTCCTCAATTTTCCCTGCTGTATGAGGCACTTTAACATACACATAATTAAGGTTATTTAAGGGATATCAATTGAAAAATGCACCCACAGGAGGCTAAACATGAATGATAGAGCTACCAGTATAGCTCCCAGAAGTCAGTTGCCGTAATTTCATGCAGCACTTCTACAATATGATCTTCTACACATTGCATCAGAGAAGGATAACCTGGCAATCTCTTGCCTTGCACTTTTGGAAGTCATTTGCATCAGTACAAAATGGTTTTAAAATGCTACCTTTCTGGTTTGGTAGAAATTTATTTGGAAACCATATTGGATAAAAAAAGCAAAAAGCATAGATAAAAGTAGAGCTAGACTTCCTTTCTGTAACTCGTGGATAGACAGGTAACACCTTTCTGCTCAGATCTGATGAGGAGAGTCATTCTCAGAGCCCCAAGACAAAAGCACATCCAAAATATGACAGACAGAGACTGGGAGAAGCTCTGCTAAAATGTTTGTCCTCATCTTTCTTATAGGCTCCCTTTAAGTACTGAAAGGCTGCTATAAGGTCTCCCTGGAGTTTTGCATGTACCTTTTTGTAGTCATCTTTATGTTCTGCCAAAGTTTCCCACGAGGTGTTCCTAAAAGGAGAGATGTTTCTGTAGTCACCATAGGAGACGACTCGTTAAAGCATTAATTCAATGTCTAATCATATTGGGGATGCTTCGAGCTCTGACGCCAACGCATTGCCTTGTGCTCGCAGATGATACGGAGCATGGAACACAGGAGCTCCAGCATTAAAGCATGTTCACCGCTCCACAGACAGCACTAATGCAGGCCAGGACACAAACACCATATGCACGACATAATCGTGCTCACTGAAAGGCAGCAATTTTACTGCAATTGATATTTTCCATGTTTCTGCTTTAGAGCTTTAATCTCAGCAAGGGTTCTGTTTACCATGAAGCCTGTAAATGGTTTTAGGGGCTATTTGATAAAGAAGAAAATCAAACGTGTGCTTTGTCCAAGATCAAAAAGGACCTGTAAAAAGTTCTACAAATGCAATGATAAAAAATTGCTCTCAGAGTGTATCAGCTAATATCATAACCATATTAAAGGCAGCACAGAGCAATGCACTGAGCACTGGCAAAAGAGAACCGAGGCACTCCTTGCAGTACCAGGGTCCTTTCACAACACATGAAACCAGCTTCTTTTTGCTGCTTTTATAATTCTGCCGTTGATTGCATCTATGTCCCCGCCAGCCCAATGCCCTCTTAGTACCATGATGATGGCATGAAGCCACTCACCTCATGCTGTGATGTCATTTGATGGCTGAGGGAGCTGGTCAAGAAGGAAAAGGATCTTCTGATTTATCAGGCATGTCTTGATAAGGCAGAAGAAGTTTCCTACATATAACAATACCAAGAAAGAAAAGAGCAATCTTCTTCTCCTATAAAAACACACACACTGCTGGAGATGCTATGCAATCCACTATAGAGCTTGCTAATTCTTGATCTTCTCCAAGGCTTTTTTTAGCCTTTAAAAGGTATGCTTAAAACCTATGACTTCTTTAAAAAATATTTTTATTTTTTCTTGCTTCAACTTTTCTACATTCAAAGTGCTTGGGTTTCAATGAGAGGTAAGCTTACAGCATTTTGCAGATAAACTATTGCTCTGCCATCTGTGTTTCTCTACCAGTTTGGTTTTAGCTGTGTTTTCACTCTTCAGGCCCTGTCAGATCTTAGGTCAGGCATTTATTGGTTAGGGATAGATCATCTGAGTTCAACATGAGAAAATGTCTCAAGATGGAGAAAAATCCTCCTTGATATGTACCTGTCTAATTGCAGTTCCCTCTGCATTCAAGTTCTCCACTTCTCTGGAAAGTTGTCATAAAAATCATTATGTGCCCTGAACAGATGTGACCTTAAAAAGCAGCTTCACAGAGAAAAAAAAGAGGTGGGGAATATAAAATAGCCTGTGGTGAAAATAACAGCAGGAAAACATTATAAAATCTGAGCCATAGCTGGCTGGCTTCCTCTTGATTATTGCTTTCTCTTTCAAGGACCCGTCCTTGAGAGTCCAGATATTTGAGGGTGATTTCATGAAGGCAATTTTAACACTCTGTTGTTCTAATGAAACAAAGCTGCCGTATAGACCTGTAATAACCTGGTGTTTGAAGAACATCCTCGGCACGTGATTTAAACAGTCTCAAAGGCGTCAATGAAATATCATTCTTCATGATTTTCATTACAGTGCTAACATAGGACCCTGACTGCTCGTGGAGGGGGTTTTTTTGGTGGTTGATGTCAAAAGCTGTGCAAACTCCTAGCAAGAGCCAGTTCTTGCGCTGGAGTGACTGTAGTCTAAACAGAAAACCAGCAGGGACTTGTTCAGCACAGCGCAGATCTGTGGCAAGGCTGGCCATGGGGCTTAGGCAGACCCGACCTAGCCTCAGCCCAGGCTCCTGGTGCTCTCAGCCACCTCCAGAAAAAAACTCAGGACACCGAGTAAGACACAGTTTTGGGAAAAGGGCTACAAATACCATGTAATACTTAAAATATAAAACATATGAGTACTGAGTTTAAATTGTAGATGGATTTGCAAATTGCAAGCACCTCTTCTACATTCATAGGGCACGGGGCACTTCTGTTTCTAGCCACCAAGGAAAGCTTGAATTTCACCTAACCTGGGATGTTTGGATTCAAATGCATTAGGTTGGATTAGGCTCAGAAATAAGCTTTTGAATATGAGAGAAAATTCTAAAGCACGTCTGGTAATATTTGGATGCAGATACCGTTGTCCTAAATCAGCATATAACTTAACTGAGGTGTTAGAAATTAAATAAGAAATCTGATGTGTCTGTTACACTATGCAATCTTCAAGCTACAAACTGATCTCAATGTGTTTCTTACAAGGTATAATATTTTTTGCGGCATATGTGAAATTTGTATCAATGTAATGTAGAAAAATTCTTAGGTATTTTAAAGCTTTTTGAAAGAAAACACTATTCAGTCAATTAGGTAATGCACTGTGGGCCGAGGGGAACAAACACATTGTTTTTCTAAACAGTGAGACAAAAAAAGAGAAGTGATGGTCTGAATTTTGGAATAAATCATCAGAAGCTACAGTTTTTCCCAGGCTGGTAAGAGGTTTGCAGAGATTCCTCCCAGACCCTATTAGAGGAAGGACTAAATTTCACCTGCCCAGGGCTTCCCTGCCCACGCTGTCCCTTGCAAAACAACGGGCATTGCATTAAGGTCTCACTGATAATCCTTGCTTCACCTGGCCGGTAGAGATGGTATAGGCTGACGTATGGTGTGTCAGGACCTGGTCCCGAGCTGCTACACGGTTTCAGCAGGGGCCTGGGTGAATTGCTGAGTTTTACAATTTTAAATCGTTGTCAGGGTATTCAGGCTGTGTGTGTGTGTGCAGGGCAGCCACGAGAAGAGGCTTTTCATTGTTATAAGCAGAACTAAATTCATGTATGCACATTTTAATGGCTCTTTTCCCACACTGGATCTGGGGCTGACTTTTGTAATGGAAGTCTGGTTTGCAAATGCCCTGGGAGGAGAAGCCATTTGCTCCAGGATTTTTTGTTTTGAACTTTCCCCTTCAGCTCCTTGAGAAATTAAATGCCAAAGAGTGTGTACGAGGAGGGTTTGACACAGTTCTTCCACACCTATCGCTGCAAAAATTTCCACTCCTACACAGATTTGACAATTCTTGTCTGGTGAGATATACAGATATTGGATTAAATCCTTTCCTTTTTTAACACCATTGTAGAAATTGTTCCTGTTTGGTTGGTTGCCTTTTTCTTTTTTCCCCTATTTCATCATCTGACATTATTCCACTCTCTCAATAACACTGCCAGTTCCATTATCAGATTTCTCTGGTTCTGGTGATACTGGAATTAGAAATTAAATTCCTGTGCACGGAGACAAGCTGCTCCTGGAGTCAGAGGTTTTGGCACTTTAGCTATATTTTGCATGGATAGCACAACCCAGATGGAGACTGCAAATAGCACTTTATATTGGAGCTCTGCTGCACATGGATTCAGCAAACTTAAACTTTGGGTTAAACTACACATCCAATGGATTAACCAGGATCTGCCACTGCTCGCAAACTGCTACATAACCAAAGTTGGCTCATGTCAGAGCTCCTGCTTATCTGATGCATACTGATCATCAAGCAATAGCTTCTGCAGGATCTGTTTCTCCCCCGAACCCCCTGTCTGTCTGCTTCGTACTTTCCTGTAGGTTTCCTCGCTTCAGCAAAATTGTTCCTTCCTGGTCCCAGGTGAATCCTTCCCAAGTATTTAATGTGTAAGTGAGAGAGCCCCCTGACTCGTACGGGGGTAATACAGCCCAGGAACACAGGGCAAGGTTTGCAGCGCAGCGGGGTACTTCCCCGTATCAGGCGGGAGCAGAGGGGGTTGTGTTGTTGTACCACAATCACTGGGGGAATATTGTTTTGTTTTTGGAAGAGATTGCTAAAACAGATGTTGAATGCGAGATGGCGTTTTTAAGCCTGCAGCAGGCAAGAATTATCCTTCAGGATGAAAAGTGACCTCCAGTGAGCAATAGTGCCTTTAATCCAGAGCTTTGTGCATTGCTATCGGCTTCTGATCACTTTTAAAATCTCCTCCCTCCCACTCAGCCTTCCCTTTCCCCGGAAAGCTCAGTTTAACAGACCTCGGTGCCTCCCGCCTGGTGCTCCCTCGGGAGATGCTCCGAGGAGCTCCATCCCTGCCCGCTTCCCTCTGCGACCTGCCCAGATGCCGACCAGGAACTTTCAGTAACTTTGCAGTCACGCACAAAACCTAAATACCCACTAAAAAGAAACAACAACAAGCTGATCCCCTCTTAGCCGTATATTTTGGTACTGAGCTTGAAATTCCACATTGTAATTTTGTAAGTTATCTCCTCAAGGAAGGATAGATCTTCCTGCACACATCCCTGAAAGACCTAAACCTAGACAGCCAAGGTCTATACCTTAGTTGGTGATTTCAGCACATATTTCATGCTTCAAATGGAATACCCGATTGCCTAGAGAGGGATTTTTGAAGGATCTGTATCGCGTTAAATTTGGCAGGATCTGCCTATTTCAGCTTTCCAGCCCAAATCTGACCACCGCGCTTACGACCCCGTGTTGTCCCGGCAGGTACCCTGCTCATCCCTCTTCGACCAAGCGACAAAGAAGCGTGAGCTCAGGGAAAAGGTTCGACCGTGATATTGCTGCAGCCCAGGATGCCCCAGCCTGATGGAAGGTCTAGAGACAGCACCATGTCTGTACAGGTATTAAAATGTGCCCAGGATATTCATACAGTTAATTTATTGATCTAATTATAGAGAAGGGATTCCCCAGAGAGCAGCTAAAGTCCAGCTAAGGCTTTCCTAAGTGTTTTACGAGATGGAGCTCAAACTGAAAAAGCTCTTTGCTCTGGGGTGAGTTTCGCTCTCTAAAAACACTTTTTAAAAAGAGTGGATGTGTAGAAAGAAATCCTTGAAGCTATCGCCCTGGACATGTCCTGCAGAATCATGGTCTTCCCAAAGAGGGCACTGATGCTCTGCACACGAAGCAGAGGGAAAAGCTGAGAAATACATCGGCGAGGCATAAATCTCTGAAGAGAAATCTGTCTTAGCACGTCTACCTCAGGAAAAGGGGAATTATTACACTTAATTAAAGTGTATTGACACCACATGTGGCCCCACCTCTCCCTTTTGGCTTTATTAATGATAGCAAAACTGCAGGCTTATAAAGGTGGTGGGGGGGGGGTGTCTGCATTTCTAAACAGTAACCATAGACTGCTTTGAAAAATACGAATGCAGCAATCACACTTTTTAACAAGCCTAATTTTTACCTCTGAGCTAAGTTACATTTTCTAGTCAATATTTCTACTTCTTGGCTGAATTGGCAAAGGGTAATCAGTGAAGTACTGTTTGCTGCACTACTATTAATGCCATTAGAGCAATACATGGGCCATTCTTCACAATGTTTATTGACAGAAAGCATTCATTAAGCAGTTAGGTTTTGTGTGTTGTGCGTTGTTGCCTTTTTTCCAGGCGAGCTGTTTAAATAAAAGTCATACACAAAATAATGTCCTACTTGAGCAGAGACTTTCGTCGACAATTCACAAGAAATCTCTGTTGAAACATAGAGATTCTGCTTAAATCTTGAGCTGAGTGCCTAGATTAATGTCTCCCACTGAGGACCCCTAATTTAACAGTGCAATCCTTTAGGTCCAACATGTGGAAGAAGACTGGGGCTTTTAAAGGATGGGGCTTCCTAAGATCTGGATTTTTCTCGGGAAGTTTTATGATCATTCATTAGCACCTAAGGCAGGAATAATCCTGATTCACTGACCAAATTTATTTCAGATGTATCCAGAGCTTCTCATTCAGGTCTATGGGTCAAAGCCCACATTAAACTGAAATCAAAACAGTCTCATTTCTTTGTTTAAACAGTTAAATAAGTGACCTAGTTTCCCAGTGCATTTAAATCCCTTATCTTGTATTGATTTCTGGAGAAGAAGCAGAAGTTTCAAGATTTAAATTAGATCTTCGCATTGATATTTTAGTGTGCCTTTTCCCCTATGCCTCCCTGACTCTAGACCTGTGTCCTTACAGGGGATCCTTTTCCATTCCTTGCCTTTTCCTTACCAGCAGTCTTGTTAAATCCTGAAGCTAGCAGAAACTGCTTTTCTCTTTTAGCTCCCTGCACTGGGATGCAGGAGAACAGACTAAGCAACAGGTTTAACATTTTCCTTTCCTACGTTGTGAAAATCATGGGTGGCAAAAGTGTCATTTTCTAAAATCTTGGAGTCATTTCCTAGTAAAGTTTGGCCGTGACTGGAAATTTCACATAAAACAGTGGCAAGGGTTAATATTATTCCTGCCATAACATTTTGTACAATTTCCCATGAGAGCTCTCAATGGTTTTCCACTGCCACTGGAAATAATGACTCTCAGCTGGAGTAAGTTGCACTAACACTTGATATTCCTGTGCCAAGTGCTCTTTGAAATGAGCTTGTGTTGCTTTTGCACACTCAAGAATAACTAACACCATCCACTCTTGGTCAGAGTTTCAAACCAAAAGCCAATATTCTTGACCAAACTGTTCTTGAGTTGATTTTACATTGAAATCTTATGGAAAGTGAGAGCAATGATACATTTAATTACCAAATCAGCCAATGCGATTGTAAGAACTGAGGAGCTGATAGTCTTATAGGAGGTCTAATTGCTGGAGTGCTCCTGGGTAGGTGTTCTCCTTCTTCTGTACCCCTGCAGGGAACAGAGTGTGATCAGCAGAGCTGTAAATGTTAGCCAAATCCCAATTCAACTTTGGACTTCTGTGATTCATATGGATTCTGATTTAGTTTACCCACCTGTTGAAATGGACAAATCCAATTTATTTTAAACAAAGCTAGGGCAAAATGTCTACAGTTTTCATATGAATAAAAGAAGCTTTATAAGAACACATATTGGCCCGTTTTTCTTCTGGGGATTTGTCTGTCTTCTAAGTGTGCGCTGTAGTTGCATAGCATTCTTCAAAAGCTTTACCACTTCGAATCACTATTTGAATCATGCAAGAATAAAAAAAATCTACCCTTGGATTTATAGCTACAGGAGGATAATGTGTAAGAATCTGGCCCATTTGCTACAAGAGAACAAAACACAAGCAAAGGCAAAACACCCTCGCTGCTACCAGCTCAACCAGCTAAAAATATGGTACCCTTCTTTACCTGGCTATAGCCATATGTAAAAATTCTCTCTGTAGGCTACAGAGGTTGATTGATTGTATTCAAAATAAATTATTTGACACTTTGTGTATAAGAAAAAAAAAATCCATTACTTATATTTTGCAGATCCTTTCAGGATGATAGAAAGATAAAGGTTGCCAGAACAATACATGGCTGGAATTTCTGAAGTGAAATTCAAACCTTCCAGTTTAACTGGTGTGATTTATTTATTTTTTAGATGTTACTGCCAATGAGTTCATTGTACAAGATGAGCTTAACAGGACTGTAATTTGAATTATGCAAAATACCATCAAACCAGCTCTTCACAGTCAACCTGGGAATGTAAGGCTATGTAATTCCTATTAGAAATGATTGCTATTCCACCAGAGGTTGCATGCATCTCTTCAACACTACAATCACTGCCAAGTTATCAAGGCTGGGAGTGGCATACCCGGAAACTGGAAGATTTCCAAGTCATGATCCCTCATTCTTAAACACTGGGAAGTCTATGGCTCTAATATGCTAATATTACTGGGTCAATGTCATGTTCTGAGCATGTCCAGTATCAAGGTGATACTATGCATTACACCCTTCCCAAGCCGCCAAATTTTGCTGCAGAAGAAAAAAAGAAAAACTTGACTATATTGAGAATGTTAAATCCTCGACGTACCCTCGGTTAATGATGCACATTGAATTTAACATTTGTGATAGGTGCCAGGATAGACAGACTTTATTTGGCTAACCACGCTTTGTTTGACGTGCACTAACAAGTCAGGTAAAATAGACGTGCTGTTCTTCTATAGGGAGAAAAATAGGGGTACCTCAGGAGTTTGCAGAGTAACCCAAAGTCTCTCTATGAATTTATAACTGGTTATGACAGGGGTTAAAATTATCAGGAAGCAGTATCGCCATTTGATGATGTCACAGCTGCCCTCTGGGAGAGTGAGGTCACTAACAGAGTTGTTCAGGGAGATAAGAGTCTGTTAAAATAAACAGAAGTGCCACGTAATTACCCACACTGCAGGAGGAGGATTAGACTGTTTGGAAGACCCTGTGTCTGCCTTACGCTCACTGTCACTTTTTTTTTTTTTTTTTTCAATCCTTGGGCAGAGGTGGAGGGAACAGTGTGGTCATAATCGATAACTGGGGAGTCTGAACAGAAAACCCAAGGAAACCCTGCTCTTTCACATCAGTTAAAAAACTGTTTCGGTGGTATTACACACACTTTCACCAACATGTAGAGCAGTGTTGTATTATTAAGTGGAGATAGCCGGGAAATTTTCCCATCCAACAAGGCTAATTCAGCATAAGTGAAGAATTTAATGAAAGAACATCACATTTTGAAAACCCAGAGTATGCGCAGGCATGGCTGGGATTAAAGCCCCGCTGGCAGACCAGTGCTCTGCAGCACTGCAAGAGTGAGGAGTAGATGGAAGCGATCCTTGGGGGTTAAAATCCCACCAGCTCTCCTGGTCAAACCCACACGGGGTATCTTCAGGCCACAGTCCAAGGATGCCAACCAACCCCACGCTGCTGAGTATGAACTTCATCACCAGGAGGAGGCAGAAGCAACATTCTTGCCTGTTACATCAGGAGAAATCAGCACAAGTCCAGCTTTGGGGAGATAAGAAATCTGCAGTTATGGGTCCCACCGGTAGCGCAAGTAAAGCCGGCGAAATATGTGGCAGGCTTGCCAGGCTCCGCGTGGCACACATCCAGATCAGCGACAGCAAGAACATGGGAGCTGAGACCCAACGGCGCGTCATTGCCGTCCTTCCCCTGCAAGTACCACATACGCTACGCGTGCAGGAGCTTGTATTTCCCTGAGTAATGGTTCCAAAAGGAAATATTGAGAAATCCTGAAGCAAATAACTATGCTGGCATCTTTTCTTTTTTTTTTTTTAAGAAAATGGAAGAGATGACCAATAGGTTCAGACTGTCTTGGAGGCCTGTTTTAAAAGTTCCCATTGTACAAACAAGTCATCAGGACTCAAACCACTTTAAAACACTTGCAATTGAAAACATGCTTTTAGTGGTTTTGTGAGAGCAGGGACTTTTACCATCTATTAATATTCTGTTAGCTTTGGTTACTAAAAGTATCATCCTGGGCATGCTATTTTTGACACTGTATTTGGAACATAGCAAGAGCACTAGACAGGCGCTGTAGATGGTTATCTTGAGCATTCATGATGTTTAAAGATCTCCCAGAAAGTATTGTAAAAGTGTGTAAATCCGAGGAATCTGGACAAATTCCAGCTTCAGTAATACGTTCTCCCAATATTCCTCCTGCAGTTTCAATTGGAAAACCATCCTGAAATGCTGAACAGCATTGCCGTGTGCTGTAAAACAACTGCCATATTTTACCCAACATTTGGCTGCTCTTCTCTTTAAATAATTTGTAAGTCATTTTGTAAGGAGCTCTGGGATAAAAAAGGGCTGCATAAATATATTATCATTGTCATTAATTTTGGCAGTATTCAAGACCACCAGTATTTAAAATCAATTAACAGTTCTTTTCCTATTATCATTGGCATTTTATTTTTATTCAGCTAGAACAAGTCTCTCATAAAAGTTAAAAACAATCTATTTTTGGAAGTAATACAGCAACAGTAAAGGAGACCTGCTGAATTCTCATTAGACTTTTACCAACATGACTTTTATGGAAATATTTTCGCATGTAGAAGTTTTGGCCTGGTGTAAAGGGTGAGACCACATCCAGTAAAATGAGTTAACCCCGCTTATTTCACACCTTTAGCTCATCATGTCTTTCTTTTTAGGTTATCATTAAAATACATCAAAACAAAGTCTGTTCGAAGCTCAAAATACTGTGAAGCAGAACCGAAATCCTGTCTCTGTTTTGGCTCATAGAAGCCAAGTCAAGGTTGGATTTCTTTAGCTGTTACCAGGTCTCTGTCAGCAAAGGTAACAAAGGTACTGTTCTTTTCCATGGCCCCATATTTGACATGCCCCAGTGCCAACAACCTATACGTTTTGTCAGTAGCCAGAACCCGGCTAACCACAATGGACTAAATTAATGTTTGGGGCAACAGCTTCCTAAAGATGGTGTAGCATCACCAGTTTTGTCTGTTATTAATGACTCTGAGAACTCTGGAATTTGCATCAGCCTTAAATTCAGCTGCTTGTTTCATGGGAAGTTTTACCAGAAACCTGTGTTATATGGAAGTACCATCTGAGTCACCTGGTAATCTACACTTTGCTGGAGACAAAGTGGTAAAAAGGCTTTACCTGTCTTTTAATGTTTAGCATTTCTGAAACAATCCTCGAGTGTGACAAAATGTAAACATGTTTCCCAACATAAAAAGATAACTATGCCCAGCAATACCACTAATAATACTTCACTGCAGAGCTTTGGGAGGACTTTTATTGTCTCCAGACATACAAACATCACCTGAATGGCATAGGGTATGTAGATTTACTATTGCAAGGCAACAAGGAGTGTCTAGAAGCAGCTGGAAATAATTCAGTAACACAGTACAGTGAAAAGGAGTTTAAAAACCACACAGTCTCAATGATATTTTCATAGTGCTCCAAGCAATTTACTTCCACAAGTTAAATGGTTTCAAGACTATCCAGCTCAAAATTACATACACAGCATAAATGCCAACAGTGGTAAACTGCAGAGCATCAGGCCAATGAAACAACAGCCAACAGCCCTCGAGGAAATTACAGTGAGATTTATGAATGGCATTCTCATGGCTTTGATGGATATCACCCAAAGTCCTCTCATATCTGTCAGTGTCTATCTCATATGTGTCTCACTATGGAAAATAATTCGCATTTTATGCCAATATTGCAAAACCCATTGGACTCATTCAGCCCATAAAATCTTTGCCTCTGCTCTCCACCTTGCTGGTATCCAGAACATGAACCGACTTGTGCAAGTAAATTACTATTCCATATAGATTATATAGTCAAAAGTTTGGACTATATGGAGTCCATGTAACTTTGTGACCCAGTTAAAGCTTTTCTTATAATGAAAAGCACCTCCATCAATATCAGATCAGAGCGGCAAAAGAGACTGCGGCTTAGGTAGGGCATGTGTAAATGTACATTCTGATGATGGGAATAAATAGTCCTACTCTAATTTTTGTTTTGCATTCTTCTGCTGAGTTACTCAAGGAGCAAAGAACATTTTTGTTTGTATGCATTGTCCAACTAGCTCTTATTTAAGGTAAATAGATGGGATGATCCGCTGTATTTAGCATTTTCTCTGACTTAAAGTGAGTGAAAGCTGAGGTATTTGGCAGATGTGAAGGTTACTCAAAGTCTCAAGTTTATGTTCTGGAGTGATTTTGGACTCAATATACTTTGCAATCTTAATGGCAGCAAGGAAGTAAAAGTCAGAGAAGGTAAATAAGTAAAAGGCAAAAAGCGAGCAAAGAATTTTGGCATGCAAGTGTTATCATCTCTAGAAATCTTAAGTTGAACAGTATGGAGATTTTTCATGGGTCTGCACACATCTCAAGTTGAGACACATAAAAAATTAAAGCTATATATATATACACACACATTAAAAAAACTTGTTATAAGTTTAAAAAAAAAAAAAATCCCCATCTAAATTTTCACGTAAAAGTCCCACGGAACTTCAGGCATTATTGGAAGGATTTCAGAAGACGTGGCTAGCAAAGAGACAGCTTTGCTCAAGGGGAGAAGCAGATAGACTCACACAACTGCAGACCTGGAGATAAGTGAACTGGGAGCCAGAAATGTGGCAATGAAGAAGGCCAATAATCTTTATCCCAGAAGGATATGCTGCAATAGAACAAGACCATGGAAATAAAATAAGTAATCATTTTATCTTTAGGGTCGAAGCAAAATCTGAAAAAACACCTAGGAAGACAGACAGAGCTTTGGAGAATACAATGATCTTGCTATAATAATATACTTCACATTATGACTTGACTGAAAAAATTACCAAGTGAGAAAATGTGCAAAAGGCCAGATCATAGTGTAATGAAAGACTCTTACTTGTATGAATAAATGTTTTTAAAAATGAATGAGTGAAGCCTTACAAAATGGGTGGGGTTGGGGGGTGTGAAACTAGCAAGTGTTTAAAGTCATTTTATCTATGAATGAATCAAGACAGAAAGTCTAAGGAGAGCACTTGCAGACATGAGCTATCTTAATTTTAGCTACCCCCGTGTGGATTAAAGGTCAAACACTTTTTGTCTAAATGATATATCAATGTCCCAAAGTAAGAATCCAGAGGGTTTTCTCTCCTGGATGAAGAGATGAGTTTCTCCCGATATGACAAGGAGCTGAAAAATGGAAACTAATAAATAACAAAGGTACAATTAAAGGAGAATTGTGAAACCTTCCTGAATCTCTAATCTGGAAATGGTGAACATCATGCCAAAGTGAGTTATTTTGGTGGAAGGTTTTTTTACCTTCTTGTTGAAAGATTTTTTTCAAAATATGTAACTTGGGGACAGGGCACAGTAATCGTTACTGTAACTAGTTATCTCTAAAATACCTAAAGGATGCACTAATTAAAAATATTTAATGTTCTGAAAGCAGAGCTATGTGATGTAAGGCATTTTAAAAAGTTGGAAAATTGGAGGTGGACTAAAGAAAGGCAGAAGAAGATTTGCAACTTGGAAAAGAAAAGCTTCTCGGTGAAAAATTTATGGTGTTGAATTTCTGTACTTTGCCAAACAGAAGCTCAAGACTTGATTATATCACAGTAACTGTCACGTAGGCTATAAAAGTCAATGTGGGATGCTTCTGTGCATTAAGTTTGTTGAATTTATTAGCAGATTCCTTTTATCATTGTTAGCCAGACTAGCTAGATTAAAACCAACGCAGGTAAGCACACTTCTGCTGCCATCATATATAAAGGGAACAAAATAGCCGGTAAGAGAGGCTTTCCAGTCTACTGAAGAAAAGCATAAACCCAGGTAACTGAAGCCAAAATGAAAATAAAAATAAGGCATCCTTTTTCAGCAGGGAGAAGAACTGACTTTTTATAGGAAGGACCTGAAGAACGGGTGGATTCTCCCTCTCTTGAAGTCTCTGATCCAATTTAAGCCCTGTCTTGGATGACAGATGTTAGCTAAACACAACTTATTGGCCTCATTACAGGCACAAGTGTGTGAAATTTTGTGGCCTTAAAATCCAGGTGAGGAGATTCCCTCTCCAAACACCAACACAACAACTGTGGGTTCCTCCCGCGCCCGCTGGGTCTAAGCTGGAAATGCTCTATAACACGTAATAAATACAACTGCAAATCACGAGGAATGTGTCGGCACAGAAATACTAAGCTAAAAGGCCGGGCTGCCTCGCTGGCCGCGACAGTAGCTGCAGCGCTGTGCCATGTACCTTTCAGTAACCATCACCGTGATGAAGAAGGATGCGAGGTATTTTGGACGGCGGGTAATACCCACAGACACGGTTTAAAAAATAAAAAGGTTGACAAAATATATTAGCCTGAGGTAAAATTTCGTTGAATCTTTGCTTGATTATAGACTGTCCAATTTCCAAACATGCACATGCACTTTTGAAACCACTTTTTTAGTGTTTTCAATAAGCTGCAATTATTTTTGCAGGGTTTTTAAACAAGTCCTCCATGGGATTTTGGTATTTTCCAATGCTGTCTCAGACAGTTCTCTTTTAAAATAAATCCTGGGCAGACTATGAGACCAAGGGCTGGGTCTCTGGGCTGTGCACAGGGATGCAGTAGGGCCAGCTCAGTGGGACTGGGGGGATAGACTTGGGTTGCTTTAGCGGAGAACTTGGCTCAATATCAAAAGCAACGGGATGCAAAGAAAACAAAGAGTAGAAATTGCAAGATGGGACCGACCTTAGCAAATACTGGCAAGTGAAAGGAACCACCTTCAGTGCTTGAACTGCCAAATGGGTGGGGGGGAACAAACAAACAAAGAAACAGAGAAAACCAAAAGATTTTAGCACCAAGAGCCTGCAGGTGAATGACATGTCAAGGCTAAAGCCTTCCTTCTCTACATCCCACTTGGGCTGCTGTATGTGTACGAAGAGAAACCTTCGGCTCATGCAGTTGTTGAGCCTCGGGACATGGTGGGATGGCTGGCCAGGCAGCAATGCACTACCTCCGAGTGACCCAGCAAGCTCAGGAGCACATGGGACACAGCCAGGGACTTGCAACTTGCAGTCCTAAGGTACAGACTGGTACAGCAAAGAGAAGTCCTCAGGGCAGAGTGAAATATTGACTATTCCAGCTCCTTCACAGCTGCCTGCAATCCCAGCAGGGACCTGACCTGAGACATCAAGGTTCGGAGCAGGACAGTGCTGAGGCTGGACCTGATTTCCAGGGAGCCTGGAAAGTTTCAAAATTTCTTTTCATTTTTAGGCTGATTAGGAAAGAGGAATTAAAAAATTTCCCGGCCAGCTTCTCATTTGGGGAAGGGAATGATTGGCTGGGGGCAAGGTGGGATGAGCTTTGTTTCAGCTACATTGCAATACCTCACTTCAATATCAACTTCAAAAAAAGCTAAGTTCACAACAATTACACCAAACTCCAGAGTGTTTTGGTTTGAACCCATACAAATAAAACACTTCCCTTTTAACCCCCAAATTCAGATTTACCCCTGAAAATAAATTCCACAAACTGAAAGTGAGAAGAAATAAATCTACCAGCTTTCACAGTTTCCAGCTTTACCCAGACTTCATCTCCCTTATCCCCCTGAATGCTGGAAAAAAAGATGGGCCTTGAAGTCATAAAGATAGAGCCATAAAAGTAGCCATAAAGATATTATCTCCATCCCTGGACGGGGATAATAGTCCCTTACCCTCAGTGGTGATTGTAAATTCAGATAATTAGCATGCATCAAATGTTTTTGAGAACTCTAAATAAAAAGGCTATGGAAGTCGATGTGATTGTCATTTATGAAACGATCAGGAGTTATTTGAGCTGCTAGGAAACCTAAAACAAGTTAGGAACTGAAGCTTATTTATGAACACTGAATACTGAGTGTATTTGGCTATGCTGGCATTTTGAAAACACTTTGGGACAGTGTTTTTTGCACACATGTGTCTCATTTTGCACATTACCTCAGTCTTACAGTCTGTGGCTTTCCAGAAGTTGACTGACAGCTACAAAAGCGTACTCTCAGCTGTCAGATAAATTGCTGATTATTTTAGTCCTTCTTCCAAGGCTTTGAACATCCCGTTTAACTCGCAGGGAAGAAAAAACAGACTACCCCAAAAGAAACAGATCCAGGATGTTACCATAAGGCTGAGTTTTACTTTGTGTTGCAGAAATTGCCCTGATCAGAGAAGGGGATGTGTCCAAAGGAAGTCTTGAAAGCTCTGCTCTTGACTAAAGATACACACCGCAGTGTAATGAGATTGAACAGTGGAGATGAGGTTCCTCTGGCTCTCTTGCAATTAGACAAGCAATCATTTCAAGCTTTGGAGCTGGCGAATTGTCAATCAGTGGCACCCACAAATGAAGATAATGCTGACTTTTCTCCTGCTCTATTTCTGAATATTATACAGTCTTAGAAAACAACGCTTAAATTCTGTGTGTACAAACAGAGAGGCAGTCTCATCCAATTTTAGGACTTGTTTTAAGTTGGTTTGCCTGTAAAACAAACAAAAGTAGTTAAGAATCACTGACAACTTCCAGGCACTATTTCCTTTTCTATTGGAACCCTGGAGCTTCCACCACAGCTTATCAGACATGCAAACAATAACAGGGTAATTCTTGAAGTCCAGTCATTTATTTAGGCTAGAAGAAAACCAGCTGAAAAAAATGTAATAGATTTTTCATTTTGCAAAAGATTGAGTTACACCATTTCTAAGGCTTGTCTGAAACTTATCTGAATCTTCAGGGACAAATTTAGACCTGATTAAAATCTCCTTTGCTTTGAACAAGGTTATGCTAGGGACGCAGTTGTAGCTTTTTAGGTGGCAACACTTGGCCAAAAATGTTTGAAAATAAAAATCTTTCCTGCTTCTGTTTGATACCAGGGATTATTACAGCCAGAAATCAAACTTACATATTAAGGTCTAAGGGAAAGCGATATGGAGTGAATAATCTACCTAGAAAGGCATATATCTGCTTTCACGGCCATATTTCATCTCACCTATCTCAGGCTTCAGTGCAGCAAAGTAATTAAGCGTGTGCTTAATTTTTGGAAAGTGGGAAACTCTATCAGTATTAAACAAACTACCAGACCACTTATACTAAAGCATGTGCCTAAGCAGTTTTTTAGACTGGGCTCTCAGAAAAACATTAATGACTATTTTTTATGAAATTTATTTGGGACTGGACTTATTCCATACACTTTTTGACTGTGGTCAGTTCTCCTCATTTCATGGGCTGTGCATTGTAGCAGCTCCTGTCCCACTTGTCCATGCATCCAGCATATTACAGTTACAGCTCTCCCAGGAAAGAACCACCACCCTGTCCTTAGCAAGGTTCATCTTACATGTCTGGAAAGTGGTTAAAATTGTTTATGAACAAATACAAGTCAAGAGGTGGGGTCTGTCAGGGATCAGAGAGCAGTCAAAATCTTTAGTCCTCTGTTTTTAGATGTTTTCTCTAACAAGTTTTTTAAATCCTTAGTGAAAAAGTTGCTCCATGAACACAACATGTACTAATTAGGTGAAAAACTTCTTTGCAAAGGCTACTTTATAATTACAGGATTTGAGCTGTGGCATAAAAAATTTCAGATATATTTTTTAAAAAGAAGCAGATTATTATATTTAGAGCAAAGTCACCCCCACTTTTTCTCTCTCCCAGGATAGACATGAAAACACCTTTGAAAATTATTTTTTTTCCCCTAAGTATGGTTTCTTTCCCAGGTGTAAGTGCATTCAAGTGAATGTAATTACATCTTGCATTCAACAAGCCAAATATTTGATTTCATATTAATATGTTTTCTCTCCAGCTAGTGGTAAATGTGGCTTCATGCACCAGAAGCAGAACATTTTTAAGAGCTGGGCAAAAACAATATGTATTTATATGTTTATGTATAAGTGTGTGCATGTATACACATATATAAATGTAAATGCTTACCACGGAAGAGGGAAAAAAGCTCCTAAATATAAAGCACTTTCCCCTCCTCCCCAAATCATTCAATTTTTGTGGAGCAGAATAAAAAACATGAACATTTCTGATCACTATGGCATTGTAGCAGAAGGAAATAACAGACAACGATGCTGCTAGAAGAGGTTTCCCCACCCCGTTGATGCCCGGTCAATCTGAATTACACAGATTGTATTTTACAGCCAGTAGATGATTAGTTTTGAACCACAAACTGGACATCCAACCCAACAATCAGCAAACATCAAAGAATGAGCTGACAAAGAAACTTTGAGAGATACTATTGAGTACAACTGTGTCCGGAGGGATCAGGCTTAACGCTAAGACTGCATCAGAGAAAAAGCATCCAAAGATGCAAATTTCTTGCTGTCCTTGCCCATGTATAAAGTGAGCTTCTGACACATCCTTTAATGGACTGGGCAGACATTGGGTTGAAAAGACCTCCTCTTGTGACAGAATATTAACAAAAGGCAATGGAAAAATTATGCTGGAATATTTAATTGACACGTTTCATGCTTTAACGCTGGACTTGGCACTCTAAGAAAGATACATGGCATTAATTTTGCAGTCTTCTCCAGAGATTTTATTAATGTTGTCATCTAAAAGTTGCATTGATAAATGATCTAATTTAAAGAAAAAAACCCACATAAAGAAATATATATCAGTGACTTAATGTATACCACTATTTTTGTTGTACCTGATGACCATGCTTATATGGGACTATTCTTTCAGAGAAGCACATAGAAGAGCGTGTGAATGCATGTCTATTCCCTGGTTAAGAGCTTCAGGGATGACCTCACCAGCTTTACAGACTCAGTAAAAGTTAAAAAGAAAAAAAAAATTGTTTTATCTCTGGAAGCTACTTTTACTAATTTGGTATTTTTTAACAGGTTTACCACCAGCAACTCGTGACTATTAACATCAGCACAGGTAATCAAAAGGCTTAAATCATCTCTTTTAAGCACCATCATGACTTCCAGAGCAATGGGTATGTTAGAGTGATGGGTACGTAAAGGCCTTCTTCAGAACTGCAGTCCATCATGTGAAATTCAAGTCATGGATTGCCCTCAACAACACAGACATTTCCCAAATAGAACAAGACATAACCTACGGAAAACTACCAGCAAGTGAAAGAGGAAAGTGGTCAAAATTATGTTTTTGAATCTAGATTTTAGAAAAGCTTTAAGCCAGGATATCTCTTGATTCACACACTGCTACCTCCAAGCCACATCAGTAGATTCTTTTTCCAAAACTAATACACAGCATTTTTAAATTAAATTGTATGATTTTTTCCCCCATTTTCACAGTTCATGATTCAATAGCAGCTTTAGAAATGAACAGATAATTAAATTTTCACTTTTCAGCCTTGATGCTTTGTTTATTTAACAAGCCTGATTAAGAAATAAGTAGCCCACAACTTGGTATCACTCCAGCTATTTCCAGCATCTCATTATGTTTATTGTAACAACTCACATCCAACCCACCAGGAGTAGCAGGGAGACTCCAGAGAAATACCATCCTTCGATTTAGTAGTGCCAATCAAAGAAGATGTTGGTTTGTTTGAATTAGGGAAGGGAAAGCAGAGAAAAATAAACAGCAAACCAAAGTATGTTCCCACTTACGGTACTCTCCCTTGGATTAAGCAAGAGATCCAGCACAACTTTAAATCATAAATGATAAAGATAGAAAAGCTTACTCACTCTAACTTGACTTACTTAGGTAGCCAGAATATCATTATCATAAACAACACCAGGCCCATAATGTGGCCCTTCTTGATCTAACTAGGGAAAGGAAAACTGGTGCTGAAAGTGTAAAACAACAAAAATAATTCCTTCCATGTAGAAATCACACCTAACAGGCCATGTTCAGATAACTCTTTTTTCCCCCTGTTCCTTTTCCATTGCCACATTTGTCTGGAACTAGAAGAAAAATTGCAGGTGCCATGAAACACTCATCCTCCTTATTCCAGAGAAATTTGACAAATAGAACCAAATTCTTTTCTCAGCTATGAGAAAATAATGCCTTCACCAAAGCTAACAGCAATACCAAGGGCTTCGGGGGTGTTGGTGAGGTCTATCTGTTTGCTCTAAGGTTATCTGCTTCCAGAGAAGCTGTTTCAGGAGATCCTCCCGGGTTCAGCATAGCCTCTCTCCTATCCTAAATGCTATTTATCTTTCTGTGTGAGGTGATTCCTTAGACAAGTAACAGAGGAAATAGCACATTCGCCTTCAGCTATCCACAGTAGGTGCCAGTTCTGCCCAGAAGCTCTCTTGATGGTATTCCATCTTTATAGAGATACAAATGCATTTCTAGCTTCTACTCACGTCCAATAAAATATTTTAGATTCAGTTATTGCTCCATTCAGTATCATTTCCACTTAAAAGAAGTGAGCTAAGGTACATCCCTGCACATTAAAGACAGAAAACATCTCTCCTTCCCTCACTCCTCCCAACCTACAGACAATGTCTTCTCTGTATAGTCTCAATTCAAAGATCACTGAGGGGAAAAAAAAAAATCAATCAATGATCTTTGCACTGATTCCCATTGTTAGAGTATCACATCAGTGTTTAGCCTGAGGAGCACTGAGCTGTGTAAATACTTTTTTGGGCTTCAGTGGGAGAAAATAGTAGGGTTCACTAAATTGATGCAAGAGAAAAAGGTTGTAATTATTAAACCAAAATATGTAACTCAGCTAGCTTAAGTAAATAGTCTCATGCCCAAAGTCAGCAGTATTTTTCTATATGTGTCTTTATCCCATTACAGACTGTAACGAGAATGTAAAGGATGATAGCAGAAATTATATCTAAGAAGAAACCTTAGTATGCCGGTATATGTTGCATAGTGAGGGTATGAAATGATACAAAACCTAGTTCCTTAAGCAAAATGATATGAAATGAATGGCAGGCCACTTTGTGCAGAGAGACGTACTTGGCTGCAGGCGCTCAAGCCAGAGCTGTGAATGCAGGCAGTCAAGAAAAGTGGGCAACTCCAGGAAAATTCAAGGAGTGCAGGGAAAAGGCTGAGTCCTGGATGGGAGCCAAATAAATCTTGTTGAGGAAAAATAAATATCTCTGCTGGATGTCATTCAGAGATACTGCTATTAAGCTGGTATTTCCCAGTGAAGCCTGTAATCACAACTGAAGCCTCCTGCAGCAGCAGCAGCTACTCATAACTATAGAAAACTGAATCTCTGTTCAAGAATGAAAAAAGGTATCTAAGGAAAACCCCCAAATTTTGCTAAAAACAAGAAAGCACCATCTACATGACTTGTTAAATTGCTTCATCCTCAAAACTTGTTCAATTACCAGTGCAATATAACACTTCTATTATTCTTTCATCCTGACCCAAGAAACCTGCAGGATGCCCAGAGCTGTCAACCTGCAGCAGCAGCACCAGTGATGTGACACAGGACCTTCTGCTAGGACAAGTCAACATTAGTTGGGTCATCTGCATTTTTCTCCTCCCACCCATGAAAACAAGGTGGGTTCAACGATACACAACTATTCTTTTCCCTTAAAGACTTAATTCCTCTCCGCGGCACCCAGCAGGTCACCTCGAAGGCACAGACCAGTTACAGACACAGAAACCACCTCAGAAAGGCAGATAATGACTGTGCTGGCAAAATTCCACCGTACGCTTGTGCTGATTTTACATTCTTCCCATGGCATCTGGTACTGATCGCTGCCAGACACTAAATGGAGCTGTCAGCTGCCCCACTACAACTTCTCCCATGTTCAAGAGACAACCCAAGAAGTAACACAGGTCAATTCCGAAGCTGGGCACCTCACCGGAGCAGGAATCATCACTGGCAAGAAAACAATCAGCAGAGAGCATCGGAATACAGCTGAAACTGTCTGATCATATTGACTGATTATTGAATTTTACAACACTAAGCACCTGAACTGGGCTGGAAACAAATCTAGGAACTGTGGCTTTTCTGCTGACTTTTTCATCTCTCCAAACAAGAATTTCTTTTTTTTTTCTTTTTTAAAAGTTAGCAGGATAAAATATCGGACTGTGCAGAATGACTGGCTGCTATATTTAACTCAGACAAACACATAACAAATCACTATTCTGTAGAAAGAAGGCACACCTCATAGGCTATATTTTTTTTTCTTGAGACCTGGACGTAAGACCACAACCCTCTAAATAATCCTCCAGAAATAAACCAATGAAATGTTCACTCTGACAACAGACACAGTATTATACCTGCAGCTGGTAAATGTTTCCACAGTTCAACCACCTTTCCTTTTCATTTCCAGTAAAAATTTGATCCCAGGGGAAAGAGTCAGCAGCTAGGATTTTAATTACTTTTCTGCAATAACGTTGAATGGAGAGTAGCATTATTTTAATGCTACTGATGTATTCTACTTTTCTTCTCTTTCTTCAAGGGGAAGACAGAGGACAGGACAGTTTACAGCAAAGGCAGATGCCCTACGGAGAACCATCCCCTTTGTCTCTGACATCTCTCAACCCTTTGCTATTTGCTGTTCTCCTGCAGTCCAAAGGCACAGTATCTTGAGAGTTCAATGAAGATTTCGGAGAACATTGTCTCTGCAGCACTGTTGGCTCTGTTCAGACCAGACGCTGAGCGAAGCGTACTGATTACAGCTCCTTGCTTGCCCAGAACTAAAACTTAAGGGGCCATGAAACAGGGGACTACCAGAAGTTTCAAATTTAAATCCAGTATTTGACTATGAAAATGTTCTGAAGTCAGGAGGATGAATCCCCTCACATATGAGATTGCCTTCAGAAGTTGTTTGGTAGCCTGTTTGATTTAAATAAAAAAAAATCCTGGGATAGTTCTGATTTACCTTCTAGGTTGTGAGTTTTCCTATATTTCTGTCGCACTTTCAAACTTTGACGTTTCCTTTTCTGCCACGAGAACTAGAAATTTTCTTTCAGGTAAAAGATAATACTGATGTTATTTTTGCTGATTTCAGCAGGGAGAAAAGGAAATACGCTCACATACGTAACCATATATATGTACACACTTATAAGCATAATGTATATATGTCTGTTCACAATCACATCAATACGCTGCCAACACCAGATATACAATATTGCAAGTGTTGAAGTATTAAAGTCTAGTTCTGATTTTTATGATGTATTCCCCCAAAAGCATGCTGAATCCCATCTTCCCTGCTCCAGCACAACACGCTTTTGCCAGAACGTACATTAGAGATCCTTCCCGAGGCAAGTGGTGGGAAAAGAGACAACAGTATCTGCCCAGTAATGACACCGAGAGCAGGAATTGAGCAGAGGTGGAAGCTTCAGAACTGCTGGTAAATATGCTTCGGAGTGTATGAGCGATGGACAAGAAGAGCAGCCACACAAGTGGAAAATGAATGTTTCCTGTTTGGATAAATCCTTTCCACTTATCCCATTATTCTAAGAGGTTTGTCTGGTCAATCTTCATGTCATTTTGCTGGCAGGCCTTATGCAGAGTGCCGAGATTTCCATTGCAGGAGTCCCTGGCAAGGGCAAAGTGCTGTAAACACTATTGTACTCCGGTGCTGTGCTGGTAACAGGTTCTTGGAGTTTGATTCCTTAGTGGATTAGCCAGGAAGAGAAGTGGGGAACAACCAGGGAAATTAAGTAGCATGAGAGCCTCAGCTTCCTTTCAAATGGCTTTGCCACACAAATTTCACTTTTGCAGTATATCAATATGTATCCAGCGTTCTTCCTTGACACTCAAGTGGACATTGTATTTTTCTTCTGGGATCTCTGTGTGTATATATATATATATATATATATGTCATTTCCTATTTCTCTAAAGCTAGAGGCTTAGAAATACCTTAAACATAACCTGCTTTCAATTTCTGTAATAACTATGATTTATATTAATGCTGTTTTATAACTAGCTACCCTCTGCCCTGTACTCATAAACTAGAACTGTGTTCCCAAATTTTGAAATGAGACTATAGGATAATAAAGCTTGCAATATTGCAGCCTTTCTCTGTCGATATATTACCCCTCATCCAACCCACAAATTATCACTTAAAGCCTTTGCTTCTAAAATTTGAAAATCTCTTTTTTCAATGTTCTTATTCGGATGTGGTTTGATATATCGACATTCAGGAAATGCAAGCCTGATGATGACTAATAGCCATATCTAATCATAAAAAGTGCAGATATTACTATGAAAAGGGGAGCTAATTGATTTATATTTGATACTGTAATGAACACAAGTTTAGGCCCAAATGTTAGATTTACTAACAGTAGAAACAAGTTTCAAGGGACCAAATATTTTGTGTTAAAATACAATGAGTGCTCACTTCAAGTTTCTTTGGAAGGTGTTTTACTCGTTTCATTTTTTAATATGCAATTCTCATCCTGCAGCATTGCAAGTAACTCACAATCTCGTAGTCAGTGAGATCTATGTGCATGGCTTAGTTTGGGTTGGATAGCATTTGTCAGTCAAATAAATTCCTGAGATGATGTGTGCGTCAAGCCCACAAAGAGAAATGAATGCTGACAACTTCAAAATTGGAAAATATCCTTCCATAATAATAAAACATTAACTGCCGGGTCTAACTTAGATTCCTTAGGGTTTCAGCAGTCCCTAAAGTATCTAACGTTCAAGAAGATATTTCAAAATAGTAGTATTTCACTCTAATGGTAGCAGGCGACGCGTGAGGAGCATCCCGTCCCTCCCTGGTGGCAGGACAATGTGTTCGTTGTTGCTCTGCATCTCCAGCTGGTGCTCCGGTGCGCTCCAGCGCCCATCCTGGCACTGCCTCCCACCCCTATCTGACCGCTGAGTGCATATTATGAACATTTTAAGATTTATTTACAGGTATTTTTTCACTTCAATTTTTTTTTCCATTTTGCTACAAATAAGACGGGATCTTTAAGAAATAATATTCCTGGGGCACTTGGATGGGAGTCGGGACTCTTGGTTTCCCAGCTTGGTTCAGGTTCCTGCTACTATTGCTGCAGTCTGCAGGTTACCAGGTTGGCTGCCTGATATTTCGGTGCCAGAGCCCTGCGCCCTGTGGAACCTGATCATCAAACATACATTTGGTTTTTTGCCGGTTCCTTTTTTTTCTTGTGGTGGAGAAACAAATAGTTTAATTTGCTAAGCTCATAATATGAGTTCTCCTTTTACCCAAGAGAGTCCCCTGATTTTAAAGATAAACTCTGGAAACACAACCTCTTGAGCTGTACGATGTCATAACTCCTTAGAGTTTGCAATCAGGGAAGTACAAAAGCTCCCACTGGCTGAAAATGTGCCGTACAATGTTCATACACATTCAAATGTATGGTATATCTGTAGGACTGTATCTGTAGGACTGTAGCTGTTTATCTGTTATAGCTACGCCAGCTTCTTTGTTATATATCTTCACATCTCCCTGCCTATAGTTCTCCTGCATTCCAGGAGGAAAAAGAGATCCAGAAATGAGCACTGTAGAAGTAAGCATGTCTCAATTCCATGCTCTCATGTCCTCTCTGGCCAATAAACGTTTTCATCTGTAATATGTCCAACACTTAAGTCACCAGCTCTTTCATGACTTGTAGCTTGTTATCATGAAAATAATAATTGTACAAGCACAAACAATGAAAGAGGAAGAAAAGTTGCAGAGCTTGAAGAGACAAAGGGACTCAGCGCTAAGGAGTACATACAATTCTTCATGCTCTTTTTCCCATCCTACTGTGGGATGCTAGCACATCCCCAGGGGAAGAGGATGGTTTTCCTGTAGATTGGCAGGTAATCTGCTGTTGCTACCCCTGGCATCATAGGCATTTTTAATGAAATATTAATGATCCTGCTTTTAATAGGAGTTTCAGCACAACCTAAATTAAGTCATTGGAAGAGAGATATTGTCCCATTAAGAACAGTAAAACTTTAAGCTCCCTTCCTGAGGAGTAGCTGTGGGCAGTTAAAGTGACAATCAATTTAAACAGGCGATATTGCTTTATAAGTCTCTGAAGTGTGAAGTCCCAGCATGCCTGATGTATTTCATTTTAATTTCCTTTTGGAAAACAGAGCTGTGGTTAGTGGGGAACCTCACATGCACACACACACGCGTGCGTGCAAGAAAAGCCTTAGGAGTGCAGGAAGGGAGGAAATTATTTAACCCTTTCGAAAAGCTATACAATTTCTTTAGCTAGGTAAAGAAAAATAAGCATAGATACTTGCTCCTTTAGTTCCTGTGTAAAAATAAACAATAGTCTTGCATAGCTAATAACTATGTTAGGGCCCCTTGCTAATATCTGCTACAAGTCCTGAAAATTTAGTGAAAAATGTTTTTTCCCCGTTTCCCTTCACTTCAAGCAACTTCTAAATCAGCAGCTCATGCCCTCTGTAGGGGAAAAAGATAAGAATCATGTAATTTCATCTGATTTCCCATTTCCAAGCTATTTCTCTGACATCAGACCACACAGGTACATGGAGGCTCGTTATCAGATGTAGCTTACTGTGGTTTCAGGTCAAATCTGATGTTTTCAAGATGCGAGTGCTCCCAAAATGGACTGAGAAAGTCAAGATGACACAACAACAGACGTAGTGATGAGAGTATCTACCAAAACAATGTTCAAAAGAGAAAAATTGTATCCTGCTTCAGCCCTACACTGAGATTATTTCAAAGACATTGAGAAACCATAACAGGAATGAAAACCTTTTCAGGATCTTTTCTTAGTTTATTGGAAACCAATAGTTCATGGAATTAATGAATAACACCAGGAGCATCCTACTATGGGTACTCGCCAAAAAACAAGCAAAAATAAATGACTTATGACCCCCCTCAACAGAGGGACCTGCAAAAAAATAAATAGATAGCATTTCTGTTTGGAAGTTGATTAGATGCGTTTATCTTTTCTTGTAGTGCTCTAAGTTATTATTTTTAATAGAAAGACTGAAAACTGGCCTCTTACCAGGTGACATAAAAGTCATGCACATAGTTGAATCTCAGGAATATATTTTTTAAAAATGGAAACAGACACGCAAATAAAAAAAGCCTGACAGTTTTATTATCATAGCTGTAGGATCATGGTTCAAATACAGGCATGCGTTAAGCCAGTAATTACTTCAATTTCATGGGAAAACAGATAGAGATGTGCTGACGACATAATCAAGGACTGTAACAACTGTCTACAGTTCTGTAAGTCGTGCTACATTTGGAGGAATCCTGCTGGTGTGTCTATGAAGGACAGGTCTGTTTATTTGTAGTATAGTGCAGTGTAGAAAGAAACTAAACTTGTATTTATTTTGCATATGTATATTACATTTGCTAGCATGAAAGGAAGGCTCTCTATTTTTCCAGACCAATCAAGGAGAAAATTTTAATGATCTAAACATCTATCCCTTCCTGGCTGACAGCAGCTTTTGAAGCCCAGACCCAAAGTCGGCTAAGTTAGACAAGGTTCCTTCTTGTCTCATCATTTCATCAAGGTGTAGGAACAACATGGCTTGTCTATGCCCCAAGGAAATTCAAAGCAAGGGGCTCCCACATGCTACATTTAGTGCTGATGCCCATCACCAGGAGAACCATGAAAGGCTTCTTTAGATTTAGCAAGCTAAATGGGGTATATCAAGTTGAAGTGGTTTAGAAATGTTGCATTCAGTTTTTGAGTAGGTGGTGGAAAGTGAGGAACTTAAAGATTAAGGCTTGAAAGGCAAAACTTATGAAGTCTTGCTTTTCAGGTATAAAAAACAAACAAAACCTGCGCACTCAGAGAGCTCAGACCTGACCGCCTCCTGCAGCAGTGAGCCGTGCTGGAACCCAAGAGCTGACGATGTCTCTATGTACTATCTCCATGCAAAATCCTTATCTGCATCCTAATGGCGGAGCTACAGAAACCGCTGCTGGACCAGACATGTAGTGGGGATACAAAATTTGCCTTCACAAAACTCAGAAAGAAGGATAATGGTTGGAAATGCAAAGAACGGAAAACCCAGCTTATTAACTCTTCAGCTGCACGTGAACAAACCAAAGCACCAGATAAAATCCAATTCTCCTTTAAAGCTTGGCTTGCTTGCCGTAAGCCACGCAGCTGGCTTCTCCAAAACATTACCTGTAATAACCAGTACATAAAATATCCTGCCTTTGTAGGTGTGTGTAAGAATGAGGGACAAGGTTTTACTGAGGATTTCTATGTTGGGCAGAAATGGATGTGTTATCTGTTCACTAAACTGAAGTAAGCAGGGAATATCTTGAACCTAGTGGTTTAGCTCTTCTTTTTTTATACTTCTTTAGCAAGGCTACAGGTCTGAACCCTCTTGGTGGGAGAAGGTAAACGCTCAGATTAGTACCCAGAGTAAAAGAAGATATTGACTTTAGGGCAAAGTTCAGAAGTCCTGAACTATGGATACAAGATTTGCAGTTCAAGCTTGGTAGCTCTCAAGCTTAAATGCTAGAAATAAATATTTCTGAATTTTTGATAGGGATTAAAATTTGGGAGCTCAATTTACCAGACCTTTTTCTGCATCTCTAATCATTATGAGGGTATTAACTACTTTAGAACAGTGTTAATAGTGCATTTAATTTATCAGTGTGCTATTACTAGTCTAATTCTTAGGAGGTTCAAAGAAAGATTCCCCTTATTGGAAGACTGCTTTTCCTGTGTTTATGACAGAAAACAGTTTATGTATCTGGCAAAAACAGTGTAATTAAAGTAAGGAAATTAATCAGAATGTCAAATAACGGTATAAGCAAGGCTCAGAGCATTTACTCATGGGCCAAACCAGTAAGTGAAAAGACTGGTCACAGCTGGAGCTGGTTCATGGCCAGATGATCATGCAGGTGTGAGCAATTGCACTACAAAGCAAACCCCCAATATAACCCTCCTCCAGGGCTCTGCTTAGTTTTGGCTCCTTGGAGGATTGCTCATAGTGAAATCACTGCTCTGCACTATGGTCAAGTGGAAAAATCAGCCCAGGCAAACTTGGAGAGAGTCTGTCCCTGGGACCCATCAGTGCTCAGGTGCAAAGGGGAGGTGCTCGGGTAAGTGCTGGACTAAATTCACTATGAGGGTATTGAAATATCCAGATTTTCAGTGGTCTTGGTAGTGAGGTTGTTTCATGCTAAAGTGCCCGAAGCCGTGAGTGTAATTTGGATGTTTAAAACTAAGAAAGCTTCTAAACCAAGAGTGAGAGGTAGTAGGAAAATAATGACTAAATAGAAGATAATTCTTGATGGTATTAGATGAAGTAACTTATATTCCTAGCTAACTTACTGGTATAATTTCTTTCTGAAATAGTATTTCTAGGGAAAAAGAAAAACAAATCTAGCTAGAAACACTCATTCCTGCTGTTCTGCTTCTGCAGTTCTGCCCTTGAAAGTGCTCAGAAATGGTCTTTTTTTTTTTTTAATTGATGCTGTAATAATGCTGTAGAAACACCTTCTCCACCTGTATTTTGTCACTCCTGGGTCTGTTTGTGAGACTACAGAACAGCATGGGTATAGGAAAGCAGAAAATGATAAGTATTTAACAACTTTCTTGGAAAGTTTGGCTCAGCTGCTTCTTACTTTATTCAAGCAATTTGTCTGCCTCTAATGCATGTGAGGAGATGTGTGTTGGTGTGGGTTTCTGCTGTGCTGAAATAGCACTGTTCTGGTCAGCAGTGAAATGCTGCATCATGATAGCTAAGTCTGGGGGAGCATCCTGTCCCCTGCAACTGGGGGGGGGGGGGGGGGGAAATCCACCAAAATGTGTTAAAGCTTCCTAAATCTAGATGAAGTGGGGACTAGAGTCGTGGGCAGGAAGTCAGGAGTCAGAGCCTAGTGAAGCCTATTAAGATGGAAAAAATGAAGTAATCCAGTACAGTAGGCTATTCAGGTCTGGAAACAGTGAAGTAGGAAAGGCAAAAAGGACAGGGAGATTGAAATTCAGATGAAATTCAAGGGTCTCTGTGCAGCAGCTGTAGATCATGTCTGGCAAAGCAAGTGTTTATTTGGACAATAATAGCCTTGAAGCCTCCTGATAAAACCATCTCCTTGCACTTCAATCCATAATACTGCCAAAGGTTTCCTTAAGTATTCCCTTCTACTGGGATGTAAACCAATCTCTGCTCCAGCATTGGGGCTGTCATTGTGTATGGAGAGCGGAAGGGGGGTATGAAAATGATTTTCCTTAAAATGGGCAGGCAGAAAAAAGAAGGGGGGGGAAAGGAAGGGTCAGCCTTTTGTTAATTTTTTTTTAATCCACATCTTTAATTATTTCCTTGGAAAAACAAACTAAGTGATGGATCCTGGGCTTCTGAGGAAACAACAGAGGAAGCAGCCTGTTTTTTGAAGCCCCCTTGCCATGTGGCTGCTGCTGCGTGCCTTTTGTCTCACCGGTTTCCTGAACATGGATGGAAAGCGTGTCCCTTTCATAATCCAGCTTCACTTCTCTGCCTCCCTCCCTCTCCCTCGCCTGCCTTTGTACAGTTGATAGGAGAAGGGAACCAGCTGCAAAAAAGCCTTTTCATGTCTATCATGCTCCTTGACCCCCCTTCAACACCTTCTTATGCCCATTGGGATTTTCATGATTTCTAATGTTACGTTATGGCAATCTCCTCCTTCTGCTGAACTTGATGGGAGTTTGGTCTCAGAGTAACAGCTGGCTATGCAATTTTAGCACAGTTTTTAGGGAGAAAAAAGAATTCTAATCCATTTTCTCCTCTGCTGAGCAATTCAACTCGGGTTTCCCAAAATAAGAGAACATAGAAACTGGTATTGAGTTTAAGACATAAATGAATCAAAACAAGTCTGGCTTTAAAATCCAGGCTTAAAATCAAATATAGAAATTCATAAAACATGTGGATGAATATTAAGGGCAAATTCCACACTGCACTTAACTGCCTTGTAAAGCACTAGGTACCTTCAGTTCCTTGAAGCAGTTGTAAAAAAAAAAAACAAAACCCAACATAATCGCAGTTACAGAATCTTCATCTCACGGTGGGGGGAAGATGAAAGAAATCAAGGTACTGGATGCTTGAGAAGTGATTCTGTTCTGTGATTTACCTTTAAGTTATGATGCTACTAGAAAAGACCAGATAATGCTGTTTTCTGGAGGAACTGGAAAGTATAAAGAAGTATTCATTTAGAGTAATGTTAAAGATTTTCCTATGGCTGCCAACTGTTCTTCAGGCTTTATTTGATTTTTTTTAATTCTTGACAAGAATGTTTATGAAAAAAGAAATGCTTCCTCTCAATGTATTTATATGGAAAGAAAGCTAGCTTTTAATTAATGCCTCCAATCTCAGTGATGCTTTCTTGACAGATGAATATAATTTAAATCTAGAAGGCAAGACCTGGTTGTGTAGTCTGACATCAAGAAGATTAAATTTCACCCTGTTGCCTCCTACCAAGACCAATAATCTCTGTCTAGCTAGAACATCACTACTAGAAAGGTATCTGCTCTTGACCTGAAGACAAGAAGACCTTGAGAACTCACTGCTTCCTTAGTAGTTCCCTTTGCTAATCACACTAATCTTTCCTTACTAGATTTAGGATTATTCAGCAACTGGTGCTTTCCTTTTGTGAAGGTATTTTTACAATGTTGTCATGCTACTTCTCAGTCCTCTTTGACAAACCTGAACAGGTATCCCTGAAAGGCTTTTTCTCAGAGTCTCTGGATTTTTTGCACCTCTTTCCTGCACCCTCTGCAGCTTTTTTTCCCACACATCTGTTTTAAAATCTGGATACCAGAATGGGATCAATCTCCCCAACACTCACCAAGAATGTACATAATAAAAAAGACACAGGCCACATTGCAGGGAAGCCGTCAGCACACTGCAGTGACCAATATATAATATATCAACCTGAGCTGCAAAGATCTAAGCTTTATTTAGTATCTTTTATGACCTGTTGCTACGGAAATGGACCTCCCAAAATAAAAGCTGTGGTCATTGATGGTCTATATTCAGAAAATATTGGTGGAGCTGTTATGAATATACACTTAAAGACAAAAGCTAAGGAAGAGAATGGCAAAAATAAAGTTTTGGGGAGGGTATCACTAAATCTTACTGCTTTGCATCTATAAGCTGCTTCTTTATCATATTTTTCCCAATAGGGAACTCAAAAGTTATCAGAGGTCTTTTGGGACAGTTAGTTTTGTGCAGGTTTGGCTTGTGTTAATGTTTTGCATCTTGGTTTTGGCTCGTCTGATGGGTGGGAAGTCTGTTAGCATTTTTCATGTGTCTATTATTCATGAGATCCGCCAATGCTTCGGCCAACCTAAAGCTGGGCACTGCTGCGGGGTTACTGTTTAGTCTATTGAGGTATAACTCGGATCCGTCTTTCCTTTCCTTTCCACTGAAGCTGGCCATCGTGGCTGGCTAAGCTGGCGGAACGGTAAACGACAACTATTACAAATGATCACTGGTGGTTCCTCGGACACCCAGAGAGTTGAGTATATTGAATGGAGCAGGATGTTTCTGGCTTCTTGAAAATATTTCCATCACATGTCTTTGTAGGTAACTGACAAATATACTTAAAGAACCACTGCCCCATCCAACTAAGCTGAGCAAAGACTCTTAAAATTTATTACATATTTCTTCTACCACAGTATTTCCCTTTCCATTTTTGTTACTGACAAAATTATTCATCTAAAAGTAGGAGAATATCCTTCACTTTTCTAATCATCTGCTGCTTTGTATCAAATTAGAGACTAAATCTGAAACAAGTAAGGGGAATCATTGTCCATTTTTCATGGTGCTGGTCACATTGAGAGGCTGTCATATTCCTCCTGCAAACATCAGATTTCTGACTCTGAATGGCATATTTGGGTTACTTGCATATCCATCTGTACAACATTTCTAAAAACTATTTTGCTACCAGTCTTATGGAAATAAAAGATCAAATCAACTACTGAATACAATCAATACAAGAACACACAAATTAAATGAAAGGATTAATCTTGTCCTGAAATTACCACTTCAGTGTTAAAGCAGATACAGAAAAGCTATGTTACTCCTCTCCAGGAGTTGGCCCAAACCAGGAGGAATCCAAATAAAGTCCAGCACTTTTCTTAGCAATCCAAAATACACTAGAGACAAATAATCTGCAATTTTCACCTTCGTGTTGTTTGTGAATGGTGGATTTGGCCTTTGCAAATGTTAGCAAAACTTCTAGCATGTACATGGAATAATTCAGCAAAGAAATTGGTCCCAACCATCATCAGAGCAGTGAGAAAACAAACACAAGTGGATTAACATAATTGCTTAATCAACAGCATTCAATGAAGGGCCTGCAAGTGTGCTGAATTAATCATCTCATTGTGAGGTGCATTATGAGTAATGAACATAATGAGAACTTTGCACAGCTGGGAACTATTTTAATCCATTAACAAGTAAAATAAATAGGTCTAGAAAAACAACATTTCATATTTTTTTTACTCTATAACTAGCCTTGATATTGAATTTTGGGGTTAATTTAGAGAAATTAAAGGAGGAATCATCTTCCAAACCTTCCCAACTATGAATGACAACTCCATTCATAGGAAGATATTCCCTCAACCAACCCCAATGGATTCTACATTTCACTGGTCATTGTAATATTTTTAGTGAAATCAGTAGGCTTTCACTGGGAATGCTGCACAAAATATTCTGCATGTTGAGTTGACAGGATATAGCCAAATCCATTCATTAGGCATTGTGATGTTGCTGAAGGTGAAGATCTGTGGGGAGATTTGAATACCGTCTTTTCTTCCCTGTATACCTGTTTTAGTCCAGTTAGAAGGTTGGTGGCCTCCACCTTGACCCTCCTGAACAACAGATGGAGCTGAATCTTGAATGTTTCAGACACTGAGGTACTGTTTGCATAGACTCTGACTCCTTGGGATAGATGGGGACAGAGAAAGCCCAGGAAAAAAAAACCCAAAACCACAAAACTATTTCATATTCTTTGGGAGGAGAACAACATTTGAAAACAACATGAGCCTGATGCACTTTGCATAGGTCTCCAAATGGTGGTGTCAGCTCAGGTCCCACAACTGCTCCTTTCACACCAGCTGTGACTGCTGAAGTCCTGCTAATTTGACTCAGCTCAATGTGTGGGAATTTATTGTACTATTTTTTAAAGTCTGATGTCTTCAAAGGAAATATTTATCCACAGTCATCACTGACCTGTGATGACTCAATCAATCGCAGACTGGCAAGAAAAACCAACTTACTCCAAGGGATTTAGGAGACAAAGTGCTCCCTTCTGGCTATAACTAATACATCTCTGTTCCAGTCCTCAAGGGTCACTGTTGGAGAACTATGCAACACCATCTCCCCTGTTCCAGCTGGCCAATATTTCACTAGATTACTTAGGTAATAGCAAATATGTGGACATATAAAGCATATATAATGTGCTCTCTCCATTTTTTTCAAGCATGATTTTCTCCTTTAAGAGCATGAAAATTAAGACAAAGCATATTGACACAGGATAAAGCAAATAGTCATCGGCGTGTTACGTGGTTTGGCAAACATAGCCAAGGAAAATTTCTTATCTGTAGACATCCTCCTCCAAATCCATGCTGTCTCCTCCATGTGGTGTGTTAAATACTGCAAAAATCCTGAGCTGATCCTCACAGAACTGATAAGGAAAATGTCAGTGGTTTTTGTCCCCTTCCTGAAGTGGGATGGTCAGAAAGGGATGCTATCCAGTCTGGAAATGCTTGAGGAAAATAGTTAATGCATGAACTTTGAAAGAAAACAGAATTACATCTTGATCACTGCACTGATTTTCATTTGGCTACTGAAATCAGGAAGGATGAAAGGATTTTTTTCTTATTTGGAAAGAGCTGGCAAACAAAATCCCCAAATAACCAGAAGGCTAAAAATGGTTCTCAGTACCAACTCTTAATAAAAAGCATAATTTTAGAGAAAATTCTTTACAGTATTTCTCCTATTGGTTATATGTATACAGAGGCAGTATCTTCTCAGAACTTATTTATGGCTGTTATGATTAGTCTTCATGAGAATTTGATAATAAAATCATCTGAAGACTAAGATCTCATAGTTTAACCTTCCCTCAGGTTAAAACAGGTCATTTTGAATCATTTTATCACTGTTGACACAACTGAGCTTTGTGATTGTGCCTTCTTGGATGTTATGACTTTCTAAAACAGAAAAAAAATATTTTGGCTCTTCATTCAGGTTGTGGGTGCTATTAGTTGGAAATGAGAATGCAGAGCAATTTATCATGGTCAATAATCTCTGCTAAAGCAGCTTTAGGAAAAGGTTGTTATCGGCTTGGAAAGACTGATAAAAAGTAATGTTACTGCCATAAAATTGTCTTACAAGTAGGCTTCTATATTGGTAAGCAAGCATAAAATGAAAGAATAAAGAAAGATGCTAGGCAAGTAGGTATTTGCTCTGGAGGAAAACATGTTCTTGATGTCAAGAATAATGGTCTCTCTGCATGTATTGCAGAATCTTTCACTCTACCTGAATAAATGCTCCATGCACAACCTTTCTAATTATAAACCCAGTACATAGCATAGACAAGTTTCCCACCAAAGCCAGACTGTACAGATGACACCAGGTTGCATATACACTGTATTAATTAAATGGTGACAAGTTCTTGCTGAATACAGGATGCTTGCATTAAGAACAGAAGAGAGGCTCAAATTTTAAAAAATCCTCTAAAAATTAGTTTCCCCTAGCTTTTGCAACCTCAGCACCTGAAACTCAAGTAACAAAAACTAGGTGTTAAATTTGGCATTTGAACAACACTTCCTACTTTGCAGCCAACCTCGAGGCTTTAAAATTTGTTTTAATTTTACATTAGAACAAAACCCAAACTTGTAAAATATTCTTACAGAACAGAATGGTGTCAAACCATATGTTTGGGGATGGAAAGAGACAGGTTTTAAATGCCATATTTTATTTCTGAGTGACTGGAAAGGCAAGGCCAGTATTTTTTTCCCCATAAAGATTTTAATTAAACTACAATGTCTTCCCTAAATATTTAGACTTGGCAAACCAGGATATTTTGGTAAGAGGACATTGAGTAAAATAGCATCTAATAATCCCTAGAACTTTATTCTAAAAATCATGTTGAAGTTAACATGTACAGTAATATGTGGAACTTACCACACTTAAAGTTATACTTGTGCATCTTTCCACAAGTAGGTTTTCTGTATAGAAATATCTGAGAATAGTCATCGTCTTAAAGCTGTATGCCTGCTGAGCCTGGCCTAAAAGCATTTTACATAATTAAATCTTAATGCTCTTTTATTTAAACATAACAGAAAAAGATGAAAACTGCCTGTAGAGAAGCTGTTGCACTTTCTTCTGATGTACAGCAAAGAACTGAAAGGTTGTTAGCCCAGATTTTGCTGGTTTTCTTCTATGTGGTACTCTCAGGTTAAACTCTCATAAAACTAAAGATTCTTCTCCTGGAGAACAAATGCTGAAATGATCTCACCAGAGACAACATCTGAAAACCATAGTTATTGCAAATGTGATAGATACTTGCCCAGGGTAAGGTGTTTTGCTGGTGTTCACAAAAGTCTAAGGCAAGAATACATCCCGTTTACGGAAGAGCTTGACTACTGATAGTAAGGATCTTAAGTATTTATTTTGTAAATAGGCCAGTTAAGGTGCCTTGTTTGCAATGCAATGGTTCATTCTGTTCTATGAAGGAAAATACTAGGGAACTAAATGACAAACATGGCATTTATTGTATTCTTTTTTCCATTTTTGAAGGACCTTAGAGCTGATAGAGGAGCAACATTCAGATATCGTTTATGATGGGGAGCGAGGTTCAAAAACTGAACTCAGATAGTTTCTTTTAGTTGTTTCTTTTGCCCTCTCCATGAGACCCAGCTGGCATCTCCACAGCCACCAGGATATTTAGTGCAAGCTATGCTAGAGAACCAAGTGAGCACACAGAGTAATTGGGAAAGACCAGGCTACCCTCAAAGTCTCTTATTTTACTGTTGTTCTGAAAGAGGTCTCAAAACTGCCTTCCTTCTGCTGTGCCAAGCCATTGCACGTGGGGTGGCACATCAGTACAGTCCATGGGGTGCGTCTGGAGGCTGCTGGTGCTGCCAGACCATTTTCAGGCTCATTTCATTTCTGTAAATGCTGGAGTACTCCTGCGCATGAGACTTTCAGAGACACAGTTAACTGGGGCATAGCACACTAATAATAGGAAACCGCTGCCAAGGTTTTAATATTTTCTTTACATACTCCTTCTGTAAGGCTGGGAGATATTCGTTCATGATTTGATTGTGCCCTTACTAATGACTAGAAAGGGGCTGAGCAGCTTTTAGTTACTCCATTGCAATCTGGACTTGCTCTCTCTTTCCACCTAAAATCCTCATGTCCTGCTTCAGTACTGTTTAATACTCTGATAATATGGGTCTGAGACATTTACTAAACGTGCATTTAGGGAATCACTACATGGAAACTGCGTTTTGGTACCCCCATACCCATTCTCATGACTTGTCTCAGAGGCAGAAGTTATCTAAGTTAGTGTTGTTGGAGTACGTCGACAGAAAAGTTCACCCTCTTCCCCCTGCCTGTCTCTGATTTGAGCAAAGACTGCTGATTTCAGGGTAGATCCTGCATTCTGGTGTGGATCAGTCCGAAACGAAACTTGCTACCATGGCATGGTAAACCTGTGCGCTCAGTGCCATCCCTGCATCTGACAGATGTATTTATACTTGACAAACGATGCAGTTTCACTCATCACTGCCCTCTGCACCTTTCTTACATGAAGGCTTCTACGTGGCTGCCCTCTCTTGTAAACCTTTGTAATAAGAAGACTCCCCAGCCTTTCCTACCCCCTTCCCTCTCTATTTTTCTCCTTTCCTCTGGCAGGCTTGTGGTGCTTTATCTCAACGCTGGGGCTGTGCCTGGTGAGGCCTCTCGGAAGGTCCTTCCTTTCTGGCCCATGTTCACACTGGTGAAAAACATGCCTCTCTCAAGCCTTTGAGCTGAGCTGAAGGCGGATATGAAGTCAACAAGTATAATATGAAAATAAATAAAAATCCAGTTCAAACAAACCACTTGCCTCAGTAAATAGCTTCTGGCCCCCTTTCAGGACTGCCCAGCAAATCTTCTTAGCTATCTTGTTTTCAAACAACTTGAAGGCCTAATCCTTCAAAGCGTACCTTGTTTTGGAGCACTTAATTCAGCTCACACAGAAATTACTCAGATATTATTGTGTATCGATGATTCATGATGGCTCTGCTGGAAAATGAAAGCTAAGGAGTCTAATCAATAAAATAATTTAGTCTCTTTGAACTAGTTCCAGGTCAATTTTTCTTGGCAGTTTTTTCACTTCCTGAATTATACTGACCAAAACCATGAATAATGATCTAAAATTACACAATATACAGAAACCATCTGTTAGATAGAAACTGGAAGGGTGATGTCATCAGGCTACTTCTAATCTGAAGCTTGTATGTTGCCAGTGATGATGTCACGGGCTTGGCAACTCACTGGTTCAGTTGGTTAAGCATGAGTAGCAATGCGATTTTTCTCCCAATTTCTATGAAAAGTATTCACCTGTGCCCATTATCTATAGAAGAAATGGAAGGACTGTGTGCTGACATAATTTATTGTACCTGTAAGACAGTGGTGTTAAAGGAACCATAATTTGTTTAGAGGCAGCTCATCAAGAAACCAGAGCTAGACCAAAGTGTCTTGGACTTCCATGATGTTCTCCCTTACAGTTTTCATCCTGATCTCTCAGGTCCTTAAAACAGTTGTTTTTAACCAGCTAGCCTGGTTAGGTGTGTTTCAGACAAGTCCTATGCATAGAGGAGTAATTGCCAATTCCAGACAGCATCCTGGATGCTCTGGTTTAATTCCAGTGAAAGCTCCATCAGGCCTCATACACTGGATTGAGTCCAGTCACACTAAGGATAACAGCAAAATTCCATATAATTTAAATGTATTGAGCATTCTGGGTGAAACTCTTTCCCCATCTCAGTGATAATGTAAAAGAACATGGTAAGCCAGAGCCAAAGCTTATCTTACCAGGAGTTTTTGACTGACAGTATCCATTGGCAGTTGTTTCAAGGGAGGATTTAGGACTTCCATAGCAGGGAGAACTGTGGAATAACTTGTCCATGCAGCAGGTCACAGTCTGATCTCTGCTGGAGACTGTATTAAGGACTGAAGCATGAAGCTTGCTGTCCCTTTCAACTATTAGTTGTTATTGCCACCTTGATTTGTTTGAAACAATTGTTGCCTCTGATTGTTCTTCCTTCCTGAATGTCAGAGATGGTGTCTCCTACCACCTAACTGTGCTCAGTCAAACGACAGTGCATAAAGATTGAGTATTTTTGTCTCATCTTTGCTGTAATTGAACCTGAAAACCAATCTCAGTGACTTCTAGGAGAGAACACCAGCACTTTAATTTTTAGAACAGAAGAAATCGTTAGTGTTTGGTGTTTCACAAATTCTCCTAAGACAGTCGTTAAAAGATCTGAGTTTCAGTCAAACTTTGTGTAAAATTTCACTTAATTTGTGCTTGTTTATCAAGATATATAATTTAATTGCTCCAAGTGCCTGAAAATGTATTTCTAGTTAGATGGAAACCTGTGAACAATCCAGTTTCTTATTTTAACATTATTTTCATTCTGCCTTTAGGGCTTCATAAGATAATAAATTGTTAGGTTTTCTTTCTAAATACAACAGTCCTATGCACATCACTGTTGAGGAAAGTTCGGTCACAAAATTCCAAAGTTCTGTTTTTAAACCTAAAGTATCTACTTTGGACTTGCAAGTACAAATTCACATCAGCTTATATACAATAAATTGTCCCACAAACTTGCTGGTTGTTACTGAAAAAATCTGAAAGGGCATTGAATGAGTTTAATATTGCTTTGAATGTATTAACATCAGAATTCAAATATGAATTCATGTACAATTCTGTGTACAACAGCTGAAATGAGATTTTGGAAATATCTCACTTTACTATTTCTGTCTGCTATCTACTCTGTCAAGTCCTTCTGTATTTCAGCCCTTTCAAGCACAAATTGCCAACAGGCTCTCTAATGATAAAAATACATTATAGTTTTATCTGTGACAAATACAATGTTAATCAGTTTTTTGTACAGATAGATTTTTTTAATGTCCTCCGAGATGGCCACTGTCACAACAACATGAGGTATTTTTGCTGCCTTTTCAAAGCAGCAAGTAACAATTTCTGAGATGAAAGTGTATCCAAACTGATGGCATGATTCTGTGACCCCAAAATCTATAATGTAGATATCTCCAAATGGCAATGAATTACATTTGACTGTTACAGAGCCAGCCTCATTATTTCTCATTTTAAAGGGCAAGGAAGAATAAAAAAAAGGTCAATCTTGAATCAGAAGGAAAAGTAGGGCTGTGCTTTCTTCCCTGAAGGAATCACTATTTGCAATTGCTTCACAACCTCAGTAGTAAATTCACCATTTTCTGTGTACCCTGCTAAAGCCCAGAAGCATCTAACCTAAGAGCCTGCCACTGAATCAAGGCTTTTGTTAAAGTCCTGTTGATGGAAATCTGTGCTCCCACTGCCCCAGCTTACTAGATCTCCGTGGCAACCGCACAGTTGATGCCTGCCCAATATTTTCATTGGCAGTCCATCAAAGCATTTGAGAATGTGCAAAGTTTGGGGCAAGAGAGGCAATCCGTGCTGCCTCCAGATACCAGGTCCTGTGTTGTTTTGTTACAGGGAGTCACTGGCTGTATTTGAGACAAGAGCTTGGTCAGCGAGGGTTTTCTTTGCCTTCTCTTACAGTTGTTTACCATGTAGCCTTTGTAAAGAGGGTTTGTTTTGGTTTGGTTTTTCCTTGAACAGTGAAAAATCTCAGGTTTTCCTTCTAGAGCTCCCCAGAGCTTACAGTCCCTGATTTCCACCCAATTTCTATCAAAGGATCAGTACAGGGAATCTCACCGATACATATAACCCTAGGGGATTACAATTGCAAACCCTGTCAAGTACCTTTATAATTTAATGAAATTTTGACAAATGAAAGCGGCCGTATGTTTACAAAACAATTTTATCTGACATTCACACATTCACATGTTGCTTTGGCTTAGATGAGAGATACACTGGAAGGATACTTACATTACAACAACCAAACTGTGTCAACAGTCTTGTGTTACATCTGCAATACCGGATCAGATTTGAAAAGAACCTTGACTAGGAAGGAAGCCCGGATTTGTTTTAAAGTCTGGCAAATTTGAAAGACCCGCTTTAACAGCAGTAGAATAATAAATACCTTTCAAGCATGCTATATATTTAAGGGATACTGTCAAGTTGATTTAAGCCCCAAATTTAGGTTTTCTAAAATGAAAGAAGAATAGAAAAATTGGGGTTTTTACAATGTAAGATTGTTACTTTTATCAAATATTTAGACTTGCATTGTACAACAGCTTTTCATAGACACAGTTAACATTATGTGTGTGAATAAACCCATTTTGTTCAGTGAGGTTGACTCAGGTAGGTAAAGTTTAGATTTTACATATTTGGCCTTAATGTTTCAATGTTAGGTAGGAGCTAGTATTACCCTAGAAAGTGTGTTACAAACCTAGTAATTCAGAATGTCAAACTGATGGATACTTCTGAATGCTACAGCTTGCACGATGCTAACGTCCCCATCACTGACACACAGTTCTGGGTGTTAAAATGCTGTACAGATAGCCAGCTATCGATTAATTAAAACAAACCCCTAGTCTGACTGCAAAGCACTCCCCTAACATAGATCATTTGACTGTGTTCCTCCTAATGGAGACAGCAGCAAATACCATTATTTTCCTCCTTTTTTTTTTCCTTTCCAAAGAACTTTTGATTATCTTGATTTCTACCACCCAGAAAATTGGGAGAAAATGCTCATCTTAATTTCCCTTTTTGGAGGAGGGGAGAGAAATATACATCTATAAATCTGTAGCCATTCGGGACTTCAAATGCTTCACTTATCTGGTATTGTAAACTTGGAGCTGTAGAGTAATACTCACCAGACAAGTCATAAATCATGACTAAAGACAGGTGCAATAAATACCAGTGTCAAAAAGTTACAAAGTAAAATTATATTGTTTTGACAAGACGTCCAGATGCGTTGACAACAGAGCAAGTAAATGGTCTTTCTCTGAGAGTCTGTATTAGTGCAGAGGAGGGTGAGGAAGGAAAAAAAGAATCTAGAAGACCCAAGAAAAATAACCTGAAAGCTTAAAGGCTTATCATGAAAACTATGTAACTACTGCAAAACACCTATGAACACATTCATTTTCTGCATGACTCTTCCTCTTCTTTCTCTAGCAATGTATCTCCATAGAGTGCATCTTCTTCTATACATTTTTTTTCTGGTTTGCTTTGCTATTTTAGGTAAACAGTGATTGACAAGGAACTATTTCTCTTTTTTGCACTACATAGTATTCATGTATATTCTGTTTAACTAGGTATTCCCATCACTGCAATAGCATTTGAGTAGCTTTAAATATATTTAATGTCACTGCTTCTCATCACAAGATGTGAGTTCTTTTACATACAAAAAGCTGGGACAGAAAATCCGTTTCAGCTCGCCCTCCCTATTCAAGAATTCAGCCATGTGCTTAAGTACCTTTCTGAACAGATTTGGGGTTGCTCTTAAATTTTATGTTAATATGGGGCTTTCATGATTTTCCAAACTTAGGCGAGAAGGTTCAGCAACTTCCAGTTTCAAATTTTAAGCAATTTGTCAAAGATCGGGGAGAAGTTAATATGGAAGGCCTATCTTTTAAAACCTGGCCAATCACCTCAGCCATGAGACCACCCCTAACTCCTTGATGTATGTGATCCTGCTGATGTTGGCAATAGATATGCCAGTATCTTGCATCTTTTATTTTCTGTAACTTCCACGTATTTGGCAGAACTCTATTGTGACACTTTCAACAGAGTATTCTTGCTGAATCCTAGCAACAGTTTTGGAATTAACCTCGCGATATGCCTCGATTTTTTTGCTGCCTGTATTTTACTCTTAAATCCTGAGGAGTAGAATTCTGTTCTTCAAGAGATGAGCACTAAGAAAGACTTCCATGTAGTACGTTAATTAGTGGAAATACTGTAGTGCTACCTCATCAAGAGTAACTAGAGTATATTATGTAGCTGAACTAAGAGAGCCATCTCTGTACAGTGCTGCAGTGCTCAGCCCTCCTGAGAAGTTAGGTGCATTAAACCAGGTGGAGCTTTCTACCAGTACAGTTAAACTTTGCTTCATTCCCTGATTTAGCTAAGGTATTTGCACATGCCTTCGCGATTTTCCAAGTATAGGTACCAATTTACGCAATTTTGCCTGAGATAAATTCCAGTAGCAGAATCTTAATATCAAAAGCAAATCTTGGTATTTCTGCTCAGGTGAAACTTTCACAGTGTTTACGAGAAACTTGGCCTATGAAAGGATGATGCTTTTGACTCCCGAAACCAGGCTGTACTGTCGATGGTGGTAGGACTGTTGAGGCTTGGGCTGCCAGGCCAGACATCAGCACCCTGTAAAACCAAGCCAATATGTTTCTGTTGAAAGGAATGCGCTACCATAAATGAAGGCACTTGTAGGTCAAAGGTCATTGTGAGTAATTAGCCCAGGCCATTAAAGGAAGAATAAAAATCATGTTTTACAAGCTGATAGAAAAGAAAGTTAAAAATATGCCTTAGAGAAAAAAAAAATCCAGCACCACATGGTTGATTGTGTGCATGCATGTGCACATGCACGCATGAGTAAGGACATGCACACGTATATTTTCTTTATGAAAGTCTGCTTCTGACCCACTCTGTGTATATGTGTTCCATTACCACTCAGCTGAAATTTTGGGGAAAAAGTAAATTGTCCTGTGCTGTATACAGTATTTTTAAAAGCTACCTTTAAATTGGTCAAGTCTTTTTATCATCATATTATCTCCTTCCTCCATCTTAAAATCTGTTTGACATTGGAAAAATACACAAAGTTTGACAGCCAGGATAAAGTGAAATCTGAATATATCCTTGGTAAATGTTGGCCATTTCAAAGCAGCTCTTGGGAGATCTGGAGGGATGCTGTGCTCTAAGAGTACAAACAATCCACAAAGGACAAGCAGCCTATTGCCCACTAACCTGATGGATGAGTGACCCATTAAAGAGTCTCTTGGGGCTATACAGTTGCCTATTTTACTTAAATGAAATCAAATATGTTTAAAGCTGTGTAGGCTATGCTACAGTTGCTAAATTGTATAAAATGGGAAAATACTTTTAGCACAACTTAAAGAAAAATCCAGATCATATGTTGCAAGATGGTACTTCAGTTCCACACCAGTTAATACTACCTACAGGTTGTTGTGCAGAAGAATGTAAACATGCTGTAGTGCAGTGGTGGTTCTTTTTTTTTTTTGTCTTAGACATATTAGTAATTAAGGCAATTCCAAGAGATTCTTCAGGAGGTTCCCTGTGTCAGGCTCATATTTGCATGTGTGCAGAAAAAGTAGGGGTATCTAAAGCAGTTTTGTTCCAGAGGACTCCAAGCACTGTGGGTAGCCCCACCTTCACCACTGACATCTCCTGCTAACCGCAGTAAAAGTTTAAGAAACATTCAATTCTCCGAGCCCTGTCACAAATGACTCTCTGAACAGTTGCACTGACAGCCTCAAAATAGTTATAACAAAAAAAGCAAACAAGTTATCTAAAGCCATTTCAGGAACTAACTTGAAACAATTTACTTTTCATCCACTTCCTCCCAATCCTGTCCCAAATCAACTAATATCCACTACTTCCCTATCACTGATGGTGGACATAGAGAGGGTCTCCCCATGACAGGGGTCAGGGATAACACCTTGCGTTAATCAGCTCTAAGATGGTTTCCAGTTCTTCCTGAGACCTCACCGCTATAGAGGAGTCCTGTCAGCAGCAATTACCATGAAGCTCTTTCAGAAGAAAAGGGACCTATTTAGTCTATTTGCCTTTCTGGTGTTCCCAGATATTTCTTCAAAATGAAAAATGTCATTCAATAATCTAAAAGGACATGCCACTGTTAGACCATCTATTTTAGCCAAGGGCTTTATTATCCCTTGGGCCTGTGGCACAGAGGCCTTGACACAGTAAGTAACAGAAGATGGGATGCCAACATTCATCTGCTGGTTGGGGATGGAGCAGTATGAATAGTGAATAAATAGGCATAAAGTTGGCTTGCCCTCGCATATGCTGCTTTTCCCTGCAGCTCATGCTATTAAATGCCTCTTTCACATGTTCAGAAGGAGCCTAGCGGTCCAGATTTTGATAGTGTTGTTTTCAATGTGGTTTGGTAAACTCTGTCTTGGACTGTTTCAATTTTATGTCTGGATAGATCTGTTTTCTTCACCAAGGATTCTGCCATGGTCGGATATTGCTAGAACCTTGTATCCACTTTGAACAGATATGTCCTGTATTGTTTTGTCCTGGTTTTGATGTGGTGAAGTACTTTATCTTTCTGACTCTTTTTTTTTGTTGTTGTTGTTTCTTCCCCACCTTTACCTCTAGTCCTCTTGGTGACCCCTGTGTCCACATTTCACCTTTAGCATAACTCTGTTCCCTTTTCCCTGGAAATGCTCATAACCCCCTACTGATCCCACGCATCTCTTAGAAGCTGCATCCTCAACCCTGCAATTCCCCACAGGACACTTAGACATTTGCTTTTAATCTGGACCCTGAGTTTATAATGAATTCTGTAAACATAATCACGAGGACTTTCATAAAGGAAAGCACACGCATATCACAGCCATTTTTGCTGACACTTTTGACTCTGGGCTTGATCTTTGCCCAAGTTGCAAAATAAAAAGGGCAGAGGGCAGAGTTCAAAAGCGGCCATTTACCTCTTGGATTATTGAAAATAAAAAGCCAGCGGAAACCCTCCTGAGTAATTTGAGGAAACTTCTCTCCCCCTCCTCCCCCAGGAAGGATGTCATTATATTGTTTTCTAAGGTTAGGTCTGTTTATAGAAATAAACACTTGAGTGAAAACAGGCATGAAATGCTAGAAAGCCAGCAAAGAAATCTAGATAGCATGTGATCTGAACCAGCACACAGATACCAGCAACTAATGCCAAGCAACTGCCTCAAGTTCAAGCACCTCCTCTCCTGGCTATTGTCCAGCAAATTTATTTTTGTACATATAGTTTATTGGTGATTTACCTATACACTGATAGGGACATTTGCGTGCGGGATGCTTAATATGAAATGAAATTTTAAAAAAATAATAAAAAATTAATTCAACAGCTTCTTCTCTGTTACCACAAGGCCTTGAGTGCAGCAATGCAGCAGTAAGACAATTTGCATGTCCTCTTTTGCAGAACTAGTTATTCAATGGAGATTTTTATGATCAAATATCAGTAATGAGTATTATCAGCTCCCATTTAAGGCATCTAAAGCTAAGCTTTCAAAACTACAAGTAACCCAAGACTGCCAGTCAGTCATAATAATAATACATGCTGTAAAGATGAATCTATGCCACTGAATCACATTTCCCTGCTGCCAGAGTTTGTGCTCCAAGCTTCTCCAAATACGTGCATTTATGTATGTCTTCACCTCTGACTGGGAATAGCTGGAAGATCCTGGAATGCATTTCAGAGGCATTCACTGTTCTTCAGATGATGTTTGAGCATTTTTTATCTTCTCTTCACAACTCAATTTTTTTTTCACTATAATATTTATCACACTCATTTCCACTTGTCTCAGTTCCATTCACTTTCTGCTTATTGACCAATAAAGGGTTTACTTATTGCACTTTTTTTCTTTTATTGATTTACCACTAGGGGAAGGGAGGAGATTTGGGGATTTTTCCTTTCTCCTCCTTCCTTTCCATGTAACATTTTTTCCCTCCTCTTTTCCATCTGTGAACTGCAGCCATCAGTTTGGGTCTCTGGCAGTTCCAATCACATTGCAGTAGTGCTTCACCCTTCTTCTCATGCTGGTGTTTCTAAGTCTGGGTATTGTTCCCACCTCCCTTCCTGTCCAAATTTGGAATTAGAAATGGGTTGAATAATACTAGGTGGACAATAAAATAAAAAAGCCCCAAACCCTGGCATGATGTAGAAACTGAAGTGCATGCAGGAGTCCATAAATCATTCTTCCTGCCACATCTGTTTTTATTTTGAAGTTTATCAGCGTACTTAGTCGCAACAGGGATTTTTTGGGGTAGAGGGAGGAGGAGGAGGGACGGGTTGCAATATTAATCTCCCAATGTGACTTATAGAATATCAGAGAATAGGGGAAAGAAAGGCTTTTAGCTGGTTTCTGCTTTTCCTTCCTTAAGACTGGAGATAAAGATTGGCTGCACACCGTGAGCTTGGCTGAAAAGGGCAATTCATGCATCTCCTCTTATCAGTTCTCAGAGGGGAGAGCTGGAGTTCACCCTGCACACTGTACAGCGATAGTCCTGCTCCCACATGGGGAGGTTGGTGGGTGTGTGAAGATAAGACAAGCTTAAAACTGATACCTGTCCAGACAAAATGGACTTTTTTCCCCTCTCTCTGGTCTGCAGGGAACATGTGTGGGCATCTTTAAAGACACTGGCAATGATAAGTTTTTGTCTGTTCTTCACGTCTAGAATCGAGTGGCAGTCGGGGGGAGAGGGAAGTCGGCACAGATATCCGGCTCTAATGAGCCTTACCCCTTTCCCAGAACTTTGAGCAAGTTGTGAGCAATAACCTCATAGTTCCCCTCCCTTCTGATAAAGATGATGTTTGCTTGACATATTCTTCCATCCCATTCTGTGACAGCAGAGGCTGATATACTTGCATCAGTTTTGCATTTTCAAGACCTGACAGTCGATCTTCGTATAGGATTTCTGCTTGTGTGGATGATGCAAAGCACACAGATCGACTTCCTCCTTTTTTTTCAAAGTGCCATATATTTTATGGCAGAAGTGAGTGCAAGCATACCTCATAGGAAACTTTAGCAGAATGCTCTCTTCCACACGAAATCCTTGCTTTCAGAAGCAGAATATAGGCATTTCACACACTTACAGATTCTGGTAAATTTGACTATCTCTCTGCAAAGGCCAGAGCAATGCAAGGAAAAAAATTAGAGAATTAAGAACTTGATTTAATTTTTTTTTTAATTCCATTGAAAAACTTGACCCCTTTTCTTTTTTTTTTTTCTTTTTTGTTAATAAAATTACATATTAAAAGCTTTTTTTGTTTTAGCCAGCTTTAGGCACCCTGACAACAAAATGTCAGGTACAAAGCTTCCCTATGCTATTAAAGATTGATTCAATTCCAAAGTGATATTAGTCAATATCTGTATTCACTTCTATGCCACAATATTTTCATTTTCTTTTATACCTGCTGCAAACAGAAATATTTATTACGATTCTAGACTAATACTTAGATTTTAGCCTGTTCTCCATCTTAAGCAGGCATAATCCTCCCAAACCCCATTTATTTATTCCATCATTTTGGCCTCTCTTCCATCTTTGGTTGCAAATGAGATGTGGATGTTATGATTATTTAAATCCACATCTGATGAGTCAAAACTGGTGTCCAAGGCTGTGCTCTACACAACTAGCACTTACAATTAAGGGTCTGTAATATGTTGGTAGCGTCATATTTAGAAACACTAGGACTCTTATTCTCCCCTTAGTGTAAAAAAGGATTAGCAGAGGTATTGGAGTTACATCAGTGCAGAAGCAGTGTAAGTGAGAGGAGAATGCGTTTTGAGTACTGATGTGTGTTACAAATCTATATTATAGAAACACACGGATATCACCTACTTAAGATGGTGCAAATGGGCTGGGTTCCCATTCCTGGACCTGTTAGTGAAGGAAAATATTTACCTTGAAAGAAAATCAATGATGCCAGACAGACGGTAGACGTGAATGATTTGGTTCAGATGGAGACTGTGGGAGGAGACTCAGGCAGGAGCTACCCCTTATCAGCCCACCACTATACTTCATTCCTAGCTCAGTGGTGTCCTAGTCTAAACAGAAAGCCACTTATACATATAATGTCATTTTTGGCCTGCCCTTTTTTTTCACTTTTTTTTTTTTAAATTTGGGTCTTTTTCCTCCAATTCTGTGTTCAGAGCTGAAATTCTACTCAGCCATGCCTGTCTATGCTGGACTAAAAGGGATTCCTCTAAAGTGACAGTAAACATGGCACATCCCATGCTTTCCTCCTTCTCACCACGTCAGTGCTTCAAGAACCATCTGCAAAGTATCTGGATGAGGGCACGTGTACCTACACCTTAGGAGACATTTGTCCTCAGAGGGGAGATTGCTGCAGCTGATTTTGATATTGCCCATTTTGCCTTGTCTTTTACTCTTTTATGACTAGTAAAGTCCATTGAATCTGTTGGGAATTCTTCACTGCTGCCTTTGTACAAAATGACAATCATGTAGTCATCACCATTCTGCTATTAGTAATTCCCAGGATTTATGTTGCAACTTTCTGTGAATTTGGGATGAAGGGAAAAATTCAGGCAAAATTGCCAAGTTTCATCTGTCAGCTTATTGTCATAAGGATTTGCCTACTTAGAAGGCTCTTCTTTGCAAAGCTGATTCCAATTTCTTTAGTCTGCAAATCACCAGTGCACAAGGATACCCAATGTTTGCTTGCAGATGAATAAGAATAGATTTCAAGTGACATCTAGTTAGTATATTATGCTTCTGCTTCAGGTCTGCAATTAAATGAACAAGAATGAAGTATGGAGCTGTTTTTAAAAAATTGGTAACTTTCTCCAACCAAAATAGATTATATATTGAGCTGGAATTTCTGTGAAGATGTCAGAATTGTCGTTATTTTATCCAAATTGGTTTGTCCAACCCAAGCAGTTTATTCATGTTCCATCTCTCTCTTTTTTAGCTGCCTTTTAAAAACAAGGTGAAGCAAATCACTGAAATACAGTTTACAACTCCTGTTTATACAGACCATGTTGACTTAGCACTTGAATTGCTTGTCTCATTTAACTGATTCATGGTGCAAGAGGATGCTGCACTCTTGATTTGTAGCCCAATTGATATTTTGCTTGCCCTCAGGCTACCACAAATGCTGAGGCCTGGTTTCCATTGAGTGATTAGTCCTGACAGCTGCAGGAGACAATTACCTTGCCAGGCTCACATGAAATGCTTGTGTTGGACTGTTCCTTCCCCAAGGACTGAGCCCTACCAAATTCTGTAAGTGGGATTGGAAAGTTGACTCCCAGAAGATGAACTGCAAGATGTGTGTAACAATCAGAAAATTAAAGCTAAAACAGTAGTGAGCATGGAAAGATCTGTTTGCTTTAAGGAAACCTCATGCGCTAACTCTATTAGTAGTAAGTATAAAGTTTTTTCTGAATTTCATTTGATCATAAAAAACTATTGCCAAAAATGATTCACTTCAATTGCATCAGTACTAAATTCCTTCAGTACTATGTTTACAAGCAGCAACTGTCTTTCCTTCCCATAAATCCTGTAGGAGCACCTTGACTTTTATAGGAGTTCCATCATTTTACTTTTCTGCTGCCAATCAGCCTATTCTTGCTGCTGCTTTAAATAATCAGTTGTCTTCAGCTTCCAAAGTCTTTGGTTTGGTTGGTTGGGGTTTTTTTGTGGAAAACATTAACAAAGCACTCATAAAGATCTATCTACTGGAAACAGAGAAAACATATTCCTAAAACATAGTACAAATTGCTAAAATAAAAAAATGTAATTTTTTTGAACAGGATGCTGAAGAGAGCATGAATTTCTTAATGGAAATATCACAACAGCTTCTTTACATAGTAAGAAGTTACTTCTAAGGAAAAAACGGTGTTCAAAATCTGAGCAGTGTGCAAAGTTAATAACCCATGAATAATCTAGGAAAATCTCAAACCCCATGGATTTCAAGAATTCCCATCCATTCTCAAGAGAGAATTAAAAAAAAAAATCTCAATGGGGTCAACTTTACAGAACAACTATAGAAAAGAGGTGCCTAGTTTTACTTGTGTCAGAGAATGACAGTGTAAGAAAGGCTCAAGATGCATAAATCTGGAACAGAGAGTCTTCAGGTCCCCAAAATTGATACATGGCAGAAAACAGTATTTCCAGAATCCTCACAAATTTACCTCTTTAATGTGCACCCCTAAAACTTGCTTTAGGCAAAACACTTAGACAAAAGGTAGGTTTTGTCTCCATAGTTCACTGAAGCTTTAGGAGACTGTAAATGACAATGTAGAAGACCAGAATCTTTTTCTTCTTCTTTTTTTTTTTTTTTTTTTTTTTAAATGTTGCTATATCCTTAAAGAACCATCCTCTAATCACCACCTTTTTTTACCTTATAGGCTGGCTAGAGCTTTTGGAGCAGTAGTAGAAGTAGGTTTATAAGGGGGGCCTACAGGCAAATATCTTAATTAGCTGTTACCAAAACCTCTGAGCCATATGGCCACCATAAAAAGGGGACTTTAATACACTGTTCCATTTTATGTCATCAGTTGCAAGCTATGGATTCACTCTCACCCCCAGTAACTCATGATTGTGCAGAAGAAAACCTCTGAAGTGAAAACATAGACCATCTGTTAGTGATACGGGTAAGCCATGTATTCTCTACATACATATATACATTTCCTGCATTGCATATGATTTCAAATATTTGCTCTTGGAACTGCAAGGTGTCCTACTGTCATAACAGTCAAGTTATTCATTAAGCTGTCAGCACCTTAGCGTATTGCTCCCACACAGGGTCCATTTCTGATTTTTCCATTCCCCCTTGGAGAACCCACTCACTCATCACCAAGTGCGGTTACTCTCATAACGGGTGCAACTGAGATCCTCATGTCAACATATGTAAACCAAATCTATACCTTTCTATTGCGACGGTTCCAACTCCCGAATTTCCTAGGGCACTAATGGATTTTGAGGGCCAGCCTGAATTTGCAAGAGTTTTGTTCATATCAATGTGATGCAGTTCTTGGCACGGACTTCTGAGTCAGTGCCGTGAAGTATTAAAAGCTGAGAAGTAGAGCAAACAAGTATCAACCAAAAGAAAACTATGATTGATTTCAAACCCCAGTGTTTTGAAATGAAGCTAAGCAGACAGTTTACAATAGCAAAGCCAAGGCACCAAAGCTGTACAGATCTTTAGCAAAATAGCTGAGTTTTAGGCAAACCTGACCCATTGGCCATCCACCCTCAGAAGAAAGGTAGGTTCTGTTTATTACCACTCCAGTGGAATAAATAAAATATAGATGCTTCAAACAATGATTAACTTCTAAGGGATACTTCTTGTTTGTTTCTAACTTGAAATATTTCTGTACATTTCTTATAAACCTCTCAGAAGCCTGAAACAGAAAGCTGCCTCATCCTTAAGATAAAATATCATACCTCACTCTTTTTGTAATTTGTCGTGACTGGGGTTGACTGCACTGTGAATAGAGACTAGCCAATATACCATTCATTTCTCTGCATTAATCTATGGTTAGTTAGTAGTTGCAAATTGATTGAATTTTACTGTCTGAGCTTCAGAGGTACCCTTGCCCCATCACATCACCTGCAGAAATCTGTGCTAAGCCTCATCAGAGAGCAGCGAATGTGACTAATCATAGGAAAGGATAATCAAAGTACCCTCAACGATCACAAAAGGCAAAAGGCTTGACTGTTCGTACTGGATGAAGAGCTGTAATGCATTCGTGATCAAAGCTAGATCAAAATGTCTTGTCTCTAGTTAGGGTTTCCCATGCCTGGGACCTTTTGAACAATTTCCCTATCCTTCAGTGCTGAATAATCCAGTTTGTGCCCAAGTTTCCCACTGGTGAGTTCAGGACAACGCTGGCTAAGTCACAGATACCAAAATGACGTCTTGGTATGATCCTGTCATTTCAGGGGGTTTAACGCTGGCCTGTCTTGTTACTACAAGGAATTGCAGTTGGACTAGAGATGGTTGTTTTAGGTCGCTTCCAACTCAACTATTTTATTCTATAAATCAGGGCCACAGCCTGCTCCACAGTGCCCTTGGTCGGCTCCATCATGGCCCGGGGCCCGCTCCCACAGGCACCAACTGGCCCAGCCTTTCAGTCAGCCCGCTCGAACCCTGCCCTGCCTGCCTCTCTCTGCCAGACCCTGTCCCGGCCTGTCCCTGGCCCGTCCTGCCCTCCGGGGCCTGTGCCGGCCTGCCCGATCCCCGGCCTTGCCTAGCCCCGGCCCGCGGGGCGCCGGCGGCAGGGCCGGGGCGGCGGTTCCAGCTCCGCCCTGCAGATGGCAGCGGCGGGCCGCTGCTGTGAGGGCGGCGTGTTCGCTCGCTTTTTCAGCGGCGGGGCCAGGTTTTACCTGGCGACTCGTGTTTATATAAATAAATGGTTTTTCGCTGAGTTTCGAACGATTTTCATCGATTGGAGGGAGGGAAGGAGGGGAGAGGGAACCAAACTCCTGTCAGCTGGGAGCGCTGCTCCCGCGGGGCCAGGCTCGCTGAGGGGAAGGCGGAGGGCTGCCTGCCCGAGGTCGCCTGTGCTGGGCCTGGAGAGGGATGGAGGCTTCTGCGGGGGCCTGGGCGACCATCTTCCCTCGCTTTGGGGAGCCGGGGGGGGAGCCTCGGGTTTTACACAGGCAACTCTGTGGCTTCTCCATTTCTGGCCTGCGAAGGAGCCTGTAGGTCACTAGCCTGCCCTGCCACAGCTCCCTTTGTACACCAAGCCTGTTTTTTTTCACTCCCTCTCTGCCTTTAGGATAAGGTGCGCCTGTAATTTTGCCAAATGGCAGCCGGCAGGATGTTGGGTCACTGTGATGCGAGATCTCTGTGGCACAAGGGAAAGCCATTGCCGTCAGCGGAGGCAAGGCAGCTCCTCTGGCTGCAGCCATACCCTCCCATCGTCATCCGATCAATGTTGCACTGGCTCCTAAGCCTCCTTCCCTAAATGCCCCCCATTAGGTTACTCTGGTAGACAGCCAGCTTGCTCTGAAACAGATGAATCAACTGTGCGTGTGTTCTCTACTGAATTTAGGCTCTTCTCCCCCAGGAAACGAAGCAGAATCCTTCCCCAAGCCCAGCATCCCTATCGGCTCCTCTCACGAGATGTAATGGATGGGCTGTCCACACAGTAAGGTGACGTCTTGGAGGAGGCTGAGCGGTGTGGAAGGCTTTATGGTGGCCTGTCCGCACCTGAGGCTGTTTCGCTCTCTGTGACTATTACCGCAGGATTCTTGTGGAAACAAACCGTATCGCTCGCTAGCAACCTGGTTTAAAAGAGACATAAATAAGGTCCGTGCGCAGAGTTCAGAGTGAAACGCATTATATCTTTCGCCATAGTATAGGCGGACTTTTTTTTTCAGCTGCGTGTCAGTGTTCTCTCTCGGCCTGTTTTTATTTCTTTCATCGCCATCAAATGCCTTCTCCTAAAGCTCTACATGCTCACGCATTTTCAACCCGCTCTACAGGTTATAACTGAGAAGGGGTATGTTTGCTATGACAGGAACTCTCAGCTGGCTCATTAGACCCTTCAGCAGGTGGGGGAGCCCAGAGCAGTTCATCCATCTAAATACAGACGTTATTATGGCTGACCTTAGTTTGCAGTGAGTGACCTTCTGAAGGCTTTTAATAAATATATCAGATGATTCCGAAAAGCGGTCCCACGCTGGGCAGCTCGATAAGAGCAATGTCATGTTAAACATTCCATAGGAGTTTGACAAATGACATTTGATGAAATCAAATCTCAGAAAAATAGCTGATTTATTAATCCTGGCCAAGTGTTCATAACAGCACAGTTCTAAGTAGAATCAGCTTTAAGAGCTGGAACTAGCACAAGTTTTGAATAATCATTTTCTAATTTTAGCTTCACCAGAATGTTCTGCTTCAAATTGCTGCTCAATTTTCTGCCACCGTTTGTGCATGGTTCATATTTGCACTGTGCGTGGACATGTATGGTTGTCTTCACAGTGATACCGACATACAGACAGAAAACATAAAGGAAGAAAAGTTTGTATCCAGTGACAGTGGCTTTGCTTTCTCTGGACAAAATTAACAACCAGCATAACAAAGAGTTAGCAACCTTCCAGAAATAAAAAATATTTTTCATAATTCTCATCTCTGTTTTGTTTCCAGGTAGCTAGAAGCTTATCTGAAGCTTTGAAATGTTGAAATGGACATTGAGGGGAGTTTTCACAGCTTGTACCAAGGTTGCTTTCCAACCCAGTGTGCTCTGCCTGTGAGCACCAAAGCAATAAATAAACCAAACCAGGAAACTGAAATAAGAGGTGTTCCAATATCCACAACAGGGGAAAATATTTTCTGTTTTTAATAACATTTTAAAGCTCATATTGTTTGCATCCCTTCGGTCATTTCATTTTTAAGCATCAAGATAAAAATTTTGGCTTTTTTATATTTTTTATCTTTCTGATTGACTCAAATTTGCAAATAGTTTTGGCTGACCTAAAATGATATTTTTTGGATGAAAGTTCTAAGTAATAATATTGGCTCAAGCTACTAGGCATTGTTATAGCTTTAGGACTGAAAGTGGTAAGAGCAAGGACTTTTGTTTTTGTCTGTGTCACTGGAATCAACAACGAAGTCTTCTTTCAATAAAGAAGTCTTCTCAGATTAAAATTTTGGCCCAGTGAGATCAATTACAATCTCATTGTTCTTGTGTGATTGTTAAGAGGTGACTCATCAAGAACTGGAAGTCATCAAGAATGATATTCCAGCCAGAGTGTATTTGGAAAATCTCATGTAACATGTCAATGATAACTGTAAGACACTTCAGGAAATATGGTCCTATTTCTTGGAAGTATCTGATTGCGAAAATCTTTGGTGGGATTAGTAATAGGTCTGTCTTACTGCTTTTGCATGTATTTGTTTTGTCTGAAGCCATGATGATGTACAGTACAGTTATTAGGTGTGAGTCTGGGACTTAAGTATTGCGTGTGTATGGCTTTTTAATTGCCCATCTCAACCACAAAATAAGGCAGCGAGACAAATTATGCTCTCATATAGCTCATCTGGTAGAAACCTGCTCTTTCATCATTGCAACAAGGAACAGAAGTCAGCGTGTGTTGGTCACATTAAAGAGGGGGGGTTTGTTTCCATGGGTTTTGTCCATTTTTGTTCAATGAAGTTGCTTTCTCCAGCAACCTCTGTATGGCCAGCACGCATCAAACAGTGAGAGCTAGCCTCTGCAGAGCTCACCTCTCCCGTGCCTGCCACTGCAGCTTGCTGTGGCCCCAGTATGAGCCCCTGCTGACTGCAGAAGCAGACCGTAAGGTATAGAGTTCTGCATGTTATGGTCTGCTACTGCTACTCTGGGGGGAAAGGCCAAGTAGTTTTTAACCTGAACTGTGAAACTTCGCTGTCAAACGAGGTTTCTCCTCCACTCTGAGCAGAACAAGAAATACGAAACAGGTAGAAGTGGCCACTAAATAGAGTGGATTTCTTATCATTAAACAAGTAAAATAACAATGTTTTCTATAGTTTGCTTTCCATTTCTTTATCTTCTTAGCTTCACACATGGTAAAAATGAAGCAGCAACCATCAGTACATAAATTACAGGAACAGAAACAAGGCTGAGCCAACAGCTCTCAGCTTCGTTACTCTTTTTCCTTTCAACGGCTCCATTAGTCCTATGTGTTGTAGTCACACAGACGTATAGGAGGTTTAGATTTAGGAAAACAGAATAAAAGGCATGCTGGTATCAAACCCTGTTTGCTCAGACAGTATCATGGTTGTCTGCAAACGAAGCAGAGAGTGCAGTGCATCCATCTCTGCTACCTGTGTGGATGGATAACCCAACCTTCACTACAAAAGAACCTACTGTACCAGTTGTGATCATGTGCAGACCTCGATCTCCTTTGGTCTTGCCTGTAAATAATGTCCTGGCTAGATGAGTGGATAAGTAGACAGACAAGGTAATACAAACACCAGCCGGTGTAGATAATGCGATCCTAGAAACTAGATGTTTTCTTCTAGATCTTTCTGCAGAAAGTAATTGAGATGGGTGAAAATGTTCCGATAAAACATATTTTGGTGAAAAATGCAGAGTTTTAGAGATACCTCTAGATTATGTACTCACCTTGATTTTGATGACTTATTCATTGGATTGATGTGTATGTGTATATAGGGAGTATTCAGAAAACTTAGTTTTGATATTTGACAGTTAAATGTTTTTACTTTTCTTCCTGAAGTGACCTGTGCTTTTCAAAGTTGACTGTAATTCTGTTTAAAATATAACTAAGCAAGCCTGAATCAGAATGAAATGCTGAGCATTGTTTTACCCCCAAGAAATGGGTTTTGATGTATCAATTTGCATTAAAATATTTTTGTACTTATCTGATCCAAAAGGTCTACACTTGACTTGGCAGTAAAATGAAAAGGCAGTTACTTATATAGCTCTATTGAGAAGTGCCAATTACAGCTTCTGCTGGTCATGGTGCATGCTATGTGGACATATGGCATGTGTGTATCACCCCTTCTTCTTTTGAAGAAATGCAGTAGGAATTTTAACTGCAGAGATGAACATAAAGGACCCAAAGTTAATGGTTCACTTAGGAATAAATAGTTCCTCTTCTTAACACTTGCACACAGAGTGCCAGACCTCAGCTGGACTAAATCAGTAAATCATTAACTTTAATAGGGATTTGCCAGTTTACATCTATGGAGGATCTGGCTCACATATTTCAGTGACCATTCTCTTCAGACATAGCCAACACATCAGGCATAGGGTCCTATCCACAGAAGTCAATGCCTACACATCTGCTGTTCCACTTGGGACGCTGAAAATACACGCCTCTCCTCAAGACAGGACATAAGGCAACTTTCCAATCATATATCAGATACATGAAGAACCAGACTTTTGTGCTGCCCGTATAGCTACTGTATTTTTTTTAATGAATCAGACAGGAATAGTGCCTAAACTGCTTGCCACTAAGTTTAATTTACAGCGTGTGGTAATATAGTGACAGTAATGTTGTCATCATTCTCTCTCTTCCTCTGTGGCATCAAGCCCAGACTTTCACATTCTCATTTTTAGGATGGTGTCAAACTGAGTTTTACCCCCACCCACTCAACCCCCTGATGAAATGATATGTTATTAATAAATAAATAAATAAATAAGAGACCTCACTGATAGCTCCAGAATCTGCTGGGTTTTCTCTTCTGCCTTAATGTGCTTTTCATCCAGGGAACAGAATGAAAATGCATTTTCTACGGTAGTAACTGGCATGTTCTAAATGGTGTCAGAATTCAAGAACATGACAAGCAAAATACAGCTGGACTGGAGGGCTCCACCACACATATAGTAGGAAATATTGCATTCCCATGCTGTTTTCATGCATGCAAACGATCAGCCACATTACAAACCCTTAAAAACATTGTGAGAAAACTTGACATTTCCCAGATGGGCGGCTTATTTGAGACTAGCCCATCTGACTTTCCTTTCTCCAAGGGAATTTAACCCCTTGGAGCTCCTACAGGGAAGCTACGTTTCCTTGTCATTCTACTGAAAGCGTAATAAAATGGCACTGGTTTGGCAGGATAGTTAGAGTTCAGGTTGACACCCAAGTCTTTGTGCAAAATGTGGTCAAAGATGCGCCAGTGGCTCTCACTCCCTGGTTTTATGGAGAGCAGCTTGTGCCAAGCTACAATCTGCACAAACCGCATTACAGGCTGTAATGAGACCAAAATCAGCAACTGCTAGTCAGTCTCCACCATGTGTAATCCTAACAAGCATCATGGCCTTGCAGATTTTAAACTGTTCTCCATGTGTCAAGACCTCTTGAGCTTAAACTCAATATGTTTTCAATAACTCCATGAAAAAAGCGTAAGCTTGCTTTAGCTTCAGGGCAGATCATTTGGGGAACAAACTCACCATCTAGATTTTTTTGGCATTTCTAATGCACCACCCTGAGCAAATCTGATTGGTATGTTACCAGTGTTGAATACTGTGCAGGAGGTTTCATATTTGGTAGATCTCTTAAAGCCCTTAAATGTATTATTCAAAATGCACTCCTTACTGCTGTCCTTGATTTTGTAATAATCCTTCCTTAATTATGCCATCTTGTAGGCCTACTGACAATTTTTTAAGACTGACAGTTTTTTTTAAGATAGACAAATTTTGCTCACTGTTAACTGACTGAAAAATTAGCCTTTACTTTTCAGTGCCAGACTGTTTGTATTCAACAGGTCAAGTAACCCAAAAGCACAAAAGCAAGTCTTTTTAAAATCAGAGAAATAGCACAAGGGCATCCCACTGTTAAACAACTGAATAATGTCTGACTCAGAGGCTCAAATGCAAAAGACAACGTCTACTCTCAGTATAAAGATGGTCTACCATCTAATAACCCATATGATGCAAATCATAGATTTAACTGGTACTGTGTCTGCTCTCTTTTTCTTTCTTTCTTCCCTCTTGATCTCTTCCCTTTTGCCCCCCCCACCCCCCAACTCCTTTATCAAAAATAACTTCTGGAAGGAAAAATAAACACTGGAAGACACTCAGCTGTTTTGGCAACCATGTGTGCAAGAAGGGCCCTTTCCCCCTGCTCTCTTCCTCCAGACTGAAAGGAGCTGGAGCTCCAGTTTGAAGGCAGACAAGCAGCCTGTGAAACTTCAGCCAGTTTTCATCACAGCTGGCCATGCCTGTGTGATTTCAGACAAAAGACTTCCGTCTTTATCTGGCGCTTATTGAGACATCTCATTCAGCTAGAGATAAAAGGGAAAAGATGTGCTTTGAAATTGAACCATTAGGGCGTCAAAGAAATCAGCATGCAAATGCCACACGCAAATGAATTCAAGATGAAGCTTGAGGATCAAATCTCAGTGCCAACAGGAGTTTGACTGCCCAGGGACCCAGCAAAGCCATTGTAAAGACCTCAGGGGAGTTTGGCCCTATGTTTGTTAAGGGAAGGACGTGAAAGTTGGATGTGGAAGCAATCTTAAAAATAAATTACAATGGGATAGATTGTTTCAGAGAAGGCACCCTGGTTTGCCAAAGGCTGGGTAGGTTAGTCACCAAAATGACTCTTCAAAGAACCATGGAGAATTTCCTTCTGATTTCCTACCTTGCAAATTCTCATAGAGCTTAATGCGCCACTCCCTGTGTGTTTCTCACTTTTCCCACTCTGCGTACTGGTGCAGTGCTGGCCTGCCATGCATGGACCTGTTTTTTTATAAGTAGGTACTGTATGTCAGATGTAAGGGTCTGAGATAGCTTACCTTTAAGTGTCTAGTACCCTGTTTCAAGAAGTGAATATATTTTTCTCACTGTCTGTAAAAGGATAGTATTAGCCAAAACCTAAAAGGTCTCTGATGTAACAAGCTTACTGTATTTTAAAGGCTGTGTGACATGTCTCCCAGTAGAAGAGAATCGGGATTCAGCTGAAATGCCAGTAAAAGAGAGTCTTTGTTGAGGATACTGAAGGTAGACAGACTCTGAGGTTTTCTAGCTACTTCAATAATTTATCACAGGGTCATGCTAACTCTTGGTTTGTCCCATGTAGTCCAGGCTGTGATTGCTGATCATGCACATCGGTGATCATTTCAAGATCTGTAATTACCTGTAGAGGCTAAGTAATGGTTAGCAAAGAAGTCGTGGCTAACTTAAGAAATCTCTGCTTGCCCACAGCCTATGGGTAGATGTGGTGAATAAAAGTACTTCAGTAGGCATTTTATTCCAATTTCACTTGCCATTTTTGTTCTTCAGCTGAGACACACATCACTGGCCTTTTAAGTGAAGAATGGAGCATTTGAGCTTTCCATCAGGAGAAATGTTCCACTGCATGATAGCTTTCCACTCACTGAGAAAACGACCACCTAATAATGTGCAAATCTCTAGTTAAAGAATTACAGAGATTAGACTGAAGCCTGACACTCATCCTGCAGGAGGGAACCTCACCAAAATGCTGTTGACAAAGGGAAACTTTGTTAAGCGTGTTTAGTTCAGCCCTGCTATTGCAAGGATCCCTAAGCTGCTTTGTTTTATGAGACTTAGGGCAAAGGATTTTCTTAAAGCAAAGGGCAAAGGATTTTCTTAAAAAACATATTCCTTCTATAAGGGTGCATAGTCTCATGGGATCTAGGGATTAGGTGTTCATTTCCTATACAAAAGCTTCAAAATTGTCTAAAGGATGCCTGGATATTAACCAACCTCCAAGTGAAATATCAAGTACAGTGCCTGAAGAAAAAGAAAAAAAAAAGAATCACTTCACTTAATGTTAGCTGTACTGGGAGTTATGTACCAATAAGCAATGAAACTCATGAGTTTCTCTCCATGGACAATGCTCGTAAAAGACAAAACATTTCTGGGATCTGAAAAGAAACCAGAGAGCACTGTTCAGAAGAAACTGTGCAGAGAAACTATGATTTGATGAACATGAGCCTGCAAGAAGGTCCATCTGGGAAAGTTCCTGCTGGATACGCAACCTGTTCCCAACATCTCCGATGATGTACCTAGACTTTTATGATTCCCAGGATTAACTACACACATCAGTCCAGGGTGACACTGCATCGTAGTCTGGCTGGGGAGCACATCAAAAGGAACTGTGTGAGTAGTTGGTGAGGACTGACATTTCTAGAACAATAACTCTCAGAAGGCACCATGAGAAGATGAAGTTTCATGCTGAACTAATTTGAAATGAAATGTATTTGGTTAGCTCAATAGACAAGAATTTGGGGGAGTTATTTTCATAAAAGGGCATGTCTTTCATGCTGAAAACCTGAACTACATCATTTGCTGCCCCTTTGAAATGGCTCCAATGTATTGATGAAACAAAAAGGCATAATGCAGAAATAAAATAATCCATAATATGTCACCAAGGTAGGATTTTTCCTGGTCCTTACATGCCAATTTAATCTGATGGTGTCTATTAACAAATGAAAACTGCTAAAACATTTTGTGTCTGTTGCTACAAGGAGTTTGGGAGCAATCTTGAACCATCTATTAGTTAAGTCTCTTCTCAAGGAACAAATGTTTTTATTTTAAGTCTCAGTTACCCTTTATACTGTTATAGCTGATGCTATCCAAGATGATGAAGACTGTTCAGCCAGGTCATCCTCCAACGTGAGATTAGCTTTTTCTTCAGTGATACTTGATACGTCAACACGAGGCTTGCCTCACAGGAGCATTCCTGATTTACGTGCAGCCAATGTTTTATGCAATCATATCTCCCATATCTCAATTTGGGAACATGCTAGCTTAGCACAAGAGCAGCTGTTCTACATTTATTGCTTTCTCTGAATGTTTTCTCAAGGCAAGCTCTAGCTCTTTTATTGACTAAGCTGTTTAATGGGGACCCCAACCCTGCAGGAGCTTCCCCAAAGCCATATCTCTCTGATCTGCTTTTCTGTTACTTTTCCTCCTGATGAATCAGTTGTTGCTCCTAAATAAAATGTGCCCTTTATTCCAGAGTAAAAATACTTTGGGCTGAACAGTTGAGGTCCCCAAATTCTTACAAGTTCACTGAAAAAAAGCCCTCATCCTTCAGGTACAGATGTATAATCAGCTGGTTTCAGAATATCTTTCTTCTAAGCAGCAAGGACCGTTTGTGCACAGAAAAAAGATGATGAGTATTGTAAAAATGGAATGTAGTCATAATTACGTATTATTATGGCTGTAATAACATTATGTTAAAATTACGGTTTTATTGTAGTAATTATTCCCACTCCCTCTCAGCAAATAAGACTTCTGATTTTTCCTCCCCTTGGCCTTCTAGCAGTTTTCCCACTTTTGACTGGGGGATCTGCTGGGCACTGTGGTATCTTTATAGCCCATGTCCCTATCCTAAGTGACATATCAGTTCAATACCTCTTCTATTACCTACATGGGCAGCCCAGGGCATGCGGAGCAGTCTTAGTGTGGTAGAGGATCTGAGATTATCAGACAGCATAGTAAGGAATGTGCATTTCTTCAGTGTTGCTTTGCTATTGAAATGAATTTTGCCATTCTCACTATTTAAAGACATTAAATATCCATTGCTTAAACATTGCAACTGTTGTACTACCCTTGCACACAAGTTCAGTAATCCGTAAAGAGTGAGAGCAATGACTGACATCTTCACATGTAGCCTCTGACCAAAAAAAGTTTAGACTTTTGAAAATAGCCTTGTTCTCATTTATTTTTAATCTCTTTCTGTCTCTTTTTTTCCTAATAAACCCTTCACGGGGATTGCTTCTTTGTAAAGTGTATAGTCTGAAGTTAGTTTTGGGTGGCTACTCCCTCTATACGAGAGATTCTCGTGACCATATGTAGCATCTGTGCTTGACTGCACTTTCATACAAACCGTCACCCGCAGGGTATGGTATGGGATGTTTGTTGCTGTTGATTGATTTTGTACAAGAATGGTCTACATAGCATTTTTTTAGAGTATCCTGTGGGGCTTTTATAATCTTACCCTACATCAAATAATATTACTCTATAAGGTGCGGCTAGATGACTGGAGTGAGTTTGATATCACATTTTACTCCACAGGGAATATTTAATTCCTAGAGAAGATGTTCCAGAGGGGTAAAGGATAAAAAAATAGGTAATTTCAGGCATCCCTCTGTGAGATATGCAGTAAATCTCTACTGACTTCAATTCTGCTTGCAGACTTGGCACCTCAGGTCTTCCCTGGTGTAACTAGAATAATTGTTATAAAACTAATGGGTCTGATTCTGCTCTTAATGCTGATGTTACTGACGTTCTGTGAGATGAAATTGCTATCACTGAAATCCGAATTGGACTCAATCATAATGATATTTTGAGCTGTGGTGACTGTAGATTTATAAGCTACAGCTATGAGTGGAAGTGAAAGAAAAAATAGGCTTCTCTTGCCTTCTCTATTATTGATATTGAATGTTATTGGTACAGGTGATCAAAAAGATAGTAAGAGGTCTGTTTTACACAACATCTTTGAAATGCTCATCTAGTACACTGAGGCATTATGGAAAATGAACTATGGAGACAATCTTGCCGCTGCCCTGGGAAATAAACGGGTTGACTCATAGAGCTTTCTGCCTTTAATTACTATGAATCCACTGATTAAGCCCAGGAGCTCTCCTCTTAATCCTGAATTACTCATTTTGACCCTCGCAGAGTTTATATGCCTGAGCCATGACACCGTCACCCCAGAAATCCCGTGCTGTTCATTGGAGAGGCAGTCGCCACTGGCTGAAACAGAAACCAGCAGGTACTTCAGCAGGGCGACCTCCGTGTACTTGCAAGCATCTGTCAAGGCAGCCTTTCCTTAATTGAGTTGCTTACATTCCACGCTCAGTTACTGTCTGCTGACTTGCAAAAGAACAAAGGAACAGCTACTTCCTATTAAGGAAGGTAATAACTTAATTAAAACCAAGTTCTATGCACTGCAGGATCTAGTTTGTCATCAAGAGGCCTTCCTTGCCTTTCCCTATAGTTTTCGATAATCTATGCCAGATATTTAATCACTGGATACCCCAGTATAAAGCTTCTAGCCTCCATAACCAGCAGAAAGCTTGTCAAAATAAATTTTAACTTCTGACCGTAGCAGAAGACCAACTAGAAGGTATTAACAGAATCAGAGCTGTCAATCAGAGCTTGGGCTCACCGTTTATATTATTAATTCCAACTCTGGTGGCATGGTCTTGGGATAACAACCATCCTAAGCTGCATTGGTCCAAAAAACACAAACCAAGAGTGGAATATATTTCGTGCCGAGGTGACGTTACCGAGTGTCCAGAGAAACTTTTTTTTTTCTTTTTGTCTTTGAAAGGTGATGTTTTATTAGATTATTCTCATTGCCAAAAGACACAGCTACTGTCTGGCTTCATTTGCTCACTATTTTTTCTAATGTAAAGATTTATTCCACACACAAAAGCAACCTATTAAGAAAAAAACAAAGAAATTGTTGTTTGTTTGTTTGTTTACTTCTGTGAATTTCCTTCTAATTAATGCAGCATGTTGAATGGAGACTGTGAATAGTCTTTAGTGGGTTATGAAGTGAAACTGGCCTCACAAATTGAAATCTATCTTGGAGACTATGAGTTGGAGGTATTATTACAATGCAAACCAGTGGGAAAGATTCCAGAGAGAAAGAGGAGAAGTGTGTTAATTGAGAACAATAACATGCCGAAGACCTCCAGAAGCTGGTGGCCTTAATAGAATGAGACAATGCTATGTTGTTGCATAACCTGAACTTCAAATTCAATTTTGGTTATAGTGGACTAGAAGTGATGCAGAGCTAGGTTTCTTTTTCTCTGTTCGTTTATAAGGCCTTTTGAATAGAGAAGGTTTCATGGGTGATGTTGAACTGGGCTTGAACTGTATTTCTCTCTCCCATATTAATCACTTGATCATGGAATAAATTTCAAGGACATTAAACGCACAGAAGGTGATATTTGCAATCAAAGTAACTAATACTGGTGACACAAGTTTCCATTCCATCTTATCATGGTTTGCTTTCTTGCCCTGTGTGGTTCTGCCACTTAAGTTGTGACTTAAACTGCTGCCTGCAGGGGTGATAAGAGAATGGACTATTGGCATTGAGTTGGTTTTGAAGAGTCCAAGATTTTGGAGTTTGTTTTAATCCTCTGGTTTTCTTCATCACCGTGGACAAAACTAGTCTGAACTTGCCTGGAGTGGTTCCAGAATTCCCCAGAATTACCCAGACTGTCCTACCTGGTCACCTTGAGGGTAACCACTTACCCTGGACACCTCGAGGGTCAAGTCCTGAAGTTGTGCTAGATCCATAAACCTTGTACAGCCAGGCAGTGTCATGGGTGAAATGCATTTTTTTCCAGCGCTGTGTGGGAGGTTTTGCTTTTTTTTCTGCAATAAAAGAAGTAATTAGGAGCAAGAAGCTGCCTTTAAATCCATGAGAAAATTCATCGGTCAACTTGAACAACAGTTCTAAGACATATGACAGATATGTGGGTGTCTTCAGCTCAAGGTGCCCGAGGATGTTTCATGGCAGTGATTTCTTATATGCCCAGAACTCTTTGGCAAGTTTTGTTAGTATTATTTTTTGTATTTATTTGTGTGAACCACTTTCCCACTGATTTTCTAACATTTATTTTGATTCAGTTTTCCAAATAGGCATTTGCATTCTTTTTGCTGGATAAAAATGCTTCCGTTTGAAGAAGACAGGAGAGTGCAATATACTGCTGAAGATCCTGAATATACTAATTTAAAGCTTACAGGTAAAACCATAATTATTGTCAGGAGCCATGCACATGGTTGGTATTTAGCAGTCAGCACCTTTAACCTCTTTAGAGAATGGTCGTTCATACCACCTATGGATCTGCCTTAATTTTTAATAAATCTATTGTGAATAAGACTGCAGTATAAATGCAGTCATCTTTATCTCCTCTTATTTAAGCAAATAAATGGAGAGTAGAGAGTAAATACAAGCTTTAGGATTTTGTAAAACACTCTAGATCCTAGGATATTGTGGAACATTTTATGAACAACTGAAAAACAGTGGTTCTTTCCTTTCCTCCTTTTTGTCTGGGCAATACGAATCCAGTTTCACCATTTATGAACTTGTACAACCTTTGCTGAGCTGTATATGTATTTCAAAGCCATTGTGGGGGACAAACTACAATATCTATTATAGTTTTCCCCCTCTGCAGTATCCAGCGATATAGTGTGTGCCTGCATGGGGTACGCATTACTGGGATATATTTGCGCATATCAAAAGCAGCTAGTCTCTCAATCATTCATTGAAAGTTCCAGTTGGCTTAGAGTCTTCCTGAAAAATATGTTTATTTTGTCTTCTTGACTTACTTTTCCTCGTGTCTGAGTATTGTGCCTCCAGGAAGAAAAGCTTAAATTGCTGAAGTAGGGCTTTTTTCAAAGCCTGCCAAGAATAAAGTGGCTTAATAAGAAAGCACACAGATTTTACTTTCTTAGAGAAAAAAAAAAAAGGAATAAGTCATTTAGAATAAGACTGGAAACTTCTTTAGGAGCAGTGGATATTTTCTGGAAGTGTAGAGATAGGAGCATTTTGAGGAAGTAATGTGGAGCTAACTAGCCATGAAACTTGGAAAGGACTAGGACCCTGCCAACCAAATTTGATCTCTGAACACGCACTGATTTATGCTGGTGGAAATTATGTAATGGCAAGTCATCAACAATAGGTTCATAGAGGCATGTGGCTGGGCTGCCATGAAGCATCTCTGTCACCGCAGGAGCTGTTTGCCTTGGGCCACACCGGTGGCTGTCCATTTTGCAATAGCATGACTGTCACCACGTCCCTGCCGTATCGATTTGGGCGAGACAACCACCTTGAAAGAAACATAAATGTGTAAATGCCAAAGCTGCTCTCACAGGATATATTGCAATCTACTTTGTTTTAGGTTTTGGATGTAAAATCAGTGTCAGCCTGGTCCCCTGACATTTCTCTTCCTGGCTGCCCTAGTGTGTGGTGTCACTGTCAATACCAGGGTTAAGCTGAGATCACATTTGCCCATTTGCAGCTTGACCACCAAAATAGATGACACTTCCATTTCTGCGGTGGCTAAGGGAGACTGCCAACCAGTGATTAATTTGTTTATTTTGTCTGAGCAATATTTGTACAACAAAAACTATCGGCAGTCGTCGTGACTCATCTTGGTAGCTGCAGAACATATGCAATTTCTGTTCCCTCCACCAGCAAAGGTTGTAATGCTGGGAGGGAAATGCATCCTACTGGGAAGGACAGAAACAGTTCCTGCTGCTGCTATTCATCAGGGAAAAGCAAATCCAGGCTTAAAAGTCTAGTCAAGTCCTCAAGATTTAAGGCTGCCTGGAAGTAGGTAACACCCAGGTTGAGATGTTCCAGCACTACCATCTTCTTGGGCTCCCTGACAAAATGTTGAGTAGCTAAGAGTTAAGGGCAACTCATATTTTCTTCTTCCATCAGGTCTCCTCTCTTACTGAGAAAACCAAGATTCATTTTCTCAAGTGCAAGCTTACAGAGTGGAACCTAAGAAAAGTAAAAGAAAACAATATGCTATATTATGTACAAACAACTGGAAGTTTTATGCCTTGTCTTGCAGAAGGCACCAGCAAGAAGACATTGTGTCCTCACTCAGTGCCAGATCATCAATGCAGTATTGACTCAATGGGCTAGATGCCACCTCTTGAGTCACTTAGCATCACTTCTCGATACACCTGGTCTTTAATTTATTTTTGGAGGTTTCCAGTCTAAGTACAAATAAACATACCCAGCCCATCTTAGACCACAGCCTTAGGTGGAGCAGCTGCAGATTTCTTAAAGATAATGCAATGCTGGGAAGAGACATACAGCAGTGAAAAAAAACTTAAAGCAGATATTTCTGAATAATTGGAAGAAGTAAATCCTGAAATAAGTATACATTATTTTTGATCAGTTGCTTGGGGGTATTTAACACTCAGAATTGTTTGTTTATTTTTGCTGGCCACAGAGATCAAATGAATGCACTTGCTGCCTGACAACATGACTGCAATGCTTATTTAATCTTCCAGTATTTATCAATTCAGAATTCACTTGCCACAACTAGGTATTATCATAAATACAGCTACTGCAGTGTTTTCAGAAATGTTCACAAATAAGATATGAATGCTATTGAAACAACAGCTTTATTGCTATTTAGCAGTATGTGGAGCTCTCAGACAGGACACTGCTGTGCTAAACACAAGATCAAAGGTGGTCCCTGCCTCAGATACTTTGCAATCTGAGAGAACAACAGGCTGAAAAAACGAAGGCAAAGCAAGGCTGAAAAAGGTGAATAGACTGAGAAGAACAAGAGAGACAAAACATAGTTGACCATCACTAAAATTCAGTCGAATATTCACAAAACCATGTTCTGCAGATATTGTGCAGGACTTTACAAATAATCACAGTTTAAGTGTAACAAGAATGCTGTGTCAGGGCTGAAGATACGGCAAGTCTCCTCAGAGATGCATTGCCAAATCTCTCAAATTCCAGGTTGGTTGCTCAGCACTGCCTCTTGTTTTCAGCTGGTCCCACAATACAGTGAACTCACTGGCTGCTCTTTTACTCCTCTGAGTGGCTTTAATCCACCTATGCATTGATCCTGTCCCCCTCAAGCTAAAGAAAAATATTGTATACTCTTCGGTGAGCTCTGGACTAGACACGAGGCAGTATCTCTCCGACGGTAGATGGGACCACTGGCCCAAGCAAATATTTTCAGTGGAATGTGCAGGATTAGGCTCATAAATCCTAGTTTATTTGGATTCTACCATAACAGTTTTATTCAGGGTCTGCTGAAATTAATTGTATTGTGTAAAGATCTCAGAAGCTTTGAGTAGAGGACGGTATTCAGGACTCCCATGTCCTGATTAAGCTTTATTTTAGATTCAGCAACTGAACAGATTTTTAAAACCTCTCATTCCACACCAGCAAAGTCACCTGTTTTCAAAAAGACACTCACTGGAAAATGTGGGCAGTCAGATTTCTCTGCGGTTCAGCCACTCCTATATTTGAAACACTGCTCTGAAAAAAACTTGAGGCTTCTTAGACCTGGAAAGTGCAATTTGTCATAATCTCACCCCTTTTTGAAGAACTATAATTTTCTCTGAGTCTCTTACTTTATTGTCCTTCTTTCTGTACCTCATATAAAATCAATCTTTGCCCATTTCTTTCACATGATGACTCCTGTCCAACTTTTGCCAGTCTTTGTTTTAAAATTGCTTGAGTTGATTCATATGCGAAGTTAAAACTCAGCATAGGATGGGGCAAAGAATCTGGTTGATATTTCAGAAATGTCTTGTGGTTAATAAGTTCTGCTTGAGCTACATAATTCCTGCACTGGCAGCTTTCATTACTTTTCATGTGGAAATTTCTTCATTGCTTTGCAAAGTAGATGCATGTCTGGTTGTTATTCAGACACAAAGTCTACATTTTGAGAACTCCATAGGACAAAATATTGGAAAACTAAACTAAACTGAACTGAACTGAACTAAACTAAACTAAATTAATGTCCAGGTATATTCTTTTCTGTAAAATTAGCTGCCACTGTGACCTACCAACCACGGCCCTTGTTTAACACCCCTTCTTATATTATGAAAAATAAATACCTTGAGATAGAGAGACTTGTCTATTCAAGACATGGCTTCAGGCAGACCAGCCAGGTTCCTGCTTCTGACCGTGTCATTTAGTAGTGAGTACAATGCACTCCGTGGTTACAGGCTGGAAAATGACATCAAGTTTTCAACTCATTAAAAAAAAAAAAAAAAGAAAGAAAAAGACCTACTATAAAAAATGGATTCCTGGAACGCAAACAGCAAGCAGAAGTCCAAGGAAAAACCCCAACCTACGTCAGGCCTAATATTTATCAGGAACCTGACACCAATGTGGTCATTTTTCGCTTGTTTACTGTTGAAATGAAGTTTATTCAAATTTGTAATCTACAAACTTTCCTTTAGGCTCCTGGGCTGAAAAGGGCACATTGGGTTTGGATGGAGTGTGTTGAAGGAGGAGAAGAAGAGATGAAAGGAAAGGGAGGAGGCAAGGAATAAAACCTGACTTGCCAAAAATGTAAGGTACATAAACCAAATTTCTTTGCTGGTCATGTGTACATTTCACAGTGGTGTGAATACTGAGTATTTTTAAAATGAGAAGCAAATTAAATTCGGTAGACTTTGCCCTTCTTTGCCCCTTAGAGAACATTGAAAAATGCTCAGGAAAACTTTTCAGAGAATCAGAGATTACAAAAATAGTCTGTAACCCAAGCAGAAAGAGTTAATAATATGTGTTATCTAGGGGACTAGAAATTATTCCTAAACTATTCTAGAAGACAGCTGTAGGCCATTTCAGATTTTGGCTCATATCAGTACAAAGTACAGAAACAATCACTGAAAATTTGAGCAATCCAGCTGCTCCATTTCTCTGATACACCAAATGTGTCATCTTTGCTTCTGTATCCCTGGACAAATGTTTGTTTCACCCACTGTGCACTGCTCAAAGAAATTCAGTATTGTGGCTTTTGCCATGTTGGCCTCTTTCAACTCAGCATGATTTATTTATTTATTGCTTTATTCAGATCACAGGCTGGTATCAATGACAACATTTACATTTAAGGTCTGCCGTGAACATGAAAGACATCTTCAAATAAGAGCTTTATGGGGGCATTCAGAATCTGGTAGAGATGCCCTTGCCGTCAAGGTGGTTTTTCAAGTCTTGGTGAGGTACATAGGACATTTATGATTAAAATTAGTAATCTCCTTTTAGCAAGAACCTTTCAGAATATGTACTACTTACCTGCAACCCTCTCCCAGGTGAATTTCGTACAAAATGTCTTAAAGCATCTGACTGCACGAATAGGGCACATTAATACAACTGTATAGGAGAAGGGGGGTTATTTATTTATAAATAATGTGAAATAATTTTTATTTAAAAAAAAGATAGTTACACAGCACAGCCTTGCATTGGGAAAAAAAGTTATTTTGTTTGAAGAAATTGGAATACAGAGTACAGTCTCTCCTTTCCATTAGCTGCATGCCTGAGATAGAGCCCAAATGTGAAGAGGGACAGTAATACGATACATTAAAATTATGCTTGAGCTGCCCTTAGAAAATGATTGATCTACTTTCTAATAAGAATTCATTTCAAGGGACATCTTACTTGAATGTGTGTACTAAGATAACTCACTGAAGGAGCTATAGAAAAAGTATCATACAGAAATTATTACACATCTGCAAACCACTCTAATGAGACCTAATTTAGTCTGTTTTAAACTTTGATGAATTTTTTTTCTTCTAATGGCTCCCAGCTAAAATTTGTGTCTTAACCAAAGTTGAAATGATAAAAAGCTTGCAGTCTACCACCACCAGGACAAATTTATAGCTGCCCAGATTACTTGGCAAAGGGAAAGGATTTTAGAAGGATTAAAAAAGTTAGGAGGAGGCAGTAGATGGAGTAAAGGCTCCGCTGGGAAAAAGAAGTTGAGATATCAAGGTCCATATTGTATGAGACTGCCAGCTAAAAATGAGACAGAAAACCACTGAGTATTGCCGTTATCTCATTTTCATGAGCATAGGGATCTTCTCTCCCTTTTCATCTTTCATGTTTTTTTCCAAAATTAATTTGCTTTCCTAGCTCCAAAGAGATTGGATCCCAAGTACCAAGCAAAACATCCACATGCGGGCAAAGAAAACCCTGACGTTTTAGCTTTAGGAGTTTATATTGTACACAAATGGCCTTCTTCCAGGCAGCAAATCTCTCAGCACGAAGTACAGCTTTTCTGACAGCCAGCTAGAAGTGTAACTACTATCTCCCTCAATATTTATTAGACAATTTGCTGATTTAGGTTTAAAGAATGGCAAAACATAAAGCTCTATGGCAAGTTAAGCGTAGGTTCCTAGTCTGAAAAGTGTGCGCAGTCAAATAATGAAAAGGAAATGGCATAGAGAAGTCAGATGCATGGGACACATCATGGTTTTGTTTCCAAGTTGGAAATAAACACATTTTTCACTCTTCTCTATTAAACTGTACGGCTTCTCAGGAGCAGTGATAGCCATTCTATCACCTTGAAATAGGTATGTATAATATGTTAATCATCCTGTCCCATCCAGGGACATTAAATGGTTATATAGAGATAATGAGGAAAATTCTATAATCAAGTCTTTGTGGCCATTTATTTAAGCAAGAACGAGGACTTCTCTCCATCATTATTCTATACACCTTGTTCACTTTTTGGGAACATTGGCATGAGTGAGAGGAACATGTTGTGAAACTAAGCAAATACTTACATAGGAATATTCCCGTACCACGTGTATTTACATAAATATTCATTTGAGAAGTATTTAATGGCTGCTTTGACAGGCTATGTGTTGAAATGAGCTGAAATAATACCCTGTAACTTGGTAACCGGTTGCCCAGAGTAAATTTGGATCTAATTTATTTCGCAAAAATGAAGCTGAGAGATGCAGAGAGACCTATGCTATGAGGACCCCCTGGTCGTGTGCCAGTGGGGTGAAGGAAGAGAGGAATTACGGTTCCTTAGGAGAGCCACGGGGACCAGAGCACCTCTGCAGGCAGGGAAATGCCAGGCTGACAGAACCTCTCAGTCCTCAGCCGGGATATTCAGGCTGTGTGCTTGGGGCAAGATTTGGCCCCAAAGTGCATGCAGTACACACATACAGTACGCAGGGTGAATGTGTGTGAAATGTTTCAATTACCTCTAAAATAATGTTTAACATGTTCCAGACATACTGCATTAAGCAAATACCCAAGCAGTATTTGAAGCATATTCTGTTTTTCATTTTAATAGATTGTAAATGTATTAAACACATGTTAAGAATATATTTCATATACTGCATTTGTAAAATATTATCAAATTTATATAGGCGGAAACCACAGAGCCACCACAGGATCGGCCTGAGAGCAATACCATTTTGTAAGTTAACCTTTTAGCACCACTCTATCAGAAGGATAGAATGGGGGATTTGATTTGATTTGATTTAATTTGATTTCATTCAATTTCATTTCATTTTTAAAGAAGAGCTGCTAGGTGGAAACCCACCTTGTCATTAACCCTTTTAGCTATAAACTCGGTGCTGTATATAAAGTTTATACCCCAGTCATCTGAAGAAGAGGCTCTTGAGTTACCTGCTTTTGTGCAGAGAGAGGTGCCGAATGTCAGAGCTGAAAAATTGCCCTGTAGCCATATGATTAGATGTCTGCTCCACATTTTAACTACCCCCTGAAACCATTTGATAGTGTTAAATCTCTCTATTAAAAGGGAACACCAGTAGATGTTTGAAAGCTGAAAACTGAGAACTCAGAATTCTAACTCAGCTTCTTTCCCTCTGTCTTGCAAACTGTTCGAGCAAACTGGAGTTGGTTTTTGTTTTTTGTCCAAGCCAGGGAGAATGGTTTGGGTTTGAAGAAGTATTCTGAGTCCGGACACCCTCGGGTTTCTTTGAAAGCAGAATCTAGAGCGAGGTCTGTTCCTTGGAAATGAAACCCATCTCCTTGCTGAGCTCAGCCAAAATCCTGGAAATCAACACTTAAAACGAAGCAGAGCTTAGTGTCTGAGACAACTTGACTTAAAACTACAGGAATTAATCACAGGTACCCATAAAGTACCACTCGTTCTTGAAGTGTATAGGAATCCAACACATTTCAAGACTCGGCCTCCATTGCTTGTAATACAGGAATAATTTCAGTAGCTGGCTGCTACATTAGATTCTTCTCCTTTTATGTGGATGAAAAAAGCAAAGCCAGCCCAGACCCATAGTTTGCTAGTGAGAATTAAGACTTCCAAATTTCACACTTTGCACTGTTTTGAATGGGAATCCCATAGCTTTAGGTGCCTGAGGCCCAGATGTATCAGACCTGCTCGTCACTCAAATTGCTCACTTTGCCTCTCTGCTTGTCTTAGTTTGAAAGCATGGACAGTACCCTGAGGACAGAAAATTGTCACTTCCAAAACTGGACTGAAATTACTGTTTTGCTTAGAGGAACTCTAGAAAAAGCCACTGATGGGTGATGCAGAAGGAAGTTATTCTTCGTAACACAGTAGAAGTTATCATCATACCAGTGCTCAGATAAATCAGCCCAGGAACTCAGCTCTTAAAAAAACCCCTGCTTTCTAAGCACCCTTGAATAATGAGCCATATCATAAAGTTTATAACTGATGCGTGGGTCCTACTTCTTCAACTTTTTTTAGAGCCTTCACTGGTTTATAATAAAATTCAATCATGCAAATTTATTTTCAGCTAGAAAGCAGATTTCTAGTATTAAGTGTTTTTCATCCCAATAAAGTATTAAAAAAAAAATGTAATAATAGATGAATTTTCTAAACTGCGATTTGTGTCAGGCTCTGGAGTCTGTAGTTAGGAACTCGAATAAGCAGTCTTTTTCCCAGCATGCTAAGCCGACAGCGGCTCCTTTTGGTGTTTCAGTTTGGAGAGAGGCTGGAGGTTTCACCGTCATTCTCTCTCCCCTGGCACAGTTTCTCAGCTCGCAGTAGAGATGCTGTGTTAATATAAGGCAAGGAGTTGAGTAACAACTGTCTGTAGGAGGCCAGCATTACATGAAATCAGTGTCCATCACTATGGGAGAAAGAGGCAGGGCTCTGGGGAGGTTTTGCTCAATGCTTTTCGTCTCTGAGTCCACATGCAGAGAGGAGGTTTTCCTCGCTAAGGCAGGACAGCATGGAGCCGCGCAGCCTGCCTGGCTTCTCCGTCCTCCCTCGCTCGCCTTTCCCACTGCAGCTTGCTGGGACTGGACACCCCAGCTAAGACTTCAAGCAGGTTCACAACAGATTATTTTTTTCTTCTTTTTTTCAGCTGTGGAAAATGAGACGCTGGTGCTATTTTTTCACCTTCAGTTTGAGCATTTTTAGCTAAAATGTAATGGTAGGACTGTCTTTCAGACTGGAAATTCTTACCTCACTGTCCAGTCCAGTACATGAAAGCATTCATCAGCTTCCCAGGACTCTGCGATGCTGTCCTTTCCTTCTCTAGGAGTTTTCAGAGAGTTTCTTGCAGGGTAGATGCATGCAGGAATCAGGACTTTTATCAGGCTGAGAGCACTGTGCTATGGTAGCACACAGCATGATGCCAGAATCCCACCTAGGTGCTGGTCTCCTCCAGGAAAACAAATTGCAAAGCTTTCTAAGCCAGTGCACAGGTGGAAAAGAAGATCCTTTAGAACAAGATGAGACCTTGGCATTATTACATGCTACCATTGTAACTATATACTATATTGACACTATAAAGTATATTGCCATTGACCTGTGGATATTCAGTTTCCATAGGTCTACTGCAGTTCAAGAGATACATTACAGCTCTGAGTATATAACATCAGACACATTATGAAGCTCCCCGTAAGAGTTATGACAGATGTGTCATAGTAATTTAACTATACTCTGAAAAAATATTAACTATGAAGTGTGTTGGTTTTTATAGGCTTATTTCACACCATTATCCACTTAACTATCCAATAATGTACCAGTTATATCCACCAAGCGGCAGGAGATATTTGCTGTGCTTTGACTTCCCAATTATTTTGTGTGGATGTTTGAGATGAAATAACAGTCAGACATTCTGAAAAAACACTCAAATATTCACCAGCGCTGTAAAATAATTCTCTTTCTCTCACTTTTAATAATGCAGGATTTACCTTATCACATTTGATAAACTTTGGCTGTATTAGTTCTCAGATGTGCAAATGTAAAGATTGAAAGGAGAACATTTCTCACTTCGTTATATAAAATGTTGGATTCCGTTGTTTTAAAATGTTTGCTTTGCAGGCAGGAGAAAAATCTTAAAAAGCAATGCAGCCAAAATTTCAGTCTATGAAACTGCCACCTTGCATTGTGTCTGATTTGGATTTGTCCTTCCAAGCAGCTACTGTGTAACCTAGTGAAGAAACAACTTCTGGAAGTGATTTTTCCCATATGATAGCATTTTCCTTTTCAGTAAATGTGCAGAATAACTCAGAGAAAGAGAGAGATCCCAGACTGCTTTCTCAATGTAAAAATCAGAGTGTCTTTCTTAACCAACTGACTCTCCAAGAATTCAGCTAACTATTAAGGTTTTCTTGTTTTGGCCAATTCAAAAGCTGCTAATGTGGATTCAATGAAATCACTTTAATATGTTTGCAAGACAGAGAGAAGTCTAAAGCTCCTGCCATGTCTTTCTTGCTTTTATTAAATGTGGGTGTATAAACATTAAATATGTTAAAGATTTTGGAGACACACAGGTATGAGGGAGCAAAATCAGATGCTATCCTAATGAGAGCAGGACAGGTACATGACCAGAGTCAAATAGAAAAGAAGAGAACAAAAGATTTACTTACCTGATCATACCCAATCATATTTTTGCAAGCAAACACCATAAATTCATCTTGCTGGGTGTTTTTCACATTGGATGCCCTTGAATTCGATAGGTATTAGATGCCAAAATATTTTTTTTAATCTAATCTTTAGTGTCTACAAGCAAAAGCTAAGGGGATTTTCTTTTTCATGTTCAAAATGGAAACATGTATTGGATAGCAAAAGGAACATTGTATGTCTTTTTTTCAGCCTTTATCAGATAACTGCCACTGCCATAAGGTTCACACTGTCACATAATTTTCAAGAGACCTGCACACATGGCTTTGATAGAGTTACACCAGCAATGTACTTAACCTGAGAGTCTTTCTGTACAGCCGTGAAATATGTAGTAAGACACAAGGTTTGAGAGCAACCACCTTAAGACATGCGAAGACGGATACACTTGAGTCTTGCAGCTCTGGTAGGAGTCCCATTGAGTTCTGCTAAGTGAGATTTGCTGAAGCAACACATTGTCCTTTTGTGACGTGAAGAGATAAACTTGAATTAGGAATTAATACGCGCTATCCACATCTGCCTTCTGCAAATCCTGCTCAGCTTCATGCATTCAGAACAAATTCTAGGCAAGAGGCCACTGGGAAATTGTCCAGTTCTCTATACCCCATGCCCAGCTCTGTCAGACTGGCTGCAGAATAATTTATTTCATACAGTTCCTCTGGCCAAGGAAAACATATTTGCGCCTTGTGGCAGGGAAGCTCTGCAATGAAGGCACTGTGTTGCAAATTATACACCCTAGGGGTTGACCTTAGCTCGTGTGCCTTCTGACCTGTAGGAAACTCCATGCAAGTAGACAGGGGCAAATAAGAAATGCACTTTATTGGTCCTTATGCCTTCAGAAATCAATTTATAACCAATGGTGTGGGTTAACTTTCTCTTCACTTCATAAAAGTCCGTGATGAATTGATTTTGTTACTTTTTTATTTACAACTATATGCAAGGTAAAATTTGTTTCTAAAAGACTGAAGAAAGGACCCTTCAAAATGAAATATCAAGACGTTGTTTTATGTCTCTAAGTGAATCTGGGCTGGGGGAGGGGGAAATGGCTGTATAGCCGTATGCAAACTTAATTTCCTTATGTTTTCTCTGGAACGTATTTTTTAAAGGTATATTGGAATACCTTTTCATTGAAAACAACCCCCCCCCAACAAACTCCGTTCTTAATTTCTATACTCCAGAAATAGTTTACATTGAAGGAGATGAATGCAATGCTTTACCTCAATCATACCACGCCACTGTGGAAAAATTTGTCACTGGAACCTAATTTGGGGCAAAACCATAACAACTTAGAAGCCAGTGAGAGTGTTGCCACTGAATTCAGTGGGATCAAGATCTCACCTTTCAATTCCTCCTTTCAGTTGCTCTCCTTTTGCTCACGCATTCCCAGCGGGTCTGAAGGTAACAGCACACTCTTTAGGCTGGATGTAATGTCTTTTATTTTTCTGCAGTATCAATGTGGTGATGAGTGTTTGCTGCTGCGGTGTGCTACAGCTAGCTGGGAAGACTTTTCTGCTCTGCTGCAGCAGTAGCAGTGGCTGTGACGGGAGTTATCTTTATTGTTGGTTCACAAGGAGGACTGACGGATGAGATTCCGCTACCAGGAAGATTATCTGAACATGAAGGATTTCTTTCTGAACTGTAGCTTCCAAACTTTCAAATTATTTTAATGCTAAATAGTTCAGAGGAGCCAAAAGTTTCATCTCTCATCTGACTGTCACGCAAAGCCAGTCTTATTTTTAAATCTTTGACAAACCCTACCACCCCTAAGTTTCAAGATTTTTTTCTACTCCACAGATTTCACCAGAAACCTGTTTCAAGGCTTCTTAACTAATATTTTTATCATCTCTGGGGGACATTATCAGAAAGGCCCAACCTAGCAGACATTTTTTGGTATGAGCATAGTAAACCAGAGCTTTAGCTGTTGTAAGTCAAGATGGTTTCTGCTGAAGTCCCAACATCTGGCATATTAGCATTCCTCACATAAATAGACAGCACAGGGGCTACTCACATGAAGAAAGTTACATATGTGTTTGCAGGACCTCATTCCTAACCATCTAAGACACCGTATTATTAAAAAATAGTGCAAATTATGCTTTCAGTTACACTAGTGTCGATGTGATATAACTCCTTTGACAACTCATTGTATTTACTTTGGCTTTCCAATAGAGCAAGTTCAGTGAAATCACTGGAGTTTCTCTAGATTTACAATGGCATAACAAAAATTGGGACTCTGGATGTGGAGAACCCATGGTCGGCTGAAGACATAATAGTTCTCAAGAACTGCTGTGCTAACCCTCCATGAGAGGCTGCCATAGGAAAGTTATATGCAGAACGATTTGAGTACATGTATATTCTAATTGGAAATGAAAATGTTGTCGTGAAATGAAATAGTCTAGTGCAGACATTAAAGTTATAAGATCTTTCAGCCTTTGGCTGAATTCCAGGTGTTAAATTCCTCTGTCCTTACTGATGGAAAAGGCAGAGGATCTTTCTCGATACAGTGAATTTAATTTCAGTTTTTTACTGTGCGTGGGGAGGACTCAAGCTCTGTGTTTTGCTGTCCTCGGGGCTACTATAAAGCAGTTTTGAATCACATCCTCTTTCCTCCATGTAGTTCCTCTGACCCATCCTGTTCCTTTTTTTCTAAGCTTGGAGACAGGAGGGTGTCCCAAGAGGAAGGCTACGGACCTGGCTGGAGCAAGGGATCTCTGTTGGCTTTACAGGCCAGGTCATGCCACAGGGTGGAGATATGGATCTGTAAACGAGGGAAAAAATGTTCCTGAGAGACTCCACTACACCATGTCCTATAAGGAACCAGCAGTGTGTCCAGCCTGTGGAACTCGGAAACCACAGCCTAGGGAGTCACTGAAGAGCTCTTTTAAGAAAAACGGGAGGGACGTTGCTTTGAAATGTCGCACAGTGGTTTCCTACCTGAGGAAATGTGTGAAAGACTCGGCTCAGCTCCCACAAGGACTTAGCCCTGTTATCAAGTATATTTGGTTTCGGACAACTTGCAAGAAAACAACATTTAAATTCCTTGCTTTATTTAGCGGCTTCTGCTCAAGTCCAGCTCCACGCAGCTCAACAGAAAGGCTGAAGAGGAAGGCAGTTTGTTAATTCTCCTCTTCAGTTTCTCTTCCTCAGCAACATTTGAGTGTGTATCTAATTAAATCTTTCAGAATCACATCTACTTGTTGCAGGACAAGTACAAAGGATGCAAGACTAACCATGCTGCTGTGCGGTTTTGGGTCTGTAGGAACTTCATCTCCTGTGCAGATTCTGTGCGTGTTACCTCCTTGCTGCATCCCAAGCTACACCTTTTGGCCTGAAATTTTATGGAACCATAATGGAAACAGAAAGATTCCTCCCGCTCATACCCTTCTTTGTCTGTGACTTTCCTGATGCTTGGTTAGACACAACCCTCATAAAGAAATTGGCTGAAATTGGGGCTCAAGAAGAAAGGGAGGTTTTGTGCGTAGGTGTGGGTATGTGGAAGGAGGTAGAAAGGGTAGCCTACCTACATTTTTAATAGTTTCTTTATGAGTGTGATACAGGTATTTTCCTATAATAAAACAGTAATGTTCCCAACCAGCAAGTGCTGTTCTTGGCATCTCATTTTATTCCAATTTGCTTTTCTTGCAACTGTGGGCAAGATTCATGAAAGGGCCATGCCTAACAGGTAGGTCAGAGAAGGCACTATTTTTTATACAAATAAATGTCATTCCTAAATTATCTACTTTTAGAGTACACCATATGGTTCTAGCTTATCCATGCCTCTCTCCCACCTTCTAATTGGCAGCTGCCATGAAATACAGAAAGGTGATTAAATAGTGACTTGTTCCACTGAATCTGCAGCTCACCTACTGCCAAAATTGAAGACCAATGAGTGCTTGCAAATATCAATAAGTAGAACTGATTTAGAAGTTTCCCTCAAAATGTATAAACCCCTGAAAATCATAGGTTGAATTTTTAATAATAAGTGATGAATGTTAATGTTTCCCAACAATTTCTCAATAAATGGATGAAGATTTCCCATGTTTTTCAGAGATTAAGCTTTCATCTTATTTCAGAAATTTTCTTAGAGAAGATGGACCATACAATCCATGGAATAAGAAAAGACCTATGAGTTGGAAGTCAGGGAACAGAAATCTGCTATATTCTGCTGTTTACCTCCAGCTGACCTCAGTAATCTCATGTAATTTTGCTGTGCCTGCATACGTCTGTAAAAATCATGATCATCCTACTCACTTCCACAAACCATGTAGGAAAACATCTGTAAAGGAAATCCAGCTGGGTCTGTACAGAGCAATGCAATGTCCTGGAAAGATACCTGAGTGAGCTCTGTGCTCTGTGTATGTATCTTGAGTTTTCTTATTTAATTAGAGACTTTTATATTAATTAATTATATTCTACATTTATTCCCTCTTTGTCAGCTAGAGCATTTCTGATGAGGCTTTTAATATTCCTACTGAGACCAGGACATGTAGTTCAAATAGCAGTTTAGGTTCCAAAACTCATTCCTTAATTAGAGATTAATTCTGAATTGGTTATTTCTGTTAGCAATTGAGTTAGACCAGTTTTTATTCAGTTTCTAAATGAATGGTAACCCTTAGAACCAAGTGCAAAGCAAGACGCCCCTCATCAAAATGATGTGTGTGTTTTCTTACCATAGTAGTAAATGTAACGGTAATGAACAAAATGATGGGAGATAAATAACAGAAATGACTCAAAAGTCAGTGTCAAACCTTACCTCAAGAAGCTTAGAAGGAAGCATTCTTTCATTAAGCTAGTTTCAGGGGAAAAAAAAGGTATCATTAGTGAAACTTGAGCTTTGAGGATTGTTCAGCCTGATTGCAGGTAACTGCTGATGAACAAGCTTTTGCTGCTCTCAATAAATCTATGGGAGTTATATTAACAGGGCAAAAATGTTCTTCTTTACCTGTTTGCAGGCGCTTCATTTGAACCTTCCACTGCTCTATTCTGCCTTTGAAACAAAAGTGGAAGGCCTGTTCCTAGCTCAGCTGGTTCTAAAGCTTTGGAAAAACTGTGTATCAGTGCTGGATAACACTTCAACCTTCTGTTTTTTCTGCCACAGGCTCAAAACCAGTTTACAAATTAAAATCATATTGTGAAAGAAAAGATCAAATCTCGTATTTCAGAATGCAAGGAAAGGGCCTCTGGCTGTAAGTCCAAGGTTGAGGGACATCCCGGCTCCCCTTACCTTGGAGGAAGCTTGATCTGCAAGGGACACTTTTTCAGGTATGCACTTTTTCTGCAGCAAATCCGTGAACTGGAATACCTGCTTCAAAGCCGTTTGTACTTTGTGTCTGATCTGCAAGCCTCAGGGTTAATTCTGGAGATAATACTGAACACAGATCGTTTGTTTGGCCACACCAGCCAAAGGTGTGCTTTTCTATAGGAAATGTCTCTGTTTTCTGAACCGTATGCAAACTTTACTAATATTCCTGAAAGCCCTCCTTAGACTGATGGTAACAGTAAACTTCCCACCTTGCAATTCCAGGAATAGAGCTGCTGAGGTTTTCCTGTACCAGCTCCAAAGGGCCAAGACAAACCCTAGTGTTGGTGGTTCCTCCAAAATACTTCAGTAAGAATAGGATGTTTCCATCCACCACTGTATATTGACTCTCGCTATGCTTCTGACCTTAAATCATTTGATGACATCACATTGTTACTTTGAATCCATGTACAAATAAGCTGTATTTCCATTAGGGAACATAAAATGGTCCATTTTGACTCACTCTGCAAACTGTTTATGGGTTACTTGCAGCTTTCAGGATTTTTACAAGAGAACATCCACTGTTCATTTCCTGGCTCGGCTCCAACTGGACATGTTAACTTTGCCTAATTTCCAAGACATTTGGTGGGAAGGCTTCATAATAGAAGCATGTTTTTCCACCAGGGAACTTATACCACTTTTTTAAAGTCTATTTTTCCCAGACAAATTAAACCTACTTTTTATGAGCTTCTTCTAAAGGGTAGAACAGTAGCTCGCCTTGTTAGATATTAGTGCTTCTGTTCGGAAGAGTGATCGTGTAACTGCAGGGCCTCAGTATTTTACACTTTCTGGAGTTCATTAACCAGAGGCTTCTGTATTTGAACCTGTAACGTTTTAGCTGGACGAGACCCAGAAAGCGAAATCAATCCAGTCCCGTAGCACAGAACTAATTGTCATCATATCCAAATGTGCAAATATACAAGAAGTATATAGGAACAGAGGCAGGGGAAAATTGAGGGCTTTAGTTTTCAGGGTATTATGTTGCTGAAAAGTTTTTACATGCTTCCTCACTGACATAAAATACAAAATTGAAAATATGTTTCCTATATCAAAATATCTATACCAAATTGAATGGGTTTATATACCGACATTCATCTAATCAAATGCTTTCCGCTTAAGTCATATATTTGACCACATATTGGGCTGGATAGGAGTTGGAGGAGATTTCTCTTCTTGTCAAAGCTCGTAATGTCACCAGATAATTCAAGAAGAGAGGCACCTTTTTCCAGCACGTATTTCCAGCCCAGGCATGTGAGGAGAAGGCAGCACTGTGACCCAGCTCCTCCGCACTGCCTTGGAGAAATTAGAGACTCTCTAAATATTAATATTAAACAATCCCTGATGCGCCTATTAAGGAATATGATCGTATCTGGCCAGAAGGGACATCTGCATGCGTTGGCGAGGTCCGTGAGCCCACTCGTGCTCCACCTCCCTGGTCTTGTGTCCTGAATGTGATTTTTTGGAAGGAGCTTTGTGCCTCAAGGGCTCTGAGGTCTCCTGCCTCCTGGTCGTGCCGGTTGTCCTCAGGCCAGCATGGAAAAGGAAGCTCCAAGCCAGTTTCAGTACTGGTTTGCAGAGCCCTAGTTAATATCTATCAGCACTTTTTAACTTCATATAAAGTCTTCTGTATATAGTCTTTCAAACGACAGTGAAGAGTGGAATCTCCTTCCAGTGACAATATTATTATACCAATTATCTGGCATGGCAGAGGAAAGCTCTCATCCTCTAATCTATGCCCTAATTTAATAGTCTTCACAAAAGCTGAGTTTAGCCAAAATTAAATACATTATTCAACTTAGAGACGAAGAGGCTATTAATAGAAATGCAATCATTAAGTTATCTCCCGTTGTGACTTACAGCAGTAGCATACCGACAGTTTAATTCTTGGAGCAGAAATGAGGGGTCTATGTCTAATCCGAACAGATCCTTTCTAAATAAATATAACTATATTTAATTCATATATATTTTAAAAACTGCAAGGATGCTTCCAGAGAAGGGCTTTTTTTTTAAGGTGTCGCCATATGGTTTTAATTTCTCAGAAATATATAGACTAGCTTGTTCGCTGAGAAAGCTGTGCCAAATATGGCATGTCAAGATAGCTAAAAATGTAATTTAACATCTACTCTTTTCCTATAGTGACTCTTTACTAATACAGTGGTAATGCTTCCAAGTGGAAAGGCAAATGAACAGTTAAAGGATGAAATCTAAAATATTTATTGTTTACTGGACATGGAAAAGAAAATATTTTTTATTTCCTATATTCATTACACTCATCTGATATCTAATAATTTTGACAACCCTTTTAAAAATGGTAAATAGTATTTGCTACTGCAGTTAGAAATTTAGCAGAGTTAGACAAATAAACCACACAGATTTAAGGGCATGAAATATTTGCTGGAAAGATAAAAGCTTAAAACCCCAAATTACTACACTGGCAATGAAAAGCTATGGCTACACTGCCTTAGTAAAATTAATAAAATACATCATTTAGGTTTTCCAGTCAATGATTTCATGACCACCGACATTCATATCCTTCTCTCTATCTCTGTTATGTGTTTATTTTTTTGACTCCAATATGAGTGTACTGGGTAATTAAAAGTGAATCTTACATTAGGGACCACCACTTCAGCAAAACATTTTCTGTGTAACTATAAACTAAAAAGCCGATCCATATATTTGCCATCACTGCGGTTGGTCCATTTTCACACTATTATTATTTTGTCTCAGAACTCCTGTGTTTATAAAATAGGGACAGAAGCACAGACTAAATATAAATCCAATCGTCTTTGCACCAGAGAAGCTAAAAAAAGAAGCCTGAATTCAGAATATTCCCAAATATCCTGTAAGGTGCCTAAAGGTTTCTCAGACATAAACTTGAAATAGTTTTTGTCCTTGGAAGGGACTGGGGAGAATTACATATGTTATAAGGAGGATAAAATTGTTTATGGATTAGTCTGGTGATTTATCCTTGTGGGATTCTTTAAAGCAGGCATCATCCTTCAGGGCTGGACGGAAGGAATTCTCACTGGTGTGCACGTTATGGACCAGGACATCTAAGGATGCCCTCACCAAACGATGCAGTGCTCTTGCTTCTGATTTCTGCTCAGCTTTACACACTGTACCTGAATATGTCCACCAATTTACTGTGAAATAGAGAGAAAGATTTAAGGGAGTTGGTTTTACTTCTGTCTGTTATCTACCCCCTGCCAGTGGATCGTGGGTGATAAAGAAATGCAGCATGAGAAAACCCATAAGAAGATACCAGCTTCTTCAGACATCAAACCCCAAAATCAAACAGAAGAAGTGAGTCCTGTTTAAAAGGAAGAGAGAAGAAAAGCCAAAAGGGGAAAATAATGATAGGCACAACAGTGACAGCCTTCACAATTTAAAGGAAATGGTTCATGGTATTTTGAAGGGCTCAGGAACGCAGCAGGACAAATTTAAAGGAAAGATTGGGAATTTCACACTGTAAATTCTCACCCATGCAAAGAAAACAAAACCATCCCAGGATTTTTTCCCTACTGCTCCTAGCAGATAGATATATTGGTGTGGATTAAGTTGTAGATATGAACCCCAGCACCATTACAGTCATGATAAAACTGTTAACTTTATTCATATGAGGGTCTGGGAGCACCGAGGTCTTGGATGGCTCTTCCCATAACGGCAAAACAGATAACCTATTGTGAAAAAAATAGTATTTTTTTTTTTTACATTTCCCTTCACTCTCCATATCTCTTCCCATCCAAGCTTTTCCCCCTGAAGCCCTGGATTTTTGTAATGGATCTAAAGTCTTACCTGCCTATTGCAATTCACCATGGAGTCCAGAAGAGTTGAATGGGGTTTTGAATTAATATTTTAAGACATGTCTAATGCATCATTTCAATGATTTTTTCCCTCTAGACAGTCATTAACAAAATAGCCCATTACAGCAAAAACTATATCTGTAAAACAATTGGATATAGCATATATATTTTGAAACCTGCATTTCCTTTAAGTAAAGCAAGCATACTGATTGCCCAGAGCACTGTATATGCTAGATTATTAGCCATTAGAATACAATGCTATGAAGGAAAGTTTTGTTTTAAAACGTGATTTTATTTATACAAAATTGAGATATTGTCTGCTAATTTTTACAAATTTCCACTGACAATGATTTAGTGTTATAGTATTTAAAATATCTTTAGAAAGCTAACCTATTTTCTCTCTGCTATACCCACATAATGCCCAGAAGGTGAAGTTTTCCCTGCTGGGTGCTTATATACCATTCCACTGAGTTCCCTGGCATTGCTGGCTGTCCTGTGAGCAAAATACCATGTACATTTTCCACACTTTTTTACTTTGTATTTCAGGCTGGGGTGGTGGTGGTGGTGTATTTTGTGCAGTTTTTTTCTAAAAGGGGAGATGTGAGCACCCATCCTTGTGGCTAGCTAACACAAATCCCGCTAGCTTCTCGCTAGATGCCGCAGCTTATCTCTCCATCTCTGTGTGCTGGGCAGAACGAATCCCACAGGAGCCAAAACCGACTTTCTGTTCCAGTGCAATGCGTACTTTCCTGATGTTAACTTTTTCTAGCATAAACACAGGACAGTATGTACATGACCTGCACGCAGCCCGTGTCCCCAAAGTGCAGAAAGCACAGTGCTGCACTGACAGTCCGCCCTGCCCAAAACGGAGTCAGAAAGAATAAACCTCCTATAAGTCACATTCCTTAAGGTATCTCTAGACAATCATCGGGCACAATCATAATGCAGAAAGTAAAGAAACTAGAACCAAATATTCACATTTTCTGTGAAGACTTTGCAGTAAAGAAAAAGTCACACAATTTGGAAAACTATGGAATGAAAATGGTTTGGAAAACTCTTTCCGTAAACCTCTTTCACTATCATGGGTGTTGCCACATTGTCTGTCTGTCTGTGTTGCACTGCCAATGTGAAATGGGTATGGGACGTGTTAGTGCACAAAACTAGACAGAGTACTGCTGTCTGGGAGAAAAAAGTGACACTGAGCAAACTCTTCAATGGCCAAAGAGTCCGGAATGCAGAAAAAGGTTCAGCAAGTCACATAAAGAGCAAAATTTTTAATGTTCCTTTTGCTTTTTAATGTTTCATTAATAAATGAGTATACACAAAGCATAAAGGAAAATATATTTCCTGCTATAAGTCTCCACATTCCCCATATATTGCAATCTACCTGAAAATGCATTATTGTCTGTAATAATTGTAGTTGCATAAACTGTTTGCTTGTAAGAGATATTTTGCAAAAAACACTGCCTTGCAGAACGCACTGCTGAAGAGGAGAGGAAAAAGGAAAAAGAAGGAGGAAAAATTTGCAAGGGTGTGTATGTGAGCTCCTGTGCGTGCACCTATGCACGTACAATGCCGTTGCGGAGCTGTTTGGGCCGTTTCCCGTTTCAAGTCTCAAGCATTGCTTGTTCCACAGTGCTCCTGGGAGCAATGAGGAATACTGCTTGGGCTTAATGCTTACGGTTCCACCGAGCTGTCAGATACAAGCCTGAAAAATACGTGACATGCCAAGTTTGCCTCTGATATTTAGTCACACAACCATGTTGAGGGGACAGGATTAAATCTGCAAGGCCAAACTGGAACGTGTTGGCAACTCGACCCCATTTTTGGTTTGTTTGTTGGGGTATTGGGAAGAAAGGGCAAGTTTTGTTTAATGCAAATAAATAAATAAATCTGAAGAGATATTTTCACCGCCCGTCTGTTGACTTTGAATCCTACTGTTTAAAGTATAGCGTCAACAAGTTAACTCTCCTCTCTGCTTTTGCAAAAACACCCATCTGTTCTGGGACTGCGGGCACAATTTGAGTACAATAGCCTTCCCTTTTTGAAACTGGTTTCCTACCACCTATATATATGTACAAGACTTTTTGTACTTTCAGTACTGTCAACTCAGCCACCGCGAGGGGGTTCACAGCCCCTGGAGCCTCAACCAGAGCGGGGAGAGGATTTCTGCGGCCAGGACCAGGGCACAGCATCGGGAGCGCAGCTTTGACCTGGCTTTGTTCCATATCTCATGATGTATCTGCGGCACAGCGCACTGCAAAGTAATAAAATCTAGCAAAGGATCGGAAAAACATTCGTGTAATTATTGAGTCATTCGCTGGAGTAAACATGCAATTAATCACGAGCAAGTATTAATCATCCTTGTATGTTTGCACAGTCCTATATATATTGTCTGTGATCTTGTTATGAGTGTAGGCAAACGCAGCCAAAGAAAGTCGGCATTCATTGCCAGTCGCTGCCACTCGGTCTGCGCGTTCCCCGGTAGTTGGAGTACGTGGGACCGCCGAGATCAGAGCAGCCACCGGGGAACTATTTTTCTAAACACTCTGTATTGGATTAAAATTTATATCACATCTAGGTGGTGATCTAATACTCGTTGCAGCTCTTTCTCTGGATGCTAACAGGCTTTCATATCCTGTCCTGCACATTTTGTAACGCTAACTGATGTATTTTAGCTTCACGCTTTCTGAGGTCGGTGGCTGTGCTGATGAACGTGCTCCTCCATTTCATCACTTTCTGGAGGTCAATGGGAGGAAGACAGAATTCTCGCAGTCGCTGTTACGGTCTTCACCACGAAGCACATCGTGCGAATCTTGCGCTTTATGCTAAACCCCAATTTTCTGTTCTTTCTGTCCGCCATGGCTGCTAATGGCCAAACCGCCCCCATCTCTTCGCTTCTCAGCCTCCTAGGAAAGCAAAACGACGGGAGCAAACCGAGACAACACTATTTGCATCTGCCTGCAGCCTCCCATGGCGCCCTGCAATTGGAGAGCGGCTGCAGAACATAGAGGGTCTTTCTACAAAGCGAAGCCAGCGGAAATCACCGCCGATGTTAATTCGAAACAGAATGAGATAGCCACAGTGCAGGGCCTTGAGAGAGCGCACAAAGGAGGCCTTTTCTTGTTCGCAGGGTGCTGACAGTACGGGCGAGAGTCCATCCTGTGCAGCTGATGTGAGGAATAGCACATCCTTAAATCTCAACACCTGGGCACAACTCGGGAGACCTCGGGAGAAACTTAGAAGGAAGGTTTCTGCGAATGACACTGGGGAGATCCCGGGAGGCTTCTGCAGCTGGCTAGGCTAAAGAGCTGCTAAAAAAGGGGTTTTAAATGAACTTTGGGATCTCTAGAAAGGCTCATTTATCAACGTAAACAAAGTTTAGCTGTTTAATAAATCTGTTTTCTTTCCTCCTTTTCATCAGGCGTTGCTATTATGGCTGATGGCTTTCATAATGGGATCAGCTGCTATGTTAATAAGCGCAGTGTGCAATCAGTCAGATAAAGATGAGGTGAAGGGTTTTTTTTTATTATTTCTATTCAATAGTAGCTCAGTTTGGCCTATGTGTGCTTAGCGTTCTTCTTTTTATTCCATTTTAGAACTGCATCTCTTCTAGGGATGGGTAAATTGCTATGGAAAAATAAGAACTGGCCAAACCAAACCTCAGCCCAAACACTGACATCAACCCAAACATTTTTGAAGGTCAGTGTTAGTTTGGATAAGTAACCCATCTACCCAGTTGTAAGTAGGGCTGGTTAGAAAATGGATTTTCCACCTTCTAAAAAAATTGGAGATTATATCTCTGTTTGTAATCAAGTTTTTGAAAAGCTAACATTTTGATACTCTTTTCCAAAACTGAGACAAATCGATTTAAGTGGCAATTTCATTAGCATTGTCTGACCTCATTTTTTATTTGGAATTTTTTGTAAATTTTAAAGTAGAGAAGAAAAAGTACCCACAAAATACAGGCAAAGGAGTGTTTGATTTAGTAAATCCACCTTGTCCAAGCTAGCTGATCTCTCCATATTTTACATGATTGCTGTAGTGTATAGAAGGGCTGCATCTCTCATCGTTTTGGCCACAGACGGGGACAGGGAGGACCTTGCAGCCCCTCAGTCCTGTGCTTGGTTGGTTCAAGCGGTCTTGCCTGAATGCAGCAGCCAGGCTAGGAAGGGCTGAGAGCACGGCCAAGCCTTGTGCTTGGTGTGACACCACTGCTATGAGATCCAGGAGGTTACCAGGAGCTGGCGAAGAGGTGCATGAGAGAAGTGATGGCCAAGTGCCATCCCAAGAAGCCAGGAGGGTGTATCGTAACAGCTGGTCATGTAGAACGCCCAAAGTAGAACCGTAAAAGAGAGAACAAGGATAGCAGAGAGGAGACAAACTTTAAAAAAATTAAAAAAAAGAGGAATATTTGTATGTGCAGCCCAACTTCTGGGGCTTGTTCAGGCAGAACCTCCCAGTGCTCAGGTGGGCACATTCTCCCCAGTGCCATGGCCATGTCTGGCAGCGTGCCGGAGAGCTGCCAGGAGGCATGGCGGAAAGAGCCTGAAGGAAATCTGAAATACTTTTAGCTGGAATAAGCTCGATTGTAGGATTGGTTTCATTTCCATGGTGTGTTTGCTGTAAAAACGAGAGCCATTTGAGCAAAAAGTGATTCCGCTGACAAAAATGGTTATAATTTCATGTGTTTTTATGAGTGTAGTGGTTGTCATCCTAAAACACAGGGCATGGTAAGAAAGGTTGACTTTGGTCAAAAGTGAATAGCAGAAAATTTGTTAAGAAAAATATTGGCATTTTTGTAATATGTTTGAAATAATAATATAAATGAATGTTCTTCAGGAGGTCTCTTTTCACTCACAAATTGAATGTGAGACCAAAATAATCATGAAGGCAAATTCAGACACTTCCTTGTCTTTTTCCAAAGTGTTAATATTTTTTTTTTCATGAGCATTTAATTAGATACTGAAAAAAAAAAAGCAAACAAACGAGACCCCAGCAACTCAATACTGAGCTTTGTGTATAAAGGAAACTTCATGAAATGCGAATCAGGTTAAATAGTTCAATTATTGTCCATTGCTTACATGCTTGAGAAGGAGTGCAACTGTTTGAAATTGTTTAAGTAGTTAGTAAGGTGATCGTAACATTTACCAGCAAATGACATAAATCCAAAATTAATTATAATGGCTTAAACAGTTAAAAAGAAAGGGGATCATTGGTCCCATGGTTTATTGTGAATTGTCAGGATAATGGAATTTTAATCAGTCCGTTTATTTTAGGAAGGATTAATTGCATAGCGTGATGCAGAAAATACAGTGACTAACTTTGGAAACTGAGCCGGCTGCATAATTTTATTAAAGCAGATCAGTTGTAGCATCTTAATTTCCTCAGACATGTTTATGGGGAGCCATTTGTTTTCTCAGGATTCTTTCCTGACTGTTAGAGTTGCTGAAAATGAATGTGTTTTCTGAGACCATCGCCTGGGCGTCAGTCCCCATCCCACCTGCCCTGGCCCTGGACGTGGAATTCAGGGGATTCATACGGAAAAATACATCAGGGAGCTCCTCAGGGCTAGGGTACGGACACGGATAAAGATTATCTGGAAGCTTTCACTGGAAGAAAGGGGCATACCCCAAAAGTCCCCTGATTTCCCAGGATTTTCCAGAGATTTCAGGTGGTCTCTTCCTATCAGGACATTGTGATTTGGCCTGAAGTTGCACAAGTTGCGACCTCCCTGACTGACTCACATGTAGATAAATAGTTCAAATATTGTTGAGGGAAAAAAAGCAATTTGGGAGTAAGAAAACAACTTTTTTTCTCTGTAAAAGATGGAGATTAAGACACCCAAGCAGATCCTTGAAGCATCTTGTAGCTCCACTTTGTTTTTTGGCAAAATATTTTGGTCAGGGGAAAAAAAGCCAAAAAGAAAATTATTTCCCTCAAAAGTGAAAACACTTCGTGTTGACATTTTAAGATGAAACCCTAACGATTTATGCTATGGGAGAAGTTGCACTGGAAATTTCCTGCATTTTTAATGCAAATACCTTTGAACACTAAAAAGTTCCAAACCAAAGAAGAAGTTGCATTTCACCTGAATGTATTTTTCGCTGAGTAATTATTTGCCAGTCAGGTCCACTCTCTCTCTCCATCTTAATAGCTGGGTTTGCAGGAGAATTGGAAAATCAAGTTCTAGCTACAGCATGTATAATTTCTGATATTTCACCGGGACAAGGTACAATAGCAATTGTACCCATTGGCCCCATTTGACACCCAGGTACCCTTATATTCTGTGAGGACAGGGAAAATCAGCTCCAGAAGTGACCCAGCCCACCCTTTACCCATCAGCCTTTCTTCAGCACCAGCTTAGAATAAATGCATATTTTTTTAGCTGGTTTTTTGGGTGGCTGCAGTTGACCTTCCCCGTGTATGTCCAGGCCTCCTCTGTGGCATTCAAACTCAGAAGAGCTGTGAGATGGTTTTGGTTTCATAAAATGTTGGTTAGTTTATTTGCCTTATAAAACAAAAGCTCGGGCACTTTGTATTTTACTTGTACTCTAGCCGAATCCTGGGAGGCTGCATGTGGAAATTTTGGCTAGTTGCTAATTTTTGTGCCACACCTTCACTTTGTTTTCAGTTGCTTTTCTTTTTATAATTAGAGGGAAAGGAGATATTTTAAATTGTTTAATATCAAGACAGGCTGTCCTTTCTGAAGTTGTTTGTTGTGAAGCTATTATTAGGCTGTACTCGGCAGCTGGTCTAAATGAAAAGTTGGTTATGTGGTGGAGTTTTACTGGTGTGCTAAAATGAAGTGACACAAAACAAGAAAGATGGAAACAAGGTTTACAAGTAGCATCACTTCTCCTTCCTTCGAAGAGAACGGAAAGTGTGATGGTGTACCTGGCAAGTGTGACTACACGAGTATCATAAAACAAAAAACAGAGAAAAGCAAATGTTGCTGTAGCGTCCGAGCTACGGAGGAAAAATATTTCTCCCAAGAGTGCAGCAACAGTGAGCTCAGACGAGGAGAGAGCCCTTGGCCGGGCACCCGTACGGTCCCCAGCATCCTGCTCGGTGCTCAGGGATGGTCCTCGCGCAGCCTCAGCCTGTACGGGTGGGATTTCATCCCCTACAAACCTGCCTGGATGGTTGGGGCAGTTGCTTTAGATCCTGCCCTAGACCTGCACAGCCTTCCAAATTGCTAGGAATACTTCCTAATTCTACTTACAGAAGTTGAAAGGAAGTTTTGCTTGATTCTACTATTAGGAATGTATTTATTTATTTTTAGTTTGGTGCCCGTGCCACTTCTAGGTACATTTAGAGCTTAAATTACTCACAGCAGGCACATTGTCAAATCAAAGACTTTTACTGGAAAGATTTATATTCTCTGAAATGCATTTATAGAGCGTCAAAACCCCTATGCATTTCCATCTATAAATACTATATTCAGATAGGCAGTGAAAATTAATGCAGTTCCTGATCATTTACTAGAGCTTCAGAACTTGGAACTGCTCTGTTTGAAATAAGGAGAATTATTTTTCTAGAAATTGTATGTCATTTTCTGGTATCAATTATAGAAATAATCTGATTAGTTAAAACATTCACTGTGCGAACAAGAACACGGAACTGAAAATTTCTGGACAATCTGAAAAAGCACAACTCTGCTTTTAAGAATGTTTTTAAGAACGTCAGTTGCATTATCCATGCTTTATAGTGGGATAAACTGAGAAACAGAGGGGATGAGATTTGGCTAAAGAAGCAAAGAAGGATGCAGGATTAAAACTCCACAACTTGTAGTTCTTCAATAAATCCCCCAGTTCCTGCTGCATCGCGTTGTACAGTGGGCTGTGACAGTGCTGCCTGCTATTAATATGAATAGAGCTTTGTCCCATACATTTGGAGTTTCCTTCTCACCACAAATGTTTTGAAAAGCAATTAAGTTATTTAAAAAGCAGCCAACATGCCTACCAGTTAACAGTAGTTAACATTTAAAGTGAATAACTATAACGTGTTATTTTTTGAAAGATCAGACCTTAATCAATGGATACTGATACTTGCATAACATGAAACTATGTTTTTATTTTAATATTGCTTTGGCATTCAAAAGATCTCTATCCTGGCTCAAATTAGTTATTTGCAGTTTTTAAAAGTGAGAGAGAAAGAGTCAAAATTGAAATCTGATCTGAAATTGAAGATTAGCTTTATATACTTGGAATTTCACTGCAATCAAGTATGAAGTAGTAAAACCAGAATCAATAATCAACTACCGGTATCATTTTTGTTCTTGTGAACAATGATTTCTTAACACATTCGCATATATTCTCATATGCATATACACATGTATTTGCATTTGAGGACTTAAACTCTCATAATCTGCAGTATCTGTCTTTGACTTAGAAGGATCTGGATGATCTTGTTGCCGTGGTCTCCGTACTTGCTTTCTCTCTGGCATCCTGTGCTTTCTCACGGACTGCTGGCCTCTGCCGAGACGTGACCCTGCGAAGGTGGACATTGTTCTGATCCAGTCTGGGAATTTCTGTCATCTTCGTCTTCATCAGAATTGCTTCCAATTAAGTCACCTTTGCAATGTATTTAGTAGAAGCCTGTTTATTGTGGTTCTGCAGAAATAAGGCAGATTGAAATTAATATTCATGAGCTGGTATTTAAAAAAATCACTTTATTTTTCAAAAATGTAGCTTTTTAGCAAGACATCATCCATTGTTTTTGCCAGAGAACAAACTCAGGCAGTTGCTTGTACAGAACACATAACCACTGCCACGTTTGTCACAAAAGCCAGAGAAAACAGAGCTACGGGGAGTTGGGGCAGTGGGCTGACATTTTCTTCTTCTCTCTCTCTCTCTTTTTAAAATAAAATTATTTGTTTAGTTTGAAAGACAATACCCGGCTGGGCTACAGGGAGTGCGCTCAGTGAGCTAATGCAGGCAGCTGGCATAACCACAATGAGTGGAGCTGCACCCTTCCAAGAGGAAAAAAGGCTCAGATGACAATATAAGTTACTCAAAACAAATAGCGATGAAATGGAGTGGAAGAGAGTTCTCCACTTGAATTACTATAATGTTCCATTTATAGTTGCAGGCTTCTCATAGACTGAGATTACAAAATGTTGGCTGGCATCTACAAAAAGGAAAGAAAATATTCTCCTGGAGGTAAAGAAACTAGATTATCAAGTGGATTTTTATTTGTTATCAATAATAAATCACTACTGGGCTAATTTTATTGCAGCCAGAATGTAAAATACACCCATTAGCGGGGTTGTAGGATTTGCTAAACTTAGACTGCAAACTCACTTTTCTGTACAGCACCTTACAGCACCGGGTCCGTGCTTCTCACGATCTTTTGGGGGCACTTCTTTGATAGTGTTTAACATTGGTTCAGATTCAAATCAAAATGCTCCTTTAGACCAGAAAATAGGACCATTTTTTTATAGTAAGATGATGAAATGGGGCATTTTGACACTTTTGAAATACTGCTTCACCTCAGATGTATTTTGAATGAGGAACCTCACTGCAAACAAAACTCCTACAAATAGGTTGGACTTCAGTAAAATGGTATTTTCCAATTAAGAAATACTTTCTTCTGACTCTCTTCATTAGTTTTGATCTATTCTGCCTTGGAAGGAGCCTCAGCAAGCCCCCGCGCTGCCAAGCCCTGTCCTCTGGGCCACTGTACGGGACGGTGCAAGGAGGCACAGAGCTCCTGGGGTGATTATTTTTTCAACAAAAGAAAACACTTGTAAGGTAAATGTTTGAAAGCAGTAGTCGTCTGCAGAGAAATGACAAAGTGGTTGCTTTGGTTAAAAACAAAACAAAACACAACTGCCACATTTTTTATTTTCGTCAGAAAAGCTGTCCAAGGGGGAGAAGTGAATTGTGTGGAAGCAAAAGAAAATAGAAATCAAAGACAAGGAGAAAAAGAAGGATAAGCAATCATCTGAGGATACATGATAACAAATGAGTAGGAAGGCTACTCTGTCATGAAGAGCTGCTTTAATGTGCTTTCTTCCTGCCTCTGTAGATAAAAGCTTTTTTGTCAGACATGCTTGACTAAAATCACATGGAAATATCCTTAGCAGCAATTCACGGGACTAGCACTGATTTCCATCATGCAAGAGCCCAACCCAAACGCCGTGTGCCGGTTTATGGCACGACAGCCCCATCCGCACGTGCCTGGGTGCATTGGTGCAGCTCTGGCTCCTCGGCTCCACCTGCAGCTCCCAGTCCCTAACTGGGCTCCTGTGGGCCCTGGAAATGTGCGATGAAGCCTCTGAAACTCCACAATTGTGTCTGAGGAACTGGAAAAAAGGAAAAAAAAAAAAGGAAAAAAGGGGGGGGGGGTGATGGAGGATGGAGGCATGCAGAGAGTCCAGCATGAGCTCCCAGTTCTCTGGGATGATGGATCCGGGCTGTGCTGGGAACAGGGGTGAGGAATTGGGAGCTGGTGTGTCTGCTGCTGAATGACGTATTTTATTCTTCCCCATGTCCATAGAGGGCCACCTCAGACCATAAACTGGACCACCTCAGCCTGCATCCTGGCTGCTGAGGGCCACATTATTCTCCCTCACCACGGGCCAAGAGGTGGTGAAAGCAGCCTTCCCTTCGCCTTTCACCCTACGGGAAGGTCTGACAGTTTGTTATTGCCCATATCTACCATGTGTTTTACTATTCCTTCCCCAAAGAAGTTCCAGCTCACCGCCATACATTCATTCATATGAATGTGCACGACCCTGGTGCGATGTTCACTGAGACGCAACAAAAATCTCTCCATTCATCTTGACCCATTTCAGATCCGACCCTTTGGATGGGGAACAGGGAGCGTAGGAGCGCACACGGTGCAGCCTCACCCTTCCCTTGGATGAAGGGGGAGCAAGACAGGAGAGAAGGGAGAAAAAAGCAACTTTGCCACCAGCTTTTTTATGTTTCCTCAAAGTCTGCAAACCAGTCGGATGGAGAGGACAACTTAAAGTGGCAGACATATCCCTAACTGCTTGCTTTGGATGCTCTGAGGGTTGTCCCCCAGGCTCAGTAGCACTTGGAAATGATGCATCCCCTTCCTGCAACATGACCAGCAGTTAATCTCTGCCGGATAAATAGCATGGCTTCTCAGCTGGAAAATTCAAAATTAAAGGAAGAGAAATACACAGATGATATATATGGAAGCTACGTTCGGTGGCCGGTGGCTGTCGGGAGCCATCCCTTTCCCCACTCGGAGGACGGGGTCGTTGGCAGCGCTGCCAGCCCCGAGGACCCCAGCAGTGCCCGGGAGGGGCTGAGTTTTCCTCCCCACGTGCAATCTGTGGTTTTTTTCTCTCCTTGGCCGTGTTCCCCACAGCGCTTGCAGTTACCTGCGGAAACCGAAAAGCACCGGTCTACGCAGGCGGCTGTCTCCATAGTCCCTGTGTAGACAAGCGGAGCCAGAGGGCTGATCCCCCGGCCCCAGCACACAGCCTTCCTTTCAGCACCTTCCCCTTACACAAAGACTAACTTATCCCACCTTTTTTTTCCCCTCTCTCTCCCTCTGTCTCTGCTCCCCATAGCCCTCGCAATGAAAAGCCCTCCACGCGCAGGCTAATAAAAAGTCCTGTGCCACCTCCTCTCCCCCCCTCCCTTCCCATCCAGAACAGTGCTGCCAAAAAGGAAAAAAAAAAAAAAAAAAAGAAAGAAAGAAAAAAGGAGAGTGAAGGCTGGGGCTGGGGGGGAGTTAAACCTGGAACTCATTTAGCAAAAGGGACTTTAGTTAACAAGAAAGTTACCCATCATGAACTGCCGGTAACACCTCGAGTGATCCTAAATCCATTACCCAGAGACTTAGCCCTGGCTGAGTTTGATTTTATGAACTGTGAGGCTGCTATGTTGAAAGTCTGCAAATTGGACATAAATTGGGCTGCAGAAGGCTGGGGAACTGAAAGGGTTGGGTTTTTTCTTGTTCTGGTGACGTAACAGGCTTTGGCCACAGACTCGCACGCTCCGGCGAAGAAGCTGTCGATGAGACTCTCTCAAAGACAGCGGCTGGACCGTGAGGGAAAATTTGGGAGACCATGAGCTGGCCGTTTTTGGCTCTGCTGCTGCATCACCTGTATAGGGATGGGCAAGTTGCTGCACTTGTTGTGCCTCAAATCCTCCCCTTTCTCACATATCTTGTGAGCTTTCACTCTCCTTATTTGTGTGCTGTCTTCATCACCTGGCTTAGTTCTGTTTTCCTTGTAGTTTAGGCTCCAAAATACCATGATACAGATTAAACTCTAATAAAAGAAACTAGATCTGGTGAAATACTGAAAGCTGCTCCGTGTGTTCCCAGAACTGAGTACAAAGATGCTGTTCCATTGGAACAACAGAATGGCAGGGTCAGTGCCTCCACAGGATGCTGCAAGTTTTGCTGCTTTATTCAAAATTAAGGGCTGCTTTGCACAAGGCGTTGCTGCAAATGCAGGCTCAGCGTATCTTATTTTCTCATGTATCATCTAAGTCTCAGATAACTCATGCAACTTTAAAAATACAGGAGCTTCAAACTACGTCTCAGGTAATCTTACATCCTCGGATAATTTACGCAAAACCAGCAGATGAGGTGGGGTGTAACAAGGCACATCAGAGGCAGGTGAATTTGGCTGGGAAAGAGAGCAGGCTTCGGGCGATTGGAGGCACAGGCGAGAGCCGGGGCTCTCCTGATGTTACCACACTTTGCATCACCTGTGTTATTCCTGAAATTTACAGTTTTGATAGTTTTTCAGTTTGTCATTCTGGATTTGTTATTGCAAAAAACCTCTCGGGTTATATGCCTGAATTGTATTTGCTGGTGATGGCACTTTGTAATTTCAGTAGCCTAAGGAAAATGAAGATGTCATGGCCTTAGCAGCAAAATTTGGGTTTGACTTTGAGAGGCCTGTTCCCAAGCAGAATTTCTGTTGCCATCACATTCCAAAGGATGATGCAGCAGGAGGCAAATGGGGTTTGGTGCTTGCCCTGATAATTCAGGAAGCCTGTGGACAGCAAACATCCTCCTCTACCATTGCCACCAGCCAGACTGCTGCTGGCTCCTCGTTTGCCTTCCACCGGTTTTAGGTTGAAAAGAATTCACTGTGGCAGAAGAAGTAGTTTTTACACATAAAGTTGTATGAAAATTTGAATTTTCAGCTCAATGGTTGAACTAATTTTTTGTTGTTGTTATTATTATGACTTGGATTGAACTGAATGCCTTTGGATTCCTTAGTGAGATAGAAAATAGAAACAGGAGTCAGAAAAAAAATCCTTTCTTTTTCTCTGATTTAACCTTTCTTTTTTACTGTTGGTGTTTTAAAATGTAAGCAAATTTTGAAACAGAGCTTTTTAACAATGAAAAATCAAGATGCTTTCTTTTAAAACCCCATTCTATTAAAGAAAGATGTCTGCAAAACTGCATTTTTCAATCAAGTCAACTATTTCTTGAACCCATTTCAGCATTAAAGCTTCAGGACAATTGAGTAAAGACCCGAGTTTGCAAAGCCATAAAATCATTGGGCTTCTTTCTAACTTAGAACTACTTTTTATCTTTAAATTAAGCACATATTCAGATGCCTTTCTGTATGGGGAAAGCATACCCACCACATCTCAGCACAGACCTCTGAAAATTTGATTTAAAAGATTAGTTAATAAAATTCTGCAAGATACCTTTCCCTCTCTTAAGTCATCAAGTGCTGGTCGGTACCAATTTTGGGTAGTCTTTTGACCTGACATAGCATAGCACAGCACCTTCTCTGTTATTTGATAAGTAAAGGTAACGCTGTGAAACATGTGGCTAATTTTACCAGCAAGGTGGCAACAATTCAGTATGTGATATGTGAGGGCAAAGCACAGGCAGTTCATTTGGGTAATTTCTTAGCCTTCTGGCTTCTGCAATGTTTCTTTAGGGGGCACTGAATATGAGTGATTGAGTGAGAGAGAGTACGACAGAATTAGCACACACTGGATCTTTTGACCAAGGGGAAAAAAAAAAACCCAAACAAAACAGTCTAATGTTGGTCTAGGGGCACGTTCCCTTAGGATTTGGGAAAGAAAAACACCAAACCACGTTAGTTTGGTGCACCTCGAGCAGAGCAGTGCGTTCAATTAAAATCCATTTCAACAAAATAAAGAGACACTTAATCTTGGATCAAAAATAACTACAAAATAGCAGGCAGCACCACCCAGCCCAAGCTGCAGTGGCATTTCCAAGGCAAATTCAACTTGCTGATACTGTACTGCAAAACGTGCTTCTAAGAAATTGCTGGCAATTCCCTCTTTGAGTTTCCAGCGCTGCCTGCGAAAGGCACTTCTCAATGAAAGCACACAGGTACCTCCTCAGCGTCACCCTATGTGCCACGGAGACCTTTCCAGTCAGTTTGGGCAAAGGGCATGTTCATCTTTGCCATGTAACCTAAATACAGGTAAAATTGCTTTGCTTTTTTGCTATTTTCCCCTTTCCTTTTCCTTTTTCTCTTCTTTTTTATTAATTCTTGTTTATGAATAAATGTGTTCTGCTGTCTGTATGGAAAAGTCCTCTTTTTTTCTCTTACTTACAATAAGCATAAGGAGAAATGCTACCTAATTTTAGTGCCAATGTCTTGCAGAATGTCCATCTTACAAACCTTCACGTGCCTTAACACGATCTGGTTGCTGTGCTGGGTAAGCCCTGATTTTCAGCTCATCACTTCCCTTCGCACCTGCCCTTCTGTGAACTCATGGAGCATCACCCAAGATATCCAGTGACATCTAATTACTAAGCTGTCCTTCAAGGAGTCACATTTCCAAGGCTATGGTTTCTCTGCAGCAATAGCGGGCACATTCTCATCACCCTTGGAGAGGCTGGCTTGGGTCTCAGCAGTAGGAAGAGAAGTAGAGCACAGAGTGCAGCCTCCCTTCTCCACCACCTTGCTGGACAACACGCTCTCCATACCCTTGACTTGAGGTTTTCACGTTGCCCTGGTGTCCTTCATCCCCAGCAGGCCTGCGTGGACCCCTGAGGTACCTGGAGGTCGGAGGAGCCTCTGGGATTGTCAGATGTCAGGGTTAGTCGGACCCAAACACGGTACTACTTGGGTTGCAGCTCTGGATGGAGTCCACAGAGGTCCTCCCTCAGCTGCTAAACTCTTCCCTGAAGCCATCCCCAAATGTTTTCATTATTATGTGCAATACAGCCTGTGGGCTTTTAGGGCTTAACTTCCAGAAAGGTTGAGCATCCATGGTTCCTACTTACCTTAGATTGAGGACGCACAAACCATCTGTAAATGTGGTCCTAGCACCAGCTCCGCTGATCTCTGGAGCATGCGATGGAGCTCAGAGGAGCAGAGTCACCACCAGTCAGCTTCACTGCTCAAAGCTGTCTACTCTATTTTAACAAGGGTGAACCGTGCCTCTCTCCAGCTCCACAGCCAGGGTCCTCCTCACATGCAAGCTCGAGTTCCTGACTCGCTACCAGGAGGGCATAAAAAAGTATTTAAAGATAATTTATTCTTGCCGAGCAACAATAGCAATAGTTAATCTCTTATATTAAAACCTTTAATGACTTAGGGGACTTATGAAACCATCGGAGCCTGTTTAATGAGTGCCTGCTCTGGTCCACACTTTTCAAAGTTTAAATCTTTAATAGAGCAGAAAAGAAATTCACAACAATTTGGGGGGGGGGACTGTACTAAAATTTATGGAGCTGTTTGGTTTCCAGGACTCCTGTTCCTGCTGGGCAATGCTCTGATGATGTATTACGGTAACATGTCATCAGGGCAATGGAGCTTCATGATGCATTACATCAATAAGTCATTTGTAATACATCATTGGAGCAGCTGCTGCCCCAGATTGGGAGTCTCAAACAAAAATCAGGCAAGCAATTCAATGTTCACCAAAGACGCTTTCTTCCTTTCTCTCTTTCATTGCCTTTCTCCAGGTCCTTCCCTCCTTCTTGCTCCTGATCTCGCCCTGCCAATAGCAATTTGCTGGTAATTTATTCATTCTGGCTCTCCCATGAAAATTCCTTTCTGGTGGAACCAATCGAGCACAATGCTCTGCGCCCCAGGAACGCACCATGAGGAAGATGAGGATGACTGTAATGAATTAGATGTGTAATCCCTTCAGACTGGTAGCCCATGTCTGACAGTGACCGGCACCAGATGTTTAAGGGGGGACGGTTCACAACGGTGAGTTGCAGGATGTAGGGCAAGGAAGGTCCTATTTCACTATTACTAATTAAGAGTTAATAGTTAAGCCTCCCTTTAGTTACACCCTGGTTTTAGTTCTCATATTTTTCTTCTGTTAATGATATTAACAATTCTCACTAATCCATGGAAATACCCAAAATAACTTACTAAACTGGGGTAAGCTCTCAGCTAATGTAATGACTGATCTCAGGAGTCTTTAGCAAAAGGCTCCATTAACTTTGTCACCTTTACTCAAAAGCCAAATAGGTTCTGGTGCCAGAGCACAGGTTAGGAAATGAGTTACTGGAAGCTTCCAGGTAGCGGTGGGAGCCTGGTGGCATCCCGAGCCCCATAGTCTCGCAGTTGCCTTTCCAAGCTTTTCCCGTCTATTGTGCTTGACTTGGCCTTTTACACATGTGGCAAACAGACCTCTGGAAACTCATCAAATACACTGAACTCCCTTTTTTTTTTCAGCCTTGAAAACTCATTTTGCTCTGTTCCTCTTCTGCTGTTTTCTTTAGAGAGGGGGCCCAGGTGAAATGTTTCAGACCGACTCTCACGGTTTCCCAAGCTTGAAGGTACTCCGGCTTGGCGGCACAGCCAGGGCGATGTTTCAGTACATGACAGAGAGAAAGAACAATTGGGACCAGATGTAGCCCCTGGTAGGGTGCCTGGGTATTGGAGTTAGGATTAGGACTTCGCTCTAGAGCTATCTGCTGTTCTCTTCAGTGGAGGCTGGCGCAGGAGATAATATAATGTCCAGTGGGGAACCACTGGATATACTGCCCATATGCACACCCTGCAGTTTGTTGCGTTTCAAGGGATTGTTTTGATTTTTTTTTTAATTTTTTTTTTTAGTACTACTGTAGCGTCTAATGCCCTGCACTTATTAAATCACGCAGCACAGCGGAAAGAAAGAGAGGAAAATCACATCCATGGGTTGTTACAATGCATGAGGCATAACCAAGTGCTTCAAATCCCTGAGAGGATTACTTCGAAATCACCAGGCCACCTGGAGTTTCATTATGGCTCTTACAAACAGGCTTTTAGCAAGAAGGATGAGGTGGGGGGAGAAGGGGTCTTCTATTTAAGCACTGAAAAGAGATAAAGTTCAGAGAGCCGAACAATGGCTTCCAATGGGCTCAGCAGAGTCAGCTGAGACCAGGGACTGGAAAGGATTAATCAGAGCGAAAAATGTCAGCTTACAACAAAATCTTTAGCAAAGTGTCCAAGCCACAGAGCTCAGCGGAGACCAGAGTTAGTCATTCCCTAATCACGTACTACTTTTTCCCTTGCTCAGTCTGTGAGTCAAGAGTTTGTGTTTGAGTCCAAGTCGTCTTTGCTGTATCTGTGTCACAAGCTGTTCCTCAGCCCTTAAGTCCCATCTGTAGGAGAGCCCCTGTCTTGCTTCCATGTATTTCCTGGCCCATTGGTTACCCCACGCATCCTCTTCTACCACATCTCATGCTTTTGGTTAATTCCATAGTACATATGTCTATAGAAGCATATTGCATCTTTGGAGCAGTCTTAACTAGGATGGAGGAGTATGTCGCTTTAGTCTTTATGAATAAATTCAAAAGCGCCACTGCAAGCTCTAGGTGGTAAATTATAACCGAGGTGCAGTGTTGGGAAGCTTAACCTGTTCACTTGAAGGAAAGCTACCGTTCGGCACAGAGTGTTGAGGGACACGAGCGCTCCAGATTTTTTGGACTGATGCAAAGCAAAGGTTCCATCACTCGAGTCGATCATGAACAGAATTTGCTTTAACATACTGTCCTGCTGCAATTTATTCTGTTCCAGAAATGACTACAATCCGTGGGATGAACAAGAACCTGGTTCTTCTTTATGCTCTAAAAATAGAGAAAGAAAACACAACAGTCTTTGTCCCCCCCCACATTTCATTCCAAATGCAAGACACAAGTTGAGGACAGTGTAGCGAGATGCAGGCAGAAGCGAGGCAGATTGCTAGCCATGGTCATGCAGGTAACAGCAGGTTCACTGCTTCTTTCCCTGTGGTCTTAATACTTCATGTTTGTGTTATGTTTTATACCATTTGTAAAATATCACTGCAGTAATGCTCACAATACTCTTAATTCCAAGCCTGTTCTTTATGTCCTGAAATTTGCCATGAGTCTTCCCCGAGTTTGACAAAATACTTTTGTTTGAAAGCAGCTTTTTGCGCAGATCAAAATTCGTCCTCGTTCTAGGTCAAATATTTATTTTCATTAACAATGGGACGATCCTACCGATATCCAAGTGCTTTGTTCTGCTTTTATCTAGAGAAGAACTAAATACCCCGCTTTTTCCTTAAAAGCTCAGTTACGAACGGGACACAAAAAGCCTGCAAAACAAACAGCAATGTGGCCCTTTCACTGGAGGCCGTCATGGCAAGGAGCTGGACAACTTTCTGCCCACAGCTCCTGGGGACCTGTTTTCAAAATAGTGTATGTAACGTGTGTTCACAAGGACCTTTTATAGCTCTGCTGTCCTGGGCAGTAGGGAGCCAAGGTCCCTGTAGCTGGTTAACGAGAAGCTTAGTCACTATAGAATGCTTTCTGCAAGTTTGGTTTCTGTGATATACTGAGCTATGAAAGGGGACATTTGGAGTCCTTAATTCATTTTTACTCCATTAAATGTGTCGAGGACTCCATTAAATGTGTAGGGGACTCCATTAAATATGTAGGGGACTCCATTAAATACGTAGGAGTTTGGATGATCAAATATTGTCAGGTTTTGATTTTATACCTCAAGGCAACTATCACTGTGATTGCAGTCTGGTAGATTTGTGCAACATCTACAATTAGGTATGAAAACGTGGCTGGTCACCTGCACACAATTGTCATGATTGCACGTGAAATTCTGGTCATTAAGGAAGATATCTTAGCTTCTCTGAAGCGGCCACGATTTCTGTGCCCCACTTATAGGGACCCAGGATTTCAAGAATGCCATGGTGAAAGTTGTACTTTTTGTCTGTAGGAGGACTTCCCAAAATCAAATTCCCTAAATTCACAACAGGATATCAGCTCTTTTAGTCTGAGACTACAGAAGTGCATCAGTTGCTCAAGTAATGTAAATCTCTGCAAAATACATTTTTTTTTAAGAGACATCCTCTGTACTTCTCCAGATAGATGCATGTGGAGGGTTTTTTTATTTTTTAAAGTGTGTGGGGGTATTTCTTAGAGTGAGGGGAGTGAGTAAAGCTGAGGCTGTTAAGAGTACTGAGGGTGAACAGAGCTGCTAGAAGTACTGGCACCCAAGTGCAGAGATGACAAAAGTTGAGGGTTGATTAGATCTAAATGACAACCAGCAGTTCTGACTGGATCTTCTTCCCCTTTGAAACAGTTTTGCCATCCTTCTAGATTTATTTTATTTGTGGTCCACAAATTTCTAACATAGAACTTTAGAGGAAAAATTGAATATATCAAACCTCTTCACCCTTGAACTCCTCCAATACCTCTCCACTCATTATTCTTTCACATAAACACATAATGCTAGGACTCTTGGAAGAACATAAGGTACTTTTTTGTAATATTTTGCAAAATTGCAATAAGGAATCAGCAGGTAAAATCTTCTGGCCTATATTAAGAAAACAAATAACTGGCTACGAGGATTGTCTTGAACGTCACTTTCGATTAGAGTTAATCCTAGGTGTTGAAAGAATGGATGACGCATCTGTAAGATATGCTGGCACTACTCTCAGGCTTTGCAAGAATAATTCAGGGTTTCCAGCTTAGGAGTTTCACTGTAGGAATCTATTACATATTAGACTACTTATATCCAGTACCTCTTCTGTACCCTTTTAAATAACCTGTCACTTTTACAAAATGTTTGCTTGCAGAGCTAGACAAGAAATCCTAAAAGGATAAAAGGGATTGCCTGTGACATCTTCAGCTAGCATATGACAGCAAGATTATGTGGGTGAAAAAAATGTACAGAAGCCGAGGATCTAGAGCTGGAGAGTGCATTTCTTTTCTCTCTGGATTGTTCCTTCATAACCATTGAGGATTTTTATTCCCCTGTACTTGTAGTAGCTTTGGTTGAAGTGGGGATTCCTGAACACCCCTTTGGGAATGCTGGAGTCCTGTTATGCCTCTAATCTGCAACATTTCACCTCCTTGGAAATGAGTGTCAGAAGTGTGAAACAGCACATACTGGTCCGTGCTGACTAATTCCTATTCCACAGATGGAGGACTGAGGCCAGGCAGGGGTTTAGGAATTCAAATTCAGGGAACCTTAAGGTGACTAGAGTATCCTTTTTTCTCCATCTCAACCTTTTTCATGTTATTGAGGATAAAAAGTATGCCACCAAATGCCTTTACTATGGGTACTGGAATTAAAATCCCTCATCACAAGCTTTCAACTGGATGCCAATTTGAAACTGTTAGAAAAAACCCAGCCTAAAAATCTACTTACGCATTTGTTCTGTGACTCTGTTAAAAAAGAACAGCTGAACAAATTATCAACGTTTTGTGAGGATTAGGAAAATTGATACAGGCTGACTCACTGCATGCCTATATAACCCGAAGTAATGTTAAAACCCAGGAAATGAGACTGGGACTGGAAAGGCTGAGAGAATTATTGTATTATTGTAGCATCCTATAATGCCAGGTTATTGGACTCGGTTTTCCACTGCCCATTTACGCCCTTGTAAATGTTGGAACATTCTTGCTCCAACCTGATCACCATTTATTCTTGTGATGCATTGATGTTTCCCTCCAAGAGCTTCGTTGCTCTACGAAAGCACAACTTTCATGAAATAATTAATTTAATTTAACCTGCTTATGCTAAATACCAGAAATGGATTAAAATTAAGCCATCATTACAGACTGAGTGTTATTAAACTGTATTTAATACAAAGCAACAGGTAATAAGATCTTTAAGCCCTGTGAGGAAATGTAGGAGCTAGTAAACATGACCTTTACATTTAAGAACTTCAAGGACGGAGAAAAAATTCCAAAATATGTGCAAAAAAAATTATTTAACGCTAAGGAGGGAGCAGGTATTTTCTGTATATTTACATCCGAAGGAAAGGAAAGGTGTGCATTACTAATCCTCAGTGTTAACTTGCAGTGTTTGAAGGGATGGTATTTGTATTTGCGTCTTGTTCAAAGTAGGCAATTCTGGCCCAGAATTTTCTTCTGTCTTTTTTTTCTACTACTCTGTATACATGCCTATACTAGAAGAGATACAGCAGCCTCCAGCAAGCTTCTTCCCGGTAACAGGGTTATATTCAGTACAACCCCAGCTGCTGCAAAAGTCTCGCCTCAATGCCAGTTTTCAATATTAGAGACGTTATTATAATTAGAGAGGAATCTGACCTGCAGGGGTCACTTTGGAGGCTGTGAATTCTGCCAGCTGTTTTTACATCTGGGATTTTTGACCCAGCTCACTAAAATCTCAGCCTGCCTTCGCCTCATCACTGGAAGGAGCAGGCTCCGCATCCCTCCTGCCCTATTCCCTGAGGCCAGGACTTTCATTTTAGCCCCAGTGCTGGGCGAATAATCGATAAAACCGTGGTACATCTTGCTGGGACGGAGGAAGTCTGCAATCAGCTGTTTCCCTGGCTTTGATCCTGGGCTGGGAGCCGCCGGGTCCACCAGCCCTTTGTGGGCATTGTGCATGGGGAAGGGATCACCTGTCAAAGTGAATGGCTGCAACCTTTCCCTGACCATGGGAGGCCTTTTGATGCATCGGGTGTTGATAATTAGGGCCTAATTGAGTGATTAACAGCCCCAGCAGCTCAAGTCTTTAAGGGTATGTGAGGAGCACGGGCAGAGTTTCCCTGCAGGTCCCAGCCTCTGAAGATGCATTTTTCCAGCTCCATCAGCCCCAGCGGGATCATCGGCCGCGGCTCCAGGTTGGGCTCTTTCTCAGATCAGGCTGTACGTGATGCTCATCAGAAATGTGCAGAGCCAGCAAAATCATAGAAGGTGATTACATTTTCTCACGAGTGCTATAATCGCTTTCTCTAAACCTCTATTGATAATAACTGTTGTAGGAATAGGCTCCCATTTGCCAAGACACATGGTCTCTGCAGGCAATGAAAATCTGTCTAGATATACTGAACTTAATTAACTGAGTTTGAAGAGCCTATTAAGACAATATTAAAAGAAGCCTATCTCAGCAGGCCCTCACAGTGGGGAGACGCAGCAGAGCTTTCAATTTAAGACTTATTGCAAAGATATCCTGCTGCCCAGCTCCGTGGTCTGCCTGGGAGCCGTTTAATAGACGGCTTGGGAGCAGGGTAAAAGGGCTGACAAAGAGAGCTGGGTAAGTGGTGGGTATATCAAAGGAAATCAACCTGTAATACATTATATGCTCACTTCATGAAAAGGGGAAAAAGGTATATAAATGGGGGAGGCTATTCAGCCCTGAATGAAACAAATGACAGCGTGGACATGTTTAAAAATTTTCAATTAGGACTCGGGGAATCCAAAGATAAGCTTTTCCTGAATAATTTTGGCATGCTGTAGTAGTAAGCAGCATCTTGCTAAAAAGCGCAAGCTTCTCACATAAAAGCAGAGAAATGCTTCCTGCACCTTCTCCTTTCCTCTCCTCTTCCTCCCTCATACAGAAGTTAATGACAAGTTTGGGGTCCCTCTTTACTTCTCAAGAAAAAGAAGTGTTGTCACCAGTTTGAACGTCATTAGTGGATTATGTTCCTGGCTATAGGAGAGTAAAACAAAGGTAAAAAGTTGTCTATTGCCTGACTGATGAATAAGGAACTCTGTCCTGCAAACAGAGGTTCCCTCAAGCCACTATTTATTATAAGCTGCTGAATTGCGAAACTACAGTAAAAATAACAAAAAAAAACCCAAAATGTGTTGATTTTGCCTTACTCGGTACAACCTGCAAATGGCATGGTATGAAAGTTTAAATGTAATAACATCGCTAACAATAATCCCTATTTTTTATGGAGCATTTTCTCTAATTTAGAGGGCTGCCCAATGAGTACGTGCAACTTTGTGAAACCAGTATTTGCATTAAATTGAATGGTATGGAGTTGAAGTCAATGTGAGTTAAAACCTTTAGACCCAGGGGAATGCTGCTGGCCAGCCCAAGGCCCAGCTCTTGACATCAATGGACTATATTCAAGTGTTTATTGAGATGGGAAGCTCAGTTTTCTTTCTGATGGTAGAAAGAAGCTTGAAAATATGACCTGAGTTGACTCAATTAAATGGGGGTGGGGGAGAGGGGAAACTTCATGTTGTTATGATATAAACCCCCAGGTGTTTTAATGGAAACAAATGGCCTGTTTGGGAGGGGTGGTGTGGTAATGGAAGATTTCTATCCCCACCTGGGGCTGAATAGTCCTATACTGGTAGGTAGCTGGATGCATAAGGTTTGAACTGATATTCACTAGAGCATCTGCCTTGAGACTGCTCAGGACGTGTACTGAGCCCAAAAGATGTGGCTCATCTCATGCTTGCATGACTATGGGGACCCTGTAAGAAAAGTCTAAGTGCTATTCTCTTTAGAAACTTGTAAAACTAATTCTTCTGATTCGTTGAAGCCGTCTTTGGGTGGGGGTGATATTTGGTAACTTCTGCTTCAGCCCGATCGGCCGCTACAGCTCTGCAGTTTTTCGCAGGAGCAGCAGCTGCCTGGGCAGAGGGGAATAACTGCCCCCATTTGCCCTGCAAATAAGAGGGGAGAAATTCAGCTTCCCAGATTAGATTTCTTAGGCTGACAAACTATTTTTTTTTATTCTGCATGAGAGGGAAATAAAAAGGCAGTCTTCTCCATGTGCCAAACTCTACCACCTTTGCTTACGATGCATTTAAGAACCCCAAGTGAACGGGGCTTCCTCGGGGGAAGCTGTGGTGTGAGCAACACCAGCAAAAGCTGCACAGGCTGGATCAATGGAGAGCAAACACTTCCTAACTCTTATATTCCCAATAGAACAAAACCAAAATTATTATTTGCATGAATAATGTACCATGCATGTGTTTACACTGCAGTTGTTACTAATGTTTTATTTTTATACAAAATAACAAGGGGCTGTAAAGCCCAGAATCCTTAGCCAGTTTACTGCAGTAGCTGAATTAAAAATAGAAGATCCTACTGAAGAATGTCTATTCAGTGCAGCTGAAGTATAATTGTGTGTGGCTTCAGTTTGTTTGGCATAGGAAAACCCAATGTAACTTGAGAATTCATTACGAGAAAAGTACAGGACTCCTGCCATCTTCTAATGGCCTTCTTACAGCTTTAAATGCAGAATTTACAAGAGAAGTCTTAAACAAATGACAGGAAAATCTGAGAAGATAACAAAAGTGGACAGGGAAATTAATAGAAGCCTTGGGTTCTCTAATCCACAGTGATTAATATCTTTTAGTTCCATGATCCTTGGTTTCCACTGGAATTGATAAACTACCAAATGTGGCTTCTCTGCTTTAAATCAATACAGAAAAATCTTAGTTAGCCTTGCTGGCCTATCTGTCATCTCATTTCTAGCTGAAGGTTAGACATGATACTTCTTAGCTGCAACAGTAAGACAGACTATTTTTTCCAGTTGCATTTGAATTTTTTTTTTATTTTAATTCTGTTATGCCCAGAAGAAGATGTGACCAGCATTTGAGATGCTAATCATTTTCAGCACGATGTCAAAGCCAAGAGGTTTAATGATGTCTTGCCAAATTTTTAAGAATATCCACCCCTTAAGAATCCGTTGTCTTTAAGGTATCTTGGGTCTGGCTCCAAAGACTAGTTACTGCTTTAGAAACTTGGCTGTCTGCTGGAGTTCATGCAGTTTGTATAAACCACGCAGGCGTACGGAGAGGGATGCACGTTGCCAGGGTCATTTCTTGCAGATGTGGAAACTGAGCCACGGAGAAGGGGAGTCCTCTTCAGCTGGGGACTGACCTCTTCCAGCACAAATGTGCTGATGAAGATGCTCCTGGGCGCTGCCTCTGGGCTGGCCCTCATCATCCCCAGTACAACCGCTTGTGTGAGCATTCCCCAGCCTCTTCCAGCAAAAAATGCCCCTGCAAATATCAGTGGAAGAAGGGGGTATTTCTATGAGCAGGTCTTGTGATGGAAAATGCTAACTGTTGGCAGGGGAAGGAGGCAGCAGCTGGGAAAAGTAATCTGTTCCCCTGGCACATGGGGATCCAGAAGAGGATGTCTGTCTGTAGCTATCGTCTGCTGGGGCCAACCACAGGACCACAAGGCAAACCTTCCCCCTCCTTCATCATCCACAGCACACGCTGCGGGGAAGAGGTTCAGAAATGAAATTATTATTTGCATAAAATATTTCTGCATGTTGCCGAAGTGAAATGGGTTTTGCATAGAAGCCAGGCTTGCTCTCTTACTCCCAATGGATCCCGACGCTGTGTATTTAAAATGAAGTGCATAAAAAAATTTTCTCATGTTTTTGATATTCAATACCAACTCTGGCATTTAGGGCTAGAGGATGCGTAAGGAGATGTGGTAGGAAGCCTAAGGGTGGGTTGCCCCTGGAAGGGAAGGGGTTAAGGGCTGTAGGGAGCCAAAGTCAAAATCACTTCCAGGTGTAAACAACAACTGACTCCTGGACTGGGATGCGTACATAGAAACAGGGCAGGTAGATCAAGGCGGAATGGTGATGCTGTGTGTGGGCGAGGCCAAGATGATCCCTCTTTAGCAGGGTGATGGATTTTGTTTCTGCCGGACAGTGTTACCAGGGCTTCTGCTAATTCTGAGCTAGGAATGTTAAATTAAAATGAGAGCAAGCATATAAAGCGGTAAAACTTCTGTGGTCTGTAGCCATGCGCATCTCTTGGTAAAAGAAGGGGAGAGGCTTAGAGGAAGCAGGAGCTAGAGGGTGTTTGATTGCAATACCATGCTGCATTTTGGCAGGGTCTGAATTGTACTTTATCAGCATGGCCTTCTCTAGGAAGAAAAATAACTGTTCTGCTGGCTGATTTAGAAGTTGAGGCAGGGCTTACTTGGGCTGTGTAGCCATTTAGAATAGAATAAAATCCTTTAGGTTAGAAAAGACCTTTAAGATCATCAAGTCCAACCGCTGCCAAGTCCACCACTAAACCATGTCCCTAAACATTTAAAAGGGGGCACCTGGCAGGGACCTAATAAAGCTGGAAAACGATGGGAAGAGGACAGCCCTACCCCTTCGGTGGGTGTACTCAGCAATGAGTCAGGACGCAGCTCCATCCCGAAATCGGGTCGGGGTGTCTGCTGCACAGTGCTTGGGGCAAAGCCTTTCACTGCTTACGTTCATACAAAACCTCAGAGCTGACCCTTTTAGTACGTATGGTTTCTTGGTGTCTTATTTTTTTTGGTTTCTTTGCAGTGACCAGATGACCTAGTCCGAGACGAGCAGGGCCCATAAGGTTCCCAGGATTAGATTATTTGGGAAGTCCTCCCCTTTTAGAGGTGATGGTTTGTTTAAATTCTCAGAGCACAGAATCAGTTGGGGTTTTTTTCCAGTGTTGTTATTTTCGTTTGACTCTGACATCTGCAGAGCTGGATTATAAACATTATTGTTTCACTAATGCTAAACAGCAATGTATATGCTCTGAACTTTCCTAGAAGTCCATCCCTTTTGCAGTTTTAAAAAATAAATGTTAGAAAACTTGAGGGAAAATTGAATAGGGAAAATGAAAATGATGTCATATTGCTGTTTAATTGTAAAATAAAAAAAATACAGGCATGAAACAATTTAAATGTGTGCTCCATTGCAAGCATAATTCTCTGATCTTTCAGACTTCTAATTTGCTACAGAATTATTATTGATGAGTTGTCTTTAAATACAGCTTGTAGGATAGAGGTATTTCCAGACCCGAAATACAAATACCCTGACATTTCTTTTACTGTGAATATTATTTACCATAAATGCACCCTTACCTTGCTTTAACCTTCAGTGCTAGATGCATACAATTATAACATAGTCTAAAATGTGGTGGGCTTGCAGAGCTGCCCTTAAGTAGAATCTCTGAACAGTCGTCATTGCGAGTTGCTTCTGTTTCAATTCTTACTTTTAAATGTGCCGCCTCCTCCTTTGGAGGGAAAAAAAAAAAAGCCCAACCCAAACCTGACTGCCTTCCTGTATTTTTGCTCCATGCTCCCATCCTCCATTTAGCTGTAGTCTATTTTCCTTCACACTTACTTGACATCATGGAAATGCAATTGATGCCAATAATTTATTATGGTATATGGGGGAGACGTAGGTGTTTCTGTCATTAGAGCATTAGATCGCTTTCCCAGCTCAGCTCTCAGAAGCAGCGCTGCAGCAAACGCGGCATGTCTGCCAGCTCCTTTGCCTTCCAAGCTCACTGCAGAGCAAGAGTTACAAAGCCATCCTCAAACTCTCATGTCGCGTAGCTGGCATGGCTTAATGCTGTTCTTGCTTCTTGAAGGGCTGTCACTCATTAATATTTAGATCTCTGTTCCATAGTAATAATTCCTCTCGGATCCCCTCACAGGAGGAGAACTTGCTAGTTTGGAAAACGAACATGTCATGATGAGCTACCCTTGTGTAAATATATCTTTTTTTTTGTATGAAATAAGCCCATAATTCAGACATATGTTGTGTTTATTTTTGAACATGGGTTTTTGTCAGGGAATGTGCAGCTCGACCTTACACTCAACAGGAAAATGTTTATCCAAAGAGTTAATGCAGATGAGTAATCCGGGACGCTCCTGCCAGTTCTCGGGTGGTGGGATTCCCGTAAACAGCTAGACACTTTGAACTTACGGGTTTTACTTTATGTCATGCTCCAACCACTAAAACAACATGCCACCATGGAGTTCTTCCCTGTTAAACCAAAACACAGATTAAGCCATGGAAACTTAGGCTGAGAGTATCATTTGGGGGGCCCTTCTGTTCATCATCACGTCCTCTTTAATTCACTCTCTTGAGATAAGCGGTGAAGTGTAATTTGTGTAGTATGGTGTTCTATAACAACGCTAGTAAAGCTGTCCTGGGTCTATGTAATACCTATAGACATGGAGATGTAGAAGGCATAATTGAAGACATGTGAAAAATGAGGGAGAATTGATCTTGGGGCTAACATTTTTGTGCATAAATTTCCTCCTCGTTCCTTTTGCTGGAAACTTAATCTTGGACTGGTTATTCCTTATCTCCCTGCCTCCAGTTTCCCCCCGCTTCCCTCTGAAATGCCTGCTCTGAGGGACCAGGTACTGGGCTGGTGGGATCGCTGCTCTGACCCTGCGCAGTAATTTCAATGTCCGTACAGATCAGCATTCGCCCTCTTTTATCTGTTCGTATCAATACTGCCAGAAAATCACTTTTAAAGCTTGATTTAATGAAACCATGTTCATCTGTTGCAGGATATACTTCTATGTGCAATAAATACATTCTCATATCTAATTTTCAAGTTGGTCCGAAAAGCTCAGTTCTGCCCAGTTGTTGGTACTAATCATGGACAGGGACTTCATATGGGAACTGTATCCATAAGACTCTGGCGGATTTTCTGTGGATGTTATGTAGCTCAAATACTCTTGGATAATTGCTCAATATTAATACCATGCGGAGTTATTAGACTGAAGTATCCAAGAAATAATAAGAATAATATGCATCACATGTTAAGGGCATTACATAATCATTCTGTTACTCTGGCATGAGTCACCGTTAAAGTGCCCTGTATATCTTTCAGGGTGGATTAAGGATACAAGCCACTGGGTATCATGAAGGCTGCTACAATGCTCCATAATGTCTCTAAAATGCGCAATGACTCTTGAAAACAGCTATGAAAAATAGCCATTTGTCATATGCAGTAAATAACTTGGTCACTGGGGAGGTCACCAGCTAAAGGCTCACATCCAGGTTGTGGATTAATGACCTGCAAAATACCAGTTTAAAAATAGGCTCTTCTTCCACTTAAAGACATGCAATAATGAAGCATCTCCTACCATTCCTTAGCCAAGTTTCGGACAGAAAAATGGGGTTTACACTGGATGCACAGAGCTGAGTAAAGCAGTGATATAATGAACACTATGTAAATCAAGGGCTAGTGGCACTACACCCCATTTCTTATGTTGTCAGGATGTGGCACGCAGGACCAGAAACATCCTGGAGTCGTTCTTTATGTCAGAAACAATTGTGAGTGAAAAGGTTGAGATGCGTGTGCTTGCTCATGATGTGTTTACGTTGGTCCAACATCCGATGACAAGTCATAAATGTCCCTACAGTGGACAAATTTCCATTGCAGAAGGGGAATATTTATTATGAGAATAAATGGTATAGAATGGTGAAAGGGAAGGCAGAAAACCAACCTGTCCTGCACTGGGAGGATCGATGAGGTGACTTAGTCCTTCATGCTTTGTGTTGTAATGTCCTTGTATGTACGCCCACAACTAATGGACTGGGCTGGGCTGCTTAGAGTTTGCCAAGATGGTTTTGCAATATGTTAGGAGGCTCTGAATTGAAAAAAAAAAAAATAATCCTGTTCTAGTTCTGCTTCTTTTGCATGTCTTTTTAATGAATCTAGAAGCCATGATTAAAGGGACTATTTCATGCCTCATAGGTAAAAGTGGAGGCAAACCGAGCAAAGCTCTGAAGACATCTCCTTTAATATAAAGTGACTAAAGGACAAAGCATATTCTGCCTTACACAGCCTTGCAGATATGTCTCTATAACCTAACTGGGCTGATAGCTCTGGGAATCTTAATATAATAAAACATGGCTCAAGACCATTAAGGAGCTGTGAGCTGGTATCAGATGATTTGAACTCATGATCACCTGTAGAAACAAGAGTTCGTGTATGTTGACTGTCCAGAATCACAGCATTTTCTTCAAATGGAGCAACTGAGCCTGTCCTTCTACAACGTTGTTTTTTTCCATCTTTTTGTCCTGCATTCCTGTTTCCTTCAAACCAAACAAAAAAAAAATTAAGGTGTGGAACTGTCTAGCAGACCAAGCTCTGCTACTTTCTTATCCTGCATAGTACAGGACAGATGCTCTGTTTTTCAGTCTGCAAAGAACAAAGCTTCCTCCTGGCTTCTTTATTTTAAACAGGAGAGGCCACCCACAGCTCCAAACATGCCTACCGAGAGGAAAAATAAATGGCTAAGCTCCTCGCCAGACACATATGCACAAAGCATATCTGTGAGGAGGAACTGTTTGGAAAGAAACATTCCCATCCCACCCAGGTGTTGCCATCGGATGGGTCTGGGGGCATCAGCACCTACTTGCAGCGGGGAATGGCACAGAGAGTGCTCTGGGACGGTAGGTAACCGTAAATCACCCCTGCAGGAGCAGGAGCAAGGGAGCATTCAGCAAGCCAGAGCTATGCAGATGTCGAAGAAGGTAATTTGGGAAGGTTTCAACACGGGGATGCCAGCTCTCTTGCTTCACAAGAAGGCAAAAGTAAGCAGCGCTTTACTGGCTTGGGGCCACAACATTCAGTAAAGATCCCACCACCGCCCTGAACCAGCAGGAGATTTTCCTTCTGAAGAGCAGCAGAAAAGGGTAGTTGGACCTTCGGCAGGGATCAGAGAGCCTGGTTTGTAGTGGTTACCTTCTTCAGGGTGTGTTTGGGTGGTTATGGGGTTGGCACAGAGAGGCGTAAGCAAGTGCTGCCCCAGCACCGCTCGGTGACGCTGCCGGCATGGGATGGGTCTCCTCTCCCAGGCCTGTGGAAACCGCTCGTCCATGAAACAGAAGAAGGAATGAAAATGAAGTGAGGAGCCAAATGTTTATTATTTCCACCCAGTTAGCTCTTTTTTTGAATGTCCCCTTCTCGGCGAGAGCAGAGGTAATCGGCGAGCTCTGCGTGCCTGTAATGCAGCTTGTCGTTTTGAGGCTAATTGCCACTATGAGCGGTTTGGGTTTTCTTTTATTTTACATAATCGTTTTAAAACATGTAGAATACATGAGGTGGATGTTGGATTTGGAGGTTTCCCATGCCTGTTCGTGGAAAGTGCCTTCCTAATACAGCAAGGAACAAGAATCGGAGCAGGCTCCCTCTGAGGATGGCGTTGGCTTCGCAAGTCAGCTGAAATTTGAGAATCGTGTTCAAAATTGTGAAACGCTCGCATTTTTTTAAGTCTGTTTTCATGCCTTGCTTCTCTATACAAACTAAAAAATTGCTTTTCCTTTTAATGGAAATTTGAGACCCACCTACCAAATGTCATTAAACTTGGGATGAAGTCAACAGAGCTGGCAGCCCAGACATCCCATTGCTGCCTCCACCATCACATTTTTTCCTTCAGTAAATGTTCAACCATGGGTAGAGTTTGTATCTGAGATTTGAGAGCAACATTGCAACACATATATTAGCCTAACTGGAGGAAGGTATTACTCAAAAACCTCAGTGTTTTTATTTATTAGACGTGTGTATTGCTCTGTGGGATATTTGTAATGATTTTAATCTACTTGTTGTTTAAGGCTTCCTTTAAACGTAGGCCAGATCCTGGGCCAGGTTAAACCAGTGTAGATCTGAAGAGGGCAGTGGAGCAATGTCAAAGCAGGTCAGCTAGAAACACTGAAGATGTGCACTTTTTACATTGAACCAGGGTACATTTTGCATTGAAACCGGTTAATAGCAATGGGGAAAGGAAGAAAATGAGTGCGCGTTCTGCTTAATTAATCTGGTAAATAATGTGGATGAAACTAAGCCTTGGGGTAGGGGTTGAGCAAGTTCCCAGAGGGTGCATGGGCTGAGACGACCGGCAGCTCATCGCGTTCAGTTCTGCTGCTGCTGCCAACACCCCAATTCCCAGACTGTTTGTTTTTCCTTTTCTTCCCCTCTCTTTATATCCCGGGAGAAGCAAGTGCTGTATTTCAGCGTTTCATCCCTATCATGCGCTACCGTGTAGTTAACTGGCAGCCTGATAGCAGCGTAATGCCAGAGATCCATAGGTTGTTTCCTGTTTTCAAAATGCTCCTTTAATTTTCCCCTTACTGGTAATAACTAATATGAACACAGCTAATGTTGTGCATTATAGTTTAGGGGGAAAAAAAAAAAAAAAGCTTGATTAAAGATCATGTCTTGATTGGTTTAGTAAGTTACAATTAAAGCCATGTGAAAGTGTGGGAGAGTGAAGCTAAATGACATGTGGCACTCGGAGGTCTGTGAACGAGGTCTGTATTATTCATACTCACGTAAGGCTGTAAGCCAGTGTTCAACTTTGCATTTCAGGTTCAAACTAATGAAAACCTTAATGCAAACCTTGAGCTGAAGTGGCTTAGTTTCATCAAAACCATATTTTGTGTGCATGTTTTCCACTGTAAGTTAGACAATATTCACATGAAGCCTTGTCCAGCCTGGTTTGAATGTGAACCCCAGTAAGTCTTTCTAAGTCAAGCTAGGGATGTTGTGTCTTAGGGAAAAAAAACAACTCATAGTTGCAATACAAATAGGAAAAAAAAAAAGTTAATGTGCATGGTAGCTGTTAGATGCATTTCTATATCAGCATTTCACTAAGCATGTAGTGGAGAAGAAAAAAATCCATTTGGATTTTGGGTAAGTTTCTGCAAGTTCCTGTTTATAGAATGTTTTCTAAAATCCCGCTCCCTTTAGCGTGGAAAGTATTCTTATAGGAACTAATTTTATTTGTTTTCACTTTATTTATTTGTTTATGTTCCACTAACCACATATGTTTAAACTCTTTGAGATACTTGAAAAAACAGGATGTTTCGTTCTCCAGAGTTGCTCCTATTAATACATTTTCTTTCTCAGATGATGTCGGAATCATCTGTTTATGGCGTAATGGAGATTGCTAGAGCCAACTGGTAAACATTAAAATGTAGGTCTAAATCATGTCCAAATTTTTCTCAGCTAGTATTACTTCAAAGGAATTGGATGTGAGTCTTCTCAGAAATACTTTTTTCTTTCTCTTTTTTTTTTTTTTTTTGTCTTGGAGGAGGTAGCGATAGCCCTGTTTGAGGCTATCCCAGGGAGAGACTCCCTCATGGAGTTATGCTTAAATCTTTCCTTCTTTTTTTTAATGGAAAGTGAATACGTGAGAAGGTTTGCAGAACCAGGCTATGGCTTTCTGGAGGTAAAAGGACTAAGGAAAAAAGGTTATTTTTTAAAAAATGTTGCAAAATATGTAGGTTACAAAGAAAAAAAACAAGAAAGAGATTGATAAACGTAGCAAAAATCAGCATATGGAAATGCCGTTTTATTTTTGGAACCTACATACAGCTTCACTTCATTTGAGAGTTATTCGCAGCTCCCATTCCTGAAACCACTCTGGCTTTGAAAAATGCAAAGCCGAGGCGGCATTGGAGTGACCTCTCTTTCAGGGCACGTTGGACACATCTCGCTCTGTCGGTGAGCGTGCCAGGGCAGGCGCGGGCCCTGCGCTGCAGAAAGGCTGCGCCTCTCCGTGTCTGCGCCGGGAGAGGAGCAAAGGGAGACCGCCGGGCTCGCCTCAACCCCAGATAAAAATACGTCCCTTTACACTTCCATGCGCTTATTACAGCTTTTCAAGTAATGTAATTTTAGAGGTGCCCTGGGTCCAAAAATACGACAATGCATTAAGCGCAAAATCAAACTGTGGAGGTTCATTTTATTTCCATAAATTCCACCGTGAATATTGCAGAAGCTTTGGTTTTATTATTGCTAATTCCAAGCATAATAAATACGCTTCAGGATCTAGGCTGATTTATTATCATTTTAAACAGTATGATATTTCCAGCTTTTCATAAATTTACGAAACAATGTCTATTTCCAATTTCAGCCTTTCTTTTCACTTAACTTGAGAGACACCATCGATATTAAAATCGGGTACTTAAAATACAGTAATTACTTTCCCTGCATCATTAGATATAACTTAACTTACTCAGACTGGGGGAATATGGGAAAGATTTGTTTTTTCTTGTCACCTTGTCAATCTGAAGATTTTTTTCAAAGGCAGTTAAAAAAATCATTGAGGTGAACCACTGAGTTTTATTCAGGTTTCAGAACTCTTCCCTTCTTATTGTCTGTACTTTTTTGTAAGTTCAGGTAATGAAACTAGGTGGTCTTTTTGTAATCACTTGTACTTTCTGTTTGTAGTTTGTATAAATCTAATACCTTTTTGTTCCTGTTAATAATAATCGATAAGTTACCAAATTAGAAATGGTATCAACATCTAACCAAACCAAATGCAAACTTTTTTAAATCTGTCTTTATGTTATCAATCATACCAAAAGTAAATGGCCATTTTAGATTTTATACCAACTTTTGACTGATGTGAGGCCATTTTCTATGCAAATAACAAATCCCTGTCCTAAATGCTGCATAAAGGACTCCTCCTTTTTTGTTCTGGGTTAGAAAAACATACATAGATATTTACCAATGGCATGTTCACCCAAAGGCTACTAAAGAAGAGAAATTCCCACAAGTCCATTTAGAAAACGTGTTGGCTTTTCTTTTAATCAGGCTACTCATAATGAAGTGAAATCTGAACTTAATGGCTTGGCCCAGAAAATCCCCAACATGGCTCACAAAATTCAACCTAACACCCAGACAAGTTTTGCTAGCAGATTACGGAAAGACTGTTTGCTATTTTACACTAATCGGTTCAGTCTGAAAATAAACAAAGGGCTGATCGGTCAGAGCAGTCCCCAAACCTCTGACCTTCGGGTCCGGAGAATCGCACCAATAAAGTGATGCTCAAACCCTTTGCCCGGCTCCCTTGGGTTGATGTTGCTGCACTTGCAGAAGGGGATCAGCTACGCGAGCTCTCGCGTGCCGACCTGAGCATCTGCGGCACTCGTTTTTGTTGTGGTTAGTATGAATATTTTAGTCGCGTAGTTTGTATACGACCTGATCCTGACACCGTTCATCCGCTCTGAAATGCGGTGAGGACAGCTAACTTACCCGAGTCTCAGCATTTCAGGAGGAGCCTGACAGTCCGAAGAATTAATGGAGCAAAACGAGATAATACAGTAACCTGCGGCTTTTAGTCCCAAAGCAATACAAGGGGCCAGTCGGAGTTTAAGTAAAGGATAAAACATTAAATCTTCGGGAGCTATTAACTATGTCATTTACGGAGAGACTCCTCTGATTGCAGCTTGTGCTGGTTTCTGTTCCTGCGTATTTGTCTTCGACTTGATTTCATGGGGTTTGGGATGTGCCTGTTGCGTGGACATTGTTTATGGGGATACAGAGGGGGCATTGCTGCGTCAGGCTGGGACGGGCTCGTGGAGAGCGATGTGGATGGATTTCTCCAGAATTATGGGACTGTCTCCTATATACTCCAAACTTTCAGCATACACTGAATTTTATCAGTCATAGAGGGCTGGGATGAGCTGGGGCAGGAATTAAATCTTCCTCTTGGTAACAACTATTAAAAACTGAGTATAAATCCCTCAGAGGCCAGCGACAGGAGAGCGATTTGGGCATTTCCCTTCAGCATTAAAAGCACTTAGCACTAGATTAGAGTCTTGCCCTAAATAATTTCTGCCCCTGATTTATTTCTGGTAGTGATTATGGGCTATGGGAAAACAATCCTCCTGCAAATTCCCATGTCCATCTCTCTTCAGCTTACTTTGGAAATGCAGATCTGGATAGTCTTCTCTTTTCCAGTTCAACAACTCATGGAGATTTTACTTAACTCTGTGTATTGATTTCAAACCCTTTCTTTATCACAGCTTATTTGTCCGGAATGGTTGGATAGATGATTTACTTTGGTGCTAGGCCAACAGGAATTTTTGAATGTTGCTATGTCAATATATAAAATGAAATTATTCTTCTGTTACTGAGAGTACAGATGTAGGTTTCTCTTCCTCATTGTCTCACTGGAGGACATCGTGCCTTTTATATTTTATTTTCTTTGGAGAGCTGCAGCAGTTCATAAGATGAGTCTTTATGATGTTGGCTGCTTAGCTTTTTTTTTTTTATGAGAGTCTTTCAAGATTTTACTATTAGCAGTTAAAGCTTCCTAGAGAGACATTTGCCTCTTGAAAATTTAGCAACACACCACACTGGGATAAGTGGCAGTGCCTCAGTCAAAGGAGGTACCAGATCTTTGAAGAAACATGAGGAGAGTCACGCACCTACAGTTAAACGCACAGGAACGTGTATAGGGATGTAAGTTTTCCACACCAGGTGTAAGGGTAAGGTATTCCTCAAGACATAAATGTGACTGATTATATATGCACGAGACTGGTTTGTCTCCTATGCATTTGTTTGCAGAAAATCTTCCTGCTCGCATGTACGACATTACCCAGTGGTTTGAAATCCTTCTTTGCAACATATTTTGTTGAACCTCCTTTCCGTTGAGAATCCTGGTATAATACTTTTAGATAGTCATTTACTCTTTATTCACTTACTTTTATTCTGACCCTTTAATTTCTTTTATTTTAGTGTTTAAATTAAATTGTCTCCTACTGGATTGAATACTGGTGCTGTGCTTTGCATCCCACGGACTACCTGAAGGCACGCAGTACAAACCGGTGTACAGACACTTCAGAAGTTTGTCCTACATCTCTTTGACCAAGGAGTCATTGATCACAACATCTATTTGAATTGGAGCAAGGAGGGATGATCAAACTTAAGGGTAATGCTCCAACTTGGCACCAAAATCTGACCGAACTAACAAAGAGTAAAACAGGAGAAGGTGAAGTAAATAGCTTTTCAGAAATCTGTCCTCTATACTGGCATCATAATACTGGTTATTGATCAGCATCTCTGGAGGGCTGAGAGTTTTGAACTTCTATTTCTGTCTCTTCATGTATTTTGAATCTTTGCAGACTTGCTTGGGTTCTGAGTTTCCTCTCTGTGTGTGATGTTTTTACCATTCAGTTACCAGTATGGGTTCTCCCGTTTATTGCAGTGTTCTGTGGGGAGCCCTGTGGACGTGCTCAGCCGCCGTGCCTGCCCATCAGCACCAGTATCACCCAGGCTTCCCCTTCCCAGTGCCCTGTACGCCCGTGCCTGCACAGATGCCCGTGTGTTCACACACACAGAGGTGGGAGGTAAGGTAGGATTTGGCTTTTAGAGGGTCTGAGCTGTCGCTTGCGTTTGTGAAACACAATTTCTGCTGGACTCCACCCCTTCTCCCTCCAAACCAGATGAAATATTTATTGGGTTGGAGTGTAAGGGCTCAGTGTTTCGTCTGCAGAGGAACAGGGGAGTCCTGGTTCTGACCAGAAATTTCTAAGACTTCTTTGTGGCTACTAAACGTTGGAGGAAAAACCACAAATTACCATTGCAGTGGGGCTGGGCCCTGTGTCCTGGCTCCAGTGCTTCCCCATTCCCTTCCCCCTCCCCTCCCGTTTTAAAGTGCACTGCATCTGTGTCAATAAGTACCCCATGTATATGGCAAGGCAATATTTAATGTGCACACAGTGTGTGCAAAATTAACCACTGACAGGGTGGGGGAGCGAGGGAAGAGCAGAGTTGTAATTACACACAAAATTAAGCTATTACTGTGATTAAGATATTTCTTTAATACGTAGCTGAGGAACGTCCTTTCCCCCTAAACTAGTCACAATTCATACCCTGTATGTCATTTTCTGGCTACTCCTAATTTTTAAAAAATTTTTTTCCCCTTGCCACACCTAATCCCTGTATTACCTGGGGTAGTCCCACCTCGCTCTGCCCATGGGCGAGGTGCTTCTGCCCCAGGATGGTTGTGGCCCAGCTGGAAAGCCACCTCCCTGCATTGCCTTGGGGGACACCAGTTCGTTCCTCATCACTTGGACCAGGTTTCTGGGGTCTTGAAAGCACCGAGCTCTTCCCAGTCTATCCATCACCATGTGTCCCAGTGTCAGTGTGCCTCATGTTATCTTCTTAACCTTGCCAGGAGATTAATTTGGAGAGAGTTTTGTGGATTTAATTAGTCCATAGGTGGAGTTGAGCATCCATAATATAACAGCACAATAGAAAAAGTATGAAAACAGGGAACTTTTGGCATAGTTGATGCCAATCTTTGTTGGAAAGGGGAAAGTGAGGAAAACAGATGCGATTCGTCATTTTGGTGGTATGGGAAAGAAGAGTCCATCCACCCAATTCTCCAAGAAGGAAGGTAGCATGGGTGGCAGAACAGGAGTTCAAAGATGCCCATTCGAAATAAAGGTCTGCTGAGCAACCTTCCCCTCCTTGTCAGCACGTACTTGAGTTGCAGTACTGTAACTAGTGTGAATTTTGGGGATGATTATTAGAACCACGCAAAACTTTAAAACATGAGCTATTGTGCTCCCGCAAGCAACGTTGCTTGCATTTCATCATATTACAGATGGCCCTATTTTACACTTCCTTCCAACATATTTTGTAAAGTAAAAATGCTACATACGTGATTAATTGACAAAGATTTGGTAATATTTCCAGTAAAATTTTCAACAAACATTGCTTAAAAAAAGTCAATTGTTTATAGAAGAAGGAGTATTTCAACAATATATCATCACGTTCAGAAAAATTATTTTCAGGAAAATGTCTTTCTTTAATGAAAATATTTTTCTTAGAAATAACATTGGTCAGCTGTATTAATGATATTGGGAGAGTTCGAAGTGACAATGAGCAAACCATGAGAAATGGACAGAAAACAAACACAGAATCACTCCAGTCCTGGACTGCTTTTTAGTTATATTGGAGACTTTCCAGGGCTTCCATTTTTCCACCAGTGTTTAATGGGCTCTCTGTTTGCGTTTATGTTTTCCTGATCTTTCAATCTGCAGAAATGGCTGCTTCTGGCAGGACTCTGTTAGCATCACTCCCTTCGTCCCCTCTTTTGAGCATGTGTGTACCTCTGTTTTCCTGAGGTGGTAGGAAGGAAACACCCTGATATGAATGCGTAAAGGGTAAATATGAAAAAAGTTTGGAAATCGGGGGTTTCGGAGACTGTGTGACTCCATCAGCGGATTTAGCTTGTACACGCACTCCCTGGAAAAAGTCCCTGCCCCAGAGGGTTTATGCCAATTAAAATTTTAAAATGACATCAGTGAAATTAACCTAAATTTTGCTTGACCTGGAATTTAGGTCAGTTTAGATCATCGTCTTACCAAGGCTGTCTAAGATTCAAAACCACGCGGAGAGCTATAGAAACAGAAACGTACTTCAGAACAGAGGTAGTTTCTGCAAAGCCAGCATAGAGGCAGCTGTAGGACCGTACGTGAGATGATCACCAGGACTCCTCTTGCTACCCATGCACACGGTGACATGAGAAACTGCCCAAAGCTCGGCTAAAAAGCACACAGTCGGTACCCGAGGGCACCAGCAGCTGAATGGTGGCTCAGCAAATGGACGTGGTGCACAAGGCAGTGCTATCTTCTTTTGGGAAAGCTGGATCCCAGACTGGCAGTGTAGGTCCGAGCATGCCTGGGGGGAAGGCAAAGCCCCGTCGGGTCTGTTCGCACAAACACGACTCCTTGGCATCGTACCCCAGTGCTTGGCTGGGATTTTAGGTGGCTCCTAAGCCTGCTGAGGTTTGCTGTCTGTGACCTATAACGCTGTAGTATCTGAAAAGGTAAAGGGTGATACGCATGTTCGCTGCGTGCCAATCTGATTTGAATTCAGCGACAAAGTTCCCACAGCTTCGCACTCTTGGTACTCTTGTACCACTTTTTACAGGCTCTAGGTGCCAAAAGGGCTTTTTCAGGCTCCCAGATATGTATGCACGTGTGTGCCGACCTCTAGGCACGCATTACTGGAAATGCAATGACCTCCCCTTGCTCAGTTGCACTGCTTTATTTCCCGAGATGATGATATTTCCATAGCTTGCTTATTGGAAGGTTCAGCATCGAAAACACTAAAAAGATAAAAGAAAAGAAACCATCAGTTGTCCACTCCTTCCAATGCTTTCTGCCTCATAGTACAGTCTCTGCGGTATTCTGTTTGCAATATTTCTTGTAGCGATTTGTACTATATTTGTCCTTGTGCATAACTCTTGGCAATCATCGGAATAGAAAAAAAGCTCATTAAAATAATGGAGACGGCTGGTCAGTATGTGCATGTTAGGTGTCGTGTACATGGGATATTTTAGGGACCGCATTTACAGTCTGGCTGTATTTGCTTATTCTTCCTTCCTTGAGCCCCCAGGATGGACACAGCTCCAAATTTATATTCACAGTGCATTTAACCAGTAGCATAATGCTTCTTTCTTTGCAGAGTACTGCAGGCTTGCATACAATTAAGTATTTTCCACTTCTCCGATTAAGACAAATGGCCCTTGCAAGCAAGCGCGGTACTTTGTCCTGCAAAGCTTGTTCTGATCAAATGGTGGCAGTAGGTTGCTTTGTTAGAATAATTCCTCCATGGATTTACATGCCCCACCCTCATGTAAATAGAGTTGGGATTTAGAAGGTGTGAGCTGGCATGGCAATGAAGTCTGCAAAATGTAAGCTGCAGTAGCCCTTTTTCCGAAGTCTTGACAGTAAGCAGAGTTAAATAAGAGACTGGGATCTCATTCAGTATCTGTGAGTGGGAGAAGTGTTGGGGAAAATAGAGTCATGCATTGCTCTAATCCATTCCTGCCTTAAAGCTCGCTGTGGGTTTTGTTGTTTTTGTTTGTTTTAATGGGAGGGATTTTTTGTGCCGTTGGATGCGTTCCACAGGAATAGCTGTGAATTATCACGATATCAGCGTAGGGGTGTGGGTTTCAGAGACTGAAAGCTATCTCGGCGTGCATTTCCTAAAGTTGGAGCGACGTGAGGTAACCTTTTCAGAGCATCTGTGTGCTGTCCGGAGAGATGAGGGCTTCCAAGGACTTCAGTCGTTAATGGTCCAGAGCGCGTAGCACCAACACTTGGAAATGTTACAGACTGATTTAGCTATATGTTCTTGTTCTTCAGGACTCAGTCCAAATTCCGACTCGCCGACTATAGAAAAGAAATCTCTCTCGATGTTATGTTAACCCATATCTGGGTGCTGTAAGGTGTCTGCTAGAGCAGCTGGTACCAGTCGTTGGGGTACCTGGAGCACTGCAGGCAATTTTGTAGTTTCTGCTGAAAGCACTCAGCCCTGCAGCCCTCACGGTGAGCTCTGCGAGCGTGTAGCTTGGCAAAGGAGCGAGGAGAGAAGGTCTGATTGCCTATTTGTGTAATAGACTGGATGACGGAGCTTTTTGTCTCTCAATGTCCGTCTTCCCTTTGTGAAGCAGAAATCTTGGGCGCTCCTTTCCCCCAGGAAATGCCCAGCACAAGATACCTGCCATTGGCACGTTACAGACAGCTATAACACCATGAATAATACAAATTAAATTTGTTCAGTAACTTTAGATGGTGATAAGGACTCTGCCCCACCCTTCTGTTTTAATAGTGGGACAAATCTGCCTGGATTATGCCACTCCTTGGCAGGCACTGGAGATCTGAATGTGCAGCTGCCTGGTATTAAGAAATTAATTATCAATTTCTACAGACCCTCACATTGGGTAATTTTTCTTACTGTGTTTGACAGCTAGCCCTGTCAAATTCTCTTTCCCAAGCACCATCTTTTTTTGTGGCACTTTAAAGTGATGTCCTGACATCTTTCCAAGAAATAAAAGCCCGTGTGACTTGTTCTCGGACTTTCCATATTTCCTAAACTTGGTTCAAAGCATTGATTGCCCCAGGGCAAAGAGAGGAAAAGGAGCACGAGCATTGCAACATTGGCACTGCATTCAAAAGGGGACTTCTTCGCGTCTGAGTGGGGTTTGGAGCAAATTCTTGCAAAAGAAAAACTACGGCACAAATGCAGTCAGTCTGGGCTGGTTTCCTACCTGCACTGCAGGATATTACACAAGGGTGGGCAAATGGGTGAGATGGGATTTGTCTAACCTAACCCTAGCCATCCAAATTATGTAGACTCCCTCGATAATCAACGGGCAGATGAATCATCCCTCTGTTAGATAGCTGTCCAAGACGAGTGGGCTGAATTGTTTTCTGGATATGTCTGTCTCCTCCATTAATTACAGAGAGTTTAGGTAACTGGTTTGGACTAGATGCCTAATTTTTAGATGGCCAAAGTGCAGGAAAAACAAATCCACCCTAAATCTCTCTCTGCCTCAGCTGTCTACCTGTAAAATGCAGACCATTTGTGTGCTTGAGTTTTGATGGTAAACTCTTTATGGTACGGTCTGCCTGGAGCTAATGCTAGGTGCACTATTCACTAAAAAAGGGGATTTCGGTTGTTTCCTATATGCATCCCAGTGATGGATATGAGTAAAAAGCTTGGGAGCTGGAGGTGATAGTTCTATTGAACCTCAGGTTGTGCATGTGTAGTGGTTTATTGTTTTCATGGAGAATAAGGAGAGAAGCAGTATTTTTGTGAGGAAATAACATTACAGCTGAGATCATTGTATGTCACATACTATGTTGTCCTTGAAAGATTGTTCCTCAGCCTGTGGTAGTTCTGGAAGGCAGGGGCTGTAGTTGCCATGATATATTGTGTTAAAGTATCAGCAAAATTTACCTAAAGTGGTTCTCGCTTTCTGATCAAAAATCATGACTGGAGAAGCAGGCTTCCAAATTCATTATTTGGTTTAGGTCAAAAACTTGTTTTCAAGTACTAAGGCAACATGGAAACCCACAGTCTTTTAAGACTTTGCCCATTTTTTTTTTCTTTCAAATGTGAGCAATAATTATCAAGAGTTACAAGAAAAAACCTTATTTACTTGCTTTGGTTTCCACATGCGGTCGTCTTAAATTTGTTACACAAACCAGTAGTTTATTTTTGTGAGTAATCTCTCAAAAAATTTACAAATATGCACAATGTTATTCAGACATCAGTAGAAGGCGTGGGGAAGTCACCAATCCAGTTTGGCTTCCAAACACAAAGACAACTAACATGGAAACCCTCTTGCCCCACAGCTTTTTAGCAAGAAGAACAAAGCTTTGGTTCAGGACAGTCGAAGTCTTCCTTTGGAAAGAGATGCTGTCTAGATGTTATCACCTAGATCTGAACCCTGTACCATTCATGCTAGGAATTCCCATTTCCAGTTTCCATTTCCTCCCCTGCGAATACTCACAGGAGTCCCGATAATCTCCACAACGGCAATACCGTGCTTTTTTCTTCAGAAAAAACCCCAAATGCTGTCACTGGTGGGTTGAACCACCTAGACGTTCTGGTCCTCAAAGAAAACCTGGCGATGACCTCGCACTCCATCTAACCTCACCTCCATTCAGCGGGCAGAGCCTCCCCTCGGCTCCGCGTAAGATACAATCACGTTTTGTTTGTTCCTTTGCCAGGTGCTTGCTGGTTTAAAGTCATGACTCCATTAGGGCACTCTGGGTCTAGCACGGCGTCTCCTAGCTTGGGCGGCTGCCTGGGCTTGGGTGATTGATTGGAGCTTTGATCATGAGAGTCAAGACAAGTCTGCAAAGGGTAGCCGTGCTCTGTAGTCTCTCCGCATCGAGCCTGACTGTATGATTTGTATGAGTGTATGTTGCCATTCTAGATTAATGTGCTGCACTCCCGTATGAAATAACCCCACTTCCTGCTGAATCAGAAGACTTGCAGGTATCTTTACACAGTTACGTAGCATGTTTAACGAGGACTAAAACAAGCAGTTACCCAAATACCTTGAGAGAAGGATAGCAAATAAAATCATGTATTTTTCTCTTTTAACTCATAAGACAAGATGGAAAACACAGTTCATACACCAAATTGGCAAATCTCAGGAACTCCTTGTTCTTCAGCTAGCTTCACCTATGGTTGGAAGCAAAAAACCACGGTTTCTAAAATACCTCTGTTCCTGAAAAAAGGCCCTGTTATTCCCACCTCTTTTTACCCAGAACAAGTATGAACAACAGAAAATGAAGGCATCAGTGCCACAAGAATGTCCTTATTGTTTTGTACACATCGCTGTGTTTCCATAAATACCAGCCCAGCTGCTGTTGAAATAATCTTCAAGTTTCTTAGTCTATTCTATTCTGCTCATGTGTCCATATTAAATGGGTTGTTTTCATAAGGCCAAAATACCTCTTTCCAATGAACTGAATTTAGCATTCAGCAAATGCTGCTCAACCATCCCTCAGACCATTACGTTTGTAAGTTATTTTGGGGGTTTGGCAAAGCCATTAGCATCAGCCTCAGAACAGCCCTTCAAAATGTGTGCTCAGCTAAATTCACTTAATATAAAAAAATATTTAAAAGTCCAACCAAGTCGCCCACCTTCCTTTTTGCTTCCCATTCTATGGGATTGTTTTCAACTAAAATACCACGTGGGCGTGTATATTCTACTGCCCCATCCAAATGGATGTGGATATGGATTATTATGATTAATTTGCATGCATTTACATTCTCCTGAAGAACATTTTGGGAAGGGGAATGCGCACCTTACATCTCACATAGAAACTTTAATATATTTTAAAAATTGAAAGTATCCTCTGATTTTTAGGAATCTAGGGTCATTGGATTGGAGAGCATCAGCTGAGTCAGCAAGTTTCTAATCCCCTGCAGTCTGAAATGGTCACGTAATCCATAGTAAGATCCAAGGAAACATCCAGTCCAGAAACAACCACATACCACAAGTTTTAAAACACCTATTAAAAAACCCAAGTAACTGCTTACTGTCCTGTATGAAGTTGAAAGACAGTTGAAATCAGTAGAAATGCCTAAAGTGGCTGGTGTTACTGAAGTACCTGAAGGAGTGTTGCTCTTCTGTCTTTAGAAACCCCAGATAGTTGCCCAAATTGCCCCAAGCTATGACATTTTAAAAACCTTCTGTGATTTGACCCTCATGTGGTGACCTCTCCAGACATATGGACTTGCAATAAGAAGTGTGATGTTTCTACAGCTTGATACTACAATTTTATTGTAAATTTTAATGTTTTGTCCAGAAGTAAAAAATGCCTAGTTGATTGATAAGATTAGGCTTTAAGGCTGATTTTAGGTTTATTTTCCCTATCTATTTCCTGTTTGCAGTTCAAGAAGGGATACAACATATCCTTAAAACGTGATAGCAGAAAAGCTCTGAATGGGGGATCAACAAAAAGATTTCACTGGATTGTAAAAAGCTTGAATCTGGGCATAAGATTTGATTCAGATTCAAAGCAGCACTTCTGGAAACTGAAATGAAGTTGAGCAAGCTTTATTTGTTTTTTTTACTACCCTTCCCCTCCTCCCTTTGTCTTTTCAGTTCCATTGTTGTTTCTCTCAGCTGTTTTCCTGGTATATCCTTCTCAAATGAAATATTTCCCATGTTTCCTATGGCTGTTAGTCTACTTATAGGCAAAAACTTTAGGTAGCATACAATTTTATCAGCCCCCTACAGGATTGGGGATGGGATTGAGGGGGCTTTGCTGGAGTTGGGGCTGGATGCCTGGGATCACTTGCAAGCGTTCTCACCCCGAGGAATCTGGTGCCTCCTGCTTTGAAGAAGAGAGGAGTGGGAGCTGAGATAGTGAGCAGACTCCAAGCGTCTACTTAACTGCATAAAAGAAGTTTCTCTCTGCTTCTGTGTTATGCGGAATCACTATTTACCATCTATGTTCCCATCTTGGAGATGATGCTGATGTTTCTCCTACCAGTAGCTGTTGATCAGCTCGTTCATGTTTGCCGGCGTATCCTCTGTGTGATGTCCGGTGCTAATCGTGTCACTGCGAAACGCTGCTGCTGCCTCGGAATTGTTGGCACCTGCCAACAACAGCAAAATTGGATTTTCAAATCTGTGTTCCCAGCTCTGTGCACAGGACATTTCTTCAGCCGATACTTTCTTCCCAGTCTCCACATGTACCTTAGGTGCCTGTGGAAGAGGCCCAATATTTAAGCCATAAAATCCAGGGGTTGTTATCTTATTCTACAGAGACTGGCTTCTTTGTGTCACTGCTGTGTTTCTGGCCAGGAAAGCCATGTGCTGAAACTGCCCTTATGATACCCAAATAGTGGATAAACAGAAACTTTTAATTTTCACTGCTAGTATCGTTCTCCAGGCTCTCTAAACAAGAACTGCTCACCAAATATCATGAGCTCTTGACGGATGGATGAACGCTGCCTAATCAAAAGTGCAGAAAGAGGGTTTTGTTGGGATTTTTTTTCTCTCTCTTTCAGTTATTAAGTAGATTAAATAAATAAAAATAATTCCCTTTCACTTGTGGTCCAGTGTAAGCAACTTTATGACGTTTGTTGCCTTGGGATTTATCCATTAGAGTAACCTTTGGTTCCAACATTTTCTAAAGACTTGCCAGCAAACATTGCTCTTTAATTTGGCTTAATCTGTGCATCATGGAGGATGGGAATTAAAAAAGACCAGGAATGCTTCTGCATCGCTTATACTAGTCTTCCTTACTCATTAAAAATCAAGCTGGAACTAATGTAAGCAAGGACTGAGTTTGCATTTAAAACCAGTGTATTTTCATCTAACATCATCTGATAGTTTCCTTGGTAGATGAACTTCTGGCAAATTCCTCCTGTTTCCCTGTTTTGCTTCTTAGCTGTGGTGACGTACAAAGAAATCGAGCTACCAGGTTTGGCTGATGGTTTAAGATTTCTCCAGATATCTGGCAGATTCAGTGTTGGATCAAACTGTTTTTAAGAAACTTTTCAAGTAGATATGATCTGGGCCACAAGATGCAGAACATCAGGCCAACTTTGGGGGTGTTCAGGATCTGTGGTTTTGGTTTGGACCCATCTTATTTTTTAATGTTATGATTGACAAGTCGTCCTTGTTCCAATGTGCAGATTGGCTCTGAAAAATGAACAGTAGAAAAAAAACTTTTCATATGGACAAAATATAAAACCATTCCCATGTTCTGTCTGAAATTTTCCAGGGAAATTGGAACCTTCTGAATAGCCCCATGGAAGACCCCAGAAAAGATTGAAGTTTGACCAATTACCCAAAATTTTCAGGAGAGATTCACTGCTGGGGTAAGCAGGTGTGATTCTCCTGTCTGCAACAGCTGTCTTGAAGGTAAGCCTGCAAATTTATTGGTTCTATTTTCAGTAAAGCTTTTTTTTTTTTTTCCACACTGTCCAGAACAATCTGTTATGTGTGTAGCTGGCAGAAACAAGAGCATAATCTTGTCACTCACTGCCTTTGTTCTTTTCCCTTCCTGCTTCTAGTTTATTGCTCTTGCCTATTGGGAGCGTCTTTTTTTGGATTCTAAGTTCATCAAGACAAGAGTAATGTGTCATCAATCTGTTTCTTCCAACAGTTGCATTAGATGCTTTTCTGCTTGGCGTGTGGGTGGAAGAACAAGCTGGAGTTTTTTCATGGATAATCTCTATGCCAACAAGCAAACACTGCATTATGTATAATAACAAATAATGATTCACTGAGATGGTGTTAGCGAGGTCCAGAAGTGCTAATGAACCGCACGCAAGTCCACATCTCATACAATTGCTGCTGAATCTCCAGTCTCCAGTGCTTTGGAGGGGACAAAATAACACAAAACACAGAGCTAAATCATGTGCTGAGGAGGAAGGGGGAATATTTCTCCTCCATGGAGATGATCAGCAAAAAGTATGATGCCTGAGCTCAATATAATGTAAGCATGGTATAGACAGATAAGATAAAGAACAATAAAAGTCCTTTTTAACTTAAAACAGGTATAAACATTTCTATTAATTTTTTCATCAGCAATGTCACCTTGTTAGAGGTCTTGTTATGTATTCAGATGCATATCACAATTTTAGAGCATCTAGGCTTTCTGTCTGGTAAATGGAGAACTCTGGATATCTTCAGATGGTGATTTAACTCATCTGTCTCAGCTTAGATTGGGATAATTTATCATCTGTTAGAACATGTCTCTTTGACTCCAGCTGGATAGGACTACTACCTTTGATTACAAATTTAACTATTTGATTGATATATTTAGATGAAATAAATCTGGATTTATTTCCAGAAAATTGAAAGTAGTGTTCTCTTGTTTGGTTTACATGTCTTTTTTTTTCTTTTTTTTTTCTTTTTTTTTTAGTTTATAGCAACTTTGTTCTATATCTAGCAAGAAAAATCCATCATTTCACTTGGGGACAAAAAACTTCCCTAAATCCACAATCCTGATCTGGATCTATGTCTCCCAGCACATTTATCAGTCCTGATGAAGGTGGTGTTTTTCTGAAGACTTTGAGCAGGTAAGTTAGCAAGAATCTCACAGTGACAAACAAAACCAAACACAATCAAAATCGAAGTATTAATTTTACATTATTAGAAACTTTCTGGGCATTCTACTAAATCCTCCACAAGGTATTCAGGTAGTCACATGCTGGTGGAAACAAAGTGAAATTCTGTAGTTGATTTGCTTTGTGGTGAATTTATACTTAATAACGATGATAGACTAATGTTGATTTCCACACAGTTGGTTTCAACATAAGCCAACAGAGCTGACTTACAAATCGCTGCCTTTTTGATGACAGGACAGCGAGATGGCAAGGCAATAGGTATAAATTACACTTAGTTTACTTAAGAAATAAGTCTGCATCATCAACATAGGAAAGACATCCAGCATCACTTCTACCATGAGTATGCAGTCCAAGGAAAGCAAATAACTAGCAACAAAAATCTCAGAAGGAGCCTTCCTAGGGCATTCACAGGTCCTCTTCGAAGGATAAAAATGGTCCATGATCCATCATTCATAAGTTCACTGATCATATCAGGCTGTTTATAAGCAAAATTGGTTTCATGTGATGCCAGACAAAGATGTAAACACTGACTGGTGCCAGCAAGGAATGTCACAACCCATATTGCACTGTGCTGTGCTCAGACAGAATACATGGGAATGAGAAAGTTTTTTATCTGGGGCATAAATAACAGTTTAAATCACTGAAAATCATTGTTTCGATACAATATTGGGAGAGGCACATTATGCAGGCTGGGCTGATTTTTCAGTAATTGCTTCTGCAAGTCTGTAGCTGGCTAAAACTGTCAGCAACGAAAAAGGATGTGTTTGGAAATGGGCCTGCAATTTCCAAGGATTTCAAGCTCCTGGGATTGCTTCCCTAGGTGAGGGGAAACAACTGCTGTCTCAAAGGCAGGAAAAACATAGCCAACGGTCAGCAAGTTGTTTATAGTAGAAACTAGTGATACCCTCATACTGTGCACAACGTACAGAAAAGTAACTTGGAATGGGATAAAAGGGACAAATTTGTAATAACATTAATAAATGCTTCCACCAACAATAGCGTGTAGGCACAGGGATTAATAAAGGTATTAACCTTACCCATGTTTTCTTAAACTTAATATTTGTTAAAACTAATAGTGGCCTATATTTCCAAATAATTTAATATCTAAAAGGTATGTCCAGCACTGTATAATAAGATTGCAGGATTTTAAAAGCTTTCCCGTGTAGAGATGGAGCATGTATAGCCTCTGAGCCCAGCGTAATATGGCAGTTGTTTCTGGCTCTAGTATTCACCCCAAATTGTTATATTCATAGAGCCATGTCTTCTGCTGAAATAAGTGGGGACTCGCCTGCAGTGACTATAGCCTGAGCTGAACTAGGAGTTAACCTTCCCTGAGCATTGGTTTGTCAGCATTGGCTTTACTCAGTAGTGACACTTGAAAATACCAAAATGAAACGACTCAGGCAACTGCCTGCTCGATTCCCCAGGAGGCAAACCCAGCTTTGCCTCCTCCCTACCCAGGTAATGAAGCTCAAAGTCAAGTCACCCTGCAGTGTTTCAAAGAAAATGCTTCATATAGCTTACCAGTAACAAGAAATTAAGATAGCTGAATTCTGGTCCAATAAATCATGGTGTGGGAGAACGTTAAATTTTCGCCCTACTCTCCGAGAAAGCCATGACAGTGCCTGATGGGTTAAATATCTATGGGTTTCTCTCTGCCTGTGTGTGTCTGGAATCAAAGAAATTAGTATGAAAAATCCTGTATTTTAGTTAGGTGAAAGCTCACTGCTTCCCTTTAATAGCATACATTTTTTAATCAGCAGGATTTTTTCAGTAAGCACGTCGCCATTTATTTACCCTAAGAGAGAGTTTACGGCAAGGTTGGTTGTTTTCTTTTTTCCTAAGCAACACTAATGTTTTTTATATGTACTTTAATCTCAGTTCCAGCTTTGTCAATATTTGGTCTTATCTTAAAGAACTCCAAAGCAGGGTCAAAAGAAAGCAAACTCTCCCTCCAGAAAGCAAATATCAATTATTTAACTACCTCAGTCAGAAAGCACTCTTTGGACAAGTTTGGAATAGAAATGGCAAGAAAGCCTGGTTCTCCAGACAGACCTGTGTTGTGGTTTAAACCCACCCCAATGGCTGTTGATATGGAACAAATGGGACTTTCGGGCACTTGGCCGCTACACGAGCTTACCAGGCAGAGTGGCCGGTGGCAGAGCATCGCCCGCTGTGCAGTCCCTGGAGGCAAAATCTTGCCCATATTAAACCTGTGTTTCTCTTACTATTGGCTGCAAGAACAAATTGTTACCTCTACCTTTTCGAGTCTGAAAGCACAATTCAACAGTCCTTATTTATGACTGTTTGTTGGAAATACGTTAGGACTAAATTGCCGAGTGGGAGGCGAGCTGTTAGAATTAAGGATGATTTTAGAACAAGAACTACTGGGTGTAAATTGACAGTGAATGAATTTTGGCTGGGTACTGAAATGAGGATTCTGACCATCAAAGCAAAGAGGTTCTGGAACAATGTTTGAGCATGAGCAGTGGCTGACAATCTACCTTTTTTTAAAATTAAAAAAAAAATAATAATTTGAATGGGTTGCATTTTAAGATAACTTCTCATTTATTGTGATAGTTTCATGGTGACGGAGCACCTATTAAAGGTGCAATATCCATTATTTGCATTGCACACTTCTGCTGTGTATCACATGGATGTTATTATGCATGTGCATATTAGCCATTAGCCTGTTAAACTCTCCCATAAATTTGAACAGGCAGTGTAGTGGCAAGGGGAGATACACAAATAACCAGCACAGGCAAGACACATCAAATATGCATATATACTTACCTCACAAAAATACCTGTATGGAAATATCCCATTACGGATGAAAAATCAGATGGTTCATCAGTACTCCATGTCATTGGGGATTTCTCCTACAACGCAGTTTCCCTCTTGTTAACCCACTCTATAAAGCAAATTACTGGGCTGTGCAGGGAATAACAGAATGCTGTGTATGTGAAAGTACACACTATTCACATCCCTCTTTCTAGATCCTTTTAAAAAAATTAATTGAAAATTCACTGATTTTAATTTGCTGTACCAGTGGTAATTTTAGTTCTTCCAAAATACTTCCAACTGCATTTTAGTAGTGCAGGCTCAGAGCATCAGTGTCAGCCTGGTTTTCCAGAATGTATCCTTAGAAGCAAATTTACCAAGCAGCAGCAGATAAATTCTCTGTAGTTTCTGTAATTTCCTTACAATACAATGATGGTCATGGCTAAAGCCAGGTTCTCCCAGACGACGACCACAAAAGGAGGAATAGGAATGGGAAGTGAGAGTAAATGATACGCTAATGTGACTGTAGGAACCATGCAGGGCTGAACCCTAAATTTCAATCATGTCGATATGAATGAATCTAGTGGAGACTAGTGGCTAATTCCTGCATACAAATACCACGATAAATTTGATAATAGGTCCCTGAAGCAGAAGGCTATAAAGGATTTATATACTCCTTTGTGTAGTTGTAGCACTAGAGAATCAGACTGGGTTAAAGGAGCCTATGTGTTAATACCTCACACTTTTATAATCCCCCTTCCCACCTTTTTTATATCAATAGTATGCATAATGTTCATTTTGTGACTATCCCCTGTCTGAGCTTTCTGGTTTAGCATTATATTGCTTACCACGTGGTACTCTTTAAATGCTCTGGTTAGAAGACACACTCAGTTACCTGCCAGTAACGTTCTACAGATATTAGGATGCTATGAAATTACTCTAAGTTTATAGAATTTAAGAGAGCAGATCGTTTAATATAACCTCTCAGCAATACTGTATAGCAGAATTAGTCTTTTGAGAATGGTTTCACTTAATTAAATAAAATGTACATTTTTGAAGAATAATCTCTGTAGTATCTGATACAGCTTCCAAAGAGCACTTATGGATTCGTCAGTGTTAAATCGTGAAGGTCTCAGCTCCTGTTGACCGTCATGGAAGAGCTGCACTGCCAAGCTGATGCATTGCAGAGCTGCAAGACGCTGGTTTTGCACTGGTGGCCAAGGAGCAGCGCTCTGCAACGGGTCTGCTTGTTCGGGGCATCTCTTTCTAGTGAAGTCTGAGGTGAGAAGATGAAGGCTGAAGGGTCAGAAGGGATGAGTCAGGAAATGTTTTGCTTTTACTATAGTCCCCCCAGAGTGGAAACTTCGGAGGAATCCCTTCTCTAAGATAATATTGATTGTAATTTATTACGTACTATGTTTCAGCTAGCTAAAGAGGAAAGAAAATAGTAAGTCCAGTGTTCGGCCATGGAGATCTGCCTGGTAAAAAAAAAAAAAAAAAGGCATTAGCTTACACAGACGAAGTGTGTAAAAAATAGGGAGTGAATCACCGGCAATGGGAACTCTGTCAGAGTTAGGAAATTAAGTTCATTAAAGGTGTGGTAACTTAATTTTCTATGCAAGCATGTAATGATGAGGGTTGGGCAGAAAAAAACGTTCAGACATCCAATTTAACGCAAACCCACCCAAACTTGGCAAGGTGGAGCGTCCCCAGCTCAGCCCAGCCTGCTGGCTCCCTATTTAGATTACATTTGCTCTAAATAGTCCAAATTAGCTCTGGACTGTGTACCCTCCTTGTCCCCTTCATCAGCGTCCCATTGTGTCAGCAGCGTGAGAGCAGTTGGGCTCTGTGGGCTGCCGCGAGTGTTTGGGGGGGTGTGCAGCTCCCCAAAGCCCCCCCCAAACAAAAAAGACTCCTCTTTCCACGTCTTTTACCCATTTGTGTTTCTGAGTATCATTTTGAGGGCATCAGTTGTTCTCTGAGCCTTCTCCAGCACCCATGGGACTATGGCGATTGCTTTTCCCCAGCTTGCTAACTTCTTTAAACTTCTTTTGTAAACGGATAACACGGAAGTGCTGGAATCATATAATCCTTCTATTAAGCATCGGCATTCCTCATTCTTGTAGATTCGCTAAGGCATATTTATGCATAAGTGTGTGGTAGATGAACAAGTCTTCCCTCTGATTATTGAGAGAAAACCCAGAGATGAAACATCCTTTTTCCTCAGATTGACTCTTTATATTCACTACTTATTAATTCAAAACAAAGACATAAAACCAAAGCAACATCTGCCTTGACCTCATCATATGGTCCTTTTTACAACTAAAACTTTACAACTAGCTTCAAAATCACTCTCTTTGCCTCACTTATCCTTAAAACGCTTAAACTAAAATTAAACAAATTTTGTTTCCCAAACAAATCCTGAGATTTTTCTCCTTTCTGGTCTTATTGAGGGTCATGTGGTTGTCTAGCCCAAACAAGCTCTTAGATTAATTTACCAAAGCCCATGAAATCACTCTGGTTCATATCTATATACCTAAAATGAGAATCCTGTCCACGTTCTTTAATTCTTTATGTAGGGTTATTACTATAGCCAAAATTTCTGGTGGCCTATTAGCATTATATGAAACTATAAAGATTTCCTGTTTCAGCAAGCAGCAGGTTTTACAGAAAATCTGAACTGGATTAGTTCGGGGAAAGTCAGTCAAAAGTCACAGTGAGAGGCACTGAGATGCCACCAAAGGTTTCTGCTGCCCATGTGGAGGGTCTTCTCCCTCCACTCCCACCCCAGCAGTCCCCGGCACGGTCCTACCTTCCTTCTTGTACTTGGGAATAAAAGACTTTAAGAGAGCATCTCCTGGGGTGTACAGTTATTTCATAGACAGTATAACAACACGTCAACCGAGAGCCTGGGGGATATAGAACAGCAGTCTCATGGTTTTGGTGGAGCTCCGTTGGTCTTCTTTGATAGGAACAGTGAACAGGGACTGAAATTTGGCATTTCTTTCCGACCGCTGATTGCGCATCTCCTTTTGGATTCATAACGGGCTCTTACTAACACTGGCCTTATTGCCCGTGCCCAAAGGCAGTGATTAATCTAGATCCAATTAACGTTCGTTTCCGCACCACCTAAACCAAATTCTGAGCTATGGCCTCCTAAGTAGGAGACGAACCCCAAGTGACCCACCAGAAACGACAGCTCCATCCTCGTCATCATCGGCCGATGGAGCTGCGGGGGGGGGGGGCACAAGGGGAGCTCCCGCCGCCGAAGCAGGCAGCGAGGCAGGTGACTTGTTATAACATGGATTTTCGACACCGCACATTTCACTGCGGATTTGCTGTGTTTTTATTCCGCCTTCTGAAAGCTGTGAGAGCGAACATTATTAAAATTAAAAAAAAAAAAAAAAAAAAAAAGAGGCAAAAAGAAAACAGTGAAAAGCAACAAGGAAAGTTTCTGTCCAAAAAAAAGTCCGAAACTGGCTCCAATTGGACCTCAGTACGGAAATGCTGGAACTTGTACCCTCCAGTGGCAAAATAAAACAGGCTACCATTATTAGAAATTTTCTACAGCTAAAGATGTAACATCATAGCTAAATTCAGTCAGAGACAGGTCGAGCAACAAAAACCAGGAGCCAAGGCAGTCTAGTCTGGTCTGAAACTTGATTCAGGCACCAGATTATGAATAGATTTAACTAGTTTGCCAAATGAAAATGTAGATTTTGGCAGTGTTTGGACTTCTTTTATTTTTTTATTTTTTTGGTGTGCTATATGTGGAGTCCTATTGCGCGCTGTGGGGATATGAGAAAAGAGCCTTTTTATATTATATAACTACTTGACGCGCATGTGTGTATATATATAATATAAAAAACACAATTAACCCCATAAATGCTAAAAAAACCCGAAGGTACCTCTGCCTGATGTCCCTCAGTAAGGAACACACTCGAAACCAGCGATCGCAGCCAAACTGGTTCTGCTTTTGCCTTTTCTTACGAACCCAGCCAGGGCCACCGCTGCTGGTGCGTTTTGCCTGGGGCACGGCTGCTGTTTGGGGACGGACCTCGGACCTCCCAGAGGAACCCCCGGGACTGCAGAGAACCTGGGCAGATCGGGCATCACCTGCAAAGCTGGCTCAGCCATGCAGTCTGTCCACTCTTTGGAGGGTACCAAGGCACGTTGGGGGCCTCTTTCTGCCTTGGTCGTTAATAATCTTGATTAATTGTGGTGAAAAAACCACGTTCATCTACCTATTTGCCATGGAAGTCCTATGCAGTATCGTCTAAAACACCCCCAAAAGAGATAGGTGGCTATTTCAAAGTAAAAAAAAGAGGTTTAAAATACCCACAATGCTGCAGCCCACATATGTACAGCAAGAAAAACAAACAGGCAATCTCTGGAGGTATATTTTGATGACAGATGCCAGTTCTCTGTGGTCAGATTTCGCTCTGATTCCGTTCAGGTATGTGATCTAGGAAGTAGTAAAAAAGGTAGAAGTTTAAAAAAGAAAATACAGTCAAGGTGGGGAGGGGATTGTCAAAGGAGAAAGGAGCAGATGCCTGCTTTCTGTGACTGCTCCTTGGCTGTGGGCTTTTTTGGAGTATTTCATTAACAAGGAAAATACACATCAGTCTGTGCATGTGTGTATTTGCCAGATGTCGCAGTGGAGTCTTAGCGTAAATATCTCTACTACCCTTTGAGCTCCAGAGCTACTGTCACCAAGACGAAGGACACCAATTCTCCTTTGTACAGCACAAGGTTGCAGCATCTCATTGTATCACAGAGCACTTAAGTCAACAGTTTGAACCGAAGTGTCTGTGCATTAATTAACTGTAGTGGGGATGTCATGAAGCAGAGAATGGGGGGTTGAGAGTTGTATAAATACATGTACATGAGAGAGAATATAACTCTCAAGCTGAGACTCTTAGAAGAACCCAAATTTTGCCCCTGCTTGTATCTAGTGTATTGCATAGACAGTTACTTTGGAAGTTGTAATGCTAAGGATTTACTATGAAATTGTTTTCTACATTTGGAATAACTTGGAATTAATCTCTTCAACCACTGCACGCATCCATAAACTTACTTACTGACTGTAATCATTTATTTTAGTAAGTGATTCTGCACACACTAGACCACTGGAAATAGCACCAGAACATCAGTGCACCACGTTTTACCCTTCTTTATTAGGAAAGTGTTGATTAACTAGCTCCTATATGAATTGCAATGTCCGCTGGTGTCTGCACCAGCTCTAGGATCAGAAGAAATGCAGCTTTATCACCATGGTGTTGTGTCTCTATCCATCAGAACAGGTTTTGCCACCCAGGCTGCTAACATTGCACGGTATTGGTTTTTCCTTGGGGAAGTGCTGGATCAGGTCAGCACAAGGTTACATGTCATCGTACCTTTGGTGCTATCGGCATATTCAGACGATTCCAGCTGCTTAAAATAGTTTCATTTGCAGTAGGGCCCCTCTCCGTAAAGCTGTCCTCAGGGATACTGATCTGGTAGAGGTCAGACGAAACTTAAAGAAGACATTTCTCACCTCAACACCTATTTCTGGAGTCTCGTTTTTCTCTTATATATTGTTATTTTTTAAAAAAAGCCTGAAAAGATACTGTGGTTAGAAACCACCTTCCTCAGCGATACGCACATCTGCAAAGGAGACACTCTGCAATGCAAACAGCAGAGACAGCTCGCGCGGCAGCAGATTTCACACTGGGCCGAAGCATCACAGAGGAGAATCCACATGCTGGTTTTGATATTCATTAATCATCCAGCTAATTTGTTTTTACACAGGAGCGCTGACAGCAAATGAATGTTATTATAGCAACAGCGCACTGCATAATCCAGACTATTATGGTATTAGCATCGATGAAAACGACTGCTCTGTGTTCACTTATGCTCAATTCTGTATCCAACTGCAATTGTAAATATATCTATTTTTATTCACATCTGCTGAAAGAAATAGACCTACCATATGTGGCCAGAGGGATAAAAGGATTGCTGCTGTCTTTTTCTTTCTCCTCCCTCTGGTCCTTATCTCAGGAACATGAGTTGAAATCTGGCCCAGAATTTACTGACTGTTCAGAGACTTTTTATGAGGCAATGCTTTCTCAGGCTGATATTGAGAATATATATATTTATATATATGTACACACATGCACACATGTATTATTGTACCTGAGGTTATTTCTCCAGTAAATCTCTTTCATATTTGTATACAGTATGCATAGGCAGTATTCACACAAGAGAGAAAAAATAATCCAGTGGTTAAGGTTAACTTGGGATTTGAGAGACCTGTTTTTAATTCTTCCCTCTGCCACAGGCTTCCTTTTTAATACACATTTTTATATATATATATATATATACACGCACCATGGAAAAGGCACATAGGGCATTGTCTACTGCCCTTCAAACGCAGACTTGAACTTACACTAGAGTCTGAACCTGCATTGCTTTTGCACTTTATGGATGACAGACCACATTCAGCAAAGGGTTTTGGTGAGTTTTGACCCACACAGGACAGGGACAGACATCCTTCAGGACAAGAAGAAACCCACTCAGCAATTCCTTTCTGTCCATATACATGGAAGCTCTCATAGATGTTGATACTGCCCTCCTCTCTATCCCACAGGGAGATCGCGTGGGTAGACAGTGCAAAGGAAAAAGGTGGACCCATACGATGATCAACCCTGTCAGAGGACCCTTAGGAAAAGCTAATTAATTCATTTTTCCCCTCTCACTCCACTGTTCTCCTGGATCCTTTATAGAGCTGATGCTCAGGTCACCTTTTGTGTCAAACTGCTTTGCCATCACAGCAAAGTGGAGGTCAGGGACCAAAACTGGGTATACACCTAGAAAAAGCCCAGCATGTTATGCAGGCTTTCACACTCCCTTGGGCATCCTCTTTGGGTTAGATGGTGGAGGAAGAACCTCTAATGGCTGCAGACAAGGAGGCACAGGAATTGGGTGGATTATCCAGGAGGGCTGTGTTAGCGCTCTGTCAGCACGGTTGCTCGTATGTTGTTCCACGGAATAATGGATTTACTTCTATTCAACACCACATGATTTTAAAGTATTTAAAGCTTAACTACAGCTATAAGAATTATTTTGAAACAGATGGGCACCTGGTCTTTCACAACATGGCAACTCCCTTCACTCTCTTATTTTAAGCAATGCACTCATAAAAATCAAGGGCAACAATAAAGAGAGGAGAAGAGGGTTTTCAGGTGTTTAGTGGCTGCAAAATTATTAATACCAGTTTCAAATATGTGACTGTGTTGTGTTATTACTGATAGTACGGTATAAAAAAAAAATCACAACAATAAAATGTAAAAGAATCGAAAGCCATTTGTTGCAATAGTTTCAGGAGTCATGGTGCACATGGCCTTTATTATACTGAGATTTTAACCATTTGGGTTGCTACAAATTTATAATGGAGTCCTGCTTTTACATGGCTGCAGAATGATTTACAAGAGTTCATTTTAGCCCCTCATCAACCACAGGCTAAGCGCACTACAAAATGGACCAAAACCCCAAATTTAGCTTCAGTCTGCTTGAAGGAAGACCTGAAGAGATATAAGAGACCAAATCATAAATACATTGACACCCAGTTCTACCTGGAAAACTTAATGGGCATGGAAAATGAATTGCTCCTTCTCGTATCTGTTTGTCTTCCATTATTTGTGGTCTCTCACACAGTAGGAAAGTTGTGGTTCCCCTGATTTGCTCACTCATTCTGTTATTAGAGGAGATCTTGCCCTGCACCATGGGGACTCATTTTTCTGTCCTCACTCTTTAGCCAGTGCGGGGATCCCCGTTCATCAAAACCGTTTGTCAGAAAGTTAAAACATGTCTATGCTTCTTCCTTCCCATTTTCTGTTGTTCAAATACTGACAGCCAAAAATGTGTTCATATGCTTTATGCATGAGGAAAGGTGACTATTGATGCTAGCAAATGTGTGGTCATTTTTTTTCTTGTCAAAAATCAGTCTCTGGAATCACTGATGCCTTGTGAAATTACAGTCTAATGTAACCAACTGGAGTATAATGTAACCAATTTCTTTACTTTTTAAGAAAATTGTTCTCCTGGAGGTTGAAACACAAAACCAAGAAATATATGAAGTTATTTTTGTCCCTAGTCAGGGGAAATTAATGAAATAGCACCTCCCATTCTGTTGACATTGGCCAAGATTGCCAAAGTCCTTAGTAATATTGGGGTTCCCATTATGGGGAATACTGTAATCACAGGAGGGATTCGGAATATTATACTGGTGGGAATGTCCATGTAAGCGCCAATGCAGCTCAGTCCTTAAGCTCATGCTTAACTTTAAGCAAATAATCAGCAGGAGTCAATAGTTACAGAGCTGTGATAAAATATATGCTTACATGCTGGATCAAATGCTGTAATGAAAAATACGTGCACTGAAAGTCTGACTTGAAACATCAGAAACCATCAGTAGACATTGTCTGAAAAAAGACTGACTATATATATTCAGGAGTATGTATCCATATTTAAAATGCAATATTTTGCTAAGTTTTCTGTAATTGGCTTAACTATTTTTAATAATCGTGACATTTTCAACACAGTTTTTCATTTGCAGAAGCCATTTTTCCCTTTCAGCTCCAGTGTGAAAATGTCGCTCAGTATCTTTGAACAATTTATCTGTGCTTTCAACTTCTTGACACTAGAGTCATTGCTGTACCAAATATTGTATTGCCACCTCTATGTGATGAATTTATGAGGGAAATGACATGGGGAGGCCAAATATACACAGTGAAATAAGGAACCCCAGCAAGAAGAAAACATATTGTTCTTGGCTAAACAAGCCACTATTCAGCATCTATTTTGATAACAGTCTTCAAAAATACAGATTTTTCTTTGCAGGGATATGTTAGTTTACTGCAGTTCTCCCTGGAATTTGGCATTCTTGAGTACTTTTAAACTGCTGGGTTTGCACTACATCAAAAACTCTATCCCAAATAATTTGTACACTAACCAATAATAGTTATAGATATTAATAAAATTTGCTTGAAAAGTTAAACATGTGAACTGGAAATTCTTTTTAGCTAGATGTGTTTTTGGAAGCTGTAGTTGACATTCAATCTCATTTGTGTTAAAAAAAATGTATTTAATTTACCGTGTAAGTGTGTAATTATAGGCCTTGATAGAATTGGTTTGAAGATGTTATTCTCTTCTCATAGAAAGAAGAGCTATTATATGAAGTTTCATTTGGCCTCCAAAGATACCGTTTCCTCAGAGGAAGTCCAGTATCATTTTTTTTTTCCTTTTAATCTCTGTTTATAGAAAGCATACCTAATGAAGAGCTAGTTAAACAGTCATCAGGGGAGGACTAATTCCAGTCCAGTTTCCACTAGTGTTACCATGGAATAAATCCCATCCATTACAGTGGAGTGGCTCCTGATGGATGCTACTGTACGTGTGAGGATGGGGATGGGAAGACGAGGTAGCTGGTTTCCCAGCCCAGCCACTTCCCCCATCCCAGCACTCGCAGTGCTGCTGAGCTGGTGGAGATCCCCTGCAGGAGAAGGATGGGGTCTCGCAGAAATCCCCCTCTCCCCCTCTGTGTTTGCATCTTGCTTCGTTTTCCTTCTCTCTTTAGATCCTGTTTGCAAGGAGAGCAGCAGTACCCAAACAGCGATGCTGCACCTCAGCCTCATCTTGCTCCGCAAGTCCCAAAACCAACTCCTGGGGCTTAATGGGGTGTAGAAAACTCCAAAAGCATGGCAGGATCGGGCCCAGTGACACGGGGAAACTGTACTCAAAACTAAAAGAGAAAGAAAACCAAGTTATTACAGCATCGTGTAGCTCCTTCTCCTCTTCGGAGAAAGACCCCCATCAACATTTCCCTTCCAATCGTCCTGATACCAAGTGTAGCAAATTGCCGGCAGAGATAGGAAACCCAAAACCTGGTGCATGAGCACTCAGTTAGGAGCAGCCCTTGGCCAAGGACCCCTTCCCTTTCATATCCCGTCCTGGTGGGCTCTCCCCCCATCCTTCCCTTCCACCCATTGTACGGCTTCCAAGATTTCTCATGGAAATAACCCCATGGCTTGTTTTCCGTTGCAGGTTAATACCGGATTTAAGGCTGTTATTTTCTTTTTTCCTGACATGTCGCCCATCACATTATGATTATTAAAGTTTTCTTTTGAAGAGTTACCTGAGGTGAAGTCTAATTGGACTGGAGGCCGCTGAGGAAGGATGCCAGGGCTCGGGAGCGCTGCCAGCCACTGCTGTGGCTCACGCACAGACAGCAATCACGGCAACAGGCTCGATTTCATGCCGTGATTTAAGATACAGTCTGTAAGGGTATACCGATGATAAAGCTTCAGTGCCTGTTAGAGAGCTGGAAGCAGGAACGGTGCCACTTCAATGCAGAGAGACCGATCGGCATTTAGTGTAATATTTAATGGCAAAAGAGCAATATATCAAATGACAGAATGCAACAAAGGAGAGGTTTAATGACTGCTAACTCTAACCCTGTAAGAGTTTCCAGGCTCTCTGGCCGGTTTGGGGAATCCAGTAGTGGCTAACAGATACTGCAAAGCTTATCCGTTACTGGTTTAAAAAAAAATTATCATCTTGTGCATTCTGCCTTACTCTGTAAGGCATTGCAGGCTGGATCCTGCCACCCCAAATTGCACAAAGTCCTTCTCAGGGATTGTGGCACTGATGTGCTCACCTTTGCATTACTGCTTGCAGCAACTTCAGCGGCATTGCTCACGCAAGTGAGTGCTGCGCAGCGAATACATCGGTGAGAACTGCTTGGAAGGGCTTGAAAGTCTGGGTTGTCATTTTCTGTCAATGTTTTCAATAATAACGAAATGAAAAGTAGCAGCAGGACACTCAGCATCTCTGGTGACACTCTTTTGGTTTCACTCCATCAATTTATGTATGTTTTCCTTTCAGTTTGTACCAGTTTACATCATCTGTTTCTAGCTAAGACCTGGCTGATAATGAATAAAATGTCAGGTCCAGAGATGTGGCTCTTCCCAGTAGATTCAGTTAACTTTAAATGCTGCTGGAGAAACCACCTGATCTTCTTTCTTGTCTACCAGTGTACCTACTATGGTTTTTTAACTAATATTATAAAAACATAAGGCAGGGAAAAGGTCTCAAATGCCATCACAACTCACTTTCTGGACCTCAAGGGCTCCACTAAGCGGGCATTAACAGGGGTATTGGCAATATGCATTTTGTCTGTCTTGGCATTTCAGAGCACAACCACCAGTTAAACATCGGAGTCAGTTTATTTTCACAAAGTGTTTTGAATAGAACCATTTTATCAACAGCTGAATGGGATGACAGTGGGGCAAGGAGATGGTGGGTGAAAAAAAATTGAAAAAAAGAAATTGAAACATAGAGAAAAGGGAAAGAGAGGAGAAGTAAAACATTGAAACAAGTTTGATTTTCTCTCTCATGACTTTTTTTTTTGCTTTAAACAAGCTCTAGAGAACATTTTGATGTGGTCTGTGGGATTGTTCCCTCAGAGATGATTAAAAACAAATCCCATCAGCCATTAGGCCCTTTTGATATGATCATGGTTTTCCATCTAATTTTATCAGCCCAAATGATGACTTAAATGGGAATAAACGCCAGTTGGTCAACTCTCTCCCAAAGCATTTTCCAAACCAAAGGTGGCAAAGGCTCCCTTAATGTATTCTCAGTTTCCATTTATAAAAATGTCCAGCAAATACACGCACGCATGAACACACACAAGCATACATAGAAACGAGAGATTTCGAAACCCTTTATTTACCTTTTCTGTACAATCAGATGTTTTAGAGATTAAGAGAAAAGGAGAAGGGGGGAGAGGAGGAGGCGAAAGTCACACGGGAGGGAAGGAAAAAAGAAAGCCACGTTTTCTATCTCTTCCTACTTTTTTTTGTTGAGTTTTTTGGTTTGGGGTTTTTTTTTCAGTTTCCAGCCCCGTGTTGTGACTTTGACAAATGATGATGCGTAGAGAAGATTTATACCAGGTCTTGGAGCATTAGCACATTATCACGAGCAAAACAGAGCCCTTGGCCGACATCATTGGGGACCCATTGAAAAATTTTTCAAAAGTGATATATGGGCCAAAGCCCATCTCAGAAAAAGCTGTGGTGCAGTCCTGCTGGATGAAGTCTGGGTAAATGCCCAGAGAGAGCCAGGTGAAGACACTGAGCATTAGATGAGAAATGGTTAGTAAAAACCCATTCTGGGAAGGAAAGAGGAACCTCTCTGTTCTCAAGGGACCAGTGTGTTGAATGATTTAATGGCTACCTTTAGGAAATGCCTTTTGCTTTATTGCTCTCTTTCTGCCTTTTTCTTTTTTTTTCTTTCTTTCTTACTTTTTTTTTTTTTTTTAAGGGAAAGAAATACAATGTAGGCTCTTCCCCTTGTTTTCACCTTAGTATCCCAACTCAGCACTCCTGCAAAGCCACAGCTTGAAACCTGTCATCTTTGCAAAAGACTCCCAAACTGCCTACACATGGTCTTATTGATCAGGACATTCTGACTTGACTAGTTGTTGAAACAAACCAAAAAAACCCAAATTAAAGGTATATGTATTTGCTACAAATGCAAAAGGATTTCTGAGTCCACTACAGAGGGTTTCCACTTCTGTTAACCTCATTCTGAAGTAATTTCCAACACCACTCAAGAGCAGGGCTGTAGCTCCCAGGATTAAGCTGTGCAGACTTTCCACAGAGGTGTCAGGAATTGCATGGAAAAGTGGTGGGATTTTCAGAGCTACTTGAGGCATCGGCCCAACAGTCTTTATCCCACTTCACTGCCAAAGCTTCTTTAAAATGCTTCCCATTCCCCTGCTCAAGAAACTGTGCAAAACTTAATTTGCATGGAAGTTGAGTTGCTGACAACGTTCATTGTGCTTCTAGAAACAAATGTTGGGTTTTTAGTATGTCTCTAGAATTCAAATTTTCTTAAATTTTGGGAATATATATTAGCATTTCAGTTACAAGTTCTTATTCTCCAATTTGCTTTGAGATTCAAGAAAATCAGACAGAATTTGGAATTCTGTATTTTATTACTGGTTCATCTGTGACTGAAATCTCAAGATGTTATTTCATTTTCCAGATTGTTATTATCATCTTGGGCCTGAAATTTTAAGGAACAATTAATATTTCAGAACTATTTAGCTTCAAACAACCAACGTAGAGACAGTTAACAATTTCAGAGGAATTTTAGACTAGGAATTTTAGACTGTTCTTTTAGAAACTTGTGCATCTTTGCTAGAGCTGCATAAGCTTTGAAGCCACAATAGTCTCACAGAAATTATTGAGAAACTTTTGGGTACAGTATGTCTACGAGATTAATGCACATAAAAATTTTGTACAGGGACAAGAAACTGTAGAAATTGTATATGTGGTCCCTAAAAATGGGATTGATTAAACTTGTCTCATTGGAATCTCTATTTTAGATGGCTAAATATTGGTAATATAAGTGTCATAGTTGAATTCAGTTATTTATTTCTTATCTGCAGTACTCTGAATGACCTGTGCCTCTTGGAATGCCACAGTTTAGCTATAAATAAATAAATAAAGGAACAAAAGACTGGAATTAACAGAAAATATTTAAAGTGTAAGGGGGTAAAGTTAACACAAGTGCGTTCTTTAACATCAGAAATACGCTGCCCATCCATGTTTTGAATAAAAGTGCCACTGAAGGAAGAAAGACTCAGTCATTCTCATTTCATATACAAACTACAGAAGTTAAACACATCTTGTAAACAATGAATAGGGAGCACAAAGATTTCAGTGCTGTTATGGAAGTTTTTAAGGGTGCACACAGATAAAGAAAACATTTTCGAGTAAATGACTTGTATCTTTTCAGCACCGTTTCAAGTACAGTGTGTCAAGATGATTGATGATATAAGCCTGTAGCAGCTTCATGACAAATTAGTGATTTTGACATATGTTTGATGCTCTAAGCATTTTTCACTTGAAAGTAAGACGACTTGCTTTTCAGGTGCTGCCTTTGCTCAGAAGTTTGCAATTGAGTCTGGGAATTCAGTTATCTGGAGGACAGCAGTATTTCTGGAAATATCATCAGAGCACCCAACAATCAGTGTTTTCCCAGCTCTAGTCTTATTATGTCTAAAGACAAACAACCTAAATGCAGGAGGAATGTCAGTGCAAAAATAAGGGAATTGGATATTAGGTTCAGAAGGGATGATGGGATGACTATAAGAATATAGTCTCACTTCTCCAAGCAAATGTCTGTCTGTCTTTCAGGAGGCAGGGCCTTTTATTTACTTTTTTATTTATTTTTGCAAATTGTTCGGTCCTGCCATTTTACAGCTTTGTGGATTTGTATGTTAGTAGCATTCTACAAGTGATCAGAGTTGTATCGTCATGCCAGGTCAGTTGTCTTCAAACACAAGACCAGCAGAAAATATGGATCTTTGGTTAAAAAACAAACCAAAACAAAACCATGTTGCAAACCTAATCCACAGGAAACACTAATAATCCTAATTTCACCAGCTGCCTTGGTTTAGGTGCGACCTCACCATCACAAAGCAGGCCAGAGAACTGAACAAGACTTGCAAAGTCTTGATCCCCTCCTCTCTTCAGCTTGGTATTGAGATAACCTTTGCTGATGAGTTACTGGCTTTCCATAAGCACATGTGGCAGAATCAGATCCAATATTTTATCATGGATAGGAAAAAAGAGGGAAGAAAAGGGCATTTTCCACAAATAATGCTGCTCAGTGTTGCCGCCAGCTCTACACCGAGATATCAGACTGTGCTTGCGCTCTTTCCTCCTTGGACAAAAACAAACCAGTGTTTTGAGAGAGTACCGTTGTAATTGTGGGCAGTTATATGGAGGGGAAAAATAATGTGGTTTGTCATCAATCTCTCGGTGTGGCACACAAGGGCTGACTTGTTGAAATTTTGTAGGCTGTATTTACAGAGAAAACATAGACCTGGTGCTGTGCAGGGCCCTATCAGTCCTAAGGTCTGGAAGAATCATAGCGGAGAAAAAGGGAAGGCTTGAATCGTAACCTTTCAGGATAATCTAATCCATAAGGGAATGAAAATTACTCTGCTCCTGTGAGCAAGATCAAAACCTGAAGAATTTAATTATTAGGGACTTATTTGTAAGTATATACATAGACTGGTTGGAGGCAAGAGCTAATAAATAGCAACAATTACTCATATTCCTGTTTTACACAGCCACAGACAATGGGGAAAATTAAGGATGGATGCCTCCAGCCTTGAAAAATGCTGCACTAGAGTAAAATGAGGTGGTGTGCTGCTGCAGAGAAGCAACATATAGCGAAAGGTGTAACATAGCCCTAACCTTAGAGACACCATTCAGAGAATGTGCTGGAATCCAGACTAAGGCACATTCTGCTTAAGTTCTCTTGTGTATAGTTTTCATCATGGGGGTGTCCTTTATTTTCACTTCCCTGTTAAAACTACCTGCTAGGCCTGGTGAAATGATGCATTTTTTTTAATTCAGTGCATGAAAGGAAAAAGTGAAGGGCCAGGCTGGTAGATTTTGGAGGGGTTTTTTTGCTAGAAACTATTCATTGTATTTGGCCCACATTTGTGAATACTATTGGTGGCATTCCTTCTTCTCCTCCCTCACTACTTTTTTTTGGTTTAGTATTATTTTTTAGAATGGTGTTATTATGTGGAAGAAAATGGTCCCAGCATGTAGAAGACCTTATAGCATTCCATAGACCTTTATAGCATAAAGGCCTTGTAAAAATCCTACAGCAAGGCAGAGCCCCTGCTCTAGCTGTTCGAGACAGAGCTATCACATCTACCACTATGCTGATAGAGACCAAAAGCAGAAGCACGAGAGATGTGCTGCTTCTGACTCCATTTTTGCCCTGTAAATTTAGGCAGCAACTCTACAACTGCAGGATCCATTTACAGTCAATGGAGAAAGGAGCTAGGCAGCTCAAGAGGAGGAGACATGCCATAGAGCATGGTAAGGTATTATCACCCTGAAACAAAATGTGTCTTAGAAAGAATGAAGAGTCCGTAGTCCTTCCAAGTATGAACTGCACCTATACCTCTCTAACAACAATATCCCCAGCCTGGCTTTCCCTTGGACAAGTTCTGTTTGCAACTCATACTGTGTATTTTCTTTTTTTTTTTTTAACCTTGTTATTCTGCAAAATTAGAAACACCATATGAAAGGTAAAACCCTCCCGATGTAGTAAACAGCTTCATTCTGCAATTTGACTGTTTTTCGCTTTCACTTAAATAATTTTGGTGGAGATTTCAAAATAAAACTGAATCTACTACTTATTAATATTGCCAAATGAGTCACCCACATGCATAGCTCTAATACATAAAAGAAGCATTTTCTTTTACTTCCATAAAAATATCCAGAGGGCAGTGGCAGTGAGAGTAAACTGAGAAGACCAACATTAAACAAAACCAGTCTCGTATACTTTCTGCAACTTCATTGTCTGCTTTGTGTCTTGCAGGAAAAAAATGTGTAAGTTTGCACTGTACAAGTTCTATAGTTAAAGAAATTATCATAAAAACCCAATGGCTATTTTAACTCGCTCACTACTTATGCATGCATATATACATTTAAGTTTCACATTCTGTCTTGTGAAGACCATGGTAGGTAGCTGGCGGGTAATTGCTTGTAATGTCACCCCAAATGATTTGAAATTTGCCAACTTTCAGGTTTTGCTCTAAGTCCAAATCTAGGACAGTTTTGTGGGTTTTTATTACTGAAATCGATAGGTTCATATATCTTGAGCTGACTTGCCTAGAGTCCACAAAATTCCAGAGAATATGTGACCGACCAATCAGTCTAGTGTCTATAAATGTGTAAGTTGAATATAGGTGCTCTCCAAGTCTGAACCTTCCTTCAATATGCTTCCTTCAGTGCTAATTCTTGGAGCACTCTCTGCCTTAAATCAGTGGCAAAACTTCTACAGAGCCCCAGGACTTTAGGATCTGGCTTGCAGAGCCTTGTTCACAAGGAGGGAAACAGTGAAATTTCTTGCATGCTTTATTTGCCAACTATTGTAGTTTTCAGCCAACACGAACCGTTTGCAAATCTTGCATTCCACTGTAGTTCTAACCGTTACAAATGAGAAAAAAAATCAAGACTATCAACAGGGGTCATTGCAATGTTTCTGACACAGAAATGCTTCAATATTCAGGATTCTTTCTTTCCAAAGAGTCCTATATTCAACTGGGGGAAAAAAAAAATAATTAAAAAACATTTTCAAAATGAAACTGGGATTGTTGTTGGGATTATTGTTGTCATTTTAAAGTTAACTGGAGGTAAACATTTTGCTCAACGTGTTCTTTGGGTCAGCCAGCTAAACAGAAAAACACTTGCTTACACAGATCAAGTAAATGATAACTTTTTGGCTCCTTGCATTATGTACATTTATGTACATAAAGTACATAAAAATCCTAATTCTTCTTACACAGCCTTGTGTACAGGAACAGCGTTAGGATAACTCAGTAGTGATGATGTTACTGTTTCACAATTGTGTGGTGCCTTTAGTCCCAAATGAAAGATTCCCAAAGCTTTTTACATCTATAATATCCAGTGGAATATATCTATTCCTTGGCCGGGTCAGGAACCCAGATTCTGCATATCAGCTGTTAGCTGAAAGGAGGTGGGAATGCTGACCACATTCTGGGGTAAAACCCTAGTCTTCCTTAAAAACTTGTCCCAAAATCACAGACTGCAATGCCAAGTTCACACAAGGCTTTGTGTGGCTTCTTTGGAGGAAACCTCTAATACCGAATGTTGGTTTGCTCTACTCTGAGTTTTAGTTTGTTCTGCTCTAGCACCTGTAGCTTGCATGCACACACACACACACACACACACACAGAGAAAAAACAATTTAAAAGGTGTTTCTTTGGTCTCTGTAAGGGGAAAATACCCGCATCCCTCAAATCTTTGCTGAACCTGACTCCAGAGCAGCACAAAGCACATTATTTGTCCATTGCCTCTGTCCCAGGGATGGTGGCATCTCAGTGGCACAGATCTGTTTAATGAATAAAGCTACTGTGACCATGAATAGTGCACAAAGATTTTAGCAATTAGAAAAAATACCAATGGCGCAGAGAATTAGGGCAATAATTGTATGTATATACAGAATGGGATAGGATTCAGATTTGGGGTATTATAAAGCTCATGGTGTTCTTCAGTTATAGTGAATGTGTGAGTTTTCCAGAAGGGCAGAGCAAACAAAAGGGAGAAAAGAGGGAGGAAGGCAGAAAAATGGTACAAACAAAAGTAAAAAGACTTCTACAATACCCAGTATGCCACAGTAATTGATAAAAATATTTTAATGGCATTGTAAAATATTCACTATAAATAACAGTTGTTCTTAAGAGGACTGTGAATGGCTGGAGGTACCCAATATTAATTACAATCCTGTTCAGTCAGCCCATTTTCCTATTAACATAATTTTGAAAAGCATTTGAATATAGGCAGAGACAGTAATTAGCTTTTGCCTGCCTTTTTATCTAAATCAAAATGAATAGACACGTAGGAATCTGCATGCACAAGACAACTGAAGGTACTAGGGTTTGTCCCACAGACTTTAACAGAGAACAATATCTGCTACATAGGCTTTTAAAAAGAACCTCTGGGATTTCATAATGAATTGTTTCCCATTTTTAGTCTCACAGAAAGTTTCTTAACTGTTTAATCCAAAGGCCATCAGAATCAATGGGAATCTTTTCATTTACAACAAGGGATTTTGAATAAAACCCCAAGTAGCCATGAAATAAATGTAGCTCTATAAAAAAGAAACATAAATATGCCCAGAAATCATTTTAAAACTGTTCAAAATTTCATGGAGAATAAGATTTTTTTTTTCTACAGCATTTTTAAATCATTTTAGGACTTCATAGGCAGAAATGTGATTTCCCATCAGATGTCAGGAGCTGGCTTGAAATGTCCGTACTAAAGACCTCATTTTCTATTATTCCCTGTGAGACAGAATACCCATCTTCCTAGAAAGAAAATAATAATTCTGCAGGAATTCATTCTGAATTCGTTCCTTACTACAAAACCACCCCAAGTGATGATGGTTGTCTTTCAAAAACGCAGTAAATATATACGACAAATAGCAGTTTGAAACACATCTGCAGAAGTTCCTGACTCTGTTTTAAAGAGGTTTGGGGGGGATTTTACAGCCCTTTGTTTCAAATGCAGGATGCATACTGGTGCCACTGCAAAGCTTCCTCATGTTAGAAGGCTCAACTATTTTTCAACTGATTTAGCATGTTGCCACTCATCTTCTGTCTTCCTCTCTCTGTTCTTCACATATGTGTATATATATGTCCCGATACGCTTATGTAGGCATGTTCTCCTTTTCTAATGCTGAGAGACATTGCTGTTTATTTTCAGCTTAGTGGAAAAGCAGCCCTTCTTCATTAATGCCAGCAACAGTGTCTTTTGGGACAGACTTCGGTATCAATCCCCAAAAGACTTGTTCCTCCACTGAAGTAAATTATTGTATTATTATTTCTTCTTCTTTATTTGAGAAGGTGATGAGATCATTTATTGTTTTTAAGGGTTAATAGAGCCTGTCAGGGTCTTTTTCCCTCGGCTGGCTTCGCTGCTGCTATAGGATCAGTAACAGCTCCAAGCTACATGATGCTAAATCAGACCACACTTTCCTGAAGAAAAGAAAAGAAAAAAAGAAAACTTACCACCAAGCGAAGAAGCAGTTCAGTCTGGTTTAAAGGAAAGGGAAGGAGGGAGGCAGGGGGAACAGGGACTAACTTTGGAGAGAAAATAACAAACTTTAAGTCCTGAGGTCTTTCCTCTATATTGAAAAGGCAGTTTGGAAAGGAAATTAGTAAAAACAAACAGAAGGTGCCAAGGTTTCTTTATCATACCTGGAGTAGGATATGCTAAATTCCACAAGCCCTCGCGCTGGCGCCTGGTGCTGCGCTGGAAAAAATGGTACCCATGGCTCTATAAAATGATCTATTGGGACTTCAAAGTCGTGGCAGCCCCGTGTGGCACAGGATGTGCTCAATTAATTATGTGATTTTTAAATGACAGGGGTTGGGAAAAGTAAAAATAATAAAAAGGGAAGAAAAAAAAAAGAACACGATGAAGAAGAAAAAGGTTTTTAAAGAAAATAATATTAAAAAAAAAATGGAGAAGTAAACTGAAAGGCCTTGTTGTCTGTCTGCCAAACAGCAGCAGCAGATAAGGTCCATAGTTGCCGTGGAAACTCAGGCCTGTAGGAGACAGAATCCAATTTCAGAAACCACAAAATCAACATAAACGTGTGCAAAAATAAAAAGGTTTGTTTGGCAAGTAATAAGTAGAAGGCTACCAATGTATAAAACAGATGAACCGGGGTGACCTTAGCCAACTTTAAGCCATAATAATGACGATGTCCCATGTAGCTTTGGCACCTCCAAAATGAGCAGTAACAAGACGCCGTTCGTGCTGCCGACTGTTATCATCTAATTGCCACCCTTTTTCTGTAATACTCAACCCCTCCACCTCCCTTCCCCTTTGCCCCTCTCCCTTAAAAAAAAGAAGAGTGAGGAAGGAGAAATATTCATTAAAGCAATGTTAGTAATCTCATTTTAAGCCTCAAAAGGCTGAGGGATTCAGAACTGATGCCTTTAATTCAGTTTTCGCCTATATATTATCTACTAATGTTGTCCAAAGTCATTATATATAAAAGAGTGATTTTCCTTTCTTGCTTTCAATCATACATGGCCAGAGAAAGCCAGATCTTAAACCATTTTCAAGTCTTTGAAGACTATGAGATTACAACCTTTGCAGTTTTCCTGGAAAAAAGTGTTATAGTACACGGGTGATTATCACCACAGTAAAATAGACATCACTGAAAAGACACCAGAGTGCTCCTTCTTCTAATACCAGCTACAGGGATTTCTTTACTGAAGATAGATTTGGGATACATAGACAACTTTTAAACCAAACTATATTGGTCCTGGGTTAAGCGGGAGGGCCAATACTTTCCCCTGCTTATATTTTTTTGGAAATTTGTAGCATGTTCTGCCATTCTATGAGACACCCCTAAAAAAAAAAAAAAAAGAAAAAAACAACCTCAAAAGCCTTAAGCCAGACAGGATTTCACCCAGCATGGTCTTGGTGCCTGCTAGTGGCAGGGAGGCTTTAAGGGTCTGCCATGCTTAGAAACCCCCTGAATATCGCTCTGCTCCCCTGAAGAGCATTTCTTAACTTAATCCAACCAAACAGCAGAACTATCTCAGAAGCAATTTTAAAGAGTATCATTAGCAAGCTGGCAAAGCAGTAGGGGGAGACAAACAATTGTACTTGTGGGGTAAAAACTCAATTTTACATTTTATTACAACTCATCTGCTGGGACCCCCTGACAGTAAGAAGGGATGCATTCACTTTATTTTAAGGGTCCATTTCCAACAGAAACAACAGAATGGATCATGCCTTCATTCAGTGCTGAATGCCTATTTCTGGTTTAGAAAATAAGACTTTATCTTCTCTAGGTGATGATTACTCTGTGTTTCTTTTTCCCATGTGTCATGAACAAGGAGCTGTGTGTTAGCCCTGCACTTCTGCTGCCATACCCAGAGGGTTGCAGTCTGCTGGGGAACAAAAAACAAAACAGAGTCCCGAGCAGGACTCCCATAACACTGCTCCTCAGCTTTCGGATAAAGATCTCTTGCTCAACTAGTGCTCGTAGTGGCATAATATAAGTGTTGCTTTAGCATTCCCCAAGAATATCCAATGTAAAATACTGTACTGGTGCTGACTAGGACACTTCTTGGCAATGAACTGGGGCTATTCCCTAGGGACAGCAAAGCTTCAAGGCCATTAATCTTAATAGCGCCCTTATTTCTGTATCACTAGGTCCTATAATTTCTTCTTTCAGCACGTCTTGCTTCAGTGTTAATCGTCCTTATTCAGGCAAAATGCAATTGGCTTCAACGTTGGTCAGCTAACTTGACTGGAGTTTTTGTCCTGATGAGCATGGAGGGAGGCATTCCTCTGTACAATGCATTGAAAACAGTATTTATGGGCAGGAGAATTTTTATGAGGCTTTGCAAGGTAAAGGCGTGGTAATCCTCTGCACTTCATACAGACCACTGCATTTTTGCTTTATGCTAACATTTTCTTGCTTCCAACAGTGGCATGTGGGCGAAACAGCCAACAGCTTCTTCGAACACTGTCATTCGTCACTTTTTAAGAGCACAGTTATACAACCATGTGCAGTTTAAGTTACTCTAACAAGAAAAGGGCAGAAGACTGAGGTGGAAGGTGTGGGACTAATGTTTCCACAATTTGCACATCTCCAGTACTTTTGCTTTATTAGTGCTTTCATCCAACAGCGTAGCAAGCTTGTCCTTCTCTAGCCCTTACTTTGGGAGCTTCAGTTCATGTTTTACCCCCAAATGGATTGATTTTCTGCTATTTTGCAAACTCCTGGGCAGCATGATTGAGAGCTTGGGCATTACAGACATCTAGGGACTCTCTACTACCCTCTCTAAGATTGTTTTTGTTAGGAAAAAACCTCACAATGGAAGCAGAGAAGAGATGGGAGGAAAACCTAAGCCGAGAAATGTAAGAACATCCCTCATTGTTACAAAAGTAATTTGCACTTTCAGCTAAATTCACTACGGCTTCTCAGCGAGTTTAAGAGAAAAGCATTTCTGTGTCACTGAGCAAGCTTAATAAGAAGTAGTGACAGCATGGGGTTTTCATGTCTCACTGCATGGGGACTCCCTGTGCACAATGTGCTTTGACCCCGCGAGCTGCGGGGCCAGAGCCGGGCTTGGCAGGTTTTTCTCTCCTTTGCTTTCACGAGACTTGCTCTCTCAGCGAAATCCAGCGCGAAGGTGGCTCACTTGCCATCCAAAGGCCAGATTTGTCACCTAGCCTCTAATGTCCCCAGCAAATGGAGCGATGCCAAGTTCCCACACTCTGGTCATGCACGGCCCTCCAGAGCAAATATCGGCGGGGTTTGTTTTTCCTTGTCACCTGGGCGCTGCAGGGTTTTCCAAGAGCTGTTCCACTTTCAGGGATTTTGCTTTTGACTGCGCGAGCCCAAGCGGTCTGCAGAAGGGGACAAAAGAACGAGGTGCACCCTCGCAGACACCGGTCAGCTCATACGAGCCGAGGGATGATGGTGTAGCAGGCGCGAGGGGCTGGGAATAAAGAGGTCTGTGTTCCCGTCCCGAGGCTGCCAGCAGTTTGCTGCGTGACAGCGAGTGAGTTATTTCGGCCTCGACTTTCCAAAGTGCCCACAAGCTTGGATGCATCGGTTTTTTGCATGGTCAATTCGGCTTACTTGCGTTCTCAAGGACCTGGTTCTCAGAAGCAATTACGGCCCGAAGATGTAACTCGCTTCCCTACGGGCTGCAAAAAGTAGACGTTCGTTACCCGCAGGCAGACACCAAAAATTAGCGACAACTCCTCTGCCTAGGTACATAGCTTGGGAAAAGATAATTACTCCTTCTCTCCTGCACATCTGCACCAGGCCAAATATAATGAAGCCCTATATTTTAATGGGCAGTAATGTTTAATATTTGACATTAGGTAAATATACTTTCCTTGCCGCTAGAATAATTTCATACAGATTTAGGGTGGAGCTTTGAAAAGCTGCTGGGTAATGGAGTACAAATTCGACTGCGCTCAAGGCTTATACTGTTTTGAAAGTCCCACCCTTAATCTCTGATCATTATAAACTCTTACCAGCCAGTAAATCTCGACCGCTGTGTTTTCAATAATGGTTATACCAAAAAAACCAACACCTGAGGTCAAATCTTCTGAGGCTCGGCGGTGGTGTTTCTGAGGACAAGCGGTGATGTCACACGCAGCCCCGTGGGCTCCCTGGCAGGGCTCGGGCAGGGGAGCCGACAGGGAAAATTTCTATTTATGCAAAAGCCTTGGCAATGCAGAGCAATGGAAAAGGACATAAAGAGCAAAAGTATATAGCTGAAATGTAAATAGCAGTTTTTATGAAATATGTCTCCAAGTTACTCCATGCCCGACAAAAGTTCTTGAAACATATCTGGATATATTGTAATGTCTTTTTTTTTTTTTAAGTACTTTACCAGTCTATCTATGGCAGTTCAGTGGATGTGAGCAGCAGTGCTGTGTTTAAAATGATAGATATTTTAGAATGAAACTATAAATCTTTACAGACTTACAATCTACTTCCTTTTAAAAAATGTGGGTAATGGCAAATGGAAATTTACAATCGTAAGGAATCGAGTGGTGGTGGCGGTTGGTCCTGATGCAGCAAACATGCATCTGCTTTCTTTAAGGGGCTGATTCTCCTCATTAGTCCAGCAAAGGCATCAGTTGGGAAAGACCCATGAAAAGTGCTTATCGAAAGGATATACTACTTACCTACTGAGCTCATCAAGGAAAAGGCACCTTAAAAATACTGCTTAGTGTATAGGAATACTTATAATTTATTTAAGTGAAACAATAAAGAATTTATTAAATAGAGCAGACTTTAAAAAAGCAGAGACGATGGGGGAATTTTGAGCATCAAATCGACTTTTCTGAAGCGGCGCTTGGACTGCAGCAGCTTAAAGCTGTGGGGTTGGTGGGGACCACAGCGAAACCAAACCACCTCTGCTGTCAGCCCAGATGCAGCCAGCCGCACAGAGGTGCCGATGTTCCCCCTCTCCGGGTGATGCAGACCCAGATTCCCTGGGTTTCCTTCTGCCTCCAATTGCTACCGAGTGCTGGAGGAGGAAGACAAGGCTAAGAACTCAGGGCTTAACTCCGCCAGCCTGTATTTGGGATGGCAGAGAGGGGAGGGAGGGAAAATTGTCTGGAAGCCACAACACCAGTCCTGTGCCGAAGCCTGGGTAAACATGATGGGCACGGTGGAGAAAATTCTCCCGCGCTGCTGAGCCAGAAGCTACCGCTGGTTTGTGCGAGGGAAGTGGCAAAATGCCGGTTTAATAAGGTAGCGAAACCGGCCTCTGAGCTTCACCTACCCTCACGTGGCTCAGAAATAAAATATGAAGCGTTTCGTAACATGATATCAGGCACTGAAGATGGTTTCTGTTCCCAAATAGTGACCTTATTGCAAGGTACACCAGCATTTTGTGAGATGTCTCCTCCACTATTTTTCTGTACAAGATAATAATAATAATATAATAAATTATCCTGAAATAGAATAACAGATCCTCCTTAAAGCATAACATTGAGAACCTGAATTGTTTCTCAAAAGAAAATTAAATAGCCCATTATATGATTTATTCTCTTTTGCTACATATGCGAGGCATAGCTTATTTTTCCATTAAAATTCAGCTGGTCTACAAGCACAGGAAAGAAGAATGCTTGCAAACACCACATTTTTTAGGACTAAACACCACATTTTTTAGGACTAGTTGAGTTGGAATAAACTTCAAGTGTCACCTTTTTATATTTAATACATATCCCGATGCTGTGCCGTCTCATTTGAGGTCTTTTTCAGGACCATAACACCAAACAGAGGTGCTTCAGCTTTCCTTGCAAGGAACTGACTCAGCCCTGTGATCCGAGTTCTGTCAATGTATGATTTGTGTGGGTGGGTGGGTACATTTTCTGCCCAGTGTATCACACAATAACAGTGCTAAGCCTAAAAACAGTCAGTGAAATAGGCTCTGGTTTTTGCGGGGTTGATTAAGCAAGACAAAATCAATTAGTGTCTGAGACCTCACAGGTTTCTGTAGGCAAATTGTTCCAATTACCAACACCCAAGAGCAAATTAGGAGGCAATTAAAAGGAGCAGCTGTGATTTCACTAAGTTACTCTTGTCACTGTCATATACATTCCGGCTTAGGCTCATTAAAAAGGTATTTTGTCATTTCAATTTTTCTTTAACAGTGGCATTTTTCTTTTGAAAAGTTGAAACAAACACTTCTTACATTTGGAAATATTTCCTAAAATTGAGATAGGTGAGAGTATATGCATGTGATTCAGGTAAATGCCTCTGGAGGGGCTGTTGCTGCTACTTACTCCAAGAGCTGATTTGCACGCACAGAAGTCTCCCTAAAAAACAGACCTCTGTGCACAACATATGCTTTCTTGCAAAGTACCTATCAGAAAGAAAAACAAGAAGAGAGAAAAATCCATTACCTATCCATCTTGTTGCCTGAAACAAAACAATGAAGTCCCGCTTTATTGGCATACATTCACACAAATCATGTACAAACCATACTCAAGAGTCTACTGTTATGAAGTCTTTAGTCAAGGATCTCGGGTCACATTGCAAATACGAATTAATTATGCTTCGCTCTAGTTTTGCCTCACAGTCAGATGAAGTGGGGAATTAAGATTTAAATTACTCAGCATCACACAGTAAATAGGAATCCTAACCTATAATACTTCCTAAGCAAATTGACCATCCTTAACTCATTCCAGTTGAAAGAAAAACTCACGCTATGCAGCCTTGCACCGTCAAGTCCAACTTTCCTCATCTGACTTTTTTTCCCTAAACACTGTCTGCTGTCACCAGCCATTCTGCCCTGGGCTCTGCCTTTTCCCATTCACATTTCTAAACCTTTTGGAGAATCTCCACCTTCTGTACCTTCAGTCTCAGGGCACTGGCTAATCCCAACGTGTTTAATGCTTTGGGTGCTGGCTGGTTTCCCCGGGCTTGGAGCTGTTCAGTGGTGAAAGGCTTCATGCCAAGGAGGGAACATTTCTGGACAGTGGGAGGCAGAATCAGCCCCAAGCGTGGGGAGGAACAAAGCCACTTTTCTTGGATTTTACCCGTCGATTGATCCACCTCGTCTCTTCACCCAGCCCGTATTTTTAGCTGGAGCAGTCCCCACTCACTGCTGAATCCAAATCCCCTTGTAAGAGTGGAGGCAAATCACATCGGGAGCAGAGCCGAGTACAAATGTCCAGAGTGAGTGTTATTTTTGGCGAGAGAGGCATTTGCAGTCATACTGAATCACTGCACAAATCCATCTTGTTTGGGGGCAAGGGAAGGAAGAGTCGGTGGAGATATGGCACTTGGCACTGCAAAGGGCGACCGGAGAGGAGACGGGACCTCCTCTCCAGCACTTGAGGAGATGCTTGATCCTGTGTAGAGGAAAGTCGAGGTGGGAGAGACCCCCACCCTCCGGGAATTGGGAAGGAGAGATAAGGCTGCAGTTCAAAGCAGGAGCAAGGAAAGGATGGGGAGATTCAGAAACATACATTTCAAGGAGCTGGGATGCCAATTGCATTTGTTCTTGACCATTTAAAAGGTTAATAGTCTTCTCGGTTAAACCCCATGTGTTAGTCTGAGAGGTACCACCCAAGGGAAAAAAAAAGGCAGATTAAAAAATAAGCCTCACACCCACTAGTCTGCAATCAAATCTGCTCCGTCATGCTGAGGGAACGGTGGAGGAGAGGAGAGGAAAGGAAAGCAGCTCGCTCCAGCCCTCATAATTCTGATGATTCATCGCTCCGAATTAACAGAGGTCTTTGGGGACAGAAGCAACAGGATCACGCTGCTTCTTTAGGGACAATAAACACTCCTGGTAAACACGCCTTCCCCAGCCCCTAAATATTCACCTCACGCAAATAACGTGAGTCATAGATCCCACCCAACGGCAGGTCACTGGCTGCTCAGACCTTCCTTTAGCACAGCACTTATACCACCCAGCATCAATCCTCCCCAGGCAAAGCTGCTGGAAAGCACACAGGGTTTATTTATTTGGATGGAGATGCACATACGCACATGCACACATGCACACTCACACATATATCTGTATAAGAAAGACTTTTTTTTTTTTTCTTTTTAAGGGAGCATGGAAAGGCATCCTGCCAAATAAACGACACTAAGCGGCGCGTTCCATTTTAGGTGTTGACAGTGTATAATAAATCCCGGCCCTACCTAACATTTACAGGAACATTATAAAATAAGTGAAACGGCGTGAGCTGGTTCCCAGGGCAACCAGACAAACACAATAAACAGGCCGCAGAGGCAAGAGTAAGTTACACCATACTCCTGGGTCTCAAATATATCACTTTACATTAGCCTTCTGCTGTTGCTGCTCCTGAAAGCTCTTTGTTTTATTACTATTTGAAAAAAAAAAAAAGACGACTGGTATTTTTTTAGTGCAGATCGGCGTGAAATCGATGAGTTCCTTTGGTTGCTTGTCTTTATAGGTCTTTTACTGCACATTAAAGCTTCTGTGAAAGTAATAATGACTATTAATAAAACTTTATCAAGAACTGCATCCCTCTCCTGCAGAAGAATATTATTAATAAGGTGTCTAGCAACCCAGGGCCTTTGTTGGCCCACTAAACACTACTTTTGAGGGGTATTTTTCCTCAACACAGATACAAGATTAACTGTAAAATATATGGGGTGGCTAAGCCAGCATCCTCGTGATTCAGCAGTCTTCGTCCAACTTTTCAGGTAACCAATCGACAGGTTTGGATCTGGCTGTCACTAATTTTAGAGGACTGTTTGGGACCCAAGCAGATCATTGCAGCTTGGGCTCATCAAGTCCCACGACGAGCTGTCCAAAACAATGACATTTAGTTCTCCTATTAACTAGCCGATACACTTCTCTTCACCTACGTACTGGGGGACTGTGCATATATTAAATCAGTATTTTCAGACGTATTCCCTAAATACCTGATTTTCAGAATACAGACTGCCCAAGAACAGGAACAAGGAACTTCATTTGAGATGGGAGAAGGAAGGTGAGATTTTTAGAGAGGCACAGAAGCCGTGATAGGTTTGGGAATGATGTGATAGTTTGGGGAAGATGACCTTAGAAGCTCCTCAGCTTTTAAGACCACCCACAAGTGATTTATCCATTGATGCATCATCAGTGCTGAAGGAACTGATTTTTGCAATTTTTCTCCAGTCCTGCCCAGCCACTACTGCAAACCATGTTGTGTTTAAAGCTCTCTTATTTATGCTTGTTGAGCCACCTTTTTGTGGTTTCTGTAACTGTTTTGGCTTGTCCTGTTCCAGGATGGGCAAATATGGGGAGGCTCCATGTCAGAGGAGCGTCCTGGTGATTCTACCCGATTATAAACCGGGTGAGTCAAAAGCAGTGTATGGAACATGTGAATCTGGAAGTTCTAAATGAAGTAGCAGGAGTCACTCAGGTCATCTACCTCCGCTTCTCCTGACCCGTCCTTGTGCGAGGAGCAAGTAACAGCGACCAAAGGGAAATTGCTGGGAAAGAAGTGGGTGCCAGTTAATAGCCCCCAAATTTTAAAGGCGCTTCAGCAATGACTGGAACCCTTCTTCGTGTGTTAGCCAAGGTTTTCTGCACAGTAATGACATTTGGAAGTGCGGACACCAGCCTGACTTACAAGTGAAGGGTGGGGTAATCACATGCTCCTGGTTTCTTTGCCATATTTAGCTCCATCCTTTCCAGACTGCCGCAGCTTACGGGCTTAGGTTGAGTGGCCCTGCCAAGAAACAAGCTGTTGGCCCGCAAACACCAGGGTGGATGGCTGCTGAGTGAGAACACATCCACCCGCTCCAGCCTGAGAGCAAAGGAGACAGCTTTCTGTGTAATAACTGTGTGTAAAGGCAGGGCTGAGAAAGTGGAGGTGGCTTTTTTTTTTTTTTTTTTTTTTTAACGACAAAATCGCCGCCCTATTGATGACTAATTAGAATGAGTGAGGTCCAGATGGCCAGCTTCTTTAATGAGGCCAATTAAGGATCCAAATGTTTTCATACAGTGCCCTTTTTCCTAGAAAGACTAAGCATCAATGGAGGTCCCACCTTCTGCTCCAGACACAGGCCAGCAATGTGATCCTAGAGGACTTTTAAAAAAAAAGGCAAATGTGATAAGGAAAAAACCAGTGCAGGTTTTCAGCAGGGAGGCTTTGTGTCATGCCTCAGTCTCCAAGACTTATGCCAAAGTCCGTCCCTGAATACCTTGTCAGACTAAAAACCTTTTCTTGGGAGGCTTGCCCAGCTTCATTTTCTCTGTTTTATTATTTTTTGCTGCTGCAAACTCTGCACTCCTGAGTCATGGTCATGAGGAGAAGAGTCGTAACAGTGTGAAACAGAATTTCCGATTTCTAACCTGAGCAGACACAGTGAGTAGCTCACGAGGTTTCCACCCTTGTTTTGCAGGTTTTCAATAGGGTGTCTAAGCAACTGGCTTTGGAGTGTTTATTTGAACTGAAGGAGCTTCCTGAGGCTCTGTCGTGGCAAGAGGTCCTTCTGTCTGGCCACCTGAGGTTTATAGGACACCCATTCCTACATTACAATACCACCTGAGGACCTCTTGTGTTTTTAGCCTATTTCTCTTCACAAGACTCCTATGAAAACACTTGCATTTTACAGATGGGGAATCTGGGAGAATGACTATTTGTATTGCACAGAATGCAGAAAATGAAACAAAGAACAGAACCCCAATTTCCAAACTCCAGGCTAGTCTTTAAGCTGCCAAATCAATCCTCTTGCTACTGCACTTCACGGACATTAAGGAAGAAAGCAGACTCCAATTCTATCATGGGTCAGATATCTGCAACCTTTACTGTGATTAAGAAATGCTTATGTACAAAGGCAACCACACTGATGTGCTTTCAGTAGAGATGCTCACATTAAAAACTCCCAGACCTGCAGCCAGTTCTGCTTCCCAGTGACTTTGGGAATACAAAATTTGTCTCAGTCCTGAACGGGTCTGCAAGCATGAAACTTAAACATTGGGGGTTTTGATAAATGAAACAACCAATTTTTTTAATCCTTCTATTCACAAAACATTTCATTTTTACCAAACAGATTTTTGTTTTTAATAATCCAAAGGGATGAATAAACATGCCATTTTAACATTTCCACCAGCTAGAGTAACTCCACCTGATCGTCAGCTTGGTTTCAGGGTAGCTGAGGGCCTGACTGAGATGTTTCAGGGTCACAGGCTCCTCAGGTGAGTGAGCTCTCTCGCCTGGGAAATGGCAGCAGAGGAATGCTGTGCATTCCAAAATGTCTAAGGGCTACTTGGAAACGTACATGTCTGAGTGCACTGGACTGGATCAACCACAGACATTATGAGGTTTGCGGTGTGTCTGAGTGTAACAATAGCAACCCAAGTCTATATGAGATTTCCCGGATGTGTAAGGCTAATATAGATTACATATGTTCCATTAAATACCCTGTGAACTCCAGGAAAGCTGAACTGGAGTTGTAGCGCAGTTAGCTCCTCCGATGTGTAGGAAATAATGTCAGCGTTGCCAGGATTCACGACGACGTGGTGTTATATATGTTTCACTATTATCAGAAATACAGGAAACTTTACCCATCACGCGTCGTCCACTCACCCCTGTTTCGGGAGGTTGGGTCCCAGTCCCGGTAAGGACCATACAGTGACCCCAGCTGTCTCACGCAGAAGGCAGGGAACCCAGTGTTTCTTGCGATAAGAGATCTGGGTTTTTTCTTCCATCAAAACTGGCAGAGATAATATAGGTTTTAGAAAAGTTGGTGCTCTAAAACTTTGGAGGTACAGAGAACTTTTGAAGCCTCTGGCAGCTGAAATTGTCAATGTGTTTGAGAAATGATTGACCAAGGAGCTACTGCAAGCATTGCTGTAGTTTTCAAGGTGTTATTGGGTGAGTGGCAGGAAATATCTGTGACACTGAACCTTTTCCCCAAATTCCTTAACGAACAAAACAAACAGAAAGAAATACATGTCTGGAGAGAAACCCTCGGGCTGGGCAGTGAAGGGGATTCCAAATGCTCTACCTGATGTGAATATAGAGGCACTTGCTTTCATTTAGATTAGAAAAATATGAACAAAGTTACACATTTCTTTGTTGAGTTGATAAATTCATGCAAAATGTGCCTGGACCAAATGGGCAAACTGAAGCTCCTAAAGGAAATGTCTGAATGGTTTGGGTAGTTACAGGCAGAGTCTGACAGAGAGCAAAAAAACATGCTGCCCACTGGCCCTGTGGGTGCGTGAGCAAATGGAAGCTCGAAGGAAGCACAAGGCCATTTAAGGGCAGAAGAGCCTCCTGGGAATTTCTGACATATTTTGGGGATAAGCTGAGGCAAACAGAAAAAGGACTTAAAACACTAATAGTGGGCAGAGTAGAGACAGCCTAAAAACCCAGAGGTTGAGCTCCCTTTGTAGTTATTTGTGGTGCTGGGTAGGATTTCGCTCGTGGTTTCTATTCTTTTCCTCACCCTTAAAAAATGTGATGAATTCAATAAGCTTTCTGACTGGCAATCAGGTCCAGCGTTGCAAAACCAGCCGACCCTCCCCATTCGCACAGTCCCTGCTCCAAAGCGGGCTTTCGCGCTGGGCATCCAGAGTGTGTCAGGGTTATCCGGGTGGTCTTCAAAGGCTGTGTCACAGCACACAGCTTACCAGACTTGTCAGTCGTTCACAGCAATCGTCTCATGTCCGAAGAAAATGTTCCTTTCTGCCATTCATATAGGCTGTCAGTAGTGGGAGTCTTACGGCACCGGGTGGAAAGCTAACAGACCCGATTTCCCAATTTATTTTGTTCTTCCCTGAAATCTTTGTCCGGGTATTAGCTTCTCCAACTGCCCCTCCTGTGTCAATGCCTTTGCCCCAAAGCACAGGACTCCTGCCAGCTCAGCCCCAGCCCAGTCCCCGTAGTGGGTCTGAATCTCCAGCAGCTCCTGCTGCCCTTTGCTTTACTGGACTCAGACAGGCCGGCGCTGGCCGGGCTGCCAGGTCACCTCGCCGTGCCGCTGCAGCAAGCACGGGCTTCACGAATTTCCAGGCAGGGTAAGGAAGGGTGTGAATGTGCTATAAGCCCTATTTTAAATGATTATCTGTAGCTATATTAAGCAGTGAGGAATGTATTTGTAAAGCTTTAGGGAAAGTTTCTGGCCTTCAGCCTAAACACTTGATTTACCCTGTTTCACATTTGGGAACCAGCTTAATTTCCTTTAGAATTCAGCTATCGGTCCTAGCCTAGATGTCCCATCCTGCCCACAGGACATAGGCACAACAAACAGAGGAGACCCCTGCCTTTGCTCCCCTGCTCCCAGGTGCCGTTACCCTGGGAAGGTACCACTGACACCTGCTCAGGGATGGGGGATTTGACCCCAGGGTTTTGGATTCATCGTGGGTCATCCTAAATACCCTTCCACTACAGCCACATCACCTAAGCCGTGGTGGAAATCTTACCAAATACCAGTGCAAATGCCTTTACTTTGGTCAGGTACTCTGTGGTTTTCCCCACGTTAGTGCAGAAAGGATGACTTAACATACTAGATAGAAAAAATCATTTTCGGTTCACCTGTGTTAATGGTTCAAGTGAAAATCAAAACCCTTTTCCACCCACATCTTTCCACCCACAATTTAATAAAACAGATCCGAGACTCAAAGCTACCCATAAGCCATTTGCAGAGTGCTAATTACCAACACTACCAAGGCACCCAGGTGTCCTCTAAGCTATTGCTCTGTATGTGGGGGCAGGTTATAAACATCTATTCGGTCCCTATTTCAGAAGCCCCTTCCAGCATGAGGCCAGCTAACTGGGCCATTTCCATCAACACATTCCTGGCAGCTTCATTATACTGCTCTGAGAGCTCCTTGGCCAGGCTGATTTTTTGGATGTTCTCTCTCAGATTACCTTCTAGCCGTACCTGGTCCAGATACTCCAAGTTTACGGTTTTGATCTTCTCTTCCAGCTGAGTCTGGCTCTGAAGCACCGAGCAGATCATCTCCTGGAGTATAGTTTTTCTAGCAAGGACACACTGTGTGGAACGACTCAGGTCCCCCACCTGCTGCTGGACCTCCTTCAGTTTGTCAGGCACTTTCTTCTCCTTTACAATAAGCGAAAAGCTATAGCCCTCCACGTGCACCTGCACCTTGTAGGCACCTGAAAAGACAAAACAACATCTATCTTGTGACTTGCGTCTGGTTGGAGTTCAACAAAGGGATGTCTAAACACTTTTGTTTCTCCAAAACTGAACACGTGATGCGATAACTCTCCGGTGACTGACTCTGAAAAGCATCCATAAAATCAGCTTGTTTCCAATTTCCTTATCACTGTAGCTGCTCTGTGTGTGTGTGCGTTATATAATAGAGGCGTTTGCCAGTAAGAACCCAATAGACTCATATATAACTCCATTAAGGACTTCCTTAAGCACACAGGGCCAAAATCATCCCTGATACAGCTGCTCTGCCTTCCCTCCAGTGAAATCAATAGTCTGTCCACCTGGTTAAATTTGAACTATCTTTTCTGTTTGTTCATTTAGTGAAAAGCACAGGGTATTGGGTGAGTCTTTTCTGAAAAGCATCTTGCAAATCTATCCTAATCTTCCATTAGACACCTCATTGTTCTCCTGATCAGCTCCCGAAAGGTTTCGGGGCTGGTTCTGCAGAATCGCGAAGGCAGACGTCACAGGGCAGGGCTGGGGTTAGTGCCACATGAAATAGCACTAGAAAAGCCAAGTCTCACGACATGTGTTTTCAAGATCAGTCAGCCCAGTCGGAAACGTTATATTGTACCATAAAGTAGAAACAAGCTATAAAAATGGCCAGAATCTCCATGAAATCTGAAATCTATCTATACTGTGTCAAGCAGCATGCGAAGTAGCAATGATGGGGGCCCTGAGCAGGCTCCAGACCCAGGTACTGGGACACAGCAGCCCCCATGAGAATGCTGTTAATTCACATGGTCCTCATTATTTGAATGTTGGCCTCAATTTGTTCTTAGCTTTCGCCTGCTTACCGTGCTCCTGCTGCACAGCCTCCACGCAGGCTGTAAGACTAGCAGTGGGAGCGCAGCCAGAAACCTCTTTCAGCTTTTGGGCGCCCTTCATCATGGCAGAGTGATCGTCGTGCTGCTTGTTGAAAGTGTTGGCGATATCGGAGAACAGGGTGTCAATGGCAGGTACGTTTACCAGCTTCAGCGTGAGGGTCCCCTCCTTATTGAAGACCCCTGGGGAAATTAAAAATGTAAAGGAATTTCAGATTTAGCAACAGAGTAAATCAAGCAGGGACTTGGGGAAAGGGTAAAAGACAGTGAAAACCTGTTTAAAATGAGCATGGGACCCTGACTTAGATGCTGTGATCAGCTACAGATCCTTCGTTTGGCTTTGGGAGTTCTTCTGTTACCTGAAATCAAAACTTTACAAAAGGAAGGACAGATTCTGAGCAGCTTCTAACAAAGCCATTTAGAGCAGGAGTGGGGGGGATCACTGAAGCGGTTGAAACAGTCCATATTAATAATTTCCAAAGTATAACAAAAATGGCAGTGACTCTTTAGTTTGAAAGGTAAATTGGCTGTTGAATCATTCCTCTCACTCTCTGCCAGTTTTGGAAATGCCATATAGACAAAGAACTCTCCCCAGTTAGCAGAAACACATAATCTGTTATCAGGTCTGAGAGAAGATCATGGTGAAAAGCTCTCCAAAGCAGAAAGTGTGATATCATTATGCCAGATGCTTCAGCGGGAAGGCGAAGAACCCCTCAGTTTGGAGGGGAGCTTATGTGGCCTCCACAAGGTTCTTCCTTTGCCAGAAGGAAAAAAGACAGTGGCTTTTATACTTTGGGGCTAAAAATCATCTTGTTTCCACTGAAATTGGATAAAATATGCTGATTTACAGTAGCAGAGGATCTTGTTCAGTAATTTTTCATACCTCTAGTAGATTAAAGTTTTTCTCCACTAAGCAAATCCTTCCTTCTTATACAAAGGGAATATATAGGCCAAAAGTTTCAAATCCTCTTAGAGCATGCTCAGTTCACAATAACTTTAATCAGAATTTGACATTCAAATCCCTTAGGCAGCTTTAGAAATTGCAAAGCAGTTGCACCACTGGAGCCCTAATTAAAAGCTCAGTTATCCAACTGGAAATCAGACCACTGGTTCCATGACAGCACTCCTAGACCATAGTTTGTTTTACAAACCTGCAGAAATCTAATTGCATCTCCTGTGCAATGGAATACATGATCCATTTGCTAGCAATATTTCCAACAAATGTCAGAGAGGTTTGTTTTTTTATAGAAGGAAAACTTCAGTCTCAGTTTTAAACAATAAAATCTGTTTTAGTAAGTTTCCCTGTTGCCAAATTAATGCTGACTGTGCTTTGCTTTGCTTCTCTGTTTTGCTTTTACGTGTCTAAGTTTCCTAAAAAAAAAGGGGGGGGGGGGAAGGGAGGGAACATGGGTTTTTTTCCAACAAAGTGATGGATCCTAATGATAAATAGAAATGAAGAATCTATTCTCTGGGGTGCCACAGAAGATCAAGATGTTCCTACAGATTTATAATAGTATGAGAGAAGGAAAAATTACTTTCTATCAAATTCCATCTAGTTCCATAAAGTTTATTTAAAGTAGAGTCAAAGAATAAATAAATACTTCATTAGACTACCCTGAAGTGTGTTATATAGTATTAATTTAAGGCAAATTCGGAGCAAAGCCTGAGCTAATTATTGATTCCATAGCTTACCCTCTTCAGCACTGGTTCTTGGCTCCCTTCCCACTAAATGACTAAGACTGGTCTGAGAGAAAATGGGTTTTTAAGAAAATGAAAATATTCCAATAAAATGCCTTGTTTTCTGGAGAAAATCAGAATTTTATTTAAAAAAAATAATCCTGGAAAACATTAAAGATTTTTGTCTTTACTGAAAGCTAAAACATTTCATCAAAAGCCTGAAAGAGCCCTGTTCAGAAAGATCATCTCGATGTTTCTTGGAAGGGTATTTCAGCTCTGGTCCCTGAGTGGCTGTCCTGGGCCCTTGTGCCCTCCTGTGATGTCCCATTTCCCTCCAGTGAGATGGGAGGCTGGGGCTCATTGGGAGCGATGTAGCGAGATAAGGTGAGTTGGCCCATGTAGGAAAATTATGCTTTAATTCACCCAAACTGCAGCTCCCACAAACTGAAAAATAGTAGCCTTTAATTTTTCTCAAGAAGTTCAAATTTCATCAGGTTTAATTCAGCCAATTAAATAAAGTTCCTTTTATTTCCCCTTCTGTGACCCCCACCAAAACTTTGGTTATTTGGAGCCTCAGGAACATTTTTACATGAGTGAATGGCATAGAGCTGGTCTTGTGTTGTGTCCTGTGTTGGAGAATTTATGGCTAAATTAGCATTACAAATGGAAACCATTCTTGCACACTCCTTTAAATGAACCTTTGCATTGACATGCAGTACAGTAAAGTCAGCACATCCAACTTGGGCTGGAAAAAATGTCCTAATTTGCTGTATACTTTTTGCTCATACAATGTTATTTTGATCTTCACTGGAGTTTCTATGTCACATAAATAATCCACTCCACATTCTGTAAATAATCCTTCGCACATTCTGCAGCTTCGACACTTTTTTAGTCTGCGCTTCTTGTAAACAAGCTATTTTGGGGGATCCTAGAATTTTCCTTCATTTCTACTGAATTTAGTATTTTTCACTTCCTGTCCTAAATTGTCCCAAAGTGGCTACCCATTAGCAGCCCTGCAGTGACTTTTAGAAACGCTTGGCAATTTGCAAAGCAGTTAAGTTTCTTCTGGATGAAAAGCACTGTATAAATGTGAGGTCATTACCATTTAATGTACTCTTTTATAACTGCATGTTTACAGTCTCTGGCAGGGGGTCTACACCATTATTTTTTGTTTCTACCAATGTCAGAAAGCGGGGTGCTGACAATCTGTGTACATGCATTTCTTGTGTATCTGTGTACAATCGCAGCGCTGGAGCATTTTTGGATGAGTACCAGAATTTACTAATTATCACTTTAACCACTATCCACAAAGAAGGGGGCAAGGGGTGAAACGTCCAAAGAAAATAGTTAAAATCTTATTACCAATGTTTCGACAGGGCTGCCTTCTATTTACAGGAAGGGGCTCCCGCTGTGAAAGAGAAAGAAAGTTATGATGTCTTTTTCAAACAGAGGAGGAGTCAGCTTTCTTTACCCAACGGTTTTCTATAGATATTTTCTCCAGAGGGAAGCGCTGCACTCCGGGGGGAAGGGACTCTTGAGCAGAGCAGGAAAGCAGGAGGGTTCGGATGGGTCGGACCTGAGCACCTCCTGCCCTGCATTGAGTCATAACTCACCGGACCACACGTTCAGAAAGTGTATGAACCGTGCGGCCCAAAGAAAGGAAAACTTTACATCGAAATACCAGCAAAAACTCCGATTTGGAAAGTTCTGTGTAGGGCACGATGCCGGTTTCTCTCACCTCTCCCACCAGAGTCTGTACAACTTTCCCTACGTCTTTTGCAGCTCCACCAGCAGAAACCTTGTCATCTCCCCATCCGTCTGTTTCTGAGCCAACATCCAAACGCTTTTCTAACGCTTGGCTACCTTTAAGAAAAGGCAATGCCTGAGCCCTGTGAAGCAATCAGAGGTAATCTATCAGGTGATGCCTGACGGCGTGCTGGCACCAAACTCTCTCACCGATCTTTGGTTAAACGGAGAAGGCCTTTTCTGGTTTTAGCCTCCATTACATGCCCTGGTATTACCACCAGAAGTTGTTACCTGCCTATCATCACTACAGCGCACACTTCATAACTCCCTGTACCAAATCCTACCTCCCGCTTCCCAGCTTGTCCCGAGACGAAATGCTGGAAAAAGCATTTGCCAGTCAGTTCAGGAAGTCTTTAAAAATCAAAAAAGAAAGGTTCAAGAAATTAAGCCTTTTTCTACCTTCTCAGTGCCTGCATTTCTGGTTTGGTTTTGGGGCTGGTTTTTTTTCGTTGGAAGCTGAGGACACTAACTCTTGCCTACCTGGCAATGACGCATGTTCAACTCAGATACTGAACGGTATCTGATTCTGAGAACTACAGATCAAATCCTGCAGAAAAATGTCACATGTTCACTTGACAACTGTGAAATTTCAGGGGTTTACGCACAAAATTCACAATATCTAAAATAGCTATATTCAGATTAAAAAGCTGGATTCTGACAGTGCATTAATAGGCAAGCGTGACAGCAACTTAAAAATAGCAGTGTTGGCTTTGGCCCTTGATTGGAAAATCAGTGAATAATCAGCAATGATGTTTGTCTTAGGAATGCTCTATGTGTTAACATATCAGATGAGTATGTCACTGTTAAAAATGATGTAGTTTGGAACATGTTCTCCCTTTAAAAATTAATGTTAAAATTGCCTTTTAAGTATGAAGAAAGGAGACCAGAGAAAACTTGTTAATCATCTCATAGCAGTAGTAATTCATAAATTAATTTTATGCTGTGATACAGCTGTAACATGGTTCCTGCCCCACAGGATTTACCAGGCTAGTTACTCTCTGAAATCTGTCTCAAAAATGAATATAATTATTGCCTATTATAAACCAATTTACTGTAATCCTTAAATGCACGTAACAATTTGGGGGGCCAGGCTGGCAGGCAGCATCTGCCTTGCATGCACAGCAGTAGTTCCCTGTCTCACGTGCACGGGTGGGAGAAGTGACCACCACAGCCCACGTCACCTTCTCCCACGCTGACCCTAAGCCGAGACGGCAGGAGAGCCAGGGACCACCTTCTGCCTCCTTAATCCTTGTGCTGATCCACGGAGCAGGATCAGACCCCTCCGTGTAAGAGCAGCGGCCAGCTTGCTTTGCAAGGCGCATTACAAAATGTTTGTAGAAGATCTGCAGAAAGCTGAGCCTGATGGAGCCGGAGGGTGGTTGTAGGTGGGACATGAAAGAAACCCACCGGTGGGATGAACCGGGGCTGGGTCAGCACACAGGGCACAGCTCTGCTGCTTCGATTCCGCCCGTTGAGGGGTACTTGCTTATCATCTTTGCATCAGGGCAGGCTCCCCCCATCACTGCCCTGACGTGGGAGATGCGTAAATCCCTTTCTCTGTCCCATGCCCCTTCTCTCAACGCTACGACTCCGTAACAGATCTTGTTACGCACCGTGATACAGGCAAAATCTCCTTCCCCTCCCCTTCTACTCTACGTCCTTCCTGCATTGTTGACGGCAATAGGGGAAGGTGCTTTCTTACCTCTTCTGAAGTAGCTGAGAGACAGCAACAGCAAAGGACGGGCATGTTAATCTAAAAAAAAAAAATAAAATCCTGGAAAAGGGGGATTTAAGAGTAAAGCGTCTTACTGGGACCTTTAAAAAGCCTTCTCGCACCACAGGAAAACAACAGCAACCCAATTGCAAAACAATTGCAGCCCAAATATAGTCAGGACTTCATGTCATGGCATGTCCAGGGACTTCCCAGTGCAAAATGCTCCCTTGCCCAAATATTCACCGACAACATTTCTTTTAAGTCTGCATTTCCCTTTCGGCAATGTAATGGTGTCTGACAAGTCGGCTTCTCTCCCTCTGTAAATAAACTTGGGACTATCAAACAAATACTTTGCTCCGGATTTCCTCCCAGCACTCCCTCCCAGTTCTTCTGGGATGGGGAGAGGCCGAGGACAATCCAGATTACTGCCTACACCAGGAGAAACGAGGCCAGCCCGAGGGACAGCCGGGCACAAAAAAGCATTTCCCTGCACGCTGAGCAAGCACCGTCACGAAAACATGGGGCTGCACCTTTAACAGGATGTTTTATTGTGCCCATAAACCTGGTGGATTAGGAGTGGATGTTGGTATTTTAAGCAATGCTCACCTTTGATTCTCATGATTGCTTCCATACTGTTTGGCTGCCTTTCTTGAATGACGTGTCACGGCAGGAGGATGATCCTGTACGTCCTATCTGACACTGTGGTCCAACACATGTTGTCTCTCTTCTCTGTGGACTCAATTTTTGTGCGTATTTCTGATTCCACCCTGCACATGCTGATTGGGCAATTTGTTAAATACTCTATTAAAGTGGACAAAATTCAGCCTTCCCACTACAGACTAAGAGTAAACTGGTGTTTACACTAACGGAGCAACATGTGGAGCTGTAGCACACCTAAATGGCTAAATTTGTCAGTGTAGGTAGTGACCTGTAGCAGCAGTGCTAGAACTCAGCTCCTCGCTGAGACAAAACAAAAGCGAGAGAGATTGGCATCTCCCTCTTGGCTCTCAGAGAAGCCTTTGATTTTTGGAGGGCTCCTGTAATACAGTTGGACAATCCGTTTCCAGCCAATAACAGGTGGAGACACAGATTCATAAAAAATTTCTGCATCTCATAAAGTATAAAATGCAATTGCTAAATTAGAAATTCAGATCTTCCATGTTCTTGGCTGAATGGAAATGGAGACTCCAAATTGCTTATTATTAACTGCAGTGTGCTGGGCTGGTTTTGGTTTTTTCCCCCAAACCCCCTCCCCACTCCTGCTATGACATCTTTTCTCTTTTTCATACCAGTCTTTCAACCACGAATCCCAAGTCATAGTCAGATTTGTGTTTCAGTCTCAGGTCTCCTGCCCATTCTCTTACTCATATAAAATGGCGCAATTAATTTATTGCAGTCTCGCCACAGTTGTTTTATTCATCATCACTGTAAAGCTCCTGTGAAGTACGCCCAAGAGAGGTAATATCATTTTAACAAAACTGTCCTGATGAAAGAAAGCTGAGAACCCAGGGAGAAACAGTAAGCTTATATACCTAGAGTGTGTTTCTGAGATAATATTTCTTCCAATAAAACATTATTTCATATGATAATGAGTATACAGCCTGTTCAGTGAAGAAGCCACACAGTAAACAGATGTGGAAAAAGTCAGAGAGAAAAAACACCATTGGCAGACACTAGAATTAAGCTAAATAAGCTATGGCAAATTCCTTGAGAGATCCACTCTTACCTCGTGTTATGGGTCTGGGATGAAAATGTAACTGTCTTTGAACAGTGTATATCCAGCAAGGAAATGATTGCAGCTATTTCATGGGTGCTAAAATGCAGCTGTGGTGGATGTTAAAGAAAGTAGTGCCCCTATTCAAAGAGACAGTGAGAGCTCAGGGATAACTGGAGGGGTTTGGATCCCCTCTTGGGAAGAGGATCGTCTGTCCACAGGAAAAAGGCAGATCTGGGTCCTGGGGTTCTCCAAGACTGATTTTGTAATGTCTTTTGATCAACTAAGGCAACTTGATGGGTGCTGGCTACTCATGATGCTATTTAAGATTTACAGGGGAAAAAAGACAGACCAACCTTACAAATCAGCGGTCTGAGCAAGCTGCCATGAGGTTAGTTAGCCTTTTTCATGAATCGAGCTCCGTTGTTTTACTTTGATTGAGTTAAGATTGCCTTGACACATGTAGTTGGGTTTTATGGGCTGTAGGCATGCACCTAATTTGACTCTTACAATCTAAAATGGTATGTGTGTGTCTAAATGATGGTCTACAACCTGTCTCACTCAATGATTTCTTAATGCCAAGTTGAAGTGCTGAAATGGCCTCTCCTTTTTTTTTTTCTGATTTTTTTAAGTCAATACCTGAAATCTTCTGAAGTTACATTAGCCTGAGCCATTGACAAATAGCTGTCATTCTGCTTCCAGTCTATCTCTGTAGCCCATCAGTTTTTATTAACAGTTCTTTTTAATGGCTGTGTAGAACATTAAAAGGGTCTGCATATTAAAAAAAAAATAATAAAAACAACAAGCTGAGATACAAAACTGGACTGTCTCACTATGACATAGTGCCATGAGGTTCCCAGACTGCTGTTAAGAAAATATAGCTCATACGCGTAGTGCCCCTGCCCAGCTATGCTTCATCTGCCAGGCGATGTTGAAATTGTGCCTTCCTGGCGCTGCCTTTATTTACCACAGTGGCATTGACTTCATGCGCTGCAGCCCTTTCCATTTGGGTTGCCTCAGCCAAGGTCATCATTGCGTAAAGCATGAGCCCGCAAATAGCAATTTCTTGCTATTTCTGAGGAGAATTACTAGTTCTGTTTGCATCAAGGACTGTGAGGAATCCCTGCTACACTTGGGACGTGGCAGAGCTGACTTAGTCAGAGTTTCTTGGATTAAGCAGTAAGAAAAAAAAAGAGTTAGAAAGATGAGTCACTGCTGAGTGCAAATGTACTCTGTAGCTTCTCATGGAAATAAAGCTTTCTTAAAAATCATATGATGTGCCCCTATATATACTTTTTCTATATATCGATATAGACATGATAATATATACGTACATATAAACACACAAAGATTCAAGTACGCACGCACCCAGAAATGTCTGTCTATAAACATGTAACACCAAATTCAGAATAGAGGTGAGCGTATATACCTAGGACATAAAACCTAAATCTACTGAAGGAATTGTACAGCATACCACCACACGCCCCTTGTGCCTACTTTGCAAAAAAATTAATGCTTTAGGAAAATAAATTATCATGAAGAAATGATCCTCTGTGTAAGAGCTGAGGCACATCAGATCCAGATTTTAAAGGTATTTCAATACCCAGCTCTTGATGAAATCACAAACCAGATGTTCTGCTCATCTTCTGTCACATGCCCAGGGCAATGCAGAAATTCTGAGACATTTTGTAAGTGTGAACTTCTGACTTCAAAGTAAAGTGTCTTTTCCTTGTGGTTTTACCTTGAATTTCCCCTTTCCAGGCAGTCAGGTAATACAATATTACAGGGGGAAAAAAAGAAGTGTCATATGGATGAAAAATACTAATTCAAGATTTTATGACTAGTAGGAGTACTTCTTTATTCTGCAAAGTGGCATTGTATGAACTCCTATCAGCTGATGAGGCTACATTTATGCACTGGTGTAACTTTCACAATTTTGACTATTGGCTATCAAAATTACCTATAGTTAAGCCTACAGATTGGAGGGAACATTGATGAAAAGGGTAAGGTCATTTGTCTTTTTTCACTTTCCCAATACCTGATTCATCACCTCTGAAAATTTCTGGGGCATATCCACCAATGAAAATGAGATATTTTAGCCAATCCTTTAAGTGTTCACAGAAGTCCAATAGATATAAGAAAATCTCTCACTTCTCCAGGCTTTCTCTGAATTGTCCTTTTCCCATACTGGGCATTTGTCACTGGAACAGGGCATACGCAAGAGCACTGGCTGCTGAAGAGCTTATCTTTATCCCCAGGCTGACATAGGTACTGCAATGTCTGTCTCCGAGCATCTTACCTGGAAAATATCCTGCATCCACATCGCATAAGGGAGCAGCATGGGCATTAATCAAGATGTCTAAATAACATTCATCCTGTAACTAATTACCATCTATGTGTTGCAGCTGTAACAGGAAATAAACATCAGTGTTCTTCTTCCTAATGGAGCTAAATGTGTTCAGTAATTAATTCCAACTGAAGAGGTCGGCTGTTAGCTATTTCTTATGGTTGTTCTTATTACGGCTGTTTTGACTCAGAAGGTACAAGGTGATTGTATAAGGAGCACGAAACCGATGACAGAGTATCGTACCTCCAGCGTGATTTGATTTCTCTTGCTTTGCTATGTCTAATTAAGGTTTTACAAGATGCTGCAAGCCCTGGTCTCTCTCCACCCCCGGAGAACCCCCTCCTGCATGGTCGCCACATGACAAAGAGACACCCCCCTATAAAACACAGCTGCAAACTATACAGACACTTTACAGGTCTCAGAGATCATATTTACGCAGAGGTCCTGCAGCAGGGAGATTCTGAATGTCGGACCCTGTTGGTGGAATGTCATTAATCAGAGGATAATGGACAGGAAGGTGGGTGGCTGCTGATAGTTTTGGCTCATTTAAGACGGTTTTGGAAGGCTGCCAGATTGCGCGGAGAATTTTTGAAATGTTTCGAACAATACCGTCTTTACAATGTTATAAAATACTGGGGTGGCTTGAGTGGGTTTCAAACTGGCTCCTGGCCAGTAAAACCTCAGGATTCCAGTCAGCTGTAACCTGGGCTCAAATGCGTGTCTGGGGTGGCTGAGGTCACCAGCACCCCTCGCACCCTCCCGCGTGTTTGCGCACCACCGAAAAGCAGACGATGGCCTCGGCGCTCGAGCTTGCGCGAAACCTTAAAGCCTCCAGCTTGTCTCTCCGTGGCTTTGCTACTGCAAATATTTCCCCTTTGTAATTCGCGGAGATCCCCTTCCCTTCAAGCAAAGAAGTCGTGTTGTGTAATAGCAAAATAAAATAGCGCGATGATGATCAGGTAGGGCTGAATCTTCCATCGTAATTCAGGTTGGAGTCCAAAATCTGTCCTGCCACAAAGGTGCGTCATGAAGAACGGACAGATGCCTGCGGGGACATACAGAGTATAAAGCTGCACAATGCTCCAGTAATGTGCAAAAAGGAGCCTTAACCCGAAGGAAAATCAGGTGCCTTCCGAACCACGGGTGTAATTCACACGCACCGGTGTAAATAACTGCACCCCGTGTATGATAAGCAAGGCCACAACCAGAATGATAGGGTTTGTAATTAATTATTGGGCTCGTTTCTGTTGGGTACCACTTGATCGTACAAAGAAGTGAACTAATTGTATTCATATGAACAAATGCTGTAAGTCACAGACCAGGCTCTTTATTCTTATCCACAGGAGGTCGTCACACTTTCATTAAAATTAGGGAAACTTTTCTGGGCTCTCTTGAGAGCTATAACACTGAAGTCTTTCAGCTTTTTAAGAGTAAAAGTTTCCCATGCTGGTAAAAGTGATATTATTTAATTTTATTAATTTAATATTTTTTGTTTTAATCTTATTTTAGTAAAATATCATCCTGATTTTTTTATTATTTTTGTTACAGAAAATGATTCCATTTCCAAATGAGACACAGTTCAGAAGGCTTTATTTATAGGAAAGTAAAACCTAAACCTGAAGCTATCTTTCCTCCCTTCTGTTTCCATAAACATGATTTCTCCCAGTAGAAAAAACAGTAGAAGTAACTTGTCATAATATCATTCATCAAAAGGAGTCTGATAATCCCAGACACTTGAAGCCACGTTTGCAAGCAAAACACACTAAATGGAAACAGAACATTCTAAGAATTAACCAGTTTGCATTGCTTATCCTTCCTATGTTTTAAAAAAAAAAGACTGTCATGTTGTAAGGCTCTTGGTATGTTACGATGCCGCCTTTGCACTGTAAATCTACAGCAAAATAATTAACTATGGAAGCACAACACTGTCATTCCAGCCTCACCTATGTGACTGTACATAAGGGAAATTCCACATCTGGAGAAGGAGTTTTGCCTCTCTTCAAGACAGAACCAGCCTCCTCAACAAGCCCATCTTCTTGCCAAGGCCCTCCTTCTCTCTCCATGTGACTGTGTAGTGGCTTATTTATTGCTTGAGCACATGGCAAATGTCAGGGACACTCTCTCCCTTTTCCAGCAGATTTTGATTGATACGTGAAATAAAACCCACTGTAATCAAAGAAACTAAAAGCCATCAGCAGTCACAATGGTGAGGACTAACAAGCACCCACTAGTGTCCAAATAAAATAAACAGATATAAAAGCAAATTAGGCAAGACGGTATTCTAAATGCTACTGTCCAATTCCTTGCTCGGAGTCAGATGTACGCTTTCATAATTTAAGAGCTCAGTCTTCCTAGATGGCTTTCCATGTCGTTGGCACTGTTTTGTATGGTATGTGGACTCCTTTCCCTGCGCACAGATTCCCCAGCCACTAGCACAAGCGTTCACACACACAGTCTAGCACATGCTGATGTAGGAATGAATGGTATTCACCCTACTCCGAGCACTACATTTTAGTTTTGATAATTTTGTAGGGCTCAAGTACTTGGAGCATTTGCTCCTTCCAACTACTCGTGCCATTTCAAGAAGGTTATTTTGCACGCTTGCTTTTACTACACAAACCTCAGGAGCAAACCACCATTATTTCAGGCTTCTCTTTCACAAAAGGTGATCATACAAGTTAAGGGTTGAAAACCTTTCGGAGGTCTGAAGAAATAGGAGGGAAGTAGAAAAGAAGGGGGCTCACTAAGTGTCTGTCTCTGGTGAATAGCTCAGGATAGCTCCACTCCAGTTGCCTGGCCAAATGGCTTAAACAACAGACGTTAACAGTAAACCTGCATTTCTATTCAGCTTTAAAATTGCCAAGGCAGTTTTTCTGATATACCTACAGTGTATCTCAGCCCTAAAAGCCTCATGCACACTTCATTAGCTTTGCAATGACTGCTGCACGTCTCTGAAGTTATGAAGTCTTTTTGTTAATAAAAATTATACTGTGATTATATAGTAGCTTAAAAGGCAGTAACGTTAGAAGTCTTTTCAATATTCCCATAATACTAAAATAAAATGTATGTTATTTTGAATTCCCAGAAATATAATCTTTTCTTGGAAGTAAACTCATGGTATATAATCGCCTGCTCCTCCCTGCCGGTGAATGCACTCCCACCTCTGATTCACATTTATGTTGTGAGTGGCTTTTAATGACAGAACAGGGGAATATATTGTGGTTTCACACATACACAGATTTTACGGTCACTTATTCCTAACTAGGAGATAGAGAGACATAGCAGAGAAGTATTCTTTCTTTCTTCCAAGGTACTCCACCTCTGAGTACAGTAGGTGGTTCCGCGTATTGTAATGTAATATCTTGGAAACAGTTTTATATCGAGAAGGAGAAAGATAAAACAAATAATCCCAAGGGCTAGATGATGGGAAATTGTTTTAGGAGAATTCATTTCAGCCCTGATACCTGTGATTTGGGGTAACTGAACACTTGGTTTATTGCCTCACCACAATAATCCATCGAATTACCTCTCTTTCACTTCTCAGTGGGCCTGAATGCCATGATGCTATCTCATTTTAGTGTGTGGGCGAGTGTATAACTAACAAGTTGGTTTATTAAAGCAAATTAGCCTGCATGTTCCTGTGCCGGGCAAATTCTTCCCTGGATGGACCCCACCGAAGAGCAATGCAGCTGTCTAAGAGTCTTTGGAAATGGAAATAGATGTTTGCGAGTCTAGCTTAATTAGCCAGATTGTAGATAGCTTAAATTCGAGGAAGTGAACATTATCTTAGTTCACCTTCCCTTTTTAGTACTTGGTGGTAGCTGGAAGCCTACTTCAGACTTGAAATATGCATGGTTTTATTCTGTCTTTCTCTAAGCTGATGTATGAAAGGTAGTGACTTCAATGTACGATCTGCTTTCTATCAAGCTGTAAGGGCTGTTCCTCTGCATAGAGTTTTTGCGCATATAATGCCTTATTGTGGAAAGTCCTGCTTTCCGTAGTAGCATCAGCTCGTTTCAGCCATGGGATGGGTAACACAGAAGCAATATGACAATGACAAGCTAGTAGAAGTACAGAGAAGATAATCAATGAGTAGACAAGAAATCTGGACTTTCCAAATACTGATGCCACTTAGCAAATCTTTTCAATGGCTCTATATAATTTGGGTAATGATGCTTTCACCTGGTTTCTAGAGGAGTTGAAGTAAATTCAGCACTGTGCAAGGTGGCTGGGACCTATGGATACCACATGGAGACTATCCTGTAGTGGTGCAAAATGTCCAGACTTGGACATTCCTTCTTGTGTATTTTAATTTTCCAACTTTACACAAAGGTGTTTAACCTTTCTGCTATTCATTAGAAGCAATAAAGCTCTTAAGCTTATGATTTTCTGTGGACAGTGGACTTAAAGTACATGACTAGTGTTAGGTGTATATTTAAGTGCTTTATATGTGAAAGCTCATTGACTAAACTTTAGCCTTATTATGTGCCTCATTTTACACAGCCAAATTTGAAAAGATTGGTCTAAATATATTTTCGAGTCACTTAAGTCTCTTCTTTCCATGCCCTCCCTGACATTACTATTTTACAGGAATTTGCCTTAAAAAAGGCAATGCAAAATGTATTTTTGAAGTAAACACTACCTAATTTGGCGCTGCTCTTGATTGGCATTTCAGATTTTCTTTTTTTTTTTTTTTTTTTTTAACCAGGATATTAGTAGCTCCTTTACAAGCTGCAAAAATAAACAAGAAAAAGTAAATGCAAGCCTTTGTTTGGGAAATTTTTTCTTTTTTTCTTTGGGTTTCCATCTGAATGTATTCGGCCGTCTGGGGTGAATCAAGGCTGATCCTGGTGCAAAACTATTCTCCAACAGATAGCCAAGCTGCTTGAACAAATGGTTCGTGTTAGCTAGAGAAAGACACTGAATCTAAACCATGTGCTTCTGGGTCTTGTGGTTTCAAATTGAACCACAAACACTCAGGCAAGCTGTCAGTCTCTATTCACAATTTCAACCAACCTTGCAGAAAAAAAGGGGGGGTCTTTGCCCACCAATCATGTTTTTAACCCTTATGTGATTAGTGGGGTGGCTTTAATGCTTTGCATTAGAGAGGCATGCTGTTTCTTAGAAGAAGAAGTAAGTAGACTGATGACCTGGGAAAGAAAGACAGACAAACATTTGATGCAATGGGAATGAAAATAAAGATGTTTAGAATCCTACAAGGTAGGGCTCGAAGGGATCTCAAGAAATCATCCAGTCCAAAACCTTTCCAAGAGGCAAGATCATACAAAACCAGCCATCCCTGGCATTTTTTTACAGAAGAACTAATTTATAAAATGCTAGATTTTTTACCACTCTCAGTAAGCAGCTGTGAAAGTGCAGAAAGTCACCTGTGAGAGTGAGCATGGGACATTCTGCATCAGCGGAATGTGCTGCTACCACCTATGCTAAAGAAATAACCATTGCGGGCTTGGGCTGTGTTTACTGCTCTGGAGCAGAACACTAAGGTATGGGGGTTTGAAGCAAATGTCCTGTTTGCTCCCACTTACTATTTGTTGGTTTAGATCACACAGCAGTGAGCTTAGAGGATGCCATAGCCTTTACTCCTTCCATTCCCATTGCTTTGTCAAAAAAAGTCAGAGTGCCACGTAACAGCACGCACAATCGCAGCCTTTGAAACAGCTAAGCCAAGAAATCCAAGGGAGACATCTAAGAGAAGATGCCTGTGTATGTTGGAGGACATTATGTGAGGCAGCTATTTGCAGGTTCTCTCTGGGTTTTTTCCAGCATGTAGGTGACTTATGTGCAAGGAAAGAACTGCTTGTTCAGGAACTGAAGCTGCTGGGGAAAACACATGGGGACGAGCTGCATTTATGTTCCAGGAATCACGCTGGGTAAAACCCTGCTGCAGAGAGTTCAGACACACCTGGTTGCAAGCCCAAAATGGAAATGTGCAAGAGTTGAATATTTTGTGAGGACATGTTCTATAACAGCATTGTTTGGGGGCTAAAAAAAACCCCCTTGCTGTAAGGCCTTTGTAAATCTATATCTCCCACCTCAGCACTCTTGAAATACCATAAGAATGTTTGCTCCTAAACTGCTGTATCGTATTTGGGACTGCTTAGAAGACTGAAGGTTAAAGAAGGAAAAAAGAGGTAAGAGTTAGAATTTGTAACTTTGAACCTCATTAGTGGTTTACATGTTAAAATGAGTTGCAATCTCCTTCGTCCTTGCTCTTTATTTCCCCATCTACACAATGAGATAGCATGATTGAGATCTTCTCAGGAAGCCTACTAAAATTGTAATGAATCGGTTTGTACACAAAATCTTCTCATGCCTTCCTTTTCATTTAGAATGAAAAAGCAATTTTTTATTTAGAAAGAAGTTTCAATGCAAATTTTATCCAATTTCACTTCAGTGGAACAGGACTGATTTCAGCAGCTGAGGATTTACCCCAGTGTTGAATGGGAGAAATTATGTCAGTGTAAACTGATAGTTTTAAGTATTAAAGAAGGACTTCATGAAGATATGAGACTAGCTCCTATGTTGTAAGAAACTTAAGCAATTGAGCCTATTGAGGGTGAGCAGAATTGGGTATATTGGGCAGATAAGTATGTTTGGAAGAAACTAAGATTGCTGGTTTGCCAACCAATCTGCTTACTGGACAAAGTTGCCTTTGTTAAAGAGGTTACTCCCATTACTACTTTTTCACTAGGAGACACCATTAATGACAGTCTTAAGGAATTACTCCTTATTATATTGACTTCTTATAGCACAACTGTTACACAGTCACAAGGCGGTGTGTGTGCTTGGGACAAGTCTGTGGCAGACCTCGCTCAGCACCCTCCGAGGAGCTCCTGGAGGTACTGTGCCCTCCTTGTGCACCTTTTAGGGATGCTTTTAGGGATGTAAATGGAGAGAGTGGCTCAGAGGGATAAACTGGGACCAAATTCCAACATTTCTGATACCACCTCAAGGTTTTTCACCAACAGTGCTGAAAGATCCTCTACGTCTTAGTACCCATCAGAAGGGAGGAGAATGGGAACTGCTTTAGTGTGGGACAATAGAAAAACGTTGTTCACCTTCTCACAGCACATCGTACACGTCCCTTATGGATATTTAGTGACGTGCTAACTGATTCTGAGGGGTGTCTGGTCAGGGCTTCAACCCATTGGGTTCCTCCCTTCATTGCCATTGCCTCCACTTCTAATTTGGAGAACTTTGTTGAATCCAAACTCAACTTTGTGCAACCAAATATAGTTCTGGATTAACACTGCTGCAGTCCAGAGCTACCTCAGACTGACACTGCTATAAATGAGTGCTATAACTCTTTAAAAAACAACCCTTTCCAACACTGCATGAAGGTTACATGATCCCCTACTTAATATGCACATGAACTGGGATGCCACAAACTTCCCTGGGGTTTCCTGAGGGCTGAAGTAAAACTTAATTATACCAATTGGTTAGACAGACTGTTAAAACTTTTGTTTCACATACACTTTTTATTCCCTCTTCTCCATCTTTTCCCATTTGCCAAAACCTCCTGAAGAGAAAATAGAGATTATTTTACTTTTTACCTTAAAGGGCTCCTTGTGTGCATTTGCCTTATTAAATAACTGCCAGAATATCTAATATTCCATGGACAGCACTGATGAAAATGAAGCATAACATTGGTCAAATGAGCAAGTTTCATGTATAGCATTGTCCCTAATTTGGTCTCCAGCCAATGAAAATTCTGTACCGTGCATCAGTTGGCTATAAATGAGTCTTTGCATTTAAAAAGGTCTTAGAAAAGACAGGATTTCTCTTTTTTTGTCACTATTGTTTTGAGCATAACCATGACCCATTCATTTATGCCTCCCTGAGCTTTCTGTCAGCCAAACTTCAGTTGTCTTTCATCTGTCCCTGCATAGGGCTGTCTTCTTTCTCTCCTTGATGCTGTTACTTTTGCCTGTCATGCACAGAGAATGTAGCACATGTTGGGTACAGCAGAGCTAAGTTCGGCAACAGATATTATTACTGATCACAACAGCATCTAATCTTTATCAGTTCAGAAACAGTAGAGGGAAATGTAGTTATTACTATCGACAGTAAATCTGGTAAGTCTAAGGAGGAAATATGGAGCTTCAGCGTCTTCAGAGCGGCCAGCCAAATATCCGAAATGCCTGTATGCATCTGGCTGAAGTGCACTCTGCAGATTGATGCATCATTAAGTTCTCCTTTAATGATTTAAAGGGGAAAAGGCCTTTTGCTGGATTTCCACAGAAGGTTAATTTTCCCTTTTCTGGCAGATCTGCAAGGCCCTTAATGGTGTATGGAAGGAAACGGTGCTACCTTTCTACACAGACTTTTCTGTAGTTAGGCCACTAATGTGAGGACCACCATATTCTTATGTTTTACCTATAAGAAATTAAACACCAGCCATTAATATGTTACCTACTGACGGCAGCTCAATTCCTTTCCTGTAGGTTTGCCAGTTGTTAACTAGGAGGTTCCATTCCCTGACTTCAGACAGGGATTTCTTCCTCCATGGTAAAACATCACCTACCTGAGGCACCAGGATCTTGTTCAGCATTTCGGTCCAGAAACAGCAAACACAATCTAGCTGTGGCAAGCAGGGGGAAAACTGGAATGCCAAGGGCAGGCTGGGAATCCAAACCACGATCTGCTGGAAATAAGGCTGGTTCCTGGAGAAGCCAAGAATTTCCACCCTGTTTGTTTGAAAAGATTTCACTTGTCTGTGAATACGGACAGGCTTGAATATAGAGCTCCAGACCTCTTAACAGCCTCACTGCAAATCATGTTAAACTTCATATCGCATATGGATCGTGGGTTTAAAATAGTTTTTCTCCGAGTCCACCACTGTTAGTACAGTGAGCTGGATTCCTTTCAGGCTTTAAGAAATCATTTCTGGTAATTAGGTTAGTAACTCTGTTCAGAGATGGGGATACCAAAAAGCCTGCAGAAGCTGGAACAGTGAAAATGTTATACTAGATGAGAAGACATCTCCAAACCTTTTCAACAGTCCTCTGCATCCAAAAATGTTTTAATTTACTGTCATTTGCCTTTGCCTCATTCCGCAGTTGCTCTTATGCAGCCAGAAACCTTGTATCCCAGACAAGTGAAACATCTCTCTTTTTTTTCCATTTCTTTTCCTCTTCAGTTTCTAAATGAATCCCCACCAATTTCCAGAGCTTATATCACACTTGCAGCCACCTAGCAGATATGAAATCTAAACCAGGTCTCTCTTTTTGTAGAGTAGTGGTGAAATGAATTACCCATACAGAAGAAAATGACCCATTAAAAGAAAATTGGACATACAACTGGGAACAATCCATCCATATGCAATTGTCAGCATTGCATGTTAATACTCATATCAGCATGCTGAGCGGGGCTGGAGAATCATACTTAAATTAACATACCAGAGTAACAGTGGGTGTTCAATAAACAGGATTGAGGATTTGAACTAAACATTTCAAAAAACTGTTTAAGGCTAGATTAATCAAGATTATACTTTGAAATGCATAGCTGAAATTTGGTATTAATTTGAAAAGTTTTAATTAGTCAAAACAATAGCAATTATAACTACTTTAATAATTAATATAATTATTGTGAACTTTATTCCTGTAAAAAATAATTGACACAACATTTCTATTGGGGTTAAATAGGTTATCTGAGGCTTAAACAAATGAGCAGAGATGGGAAAATGTGTTTTAATAAATTTTGATCTTGCATGAAATTTATGCACTAAAAAACTTTACTTAGAGAACCAAACTGATTCAGAAAGATTGGAAATATGAATGTGACACATTTTACTGCACTCTGAGTAATTTTCCATGGAAAAAAATGAGGGTTTCTTTAATTTAAAAGTAATGTACTTTGTTATCCTTGATTGCTGGAAAGAAAGTCAGCTCTTGGACTGGTACAGAACCACGCTGCCTAGCTGAAGACTACAAAGAGGAATTTTAAAAATGGATGGGGGCTTTATTTCTACAATGTGGCTTTCTGGAATAGTGTGAGTTTTATCAGGCTGTAGCAAAACCAAAGCAAGAGAGATGCCAAATAGGATCAAATATGTTGCTGGAATCAAGAAATCTGCTTGGAGTATCTCTTACCTCAAGGGCCATGGGTTCCCTATGTATTTCTTTCTGTAGTACAGTCCTTCTCTGAGCTAACTTTCTAAAGGACAGCACGAAACTGAAAGTCATCTCCAAGACAGCAAAATATCTTGCTATTATCCTGATCTCAGTTTCAAGTGGACAGAATTCAAATTGCATATGCACAGATAAAAATAATTCCCCATATTTTGAAAAAGAGAGAAACAAAAAATGAGATAAAAGTAAGATTAAAAAGAGTCTGAGATGGGAACTCTTTTAGGGGGAAAAAAGCCCCACAACAACAAAACAAAATATTTTACCAAAGTTTAGGTAGGTAGAAATGTTCAGACCCAGGTGTAAAAATGTCATTTTTTTGTCGAATGAAAGCCTGCCTCTTCCCTCCGTTTGCTAAAATTGCTCAGCAATTGTTACAAGGAGCTAGTAATGGGTCTTACCCAAAATTCAAGGTATCAAATCTTCTAAGCATTCAGAGGGCAAAGAGAAGTTAGAAACCATTCAATTTCAATCTCACATAGTCCCTTTCCCGTAGGATTTCCACCAAACCAGGCAGCACAAGTACAATACAAAACTCTACTTCCAGCTCTACTTAGAATGAATTATTTTCTTTCTTTGCATAGGTTCCTGTCTCTTGGCTAACGGTGTATTTCGATTATAAACTATTTTGGACTGACATCCTCTCTATGTATATACATACATATATACAAATCTCCATACATGTGCTTGTATTTTTACGTGCACTGCCAGCAGTCCTTCAGTTTTGATTAAGCTTGTAAATGCAAACCTATTCTACTAAAAATTAAATCCTGAATATAAATAATCTCCAAACTGAACCTAAGTCTCCTCTAGATTCAACATGGAGATGACAAAAATGGTAAATAACAGAATACATTCACAGCTTTGCAGATTAGTTTTCCACATGATGTGCTGGGGGTCTCCAAATTTAGAATAGTGGTACCTCTGGTATATTATTTCCCCACAGATGGCAATGGGAGAATTAACCCCTTTAATCTGGGTGAGAAATGAAGATCCAAACCAAGGATGATTCTAGCTGGGGTTTAGGAGTCAAAAATGAAAGTGACTGTGCAGTGTGAAAAAATGACATTTATATACTCTACCTAGAGATTTTTTTTTTCCACTATGGAACTGTTTAAGTTTACTTTTTTTTTTTTAACTACAGCCATGGGAAGCATTTTAGAATGTTTTGTACACCTGCTAGCTCCATTTCATTTGTTTAAACACATTTTATAACTGCAGTTTATGTATTTTTCCAAGAAAATAAAAATGCTAAAAATATAATGTGGTGTTTGGGAGAATGGAGGTGGGGGATTGGAAGGAACAAGAGGGCCTCATCTTGGCATATGTTCCACTTTATGCCAACTGCAGCACATTCATCATTAACATACTGGATGGGGATTACCTCTATACACTCATTCTCACACACACACACGTTTCCCCTTTGCACCAAAGAGCAAAATTGTATATGGGACACAATAGACCTATTGGGCATGGGTGCTGCTTTATTGCTAATTACAGTGTTTGCTTCGCCAAGGTGTTACTGCTATTAGCCTTGAAGCAATTTTCTGCTCCATTGGTAGGATATGCCTCAGCCCTTTTGGTGCAGTCATTGTTTTGGAGCATAGCCAGCAAGCAAGGATTTCTATACATTAAATGTTGCAGTATTCACCCCATGGAAAAGTCTTTGCAGGGAGACCTAACTGGAGCTCTGAGAAGATCTTGAGATTACTTTTTAACAAAGGTTCTGTGATATTCTTGTCCTTTAAATGTTTTCATTTTCACTAGCTTTACTGCCACTGTGTTTATCAGATTCTGTGTTTGAAGCAGTGTTTCATTGTTCAGCTACAATACTGTCTATGTTATTACTCATGGCAAACGAATAAGAAGAAAGATGTCTTAGTCCTGGACCTTTTCCTCTTCCTGAGAAACAAAGAGTTTGGAAAGACATTTTTCAGAAATGCTGGTACCTCCTAAGAGCTAATGTGATGTGTCTATCCAAAGCCTTTTTTCTGATTATAGAAGAGCAAAGGAGCTTTGGATCCTTTATCAAGTCCCCTGTTGTCACAAGGAGGACATTATCTTTCATAAATTTCATTTCAACAGTGCAATGCTTATGATTTGTTTCCAGACATAACCTCCATTTTACAAAGGGAAGAACAGTAAGCATCATCACTGAAATACCTTATTTAAGGTCTTGAAATGAACTATTATATGTCTTGGGATAGAGAGACACACCACCCCTCAATCTCTGTCTGCTGGTCTAAACAGCACCCATGCTAGACTGGCAATAAATAATGAACCTGTTTCTGTTCTAAGCTCTAGAAAAGGGAATGGTTGGAGTTACTTGAAGTTTCATGGACCATTTTGGACCTACCTATCTTTCAATATGAAAAAGCTTCCTGACCACTGCATCTGTGACTTAAACAATTACATCATCTCACCACAGAACATGTTCCCTGGCACAAAGAGATCTTTTTCCTTCTGAGGGAGTTGGTGTTCTTCGACTCAAGCTCTTGACTAAACTAGCCAGCATGATTCACATCTGCCAAACGACACATTAGCATAATGCATAAAGAGAGGGAGTCTCCATTCCCAACTAACACTGATTTAGCTTGGCATTAAGTATTCCCTCCCTTAAGCTCCCTTCCCCCCGTAAAAGAAATTCTTGACCTTTGATTTTCTTTTCAGTTTTCACCCTCCAGAATACATGTGCTCTTCCCATACTGACCCTCCTCTCTTCTATGAATGATGGGAGAGGTCTCTCACCTCCTAACCTAATCACATCAGAGTCTTCTCCTCCAGTTGCCACTAAGGTGAGAGATAACGAAATAAATAAAAAGGAACCCAGACCAAACAAGAGCATGTTTTGCCTTCTGTATTTGAAGAGGAAAAAGAATAGCCTCAAGACAAGAAGACTCCCTTATGGCCAAGGCGACTGACAAATTCTTGTGGTTTTCTCCAAAAGTCAAACCAAAATCCAACCGCCAGCCAAGCTGAGTTCTGGCAATCTTGCATTGCCTGGAAATGAGCGCAATCGTATCCTAATAGCTATTTGGATAATTGTCCGTATGAGCGATCTGCCAACCAATGTTGGAAACAAGTCTTTATTACAAATATAGCATGAAGTCTAATCTGGAATACATTAAAATGTTATTTCTGTAGCTGCCTTTTCCCAAACTTTAAATAATGGCTAAACCATTTATCAGCTTTTGAGGAGAAAGGTTGTGTATACTGTACTTTCAGAGCAGAGATGAAAAAAAAAGTCTTCAATAAAAAATATTCTGCTCATAAACTCTGTAATTTCTGGTCTCCTGTACATTGCTAAAAACTATTACAAACCCAGTTTAGATTTGCTGAAAGGGGCATGGCACGAACATAATATAATAACCAAACTGTCCTAGGCACCTGCTACAGACTTCTACTGATATCACTAGAAGCTGCAAGTGGTCAAAGCAGCCAGACGCACCCAAGTTTTGTAGACTATATGTAAATAACACACAACACTTAATAAGACATGCCTGAACAACCCACAGTGCACAGCCTATCATCAGCAATGTTAACGTGACTGCTCACTAAGGTGATGGGCATTGTATAAGGAGTATCATTATTGCCTTGTTAGCCACTTGACTTTATGAGACCCAATACACATGCAGTTTCTACTTGTACACAGTTCAGGAAGCTGTTTTATCCTTAGGTTTCATTTGATACCTACATGAGTTCTCCATCTTGGAGAACATGGTTGGACTAGATGATCTTTAAAGGTCCCTCCCAACCCAAACCATTCTATAATTCCATGATCTTTGTCACCATCTTCTGAAGATAATATCTCAGATGGGGCTGAGTCACTCCCTAGAAATATCTGACTTTCCCTAGGCACTGCTGAGATGGTCAAGGTGGCCATAGTTTTGACGGTTGAAGGTAGCTGGGATGAATCCCACATCCACACAGCCCTGAGTTAGGTGAGGTAACTCTAAGTCTTGTAAGCTTAATGTTATGCAATAGCAGTTAAGGCACACAGAACACTCCCTAGCACCATAATCTGGAGAAAATATCAAAATATGGGTTTTGTACATAAACCTGAATGGCATCTCAGGCATCAGAGCCCTTATAAGACCATAGCGGGTCTAAACTTTTTTTAATTGGTGTGCTCTCCTGTAGCTCAAGAAGAGTATTCTGTGTTTGATGGATGTGCTGGGACTGCCATATTTCAGTCCCTCCATTTCTCTGCCTTCTTTTTTTTCTTCTTGTTATATCTATTAAAGTGATTTATGACTTTTTCATTGTTCTGCCTGGAGCTTGGCCAACTCTTGAGATCAAAATCCAAAAAATTCTCCTCAACAAAACATTAGGGTGACCAGAATGAAACAGGACCTGTGGAAAAGATTTGAATTGTGGGAAAGGAAATAACCCCATCTCCATGGAAACGCATTCACGTTTTCCAGTTACTCCTGAATAAATGAAGTTTGTGTTCTCTAATTCCTAGACTCCAATTGGAAGCACACCTAGCCTTAAAGTACCTGGGAATACTGTTAAAAACATCAAGGTTTCTCTGAGCAGCATTGCAGTTTCACAGCAATGCTTTTTCTTCTTTTTTTTTACCTTTTTTTTTTTCAGGAAATCACCATCTGAGTTCTTCAGAAAATGTCTGCAAAACACACACAATCCACAAGGTGCTTTTAAGAATTAGCTGCAGTGGCTAAGTTTCTACTCTAGAGTTGCAAGCCCTCCTAATTCCTTAAGAATTGCTGTAGTAGTCAGTAATACTTAACAAGCCCCACGTGTGTGACATTATTAAAAAAATACTTAAAGCCTTCAAGCTCGAATTTACATAATATGAGCATCTAGCCAAGTATTTCACTCAATTTCTCCTTCACAAGACTTTACTGTCTCTCCTCGGCAGTCACGGTGCAGGAAGACACCATGCTGTTTGATTTTTGCATATATAGTTAAAACAAACTCAGCACCTGCCCTGGACTGTTGTAGGCTTGCAACTGGTTTCAGACCACGGAATGTTGCAACAAACCAGGGAGGCGGGATGCCCACTACCCCATATCATTGCCCACACAGGCATGGTTGTAGACATCCTGAGGCTCCATGGCATTCCCACTCTATATCGGTAGCTAAACTCCAGGCTGGGATCAGTGTGAACTTGCAGGTTTCATCTGGTGGAATTATTCCTGATTTTCAGCAGCAGGCCATGGAAATAAATATAATCAAATATGTATGTATATGTATAATCAAGTATCTATGGTGGAGGTTAGTTATTTCAGTGTGCCATCTCAGAAGCAGGATCAATTCTTACTGGGTTCAGGCTGAAAATTATCATTATTAGCAGTATGTATTATCATTATTAGCAGTATGTATTAATTTTAATTGCTCATGGCTTTGAAGACATGGGTGCTGCTTTATGGTATTGTTTGGTTCCCTTAGCATAAACTAAGAGATCTCATTTTAATGTTTTCATTAAGAGCCCCCTTTGCACAACTAGTCCACATTCCCCACTTCTCAGTTAGCACTTTTTTTTCCCAAAGCTGCCGACCTTCCCAAGACTCATTTACAAGAGGAAAGGAAAAACTGAGTTTCAGAACTTTTGAGGGGAAGGCAGCTCTTTACTGTTTCCTTACAGAGGCGAATTGGTACCTGCAAATCCACAGATACGCAGGGAAATTCCTGCAGACGCCTGGAATATTGAGCCCACATGTACAGCTCTCCCAGCCTGACATGGAGCAGTGCTCTCGGCAGCCGCCCCGGGGACGGATCGACAGCACGGGACGGCTGTACCCCAACCCGTGTGGCTCAGGCTCACGAGAGACTCTGCTCTAAACACACGAGCAGGGGTTGTCAGCTCCTCTGGCGGTTTTCAGGTTTTTTTTCCTTTCCACTGTCATGCTGGCGGGCTCTGGCTGGCCATCACCCCGTAAGTAAACCACCAGAGACCTCACATATAGGGCATAGCAAACCACTGAAGTGCATGATCTTTCCTCTTGTCTTTGGTCAGGGTGCAGAAGTTTTGTCCCCCGTGTCCCCTTCTCTCCGTGCACTCCCCTCAAAGAGAATGAACTTACAAACAGAGGAAAGATGTTTCACAAAGAAGCCTAGAGTCCCTTTTGCTGACCGCGAGCTGGAAGGTTTTGTATCCCTTTTCCACTCCCCAGCATCTTTTGTTCCCAAGCCTGTTTATTTTAATGTTTCTGTATAAAATTAATGCTTGTGAAAAAGAAGGGATTACTAGAACTACCTGCTGGAGCCAGGATTGGTGGAGGTAGACTGTACAGGATTTTTTTCTTAAGTGGCTTTGCCTGCATGCCTAGGTTTTCAGTTGCTGTGCTCTCTGTATTTGAATTTGGCATTCACCCCATTGCAAAAAAACAGATTTACCAATGCAATTTTCATTGCTGACATGCAACAACCTTTGTCACTCAGCATACCTCCCTGAGCGGAGAAAGGCTGTTACCCACACGTGGCCATGTCCAAATCCCATATAGCTTTTGAATGACATTTAACTGTGATAAAGATGAGACCCTCTGAATTAATTTTAACTTAACATCTAAACAGATCTGTGAACCTTTGTCCTTAAGAGTTGCTTGTAGCACCAGTGATCCTCCATCTCCAAGCTTCTTTTTGATTTATGGCAAAGGGACCTTTATTTTTAGTGCAAAATTAGGAACTTCCTTTTGTTCTGTGCCCTCACCTGCTAGCCATTCCCAAGTTTATGAAAAGAAAGAACATAATCCTTAAATTCTGTGAAAATAATGGTTCTGTTCTGCCACAGAATTCTTTTCTGAGCTTCAGTAAATAACTTTTAGCCTTATATGTCCTAGTATCAATCTATAAGTCATGAAGTAAAGATACGGTTCACTTCCCCGACGAGGTTGTGAGGTCCCTACTCTATAGCAGGGATCCCACAGGTGGATTTACAGACAAGCATGTATAATAATCTAAAATGCAAACCCTCTTATACGTAGTAGATACGATAGGATGCCATGGTTAATACCCTACTGTGGGCCACATTGTGGCCTGTGGACAAACCTTTTTAAAATCACGGTCTTGTATATTGCCAGAATAGAGTGTATAAACAATGTCATTTTGCCAGGAAGATTTTCAGGGATGCTTAGCATGTGCCTTCCCTGTAGACGGGTGGACACTAGGGTTGCTTAGCACTGTCAGCCAAGTTATTTGGGGGTCCCCATACAGAAGTGCTTAAGATTAGACCTCTAACCTAGCAATCCTGGCTGAGTCCTGCTGACATTTTTCACTGTCATGGGCCTATCGACTATGTTTGTTTTGCATTGCTATGAATGGCGTAGCTGACACTTTCATTCTTGCAATGCTTTTTTGGCAGTTTCTGCAAGAGCTTTAAAATGGATTCAACAGAGATGAATTGTCCCTGGCTGCACAAGCGAACAGGTAGAAGGTGTTTGGTCTTCTTTTGCTGTTACACTAGACTCGCAAAGACCCAATAGCTGCGTGGATCAATAACCCCTGTGTTTTCAGTCCATGCTTATTAAAGGTGGTGCATGGAAAAAAAATAAGAAACTTTCTCTATTTATATCTGGAACTTAATGAAGTGAAATTATCACAGCCGACAGGCGCTAGTGTTGTAATTCAGAGACATGGCTTGGCTTAGAGGGATCTGCAGGCTGTTTTTATTCCAAATAATAAAAAAAAAAAGAGTGAAACCTAATCCTCTAATCAGTTCCAATTTACATATTCACGGGTCTTATTTCCAGCCTGCTGGAGGAAAAAAAAGATAGTGTTGGAGTCACGAAGCGATTATTTGATTAAGTAATTATTAATCCCAGAGTGCTCTGATTAATTCCAAGCAAGTTAAACAAACGTATTGGAGCTGGGCTGGTCACCTTCACGCCATTGTAACATGTAGGGGCAAAACTTGTGTAGATATATTTTTACCTGCTCTACACTGAGGAGTTTTGTTCACCGAAGGTCTCCCATTCACTTCCCAAGGGGTTAATACTCTGCTAAATGAAGTGTTACAAATTTGAATTTTATCTGTGGCTAACTGCAATACCAAATGCTGATCTTTATTTTCAGACTGGAAACTCCATACTGGATCTGTGCACAATTCATTTTTTACATGTTTAAATAAATTTAAAAAAAAAAAGGGGGGGGGGGGGGGAGAAGAAAAACCCTGAATGTATTTTATAACAACTTTTTACCAACTGCCCTGAACCTATCATGTGGATAATGTTGTATCTGAGAAGGCCTCGAAGTAGAGTATATCCACTGATTTCAAGAGAGTTGAGATACACACTCCAAAATATTATTTTTCTTCTAAAAAAAAAAGAAGCGAACACTGAGAGGAAACAAGCCTGGAACTTACGTTTGCTGGTAGTATTGGAGTTTATGTATTTTATTCTAACATGATAAAACTTCTTGTAGTTGGCCACTGTATTTCTTCAGACACACACACACACAAAACCCCTCCTCAAATTCACTATGCTGTTCACTTCAGCTTAAAAGCTGCCCTTCAGACCAGGCCTTTCTCAGTCCAAACTGAAAAAACAGAAAGGTGATGTATAATAACCTCACAATAAATAAACCTGAAGTATATTGCATCAAAGGAAAAGGTGAGAGGCACAGTATGGCACACCTTACCAAAAAACAGCTTGTCAACATCTTGTTGCTATGACTGAAGTCAATTTATGTCACATGGATATGTTGTACTAAAAAGCAGAGTTAGTCAAATGTCTCAGAGGTTCTAACAATGCTGATAAAAGCACTAAGTTACTGACTAGGGACAGAAGAAAGCAGTTAGACTTCAACATGGTGGTTGTGTGTCAGATCAATAGATTATGGAATTGTATTTGTTATTCATTGTCCATTATTTTACTGCTTAACCATATCTTCTCATCTGTTCCTAGGTACAGATCCATCTGGTTAACCACATTATGCAAGTGATGAATATTTGGAATTAAGAGTTTTCAAGCAATCTGGATGCTGAGACTGGCTTCAGAATGATTTGTTCATGAAATACAGTATTCATAACAAACAATTCTTCCTGTAGGCATTGTCAACGACCCAAGTCTTTCCATCAGCATGGTCCAGCAATAACTCATAGTAAGAAATTTCAAATCTCCTGAATAAAATGAGTTTTTAAATCCCTTTACAGTTTTTACATCAGAAAAATGTAAATTATCTTCACCGAAGATGGTTTTGATTTTTTTTTTATTTTGTTTGGGGTTTTGTTATTGCTTGTGGATTACAGTAGAGAGCTCCCAACTCACTTTAGTTTGAATATTCATCATCCCTTTTGAGGAAATCATACAGTCTGCACGTTGCTGCAGTGTGAGTAAATGCTTGGTCCCAGGCAATCCTCATGGCTAAAGCTTCCTCAGTGAGTTAAAAATACTGACTAAAGCCCATTTCCTTTGATACAGGCTACTGTATTTCAGTTGAGCACATGGTGGGATGAAAAAACATCAGATACCCCATCTGCTGGGGAATTCAGCATGGATGAACCAGCAGAGGATGAGAGCAGTGACCCAAGGCTACTTGAAACTGAAATAGCTCCTTATGAGCAATAATAAGCAGAGTAATTATGGTAAACGACACTATGCAATGAGTGAATAATGGACACAGATCCAGCTCTTCCCTGTCTCTCAGGGTGGGATGTGAGGTTGAAACAGCTCAGCTTTTAAGGGAAGAAAATATTCAGAGGTTTCATTTGAGAAAGATAAAAGCTTTTCTTTTGAGTGAAATGGAAAGTTTTGCTTCTCCTCTGTTCTAGTGACGTCTTTGCCTCAGTCATTCATTTAGTATTTTAGCATCTTATAGCACCGCATTAACTAAAGGCAACCAAAATCTGCTTCCAAAGCCAAAATAATTAATTCAGATTTATTAATCAAAAAATAGCCTAAAGTACCTTAGGGATGACAATAAACACACAAAATCAACCTTTTTCCTGGAAAATGTTGATTTTTATTTCACTTCAGAAAATATTTTCTTCAAAATGTTTCAAGCAGCTCTCTGTGTGACTGCTGCCTCCCACTTGAGACTTCACAAGAACACAGGGAACCTCACTCTGCTGAAGGAAATCCCTGGATTCAGGAAGGTTGCAGAGGATGTAATTTAGGGCAGACTGTAGCCACCAGTGTAATGTGCTACAAAATCTGTCTGCAACACTGTGGAGAATGTATGAGGAGGGCTGTAAGAATGTAACCAACAACCTCACTCTCTTTCAAAACTTTCCAAGTTTAAAGGAAACCGCTAGTCAATGCAGAGATCTCCAAAAAGAAAATAAGTACTTAAAATGTGGTTTTATTTTTTTGTTCTGAGATCATGAAATCTTTCTGCTTCTTCGACTTGCTGTCACGCTCACGAGGCACCGTCAAACCCAGTGAAGAAATCTCACTGGTGTTTGGGCTGATATTTCATCCTGAAAATGAAAGGGAAAACAGTGGACAGCTCAAATGCTTCTGAAAGCAGATCTAGAATACCATCTGCCTGCTCCAAGATAAGCCTGGCTCAGCTCCAGAGCTGAGGCATCACACATCTTCATGTGATCCCGGTCATACACATCCCATGCTGGATGGGACTACCCATCATTTTCTGTAGATCTCCAAATGCAAAACTTCTTTTCTTTAGGGTTTGAAAGTATGTTTTTCAATAGCTCCCTTGACTTATTTACCATGAACCTCTCTCTGTTTCATAAGAGAAGGTGGTGAAATAACACAGATACTGATTTGTAAATATTTTCCTGAAGGAGAATATGGAGCACCATGTATTTTGTTAACCACTGGGTCAGACAATTGACTGTTCAGAAACATTTGAAAGCCCCTTGAATTCTTACGAAAACTCTAGAGTTAAGCCTTGAAAAAGGCAGGTAGGACAGCCACTAATCACTTAAGTGAATGTAAGAGTTGAAAACTTCAGTAAAACATGGGCATATGCTACCCTAAAGTCTCATATAAGAACACCATGGCAGCTGAAACATGTGCAAAGGGGGACTTGGACAAGACAAAGCGAACCATACCAGCTTGACCACAGGTGCTCCACAGACAATTAGCAGTGTACCATCTCAGCTGATGAGATCATGGCAGCTAGCCGCTTTGAGAAATCAGATGAGAAAAGATTTATATTTGTCCGGTGCTCCTTAATGACCAGAACTGGGAGGTTTCTTTCAGCCCAGTCCCAAAGTAAAGTGTATGCTTCTTTAACCTTTTTAGTTTAAAATCACCTCATACCTAATGGACCAAAAAAGAACAACTAATAATCTGAGAGGGCGGAATAGAAAATCTGTCAGCCTGAGTCAGACTATTGGACCAGCAAGCCCAGTATCCTGTCTCTGAAATGCTGTCAGTATCTGACACTTCAGGCTTAGTTGGGATAATAAAACATTTTCCTCAACCTTATGTAACATCTCGGCCTGGCAAAGAGAAGATTTAAACATTGATTGCTTTCCACTCCCCTCTGTCTCATGAATGTGAATCTGACTCTTTTCCAAAATGAACAACTCTGATGAGCTGGAATTGGTTTCTGGGCAGGATGGGAAAAGCTCCTCTCTCATTACTCATTCCTGGATAGATCTGCTAAACCTTTGCCTCCTAAAGGGGGGACTTGAATTACGATACATAAAACTTCATCCGCAAAATTCGGGGTGCCCAAGGATACCTTTTCATGGAAGGTGGAAATACATGTTGTAAGACTTCATGTCTAGTCACTTTATTTTTCCCCCATCATGTCTACTTCCTTTATTTTTTTATTTGTTTAAGCTCTCCATTAGTTTATTAGCTTGACAGCAGCCCAGTTAATTAGACCGTCTTCCCTCCCCCAGCATAAGTGGTATATTAGGCTCCCCAAATGCACACAAAATTTAGTGCTGCTGCTGGGGCACTTCTCAAAACAAATAAAAGATTTGCAAACCAGCCACCAAACATCCAACGTAATTAAACTGCATTTGTTACTTTTTCGGCACTCACACACAATCGAGGCCTTGTATGAAGCAAGCACTCCCCAATCAGGCTGTTTTTCTTTTGGAGGGAAGAGTGCCAGGAGTCTTACCACCCCAGGTAACATAAGATCTCAACGAGCAGCAAATGGACAGTTGCAGCCAGAGTGAACGGACTGTGGGGAGATCTATATGAATGTGAATATCTATAGAGAGAGCTATAGATATATGCAAACATGCACATACAGGGGAGTATAGTTCTTTAGGGGGAAAAAAAAAAAAGCAGTGGAAAGCCTCCTAGAAATTACTGCTCCATGCACAGGTATGTAAATGACTCTGGAGTCTTGCTGTCCACCACCTCAATCAATTACAAGGTTATTCAAGATAAAACAAACACCATTTCAATTAACTGCATATACAGCAGTGGTTAGAGGCACAGGCAGGGAAGAGGAAGTGGGAGGAATTTTTGGAAAATGGAACTTTTTTTCTTCTTCTGTAGATATGTGCAAATAGAGGTTGCCTTGAGGTGCTGTGAGTACAGCCATGAATGTTCTTAAACCCCAACCTAAAGCCATCACTCTCTAAAATAAAAAGAAAATGAAGACCAAAAAAAGCAAAAAAAAAAAAGAGTGAGCAAGCCTTGAAACATCTGTTTAGTTTGTACTGGCTCAAATCAACTATTTGTGAGAGCCAGTGGGAGCAGAAATCAGGACAAATGCTCCAGTATCACTGATTCTGTTGGAGACAGGACTAATGTGTCCCTCAGCAATTCTACAGTGCAGTTCTGTGCGAGTATAGCTTTCTTATCTGTATGCATGGGAATGCTTGAAGCCTTGCAGTATTAGGACACAGCTGGATGACAGAATCTGAAAACAACCTGAAAATTTAGCAGTTGTTTGAGAAGACAGGGAAGGACGAAGACATGGGGACTGGACATATAATATCAGGGGTCATTTTCCATCAGTGCCACGTACTTCTTGCCTAACACTGAGCAAACCATTTTACCTCTTTTCTTCATTTTTCACACTTCTGTGCAACAGGCAACTCTCTCAACCTTTACCTGCCTGATGCATTTACAATATGATCTTTTCAGTCCGCCAGCAGTGTTCTACTCAACAGAGGCTTCATTCTCATTCGGGTATGCGTGTGCCATTGGACTATAAATCAGGTACTCTGATCATAATACATCATGTTCTACATGACCAGAGGCATCCGGTCTCCAAGGACATGGCTGTTTGAAAACAGGGCACATAATGTCTGGCACATTATTGATCAAATGAAATTTCATTCTCTATCTTTCTGGGAATTGGCCATGATTATATTTTGATTGTTATTTGTCAACTGAAATTATGGACTAAGAATTTCTGGTCAAAAGGTCTGTCTTACAGACTGTTCACCTGCAATCAATACAATACTCAACATGAGATTTACATGATTTTTCTACTTCTCCGGCTGATGTAGTAAAACAGTTATGATCAACTGGCTTTTTGAAAAAAATCATTCTTTATTAATCAAATATTGCTTTCTAGATGAAATACACCCAGGCCAGGAGATAGGAATAAAATTTATAGCCACAACACCATAAATCACCATCCAGTCTCTTGCAGCGATGTTCATGATCATAAGCAATAAATTTATTGCAGTTGCACAGTTTTCATGGGTGACTTCAGACACAATAGCTGACTGTGAGCCTGCTCCTAGCCCAGTGCAACAACAAGGTAAAGCAGGTGTATTTGAAACACTTTCACATTGGTTTTGCTCACCCCCACTTGGAGGGTATTGGAAGTCTGTTACACTTCCATGCCTTCTTTTACATCACTTTAATTTCTATTTGTGACAGACCAGAAACACATACTTTCTCACTTATTGTGGTCCCACCTAATAAGCAGTAACTTCTTGGGAGCAAACTCCACACTTAATCCATGTCAACCACCTCTTGGTTGACTACAAGAAGTGAATAAAATCTTGAATTTGGGGAGGAACTGAATCAATTCCAGAGCTGATAACTAGCACTCCTTCTGTAAATATTCAAACCTCAAACCCCTGGAATTTAAAGAGGTAGTTGCATGGTAGACATATTTAGGAAGACAAGGTCTAAATCCTGGCCTTGATTTCAATGCCTAATTAAATTCAGAAAAATCAACTCTTCCTGATCCCTCTTCCCTTTGAAAAACGTTTTTTCCTCTTCTCCGGTACACTCACTGCCAACAGCCACCCTAAACATCAAGTTAGAGATCCTTGCTGGAGCACAGACACAGCTTTGGGTTTTTTGTGTATTTCCCAGGACTATTAACAGAGTAATATAATGAGAAATGAACTGAGGTTAAAGAATTCAGTACCTCGTGTATTTTCACTAAAAACACTGACTGCATCAGGGGACCTGCCAAAAGGAGAGTTTAATATCGTATGAAAAGGAAGAATTTTCATAATGATACTTGGCAGTGCCTGCATCCCCCCCATGAATGAAGCTGCTGGTGCTTTCCTCCTCTCTCCTATTCTCTCTCTGCCCTCAGCCCAATGGCAGGGTAAGTTATTTTCATTTTGAAGTAACTGGGAACCACGAGACCTAAGCTTGTTTCCAGCACTGGCCTGCTGGGCAGCCTCGGGCAACCCTTCAATGGGGTGGGGGGACTCACACTGCCTACACTTAAGCATCTCAGTTAGGAAGGTACTTTGGGAAAGCAGCTTTTCAGGCTACGTAGTGTCTGTGTAGTCAAAAGGGAGAAAGTGGATCCAGAAGGCTCCTTGGAGTACCTAAAAATTTTAGTCTGTGTGAACCTATCACCTCCTTGGTTTCCAGATCTAGACAGTGGACCAAAACAATTACTTCCTTTGTAAACAGATTTAAGGCTTTTTAATGAAAACTACAGATGCAGGAAGAATCACCTGAGCCATTAAGACCCCTGCAGCTCCAAGCAAACCAGCTATTAATGCTCAGTCCAGAAGGATACAGCAAATCATACACATTCTATTCTATCACTCACATGCCATATACATCCTGATAGCTGGTAACAAAAATAAGACTTTTGGTATAAAAGGCCTCCAAGATAATAATGTGTTGAATGAAGAGGTTCAGGAAAGATGAAAGCAATCACTAATGTTTTGAGCTTCTACAAAAACTAGCAGTTTGTAATAGGAAAAGGTTTACATCTTCTTCAGAAATTAATCACTTGCCATACCTTAGAGGAAGACCAAAAAGCCCTCAGCAAAACAATATCCAGCCCTGAAGGCAGCCTCTCAGACTAACTTGGTGAAAAAATTGATTCCTGGCCTCAAACCTGTCTGTTACTCAGCATATAAGGCAGGTGCACCAAGAGGGCACCTAGAATATCGGTAAGCTCTGGTGATCCCTTAGACTTCCTGCTCAGATTCTGCAGAGAAAGTCTATTCTCTTAAGCAGACCTCTGCTAGAGGAAAAGTGCTTCAAATAACCACAGAGAGGACTGAATGGGAAAGGTGCTCATGAGATTAGAAATCAGGAACGTTGCGTTTGGCTCCAGAATTTAAGGGATGTGCCCTGGACAAACAGAACTGCCAAAATACTTCCTGTGAAGGAGAAACACGTTGATATGAACATTATGTTTCTGATATTTTGTGTTAAAGCAACCAATGGACGAACTGGGTGAAATGCAGGCCAGGTTGGCTTCTTTTCAATTTAGCCATTAATGCTTCAGAAGAAGCTAAGCTTGTCTGGGTCTAACCATCGATGGGTAACACTGTACCCCATAGTGCCTGTAGAGACAGAAACATGGATATTATTTTAATTATGTTATGCTCTATGCTAGATAAAAATATCGGCAGTGCAGTCTCCTGACTTCCAGATTAAAAGATAAACCAACACAACAGAAGCTGTGACTGCAATGCACTGTCCCACCTATTCTCTTTCATCTTATTTGGTTGCAACAGAAAAAACCAGAAAGTTTCAGCCATTCTGACTTAGGGCATCTTCACATTTGCTACTTCTTTAAGACCCTCTGAATATCATTGGGTTAACTTAGGTCAAACCAGATGGCAAAATACTCCAAGCGAGTCAGGGGTCAAAGTCTTAATTCTTGATTTCCATTGGATAGGAAATCTCTCTGGAATACTTTCTGGAAAAGTATTGAGAACTGATGAAAAATCTTTCTTTCTCCTTCTTTCTCTTTTAATTAGCATTTTCAACTTCCACTTTAGTTTCTGATTAGAAATAACTGATTCTTTTATGTCTGGTGACTCTTCCTGAATTGCCCAATTCTGATTATATTCAGACATGCACTCCAATAGTGGTCTGTGTTATGTATTCTCTTAGTGCTGCTTGTTCCCTTAGGTGCTCACGCCCACCTATTCAGAAACTTCATGCCATAAAAAAAAAGCAAATAAAATAGAAATGAATGCTTTGAAAAGAGATAATAATATGTTTTCTATAACATAGATCAAATGTTCTTGATCTATGATGTTTTCCTATGCACTCGGCACTAGTTCTCAATGAAAAAGTACAGGCTGCAGCAGAAATCGAGCCCGCTCCCTAACGATGGACTGATCTCAAATGGTTTTATCATTTTTATTCAGGCAAAACTTGCTGTAGAGTCAAAGTTTTGTCTGACTCAAAGCAAGCTAAAAATTGACAGGCTGCCCCAGCGTAGATTTTAAGTGAAACAAATCACACAGCCAAACTCTCGTATGAGAAAGGCCCAACATCAGGAAAGTGATTCCTTGCAGTGATGTGGGAGAGCAGTGGTGAAATCCCACTCGCTTCAGATGACATGTGCAAATTAAAACAATCCCATCGAGATTTCTGGGGCTTAACAGCCACCCTCAGGGAGTCACTCAAACCCTGGGGCGATAAAACCAAGCACACTTAGTTCATTTTCACTGAGACTCCTGGTATAAAGTAAGCAGAAGAGTACCCTGGAATAAGGATTACAGAAAGTAACTCTTCAGAGATGACGGTAGGGCCCTCATTTGCAAGTGATAAATGTCAGTTTTTTAAACCATTTTGAGGGACTACGCCAGCACGTGTAATGAGGCTACGCAGCCCGCAGTGACTTGGACAGATGGGACAGGGAGACAAGAGGAGCGATCTGAGCTTTACTGAGTGTGTCATGGGGGAGTTGTCTTTTTTTTTTTTTTTTTTTTAACAAAATGAGGTGCCCCAGGGGAAAGTCAGCAGTTAGAAGCAGCCCCACCTGAGTGTGTCTTGGGAGGAAGCCTACTGCCTCATATTTTTTAAAAGGAAAAAAAAATTATAATAATAGAGCTGAGCCAAAAATATCAAGCAGTTCATAGCTGTTAAAAAGCCAGGGAAAGCTGAGTCGCACCCGTTCAGTGTTGTTCTTCCAAACAAGCTGACCACCCTCCCTTCATAACATTTTATTTATTAAAGCGAAAGTTGCCCCACTGGAATAAAATTATGCTATAGTCATATGCACATACATATGCACACATATATATATATGTATGCATGCACACAGACATATACTTATTTATGACTGTGTTTCTACACAGCATTCAGCCAGAAGGTCCCCCTACGTTTTCCGCTACATGCGAACTGCTGAATTCGTTAAAAAAGACAGAAATTTAAACGGTGTGGAAGGGAATGAGTTGTAATTCAGGCCGGGCCCCCAGGTCTCTCCCCCGCAGGGCCTGCACTCCCACACGCAGGCCGCAGCAGGCCCCGCCGTCGCCACAGCAACAGGGTGCCTCTCTCCCATTGGTCCGTGCTCTGGAGGGGGGGGCGAGACGCGTAACGCGTCGCCCAATGAGCTTCTGGGGTTTCGCTTCCCTCAGGAAAGGCGCGGCGGCCGGCGGTAATGGCCGCCGCTGGCGCTGGAGCGGGGGGGAGGAACGTTCTCCTGAGGGAGAAGCCGGGAGGCGAGGCGGGCTCCGCCGGGAGAACCAGCGCTGTGGTTTTGTGTGGGTATTGCAGCGGCTGCCGCCTCCGTTCGTTGCTGCGAGCTGCGTAGCTCGGTGGCTGTTTTGATGGAGCTGTTCTAGTAACTTCATCCTTGGCCGGTCCTGCAGAGCGACCTGCTCCTTCTCACAGGAAACAAAGCCATGCCATGCCTTTAAATATCTGACCAAATGCTTTAGAGGGTCCGGCCAGCAGAAGCAGCATCTTGGGTATTTTCCTCTGGCTACGTATTTATTTTTTATTTTCTCCTGTGTACTCATTCCCATTTTAAAGTACCCTGTATTTACCTGCAGGATAGTCTAGACAGCTAATGAAATAGTGAGAGCCCAGTGGATTCTTACAAAAATGTAAACAAAAAGAACATCAGAAATAGGTATATTTGAATAAGGGTTTGAAGGTTGATGACTGTGTACCGAGCGTGCCATAGGCAAGGGTGTCCCTTGATTACTAGGTGCATTGCTGTCATTCCTAAAAAATCCCCAAAGGAATCACCTCATTGTTCTAAGGACTGTGCAGGAACAGCAGGTCGAATTTATAAAATGTGCTTAAAGATGCAGATAAGATCCCAAAGGGATTTTTCCAGACAGTTCATAAAACCAGGTTGTGAGTCACCAGTGGAAGCTAATGGGAGTAAGGCCTGGAACTTATCTAGGGTGCTTTTAATAAATCCTGCTCTTTCCATATCGATATGATTAAATGCTTAATATGCTTTTTTAAAATCTGACCTGGTGTTTATATACAGTGCCAAGAGCAGCAATCTAAGCACTAAAATGCTCCATAATTCTGGAGTATAGTGCGTACTCTGGAGAATCTAAAATATTAATGAGCAAGGTAGTGTGCAATCAGTCTGAGAGAGAGGAATAAAGCTTACTCCTCGATGTCTCAGCAGGCTTTTATTATTTTATTTTATGTTGATGCTTATGTTTAGATCCTAAATTTCAGAAGTCGCCTCTGAACCACCAAGGCCAGATTTGCATTCCTTATGTTCACTGAAGGTAATTTCTTGTCAAGTGTGCTGACAAAAATGGTAGGCATTGCTATATTACTTTCACTCTTGCCACAGAAGGTGTAAGAAAGTGACCAAGGGATCATCTGGAAAACCTAGTTCTTACATTCCATCTTCTCACAGAGGAGAGAGATACAGAGAATAAATTTCCCCACCGCCGTTACCTGTTTCTTTTCTTGCTCATTGCTGACGCTCATCAGTCACCTTGTTACCCATCACTTTTTCCAGACCCACATAGGGTGTTGTCGTGTGGTCCTTCCTCCTGTGTTACTGCTGCATGTTGTTTCTGGAGAGCACAGTACTACTGCTTGGCATGGGTTCTGGCGAGTGACTAGGAGGTGGTGGCAGGCAAAAGTGAACTGTGCCCAGCACTTTCCCATGAAGGCCTGGCTTCCTCACAGAGGAAAATCAGTTAAGCCTAGTGAAGCATGTCTTCCAGTCTATCGGGAAGAAAATAAAAAGTGATTCAGCTTATTTTTGTTTCATCCAGCTGTCTTACAACTAACATCCCCAGGAAAGGGGAGCTGTTGTGTTTTTATTTGAAACATGTACTTCACTTACAGCAGTGATTTTCTTTGAATGTTAATTGTTTATTTATAATTCCTTTCTACGTATGTGGCTGAATAAAAAGCCCTTTTCTTTTGAAGCATCCTGTTAACTGCATGAGGAACAGGGGAAGCTCAGTAACTTCTGGTGGACTGCTAGAGTCTGAAAAAAACACATTCAATGATAATAAAATCATAGAAGTTTGGAGCCAGAAGGAAACTAAATAGATCGTATAGTTGGACTTCCTGCACTGAGTCAGGATGAACTACACCTGGACTTGGATGTTTGCCTGACCTGTTCTTAAACTTTTTTAATATCTCCAGGTAGTTTCCACAACATTGTTAGATGGATCCTCTTAATGTTTCACCTCTATGACAGCTAGAAGCTGTTGATTAACTTGGCAAAATTAAGCATGGAGGAAACTTAAATTGCTCTGAAGTGCCTTCCTTTAATTTAAATAGCTTAGAACTTGAAGGGCATTGTAAGAAACAGGAAGAAATTTGGGGTGTTAATTTTTCTGAGATGTGTTCTTGTTTTATTTGGGAACTTTAAACTGAAAACTTTAATGGTGGAACATGAAAAAAGAGAACTCCATAAGCTAATAGGTTTCCCTAATTGTCCTTGTCTTATCCTGCTTTATTGGAAATAGACTCATTTATTCCTTGTGGCCTGCAAAAATACAATTTTTAGTATACTGGCTCTTTTATAAGCTTGGCTTTTGTATGCCTCCACCATATCAGACAAGGAATAGCAACTGCCCACCCCTTTTCATACTGTGCCTGCAGGTGAGGTGCAAGGAGCAGCCCAACAAACTGATGGCTCTTTCAGATGAATGCAGGAGAAGTCTTACACAAAACAGAAATATGGGGTACTTGGAAACAGAATGGGAAATTCTGAGAAAGCAAAGCAGGGAAATACACTAGACAAATTTTAGGGCTATTGCAGACATGAGCTCACTTTCCTTATTTCAGAGAAGCCATTCAAGGTTGTTGGATGCATGGGAAGAAGGTGTTAGGATCTGCTGTTCTACAGGAACTTGGTGAAGCCCTCATTGAGGTTAATTTACAAACTTCTGATATTCGACCTATTTCCTGATAATCTGCGTCACAAGATTATGCCTGGTGGGCAGTTACGTAGTATTGGTTTTATACCTACTCATTGAAACAGTCTGCATATTTTTGCATGCATAAATGTATACAAATGCACTCTGAATATTTTTGTCCCAGGCAAAATAACAATTGCATATCAGTAATATTTTTAGAATGTTCTTCGCCTCTTTTCACACCTGCCTGAGAAGATCTCTTATCTTTGCATAATAATAGTTGATGTATTGGAAGTCAATGATAAATAGGTTTCTAAAGGAGATTAAACTGCTGTCTGATGCCAAATGCTTTAAACCTATTTGTTTCTAGAATTACTCTGTAGCTGCTGTTGAACCTGCTTTTATATTTGGTGGAGGTTTTTTGGCAACTATTGACACTGACTTTGCATTGAAACACTGCAGTGAAGGTTTTCTCAATGTTCAGTAAAATTGCTGAAGAAATGTCACATTTTTCAGTGTGGCTCTCCAAAAAAGCCAACTTCTTGTAAGAGACAATTATTCAGATTTTCTGTTTCATCCATATTTGTCAGGTTTTTACAGCAAAATAATGTGAAAAACAATAGTTTCTGGTGATGAATTCCTATAAAACTTCTGTATCTTTTAAAAATCCCCTTATCAAACAAACAATCAGTGAAAAAATGTCCAGAAAAGTAGGGCTTTTTTGTCATATATTCTCGTGGGTGGGGGAGTGTAGAATAACAAACAGTTTTAGCTGAGATGATTTTGAAGCTTCTTTTTTAATATATTGGCCAGTAACAAGTGTATTGGTTCTATACCACATTTCTGGAAGATAACTGAGGATCAGGAAGGAAGTGGGTATATCATGAAAACAGTTGAGCAATAGCATGTTATGGAATCCTGGATGACAAGATTATTTCTTACACATTTCGGAAGCTAGAGACAGAGGAGGAATTCAGGCCCAAAATCAAGTCTTACCTGAGCTGAACAGTTTTCACTATCAGATGGAAGTTGTTGCATCAAATTCGATTGAGACTCAGTCAATATGCCATAAGTGGCTAGAAGAGGAAATCCCAGTTTATATGACTCACCATTTTTGTGCAAATATTAACTTTGGCTGATACACATTTCTCCTTGTATCTCTTTTCCACATCTGAGCGGAATTATACCATGTCTCAGAGTAAATTGGCTTGGCTATATTCAACTGTAGCCTTTGTTTATTTGAATAGCTTCCATTTTTAACTGTTTTATCTATTTATTGTTTCTGAAAGATAAAGAAAATTTCGTTTTTCCCATGATTCTGCTTCCTGTAATGCAGTATTAAATTCTGCACCATTGAAAAACTTAGATTTAATGATGGCAAAAAGCACAATGCTGAGGGTTTATTTTGCTGTACTAAAACCAGTGGAAAATCCTAGAAGCCAGCAATCTCTGCTTCCCAGGATCTACATGCACTTTTAGCCCCCACATTCACACTATCTTATTTTGTAAGTAGGGCTCCTTGGAACAAGAAACATTGGTGGACACTGGAGTTAGTTAACCTTTCATTTTGACAAATGTTCATATCCTCTGTCAAAACACTCTTCAAGGTTGCTACCACCAACCAGATTGTTGCTTCTATTCAAAATTAATGACAGGTGATGAGGAGAGAGCAAACTAATTAACAGATGTCCAGTATATTGCTTGTGCTTGGATTCCTGATCATGCAAACCAGATGGTCAACACCTGCAATAGAGGAACACAGGAATGCAGAGTTTGAATCTAGAACCCCAGGTCTCTATGGGTGTTATCTAACTTGGAGCATTATGGGGAAAAAATAGTACTGAAGTTAGTGAGCCATGGCTATTAAGCATTGTTAACGCATTTGGGCTTCCTGAAAACAGTCTGGAATTGAAATCAGTCACTTCTTAAGCATCTTTTTCAGTCTGTGGATGTTAAAGTGCTGATGTAAGATGATAAAGGAAACTATCTTCCCAGGACTTACCATCCACTGGGACACGGTTCCACTGGCATTCCGCACTGGGACACCATTCCACTGGCATTCCACATGCCACTGTTGGACCTGCATCATTGTGCGGTTCCAGACAGAAAAGCAAAATTAACTTTTCCAGTTGAAACTCTAAGCAGTATTTTAGGGAGGCTGAATATAAATAGCCAAGATTGGATTTGGACAGTATACCAGGGCTAACACCCATACTCTTGCAAAATGCACCCTGGGATCTTGAATGACCACAAGTGGTCAGAAGCTTGGTTTTGGCATCCCGTATTGACATATTTTCTTCATGACATCAACAGTCATCTCCCCTGTGGTCCTATCTTCCGCTCTCAGTGGCAATAGCAGCCCTGCAGACTGACAGCTGTGACTTGGGGAGGCTTTAAATAGCCAACATTTTTTTCACCTATTCTGTAATTCTGTTACAAAGTGGATAAAATAAACTGCCAACTAGATAAGGAACAATCGCTCCAAGCCAGTATGGAAAGGAACTGGGAAAGGTTCCATAAGCAGCATTAACTGAGCAATGCAGAACTTCCAAGGCATCATTTGGTAGCTCTGTCTTGTTTTGCTAGTTTGCTTAACATTTTCAAGTTTTGTTTTGCTTAATTTTGGGTCCTTATATTGTCTTAATTTTTGACTTTTAGGCTGATGCAACCTTCATAGTTACCAAGTCCCTTTGCACTTATCTTATCTAGGTTTCCTAATTTCCACCATTAGGTGATGTCTGACACCTTCTTTGCTCAAATCTGGCAGTCTGGACGCACAGTGAGTCACTTATTCTCCCCCCCCATCTTCCTACCTCCCCTCATCCCCACACTGAGGGTGTGACTGTTTGCAGTGTCAGATACGCAAAAAGCAATCAAGAGAATTTCAGGAGATGGGTAACATTAGTCCTTCACTGTGAATACTACAGGCAGCAAACCCCACTGAGAGGATAGTTTAATAAGAATGTCCCTAGATTTTGAACTGAATTCTAAAATTCAGTTCATAAGCACTCAGAGCCATAATGATGTACAAGAGGACAGCTTTCACTTGTAACTGAAATCTGTAGTATTCAATCCCCCCAACAGTGAAAAAAAAATGAAATGGTAATGCATGTATGATTTTTTTTCCCCACATTCTTTATTAATATCTCTAACCAATCCCAGCAGTTAGATTCTGGCTTGCGGTGAACTGGCATAATGACAGTGAATTCATAAGGCTATTGAAAACTTCCATCAGGTTATGTTAGTCCATTGAAATGAAGGGTACAGCTGCATATGAGTGGTTAAGATAAAACTCTCATTGATAAAACGTATTCTGTCAGTAATTCTTCAGGAGGGAATGAAGTCTGATGATGTACCTTAGGACATAGGAAATATGCAGGACATGTTTTCAAATTGCTGGAAGAGTGGTTCTGTGTTGGAAGGGCAGGTTTGTAGCAAAAACATGCACTCTAGAATGCATGTCACTGTCTCCAGAACAAGAGGATAACTCCAAATAATCAATAGGCAAAAAGCTGTGATGAGAGGGAGGACAGAAATCCTGTGAAGTCTTCTTTATTTATCTGCTCAGATATGATTCCTGATGATTGTTTTATCAGCCCTGAGGCCCTGGACACAGTACTGTACTCTACTTCCTCTTCACTTTCTGGTCTCCAACATCACAAAAAAAAAGCGAAGTGATCTGCACTGAGCAACTGCTTGGTCCTAGGTGCCAGAGTAATGCCTTGTATTGCTCAACAGTAGCTTTGATATACCATGAGCTGATCCCATCCACAGCCTTGGTTTTGTAATTGCATTCCAATGGGTATCTCTAATTCCCCCTGAGTAGAGAGAACAATCCCCTGAAGTCAGTTGCCGCTTCCTTTGCATTGTAACTACTGGCTAATGACCAGTGTTTACTAACTTCCAGTGAGTCATTTGCAAGTGTGATGCTTGGCTAAAAAAATTGTTTCCAAGAGCCCTATCATCATTAATCATTAATTCATGCATTGGTTTTCTACTGCTAGATATGATTACCCACGGTTTGAATGGAGATGGTAATAAGGCATGTACCTCAGACTGGACTAGAATAGCATGTGGTAGATAGAAGATCTAGGTTGCCCCCATTCACATCCCTGCCAAGTGATCCAAGTCATCCAACAATGGCAGAATTTGGCATGTTTCCCTGCCCCAAGGAGTTTGCAATTTGAAGAAGTGCTGCTTTATTCAGACTGCTTTTATAGCTGTTCCCATGTCAGTCAGTGGGATGAATTCCCATCTTACTTTCATTGAAAGGTAAATGAAGTTTGTCAGGACTTTACCTAATCTGCATGAGTAAAGTTTCATTTAACAGAACATGCCAGGTCACTGAGAAGTGTTCAAGGCTCTGTTCTTCCATCTTTCACCCTAGAAAAATGCTGAAATTATAGTTTGGGGGGTTGAGTGGGGAGGAAAAGAGGAGTATGAGGGAGGCTGACAAATGCCAACACTAAGATCATAAGGCACAATGCCAGAGTAGAGATCAGTGCTGGACCCCTGCGTGGAAGAAGCCAGTTTGAAGGGGCAGCTGTGGCTGACAGGCAGTGTTGATAGCACGGTTGGCTACAGGGCAGGATTAAAATTATGGCTACACATATGACTCAGAACAAGTATTCCTCATACACCAGCTGCTGTGAGTACTTGCTGGTGGATTTATGTTGGATTTGAAGAAGCAGTTAGTGTGTGAATAACAACTACCAGGTTCCTCCATGAAACTTGCAAAGTGGACGATTAAATTATGATTAGTTTATTGCGGGAAAGACAATTAGCAGGAGTGAATTGATGGATGGTTTGCTGCTTCATTTGAGAGCCCCAGAGACTTTGTGTTCTGAAGTCCCTCTTAACACTTCCCACTTAGCTGTTAGACCAGAATTAAAAACTGTTAATGCATTAAAATGCACCTAGCCTCAGTGTATTTTCCCACACAATTTCAATTTTATTTATTAAACAAAAAAAAGTAATACTATCACTATTCATAATTTCAGCCTTTTAAAACATTTTTACTCTGATATCAAGGGTGATAAAAACATCTTCCAGAGCAAAGGAAAGAGCAAGAGAGTGATGGAAGTCTTTAGTTCCCATAAATTTAGTTCCTATAAAGTCTGGACACCCTGGGCGGATGCCTTGGCTCAGAAATGACCTCCTGGCTCCTCCTTTTCGTCTTGGTTTTTAATTGGAGCCAGGAGAAGGATCCCGTCATTTGCCAGGTGAATGCGAGCTGTACCCTGGCAGGATGCCTGCAGACCCATTACTGTTTTGTAGATTAAAATAAGGACAGCAAAAGGGGCGGAGGGGAGCTAGGGGGAGGGAAAGAGAAGAGAGAAAGAGAATAGCAAAACACTTTGTTCTAACTCAGGTGAAAAAGTTAATCTCAGTGTCTATACAGACAGTCTGCCACGTACGGGGTGGAGGAGGGAAGAAGTCCTTTTTATGGATGTGTTATATTCTCTAATTATCCCTGCGTGCCAGCCTCTAGGAACAATTGAAAATTGCTGCCAAAGTCTATGCCTGCTCAGACATCATTCTCATGGGGAAACTCTGGGAACGGCTTGGCTGCCACGTGATCAGCCAACCACTTCCAGCTCGGACTCATTGGAGCAGCTGTTCATACCCGCAGAGTGTGGTCTTGTGGTTAGAGGGGAGGGCAGAGGGCCGGGTGGCAGGATTTGTGGGTTCTATTCGCGATGTTGTGACTGAACCGCTGCAGCTTTGGCCCCAACGCTTGATCTCTGGCTCAGTTTCCTGAGCCTTAAGATGGGGAGGATACTGATAAGAGTATTTACTCAGTTATGAGGAGCTTATGAATTGAGTGATTTCAGGTCCTGGGTTACAAAGCAGTAACAAACAGATGGTATTGCCCTCTTTTTTACTGTGTGGTCCAGCCTAGCTTTGAATGAACCGCGTTTTTTGTGGAGTTTTAAATGTGGTGGACTTCACCGTGAGGACCAAATTTCCTCTTATATTAGGCAATGAATTTTTGTTACTAAGCCTCTTGATTCTCAGGGTTACTTGGGCATGATGGGGAAGACTGCTTGTTCAGTCTAATGGCAAAAGCAGTCTTACAACAAGTCTACCTGAAAGACTGTAACTGCTTATTTAATGTTACCACACGCACTGAATAGGTCTGCTGGGCAATTTTCCATCAGAATAATTTTCTGATAGAAAATGGCTCTTTGCAAAATCAAAATTTGTCCTGGAGAGTACTACAGTTTTGCCAAAAAAATTCAATTCACCAGTGGGGAAATCAAAATGACAGCTTCCTGGCTGCCCACCTTGAAGCCTCACAATATTTTTTTTTGGCTGTCTATTGAAGACAAAAACTGAAATCAAATAAATATTTAAAATTTCAAACAAAAAGACTTAAGAGGGCTTGGAAATCCCTCCACACAAATTAATTTATATTGGGTTTATTGTTGCCATTTTCTCATTGTCCTGGTTTTGGCTGGGATGGAGTTAATTTTCTTTCTAGTAGCTGGTATAGTGTTATGTCTTGGATTCAGTATGAGAAGAATGTTGATAACACACTGATGTTTTCAGTTGTTGCTAAGTAGTGTTTAGACTAAGTCAAGGATTTTTCAGCTTCTTATGCCCAACCAGCAAGAAGGCTGGAGGGGCACAAGAAGTTGGGAGGGGACACTGCCAGGACAGCTGACCCAAACTGGGCAAAGGGATATTCCATACCATGTGGCATCATGCCCAGTATATAAACTGGGGGGAGCTGACCTGCAGGGGGGTCACTGCTCAGGAACTAACTGGGCATTGGTCAGCGAGTGGTGACCAATTGCATTGTGCATCACTTGGTTTGTATATTCCAATCCTTTTATTATTATGGTCATGTTATTATTGTTATTATTATCATTATTACTTTCTTCCTTTCTGTTCTGTTAAACTGTTCTTATCTCAACCCACAAGTTTTACCTTTTTCCTTCCAATTCTCCCCCCATCCCACTGGGTGGGGAGGAGTGAGTGAGCAGCTGTGTGGTGCTTAGTTGCTGGCTGGGGTTAAACCACGACAATTGTTCATTTTTTGTTCCTGTCAGAATAATTTCCATCATTATTTTATAATGAAGGTGGCTTTTTTCTGAAAGGGAATTCCATTTTCAGCCAGCATTTGTACTAAGGAATTAAAACTAATGGGGTAGACAAGATAAGAAACAGAGTGGGGTAGGAGTTAGAGGATATGCTTGGCCTGGGAAAAATTAGTTTACCTATATGACAAAAATGATCCTTTGGCCAAAATGGAACCATTTTCCCATGAAACTGAGTTGGTTTCTAATTGATTACATGAAAAGGCAACTCAAATATCTGAAAATCAATGCTTGTACATTTTTATACTTTCTATTATTGAAGACATCCCAATTTCAAACTAAATTTTTTTAAGCTGCTATGTTTTCCATTATCATGCTGATCAGTTACCTTGAATTCTGTTCTGGCATGAATGTTTGAGTTCAGAACCTCAAAAGAATTTAGGTGCCTAATAACCATTAGGAAATACTAAACTAGAGTGCAGTTACATCTCCTGAAGTGGCTTAGACAATTAAAGCCCCTGGGAGAGGAACCGTGCATATTATCCTTCTTTTGGTCCCATCATTATTTCAGTTATATGATCTCTTCCTAAAATAGAGCAAATTTCACTTTGATGTCAAATATATTCTATAGTTTTATGAATGGTTATATCTAATGTCCTATGAGAATTATGCCATCATAAAATCCATCCAAAGTTACCTAAAAGATGTATCTATATTCTGGTATTATGAAGCTTATTGGAGAAACACTAACTCTCTCAGGACTGCCTTGTATTTATTTGACATTGTTTATGCTGGGTAAACTCCTTGGAGACAAGGAGCAAATTCCTCTGAGATCTTGTGGTCGGATCAATTTGTAGAGCTGTTTCCATGTTTTCTGATGCAATCGAGTGTAACAATGTTGTATCCCAGTAAACATGGAAATGGAGCAAGGAAAACATTTCTCAATCGACTTCCTAAAAATACTGCTCTGGGTGGGGAGGGGCTCAAGTTTTATTCCAGGAGCTCATTCAAGCCCTCATCAGTTTCCACAATGTCTCAGATTTTACTTAGTCTTATATTTCATGTACTTATAGATTGGGCAACAGAGTGCTATATGGGCCAAATGCCCATGAGCGTGACATGCAATAACCATTATGCATTCAAATGTACGTATTCATGGGTGGAGAGTTGCCAAGCATGGCTGGAAGCAAATTCAGTATTTGGCAAAGTGGGCAGATCATCAAGGGTGATCCTGGGAGGGGCTATTCTGAATTGCCTTTTCTGACTTTGTATTTGAATATTCTAATGCTTCATTCTGTAGGAGGGAAAAAAAAAGGTGATGTCTTTATTGTGTTAGTTTGGTATTCTGTGATTTGTTTTGTCTGGGTTTTTACTTTGTTTTAATTATCTTCCTTCCCTCATTGCCCAGTGACTAGTGTTGAGCTTTCAGATGTAACCCGATGAAAATATAAGTTCTTACTGAGTTCCTGGAGAGGAGGGAAAGAATATGACAGGGTACCAAATTTACCAGTGTCCACATTAGGAGCAGCAGTTAGATGAGGGTTGTAAAACTCATTCATGCTCTTCCCTATGCCTGTGTCCATCATATCATAAGACACCATATTTAAAGACTTACCCTGTTTAGGACCCTATTTTTCAAAAAGTTTTTCATAGAGTGACATTCAGAGAGGGAGACAGGCACGTATATTCCCCATTACTTATACTGTTATCACAACAGCACAGTGCACTTGTGGATTAGCCATTTGCACAGGGGCCTGGCCGTCTTGTGGGCAAAAATACCTGCTCTGAGTGAGCATCTGCAAGAACTATTTATGCACAGGAGGCAGACAAGGCATGGAACAATTGTGTGTGTGTGCATTTGTGCATGTTTTTTACACCCACAACTTCCAGAAGGCAGGTCCTGAATCTTTGGTATGCCTTTATTTTTCCTCTCCACTATCCAAATATGAAAAAGGTAGTATTAAAATGCTCTAAAATAACTGTTTATAATCATTGGTGCTGTGTTCCTTTTATGCCTGTATTTAATTTTGTCTTTTGTGTATATACCCCATGTGGCTTCAGGGACTATTTTGTTCCAGAAACTGTTGCAGTGGGACATGGTGAAGAATTGTCTGTGCTAGTGGAAATTGGGTCAGTTAGATGTATAGCAGCAAGGGGTATAGCCATGTTAGGTGGAAGGTGTGTAGAGCTATGTCTCCAGTGGAGTTGTGCCTCAGCTTGCTCGTCAGCAGACACCTCACCATGTAAAAGTGGATCCAAGCACCACGCAGGACCTCCCACCCTGTTCAGATCTTAGTCCAGGGTCTCAGCCCACAGCACAGTGCTCTTGGCCTCATCGGATTTCAACAGCACATTTGCATCTGTTTTCTGATTCCACTGCTTTTGTTCCTGTTTTCAGGACACTTGAAAGAGAGCATCTCCCAATGGCAAAGATAAGAGCCCACGTCCTGCATCCTGTGGCTGTGCATTCTCAGCCACAAGAGTCACTGCAGCCCCTTTCCGGAGGGAGGCAATTCGGACAATGACATCTCAGACTGATGCAGCTAATCCAGCTTTACCCAGGGTAATTATGTGAAGTGACATTCAAATCTGAGTGGTTTTTCTAGACACAGAGATTATTACATTATGAAGAAAGTACACCAGCTACTTTCCTCCCCACATGTCTCTAGTGCAATCTAAAAATAGCCCTAAGCATTTGAAAATGTGCCTTAATCTTTTGACAGGGAAGTGGATGAGGTCACAAGACTGGGAAAGGACTTGGTTGCTGTCGGGGGGGATGGTGAACTTGACACGTCAAATAGAGCTGAGTGCTGCTGTGGGTGAAGAAAGGTAGGGAAATGGGGCACAGCATGCCCTTTTTTTCTGTTTTTTGTATATATCTTTGGTGCATGTGAAATGCTGTGGGTTAAAAACCCTTTTGATATATAGAGGGCAGGATGTGACAGGATCAGCTGTTCTATTTTCAGTATAGTAAGCTGCAAAGAGCCTGTAAAGAAAAAGACAAAACAGTATATTCAAGCACAAAAACCAGTGTAGACACATCCAGTATACAGCTCTGCTCTATTCCCTGTGGCAGCTCACTGTCTGCATTAAGAAATTTGGGACTTCTCTTTCCACATGGTGAGCCTGCTCCAGATCAAGTTAATTCTCTTTGGTTTTGGAAAATGTGTTTTCTTTGTTGGTGTTTGACAGTATCTCAGACCTTGGCCCTCCTTTGTTACTGGAGAAATGCTAAGGGTATATAGCCAGGGTAGTAAGCTTGTAAGTACAGGAAAGTTAAATGTTACGAAGTCCAGCTTCATGAAACAGGCTACATCTAAGCTGTAGGTTCTCATAACAGTGACTGAAAAAAGTATTAAGCATCCTTCTAACACGCCAACAGAGATTGCATGGGATAAGTATTCTCTGAATTCTCATTTCCTGCTCGTACAAAATGGACCCAGGCTATCACAGTCATTCATGCATGAAACACTTTTCTACAAATTTGCAGCCCAATAGGAGCAGTTCTATTCGAAGTCTATTATTTGCATAATTGGGTGCTAACAAAAATAAAGCTAACAAATTGCTGATAATTGCAAAATGTCAACTATATTGGGATAGGTCAGAGGTGAAATATAAAGGTGAAGTCTCCAGGTGTGTTGAGGTCAAAAGCAACTTATTATTGAGGGGAAACTTGTTCGGGGTAAAAGCTATCAGAAGAAACTCAACTGAGTAATGTTAAAGCCAACCAAACCTTAAGTAGCATGTTGCTGCAATACTCCAGGAGATAGGGACCATTGCCAACATGAGTAATTGGTTAGTTCTTCACATGTTACTTGGAGGGGGGGAGGCTGAAAAGGGGAACTAAAGAGAACTATGAACACTTTTGTTGTATAGCAAGTGGTACAAGACAACTGCACAGAAAGACTTTACCCAGAAAATGTTATAAAATAGAATGGAGGTCCCAAAATCATTTTAGTACCTGAACAAATTGAAAGTTGTTTCCCAGAAAAATCCAAATGGCACTCCAGATGGCTGGGAAGAGAAATCTCATTTGACTGTGGTAAGACTTGAGAACCTGAGGGTCAAAAGGGAATGAAATTGCTCTGATGCTTTGGAGTGATCCAAAGACCATTGCTTTTAGCTGCCTTCTTCCTACCAAATTTGCAGAGTTCTCTGATCTTTTTAGAAGAATGAAAAATTATGGACAGCCTGAGGAAATGCAGTTCTTTTTAAAATGGCTTTGGTTTTAACTACCATACTGTATTGCTTCAAAATCCTCTCAAGAACTTCCTTATGTAAGTGAAAAACAGCCTCACAAATTGCCAGAGTGGTTTAAATCAACTTCAGTGCAATAAAAGGTATATGTGCTCCCTTAGTCAGGGGAGTTGGAAAAAGAGCTATCAATAACAGTATGTCAGATAAACACTGAGGGCAAAGAGAGGACTTTGCTGGGACATGACTTTTTTCATTCTCTCAGGGATTCTCTTTCTCTTCTGTCTTCGGTTGCTTTTATATCTTTAACCGTACAGCAGCCAAGGCAGGAGAGGAACTGTCTGACAAAGGTTTCATTGACAAAAGTGTATGATTTTTGCTAGAAAGTACTTCCTTCTCTGCTGAAGGCTTTGAAGTATCATCTTTGTTCTTTCAGGCTTGTTTTTTTTTTCTCTTTAAAAATGATAGACAAAATACTTGAAAGTCATCTTTTAGTACAGACAGAATAACAGGAGCAGCAACAGAAACCCTTAATTTAAAAAGGTATCATCATGCTAAAATGATGTACTTGAAATATCATTTCTAATCCTTGTTAAGAAAACAGTGCCTTAAATAATTTAAAACTGTTTGTTGAATTTTAAAAACATGTATAATTTGCTCTTCAGGTTGTCTTCTTCCTTCACTGACTATCTCAGCGTGCCCTGTCTCTGCTGACTCTGATCTTTGTACCTCTTTCATGTGGCTTGGTTTTACTATCCGCAAAATGGATTAATGGAAATGAACTCCTTTGTAAAGTACATTGAATCAGCATCAAAAAGTGCCATTGTAAGGCAAGGGATTATTAATGTAGTCTGCTTTTTAATATTTGAACAGTGTGGTAGATTTTCATTTTCTAAGATCTAAAATCCTAAATGATTTCTTTTTTTGCTTGTTAGCACCAGGTAACCTCTTTCACATCCATACCAACCTACATCCTAGATCCTACATCCTGATACCTAAAACTGAGATCCTGTCATTGCAAGCATGCAGCACTCTCACTGCAATTCAATAGGTGACTCCAGTGAATCCAGTGCTGTTAATACCCTTGTGTGAAGACGTCATTCTCCATTGCCAAATAAATGGAAATTTCACTATTGACTTCATTAGTAGTAGGGCCAGATCTGTTTCAGACACTGCAGGATCAGGTCCTACAACTAGTCCTTAAGGTTACAGGTGGGGAGAAAGACACGTGATAATACTGCCAGCAATGAAGTTACTGTTCCTAATAATTTCAGTTCAGTCAGACCACAGAGATCAGCAAACCACCAGAGACAACTTCCTGTGGTTTGACACTATAATCCTGTAGTGAAATATGTCTGCGTTAACCTCTTTTTTTTCCTCTTGATTAACTCACTTTCCTAACGAAAGTTTTAAAGTCCATGATCTCCAGGTTATTATTATCCACCAAAGAGGGCTTCCTTGGCATGGGTTGGGGAATGAAAGTTTCTTGGCACGTAAGGATGGATGATTACAGCAGTGGTGCTTCCAGACTTAGCGTCCAGATGAAAAGCTATTCGATACACTTAACAGTGCCTGTGTGCAAAGTGCAGCAAAGCTCCATGCTAGGGGAGATAATGGGGCTTTCTGTTCTCCCACTCTCCAAATCAGTAGCTCTTCTGCGTGCACTTCTGCAGGAGTGCTTGGCTGTGTGTTTTGCTCTTTGCTCTAACTTGGCAGTCGAGGGAAAACTGGACAGAAGCTTAGAGCTGAATAGAGTAGCAGCAAGACAGACTGCTGTTAAGTGCACTCAAACCCATGGGTTTAGAAAAGAAGTGGCAAGAAAAACAAGAGACAGATAATGCCACGAGTCTATTAGTCCATAGATGGTGTTTTCTGTATCATAGGTATTTCTTACCATTGGCAAAACCCCACAGTTTGCAGGGCTCATGCTACCCAGAAGTCTGCTCATCCAGCCTCTTCTCCATCACGCTTTTTTTTTCTTTGGCAAACACAGACCAGAAGCAGGCTGGGTTCTGGGTGCTGCCACCCTCCAGCTGTTTGTCCCAGGATCCCTGGCAGTATCCCATACTGCACATCTGTATGACGCTTGCACTCATGAGCACATTAAACAGCTCAATGCCAAACTCCTGCTAAGGGAAGAGCAACCTCGCTGTTGATGAGATGAACTGCACTGGCCATTCCCAGTAACCTGCCACCTGGAGTGGCCTGAGGGTTCTTTCTCCTACCCTACAGAGACAGGTACAGGCACATCACTCTGCCTGTACACAGCAGCTCAATGTGAGCTAGCATTGCTGCACAAGCACAGGACTGTTCCTGAGCTGATAAACCCTTTAAAGTGATAAGGTGGCTTAATTCAGGGAAATTGTCACAGTAACACCATAAACTGCCCTTGTGTAAATACCTTAAAATCCAGACAGGCTAATTCTGCCTCTTCAGCCATCCATCTGCACAGACATCTTACTCCTATCTCCCTGACCTTAACAACTATGCTGGGTGAAATTTTATAAACTGTGAGTTTTCAACAAAACATTTGCCCAGAATTTCCTAAATATTTTATAAAAATAAAAAAAGGAGTATTTTTAGTGGTGGCTATTACTGTTGGGAAGTCCATCTCATTTCTGCTGAGCTGAATTTTCCTTAGCTTTCATAATTGGGATAGCTTAGAGGTCAGTCTTTATGATTTGTAAGTAATCACAGTTACTGGGATTTACAGGAGAAAAAGATAATTTGTTGTCCCCTGTCCCTCCTGCTGCTCCTCCCACTCCTACAGGATTCCAGTAGCAGCGTCTTAGAGGAAATAAACCCCAATAAAACAGCCTAAACACTGTCTTTTTTTCAAATCCCCATTCTTAGCATAAGCAATGCTCAGCTGGAAGCCTAATAAAACCTTTGAACTGGTAATTTGTGCCCATTCTTTTAAAGCCTTTTCCCATTTTAAATATTAGTATAAAAAGGGGATTTGAGGAATCAGTATCGCCAAAGCAAACATTTGACACAGTGTTACATTAGACTTATATAATATAAAGCTTAGGCACATGAACCCAAGCTGCTGCTGCTGTTCTGCGAATCAGTGCTTATGTCTGGAATAAGGACAAAAGTGCTGGAAAAAAACCCCTGTTTCTCTGTTTGTCTATGTGTGCATGTGCACACTGTTTTTAAACAGTAGGAGGATTGCACCATGTTGGTATGGCAACAAACTGTAAAAAGAAAATCCTCCTATTTAAGGCTCTGAAGGATATTGACTTATTTCTATCTTTCATCAGGAAAACAGTAACACTGACACACTTTTTCTTTGCTGTGCCACAGACATTTATATTTGGATGTTGTCGTGGAAACTAACTGGGCTGAAATGTTACTTTGGGTTCTGCTTCTGAAAGAATACAGCGTGATACCAGATTTCACACCCAGATCTTCTAAGTGTGTTTAACTTCATGGACCAGTGCATATAAAGCTAAATCCCTATGTGTTTCTAGGACTCAGCTCCTGGATCTTGGAAGTAGGAAGATGGATGTAAAAATTCCCATAGTAATAAACAAGTAGTTTTGTGCACAGAGGGTCTAATGAAAGCTACTTTTCAACATCTCTCCCTCTCTTTTCCTCCCTTTAATGCGATTTTTGCTGCTTTGGGGGCGGGGGAGGCTCCTCAGCATTTGGGAGCTGTCTCCCCTATCCAATTCCCTGTTTCATGAAATCTGTTAGAAACTTATCTTTAGAATCTTTACTCCTTTGATAGATTGGCTTGAAATTAGTCAGTGATCAAAAACTTTGGGGATAGAAGGGAATGGAGAAGAAATCCATACAACACTAGCATATAAACCTTGTTTCTTTAGGCATCCAGCTAAAACATTTAACATGTTCAAAGTGAAAAGCAACATGCTGGTCTAATGATCTGTATTTGTCATCTATACTTGCAAATCCAACACTGTAGCTTTATGTTTCTGCTGGAAAGAAAAACAAACTGAAAACAATAGGAGAAACCACAGAGCCTTGCCTGGAGTTCAAGGATTTGTGCAGCGACAGGGCTGGGTCCACTGTGGGGAATTAAGTAATTTCCCATGCACCAATTATAAAAGGGATGGCCCCAGTACTGGGACTGGGGTTATGTGTGAGCTGGGGGCAGCCTGCTTGCTTTGCTTGGGAGCAAAGTGGTGGACTTGGTTTAGTGTCTTCTCCCTATCACTACTAACCTCTCTGCAGTGTGTTCAGTTGTGCTAGCACAAAATATGGCTGACAGGAAAATAAGAGGTATTTAAACTCTAATTGAGTTCACTTAGTAGTTTCCAGGCTCCCTAGACTCTACTTTTTCCTGAAGTAGTACTCTCCATGCAATCCTAGCAGTAGAGAATGAAGATGGAGGAAGGTCTAAATATGTTTGTTTCTGAAGACAGTATTTGGAAAAAAACCACCAAGGTAGCCAAGAGCACCCAAGAGCAGAAAATACTGTTTTACAGAGGAATATCTTTGGTTTTCTGACTCTTCAGGGCAAGGGAGAAGTTTTAAAATAAAAACCTGAGTTTAATGAGTGACACCAAAAAGTGCTGTCTGACTGCTGCACATGAATCTTGCCAGCTTCTCCTCAGCAGCACATCAGCAGAGGCCCAGATTTCCCTGGGCATTAAAAAGAATAAAAGAAAAAAAAAAAAGAGTCGTTCATGTGCATGTGAGATGCTGTCGCAAAAAAAACCTTGGAGCTACCATTCATCTGCTTCCCCATCCTGCTTGTTCTAGGCCTGTCTGCTATGTATTTCATACTGTCCATCTCCTTAACAGGACACTGTTGCTGCAAGCATGGAGGGGCCAAATGAAACCTAGATTCACAAGTATGTCACTGTTTTTCCTTTGCTCGTGGCATAAATCAAAAAGAAAAAAAAAATCTGTTAGCACAGAGCTCAGGTTTGTTTATTTTTTTGCCAGCTGCAACATGCTACCCTCTTAGGGGATCACGTAAAACCAGTCATGGTTTAGGTTGGAGTGACACGTCAAACCCAAACTGTAGGCCTGGCCCCTCTCAATGAATTACAACCTTGTCAGGAACCTATTATATATATACATATATATATGTATTTTTTTAAAATTAAGGTAGGTTTTTTATCAAATCAAATACCTGCACACTAAATTACATTTCTGGTGCCAGCCTGACTCTCCCTCTCTCTCCCCTGCTCTCTTTTCCTCAGCATTATGATACAGGGGGTTTTGTTCCAAGGCAAGAGTGAATGGTGAGGTCCCATGCTGCTGAGGAAACGCTATTTGACCTTGCCACATGTTTTGTTTTTGAATATTTACCACAACATGTCCCAGCGCTGTTGCCTTAATGATAAAAATATTCAGAGTCAAAGAGTGGAGGCCTGGGGTGGTGGGTGAAAGGAAGGAAGGTGAATCAGTAATAGAGTACAGCCATCAAAGATGTTTACTCATCTGTTTTCTGAAACAAGTTTGTTTTGTTTATTAATAGGGCTTGAAATGCCAAGGGGAAAGTTTAAGGTGAACTAAAAATGCCATATGTTCCTCTGGCATGGAGTCTCCTTTTGTACTTGCTAAAATTAGTTGGGTGCTGGCTTTTCCCTTTTTATCCACCTCTTCCCTCTGAGGAATAGATGCTATTGTTATTTTAGAGGAGGCCAGAAGGCTCAGCAAATGAAAGTAGTAAAAGTTCATTGGAGGTCTGTTTAACCCATGGCCCAACAGTTTCTGTAGTCAGATGCATAAGCTACTTCAAAATAGTACACACAATAATTAAGAAGCTTTCAACTCATCATCTTTTCTATGGAGGAAAAGGGGAAATAATTGTTATGAACAAACATCATCTTTTATGCACAACTCTGCACACAGCCTCTGCTGTAATTATGGCCTTACGGGGGAAGAAGTTACACAGAGGACAACATTAGGCAAATTAAGTTGATATACAGCATCCCTGTGCCTAATAGTTTGATCATGTAGTGTATCCTCACGAGGGGAAAAATCTGTACCTCCTTAACAATACATCCAGCTAAACATTGGCATAAAATCCTTCCTTTGTGTGCTTCCAAGGAGCATTGTGGTTTGGTTTTTATAGAATTGAATTCAGAGCACACTTGGGGGGGGGGGGGTTAGAAAAGTTTTCCTCAAGGGGACCTCCACAAACCGTGACCATTTCTGTTCAGAGAACATAATGAAAAACTCTTACTAATCCTATATCATGCATGTCTGGGCATTGAGCTCATGTGCAAGCTGAAAGAGGCTCGTGCTTGTAGGATCAATTGCAAATTTAATACAGGGTGATAGAATACGCTAGTGTCTGAGCATACCAGCACTGCATTAACTCCAGTCTATGTTCAGGCTGCCCTACACTCAAGCAATTATTTGTTATGCAAGATGAGAGGGTGAAGGAATGCTTTGGAGAAAAGACCACATTTCATAGACCATTCGTGGAAGTGCCTGTGCTGATGGACACATGGAGGGAAAGAATGGAGAAGGACCTCAGAGCAGAGCTGAAAGAGAGATCTGACATACTCTCTTTTCCTTCTAGCTCAGGAAGGGACATTTGGATTTTCATTATTAAAAAGCTGCAAAGGAAATACATGGCATTTCTTGATATTTTAGATTGGTAATGATGAAATAAGCTGAAGTTAAGATAAAAGGGAAGTAGAGCTATGAGATAAGGAGAGGAGAGAGACCCTAACAGAAAAGACTGGATGTGTTAAGATACATAGCTGAAGGGAGGGATCAATTTCAAACAGGAAAAGCTACAACGTGATGGAGGTGTCAAAGTTATAGGGGTCCATTTCTGATGGTTTGGACACTTTCACTCAGCACTGAACCTCAGTCTCTTGCTCCAGCTGTGTAGTATGACCAATCCTGCCCTTCTAAGCATTGATCTCGGGACCCTAAACCCCAGGCTAAGTCACTCTAGTTCAGGCTTTTATCATCTGAATAGGAGCTGGTCAGGTCAGAGTCAAGCACCAGTTCGGACTGAGGTTTAATATGTCCAGGAATCTCAAGGCAACTAAATCTAGCAGGATCATGATGTTTCTGTAGGTCTTGTCTGAGTACTAGTTCATCAAGTCCAAGAAACAGAAATGCGTTCCTTAACGTTCGAGGTCTTATACCGTCTCCCCAGTAAGTACATATCCTTCAGCATAGGGTAACCTCCCAGCTACACCGTCTGCTGAGGACAGATGAAATAGGTCCTGCCTAACTCCTCTGTTGCCTTATTGTACTCAATGTCTGAAGGGGGCAGAAATCAATTACTCCAGGAAATGGCTCAGAGAGAAAATGTTAAACGTGTGTAGTTGTTTAATTGCATTATAGCCCTTATTAAATAAAGGTACAGGAGAACATAAAGGTGGCCTGGTTCTATTTTTGATGCAGATATTATGTAAATTTATGTACCTGATTATGCCAATCTTGTGAACCCCCTCAGGTTTCTGAACAGTTTCCAAGCTGTCCCCCTTACTCAGTGTGGAATACTTTGTTGTTTTGTTCTGGTTTTGAAGTGGTGCCTGCTAAACCTCCAGTGTGTGTCTGTGTGTGCAAATGTGTTTGTGCTCCCTTGCTTTCCTGCAGGCCATGGACTAAGTCTGGCACTGGGTTTTCTGACTGGTTGAAGAAAAGTGTGTTTCTGAGGTGAAAAATTTGCCTTTTAAATTTCTATGTAGCTTGTACCAAGATTATAATTCATATCCAGGGCTGAATACCAAATGACCCTGTTACTCATTTCCACAAATATTCTGAAAGGCGAAGAGTGAGGCAAGGGAAAATACTGGCCTAAATCCAATGCTGTTAGGACCCAAAATCAATGGCATTTATATGAAGGTTGGATTTGGCCTCCTCCATCTTTCACTTAAAGCTATAACATTAACAGAATATAAATATTGCATGATGCCCCAGAGCTGCACCAGCAAATCTGCTCAAAGACGCATCTTTCCTTATTGAACAAGGCAAATATTGTAAAATGAAGTCTTCATAACAAAGACCCCGTCTCCTGGAACTGTTAGTAACTGTTGTTGATATTGTATGTTACAAGGTACTTGTGAAGACTAAAACTTGGAGGATAAGGTCTCCAAACATGAAAAAGAAGCTCCTCTTTAGCAATAACAGAACAATCCACAGTGGCTATTTACATGATACATCATTAGTAAAAGTTTTCGTCATACTTATTCCTTCTGGTTCCATGCTGACAGACCCATGTATTATCCCAAGAATTTTCCAGAACAAAGAAAGAGAAGGAAATATGAACCTTATTGTAAGGGAGATAAACTCAGTGGAAAATATACTGAAGATTTTTCACGGATCTTGCAGTCAAACAAGATTTACTTCGACATCTACTGTGAATTATGGTTTATTTCCACTCTGTTCAATGTGGTGGACAGTATTGTGGAAGCAACTGAGAGTTTTTAATCATGAAGTAATAATCCTTATATATGACACCAACAATGCTACGTGTCTGTGCCAGGTCAAATGCTAATGGTGATTCTTGTTGAAATGCTAAGCAATGTGATATGTCCTTGCAAAACCCCATCCCACCATCAGTGCTCTTCCATGCCTGGAGCATTGACTAGTGACATTCTAAATCTTTGCACGTCTGATTCCAATTATTCACTCACACATGAATCCCAAGGAGGTGATACAGCAAAACAGTGACCAAGCATATTGTCCTGTTAAGTTAAACACATATGTTTGACTTCCATTTTGGAATCATTGCTCTCTGGGATTGAAATTTTATCATAGAATCATGGAATCATAGAATGGTTTGGGTTGGAAGGGACCTTAAAGATCATCTAGTTCCAACCCCCCTGCCATGGGCAGGGACGCCTACCACTAGACCAGGTTGCTCAAAGCCCCATCCAACCTGGCCTTGAACACTTCCAGGGATGGGGCATCCACAACTTCTCTGGACAACCTGTTCCAGTGCCTCACCACCCTCATAGTGAAAAATTTCTTCCTTATATCTAATCTAGATCTACCCTTTTTCAGTTTAAAGCCATTACCCCTTGTCCTATTGCTACATGCCCTTGTAAAACAATCCCTCTCCAGCTTTCTTGTAGACCCCCTTTAGGTACTGGAAGGCTGCTGTAAGGTCTCCGTGGAGCCTTCTCTTCTCCAGGCTGAACAACCCCAACTCTCTCAACCTGTCTTCATAGGAGAGGTGCTCCAGCCCCCAATCATCTTCGTGGCCCTCCTCTGGACTCACTCCAACAGGTCCATGTCCTTCTTGTGTTGGGGGCCCCAGAGCTGAATGCAGTATGCCAGGTGGGGTCTCATGAGAGCGGAGTATTTTGAGATAAAACATATGGGTTTCAGCTGTGTCTCTAGGGTTGCAAAGTTATAGTCCTGTAGAATACATATTGTGTATAATGCATGGTTGTTATTTCTACATTAGCACTGCCAGTGCTGGAGTTGGCTGTTAGCGTCTCATTCTCCTGACACATCATTAATAAACAGGTAATTTCATACCTGATTTCCACAGAGTGTCATGCTGAAAACCACCTGGGTTTCAGTTTTCATCGACATTTAAAATTAAAAAAAAAGAAGACGCAGACTGAAAATTGGTGGTTATATTTGAACTAGGACTGTTCTAATTGAATAATGGATCAATCGGGTTTGAACAAGCGTACATGTTGGAAGGAGAAAAAGTATAACTGGACCCTATGGGGCTCCATTTGCCCAGCTGTTGTGAAGGAGATTTCACAGCATTAGCTTCACAGTTAGGAGCCTTTTACTAAACAGGGATCTTACCCAAAAATTTGTTGCTTCAATAGTATATGCAGCGAGCCTTTATTATGTCTTATCCCATGGATATGGAGAGCAATTGTAGTAGCATTTTGTAGGAGCATTTCATGTATTTGAAGACCTGATGTATGTTCCTTCTGTTTTTTCTTACTTTGGCTGAATAGCTCCAGTTTCTTCCACCTTCCTGTGTATCATTTCAGAAAAAAACTGACCTGTACTCACTAATCCAAATTAATTTTGCAATTGATCCTTTTCCAGAAGTTGTTACAGGAGTCTGCATTTGCCAGCAGGTGTCACCATAAGAGAACAATAATATCAAGCTCTGGAACGCAACTGCATCTTGCAGGAAATGCAATTTCTCTCTCTGCAGTTATCTCTATTTTGCATACCATTGAAACTCATTTATACCATAATGATTTGTCACTGTTTTAGAAAATAAATATGTCCTGAAAGCAAGAGACCCCCAGCCAAAGGAAAACACACCAAGTTTTGAAAAGGAGCTTGGCAAAGTTATCAGGGATTTTGCCAAGTGGTTGCTGGCTGGTGGCAGCAGGGAACTGTGTTAGGATTCAGGATGGCATAGGCCCCTGGGTTTAGATGTCCCATAAATGTAGACTTCTTGAGGGTCCAGCATACTGACAGCGTAGGCAACTTTCCTCTACAGCCTGTCTGCTGCACTGAAGCACTCTTTATAAAAACGTTCATCTGTGTTTAGCAGGCAGTAGCCTCTTCAGATACAAGCATTTGCACAAAAGCTGAGGGAAACACTCAGATTTGTGTTATGACCTCTGACTGTAATTTATTGCGCAGATATCCATGACATAAGAGATTATATCATTGTTTTCTTTCTCTTCCTCTGTTCCTCGTCCTTAGCTTGCTGAAGGATTTCTGAGTCAAATCTCTGCCTGCCTCCCCAATTTGAACAAACCAGTGTGAACAAGTGTCCATTCAAATGCTATATTCTGATCGTCAGAAGACAAGAGTCTTTAACAAAAACTGGTTTTCTCCCAAAGGTTCATCATGATTTTCTGTTATGGGGACAGGGCAGTAATACACATCTGTAACTCTGCAGAGGCTTTTAAGGGTGTTTCTGGCTGAGTTAGTCATTTTTGTGCAAGCATGGGTGACTGCAGTACAACCTGCATCATATGAATTGGAACATGCTATTGAAAGGGTTTGAGAACATGTTTTTTGATTTTTCTTTTCTTGATTAAACCAGCAACCGCCACATAAATATTAGAAATAAAACCTGCTGCAAACTGAACGAATAGTATTTAGCTCTTTATCTAAACACACTCCATAGCTCCCATATCCCCTCCCCAAAATAAAATAGCGTTGTTTGAAATTTCCAGGGAAGCTTAAGGCCTAAAGCATTGGGTGAGATGTAAATTTCTTAAAATATTTATCCATCCATAAGTGGCTACATATTTGACATTATTATAGGGTTTCTCAGTGTTCCATTTTATTAAAAAATATTTATTTGGTTTCTAAGATTACTGCTTCTCTGACCACAGAAAATTCAATTACCGAAAACTGCAGCTATCAAATTGGTTGAAAATAAATAGCCTTTTATCCAAACCTGGCATGGACTGGTTTACTTTTAATACGTAGCCATAAAAAAAGAAGCTCTTTCCACAGAGAGCCGGTTGGTTACAGAGCAAGAAGCCAAGGAATACTTTGCATCATCAGGTTTTATTTAAAATAAGGTAGGGAGGGGGTAGAAAATAAGTTGTTATGAGACTAATTAGCTGTTCGTTTTTCTCTTTTGTTTTATCAAGTGATAGATCTCTCAAGGCATTTCTTTTGTTACAAAAAGTAAGTCTTGTTTTCTGATTCACATGGGTGAATAGATATGCAGGTAACAATCCCAAATGCTTTCTTAAAGTACCAGATGTCTCCTACCTGTGAGATTTTAAAACGGGCATTGTGTTTCCAAATGGCAAATAATAGAAATTAGTGCTGGAAGAACCATTAGAGGTCACCTAGTCGAGCAGGTTTATTAATTGTTTTTCATCTTCAATGACGTAGATTCCATCACATCTCAAGACAATGTATTGCAGAGGTTTGTTAATGAAGTAGGTATTTGAATGTAGATAAAGGCTTTAACATCCTCTGTGATATACAGGAAATGTAGTACACCTGTATGTATGGTGAATGTCTGGCTCATGCCTTCAATCAGAATCATCTCTCTTCTAACAATGCTTTTGCAAAGGGGAAATAAAAGGGAACAAATTTAAAAGAATGACTGTCATTTCCAGCTCTTTCCAAATGGTCTGGGCTAAGACTTCCCCTCCTTTAATTTGTTAAACAACCACGTTGCTTTTTCAGTCTGTTTGCTTGCCTGTAAGGTCCCTTCTCCACCGTGTCTGAAGACACCGTGTCTTTCAGCTAAGGTCCAAAAGGCATCAAAGGCTGGAATGTGAAACATCTCTGTCCTGTCGTATGCCAGGAGTTCATCGTTAACAGGTTCTGTTAGCAGACTGTCTGACGGAGAGCTCCTGCCTTCGACGGATGGAGGATGCTTGCTGAGAGATGGCCCTGCAGTGGCTTGATAGGGAACAATGTGCTCCAGGCAGACACAGTTCTCAGGATGCACCAAAGAGCTGTCTTTCCCAGCACCAGGATGAAAAGCTATGAGATCAAAGCTCAGATGACAGCAAAGGGAGATAATGCAATGGGCACATGGACTTTCCAAAAATGCTACTTTTAAAGGGAGACTGCCTTTTTGCCTGTAGAGTCAATGTCCATTGCTTAAAGGTAACCTTCAAGGGGAGTTAAAGGGCCGAGGAGATTTTTCTAAGAGAAACAGAAACATGTCAGTATTAAAAATCTCAGGTTTTATTGCTTTGGAAAGACATCTGAACTCCCTAGAAGATCTGTGGGAAAATTCATCAACTGCTGAGATGGGTAAAAATATTCCTGTATCTCCCACTGGGCACACTGAGAGAATCACAGTTATAACCATTTCCTCAAAAACTGGAAGCACTTTGTAGTTCCTATTTACTGAGTTTTCATACTTTGAAAATGCATGGAGGAGGATTACCTGTAGATCTCAGCTAGAGGGCATGGGTCAAGACAGCAGCCCAGACCTCTTTCGTACTAACCCCTTTAGGTGGCACATTTCATTTCCCCATCCCTCAGTCTTTCCGGCTGCTAAATAGAGATATTGCAAAGGGTTAGGTTGCAAAGTTTAGTAAAATTAAATAATGCTTGGAAAGGGCTTTAAGAAGATTTTGTGAGGAAAGGACTCACTTAGGTTTGAAGAATAGCTGACTGTTTTTCCATCTATGTGGTTTTGCAGGTCTGTACACACACGTCCCATTGTACACAAAAGCCGCTTATTTTTTTAAGGCAGTTGGTGAGTGTATTATATGACATCAAGTCATCCAAAGAGATTGCTTCAGCCAAAATGGCAGGAGAGAAAAGAGGCTGAGACCCCGCACTTTAATCTCTTTTCTGATGTGATTTCCCAATTGCATCAGGAGGCAAAGTCTCCCTGAGCTTAAAGTCTGATTATGCCAGAAGATAATGCACACTAGCGGTTGTGCCACAGTCAGCTTTCCAGGAGACCTTTCCCCAGCTTCCTTGGAGGTCAACCAACTCCCATTGTCTCCTGCAGAGTCTGCTAGCTACAATGATGTTGAAATGTAGTTTATGGATAAAATGTAGTTTAGGTATCTGTAATGGATCCTGCACTCAAAGCCAATACACCAGTAGCTTAGCCATCAGTTGTCAGCCCATAAAATCTGTGGTTACCTTTCTTTTCCTTTTTTCCCCTTTTTCCGTTTTTTTATCCTTCTTAAAATGATGGCACGCAGGAAGCTAATGGATTTGAAATTACAGGAGCAGCTCCACAGACTTCTTTTGCAATTTTATGTTGAACTGTATGACTGCAAATAGTGGTGTCCCCACTGCCTTTCTCTTGGGGCTGACTCCTAACCTAAACTGCTTCACTCTCACTGTTGACTTGTGTCTCCTGAAAAGCAATAAAATACAGCAACCCCTGCTGTAGTGAGGTGACTTATCACTTGCAGCAAAAAACTCCCTGGAAGTGTGTTTATCTGAAAGGCTTGTATATTTATATATATTTTGAATGTCTGCTTCTAGATAATGTTGCTTTGCTCATTTTAAAAACTCAGCCTTGAATAAAGAGCTTCTTTGGAAGCTTTTTAAATGTGAGTTAGTACTTAATGTTGCCTTGGTAGCAGATATCCTTCAGGTTACAGTATTCATTGCGATGCATACAAACAACACATTGACTATGGCCCCACTTTATATTCTCACTAAATCAAGGTAAAGTTTTTTAAAGCCCAATTCATATTAAAAAATTTTCCTGTGGGTGAGAAGTGATTTTGACATAGGCACAGCTCACACTGAGAACCCTCCAGACTTGTGGCTTCAGAGCAAAGAAGGGAAAAATATAGCTTGGGGTGGGGACAGGAGTTAGAAATAGTTTAGAAGACCCTTTGGTAATGGATGCTGGGCTTTAATTCATGTCAGAAGAGACCTAGCTATCACACACCACTTGTCACAGATTTATGGATCATCTATTTTGTTAATGCTTATAGATCTCTTGCTGAACATAACACTTTTTGATTTTTTTTCCTGATCAAAGACTGTTAAAGTTATAAATGTCCCTGTGATATCTTGAGGTTTTCCTAAGAAGGTGCATTGATGGAACAGTTGTTAGGGTACTCATGAAGTAATATATTTTCCATGTATATCTTAACAAGTTTCTGAGGTGCACTTTAGTTTTATATATATTGAACAATCTGTGCTTTAAAATAACCAGCTGATGGATTTGTATGCTGAATATGACCACATAGAATGAGACCATTCGTTTGTCATCAGTATTACCTGAAATGCATAGAACAGTCACTTTAAAATATTTACAACATTTTTCTTGAATTCACTCACAAGTAAAGTTTTATAGAGTTATACCTGTATGCCTGCAGGTGTAGAAGATTTAGGCTTATGTGTAAATAAAGCACAGCAAGATTTTATTCTCATGTACCTCATGATGTGACAACTGGCTCTTCACTATTCCTTCCTGTTAAAATTTTTTTTCCAGTCTGAAATTATTATCTTAATGACAGTAATGGCTGCAAATGTTCATGGATCAGCAGCCGCCAGGCACACGCATGTCCTCTGCCACGCATCTCATCTCTGCCCTTACTGAAATTGCCTTGGCGGCTTCAGATGTGTTTCCTTACGCACTCCATTCAAGCAGCAGCTTCTTGCCTGGGTCTAACAGTGGAGGTGATTTGTGTCTATTGGAGAAAATAGCTAATTTCTGAGTGCTGTGATTAACTGTACTCTCTTTTGTAAATATGGCTTGCAAAATGAAGGCTTTTCATTATTCCTATAAAATTCCATGTGCCATATTGTATTTCTGCATTCTTAGGCTGGACAAAGCCCTGAGGTGTCTGGAGCTGAAGGCTTGCCAAAAGCATCTAAATTACAAATTCAGTGTCTCATTTTTGTCTGAGCCATTGAAGCGTCATCCACTGAAGGAAATGCCAGTAGATCAATTTTCATTTTAGGACACATCTGAATTGTTTTAACTTTTAACTTAGCCACTGCTGGTAGAGAGATCTAAAAGTCTTGATGGTTCATTCAGCTTTTGGACATGAACTTTGCCAAAGGTGGAGCAAGGCAGGAAGCTCTGTGTCTCTTTGGTGATTAATTAGGCACCTTCTTATAAGGAACATCCCTTGTCCTGTAGCCTAGGGAGATTTGCTACAGGATTCAGGGATTTTCTTGTTGGAATAGCTGTGGGGGGAGATAAAACAAACTGAGAAGCTGGCATTTTGAAGAGCTTTCAGAAGGGTCATCACATTGTTTCGCTCAACAGTACCACAGGTGGGCCTCCCTGAGTTGTTTCCCTAGGAGTATGCACAATATATAAAGCAATAAGCATTTAAAAACAAGTGCATCCACAGAGAAGATAGATGTGAAGGGAATACAGATGGTGCCCAAACCACAAAGTGTACAACTTGATCAGGCTCCAGACCTCAAACATCCCTAATTTAAGGGTAATCCAGATACAGGTTTTTAGGTTTGCTCATTATAGAAATTAGAGACTAACTACAGCATTCAGATACTAGTTTGAATACTAGTAAAGACCAGAGCGTTCAGAGATATTTGGACCAAAGGTGTTAATTTTAATCCATTTTTAGAAAGGCATGATTATTGGTGGTGTAACACTTTTATTTTAAATGTTTTAATTACCTGAGAACAAACTGTTTTATGCAATTCCCATAGCAGCTGAACTACACTTCGGAAGGCAAATATTCTGGCAAGAGACAAGATTACTTTTTTTGTGAAAGCAGAAAAAGGTATACGTACAGAGCACTTCATGAGATACTAAAATATGGTGCAGTGTCCATTCTGTCAGTCACTAGGAATTCATGTAGAATTTCTTTAGGTACAAATTTGGAAGTTTTACTGCTGCTTTAAAGTGCATGAAGATTATTTTACTTTAATTCCAAGTCACATTATACCCAGCCAAGTCTAGTGTCATTTTACAGACATGAAAACATAGAAACTCTATTCTGTAGTTCCTTATTATAGGATTGAGTCTGTTGTTTATTGATGATGATTTTCCTTTATTTTACTGAAAGAAGCATTGAGGACGAATGCATTGTGTGAGCTATTTTTACAGTTTATGTTACTCCTTCAGTGTTTGTCTATTATTGTGAAGTTAGATAAAGAACTCTGTACCATATGATTTAAGTGAATGGATAGATGAGAAAAGAGAAAATAGCTATAGCATCTAAGCTAATCATAATTAATAGGCTTTTCATATTTCTGAGTTGGACAATATTCTCAGGGCAGTTGAAAATTTTTATCTTCATTTTCTTTGTTCAAAATAATAGGATTTTTTTTAATTTTGAATTTGATTAGACTTTCAGAAAATTTCACTCATTTATATTAAGATGAGCCTACAATTTTAATGTTGTCAGAATGACAAGATGAATCAATTGAAGTATGTATAAGGATGAATAACATTTGGATTATATTTTATCTTCTGCATTTTTCATAACGTTATCTGTAAAGCTTGGGGCACAGCATTTTAATCTTTCATGGCAAATCAAGAAACACAGGGAACATGGCTTTCTCAGCACACAGATGGAGTTTCCAACCAACAGCAAGAAAGTTTTGAGTGCTAAATGATAGCATACTGTATACAGAAATCAACAACTTCAAAAATTCTCAGTCCAATAATATTGTCAGAGATAGCCAACATTTCCAATATTTATCTTAACGTACAACAGTTGTGGAGAATAGGGGAAAAAAAGCTTTCATTGGCATTTCAGTTTAACAGGGTTTTCATAAGATCTTTTTTGTATATCTGAAAGGTTTGAATGGGCACCAGCTGCTATCTCAAAGCCACAAACATTCTAGATAGCCAGGTCCAGACAATTCCCTTTTAATTAATGTGAAGCAAAAAAATAAACTGTATATTAAATTCTAGTATTAATGCAACTGTTTCTCCAGGAATCTTACTGGAATTACTTTAAAAGAATGAACCCCAAGGTATGAATTCAAGGAGAGTGATTGCTTTCCTTTTCAAAGAGAAACGTGAAGAAAAGGGAAACTGAAGAAATGTAGGAATTTAAAAATAAATATCAGAAATAGAGATAGCAAACTCCTAAGTTTGTTTCTCTTACAGTGAAAAACAGTGTGCTTTTATGTCTGTTTCTAGAGTACCTCACAATCAAATTTTCAGGATTTTTCATGGAAATTTTCCAGCCTGAAAGTACAGAGGGAGTATGAACATACAGAAAAGGATGGAAAAGGACTGATAAACTCCCTAATAAATCTGTCAGTAGGAAAGACCCCTGAAAATAACATGGCTTTCTTCAACTACCACATCTCATCCTTTAACAGTATAAATAGCTGGTTTTAAAACTAGATTTCTCAACTGAAAATGTTAAATTTTCTGGCATAAGATGCAGCTTTTGACATTAGAATATAGGACCATTCCATTAGATTTACAGTCTTGAAGTCCATATTCCCTTGAAGATTAAACCTTCATTAAGTTCCCCCTTTTTTTCCCTTTATTTCCTGCCTTTTGCTCACATCACACTATAACTTTCATAAGCACTCTTAGTGCTTTAATAAAAACAGCTTTGGTGGAGGTTTAAAGGCACTTCAGGTTCTCTAAAAACCTTTTGGAAATTCACCCCTAAATCAGTAATTCAACCTTCCTTCCCTATCCCCTTGTCTCCCACCATACATCTTCATTAAGATGCATCTAAAAGAAGGTAGTCTGTAATTTAAACAATTACATCAAGGGTTTGATTTTCTTTTTCTCTCTCTTTCTTTTTTTTCCACCATTGTTATGACTAGACAGAGGATCATACTGAGTACATTAGCCAGGCAGTGACTCAGGACACCTACTGCTTGGAATGCCATTGCACTGTGAAAGGAAAGGGATAAAACCGTCTATCCTCCAGCCCTGAACCCCACTACATAGTAATATTTCTGCCACAAAAATACTTTGCTGTCAGCTCCAGCAAGGCAACATTGGATAGCTGCGGTAGTTTGTTGTCAAAATGAAAAATGGTTCAGTGCAAAAGGTCTCATTGCTGGGATGCTAACAATCAAGGAACACTAAGTCAAGCATTTGACAAGGAACTTTGGTCTTGCTGTTAAATACCACTTAATATTGTCCTGCCCGATAATCCCTGCTGTTTAACAACTGTGCAATCATGGCTCAGTGATGGCATTATGCCTTTTCTGAAGGGAAAAACTAGGCCATATGTCATGCATTTGCCTGCAAAAGAAAATACATGTCTTTTAATATCCAAGGAAAATATAGATGTTTCAAAAATAAGACAATTGCAAACACATTATAGTCTTGATTCTTCTTTGGAGTTTCTGTCCAGAATAGAGAGGAGTGTTGCAGTTCCAGCTGAGGTTAGTTGTAGGTGAAAAGCTGAGTAACTTCCAGTCCTATCCTGTTGGAAGCTTGCTTGTACTGCATGCAACCTAGGAGCAAATCAATGCATCCCAGCCTTTATTCAACAAAGTGGAACTGGAGAGATCTGCTGTTATCACCTTGGTCTCTACGGCTTCTGCCTTAAAAAGGGCTCCCTCACGGTATGAGTTGTCTTTTCCAGTTAAGATTTGTTGCCTTCAGGCCATGACCTCTCATGTATCCATTCTTTAACTGGTCCTTCTCACATAAACCTCTGAGTTCTTGGTGTCATTTTTCTCATTGCCTTTCAATGCCTGATCTCTTGAGTCATCCAGCCACGTAAGAGTCTTACTCTATTTTGATGTTCTTTTTCAATGGTTGAGTTCTTTGTGCTAATAATACCCTTTGCTTTTGTAGTTTTAGTCCTATTTAATTCTGAACATATAATGCTGTATTATGAATTGGGGAATGTAAGATATGAAGAGATTCTTCACAAAGGTGATGGAAAGGGTTGCAGCAGAAGATGAATAGACTGTTGACCTGAAAGTCAATAGGACATTTTTTCATTTTAGTTTGGCTACAAATCCAAGCTGGAGCTGGGAATAATGATACTCACGCTGGAATAAAAAATAAAAAATAAATAATAAATAATAAAAAAAAAAAAAGCCCTAGACCACAGAAAAGTTAAATGGGCAAAACTAAGCATTGTTGTTGGTCATTTATTTCCAGAGAGGAATTATATAAGCTAACAAGCATTTTAAAGTAAACAATTTCCAATAATAACATAGAAAATAGTGATAATGATTTTCAGGGAGTGAATTACTGGAAGGGCAAGAAGCCTAAGCAGTTAAAGAAGAGCTTGAAGACAGCCTTTGGGGAAAAGAGTAGAGACCTGAAACAACTCAACCTCTCCTTAGTGATGCTTCTGGGACAGAGTTTCCTCCTGCTGAAGGGAGAGAACTGAAAGCCAAGCCTGGCAGTTTTTCTAGTTGCTTGCTGTTTCTCCATCAATGTGCTGTCAGGGTAGGCCTATATTGTATAGCATTTTGTTTACATATAGACCCAAATGAACTAAATAACCATGTAAAAAGGCAAAGAAATTCTGGGAGAGATGGCTGATGGCAAATATTTTTCTATGCTTGATGTGTCAGCAGGGTTCTGGCAGGTGCCCTTAGAAAAATAGAGCACACATTTCTGTGCATTCAACACCCCCTTTGGGAGACACTGTTTCCTCAGACTGCCCTTTGGGTTATGTTCAACACCTGAGGTGTTCAAAGGAAAATACAACAACTGTTTGATGGTATAGAACGTACAAAGGTTTGTGTAGATGACATTTTGATCTGGGAAAACCAGTAGAGGAACTAGTCAGTGGTTCCTAGCAGCCTTGGAAAAAAGAGGAGTTAGGCTAAAAGCTAAACCAACAGTAAAAGTAAATTCTGTGAAATGGAAATAACATACCTGGGAGAGAAATGTGCATAGCAAGTAAGTGTAGATCACAACAAGCTTGAAGCTGTGTTGGCCTCAGTAGGTGAAGAAGGAGTCAAAGTTTTCTGAAGTGTAGAGAAATCTGTGCCTAACCTGACCACCTAGGAATGGGAGACTTCTGCCTGACCCTCCATCTCAGTGTGAAAACCGCCCACCATCCCAGGGTGAGAAGTGGTGCACAGTTATAGACTCTGATTTGTTACCACCAGATTGATATTTCAGAGTGCTGCCAACTGATAAATATTTTAAAGAGACAGCATGAAAATATGCTTACATTACAGAATGCCAAATTTATGTGTGCTTTTTCTACATTAGGAATTAGCAAATCCCTTGACCAGATCACTCAACTGTATATCTCAATATTTGACTGCTCTGATGTGTTGTAGAATATACTTGCTTTGAATCTAGAAACTGATACAGAGATGACAGGAGAGGTTGTTCAGTTTTGTTTGTTTCTCAGCATTTATCTTGGTAAACTAGTTTTGGAAGGCTTTGTTGGAGGAGAAAAAAATCAAAGAGATTTTCAAATCTGTTAAGTCTCAGTCTGGAGAAGCATCTATTTTTAAAATTGCTAAAATACTGAGCAAGATTAAGGTCTCATATAATCCACTCTGGCTTTGCGATGTCACTCCCGTGTATAAAAAAAATGAGGAGACCTCTGTCATTATTATTTGAAATTACTACACCTCTCCTTTTAAAGACATTGCCTGTTGTCATGATTTCAGGTACATACCCCAAACCTGTGTTAAAGAAAAACATGTGCTAATGTCCCTATAAATGGAAAACTAGGCTTATTGGAGCTAGTTCTGCCACAGTAAAACTCCATTTGTTCTTTTAATCTAAACTTTCAGCAAAGCAGTCCTTGTGCTTGCAATAGATGAGAACAGGACTTACATAAAAAGAAAGCAAGTTAAAATAGTTTTCTCTTTGGAATTTGTCATACTAGAGCATTAGATATCTCTGTTCTGGGAACAGAGTAAGCAGTGAATCACTGATGATTTTGCCATAAAAATAAGTAAATCATTGAATGAATTTAAAAGACTGAAGGAACTGACAGAATCTGTGGTTTCACTGTAATCTCTCTTGAAAATTGTTTTTTTTTCCTCTTAGTTCTCTAAGTAGGTGAAAGAGTATCATATTTAGAGTGAAGAATAGGCTAATCTATATCAAACAGCTATTCCTATGCAATGTATACATAATTTTCTGTAGAGTGGGGGATTTTTTTTTATTTGTTTTTCTCTTTACAGTGATGCAATTCAAATCCACTGGCTCCACAGGAGCTCAGTTCTGTTTCCAGTATCCTTAACTTTATAAGTAAGGCACCGCTTTCCTTGTTCAATAGCCCCTGAGGGATAGCTTTAAATGGGTCTGTAAATTTATTACTGAAACTCTGCAAGGAAATGATAGTCTGCCAGACTGAACAAAACAGCAGATATTGTGTCAGATATGTCATATCTTGTCAAATGGCAAGTACATGGCTACTGGGATTGTGTTTCTATTTGCTATGGATATAAGCTGGTCTCAATTGTTAGGAAGGATTACTCACCCCCTTTACATTCAAGAGATGAAATGGAAAAGAAAATTGTTTCAAGATTTCCAGTGCTAGAAGCTGGCTCTATGTGTTGGAAGCATCCAGGTCAAGTGACAAAAATGGAGGAATTGCCCCCAGGGTCTCACCTGAAAAAGGGGTTTGTCCAGTTTTGATATTTTGGCATATATGTATGTGGGAAGAAGACAATGAGAAAAGATGGAAACAGTCTTTCTCTTGAAACTGGAGATAGAGCTGGAAATACTGTGTATCAGCTGAATTTGGAACTAAGCAGTACATGATGCATGATTAGAAGAGTTTTTCACACAGCCTTACTTCAGGTGAAACTCCTTCATGCCTGGGAGCTGAGTGATGGTTTGGATGGGATGAGGTGTCACAGCTTTAGCTGCTACAAGTATTTCTGGTAAATCAGACAGGGCTGCCTATCCTTTGTAGATCTGGATTCACCAGCTTTCCAATTACAGAGGAGCTGAAAGGCAGTAGTACAAGCAATACCAGTGGCATTTCTAGTACTTTTTAGCTAATAATTCCCTAAATAGTCACTTTCAAAAGACAGGGAAGCAAAAAAAGCTCCATAAACTACAAAAGTTAAAGCTCAAAAATTACTTATATGCCTACAGCTTACTTCGAAATGCTAATCCCTGAAAAGCCCTACATTTAGAAGTAAGCCTGTTATTAAAAAGGCACAGTGGTATTCTAGGAAGGCATAAATAACCATTCCCATTTTTACCATTTCTTCTCTAGAAGGGATGTTATATTAGCAGATCTAGGTTTATTAATGGATCATAGTTACAAGCCAGTTGAAATGTCTCACTCTGAATTAAAAAATGAGGTTTCCAGGATCACTCTGGACTTAAGCCAAAAGCTTTGCCTTTTATGTTGTCAAGTCAAAGGCACTTATAAGCTGTTCTAGTTGTTTCCCTCCCGTTTATATCATTAGCTATGGAAACTGATGTTACTTAAGGATGTCAGACCTGTGGCCAGCCAGGATGCAGTGGAACTTTGTCCTCAATTCTTCTTCGTAAACCTCTAATCTAATATAGCTCGCTCTTGAGGAATGCTTTGCAAAATTCTTGTGGTGTAAGAATAAGACTACAAAATAGTTAGTAAATCAGAGATCTGGGCTCTTACACTTAATTCTTTCATCTCCAACTATTCTATCTTCTAATTTTTCTCCAAAGAAACAGAAAAATACCTTATCTTATACCCCGTCCATAAAGAAATATCAAAATAGATTTCTAGACCATTCCAAGTTCTTCTTCTTTGTCTGGGAATTTCACTGTACTTCTTTACCATCTGGCCAACTGACTTCAGAAAAAACATTCAGCTCATTTTTAGTAGTCAGTTTTTCAACTGAAAGTAAAGTGATTGGATCTTTCTCAAAAATGATAGGAAAACCCAAAAGTTAGCTGGAATCAAATTCACAGCAATGTGGCTGGAAATTAACAACTTTCTTCCATCTTCCTTTTCAAGTTATGGCACTCTAATAGTTGCTCTAATTTCTATACCTGGAATATCAGTTTTCGACCAGATATTCAGGACTACATGTGAATTGAAACACAATGGCTTGGGCCCATTACAGTTATGGGAGATTGTAAGCAGGTTGAGTCACCCAAATCACTCTGCACCTTGGGGTTTTCCTTTACTTCACCAACAAATATAAACCTTATTATCCTGAGCTGCTTCCTGAACTGGCTCCTTTCCAGGGTTTTTCCTTGCCAAAATATTTGGCTGACTGTGGAGACGTTCTCCATATTTTAACTTCCTGAATTGAAGTTAATGGGACCCACCTGGTCTGGTTTGGAGATGAGTCAGCAGAAGAGTCCAGCATATTTAGAAAGAGTCCTTGAAAGTCATGTCTAATAGAGACTCAAACCCAATGAAGACAGGAAGCCAGAATTTACGTCACTGAGGCTTAAAATTGCATTTGCTGCAGTGCTGTGGTAGTAACTGCATTTCAGTATTTTTTCCTGAGTTTTTACTAGAGTGTTTGTCCAGAAATATAATATTTCAAATATCAGTTGCATTTGTGGTTGCAACAATTTGAGTGGGCAGTTTTGTGTAATCTTTCATGCTTCACCTCCCATCTAAAACTTACCTTTGTGAGTGAAGACCCTGAGGTCAAGGCATGTCTTTGCTGATCATATCACATGATGGTCTGAGCTGCAATGGAAATACAGGTTATAATTTCTTTCTCTGCTCATCATGCCAAATGAAATTGCTGCTGCCAAGCCAGTGGTACCTAAATCTTGCAGATGCTTCTTTCTGCAGTCAGGGCATTCATCCCTCTCCATCTTTCTCTTCCACTGATAACAAGGTTATTCCCTTGCGGAGCTGTAGGAAAGGCATATAGTCAGCTTTTTTTTTTCCTTGAGCAGATTGGCTTCACATACAGAGGCAAATTTCTGATGGGGAGTCTAAATATATTTCTAAGTGTAACTTATTTGTGTATGTGCACCACAGTAGTCAAAGAGAATATAGGCAGTGTCTTCTCAGAAGTCTTTCCATGAATATCACAGTCACGTTTCAAGAGGAGTTTTAGCTGAAGAACTGACTGCAAACAGAGCTGAAAGTGGACAGCAAGCTGGTTGGTCTTACAATAACTAACTCCTGCCTTGCAAAATTGCCTCTGCTCCAAGCTTCAGCAGAATTCAGAGTCACTTTCCCAGGCAGAATACTCAATCACACACTAAGGAAAAGAAGAGGGAGAGACAGGGTCTGATAATTTACACTTTGGAACTTATTGTACTTGTGGATATTATGGAAGAAATGCAAAACAAAAGCAACTTGCCTTTCATAGTTGACCTTATGGCTAGTAATTATAACTTGTCTCTTCCCAGAGAAACTGATCTAACCCTTTTCAGTACAGATCAGTCATTCTACTAAGTAGCAAGATCCTAAGTGGCAATCTTTCATTCATGCTCCTTCCTTTCTTCTCTCTGGTAATTGAAATGCTAAGGCTGAGCCAAGACTAGATGAAACTCTTCAGATGTCTATTTGTGGTTTTCAGAGAATTCCCTACATCAACATTCAATGTTTTTAAGGGAGAAAAAAACCCAATAAGTTAGTAGTAAGATGTTCCCTTGGAGGTAGTGATAGTTTCACCCCCAAATGAACTTCCCTAAGAGGATGAATTAAACACCATATAAAGCGATTGATAACCGGTACGAAGAAATTGTCTATTCTACTCTAAAGCCAGTTCCAAAAACTGGACAGCTTATTAGGCAAACGCAAGCATCTAGCAAGAGGCTAGTATGGTATGGGGCTTCCCTGTCTGACAAGCAGATTAATCACTGAGTGTGATGTTTGGGGCTACCTTTACCATGAAAAGCTTAAGTGCTGAATTCTGTGCATCCATCTCAAACATTTTAACAGCTCCAAATCTGCGCCTTTAGGATTGTTCATTCTGGGATGTGTGCATCTCTTTTGTGCCTGGCAACTGGGATAAAGAAATCTTGCAGTGCAAAGAGGGAGGGAGAGAAGCCATGTGTAAGAAGCAGCACACCTAACCCAGACACCTGGGGAAGAGGGGGGCTTCTGCAGATTCTCTAAGACTTTAAAGTAACTAATTAACCTGTCTAATTATAGAATAACTACAGTAACTAAGACCAGAGAGTAGCAATATCTTTTGTCTCATGGCTAGTAATGCATTTAGCAAGATCCTAAACTTCAGAAGCACGAGCATGTGCAAACACTTGACTGTAAAGTCAGGGTAGAGTACTACCTTAATTTTTTTTTTTTCACTGTATCTGTCAAATTAGCAAAGAAATCCTGTTAAGTTTATAGCGATGATTGTACACTTGTGTCTTGGAGGTAACCAGCCATGAATGAATTTGAGTTAATAAATGTATGTGTAATGAGGCTGATCTTCAGTTTTGTCTTAACTGGAGATTTTCAGGGGTTTTTTAAGGTTTGTGCTGAAATGAAAGATACTTTTGTGACCTTAATTTCAAGCTAGCAACATTTTCATTTTCACCTGGGAATATTACAAAAATCCAGCCACAGCATGGTTATCAAAGCTAGCGTCACGTACATATTTCCAGACAAATCCTTGTTTCTAATTAAAATAAACAATGGATTCCTCAGAGCTATGAGATCTTCAATAAACCAAAGTTAAAAAAAAAAAAGCGAGAGGAGATAATAGTTTAATTAATAGAATCTGGCACCCTTCCAAAGTATACTATGTCAGTTGAAGTATGTGAGGTGGGGAAACTCAGGGTGGCTGGCATGTGAAAAACATCTCTCATGATGAGTCTTGCAAGAAAATGCCAGTCACGCTTCAGCGAACAACGTCAGGTGTCTGGTCTCTGCCACTGAGCAGGCTTTACCTTCTGTTTACATGCAATGTACTCTATGTCATTCTCTTCCAAATGTAGCAGCGTTTGAAATGAATTCCACTAGATGCTAAGTTGAAGAGTCAAATTAATCTCTTTGTGCTGCCTGACTGGAAGGGAGGGGGAACAAAACTCCTGAGACCAAGTCAGGGGAGCTGAAGGGATTGTGGTGAGCCATCACCGCTGTCACTGGTTAGGGCATGTTGGGCTGAGCACAAAAACAGGAAGGAGATGCAATTGCCAAGAGGCTCAAAGCAAAAGGTGTCAGATCTACTTCCACCTTGCTTAGGTATCAACCGATGATTTCCAATGAAAATATTTTCCCTTTAGACCCCTTTCCAGATTTCCAGAGGCAAGAGAGGTGTGCATTGTGCCAACAGCACCAGTATTACAGGTAGTCAAGATTTTTCCTTGGGAGAAGCAGGCATGAGTCAAGTGTCAAAATACCCAAAATGCTCCGCTCCCCTCTCCTTGCTCTCCTCTCTTTCCTTTGCTCCATATAGATCTAATTCGGTCTGTCGTTTTTCACCACCCATCCTGGTGTAACTGTTGTTGCTTCAAGAGCCTTATAGTCTGCAGACCTTTTTTGTTAGAAAACCCTTATTGTTCCTTTCTCCACTGTCCATATCTGGCAGTCAAGTCAGTCCAATTTTGTATCAGCCAAAGTCATGGCTCAGCTGGGAACTATAATTGAATTGGTCTGGTTTTCATTTTTGGCCAATAATAGCTGGGTAATGCATTCACATTACAGAACCCTAAATTTAAATGGGAAGGATCACAATGCAAAATTTCAGCCAGGGAGAGGCTGTCACTCCCATCTCCTGCTTCAGGGCAACACTTGTATTTCCAGCATGGATTGCAAACTGTAGATGTCTGACATACAGGTGGGTCGACCCAAGATGGCGGAAGTTTGAATCATATTGGAAACCAGAAGAACCGTGTCTGCTTCGCCTTACGCTAATCTCTGGTTTAAATAAGGTATTTGTGAAGAGGTATTTTGCTGGCCAAGCAAATGTAAATGAGCTTGTGACTTCCCATGCATCTCCCCAGATACTGTTTTTTGTGGATGACTGTCACATGTGCAGTGAAGGGCAATGTGACAGGGAGTCAGAGGACAGTGGTTCGTTTTTGTACTGGGGGCTGGGGGTGGAAGGGGTGTGTGGCTTCTGGAGTTAATCATTCTTCAAGGGCACAACAAGGCACTGCAGAGCCAGGTGCGTCTGATTTCCCCAGGGCCTGATTATCTCATGATAACCACATCCTCTGAAGTTGACTTTCTGCTACGTTTTCCCAGGTTTTTGTACAAAGGAATGATTTAGGTAAACTGGATTGACCATAAAATTTACCAAGTGAATTCCACCCCCCCACACACACTTTTTTAAGAACATCAAGTAGCCAGTCTGCTCAGGGAGAGAGGTTTGCAAAACAAAATAACCCCATTTATATTTTAAATTTTGAACATGGGTGTAATCTCAACTGAAGCTTTATGAACATGCAACTCTGAGATCAGCCTTGGGCTTGTTGAGATCAAGCAGGGGTTAAGGAGTTGGGGAGGGTCATAAAGCAAATGTCAAAGTAAACAAAAAAATGCAGGTTTTTTTGAGCTGCTGACACCTGTTCCACTGATGTGGTTTAAGGTAGCTTAGCATTCCCATCTCCAGCACACTGCTCACTCTGCAAGCACCAGCATCCCTGCCCCTTCTGTGTACAGAACACTCCAGTGCTGTCTGCCCAGTCATGCTGGCTGGAAGTACCAACGTATGCTTTATCCAGACACCCATGCCAGGTGTGCTCAGTTACCTAGAAGCCGTCCCTTCATATACAAGGGAGACTCCCAACATCTGTAAGATTAGACTTTTCTCACTTCAAAGGTTAAAAATGCGTCAGGTTGGAGGAAGTGGTAGTGGAAACTAAATATCAGATTAAGAAGAAAACACCATGGGGCTCAGCTGTTTATATTCCACCTGCATCCCAAACTGGCATCCTAAAAAACAGTGCTTCTGTGCCTGTGAATGCTCAGGATGCTTGAACTCCACAGGTAGTAGAGCTCCCCAGGCACCAGATTTTTGTTGCTGCCCAGACACTGTCTTGTTTGTGCTTAGCAGCTTGGCACTGTGTTCGTACACATGCCTTGTTTGCTATTCAGGATGCAAGCATCCCTCTGCCCCTGTCAGCTTGGTCAGGGAGGTTGCCTAGGGCACAGGGTAGCAATGCTCTGTGTCAAACACTGCAAGAGCCACAGCTTTCCTTCAGAACCCAGCCTGGTTGGGTTGGATCCTGTCCTAAGGGGATTTTCTGCCCTTGGACATTATTTAAGGAGTATAATGCAAGCTTCTAGATCCCATGCCAGCAGCCAGACATTTGAGAGTTAGTTGAGCATCACAGCCTTCAGCATTGTAGCATGGGAAGTCCTTCTGAATCTACCCTCAAAAATTCCCGAGTCACATTTCCAGCTCTTCTACTAGCTCATACGATAAGGCTGGACAAGGGACCTAACTTCTTTGTGTGTTGTTTTTCAACAACAAGATTAGAGATTACTTAATCTCTAATGGATATGAGAAGAATTCAGTCTTCTTTAGATCACTGATCTAATTCCAACAAAAATCTCTGTAGACAATTTACATATACTATTATTAGTAGTAACACAGTAGTAACACACTAATAGTCAAGATACGGATTCCTCAGCTTATGTAGCCAGCCCTCCTTCTTAATTATTAGTTTTACTTCAAAGCAAGTAGAAAAAAAGAAAAAAAAAACCAACCCTGTTGACAGTCTCAATGCTAACAGGAGAGGCCAGACTCCTGTGTCTTGTAGTAAATGTGACATTTCAGCTAATGTGTCTAAAAATAAAAGGGAAGCGGTGGAGAAAGTGCCTGTTACCTGCAAGTTCAGCCGCACCCTGGTGCATTCTTTGCCTGATGAGATCTTTTTGTGACAGAGCCAAACTCCAGATTTCCAAAAGCCAAAGTGTCAGTCAAAAATGGTAATTTCACCTCCAATTCTTGCTCACTGCCATTAATGTTTCAACTGCAGACAATGGAGCAGTGATAGGAGTTGGATCATTTCCCTTAGAAGGAGTTTGACTCAAAGAAGCGTACTAATTTTTTGAGGTTCTAATTCTACCTGTAGAGATGAATTTAGAAACAGGTTATTGCTTCTGTTACCTTGAACCACTTTGGCCACCCTGAGCACCCAGTGGCAGGATCTGTGCCTAGCTGAAAAACTGAGAAGAACCTGTATGTAAATGAGCTCTCAACTCTACAAAGTGGTACCAGTTCCTACATACATCAGCCATCTTGCCTGCTAAGACCCTTGCTAGGAGACAATGTATTTTCTCAACTGGAATACACCCTAATTGAGGACTGCAGTCAACTGGTGCTGTCGCTGCCAGGGCTACAAACCTCCACAAATGGACCAGAGGTCTTACTATCCCACTCCATAAATCTCTGCTGATGGTAAACAACAAAGATCCTAATAATTTTAGATGGTATAGTCATACTGGCAGCTCATGGTCCTTATAGTACATGAGGCTTTTTAGTCAAAGTAGCTAGTTCTACAATGAATTGAGAATTTCTGGAGGAAACTTTTTCATCATGATTCATCAAACCACAACTTTTTGCAGGAATGTATCCATTTTGACCAAAGCTTTCCAGATCCAGGATAGCTCCTGGCTTTTGACAGTAGGAGACATCTCTAACAGACAGTGAGAATATTTGAATTGGAATACCCGAGGTCCCAAGTGAGAGCTTTCACCACTGGGCTATTATATGTTCTTGGGTGGGTCTTTTCTCTTTCTCTAAAAAATTTATTCCTAATGCAGAGCAAAGATGTTTTTGAAATCTCAAGCTTTTGTGGGATGGGAAAACTGTCAGGCATCTTTGGATTTTATCCAGAACTTTTTTTTTTCTTTTTTTGCAGGAATATTTTTCTGAAACATCACTCTTCTTTTTTTAGATGTATTTTTAGCTAAAACTAAAAGCAGATGGAGGAGATTAGGTTTTGTATTTTTCTGAGAGAAATAGTGAAATCATCAGATTTTGCTTAGAATGAAATTTATGGAAATGGCTGCAAGATTTGATAAGAATAAACATTTTTTTACAAAACTGCAAAAGGATAACTTTGCATGTTTTCAGTTTCCTAGAATAAAATTGGTGTATGCACCATCAATATTTTGTTTAAAATTTTACTTAGACACCTCAACTTTTTCTTGAATAAAACTTCTTTTCGCTGAAAAATAATTGCAAGGCATTTTTCTTTTACCACTCTCAGTGCAAAAACCTGATTATCTGAAGCAGATTGTCTAATTCAAATTATTTGAAAAAAATAGAAGAAAAAAATCAGTTAACATTTTGGAACACTTATTTTAAAATCTTAAATGTCTTCCAAAAAATTCATATGATTCTTAGACATTTTCACCATTCTGATTTTTTTTTTTCTTTTGTCTGCCCATTTTTTTCATAGCTTCCAGCCAGGAACAAGACACCATCAACATCTTCTGTGACTTTGCTCAAACTGAGATGTCTGTTCCTGATAGTGCCAGATTCTAGGGTTGAAAAATTTGGCTTTCTTTCTGATTAAAACATAATTTCACTTTATCGAGCAAGGAAGATAATGATATTTTGCTTGCCCACCCTTTGTTTTTCCTATTCAAACAAGAACCTTTTAGTTCAAAGTTGATTTTCTCTTGCAAGGTGATGCTGTAAATGTCAGGCAAACATTGTTCATACTGATACTGGACAAGTAAGTGTGAGGGACAGTTCACAACATTTTGGAGCCCTTAGCTAAAGATGTCAAATGGAAGAGGCTGAGGACAGATGTGTGTTTGGGATAAACTTGGAAGCAGGCTTCAGAACCAAAGTTACCCATTCAGCTCAAGGTTTCTGCCATATCACAAAGGCATTCAGGTCTTCTTCCTGTGGGCCAATGTGCGAAGCTTTATATGGTACCTTGCAGGTTGGTTCTCCTATCTTTAACTTTCGAGCTGCATTATCTTCAAGAGTAGATTCAGTATTTCAACAGAATAAAGAGTCATTTGGGTTGGTAACCAAGCCCTGAAGTTTGTGGATCTGATACAGGGCTTGTGCTGTTGATATTTCGAGAATTACAACGTGGGTGTCAAGGCCTTAGGATACCATGTGTCTCATGGTATCCCTCTGCAAGCTCCAGCAAGGGGCCCCTTAGCAACACTGGAAATCCCCACGGTCGCATGAAATGCGCTTTCCTGGCACGCCAGGCACTGAGGTCATGTGGAATGTCTGACTAAAAGGGTTTTCTCTATCTCAAAGTGGAAGAAACAGCAGGCAGTTTTATTGTTTTTCCTGAAACCTGCCTCATTGCATGGGTGAGTGCGCTGGCACTCCAAATTTCCCCCCCTTTCAATAAAACCAATTACCTTCTACTCTGCCTTCAAGGGGCCTATGCAATAGCAGGGGAGGAAGGTCCTTTGTGCTGCCTTCCGTTTCAGTTGAGGTGATAATATTCTACCTTCTCAAAACTCCCCTCGTGTTTCAGGTTGTTACAGCAATCTGATTTTGTCTTTAGTAATAATATTAAAGTGCTTCTCTCTGAGGAGCTGTCTTCTGGATAGACACCTCCAAAATGTAGACCCTGAACCCTGGAAATCCAGATTCTGGACTTGGCCAAACCTGTGTGGCTGCATACCATGGCTGGGAAGGAGTGAAGGGAGATGAAAACCCTGAATACCCAAAGCAAAAAAAAGGAAAGTTGCAAAAAAAGAAAGTTGTCTTTCGAAATTACTCTTCTTTTGGCATTCTAGTATACCATCTTTCCTCTCACTGTACACAAGCAAAATAAACATTGAGTGTATATGGATCTCCTCGCACAGGATGCCAACAGATGGCAATATTTTATCATCATTACACAATGCAATCATTTACTTCTTGCATTGTGGAAAGTTTGCATTTACTTCTTTATTGTGACATAAGGAGATGATGAAGCTTGTGCTTGTCTAGTCCTAGGAATACCTCTCTACTGTGGTTTTTTTTTTAAATGAATATTGCAACTGTATTTTCTGGTACATGTCACATTTGAGAATTTTACAGAAGTCTCTTTAGAAAGCACTTGCATGTGATATGGTTCTGATGATGATGTCTAAATAAGACCTCCCTTTAGTAGAATACAGGTTCTTTGCCTAATGCAGATGTGCTCCCAGGCAGTTCTGATTACTTCCATCCTCAGGCATTACCTTTTCACAGTTATCCCCTCTCCTTTTAGATTATACATGTACCCACGTGCAACATTTACTGTTGCTCCCCCAGAGCGCCAGAAAAAGTACCACGCAGCACTGCAGCAGTGCAAACTGTAGTATTTGTACAAACAAAACCACCATTCTTTGGTGGTTTAGCAAAATCTAGCAAATCTAGCAAAGGTTTTCTTTCTCCTTTTCAGCCTTCATTTTCTGGGCTTCACACATTTTACAGTTAGGATACTGGGACAATTTTCTGCCTGAGCTGTTTCTAAAGGTTTGTTGGGTTTGTGAAGGCTGTTTTCACCTCATTAGCCTCTGAATTTTTTTGATGAAAACATACCTTTTCATGGCACACCTGGGTGATCTTTAAATTTGATTGGTAAGGAAGAAAAAGGGGTTATCTCCTGTCTCCACATCTTCCTGTCTTGTGTCAGACAAATGGTGGAGGGAGATGTCGCCAGTGAATGAAGAAAGAGACTTTGCAAAGTCCCCATGCTCAGGATTTCTGACCTGTTGAGACACAGCATGCAGTGAGTACTTCATGCAGTAACGAAGCGGCCAGAAAACCCGCTCAAGGAATCACAAGAAAACTTTTGTAACAAAATAATTGTCCAACTCAGATGCATCATAGCATGTTTGATTTTCTTCTTGACAGCCTTTCTCCTTTAAAGAAGATGAGCTAATGGATATGGTGGTATCATTTCTTCACCCTCTTCAATTTATGTTTGTCTGTTTTAACAGCCAGGTCATTTGGTGCCATCTTTTGTAAAGTTTCAGCCAGTTTTCTATTTGTATTTTCAGGTTTCTTTTTTTTTTTTTTTTTCCTGGCAAATTATCCAGGAAGTAAGAAGCAAAATGTCTTTGTGCAATATCAAGTAATGTAGAACATACCGGTGCCCCTTCAGCCCCCATGGCTCAGAAATGTGTTAGTGACAGCAAAGAGTCCCATGAGACATAGACAAGGAGGACTGCTATTTCAGATAGGTTTTCAGTTGAACATGCCAGTTTGTCTGAAATGAATCTCCTCAGTCCCTGTTGGTCACTTTTTCCTAGTTGTTGTGAGCAAACATTTGGCAGGGAAAGGAAAACAGATGGTCCTTAGCATATTGTCCTGTTTACTTTTTCTCGGTTCACTTTCTGAAGTAAATTGGTCTTTTCTTCTTTCTCTTTGGGCCAGGAATCCACATGTCTTTACAAACCTATAAAAATCTTTTAATGCCTTTTCCCCTCCAATTATTATGACAATAGTTGAACCAGGTATAAGCCGTGTCTTGCATCCTATAACAATACACATCAGCTTTGACCTCTACAATGAAGGCAGGACTCCAGTGCAAATCCACAGGCAATAAAAATGAGACCACCAGAAAACCAACTACCATTTATTTCTTTTTAAAAGTGTTTCTTTCTTTCTTTCCCTCAGCAGACTTTCCCTGTGTTGAAAGGGATCCCCTGGTCACAAGTCAGCAGGCGAGGTTGTCGAAAGCTTTGACAGTCAGTGAAGTGGAACATTACAACACATGGTAGCAGCACGCACCAATGGAGAGTCCCTTCACTACATGGACCTCCCTCCAAGACCAACCTCAGATCGTTCTTCATCCAGGCCCCCCTCTAGTCATTCAGATCCCTCACTTCCACTAGTCCCGACATTGCCTGGGTCCCCAGGTTGCCCTTTTCCACAGGTATTGCTAAAGCAAATAACACACAGTATTTACTAGGTGCAACACTTTAAATCATATTAATCTAGCCAATAAAGTATTTATGGCCAATAAAAATTCCACAGTGGCGTAGCTGATTCGTAAGGAGGATGAATGACGGACTCACACCTTGCCCCAGCCAGACTGTCAGAAGTTCTGGGAGGAACAGGGGAGCAACAAGAAGAAATGGCACCACAAAGCCCAAATGGCCCACGTGCTGGGGATGGCAGGAGAAGGGGGCACATTAGAGGACTCTGACATCTCTGTTTACAATTTTTGACCTGTGAGCAACAAGCAAAAATGCATCAATCATTACGTTGATGATTTGGCTATGGTGGCATAAAAAGTACCATCAAACAAATGAAACATAAGCCTATGTTTACTGTTAGCTGAACGCTTGGTTACCTTGAGTCAGGGAATGCAGATATCCCCAAATGAGCTGGATATTTCTATGGAAAACATCAAGCTATAAATTCCTATAAATTTCATTGGAAAGGAAATGAAGCTTCTAGCCTTAAAAGAATCACAAAGATTTAGAGATCAGTGTGAAACCTAATAGCAGATCAGAATATGTCTCTGCTGTTAGCAGGGTAAAGTGAGTGGAAAGTTTTTGCACCTTTCTTTTGAAGCATCTAGTCCTTGCCACCATTGGAGAGCCTGTACTAAGCAAGCCATGGGTGTTCGGCTTTACCTCTAAAGTCTCTGTTATCACTGTTATCACAGTCTCAGCTGATGCCAAAATCATTAAAACTTTTTATCACTTTATATGGCTGATCTAAGGAATGAAAACTATTGACCATAATAACAAGGGAATTTTTTCAAATATCAGGTGAGCTTCTAGGTTCTTACTTGAACAGTGAGAAAGCCAAGTACTGCTTTGGTCTAAGGGAACTTAATTCTGAAGCAGAGCTGTATTAGTCGTGCATTATATAATTTTTAATCAAAACTCATTCACCTATAAAGCGCATAAACGTTATTAGGATCTGTAGAAACTGCTAAATCCTCAGCACATTGCCAAGAGACTACTGGCTAGAATATACACTGGCTGTGTTTCCATGCTGGAGTCTGTTCTCACTGTATTTTTTGGAGAATGCATCAGCTGCCCAATGATCACTCCTCCTGGCTGTAGAAGGTAGATGAGTTGTAAATAACTTTACTCATATGAGGAAAGGAGATGACTAAGATGACATTGTAAAACTATAACACATCAAAGTGCACCACATAAGCTTCTCAGACTATGACCTTGGCCATGCGGCTGACCAAATCTCGACATCTCCCCTCCAAACTTCTTTTTAGCGGCTCTTCTCCTTGGATTAGATAGGTGACTCCAGCGTGGATTCATCTCTTTTTGTTGGTACTACAGACCCCATATGGCATCTAGTATGATTCTTCATATATTTATATTAGTGAATATGTCAGACTAGGTACCACAGCTAGGTCTTAGAGAATAATGGAAAGCCAGGTTAAAGACTAATTTGGGTGAGATTCTTACCTTCTCAGGCATAGCATGTTTATGGTTTTGATTTTTTGATAGATGTCACTATTGAAGTTCTTGTGGCTGTTATATATAAGTGATTGTCTTAAGCCCAAAGTGTATCTGAGTAGCTTATTGGTTCGGGGATCTCACAGACTTTCAGCAAATTATGGATTGGTCTGATCTTCCTTTTTTGTTGGAATCAAAGATAAAGAATAAGACAGTTCCAGTGGAAATCACCTCCCTCTATACATTAGCTCACTAGAATAGATAGGAGGAAAATTAGGATACCTAATTGCCTAGGTTGATTGGCATCTGGGAGCCCTGTGAGTCAACGGGTGTTTCTTAGACTTTTTGGAGACAGCTAGACTTCTGGTATTACTGACAGGTATCTGTGTTGCTACTACCCAGGGATGTGGATAGGCACTTGCTATTTTTAGATGGAACATAGAGGAAGAAAAGAAGGTAAGAGACATGAACTCATGGAACAGTTTATGAATTGTCTCTGACATTATGTTGCCTAGTCAAATCTATTTCTTAACCCATACTAGTTTTGCCAGCATCTTTCCATGTTGCCACCCAAATTAACATTCTTCCTCTTTAGAGGTTAATGACTTAGTGTTGTTGAATGCCATTCTACAACAATGACAGCAGAAATGGGAGGAGAGAGGCACTTTCACTGCAAATACAAATATATGAGGTTTTATGTTTGCTTACTTCTGGTTTTTTCCGTGCTAATTCTTAGGTGACTTTCCATTTGACATCTTGTGCAGCTCTGAAAGGAGATTGCTCCAGCAGAACTTGTGCCTGTAACACCACCACCCTTTAGAACAACAAACCCATCAGTACGTGTAATTCTAAAAGCCCTGACATGGCATGACATAAAGATGAACAAGGGCAACACCCAAAGTTAGCAAAGGCAGGCTGTCACACTGGGGTTCCTGATGGTCCATCGGTCTGGTCTCTTAGCTGGATAAGCTACCTCACTTTATACCAGCAGATAGATTTGGCCCTTGGGAAGCCTCAAATTCTCACACTCTTCTGTCAGACAGACCATTTCAAACTGCAGAAAAACCAGCTAGATTGATCGGTCAATTTTCCCTTGAAATGAAATTGTTTCAGAGCATACTGAGAATACGTACCACCAGCCCTCAAATGGAGTACTATGTCCAGCTTTTGTTCCCATGCTCTTTGGAAGAAAGGAAGCCTGTGGCAAAAAGATGAGTTTTCCATTCCTTTCTGAAAGAATTAGGATTTGTTGTGGTCATTCTTAATTACCTTGAGGATTTGTGGTTATCTGACACCTCGTTGGACCTGGTCTACAATAAGATAGAGACCTCTTTACTGTCAGCTTATGCAACTGGCTTTCAGCCTGATGGTTTTGCAGTTCTGTTTTTTGTCTTTCCTGTGCTCCACTGAAGAAGTGCTAGCAGCCTATGGCTGAAAGCAAAGAAACAAAACTTTCCATGAACACAAAGTATTCCGTAAGTTGGTGTACATATATGTAAGTGCGTGCATGTGTATATCAACATCTGCATATATACTTCATTTTTTTTAATCATTTCATATGCAGGCAAAGGATCCTGTACTTCAAATCATATGTTCTTGCATTGTATGATGTGATGGAAATTAACACCTTAATATATATATGAAAAACAGCTCCAATTAGATTTTTTTTTTCTTTTACTGTGTTTCCTGCTCCTTATGACTAAGTGTGGGTAATTATCTTGGCTCACTTTTTCCACTCCACCCATGCTTAGAGAAAACCTGTTGCAAGTTTTCTTGATATTTTGCTTTTTTTTCCCCTCACTTTTTTTGGTAGTTTTGTTAATTAAAAGGTTTGAAAATTGTTGTATGTGATAATTATTTTTATTCTGGTTTAGCAACGTAAAAGTAGAGCTCTGAAATGCTTTAAAGAAGAAAACTAGGTGTCCAACCTGATTTTTTTTCTTTTGCTTTATAAATTACAAAAAAATTACTTTTCCAAAAACTTATAAAGAACATCCTCATATAAAAAGGATCAGACAAAATAATAAGAGAAAACTCTGTTGTTCACTTCTGAAAGAGCTCCTTTCTTGCCACTTACTTTCTTTCAGTTTGGTCCGAATTCTTGTAGACCTTGTAAGGTTTGTTATGATTGAAACATAAGGCCACATCTACAAATCTACATCATTTTCCCAGAACAGCTATGCCAGAGGGGAAAAAATCTCTCACCAGAGATTTTCCATGTCCCCATTGTATAATGCACCCTAACTACCGTCTCTGCGACTGCTTCATGCTTGGGCAGAACTATCCTCAGAAGAAAACTGGCAGGGTATACAAAGAAAATTAATAGTTTTCTTTCTGCACCATCAGGTCAGTGTTTTCCTGAATCTCCTCCCACTTTCCTTGAGGATATGCTGGGAGCAGAAAACATGTTCTTAAGTACTTCAGAGAGACATTGTTTCCTTGGTCACTCTACAGTACAGAAGGCTACATCCCAAGGGGAGACTTCCCAAAGCACCCAGTCTTCGTCCTCCCATCTAGCCAAGATGATTACATTGACTGACATTGCAGCTGAAAGCTGATGAAGTTAGTGTAGAAGGGTGATCGTTGACTGGCATTTGAAGACAGGGCCCTACTTTTTTAAGGTTATTTTACCTTGTTCCGCAATGAACATTAATACAGAGGTGGGTTTGCCTTTTTAAAAAATACAAACCAAGCTTCATTTCTATTTAGTTTCTCTTGGTGTTCTTCCTTCCACAAATGTCATCATTTTTAAAAGCATTGTTGTGATCTTTGTCATTCCTGCTTCCCAAACAGTCCCATCACTAGGGTAAACAAGGAGGGCAGTCAATAGATTGCAGCTTATTAAACACAGAGCTGGTATCAAATACATCATTAGGTCCAACTAGTGGCAAGTTTTGGCCATCACAGAAGGTGTTTTGAAACAGGGTAAGCGTCATCCCCACTTACCTCCTCAGTCAGAAAAACATGTCTCTGGCATGCTTGCTTTCTTGCTGGCTCACTTCTTTTTTTCCTTTGTTTTCACCCATGAAAATGATCAGCAACTCCCAGGAGGAAATGTGGTCACAAAGCAAAAGCTCTTTCAATTGATTTCAGTGCCATTTTCTTCTCTGTAGATCCAGACCTTTGGAATATACATTTTCCTACCTTTTAGAGAAAATCAGGCAAAATGCAGCAGTAAATTATCAGATAATACCCTTCATTCATATAACATTTCACACATAAATAGCAAAAAATATAAACATTGACCTCCATGGATCAAATTAAATGGGTCTCCCAGGCATTTTCGCCTGACCTCTGAAACATCCATACCTTTTTTTTTCTCTAGTAAATGTATTCTAACTTCTTAAAGGATTTACTGTTTTGGTCTGAAGAGAGGCTTATTCTCTTCTGCTCAATGGCTAAACAGCTCTAATTTTGGCTTCTGGAAGATTTAGAGATTTTAAATATTTTTCAAAGGGTGACAGTAGTGTTAAATGGAAATCAATTGTTCCATGAATGCTATGTACAGGTGACAGGAGACCCTTAATATTTCTATTTTATGATACAATGTATTGTGTGTTCCACAGCCCCAGAAAAACCCAAATTATTTTAGTTATTCCTTTTTTCACAATGACAAGATGGTTGCCAGAAGCACCATGAGGGTGGGGGTGGGGGGGTGGAGGACTTGGAAGCCTCTTGAAATGCTACAGAGGGGTCTGTACTGAGGAGCAGAAAGAGAGTAGCTGGAAGAGATAATGCATCATCTTTGCTGGGGAACCTGAGAACAACAGGGGTAGGAAAACCAGGGAAACTCCTGTAATGCTGCAAATTTGGCTACGTTGGAAATGGAAAGCAAGGATAAGGTGAGCAAATTGGTGCCTGATGCCTAATAAAGGTTCTGAATGGTGAATGGATCCTAATGCAAACCTAGGGCTTAGGACCAAAGTCAGATGTGCTCTGCTTCCCAGACAGGATGATTGCAGGAGCTCTTTGTCCTCATGGCAGACAAGAATGCATAGGAGCTCTTGTAATGTATATATATGCACATCTAGACTCATTAAGCATGTAAAGGATTCAAAATTTATAAACTGAATTGTCACTCTCCTAGTAAGAACCATGCAGAGCTGGCTTAGAGAGCTGTCTTCTACCTGTAAGAGAAAACTGGGAGAGCGGAAATACTGTGCTCAAAATTAAATGAGCTAATGAGGAATGACAGAATATTCAACAAGGTTTTGTTTCATGATTCATTTTGGTTCTGGACACCATTATTGAAGAAGCATCTTTATACAATAATTTGTCACTTCTACTGTTTCCAAATGTTTCTTGGAGTTTTCTGTCACAGACATCACTAGTGTCTACATATGTATGCCTTCCTTTCCCTGTACACTTGCCTGTGACCCTGGGGCACAAGTAGGCAACTTATCGAGGGCCAGAATGAAACACAGCATCATAGCAAAATTATGCATATCTTCACCATGAGTAATTAACAGATGACATTTCTGACAAGTGTAAATGCATAATTTCCAGGAGGAATAGTCTTACGGTTTTCTGCAATTAATTATCAAGCACAAGTTCTAACAAAACAAAGAGGAAAAATACCATGTCCCAAACACAACTTGGGCCTTCATAGAAGGATTTTAGAATTTTTAATATGCAATTAATGAATGACTGAAGAGCAAATCTGGCGTTTACCTTCCTTCTTGTTATAACTGTATGCTCCTCCAAAGCATTTCCCTCCCAATGTCTTTCTTTTGTGACCTTGAAATGCTGAGACCTTTCTTCATTAAAAATTAGAACATGCAAATCTGTTACAGGATTAGCCAGAAAGAAGGAGGCAGTCAGTAGAGTATTGAGCTGGGACTCAGGGGGGTTTCTGTTCTTCTCCACAGCTTTGCTACCTGGGTGGAGAGAACCAGTAGGAAGTCCTCAGCACTTCACAGGATCCGACCCTAATATCCGCAGGCTACGGTGCCTGAGTAAGCTTGTGGGTTTTCCTGAATTACGTTTGGCTGTCAGCTTTTCTGCTGCAGTCAGCAGGGACTTGTTTTGTCTTGCCTTCCGCCAAAATAATTCCCACAGACTGAGCAACCAGAAAGGTTCAGGTACAGGTTACAGACTTCCAGTCATCCAGAAAATTGACAATCGCAACAGGAGATGGATTTGACTGTGTCTCTTGTAGAATATTTTTCCTCATGCATGAGATGTTAGGCAGACATCTTTGAGAAAAATATCAGATCCTTTTGTTCTGCCACTTCCCTTGCTTTGTCAGAGGAATCTGACAGATCCAAGGGAGATTTCATCGCCAGTGTGCTTGATGCTGCGCATGTCATATACACACCGGAGTGTCTGCTCTGTAGCAAGTGAGCTTGATGAATCATGTGAGAAAGAAGAAGAATTTGATAGGGAAAATAGAGGCTTAGGGATGGGAGGAAAGTGAAAAAGGATAGATGCTAGTACTGGTGATCACAGACAAAAGCCCTGATATTTTTATTCCCTGATTTTCTTTTAACACTTCCTGTCAGTTCCTGACAACAAAAGGTTCCTAGTGGCCATTCGCTGGAGAAACAAAAAGTGGGGGAAACCCAACCTTAGGCTGGACTTTGATTCCATAAAAGAACAGTGATGGCATTTGTTATGCAAAATTGAAGTACTGTTCAGTTTTAGGTTCCACTTCATCCAAAGCCCAAAGGAAGAAAACACCTTCATCATTCCTTATCATTCATGTCAATGAAAAGTAGTTCTTCTGAAATAGAAATGTCACCTTTGGAGTCCAACCCTTGGTTCTTCTGCCTGTTGTGTACAGTGCCCCAGTCCTGTAAAAAATGTGTAACATATTCTAGGCTCTGCCATCTATGGCTTGGCATGGCTTATATTGTTTTCCTTTCCCTTAGTCTGCCCCAAGTTTCTCTGCAATGCAAGGAAAAACACTGATTATCATGAGATACAAAAGTGAATCCCAGGCCTATATCTCATTTGACTGTTACTGAGAATTTTCCTGGAGCCATAATGCTTCATCTTTCTCTGCATAAATTCTGGGAACAAGGTTCAGCAAAGAACAGCTTAAAGCATGAGTTGTGCCATAAATAATTGTTCAAGCTTTAGTGCTTTGTTGAATCAGGATGTGAAAAGTCAGCTGATAGAGAATAAAAACCAGCTTTGAAACAAAGGTTTGTTGAGTGAGGTTTATTCATAAAGAGCAAACACAAGTCTTCTCGAGAATGGACCTATGATCATTCTAATTCCAATTTTTTTCTAGAATGTCAAAATGATGAGGAACAATATAACAAATAATGCCTAATCCATGATGGTGGGTTTTTCTAGGCTTCAGGTAGAGAATTGACATCACAGATTCCAGTTTGTTGAGCATGTTATTTATATGTTAATCTGTGTTATGTGCGAAATGTAAAATATTTCCTTTTTTGAGCAGCTGTGTTTCCTGAAGAATCTTCACATTTGCCCTTCAGCAGCAAGAAGGTCAAATGATCCAAGAGAACTGTATAAATATTACCTGTAATTCACATACATAGTATAGGAGTACAGTCAAAAAATAGTCATAAAGGAAAAGAATTCAGTTCAGAGCCAGTTGTAGTTCCATCAAGTTATCGTCAGCTGATGTGAACAGACTCCATCAAGGAAATATCATAGTAGCCAGTTCTTGTTCTTCAGTTGCTCTCAGTATTACTTCAAATCAGCTATGGAACAGTTAATATTTTAGTTTCTTAAATGCTTAATAATTTTCTAGAACCACACATCTGATAAAAATTAAACTGCTCAGTCAGAGAGGAACAGCATCCTCTTCTGGCTGGACTGTCACTGTCCCAGCTGAGCGGCCCCGTGATCACAGCCCTTACAGTCATTATCCGATCTTTCTAACACTTTCTTATCTAATTTATCCTAAAGTATCTCAGTCCTAGGACATACATTTGTCATTTCTGAGTCCTTACTGATATTCACCTCTCAATCCCTGTAATTTTTTATTTTTTTTTTCACTTTGAGTTATGGTACATTTTATAACATTGGATGTTGTTTGCTCTACTTTCACCTTGGCTAGAGGCCTTCTGGGGTAGCATTGAGCAAAATGCTTCTCTTCCTTGCTTCAGAGGAAGGCTTTATCTCCAAAGTGTGAATATCTTTACTGATCACCATAGTAAAGTGCTTTGAAAGCTGCTTATGATGCCATATCTGCAAAGTGACGACTGCTAGTAGGATTGCCATGTAAGGAGATTTAAAAATAACAAGCTTTAAACCAATATTGCAGCAATATTATCTAGTGCCATTGCCTGAAATTTCCAGTACAACTTCTACTATGATGCTGGAAAGTCTCAATGCAACACTAAGGTGAATGGGAGTTTTAACCCTTTTCCTCCTACTTGGAAAGAGTAATCTGTTTCTGCCTCTATTCCCAGTCAATTACCACCAGCTAAAGTCCAAAATGAAAAATCATCCCCCTGCTCTTTCGCTTAGCAGCCAAAGAATGTTCTTGCCAAGGGCAGAAAATGCCAATTAGCACTTTTTATAACCTAAGCATTTTATAAGCACAAGGCTTCACCACACCACTGTGAAGTCCTGATCTGCACTTAAAAATATCACTGGCATGGGTTACAATTTTCCCCAGCCCTCCCACAGCTGACCAGATTTCCCGTATGAGTGATACTGCAGCTGCATCAGGGCTGACAATTTAGTTAAAATACCTTCTGGCCAGGACATCTTCTTGTACACAGGGAGTCGGTAATGCTACATGAGACCAACACTGCCGTGCTTATATGCCAATTTTCCCATGGGGAGGGAGCTGGCTGGGGACTGCGCTGGGGAGTATTCATTCCCCAGGCCAATAAGAGGGGCTTAGACCAAGAAATCGGCTTGGCTTAGAGGTTGGGAAATAGAGGAAAGGTGGCAGCAGAGCATGCCAGTGGCACTGTGTGGTTGGTGTAGGCGTACCATCTTTGTCGCAGGGATTTCTCCCATCTTTTCCACATCTTACTTGGGCCTAATAAAATTTGCCAGCTCTAGCTCACCATCTGATGCCCTTTGGCCCAAGGCCATCATGGGGAAAGCTGTGTCGCAACTGCAACAAGGCTGCAGAATTTTCAGACCCAAGCTTCACCCAATTAACCACTCTGCTATAAAACAGCTGTTATAATTTTCCTTTTTTTCTATGTCTTTTCTGTCTTTCCTTTTCAGAATGTGCATGTGATTATGAGCACACTTCTAGGCAGCAGCACTTACTATGCCAATGTTTGGAAATTTATTTTTACTGTTCTTCTCAATTCAGGACATACATACTCTTTTCTCACTACCTCCTACCCCATTTGTTTCTATTTATTCTGTATTTACACTCCAGCTAAGAAGAGGAAAAATGAGCATCTCTAGTGATAAGTCATCCACAAAGAGCAACACTGAGCATGTGGTCTTCGCTTCCACTTCCAATCTGATCGTATAACTCGGAGGAGAGGCCTTATCTACCTGTCTGATCAGTATATAATGCCGCAAGGTAGCAAATGGGGCTCTTTTTCATTCACTCTCCTGTTCAGACGTGCTGCTTTTTGCTCTGTGACATATAATGAATGTCAAGAGAAAATATTTTTCAGGGAAGAGAGTACTTAACCCCAACAATTGATGTTGATGCTGTGAACAGCTCAGAAAGGGATTCACCTTCAAACATGTTGCCGCTCAGTAGGTGGCCAGGTAAAAGTGCAGTTTGCTGTCAGGCAGAAGACCAAAGCTGAGCCCTTGATAAGAAAGAGAGCCAAATGCTGTTCCTGCTTTGGAAGCCCTGACGTGTCATTTTTCCATCATGAACATGGCATAATAAAGACAACTCATGCAACGACTAGAGGACTTGTTCTAAAAGGTCAGGACACTGCCAGATGGCATGCACCAAAACCAGTGTCACCCCAGAGGGCCTTCCTGTAACATATGTTTTATCTCATATACTGTTTTCACCTTTAAATGCTATCCCAGATGAGGGCCAGTCTCCAGAAGAGTCCCTGTGGTTTCCCCTTAGCAATTTCAACTGGCTGGAGCATTTGGCAGTTGCCCAGGTCCCTGTTGAGTGACTGGGATCACATCAGACAGGATACATAAGGGTTACAGTGCCAGGTGACATGGTGAAAAATCAGGATTGCTATTAGGACAAATCACTAAAAATCAGGTTTGCCTCAATCTGACCAAGATGCCTGGCACTTCGAAGGACAGCGTGGAAATGTCATCCCTGAGCCAACAAAAGTACTAAAATTAGACTAGGAGGAACCTAGTAATTCATGACAGTGTAATATCTAAAGTCAATCATGATTAAGAAGCCCTCTTTCTCTGGCAATGGTTGTAATCCTTACCAAGGACTGCATGAGATGCTGTCCTCTGGCCCATGAACTCTAGAGTTAGTCAACAGGAGAGTTATCCAGTTTTGTGAGGGCATTAGAAGCTAGTCAACAATAAGGGATAAATAAATAATGCTTCCCTAGCACTCTACCTAATCTGGACCCGTAACTGACAGCACAGTCTATTTTTAATGTGGGAATCCCAGAGCAGCTGGGTTTGTTTATCCTTGAAAGGATTCAGCAACATTGCTGCCATTTTGCAAGCTTCCATTTTTCTGTACTATATATTTTTTGCGGTCAAAATTCAAAGGAGCAGCAAGGGAAAATCCACTATCCAAATAAAGCCAAAGATGAGCAAAAAGAAATACGTGCAAAGTCTAATGCTGGTTTGTTTGCTTAGAATCCTCACCTTGGGTTTTGCTTCTGCTGAAAAAGCAGAGGGAAAAAGGAAAACGATTACAGTCATGTTGGAAGCCTCAGGAATTATTTTAAATGCATCACAATAGTTATAATGTTGGGTCAATTTTTGATTTGTAGGATGGCAGTATGAAGTATCACAAATCTGTGGAACAAATCTGGGTGCTAGCATGCAAACCACGGTGGCTGTCTCAAAGACTTGCTTGTTATGACATGCTACCTTTATTGCAGCAAATCCTTCATACCTATTTGCAGTCATTAAGCTAATCTGTGGCAGGAGAGAGAAGGGAATAGAGAGAGAACGCAACTGCAGAGAGCGAAGGAAATTACGCAGACACTGTCCACCCCCAGATCTAACTTTTCCCTTCCATGTGGTTTTGGGATACATGTGGGATTTGAGTTGTACTTGGAAAGCATAATGCATGTACCAACATCTGGAAGTATCATAATGGTTGCTGTAAGAATTATTACACTAGTTGTGGATGAAATTTAGTGCTTTGCAGCACATGCAGCCTAACAGCAGAGCAGCTTGCTTTAGTTATTGAAAATATTTTAATGTCCTGAACCATAGTTAAACAAAAAGGAAGAAGAAAGAAAATATGATCAAGAGAATAGACAAGCAGGATGGACACTGAGCTGTTCTGTCCAGACAGCAGGGGTTTTGAGGGCTGGAGCTAGGTCATGAAAAAAATTGAGAGCCAGAAATTTTAGCTCATGAATCAGTTTTATAATTGGGTTCCCTCTTGAGTCAAGCCACAGAGGCTAAGCTTTTAAACTATTTCCACTAATTGGGAATGCTTTATATTTTGGGTGCCACCACGGGAATCCACTGGTTCTCCTATTCCAATGGAAATTAGGAGGAAAAAATAGGAAAACTTCAGCACTTAAAACTGATGTGTGCTTTGAAATACTTCTCTCTGCCATTTTTGTGTTTTAATTGGCTCATCTGTGAAATGGATACATGACAGTACAACTTTCACAGGGATGTCAGGCTTGTTTGCTGTTTGTACATTGATTTTAAATGCTTAGAAAGGAACTACTGAAATTGTGAAGCCGTTACTTGTTCTATTTCTTGAATTCAGGGAGGGCTGAAGAGTTTCTCTTGACTATACTCTGACCTGCCTGAGTAGCCCTGCTGCTGTTAGTGGCTATTTTTACTCCGGGGTAGAGCTTAATTGCTTATGCTTTGAGCCTGATAGGGTGCTTGGCATGGCCGTTGAACTGGTCCTTGGATCAAAGACACACCTTGATGACATACATTAACACTTTTTCACATAAAGCGCTAGGAAGTGTTGCATATTAGGCATGGATTGCTTGATCTGCCCTGAAAGCACCAACATCTGGACTTAAGCTTTCAGAGGATGGATAGGTTTTGTAATGATGTGATTTGTAAATAAGGAATAACAACATACTTTGATGTGACATTTAAGGATCCAGTTGGCTGTCAGCCCACCTTTGGTTTTTAATTCATGTCTGTACACTGTCCTGTGGTGCTCTGAACCTTGTGGACATCTTACCTGCACTGAAAAATTGAGAGTCTGTTGGATTCCTAGTGGGGGAACTGCAGCCTCTCTCTGAAGAAAACCAAGCCCTGAATTAAAAGAACCCAAATTAAACCTGTTGACAAAGCTCATTTCTGGCCACATGCCACTTCAAACAGGCTGCAGGCTGGGGAAGGTGGGTGTTGTTTATCAGAGACACATCTCTCTAAGTTTCATAATAACTGCCTTTCAGGAAGAGGTCTAGTTAAAATAATTCCTTGCTGTATCCCATAGTGCCTTCTTGCACCCTGGGCTCTTAAAACCTGATTCTGGGAATCAAAAAATAACAAAAAAAAAAAAAAAACAACCCCCAAAAAACCCTATTCACTTAGGTCAGACTGAGCCAAGAATGGAAAATTGTCCTAGAGGTGCTTTTGGTTCCAGCAATAATAAGACCTGTCATTTGTTACATGTTAATTGCACATTATTATCTTTTGTAGGTTAAGTCAACCAAAGGTTTCTTGTATAGTTGGAAACAAAATTGTAATCTTTAATATGGTTTGCAATGTCAGGTTAGTTTGGGGTTTTTTTTCTGGTTGTCTTTTGGAATCTTGCACATAGACTGATTCTTTGCAAATATATTAAATACCTCTTTCCCTGTGGAAATGTACTGCCATTTAAGCTATCTTCCATACGATAATCTCAAAACACAGCATTGCAAACTTGGAGTAAGTAAGCCTTACAGCTTCCCATGGGAAAGGTATATCATAATCCTCATTTTTGAAAGGCTACCAGAGTAAGCCAGTGATGAATCTAGGAAAGGAAACAAGATTTCCAAGTATTGAAGTTGTTCTACCACCGCAGATAATACTGTATGCTCTTACCAAGTACTCTGTAATAGAATTATGACAGTTTTATAAAACTTTGCTTTATTAAAGAAACATTAGCTTTCCTGTTAGCTCCCCCCCCGTCTCTGTCTCCCTGACATTTTGTTCCTTACATGTCTCAAGCAATTCTCTTCCCCCCAGTCTGAGGATGGTATGTAACTGTCGCTGCCTGCACACAGTGATTTATCAAGATTGGGAATCCCCAGTGCTGATTGACTGTTCCTTGACACGGTTGATCAATCAAATTCTGAGACAAGAAAAGGCAGATACACAGAGACAGAGGGTTTGGCCGGACTGTAAGCTAATTCATTCTTGATGGGCTTCTAAATGTTTATGCCTGAATATTATTTGGCTAAAGATCTGTGTTGATAGATGGAAGAGGATACCCAGGATTTCTTGCATTCAAAGCTAAGGAAAATTGAGCCCAGGGAAATACGTAAAACACATTGTCCATTTTTTCTTCCACTTAGGAAGATCCTGGCAAGCTACGTTAGACTGTCTAAATGCACCAGCATTTCTGCAGGTTACTATATCATGTTATACAGAAGTAACACCACAGCAATCATCCTCCAGCCACTGCACTCTCATCCCATATTTTGTCTGTTTCCATCTTTTACTGACTTTTACTGCACAAATAATGGAGAGTCTGAGATTGCTGGCTGCAGACGGAGAGGACAGTTTTAAAAGCTGAGCAGTATTTTTTCCCCATTGCCCCATTAATGTAGTATAAACCTGAAATTGCAGGATTTGCCTTGTTATCACCATATTTTTTTTCTCTACAGACCAGTCTGGACATGCTTTTCCAGTCAGAGCTTCCACATTCATCTGTTGATTTACTTTCTCCCAGGAAAAAAAAAAAAAAGAAATCCCAATCCTCTTAAAGTCTTCCCCAACCAGTATCCTGCTACCAACCAGAAAAACAAGATACTGAATTTGAGTGTTCCAGGAAGAGATTTTCTTTAGAGAAGGGATATGTGTAAAGAGAGTGACTGAAGTCATCTTCAGAATTGTTTCTCATTTATTTGTATTTTTTGTAGAGGAATGAAGCACAGGACTCACTGCTGACTTTAACCATGTAGGTGTCTGACCTGAGCTAGTCTCCTGGGCTCCTTTTACAGTCAAAAGGATGAGAGGCACACAGCCACCAAGAGGGGGTGGTTCCTCGTGGCTTCCTTAGTTATCAGTTTTAGGCAAACTCTGCAAATGCTTCTTTCTCCACATTGACTTGAGAGGGAGTTGGATGTGAAATTTAAATTGGATGATGAAGTTTAGGATAGCTAACGCAAGGAGACATGAATTCCGACTCTGGTTTCTGGTCTGTACAAGTCAGTTCTAGGTACTGTCTGCCCTTCTCTTTGAGTATCTTCATTTTAAAGGTCATACAACTGACAGTGCGCACAGTGCTTTTGTGATCATGTAGAGTTAAAATAAAAACCAGTCACTGTGTTACCATTCCTTCTTACCTCACACAAATCTTTTGTATTTTAAAAAGCAATTTAATTAACCCACCTGTCCCCTTATCACCTATCCTGTTTGTACTCACCTGTTTCCCTATCTGTAGTCAATCTGTTTTCATGTGTGTCTACTTATATAATCATTAATCCAATTCCTTTAATTTCAGCTCAAAAAGGAACACAGTTTAGCATGTTTCTCATAATGTGTTATGTTCTGCACCTGGAGCAGTTTGGGGGTATTTTGGGGTTTAGTTTGAGGGGGGGGGGGGGGGGAGTTGCTTCGTCTGCATTGCAGTTTGCCTCCAGGCATTTACAGTGTCTGATTAAAGCCTTCCCCCTCCTGAAGGACAGCAAAAAGCTTTGCAAGAAGGAACAAGTGAGATGCTTTTTCTGGTCGTGGCAGGCTGAGAACAGACCACCTCACTAGAACAAAAGGAAGCAAACCAGAACCAGCAGCTATAATTACACAGTACACAGCTGGGGGAAGGACCCAGCACATCCATGTTTGTACAGTAGATGTACAATTTTTTTTTTTAACTCTTCCAGACTTTTTTGGAAAAATGAAGCAATGGGTTAAATTTAGCACAGTCATTGGGAAGCTCACTTCACATCCTCCAAACTGGGTGTGGGGCCCCAGCACCAGCACGGATATGCAGCCACAGCTGCCTGGGCTATCTCCTTCAAGAGAGGCCAGTCTTAGCAGGTGAAATTCATTCTCCCCGTCATTTGGACACTGTCCAAATGTGCTGGAGGTAATCAGAGGGCCGTAATTCAGGAGACGCATTTGGGACAGTGACTATGTCAGAACCCTCCTTGTTTAGACAATGAGAAGTAGTGGATAGTAATAGCGCAATTCTATGTCTCTCTTATTTTCCTTTCACATAAAAGCAAAATCCTTCCCCTATACGCAGTTTACCACAGGCAGAATCACTTTCAACCCTATCATTAATGTTTCTTGTGCTTCTCATCTGGAAGAACCAACCAGTCCTAACGTGAGCTGCTGTTGCTCCTGCTGGAATGTTCCATTATAGTAAGATTTCCCACAAAAGGAGGAGCTATAATTAATTGTGATAAATACTTGTGGTTATTTGGTTGTTTTTCTGTTTCATTGATCAATAGGAAATGTACACGGCATCCTCATACTGCCTGTACTTCTATAATAGATCCATTCTCCCTCTTTTTTCCAAAGCCTGTGGCTTAAAAAACCACCACCACCAAGAGTCCTATCTGGATGAGTCCACAAAGGTGGCCAAAGAAAGCACACATGTCGTGTCATGGTACGTGTGGAATCAGATCTGCTTCAGCTGAAGTCTGCATGGGAAACTTCTTTAGTCTCAAAAGGCCCTTGCTTTTCTGTGTTTTTCGCTCCATGCCTAGTGACAAATAAGGGACGGTTGCACAGCTCCGCTTTTATTTCCCTCCTGGGAGGGAAGGAGCATGGAAATGCACGTTGTGCGTCCCACTGTTTTCAAGCTGTCTCTATGCTATACACCTTAGCTATATGTTGGTGGACCATTGTGTCTTTGGAGAGTCTTGGGTTCCTCTGGGAGAGCCTGAAAGAGCTGCTTGAACAAAAGCTGGCACGTCTGACCGCTGCCTGACTGGGGAGGTCAGCATGGCAGCCGGGCAGCCACTGGCTTCTCGTCGCGATCCTAAAAGCAAGCAGGGCATTGGCAATGTCACACAACATTATCTTATCTACAGCATTCCTCTCATCAGGGGGAAAAAAACTGCATTCCAGTACTTTAACCCTAATAACGTAAATAATATTTTACTTGGGGACATCTAGTGGAAGAATAATATACTGCATACGCTACATAGCCCTTATCTGTGCTAGAGCTGGCTGGGAGACAAGAGTTCTCCTGCAAGTACGTACGTTTTGTAATGGAAAAATCCCTACTTTCAAAATAACCCCATGAGGGGGAACAGAAAGAAATGCAGTGTAAATCTCCTTAATTTAATTTTTAAAGTAATTCTACAAAATCTCTATTGTTTTGCTGTTTTCAAACTGGTAAAGATTAAAAAAAAAACCAAAGTAAAAGTTTTCAGAAACCTGTCATTTGGAGGAAAATAATTCTTTTTACAAAATTAGAAGAAATTAATTTAAAAATATAAGCTGGAGAATGTTCTTTCTTTTTTCTTTTCAGCCTCAACTTCAGTGAGATCTCATTTGCAGATTGAAGTGATAATAAAGTAAATAAGGGAAATGATGAAATTGTTTTGGAAACAAGAGCCTACTTTTTGGCTCGCATTTGTGCAGTATTACTAATAGGGGATGCCTGGCATGACTAGGTCTCCTTGGAATCACCAGTAACGATGGGAAAGTATAATTTTTTAAGTCATGTCTTGTGTTGCTGTGCCCAAGTGCTCACAATGGCTGCAAGTCCCAGAGAAACCTGAGAAACCTGAAGTTCATGCTGTTCTTTAGCAACAAATTTGTTCAGTTTCCAAATGAGCAAATACATTTCTTGCTCTTTGCCATAAAAGCAAAGTAAGGAGGAATATGTGTATCTGACTAGAGATACGTAAAAGGCAAGAGAAATGGTGGTGGAAGGCAAAGGAATGGTAGAACCGTAGGGTCTGCCTCACACTGCCTGACCTTGCTTCTCTAGCCCACTCAGCCCTAACACAGACAAGGCCATATAGCAAAATTCTTTGCTTGTTTTTCAAAAAAAAATTTGCAAACGTCAACTGTTCCATTTTACTGTTACCGTTTGGGATGGCCATTCTTGGATAAACCTCTTGGGCAGCTTGACCATCTCTGTTAAGGTTAGAGAAGGCTTCAAGGAAAAGAAATACAATAATAGCTGAGAAGCTTTTGTTCTTTTTGTGCTCCACTGCTTTGATGTAAGCATTTGCTGGGTGCGTGTGCCATGTTATCTAACACCTCCTCAGTCAGTGGTTTTATATCTGAGGTTATCTGAAACCTGCCAGAGAATTTGTTTCCTTTAATAGATATATCTATTTACAACTACAAAACAGGTGAAATGGGAGCAATTCCTGTCCACATTCCTTAATGGGACATTAGCAAGTGCACTTAACTTGGCAAATGAGTTACAAAAGCCCTGCTAGCTCCTTGTAGGTGCTTTCAGGGACAAAATGAAGCTAGAGCAGGGACTGCTGAGGAAGCTGCAGCGAGGCAGAGCTATTCTGTAATCACAGGGAGATCTGAGGACTGGTTAACCAAAGCTGAGTTTAGCAAAGGTCGGAGATCTCAGCTTGTTGATTGTGGATCCAACAATTCTTACATTGGCTCTGAGGTAGGAGTAGTTGATCTAATAATTATTATTTTCCATCTTGAGCTTGTAGGAGGCTGACTCCTTCCAACTTTTATTTTTCTCCTTTTGGGATAATGAGGTGGATAAAAACCATGAATGTTCTGTATCAGAATCCTTTCTTGACACTCTCACATGCTCCTAAGTATGTCATCAGTTGCACTCAGAGTATTAAGTCCCTGCTGCCAATACACGAGCGAAGGTTTCGGAAAGAGTTGAATTGGAAAAGAGGTGGGATCAGGCTCGCCCACATAATTTTCTTTTGTGCCAGTGCTAACAGACGTTTCGAGTTAAAGTAAGAAACAGCCAGGAAAAATGTGCAGATGCTTAATTCTCTGCAGGATTTATAATATTATACGGTAAGCGTTTGCACCCTATACAATAAAACCAAGTTGGCTTTACTACATATAAAAGAAAACAAAACAAAAAATCACAAGTTTGACAGCAATTAGGGTGAATAGACATTTATTTTATCCTTTTACTAGCAGGACCAATTGTGATTTTATGCTCTGAAAAAGCTCATTTTAAAGTTTTATGTCTGAAGTGGCCTTGCCAAATCTAGCTTAATATTGTTACATTAAATGGATGGTAAAATGTGTTCTTAAAACCCTCCATCCTGTAAAGGACCTGGAACCAGGGAACTACTGCTAATGAGAGTCAGGTCCTGAAACGCAGCCCTTATGCATGTTTGCTAGCAACCCAACTGAAGGTGTTTGCCAGTCCCTCCCAGTACGCATCGTCCTCACTTTTCAGACTGCATATACCATCCAAGCTCCTGCTGATTTCCAGCCACCCAGACCACTGGCCAATCCACAGCCACAGCAGGAAACCCAAACTGCCTGGAACCATGCTGGCACCATGAAAAATTTTAAAGAGATCTTTCACATCTTCAGAAGTGGATCTCTCCCTTCCTACACCCCCAACCCTTCTTTTTCTCAACTCTTCTGGCTATAAGAAACCCTGAAACCATTGGTTGGAACCAGCTTCACAATGGTTAAAGAAATTCTGGTAGCATTTTCTTATTTTCTTTCTTTTCTTCACACACCCAAAATCTTTATCGTTTTGTAAGATATCTCCAAGTATGGAATATCTTCAAGTATGTGGTGCTTAGGTCACTCCCATCATTACTGGTCACATTACCCTCACAGAAGACAATATAATCAGGTGGTTCAATCCTCACAGCACCCTGAGTTACTCGTGCCTCCAAATATTTTATTTCTCCTCTTTTTGAATGGTGAGTTGGACAAAACACATGGATATTGTGCACCAGCAACTGTTGTTGGTATTCACACATGCACATGCTGTTCACTGTGCCACCAGTACTGCTGTTCACTGTGCCACCAGTACAAAGATAGCACAAAAAGCTGTAGAAAGAGCTGAACTGGAAAGGAAGTATCATAATTAGCCCTGTTCTAAGCAGGAGGAGCTGAGAGACAGGACTGATTAAGTAATGTGTCTTACTCCAGATAAAATGCCCCTCCTTGTGCACAGGGCCCCTCAAACTGGTTAAGCAGTTCTCCGGGTTTGTGTGGAGGATGCCAATTACCAGTGCTGCCCTAATACCCTGCAAAGTTCAGCAGACTCATGAAGGGTGTGGAGAGCTTCCCATGCACACCCAGCGTGTTCACTTCTCTCCCCAGATGAGACCAGGAAATAACAATGCATGAAGCTAAGAGGAGATAATTACAGGGTAAGAACTGTCCAAACTGAAGGTTAGGTATTGCCTGAAGGTAACACGTGAATGCTGCAGATACTGAAAGCTGCCACAGAAAAACTTCCAACTGCCACCGTGCTATTTCCAGTAGAGCAGGTCTCCAGGCAAAGTTCACCATGTTGTTTCTGTACATGAAGCTGGCTCCCTGGAGAACTGGGTTTGGTTCTGGGTATTATTTGCACAAGGCCACTTAACTCCTCCAAGTCTCTAGTCTTACTCAATAAAAGGCTGCAATGTCAAGGTTGTGCAAGGAGGACAAAGCCAAACAAAAGTTATGTAAAACAGGACTGGAGATGTACTGCTTACTGCTATAAGTTGTCCAAGAGCCTGCTGCCGAGTGATACTTTATCAGGAGTTAGCACTGGTTTTGGAAGGATAGCTCACAAATTGATGTTGTGCGGCTAACTAGGCCAGGAACTGATATCATATGATATATTCTGTAATCTGGTGTTGCAAATAATAAAGATAGGGCTACGAAAACCCCAGTATAATTTAAATTCTATGGACTTACCCATCAACACAGAGATTTTTACCAATATCCCAGCTTACATCCTTCCTTTTCATGAAGAAATTAATTATCAAGTTGAAAAAAAGCAAGACGAGATGTGTAT